>NW_024062743.1:6757500-9537500 GCF_006381635.1 Hibiscus syriacus | reverse complement strand
GGAAAAGTTTATTTCATTCTTTTTCATAATTGATCAGTGTTTCTTTCTTCTTATATAAACCACAATATAAGGGCAGCATTACCTGTTAAATAGTCACATTCTTGTTCTGATAATAGAAAACCAACTTTTTCTACTGATTGGATAATCCATTTAATTTTTTTCATTAATTGATTATATAGGTAAATATATAAAGAAACCCTTCATTAATTTGATACTTAGAGGAGCTGAACTAAAAATAAATGCATAAAAATGAAAAAAAATATTGCCATCAGCCTAAGCCTTTGCCGTTAGAAGTTAGAACAATGCATAATAAATAGGGTTGAATCGAATCAATAGTTTGTCACTGAATGCTCTATGCGGTAAAGATAATATTGCCCTTTTAGAGGGTTTAGATTCGAGCAAGTAGATTTTATGTTTATTGTCATATGTTGAAAACTTTTCAACAAATAGTATTTTATAATCACCCAAACTATTCAAAATTAATTAATATTTAAGAATTAATAAACATAATGAATTATTTTTATATAATATAAAATATTTTTATTAAATAAAATTAAGATAAAGTCTGCACACGTCCAACTAGACCAATTTCCTGACCTCCATAAATAAGTTGATTTTTTATTTATTTTCCCTTTAATATACTTTGGGTGTAAGGTTTTAGATTTGAATGGATAACTAAGACAAGAAAACAGATGTAATTTATTTTTCTCAAAAAAAAAGTTTAAAAACAATATATATTTTTTATATTTCCAGAAATATATATATATTTTTACACAAATTTCAACATCTGAAATGATGTATGAACAAATATATTAAACAATTCGATCACTATATAAAAGATTTACATGATTCATATGGGAGGTTTGTTGCTGCTGGAAAAATCTGGGCAATGTAGATACAATTTTGAAGAACGAAAACAAATCTCAAACAAATTTTTAATAGAAAATAAATTACATTCCTAGGAACGACTGTCTTCACCTGCCTCTTCGTCCATCCCGGTTGAGGGTCTATAATTTAACATTCCTCTACAAGGCGCTTTGAACAAGTATGTGAAGGATGAATTGAACAACTACTGTCCTCTGCTACAAGCATGTGTTTGGATGCAAATGTCGTTTATAACCCCACTCCTGTTTCTTTCCCAGGCAAGATTGTAAAAAATATTATTATATTTGAAGTTTTATAACGTGATTGTTCATAGTGAGTACAGTCTTTACTAATAACTCTCTAGGTATCAAAATCTAACGTCTAATATTGACGCTCAAAGAACCTTATTGTAAAATCATCTCCCCAAGTTGAGGCTTTATTTAGAAAATTCTGAATTGTCTCGATGGTACTGACTCTCCGGCAGCCTCTTGGCAGCCCCCCGCCTAATTCCGACAATACAAAGAAGGTGAGATTCAAGGATCTTGAGCCGGATCAAGGAGTGAATCCAGCGTTGGAATCAGAAACGACTGAAGTAATGCAAGTAGTTGTCGTTGGCGAGATAACTAGTACCTCAAATTAATTAATATATTTACAAATTTCAATAATTAAAGGACCGGAATAAATAAAAATAAGAAATAACTAATGCTTAAGAAATCAATTAATTTGACAAAGAATGCTCATAGGTACCGATACCACTCGTGAGGTATCAATACCGTTTTACATTTAAAAATCTTGAAAACTTATCATAAATTTATGGCATATGATATTTGTATGCACGTATCGATATCAAAATGATACTCATATGAACCTATTAATACCTGATATCTATACCATACATTAAGGTATCAATACACATGCATAATTTGACCTCTTTAAGCCACAAGAAATCTCTAAACACTATATTAAACATCCAGCAATCTCTAAGGAAAAAACTTAACATAAAAAAATACATCCAACATAGATCAAGGGATATCCGATATCCCAACAAGCAAAGCACATACAAGAGTATGCTCATTCACTTGGACTTAAAACATACCAAATTTACATTCAAACTAACATTCTAGTTCATTTTATGAATTTACTAAATATGACCATTAGTCATCGTAACTTGGCTTAGTTACTATTTTATCATTTAAATTATGCATAATTTCATTCATTACTCATGTAACTTACCTATAAACGTGAAAAGCTAAATCATACACGATTTTTTACCACAAACACTTTGGATAACATATATTGTAACGTCCCGGATTACGGATTAGGAGTTTTGACCCAAATTGAGATGGATTTGGGCTTGAGCCAAGCTCAATGAAGAGTAAAAAGGGTGGTTTAGTATGCAGTCAAAATCAGAGGGACCAAGGAAGTATTTTCACCATTAAAGATTTCAAAAGCTGAATAGTTCTTAATTATAGGTGATATCACGTTGTTTCCTCCCTCTTTTCTCAACTCTTCTTTGTCTTATTCTCTTCTCTTCATCTCCTTCTTCTTCAAGATAAGCCTAAAGGTGAAAACTTTATAGATTTTCATCTATTGCAAGGTTAAGCTAAGGTAAGAACCATAATGATTTTACTTTCAGCTCCAATTCAAGCTCTCATTTGTGAGTTTTTTGTGAAGGAAAAACCAAAAATGGGTTTAGTGGAGGTTTTAGAAACCAAAGTATTTTCTAATTTGTTTTGGGGAGATTTAGGTCTCTTAGAACGTTTTAAATTCTCCTCTAATCATCCCAACAACGTTAGTAATTTTTATGTTTGATTTTGTCTAGTGAGAGAAGTTGGGGAAAGCTCTAAAGCAAGGGAAAAGAGAAGTTCACCTTGGGTTTACCTTTGGGCACCCTTAGCAGCCTAGAATCATCAGGTAACTCACTTATAACTTATCTATACCACTTGTATCTCATTTAGATAAGATTAGTATGTTGCATAAGCTTGAAGCATGATCATGGTAGATTGCATAATTTGAGTGTTTTCAGCATGCTTACAGACTCTTTATGACCCATAATATCAAATAAAGCACTTAAGCATCAATTAGTGACCTCAATGGGGAAGTTTCGGTAGAAAGATAAGATTTTTCAAGGCATCCAGTAGTGACAGTATCGATATTGTTCTTCATTCAGGCAGAAAGTAGACAGTTTTATAAGGGTAATATCGATACTCATTCATTGAGTATCGATAAAAGGGTAGGAGTATCGATACTCTCTATAGGGGTATCGATACTAGGGGTATTTTTAAAACATCGAATCCAATTTTGGTATCGATACTCAGTCTAGTATCAATATCTAACACTAGAGTATTGATACTTAGCCTAGAGTATCAATACTCAGCCTAGAGTATCGATACTACTCTCATCAAGCAACCTCATCCAACCACATGTTATCGATACCAGCTAGTGGGTATCGATGCCAAGGGTCTAGTACCGATACTGAAAGGCTAGTATCGGTATCCACGAGTAGTTTTGGATAAATAATCTAAGGATTAAAGAATCAGACTCGAGGTACCATAAATACACTCTAATATAATAAATAAGACTTCAAGCGAGAACAGTAAAAATAGTAATAACTAGGGTTACATAAAACTAGCCTTGTTTGACATTTGAAAACATCCAGGACACCCTAGTTCCTCTTTAGCAGAACATGACAGTCAGTGGATAGCTAAGTTAGTTCAAAGACACTTCAAAAATTGATTGGGCACAGATGCCCCAAGACTCGATGAAGTAAGTTGGCAGGTGTACATTTTCGATGCAGCTTCGGATCTCACCCTGGATACCCGAGGGTATCTCAGAAAGGCTAGAGGGGTGCACATGCTCCGAGATGCATATCCCTCAATCGCACCATGAGGCCTATTCAGTAGTTAAATCAGTAGCTTTGCATGTTTGGACATGTGTCATCAGCCATCTCATTTAGTGAATTCATGTAGTATAGCACAATTATTAGTGAGGAAATGAGCTCGTAAGCTAAGTGTTCAGAATGTGTTTCCGTACGCAAATTCTTAGGGAAAGTTCGAGGGGAGTTAACATCACCATACATTCCAGTGCAGTAGACCAGACTATCAGAGTGCATCTTGAGTCATTTGTAGAGGGCATGTACTATTTATGAACCATGTGTACTATTCAATCATAACTTTGATTTGAATTTGGTACTGTATTGTTTTGGATTTATTTTAGGAGCTCCCCATTGTTTTATAAACTCATATTATTACCCTCATTTTCCTTTTACTATTATGGATGATCTATTTCAGTGATTTATTAAGCAGTTTTAAAAGAAATTTTTTGGTCAATATTTCGGTAGTCCCGTGTAACATTGTAATCCATGGATCTTTGGGTCAAACCATATTAGGGTGTTACATATATACATACTATAATTTAAAATAGCAATCAAAACCTTAAAATGGAAAAACATAACTAATTTAATGTATGTATGTATGTATGTATGTATGTATGTATGTATGTATGTATGTATGTATGTATGTATGTATGTATGTATGTATGTATGTATGTATGTATGTATGTATGTATGTATGTATGTATGTATGTATGTATGTATGTATGTATGTATGTATGTATGTATGTATGTATGTATGTATGTATGTATGTATGATGTATGTATGTATGTATGTATGTATGTATGTATGTATGTATGTATGTATGTATGTATGTATGTATGTATGTATGTATGTATGTATGTATGTATGTATGTATGTATGTATGTATGTATGTATGTATGTATGTATGTATGTATGTATGTATGTATGTATGTATGTATGTATGTATGTATGTATGTATGTATGTATGTATGTATGTATGTATGTATGTATGTATGTATGTATGTATGTATGTATGTATGTATGTATGTATGTATGTATGTATGTATGTATGTATGTATGTATGTATGTATGTATGTATGTATGTATGTATGTATGTATGTATGTATGTATGTATGTATGTATGTGTATGTATGTATGTGTATGTATGTATGTATGTATGTATGTATGTATGTATGTATGTATGTATGTATGTATGTATGTATGTATGTATGTATGTATGTATGTGTATGTATGTATGTATGTATGTATGTATGTATGTATGTATGTGTATGTATGTATGTATGTATGTATGTATGTATGTATGTATGTATGTATGTATATGTATGTATGTATGTATGTATGTATGTATGTATGTATGTATGTATGTATGTATGTATGTATGTATGTATGTATGTATGTATGTATGTATGTATGTATGTATGTATGTATGTATGTATGTATGTATGTATGTATGTATGTATGTATGTATGTATGTATGTATGTATGTATGTATGTATGTATGTATGTATGTATGTATGTATGTATGTATGTATGTATGTATGTATGTATGTATGTATGTATGTATGTATGTATGTATGTATGTATGTATGTATGTATGTATGTATGTATGTATGTATGTATGTATGTATGTATGTATGTATGTATGTATGTATGTATGTATGTATGTATGTATGTATGTATGTATGTATGTATGTATGTATGTATGTATGTATGTATGTATGTATGTATGTATGTATGTATGTATGTATGATGTATGTATGTATGTATGTATGTATGTATGTATGTATGTATGTATGTATGTATGTATGTATGTATGTATGTATGTATGTATGTATGTATGTATGTATGTATGTATGTATGTATGTATGTATGTATGTATGTATGTATGTATGTATGTATGTATGTATGTATGTATGTATGTATGTATGTATGTATGTATGTATGTATGTATGTATGTATGTATGTATGTATGTATGTATGTATGTATGTATGTATGTATGTATGTATGTATGTATGTATGTATGTATGTATGTATGTATGTATGTATGTATGTATGTATGTATGTATGTATGTATGTATGTATGTATGTATATGTATGTATGTATGTATGTATGTATGTATGTATGTATGTATGTATGTATGTATGTATGTATGTATGTATGTAGTATGTATGTATGTATGTATGTATGTATGTATGTATGTATGTATGTATGTATGTATGTATGTATGTATGTATGTATGTATGTGTATGTATGTATGTATGTATGTATGTATGTATGTATGTATGTATGTATGTATGTATGTATGTATGTATGTATGTATGTATGTATGTATGTATGTATGTATGTATGTATGTATGTATGTATGTATGTATGTATGTATGTATGTATGTATGTATGTATGTATGTATGTATGTATGTATGTATGTATGTATGTATGTATGTATGTATGTATGTATGTATGTATGTATGTATGTATGTATGTATGTATGTATGTATGTATGTATGTATGTATGTATGTATGTATGTATGTATGTATGTATGTATGTATGTATGTATGTGTATGTATGTATGTATGTATGTATGTATGTATGTATGTATGTATGTATGTATGTATGTATGTATGTATGTATGTATGTATGTATGTATGTATGTATGTATGTATGTATGTATGTATGTATGTATGTATGTATGTATGTATGTATGCTTTTGCAAATTGAGCATGGCAATTAACATATGTTCATATGGTGTCATAATTCACATACCACACATAAATGCTAACATACTTGAATATATTAATTCCTCGAAATTTCATAATGAAACACATTATAACTTACCTAATCGAATAACATGTTTGTTGAATAAATGTTTTGATATAATAATAAATCAAAAAATTGTTTTTAAACTAAATTGAATTTTTCAAAATTAAAAAAAAATTCAAAGTCTAAATTAACTTAAAAATAATATTTGTGTTTTCCAATTTAGTCGAACCTTTTTAAAAGTATACTCGATCATTTTCACATTTTAAGGTAGAGTTTCCAAGGATTTTTTTGCTCAAATGATTGATCTCTTAGCAAAAAGGTTCGATCCCTTATATCAAAGGATCGATCTCCTTGAAAAAAGATCGATCCCTTAGATTCTAGAAACTTTTGGATCGATCCCTTCATAAAAGGATCGATCCCTTGATGAAAATGATCAATCCCTTCCCCTAAAGGATCAACCCCTTTCTTGTAACGATCAGATTATTTGAAACAGGATCGATCTATTCCACCAAAAGATCAATCCCTTGTGCATTAATTGTTGTTGTTGGTTGTAAGTAACGACTATAATGACTCCTAAAGACTCCAAACGGTTAAAATTGATTGAGAAGATATAAATTAAATGTTTAAGCATCTCAAGGTCAACAAGAATCACATTAAACCAACCTACCAACATCAAAGTATTCTTTTGTGTTTAATTTTTCAAATTCTTTTTTGTAAACACACTTGTGAGCTACATTGTTTATTTTACTAAAGTGTGATTTGGGTGAGAGCTTACTTGTTGCAAACACAATTGCCTTAGTGAGGATATTTTGTTTGCTAAGTTTGTAATTACTCTTTGGGGGAGTGTGTTCAAGGTTTTGGGGTATAATTCTTAAAGTGTTTGTAAGGTTACACCTTGTCTTTAAATGTAAGCAAATCTTGTGGATTTGAGAAATCCTTAGTGTGGATGTTATGATAGTGGATGTAGAATTTGGTTGATAAAGTCAAATCACTCTAAATTTGTGTATAAAACTTTTTATTTTTTGATTGCTTCCACCAAATCTTTAAAAAGTCAATTTACCCTCCCTTTTAGCGTATTTCGGTTGTTCATAAAAGCTAACAATTGGTATCAGAGTGGGTCTAAATAAACTATTTAACAACCTTGAGAAGGTCATAGGAGAGATCTATCAACTTCTATAATCAATCTAGAAATGACTTCTACCTCTGGCTCCTACTACATTGAAGATTCACATGTGGTCAACAAGTGGCCATATTTCAATGAAGAAAATTATGCCTACTAGAGGAATATGATTTATATTTTTCAAAAATTAAAATTAAACAATTTGAAAAAGAAAATCACGATTTGAAAAACAAGCTTAAAATTTTAAGAAAAGAAAAAGAAATTATTTCTAAGGATTCATCAAAGTCAATAATGGCAAAATGTTCACATTACCATTATCATGGTCATACATCACATACTTGTGCTATAAAGAAAAGAAATTTTAAAAATTAGACAAGTATATGTTCATAAGGGAACTAGGGGCATTGAAACTAACACTCAAGGACCTAAAGCAGTTTGGATACCCAAAATTAAATAAATGTCTCTTGCAGGTGTGTTGGAGCAATGATGAGTAAGGTTTAGCAATGTGGAAGCTCTAGACACACTAGGAAGGACACTTGAAGAAAGAAAGACCCAACGAATAAACCTTTATTTGAGTGGTAAAAAGTTTTTATTTCATGCAATTTCATGTTAATCACGTCATTTTATATGTTTATATGCATGATTGAGTGTCTCCATATAGTGCTTAATTGTAATTAGTTAGGGGAAGTTATTATGGCATGAGTTGCATTTTATGGCCTAATATGTTTATGTTGATGATTTTGGCATTAAATTTGTAATATTTGATTGTTGTTATAAAATCAATTTCTCCATTTTTTCTATTGATCATATTTGTTGATTTTGAGAATATGATATTTAAATGTAGCAAAATTGAAAATATCCATGTTTAGGACTTTTAGAGCCATTATAGGTTTGTATGACTTGATTTGGACTTTGCTTGAACAAATTATGGACTAAATTGATCGATAATAAAAATTTGCATAATTTGATGTTTCGAGTTGACATTCATGTACATTTAGTATTCTCTAAATCATTAAAATTAATTTCCTATTAATAATATGACATAGATTGCATTATATTCGAGTCAAGTGTCATATAATTTCGTCTTTCAAGTAAAAATGAAAATTTCCACACAAAAAAATCAACCCTTTTGAATAAAGGATTGACCCCTTACATTTTCCAAAAAAGGGTTGATCCCTTTGCAAAAAAGGATCGATCTTTTTTCCAAAATGATCGACCTTTTTCACGATGGATTGATCTCTTTAGGAAAAATCTATGGGAAAAGGCTATTTTAAGTCTATTTGAGCACATATCTTATCCCACCAAGTCATAATTCGAACCAAACTCTCCCAAAACACCCAAAACTTTGAATTTCAACAAATCCTTTAATATAAATCCTTTTATATAAATCCTTTTTTCAAAGGGTTATTGTGCGAAATTCATCCTTTAAACATTCTTTCAAAAAATCATTTATCATTTTGAATGAATTAATATCTTTTGGTAATATTTTTTAAAAATCCTAACTTTTTAATTTTTCAATTAAGATAAAATTAGGTTTATTAGGTGGTTTAGAGAACTTATATAAATTGTATATCATTTGTTTTCATGCAGGGAGTATTACTCATTGCCAATTTTCCCAAAAGCTCAAACTTTTATCTTTACACCTATAAGTTATTTGATAAAATTTTCCAACTAAAAATTATTTTTAACCCATTCGGCCAGACCCACTTTCCAAGCCCAAAATTCATTTTAATTCTTCTTAAAATCTTTTTTAACATCCTTCAAACATCTCATTTGGTCCAAACTCATTTTTTTCATAAAAAAAAATTAAAAAAGCCTAAGAGAAAGACCATGGCTTCAAAAGGGAAATCCTCAAGCAACCCTCATGTTCCTTCTTGGATTGATCAATATTTTAAAATCTTCAAAGCATATGCATGATTTAATTCTTTTTCGCATATCGTCCAATTAAGGATAGCCGAAAAATCGATTTTTAATTTTTATACAAATTGGATTTTCCTTATGAGCAAAATTTGAATGATATAAAACTTTTTTATTTTCTTAGTTTCCATGGTCCTACCTAACCTTTAATGGTTCAAGCTTTTACTCTAATGCTCGTGTGTCATCTTCTACTCAATATGGTACCATTTATCGGACCTTTTTTTCACACTTTATGGGCCATACCAACACTATCACTGCCAACTTAATATCTAATTCTTTTGACCTTCCCTTTACCGATGATAATAATGGAAAAGGCCTTTTTCATCCTATATGCATCTTAAAAATAACAGATCCACCATTTTCTCCATTCATGACTGCTTGCTTCTTCTTATCGTCACCTATTTCATTATGCTCTTGACACGAAATTCTCTATCATCCGTGAGGGTGACTATTGGTGGATGCATTACATTTGGCAATGTTACAAGCTCCACCTTGCTAGGATGATCTTCCATGAAAATGTGAGCGTGATCAAGTCCAAGGCTCGGCCGAACCTTGTGTACGAGGTGCACATTTGTCATATAATCAACCTTCTTAGTATCGATACTTCTTACGAACCCTTCACATTCTCTTCCGACGATAGTACCATCGGCCATGCTACCATGGCAAAGACTAGCAATATAGAAAAGCCCCAATGATCCGTATGTTGGGTCCTCAGTCGCTACGGGAAGCATGAAGATGATGAGCACGATGGAGATGAGTAGATGGATAATGCTCATGATGACGATGATGGAGAGGAGCCTGAGAGAGCGACTCATGTAGACTTGTCATATTCTGTGACTTTCTTTTGAGATTTTGAGGAGAAGATGCTTTAGTTTAACGAATCTCTCTGAGCCCATGTTGATGCATGATTTGATGAGATTGCATCTCATTAGGATGCTATTGAGGCATGCATGGTTGAGAAGGTTCGAGCGATTTAACGCCAGTTCGATGGATTCTCTTTTCCTCTTTCATCTCTTCCTTAGATCATGCGTGCATTTTGTTATCATATTTTTCTTCTTTGCTACATTTGAACATTTTACTTTGGATATTTGGTATTATGAACTTATGTTTCTTTGGATATTATTTGATATTTGGATGGTTTTTATGCTTGATATTTGAACTTATATGCATTTGATATTTTGGATATTTATGTTTTTGGCACCTTAATATGTTTGTTCTTAATTCTAGTTTTATTTAGGGTAAACAATACATTTAGTACCTAAACTATCAGTTTTGGTTTATTTTAGTACCTAAATTTTCTTTTTCAAAACCATACCTAAAGTTTATTTTTTATTTCATTTTACTACAACACCATTAAAAACTTAATGCGTTTAGTACCTAAACTATCAGTTTTATTCCATTTTAGTAACTAAACTTTCAAAAAAATCAAAATTTAATGCTATATTTTGAATAGGGGTACTAAAATGAAATAAAAACTAAATTTTATGTATAGTTTTGAAAATATTGAAAGTTTAGGTACTAAACTGGATCAAAATTGATAGTTTAGATACTAAACACGTAATTTACCCTTTTATTTACTTTATCTCATTTATTATAATTTACTAACATTGTGAATTATTTTTATATAACAAAAATGAGGATAAGTAAGTGTAAAATGAAAAATGATTTTTTAAAATTAAATCGGGGCTAAATTTTTTTCATAAATTCAAAAATCCTTTTATTTTTAAAGGGGAACATTCTTTAAAAATAATTTTTTAAAGAGTTTTGTTATATAAAAAGGAGGAGATTGTTGAATTTATGTTTTGATATAACAATAAATATCAAAATTGATTTTGGACTTAATAGAATTTGTCAAAATTCTATAAAAAAAATAATTAAAAGTCCAAATTAACTTGAAAAATATGTTTGAAATGTTTTCCAACTTAGTCGAACCATTTCAAAAATGTACTAGATCATTTGCTCTCATTAAAGTCTAGTTTCAAGTATTTTTGGCTCCAAGGATCTATCTCTTAACAAAAAGATTGATCCTTTTGACCAAAGAATCGATCCCCTTAAAAATGATCAATCCTTTCGATTCTAGAAACTTTTGGATTGATCCCTTCACAGAAATATCAATCCCTTAAGGAAAAGGATCGATCTCTTCACCAAAAGGATTGATTCCTCAATGAAAATGATTGACCTCTTCCCTTAAATGATCAATATCTTTATTGCAACGGTCGAATTAGTTGAAAAATAATTTATCAATTTCACTTAAGGATCGATCCCTTGTTCATTAAATGTTGTTTTTGGTAGTAGGTAATGACTACAATGACTCCTAACAACTCCAAATGACTAGAATTGATTGAGAAGGTATAAATTGAATATCAAAACATTTAAAGGTCAACAAGAATCATATTAAACCAACCTAGCAACATCAAAGTATTATTTTGTGCTTAATTTGTGTAACCTCCAGACCAATGCGGGTGACTCGATCCGATCCGAGGTGTCATAGTAGGGCCACCGGAGCGACCCACCATAAAAATAGCGAAAAATTTAAAACTTTTATTAAACGTGTAAACTCATAAAATGATTTATCAGTATTCAGAAATAAAAAGGCATTCAGACTTAGATATAAAAACAAAATATAACCTACATGCCCCCTAATTACATATACCATAACCTGCAAGCAACGCCGGAATAGCTCACTTACTGATGTCGATAGATGCACTGGTACGATTCTTGTAACCTGAAAAAGTGAGTAACAGAGTGAGCTTTTGGAAGCTCAGTAATACAATACTACCAATTGGTGCTATATGACATGCAGATAAATGGAAATCCATATAATTTCCTTATTGAATCAGACGTATATTAGTTTCTGGGATAATCTGGGGTATCACTGATAGTTCATCTAGTATAAGCCATGAAGATCTCAGTTCATAGGAAACATTTCATAGTATCACATTTTCATGAGGTCGAATATAATGTCTAGTGTGTTCCAATCAAAACCATTGAAAATATATAAATCTTTTAAAACTATAGTGGAACCCTCCATCCAAACTCCATTATGGAGTTCCCCAGAACTGCATCCGTATGGATTACCCCAAGCACACAGTAAAAGGGAGCCAACCTAAGGATATTCCTTGGGGCCTATGGGCCTACCCAAGGGTATCATTAGGTCCGTAGGGTTACCCTAAGCACATAACAATGAGAACCAACCTAAGGATATGCCTTGGGGCCTATGGGCCTACCCAAGGGTATCCTTAGGTCCTAAGGTTACCCTAAGCACACAGAAAATGGAACTAACCTAAGGATATGCCTTGGGGCCTATGGACCTACCCAAGGGTATCCTTAGGTCCGTAAGGACTTACCAGCTGGATCAGGGATGTGCATTCATACTCCAGAATCCTACCCATATACAAATCTAGTAGAAATCAGTTTTAGCCGTAAATCGTAATACTTGGATCGCGATCCAGTAATATGTCATAATTGTTATAATGAAATAAACCATATAATTGATTTCCACCTGTACACTATAAATAGTTCATTGATTAACCCAATGGAATGCCTTGGAGCCTAAAAGCCTACCCAAGGATCACTTTAGGTCCGTAAGAAATTTCCAGCTTGATCAGAGATGTGCGTCCAGTCTACCCATATAATATTCCAATAAAACAGTTCAAGTATAACCAGTGAAAACATAAAACCATGGTTCATAAACCAGTAGTTTCCATGATTCCATAAATCAGGAAAAATTCATATTTTTCGGTGAAAACCATAATCGAAGATCACATACCATGTTGCCATGGTTCATAAACCATTAAATCAATACTTTCATTAAAACTTATTTTAAAACATATAAAACCATCATGTAGTACATATGGAACACACTAGAGGATCCAAGTATTTTTTAGAGGCATTTTTTAGTTATCAGTATAGTTAACATGAAACTTGTGCAATTCGATCAGATTCTAGAAACGAGGTTATATTGAAAAGAATCGATTACTAACCGATCTAATCAGACATTTAAGGTTAATACTTCAGAATCTCACTATGATTTTTGTGCATCAGGAAAGTGTTCAGAAACCTTTATACCGAATATTTCTAGATTTAGATATGACATGAGTGATTTGAGCTGATAAAGGAAAAACGAAGATTTGGGACATTTACAATCTATGTCAATCCATCGGATTATCGAAATAACTCAATCTGAACAATTCCCAGAACTAATGTTTGTCGACTGATCAATCCATTACCCTTCCATGGTATTCACTCTTAAATACCAAGAATTCTTATCCATAGATTATCTTCAGAATCATCATTGAATAGATCTTAAGGAAACGAACATATATTCTAACTGTCTTTATTTCATTCCGTATTGCGATAACATCATGAATTACCGACATAATTAATTATTGGTTCATAACCCATAGGGACTGTACATCATGCAAGTTCATTGGTGTTCCAAACTCATCCAATCACTTACTAAATTCTCAGTCATTAAGGGTACTTAGTTCATTTAGACTTCAAGTCTATCCATGTTACTTCAGAGTTTTCCCGAATAATTCATACGCTTATGAGTTTCGGATACGTATTATACTATCGTTCAGTTCTCTTTGGTCATATAATAAAGTTATTTTGGTATTCGTGGTTGATTTATCTCACGAATATCCACTTCTTAATATCGAATAAGCTCTAGCATTGAGTTGGGCTGAGTACTTCCAGAATTATCATCGATTGAAACTTGAGGAGATGAACAATCATTCAAGTGGTAACTATGCCATTCAGGTACTGATATAGTATTAGAGTTGGTCGTCCTACTTAATTTGTGTTCCATAACTTTTAATGGTAGTACAACATCCATGTTTATTTGGATTCCTTAATTAATTCAAGACATTTACTTATTTTATGTTTTAAGGGTATATTGATCATTTCAGTATTCAACGCTATTCCAATCATTTCAGAGCTTGAGAATCTCCAATCATTCCTGGCTTGGTGATATTCTTGGGTCATTTGCATTTCAGGGGTATTTTGGTTATTTTATAGATCCAGAGTATTTCAATCATTTCTTCCGTCCGATCGTATTATTTACTTCAAACTTCTAGTATCTTCTATAAGCCATCTTGGGGTTAGAACTTGGTTATCCAGATTTTCTAAGCAAAACTAGCATTTTCTATGCACATCAGTAGTTCCATCGTATCAATATGTCTTTTCATAGTTTTATCCAACTTCATGGGATAATTCTTGTCTTTTTTACAACAAAAGGGTATTTATGTAATTTTATCTAATCAAAGAATTCTCATAATTGCTCATCCAAGTACCTTCGACATTTAACCTTTAATGAGATAAACTATAATTTACAGATCCAGGAGTTGATTACTTTATCACTTAATCACAAAACTTGTAATTTAATTCTAATGGTCCTCCACTTACTTGTATTAGTTATCTGAACCATATTCAGTTACCGAATTTTTACCGTATTCGTATCGAGTGTAGGAATTAATTAACTTTCCATATAAAACCAAACATTTTCATTCATGCATTTACCAATACCATTATGTTCCATAAAGCATGAAAAGGTAGTAATGTATTACCTCGATTTCTATGCCATACTGATCGACCATTTAAACTCCAATCGAACGGCCTCGATCTTGAAATCAAATTCCAATAATTTCTCAGATACATATCAACAGAAATTCCATTAAAAACGGAGCTTAATTGAGAAAAATAGATCGAATCGGGTGATAAATCAATGAAAAACAGCTTACCGGGGTTCAAATTTGGCAAAACGGGCCCCAAAAACAGAGTCAGGATGTCAAAAAACATCAGGATATGTATACCCGGAAAAAAATCAACGGTCAGTCAACGGCCGGTCAACACTGGTCAATGGTCAACGCCGGTCAATAGTCAATTCGATCAACGGGTCGGGTCGAGTCAGACCAGCCAAAATGGGTCAAACCAATTCAAATCTGCCCCACCATCATTTGCGAGACTTTCCCACACGCAGGGGCGGCGCATGGGGGCACGTGAGCCATCGTAGGGAGTCCAAACAATTCTAGAAAAATTCCTAAAATTATTTTAAGGCATTTTGAGACATTTACCAAGCTCGATTCATAATTTTGAACGGCGGAGAGCTCGATTCTGAAATTTCTGAAACCTAAACTTCTTCACCTCCCTCACGCTTCGATGACGACGGAGACAAGAAGAACACCGGTGGACTCGGAACGATGCAAGGAACACGATGGTGTGGGAGGTGTCGAAAACGGGTGGCTGGATCGTCCTGAATCGACGAAAAACCAATGAAGATTGAGTTAAAACTGACGATACTTCCGATTGAGATTTACGACAAACAACGCCGATTTACGACGAGAGGTTTAAGGGGTTTTGTTCATTGGATGACAATGAACACAACGGTGGTTTCGGATCGACGAACGGTGGTCGGACGGTGAAGAGATCGGAGCTCAAAGTAGTTGACCAAGAAGAAGATAAAATGGGAAAAATTCTGGGAAACTGAGCATAGGAAATGGGTTTATATTTTCAACATTTAAAAAAAATGGGTAAATTCATGACTAGGTCCTTGAATTTCCTGTACTTCTTAAAATGGTCTATGAACTTCGTGATTTTACAATTTAATCCTTAATTTCTTCTAAAATATTACTTAAATTCATACTTTATAATTTCTAAATTTTAGCCCCTAAATTGGGGTGTGACAATTTTTCAAATTCTTTGTTATAAACACACTTGTGAGCTACATTATTTGTTTTGCTCAAGTGTGATATGGGTGAAAGCTTATATGTTGTAAACACATATGCCTTTGTGAGATTTTCTTTTATTTTCTAGATTTTTAATTAATATTTGGGAGATTGAATATTCAAGGTTTTGGTGTATAAACCTTGAAATGTTTGTAAGGTTATACATTGTCCTTAAAGATAAACAAATCTAGCGGATTTGAAAAATCCTTAGTGTAGATGCTAAAGTAGTGGATTAGACTTTGATTGATAAAGTCTCTTCCTACAAAATTTTTTTTATTGCTTCCACCAAATCTTTAAAAAGCCAATTCACCCTCCTCTTGACGTATTTCAATTATCCGTAAGAACTAACAAAATTAACCAAATGATCGAATAGAAATGAAATCAAAATTTAAATATTTCACATACCTAAACAAACTAGAATCACAATTGTATATAAATCACAATTTAAATATTTCATAAATAATATCCAAGTTTTCGATATACCTCGATTGATGGATTGCTTATTAGTTTCGGTTTCCCTCTTTCTTTGGAGGTTCTACCAATTTATTGTTCTTCCAAAACATATAATCACAAAACAAAGACACATGAATATACCAAAATCAAAAGCAAAGCTTTATTGCAATCATTTTTTAACCTTAACTTTATTTTAGAATTTGAAGAAATCTTACCAAGCCTTGAATTTAAGGATAAGATTAGCTACCAAGTAATAGTTAAAACTTAGGGTTAAAGAAATAGAAGGCTTCACAAACGTTTAAGGACGTTTGGAGGATTTTAAAGTTTCTCTTTAGTTCAATGAAACATTCATCAATACTGATGAAGGTTTAAAGAAATTCTCTCTTTTCTCCACTTACCGAATAAACCTAAAAACAATAGGGTAAACTACACCAATGATCACTAATGTTTGAGTATATTTTTATTTTTTTCTACTAAAGTTTCAAAAGTAACAAATTAGTCACTAACATTATCAATTTGTAACAAAATGATCACTCCATCATTATTTCTATTAAATTGATGACGCGGTAACATTAATAAAAATGTTAATATTTAGTTTTACCTCTAAACTATTGCTAAAACATCAAATAGGTCCTTAAACAATGATTTTATATCTAATTTATCCCAAAAGCTTTCTAATTTCCAATTTTTTTAAACACTCCAATATCTCAATTATATTCTAGCGACTTTCCTTATAAAACGAAAATCACACTTAAACAAGCTCTCGTGTGTCTTTAAATATTCTAGCCACTTTCCTTACAAAATGAAAACCATCCCAAAGCATTATTTTTTACATTGAAATTAATTGAAATGGCATTAAATACTAATGTATTTATCTTTAATGGAAAAACTCCATGTATTTATGCAATATGGTTTTTGCTTTGTAAGGAAGGTGGTTCGAATATAGTTGTGGTGGTGGGTTGTTTGAATAAAAACTATAAATTAGAAAGCTTTTGGGATAAATCAGATATAAAATCATTGTTTAAGGACTTATTTATTATTTTAACAATAATTTAGGGGTAAAACTAAATGTTAACATTTTTATTAATGTTGTCACATCATCAATTTAATAGAGATAACGTGAACCGACCATTTTGTTACAAATCGATAATGTTAGTGACTAATTTGTTACTTTTAAAACTTTAACAGAAAAACAGAAACTTACTCAAAGTTAACGACCATTAGTGTAGTTTACCCTAAACAATAAGACTATTTGATTTCTTTTGCCTTATTAAATAAATTCTTCACAATATCATCATTCTAAAATATAACAAAACTATTCATCAATCTCAAATTTCAATAATGCACAGAAGTGATGTCTAATCATTACAAAATCCCATCATTTTCTACTACCTCCTCAAAGGATAATTTACCATGCAAAACTTTGAATTTTGTCATCATTATAATTTGGTCCCTAAACTTCTATTTTCCCTTATCAATTTTGAATTTAATCATAAATCTAACTATCATTCAATCCAATAAACTTAATTGATTTAGAAACACTTGGAAACAATTTAAATGAATATTTCCAACCTTAAAATATTTTCCAGACCTCAAACTCAAAAAAAATCGATTTGAGAATCCGAGGATGATACACACTCTTTCTCTCTAAATCGCAGCCCACCACTGCATTACACCTCTTTCGTCGGCGCATATTGATAGCCCTGCTGCCTGTGGGTTGCACGCCACCCTTTCCGATACCACTGTCAACTCAGTTGTTGCACAACCTAGTGTGTTATATCGAAATAATTACATTTTTTATAACTTAACTTCAAATAATATTTTAATAAAGTAAATATAATTTGAGTCAGACAGGTTATAAGTTATAGCCATTTGAATTTGACCATAACATTTAGGTGAAGTTTAAAAATTTACAAGTATGTCGAATTTTAATAAGCACATCAGAATTATTTGTTCTTACGTATGGGCAGAGCTAGCTAGGTAATAAGTATCAAATGACCCCCCAAGTTTTTTTTGGGTGAATTTCTTTATAAATTTTATTTTAAAAATATTAAAAATTAAAACTAATACCACTTTAAAATAATTGATGTCCCTCAAAGAATTTGATTCACAGCGATCTCTATGCTCACTTTAAATTATGACCCTACAGTTTAAATTTTCTGATTTCATCGTTTGAAAGATTACAAGAGTATGCCACAAAGAGTTATTCCATAAACCAGGTTATTCCAAAATCTCGACGATGTTTTTCTTTTGACTTAAGATGATCCCTTGCTCAACTCGTTGAACCATCATTCCAAGAAAAAAAAAAAATTCAGCTTTCCCAAGTCCTTCAAGGAGAACTTGCCATTAATCTCATGAATCACAATATCAACTTCTTGAGCATTGTCTCCTGTTACAACAATATCGTCGACATAAACCATAACATAGAGTTTATACCCAGCTTTTTCACGATAATAAAGCGAAGAATCTGCCAGTGAAGCTTTGAATTAAAGATTGTCAACCAAATATGTTCTGAATTTTTCAAATCAGGCCCTCAGAGCTTTACTTGAGACCATACAATGACTTCTTTAAAAGACACACCAGTTGTTTTCCATCAGCATCCTCTTGTTCAAATCTAGGTGGCTGCTCCATATAGACTTCCTCTACTAGATCTACATTTAAGAAAGTATTGTCCACATCAATTTTCCTTAATACCCATCCTTTGCTAAGAGCAAGACTTCTCATTATACGAACTGTGACTGGTTTCACAACAGGACTAAGTCTCTTGATAATCAAACCCTGCTTGTTGAGAATACCCTTTGATGAGGGATTCAAATCGCGGCCGCGTTTTCGGTCGCGGACATAACGGATGCTATTGCGGTCGCTGCGGGTATCGCGGACGTGCATTTTTTAATTCACACAACTTATTACATAATATAATAAATTATAATTATAATTATAAAAAAATCAATTTTAATGATATTTAGAGTGTTTTCAAACACTTATGAACTTCTAAAAACTTTTATTAATACATGAGCATAATTTTTACAATCATTAATTATTCTTATATTTATTTATAAATTTCTTAAAAATATTATACAAGAAACATAAAATTAAAATTAGAATTTATAAATATAAAACAATTCATTACTTCTATTATCAATAATATAATACAAAATATAATAAACATTTACTAACAGTGAAGAAAAATAAGTTTATTGCATAAATTCATAAATAATAAAAATAATTTAAGTGTATAAAATTTAAATTTAACATTCAATCTCTTAAAATAAATCATAATCATTTAAAAAAATTAATCCATAAAATTATCTATTATTATTCACTTACCAAAAAACATATTAAAATTTAAAACTCACAAAACTAAAATAAACCCAACACAAAAACCCATAACATGGTAACCCAAATCTTATTAATTTATTGAGATTTCTTTTGGTCCAAACCCAAGCAATTAAAAGTAAAAAAAAAAAATATTTAAAATCTAAAACATAAATAAAATAAAAATTACTAAATTCCCAAACCTCTTCTTCTTCTTTTATCTTGTGCATGTGAGAGAAGGGGGGCAGAGATGCAGCAAAAGCAGAGAAAATTGGACTCCCATGTTTATTTTTCGTCTGTACTTTTCATCAAAAAATTTCATTTCTTTATTGTTGAAATCTTCCCTTGCACTTTCTTTGTTGAAAAATCATCAATTGGAACATCCTGTTCCATGTTTTCCTCTCTTTGTTGTCCAAAAAAACAGGTATGGGTATGGTCATTTTCCTTCTTTTTTCTTTCTTCCAAGCTCTACTTTTCCCTCTGAAAATCAGAAAATCTGTGTGGGTTTCAGTATTTGATTTGGTGTAACAGGAAATAACGGGATTAACGGCCCGCTATCACCGTGATCGGCCGTTACCCGTTAAGTTGCGGCCGCTATCGGTGTTGAAAACACTTAATTCCGTCCGATTAAATTCCAAATTATAATATACATATATCTATATATTATTATTTAATAATATATATGTGTATTTACATATTTTTCTTTCTTTCTTTACAGGTCCAACGCATGTGGCCCAATAGTACTCCATGGCCCAACAGGACAACCCAAGACCAACTCACGTGAACCGGGTGGCCATCTGAACTGCCAGTAACCCACAGAAGGGTAGGGTTTCCAGAACCCTAGCAAACGTTTCACCTCGCGCCGCAACTCCCCTGGTCAGAGTTCCCTTGCGCCTCACGCACCTCCACGGCCGATTTTCTCGACGTCGTGACCACATGAAACACCCAGAAACGACCACGTTAGAATCATGGACTCTCATCAACCAACAAGCCGAGTTTCACTCGGATCAAAACTCTAAAATAGGGCATTATTTTATATTATAAATAGAACACAAACACACACGATTAAAGGGGGATCAGACGATTATCTCAGGGAAAGTAGCAAGAAACATTTGTTTTTTTCGAGAAGGGGGCTCAGCAATAAAAGTACAGAAACGAGATTTTTCACAGCAATCAAAAACTAGAATCAAAAGCAGAAATTCCAAGGGGCTCGAAACTTACCTCGGACGGAGTAGTATGGCCTCCCATAGGGTGGCCGAGGCGTTATTAACTCCGATTGACCGGAGATCCGTTCGCCGTAGTCTGCGTATTGAAGCATTCGAGGAGATAGTGGCGTTGCTTGAGGTAAATGATGAAAATGGGATCTAATTCACGTGTGTGGAATAAGAAAGGAAAAGGACAGTGCACTTTAATTTCTTTGTTTCGCAGCTTACAGGAAATTATAAGTTGGATTTGCTTTTATTTTAATAATGGGAAAATCACGCATAAACTCCTCCTCATTATAGATTTTTGCGTTTTAGTCACTGATTTTAGTTAATCCTATTTGGATCTCTTTCTTTCCCATATGTTATATTTCAGTCATTAGATATAGGGTAAAATCACTCCTAAGTCCCCTAGTCTAGCTATGTTTTAATATTATGATCATTACATTTTCAAATACTTTATTTTAGTCATTATTTTATATTTGGCTTAATTATTGTTTGGTCTTTTAATTTTCTGTTTCGCTATTTTAGTACTTTAAGTTTCTATTTTTATTTAATCTTTTAATTTTATATTTTTCTTTTGCAGCTCATTCCTAGAATTAATTTGATCCATGAATTTTAATCATTTCAATTTTTTTAATTTGAATCTTCTTTTTTTCTCGACTTTAATACTAACTATTTGTTTTTGTGTGTTCTATTTTTTTTTACTTTATTTATGATTTTTTTTAGGATATTTTTAACCAATTAGAGGTAAGAAATTCGAATCGAATATTTTAAATTTAAATTTTAAATTTTTCACAAATAAGACAATCGATAAATTAATTGGTACCGAAAGGACGGTTTAAGGGTGCTAATCCTTCCTTGACTGTAACCGACTCCCGAATCCGATATATCTCTGGTAAAACGCAGATCAGGTAACAATAGGGTATCCGATCAACCCATTTGCTTAAAATAAACGATCGGTGGCGACTCCAATCCATTTCCCTAAGTCGAAGCCCAATTCCGTGGCCCGACCGAAAGACGGTTACGACAGGTGTGATTCCGCTTCACACAAGTATTTCGGACAATAGCGGTATCGGACGACGGCGCTACCGCGAAATAGCGGCCGCTATCATGTTTGCGCTCTGTTATTTGAAACCCTGCCTTTGACAACTAATCGTGCTTTGTAACAAGCAAAACTCCCATTGAAAATTTTCTTAATCTTGAATAGCCACTTACACCCCACTGGAACTCGATCAGATGGCAAAGCAACCAAGTCCCATGTTCCTTTTTGAATTAGAGCACCAATCTCCTTCTGCACATCATCTCTCCAAACATCATGCTGCATTGCCTGATGAATATTCTTCGATTCCTCACCAACTTCTTAAACTAGGAACGCTTTAGGTTTGAAGACACCTGCCTTGGATCGAGTGACCATATGATGAGTGTTCACTGTTTTGACACCAACAGACTGCCTAGCACTGTCACTAATTTGTGCAGGCAACAAATTATCATCTTGAGGGCTTCGAGCTGGAGAATGATCATTAGAAACTGGAGAAATACAGGTATCAGCAGGTCCACTATGAGAACTGGCCGTATAAGACCCACTGGAACTATAATGAGCAACTGGGACCTCATGAGAACTTGGAGTATCACCAGCAGCTGAAACAAAAACCGTAGGAGAACTTGAACTATTAGCAGCAGCTGAAACAGGAATATCATTAGCAGCTGGAACAAGAGCCTCGTGAGAACTTGGAGTATCACCAGCAGCTGAAACAGAAACCGCAGGAGAGCTTGAACTATTAGCAGCAGCTGAAACAGGAATATCATTAGCAACTGGAACAGGAGCAGCTTCTGAAGCTTCTGCACTTTGAACCTGAAGCTGGGACCTCTCAACAGATTGCTCCTCACTTCTTGAACCTGCTACAACAGCTACAGGTTTTCTGTAATGACACGAAACCCAATGGACCTCTTTGGGAAGACAAACTTCACACCACTATCTCGATGTTCGAGTGAAACAGAAGTGGACTGCAATTTTCCGGCAAAAGGAAACTGAAATTCATTAAATTGAACATGCCTAGACACATAGAGCTTACCATCAGTGCTAAGAAATTTATATCCTCGTTGATTAGGACTATAACCCACGAACACACAAGGCTTAGATCGAAGTTGAAGCCTGAGTTGATTATAGGGTCTCACTAGAGGAAAACACCGACAGCCAAATACTCGAAGCTCAGTATAATCAGATTGCTTGTGGAACAACTTCTCAAATGGAGTTGTACCTTGCAATACCCTAGTAGGCAGCCTGTTTATAAGATATACTGCAGTATAAAGCGCATCATACCAAAATTTAAGAGGCATAGACGCTTGCCATAAGAGTAAAACCAATTTCAACGATATTAAGACAAATTTCAAAGATGTGATGATGTTTACGTTCGACAATGCCATTCTTTTCAGACGTACTAGGACACGAACGTTGAAAGATAATGCCATGAAGTAGTCCTCTCTCATTCAAAGTGCTCATTGCATGAAGCTGAATGGTACTGGAATGAGATATCTTTTCGCTCCTCGTTGTTGTGGCAACTTTTAATCATTTGGGAAGCAAATTCTTTGAAGAGGTAGATCCCAATGACAGTAGCCATCATCGTGTATAACCTTACTCTTTCCATGACTATTCAAGTAAAGAAGCAAAACTACACTAACGAGAAAATTGACAATGTCAGCATACCACAAAATTGACGCAGGAAATAATAATTTCTCATTAGGGAATTTTTCTTAATCTCCATTTCATTCCTTAATTCTTTTATAATTTCTAGCCTAGACAGATGGGCAGTTACTTGGGGTTTAGGATGAGTAAATTCAATAGAATACAAAGGTTCAAATTTCGTACCTGGTCTAGCTATGGGTAAGCTAGACTGACTCATCTCCTTTGGAATATCCTCGAGCTCCTCTTCGTTTTCTTCATCGAGCTTCAAATGATTATCAGTGCATAAAAATTTGTTTCGGCAAAATTTTGCTACTTTCCTTTGGTCATCAACTCCTGCTGATGGGGGCTTTTATTTTTCCGTGGAAAAATTTTTCTTGTCTTCATTGGTTGCACTCTTCGAACCCTCATCCTTGTTTTCCAGTGAATGTGAATCTTCTTACACCTTTGGATCTTCGTGCACAATCTCTTGATCGGGCTCTCCAAGTGCCTTCCCCCCAAACTTATCATCTTTGTAGATTTTGATGTCACTTCCTAAGGTGAATGGACCACAATACACCATGTCTTGAGCCTTAGTGACTTCATTATCACTAGGTAGGTTGCTCTGTGGGCAAGAATGTAATGTCGTGGCAATTTGGTCAACCTGACCCTCCAAGGCCCTTAAAGACGAGTTGTGGCTTTGAAGTAAAACTTCTTGGCTTTTTATAGAGGTCATATGGTCATGCAACATGGTCTTCGTGGTTGCTATAAAATCTTGCATTGTGGCCTCCAAAGAACTTGTGTTGGATGAAGATGTCACTCCATTTTTATAATTATATCATGGCATATTCGTTTGAAAACCTTGGGAGTCATTGAAATTCTGCTGCCTAGAGAGCTGACTAGCGTTGCTGGTTCCTTTATTTCCCCAAGAGAAGTTTGAATCCTGACACTATTCAAGATTATAGGTTTTAGAATAGGGGTTGTTATTGCCTCGACTGTAGTTCTCTATATAGTTGATGGACTCCTGATTGGTCGAACACTCGCTCGCATGGTGATTGTCATGGCATAATAGACATGCTGAGTTGGATGCCTTTACTTCTTTTACCTCACTTGATCGTTGCAAATTCTTCAACATATCGGTGATGGCAGAAAGTTGTGCGGACACGGAATCTGTAGTATCCAACTCAAATGTCCCAGGCGCTTTTCGCTCGACTCTAAGCCTTGAAAAAAACTGATAATCATTGTTGGCAATCATAATTAGGATTTTAAATTCCTCTGCATGTGATTTATCGAGCAATGTCCCACTTGTCGAGGCATCTAGTATCATCCTCGTGGGTGCATTAACTCCATTGTTAAACATCACAACTTGAGTTCAGTCGTGGAATCCATGATTGGTGCACTTGCGAAACAAACTTTTGTATCGGTCTCAGCACTTATACATAGACTCTTCATCGCCTTGTTGAAAACATGCTATGACATTCCTAAGATGGTTGTTCATATTCGGTGGATTATGCCATAGAAAATTTTTTTTTTGCACAAGTCTACCCATGACCTTATTGAGCCAGAAGGTACTCTATTAAGCCATGCCCTAGCATGATCTTTCAAACAATTTGGAAATAACTTCAATTTCAACATATCTTCATGCACACCTTTTTGTCTAAAAGGAGTCACAGACCTCCAAAAATGCTCAAACATATTGCCTTACATCCTTATGAGGAGGACCACCAAATTGTCCAATCAAGTCCAACATGTCGAACATTACTGGTTTGAGCTCGAAGTGGACTGCTTGAATCTTGGGTGCCACAATTCCAATATTTAGGTCGTATAAGATATGGTTTAAGTCATCTCAAATAGTATGAGGCCTAGCTGCATTCCCAGCATTCGGAATTGACTAAGCATTCTAATCTTCCTCTTAACCAATTCCTTGATTTCCAATTTGATACATCTTTGCTTGAGCACATTGAGTAAGTAAAATAAAAACCTGAAAAAGAAAAGGAAAATAACAAGTAAAATAAAAAATACTATGACAAAACTAATTAACTTTCAGTTGCCAATCCCTGAAAACGACGCCAAAAACTTATCCGCAAATTGTGACTACTAAATATGGTCACGAAATATGTGCAAGAATACACAATCGAACAAGTAATACAATGATGAGTGAGTATTGTATCCACAGGGATTGGAGGAAATTTATAAGTTCAATCAAAGCAATTATTTATTTTACTATAGTATAGTTAGTAATAGTATATACAAATGAGAATGTTGTGGCAAAATGAAATGGATGTTGGTGGGAGTGGAATGATGGTGTAATGTAATGTGGCAGAAAATGGAGATATCATGGCAAAATGGATGGAAATTTTGTGACAAAGTAAATAGTGTTTAGTGCAATCAAATGAAAATGTAAAGGAAAAACAAAATGTAAACACTGGACTTGAATAAAATGACTTGGCAATCCTCACACAACAAGCTACTAAGGGAATGAATGATAGGAGTCACTTGGGAAACTTAAGTCTAACTTTTCAGGATGGTCTTACTTTTATGTCTTATTTGCCCGACACAGTTTACTAATGGTGCCCTATGCTATCTATAGCCAAGGGACACGACATGTTCAGGATGTCATGGAAATACCTATTAGTGTTAACAAGTGCAGAGATCATATTGGTTTAGATAACAAAATATGTCACGATAATACCACTCAACGTCAACACTAACATCTAACCTTTCGACCGAGCACTACTCCTTTTAGTCGATTGAAATCCTAGCCTTATGTCTAAGGTTGGATTAGGTCTAGTTACTATCTAGAACCCCTTGCTTATATGGATCCTCTCTAGTTTCTCTCGAACAGTAAGGATATGCTACTTAGTCATTCTCTCGAACACTAAGCATTCTCCTAAGGAATGGCTACTCTCATAGCTCCTACAACCTTAAGGCATTAAACATCATAAGCAAAACAAATAATAGCGTACAAAAACAATAATTCATTAAAATAAAACTGAAGTATCCATAAGGAACTCCCACCAAATAAGACTAGTTCATGGTGAGTTTCGAATATTCCAAGCAACAAGGCATGAAATTAATCCGTTCCATACAACCCAACTAAGATAAATGAAAGTAAACAACAAATGGATGGAGGAAAAGCCTTCCACACGCGCTGCCGGAGCTCCTCTCGGCCACCACAAACTGTCCTAGCTCGCTAGCTCATCTCGGACGCCTAGCTCGTCACTCCCTCGAGCTTGCTAATGGAGGAATTCCACGGCAAAAGCGATTGACAGAAAAAGGAGGGACCTTTTTTTTTGACAACTGCTTCTTACTCTTTTTTCTCAAAAATCATGTCTCATAATCTGGTGACATCATCTCCTATTTATAGTGGGGAATAAACATAGGGTTTTGTGTCAAAATTACCATAGTACCATAAAGTTCATTCTTTTCACATGAGAGATGGTGCAGAGATGGTAGCGGGCCCCTATTATGTGGCTGGCAACAGAAATGACGTGTAGACAATGACAACTGGTTCTTCATAAAAATATCTTCTTTTATCTTTTCTGCCCAGAAATATCGTCTGAGTTGTCGTGGTATTCGCATTCTGCTCAGCATTTCCAATCAGTTTTCCTGAATCCTGCAAATCATCAAACAAAGCACTTTTCCCGTAACGCAACACCGATTTCAAAATAAAATATCACGGCAAAATATATTTCCACCACATGCAATTATATGCTCTTAAATTCATATATATTATCATATATGGGCTCTTAGATAATTAATAACTTAAGTGAAAAATACCCTAAATATGACATTTTTACGAAGCTATCACGCGTCCTGTAGAACGCGAGGTGTGTTAAATACCACACGCGATAAATTACCAAAACTTTTTAATATCTCGAGGACCTCGCATTACGCAAAATTCTAGGCATTTTTTTGAAATATTAAATTGTATTCTTTGAAAAATGCTTCCACGTTGGAGGAGTCTCACGCCTTACAACAAGCAAGGCCTTTAAACACGTTTTATAAGGCACGAAGTAATACTATGTATGCAATTTAGGGGTATTTTATTAATTAATGCTATTTGGGGTTAGTATTCCAATAAATATTTGGGGGGGGGGGGGGGGGTTTAATATAATAACGCCTATAAATGTTGTATCTATCAGCCAAACGATGGATTTTTCCTAATGGTTGAGTTGTACGTAACTCACCTACATTTGCATAGGATTGATCCCTAGTGGAGTCTCTCCCTTGCTTGTTTATTTTCATGCAATTAAAAGGTTGCATCTGTCAATTTTTGATTGAACATAAAAAAATTAAATTAATTAAAATTAAAAAACTTAAATAAGGTGCTAACATGTGTTACAATCAAATTGGAGAATTAATTTTATTTAATTAAATTAAAATTAAGACCAAATTAATTGAATGTATGAATAATGAGGACCAAATGTGTAAATATATAAATTCTTTTAATTACTATGTTAAAACTTCCATCAAACATTAATGACAAGTGACTTGATCGAAGATATTTAAATAAGAGTTAACTACTTCAAACACCATCGACCTTTAAACGCCGACTCATTTATACCACCAATGTTTTAATATTGTCAATTTTAACACTAACTTTATTTTTAAGTGTAATTATATCACTCTGTCGTTAATAATTTAAAGGCACGATGACATATTATCTCCGTATCGTGATATTGCCGACGTGGTTGCCCCCACCAAAACAATATCATTTCGACACAACTATTTTAATGTTCAATAAACACAAACGACGTCGTCTTGTTTGAAAAAAAAAATATTGAAATATTGGTGTTGAGGGTATTTGAGAAGTTGTTCTTAATGCATAACCGCTGGGCTACTTATCTGAATGCCAACCGTTTCAAATAAACTTTCAGCTCCAAAATCTGCAGCTTTCTCCACCTCTCGTCCATCGGTTCTGCATTACCCCCACCCCCACGGCAAGGGAACTATAATTTACAATTATGGGAATGGCAATGGTTTCTAAGCAACGTAACATCGTTGGTTTTGGTGGTGTTAGTTGACAGGGAAAGTAACGAATTGGGCAGAACTCGATGAAGCTTTCAGTGGCAAATCATCGAATAGTTGGTATACCAATAAATATCTGCTTCAATACATTCTGTTGAGTACAGCCTTCTTCAATAAACAAAGCTGCTAATGTTGATGAGTCTATAATCTTATAGAACATTTTAATTAGACATAATACCAATGAATATCTAAATAAAAAACCGAACAGAGACCCGACCAAACCGATCTCAGTGTTCTTTAATGAGAAAAACCTATTCAAACATCACAATTTGAGAATGAGCAGAGGATGTTTTCTATGCCTTCAGACTTTATTTTGCTTGAGAGACACCTAAATGATGGGGTCCTTTCAAAGTCCCCCACAACAGTCCCTATCTTCCATTGACGGTTGGGTAATGCAGAACCGATGGACGAGAGGTGGAGAAAGCTGCAGATTTTGAAGTTGGAAGTTTATCTGAAACGGTTGGAGTTGTGCAGCGACAGATAAGTAGCCCAGCGGTCAAGCATTAAGCGGGTCTTGGATTCAAATCTCTTTAATCACATTATTTCAATATTTTTTTTCAAATGAAACGATATATTTTGTATTTATTGAGAATCAAAATAATTGTATTGAAACGACGTCATTTTAGTGAGTCATCTATATCAATAACGTTAAGGCGCTAAAAAATCATATCTTCGTGTCGTTAAATTATTAACGATGATATAGTATAATTATATTTAAAAATAAACGTTACGTTAATGTTAAAATTAATAAAATTAAAACATTTGTTGTATAAATGAACTTATGTTTAAAAGTCGATGGTATTTGAAATAGTTAACTATTTAAATAATTAAATTTTCTTATTGACGAAATCAAACAATCTATAGTAAAAATAAATAAGTTAAATAATTAAGTAATGATGGATATAATTTACCGATTATTTTTCATAAAAAGCTGACGTCCCCAAAACCACATACCGAGGCTTAGACGGCGGCAGGGCTTTACTAAAATTTTTAAAACATGTTGAGCATTGTAATTTGGGCTACAATTTTTATTAAAAAGGGTTTGTACATGTTTTTGTAATAAAGGCTCCTATCCATTTAAAAAGATGTAGACTTCTATTTTATTTCTATTGGACTCTAATAATTAACAATTTGGGTTTGCATCTAATATTTATTTAAGATACTATAGACTAATACATTGATATTTTTTTTTATAGAAATAGCTAATTTTATTCAGAAAAAGAAATATCTCAAATTACTAAACGAACATAAATTAATGTAAACATAGACGAACATAAATGATCAAAGTAAACAAAACAAACGAACATAAATGAACATAAACCACAACAACAATAATCATATAAAATTCATTAGTATAAATTGCAACTTCATAGTTAATTTTTATTTAATTGTTTTGGGTTTATTTATTTGTATTTAGAATTAATTGAAATTTAAAATATTAATGGGTATCAGATTAAAATTTATTGGGGCTTAATATTTTAAATGGGTCTAGAAAGATTGAGCTAAACATAAATGAACGAAAGTAAACAAACATATTATTGAACGTTCACGAACGTAAATGAACGAGCGAGCCCTATGTTCATGTTTGTTCATTTAATTAAACGAACACAAAATCTTTTTCATGTTCGTTTGTTTAATAAATAAACGAATATAAACGAACTTCCTGTCGAACGGTTCACAAATAGTTCGCTAAACGTTCAGTTCGTTTACAGGCCTACAAATCACAATAAAGATTTATAATCACAATCGTAAATTAATGAAAATTTCCTATAATTATTGAAACAAAATTAGCAACTTAAGATCACATAAGGATCATACAAGGAAATATTAAAATCTAAGCAAGAATCAAGAACAAATATAAATACAAACAAATCTTATCGCATCAGCAAACGAACCAAAAAAAGGATCAAATTATTGAAAGACTACGACAAACAGTAAATCAAACTCGAGCTACGTGAAAAGTTATCCACGAATGCAAATCGGGTATCTAAATCTAATCTGATGGTCCAAAACAGGGAAGATCAACAAGATATCAGATAAACGCGATCTTGATAAGTCGTGATAATATCAAATCAACCCTTAGAAAAAATATAAGTGAAAAAACGACCAAACAACCGAAAAAAGCATGCAAAAAAATATAAGAAAACATGACATAAAGACAGATAAAAACATATCATTCATACATACGAAAAACCTATATTACAATATGTATGCTAACACTACATAATATGGAAACCTTATACTATATAATTTATCTAATATGTATCATATACTACTTAATATGTATATTATATAATAGAAAAGATCATATACTATTATAAAATGAAAATTATACTTCGTAATATAAGCAATAATATATGATTTTATATTTTTTTATTAAGTTAAAGTAATTACAAAGTAATATATGCTCTAAATACTCTTAATCAATTGACAATAGACGCTCAATCACCCTACCGTAGTCGTTGGTGCTCGAACCCGTTTAGAAAATTGATCACTACAATACTAAAACCAAGTTTTTTCACAAATTCCCGAACACAATTTGCTTCCTTCATGATCGCTTTCTTGCGATTACTAAAATTCGGATCTGAGAGCGATCACATATCCAATTCTAACCCGACACGACCCTTATTTTTTTGTTTCTTTAAAGCTAGATCTCATTTCTTTCTTTCAGCAACCGATAATACCTTATTTTGAAGGTGTAGACACTCATTTTCTTATTATTTTTTTCCTCCAAAAAAATAGACATAAAGAGAAAATTAACTAGAGTTCATCTCCTAGGAGGACTCTTCCACCACCACATCCTTTAAACTAACAACAACCTTATCCCATGAAATCCAATATCCCACTACAACTCAACTTCCCCAAGAGTCCCATAAAATTTGAACTCTCACCATCATCTCTCATATATCCCTATTTAAACCCATCTTCACACCTTGTAAAGGGGAGGAAAATTCTTGGAGAAGAAAAACCTACGAAAAGAGAAAAGGAAAAGCTTCATGAATCATGGGAAGTAGAATGCCAAAGCATCAAGCCGGCAAGTAAATCTTCAAATCTCGGGCGAACCAACATTCAACAGCAAATTTTTTTTAACTGGAAGAAGGTAACAGAACCGAAATTGTTTTCATTGTATCAGCACAATTTTGGAGTTTGCATGGTTGATGGTTGAATGCTTTCAAATTCGGTGAAAGTGCTTGTAACGAGCGTGGCTTAATTTCTTTCCTTGAGTAGGATGATCAAATTCTGTATTGGCTTTTTTTTATGCATTGGAATAATTAAAATCTGCATTATCTTCATTAAACAAGACAAGAAAATCATAATTTATGGCTTTGCATTCCCTGGTTCATTTGTTTAAAACGTGATTTCCATCTCTTCTTGGCTAGCATGATTGATCTTATTTTCTTGATTTTAATTTTTATGGTATTAATTGGTAATTAAAACATTAGCCGAAGTTTAATTAGTTTAATTTTACCAATAATCGTAATTTGATTTGGTTAATTAATTGATAACAAACGTGACTTCTTCTTTGTATAATACGCAGGCTTTAACTTCCATAATTAGTTTAATTAATTTTAATTTTCTTTGAATTCATGATTTGGTGCTTTTTGTATTCCCTGAATTACTTGCATGAAGAAAACGTGACCATTGATTGCCATTAAGCTCCATGTCTTGATGGAGGTTTTAATTATGATATTAATTTGGTTAATTCAGACGTTAATTGTTTTAATGGGGGTGGACTAACGTGATTAGTTTCCATGTTTGTTAATAAGTTATTAATAATTAGATTAGAATTTTTGGAACGTTTTGTTAATTGATTAATTGCTTTGTCAGTTTCGATAATTAGTTTTAAACTCACATTATTTATTAATTGGTTTTAATTGACTTTAATTTTGACACCTAGACACTCACATTAATTATTCTTATTCGTAGTTGGACTATAGGGAAATAATTTGATGATTCAATAATTATCTCTCTTTTGGCCTTAATTAAGAAATTCGAATAATAATTTTGATGCATGATGTTGAAATTGAGTATGCTTGAATCAAATATTTTTGACTTTTTTTCAGTAGTAATTCCAACCAATCAGAGGTAAGTAATTCGAATCGAATATTTTAAATTTAAATTTAAATTTTTAATTTTCGCAATCAAAGACAATCAGCAAATTAATTGGTACCGAAAGGGCGGTTCAAGGGTGCTAATCCTTCCTTGACCGTAACCGACTCCCGAACTCGACACGTTTCTGGTACAACGCAGATCATGTAAGATGGTGTCCGACCCACCTAAATTCATTTTAAAGTGGTCGGTGGCGACTCCCAATCCATTTTTCACGTCGAAGCCCAATTCCGATGCCCAACCGAAAGACGGTTGCGACAGCTTGGCGACTCCGCTGGGGACAGGTAAGTGAGTCAGGCCAGAATTAATTTCTGGTTGTCTTTTTATGCGAAAATTGTAAGTTTAAATTTTAATTTATTTATTCGGTTCCGATTATTTACCTTTGATTATTTTTCAAATAAATAGTTGTACTAACATTTTTTCAATGATTTCAGATTTTTGAAAAGTTTCTATCTCAGGCTCTATACCCGAGCTCCGAACCCTTTTAAGTGGGGGCGAAAGCGACGCCTTCGTGTGAATTTATTCACCGTATGGGCCTAGCAAGTAACCTTCGGGATTCATATACCTTATGCCTTCGTGTGAATTTATTCTCCGTATGGGCATAAGGGAATGTTTCCTCTCGAGTTTAACTTAGTCCATATAAGCTTGTAATAGGCTTAGGACTAAGGGTCTGGCAAGCCCAAGGGGGCACCGGCAAGGAGAACTCGAGTACCTTTTTAGAACCTAAACCGGGAGAGTACAGGGAATTAGAGCCCACCCCAAAACCTCATTCCAAACCCTAGGTTGTTTCGTTTCCTGCATTATTTTATGTTCAAAGCATGCGAACTAGACAAATATGCGGTTAGGATTTGTTTGAAATTAGCATACGGGATAGAAATCATGTCCGAGTAGGAATATTAAGCATGTTCGGGTAGATATCATGTGGGGTAGGACTTTTATTTTTCATGATTATTTTTACCTCACTAACTTTTTTTTTTCTCTTTCACTTTATTTTCATCCCTTGCATCATTTAAAAGAGGTGTTGATCCACTAAAAACGTGTTTGCTAAACATGAATAATCTGCATTAATGGACAAAGGGGTTGTAATACAAGAGATGAAAATGCAGAGGACAGTCTACAAGGAGACTATGTGTCACATTTAATCCAGAAGACGTGGTGCCCGCGATTGAAGAGTATATCACTATACGACATTATAAATGACTCAATGAACCGGGTCTACATCAAGCACAATGAAAGTCTATCTTTGAAGAACTGACTGGCAGAAGTTACAGGGGCAAGATGAAGACCACTGATCTTAGGAGTCACTTCAAAGACGACAATGGCAAAATGATAACTGAAATGGGAGACCATTACTGACGAATTCAAGAAACAGACAAATGGACTTAACATAGTTCCTATCAATTAAGGGCTCCAATGACGTATTCGTTGGGAACAAGCTCAACGAAAGATAAATGCCGGAGGTGCAGTCCTTTAAGACTTTTTTTTTTAGGGCAAACAACTCGTCATTTGCACTGTTCATCCAGAGAAGCCAGAGCGGTTCGACAGGTTATTCAACTGATGATGGATGAAGGCAGAAGACTAGTCAACATGTTAGAAGCTGTCAGAATATTTTTTGTCTCTTAAAAGATAAAACACTTTTGTCCCCAATAAGGATTATTTCTAGTAACAGACACATTTTTTGGATCAATGCCTCGAACATTGCATGCATTATGCATCTAGACATATGTTGCATTTTGTCATTTTTCTTTGCATTCACATTAACTAACATATACATGTCTCATCAAAAGGAGAAAATACTGGATACACCGCCTCAAGCGTTGGACACACCCCATCCACATAACACTCGTTTGAAGAAGAAGAGGATGGAAGCCAGAATTACACAAATCGAAGAGAATATGTTGAAACTACAGAAAGAGCTAGAAGATAAGATAGACCAAAATAGTCGAAATACTCTAGAAACAATCACAAAGAACCAAGAGTCCTTGGTTGATCAGATCGTTGCCAAGTTAGTTGGCCTACAACAGACCAGTGCGCCTGGGGCAGGTTCATCGGAAGGGGGTAACTATACAACCTACCCCACAAGTGGTTATCTCACCTGAAATCTTACCAGAACTTCGAGGGGACTCATCTGCTGCAAAAGCAAAGCCCTCGTCCTCTGTGTTTAACCCTAAGAACAATCCGGGTTATTACCATGTACCGGATTTGGACGAAGAGGAAAAAGCGAGGAAGATGGAGAAAAAAATCAAACAATTGGAGGACCAAATGAATATAGTCAAAGGAGATCGTGACTACCATGAAATCGATGCAGCGGAACTTAGTCTAGTCCCGGACTTGGTTCTTCCCCCGAAATTTAAGTCCCCGGAGTTCGAGAAGTTTGACGGGAACAGTTGCCCATCCGCTCACATCACCATGTTTTGCCGAAAGATGACAGGATATGGAGGAAACGACCAACTCCTGATCCACTGTTTTCAGGATAGTCTGTCGGGCTCAGCCATTCGGTGGTACAACCAGCTCAGCCGATCAAATATCAAGACCTGGAAGGACCTGGCCAAGTCATTTCTGGAACAATACAAGCATAACAATGACATAAGGCCAGATCGAGTTATGCTACAAAACATGGAAAAGAAGCATAACGAGAGTTTCATGCAGTACGCACAAAAATGGAGGGACTTAGCTGTGCAAGTTCATCCACCGTTAGATGAAAAGGAAACCCGGAAACTTTTCGTGCAGACCCTGAAGGCTCCATACTTCGGGCACCTGGTGGCGATCACATCAGGAAGCTTTTCAGACTTGGTTATGGCCGGAGAAATGATTGAGTCGGCCATAAAGCAAGGCAAGATTAAGGATGGGGAAGCCAGTAAGAAGCCTCCTATGAGGGAGAGAGATGGAGAGGTTAACAACATCAAACACTTCAACAAAGGTGTTACAATCTCCAGCCCAAAATCAACTGCAGCTGTACCGTCAGGTACTTCTAAACAAGATTCCAGGAGGGAAAGGGAACATTTCGACCCTATTCCCATGACCTACAAAGAGCTTTACCAGCAACTTCTTGACACCCATGTAGTGTCACCATACCCGGTGGAACCCATAAAGCCCCCATACCCCAAGTGGTATGATGAGAATGTACATTGTGAATATCACGGCGGTGTCCCAGGACACACAATTGAGAACTGTTACGCATTCAAAAGAGTCGTACAGAAGATGCGTAACCACAACTGGATCGACTTCAACAACTTGGGGGCATCCAAGTGAGGAATATCATTTCGTCATTTGAGGCATTCTGTTTGAACTTGTTTTTTTTTTCACTTTTTCTCAAGTTTCTGTAAGAACATTTGAATCAATTTATGTTACTTTAAAAGATGTTAAGCAATGGATCACATTTGCAAACTTGCAATTCTTTGAATATCATTTGAATTAAGAAACTATGTGAATGGTTCAAAGTTACGGATCTTTGACAAAGTAACATGTTTTAAAACAAGGACCTTGACATTACCCAGAATATACCCTCAAACACCGTACCCTGCTCTTACAATTAACCAATACAACCCTTTCCTTTCATAAGGTACGGACAACATGGGGCATCCTTTGCATATGACAATTACTATGTTTTTTATTTAAGATGTTCAATGACGATGAGAATCTTTACAAATGAAAGAGTCGAGTAGGTGAATCTGGTTTAGGTCAGTTGCTTGAAAATTGAACTCTAAAGATGAGATTCCTTGACTTTCAAAAACACCTAGACTATGACAGGTTCTTCTTGACAATCTTAAGAAATTAAATCCGTAAAAACTGAGCTATTCCGCTAAGGCAATTGGTTATAGAGGAAACTTGAAAGCCCTGGCCTTATGGGTAGATTACGTTCAAACCATGACATTGCTCGGACACTTGGCAATTCGGTGTTTGCTCCACTGCTCTTGTCAGGCGGAAGACTCTGTGATGAAATGAACCCTTCAGTTAACTTGATAAGAGTGATTATAATATTAAGCTGTCCCTCTAAAGCAATTGGTTAAATGCCCCGGCTTTATGGATTCAGCTAGCCAGATAATGACAAGTTAAGTCAAATTTATCTAAGCAAGAAATTTTCGGTAAAATGGACTAAGGGAGTTAAGGAACACCTGTTATAGTCAACTACACACGAGCACTCAAGAATTTCATTTTTAGACCGATGTTTTTGCACTGTCTTTGTTAGAGGAGCCTACAAAGCTTGAACAAATAGAAGATTTCAGAGGACTGAAATAAAAGGTCTAGTAAGTGATCATGCTAGTTGCGTCATTTTGTCCGCACCCAATTGAAGTGCCAAAGCATGTTGCGATATTTCAAAAAAAAATGACATTAGAAAGGAGGCCAAGCTAGAGCCAACCCATCCATTTGAATATTTGTCAACGAGCTGTAACTCTGAAAACGTTAAAAGAGCTATTGATTCATTTGATATACTTTGAACTCATGTTTACAATTTGATTCAACTGCGAACAATATTTACAGAATTTTCATCCTTTTCCCTCCTAAAACAAGAAAAAGGAGAAAACATTTTCAAACAGGACAGTCTCAGATATGAAAGGTCTGTAAAGCCCAAGCTCGAGAAGCAAATGGGGCACGATCGATTCCAAGGACCAGATTAGCAGACAAAGCACGAGACTCCATCCAAGAAATTGCACATAATTTATTCATGTTGCATGCATCTTAGACATACTTAGGTGCATCATATTCATCATTTTAGCATACATAATTTTGCAGCTTTCAGAGTCAAGCTTCGACTTCAGGATGAAGGCTACTCGACTTGCAAGCACCTTTAAAGAACGATGGTGTAACTCAGCAGCAAGAAGCTACACCTCAACTGACTTTACATATCTACAGATCTCAGAACCAATTTCAGATGGGTTCGAGAACCAATTCAGATCAAATTCAGTTCAACTCAACTCAACAATGAGCAACATGTTTCCAGTGTATGTCTTCAAGCCAGATTTCAATTCCACAACGGAAGATATTTGGTTGTTAGAATTCATCAACGGGCTTTCCCATAAAATGGGAGTCATCCAAAGATTGTCTTACTTGGTTCTCGCTCAGAGGAACCACCTGAAGAATCATGACCGGCTTCGACCCGTTAAGGGAAGCCATTTTTTTTAAACAAACTATTTGCAGCATAGCTTAAGTCGAGAAGGGCTATCTGCCAAAGACCCCCGAGTTTGATTACACTCAGCTTCGAGGGCACATCATTTACAGTATAACTCAAGGCTAGAAGGGTTATCTGTGACCAAAAGACCTTCGAGTTCGATTACACTCAGCTCTGAGGGCACATTATTTGCAGCATAACTTAAGTCGAGAAGGGTTATCTGCCAACAAAAGACCTTCGAGTTCGACTACACTCAGCTCCAAGGCATATCATTTGCAGCACAACTTAAGTCTAGAAGGGTTGTCTGCCAACAAAAGACCTTCGAGTTCGACTACGCTCAGCTCCAAGGCACATCATTTGCAGCATAGCTTAAGTCGAGAAGGGCTATCTGCCAAAGACCCCCGAGTTCGATTACACTCAGCTTCGAGGGCACATCATTTACAGTATAACTCAAGGCTAGAAGGGTTATCTGTGACCAAAAGACCTTCGAGTTCGACTACGCTCAGCTCCAAGGCACATCATTTGCAGCATAGCTTAAGTATAGAAGGGCTATCTGCCAAAGACCTTCGAGTTCGATTACACTCAGCTTCGAGGGCATATCATTTGCAGCACAACTTAAGTCTAGAAGGGTTGTCTGCCAACCAAAGACCTTTGAGTTCGACTACGCTCAGCTCCAAGGCGCATCATTTGCAGCATAGCTTAAGTCGAGAAGGGCTATCTGCCAAAGACCCCCGAGTTCGATTACACTCAACTTCGAGGTCATATCATTTACAACATAGCTCAAGGCAAGAAGGGCTATTTGTCAATAAAATTGTCGAGTTCGGTTCCATTCAGCTCGATGACACCCCAACCACACTATTGTTCGGCTACAATCAAGGTTTTCAAGTCGAGAAGAAGACCTGAGTTAACCGTGCCTTAGTGAAAATAAATCGTTTTTCCAGCAGCATAGCTTAAGTCGTGAAAAGCTATATGTCAATGAAGACCTTTTCGGGTTCGATTTCAGTCAGCTTAAGGGCCTATCAACCATATGGTAGAGTCAAAGAATGATTTTTCAGTCGAATTCTCAAACCAATGTCTTTCAATCAAGAAGAAGACCAAAGTGGATTACAGTTTGGCAATAAGAAGTCACATTCTGATTCAAATTCTGAACTACGGCTTCAATTCCGTTTCAATATGGACTCAACTTCGCAACGAAAGAGTCATTCACAACTCAATTCGATAGAGAGTTATTGAAACATCAGAGTCAACTCCACCGAACGAAAATTCGTGTCATTTTATCTTTGTCCTATTTTTTCGTTCCACGAAAAAGGACAAAGAGGGGCAGCTGTAGACACTCATTTTCTTATTATTTTTTTCCTCCAAAAAAATAGACATAAAGAGAAAATTAACTAGAGTTCATCTCCTAGGAGGACTCTTCCACCACCACATCCTTTAAACTAACAACAACCTTATCCCATGAAATCCAATATCCCACTACAACTCAACTTCCCCAAGAGTCCCATAAAATTTGAACTCTCACCATCATCTCTCATATATCCCTATTTAAACCCATCTTCACACCTTGTAAAGGGGAGGAAAATTCTTGGAGAAGAAAAACCTACGAAAAGAGAAAAGGAAAAGCTCCATGAATCATGGGAAGTAGAATGCCAAAGCATCAAGCCGGCAAGTAAATCTTCAAATCTCGGGCGAACCAACATTCAACAGCAAATTTTTTTTAACTGGAAGAAGGTAACAGAACCGAAATTGTTTTCATTGTATCAGCACAATTTTGGAGTTTGCATGGTTGATGGTTGAATGCTTTCAAATTCGGTGAAAGTGCTTGTAACGAGCGTGGCTTAATTTCTTTCCTTGAGTAGGATGATCAAATTCTGTATTGGCTTTTTTTTATGCATTGGAATAATTAAAATCTGCATTATCTTCATTAAACAAGACAAGAAAATCATAATTTATGGCTTTGCATTCCCTGGTTCATTTGTTTAAAACGTGATTTCCATCTCTTCTTGGCTAGCATGATTGATCTTATTTTCTTGATTTTAATTTTTATGGTATTAATTGGTAATTAAAACATTAGCCGAAGTTTAATTAGTTTAATTTTACCAATAATCGTAATTTGATTTGGTTAATTAATTGATAACAAACGTGACTTCTTCTTTGTATAATACGCAGGCTTTAACTTCCATAATTAGTTTAATTAATTTTAATTTTCTTTGAATTCATGATTTGGTGCTTTTTGTATTCCCTGAATTACTTGCATGAAGAAAACGTGACCATTGATTGCCATTAAGCTCCATGTCTTGATGGAGGTTTTAATTATGATATTAATTTGGTTAATTCAGACGTTAATTGTTTTAATGGGGGTGGACTAACGTGATTAGTTTCCATGTTTGTTAATAAGTTATTAATAATTAGATTAGAATTTTTGGAACGTTTTGTTAATTGATTAATTGCTTTGTCAGTTTCGATAATTAGTTTTAAACTCACATTATTTATTAATTGGTTTTAATTGACTTTAATTTTGACACCTAGACACTCACATTAATTATTCTTATTCGTAGTTGGACTATAGGGAAATAATTTGATGATTCAATAATTATCTCTCTTTTGGCCTTAATTAAGAAATTCGAATAATAATTTTGATGCATGATGTTGAAATTGAGTATGCTTGAATCAAATATTTTTGACTTTTTTTCAGTAGTAATTCCAACCAATCAGAGGTAAGTAATTCGAATCGAATATTTTAAATTTAAATTTAAATTTTTAATTTTCGCAATCAAAGACAATCAGCAAATTAATTGGTACCGAAAGGGCGGTTCAAGGGTGCTAATCCTTCCTTGACCGTAACCGACTCCCGAACTCGACACGTTTCTGGTACAACGCAGATCATGTAAGATGGTGTCCGACCCACCTAAATTCATTTTAAAGTGGTCGGTGGCGACTCCCAATCCATTTTTCACGTCGAAGCCCAATTCCGATGCCCAACCGAAAGACGGTTGCGACAGAAGGTCTAACATAGATTTTTTCCCCTAAACCAATCTAGAGTGCTCTGTATCCTTAATGAAACAATCTGATATAGGAATACCACTTGCAATCACAACTTGGCCATCAGATACAATAGGCCCACGCTGGACAATACCATCAATAGACAACCCCATATAATTATTGAGCAAATCCTTCACACGAGGTGATTCTTTCTCTTCAACGTGATCAGCAACCGCTTCCGACGAAACTGCCACCGTACGAAGGGGAGATAATTCATTCATCTCCCCAAGAGCAGACCCTCTGGTATCCTTTAATCTAGAGCACCGAAATACTGAACTCAAAGAGCTTTCCAGAGAAGAAGGGCTCAGCATATTGTTAACAGCTGGGATAGAGAGGAGAAATAAGATTCTCTAACTCTAATCAGATAATGGACACCATTACACACTAGCAAAATGCTCTATTTAATTAGATCCATCTAACTCGTAAGAATTTTATTCAACTTAGTTGAGAAATCAAACCTGAGCAGATGCTCATCTTCGATAACAACCACCTTACTCCAATGCTCGATAATATTTTGGAAGGAAAAACTATTCCAAGCAAATAAAGGGACTCATGGATTGAGACCTATCTCTATTGCCAGGAGAGAACTCTTTAGACTAGGGAACTAACTAATGAAAAAAATTATCTAGCCAAACCCAACCTTATGGAAGACATATAAACATTGTTTCTTCTCTATCAAATTCTAGCATTAATTGATAGTCTGCAATTTTCCAGATAGAAATGTCATCAATGCCTTTAGACAAGAATAAGGACGCTAGGTTATCAACTTCCATCACTTCAAGAGTAGAACCGACAATGCACTGTTCTAAATGTTGAAGGGCCACAGAATCAACAACACTAGTAACTTCACCACACCTATCACCACTACCACCACCATCAGATTTCGACGCTGGTTAGACTTTTCAACCCGATGGATAATTACATAGCGAGGACTCTAACTCGATATCTCTTGATCATAGACCAAACTTCATTCCTTTTCAAAATGATGCACCAACAGTTAAACTTAGCCATTGAGATGAAAATTTTGTATCCCCACAATCAACATCCATGTAGACTAAACAAACCCCTGCACGCATCTTGATATAAAGAGAATCGAACAAAACCAAAATGCTTACCAAGCCTACACCTCTTAACGTGAATAAATGCATCAACATCTCCATGAAGGCCAAAGGTCACCCATAAACCTTTTCAATGAAACCTCTCTGGTAAGTTGTGCACAAAAAGAGTGAAACAAGTTGACGATATATTCTAATCACTTTCACCTGAAACCATTGCCTTTATTTTTAACAAGCATTCTTACAAGGTTTGTTTTAAACCAATGTGTCTTGAGTACTTTATTGTTTATATATCCGTGCTGCTTGCAGTTTTTCTTTGGCATCCCCTTTGTTGTTATATCCATTGTTAAGTATCATGTACTTTAGGATGTATCTTCTTTTTTCTTGTATGGCTTCTTAACTGCAACACAATAAAATGAACGTGTCACACCCAATTTAGGGGCTACAGTAGAAACTCTTTAAATTAATACTCGATAAATTAATAAACTCTCTAAAATAATAAATTTGTTCGGTCCCGACTTGGGCCAATGTAAAAAATTGAAAAACTCGATAAAATAATAAGATAATAATTTTTCGTGATATCCCTTTATAATTTTCGGTCCCAAGAAAATCATAAATTAATAATTCATAGAAACTGAAAAAATTATATTACACTCTATTGAAATATGATTCAATAGTTGTATGTTTTCCTTTAAAGTTCAAGTCTATTTGGAGCTCATTATTAATTTAACTCATCTCTTGCAACGTAATTCTAAGAGGCATAGACTAATTTGCCTTTTTGTTTGGTATGTACAATATAATTACTTAAAAACTCTTTAAATTAATAATTATTAATTTATCGATAAATTAATAACTCTCTAAATTAATAAATTTCTCTGGTCCTGACATTATTAATTTATAGAGTTTTAACTGTATTTTTTAAATTTAATTTTAGGGACTAAATTGATATTTTAATTAAATTTAAAGCAAATTCATAAAGTAAGAAAATTTTAAAGGCTAAAAGTGTGATTTTACCATTTTTAGGTAAATTCAATTTATAAACCCCTCCCCACATGTATGGAGTCAATCATATCCCACTAAGGATTTAAATTGTGGTTGCAATCGCATTTTCATTCCTATTACATTTATCGCGATTGTAGATATAACGGATGCTATTGCGATTATTGCAAGTATCGCGGTCATGAACTTTTTCCAAATGAGTTGATTTAAAAAAAAACTAATTTTTGTTAAAAAAAAAGTTAAAATAACGGAAAATTAGTATAATAGCGGTTCGCGATTACCCGCTATCCATTAAATTATGGCCACGATCCACCGCCATTAGTGTGATTCTGCTGCGCACCGCTATTTTTTCGCGATAACAATCTCAAATGCCCCTGTGACCGCTTTATAGCGGCCACGATTCCACTATCCAATTGCTATTTGAATCCATGATCCCCACCTTCCCAATTTAAAAAACTTTTATCTATCTACTTTCTCTCTTTCCTCTTTTGAGTTTTTCTTTCAAGAAGTTTTCATCGTTGTTTCATCGTCATCCAGGGGTTTGTTTATCTCACCGCCAACACCATTGGATTCCTAGTGTTGTTCTGAGTCCACCAATGTTCAGGTTGTCTTCATCGTTGTCGGGGTGGAAGAGTTAAGCTGAATAAAGTTTCGTCATCGTAAAAACTAGCTATTCGTCATTCACCGTCGTGAACTGAGCTTGGTAAATGACTCAAAACATAATGTTTTTCATTATATATTTTTTTAGAAATTTTTTCAACCTTCCATGCGACACGCTCACCTACGCGCTGCACCTACGTGTGGGGCTCCTCTACCGCCTGAAAGAGTGTTATAGAAATAGGGTTAACCCGAACCGCCCTCTGACCCATGTACCCGACCTGAACCAGCTCTAACCCGGTCCAGCCTATACCCTTTGCTCTAATCTAACTGGTCCAATCGACCAAACCAAACTAAATTGGGTCAACCCAATCGAACCGAGCCAAGTCAACCAAACTGAATCGGTCTACTTCGAACCAATTTGAACTAAGTTGGGATAAGTCAATCCAAGACAAACCGACCAGAGTAGAGTCGAGCTGAACCGAGTCGTTAACAGACCATTAACCGTCATTGACATGTGTTGATTTTCAATGTTGATCGATCTTGACATTTTTTGAGAACCTCCATCACAATATTTTTCAACACCCTGCGTCCAATTTTAAGGTTGTTTTCTCCATATTCTAACTCGAAAACCTTGAAATAAACTCGTTAACCCGAAAATGCATTAATAGATTTAGTATTTTAATATGATCAATGTATTTTGAATATAGAATTGATTTGGAAACATATTTTTATGAAAACACTTGCGTTTCCCCAATCAAGGGTCGATTAGATTTGACACTTCTTGTCTTACAGATTCGTACGATTTACGTACTTCGAGAGTTACTCGTAGGTTTCCGTAAATTATTTAAATAAGTTTATAATTCCTTATATTAAGATAGTAATTGAATTTCCTTTGGTATTTAAATTCTAGTATTGTCGTATACCGTGATAGGCAAACCAACAATAGGTTACTCTGTTAGACCTCTATACAAATATGTTCTTGATGGTTTTAAATTACTATTTTGATTTATTTATATGAATTGCTTTAAACTTATAATGATACAGAATATTTTAATGACATAATATATATCAGTTATTGTATTCCATTGATAGAAAAATATTTGAAATTGTAGACCGTGGAAGACACCTGTCAACATTTGGTGGGATTTTGATGGTTCAGTAAAGATACTTTTGCACAATATGTTTGATTTAAAAAAAATTAAAGTGGCCAACAACTAAAATATATGCTTAATTAATTAATTAATGCCTAAATCAAAACTTTCTTATGTTTAATGATTAAGCAATTCAAGGGTGACAACTCACTGCCACAAATCGATAAGACAGCTTCTAGCTACAATGTACCAAAATTCTTGCCCATAGTCGCCAACTCCACTATCTTAATGATTAATTTTTCAAAGTTGAAAACCATGCCTTTTAATTAGTATGTAAGTCATGAATATGTTGGCTGCCTAACGTCTCAAACCTAAACGGAGTATGTGTTTAAAGAAAATATTATATTTATTTTTTGAATTTTATTGAATAATTATGTTTATAAAATATATGTTTATCGTTAATAATTAAGAAATTTATAAATATATATCGTCTCTTATAATGACGCTAGAATATAAAAAAATATTTTATCTAGATTATAAATATCATATTAATTTTTCAAAATCGTAACCAAGATGGAATACATAGTATAACTATATAAATTATATGGTAAATTATATGTTTAGTACCTAAATTATTACTTTTATTCTATTTTAGTACCTAAATTTTATTTTATTTAAAATCATATCTAATGTTTAGTTTATGTTTCAATTTGGTACCTCGCCGTTAAAAAATTAGCATAACTATTGATATATTATTATTTATTTTTTAATGATGACGTGATATTATCTTATAGTGACATGTCAACATCTCCGATGAGTTTTTAATAATGAGAGCAACAAAATGAAACATCAACTAAACATTAAGTATGATTTTAAAATAAAATAACATTTAGGTACCAAAACAAAATAAAAGTAATAGTTTAGTTGCTAATTTATTGTATTTAGAGGGCATTTGGTTCGCGAAAAAGATCATTACCAAGGAGATTAATATTTTTCAGAATTGCATTCTCATGTTTGATTCACGGAAAATAAATTATTACTAAGAAATAATCTTTTCCCAATAGTAGCAATTTTTGGTTAAAATAGTAGGAATGTCATTACCTTCAAATTTTTAAGCACTAATCAATTTTTACCATTTTGGACAATAATACCCCTAGACTAATGAATTCTTTTTATAATGATCCTTCTCAATTCTTATTTTTTGCACTTTACTCACAATTATAAATAAAGTAATAATATACAAAGAGTTTTTATTTAGTAAAAATATTAATAAATTTGAGTATTTAAAATAATTTATATTTTTAATATTCAATATATTGATTATTTGTAATTTTATGAGGTGAAAAGTAATATTATTATAAAAAAGTAATTATTTAAAAATAATATCTAACTTTAAGTTATTAAAAAGAGATCTTATACATTAAAAATAATATCCTTACCTACTCGAGACCATAATATAATTTTTTCATATTATATTATATTATATATAATTAATATTAATATGGAATTTATAAAAATTATTTTAAAATATAAGTTTAATATACTAATTATATATTAAATATGTTTTCCCTCTAAATTAGATAATATAACAGTTAAAATATTTCTATAAATTTTCATTCAAATACTTATAATTTAATATTAAATTTAAACTTTAAAAATATATATAAAAAGATAATTTGATAAAATATACATTCAAATAATTTTATATTTCTCTAAGTAAATACTATAATTTTACATTTATGTTAAACAAAAAAAAATAAGATAATATAATATAAAATTTTCATAATAATATTATATTCTAATAATATTATTCTAAAAGATAATTTTACATTCCGTTAAGTAAACCGATTTAAAAGATTAAATAGTATCCAGCAATGGAGGAGATTGATTGATACCCAGCTAAGAGAAGGGACCCACATTAGTTGACCATTTTTATCCAAGTAAAAAGCCCGCCCTCGGATCACACCATCTCCTCTCATCGCCCCCAATCATTCACCTCATGATTTAGCCACGTCATCTCCTACACAACCAGAAACCTCATCGGCTAGTTTTATGGTTCAAGCCTGAATTTTTCTGTTTTCACCCTTAACTGAATTCTTATACAAAAATATGTATATATCTTCAAAGTTAGTTACTTATACTAGTATAAATATTATCTATGGAGAAAAGGGGGTACGTAGAATGAAGTATGAGAGATAAGTGAGAGAATAATATGCATGTGCATGGATGGAACGTTTTGCTCCTACTTGTAAGGGTAAATATTTGATCGAGCTGAGTCAAGTCAGTTAAAAATTTTAAGTTATTCGAGTTGTGTAATATTTTATAATTCAAATTTTATTTAAATTTTTTTCGACTCGAGTTTTATGAGTTTCTATTTAAATGTAATTGTAAATATTTATAATTTTATGATACAAATGGGTATTGAATCCACAACTTAAAAAAAAGAAAATGTGTCAATTGGTATCCTTTAACCACTTGCTCTAGAGATTGTTGGCATAATACAAATTGATTATAACTAAACAAAACATTATAGTCATATACAATATACATATATATTCTTTATTTTTCTAATTGTGATATACATATATTATGCAAAATTGAAAGACTCAACTCAAACTTCATAATAATCCACCAATTACTAAAAAAATTTGAGTTATTCATGTCCTATTTTATAAATCAATTTAAATTTCATTTATTTTAAATTAAGTAAAAAAAATTCATTTTTTTTTCCAAATCAATCTTACTCATCCTTATCTACTTATATAACAATCTATATGATCTGAGGCCTGCAGAGGTCTCTCTCTTTCTTACATAACCAAACCCAAGGAGTGATAATCTTGTCTTCAGTTCTTGTCCCCAACCGCTCTTCTGTCTCTTTTTGCTGCCTCTGCTTTTCAAAATCCATGGATTTGAATGACTTTGAATCCAGTTCTTTTTCCCCCTTTTTTCTTGTTCTTGGAAACTTTAGCAAGAAATACATGTATTATATCGAAGTCTTTCATAACACAATTCATGCTGATTTTCGATTGTCGACATCTTTTTCGAGATTTAGTTAGGGATTGAAATTACAGTTACAGTCGCGTTTTCGGTAGCATTGCATTTATCATATAGATATAACAGGTCATTACGAGTATCGTAGTTGTGAATTTTTTTTTAAATGAGTTAATTCTAAAAAAAATTAATTTTTCAAAAATATTAAAATAATAAAATAATAGCATAATAGCGGTATGTTATTGGTTAGTACCCATTAAACTACGGCCGCAACTTACCACTACTAGTGTGATTCCGTTTCACATTGTTATTTTCTGCGATAACAACTTTGGACGCCACCGCAATCATGATTTAACAATGCTATATTACTATTCGACCGCTATTTGTATCTCTGAATTAGTTAACTCTCGCCGCAGTATTGGAATAAGATTCGAAAACGAGATAAGCCGGTTCACTAAAAGAAGTTAGAGAAAAAATGGAATATCCCTGGAATTGAGTTGAAATGATTACATATATTTTTAGAGTTTTACGCTTACAAATGTAAGAATCGAAACAGCTGCCTTTAATAATTAACAGCATGATTTAAGAAAATAAATTACTTCAATTTTCTTAGATATTTTATATCATAAAAGGTTAATTGTTGTTTGATACATGTATTATATCAAAATTTTCAATATCATATAAATTATTATTTTTTCAATGTCATGCATGAAAACGAAGGTACTCTCACACCAGCACCCTCATTAGAAGCAACATCTCGTGCAACCCCTGGTGTAGTTCTAGGAGTTTCAAGTATAATATCAAATTACGGTAGCAAGATGGTGATCGTAACATGTTATAATGGTTGCATTATAACAATTTTAAGGTTATCGTTGTTGCGGAAGACAGCTATCAAAAAGAGAAAAATCGTAACTGATAATTTGAGAAAATAAAAATGAAGATAAAATAGACACAAAATTTACGTGGAAAACCCCTAAATAATATAGGGTAAAAACCACGAGCAACGGTAGAAGAATTTCACTATGAGAAAATAGGAATTACAACTTCTCTCGATCGACCAAGGAGAAAACAATGATAATTCTCTCTTGATAAAAAGGAGAAAACAACTCTCAAGAAACTCTCTGAATTCTCTCTAGTTTTGGAAAAAAAGCTAAAATGCTTTGGGATGGTTTTGAAGCTAAATGAGGTAGGGTATTTATAGTTGAAGCCTTAAGGACTAATCTTGTAAATACCCTAAATTGTGATGACTAAATTTATCATTTACCCATTACATAAATTCAAAATTTGGTGGCCAAATTTTGACCACATTTTCCGTCCAATTATGCTGCCATTTTCAATGCACCGAAAGTGCAAAGACTTTCAACAATCTCCCACTTGAAGATTTGATTTGGAACAATCATATCTTCACACCATTCTTTCTACCTTGTACCTTTATGTTGCTTACGTCTCTGACAGGCCACAAGAGGATCGACACCAGGTAAATTTATCAGCGTTGATCGCCTTCGTCATGAAATCTGCTATATTGTCTTTGGTATGGATCTTCTGCATATCTACCGTCCCTTCTTCCACCTTTTCACGAATGAAATAGTACTGAACTCGTATGTGCTTTGTCATTGAATGCAATGCTGGATTCCTTGCTAGATGCAAGGTGTTTTGACTGTCACAAAATAGAGAGACATACTCTTGATTGTGCCCAAGCTCCTCCAATAGCATCTTCAACCAGATTACTTCTTTACTGGCTTGTGTAGCTGCTACATATATTCTGCCTCTGTTGTGGATGTAGCCACAACTGACTGCAATTTTGAAACCCAACTTACAGCTCCATCAGCAACTTTGAACACACATATCATGTAGTAGATTTGCTTTTTCCAAATCCCATGCATAGTCAGAATCGACATACCCATTGATAAGTAAGTTTGATCCTCCATAACATAATGCAACATTTGAGGTCCCTTTGATGTATCTCAGGATCCTCTTCATTGTATTCCAATGCTCTTTGCCTGGATTCGCCATGTACCGACTAACCACTCCCACTGCTTGTGCAATGTCTGGTCTTGTACATATCATAGCGAACATTAAACTTCCCACTGTTGATGCATACGGTACTCGAGACATCTCCATCCTCTCTTCTTCACTGCTAGGACTCATACTGGAGGATAATTTGAAGTTAATAGGAAGAGGGGTAGAAATTGGCTTACAATATTGCATGTTGAATCGTGACAAGATCTTCTTCAAGTAATTCTTTTATGAAATCCAAATCTTCCTATTACTTCTGTCTCGATGAATTTGCATCCCTAAAATCTTGTTTGCTGGTCCCAAGTCATTCATTTCAAATTCCCTAGCCAGTTGTGCCTTCAATTCATCAATATGATCTTTGTTGGGTCCTGCAACCAACATGTCATCCACATACAACAACAATATAACAAAATCGTTATCACCAGACCTCTTGAAATAAGCACAAGGGTCTGCATTAAGTCTGTTGTATCCAAGGCACATAATGAAGGAATCAAATCTCTTATACCAACACATCGGCGCCTGCTTTAGACCGTACAGATATTTGTTCAACCTGTAAACCAAGTTCTTCTTTTCTTTTTCTTCAAAACCTTCAGGCTGGAGCATATAAATCTCTTCTTCAAGATTTCCATGAAGAAAAGTTGTTTTAACATCTAGTTGCTCTAGATGTAAATTCAATGTAGCAGACATTGCCAAGACTACTCGAACTGTTGTTAGTCGAACTACAGGAGAAAAAATTTCATTGAAATCAATACATTCTTTCTGAGCATATCCTTTGACCACCAGTCTTTCATGATACCTCTCCACTTGATCATCACCATTTCGCTTAATTTTGAAAACCCATTTGTTACCAATTGGCTTCCTTCCTTGTGGTAGTGGCACAAGGTCCCATGTATTATTTTTATGAAGGGCTTCAATTTCTTCTTATATCGCCATCATCCACGGTGAAGCATCTAAGTTGTTTATTACCTCCTGGTATGTTGATGGCTCACCGTCCTCTGTTAAAAGGCAATATGCAAGATTTCCTTCTATAACATAATCTGAGTGCCTATTGGGATGTCTTCTCACACGATCTGATTGACGAGTTGTTGGAGCTTCAGAACTCTCTGGTTCTTTTTCATCATGTGCTGGTTCTGCTTCAGAAGAATCTCCTTGTTCAAACTCTTTTTCCACATGTATCTGAGTAGTCTCTGACTTTTCAGCACTATCACCATCTTCTTTTCTTTGTAGTTTATCTTCTACAAAGATAACATCTCTGCTGATGATCACTTTAAGGGCAGTGGGATCCTACAAGCGATACCCCTTTACTCCATCAGCATACCCCAAGAATTTGCATTTCTTGGATTTTGGATCCAGCTTTAAGATTTCTAGGGAGTTGTACATCACGTACAGAATACTTCCAAATACATGGAGGTTTGAATAATCAGCTGGTTTACCAGTCCACATCTCCATTGGTGTCTTTAGATCTATTGCAGTTGATGGAGATCGATTCACCAAATAACAGGCGGTATTGACTGCTTCTGCCCAGAATGATTTTTCTAGGCCTGCATCCATCAACATTGCTCTTGTTCTTTCTAACAAGGTTCTGTCCATCCGCTCTACCACTCCATTTTGTTGAGGAGTGTTCACCACTGTGAACTGTCTTTTGATGCCTTCTTTCATGCAAAAGTCATCAAATTCTTCGCTTGTGTATTCTCATCTATTATCTGTTCTGAAACACTTGATTTTATTTCCAGAATCAAGTTCCGCCCGTGCCTTGAAGTTTTTGAAAGTTGAAAACACCTCTGACTTCTTCTTAATAGGGTACACCCAACATCTCCTGGAGTAGTCATCAATAAATGAGACAAAGTATTTTGCTCCACCTAGGGATGTAACTGGTGCTTGCCATACGTCAGAGTGAACCAATTCTAGAACACTTTTGCCACTAGAATTTGATGTGCTGAATTTCAACCGGTGCTGCTTACTTGTTATACAATACTCACACAAAGGAAGTGATACCTTTGTTAAGCCGGGAAGTAGCTTTTGCTCCATAAGGACTTTCATTCCTTGTTCTGACATGTGTCCAAGTTTCTGATGCCATAGCATTGTAGAATCTGAACTACATGAGGCAACAGAGGCTTCTGCTTCTAGCAAAGTCTCTCCCTTCAGTATGTACAAGTTTGCTGCTATCTTTTCGCCTTTCAGCACCACAAGCGCTCCATGGAACACCTTCATGATTCCTTTCCGTGTTTCAATCTTGCTAGCATTATTATCCAACAATCCGTAGGATAATAAATTTTTCTTCAGGCCTTTCACGTGCCGCACATCTCGAACAACTTTAATTGTTCCATCATACATCTTCAATTTGATGGTTCCAACGCCAACGATCTCTAAGGCATGATCATTGCAACTATACACAGATCCTCCTGAGACAGGTTCATAATGATAAAACCATTCTCTTCTTGAGGTCATGTGATATGTTGCTCTCGAATCAATGAGCCATATATCTGCAAATCATTTTCTTCCTTCCACGGTGGTTGACGCTTCACAACATAGAGCATCTCCATCATATGAAGTGTTTGCGGTATTGCCTTGTGGATTGAAGTTTTTATTTAAACTCCAACATTCCTTCTTTAAGTGACCCTTCTTTCCACAGTTGTAGCACTTTAAATTCTTCTTGCTCCTCGACTTCGATCTACCATGTTTGTGACTGCTGCTTTGGCCACGTTCTGTTGATCTCCCTCTCATCGTTGTCATCGTTGTCAATGCTTCTGCTTGTTGCATATTTACTTGTCTGTCTTCCTTGTCCTTGTCATCAAAGACTAGAATAGTGACATTACTGTTTGTCAAGTTGATGATGAGTTGATCATACGAATCCGGTAGACTTTGAAGTAGAAGTTCAGCACGTTCTTGTTCTCCTATTTTACAGCTTAAGGATGTAAGCTGAGAAAATAAAGTGTTAAGTGTATTTAAGTGTTCCGTCACTGAAGTAGATTCTGGCATACGGAGAGTGTACAATTTTCTCTTAAGGAAAATTTTATTGTGCAACGATGTGGCCTCGTATAATTTGGTGAGATGATCCCATATATTCCTTAGCTGTCTTCTTTTCCTCGATGCTTGACAATACTTCATCTGTTAATGCTAGATGAAAGTTTGCCATAGCATTCCCGTCCATTTCGATCCATTTGTTGTCATCTGTAAAATCCACTGGCCTTTCACTGATAGCTGCTAGACAACCGTCTTTCCTCTGGATAGCCTTCATCTTCAATTTCCACAATGAGAAATTTCTCCCATTGAATTTTTCAATATCAAATTTCGTTGCCATAGCTTCTTTTACGGATAGCTCCCACTATTTCACTATCGTGAATAGTTCTCTGGAACTTTCAAAGAATGGGTAATAACTTCTTATTTTCTTATGTTGGATGATCCACTTTTTGGTGGCAACCACAAAGACAATAAGCAGATATTACACACTCTAATCTAGCTCAGATACCAATTGTTGCGGAAGACGGCTATCGAAAAGAGCAAAATCGCAACTGATAATTTGAGAAAATAAAAATAAAGATAAAAGAGACACAAAATTTACGTGGAAAACCCCTAAATAATATAGGGTAAAAACCACGGGCAACGGTAGAAGAATTTCACTATGAGAAAATAGGAATTACAACTTCTCTCGATCGACCAAGGAGAAAACAATGATAATTCTCTCTTGATAAAAAGGAGAAAACAACTCTCAAGAAACTCTCTGAATTCTCTCTAGTATTGGAAGAAAGCTAGAATGCTTTGGGATGGTTTTGAAGCTAAATGAGGTAGGGTATTTATAATTGAAGCCTTAAAGACTAATTTTGTAAATACCCTAAATTGCAATGACTAAATTTGTCATTTACCCATTACATAAATTCAAAATTTGGTGGCCAAATTTTGACCACATTTGCCGTCCAATTATGCTGCCATTTTCAATGCACCGAAAGTGCAAAGGCTTTCAACAATCGTGACATTTTAAAATAAAAACGTAATTATCTTTAACAAATAAATCACATCGTAACGTCTGTAATATCCGTAACTGATACATTACAGCTGCAACAGCGACCATAACCATAATTTAATACTATTTTCAACGTGTGTGGTAGTCACGGGAGGCTGTACAGATGAAGAAGGGCGAAACCACGAACCAGGTAGACAATATGACCAGCTTGCAAACCTTCAATAAGGACGAAGACAGTGAAATGGTTGAGCAGTCATTAAGTATCTGTGCGAAATCTAAATCTGGGTGTATAAATTACGAAGTCAGTTTTAACCCTCACATGAAATAGATTTATCTTCTAATTAATCATTACATACACATTAATTTATAAATATTAGGTATTAATGCATTTTAACATCATAACTTGTTATGTTTTACACATCTTTATATTTATATCTCATCAATGTGAATTAAAAGAGAGATCGAATGGAACAGAAGTCAGTCACTTCGAGAATATTGTTACATTTTACTATGTCTTTCCCACTAAGTCCATTTTGCTCCCTATGCGATATCGCAAAATGATAAAATGGTATTTTACTATTGTTTCTGTAATCCCTTTATCTAACATAGAAGAAATAGATTGGATCTAGAGAGTCTACGTCATAACTTATTCCTCAAGAAATTCGTGTATGATTTAAATATTAAAAATTACTATTTAAAACTTTGAAACATTTTTTAATTTCAAGCTTCAATGTTTTATTCAAAATAAATGTAAGAGGAAATTTTGATATAATTGATGAATATTCAAAACATGCATAAATAGTTCTAAAATTAATTATAATGTCCAAAGTTTCAAATACATAAATAAATAATTAAAGTACTCAAATAATAATAATACGAATAAAAATTCAGAATAAGAAATCTGAATAAAATTCCATACTGGTTGTAATAATTTTAATAGGAAAATGAAGTAACACCCTAAGTATCGAGTATGAGTGTTTAAAAGAAAAAACTACGAGGGTATAAGCTATTTAGTGTCTCTAAAGTGCACTCAAACATGCAAGTTTCAATCACAAACATAATCACAGTTTGAGTTATAATATTCATGGTACGAATAAATATGCTGATGTAAATGCAATCAATCACCTTACTCCGTCTGAAGAATAGGTTCCCCATAATCACTCTCTACTTACACCATATGCAGTGGAGTCTGCTTCGAAGGGAGAAGCCACTAATAATCTGAAATGAAATTTACCCTATTAGATAAATTCACTAAACTTCCTTGATCACAAATCCCAACCTGATATGACAAAATAACAAATTAAATCTAAATTATGATATGATCCAAATGTAAAAATTACCTATACATATAATATACAAATGCATCGCCTAAATTTTATGTCTGACAGATCAACATGCATCACATGTCAATTTGAATTGCATTTCATAAAATCAATGTCACAAAATAGTCATGCTCTCAATTCATCAATTAATACCAAACAATCAATCAACACAACAATAACTATAGCACAAGATAGAAACACACATCGATGAAATAACTCTAATGATAATCGTGACGATTCTCATGGTCAACTCTAACAATGGCTCAAACGGACTCTGCTCCTACAAAATAATTTAATAATAATTTATTTACCTAATTTAATGTCAAAACAATATCTAAAACTAAAATATCAACTAACGCTCATGATTAGTTATCATAACACGAACCGGTTCAAAATTAACAGGTAAAGACAAAGAGGGCAATAATTATGTTTTTGGTTCGATGTCTCATGCAAAAATACAACGTGCGTATTAAATTCCAATTTAACACTTTTCCAAATATTTTACAATAAAATGACGATAAACGACATTTATAATTACTCTCGATTCAAAATTAGAAAACCGACAACAAAGTTTCAATGCATTTAAGGGGCTACCGGTAACAAAATTAGGGTTGCCCGGTTCAATGGCAGTAGACCACTCTGTTGATGTTAGTCTAGCTACATAATTTGTTAGTTTGTTAAGTTTGTTAGCTTTCAGTTATTAAGTTAGTTATGGGAGTTGTTTGTGTATAAATATGTCTTATTTGTTGTAATTGATGGATTGAGGGAATAAAAGGATAATTCTATCCAAATATCAAATTTTAACATGGTATCAGTTTAGCCCAGGTTTCTCATTGGGTCGCTTTCATCTGCCCGTTTGTTCCTTCAACCCGCATTCCCTTCTTCTGGTTTGTTCATTGTTTTGGGCGATTCCTTGCGACAAAATGAATTCCCCTGACACCGCCGCTACCGCCGCCGTGCTCAACTTCAATCATCCCTTATTTCTACATCCATCTGATACGTCGGGCGGCGTTCTTGTTTTTCATCGCCTGGTCGACATCGACAACTATAATATCTGGAGCCGCTCTATGAGGATGACGCTACTGGCAAAGAACAAATTAGGTTTTGCTGATGGCACATGCTGCAAAGAGGATTATGTTGATTAAAGCGCTTGCACTCCCAATGGGAACGCTGCAATGCGTTCGTCCTATCCTGGATTCTCAACACAGTGAGCAGTGATCTCTCGACTGGAATCGTGTTTGATTAAAGCGATGCTCATGTATGAACTGATTTGAAGGAGCGATTCGACAAGGTAGATGGATCTAGAATTTTTTTCTTGCATCGTGAAATTGACACTTTAAATCAAGGTGATTCAATGTTTTCGACTTATTTTACTTGATAAAAATTGTTGTGTGACGAATATCATGCCCTAGTTCCAATTTCAGCCTGTAATTGCGAGGCTTCTCAACAAAACTCTAAGCATCTTGCATAGCAGAAGCTGTTACAATTCCTTATGGGCCTTAATGATACATACTCAGCAATTCGTAGTCAAGTCTTGCTTATGCAACCTCTGCCGAACATGAATCAAGCATATTCTATGATTGTGTAAGAAGAAGCACAACGAGCTCAACTGTCTGGTGTTTCGGGAGTTACTGCTATGTACTCCAATGCTTCTGGAAACTCTGATCGAAGACGTTTCACTGGCATTTGTGATTTCTTAAAGATAAAGGGCCATAAGCGTGACAATAGTTATCGTTTAATCGGCTTTCCTCTTGATTTCAAGTTCACCAAGAAGAAGAATCCTTAGGAAGACCTTGCTACCAATCCCTCACTGCTTGAATCTGATTATGAATCACATTATGGTGATTCTAGTACAGTTCAGGTTGCTCCAGTCTTCACAACAGCTCAGTATCATCAAATCCTTGAGCTCTTGAATAAAACTCCCTCGGTTGATGTAGCAGTCAACCTAGCAGGTATTGATTCTAAATGCTCTCCTACTTCTTCTAATTCATTTCGTTGGATACTTGATACAAGGATACTGACCATATGGTGTCTAAAGTCCACTGTTTACAATCTCTTACTTCATGTGAGCCTAGTTCTGTCCACTTGCCTACTAGTAAAACAGTTCCAATTACCCATACTGGTAGCTTTCAATTTAACTCAGCTGATGTTATTCCAAATGTATTATATGTTCCTAACTTTCATCATAATCTATTGTCAGTGTCAAAACTTACTAAAGACCTCAATTGTAGTATTATTTTTACCCTCATTTTTGCATTTTGCAGGATCTCTTCACTGGGAAGATGAGGGGGGATTGGTAGGGAGGCTCGTGGTCTCTATGTGTTTGATTCTAAGGACCTTGTTTCTGGTTTGTCCTTTACAAATTTTAGTTGTTATTTATCATCCTCAAAATGCAAAATTGATTTTGGTTGTATGTCTATTTCTTCTGTTAATAATACAATGCTTTGGCATGTACGTTTAGGGCATGTCACTTATATTAAAATACATAAGACTCCTTTTTTGTGTTCTATTCCTTTGAATGAAAACTATGTTAAGCAATGTTTTGTATGTCCTCTTGCAAAACAATCAAGGATACCTTTTCCTATTATTTCATCTAGACCACTTAAACCTTTTGATCTAATTCATGCTGACTTGTGGGATTCCTATAGAATCTCAACACATAGTGGTCATAGATATTTTTTTACTATTGTAGATGATCATACTAGGCTATCTTGGGTTTACTTGTTGAGACTTAAGAGTGATGCAATTCTCTTTCTTAAACAATTTTTTACTCTTGTCCGAAATCTTCATTTTGCTTCAGTTAAGTATGTTCGTAGTGATAATGGTGGTGAGGATTTTAGTGATAACTGTTATGAACTTTTCTGATCTCTTGGTATTATTCACCAAAGCTCTTGTGTTCATACACCCCAACAAAATGGGGTTGTTGAATGCAAAACACAAACATCTTTTAGAGGTAGTTCGTGCTCTTCGATTTCATTCTCATGTGCCTGTCAAATTTTGGGGTGAGTGTGTTTTAACAGCCTGTTATATCATTAACAAGCTTCATATTGCTGTTCTAAACTGGAAAAGCCCATTTGAAGTTTTTTTTTTTATCAAAAATCACCTAATCTTTCTCATTTGAGAGTGTTTGGTTGTCTTTGCTATGCAACTAAAGTTAACTATAAGGACAAATTTCCCCATAGGCCTCACCTTCTATTTTTATGGGTTATTCACCAACTCAAAAGGGCTATCTACTTTTTGATCTTCATACAAAATCATTTTTTGTCAATCGTGATGTGGTCTTTCATGAGACTATTTTTCCTTTCTCATTTCCATTGAACAAGCCTTCTCTTTTTTTCCGTGCTCAGCTTCTCCTTGATGATTATGATTTTCTTACTCTTGACATTTCTGTACCATCTAATCCAGTAAATTCTGTTTCACCTAGTTTGTCTTCTCATTCTCCTTCTTCTTCTTCTTCTTCTTATTTGACATCACATCAAGTTTCAACTAGTTCACCCATTCAACTTGCTCCACCTCAAAATCAATGTCCACCTCAGAGAAGGTCTACTAGGGTTATTAAACCTCCTAATTGTCTACATGACTATGTTCAATCCTACCAATCTTCATCTCTTCCAAGTAAGTATAATATTTCCAATTTCATTTCTTATTCTCAATTACCTTCTAAAACTCAAAGTTTCTTATCTTCCACTTCTCATTTAAGTGAACCAAAAACCTATACTGAAGTTATTACCAACCCTTTGTGGATCCAAGCCATGAAGGAAGAGATTAATGCTTTGGAGTCAAACAACACTTGGTCTATAGTTACTCTGCCTTCAAGGAAAGTTCCAATAGGTTGCAAATGGGTATACAGAATCAAGTACAAGGCCAATGGAGATGTTGAATGTTTCAAAGCTCACCCTGTTGCTAAAGGATTCAATCAAAGAGAATGAGTTGACTTTGTAGATACCTTCTCTCCAATTGCTAAACTAGTCATTGTTCGAACTGTCCTTGCTATTGCTTCCATTTTTTCTTGGCCTCTTTATCAAATGGATGTGTACAATGCATTCTTACAAGGTAACTTAGTTGAGTAAGTCTATATGGCACTTCCTAGTGGTTTTTAAAGCCATGGGGAGTCTAAGGTTTGTAGGCTACATAAATCACTTTATGGACTGAAACAAGCCTCTAGAAAATGAAATTTGAAGCTAACAGAAGCATTATTTACAACTGGTTACATGCATAACAAGTATGATTATTCAATGTTTACAAAATAACAAGGGAGTGATTTAGTTGTCTTGTTGGTATATGTTGATGATATTTTAATCACTGGCAGTAATGAGGTACTGATAGAAGAAGTCAAGCATATTTTGAATAAGAACTCCAAAATGAAAGATCTTGGAGAGTTGAAATACTTTCTAGGATTAGAGGTTCTAAGGTCAAAAGAAGGGATTGTGATGAATCAAAGAAAGTATGCTTTAGAGCTGATCGAAGAAACTGGAGCAGGGGGAGCTAAACCAGTTATGACTCCTCTATAGTAAAACAAGAAACTTACTACAGCTGAGTATGATGAAACAATTTGTAGTGATGAGCAACTGTTGCAAGATAAATATGTTTTTCAGAGACTCATAGATAGATTAATATATCTGACTCACACAAGCCCAAATATTGTTAATGCTATACATTTCCTGAGTCAGTTCATGCATAAACCAAAACATCACATCTTGAAGTTGTATTAAGAGTGGTAAAAGACATCAAGAAAAATCTAGGACAGGGGATTTTATTAAGTGCAACAAGTGAGTGCAGGTTATTTGCCTATTGTGATTCTGACTGGCCTACCTGTCCTATGACCCGAAGATCTGTAACTGGTTTCTGTGTTAAACTTGGAATGTCTCTAATTTCTTGGAAGTCTAAGAAGCATAACACTATTGCACGCTCTTCTGTAGAAGTAGAATATAGAAGCGTGGTAGGAACGGCTGCAGAAATAGTATGACTGAGGGGGTCTGTTGGCTGAGTTGGGTTGGGCTTGAAAAATATGGCACCAGCTAAGCTAATGTGTGATAGTAAAGAAACTTTGCAAATAGTAGCTAACCCCATTTTCCATGAGAGAACTAAACACATTGAGATGGACTGTCACTTTGTCAGAGAAAATATTCAAAAAGGCTTGATATAAGCTAAACACATCAAGATATGTGAGCAACAAGCAGATCTAATGACTAAAGCCTTGGGTATGCATCAACATGAATATCTAGTTTCCAAGTTAGGGTTTAAAGACATCTTTACAACCAACAACTTGAGGGAGAGTGTAGAAAGTATTAACTAGTTTAGTCTAACTGTATAATCTGTTAGTTTGTTAAGTTTGTTAGCTTTCAGTTATTAAGTTAGTTATGGGATTTGTTTTTATATAAATAGGACTTATTTGTTGTAATTGATGAATTGAGGGAATACAAGTATAATTCTACCCAAATATCAAATTTTAACAATTCGGTCATTCCCATGCAAACACCAACCAAACTGACAACCAAGGACGGAAAGAGTGGCGGTGGTGCGATGTGGTTCTCCATTTTTCTTATCGAAACACGAACATGGTGACGACTACCAGTCACGTGAAGAAGTGAAGGACGTCGCACTATCGATTGATTCACTCCGATGATCTTGTTTCAAAAGATCACATGAACCATAAAATATAAAATTATCTAATATTGAATTGTTCATTTTAGAAGTTGGAATGAGGGTTAGAAGAAACCCATTCAATCATGAGCAGTATTGACAAAAGTGGGAAAGAGGTCTACATGTAGTAATAAGTCTATCGGCGTTTCGTCTCAGGTCTGTCATCCCCTTGGTTGTCCCAGGTGGTTTTGGTTATTTGGTAAAGTTGATGGTCTTGCTCAATCAAGCTTGGACTCACAGCATCACTATAGTAAAATGGGTTTATAGCAGCATTTTTTATCAAACGCCGCAAAAGACTTAGACTTTCGTGGCCTTGTATATAAACATTGCTATAAACTCATACTTTAGTGGCGTTTTTATACAAACACCACTATAGACTTGTACTTTAGTGGTGTTTTTATACAAACGCTGCTATAGACTCATACTTTAGTGGCATTTTTATACAAACGTCACTATAGACTCGAACTTTAGTGGCATTTTTATACAAACGCCGCTCTAGAATTGTAATTTAGTGGTGTTTTTATACAAACGCCACAATATTCATGTACCTTAGTTGTACTATAGTGGCATTTTGTTTTGTAATAAACGTCGCAATAGTCATGTACCATAGTGGCATTTTCATAAACATCGTGATTGTGCAATCCCTTAACCCATCAGGTTCCAAATCCCTAATTTTTTCATTCACATTGTTTTAATTTTCCTAACCAACGTTCAACCATCATAGTGAAGTCACCCCGACAACCATCATCACAAGCGCATCATCACACCGCTGTCGCCTATTTCCGATCACCAACATGTATGTCTCTCTTCTCCTTTGCACTGTGCCATTTTCATGATCCAAAACCATTTGGGTGTCATTTTCATAGTAACATTCATTCTTGAAACCCCATCAACATTATCTCTATTTTGGTACGATTTTCATCTCTGTTTGTTGCTGTTGTTGTTTGTTTCTGATTGAAAACTCATCGACTGTTGTTTTTCTATTTTGAATATGATTATTTTAGGTTTTCATCTCCGTTTAGATTTTCATCTCTATTTGTTGTTGTTTAGTTGTTTCATGTACCAATAGGATGTGCTTTTAAGGAATTTGTTAATACCATTTAACCCTTCCTTTCCGTTTTCACTAATTATGATTGAAACTTGTCAGTGTTCTGCTTTTTTTCTTATATCAAGACTTTGGAATAAAATATTTGTACATTTTGTATTCACCAAGTCTTTTGTAAACCTCGAAGCATATGCGGCATATTAAGTAATGTGAGGATTGAAATTAAACTGAATTTCTACAGCTTGATCTAATTTATGGGAATGTTGATGTCCAACTCCAAAGCTCTTTTATTGTTATTAACTTTGTATATTCAGTTCATTAAAATTATATTTTAATAACCGCTGTTTATCTAGGGTTTTTTGGAATTATAACAACCTGTCATGTAAATATATAACAAATCCTGGATTTCTATTGGTCGTTGGTCTATACACAATGGTGTGAAAGTGTAAATGTGTTTTTATGTCAATATCTAAATATAGAAAAACTGTGACATTTAGATGACGTTGTACATTTTTTTAGGAATCTATCTCAGAAGGAGAACAAGTCCGCTTGAAAATCATATATGTTTTTATTTAGTTCCTTTTGCGTCATACATGTTTAAATATGCTAATCACCCTGTTAGTATTCTGTTGCAACTTTGTACTGAATTTTGTGAAAGTAAATTAGTTCCTTTAACATTCATGACTTAAAGATAATATTCATATTTGAGCAACTCAGTGTTGTTTATAGTGATGTTATATAGTTATTTGGCATATATTTGGTAGATTTTATTATGGATCATTAATATACTTGTGTTTTGGTGTCTTATAACACAAATAGATCAAGAGAATTAATGTAACTATGGTGCAAAATCACTTGGTGTCACAATATTGTTGTTCATTCTCTGTCAGGGTTAATATTTGACCAAAATATGTTTGTTTTACTGTGCTTTGGGTGGTTTTATGATGTCGTCTTAAAAAACATGCTTCTGATTGTCAAACTCAGGGATTTTCGGCATGATAAATAAGAAGAAACATGGATCGTATAGGGGTGGTCAGATCGATTTCAATTCGTACTCGGTAAAATTCATCTATTTCGATGATTAAGTGGAACTCAATGATAATGCTTGTGATTGTCTATGGAGTATCCGGTGTTGTTTTGTTAGGGTCAGTAGTTCCATAAGCTTGTAGTAATATGTATGCTACCATCAATTTTATTTTTAAATGCATGCTTTCTACCAATTTAGGAGCTTGGATTGTCAACATTTTTTCTCTTCTAAGCGAATATTAAAGGTACATATATCATTATTTTCAATATGTTTGATTTTTTACTTTTGAAGTTTAATGACATTGAGATAGTGTTATCTGTTGTTTTCACCTTTTCTCATTCCAGATTCCATTGCTTTGAATAGGGAATCTAGTTCTATCTCGAAACTTAATTTTTGTAGTTCATAGGACATTAGTGGCTTCTGCTTTGATTCCTGTATCTAATGTGGTCTGAGGTTAATTAATGATCAAAATTCGGGTTTGTAATATAATTTTAGGTAAAATAACAAATAGGTAAAATAATTTCCCCCTTATGTATATAGGTATAACATTTGAAATTGATATTCCAGAAATACGAAATGGGTAAGAGTTGAATGGATTTGTCAAGGGTAAGCGAAAAATATCAAAATAGAGTCGAAACTTTTCTAAATTTAGCTTTTGTGAATGCAAGCGAAGAGAATATGATTCTTTGCCCTTGTAAGAAGTGTTAAGTAAGAAGTGTGCTAACATTAATTGGCACATTTGTAAAGTTCTCTATGAACATCTAGTTGTTTTTGGCTTTGTTCGGGCTATAGAAAATGGATATTTCATGGATGTCGAAACGATTTTTTTTTACGAGTGGGGGGAGCGAGATTTTGGAAAACCACGTCATTTTTAATTATTCTCTTTTCAATTGAATTTTAATTAAAAACAAAGCTATTTTAGAAAATCTCTCGTTTCGAAAAATTGGAAATTCCTTTATGATAAAAATATAAGGTTCGAGGAGTCGCCACCAATCTTTGATTAGGGTGTGATTGGGCACCCAAAAATGTTGTCATTTTAAATGAAAATTAATTTTAATTAAAACGACAAATTTACGGTATACGTCACCAAAATCCAAGTTCGGGAGTCGATTACGTGTGGGGAAGGATTAGCACCCCCACAACGCCCTAAATTGGTACCTAGTCGATTAATTAATTTCTTTGCAACGAATTTCGCGAGTTCGAGTTTAATTTGATTAATGATCCCTTAAAACCATAATAAATGCAAATTTTATAACATTAAAAAAAAGCAACCAAATAGGTTAAATTAAAATTGCCAAGCCATTAGAAAGATAAAGAATATTCGATTATTTACAAATATTGAGACCAGATCTTTAGGTGAGTTCTAACGATCTTTTCTCAAATAATTTAAATAGCCGAATATTTCTTTTTCTTTCATTCCCAAATTTTAAAGTGATTAATCCAAATTTATTTGGGTGTTACTGACGGGATACACTTTTAATTTAAAATCATCAAAACAACTCTCTAGTAAGTTAAGAGAAGTCATTCTGACAATTTAAAATTAAAAGAGTATTACCCTTAATATGATTATGTGATTAGGAGTCGACTTATGCACGTGAGGATATCAACAAAAAATTAATGATTCTAAGAAAACTTATATCTAGATGAACACACAAATAAATAAAAATGTCATGACAAACAAACATAAGAACTGAAGAGGAATGAGCAATAAACTCTAAAGTTAAAATCATAAATTGAGCACAAATTGAGTTCTAAGATATAAACCATAACATTCCATGTACTGAAATTGAAATAAATTCCTAAACATAAGTAGGACTGAAATTAAATTCGTATAAAATAAAGGAACAAAATTACTAACATGAAAAATTCGGCCTAGGGATTAAAACGAAACATGCAAAAATATAAAAGCAAAATGCCTAAAATAACAAGAACTAAATGACACAACTTTTGGGACTGAAATTAAATACGCATAAAACATGGAAAACAAAATCAGAAATACAAAAACATTGATTTTAGGACTAAGTTAAAATGCGCATAAAATATGGGAGTGAAATTAGGAAGACAAAGACATTGATTTAAGGACTAAAACGTAGCATGCAAAACAATGAAAGTCAAAAGTCTAAGAAAACAACAACTAAGTATATTACCACTCAGGACTAAAATGCAACATGCAGAACACGAGGGTCAAATATTTAAAACAGAAAAGAGTAAATATACTAACACTTGGGACTGAAATTAAACACATACAAACTAGAGAGACAAAATCAAATAAATAAGAACCTCAATTTATGGACCAAACGGAAACAAAACTAAAATCTAAATGGTGCAAAAAGAATGAAAATTCGAAATAACTGTAATTAGGGACTAAAACATAACATGCAGAAACTACAAGTCAAATATAAAAAAACAAAAGCTAAATACATTACTATTTAGTACTAAAATCAAATTCTGGTAAAATAAATAAACAGAAATATAAACATGCAATCTTTGGAGATCAAATACTTGAAACAACATAAATAACAAAGGGGACTGAAATGAAATGCGCCTGAAATTAAGATCCATTTTGAAAAATCACAGAAACTCGAAGCAAGGACCAAATCACAACACCTTCAAATTTGAGGGAGCCTTTACGCATTGAACCACCACAGACTCGGGTCCTACACGACGCCGTTTAGCTAAACTGATATAAGATACATAGGGTAAAACTAAACCCTAACTTTAAGCGTATTTCTCACTCTCTCAACTCTCAAGGGCGCCGTTCTCCACTCAGAACCCTCTCCCCAATCTTCTACGCCATTCTCTCTTCTTTTACAATTCTCTCATTCTCTCCTCAACAGCCTCCCTCTCAAACTCAAACGAAACCCTCCTCTAAAATAACAACCTAGCCCTAGATCTAAAACCAACTCTCTAAATCCACGAATAGAACCCCTTCAGCCGTCGTGACCCTCATTCCCCGCTCAAACCCACACGAAAACAAACAACAGAACAGAAGAGGAAGCGACGGCTTACCCTCGGTGACTCAACAGGGTTCAGTTTTTCAAGCGACGGTGAAAGTTCTCCTCTTCAACTCCGGAAGGTAAGGGTTTTTGGGTTCTCTCCTTTTTTTGATGTTTCGTGGTTCTCTGGTTGATAATGGCTTTGATGTGTTTGCTATTTTTTGTTTCGTGGTCTCTGGTTCTTTGTTTGCTATGGTTCGTTTCTTTTTGCTTTGATTCCCCCCGAGTTTTTTGATCGAGCCCTCTGCTCGAAATGGATACCCCCTTTTGCTGTATTTTTTTGCTTGCTAATGGTTGATGACTGTAGGTGGATTCTGCCCTTTTTCTGGTTTGCTCTTGTTTCCTTGAACCCCCTGTTGTTGGAGCGATTTCTTTTTTTTTTTCCCGGTCTCCTCTTTCTTTTTCTGCTGTTCGTGACCTCCTCCCCTGCTCTAATGTTCTTTGCTTGTTCTCCAATTGATCACTGACCCCTTCTGTTCGAAATGGTTACCCCTGTTCCGAATCCCCTTCCTCTCTGGTCTCTCCCCTCCTTTGTTGGTGAATTTTTTTGGTTATGTTCTTGATGGCTAATGGTCGATGGATCTCCCCCCTCTGCTGTTCGTGATTGCCAACCGAGAGCCCTTCCTCCGTTCCTTCTATCTTTTTTTTTTTGGGGGCGTTGTTACTGCCCTTCCGCTTTAACCCCCTATTGTTCCCTTGTTCTTCGCGTGTTGTAGGTCACGGGTGATGGGGAGCCGAGCTTGTCTACTCGGGTATGGTCCTGGCAGGAGCTTCTGGTGGTGTTTGCTCGGGGTGCCGAGCCTTGTCTGTCGTGCTTCACGTGGGTGGATGGTAAGCCCGGGTTGGAAATGGTGAAGGCACTGGCACGGGTTGGAAATGGTGAAGGCACTGGCACGGGTTGGAAATGGTGAGCTCACGTGATGTTTCAACCGGGTCCTATTTTGGGTTTGATGAGTTTCAGGTTTGGGTCTGATGACCCATTGTAATTGGGTCCGATTTGGGCCTCATTTGTAATTTGGGTTTAGGTTTATAAGATGTACAAGGACTCTAAACATTTAATTTGGATTTGGGATTGAATTTGGGGCTTCAATTTATATCTTGAATTCCAAAACGAAGCAAATATGATCACAATCCAATTAAGCACCTAAAATTCCCAAATGCAAGGTTCCTCGCTTCATCATTTGAATTAATTCTTCATCGAACACCTTCATATTAATTTGATCATCTTCAAATGGATTCAAATGGCCCGGACGAAATTGGGGTATTACAGCTGCCCCTCTTTGCTCGTTGTTGTGAACAGAAGAACGTGGCAAAGACAAAAAATAACCTAATTTTGTCTGACCGCACCGTCTTCTTTGAAAGCTTAAAATGGCTCGGATGACTCATATTGTACTTGGGTGTTTTTGTCCAATTCCATCTTCTTACTTCAAAATTTGATGAGGGATATGCTCCACTCCTCCCCCGGGGTGAGACTTGAAAAATCCTTGGAAAACATGTTCACTCCCTATTCCTTCATGGAGTGGAAACTCGTACAATCTTTTGCCTACAGGTTCGCTCCCTCTTTCTTCAGGGAGTATAGAACACGAAAATCCTTTGAAAACGTGTCTGCTCCTTATTCCTTCAGAGAGTATAGGACTCGATCAATCTTCAATCAACGTACTTGCTCCTTATTCTTTTCAGGGAGTATAGAATTCAATAAATCTTCAGAAAAATGGGTTCGCTCCCTATTTCTTCAGAGGGTATAAGACTTGAATCATCTTCAACAAACTTGCCTGCCCCCTATTTCTTCAGAGAGTATAAGACCCACAATCTTCATCAATCGTGTCTGCTCCCTATTTCTTCAGAGAGTATAAGACTCACAATCTTCATCAATCGCATCTGCCCCCTATTTCTTCAGAGAGTATAAGACTCGAACAATCTTCAACGATTGCGTCTGCCCCCTATTTCTTCAGAGAGTATAAGACCCGAACAATCTTCAACTATTGCGTCTGCCCCCTATTTCTTCAGAGAGTATAAGACCCACAATCTTCAACAATTGGGTTCGTTCCCTCTTTCTCCAGGGAGTATAAAACTCGAAAATCTTTTGAAAACGTGTATGTTCCCTATTCCTTCAGAGAGTATAAGACCCACAATTTTCAACAAATGGGTTCGCTCCCTATTTCTCTAGGGAGTATGAAACTCAGACATATTCTTCAAACGGGTTCGCTCCTTCCCTCTTTAAGGAGTATAGAACTCGAACATCTTCAAACGGGTTCGCTCCTTCTTTCTTTAAGGAGTATAGAACTCGAACATCTTCAAATGGGTTCGCTCCCTCTTTCTTTAGGGAGTATAGAACTCGAACATCTCTTCACGGGTTCGCTCCCTCTTTCTCTAGGGAGTATGGGACTCGAACATCTTCAACTGGGTTCGCTCCTTCCCTCTTTAAGGAGTATGGAACTCGAACATCTTTAAACGGGTTCGCTCCTTCTTTCTTTAAGGAGTATAGAACTCGCATATCTTCACACGGGTTCGCTCCCTCTTTCTCTAGGGAGTATGGAACTCAGACATCTCTTCAAACGGGTTCACTCCTTCTTTCTTTAAGGAGTATGGAACTCAAATAATCTTCATTTGGTTCACTACTTTATTTTTGAAGGCTCGAGTTTGATTAGCTTCAAAGGTCGAACCTGAAAATCAAACATTATCAATCATTAGTGTATGCTTGAAGATTCGAAAAACATTATACTCAAAAATTTAGAATTTAAGAGAATCTTTTCGAAATCATTTCTCTTGTGAGAGCTTGTCTCGCCGCAATTGAATACGAGAGTCTTCCTTGACTTGACTGCCATTTGAACCTCTCCCTTTCTGGGCCCTTGAATCAGTTAATGACTCCTCGCGCGCGTTTCCTTTTAATCACTCGATCAGCTTCTTTGTACTCAAAAACTTTTTCTTTTTCTGCTACATCTGATGGTCGGATGGTTTGTTCCAACACTCTTCTGAGAAGGCTTAAAATGGATCTTCTTCACTACTTTTTTGGTGAAGACTTAAGATGGTTTACTTCACTACTCTCTGGTGAAGACTTATGATGGTTTGCTTCACTATTCTCCGGTGAAGGCTTCAGATTGATTGCTTCACTATTCTCCGGTGAAGGCTTCAGATGGTTAGCTTCACTATTCTCCGGTGAAGGATTAGGATGGTTTGCTTCACTATTCTCCAGTGAAGGCTTCAGATGGTTTGCTTCACTTCTCTTCGGTGAAGGCTTAAGATTAACTTTGCTCCAATCTCATGTGTGCAAGTCTTTCTTCATACACGAAAATCTTGTTTTTCTTCTACATCTGATGGTCTTCACTTCAAAGCAATGCTTCTTCTGTGGATTAGACCTCTCTGTTCTTCAGTGTATGCCTCTTTAAATACAACTCTTTGCATTTGAGGTTTGAAATCTTCCTTTCAATCATCGGGATTTTAACATTCTGCCTCTTCTCTTTTCAATGGAAGACCTGTCAAAATCATGTGTTTATGCATAAAACATGAATGCAATTAAATGTACCCGTGTCATGCATTTTCTTTTATGCATATGATGTTCTCATGAATGCATAAATGTTGAATCAATCTTTGTTTTCCCTCAAAGTGGCGAACTTAGTCTTCTTCTATTTGATAATTCTTTCCAAGGTCTGCTTTCTATACTCGTGTAGCAACTCATAGTTTTCAACTTGCATTTTGACGAGCCCTTTGATCTTCTTCTATCTTCTTGTCATCTTTGTTTTCTTTCTTCATTTCGGAGAAAATGTTTTCTCTCTCAATATCTTGCTATAGTCAGAAATACGACTGCGTTACCCCATTTCCGTCATTGGCTCAATTATGCTTTCAGAGTTGTTCTTCCAGGACTCTGCTATTGATCGATGCTCAGTTGATTTGCTTTACAAGGTAAGCTCTGCTCAAATTCACGGTCTGCCCCTGACACTTCAAGTTGCGAGACTCATTCTCAATAATTTCTTGGTCTGAATCTTTTCATCTCAACATGACGTGGGTTCGGTCGTGACCCAACATTATCTTACACTGGTACGGGCCTTCAAAATGCCCCATCACCTCAAATTGTAAGGCTCATTCTTCATGCCTCCTTGGTCTGAATCTTTTCATCTCAGCATGACGTGGGTTCGGTCGTACCATAACATATCACAACTTGAATGTTCTCATTATGGTGTCACTACACAGTAGTGTTGTCAAATAGTTTGAGGGCATTTTTTCGTGCTACTTAAGAAGTGATCAACCCTTCTAACACAATGTCTTTCATTTTCATTCGGGCTGAGATATGTGCCCTTCTGAATGATGAGATAATCTTCTTCTTACTGGGTTACTGACAATGTCACAAAGAAATGTTGCCAGTTCTGTCTTTCATCTATTCTGATCTCTTGGACCTTCTACTTCAAGGTCGCGAAATGCTTCATGTTATGGCGCCGCTTATTCTTTTTCTCCAATAGAGGCACAATGAGCCTCACCCGCTTCAAGGACCTTTTACATTTGAATTGTCCTGTTTGAAAATGCTTTTCTCTTTCTCTTATTTTAGGGAGTAAAGAATGAAAGAATCTTATAAAACATTGTCCCTTAATTCAGACTCACAATCAAATCAAATCATAAACATGAATTCACAGAATATCAAAAGAATCAATAGCTCTTTAATGTTTTCAGGGTTATAAATCTTTGACAAGTGTCAAAATTGAGGGGTTGGTTTTAGGTTGGCTTCCTATTTTCTAAGGCTTCGACCACCAAAATACCATCTCTTTCTTGATCGTTGTGACCATCACAACATGCCCTTCTTTCTTGGCTTGGTATTTTAATCGGATGCGGACAAAATGACGCAAATAGTATACTCCATTACTAGACTTTCCAGAACACTTCCATTTCAGTTCTCTGAAATCTTCCATTTGTTCAAGCTTCGTAGACTCCTCTAACCAAGGTAGTGCAGAAATATCGATCTAAAAATGAAATTTCTGAGTGCTCGTGTGAAATTGACTATGACAGGTGTTCCTTAACTCCCTTAGTCCATTTTTATCGCAACTCCTTATTTAGATAAACTTGATTTAATTTGCCATTATCGGGCTAGCTGAAATCAGCTTTATTGTAATTTGCCTTTATCAGGCTAGCTGAAGGGTTCATCTCATCACAAAGTCTTTGACTTGACAATCACAGTGGAGCATACACCGAATTGCCAGGTACCCGATCAAGGTCATGGTTTGAGTACAATCTATTCATAAAGCCAGGGTTTTCGAGTTTCCTCTATAACCAATTGCCTTAGTGGAATAGCTCAGCTTTATTGTATACGTATATTATATATTTTGATGAGTATGTGGATTCAATTTCTCAAGCTTGTCAAGAAGAACCTGTCATGGTCTAGGTGTTGTTGAATGTCAGAAAATCTCATCGTTAGAGTTCAATTTCCAAGCAACTGACCTAAACTAGATTCACCTACTCGACTATTTCATCCGTAAAGATCATAATTATCATCGAACGTCGTCAACAAAAATGGTCTAGTCAATTTTGTAATGTCATACGCAAAAGATGCCCCATGTTGTCTGCTCCTATGCATACCTGAATACCAAGCCTATGGTTCATTCCCTTATGATAGGAGAAGGCTATATCGGTTCCTGCAAGAAAAGGGTATGGTGTTCGATTGTATCTTCTGGGGGTAAGGTCAAGGTCCTTGTTTTATCGGGTTTCAATCTTGTCATTTTGTCAAAGATTTATAACTCTAATCATTAAAGAGCTTTTAATTCAATTGATATTTCAAGTTGAAAATTCGATTCAATGCTCACCATCCTTAAAGTAACATGAATTCATTTAAAATATCCTTACAAACAGAAAGATGAGAAAGTACAAAAAAACATGTTCAAACAAGATGCCGCAAATGAAAAATGCGATTGTGGTGGAGCACAACCTTCACTTGTTCAACCAAAAGGCCCTACTTTCCCTAGAATAGCGGGTGCCCCGTTGGATCAGGGTTTTTACCCTCACTTACTCCCCATTTCTCGATCACTTCTCTTGTCAGGACTCCTTTGTCAACGAGCCTTTCTATCTCTTCCATCAATGGTATACACTTATCAGTGTGATGGCCCAATGCCCCTAGATGAAAATCGCAAGCACTATTCGGGTCATAGCCATAAGCAGATAGGCTAGTCTTCATTCTTAATGGCCTTGGAGTGAGGTATTGATTCTTGATTAAAGGGGATAGCAAGTCAGAAATGGGCACTTGAAAAACCTTGAGGGTCGTATTTTCCCAAGACATCTTCTGCGGCCAGTCTCGGACTACCTCTCCTTTGACTTTTATCTTGTCACTTCCCACTTCTATCTTCTTTTTTAGTGTCAGAGAGGTCTCAAGAGTTGGGTAATTTATCTCTGCTTCACATACCTCGATTTCCTTGACTTTTCTCTTCTCTTTTTCAACACTCTCTTCCGTATGTACTTCACTTGTTTTGACCCCGTCAACTCTATTCTGGGGATTTACTTTCAGCTGTTTAGCATCCACCTCTATAACTCCTTGAGCCAAAAGATCTCGGACTTGTCGTTTGAAGTTGCTACAATTATCGATGGAGTGTCCTCGGGCTCCCGCATGATATTCACAGGAAACTTTCTCATTATACCAACTCGGATAAGGGGGCAACAAAGGCTTGGCCAGACGTGGAGCAATCAGCTGGGCTTGGAGCAACTTGGGATATATCTGGCTATATGAAAGCTCTTTTGACCCTACTTTCTCCTTGCCGTTATTATGCTCATATTGAAGACCCTGTGACTGACCACTGGAACGTTCACTTTGAAGGTTTAACGTTTGACCAACATCTTGGGAGAGACATTGATTTTCATATCTCCCTTCATCGACAAGTTTTGAGCTTCCGGGGAGCTTAGGTTTTCCATTTTCAAAGCATAACAACCCTTCCGTGATGAAGTTTTGAACTTTATATCTCAGGATCGTACAATCTTCTGTAGAGTGACTAAACTCTTGAGAATGATAACCGCATGATCTTTTGACACCTTGCCAGTCTGGACGCAAATAAGTATCATACCTCGGAGGAAAAGGCTTTAGGAGCCCACTTTCAAAAAGAAAGGGTAACAAGTCTGAATATGAGATCGGAATCGAAATCAGAGACATCCCCTTCTTCTTCTTTCTATTCTTTTGGCCTTCTTCACTGGCATTTGAACATCCTCTATGCCTCTCTTCTTTGAGTCCGGCTCCACTTTCGTATTAGAAGTTTCACCCTTAACTTCTGCTTTTCCCAGTATGATCTCCGTAGCATCTTCTGGAATCTTACTTGATTTTTGGAGTTGACTTGAATCACCACATCCCCTAACAGGTTCTTGATCATTTGCTATCATCGCATTGGCTGCAGCGCTAACCTTCAGATTCTCACCCGAAGTATTCATCTTTTCTTGTGTAACAGGGTCATCTGATGATTTCTCCCCATATCACTGTAATCATCATGCTCATCAACTTGGACATTTGTTCCCTAGATTCAACTTGGAACTTCTTTACTTCATCAATCATTTCTTGTTGGGTCTTTACGAGCCGTTCTTGAATTCTTTCGATCCTACTAACTCGTGCTAATATCTCATTCATTGCTCTCTAGCTTTCCAGAAACACGTCTCGGGGTAACTTCAATTTGCTTTCAGAGCTTCTTCTACATCATCATTCACGAGTTACTCTCATATTTTCATGATTGATGCATGTAAAAATGCTTAAATTAATACATGCAATGCGAAAATGCAAAATGCAAATGCACGAGGTGTTAATCCCAAAAGTGACCACTTAAGAACAACCGTTCACTTAGACAACAAGAATTTCGTAAGTACACCATGTAGTCAAAATACAACTGCGATTTTTCATCTCTTCATTTCCTTGAGTCGTACTCTTCATGGGATCTGGTATCGCACCTCCAAAGTTGTTGGCGTATTTCATCACCTTTGATGACGTCGAATGTCTTTAAATTGAATCTTGAAATCTCCATTCTCACCTCCAATGTGAAGTGGTCTTCATGTCGTTATGAAGGGTCTTCTCGTCCTTGGTATGACTGTATCTATCCCTTGAGTCAACATCTTCGCCTTTGCAGCTTTAAAGGAATTCTTCAATCAGCTTCAGATCTCTTCGTTCATCGGGTGTCCTTCATGGATCGTTTGAACATCTCTGGATCTCCTGGTTTTGACTACATAGTGGAGAATTTCTTGCCTCAATATGGTCAGCCTTCTTGTTAGTCAATCACTTGTGAATTAACACCCCTCGATGACATGAGGATGCAAATGCAATAAAATCACAATAAAATAGACATAGAACAAAAACGGGTTAGTACACATAAGATAAACAACAAGATAGTGGATACCGTAAACATCACATAAAACCTACCCTCACATGCTGGCTACCCAATCATGCTTTAGTAGATCCTACCCGACATGATATCTACCCAAATGTTTTGTCATTCATAAAAGATCCTAACCGCATGGTATCTAATTCACATGTTTTGTGCGAAAATAAAAAACCTAACCGCATGCTTTTCTAGTTCTCATACTTATGGCAAAAATAAATTCGAGGAAAAGGTTAGAATGAGTTTCCCCTTCGTATCTGCAGACAGAGATTCAACATAAGATGGGCAGAGTTTCAGTATTTCTAAAAGGGTCCTCGAATTATCCTTTGCTGGTGCCCCCTTGGGCTTGCCAGACCCTCGATCCTCGCCTATTATAGGCTTAAAACGGATCAAGTTCAATTTCGAGAGGATACATTTCCCTATGTCCATGCGAGGAAACTCAATGTTTCACTCGTAAACATAAGGCATGTATCCCAGAGGTTACTAGCTAAAGCCCATGCGGAGAAAAGTAATTTTTCTCACGTAAGCGTAGCTTTCACCCCTACCTAACGGGACAGAGCACAGTAAGCAGGCTCTTAATATCGAAATGGTTGTAACGACAGTGAGGGGAAACCCATAGTCCTTTGCCTCGATCCAAGAAAAACAATAGACTAAAACGAAGGTCAGAAAACTGAAACATGTAGATCACACGTTAGTACAACTATTTATTTATAAACCCAAATCACAAAAAATGAAAACAAGAAATTCCAAACAAACAAGGGCTCAAAACCCAAATTAAAACGAACTTATAACTTTCGTTTGCAAAGACAATTAATTAATCGACTATCGGCCTGACTCTCTAAAAACAAGTCCCCAGCGGAGTCGCCAAGCTGTCGAAACGATTTTTACGAGTGGGGGGAGCGAGATTTTGGAAAACCGCGTCATTTTTAATTATTCTCTTTTCAATTGAATTTTAATTAAAAACAAAGCTATTTTAGAAAATCTCTCGTTTCGAAAAATTGGAAATTCCTTTATGATAAAAATATAAGGTTCGAGGAGTCGCCACCAATCTTTGATTAGGGTGTGATTGGGCACCCAAAAATGTTGTCATTTTAAATGAAAATTAATTTTAATTAAAACGACAAATTTACGGTATACGTCACCAAAATCCAAGTTCGGGAGTCGATTACGTGTGGGGAAGGATTAGCACCCCCACAACGCCCTAAATTGGTACCTAGTCGATTAATTAATTTCTTTGCAACGAATTTCGCGAGTTCGAGTTTAATTTGATTAATGATCCCTTAAAACCATAATAAATGCAAATTTTATAACATTAAAAAAAAGCAACCAAATAGGTTAAATTAAAATTGCCAAGCCATTAGAAAGATAAAGAATATTCGATTATTTACAAATATTGAGACCAGATCTTTAGGTGAGTTCTAACGATCTTTTCTCAAATAATTTAAATAGCCGAATATTTCTTTTTCTTTCATTCCCAAATTTTAAAGTGATTAATCCAAATTTATTTGGGTGTTACTGACGGGATACACTTTTAATTTAAAATCATCAAAACAACTCTCTAGTAAGTTAAGAGAAGTCATTCTGACAATTTAAAATTAAAAGAGTATTACCCTTAATATGATTATGTGATTAGGAGTCGACTTATGCACGTGAGGATATCAACAAAAATTAATGATTCTAAGAAAACTTATATCTAGATGAACACACAAATAAATAAAAATGTCATGACAAACAAACATAAGAACTGAAGAGGAATGAGCAATAAACTCTAAAGTTAAAATCATAAATTGAGCACAAATTGAGTTCTAAGATATAAACCATAACATTCCATGTACTGAAATTGAAATAAATTCCTAAACATAAGTAGGACTGAAATTAAATTCGTATAAAATAAAGGAACAAAATTACTAACATGAAAAATTCGGCCTAGGGATTAAAACGAAACATGCAAAAATATAAAAGCAAAATGCCTAAAATAACAAGAACTAAATGACACAACTTTTGGGACTGAAATTAAATACGCATAAAACATGGAAAACAAAATCAGAAATACAAAAACATTGATTTTAGGACTAAGTTAAAATGCGCATAAAATATGGGAGTGAAATTAGGAAGACAAAGACATTGATTTAAGGACTAAAACGTAGCATGCAAAACAATGAAAGTCAAAAGTCTAAGAAAACAACAACTAAGTATATTACCACTCAGGACTAAAATGCAACATGCAGAACACGAGGGTCAAATATTTAAAACAGAAAAGAGTAAATATACTAACACTTGGGACTGAAATTAAACACATACAAACTAGAGAGACAAAATCAAATAAATAAGAACCTCAATTTATGGACCAAACGGAAACAAAACTAAAATCTAAATGGTGCAAAAAGAATGAAAATTCGAAATAACTGTAATTAGGGACTAAAACATAACATGCAGAAACTACAAGTCAAATATAAAAAAAAACAAAAGCTAAATACATTACTATTTAGTACTAAAATCAAATTCTGGTAAATAAATAAACAGAAAATAAACATGCAATCTTTGGAGATCAAATACTTGAAACAACATAAATAACAAAGGGGACTGAAATGAAATGCGCCTGAAATTAAGATCCATTTTGAAAAATCACAGAAACTCGAAGCAAGGACCAAATCACAACACCTTCAAATTTGAGGGAGCCTTTACGCATTGAACCACCACAGACTCGGGTCCTACACGACGCCGTTTAGCTAAACTGATATAAGATACATAGGGTAAAACTAAACCCTAACTTTAAGCGTATTTCTCACTCTCTCAACTCTCAAGGGCGCCGTTCTCCACTCAGAACCCTCTCCCCAATCTTCTACGCCATTCTCTCTTCTTTTACAATTCTCTCATTCTCTCCTCAACAGCCTCCCTCTCAAACTCAAACGAAACCCTCCTCTAAAATAACAACCTAGCCCTAGATCTAAAACCAACTCTCTAAATCCACGAATAGAACCCCTTCAGCCGTCGTGACCCTCATTCCCCGCTCAAACCCACACGAAAACAAACAACAGAACAGAAGAGGAAGCGACGGCTTACCCTCGGTGACTCAACAGGGTTCAGTTTTTCAAGCGACGGTGAAAGTTCTCCTATTCAACTCCGGAAGGTAAGGGTTTTTGGGTTCTCTCCTTTTTTTGATGTTTCGTGGTTCTCTGGTTGATAATGGCTTTGATGTGTTTGCTATTTTTTGTTTCGTGGTCTCTGGTTCTTTGTTTGCTATGGTTCGTTTCTTTTTGCTTTGATTCCCCCCGAGTTTTTTGATCGAGCCCTCTGCTCGAAATGGATACCCCCTTTTGCTGTATTTTTTTTGCTTGCTAATGGTTGATGACTGTAGGTGGATTCTGCCCTTTTTCTGGTTTGCTCTTGTTTCCTTGAACCCCCTGTTGTTGGAGCGATTTCTTTTTTTTTCCCGGTCTCCTCTTTCTTTTTCTGCTGTTCGTGACCTCCTCCCCTGCTCTAATGTTCTTTGCTTGTTCTCCAATTGATCACTGACCCCTTCTGTTCGAAATGGTTACCCCTGTTCCGAATCCCCTTCCTCTCTGGTCTCTCCCCTCCTTTGTTGGTGAATTTTTTTGGTTCTGTTCTTGATGGCTAATGGTCGATGGATCTCCCCCCTCTGCTGTTCGTGATTGCCAACCGAGAGCCCTTCCTCCGTTCCTTCTATCTTTTTTTTTTTTGGGGGCGTTGTTACTGCCCTTCCGCTTTAACCCCCTATTGTTCCCTTGTTCTTCGCGTGTTGTAGGTCACGGGTGATGGGGAGCCGAGCTTGTCTACTCGGGTATGGTCCTGGCAGGAGCTTCTGGTGGTGTTTGCTCGGGGTGCCGAGCCTTGTCTGTCGTGCTTCACGTGGGTGGATGGTAAGCCCGGGTTGGAAATGGTGAAGGCACTGGCACGGGTTGGAAATGGTGAAGGCACTGGCACGGGTTGGAAATGGTGAGCTCACGTGATGTTTCAACCGGGTCCTATTTTGGGTTTGATGAGTTTCAGGTTTGGGTCTGATGACCCATTGTAATTGGGTCCGATTTGGGCCTCATTTGTAATTTGGGTTTAGGTTTATAAGATGTACAAGGACTCTAAACATTTAATTTGGATTTGGGATTGAATTTGGGGCTTCAATTTATATCTTGAATTCCAAAACGAAGCAAATATGATCACAATCCAATTAAGCACCTAAAATTCCCAAATGCAAGGTTCCTCGCTTCATCATTTGAATTAATTCTTCATCGAACACCTTCATATTAATTTGATCATCTTCAAATGGATTCAAATGGCCCGGACGAAATTGGGGTATTACAATGGAGAATTTACATCTCATAGATCTTATTCCACGAGTTATTCGACTTATCCTTCTAATTCTCACCATCTATCTATTAGAGAAGATGACATGAAATGTATGTTGTGAGATGTATTTAATATGCACAATCATCATCAATCTGTTAGAGAAAATGATTATGAAATTGATGTTAATGATTTCACTAAGATGAGAAGAAGTGGATGCGATGAAGAGCCAAATAGAGAAACGGTTGATGTAAACACTATTTGAGGCATAAAAAGAGATAAAATTGGTATTACAATGGTGAATTTCTTTCGATTAATTCACACTGGTCAATAATTGATGGATGAGCCATATATATTTTCTTCTCAAGTCAAACAAGTTTTTTACTGTCACGATCCAATGGATGAGAGTTGGTATGTTGTGCTCCGTAATACCCCCAGAGACTTGATAGACATCGGGGATGGAAGTAGAGATGACATTGAAACAAGATCAGAAGCTTTATGTTTTGATTTTCGAAACCTTGAAACGACAACCGGAACGATTTGTAATTAGGGGTTGGAACGGTTTTGTGTTTAGGGAGTAAGGAGATTGAAAGATAGAGAATTGCACAACGATTTATAGTGGTTCGACTTTCTCAATCAAAGTCTACGTCCACTACCTTAGCTCCTCACCAAGGATTTTCCAACAAATTCACTAATTTGTTCTTTCTTTTGAGGATAAAGAGTAACCTTACAAACTCCCTAGTTTTTCCGGGCTAAACTAGAACCTTTCCCTAGCTTTTACACGGGCTAAGCTAGAACCTTTCCCCTTTACAAAAGGATAAAAGATGTAAACAATAAAACCTCTCTAAGGTAGGTGTTTACAAGAATTAAGCTCACAAGAACAAAATATTTACAAGAGAAAGATGAAATAAGAATGAAAAACTCTTCTCTTGTGTTTGATTACTTGGATATTTGTTCTCTCACTTCTTCAAGTGTCCTTAGCTTGTATTTATAGCTTGGAATGTGTTTGAAGTCATATCTAGCCGTTGGGGATGTTTTGGAGCCGTTTGGGAATGATTTTTCTGCAAAAATAGGCTGCCCAGAATGGGGGGAATCGGTACCCCTTCATAGGGAATCGATACCCCTTCATAATATTCAAATATTATGACCGTTGGGCTGACGAACAGTGAGGGAATCGGTACCCCCTTTGGGGAAATCGGTTCCCCTTTTACATACTGGAATTTTTGAGCCTCGGGGTACTGTTCATAAAAACATTTTTGTACTCAATTTTAAATTAAAATAACTTTGAATTATTTTTGTAAATTTTGAATAAATTCAATTAAGTCCAAATACATTTTGTAAATTCAATTCAAGTCCAAATACATTTTGTAAATTTAATTCAAGTCCAAAAACCATTTTGCCTTAAATTGTTATATCGAAACATAGTTCAACAATCTCCCCCTTTTTGATATAACAAAACATTTGAAAATTTGTTTTTGGCAAAAACTCCCCCTTAATAAAATGCTTAATGAAAAAGATACTAGTTGTTGGAAAACATATGAAAATGTTAAGCTCCCCCTTTTTCATTAAGAAATTGAATTTTTTAAAACAACCAAACTTCTCCCCCTTTTTGTTATATCAAAAATAATTCAATCTTTTAAAGTTCTAAAATAACATTGGAGAGTAAGTGGTAAATTTGACATTTAAAAATTTATTTGAAAAATCAAAAACTCCCCCTCAATAAATGCATTCCAAATAAAATTTAGCTTTAAGAACTTGACACTTAAATAAAATTGAATTTCAACAAAGAATAACAAACATGTTAGTAGCACATGAAATTCAATATATCCAAGACTAAAATATTTTATGCAATACCAATTGTTAAAATTTGATATCAATATCAATTGTTAAAATTAAGTGCATTTGCATAAAGTTTTCCAAAAATATTATGCAATTTTAAAAATTTGATACAATTGCTAGAGAGATATCATTTTCATTTAGACCACATGCAGAAACATTCAAATTTAGGCCAAAAATTAAAATTTATAAAATCAAAGTATTTGAAAAATTGATATCAATTGTTAGAGAGATATCAATTGCATTAAAACCAATTTTGACCAAAATTTTATTATGATGAACTAAAAATTCTTAAAAATTAATATAACTTTAAAATGTTCATCATAATCATCTTTTCAACATACATGAGATTAAAACAATGATGCATAATCATTTAAAAACAAAACTCATGCATGCTTAAAATCAAATGAGCAACCAAATAACCAAAATTAAAAGCATTAAGCTTAGAGGTTACCCATTCCTTTTTCATGTGTGGCTAGAGCATCTTGAATATCATCACTCTCATCACCATTGCTCCCACACACCTACAAGAGACATTTAAGTAGATTTTGGTATCCAAATTACTTTGGATCCTTGGACGTTAGTTTCAATGCCCCTTGTTCCTTTCGGAACCCATACTTGCCTAATTTTAAAATGTTTTCCTTTCTTCAAAGGATAAGTATGTTCCAAATGACCATGATAATGACAATGTGAGCATATTGTCATTATTGAACTAAATGAATTATTTAAAATGATTTCTTTTTCTTTTGTTAATCATTCAAGCTTAACTTTTAAATCAAAATTTTATTTTTCAAAACTATCAATTTTTATTTTTGAAAGCTCTAAATCCTTTTTCAAAATTTCATTTTGGCTTTCAAAATCTATTTTTGTTTTCAAAAGAAAATCATTTTCAATTTTAAATTTTGAAATTATTTTCTTATATTTGGAGTTCATGGTCTCAAACTCTGAATATAACCTATTAAAAGCATCTTGTAACTCATCAAACGTATATGAATTAAATTCATTTGAGTTAGAAGATACCTCGGGCTCTTCATAAGCCATTAGAGACACCACCTTTGTTGGTTCTTCTTTCTTGTTTCCATGGATTTCCTCGAGCTTATTCCAAAGCTCCTTGGCACTTGAACATGAAGAAACCCCTTCATAGATTTCAGGACCAAATTACTATTCATAAAAACATTTTTGTGCTCAATTTTAAATTAAAAGAACTTTGAATTATTTTTGTAAATTTTGAATAATTTCAATTAAGTCCAAATACATTTTGTAAATTCAATTCAAGTCCAAATACATTTTGTAAATTCAATTCAAGTCCAAAAACCATTTTGCCTTAAATATTTACATCGAAACATAGTTCAACACTTTACCTTTTGTAGCACGAAACTTAGATGAAACTATCACTAATACTACACAATTTCAATGGGTTCAGGAGGACGTGGATGAACATGTTTATGAGAATTGATATGATATAACAATGTAGTAAGATTTTATATCTTAATTTATAATATTATAACTTATAACATGTTATCCTTCAATATATTCATTAATAGTAATATTTTCACTAGAATTATTGTTTATTTATTGCAGATATCATGCCCATGAGAAAATTAAGTGATTTGCGGATTGTCCGAGCTTCTCAAGAGGAGGAAGAAACAAATAATGAGGAATCGACTGGTGTTGGTTCTTCAGAAGTTCTGATTACTGTTGAAGAAGATGTAGAAATTGAAGGTAATGTTCGAGACTTTCTTTAATTGTTGGTTTATTTTGAAAACTTACATTGAATTATTTCTTATATAGTTGAAAATGATCAAACACGCAAGACTAGAGGACGTAAAACGTTGAAGTAATTATACCAACTTCCTCTTGGGAACCATGTTAAAGTTTCAAGAAACGATGTTGGTCAACCTATTAGCCCATAAGCACGTCTTCTATCCGGTTACTTAGGCATGGATGCACGTAATGCTAATCTTTTACCAATCAATTATGAGTCATGGCATGAAATGCCAAATAGTAACAAAAAAAGGCTTTGGATTTTGTTAAGGTAATAATGTCATTATAATAGATATTCCATAACAGTTCAATAGTAATTTATATTTACTTTGAACAATTATGTTATTTGTAGGAGAAATTTTCATTAGAGGTCTCAGACGATTATTTAAAGCAAGTGTTAGGGAAGAGATGGAGAGACCACAAAAGTTCTTTGAAAAAGAAATAATTCAAGAATGATCTCAGCCTTGAAGAGAAACTGCAAACTGTCCCACCTGCAATGCTCAGGTATCAATGGGAAGATACAGTCAAGTTTTGGAGTTCAAAGAAAGGACATGTATGATCTATTTTTCAAATATAATATAATATCATTATAATATTGACTTTATAAGTACAAATTTAAAATTGTAGGACCGAGAGCAAGTTGGTGTTGCTAGCAGACAACAACAAAAGTTTACTCACACAGTTGGATCAAAGAGCTTTGCTTGTATAGCTAATGATGAGGTATTATTGATTAATCACATAATGATTTACAGTTGGTAGCACATACTAACGAAAATTATTTATATTATTAATTAATTTTTTGCAAGATTTAATTTTTATTCTACATTGTAGGAAAATACATCTGGTTGTAAAGTTGGACGAATAAAGCTCTTCGATATGACACATACAAAAAAGGATGGCACTCCTATGACTGATGAAGCTGCAAAAATTATGGTACATTTATTAGACACAAGATTTGAATTATGTTATATATATATATATAGTATGACATTCTTATTTAAAATAATTATTTAATTAATTATTAGGAAAAATTGAGGGATAAAAGGGCAGAGTATGAAGCTACGACTTCAAGTCATGGTATTGTTAATGCGGATGACATCAAAAATCAAGTTATTAATGAAGTTTTAGGTCCTGAAAGATATGGTTGGGTTCGCTATCAAGGATCATTTGTTAATCCAACCAAACATTTTGGATTCAGTTCATCTCAATACATGTCATCACAGAGTCAATCTTCCCAATTAGAAGTTAGTCGTTTAAAATAACAGTTGGCTGAAATGGATCAAAACGTTGCTCAAATGAAAGTCGAAAATGAAGTGAGGGAAGCAGAGAGAGAAGCAACATATTAGCAAAAATGTGAAGACTTTGGAAATCGACTTCAAGTTATGATGCAGATGATACGAAAAAGTCAACCCCATAGTCCACCATCTTAGGTGTTATTTTAGATATATACTTTGTTTATTCTAGTTAACAATGTTGAACTACATTATATATTTTACGTTAATGTAAACTTTGATATATAATTATGAATTTCAAGTTGGTTGTTATGGATGTCAAGTTTATTGGATAATGCTACAAGTTAAAAATTTAAATTTGGGTAATAAAAGAGCAAAAAACAACATATGGAAAATTAGTGTTAATTAGCGACCTTTGTATAACAAATGCCACTAAATACATATTCAATACCAGCGTTTTAGAAAAAAAAGCCACTAAAGCTATAGATCTTTTGTAGAATTTATACAGAAAATGCCACTATAGTAATAGTCAATAGCGGCGTTTTACATTCACAAACGATCTATAACGCCACAAAAGAAAAGATATTTGATGTTTTGTGGCGTTTCCTAGCATGTAGGGCTGTTATTTGATGTCTAAAACGCAGCACGTGTTGTTATTTTTATATACTTAATTTTTTTATTGTCATTTACATTAATTATTATTATCATCAGTAACATATTTTTTCCCTTTGTGTAATATCTGTAGTAGGAGGCATGTATTTTCGTCGACATTCATATTTATATTTAATTTTTTTGCTTTTAGCATCAAGTTTATTATTATTAACATTTTTCATTTTCACTAAATATCATTTCTCATCTTTATATTGTCATTTAAATATTTATTTTTGTAAAACAAGATTACATGATCATTTGAAGGTATTGATCTTAGGCACTACGAGGTGTTCTAAATTTTCCTACGCATAATCAGCTTTTGAGTTTGATTTTGATTCTAAAATTAGACCGACGCAAATCGATTTTACAAGTATTGATCGTATCTAACTTGATAACGATTACAATCAAGTAATAAACATTTTAAAAATTCAACACATTCGAATCACCGCAAAATTACTTGGACAATCGATGTACTATATATATTTCACCTTGAAATTGATAGAATTCGAAGGTAACGATAATGTATCCCTATTAGGCAACAACGAGGAGAGAGAGAGAGAGAGAGAGAGAGAGAGAGAGAGATTGGGCGATCAAAAAGGGAGGATACTTAGATACTGTATACGCTTCAGCAACGACTCACACATGTATCCTGCATATATATTCGTCGTCTTCCATAGCTTTAACCATGTATCTTTCTGTCACTCTCTTATTTTCCTTTCTCTATTCCAGCTGCTGATGCTTCCATACGTGTGTTGGAGTCTCCACTTGCCTTTTACTTTGTCCAAACCAGTGAATACCCACTTTCCCTCTCTCTATCAACCCACGCTTCCACAGTCTCACTTACAATTGTAGCACAGAATACGTACATTTATACACCTATATGGGACCATAGTCCTTCGCTTAAAAATTCTAACTTTTTCATAAAACACACGATCTGAATCTGCTGCTCCCTCCACCCCTTCCATACTCTTTATCTTTCTCTCCCTTTTGTAGAATCGATTCTCTTCTCTTCCATATGGAGATGGAGAATCACCATCCATATTGCATGCCTGATCTTAGGCAACTGCTCAACGGGAGGCCAAGTCATTTCCAAACAGTTGCACATGATCCTGAGTTATTCTCCTCCGGCAACCGGAATCTTCCGCCCCCACAGCCTCCCCATCACCACCACCACCAGCAGTTTGATATGATGCAAATGGTGGGTAGGCAAGTTGGTCATGAATTGATGCCTAGTGGAATTCATTACGACTTCCAGTCCGATGCTACTCCTAATAATTGTACCCCCACAGCTGCTGTGGCTGTCAATGGTGGTTCCACTCCTAGTGCTAGTTGTGGGTTCGATGGTGAAGCTATTCCCTTTGGAGGTGACGGGGGAACTGGAAGATGGCCTCGTCAAGAGACTTTAACACTTCTCGAGATCAGATCTCGACTTGATCCTAAGTTCAAAGAAGCAAATCAAAAGGGTCCTTTGTGGGATGAAGTTTCCAGGTATTCACTTACCAATAAACATACCCTAAATCTCTTTTCTTTCCTTCCCCCCCCCCCCTCAAAATCCTTTCCTTCCATTCGCAAAAGGTGTCTTTCTTTAGCTTCGTTTTCATTATTCTTACATGATTTCCAACAGAAAGATATATGGTTTTAAATCTTAATTTGTGTTGAGAAAACACAGCTTGTCATTGTGTTCCTTGCTGTTAAACCAAACTTTTGAACCAAATTTATGGTTTTAAGAAAACGATTATGCTGAAACAGGTTCAGTTCAGGAATAGTCAACCAGGTGCTGTTTCTTCTTTTATATAATTGGAAAAAAAGGATGGTTGATCATTTCAATAATCAATAGTCTTCTAACTGACTTGTTTTTCCTTTGAAAATGTGTTACCTTCATCATTGTTCAAAGCTTCTTGTTTAAAAACTTTTTTTGTTATTTGGATATAAGAATGAGTAAGACTTTTGGATGTTTAAGTACACATCTACTAAATCGATACATCTTTTATGCTTCAGTTACCAAATTTGAATTAGGGTTTCCATTTGTAATTTCAACTTATTATCCCAAATTTCCTTCTTTTTCTTGTTACTTTAGGATCATGTGTGAGGATCATGGGTACCAAAGGAGTGGGAAAAAATGTAGGGAGAAATTTGAGAACTTGTATAAATATTACAAGAAGACTAAGGAGGGGAAAGCCGGAAGACAAGATGGTAAGCATTATAGATTCTTTAGACAGCTTGAAGCTTTATATGGAGAAACCAGCAACTCAATTTCAGGCCAAGAAACTCAGTTTGTTGGCAATAATTTTCTGTTCCACGCCACTCAAAACTGCAATATTACTCATGCAAATCAAGATGTCCATCACTCACAAAAGCTTTGCGATAGTCTAAGCCTCTCAAATTCCTTTGAATTCGATCCTTCTTCCTCAGATGACAATGGTTTAAGCCCGGAAGCTGCAATGGAGAATGGTACTTATTCTAGGAAAAAGAAAAGCGGTGGTAGTAGGTGTTGCAAAGCAAAGATAAAAGAGTTCATTGACTCACAAATGAGGAAGCTAATAGAGAGTCAGGAGGCATGGCTTGAGAAGCTGACAATGACTCTGGAAGAAAAAGAGAAAGAAAGGGTTTTAAGGGAGGAACACTGGAGGAGAGAAGAGGCTGCCAGGATTGATAGAGAGCACAAGTTTTGGGCTAAAGAAAGAGCTTGGATTGAAGCCAGAGATTCTGCTTTAATGGAGGCCTTGCAGAACTTTACTGGGAAACAATTGAAGGGTGTTACATCACCTGAGATGGTAATGGCTAGTGAAATGGAAAACCAATGTGAAACGTTAAAGGACACCGTTAAGGTAGATGGATGGCAAGAAACTGAGATTTCTAGGCTAATACAACTGAGAACCACCATGGAAGGGTGCTCTGAGGAGATTCTATGGGAGGAAATTGCAGCTAAGATGGTATGTTTAGGCTTTGAAAAGAGTGCTTTAATGTGCAAAGAAAAATGGGATAGTATCGGTGGTTACTTGATGAAAACTAATAAAAAACGAAAGGAGAACCCAAGAGATCACTGTGGCTATTATCAGAACAACGAGTCACTCTACAGTGAAACACTGAGACTTGGAGCAAATGATGGCTCTTCCCCTTCTAAGGCTGTTGGCAATAGTGTAAATGATCGATGCTTTCCATTCTTAATGGCTGATGGAGAGAACTATTGGGATAGCTATGGTTTGAAGCTCAATAAAGGTGAAAACCAGTAAAACTGAAAGCCCAACATATGATGTATGCAATGGGCGCCGACTATTTTAAGAGGTAAGAGACTCTGACAACTTTTACACTCTTTTAGACATGAGAGGGGATTCTACAATGTATAAGCATCTGATTATGATAATTTTATATGTAGGAAATTGTGTTTAATGTGATTCTCTTAGCAAGTGCACATTTAAGATTAATATTTAACAAAGGGTTTAAATATCTTGAAAAGAGAGGTAAAAGAAAGGCATAATTAATGTTGCTCCAAATCACTGAATATTCTTCATATCTTAAGTACATATTTCTATCATGCATGGAAATTTGATGATTCTTTTAGTGCTTAATTAGTTTTAATTATGCTTTGTTGTTTGAATTACTAAATAAATTGAGGAAATTCTTTCTTATTCAATGTTCAGCGTGCGTGAGAGCATTTTCCCTCACTTGTGCTGAAGTTCATGTATTATTTTCTTTGCAGTACGGTGTATAGGTTAAGGATAATATATATATATATATATATATATCTAAAATCACTATTAACAACAATAATTAAACAATAGTGTTAGGTGAAATTTGTCATTCTTTCCTTCCAAGTTATTTTCTTCACATTCATAGAGTTTGTTTAGTGATCTTGGAAATTCATAGGGAGCAAATTGCAGAGAAAATTGAGCTCCATTGATAAACTTCTAGTTGGCATTCTCGGAGAATAACAAGATTATTTTTAGATTCAATGCAACAAGAAATGTTCGTTTTACAATTACTGTTCCTCGATTGAAAGTTTTATACGTAGCCGGTGTGGAGTTCGATAATATGAAACTATGAAAAGAATAGCAACCTTCCTTTGTTGTCTGTTCGAAAATTTTATGCTATTAACGACAAAACATTAAGAAACAAAATAAAATATAATTACACTACAGAAATCAACAATACCTATACATTCATATCGAAAGAGTCCTTGTAAGAAGTTAATACCAACCGCTGATTGAGAAAAAACATTTGATCGATCAATCAAGCTGTTCATCTTTGTTCCCTCACATTCGTTTAAGTCATGATTTTAAACCTACTAAGAGTACTCTTCTTCTTTTCTCTAGAGTCCCCTTTCTCTCCTGTGGAACTAAAATTAAATGTAGAATTGGTAAAAAGAATATCAGTAGTTGATTAACCCCGTATTTAAAGTATATAATAGACATTTAAACTTTTTGCGGGTCTCCTCTCCCAGATGGCCATAATGTTCCATACTAAGAATGCATATAAAACCTGAGAATAATTCTGGTTTTAACTCCTCTACTATGCAAAAACTAGAAATTTAATCATTCTACTTTAATTTAACGTGATTTGATCCTTTTTTATAATGTTAATAGTAGATTTAAACATATAACAAGGTTAATTGTTAGCATTAAAGTGATGTCACGATGTTTATTGTTTTTCAATCATGATTTAAACCACATTAAATCTTACCTCTTATGCATATCTTATTACATGTTGATATAACTTTGTTTTTTTTTTCTGCTTACAATTTTCTAACAAGTTTAAACATAATAATGACATTATAAATGTAGAGTTATCAAATTATGTCAAATTGAAGTAGAAGGATTAAATCTCATATTTCAACATAGTAGATGGAGTAAAGTCAGAATTAGACCTAAAATCTTGCATTATATAAATGTGTATGCGTGTGTGTGAAGCTGCAATTGAATGTTGGAAGCAACTGCATTGGGTGTACTGACATGGATGGATATGAAATGCTTAATAAAGAGAAGTAAGAGAGAGATGGATTGGCGGTGCTTTTCCAATTTCTTGTAGGAATTAAATCTTTCAGTTTCATGTACGTATAGACACTCCATTTATGATCTCCCATACTTGCGTCAACTAGTGCTCCTTTTCTTTCCTTCTTTTTTCCCTTTCCATGCAGGGTCTGTCCGTACATAGGAAACAGTAAAGAAGCTTCCCACACCTGAAAAGGAGACCAAACAAAGGGAGAAACAATATTGCAGTCATTTTCACTGCAATAAAAGAAAAAGAAAAAGAAGAAACGTTTCATTTTTTTGCCTATTTTGTGAATCCTTAAACATGAAAGTAGAGATTTTGTCGTGTTTGAAGAAGCATTGTTTTGCATTTAAGTTGGAGATAAAAAAAAATGGCGACTCAGCGAATCAACCGAGAGCTGATTGTAGGGGTTGTTAGTAATGCAAATACAAGGTTATTTTTAGAGAGTTGGTTACTCCTTTTTTTTTTAATCGGAGTAAATGCAAATTGATAATTTTACCCCTCTACCACTCCTATAAAAGAGATAGTCCCTCTTCCTAATTACTTATAAGACAGTGACTTCCATATCACGACACAATAAATCATTCTATCTCATTCTTTATTTGATTATTATGTTATAACGAAATTGTTTTGCAGCAATATGGTTTTCCAACAGGGGCACCTGCTTCTCACTAATTGTTTTTAATGTACATGATAATCTACATTATCAAAGGTTAATGCCGGAGCCGTTTCAAACATTTTTAGGGTCTTAAGTGAAAACTCAAAAATAAATCCTATAGAAGAAAATATATTTCATTACTATGAACAATTAATTTAATATTTTATTAATAAATCATAAAAAATAATTAAACTTTGTCAAGCACATCATTAATGACTAAGGAATAAGGCCCGAGATGTAAAGATTAAAACAATTAGGCCCTAATTATAAAAATTAAAAGAAGGGGACCCTAATTGTAAAAAATATAGGAGCGGAACCCTAAGCAGTTGCTCAGGGTGCCCCTGCCAAGAGCCGGCTTTGGTTGCGACTCATCTTTGACAACTATGGAGTGGTTGTCGATTTGTTCATCCCAAACAAGAGAAGTAGCGGAGGAAGCAAGTTCGGATTTGTACGTTTCACATGAATGGAAGATGCGAGAAAAGCTATTTTACATCTTGATGGCTCTAGAATCCATTGCAACATAGTTCGAGTCTACATGGCAAAGTTTCAAACAAGAAATGCATTCTGGAGAAAAAATCTAATGTCTTTCAACCACTTGAAGCTAAGCGTATGGAGGGCGATAAATTTAATCCGGTACTTCTATTGAAGGCTCCATTGATGAGGAAAAGCTACTGATTCTTAAAGACAGTCTGACAGGATGCTGTAAGGTTTTCATGAAGAATAAATACCTTGCAAAAAGGATGCACATGGATGGTATTCAGGAGCCAAAAATCATAAGGTTAAGTGTGTTAGCGGTTTTAATCATTTTTGAAGATGAATTGAGTAGGGATAAAGTTTTAAAAAATAGGATATGCTCTCTGGAAAAGTGGTTCGAAAAGGTGGTAGTGTGGTAAGAAGAGACTGAGTGTCGTAGTCGTCGTGCATAGCTTTCTTGTAACGGTATCCCGGCTTTTGCATGGAGCCAAAAGACATTCCAAAATATAGCAGGAAAATGGGGCGAACTTATCTCTATTGATGAGAGGACCTTGTTCCTAGGTTCATTTGTCAAGGCTTTAATTCAAATTACTACAGATTGTCAATCCATGGTGGAAGAAAGCTTTGATATAAAGGTGGGAGAGAGATTGTTTAAAGTGAGTGTGTTTGAATTTGAGCTATATTTTAACCCTGTATCCACTTGGGAGGAGTCTTATCTATCAGGGGTACTCTAGAAGCTTCATCACCTATTGTCTACGAACCAAATACTTTGGAATCTCCTTCTAACGGTACTAAATTCTTACTCTGCGAGGATGAGGTTTACCCCTTGTGTCAGCGAGAGGAGGAGTGTCATGGCATCGTGAAAGATGTGGTAGATGAAAGGGTAGCCATAGACTCTAACACCAATCCCTACAAGTCCGAGGAGCCTCAGCTGGAGTTTAAGTGTCTAGACTCATCGCCATACATAGCTTGGAATTGAAAATTTTGGTGATTGCCTAGGCTTTATTGTTGAGTTAGGTGGGCCTCCTTGCTTGGACGTCGCTCTATGAAATATTAATACTACGTCTAATAGCAATAAAGTGGGAAATGGCGTGTTAGCTGAATGTGTGGATAAATGAGATGTAAATAACTTTTTGCATGGAGATTGCAATACTCGTTGAATATGTGCAGCTGAATGTGTGGAAGCAAACAAGGCAGGTGTTAATGCTAAAATTGGTGGGGCCCAATGGTTTATTTCTATCCCAAACAACAATATTATGGGTAAGGAAGTAGCTGTCATGTACTATTGTGGGACTAGGTCTTTGAAGGGGATATCGACCATGGAGGCTGCGATGGAGATTAATAATCCAATGATTTTGAAGGAATCAACAGCTGATCAAGTTGCGGGTGAAATATTATTTAGTTCGTGGAATATGAAAGCTTTAGAAGATGTCAATAATATGTGGTTGAGGCAAATGAAGATTGCCACCGATCAGAATATCTCTTCTTCTATCGATAGGATTGTAACCAAGGTAATTCTATATATATATATATCAATGATAGAAATTTAGAATAACGTAACCAAACGAAAAAAAATAAAGCACTTAAGAAAAAAGAAATAAGGATCGGAATGTTCTGTCTGATTCAGATCTCAATAATTATAGAAGGATAATCCTTAAGGAAGCTTAACGAGCGTGAGCATTTGCAAAGAAACTTGATTTTGAAATTGAAGGTGATGAACGAGAAGTTATTGCGGAATTCGCAAGGCTAGATGGATATTAGATTATGAGGGTTTTTTTTTTTTTTTTTTTAATTTGGTTCTAAGGAGTTTCCATGAAGTTTTGAGGGTATGGAGGTTCATTAGGTGGAGAGTTAGTGGGCAAGTTTTGTTCTATTTTGGTTACATACTTATGATAGTGAAGAGTTAGTCATGGTTTGCTTGGTAGAAACAGAGTAGTTAGTTTTGGTTCATGTTGATATGTTTGCTGCCGCGACAAAGGCATCATCTAATGCTTCTTAGCGTCAAATTGAGTCTAAAAATGCTTACTGGAGCCAGTGTTGAGGAGGTAGACTTTGCTAACTATGAAGAGTGAGATGTAAACATCAGACGTAAGCACTATCTTTGTAAATTAGGCTCTGTCTCTCTAAAGGATAATACTCAAATCTCTCGTTTCTGTTCGAGAGTGCTTTACTTGTGATGATTTTTTAACCTATTTTGATATAAAAAAAAATTAAGGGTAAAATGATTTTTGGACTCAATTGAATTTATTTGAAGTTTTCAAAAATAATTCAAAGTTTGCAAAACTCGAAATTGAACACAAAACAATTTTCTGGGTAAGTAATACCAATATTGTTCTTACAGTATCGTATTGCATGAATAATACCAATATTGTTCTTGCAGTACATATGCCAAAGTTAAAAAAAAAGTATTGATTCTCCTATACTAGTATCGCTACTTCCCGTTGTTTTTCAAAGTGTTCAAATTCCAGTATGCAAAATTAGTACCAATACTTTATGAGTACTAATACTATTTCACATAGTAATATCGATAACATGAAACCCTGGTATCAATATTGATCAAGCCCAATAGTCGATAATAGCTAGTTTATTTAAATATTACAAAGCAAATACCGATACTCCAAGCCCAAGTAATACTCCTTGATATGGGCTATTTTGTTTTGTAGAAATTAATTCTCTAACGGCTTTAAAACATCTCCAACAGCAAGAAACGACTACAAACTCATTCCAACTTATAAAAACAACACAAAAACACTGGAAGAAGGTTATAACACCTATCTAAGCAATCAAGATCAATAGAAAAAAATTTAACCATTTATTTTTCCTTTTCTCTTGTACATAATGTATGTGAGCTTAAATTTGTAAACAACTACCTTTGTGAGGTTTTCTAGTTTACACTTCTTTATCCTTTTGTAAAGAGTATGGATGAATATTGAAAGATTCAAAAAGGTAGTTGTTTACAAATTTAATCTCACAAACATTATGTAAAGGTGTTTGTTACTAATTGTACAAGAGAAAACATAATGGTTTTCTAGTTTACACTTCTACATCCACTATCATAGCTCCTACTACATTGAAGATTCACAATTGGTCAACAAGCCACATTATTCAATGGAGCAAATTAGGCCTATTGGAAGAATACGATGATGCTATTTTTTCAAGCAAATGAACTGAAGCTTGGAACTCTATAATGAAGAGTCATTCTACTCCAACCAATAAGATGAAAGATTGGAGAAAAGAAAAGAAGAATAAGTTTCAACAAAATGCCAAGGCCATGTATATTCTATTTTGTGAATTGGACCTGGATGAATATGGAAGAGTATCCTCTTGCTCAAATGCCAAAGAGGTTTGAGAAAATCTCCAAGTCAACGATAAAGGAACCGATGAAGTGAGGGAAACAAAAATTGGTCATCTCAACCATAGCTATGATAATTTCAATATGAAATCAGATGATGACATCAAAGAAAAGAACATAATTGTCAATGTCCTCAAGGGATATGGAGAGATCATCCCTAATGAGAAACTTGAGAGAAAGATATTTTTTCTCTTTTAAAATCTTAGCAATCGAAGAAGACAACGATCATCAAAGAAAAGAACGTAAAGTCTTATTCTTGATGAGCTTATTGGTTCCTTGTTCACTCATGAGTTGATGGTAAAAGAAGAGGAGCAAGAAGAAGAAGGAAAATGATATTGTCATCGCTCTCAAGTACACCAATGAAGATAAAAAAAAGATTCAAGTGAAAAGATGGATGAAGAGATGACCAAGCTCTTCAAAAGATTTATAAGGTTCATGTCTTCCAAAGAAAATGAAGCGAAGCATGAATCGAGCAAGAAAAAGGGTACCTAATGTATTTTGAATGCCAATGAATGAGACAAGTCAAATATGAATGTCTTCTTCTAAAGAAAAGGGATCAAGTGTAACACCTCTAACCCATACCCGATCCAGATACGAATCCGATGTGTCACATTGACTTTTCAAATCATTGATTATTAACAGATAAGGAAAATTTAAACTTTTATTCATATTAAAAAGGTAGAACCCTTGAATTAAAGTAATTAATAAAACTCACATTCACACTTAAATAAAACCTTTAATAATTTACATAAATACAAAATTATGAGTTTACAAAAATAGATCAGAGCATTTCAAATTAAACTTGTAGTACATGCCAACAGTTTACAAATTTACAAGAAACCTACATTTAATTTGTCTTAATATGATCTTCACGAGAGTATGATATCATCGACTAGATTCAATCTTCTGATTTCTTCAAACCTATGTGTGAAACAATCACACGCTAAGTCAATGAGTTAGTGAGGCAAATACGAGCTAAAATAAAACTTTGTGATGAATTCTTTATGAATTTCGTACAAACCTTTCATAAGGGATTCAAATTATTTTTCATAACAAAATTGTAAAACTTTTATACATGGTTCTTTGTATATAACTTTGTTTTCAAATGCCCAATGTATACTGCTAAAAACTCTAGGTATTTGAATACATTGAGGTTTTGCACTAATGCTATCACCACAGCTCACATAATTGCACCGAAGTGCCACATAATTGTCCCGAAGGACCACATAGTTTTGTCCCAAATGATCACATAGTTATGTCCTGAAGGACCACATAGAACCCTCGACTCTTGGCATGCAAACTATACCTCTAATCCTCATACATATGCCTTGGGCATTTAACAACATAATCATTTATCATTTCCTTATTCAAAGTATATCTTATTCACATAGGCCCTTCAAATCGAATATCTTTGTATTCACATATTCACATTTCACATTTTCATAGTCATGCATACATAAACATCAAAACATAACTTAAGTAATATAACTTGAATAAAACATTGTAAAAATATAACATAAAAGAATGTGAAAGGTTTTCGATCGAAAACTTTGAGGTTGGCTTATCGCAACCCTCCCTCGAATATATTATAAAACCAATGAGTTGCACTCATCTTTGCCACACTGAAGTCCTAAACGAAATCCTTAACACTTTTGATAAGTAATTTATAACATCGGATTGTCCGAAATTGGTCTTTGTTCAATGTTTACACAAGAACAGTCGATAATGAATACCACATTTCATAATGCTTATAACCAAACATAACAACTGAAGCTTAAATAACCACTTAATTCATCATTTTAGGTGCACTTGTATTGGTACTTGTCCTACAGTACTGATACTTCCCATTGATGGTATCGATACCTACTTTGGTACCGATACCATTTTGTCATTCTAGAATTACAAACTTGATAATGATATCGATACCTAACTCTTGGTATCGATACTCCCCTTTCAGTATCGATACCTCTCTCAACCAGTATCGATAATGATCCTTGAACTTAAACTTATTTTGCCTTGAAGTATCGGTATTGTTCTTCTAATACCGATACCCCTTGCCCAAAATTTACCATTTCCAACTCGAAATTTAACCAAAACTTAACCAAATCTCCTACTTTAATCTCCTTTAGTGCCCTTAAACTCAACCTTACTTATCAAGACCAACTTTTCTTAAATTAACATTCCTATATATAAAAAGTCTCACTAAAACACTTGAATATAAAAAAACATACCATAAATTTAAACATGTTCTTAATCATTTCTAATCTTTCTAACTCCTTAATTAGTAGTAATAGGACTCCAAAAACTACACCATATCAACAATTCATTTCAAAACCCATTTTACAAATTCATTACTAATTCACTCCTCGTTTTTTTAATCCCCTACAAGCTTTCCGTAAGCTTATATAACACTCAAGTTTTCAACACCAAACTAAAAATTGAAGAAACAAACAAATTGCATTAACTTACCTTTGAAATGGAGCTCACGGGCACAAGGAAGAAGATAAGAACTAGTTCCAGACTTTTCTCTTCCTTTTTCCCTTTATTCCACGTGTTTTATATCCCTTAAAAAGGAAGATAAAATCCTTCTTGTGAAGAGACCATAATTCCCTTCAAATAATCCAATTTTTATGTCAAATCCTAAACAAAATTCCACAATAAATCGTTGAACTATAAATTATTCCAATTAAACCACAAAGTTTTAAATTCTTACAAATTGGTCATTGACCCGATATTTGGGATGTTACAATTCTCCCCCTTAAAAAAATTCATCCTCGAATTTTCATTGCACAAAGAGTTGGGATATTGTCTCCTCATATCTTTTTCATGTTCCCAAGTAGCTTCTTCTACTTTATGGTTTCTTCAGATAACTTTAAAAAGCGAAATTGTCTTGTTTCTTAGCTACTTGATTTCATACGCTAGAATATGTACCAGTTCTTCCTCGTAGGTTAGATCATAATGGACTTCTATCTCATCGGATGCTAATATATGCGAAGGATCATATTGATATCTCTTGAGCATAGAAACAAGAAAGAAATTGTGGATCTTTTCCATCTCTGGTAACAACGCTAACTGATATGCCATTGGTCCAACTCTTTTCAGAACTTCATAGGGTCCAATGAACCTAAGTCTGAGCTTGTCCTTACGCCAAAAATGAAGTACTTTCTTCCAATGTGATATTTTTAAGAAAACCTTGTTACCTACTTGAAATTCAATTTTTTCCTCTTCAAATCCGTATATGATTTTTGTCTATCTGATGCCACTTTAAGGTTGTGTTGTATTACCTAAACCTTTTCTTCGACTTCTTTAATCAAGTCTGGGCCATGAACTTCCTGATATTTTAATTCATACCAATTAAATGGCGTTCTAAGCTTACTTCCATACAATGCTTCATATGGTGCCATTTTAATGCTCGATTGATAATTGTTATTATATGCAAATTCCGTAAGTGGAAAATACTTTTCCCACAATCCATGAAAATCAATCACGCATGATCTCAACATATCTTCCAGAATCTGAATCGTTTGCTCTGATTGGCCATCGATTTGAGGATGAAAAGCAGTGCTAAAATTCAATCAGGTACCCAAAGCTCCTTGCAATGACTTCCAAAATCTCGAAGTAAATCTTGGATCTATATCAGAAACTATTGAAATTGGAACACCATGTAGTCGAACTATCTCCTTAAGGTATTCAACATACTTTTCCATTGAGTAATCCGTTTACACATGAATGAAATGCGCAGTCTTTGTAAGGCGATCCACAATTACCCAAATTGAATCTTTTTTTTGTTATAATGGCAATCTTGTTACGAAATACATCGTAACTCTTTCCCATTTCCACTGAGGAATGGAAATCGGTTGCAATAGTCTTGAAGGCACTTGGTGTTCAACTTTTACTTGTTGACAATTAAGACACTTTGATACAAACTATGTAATGTCTCTTTTCATGCCTAGACACCAAAAATACTCTTTCAAATCTTGATGCATCTTGTTCCCTCCTGGGTGCATAGTTAATGGACTACAATGTGCTTCATAAAGTATATCTCTTTTCAACCCGTCATCATTGGGAACACAAACTCAGTCTCTGTGTAGTATAAACATCCATTAGACTTTACTTCAAAATCCTTGATTTCACCCTTTTTTATTTCCTCAAACTATGTTAAACACATATCATCATTCTTTTGCAAATCATGTATCAGTTCTAGCAATAACAGTTTTAACTTTAATTCAGCCATCAGTGCACCTTTTCCTTTAACACAATTCAGACATTCAACATACGTAAATCGGCAAAAGTCTTCCTACTAAAAGCATCAGCTACTAGATTGACTTTCCTAGGATAATAATATATAATCGCATCATAGTCCTTGACTAACTCAATCCATCTTATTTGTCTCAAATAATGCTCTTTTTCTGTCAACAACTACTTCAAACTTTTGTGATCTGTGAAAATGTAGCAATGCTCACCATATAAATAGTGGCACCAAATCTTCAATGCAAAGACCACCGCTGCTAATTCAAGATCATGCGTCTTATAGTTCTTCTCATGGGGCTTAAGTTGTCTTGAACCATATGTGACTACTTTTCCATCTTGCATTAATACACATCCCAAACAATTAAGGGGAGCGTCACTATAAATTGTATAATTCTTGCCTGATTCTGGTTGCACTAACACTGGAGCCTCCGTAAGAACATTCTTTAGAGTTTCGAAACTCTTTTGACAATTAACCGTCCATGCGAAAGGTACATATTTCTTTAACAGATTGGTCAAAGTGAAAGAAATCATCGAAAATACCTTTACAAACCTTCGATAATATCTTGCCAAACCTAAGAAACTCTGCATTTCTGAAACATTTCTTGGAACTTCCCAATCCAATATAGCTTTTATTTTATGAAGATCTACCCAAATTCTTTCTGTAGAAACCACATGACCAAGGAATGCCACTTCGGTTAGCCAAAACTCGCACTTAGAGAACTTAGCATAAAGCTTCTATTCTTGTAATATTTGAAGAATCACACGAAGATAGGCGTCATGCTCCTCCATTGTCTTTGAATACACTAAAATTTCATCAATGAAAACGACCACAAATTGATCAAGGTATGGTTGGAAAACTTTTTTCATAAGATCCATAAACGATGTAGGTGTGTTAGTTAACCCGAATGACATTACTACAAATTCATAATGGTCATACTGAGTCCTAAACGCCATTTTTGGAACATCCCTTTCTTGTATCTTCACCTGATGATAACCAGAGCGTAAATAGATTTTTGAAAATACCATAACTCCTATGAGTTGATCAAATAAATCATCGATTCTTGGAAGAGGATACTTGTTCTTTATGGTCACCTTGTTAAGCTATCGATAATCGATACAAATACGCATTGAACCGTCTTTCTTCTTTATGAACAATACTGGAGCACCCCAATGTGACACATTAGGTCTGATAAATCCTTTATCTAAAAGATCTTGTAACTGAATCTTTAACTCTTTCAGTTTTTTTGGGGTCATCCTATCAGGAGCCATTGAAATCGGTGTTGTTCCCTCCATAACTTCGATTTGAAACTCAATCTCTCTATCTGGAGGTAATCTTGGTAATTCCTCAGGAAATACTTCTGGAAACTCTCGGACAGTTGGAATATCTTCAAATTTTCTTTCCTTGGCTCTAGTATCGATCACATTGGTGATATAAGCTTGACACCCTTGTAGAAATAACTTTCGAACTGACATCATCGATATCACTCTAGCTAAGGGATTATTTCTTTCACTGACCACACTAACTTCCGATCCATCGAGGTTTCTCAACATAACTCGCTTAAGTCAACAATCTACATTGGAATGGTAATGATATAGCCAATCTATTCCTAAGATAACCTCGAACTCATCAAAGGGTAATTCCATTAGATTAGCAGGGAATTCAATTCCCTGAATTTTTATAGGACACCCTCGACAGATTTGTCTCAATTGAGCACTATATCCTAATGAATTTTTCACAATCACCTCGCTACGAATTGATTCTAACGGAATTCTCAAGTCTTTCACCAGTTTACTACTAATATAAGAATAATTTTATCCTAGATCAATCAGAACTAAAACATGTTTACCAACTATTTGAAAAGTACATGTAATGATTTTAGGATAATCACAATCTTCACTGGTCTTAAGGTTGTACACTCGAGCAGTAGAGCGAACTTCGGGTTAAGCGGTAGACTCGAACTGATTTCTCCCTTGGCCTCATCCTCTACCTCTCAGATGTGCAATTAGCATATCTCTTGGTTTGTTTCAGCTCTCCAATTATCATGGGGCACTCCCGAATAAAATGTCCAGCCACTCCACACTTAAAACAAGCTCCAAAGACTCTCTGGCATACGCCACTATGATGCTTTCCACAATCTAGACATTGGTTTGGCTTATCCACTCATGATTTCACTGATTGAGTCTATCTACCTCTTCCAAGATTGGATCATCTGCTTGAGGTCAAAAACTTGAACCTCGACACTTATTTGATTATGATGCATTTGACGATGCACCATCTCTCTTATTCCATTTAGTCTTTTGCTCCCCAAATCTCTCATTTTGAGCTCGCTCCAGGACTTTGGCTCGATTCACTACCTCTTGGAATGAAGAGAGGTATAATGCCAACAACAACTCTTTCAATCAAGGGCGTAAACCTTCCACAAACCAATCGCATGATTCTTTTTCCATAGGGACCAACTCCGCTGCAAATCTACTTAGCTTGTTGAATTCTCACTCGAACTCATACATAGTGTGATTCCCTTGCTTCAAACTCATAAATTCTTGCTTCATCCGACGGATGAATTAATCCCTTATGTACTTGTTCTTAAACTCCTCCAGAAAGAATGACCAAGTCACCTGGTCCCTTGAAGCTCACATTGTCACATTAGACCACCATATTCTGGCTTGACATCCCAATAACGAAACGACCCCATCCGGTTTCTCTATTTTAGAATAATGGAGATTCTCCAGCATTATCTTAAGGTCATTAAGCCACAGATTACCAGCAACGGGACCTTCCTTAGCTTCTCCTTTAAACTCGGGTGATCCTATACTTCTAAGCTCCTTAGCAACATTCATCTTAGGAGCTGAGGGAGCCGATGGATGGAAACGCGTCAAAATTACGTCCAACGTCTAGAAAAAGGTCCCCTAATATTGTATAGGCACTCCCTGATGTGTCTGCTCCTCACCCTGCCTACTCAGGGCAGATGAGTTGCTACTGCCTTCATTTCTATCTCCCATTTCACTTCGAAAGCCCTCAAAATCTAACCTCTAATAAGATCAAATCACTATTTTATTAGTAAGGACGACATACTAGTTACCTTATCAGATTAAAGAGACTAAACTCATAGTTGGCAAATACACTTTGTAAAACAAAAACAAATTCATTTAGATCTTAAAACCAATTAAACCATAACTTTGATACCATTAAATGTAACACCCCTAACCCGTACCCGCCCCGGATACGAATCTGAGGTGTCATATTGACTTTTCAAATCATTGATTATTAACAAATAAGGAAAATTATGAGTTTACAAAAATAGATCAGAGCATTTTAAATTGAACTTGTAGTACATGCCAACAATTTACAAATTTACAAGAAACCTACATTTAATTTGTCTTGATCTGATCTTCACGAGAGTATGATATCCTCGACTAGCTTCAATCTTATGATTTCTTTAAACCTACGTATGAAACAATAACACACTAAGTCGATGATTTAGTGAGGCAAATACGAGCTAAAATAAAACTTTATGACGAATTCTTTATGAATTTTGTATAAACCTTTCATAAAGGGTTCAAATTATTTTTCATAACAAAATTGTAAAACTTTTATACATGGTTCTTTGTATATAATTTTGTTTTCAAATGCCTAATGTATACTACTGAGAACTCTAGGTATTTGAGTACTTTGAGGTTGTACACTAATGCTATCACCACAACTCACATAATTGCACAGAAGTACCACATATTTGTCCCAAAGGACCACATAGGTTTTGTCCCGAAGGACCACATAGAACCCTCGATTCTTGGCAATGCCAACTATACCTATAATCCTCATACATATACCTTGGGCTTTTAACCACATAATCATTTATCATTTCCTTATTCAAAGTGTATCTGATTCACATAGGCACTTTCACATCGAATATCTTTGTATTCACATTTCACATTTTCATAGTCATGCATACATAAACATCAAAATATAGCTGAAGTAATATAACTTGAATAAAACATTGTAAAAATATAACATAAAATAATTTGAAAGGTTTTTGATCGAAGGTTGCCTAATCGTAAGCCACCCTCGAATCTAATAAAAAACTAATGAGTTGCACTCACCTTTACCTCACTGAAGTCCTAAATGAAATCCTTAACACTTTTGATCAGTAATTTATAATGTCGGTTTGTCCGAAATTGGTCTTTGTTTAATGTCTACACAAGAACAATAGATAATAAATACCACATTTCAAAATGCTTATAACCAAATATAACAACTGAATCTGAAATAACCACTTAATTCATCATTTCAGGTGTACTAGTATCGGTACTTGTCTACAGTACCGATACTTCCCATCGATGGTATCGATACCCACTTTGGTACTGATACCACTTTGGCATTCCGGAATAACAAACTTAATAATTGTATATATACCTAACTCTTGGTACCGATACTTCCCTTTCAGCATCGGTACCTCCCTCAACCAGTACCGATACTGCTCCTTGAACTCAAACTGATTTTGCCTTGAAGTATCAGTATTGTTCCTCCAGTACCGATACCCCTTGCCCATAATTTACCATTTTCAACTCAAAATTTAACCAAAACTTAACAAAATATCCTACTTTAATCTCCTTTAGTGCCCTTAAACTCAACCTTACTTATCAAGACCAACTTATCTTAAATTAACATTCCTAAATATAAAAAATCTCACTAAAACACTTGAATCCAAAAAAAAAATACCATAAATTAAAATATCTTCTTAATCATTTCTAATCTTTTTAACTCCTTAATTAGCCCCTTGACAAGTCAAATGTAGCAATAGGACTCCAAAAACTACACCATATCAACAATTCATTTCAAAACCCATTTTACAAATTAATTACTAATTCACTCATTGTTTTTTTAATCCCCTACAAGTTTTCCTTAAGCTTATATAACACCCAAACTTTCAACACCAAACCAAAAATTGAAGAAACAAACAACTTGCAATAACTTACCTTTGAAATGGAGCTCATAGGCATAAGGAAGAAGATAAAAACTAGTTCCAGACTTTTCTCTTTCTTTCTCCCTTTATTCCACGTGTTTTATATCCCTTAAAAAGGTAATATAAAATCCTTATTGTGAAAAGACCATAATGCCCTTCCAATAATCTAATTTTTATATCAAGTCCTAAATAAAATTCCATAATAAATCCTTGAACTTTCAAATTATTCAAATTAAAGCACTAAGTTTTGAATTCTTATAAATTGGCCACTGACCCGATATTTGGGATGTTACATCAAGCAAAAAGAAGACATTTATGGCTGCTTGGAGTGATGAAGATAACTCCAGTGATGAATATGAAGTAGCCAACCTATGTTTCATAACTATCGAAGGAGATTCAATGATAACTTCTAACTCTTTTGGTCTAAATTCTTATTCATTTAAAGAGTTACAATATGTATATGATGAATTCTATTTGGAATTTGAGACCATGAATTCCAAATATAAGAAAATAATATATAAGTTTAAAAATGAAAATGATTCTCTTTTGAAAATTAAGTTGGATTTTGAAAAGTAAAATAAACTTTTGGGATTTAAAGCTTTAAAAATTGAAAAATGAAAATTTTGAAAAAGAAAATTTGGGATATGAAAATTAATGTTAATAACTTAATAAAAGAAACATAAATTATTTCTAACAATTCATTAAATTCAATAACGACAAAATGTTCTTATTGTCATTATTATAGTCATAATTCTAATAATTTTCCTAAAGAAATCTTATAAAATAAGACAAGTATGGGTTCCTAAGGAAACTAGAGGCATTGAAACTAACAATCAAGGACCTCAAGCAATTTGGGTATGAAAAAGCATGTAAGAGTCAATTTTAGGTGTGATGGCGCAATGGTGTGCAACGTCAAGATATTTGGAGGCTCTAAAACACATATAGCACTTAATTCAAATTGTCTAGGGGAGTTGTTTTTACATGATGATTTTTGGTCTTAAATTTGCAATGTTAATATTTGGTATGAAATCATATTCTCCATGTTTTGTATTGATCATATATGTTGATTTTTAGAATATGGCGTTTAAATATAGCAAAATTAAAAATATGCATGTTTAGGATCTTTAGAACCATTGTATGTTTGTATGACTTGATTTGGTCTTTATTTGTGCAAATTATGAACTAAATTGATCAATAATAAAAAAAAAATTATAATTTGACGCTTCAAGTTGACATTCATGCACATTTAGTATCCTCTAAGTCATACAAATTAATTTCCTACCAATAATATGAATTAGGTTGCATCAAATTCTAGTGTCATCAAATTTTGTCCTTGGAATAAAAATGCAATTTTCTATAAAAAGGATTGATCCTTTTACAAAAAGGATCGATCTCTTTTTCAAAAGGATCAATCCCTTTTTGCGATTGATCAATCGCGACAAAAAGGCTCTTTTAAACCTATTCAATCTCATATCATCCCCAAACTCACATATTTCAAATCCAAAATACCCAAAATACTCTCAAATCTGATTTTTACAAAAAATCTTCGACCTGAATCAATTTTCTATTAGATTTTGTGTGAAAATCAATCTCCTTTCATCCTATCAACTAACCATTCTTCAAATTTTGAAGAATCAACACTTTGGGTAAGATTTATAAAAAAAAATCCTAACTTTTCAATTTTTTAAATTTGAATAAATTGGGTTTAATTAGGTGGTTAGAGAACAAATTTTAAAATTTTTATCACTTGTTTTATTGCACAAAGCATTACCCATAACCAATTTTTTTAAAAAAAACCCAAATTTTTATCTTACACCCAGAAGATGTTCGATAAAAGTCCCTAACCAAAACAAACTTCAAAACCATTCGGTCATAGCCACTTTTCTAGCCCAAAATGTTGTTTTTGTTCCTCCTAAATTACCTTTTAACATCCTTTTAACATCTACTTTAGCCTAAATTCATTTTTTTTCAAAAATCGTTCATTATGCCAAAAAGAAAAACCATGGCTTCAAATGGGCAATCCATGAGCAACCCTCAATTTGGTTTTTGGATTGACCAATGTTTTTGAACTACCAAAGCTCGTGAGCGATTTGATGCATTCTTTGAGTAGCAGCCTATTAAGAAAACCCGAAAAATCAATTTTAATTTTTTAGAAAAATTGGATTTTCCATACAAGCAAAACTTAAAATATATGAAACTTTTTACATTTCTTAACTTTCGTGGCCCTAGTTACCCATCTTTGTTTCGATCTTTTTACTTGAATGCTCTTGTATCATCCGCTTCTCATTATGAAACTACTTATCCGACCATTTTTTCTTACCATATGGGTCATACTGTCACCATTATCGTTGACTTCAACGCCCAAACCTTTGACCTTCCTCTTACCGGCAATGACAATGAAAAAGGCTATTTTCCTTCCAGTATGCGTCTTCTAAACAATAGAGCCACCCTTTTCTCTCTTAATGATCATTTTCTTCATCCCATTGTCACCCATTGTATCTGTGCTCGTGGCATAAAATTTTCCACCGCCCGCGAGAGTGACTATTGGTGGATGTTTTGCATCCAAGAAGGTCACAATCTCCACCTTGCTAGCATGATCTTCATTGACATTGTGAGTATCATAAAGACTAAAACTCGATCAAACCTAATGTATTGGATGTATCTTAGTCACTTGTTTAAGGTTTTCGATGTCGACACTTAACAGATCGATACATTCCATTCCAATGAGAGGATCATTGGTTGAGTCACTATGCCCAAGATTGGGTACATGGAGGAGCCCAAGGGATTCATACATTGGTTCCGTAGTCACCACGAAGAGTATATGGATGATGAACATGATGAATACAAGCATATAGATGATGCACGTGATGATGACGTTATCGAGGAGCCTGAGAGAGCGGCTCATGTAGACATAACACCTTTCGTGAATTTCTTTCGAGGTTTTGATGAGATGATGCTTCAGTTTATTGGTTCTCTCCGAGCCCATGTCAACTCCTGTTTTGATGTGATCGAGCGTCGTCAGGGTGCTTTAGAGGCTCATATGATCGATGAGGTTCGACCAGTCCAACGTAAGCTTGACGGATTTTCCTTCCCTCATTCTTCATCATCTTAGTTCGTGCACGAATATCGTATCATTATCATATCATTAGAATTTGCTACATTTATGATGTTTGGATATTTGATGTTTTATTTGGTATTTGTTTCTTGAATATTTTCTTGGTTATTTGGATTTTTATGACTTTGGTACTTTATAGCTTGTATGGATTTATTTATTTATGTTAAAGTACCTTGATGCTTCATACATAATTCTCTATATGTGTTTAGTTGATTTACTTTATGTCCTTTTTATATGATACTAACATTGTCGAATTATTTTTGATATAACAAAAAGGAGGAGAAGTAAGTATAAAATGAAAAATGATCTTTCAAAATTCAAATTGAAGCATAAATTTTTTCACAAATTCTCAAATTGTTTTATTATTTTTCAAAGGATAAGCATTTTTCAAAAACATTTTCCGAAAGGATTTGTTACATAAAAAAGGGGGAGATTATTGAATTGAGATTTTTATATAACAATAATTTGTAAAATTGATTTTGGACTTAATCGAATTTGTCAAAAATTTCTTAAAAATAATTTAAAGTCCAAATTAACTAGAAAAAATGTTTTAAATGGTTTCCAACTTAGTCAAACCTTTCAAAAACATACTCGATCATTTTCACGCTTTAAAGTTAGGTTTCAAATGATTTTTGGCTCAAATGATCAACCCCTTTGACCAAATAATCAATCCCCTTGAAAAGGATTGATCCCTTGGATTCCAATAGGTTTTGGATAAATCCCTCGATCCCTATAGGAAAAGGATTGATCACTTCACTAAAAAGGATCAATCCCTCGATGAAAAAGATCGATCACTTCCCCTAAAAGATTAATCTTTTTCTTGTAATGGTCAAATTATTTGAAAAAATAATTGATCCCTTTCAACAAAAGATCGATCCCTCATTAAATGTTGTTTTTTATTATAAGTGATGGCTATAATGATCCCCAACGGCTCCAGACAACTAGAATTGATGTAGAAGGTATAAATTGAAGGTCAAACCATCACAAGGTCAACAAGAACCATATTGAACCAACCTACCAACATCAAAGTATTCTTTTGTGCTTAAATTGTCAAATTCTTTCTTGTAAACACACTTGCTAGCTACATTGTTTATTTTGTTCAAGGGTGTATTAGGTGAGTGCTTAATTTGTTGCAAACTACTTTGTCTTTGTGAGGTTATCTTTTGTTTGCTAAATTGGTATTTACTCTTTGAGAGAGAGTGTATTCAAGGTTTTGGGTTATAAACCTTGAAGTGTTTGTAAGGTTACACCCTGTCCGTAAAGGTAAGCAAGTTTAGTGGATTTGAGAAATCCTAAGTGTGGATGCTATGGTAGTGGGTTTAGACTTGGTTTAGAAGTCAAACAACTCTTAATTCCTTGTGTAAAAGTTTTAATTACATTTTTTTAAAGGTTAATATATCCCCTCTTGGCGATTTTTAGTTGATCGATAAAGCTAACAATGTTCAAATTTCAGTATGCAAAATTGGTTCTGATACTCTAGGAGTACCAATATTATTTTACACAGTAGTATTGATATCATGAAACTCTAGTATCGATACTTGTCAAACCCAATGATCGATAATGACTAGTTTATTTAAATATTACCAAGTAAGTATCGATACTCCTAGCCCGAGTACCAATACTCCCCGTTCTGTGTTGTTTTGTTCTACAGAAATTATTTTCGCAACATATCCAAAACTTTCCAAGTGGCTAGATACGACTACAAACTAATTTCAACTTATAAAAACAACACAAGAACACTTGAAAAAGGTTATAAAACCTATCCAAGTAATCAAGATCAAGAGAAAATCCCTTTCACTCTTTATTTTTCCTTTTCTCTTGTACATAGTGTTTGTAAACTTAAATTTGTAAACACCGAACTTTGTGAGGTTTTCTTCTTTACCTTTCTTTATCCTTTTGTAAATATGAGAGTGGTTCTATCTTAGTTTTTGAAAATATAGGGATTTTGTAAAGGTTACTCTTTAGCTTAGATAAAGAAAGAACAAATTAGTGAATTTGTTAGAAATCTTTAGTGTGAGCTAAGATAGTGGATGTAGAATTAGTTTAGAAATCGAACCGCTATAAATAATTTTTCAAATTTCTCTATCTTTTTTTCTCCATATCCAAATTTTCAAAGGCTAATTCACCCCTCTTGGCAACATTTTTCAGCTGTTCATAGAGAGCCTTAAATTTCCCAACAGTGATGTTCGAGTGGCTTCAATCTATGCATGAAGAGGTGTGCGGATGAGTATGGTGTTTATTGCTTTGTTTTTAGGTGTTGTAGTCCTGTTTTCTTATCTTTTTTGGTTGTTTCATATTTTTTGGAAGAGTTTATAACCAATCTTTGATGTCTTGTGAAAGAGTAATAAGTTCTTAAGGCATTTTTATCAAGCTAGAATCTGGTGAAGGTATTAGCAGATATGAGAGTCTTGGGTTGATTGGTTATACTACGGTCAAGGATCCAAGATGGTTACCATTACATGGGGGGTCAAGTGTAGTGGTTTTAGTATTGTTTATGGGTTGTTTTTTCCTAGTATCTCGTGTTGAGAATGAGGCTATATTTATGTTGCGATCAGGGTATCAAATAGCATTCCAAAAATGCTATAGCGATAGTGATATTACGGTCGTACCACCATCCAAAATTGTTATTCATGGTTTTTGCGGTTGGTCACAGATTCACACCGATTGCGGTCGATTGCGGTCGATTGCGCCTGCAATTTAATAGGAAACGGACGATTGTACCGATAACGGGACGTAATGACTGTTATTCAACCGTGGTTGATTCACTGCAATCAACCATTCAACCGTATAGAAAAAAAAAGAGTGAAATGGGGTTTCGAACCATATAAAGATCTAATCTTCAGTAGGGAGATTTAGGGTTTTGAACATAGAAGAGTGAAATGGGTAGGGTGAAAATTGAAAATTTTGAACTGGAGAATGGGGACGGGAAGAAACGAAGAATATGGGTTTGAGAGAAGTGGGAATTGGGAAGAGCTGAGAAACTTCTTGGCCAAATGAGTTATAATAAAAAAAAGGAAAATAGGAAAAATTATTTCATGCACCACTGATGAAAATTTATTTTACAACCTAGGTTCTAAACCTTCTAACTCGTATATTTTATTTAAGATTTATGAGTTAGCATTTTAGAATTTAAGGTTTATATTTTAGAGTTTAAATGCTATAGATTGGAGTTTAGAGTTCTTAAATACGACACACAATAATATTAAAGTTGAAAATTTCCCCTGTTAAATTTTATATATTCAGACCAAACTGAAAAAAAAAATAAAAATATTAAAAATCATATGTCATCGTTAATTAATTATCTTATCCTATCATCGGATTTTTAAAGTCTTCTATTTGGTTAAACTATATTATATATATGTTGTAAACACTAATTTTTCATTTTACTTAAATTAAAATTATTAAAATTATTATTATTATTATTATAAATATTATTATTATATTATATATATTATATTATTATTAAATATATTATTACAAGGCCCAAAATTGGGGCCCAATTACAATTACAATCGACCCAACAGAACTCAAACCCTTTAGGGTTTGTAACATTCAGCTAGGGTTTTCTAACCCTAGCCCCGTGCGCAGCCGCCTCAAGGGTTTCCAGCCGCCTCTGAAGCCATTCCAGCTGCCACACCTCTCCAAGCTTCCAGAAGACCACGCGGCGCTGCTTCAGCTTCCAGCCGCCCCACGTCGACACTGTTGTTGCCACAACACCAGCCTCGCCGAAGTCTCCAGAACGCCACGAAGCCCTCCACATGTCGAGCTCTATGGTGAGTCACTACCATAGTTATGGTGACTCACCGAACCTCTTCTCTTTACCCGGGTCGAAGAGGACACCGGTGGTGGCTATAAAGCCTCACCAAATCTGCAAAAGAAAAAAAACCGACAACAACAAACGGACAACAACAAACGGACAAAAAAAAAAAGAGATACAGAGAAAGAGCTACACCAACGATCCCAGAAAATACAAACCGAAAGAAGAAAAAAGAGACTTACCGAGGAAATCGCCGCCGTGAGAGCCTCCATGAGTCATCGGAGAATCGAAACACCGAAGGTGAAAATCGTAGATTTACGATATATTATGGGATTTTAGGTTAAAATAACCTTAGATCGGGCATTAGGACGTTTAGATCTACGCTTTGGGGGTATTTTGTAAATTCCGGCCACCGTTCAGAGTGGCCGGCGGTGGAGTACGGTGGCCTATGGCTTCCGGTTTCCCTTCGGCGAGGGAAACTAAAGAGAAACCAGAGAGAACTCTGGTTCTCTCATTTTGAGAGAGAAAGGAAAGAGGCAAATGAGGAAGCTTGGCCCTTCGGGCCAGGCGTTTATGGTTTTAAAACCCTCCCCAAACGACGTCGTTTTGGGGAGGGTATCTGTGTAATTTAGAAAAGGGTAAACCCTTTCCGCAACCCTTATAGGTCTGTAACTTTGCAATTTAGTCACTGAAATTGACTTTTAATCATTTTAATTTAGTGTTTAAATTTTATTTTATTATAATTTAGCCATTAACCGTATTAATAATATATTTAGGATAAATGTCATATTTAGTCCTTTAATTTTAATAATTAATATTTTAATCATGAGTACATATTTTTAATTTATTTTAATCTGATATTTATATTTTATATAATTTTATTTTAGTTACCAAATTAATAAATAAGGAGAATAGCATGTTTAATCCATGTAATTTTAAATAATTAATCACAAATTAGGTATTTAATTCTATTAAGTTCTAATTTAGTCACTAATTTCTATTTCTATTTAATTTTTTACAAGTTTTATATATATAGTTTTAATTTTATTATTTATATGTTTACTCTTAATTATTATTACTATTATTATTATTATTATTTAGTCATAAATATATGTATTTATCTAATAAATAATATTTATTTTATTTATTATAAACTTATTTAATTATTTTTAACCTATTTTAATCATGTTTTAATATTTATTTATTTTTCAATATTAAGAAAGGGCAGTCTTAAAACAACTGGATGTCCATTTTTTTTTTATATTTTTAAATAAATAAATATTTTATTTTTAAATTATATATTAATTATTTTAATTATATTTTTTTATATCGAAGAAAAGAGCTATCTTAAGGCACCTAGAAGTCCTTTTCTGATATTTCTAAATAAATAAATATTTTATTTATATTTTATATATAAATATATTTTTTATATAATTATAAATTTGAAATAATATGATTATAAATTAAATAAATTTTTGAATTTTTAAATTTCCAATAATAAGAGACAATTTATAATTAATAAGTACCAATTTTGGGCGTTGTGGGGGTGCTAATCCTTCCCCAAACGTAATCGACCACGAACCCCTTTTTATTATTAAAAAGAAAAATTTTTTGGTTATAAACGCAGATCTGTTAATCTTTTAACTGATGTTTTCTTAAAAACTCTGTTAAAAGATAATTTTTAGGTATTCGACCTACCTGACCCAAAAGGCCGATGGCGACTCCCAAATTATTTTCAAAACCATTTATTCACATCAATTTTCCCGTCAAGTAATAATTCGTGCCCGGACGAAAACCGGTTACGACAGCTTGGCGACTATGCTGTGGACCGTTCAAACTTTTAAAATCAATTATAAATTGTCTCTAATAAATTAAAAATTCATATATTTAATTCTTTCTTTTCAAATTTTTTATATATATTTATTATTTTTATAGTATTTATATATATTATTTCATTTTATTTGCAAGTATTTTTATTATTTATTTTTCTGTCAAAGGTTTAAATATTTCTCCTCACACACAACACTTGCATTGCATAACATAAAGCTCTATAATTGAGTTTGTCCCTTTTAAGTGGGAGTGAAAGCGACGTTTTCGTGAGAATTTATTCTCCGTGTCAGACCTAGCAAGTAACTTTCGGGGTTCATATGCTCTATGTTTTCGTGAGAATTTATTCTCCGTGTCAGGCATAGAGAAATGTGTCCCCTCGAATTGAACTCGATCCACTAAAGTCTGTAATGGACTAGGATTGAGGGTTTGACAGCCCAAGGGGGCATCAACAAAGACAGTTCGAGTACCTTTACTCCTAGAACTGAAAACATGCATATAATAAACCCTAGAAACTCTCTCGATCTGAAACCATGCCAGTAGGTATACACAAAGGAGAAATAAGCTCTAGCTTTTAATTTATTTTATTTCCTTTTTTTTTCCCTGAATAAATACATGCGAACTAGAAATCATGCGGTTAGGATAAATTTTCCAAACAAAGCATGGAACTAGAAAGCATGAGGTTAAGATTTATACCTTGATAGATAGATTTTTTCCATTAGTTGGTACTGACTATTCTATTTTTTCTTATTTTTTTTATGCATATTACATTGCTCTAATCTGTTCATATTGATTTCTTTTGTTTACATTGCATGATCATGGCATAACCAAAAGATGTTTACTTGAAAGACTGTTCATCATATTAGAAAGAAATCGTAAATGGACAAAAAGTTTTATGATCAAACAAAATATGATGCGGCCAAGAAAAGACATCCCGAAGGAACTCCAAGGATAGAAGAGAGCTATGCACCTAGAGATCATGTGTCCATTAAGGAGCAAGAGGAGATACGAGAAATAAGAGAGCAGATGTCCAAGATGATGGATAGAATATCTATTTTGGCCAAAAGAGAAGAGATTCCTGCACAAAAAGAGAGAAAGCTTAATGAACATAATCCTGCAATCTCAAATATGCAAGGGACTGCTGATCCTAATCAATTAGATAAGTTACAGACAATCATCATCCGTATTCACAAGTCATCTGGAGATACCAAATAAATGATGCCAATTGTAAAAGCTTCCAGAGAAGAGAAGAAATCATGTAACCTGAAATCATCGAAGTTTAGTATGCTCCCGATATCTAAAACTCAGGTTCAATTCAGGACAAAAGGCTGTTCTCATGTTGATGCTATACCTATATCATATAAAGATTTGTATGAAAAGTTACTTGAAGCACGAGAAATAGCTCCATATTATATAAAACCATTCCAACCTCCGTATCCAAATTGGTATGACATCAACGTTCATTGTGAATATCATGCCGGAGCTCAAGGACATACCATCGAGAATTGTCTTGCCTTCAAACGTCGAGTCCAAAGTCTTTTGGATCATGGAACCTTACAATTTATTGTAGATGATCGACCTAGTTTGGTAACCAAAGGTCCTGCTAGATTAATACCAAAAGTCTTCAAAGGTAAGAGTATCAGTAGGGGCGCCCAGAGAGAAAAAGATTTGCTGAGGTTTGAAGCTCAAATACGTCATTTGAAGATTGAAAACGATAAATTGAGCACCAAAATGGAAACCATACATGAAGACTTCCAGAAGGTCAGTCAATCCTTTCAAAATGCTGGTATAGGAAACACCCCAGAAGAGTGGATAGCAGGGGTCACCAAACTGAAAAAGAGTTGCAACATACATGAAGATCTTGTTCAAAAACTTTTTGAACACAAATGTTCTCTCACAAAGGAAAATGATCAACTCCAAGAATTGACATAGGAGATGAAAGAACACCAGAACGTCATGGAAAAAGCTGCAGTCCAGACAAGCAATATGGCCCATAAACTGATAAACTAACTTGGTTTTAGAGAAGAAAATGGGAAAGTTATTCCCTATATGTAAAGTTTTATTGAAGTTAGGACTGAAAGTTGTCCCCTACATGTAAAAGTTTTGTTTGATGTACTGAAGCTTTTGTGTTCAATGAAATCTGTTCTAAGATGATCACTCTTAAGTAACACCTTTTCATACATGCATTTACATTTTGTATCTGTGCATTTTCATTTTGTATTTTTACTTTTTATATCTTTGAATTGCACATTTTGCATTCTTATTTTTCCATTTATGCATTTTTCACATTTTTATTTAAGTATTGTTATGTACTTTAATTATAAAAACATGTTAATAATTAATGAAAGGTTTTGTAACAGTAAAACCAAGGTCATTCATTCATTTTACTTTACCATCATCATGAAAACAATGGAGCAATCTTATGAGGGACTACAAGACCAGTGGCCAGAATAATTGATAGGGTTACCTCGGGATACAAGGAAAGAAGCGTCAGATTCAGTACCAGATGGATCAGATCAAATTATTCAGGGAATGGAATCTGATAAAGAAGAGATAACTGCTAAAGAGAAATCGTGCTATCAGATTGAAGAGTCGAGAAAGATAACATACCCTGGGGCATCCCACTTAAACCCAAAGAATAGCCTCATTAATTATTCACAATATAAGGAGAAAGTCAAGAGGACAGAGAAAGCAATCAGAAACATGAAAGATGTTAGTGCCCACCACAAAGAATTAGAAGCACGAGAGCTCAGCTTGGTTCCAGATTTGGTTATTCCTCATGATTTCAAAATGCCAAATTTTGAAAAATATAATGGCACAAGTTGTCCCCTAATCCACCTGAGAATGTTTTGCAGAAAAATGGGAGGATATTTAAATTCTGATGATCTGTTAATTCACTCTTTCCATGATAGCCTTTTTAACCCAGCAGTAGTCTGGTACAATCAGTTGACCCAAGAACAGATCAAGAGATGGGTAGATCTAGCTGATGCATTTTTAGGACAATATTGGTACGTTAAAGGCTTAGCTCCAACACGTATGGATCTTCGAAGAGTAAAGAAGAAAACCAATGAAAGATTTCAAGAATATGCCTTAAGATGGAGAGGAGTGGCAGCACAAGTTCAACCTCCCATGTTAGAAGAAGAAATATCACGTATGTTTCATGATTCCCTTCCAGCGCCTTTCTTCGAATCGATGCAGGCAAATCCGACAAAGGAATTCGAGAATCTTGTTACAATTGGAGATTTAATTGAGAATGTAATCAGTGAAGAAAATTCAAAAGTCACATCCAGAAGCCTGACGGATCAAAAAGCAAAAGCTGATCATGTGAATGAATGTTGCATCCAGAGTCCTCGCAATTGCAAAAGAAAAAGAGCAAATAACTGTTCGGATCGACCAAAGAAAGTCATGCGATCAAGACAAACTTTGGAAGTATTCCAAACTTCCATTTCAGACTTGTATCCTCATTTGGTTAAGGGTCAATACATCACACTAAGACCAACTAAAGTGACATCAAACCCTTATGCTCATAGCTATGATCAAGATAGTGTTTGTAATTTCCACTTGGGGGTAAAAGGGCATTCTACAGGCAATTGTAGGCTACTGTTGAAAGAAATAGAGATGCTTGTTGACAAAAGAGTCCTGACACAAGAAATGATCAAAAAATGGGAGGCAAATAAAGACAAGAACCCTGATCCTATTACATACCCAACATTATAATAATGAGGCATGATGCATAAACAAGTGGAAGTATTATCTATCACTGTAGTACTTTCTATTTTCAGCATTTTGTTTGAACTTGTTTTTTGTTCCTTTCTAAACCTTTTGTGCAATAAATAAAGGTGTGTTGCTTTTATGGTTATGAGCAAGGAATCAAGTTTTAACCTTGAGATTATTGAGTATCAAGTAGATTAAATATTCTTTTAATTTTTCAAAAGTTACAGATCTTTGGCAAGTGATAAAATTATACTTTCCATCCAAATGCCAATTACTTGATCCTTACTAAAGACCAAATTTTGACAGTACATTTATCTGAGACTCTGAAAAAATGTCTCTACCTATTCTTGAGACACCTACTCCATATATTTACCTTTTCAGGTAGAGTTGATAGATTCATTATGTTACCTTTCACCATATACATGACTTTAAAAGTCACACATTTGTCCTTCCAAACACAAAACCATCATAAACCAAATAACCTCAAAAGAACCAAACTTTCAATTATCCGTGAATCTTCCTGCAAGAGGAGACGAGATGAGGCATTATGGACCAGCTTATCGAACATAATTTCGAGTGATTGGAGCATACTCAGAGAAGAAAAAGTGATTGATTAAAATAAATATATCATGCATTAATTACATTTTTTCATGTAAATAAAGTTAATCTTGAATATTCATCCCCCTGTGGATACCTATTTTTACAAAGGTTTCTGTGTATGAGATGATGAACGGCATTGTTTCATTTATCCTTTAATATATATATATATATATATATATATATCCTTTGTTGTCCCCATTTGAGCCTGAATAATGTTTCTTCTAATTCAACCCTAACCAAGGATCACCCTCTACATTGGGGGGCAAGGTAAAGGATATTGGCTCACAAGAATAAAGATTGTCAATACAGTTTTATTACGAATACAAGTTTCCATGAAGTCATGAAAGTTTTGAACTACAAAGTATGCCAAATACAGAGTGCTTGAAGATCAATCCAATCAAGAATAATGGAAAACCTCCAAAATGCAAAAGGAAAATGAGGTGCTCAAAGCAATTGAAGTATTATACTTATCCAGCAAAGAAAGAACAAGAAGAAAAAAAGAAAGAAGAAAAAAAAAGAAAAAAAAAGAAGGAAAATTGAATCAAGATGGGTGACTTATTGAGCCTCAAGTTACAAGGTTGATCAAGTACAAACAAGAAGAGCAAGAAATGCTGGAGATATGAGAAAATGGAAATGAATCCAAAATTTGGCAGTCTAGAGGGATCCAGATGATGGAAAAATCCCCAGCAAGGCAGATCCAAGTTAAACAAAACAAGATTGATGGCATCAGAATGAATTGATCCTTGGTTTGATTACCCTTAAACACTTATTTGGGCCTTTTTATCCCTTTCTTTCGTAACCATAAGCCATGGCCTACGTTACGTACCTGAAAAGTCCATTTTAATCATACATGGATTTATAAGTAAAAGAGAATATCTTCAGAATTCATTCCGCCTCTCAAGATTGATTTTTATTTGCAAAAATTGTTTTTTAAAATCTTTAATGCATGATATGAAAAATGATAAAGGGGGGGTTCAAGATGTAAATTTTTAAATAACATCTTGAAACCAAAGGAGGATTCGAGTTGAAAACCTAAAAAAGGCGGCTCGAATAATGAATGGTGCAACAATGACATAAGAGACGATCTTAATGAAACACCGCACATCCCAAAGACGTTCATGAGAGTCTGGAAACAAGAAACATCTTTTCAAGATGAGCATAACAACCATTTCTTCAAATTAATGGAAGCCCAAAGAGACATATATGCTGGACTAACCTGAGAACTTGAGAGAACCTACTTTACCAAAATCAACCTACACCTCAAATCAGTCAATAATTTTGACACTTTCCATAGGACTATGATTTTTGAATGATTTAAAAGTGTAGTTGATTTATTTGATATTTATTAAACTCATTGTTTATGATCTGATTCTATTGTGAACCTAAGAAGGGCAATACTTTGTAAAAGTCTTTCATTCTTCAATAAACAAAGGAGGAAAAAACATTTTCAAACAGGACAATCTCAAATGAGGAAGGTCCTTGAAGCAATTGTTGCTTATTCTACCTCTGTTGTAGAAAAAGAATGAACGAGGCCAGAATAATGAAGCACTTCACATTTTTGAAAGCAAGTGGTCTGAGAAGCCAGAAAGTCTGGAGAATTGAACTTGTGACACTCCCCTATGACATTATTAGCAACTCATCAAGAAAGATTATCGTTTATCTCATGTTGAGGGCAATAAGCATCACCAGACAGATTATTTTCCCCAACCATCAATTCATGTTCTCTAGAAGATTACATCATAGAGCCATGAACAAGTCACTACCTGCATTCTGGTGTTGGCTCAAGTCTTGATACATCATTGCTACTTTTTCTATGACGATCATTTTCTTTATCAAGATGATATCCATTATGTCCTTCAGAAGATTGCTGAATTTGAATTTGAGGACTTAGGGCACATAACAAGACATTGGAACAGAATCTACCCTTATAGGCCTTTTATATAGGGTAACATTGGTTACAGGATTCCAAAAGTTAAAGATGACCAGTTTTGCTGTCAACTAAACCGTTCCATAATTTGAAAAAAAATGGGATATATTGGAGCAGCAGAAGAGATAGTTGTCGTAACATTCATTGCAAGAAAATTCACCAACAAAAATCTTCTATTTCATCCTGATGATGTTTATTTCTTCCAGTAAGGTTGTTACGCTGGATGCCACCGACAACAAGGTCGAATTCGACAAATCTACTCATCAATTGCTCCAACCAATCATCATTCAGTTCTTGCACATCTGTTTTCAAAGATATGCCAAGACAGTAGAAGACAGCCTCTGCATCACTGATCCCAGAAGAAAAAAAGACAGGACATGGATATCACCGGAGAACTTGTCTCTAGCAACTCCTTGTGTATGGGTTTTAGGGAAACCTAGAAGCATTTCCACCTCATCAGGTTCAAGTGGAGTAACTTTATTCCTTCCAACCCATACCAGATTCCATTTTCAGCACTCATCAAGAACATACTTTTGGACACTCGAAGGTGGCTCATCGTCATAAGCCTCAAGAACCTTGCGGATCCTTTTTGTCAATTTGGCACTTCATGTACATGTTTGTAAATAGTTCAACTTTGTTCTTGGATCCCAGGAAGGCCATCATTTCTTTGTCAATGGAAAAATATCATGTCTAGTGCGTGGAGAAAACATGATAAGAGTAAATCTATTCTCAATTGGCAGATTATGAATATAGCCCCTTTTCAGTGTAGCAGCATGAAAATACTTCGAATTTACAAATTCTGGATCTACATCGAATAAGTACTGTGATATTCCAGTCAAAACATTAACTGGAGCAAGTGCCACGTTCTCGTAGTAGGAATAAGGAGCCCCAATAGCATCTTCTGGAAGTGTTCTTTGAGTTATCTGATCTGGTTTGGTATGAACCCCAAAACCAATCATTAGATTTAAAAGATAAATTTGTTCATTGTAGAAATAAGGAGACCCAATAGCATATTCTGGAAATGTTCTTTGAGTTATCTGATCTGGTTCGGTAGGAACCCCAGAACCAATCATTGGAATAAGAAGATGAACTGCATGATCGTATTCATTAAGAAGCTTCTTTTCAAGCTTCCTTTGTTTCTTCCTTTTCCAAAAATCATAGCCAGAGTTTCGTCTTTGCTTGTTATTTAGGTCATTGCATAATTACTTCCTATCTTCTACCAGAAGAAGTGCGTCAGCAGCCTTTGATATTTGAGCAGCACATATAAAATCTGTTAACTCTGTAATTGATAAATTCAGACCACATATATCCATGGTTATTGAAGCCTTAGCCTCTGAGTAAATGTTTACTCAGCAAGTATGTTTTCAACTACCTAATTTTCTTAACCGTATGTCACATGACAGTGTGTTCTTTGATAAACTACATTACGGTTGCATGAATAAAGATGATCCCCAGGCAGACTACTCGATCCAGGGTTCAGTTCCTTAAGATCTCAGCATTGAATTTGGCCTTCTGTGTGTCGGTAATAATTGAAAATATTTCTTTGAGATTCCTAGCAAATAGTTTCAACCATACTATTGAGATTATGAAGTTGTTTTCACATCAGTTTTTTACTTACTTGATGACATTAAAAAGGGAGACTCGACTCTCACTTATATTAATGTTATTCCCATTGTTATTTGGGATCATCATTGCTAGCCAAGATAAACTGAGTTGTCATCTATTTTGGTTTTATCATGATTGTTTCATCCCCAGCAGCAATAATTCCACGAATATCTTTCTGTACATTGATCCTATAGTTGAAGTGTTTCTACTTTCTACAAAGATCATTATAGAAGAAAACGTGATCAGTATCACATTTGTCTTTGCCCGAGATGATATCAAGATCAGTTAGTGTCTCATATTCAATTCAACACTAGCATATCTTGTGAATTTGACTAACTTTTTGGTCATACCAACATTACACTTAAATCCCCACCGAGTTTTGTTCTCAAGTGGTCTTGTGACGACATTCAAAAGCTTTGAACATTAGGCAAAGAGTTTCAATGATTGAGAAATCTTGGCAGAAGCAATAGGAAAGGATGAATGTGTTGTCAAATGTTTTACGAACATATAAACAGAAACCACATGAAAGGATGAATGTGTTGTCAAATGTTTTACGAACCTGTTATTCGGATACTGAACCAATGTTGCGATCATATGGTTTCCATTTATTGATCCAAGATGAAATCTGTCTTCTTTAACCCCAAGATATAATGAATATTTCTTTCCACATAAGGGAAGCAGAAATTTTAACAATAAGAAACTAGTGGAGCCAACTATGGTTGAACTACAAGTTGTTATTAAGCATCTCGACATTATATGGTCCAAGTTGCGTTATTCGAGATCTGATTATATGTGGAGACATGAAATGAATTGGAATAAATCTTCTTTGTGATATGTTTCAAGAGTCAAATAAGATCAGACTCAACTCTCCTGATTAATCCCTACTGAGTCAGGCATATCTACATCTGTACTTTTTAAAGATAATAGATTCTCACTTCAGAGATGACAAATTTTCTTTTTAAAGATGATAGATTCTCTTTTCAAAGATGAAAGCTTTATGAAATTTCTACACAAGTCTAAGCAAAGAAAATTGGTTTTATCCAAAACAAAATGGGACATCAAGGTCATAGTTCTGACTACGACAAGAGTTCCACAAATGAAACATTTCTTCTGAGACCTTCATGAAGCAAAGAAGACAACAAAGATACAAGTTGATCAGATGATTCTGCAGAAATGCAAGCTTGATAGCATAAATTGCTACATTGATATCCAGAGGTAACCCTGGCAATAAATGATGAACTAGAGGAAGACCAAGTTCACCACTTTGAAGTCAAATGAAGATTGCATCAACATTCATGCATTCATAAGAATATCATTTACACAATAGACAATGCATTACATTGATACATCTGAGTGCATTCAAACATGAAGTTTTACAGATCTTCGGAAGAACAAGAAGATTCATGGTAAGAAATACCTTACAAGAAGAAGGTATTCAAAACCGCAAATACAAGAATCATGCAAACATTTGAAGAAGTGATAGATGTAATCCACAAGAATGAAAATTATCTTGAGATTGGGGCATGTTACCCAATCAATATGTTATTTTGAAACATAATGAGAAAACGATTTTCATAGTTTCTCATTCAATCTTTTCTAAAAATGAAATTGTTGAAAAGTAAGAAAATGATTTCCTTAGTTTTTTTTACTTAATAAACTATTTCCCACATCTGTAAGTCCTTCAGTGCATGATGTTTCCAAAAAGCCTTCGGGATCTTTTTGATGTTTTCAAAGCCTTAGGGTCATCTGTAAGTCCTTCAGTGCATGATGTTTCCAAAAAGCCTTCGGGATCTTTTTGATGTTTTCAAAGCCTTAGGGTCATCTGTAAGTCCTTTAGTGCATGATGTTTCCAAAAAGCCTTCGGGATCTTTTTGATGTTTTCAAAGCCTTAGGGTCATCTGTAAGTCCTTCAGTGCATGATGTTTCCAAAAAGCCTTGGGGATCTTTTTGTTGTTTTAAAGCCTTAGGGTCATCTGTAAGTCCTTCAGTGCATGATGTTTCCAAAAAGCCTTCGGGATCTTTTTGATGTTTTCAAAGCCTTAGGGTCATCTGTAAGTCCTTCAGTGCATGATGTTTCCAAAAAGCCTTCAGGATCTTTTTGATGTTTTCAAAGCCTTAGGGTCATCTGTAAGTCCTTCAGTGCATGATGTTTCCAAAAAGCCTTCGGGAGCTTTTTGATGTTTCAAAGCCTTAGGGTCATCTGTAAGTCCTTCAGTGCATGATGTTTCCAAAAAGCCTTCGGGAGCTTTTTGATGTTTTAAAGCCTTAGGGTCATCTGTAAGTCCTGCAGTGCATGATGTTTCCAAAAAGCCTTCGGGAGCTTTTTGATGTTTTAAAGCCTTAGGGTCATCTGTAAGTCCTTCAGTGCATGATGTTTCCAAAAAGCCTTCGGAATCTTTTTGATGTTTTCAAAGCCTTAGGGTCATCTGTAAGTCCTTCAGTGCATGATGTTTCCAAAAAGCCTTCGGGAGCTTTTTGATGTTTCAAAGCCTTATGGTCATCTGTAAGTCCTTCAGTGCATGATGTTTCCAAAAAGCCTTCGGGAGCTTTTTGATGTTTTAAAGCCTTAGGGTCATCTGTAAGTCCTTCAGTGCATGATGTTTCCAAAAGCCTTCGGGATCTTTTTGATGTTTTCAAAGCCTTAGGGTCATCTGTAAGTCCTTCAGTGCATAATGTTTCCAAAAAGCCTTCGGGATCTTTTGATGTTTTCAAAGCCTTAGGGTCATCTGTAAGTCCTTCAGTGCATGATGTTCCAAAAAGCCTTCGGGATCTTTTTGATGTTTTAAAGCCTTAGGGTCATCTGTAAGTCCTGCAGTGCATGATGTTTCCAAAAAGCCTTCGGGAGCTTTTTGATGTTTTAAAGCCTTAGGGTCATCTGTAAGTCCTTCAGTGCATGATGTTTCCAAAAAGCCTTCGGGAGCTTTTTGATGTTTTAAAGCCTTAGGGTCATCTGTAAGTCCTTCAGTGCATGATGTTTCCAAAAAGCCTTCGGGATCTTTTTGATGTTTTCAAAGCCTTAGGGTCATCTGTAAGTCCTTCAGTGCATAATGTTTCCAAAAAGCCTTCGGGATCTTTTTGATGTTTTCAAAGCCTTAGGGTCATCTGTAAGTCCTTCAGTGCATGATGTTTCCAAAAAGCCTTCGGGATCTTTTTGATGTTTTAAAGCCTTAGGGTCATCTGTAAGTCCTGCAGTGCATGATGTTTCCAAAAAGCCTTCGGGAGCTTTTTGATGTTTTAAAGCCTTAGGGTCATCTGTAAGTCCTTCAGTGCATGATGTTTCCAAAAAGCCTTCGGGATCTTTTTGATGTTTTCAAAGCCTTAGGGTCATCTGTAAGTCCTTTAGTGCATGATGTTTCCAAAAAGCCTTCGGGATCTTTTTGATGTTTTCAAAGCCTTAGGGTCATCTGTAAGTCCTTCAGTGCATGATGTTTCCAAAAAGCCTTCGGGATCTTTTTGATGCTTTAAAGCCTTAGGGTCATCTGTAAGTCCTGCAGTGCATGATGTTTCCAAAAAGCCTTCGGGAGCTTTTTGATGTTTTAAAGCCTTAGGGTCATCTGTAAGTCCTTCAGTGCATGATGTTTCCAAAAAGCCTTCGGAATCTTTTTGATGTTTTCAAAGCCTTAGGGTCATCTGTAAGTCCTTCAGTGCATGATGTTTCCAAAAAGCCTTCAGGATCTTTTTGATGTTTTCAAAGCCTTAGGGTCATCTGTAACTCCTTCAGTGCATGATGTTTCCAAAAAGCCTTCGGGATCTTTTTGATGTTTTCAAGTCTTCGGGTCATCTGTAAGTCCTGCAGTGCATGATGTTTAAAAAAAAAAAGCCTTCGGGAGCTTGTTGATGTTTTCAAAACCCTTCAATGCATGATGTTTTTAAGACCTCTGGAATGATGCTTTCAACATTTCAGTCTTACTCAAAAGAAGTCAAATGAAAAATTATTGTTGTTTTCGTCTTTGCTCTATTCTTGTTAACACAAGAATGAGCAAAGAGGGGCAGCTGTAAACACTAATTTTTCATTTTACTTAAATTAAAATTATTAAAATTATTATTATTATTATTATAAATATTATTATTATATTATATATATTATATTATTATTAAATATATTATTACAAGGCCCAAAATTGGGGCCCAATTACAATTACAATCGGCCCAACAGAACTCAAACCCTTTAGGGTTTGTAACATTCAGCTACGATTTTCTAACCCTAGCCCCGTGCGCAACCGCCTCAAGGGTTTCCAGCCGCCTTTGAAGCCATTCCAGCTGCCACGCCTCTCCAAGCTTCCAAAAGACCACGCGGCGCTGCTTCAGCTTCCAGCCGCCCCACGTCGACACTGATGTTGCCACGACACCAGCCTCGCTGAAGTCTCCAGAACGCCACGAAGCCCTCCACATGTCGAGCTCTATGGTGAGTCACCACCATAGTTATGGTGACTCACCGAACCTCTTCTCTTTACCCGGGTCGAAGAGGACACCGGTGGTGGCTATAAAGCCTCACCAAATCTGCAAAAGAAAAAAAACCGACAACAACAAACGGACAACAACAAACGGACAACAACAAAAAAAAAAGATACAGAGAAAGAGCTAAATCAACGATCCCAGAAAATACAAACCGAAAGAAGAAAAAAGAGACTTACCGAGGAAATCGCCGCCGTGAGAGCCTCCACGAGTCATCGGAGAACCGAAACACCGAAGGTGAAAATCGTAGATTTACGATATATTATGGGATTTTAGGTTAAAATAACCTTAGATCGGGCATTAGGACGTTTAGATCTACGCTTTGGGGGTATTTTGTAAATTCCGGCCACCGTTTACGGTGGCCGACGGCGGGGTACGGTGGCCTATGGCTGCCAGTTTCCCTCCAGCGAGGGAAACTAGAGAGAAACCAGAGAGAACTCTGGTTCTCTCATTTTGAGAGAGAAAGGAAAGAGGCAAATGAGGAAGCTTGGCCCTTCGGGCCAGGCGTTTATGGTTTTAAAACCCTCCCCAAACGACGTCGTTTTGGGGAGGGTATCTGTGTAATTTAAGAAAGGGTAAACCCTTTCCGCAACCCTTATAGGTCTGTAACTTTGCAATTTAGTCACTGAAATTGACTTTTAATCATTTTAATTTAGTGTTTAAATTTTATTTTATTATATTTTAGCCATTAACCGTATTAATAATATATTTAGGATAAATGTCATATTTAGTCCTTTAATTTTAATAATTAATATTTTAATCCTGAGTACATATTTTTAATTTATTTTAATCTGATATTTATATTTTATATAATTTTATTTTAGTCACCAAATTAATAAATAAGGAGAATAGCATGTTTAATCCATGTAATTTTAAATAATTAATCACGAATTATGTATTTAATTCTATTAAGTTCTAATTTAGTCACTAATTTCAATTTCTATTTAATTTTTTACAAGTTTTATATATATAGTTTTAATTTTATTATTTATATGTTTACTCTTAATTATTATTACTATTATTATTATTATTATTTAGTCATAAATATATGTATTTATCTAATAAATAATATTTATTTTATTTATTATAAATTTATTTAATTATTTTTAACCTATTTTAATCATGTTTTAATATTTATTTATTTTTCAATATTAAGAAAGGGCAGTCTTAAAACAACTGGATATCCATTTTTTTGATATTTTAAATAAATAAATATTTTATTTTTAAATCATATATTAATTATTTTAATTATATTTTTTTATATCGAAGAAAAGAGCTGTCTTAAGGCACCTAGAAGTCATTTTCTGATATTTCTAAATAAATAAATATTTTATTTATATTTTATATATAAATATATTTTTTATATACTTATAACTTTGAAATAATAGGATTATAAATTAAATATATTTTTGAATTTTTAAATTTCCAATAATAAGAGACAATTTATAATTAATAAGTACCAATTTTGGGCGTTGTGGGGGTGATAATCCTTCCCCAAACGTAATCGACTACGAACCCCTTTTTATTATTAAAAAGAAAGAATTTTTGGTTATAAGCGCAGATCAGTTAATCTTTTAACTGATGTTTTCTTAAAAACTCTGTTAAAAGATAATTTTTAGGTATTCGACCTACCTGACCCAAAAGGCCGATGGCGACTCCCAAATTATTTTCAAAACCATTTATTCACATCAATTTTCCCGTCAAGTAATAATTCGTGCCCGGACGAAAACCGGTTACGACATATGTCAATTTCATTTAGAAAATATTTTAAAAATCTTTAAAAATGATTCCTTATAATTATAATTATTTTTATTGTGTTTTAAGATAAGTTGTGCAAAATTTTAAAAAATTCACGACCATAACACCCGCAGTAAACGAGGTGGCATCCTTTATGTCCGTAACTGCGATAAATACAACGCAACCGAAAAAGTGACCGCGAACGCTATTTAAAACCCTGGTTACGATTGTTCTTTTTCAAGGTGTTTTAACATTATGATTCGAATGTTTGGTGTTTTTGATTTTCCTTGTGGACTTTGTAATCCACGGTCGTGGTATTTTTAAAATTAATAAAATGATTTCCGTGCTGAAAAAAAAAACACTGAAGCATGCCTTGGTTGTCCCAAGGCGTTAAAGGCAGCAATTTTGCAGTGTATTTAGCAGTCAAAGGAAATGGAAAGCAAATATCAGTGTTGGATGATGATGCCATTTGATGCGACTGCTTACTGGTAATTAACTGAAATTTTTGGGAAGTCGACCTTTTTCTGCCAGTTTTGGCCAGAAATGGCAAAAACCCTCTACTTTAGAAATATGAAACACTAGCACTGCAAATAACAGCAAAATGATAGCATTATCTTCCATATAATATGCAGCAACTTATTAAAAGCCCCTTCCCGGGCTTTATCAATTTGACGTGTGAATTTTTACTTACTTAAATACATACAGTTGAAAGAAGGATGCATGATATGTAAACACTGAAAAGAACTTTATACTGTTAAAAAAGAACTTTTATATTGCAACTGGACGATAACAGTTCGAAACATTAATGGCTTAGGCATTTTTTTAATTAGTTTAGGTGTAAAATACATTTAGTTACCTAAGGTTTTAAAAATATTCACTTACAGGGTTTGAAGAGGTTCTCATTTATCCTTGACAACTATTTATAAATAAATTTTTAGTGCTTGAAGTCTACAAGTTTCTTTTAACTTAAACTTTTATGGCTTAATACAAAAATAAGTGTTTAAATTATATTCAAAATAGACTTTTAGTGCCTAAAGAATTTTTTTGTTAAAAATAGGTGCCTAATGTTTTATATGTTACACTTTTAAGTACCTACCGTTAAAAAAAGGCTAAGTAACACGTCTCATATTTATATTTTTTAGATTTTTTAATAAAATTATTATTTTAAAATATTTTTTCAAAAAATATGAACATGACATATGTCACTTAACGGGTTTTTTTTAACTGTAGGCAGCTAAAAGTGTAACATATAAAATATTAAACACCTATTTTTAACGAAAAATTCTTTAGGCACTAAAAGTCAATTTTGAGTATAGTTTAGACATTTATTTTCATATTAAGCCAACTTTTATTTTGTCCATGCTAGTTTTGAACATATATATTTTGGCTTCCTTTTAGTCCTTTAATGATGTGATACAATATTAGAGTGTCATATCATTAAATTAAAATGAGGAAAATTATCGAGTTCAAAGACTAATGTGGATTGAAATAAAGTTCATATATTAGGTTTTTTTAAAAAATTCAAGTTTAAAGACTAATGTAGATTAAAATAAAGTTTAAGGATTAAATTTTATTTGGTACACACGTTGAGATTCCTCTAATAATATCATTGTCCATCGTGTATTTGATCCTCAAAACCTATAATCTGTGAATGAATATGAATGTTGAGTTAACAAAGTTCAGTAGTACACATATACTCATCGTAGTTCATTACGCTTACTCAAAGTCTAGAGTGTAGCCAATCTCAGGTCATCAGATTACCTTATTCTTTTTATCATGTCCATATTCACGATATTCTTATATTCATTATGCATCATATACAATAAGTACTCAGTTTAGCATATGTCGACAGTCATTTCCGTCCCGTATTTTTATATACTATTATTATTATAATAATTATAATATTATTACAAATAATACAATAAAAATAAAGACCCAGTTACAACAAAATACGGAGGCCCGTTTACAAGTCCAACCCTAGCAGTCGTTGCCTCCAGTGACACCTCACCACCTCCGCTGTCACCATCAGATCTCACCAAAAGAATCCAGAGGGTGAAGGAGAACCACACACCTCGCTCCCTATGGTGAGTCACCATCGTAGATCCGGTGACTAACCAAAATTAACGGTTGTCCGAGGCCTATAAAAAGCCGAACCTGCAAGAAAAAACAATAAAAGAGTGCAAACACGGAGAAAAACGGAGAGAACACCACATAGCAACCAAACAAGCCGAAAGCAAAAAGAAAGGAGAAGAGATCTTACATCCATCGAAGCCCAAACGTCATCGGAAAAGTAAAATCTCATATCTAGTCCGATTGACTAGCTTTTAGCGAAAAAGAAACTCAGATTCAGGTAGAGGGTGTTTCGATCTACATTTTGAGTTATTTTTATATTTTCCGGCCACCGTGAATAGTGATCGCTGACCGAAATAGTGCCCGGTGGGCGTCGGTCGGTGACCGACTTTCCCTTCGGTGAGGGAATTTAGAGAGAAATGAGAGCTTTTCTCTCCTTAGAGAGAGAAGCAAAAGAGGAAAATGAGGGAAAATGGCCATTTAAGGCATATTTATACTCTCCTCAAAACTACTTCGTTTTGGGGAGGAACTGTCTGTGTAATTTCAGGATTGATAAATAACGTACGTGGTCCCTGTAATCTGTAATCTTCCATTATAGCCACCGAAATCATGTTTCTATATCTTTTAATTTTGTCTTCGCATTTTATTTATTTTTATTTTAGTCACTACTCGTATATTTATATATATTTAGGATAAATATCAAATTTAGTCCATATTATTTTAATAATTTATATTTTAATCCTAATAGTAATTAGGAATATATTACACAAATAATACATAGATTTCATGATATTTAGAATTAGGATTTTTAATTTTGATATTTTACAATTTAATCCTTTAGTTTTAAAATAATAATTTTAAATATTATTTTTAGAATTATTTACTATTATAGTACTTTGCATATTAAGTATTTATTAATAGTAACCTATAATTTGATATTTTATTGATTTAATCATTAAATTTATTATGTGTGTTTGGATTATTTTATTTTATACAATAAATTATAAAATATTTTCTTAACTTATTAGGAATTTATTTTAAATGATTTATTGGTATAAAATAATACCCTTGATATTTATTGAAGGGATTATAAATTTAATTAAATTCAAATTTATAAATTTTTTCTGTAAAGACATTAATTAATAAACCAAGGTATCAATTTTGGGCGTTGTGGGGGTGCTAATCCTTCCCCACATGTGACCGACTCCCAAACTCATTTTCTGGTAATCATACCCTTTTTGTGTTATTTTAATAATATGTTTATAAATTTTATTAAAATAACCAAGCATTTTGGTGACCAATCACACCTCCATAAATGATTGGTGGCGACTCCTCAAATTTGTGTTTTATCTTATGCTAGAAGAAAAACACTTACTTTTTCAAGACGAGGTTTAGAAAACAACGACACTTGTTTTCGCCGAGCGAATACCGTCTCGACAGCTTGGCGACTCTGCTGGGGACAAATTTTTTTAGAGAGTCAAGCCACCAGTTTACTAATTAATTGTCTTTGCAATAAATTATAATTTGGTTAATTTAATTTTTCCCTTGAATAAACATTCTTTTTGTGAATTAATTAACAATTAAATAGTTGTACTAACTTGTTTGTTAATGTTTCAGATTTAATTGTGTGTATTTAAATTTAAAGAATAAATTTGTGTACTGTACATTATTTATTTATTTATTTTTATGCTTTTCCTCACCCACTGAGCACTGTATTATCATGACATAATCTAAAACCCCGTTTTTATCCTATTTAGCTTGAATGAGAAACTACTCCCTCGTGTGGTTTTTACCTCCGTATGGGATAGGGGACTATTCTTTGAGCTCACACTTTATGTTCCTCGTGTTGTTTTCACCTTCGTATGGACATAAGGAAGTGTGTTCCCTCGACTTAAACTCAATTTGAAAGTCTGTGATGGACCAGGATTAAGGGTTTGCTAGCCCAAGGGGGCACCAACAAAGGATAATTCGATGACCCTTTTACCTTAGATCCAAACCCAACATATAATAAACCTAGAACTTGAGTTTAGGCAAAGCCTAACCCAAAGAGAGTCTTGTAAGGTTAGCACACAAGGAAAAGCATGTTGAGTCTTAATTTACTTAGTATTTCTTTATTTTCCTAATAAATTCATATGAACTAGAAATCATGCAGTTAGATTTATTTCTCCAAATAAAGCATGAAACTAGATTGCATGAGGTTAGGATTGTTATGATATTACTACCTAATTTTCCTTTATTTTTTTTCATTTTCATTATGCATTACCTTTTGCATACCATGGTGTTGATTCATGATTGATGTTCATATAGAAGGCTAGAAATATGAAACGAAGAGTCCTACATGAAGTACAAAACAATGCAGATGTATCTGTAATATGTTTAAAACTTCGTTTTAGTATAAAAGTTGTTCCAAGGAATCATTCCAATGTCAACACCTTGTATTTTGCATCTTACATATGCATATGATTTTTTACATTGCATTTTAGTCATATTTATCATATTCATTAATAAAACATCCATATTTATGAAAAGGGGTTTTTTGTTTTTTCGGAGAATACTGGACACCTTTAAGCACCCATACAGTACCAGAAAAAAGGTAATGGATGATAAAATCGCCCAAATCGAAAGAGCTCAGCTTGAAATTCAAGAGAGCTTCAAGAAAGTTCAAGAAGAAATGCATGAACAAATACTGAAAACCCAAAATAATCTGATTAAAAAAAATTGCAAGCATGTTACAAGGAAGAAGCATAAAATGAGAAAATACTCCAGCTGTTGGTACTACTACTGAAAAACCTCTGTACCCTCGGGGTTTTACACTGCAAGCAAATCGAGAAAAAGCTCCAATTATTGGTGTTATTGAGGAACCTCTATACCCCCTGGTTTTACACCACCTCATGTTAAAGCCCAGTAAGGGATGGTTACTCAGTCTGGAAGAGTAAACATAAACTTACCTAGTGCCTCTATAAACCAACAACAAGATGAAGATGATTCGAATTTTAATCAAGAAGGCAAAAAAGAGTCAAACAAACAATGGGAACAACTAACAGAAGAAATAAGGGTTATAAAAGAGGGCCCTAGCATGTATGGAATTAGAAGCAAAAGAACTCAGTTTGGTTCCAAACTTGATTATTCCACATAAATTCAGGATGCCTGATTTTGAAAAATATGATGGCACTAGTTGTCCCTTAATCCACCTGAGAATGTTTTGTAGAAAAATGGAAGGATACCTAAATTTTGATGATTTATTAATTCACTCCTTCCATGATAGTCTTGTTGGACCAACAATAGTATGGTACAATCATTTGGATCGAGACCAGATCAAGAGATGGGTCGATCTTGCCGATGTATTTTTGGGACAATATCGATATGTTAAAAGCATAGCTCCCAAACGTAAGGATCTTCAAGAAATAAAGATGAAAGCTAAAGAATGATTTAAAGAATATGCCTTAAAATGGAGAGAAGTGGCAGCACAAGTTCAACCTTCTATGATAGAAGAGGTGAAATCATATATGTTTCATGATTCCCTTCCAGCTCCTTTCTATGAGTTAATGCTCGCAAGTTCAAAGGATGGATTCAAGTATATTGTGACAAGTGGATAATTAATTGAAAATGCAATCAGAGAAGGAAACTTACAAGTCACATACAAAAGCCCACCTGATCAAAAGGAAAAAGCTGATGATGTGAATGAATGTCACATCCAGAGTCCCCGCAATCGCAAAAGAGAAATTAGTGGTTCAGACCAACCAAAGAAAATTCCACGATCAAGAAATACTTTGAAGGTATTCCAAACTTCTATCTCAGATCTGTACCCACATTTGATTGAAGGTCAATACATCACACCGAGGCCAATGAAAGTGCCACCAAACTCTTCTGCTCATAGCTATGATAAGGATAGTGTTTGTGATTTCCATTTGGGGGTATATGGGCATTCTACAGGAAATTGTAGACCACTGTTAAAGGAGATAAAAATGCTTGTTGACAATGGGACATTGACACAAGAATTAGTGGAACAATGGATGACAAACTCAAGTGGGTCATCAAAGCATGATTCAGTCAATTGTCATCACATTGGATGAATAATGAGGCATTGGAAGTTGTTGTCTACCACTATTGTACCTTTCTATTTTGAAGCATCTTGTTTTAATATGTTTTTGTTCATTTCTCCGCCTTTTGTAATAAAAATGTGTTACTTTTAAGGTTATGAGCATTGAATCAATTTTAAAATCTTTAAATTCTTTGAGTATAATTAGATTAAAAGCTCTTTACGATTAGAGTTTTACATCTTTGACAAAAGTATCAAGATTGAATACCAAGAAAAAAAAAGGACTCTGACCTTACCTCAGAAGAAATGCATCCCCCTAAATATTACCTTTCCATAAATATGAGAGAGATTTCTCTAATGTAAGAAATTAGACAAAAGGTTTGGTATTGATATTTAGAAGCATACAACGTGGGGCATCTTTTGTGACATTGCAATGCTAGCTAGATTACTTTTCTATTGATAAGGTTCAACGATGAAACTTTGACAAATCTAGTCTAAAGTTAGTTGCTGGTGAATTAAAATTTGGTAATGAGATTTTCTGACTTTCACCTAACACGTAGACTATAACAGGTTCTCTGTAAAAGTAAGAGTCATATATTCAATAAAAGCTGAGCTATTCCACTAAGGCAATTGATTCTAGAGGAAACTCAAAAGCCCCAGCTTTATGAATAGATTATGTTCAAAATATGGCATTATTCGGGTACCTGGTATTGTTCGGGTACCTGGCAGTTTGATGTTTTCTCCACTGTGATTGTCAAGTCGAAGACTTTGTGATAAGATGAACTCTTCAGCTAGCCCAATGTAGGCTAATGTCAATAAAACTGAATTCAGCTAGTCATAAGAAATTGTTGTAAAGAAAGTGAAATAATAATTGTTATAGTCTATTTCACACATATGCACATAGAAATCTCGTTATTAGATCGATGTTTTCACACTGCTTTGAATAGAATCAAAGATTTCAGAGAATTGAAATGGAAGTATTTTAGAAGGTCTAGTAATTGTTATACTAGATTGTGTCATTTTGAACACATCTGGTTAAAAATACCAAGTCAAGAAAGTGAGGTATGTGACAATGTTCACAAAAGAGTGAGAGAGGAGTGACATCTTCACTAAGATGTAACCATAGAAAATAGGGAAGCCAACCTAAAACTAAACTCTCAATCTTGATACTTGTCAAAGAACTATAACTCTGAAATGGTAAAAGTTGTTGATTCTTTCGATATTCTTTGAATTCATGCTTATGATTTGATTCTATTGTGAACCTGTAAGGGGTAATATTTTTATAAAATTCTTTCATTATTTGATAAGAAAGGAGGAAGAGCATTTTCAAACAGGATGGTCTCAAATGAGAAAAAAAACTTGAAGCAAGTTGATGCCTATTCTACTCTTGTTGAGAAAACAAATACGCAAGGCCAGAATGTTGAAGGATTTCACATTCTTAAATCAAGAGACCCGAGAGACCAAAAAGTCTGAAGAATTGGACTTATAACATTCCCTTTGTAACAACCCGTCAAGAAGAAGATGATCGCCTCATCAGAAAGAGGCACATATCTCAAACATTTCTGTCATAATGATTGATCACTTCTTAAGTTTGTGACAAGATGAAGAAAATCCCTCAAGTTACTTGATAACATTGTTGTTTAGTAACACAAAAATGAGAGCATTCAAGATTAAGAGATTTGGGCACGAATAGAGCCACGAGTGCCCACAATGGGGCATTATCAAAGTTAGACCTCGTGGGGATTATGAGATTCAAATCCAAATGCACATTAAAAGTGAGCCTTACAACTTGGAATGTTGGGGCATTTTGAAGGCCCATTCCAATCAGTCAGAAATGATTCATGAGGGGCATTTTTAAAGGCTTATATCAACAAGAAGTAAACGTTGGGGCATGCTGAAAGCCCATATCATTCTTCAGAAAGATCATTAATTTGAACAAATATTTCTAATGATACAGAAAGGTATAAAAAATGAAAATGGTGAAATAGTGACATTGGAGATGATCATATATGATCATTTTGTTCATCATACGGTTGCATTATACTGGTAATTTCACCTATATTGATGTTGACAAGTTAAGGCATCCCACTTGTATTACCAACAAGATTTGTTCTTAAGTGTCCTTGTGAAATCATGCAAATGCTCTTAACACCATGCAAAAAGTTCCCTGGTTGAGAAATTTAGGCAGAAGCCACAGGAAAGAATGAATGTGTTGTCAAATGTTATACGAACCAGTAACTATGGTGCTAAACCAATGTTGCAATCATATGGTATTCTCATTTGTTGACCCAAGATTAAGGTTGTCTGCTACAACTCCAAGGGGTAAAAAAGAGAAATGATGTAGATTGCTTTCCACAGAAAAAGGGCATTGAAATTTTCAAGAAACTAGTGGAGCCAACTAAGATTGAACGATGAGTTGTTGCTTAAATGTCTCAATATAATATGGTACAAATAGCCTTGTTCGAGATCCAATTAGATGTGGAGACATGAAAGGAATTATGATAAATCCTCATTGTGATGTGTTTCAAGAGTCAAATCAGAACAAACAATGATTTTGCAAAGATGATAGGTTCTCCTTTCAAAGATGAAAGCTTTATTGGATTTCTATACAAGTTCAGGTAAAAAAAGCCAACCTTATTAGGGAAAAGATTTTGTTGGGGCAAGAAGGAATTAACACAACTCAAAACTTGCAAGAATGTACGTTGATGAAGATCACCTTTGAAGCCATTCTTTCACAAATTAAGAAAACATGCATTTATACATAATACATGTCATTGCATCATACATCATTTCATACATACATGATACATTTTTATGTGTGGAGAAATTTGTCTTTATTATGATAGTTTCCCTAGAATTCCAATCGTGGCTTTATGGGAACATGTTTTTAGGAAACTTAATCTTGTGTTCTAGAATCAATCCTTGACTTCCTCGTGAAGAGAAGTCAACCTTTGTTATTTCTGACTCCCCAGTAGAATCAATCCTTGACTTTCTCGTGAAGAGAAGTCAACATTTATTATTTCTGACTCCCCAGTAGAGTCAATCATTGATTTCCTCGTGAAGAGAAGTCAATGTTTATTATTTCTGACTCCCCAGTAGAGTCAATCCTTGATTTCCTCGTGAAGAGAAGTCAACATTTATTATTTGTGACTCCCTAGTAGAGTTAATCTTTGACTTCCTCTTAAAGAGAAATCAACCTTTATTATTTTTGACTCCTCAGTAGAGTCAATTCTTGACTTCCTCGTGAAGAGAAGTTAACATTTGTTATTTCTGACTCCTCAGTAGGGTCAATCTTTGACTTCCTCGTGAAGAGAAGTCAACATTTTTTATTTTTGACTCCTCAATAGAGTCAATATTTGACTCCCTCGTGAAGAGAAGTAAACATTTATTATTCCTGACTCCCCAGTAGAGTCAATTTTGACTTCCTCGTGAAGAGAAGTCAACCTTTATTATTTCTGACTCCCCAGAGGAACTAATCCTTGATTTTCTCTTAAAGAGAAATCAATTTTTTTAATTTGATATTCATGAATAGCAATGAATTAAATTAGGTCAGATTTGGTCTTTACGGAAGAGCAGTGGAAGAAAATCAACCTCGAGTCTGATTTCCACGGAAGAGTAGTGGAACATATTCTTCTTATTTCAAATTTAGCCTCCACGGAAGAGTAGTGAAGCAAAGTCATTTTATCCTCCAAGGAAGAGTAGTGAAGCAAAGCCATCTTAGCCTCCACGGAAAAGTAGTGAAGCAAAGCAATCATAGCCTCCACGGAAGAGTAGTGAAGCAAAGCCATCTTAGCCTCCACGGAAGAGTAGTGAAGCAAAGTCATCTTAGCCTCCACAGAAGAGTAGTGAAGCAAAGCCATCTTAGCCTCCATGGAAGAGTAGTGAAGCAAAGCCATCTTAGGCTCCACGGAAGAGTAGTGAAGCAAAGTCATCTTAGCCTCCACGGAAGAGTAGTGAAGCAAATTCATCTTAGCCTCCACGGAAGAGTAGTGAAGCAAAGTCATCTTAGCCTCCACAGAAGGGTAGTGAAGCAAAGTCATCTTAGCCTCCATGGAAGAGTAGTGAAGCAAAGTCATCTTAGCCTCCATAGAAGACTAGTGAAGCAAAGTCATCTTAGCCTCCACGGAAGAGTAGTGAAGCAAAGCCGTCTTAGCCTCCACGGAAGAGAAGTGAAGCAAAGCCATCATAGCCTTCACAAAAAGAGTAGTGAAGAAAAAACATATCAAAGTTCGATCTCCAAAGAAGAGTAGTGGAACGAATTTCCCATCAAAGTATGAAGTCTACTGGACGAAAATTGCATGTCTTTTTATCTTTGCTCTATTCTTGTTATCATAAAAATGAGCAAAGAGGGGCATTTGTCGATAGTCATTTTCGTCCCGTATTTTTATATACTATTATTATTATAATAATTATATTATTATTACAAATAATACAATAAAAATAAAGGCCCAGTTACAACAAAATACGGAGGCCCGTTTACAAGTCGAACCCTAGCAGCCGCTGCCTCCAATGACACCTCACCACCACCGGTGTCACCATCAGATCTCACCAGAAGAATCCGGAGGGTGAAGGAGAACCGCACACCTCTCTCCCTATGGTGAGTCACCATCGTAGAATCCGAGGCCTATAAAAAGTCGAACCTGCAAGAGAAAACAAAAAAAGAATGCAAACACGGAGAAAGACGGAGAGAAACCCACATAGCATCCAAAACAAACTGAAAGCAGAAAGAAAGAAGAATAGATCTTACATCCGTCGAAGCCTAAACGTCATCGAAAAAGTGATTTTACCGAAGGTAAAATCTCAAATCTAGTCTGATTGACTAGCTTTTAGCAAAAAAGAAACTCAGATCCGGGTAGAGGGTGTTTCGATTTACATTTTGAGCTATTTTATATTTTCTGGCCACCATGAATAGTGACTGATGATCGGAATAATGACCAGAATAGTTCCTGGCGGGGGCCGATCGGTGACCGGCTTTCCCTCCGGTGAGGGAATTTAGAGAGAAGGGAGAGAGTGTGTATAATTTTAGGATTGATAAATCACGTACGTGGTCCCTGTATTCTATAATCTTCCATTATAGCCACCGAATTTAGGTTTCTATATCTTTTAATTTTGTCTTCGCATTTTATTTATTTTTATTTTAGTCACTACTTGTATATTTATATATATTTAGGGTAAATATCAAATTTAGTCCATATTATTTTAATAATTTATATTTTAATCCTAATAGTAATTAGGAATAAATTACACAAATATACCTAGATTTCATGATATTTAGAATTAGGATTTTTAATTTTGATATTTTACAATTTTAATCCTTTAGTTTTAAAATAATAATTTTAAATATTATTTTTAGAATTATTTAATATTATAGTACTTTGCATATTAAGTATTTATTAATAGTAACCTATAATTTTGATATTTTATTGATTTAATCATTAAATTTATTATGTGTGTTTGGGTTATTTTATTTTATACAATAAATTATAAAATATTTTCTTAACTTATTAGGAATTTATTTTAAATGATTTATTGGTGTAAAATAATACCCTTGATATTTATTGAAGGGATTATAAATTAAATTAAATTCAAATTTATAAATTTTTATTGCAAAAACATTAATTAATTAATTAATTAATAAACCAATGTACCAATTTTGGGCGTTGTGAGGGTGATAATCATTCCCCACACGTAACCAACTACTGAACTCATTTTCTGGTAAGCAGCCCCTTTTTGTGTTATTTTAATAATATTTTTATAAATTTTATTAAAATAACCAAGCATTTTGGTGACCAATCACACCTCCATAAATGATTGGTGGCGACTCCTCAAATTTGTGTTTTATCTTATGCTAGAAGAAAAACACTTATTTTTTCGAGACGAGATTTAGAAAACAACGACACTTGTTTTCGTCAGATGAAATACCGTCTCGACAACATATATATCTAATTCATTAAGGTATATTCCATCATGACAATTTTATACTAACTATATAAACGATAGTTGCCTTATCTAGAATATCATGTTTAGTCCTACCATCTACATGTGTAAGCATATCATGCATATAATTTTCATTAGCAAGAACATGTATATATAATGTTTTTTCTCGGTAAAAATATTTTTTATTAAAGGTTAAAAAACCTCAAAACCAAAATTGTGTGCCTTGTTAAAAAACTCCTTAAACTTATATGGTGGAAAAGAGTACAACACAACTCGGTAAAAGAAACAACTCCACGAGATATAAATCCGACAATCGACGACCAAAATCAACAAGACATCCTAAGATACTCAACTCAAAGTCTTCGGAGTTGACCACCCCACCTTGAGACTCGAAGCTTATCTCATTCGAAGTAAACTTTAATAGAGATCTATCTAGGTGGCGCCGGTCATAGAGTCACCCTGACACGAAATTGTTTCATTATGATGGATGAACTCGTAGGTTCTAACGCACCGAAGTATCAACAACATCACAAAATTGCTCTATTATGGTGAACGATGCTAAGGGACTAAGACACAACTGCTCGACCCTAGACTTGTCATTGTACCAACGATCTCTAACTAATTTACTTTAACAATAATAATTTCAAAAGCCTTTTCCTTTACATTACCATGTGTTTTAACAACTGTTAATGTCTCCATATACATGTAATGATCTCACCTCAACATAATCTATCATCGTAATCCATAATAATAATCAATATGGTTTGTCTTAAGCCTCCCTAACATCATGCACTATGCCATGTAATATGACAATCATTGTTTATTGTAGAAAATATTTTAACCATTTGTAAACTTTCATAGATAATTTACTGCCCATATGGGTGTTTTGATAATTTCCTTACTCGAGGGGTATTTTTTTTTACACATAGGACTTCCTAATCTTTTGTATTCACATATGAGTATTTCCCATCATTCCTCTTTTATCACTTATTAGATCATACTATTTTAATCATTTCAATACATTAAGAGTATTTCAGTAATTTCGCCTCTAAGGACCTTTTTAACTCTTTTCTAATTACATGAGTATTTTAGACATTGTTTTATTTATAATCTTTTATCACATCACTGATACTTTGAGCTTTTAACCTTTAAGGTATTTAAGGACTTTACACTATTTTATCCATTTAACACTTCAGTAGTAATTTAGCCCCAAAAAGACATTTTTATCATTTACTTATCATAGGGTTATTACAGTGATTTTCTTAATCATAAAGGTATTGTCACCCTTTCTTTATCATGACAACTTAATTCAGATCATTTCATTCACTTAAATCTATTAGGGTAATTTAGTCATTTTAGCCCTAAGGTATTTTTGTAATTTTCACTCACAAAGGTTATATTAAACATTTTATAAGTTATGAGAGAGTTTTTAATTAATTATCAAAATTCTTAAATATTTTTCTCGTAATTTATGTTTTTCTTTATCAATTATTATGATCAAGCGTATTTTGATCATTTCACCCTTCCGAGGGTAATTCAAACTGTTACTATGTGATAACTAGCGTCTTATGTAATTTTCTTATGATTCTCTGCTTTTGCACTCATTTCTGGTCATCTATACACATTATTCTTAACTATATGTAATTTGATAATTTTTCCTATTACTACTCGAATATTAAGTCGATGTCCACTCATGATATGCTATGTAACGTTTAAATTTGATTCGTCTTAAATATCAAGAATTCAAGTGTCACACAAAATCACTGAAATGACTAATCATTTTTTTAAAATTATTTTCTCAATTCCAGAGGTCATAACCACAATATATCCAAATAATAGTATAACTCAAGGTTACAAAATTGTTCATTGTATTCTCGAGTTTTCAATAGTATGATATTATAAATTTTGGGACGTTATATATAATTTCAGTGTCCTAACATAACAGTCAAGTGACATTAACATCTTTATTTATAATTCAAATTTTATCATCTTCGATTTAAAAAAATAACTCATTAAACGACTTCAATTGTTAAAGAGTGTTGTTCTTCCTAGACGTCTTAGATTCAAGAAGTTGCGTTTACAAGATGTGTATACGTTGTCAATAACTATAAAATACTATGAATATATACTATCTTATAATTACCTAATATTATAAAAAAATACAAAAATAAATATAAATGAACTTCCGGGTAGTGTGCATATCACTACCGTATGCAGGCCATTTCCAAAATAGAAATTTTTGAAAGAAGAATGTGAACGTAAGTAAAAATAAATTTAACAAATAGATTTATAAAATTGTATTGCTCAAGGCAAAGCAGAATTTATTATAAATATTAAGTTCCAAAGCAATTTAGTACAAATATAAATTTTAAAAAAATTATGCGTGTATACAGGCAGCTAGCACAAAGGCTCCTAAGTTTGTTCATCTGATTTCAGCCTCAAAATTTAACGGAGCATGAGAGAAACCCGACCCAAAGTAAAAAAATAAAAACCTAAAAATTCAATGTCAATACCATTTTTATCCATATATCATGGCACATAACACCAGAGGAAATTCTCAGTATTTGTAGTCCTTGACGTGAAGGCTCTCGGCAGCGCCCTCACCAAGCTTTGCATCGCCCTTATAGGTACCAAGGGTAGCCTCGGAATTAGCCTTGCATCTAACGAGGAATGCCTCTTGTGCTTTTCCCAAATTCTCCTTTTTCCCACCCCATGCCTTGAGAGTGCTCTGTTGAAGAGCTCTTCCGAATGAGAACGAGAGCGACCATGGTTTCTTGGTTTGTAGCTTCTTCATGGCATTGAGGTTAATGGTGGCCTCTTCCTCACTTTGTCCGCCAGATTAGAACAGTATCGCAGGAACCGCGGGAGGCACGGTTGCACGGACCGTGTGCTGGGCGATAACCTCAGGTGCAACCTTTGGGGAATCCGAACCAGGGGTCACCATGTTGGGTTTCAACAACGTACCTTCGAGCATCACATGGTGGTCGTTTAGAGCTTTGTAGCAAGCCGCGAGGACACGCTCGGTTACATAGGCACAGTTGTTAATGTCATGTGGTCATTCAACAAGGATTTCAGGTTCAACTATGGGGACCAGGCCACACTGCTGGCAGATGGCTGAATACATTGCTAATCCATTGGCATTCTCTTGGATTGCTAGCTCGGTTGGCTCGAAAGTTCCGATCTTAAGCACGGCATGCCATTTAGCGAACCGAGCACCGGCTTCGTAGTACTTTTGGAAACGCTGGGCAAGGCCATCAAGACCCTGGCTGAAAGTCTCACCATTGGTTCCATTAAGCTCAACCGTGCCAGTGTCACCCTTGATGCCTGGGAGGACACCAGATTCTTTCAACACATTAACAAAGAGCTTTCCTGCAATCAAGAATCAAAACCAACCATAATTCATTTCGGATTATGCATTCATTGTCCGGAATTTTAAATTTAATAAATAATACTCTACCAGAAGCAGTTTTTTGGTAGAGCGTTTCTTCAAAGAAAATAACGCCACTGATGTGCTGGAGGACACCGGGAGCAGTGAAGAGGAGCTCTCGTAGTTCTCGCCAGTTTTCTTCAACATTCTCTACATTAATGCTAGCAAGCCGCTTGCCGATTGTGCCGGTGGATTCATCAGCCGCTAGGATACCCTTCCCAGGGGTGCCGATGTAGGCAGCGTTTTTTGCTAGCTCATCTGCGACACTGTTTCTTTTTATCTAAGTTAAAATATCCAACTAAATAAAACGTATACCATTACCATATAAAGATCTGAAAAAATAATTACCGGCGTATCTGCTAATGAAGCAGGACATGATTGGAAAAAGAAAGAACTACCGGTGTTTGTTTGGGAAGAAAGAACACAAGGAACGGAAGTGAAAAAGTAAAACAAACGGTTTTTAAGAGAGAGTGGAGCAGAATAACTCACGTCCCATTAATCTTTTTTATAAATATTTATATTAACTCATTAAAAAATTTTAACTATGTATATACGGATATACCCAAAAAAAATTTTAACTATGAAAATATAAATAATTTTAAAAAAATAATTCAGATTACTAATATGCAGGGAAGTCACTGAAATATAAATGGAGTTTTATGGGTAGTGAAACAAATGTGAGCATGATTTTGTACTTGTTTCACTTTTATTTATCATGTTTGCTTAATATCATCATGCCCTTCCAATATACATGATAATCATATTTAATATTAAAAATAATTTTGATAACACTTGCATTGCATGTATTGATTTTCTTTGAAATATTTGTATGTATCGTATTAAAAAAACTTTTATAATATATTTGAAATATTATTTGCATTTAAATATTACGTAAAACATTATTTTCTGAATTTTTTAAACTCATATCAGAGTTATAATTTAATTTACCAATTTAATAGTTATAAAAATTTGTTATTATCATTTAAAATGATGATATAATAATATCAAGAGAATGTATATAATGAAGATTTGATGAATCTAATAATTATGCCCAAATTAAGCGACTTCAATAGTAAAAGAATTATTATTATTCCTAAAGGTCTCCAGTTCGAACACTCCACATGCAGAGAGATGATTGTTCATTATCAAATATCTGAAAGTGTTTGAACAAATAATTTCTTATATTTATCTCAAATTTATTAAAAAAAATCTCAGATCACGTGCATATTAGAACGGAAAAAAAATATAACCAAATCAACAAGTTTGACATTTACTTACCAATACCGCCAGATTAGCTTCTTAAATATTTATTACATCGTAAAAGAAATTTAAATTATATATTATTGCACGGACCAATTAGCCTCAGTAATTAAATGAATTGTTGTTGTTCCTAGAGATAATGAGTTCAAACACCAGCAACTATAGTTGGATGATTGAGTATTCATTATCAAATGATTAAAAATATTTAGAACATCATAATCATCTTAACTTAATAAAAAAATTATATATTATTGAAATCAACACACGGATTAGTCTAGCTTTGTAAATATAAACCTTATGCTTCATACAATAAATACAATAATTAACGTGTCAAATTTTAAAAAATATATATATCTAATTCAACCTATAAATTATAAAAGAAATTGAATAGAAACTACTTTATAATCACCCAATATTATTAAAAAAAAACTTTCGGTAAATTAATATGACACATTTAAAAAAATATCTAATTTAACCTATAAATTATAATTATAATTATAATTATAATTTAGTACATTTACAGTCTTTTAATTACAATTCTTAAAGAATTAAAAAATATGATAATTTATCTGTGGTCAGTGAATCCATTTAGCTTGGCTAAGTCACTTGCTCTAAGAAGGTTCCATCCAATGGCCTTGTATTTAAATAATCCTAATTTCTCTCATTTATTAATTAGTGTATTACCCCAAAACTTAACCAGTAAAAATACACAAAAAAGAATATAATTGCTCCTCTCATAAACAAGGGAAAATATCATCCAAATTCCAACAACTGCACTTGCAATGCAGAAATTTTAAACAAATACCACGTTATTATCGCCCTAAACTATTCAAAAACAAAAACAAAAACTCTTGCATAGAAATAGAGAAGAGATGGGAAAGACATGTGCCCCCAAACATTTTTAGTCCAATGCTACCCTCAAATTTTGGAATTTAATACTTAACAAGCGCTTATATTTTTTAAGTTGAGCAATTTAATTCATCTAGATGTTCAATCTTGACTCCATCCCTATCTTCTATGAGACATGAATGAGATATCTTTGACATGGCCTGGGTGAGGGAGTACCTTCCTCAGTTATCAAATTCCAAATCTGCTCCAGCCAAGTGGAAAAACTAAATATACCAAATCGTACTAAAAACGCATTAATGAAGAAAGCTAAGACAAAAACTATTCTGTATTCATATTTACTTCTATCATGCTGTGGTTAACTTAGAAAAGCAGGGGCAAAAGAGAAATAAAAAGGCAAGCAAAATTTGCAAACACAGGGTCATTCCTCATTAGACCTTTAAGCTCTGGGGGGGAAAATGTAAACCACCATCCTTGGCTCCATTTTTTACCTTAACGGGTTGTTCTTCCTTTTCCTAACAAGAAGTGAGACTTGCAGCTTGATTATCACCTCAGCACATTATTCTCCCTTTTCCTGACAAGAAGTAACAATGATGATGAGGCGACGAAAAACATTGGCAGAATAAATGCAAACAGAGATTCGAAAGTATGGTAAACACGTTCAAAGACAAAGGAGCTTACCATTTTAATATCACCAGCCAGTCCAAGGTCATGAACTGAACTCTCTGACATACAACTTGCATGCACAATGGGACCCTTGGCTGCAGTCTCGTATGTAGTCGTTCCACCCTCACCATCCTTTGATGGGATAGTCAAGTATACAGCTCCCTTAAACATCCATTCACCCCTTCCCTGGCTAAAGAAATCTTCGAATAGCTCCCCACATAACATGCATGCATATTGATTTTCATCTGCAGGAACCATAACCTCAGTCTCTTCTGTTGTCATTTCAGACTGGTTCACTGATCCAGTGGATTCAAATACTAATTGCCCTGGCTTTCCAGAGATCCAGTCATCTGACTGTGCATACCATCCCCTCAGTGCTCTATCGGAGCCTTTTGGCTCAACCTTTTTTATGGAATGCCACTCTAAGTGTCTGTTGAGCTGTTCCTGAAGCTTAAGTCGAAGACCACATAAACTGCAACAATACGGTAGGTTATCCAACAGTCCACTGATCACAGATGAATGAAGTTCTCTGATTACATCAGGTCTGAATTCCAGTCCTATGAGGTTTTCTACTACTATTGAGGTGTACTGATGCGAGACAACTGAACTTTTTGTAGCAGGTTCAGAAAATGATACCTCGTCCATGGTGGAGGAACGAAGAGCATCAGATGAACTAGGAATGGAAGAAGCTGGCAAAGGGCTACTGATAGAAGTTTCCAAGCTCTTGTTCGGTAATTCAGTTGGTCTCTCCCTTTCCGGGCTCTTCTGCATTTGAGTAGGAATTTGAAGAGATCGGACAGACAAAGCATCCTTCTTTGATGCAGATATTAAACCTTTTGCAACTAATGAGCTCAAAAGGTTGGATACTGGATTTGAAGCCTTGCTTTCTGCATCTGAAGTTTGCAATGGGGCATTATTAACAAGAGATGAAGGCGGTAGCTGTTCTGCTTTTCCCTGAGAAATATTTATTGTAGTTGCTATCGCATCATGAGATGCAGAACCAGACATGGTGAAAGTAGCAGGCAGAGACTCGCTTGGAAGAGAAGGCCGTGATGGCATTTGCTCCAAATCTTGAAGAATCTTATTGGGAAGGCTGCCGATAAAGGAAGTATTGGAGAGGATTCCACTCTTCATTACAGCAGCCAATAGACTACTTGTACTTGATGGTTCTGGAGTTCCAATAGCAAGTGGATTGGTATGCTCTCTTGCATTTCTGAATATTGAAGCTGCACCTACTTCAGAGACCTGAGACAGAAGCGGTTTCTGAGTCTGACCAGAAGATTCCGCCTGCACATGGTCTGGTTTTGGTGGCTGTGAAAGGGGATAATGGCGGCTAGATCGAGAAGACAAAGCAGATGAAACCTGATGGGAGTGTTTAAGCGACCCAACATCCAACTTTCCTGAAAAATGGTATAAGTTTGAATCAGAGGGAGGGAGAGAATGAGCTTGTCGTTCAACCAGATTCTGTAAATCTTGATGGGTACGGTGTGCTGGAAATGAAGGTGACGGGGAATGCTGGCGCATAGGAGACTGTTCAGATGGTGATGTAGTTCCCAGGGACTGAAAGCGCTGCTGTCCAAGATGAGATGAACCCATTTGGGGTCGCATTTCAATCCTGGCCAGAGAAGAACTTGCAGCAGTAGGCAGCCCACCAATAGTGGCAGAATAGTTGTCATAATGGCTGGAACTAAAAGCAGGCAATGCATCTGTTTTATGTGACTCCTGCAATGGCCATGCAGATGAAATCCGGCACTCATATGAAGGTTTGTCCTTCTTCTCAGCGGATAATGAATCGGAAGATGTTTCTCGGTCGAACCTGGACCCAACATCATCAATACTTTGTGCTTTGCAAAGCGAACTTTCAAAATCCTGCCATTGAAAGTGAAATACAGGAAATTACAAATATTCCCCAAAAAAATGAAATCACAGAAGAAAGAAATGCAAGGAAACCAAAAATATATACATATACATTTATATATTTATGTGTATATATGCCAAACAATGTTCCTCAGCCAAACAATAGAGCTTTTCAACAATGCATTATTTACATCTTCATATGCATATTGAAAACTGCAGTAAATCTTGAGTTTATACAAGCTATAAGAAGTATAAATGCATATAGGGTACCAAAAAACAGAAGTATAAACATGCATATTGTAAATGTTTTGACATATTAAATCAGAGACAATTTTTTTTTGTTAAGTAAATAAGAGACAATTTCATAAAGTTTATCTTTACAAGTTTAGAAAAGATATTTCTCAGAGTGTAATCAGTAAAATTATGTAATTCAATTCAAAGCCCTAATCTTGAAAGCTTACCAACTTTTCTGAAACATCATGAATCCAATGATCTTTCCTTGTGTTATTAGAGATGTTGGTTGCATCATGTTGAGACAATCTAGAGTGCATCTCCCACATAAATTCTTCTTCCTCGGAGTTTTTCCAGCTGCTGGGCATCACATTACTGCTTCTACCAGCAATGTTCTGTCTTGCCAATAAACGAGGGTCAGCATTCACAGATTTGGACGCCGGGTAATTTTCAGATCCACGTTTAATATTGAAACCATTCCTCTGGCTGGAAATAACCTCAGTAATACTGGCTCTTCCAACACCCACACCATAAGTCTGAGGAAGATCAAAACCATAGTCGTAACTACCAAATGTAAAAACAATATTCTTATCACAAACAGCCTAGTAAAAAAACAGAAAGTAAAAAAGGAATAAACAGATAAAAACCAACTTCAAAACACCTCACATACATTCATTTTAACAGAAGGATCTCCACATGGCCGTCCAACTGTAATGGCTGCTCTATTTGGCCTCTCATAATCCTCCTTTAAGTTGGCCAAAGTCCCAGTAATATCATTGACAGTACTTTTTGCCTTCATCACATAAAACTAAATCAATAGAAAATCCTGTATAATACAAGCACTAAACCTATCACATAGCACAGAGTAAAATTAATAAAGTCGAAGAACTAAAAGAATTGGCAATGGTGACATTGATCTGATTCCACAAAGGACTAGAAAGGAATGGTATAGAGGGATTTTTAGCATTTTGCATATGAATCTTTAAAAAGGAAAGTGAAGAAAATACAAGAGTAAAAACATTTAAAGAGCTCGCTTTATAATCAAGCAAACCTCCAACCACCATAAATGCTTCATAACTACACTGAAAAAAACTAGACTGAATCTTTAAAATAGAACTTGAACAAATAAGATTCCATAAAAGAGGACTAGATTATTAAAGAATTTACCCTGCTAGACTGTTGAAGTTGCTGTTTTTCTAGATACTTTGGGTTTACATGAATGCTATGTGCTGGACGTTGTGAAAGTGGATCAGGCCTCGATGTTGTCGTTCCAGAAGATGAACCATTTATCATGGGAGCAAATTCAAGTTCCTTCAGAATCACCTGGAGAGTTTGAAGAGGGAATACTCCTTTCCATGTTCCAAAAAGATGCCGCATACTCTGATGCACAGGAGGATCAACTTGTCTATATGCTTTGCAGAAAACCTAAAAACAGCAGTCAAAATAGCAAGGATTATACACTTGAACATGAGGATCAACTTCATTCTATACAAACACAAATGTAACATAAAAAAAAGTTTTCAGCACTTGGAAGAGTTCAAGATCCTGAGCACATAAGGTTGCAACTGGAAGAATACATTCATTAAAGGATATAGTTTTTTCATTGATACATAGTCTTCTGCAGTTTTTTAAACAATAAAGAATCAAACATTAGCATACTGCAAGCAATTGTCTTATGCCACATTCAGCAACCGTGGAGTCAAAAAAATAATGAAACCTAACCTCTGGTAATCTGGCAGCGAAATGTTTAATGTAATCCCTCCCAATATTCTTTACAATACTATCCAAAAGATAGAGCAATGGCAACTTTTGGTCACTGGGAACCTGCAAAATCATTTTTTAATCAGCACCCAAACTCGAAAAGCTTTATTGAACTAATTATTCCTCAAAATACTAGCCATATCTATAATACCAGCAAAGTTGTAATGAAAAGAAAATTAGATGAGGGGGGAATGAAGAGTACAAGCAGACAAAAAAAATAACTAAAATGAACCAAAAGCAACATTTTCCTAGTAATGAACAAAAACAAAAAGAGAGTGTGAGAGAGAGAGAGAGAAGAAAGTCTCAGCAATGAAGATTTTTGCACTTCCATTTCACTGATATCTGACTTTGCCTTGTCTGTGAAATAGAAAGCTCCACCAAAGAATATAAATCCATTGAAGTTCAAGCAATTCGCATCCGAGGTACCATTTAAAGGTAAACTTGGAAAGCTGATTTTTACCGTCTGCCAGTCATGAGCTTAAGAGGGCAGGAAGTAACAGAAAACTCAACTCAAGCACTTACAGGGCCTTAGCATTTCTAGTTCTATTTCCTCATCTCACCATCCAAATTCCATCATAGTAATATAACAAAAATTGCTCGTGAGAGATGATACATGTAAATTGGTAAGTGCTACACTGGATAAAGAAGAAAAGTAAGTTGAAATGGAAAAAGAGTTGAGCATACAACTATGTTGCTTTCAAAAAAAACCAAACTGCAACGGTATAAATAGCTTTGTCAGATTCGAAATCCAACTCGATTCATTTTCCACGAAATCAATAGTCTCACAAACTACCAGCTCTCTTCATATTCCATTGTAGCACATGCCTGTAAAGTTATCATCTCTATACTCCAGTAATTGGATGTTTACATGTATAGGGACACTTGGAAAATTTCAGATCCATGAGAGATTAACACGGACACAAGGAAACAATAAATTTATATGCAACAAGGCCCTACATTGGAATTACATAGACTAGCAATAGTAACATACCATTACAATCTCACACACTGCACTTGTCACTAAAAACAAACAACCAACACTTGGAAACATCGGTGATTTAATCATCTGTTATGAAAATATTAATTTTGAACTTGAGAGAACTCTAGCAAGCATTTCAATAAACCCACATCAAGACAGGCATTGATAAAATCGAAACAATATGGAATCCATTAATCTAATTTACACTTACAATCCAATTTATATTTTCTCTTTTGTGTTCTTCCCACGGTATAGAAGCAGACTTGTAATTCATTTCTCATTACAATTCAATATCAAACAAAAAGGAAAAGCTTTTAAGTTTTACGACATAAGGAACAGCTAGGACTGAGTTCACCTCAAGAATGTTGGCGCAGACAGTGGCGGCAATCGCCTTCGCGGCATGAACATTCTCCCCGGCTATTATTGTCAAGTTAGTTATAATCGGCTTCGAGTTAAAAGTCAGCTCAGCTAAGGCCGTCTTGTACTGGCTAACTAACTCCTGATGTTGCCGCTGTTGCTGGTGATGCGAAACTGGTTGTGGCTCATAAGCTCCACCGCCAGGACTCATGTCATCGGTGTCCAAATCATTGGGCCGGAATCTTAAAGCAGATGACGGACCAACAGGGTTCGTCCGTTGAGGAAAAGGCTGGCCGCTAGGGTTCAGACAGAGGTCCTCAGTTAAACGCTGTTTTTTCAAACCGGGACCTCTTGATCTATCAAACGGTCGACGCGGATTATCCATATTGATTGATTAATATACAAAGTACAAACAAATTGAAAACCCTAAATCGATAATGACTCGTTGTTTCATCTAAATGAAATCAGCAAATAAAATAACTGAAGCAATACATTAACAAATCTAAATCCAAGACTTACATAAAAATGCAAAAGCTAAAATGTACAATGAGGGGAAAACATAAAACCCTAAAACTATATTATCTACAACAAAAGAAAATGAAAAAAAAAACTCTAATTTTCTGTAAGTGAAGGAAGAGCTGAGAATTGTCCATAAAGAGAAACGACAAAAGAAAAGAGAGAATTAGAGATTTGTTTGGACGGGAACGGGGAAATATATCCGAGCGAGAAGGAGCGAACGTTGAACGGAGAAAATGAAACAGAGAAGGTTAAGGGTTAATTGTAAATTTTGACAGTAGGTTTCTTTAAATAGGGTAAATTAGCCATTAGAATCTAAACTATCAGTTTTAGTCTGTTTTAGTATCTAAACTTTTAATTTATTTCAAGATCATACTTAAAGTTTAGTTTTTGTTACATTTTAGTATTATGTCATTAAAAGTTTTAGTTTTTGTTTAATTTTTAGTACCTCTGTTCAAAATTTAATGTTAAGTTTTGAAAAAAATTGAAATTTTAGGTACTAAAACGGAAAAAAACTGATAGTTTAGATACTAAACGCGTTAAGTTTTATTGTCGGGTACTAAAATAAAATAAAAACTAAACGTTACGTGTAGTTTTGAAAAATTAAAAGTTTAGATACTAAAACAGACTGAAACTAATAGTTTAAGTACTAAATACATAGTTTACCAATTTAAATAATGGAGGGGCGTGTGGGAAAAATAGAAAACGATTTAGGCTTTCGAGCCCTTATTCAATTATTTGCTTGGCTGCTTTAAACTCATACCCAATTTTTTTATGCAAATTCATACCCAGTTTTTTTGACAAATTATAAACTTAATCTTAATTTTATTTAAAATAAAGAGAAATGAGACTCTAGGAGAAAAAAAAAGACTGCTCCTAATGGGTCTAGAACTCATAAGCTAAAGAAATCTGGGAGAACAAATATGAACAACTTACAAACCAACCAAATGTACTCGACTTCTAAATCAAGTCTACATCCACTACCTTAGCATCCTGTAACATCCTCCATACCGGGTTAGTGATCAAATTGTAGAATTTTAAAATTCAGTGATCAAAAGGGATAAATTGAAAAGTTCAAAGAATTGAGGGAAATGTTTTATGTATGATTAATCAGCAAGGAAGGAGGAATTAAAGGCAAATGAGTCTTTTGACAATGAAACAATTAAATATTAGTTGATGAGATTTTATAAACCACGTGGAAGTTAGTAGAGAAGTCAAAAGTTTCTAGATTTCTCTTCTTCTTCTTTCTTCTTCTTCCCCGTGAGACCAAGCTAAAGGTGAGTCTTCTTGTTAATCAAATTCTTGATAAATTTAAGGTTGTTTATTGATCATTAGATGATAACTAAGCTTAAGGAAAGCTTAGGTTATCTTAAAATCATAAGATGATGGGGTTAGGAAGGATTAAAGAAATGAAGTAGAAAAGTAAAATCTTGGAATATAGTTCATAATAAGAATTAGAAGTGGGATTTGACTTGTCATCAAGGTAATTAAAGGATATGAAGTGTTAGAATTCGATTTAGAACATGTTGGAAATTGAGTGAAATTCTTAAATTTTATATGGAGAATTGGATTTCTAAGTTTTAAAGGTATCGAATGGATAATAATTAGTTTAAGTAAGTGTTTGCAAGTTAGAGATATAAAAGGAGGTGAAATATAAAGTGTAGAGAAGATTATAAAGAGATTTTTGTGCTTAAAATGACATTTCTGGGCTATGTGCATCGATGCACATTCAATGTGCACCGATGCATCAAGGATAAATCCCAAATATTTTTCGAGGTGTATCGATGCACTCTTTTAAAATACAAACATCGAATGCCATCAATGCATCGATGCATAAGGAGTGCATCAATGCACCCCCTTAAATATAAACATCGAATAGGATTTATGCATCGATGCATGGTGTGGTGCATCGATGCATACCTTCATTAAAAGATGAAAATGGCTTTTCTTTTAGCCCAAGAAATGATAGTTTAGAATACATTAATTAGTATACTGATTAGCATCAATGAATTACTCTGTAGATACCGAGCCTAAACGAGTTCTAGAATAATTGCCTCGTAAGATCGATCGAGGAAAAAGCAAGGAAATATAGGTTAGTGCATATGCATAGCATGAATATGTATTCTATTCAGTTCTAGACTTATGATAAGTCTAGATTCAATATTTTGATACATGATCGCATTTCATATTATGATACATGACATGAATTCATATTATATGCATTAAGTGACATGAATATGCAGGAAAGGTTATATAAGCTATGTGATACAATGATGGAACATTATATGTTTATGTGATAAAGGTATGGAAATTATATGTCTATATAATATAAATTATGGGAATGGTGGAAACCCATGTTATGTAGATGAGAACTATAGGTATAGTTGGCATGCCAAGAGTAGAGGGTCTATGCGGTCCTTCGGGACATATATGTATTCTTTGGAACATGTGTGAGGTCTTTTAAGACACATACTTGATCCTTGACATATGTAAATGATTCTTAAGAAAATTTTCTACGTGGTCCTTAGGGTCAATCTTATATGGCACTACGGTGTAATTCTACACGGCACTTCGGTGCATTTATACTATACTGTGGTGACAACATAGTGCACAACCTCGTAGTACTCACATACCTTAGGTTCTCAGTATGGTATCATGGGCCAATAATCTTATTAATATAAATTCATGAATGTTAATATATTATGTTTACAGGTAAAGAACATGGTGATATAAACTGCATGGTTAAGCATTTGATTTTGTCTCATTCCATTTAATTATGGCATTTCCATTACATTTCTTTGTTATCATTATTATTATATTGCCTCACTAAGTCGATGACTTAGCATGTGAGTGTTTCACACGTAGGATCCAAGAGAGTAGACGGTCAAGGTTAAGCAACTGGACAATATTACTCCTACAACTATCAGATCAGAGGCAACTTGAACAGTAGGTCCTTTTGTTATGTAAATGAATGTTGCCATGTAATTAAAGTGTCAAGTGGTGTATGCTCTGATTATTTTGATAAATTTGTATTAACATATGTATATTATTGTATTTTAATAATATAAGTTCAAATGTTTTATCGGTTTTTGTAGTACTGTTTTGTTTAGTCAATGTGACATCATGAACTCGTATCCGGGTCGGGTACGGGTTAAGTGTGTTACATTTAATGGTATCAGAGCTATGGTTTAGCCGATTCTAGGCATAAACCAGAGTCTATAGAGTCTTTAAATGGAATACATGCCGATAAATAGTGAGAACTTCTGATCTGGTATAGTATGAGTATGTTGTTTTGCTAATAGAGCAATGTGTTTATTTTATTAGATGCCCGGACATAATAGCTCCCGAAGTGAAGTGAGAGAAGATAGGCCTGCTGAAAGTAGTAATTCACCTGCCCTGGCCAGGCAAGGTGAAGGACAAGTATCTCAGGGAGTGCCTGTACAAGATCAAGACACTTTCTTAAGGACGTTGGACGCTATTCTGACGCGTCTTCAACCTCCTGCCCCACCTACTCGAGGAATGAATGTAGCAAAAGAGTTGAGAGGTTTAGGAGCTCCCAAATTTAAGGGAGAAGCCGAGGAAGGGCCGATTGCGGCTGATCTTTGGCTAAATGACTTCAAAATCATGTTGGATGGTCTCCACTTCTCTGAAGTGGAGAAGTTAGATGGAGTTATCTCTTTACTGAGGGGTCAGGCGAGGATATGGTGGATGAACGTCATCATGAGGATGTCAAGTAACCAATTGACTTGGTCTTTGTTCTTAGATAAATTTAAAAACAAGTATATTGGAGATCAATTTATTCGGCAGATGAAGCAGGAGTTTATGAACTTGAAACAGATGAACCGCTCTGTATATGAGTATGAATGCGAGTTCAACAAGCTAAGTAGGTTTGCATCTGAGCTGGTGCCTACTGAAAAATAGGCTTGTGAATGGTTTGTGGAGGGCTTACGCCCTAGATTGAAAGAGATGCTGATAGTATTGAATTTTTCCTCGTTCCAAGAGGTGATCAATCGTGCCAAGGCTCTTGAAAGAGCTCAGAATGAGAGATTTGGGGACTCAAGAGTTCAGACATCAAAGAGACTCTGGATTTCGATCACAAACTAGATCAGAATCAGTTGTATCATCTGCTAGGGGAGCAAGTCAGGAAAGACCTAGACAGACACAGTTAGTGGGATCTGGTGCTGGGAGATCTAATCAGGGTTAAGCAAGACAGTGTTAGTATTGTGGGAAAAACCATTTTGGGGCTTGTCGGATGGCTGCTGGGACTTGTTTTCGATGCAGAGATGTCGGACATTTTATCTGGGATTATCCGTTGATGGTTGGTGAGCCTGTACCATCTGAAAGAGTTGGTTCTGCCTCACAGAGAGGACGAGGAAGAGGCAGAGGAAGGAACCAGTCTGAATCCTCTGCTCAACCTGAAGTTCGGTCAACCGCACGGGTGTACAATTTAAAGACAAGTGAAGATCGTGATGACCCTGATATTATAGCAAGTACTTTTCAGCTATATGATAAATTGGTTTTGGTACTAATTGATCCAGGATCTAATTATTCTTGCATTACGAGTAAGTTAGTAAAGGAATTGAGGATTCCCTTAGAAGCTACGAGTAATGAGATTATAGTAACTAATCCTTTAGGCCATAGTGGTCGGGTGAACAAAGTCTATAAGGGGTGTCCCATAAAGATTAAGGGAATTGAATTCCCTGCTAATCTGATGGAATTACCCTTTGACGAGTTTGAAGTGATTCTGGGAATGGATTGGTTGTCCCGTTATTATGGAGATGTTAATTACAGATCGAAAAAGATAACCCTGAAAAGTCTAGGAGGAACAAAAATAAGTGTGATCAGTGAAAGATTTAACCCTTTAGCAAATGTAATATCAGTAATGTCTGCTAAGAAGCTATTGTTACAAGGATGTCAGGGTTTTCTTGCAAATGTGATATACCAGAGCTAAAGAGAAAGGATTGAATGGGATTTTAATAGTTCGAGAATTCCTTGATGTTTTCCCGGCTGAGTTGTCAGGATTACCTCCAAATAGAGAGGTAGAATTTCAAATTGAAGTAATGTCGGGAACCGCTCCGATTGCAATGGCACCTTATCGGATGGCTATGAAAGAATTACAAGAGTTAAAGAATCAATTGCAAGAGTGGTTAGAAAAGGGATTTATTCGACCAAGTGTGTCGCCTTGGGGAGCTCCGGTATTATTTGTTAAGAATAATGATCGATCAATGCGTCTTTGTATTGATTATCGACACCTTAATAAGGTGACCATCAAGAATAAGTATCCCCTTCCGCGCATTGATGACTTGTTTGATCAGCTAAAAGGAGCTTCGGTATTTTTGAAGATCGATCTACGTTGGGGTTATCATCAATTGAAGATTCAGGAGAAAGATATTCCGAAGATGGCTTTCAGAACGAGATATGGTCATTATGAATTCATTGTAATGCCATTCGGAGTAACGAATGCACCTGTTGCTTTCATGGATCTCATGAACAGGATTTTTCAGCCCTATTTGGACCAGTTTGTTATTGTCTTTATTAATGACATACTAGTGTATTCGAAATCCATTGAAGAGCACAGCACACATTTAAGGATAGTTTTGCAAATTCTCAGGGATATGAAGCTTTATGCAAAATTGTCCAAATGTGAATTTTAGCTAAATGAAGTAATTTTCTTGGGGCATATGATCTCGGCAGATGGGATTAGAGTAGACCCTCAAAAGGTTAAAGCTATAATGGACTAGGAAGTTCCCAAGAATGTATCTGAAGTTCGGAGTTTCATTGGACTTGCCGGTTATTATCGAAGATTTGTTAAGAATTTTTCGATGATAGTGTTGCCTTTAACGAAGTTGATGAGAAAGAATGTACCGTTTGTTTGGACTTCTGAATGTCAAGAAAGTTTTAAAGCTTTAAAGAGGATTCTGACAGAAACTCCTATATTGGTTCAACCGGAATCTGGCAAGAATTTTGTCGTATACAGTGACGCGTCCCATAACGGGTTGGGGTGTGTATTAATGCAAGAAGGGAAGGTGGTAGCATATGCATCAAGGCAGTTGAAGCCACATGAAAAGAATTACCCTACCCATGATTTAGAAATGGCTGCAGTGGTGTTCGCCCTCAAGATTTGGCGTCATTATCTGTATAGAGAATGATGTTATTTGTATACGGATCATAAGAGCTTGAAATACCTGATGACTCAAAAAGAGCTTAATTTGAGACAAAGGAGATGGGTGGAGTTTTTGAGAGATTATGATATAATAATTGACTATCATCCCAGAAAGGCTAACGTGGTAGCAAATTCTTTGAGTAGAAAGACGTTTGCAGCTTTACAAGCTATGGATACAAGGTTATCTTTGACTGGAGACGGTGGTCTATGTGCAGAGTTAAAACTTAAACCAACATGGTTGGAATGAATAAGAGAATTGCAAAGTAAAGATGAAAGGTGTTTGAAAAGAATTGATCAAGTAATGAGCAAAAAGATTAAAGACTTTGAGGTTAAGTCGGATGGAAATTTGTATTATAAAGGAAGAATTGTGATACCAGATTATGAAGAGTTGAAGAAAGATTTATTGACAGAGGCTCATTACAGTCCATTGACGATGCACCCGGGTGGAACTAAGATGTATATGGATTTAAAAGGTCGATATTGGTGGCCAGGGATGAAACGAAGCATTACTGAATTTGTGTCCAAGTGCTTAACATGTCAACAAGTCAAAGCCAAACATCAAGTACCGTCTGGATGCAGCCACTTTTCATTCCACAATGGAAGTGGGAAAATGTAATAATGGACTTTGTTTTGGGGTTACCCCTGACTCCAAACAAAAGAGATTCAATTTGGGTAATTGTTGACCGATTGACCAAGTCAGCACATTTTCTTCCTGTCAGAACAGATTTCTCTATGGAAAAGTATTCAGAGTTGTATATTAGAGAAATTATTAGATTGCATGGAGTACCTGTTTCTGTAGTTTCTTATCGAGATCCTCGATTCACCTTGAGATTCTAGAAATCCTTACATGGAGCGTTGGGGACTCATTTAAATTTTAGCACATCTTTTCACCCTCAGACAAACGGACAATCAGAAAGAACAATTCAAATATTCGAAGATATGTTGCTAGCATGTGTCATTGAGTTTAAAGGGTCGTGGGAGAAATACTTACCACTGGCGGAGTTCGCTTACAACAATAGTCATCAGTCTAGTATTAAAATGGCACCCTATTAGGTATTATATGGGAGGAAGTGTTGTACGCCATTAAAATGGTATGAGCTCAAAGATCGAAGTGTTCTTGGTCCAGATTTGATTCAAAATATGGAAGAGAAAGTTCAGGAAATTCAGCATAACCTAAAAGTGGTATTTGATCGGCAAAATTCCTATTCGGACCTTTAAAGAAAAGAGATTGAATTTGAAGTTGGGGATAAAGTATTTCTGAAGGTATCTCAATGGAAAAAAGTATTACGATTTGGTCGGAAAGGAAAGCTAAGTCCTAGATTCATCAGGACATATGAAGTTGTTAAAAGAATAGGACCAGTAGCATATCAGTTATCTTTTCCACTAGAAATGGAGAAAATCCATAATGTTTTCCATATATCCATGTTACAAAGATACATGTCCGATCCTTCTCATGTTGTTGCACCAGAACAAGTAGAAATTCAACCTGATTTGTACTATGAAGAGGAACCAATACAAATTTTGGCTCACGAAGTTAAACAATTGAGAAATAAATCGGTTTCGTTGGTCAAAGTTCTTTGGAGGAATCACAAGGTAGGAGAAGCCACTTGGGAACGTGAAGAAGATATGCGACTTCAATATCCTCATCTGTTCGTGCAATGAAAATTCGAGGACGAATTTTCTTAAGGGAGGGAGATTTGTAACATCCTCCATACCGGGTTAGTGATCAAATTGTGAAATTTTAAAATTCAGTGATCAAATGGGATAAATTGCAAAGTTCAAAGAATTGAGGGAAATGTTTTATGTAGGATTAATCAGCAATGAAGGAGGAATTAAATGGGCAAATGAGTCTTTTGACAAGGAAACAATTAAATATTAGTTGATGAGATTTTATAAACCACGTGGAAGTTAGTAGAGAAGTCAAAAGTTTCCAGATTTATCTTCTTCTTCTTTCTTCTTCTTCCCCGTGAGACCAAGCTAAAGGTGAGTTTTCTTGTTAATCAAATTCTTGATGAATTTAAGGTTTCTTATTGATCATTAGATGATAACTAAGCTTAAGGAAAGCTTAAGTTATATTAAAATCATAAGATGATGGGGTTATGAAGGATTAAAGAAAGGAAGTAGAAAAGTAAAATCTTGGAATAGAGTTCATAATAATAATTAGAAATGGGATTTGACTTGTCATCAAGGTAATTAAAGGATATGAAGCGTTAGAATTCGATTTAGAACATGTTGGAAATTGAGTGAAATTCTTAAATTTTATATGGAGAATTGGATTTCTAAGTTTTAAAGGTATCGAATGGATAATAATTAGTTTAAGTAAGTGTATGCAAGTTAGGGATATAAAAGGAGATGAAATATAAAGTGTAGAGAAGATTATAAAGAGATTTTCGTGCTTAAAATGATATTTCTGGGCTATGTGCATCGATGCACATTCAATGTGCACCGATGCATAAAGGATAAATCCTAGAAATTATTCGAGGTGTATCGATGCACACGAAGTGCATCGATGCACTCTTTTAAAATACAAACATCGAATACCATCAATGCATCGATGCATAAGGAGTGTATTGATGCACCCCCTTAAATATAAACATAGAATAGGATTTATGCATCGATGCATGGTGTGGTGCATCGATGCATACCTTCATTAAAAGATGAAAATGGCTTTTCTTTTAGCCCAAGAAATGATAGTTTAGAATACATTAATTAGTATACTGATTAGCATCAATGAATTACTCTGTAGATACTGAGCCTAAACGAGTTCCAGAATAATTGCCTCGTAAGATCGATCGAGGAAAAAGCAAGGAAATATAGGTGAGTGCATATGCATAGCATGAATATGTATTCTATTCAGTTCTAGACTTGTGATAAGTCTAGATTCAATATTTTGATACATGATTGCATTTCATATTATGATACATGACATGAATTCATATTATATGCATTAAGTGACATGAATATGCAGGAAATGTTGTATAAGCTATGTGATACAATGATGGAACATGATATGTTTATGTGATAAAGGTATGGAAAATATATGTCTATATAATATAAATTATGGGAATGGTGGAAGCCCATGTTTTGTAGATGAGAACTATAGATATAGTTGGCATGCCAAGAGTAGAGGGTCTACGCGGTCCTTCGGGACATATATGTATTCTTTGGAACATGTGTGAGGTCTTTTAAGACACATACTTGATCCTTGGCATATGTATATGATTCTTAAGGAAATTTTCTACGTGGTCCTTAGGGACAATCTTATATGGCACTATGATGCAATTCTACGCGGCACTTCGGTGCATTTATATGAGCTGTGGTGACAGCATAGTGCACAACCTCACAGTACTCACATACCTTAGGTTCTCAGTATGGTATCATGGGCCAATAATCTTATTAATATGAATTCATGAATGTTAATATATTATGCTTACAGGTAAAGAACATGGTGATATAAACTACATGGTTAAGCATTTGATTTTGTCTCATTCCATTTAATTATGGCATTTCCATTACATTTCTTTGTTATCATTATTATTATATTGCCTCACTAAGTCGATGACTTAGCGTGTGAGTGTTTCACGCGTAGGATCTGAGAAAGTAGTCGATCAAGGTTAAGCAGTTGGACAACCTTACTCCTGTAACTATCAGATCAGAGGTAACTTGAACAGTAGGACCTTTTGTTATATAAATGAATGTTGGCATGTAATCAAAGTGTCAAGTGGTGTATGCTCTGATTATTTTGATAAATTTGTATTAACATATGTATATTATTGTATTTTAATAATATAAGTTCAAATGTTTTATCGGTTTTTTTAGTACTGTTTTGTTTAGTCAATGTGACATCATGAACTCATATCCGGGTCGGGTACGGGTTGAGGTTATTACACATCCACACTAAGGATTTATGAAATCTACTAGATTTGCAAACCTTTGGACAAGTAGTATCTTTACAACAACACGCAAGGTTTATACCCAACATCTTTCTTATACTCTCTCCACAAGAGGAATTACAAATTTAACAAACAAAAAAATATCTTATAAAAGGAAAATAAGTTTGCAAACAATAATTACTCTCCCAAAATCACACTTGAGCAATATTAAACAAATTAGCTCACAAGTTTTTTACAAAAGAATATGACAATTTTAGCTCAAAAACTCTTTTGATGTTGGTTTGATCTTTCATTGATCTTTCTTATTGTTCTCCATTTGAATCTTTATACTTTTTATATCTTCTAATACTCTTCTAGCTGTTGGAGCCATTTTTTGTTGATTAGTGTAACTTCCTAATCCAATACGACATGAAGATCGACGAATCACAAGCTTGGTGCCACACTAATAACCAAACTATACTACATGTGTCCTTTACATGCACATGCTAGTAAACGCAAATATTAGTATGTGAAGATGCTAAGCTAAGCATACATATAGAGGTAGGCATTGTGGTCTGTCATGAGGGTATTACTGCATCTCAGAGACATAAACCTCTTTAGCTTACCAAAAGTGGGAACCATAATTTTTACATCGGAAGCGTTCACCCGACCAACCTACTTATTACAAGTACTTGGGGCATCTAAGCTCGGTCGATAAAGAAGTGTCTTGTGCACTAGTTGAGACTTATCCGTACATTTCTAACAAACAAATGTTCACCCTGCTACTAAAGTATCTCAGGTGTCCTGAGTGTTCCTCGAGTATCATACAAGGGCTAGTTTTATGATTTCCTATTTTTAGCTCATTTATAAATGTAATTATAATTATTAACGTTATTCTCAATTGAAATCTTCTTCGCGAAGTTTCGATGTCCTTTGCTCGTCCTACCCAAATTCTTAAAATTATAAGGGTTCCTTACCCAAATAAAAATGAGGGTATTGATACTCTTAGTTGAAGTATCGATACTATGGCACACTAGGGTTTCAATACCAAATTTGGTTTCGACATTTTGGAAAATTTCCTAGTATCGATACTCCTGTAGCATCGATATTTCTATATGAGGGTATCGATACTGCCCCGAGTATTGATATCAAAAATAGCTTCGATGCTTTCAAAAATCTCCCAGTATCGATACTCCTCCTGATACCAAAATTGGCTACTAGAATTCTAAATTAAAAAATGGTGTGGATACTAGCCTTTGAGTATTGATACCTAGAGATCAGTATCGATACCTCTTAAATGAGTATCGATACTCTAGACCTAACTAGTTTATGAAATTTAACTATACGAGAAACAATATATGTATTATTCATCCAGTACCAATACCCTAACCCAGAAATGTCTAGTTTTAGGCACGAAAATGCCACCTAACACTACTCATTTTCCCTTTAAGGCCATCAAATGATGTTTAAGTTTTATATAAGTTTATAATGGTCATTAAGAGTCATTTTGCATGTTTAAAAACACTTCAAACTATAATTTACCATAGGCATGCTCATACGCTTCATAACTAATGCAAGTTAAGTAAGGGTATTAAAAGGTTTACAAATGGTATAGGAAGGTCTTCATTCGGAATACCCCACTCTAGGACAAGCTTAGTAAAAACATATGAATAAGTAAACCCCAAATCTATCAAGGTAGTATTATAAGTGTTCAAAATGGTAAAGATATTATGACATCCGCTAGCTCACAGTCCTCTTGTGACCTTATTTCATACTGCCTCGAAGCGACCTTAGCCCTAGGTCTAACTACTAATCTAGTAATACTGGTACATTGTTATCTCAAAACTGAGCTACATCTCCTTTGAACAGACCCTCATCCCCTCTAGGCATACTGGGCTGATCTCTAGGCAACTGGTGGTATTGCGCTCTCTACCTCAAGACAATCTCAAATGAAATACTCTAGTGAACCGCAATCGAAGCACACCTTGGTAACCTGATGACATTATCTAGTATGCATTTTACCACAGTGTCCACAGAGATAAGGATATGAACCTCTAGTATTCATCATAGAGACCGTAGGTAGAGGCCTCCTATAGGACTTCGACCCCTATCGATATCATGAACTCTGTCCTGTCTTTTTAGACTATGGTAGTAGAAACCTCCTCATTCCTCAAGAGTCCATGGCTCTATTGAATGTAGACTGGGAGGGTCTAACTAAATATGGTGTCTTCTTACTCTCATGGCTTGCACTCTCTCAATCGTTTTGGTTTAGTGAGCCATCTCTGTAAAAACCCTAGGGGATCAACTGGTAGGTGAGAGAGAATATCGATGTACAATCCCTTTTTGAACCTGCTATAGTGAAGCTATTTTGTCACTACTAATTATGACGTATAGCGGTTCAGACAAAGGAATAACGCCCATACTCGAATACAAAACAATTTTCCTGAACTAAGTACGTAAACTGGTCTCTCAAATCATTAGTATAGGCCTCTATAATAAATTCATGTTTGAACTCCGCTAGAAAGTACTCTTACGTCGACCTCTTTAGCTCAAAGGCCAACTCGACTGTCTCTCACCAATTGATGGCATCACCCTTCAGCAAGGCAGTGATGCATTTGAACTTACCCTCAAGGATAAGATGTAGTTGTTATATAGTACATAGGGTTTCACGAAGCCATTAGTTAACAGCAATAGGATCTTTGTCCCCTAAACCCAAAATATTAGTGGTCTTACAGCAAGGTAGTCTCTCCATATGTATTTTTTGTACTAAAAGTGGTGGAGCTAATGGTGTGAGTGCGGTAGGTGCTCTCGGGATAGCCTTAACGATGTGCCTAAGGGCAGTTGTGATGACTTTAAAGAATGTAGCCTCATATATCCCCGCGTCCTATATGATGCCCATGGCCTCGAAGTCCAAGAGAAACTTATAACCAGTATCTCCTACGAATGATTCGTGACCCTCCTAACTACGCATTAGATCTTCGATCATATCCTACTAATTTTAAAGAAAATAGGAGTCATTATTGTCATTCCAAATATTTACGTACTCTTGACACTCTAAGGGCATGTACATCACTGACACTTATAGACTCTAACCCATGGGTCCTAGTAATGACTGAACCTGAAGCTCTGATACTACAAAATATAACACCAAATCTGATTTGACCTAAAATCTAAACGATTTGGATATTACACGAAACAACTAAAGTGACCAACCATTTTTTTACAACATTTTTCAAAACAACATAAGTATACATCCATAAATGAAGAAAACATAAACGTTCAAGTTTTACAAATAGGAGAGCTCACAAATAAAATCTCTATATAACATTAGAGTTTAACAAAAAAAAAGTTATGAATCAATTATACAAAAAAGTCTATAAAATGATGCCCTCTAAAATAACCAAGGCGTACTCTGAAGCTCGATTAAATCTGAAATATGCAACCTGGAGATAAGCTCCTCCAAATGACACATAAGAACATGTGAATGGAAACAAATTTCAAATGCTAATCTACGAGCTCAATGCTACACTAATAATTATATTAACTACATACATCCATTAAATATGTATGCTAACAAGTATAGTCACTATGTAATGAAATACATCAAACATATATTATATCAAAGCGACATGCACATTCAAAAACACAAAGTATAGTAGCATTGCCATGAAATAACTAAAGTGCCTTAGTATTAGTACGAAAGTTCCTCAGTACTGATACGAAAGTTCATTAGCACTGATACTAAAGTGCCTTAGCACTGCTATGAATATATTCATATGTCTCACAAACATATTTATTTGATGATCGTCATATATTCGAGTAACTCAAGTGTCATTGTCATTTCCTGAGTATCAAGCAAAGGCATAAGTCTTATGTATTATTTCTTTATAACATTCTTTGCTTATCACATAATATTTTGGGTTTTCACTTTCTGTTGAAAACATTTTGATATTTCGATATAACAAATTAAGTTAAATGAATTTTAAGATTTTCCAAAAAGGTTTTCTAAGTATATTCGATATAATTATTCGAATATCAAAATATTACTCCAAATCTTTAAATGTCATTTTTATTCCTTACTCAAGTGTAAACTTAAGTTTTAATCTTAAAATAATTTCAAAACGATTTTACAAAATATTTCGAACCATCTCAAAGCCAAAAATTCCAGATTGCTCAGAGGGAATCGATTCCCCCCAAGGGGGTATCGATTCCCCCCTGAATGGTTTGGCTCTGAGAATTCCAGTATGCTCGGAGGGAACCGATTCCCCCCCCCCTAGGGGATACCGATTCCCCCCTGTGTAACGGTCGAAATATTTGAATTTTACACTTAGGGAACCGATTCCCCTTAAGGGGTACCGATTCCCCCCACGCTCCAAACTGTTTTATTAATTGATTTCACACTAAAACGGCTATATTATCTTCATTAATGATCCCCAACATTCAGAAGTGATTCAAGGTGTATTTAAGCAAGCTTAGAAGCCATTGATCAATAACAAGAAACATCAAGCAACTAGAATCAAGAGAGAATCAAAGAGAAAGCATCAAACCTCAAGTTTGAGCATTTCAAACCTATTTTTCATCCAATATTCATTTTGCTTTCAAGAACACTTATTGTGCTCAATTGTATTCATTCTTGAGTGTTCTTTTCTTTGTTATAGAATTGTGCAAACAATCTACCTTTTGAGGATTTCCTTGTAAGTTTACAAATTTGTATTGTTCTCTTTGGGAGAGAGTGTTCTCAAGAATTTGGGGTATAATTCTTTAGGGTTTGTAAGGTTACTCTTTGTCCTCAAAAGAAAGACAAATTAGTGAATTTGTGAAAAATCCTTAGTGTGGATAGCTAAGGTAGTGGACGTAGACTTTGGTTGAGAAAGTCGAACCACTCTAAATCGCTGTGCAATTTCTTTCAATTTTCTGCAAAAGCTTCCACCAAAATTTTTATTGCCAATTCACCCCCCTCTTGGCCAATTCCGTCAATCAATTAACTCAACAATTGGAATCAGAGCCTAACTCATTTGAAGGTTTAATCGCCTCTTGAGTTGATTCGGGAAGATTTACATCGATAATCAAAGTCATCAATGGCCTCTACTTCAAACTTCGACTCCGGTCTCGATTCGATGCCCGTCAACAAGCCTCCTTTCTTCGATGGGGCTAATTATTCCTATTGGAAAAATAGGATGATGTACTTCATTCAAGCAAGTGACATAGGAGCATAGAATGTCGTAGAAGAATGATACTTCAAGCCTCTCACTCATCCAAGATTATGGAATGAAGGAGAGACAAAAATGTTCCAACTGAACTCCAAAGCCATTCATATCATATTTTGTGCTCTTAGACCAGATGAATACGAAAGAGTTTCATCTTGTACAAACGCCAAAGAAATATGGGACAAACTTCAAGTCACTCATGAATGTACCGATGAGGTAAAGAAATCTAAAATTAGTATTCTAACGCATAGCTATGAAAATTTCAGGATGAAACCAAATGAAGATATCAAAGCTATGACGGATAGATTCTCAACGATTGTCAATGGTCTCAAATCATATGGAGAGATCATTTCAAATGAAAAGCTTGTGAGGAAGTTAGTCTACTCCCTCCCAAAGTCGTGGCAATCAAAGAAGACGACAATCATCGAGTCTAAGGATCTAACATCCTTAACTCTTGAAGAGCTAATCGGTTCACTCCTCACTCATGAAATGATGCTTGAAGATTAGGTGGACCTTGATAAGATTGAAGAGACGCCAAAGGAGAAGGAGAAGAAGAAAAACATTAGAGTTGCTCTCAAATCCACAAAAAATAAGAGTGATTCGGATGAAGATGACGATGACAAGAAAATGACATTGTTTGCCAAACGGTTCAGAAAAATGATGAGACCTTACCGAGGAAGAAAATTCAAACGAAATGAAGGCCTAAAAAATGAATGCAAAAAGTCGGGCATGTCAAATATGATTGCCCACAACTGAAGAGAAAATGTCAATCAAAAAATAAGCACAAGGCTCATATGGCTACATGGAGCGATGAAGAAGGTTCCGATGAAGAGGAACAAGAAGTAGCAAACTTGTTCTTGATGGCATTCGGGGAAGATTCTAAGGTAACCTCTAACTCATCTGATTTTGATGATTTATCCTATGATGAGTTATTAGAGGAATATAATGGGTTGACTACGGATTATGAGAAATTATTTTTAAAATATAAAAATGATGTTTCAAAATTAAAAAATGAAAATAAACTCATATCCAAAACCAACAACGATCTTGAAAGTAAAATCAAAGATTTGCAAATCAAACTATAAGGGTTTGAAAAGAAAATTTTGGATTTGCAAAATTTACTTTCAAAGGTCAATGATGATCATCAAAAGAAAATTGATGATCTTAAAACTTCTTTTGATAAAGTTGGAACAAAACGTTTTGAAAATGGAGAAAATTCAAAATCCAACTTTGTTAGAAAAAGTTTTAAAAACTACAATCATAGAGGTCCCCAAAGAACCTCTAATGGAAAAATCGTTAGAAGTATATGGGTTCCTAAAGAGCTCATTACTACTAAAGATAAGGATATCCTACACAAATGGATACCTAAGGGGACTAAGATTTTGGAAACTAATAAATATGGACCCAAAAGAATTTGGGCACCAAAAATTAGAAATTAATCTATGTTTGTAGGAAAAGGAGCATTGCTACAAGGCACGAGAAACAAATCCAAATTCTTGGTACCTTGATAGTGGATGCTCACGATACATGACCGGAGACAAAAATCGGTTCATTGAGCTTAACGCCAAAAATGGAGGAGAAGTGACTTTTGGTGATGATTCAAAAGGTCACATTGAAGGTATTGGTACTATTGGTAATATCTCTTCCATACAAATTAAGAATGTTTTATATGTGAATGGATTAAAGCATAATCTATTGAGTATTAGTCAATTTTGTGATAAGGGATTCAATGTCATGTTTGATATTAATGGTTGTAAGGTCATTGACATTGCATCTAATCATATTATGCTTGTTGGTCATAGAATAGGAAACATATACATGGTGCATTTAGATTCTATTGATATGACTAATTTGTGCCTAGTTGCTAAGGATGAACATGATAGTTGGTTATGGCATATGAGACTAGGACATGCTAGTATGAGTGTTTTGCAACGGCTAATTCAAGGTGATTAAGTTCGAGGGTTGCCTAAGCTTAAATTTGATAATGATAAAATCTGTGATGCTTGTGCTAAAGGAAAACAAAAGCGAGTTTCTTTTAAATCCATTAATGACGTATCAACTAGTAGAGTATTACAATTGATCCATATAGATCTTTTTAGGCCAACTAGGACTACTAGCTTGGGTGGAAAATAATATGCATTTGTCTTGGTAGATGACTATTCTAGATATACTTTGGTTCTATTCTTAAGTATTAAAGATGAAGCATTAGAAAAATTCATCACATTTTCAAAAGTAATCCAAAACGATAAAGGTTACTCTATAACTAGTGTTAGGAGTGATCATGGCACTGAATTTGAAAATCTTGGATTTACTGAGTTTTGTAATTCTAATGGTATTAGTCACAATTTTTCAGCACCTAGAACCCCTCAACAAAATGGAGTTGTTGAGAGGAAAAATCGAACTTTAGAAGAAATGACTAGAACCATGCTTTGTGAAAATAATTTGCCAAAATATTTTTGGGCGGAAGCCACAAATACCGCTTGTTATGTTGTAAATCGAGTAATGATAAGGCCTATTTTAAAGAAAACTCCATATGAAATTTTCAAAAATAAAAAGCCTAACATTAGCTATTTTCATCCTTTTGGATGTAAATGTTTTGTTTTAAACAACGGTAAAGAAAACCTTGGCAAATTTGATGCTAAAAGTGATGAAGGAATTTTTCTGGGTTATTCCTTAAATTCTAAAGCTTATCGAGTATTTAATAAAAGAACTTTAGGTGTAGAAGAGTCTATACATGTTGTTTTCGATGATAATACCCTTCCGAGGAAGGATTCTTGTGTGAATGATGATGTAGGTATTATAAATACAAATGAAGTTAGACATAACGTTGAAGAACCATCATCAAAAGAAGAAACAAAAGATGAGGTAACTCATGATCCTATTGAGAATCCAACCATTGAAGAAAGGGAAGTATCTTATCCAAGAGAGTACAACTATGTCAAGGATGGTGAGATTATAGGTGATCCATCCAAAGGGGTAACAACTCGATCTTCTCTTAGAAATATTTGTAATTATGTTGCATTTATTTCATGCATAGAGCCTAAGAATATTAAAGAAGCATTAAAAGATGAACATTGGATTATGGCTATGCAAGAAGAATTAAATCAATTTGAGAGAAGTAAAGTATGAACATTAGTTGAAAGGCCTAGTAATAAATCTATTGTAGGTACTAGATGGGTATTTAGGAATAAGCTTGATGAGAGTGGTAATATAGTGAGAAACAAGGCTAGACTTGTTGCTCAAGGGTCTACTCAAGAAGAGGGCATAAACTATGATGAAACATACGCTCCCGTAGCTAGGATGGAAGCAATTAGAATGTTATTAGCATTTGCATGTTTTCATGAATTTAAATTATATCAAATGGATATTAAAAGTGCATTTTTAAATGGTTTTATAAAGGAAGAAGTATATGTGGAACAACCTCCAGGTTTTAAAGATTCAAAATTTCCAAATCATGTTCTTAAATTGAAAAAAGCGCTTTATGGTTTAAAACAAGCTCCTAGAGCTTGGTATGAAAGATTGTCAAATTTTTTAATTGAAAAAGGTTTTTCAAAAGGGAAGGTTGACACTACATTGTTTTTAAAGAAAAAAGGTAAAGATTTATTAGTAGTTTAAATTTATGTTGATGATATAATATTTGGTTCTACTAATGATGTTCTTTGCCAAGAATTTTCTAAGCTAATGCAAAGTGAATTTGAAATGAGCATGATGGGGGAGCTCTCATTTTTCTTGGGACTCCAAATCAAGCAAAGAAAAGATGGCATCTTCATAAATCAAGCTAAATACGTCAAAGACATGCTTAAGAAGTTTGGAATGGAAAATGGCAAACCTCATGACACTCCAATGAGCTCTTCAACAAAGCTTGACTTAGATGAAGGAGGTAAATGTGTAGATGTTAAATTATATAGGTCAATGATTGAATCTCTACTTTATCTAACTGCAAGTAGACCGGACATCATGTTTAGTGTTTGCTTATGTGCTAGATTTCAATCATGCCCTAAGGAATCACATTTATTAGTTGTTAAGAGAATCTTTAGATACCTTAAGGACACTCCTAGTTTAGGACTTTGGTATCCTAGAGACTATAGCTTTAGCTTGCATGCTTTTTCTGATGCGGATTATGGAGGATGCAAATTAGATAGGAAAAGTACCTCCGGTACTTGCCAAATCCTTGGAAATATGTTGATTTCTTGGTTTTCAAAGAAACAAAATTGTGTTGCATTATCTACCACTGAAGCCGAGTACATTTCAGCTGGTAGTTGTTGTGCACAAGTTTTATGGATGAAACAACAACTTTTTGATTATGGAATTGGAGTTGGTACCATTCTTATCAAGTGTGATAATACTAGTGCTATTTGTGTTACTAAAAATCTCATCCAACACTCTAGAACTAAGAACATTGAAATAAGACATCACTTCATTAGAGACCATGTCACGAAGGAAGATGTAGTTCTAGAATTTGTTGATACTTTGCACCAATTAGCGGATATCTTTACAAAACCTTTAGACAAGGAAAGATTTTGGACACTTAGGAGAGAATTAGGTTTAACTGACCTATCTTCACTTAGTGTTTAAAAATAATAATTTTTAGCACTTTTAAGACTAAATGAAAAATGTTAATTTTTGATTGCATTCATTGCTATTAGTTAGGGGGAGTTTATGATTCTTGATGAAAAATTAATTTTATGTTCAAATATCGTTTAAAGAATAATTTGATTGTTTGAACATGATTAATTTTCAATATATGAGTTGCCAATACCACTAGAGAAAATTAATTTAGCATTTTATCTGTTTAAAATCAGATTTTAGCATTTTGGTGCAGAGGGAATCAATACCCCCATGAGGGAACCAATTCCCCCTTTGAAGGGGAACTGATTCCCCCTAGGGGAATCGATACCCCCATGGGGTTCTGGTTTTATCGGGCAGAACCCTTGGGTTTGGTTCAAAACCCTTTTTCTTCTCTTTTTGCCGCCTATCACTCTGCTAGCATCATTAAAATCGTGCAAACAACATCAAAATCCACTCAATCTCATCTTTCAAGGTAAATTTTTCTAAAACTCTCTATTTCATTGATTTTGAACATAGGACTAGTTTTAATTAGTTCTAGATAGAAATAGTGATCGGGCATTGATTGTTTAGTGATTAGAAACTAGATATTACAACTAATTTCATCAAAAACACAAGATTTTGACAAAATATTTGAAATTTTCGAAATAATAAAAAAATTGTTTTTTAAATTATTGTGTTTTGATTGAATTATGTTGTTGTTATGAAAACTATACATATATTGTTTTTCAAAATCTTATTTTTCAATAGTTTTCAAAAACTTTTCCCATTAGGATTGAATTAGAGAACCTTGAAATATTGAGGACTCAATTGAGTTTTGGGATTGATTGAATTGCATACATGTGTTTTCTAAATTGCAGGTTATCCATTCTATTCTGATTTCCTAAACCATGTCCAATCCTAAACGTGCTAGGTCATCATCTAGTCGCTCACAACCAAATCCATCTCCAAATCCTCCTCCTATTCCTGAAATTCCAATTCCTAATCCTAATTCAGTTGATCCCAATATAACGATCCAAAACTCGTGCTTCAATCATCCTGGTCCTAGAAATCATCGTTTTTGGTATTATCAATATTTCGACTCTTACAAAATTAGAGAAGAACGTATCCCTTCTCGTCAAGCTATGTTAGATATTAATTTTAAATATCTTCCTCTTTTACAAAAGTGGAAATTTGACAAACTCTTTGAACTTGAACCCATTGTCTATCATCAACTTGTTCATATTTTCTATTCTAATGTCGTTTGTGTTAAAAACCGAACTGAAACCGAAACCATAGGAGTTCGTTCCTACCTCCTAGGACAATTCTTATATATTGACTCGACTTACATAGCCAATGCATTCGGATTAGATAATGATGATATTTCAAATGGAAAACAAATTTTAGGATCTCGTTATAAAAGAAGGGATAGTGCAAGTGTCTTAGACCTTCATGAATGTTTTCTTCATCTAATGATTTCTTGGTGGTTTCGACCATTCGGAGGTCGTTATTCTACTCTTAGAGAATTGGATATTTGGTGGTTACATTGTTTCGAAAACAATATTAAAATAAACCTACCTCAGATCATTTTTGTTGAAATTGTTGAAACCGTAAATCTTGTTCCTAACAAGAAACTCTGTTTATCTCTAGTTTACGGTTGCATTTTGAGTAATCTATTTTCTAAAGCCGGGCTTAGAGTAGGTCTAGATGCCTCATTTCCTCTAAAAAACAAATTAATCTCCTTTCTTTAATAAGATCGGGATGGATAAAGGATAAGGAAACCGGTGAATGGGTTCGATCGTCTAAAAATACTCCGGGAGCTAGTTCTTCACGAGCTCAACCAGAATATGACGACGATCCTGAGCTTCAACAATTAATGTGAGACATCGATGAAGCCGAAGATCAGCCTGAGGAGCAGCCCGAGGAGTAAGCACAACAAACGCATCAAATGCCTCCATATTTTAAATCTTTTATGGAGACATTCGATTTCCGATATGCTACCATGGATTCACACTTTACTTCTATAGAGTCCAATTTATCCACAATGGGAGCTCAACAATTAGAAATCCTCCGAGAGATGCGCACAAACAACGCTTCGATGAATGAACGTATTGATGCACTCTCACAAGAGATGGCCGCTATGCGAGCTCGTTTTCCTCCTCCCGATCCGGATGTTTAATTCTACATTTAGCTTTAAAACTTTGAACTAAAAGATTATTGTTTCAACATTTTGAATATTTTGGATTGTTTGATTTTGTGGATTGTTAGACTTTGGATTTGTTTGGATGTTTAAACTTATATATTGTGTGGTTAAATTTATTCATTATTGCATCATTTAAATCATGTTAGGTATATGGCCAATTTTGCCATGTCACATTAATTATGAATATTGATTATGGAACTAATGGCTAACATTTCTCTTGATTGTGATCTTAGCAGCTTAAACTATATATATTCAATTGGCTATATGATTTAAAAACCTTGTTTAAAATCTTTTACAAATCTTTTTGATTTAACAAAAAGGGGGAGAAGTGTTAAGTGTTTTAAAGGGGGAGAAATGTTAAAGTAAGGGGGAGTAATTTTTCAAAAACGTCGTTTTTGATTTCAAATTCTTAAAATTACTAAAAAGTTTTGTTATATCAAAAAGAGGGAGATTGTTGAAAACATTTTGATATTTCGATATAACAAATTAAGTTAAATGAATTTTAAGATTTTCCAAAAAGGTTTTCTAAGTATATTTGATATAATTATTCGAATATCAAAATATTACTCCAAATCTTTCAAATGTCATTTTTAATCCTTACTCAAGTGTAAACTTAAGTTTTAATCTTAAAATAATTTCAAAACGATTTTACAAAATATTTCGAACCATCTCAAAGCCAAAAATTCCAGATTGCTCAGAGGGAACCGATTCCCCCCAAGGGGGTACCGATTCCCCCTGAATGGTTTCGCTCCGAGAATTCCAGTATGCTCGGAGGGAACCGATTCCCCCCCAGGGGGTACCGATTCCCTCCCTGTGTAACGGTCGAAATATTTGAATTTTACACTTAGGGAACCGATTCCCCTTAAGGGATATCGATTCCCCCCACGCTCCAAATTGTTTTATTAATTGATTTCACACTAAAACGGCTATATTATCTTCATTAATGATCCCCAACGTTCAGAAGTGATTCAAGGTGTATTTAAGCAAGCTTAGAAGCCATTGATCAATAACAAGAAACATCAAGCAACTAGAATCAAGAGAGAATCAAAGAGAAATCATCAAACCTCAAGTTTGAGCATTTCAAGCCTATTTTTCATCCAATATTCGTTTTGGTTTCAAGAACACTTATTGTGCTCAATTGTATTCATTCTTGAGTGTTCTTTTCTTTGTTCTAGAATTGTGCAAACAATCTACCTTGTGAGGATTTCCTTGTAAGTTTGCAAATTTGTATTGTTCTCTTTGGGAGAGAGTGTTCTCAAGAATTTGGGGTATAATTCTTGAGGGTTTGTAAGGTTACTCTTTGTCCTCAAAAGAAAGACAAATTAGTGAATTTGTGGAAACTCCTTAGTGTGGATAGCTAAGTTAGTGGACGTAGACTTTGGTTGAGAAAGTCGAACCACTCTAAATCGCTGTGCAATTTCTTTTAATTTTCAGCAAAAGCTTCCACCAAAATTTTTATTGCCAATTCACCCCCCTCTTGGTCAATTCCGTCAATCGATTAACTCAACACTTTCAAACTTATTAGAGTAGTTCTGACGGTTTTAACCCCATTTCCAAGCTCTTAACCAAAAATTAGGCTTCTTGCCCAATTCAGTATGATGTTGGTTATAATGACCCCTTCAGCATCGATATCGACCCTCAAGTATCAGTACCAATCAGTGGTACTGATACTAAAATTGGGTAATAGAATTTGAAAAGACTTTAGAGTATCGATACTATTGAAACGATTTTTTTATATTTTAAAAAACACTTTTTTAAAATAATCTATTTTGATTTAAATTTAACGAAAGAGTAATGTGATTTTAAAAATTTCTCGCTTCGAAAAATTTGGGATTCCCTTTAAATAAAATAAAAATACAGTTCGAGGAGTCGCCACTAATCTTTGATTAGGGTGTGATTAGGCACCCAAAAACATTTTGTCATTTTAATAAAAATATTAATTTTAATTAAAAAAACAAAATTATGATCTGCGTACCAAAAAAATGAGTTCGAGAATCCATTATGTGTGGGGAAGGATTAGCACCCCCACAACGCCCTAAATCAGTACCTAGTCGATTAATTAATTATCTTTGCAATGAAATTTACGAGTTCAAATTTAATTTAGTTTAAGATCCCTTAAAACAATACTCTATGAATTTTAGAACAAAATTTAATAATATTTAATTATTTCCTATCGAGAAGAAATGACCCCTCATACCTTGAGGTAATTAATTCTTACTCTAATCAAAATAAATAAAATATTATAATTTCATTGTAAGATTCAAATGCACGAAATTAAACAAATTAAAGTAAAACTTACAAATCCTTTTAGAAAGAAAAAGAGTATTCGAATATTTAAAGACGTCGAGATCGAACCTTAGATAAGTTCTAATGATATTTTCTCGAAGAATTTAAATAAACAAACATTTCTTGTTCTCTCATTCCCAATTTTTAAGAAATATTAAATTTTAGGTTTCACTTAATGGGACACATTTTCATTTTAAAATTGTTGGAAGTGGCTTTCTCATAAATTAAGACATACACCTCACGTCGACTTTAAAATGAAAAAGTATTACCCTTAGTCAAATTATTCGATATGGTCGAGTTATGCACGTGAAGATATCATATATCTCTTGCAAAAATGAAATCATGTGATTCACAAATAAATCATTCGCATACTCGCACATATGTGAACATATCAACATACAAAACAAATATAATCAACTAATTAAAGAAGACAATTACCTTACAAAAGGGCTACATTTAAAGAAATCTAAATTAGGACTAAAATATTTGAAACCTAAATCTACAGATTCGATTTAAAATCAAAGTTCTAAGACCAAATTTAGAAAATGACCATACCAGCTCATAATAGGGACTAAACCTAAACTAAGACCCTAATTAACCATAATTATTTAATATAGATGCTACCTATCCTAAAGGTAAATTTCTAAAGCCTAAATAATGTCAAAGAAATAAGAAAATAAATTACCCATGCAACAAAATTTATCATGCGAATTTAAATATGTAAAACAATCTAATTAATTAGTACGAATCAAAAGAGAGAAAAACATGAGTGTTAGTACTTAACAAAATAAACAAACAAAGGATTAAATCAAGAAACACAAAACCAACCAGGGATTAAATTCAAATTATTCGTAAGCTCAACTAAAGACTAAATTAAAATAAAGCGAAAATTAGACGTGCACATCAAGAATTAAGGCATGGATTAAAATGAAAAAAACATGCATAAATGTGAGGGACTTAAAAAAATTTAAACCAAAAGAATAAAGAAGAAGGTAAATCTGGAAAATAACGACATCAGGACAAATAAAATAGGTCAAATTCGAAAACGAACCCTTCAGGTGACCACTTTGTAAAAAGGTGTTTAAGTTTTGGGACTAAAAATGAAATAACCCAAAACCTATTATTTAAAACCCCCTAATAAAAAAATTAACCTAAACCTAATCATTTTTAACAAAACCAACTACTCAACTCTTCCTTCTCTTCCATATTCCTCTGAGAACCCTCACCAAAGCACTAAGTTGTCGCCTAAACTACCACAAAATGGAGTACATCGACACCGTTCCATGCTATGGCCACCACTAACAACCACCAGGGACATCAAAACCCAACCCAATTGACCCAAATGCCTTACTTTCTTCTATAAACCTCCTTTTAACTAATGGTCAAAGACCCCTAAAACCTTCATCCGTTCACCGACAACCATACAACGGTCGCTACTTCACTTCGGCCAACACCCTAAACACCAAAGCAAACCTTGAACTAAGCCAAAAATTTGCCTTTTTCTCTTTTCTTGAAAACCTAATGAGTAAAAAACTCTCACCTCTCGATCAGAAACTGTCAACGGTGGTCCGGTGACCTAAATCGAACTCAAACACCACTTAAAATTCATGATCTACCACATAAAACCCCAATTTGGAGTTGAAGACACAAAACCGCTCTCAAGCTACCACGACACCGTAAACCGACCACAAACGACACCCTATGAAGATCTAAACTAACCCAGCCTACCAGAATCCCTCTATTTTCCTTCTCTAAAACGTTTTCCCAAAGCAAGACATGCAAATTCAGTAAATGAAAGACTCAGCTCTACACTCTTTGACCAATTCCGGCGAGACTCAACAGCTCAGGTAAACTAATCTTCTCTCTTTTACACTGTGCTTTCTCTATTTTGTAGTTGCTTCAAAAAAATGGAGTGGAACTAGAAGATTGTTTTGTATTCTCTATGTGTATTGGAAATGGGGAAGTGATGATTCTATTTGTATTGCTCTTTGTATAAAAAAAAAGAAGAAGGGGAAGCCCTCTATTTACACTGTATTTCTGCACTATTAATTGCTTTCGAATGTGAGGGAGAGAATCATCTCTACATGTATTTCTGTGGGTTTTATAATACCCAGATTACAAAAAAAATGAAAAAATCAAAGAAAAAACCCTTTTCTCCCCCTTTTCTTGTTACCCTCTGGAGCTCTATATCCATTGCTTTGTTACCTCCTCCCCTCACCTATACCCGTTGTTTTGTAGGGGATAAGCATGGTTTTCAGAACCGGACCGGTTAACGAACCGGTCATGCTATCGGTTCACTGGTTCAACCGGTCGAACCGATCCGACCGGTCGGAAGAACCAGACGACGTCATAATTATTTAAAAAATTAAATAAAAATATCAAAAAGTATTTAATAAAAAATAATTTTTTATATCACAAGTCATATTCAAAGCAAATCATAACATATATAAGTTAAAAACCATAAAATCAAGTGAAACAAAATTATTCAAATTAACTACAACATAATATTTAAGGTAAAACATATTAAATATTAAATATAATTATATAACTATAATTAAAAAATAAATTTGGGGCTAAAAAAATCATAACAAAATGATATTGTTTTGTTTAATTTTTTTTTAAAAAAAACAATCCCACATGGCTAAGAAACATAGAAGAGCATCCCAAAAGTCTAAAGAGTAAAAATATGAGACCAAAACAATCCCACATCGCTAAGAAACATAGAAGAGCATACCAACTAACTTCTATAAATAATAGAGGTAATTTGGCATTCAAAATCATGGAGCCTTTTGGTGAGCATTGAGTGAATTATTCTTTCACTTTAATCAAGCTCGAATTTTAGGTTTCAATCGAGCTTCTAAATTTTTTTTAGTTCAAGCCTTTTCGAGTTAAAGTTTCAATATTATATTTCAAGTTCGAGTTAAACTTGATAATTTTTAGCTCGTGAGTTTGAGTCGAGTTGAGCTTACTTTTAAAGTTTTTCAAGTTCGAGTCGAGCTCATCAATACTCGAGTTTGACTTGGCTCATTTAACAAACGACGTTGTTAGGTTTAATTTTAAAAAACCAAAATTGGCGGTTTTTTCCAGTTTTCAGCCTGTCCGATTTGAACGGTTCAGCGGTTTCGGCCGGTTCACTAGTAGCGGTTCAACCGGTGTAAATTGAACCGGACTAGGCAACGGTTCCCGGTTGAACCGGCCGGTCCGGTCTAATTTTCAAAACAATGGGGATAAGCACAGAACCAATTTGTTATTTTGCTCGTGACGAGGCTTGATGGGGACCAGTTGACTTGTCTCACATGGACAGCTGAGAAAGCCATTCACGTGACTGTTGGCGACGTGGAGATCGACGTGGCTGCCTACTGGATGAAGAGAAGTTGCTGAAGGCTCTTATAATGTATTGGGCTTTGGATAGCTTTGGTTCGAGCTTTGACAGCTATTGTTTGTATCTAAGCCTGTAACCGAAATTAACAAAGTGTTAAATACTGAGATATATATTCGTAATAGCAATCCTAATATATATGATTATAATCGTATGTATATTCGTAATAACAATACAAATATTTAATATAGGTATAGATATACCTGTAAAACAATAAACCATATAATATACACACTATATGCATATGTATATAATCAACTACCCAAAATATAACTAAATAGCCCATCCCAACAATTCGAACTAATTAAATATATAAACACAAGCGAAAACTGGAAGAGGAAAATCCTGGACAAAATGAGCATCTACATATAATCTTAAGGGAGTATAGATACTACCTTTTAGGATACCGATACCATCCTAGGTATCTATGACAAAATTGGTTATTGGAACTTGTAACTTTATTACGGTATTAATACCAAAAGAATAGTATCAATACCCTATGAATAGAGTATCACTGACCAAAATCCCTTGACTTTGGTATTCCATACAAACAATATCGATATTATTTATCTAGTACCGATACCTCAAACCCATAAAACTTTGTTTTTTCTCGAGTAAAGTTCTTTTCTCTCGAGTAAAGTTCTTTTCTCTCGAGTAAACTTTGCTTATCTAGTATCGATACCTCAAACCCAATTTTTTTAAAGCTTATGAGAGTTTAAGAGGATCATAATATGTTGTTTTAGTGCATAATAAACATAAAAATACCTCATTTCCCTCATAAATCATAAATAATCCATTTTGCACACATACACACAAACAAGCAAGCAAATCACTTTTAACGATCTGCATGTCTTATATGTGATTTAGGAATGTGTTACCTTACTAATACTTGTTGGAAAAAATGTACACAAGATCACCCAAGCATCAATTTCTCCTTGTTTCTTCTCTTGGAGCTTTCTTCAACTTCTCTTACTAGACAAAAGCAAGGAAAAAGATTACTAACTTGTTTTAGTACCTAAAAGGTGTAGAAACACTATACTCAACCTTTAGAGAAATAGATTGGAAACCATCTGGAGCCTAAAAACAAAAACCTCTCTAAATCCCCATCATGGCCTCCATGACCAAACCATGAGATCTAGAGCTCAAAAGGAAGCTCTATAGGAGGAGATAATCATTCTTACCTTCAAAAATCCAGCCTATACTTGTTGGATAATTAAGTTTCTACATTTGGGATTTTAATAATGCTAAGAAGAAGACAGAGAAGGGATTTTGACAATGCTAAGAAGAAGACAGAGAAGAGGAAGAATGCAAGGGAAGCTCTCATCTTCCCAACGGGTGTCCTCACCCCAATTAAAGAATATTTACCTTATTTTCAAACAAGGGGTCTAATTACTACTTTAGTTCTTCATCTTTTAGTCTCAATTCAAAAATATCATTTTTATCATTTTCTGGGCTCAACCCAAGCCTGAATCTATACCACACTTAACCCAATTGCTTCATAACGGCCTATCATGACACTGTAAGCCCAAATGATTTACCAGAAACTACTTACCTGGTTTTTGAGGTGTTACACTCTAATGAGATGATAAGGAAAATGATAATATTTCATTTTTTATATTAAGGGAAAATTCTTGTAATCTTACCAGAGGTATCTCAACTCTCTTTAGTCGATGGAGAGATCACATTATAAACTCTTGAGTTATGATGGAATGGAGGCATCTTTGCACCTTCGACCAGAGGTGAAGTAACTTGATGCGTGAAGTAACTTGATGCCCTGAAATGAGTTCGATTAACAGGTAGAGACATTGTTATCTTGGTAGAAACAATAATGAGCTTTTTTTTTTCTTATTGCTTGGGAAATGGCATCTCGATACTTAAAATAGCAATTGAGATATTAATATTATTGAACGGAGGTATCTCAGCATTCTTTGGAGGATTCATTAAGTTGTAACAACTAGAGTGTGAGGTAACTCCTCCCCGATAAAATACCACAAAATGTATAAAAGCCTCTCAAGTTTCAATGAGTGATGATAGAGAGACTAATATTACTAGAATAGAGACATCTCTACTGATATTACTAGAATGAAGATATTCCTATCAGGAAGATGATATAACAAAACATATCTCACCGAAAATTTTCTTTACTAGTTATCTATGAAAGAGTGTAGAGATTGATGTTCAACAAATTCGATCAAGTGAAATTTGACAGACTTATTTATTAAGACACTTCCTACAAATACATTTGAGAGATTAATTGCAAACATTGAATTGCATCATTTAAAGGATCTTTAGTGATGCATATATAATGAGAAGTAAATACGCATTGTACTCTTTTTCTCTTAATCAAGGTTTTTCCTATTGAATTTTCCTAATTAGGTTTTTTATTTTTAATGAAGCAACATGTTATGCGTATTAAAGATGTATGTACTTTTTTCTTCACTAAGATTTTCTCCCACAAGGTTTTTATCTTAGTAAGGTTTTAATGAGACACGATATTTTCATAGACATTTAAGGGGGTGTTATGAATATTTATTTATGTGGATGTTTATCTTTGTCTATAAGATAAGATTTTTTTTATGTACATTATGATCATGTCTTTAATATCTATTAGTATTAGAATGATATATTATATCTACTACTTATCGAAATAAGTATAGAGTTTGGACAAATCTCTATATATACTCCACATTGAATAAAGCAATCCAAAACTACCTTTTTTTCATAATGATTTATTTTTTATCAACTTGTAAACCATTTTCTATTGATTGAGCTGTTTCCCTTAAAATTGGAAATTATTGTTAAAACAAAATCATACAACGTTTTAATTTGTTATATAGCTTGTTAATATTTAATACCAGAATCAAGTTTGCCCGAGTGGTTAAGGGGGAAGACTTCAGATCTTCTGCACTGAAGTGCGCGTGGGTTGGAATCCCACAGCCTGCAAAAAATTAAAATCAAACGAATTTTGTCAAACGATTAAAAATATTTGAAATATATACTGACTTATTCATCAACTTATAATAAATCATATATACTGACTTATTCATCAACTTGTAATAAATGTGGATAGACCGTAATTATTCAAACTAGTTTTTAACATCATTATAAATTTTAGGGTAAATCATAGTAATGGTCACTAAATTTTTCTGATGCTTGCATTTATGTCCTCCAACTTTTAAAAGTTGCAATACAATCTTTTAACATTTAGTTTGTTTGCAATATGGTCCCCGACGTAACCGGCCGTTGACGTCGTTATATTGACTTAATATAACTATTATTCAAATATATACTGACTTATTCATCAACTTGTAATAAATGTGGATAGACCGTTACAAATAGTTTTTAACATCATTATAAATTTTAGGGTAATAGTAATGGTCACTAAATTTTTCTGATGCTTGCATTTATGTCCTCCAACTTTTAAAAGTTGCAATACAATCTTTTAACATTTAGTTTGTTTGCAATATGGTCCCCGACGTAACCGGCCGTTTGACGTCGTTACATTGCCGATTAAAAATATTTGAAATATATACTGACTTATTCATCAACTTATAATAAATGTGGACAGACTGTAATTATTCAAACTAGTTATTAACATCATTATAAATTTTAGGGTAAAGTATAGTAATGGTCACTAAACTTTTCTGATGCTTGCATTTAGGTCCTCCAACTTTTAAAAGTTTTAATACAGTCCTTCAACATTTAGTCTGTTTGCAATATGGTCCCCGACGTAATCGGTCGTTTGACGCCGTTACATTGCCGATTAAAAATATTTGAAATATATACTGACTTATTCATCAACTTATAATAAATGTGGATAGACCGTAATTATTCAAACTAGTTATTAACATCATTATAAATTTTAGGGTAAAGTATAGTAATGGTCACTGAACTTTTCTGATGCTTGCATTTAGGTCCTCTAACTTTTAAAAGTTGCAATACATTCCTCCAACATTTAGTCTGTTTGCATTATGGTCCCCGACGTAACCGGTCGTTTGACGCCGTTACATTGCCGTTAGAAGAAGATGATGTGGTAGTCCTCCAGCATTTAGTCCGTTTACAATATGGTCACTAAACTTTTCAAGCGCTTGCATTTAGGTCCCCTAACTTTTAAAACTTGCAACACAATCCTTAATTTCATTCTAAACCTAAACTCTAAAATAATTTAATTACATTTTAAACTCTAAATTTTAAAATACTTTAATTTAGGGTTTAGAATATAATTAAAATATTTTGGAATTTGGGGTTTAGAATATAATTGAAGTGTTTTGGAATTTTGAACATGAATTTGCTATTTGACAATATTTACTTTAAAATAAATTTGAGGTTTGTTGCATGCACATCCAACGGTTGCCGCACTGAACATGAAAAATGCACTTATAACTTTTATTGCATAAATTGTTGAAGTAAAAGTAACAAGGCTAATCTGTCTTGTTCGAAGTTGCCGCACTTTGGTATGACAATCCAGTAGGTTTGGATGAAACTTGAGCATGCACGTCCAACGATTGCAAAAATATTAAAGAGTTTTAGTTCATAGGACTACAACATACAACCAAACAATAACTAAAATAAACCAAGAATATCAATTAATAACTCATTCAAAAGAATGACTTAATAAATAAAGGGAAAGAGGTTTGGTCATAGTCACTCCAAAAGCTAAGACGTCAAATGAGTTGTTTAAGATAGACATTAGATGCCAAATACAACATTATGAGTTGCGAATGCATTAATGGCCTACCCTTTTAACATATAATTGCTTCTAATGCTCCATGTTTAATGTTCCTCAATAGCCAAACATGATGAGAATCTAAAGCAGACAGCAGAACTAAAATCATAAGACCCCATAATTCTTGTAAATTCATGGCATGTCAGCAATAAAAGACATTATAAGACATATAGGACATTGCAAAAAATGTATATATGCCAGAAATAAAGGTGCAAATGTGTAATAATCGGGCAGCGTATCAAGTACATGCTCCAAATATATTACCCTGTCATGATGCCTTTCGAGTTACGTGCATGCAAAATTGTCTTTTAAAGTTATAATTAAATACAGATTCAATTGTAAAATTTCCAAAACATGTACAAAAAATATAGTTCGTTCACGATATATCAGTCCCATAATCAACATGAACTTATTAAAAAGAATACGAGCTCACAGGACACTGAAAACCACAGGTCAGATCAATACAACTCCCAACAAACTAGTACCAGCTGTCTCTCGGATTGAGCTTGGCGATTTCACTATGTTAATACTCACAACCAATTCCCTGATTTAAATAAAACCCAAACAAGAAGATCAAAATATTTTAGCCTAGGACCCTCTTTCACTTCTATTATGATGGACTGAATATCTTTCATAAGGAGTATTAAAAGTTTTGATTAAGAAGAAAGAAAAAAATTAGATGGTTTTGGTTCAAAACTAACACTGAATATCCAGGTCCTCAACATGCAATTCTAGAAACATAAAAATTTCAACAAAAAACACACAATGCGAGTTGAAAATGAGAAAGTGTGAAAGAGGAAAAGCTTACTTCCGGAGAGCCCAAAAGAAAAAATAAATACCTTCTTGCAAGTGAGGGGATAGACTAAGAAATAAACGCAATCGATGTTGTGTTTGAGCAATTCTTCCTCTATTTTTTCTTTGTAAATAAAAAAGTTGAGAAACAGAGCACTGCTTGGGTTTACAATTTTCCATGGAGGAAAACTGAAGAACAAAAACCAAACGAGAGTGCATGTTAGTGAAAGAGACAGAGAGGTGAAGGCGGTGTTTGGGATTTCATTATTTTTGATCAATTGTTGAAAAATATTTAACCACAAGAATTAAATGAAGAAATTATTATATGCCATTTATAAAAAATAATTTCAGCTTTGTTGGTGACTTTCAACAATGATACTTAGCTCATCATAGTAGTATTTTTCAACTCTGCATTTCTAACCCCATTTTTTTCTCACAAGCATTTCATCGAACATCTATGCTTCACCTGAGATGACTTGTATCTAACATTACACCTTGAATCGTTGATGGTCTCGATAGTCCCTTGTTCGGGTCTTCTATTAATGAACCCTTATTTATGACAACACCTCCACATAATTCAAAGTTAGATTAAAATTTCTCATGCATCCCCGACTGAAAAGTTGCATTGGAAATGAAAAGAGAGAAGAGAAAAAGAAATTTCGAGATTGAAAAGAAATTTGGGGTTTATAATGAAATTGAGGACTGTGTTATAAGTTTTAAAAGTTGGGGGACCTAAATGCAAGCGCCTGAAAAGTTTAGTGACCATGTTGCAAACGGACTAAATGTTGGAGGACTGCCACGTCATCTTCTTCTAACGGTAGTGTAACGACGTCTAACAACCGGTTACGTCGGGGATCATATTGAAAACGAACTAAATGTTGGAGGATTGTATTTTAAGTTTTAAAAGTTAGGGGGACCTAAATACAAGTGTTAAAAAAGTTTAGGGACCATTCCTATACTTTACCCTAAATTTTATAATTTTTTAATGATAATTATGAAAAAATTAAAAGATTTCTAAAAATATATACAATTTCTTAGAAAAATTGAAGATTGACAATAATATATTTTAGGGTAAATTACATGTTTAGTACTGAAATTATCAGTTTTGGCCCGTTTTAATACTTAAACTTTTAATTTTTCAAAATCATACTTAAAGTTTAGTTTTTCGCTTTATTTTAGTACACGTTCAAAATTTAACATTGAGATTTGGGGAAAAAATGAAAGTTTAGGTATTAAAACATACCAAAATTGATAGTTTAGGTACTAAGCGCGTTAAGTTTTGAACGTCGAAGTTCTAAAATGAAACAAAAACTAAACATTATGTATGTTTTTGAAAAAATTGAAACTTTAGGTACTAAAAAGAAGCAAAACTTATAGTTTAGATGTTAAATGCTTAGTTTACCTTAAATTATATATATATATATATATATATATATATATATATATATATTATATATTTAAAAAATATATTTTTAAAATATATAAAAGAAAGTCTAAAATTTTAGAAGAATTTAAATGAGAATAATCGATTTTTAACCCATATAATTGTAGACACCCATTTTCTTAAAAGATAGAAATAGCAAGAGTTCATCTCCTAAGAGGACTCTTCCACCACCATATCTTTTAAAGCAACAACCACACCAACAAACGTGCAACAACCGAGCAAGGAGTCTAGTTACATTAGGATTCTATTGATTCTAAAAATAGTTAGTTTTTTCACTATAAATACATGTAATCCTCCCCATTTGTAACACACGATTTACATACAAGATATAATGGAAAGCACGAAAAAAATACAAAGGCAAAGCTATTGTAAACGATTCGAAAAGGAAATAAAAGGTAGCATCTTTTTTTACATTGATTCGTTCATTTCTCGCATGTACATGTTATTTTTCTTGAGATTTGGTTTGAATAACCCAAAGCATGGGTTGCGTCGATGACCAAAAAGGGGTGGGGTTTCGAACCTATATATACTCCTGAGGCATGTTCATTTTTTAAAGTATTTAATATTCCCCCTAAGTCAATATTAATCTTTAATTTACCTTGAAATTTACCCTTTAATTTTACTTTTATATTAATTTCGTCCCCTATATATATATTTTTAATTATATTTATTTATTTATTTACTATATTCCTCTTTTTTATTTATATTATATTATTTTCATTATATATATCTTATATCATTATATATATATATAGATGTATTAATTTTTCTCCATTTACTATGTATATATTTTTCTTAATATTATATTTTATACGTTTTTATATATATTTTCTTAATATTCTATTTTTGTTTTTATTTATTTATATATATATTATATTTTTACTTTTTTTTCTTAATATCATGTATATATTTATTTTTTTATTTGTTTTACTTAGTATTATATATTTATTATTTTATTTGTTTTAGTAAATACTACTTTATATGTACACATTATTTTTATTCCTTTTTAATTTCTTTTACTTTTTTTTATTTTTTACTCCATTAATTTTTTCCCTTTATCTGTGTCTTTGTTTTTAAACATTTTATTCATTTTGTTTAATTTTATTATTTTATTATTATTTTTTAAGTGTTTTGTTATTTTCCATTTTTCTTGTTTTATTTATTATTCTCACGTTTGCACACTTGTTATCCTAATTCGATTTTATACTCCGCTACGAATCTAACGTTTTTATCTTTTAAGGGTATTCAAATCAATCAATTGTAAGTAATTTGAATCGGGTCTGTTAAATTTGAATTTAAATTTCGAATTTTCGCAACTAAGACAACCGGAAAATTAATTGGTACCGAAAGGGCGGTTCAAGGGTGCTAATCCTTCCTTGACCGTAACCGACTCCCGAACTCGACACATTTCTGGTAAAAACGCAGATCAGGTAAGATGGTGTTCGACCCACCTAAATTCGTTTTAAAATGGTCGATGGCGACTCCAATCCATATTTTTCAAGTCGAAGCCCAATTCCGGGGCCCAACCGAAAGACGGTTACGACAGCTTGGCGACTCCACTGGGGAAGGTAAGTGAGTCAGGCCGAAATTAATTTTCGGTTGTCTTTTTTTAGCAAAAATTACAAGTTTAAATTTTAATTTATTTATTCGATTCCAATTATTTATCTTTGATTATTTTTTTTCAAGTAAATAGTTGTACTAACCGTTTTCTAATGATTTCAGTCCTTAATGATTTTTCGTCTAAGGCTCTATACACAAGCTCCGAACCCTATTTAAGTGGGGATGAAAGCGACGCCTTCGTGTGAATTTATTCACCGTGCGGGCCTAGCAAGTAGCCTTCGGGATTCATATACCTTATGTCTTCGTGTGAATTTATTCACCGTGCGGGCATAAGGAAATGTTTCCTCTCGAGTTTAACTTAGTCCACATAAGCTTGTAATGGGCTTAGGACTAAGGGTCTGGCAAGCCCAAGGGGGCACCAGCAAAGAGAACTCGGGTACCGTTTTTTAGAACCTAAACTGGGAGACTTTGAAGGAGTTAGAGCCCATCCCAAAACCTCATTTCAAACCCTAGGATGTCAGAATTATTTCCTGCTTTACTTTCTGTTCAAAGCATGTGAACTAGAAATTTATACTGTTAGGACTTGTTCAAAATCAACTTACGGGATAGAGATCGTGTTCAGGTAGGAATAATAAGCATGTGGGGTAGATATCATGTGGGCTAGGACTTTTATTTTCATGATTATTTTTTTCACCTCACTAACCTTTTTTCATTTTTGTTCTCTTTTATTTTGTTTTCATCATTTGCATCATTTAAAAGAGGTATTGATCCACCAAAAACATGTTTGTTAAAACATAAATAATTTGCATTAATGGACAAAGGGGTTGTAATACAAGATATGAAAAACGCAGGGGTCCGGCTATGGTCAGAAAAGACTCAGAAAGAAAAAAAGGACAATTTGCAAGACAACTATGTGTCATATTCGATCAAGAAGATATGGTGCCCACAATCAAGTACATCAAAAGTTAACTTTTCAAAAATGGGTTGACAAAGGTGGCAGGGGCAAGACAAGAAAAATGTTACTGACCTCGAGAGTCCATTCAAAGACAACAAGAACAAGATGGCAAGTCACTGTCGACAAATTCAAGAAACAAGCAAATGAACTTCGGATAATCCCTTTGATGGAGGATTTCAATGGAATTTCCGATTTAGCAAAGGATGAAAGCTAGAGATGCAGTCATTCGACACTTTTTGGGAACCAGTACAAAAAACAACTCAACATTTTCACGGTTCATCCAGAGAGGTCGAAGTGGTTCAACATGTTATTCAACCGGTGAAAGACGAAGGCAAATGACTAGTCAACCTGTTCCGGGTCTAGAGGATTTAGTCCGGATGTACCTTTAAATATGTTTATTGTCTCTTAAAAGATAAAACACTTTTGTCCCAATAAAGGTTATTTACAATAACATACATGTTTTTGGATCAATGCCTCGAACATTTCATGCATTTTTGCATTTTGCATATACATTTCATTTTTAAGCATTTTCATAAACATGAAATTTCTTCATGGAGAATTCGATGAAGTGGTTTTAACCACATGACACCACATGGAAGCAAGATTGTAACATCAAAAGAAAAAATTGAAATCAGTACAGTGGGAGCCCGATCAGTTGGTTATATGACTAAGCTTGCCAGGATGATCTGAGAAAAGAGTCCATATATCCTGAGGGCTACTATGTTGAAGCTGTTTGCAGTTGCCACATAGGATGCTCCAAATATTCCTCTGAGAACTATAAGGCGCTGAAGCGCAAGATCCAAAACCTGATGGATTCAGGGGCATGGATAGTCGAAGAAGGGGGAATTACATATACCATTTGCACCTAGAGGATTGTTTTGTTTGAACACGTCTTTGATCTTTTTCTTAATCTTTTAAACGATTGAATTTATGCTACTTTCTAAGGTGGAGCAATTGAAAAAAATTTAATATTTAGTTCTTCGAATATCAAATGAATTAAGGATTCTTTTAATTCTTCAAGAATTATGGATTTTTAACACATGACAAGGTTATACCTTTTTTATTCTGTCTCAAACCCCAAAATAAAATACCTTGATTCTTTACCCAAAATAACTAATGGTTATTACCAAAAAGACCAAGTTTTGACGTTACCACCCCTTTGAAACTTTTTCATACCATACCTTTCTTTGAGTCGATAAAGTCACACCATTGTCTTTTTAGACTCAAAATTGAAATTTTTATGCCATTAAAACTCAAGGCATTGAGTTGTTCATTTGAACTTGAGCATTCTTCTAAGACACAACTTGGGGCATCTCGTAGAGAGCTTGAACATTGAGACATGTTGGGGGCAAGAAGTAGAAAGAAGAATTCATTCGAAATAATTCTATCATGCATTAATTACACTGTTTTCATGTGAATAAAATTAATCTTGAGGACTTGCATGTATGAAATGATGAACTACTTTCTTTCTTCATCCCTTCACAATAGGAGAAAATATATATACCTTGTGTCCCCTTTTGAGCCTATAGTAATTTTCTTCTGATTCAACCCTAACGAAGGATCACTCTCCACACTGGGGGCAAGGTGGAGAAAATCTACTCGAATAAGTAAAGACATTGATTCAGATGAGATACCGAAAGGTGAACCAAATGCCAAGTGCGAAGATTCAATCAGAACAAAAAGAGAAAAAAAAAGCAAAGAGAAAATAAAAAGAGAAAAAACAAAGGAAATTGAAGAAAAAAGAAGACAATATGCATATGCAAAGATTCTCTCGATTCAAACGACGTATCAAGATTCAAACTATGAGATTGATCAAATCACTGAACCACTTCACTCAAAGATCATAGAGCATCAAATGAGATTGATCAAGCACAATCATTTCTGAATCACTCCACTCGAAGATCATAGAGCATCAAGAGAGACACACATACGAGCATATTCAAATTGAGCAAGATATGATTAAAGACATCAGAATGATTTGATCTTTGGTTCAATCACCCTTAAACACTTGTTTGGGCCTTTTATCCCTTTCTTTCATAACCATGAACCATGACCTACGTTACGTGCCTTAAAAGTCCCTTCTAATCATACATGAAGTTTTGAACAGAAGAGACTATCTTCAGATTTCATCCCACCCATCAGGATTAATCTATATTTGCAAAAAATAGTGTAATTAATGTATGATAGAGAAAAATAACAAAGGGGGTTCAAGATGTAAATTACGAATGACGTCTTGAAACCAAAGGCGGATTCGAGTTGAAAACTTGAAAAGGTAACTCGAATACGAAAATTGGGCAGTTGAGGCGATCACACAAATTCCTTGATCAGGCATCGCACAATCCGAGCATGACCATGAAAGTTGGGAGTCGGAGAACACTTCCAATAGAGGAGCATACAAGGTACCCCATCAAACCTTTGAGCATTAAATAAACAAAAAATTCCAAACCTTTGACCAAACACAATAACCTGAGACTTTTTATCCTTTCCTTACTTAACCATTTCCTGAAAATAGCTTTGATCTTGGCACGTGTCAAATAGTTATAATTTATTGAAGGATTAACATTGTAATTAATTCTTTGATATCCACTGAACTCTAGTTTTATGATTCGTCTCAATTGTAAAACCGTGAAAGGGGCAATATTTTCAAAACTTCTGATTAAACATTTTTCGAAACTCTTTTAATTGATATTTTCAGAACTTTGAAAATAAAAAAGAAATAAAAACATTTTTTTTCAAAACAAGACAATCTCTCTAGAGTGGATCTTGGTAAATGACATGTGGCTCTCAATGAGGGCATCTTTGAAGATTCAAATCAAATGTTCATTTTTTAGATTTAACATCAAATTTTGGGCCATTTTTTGAGATTCAACATCGAATATTGGGGAATCTTTGGGAATTCAACATCCTGATGCAAATTATCATACTTTTTAAAGGCATTTCCTCCATATGCAGGAACAAGCACACAAAGCACGAGACTCTATCCAGGGGATAAAACATAACTAATTCATGTTACATGCATCTTAGACATACTTAAGAGCATCGCATTTATCATTTTTGTATACATAAGTTTTTGCAGCTTTTAGAGTCAAGTTTCAACTTCAAGATGAAGGATGCTCGATTCAAAAGCACATGGTGGTTGCTCTACCTCACAGCGAAGGGGCGACTGTCTGACAACAAAATAACTTTTCGGTTCAGTCAGAGTCAATTTCAACTTCACGGCGAAGGATATTGAACTCAAATCGACACAATTCGTTCGAGAGTAGATTTTAACTTCACGACGAAAGATATCTAGCTCGAAGTCAAACTTCACAATAAAGGGGTCATCCACGGTTTCGACTTCACGGCGAAGGGAATCGTGTCTACCCGCAACATACAATACTTGGATTTTAACTTCACAACGAAGGATATCCAAGTCAAGGTTCAACTTCACGACGAAAGGGCCACCTGCGATTTCAACTCCACGACGGAGGATATCATGCCACTCGAGACAACACAAGTTCAACTCCACAACGAAGGGACGACTGGTTGTCAACAAACAATTTCCCAATTTCAGAGCCAATTTCAACTTCACAGCGAAGGATATTGGACTCGAGACAACACAAGTTCAATTTCACAACGAAGGGATGGCTGGTTGTCAACAAACAATTTCCCAATTTCGGAGCCAATTTCAACTTCACAGCGAAGGATATTGGACTCGAGACAGTACAAGCTCAACTTCACAGCGAAGGGGCGGCTGGCTGTCAACAAATAATTTCTTAGTTCTAGAGCCAATTTTAACTTCACGGCGGAGGATATTGGACTCGGAACGATACAACTTACTTGGATTTCAACTTCACGACAAATGATATCCAATTCCAAGGCTCAACTTCACAACGAAAGGGTCATCCACGGTTTCAGCTTCACAACGAAGGGAATCATTCTCACCATTGTCTCTCTTGAGACAGTTTCCAAGTTTCCCTTGATATAAAATATTTGAATCCATTTTCATTAAAACTAATTTCGTCTCCCTTGAGACATTTTCTTTTGGAACTAAATTTTGTCTCCCTTGAGACAGTTTCTCTTGAAACATAAACATTGAAAACATTTCCCTTGAAACGAATTTTATCTCGATTGAGATAATTTCCCTTGAAACAAAATTTTGTCTCCCTTGAGATAGTTTCTCTTGAAACATAAACATTGAAAACATTTCCATTTAAATGAATTTTGTCTCTCTTGAGATAGTTTCCCTTGAAACGAAATTTTGCCTACCTTGAGACAGTTTCTCTTGAAACATAAACATTGAAAACATTTCCCTTGAAATAAATTTTGTCTCTCTTGAGACAGTTTCCCTTGAAACAAATTTTGTCTCTCTTGAGACAGTTTCCCTTGAAACAAAATATTTGAATATGTTTTTTAAACAAATTTCGTCTCCCTTGAGACAGTTTCTTTTGGAACTAAGTTTTGTCTCTCTTGAGACAGTTTCTCTTGAAACAAATTTCGTCTCTCTTGAGACAGTTTCCCTTGAAACAAAATCTTTGAATTTATTTCTCCTAAAACAAATTTTGTCTCCCTTGAGACAGTTTCTCTTGAAACACAAAATCTTCAAATTTATTTGCCTTAAAACAAAAGTTTGTTTCCCTTGAGACTGTTTTTCATGAAACAACAGATATCTTTGAGATCGTTTCCCTTGAATCGAATTCTATCTCTTTCGAGACAACTTCTCTTGAAGCATCATCTGAACCGTTACACTCAGCTCAGACACATACTTGAGATGGTCGAGAAGCATTTCTCAAATAAAAAATAGAATGTACACATCAGATTTGAACATTTGAAGAATTCAAAATCAGGGATCAGAACTTGAAGATTCAAGAATTAAGATTCCAGACAGGCAACCGGAGATCGAGATTTCTCTCCAGAGCCCCAATATAACATATGTTGCATATGCATTTTAGGCACACCTAAGAGCATTGCATCCATAGCATAACATATATGCATAACTTTTTCAGGTTTTAGCTAGAATCAATTTCAACTTGCTCGAGAGTAGATTTCAACTTCACGACGGAGGATATCTAACTCGAAGCCAAACTTCACAATAAAGGGGTCATCCAAGGTTAAAACTTCATGGCAAAGGGAATCGTGTCCACTCGCAACATAAAATACTTGGATTTCAACTTCACGACGAAGGATATTCAAGTCAAGGCTCAACTTCACGACGAATGAGCCATCCGCGATTTCAACTCCACGACGGAGGATATCGTACCCGCACATCCACGATTTCAACTCCACGACGGAGGATATCGTGCCATTTGAGGCTCAACTTCATGACGAAGGGGTTTCCCAATTTCAGAGCCAATTTCAACTTCACAGTGAAGGATATTGGACTCAAGACAACACAAGCTCAACTTCACAATGAAGGGGTGACTGATTGTCAACAAATAACTTTTCAGTTTCATTCAGAGTCAATTTCAACTTCACAACGAAGGATATTGAACTCGAGACAACACAAGCTCAAATTCACAGTAAAGGGGCGGCTAGCTGTCAACAAACAATTTCTCAGTTCCAGAGCCAATTTCAACTTCACGACGGAGGATATTGGACTCGGAACAATACTACCCACTTGGATTTCAACTTCATGATAAAGGATATCCAATTACCAGGCTCAACTTCACGACGGAGGGGCCACCCGCGGTTTCAACTTCATGACGAAGGGGAATCGTGCACACAAGCAGCATCCATCTCTAGATTGGATTTCAACTTCATATCGAAGGATATCCAACTTAAATAAGGGTTATCTATCACCAAAGACCTTCGAGTTCGATTACATTCAACTCAGAGGTAAATCAAATTTACAGCATAGCTCAAGGCAAGAAGGGCTATCTGTCAACGAAAATTGTCGAGTTCGATTCCATTCAGCTCGATGACACCTCAATCACACTATTGTCCAGCTATAATCGAGGTTTTTAAGTTGATAAGAAGATCGAGGTTAGCCGTGCCTTAGTAGTAAGAAGCCTTTTTTCCGTCAGCATAGCTTAAGTCAAGAAAAGCTATCTGTCAACGAAGACTTTTCGAGTTCGGTTTCATTAAGCTCGAGAGCATATCAACCACATTGTGGAGTCAAGGGATTACTTTCCAGTCGAATTTTTAGCCAAGGTCTTTAAACCGAGAAGAAGACCAAAGTGGACTACAACGAGAAGCCATATTCTGATTCAAATCATTTCAAGATGGACTCGACTTCACGACGGAGGAGTCATCCGTAACTCAATTCGACGGGGAGTTATTCTTCAACTCCACTAAACGAAAATTTGTGTCTTTTTATCTTTGTCCTATTTTTCGTTCCACGAAAAAGAACAAAGAGGGGCAGCTGTAGACACCCATTTTCTTAAAAGATAGAACTAGCAAGAGTTCATCTCCTAAGAGGACTCTTCCACCACCATATCTTTTAAAGCAACAACAACCATACCAACAAACGTGTAACAACCGAGAAAGGAGTCTAGTTGCATTAGGATTCTATTGATTCTAAAAATAGTTAGTTTTTTTCACTATAAATACATGTAATCCTCCCTATTTGTAACACACGATTTACATACAAGATACAGAGGAAAGCACGAAAAAATACAAAGGCAAAGTTATTGTAAACGATTCGAAAAGGAAATAAAAGGTAGCATCTTTTTTTACATTGATTCGTTCATTTCTCTCATGTACATGTTATTTTTCTTGAGATTTGGTTTGAATAACCCAAAGCGTGGGTTGCGCCGATGACCAAAAAGGGGTGGGGTTTCGAAGTTTCAAACCTCGATCTATTCCCGAGGCATGTTTATTTTTTTAAAGTATTTAATATTCCCCCTAAGTCAATCTTAATCTTTAATTTACCTTGAAATTTACCCTTTAATTTTACTTTTATATTAATTTCGTCCCATATATATATATATTTAATTATATTTTTTATTTATTTACTATATTCCTCTTTTTTTATTTATATTATATTGTTTTCATTATATATATCTTATATCATTATATATATATATATATATATATATATATATATATATATATATATATATATATATATATGTATAGATGTATTAATTTTTCTCCATTTACTATGTATATATTTTTTCTTAATATTATATTTTATACGTTTTTATATATATTTTCTTAATATTCTATTTTTGTTTTTATTTATTTATATATATTCTATTTTTACTTTATTTTATTTTTTTTATTTTTTTATTTCTTAATATCATGTATATCTTTATTTTTTATTTTTTTATTTCTTAATATCATGTATATCTTTATTTTTAATTTTTTTTACTTTATTATATATTTATTATTTTATTTGTTTTAGTAAATATTATGTTATATGTACACATTATTTTTATTCCTTTTTTAATTTCTTTTACTTTTTTTATTTTTTTACTCCATTAATTTTTTCCCTTTATCTGTGTCTTTGTTTTTTAACATTTTATTCATTTGTTTATTTTTATTATTTTATTATTATCTTTTTACATATTTTGTTATTTTCCATTTTTCTTGTTTTATTTATTATTCTCACGTTGCACACTTGCTATCCTAATTCGACTTTATACTCCGCTACGAATCTAACATTTTTATCTTTTAAGGGTATTCAAATCAATCAATTGTAAGTAATTTGAATCGGGTCTGTTAAATTTTAATTTTAATTTTGAATTTTCGCAACTAAGACAACCGGCAAATTAATTGGTACCGAAAGGGCGGTTCAAGGGTGTTAATCCTTCCTTGACCGTAACCGACTCCCGAACCAAACACATTTCTGGTAAAAACGCAGATCATGTAAGATGGTGTCTGACCCACCTAAATTTGTTTTAAAATGATCGGTGGCGACTCAAATCCACATTTTTCAAGTCGAAGCCCAATTTCGGGGCCCAATCGAAAGACGGTTACGACAATAATTTTGTGCATCATTTCGGCTTTGTCAATTTAAATGACTAGAATTGTGTTTTCATCTAAACTAGATCAGGTAAATTTGACCCAAATTCGATTACCTGAACTGATTTAACCGAGTCGAGACCCAAAATAGGCCTGAACATTAAGATCCAAATTTGACCTAAAACTCGAAAAAATTAAATTAAACCAAAACCGGCCCAAATTTTAGCTAAACCGAAAGTAACTCCAACTGGAAGTAACTCGAATCGAACCGAAACTAACCCAAATTTTAGCCAACAGAAAGTAACATGAATCAAAAGCAATCAAACCAAAAGTAACTCGAATGTAATTTACCCAAACCCAATCAGAACTAAACATAAACCTGATTTTAACCCAATAATTGAGTTACTGTATAAATATTTTAGTTTTACTATTATCTTTTTTTTTGTTTCCCTCCTATTTCTAAGGCTTCACCTTGACTAATCTGGACTGACTCGCGTCGCACACTTGGCTTCAGTGGGTAAGTCTCCCAACAGAGATTTTATGCATACACAAAGACTCGAACTCGAGACATTGCTTAAACGATATCAAGTTGCTTACCACTTGAAGCAACTCCTATTGGTTACCATTATTATATATAATTTTAGCAATATGTTAAATAATGAACTAATAAGATAAAATCCAAGTATATATATATTAGTTATTTATTTGATTTGAACTTTAATTACATTTATTAATTAAATAGCTAAATTTAAAATTCATGTACCTAATTAAATAAATCTAAATCCTCTAATAATTAAATAATTAATTAATAATTATGACAAAATTAATTTTTCTCCATCAAATATTTTTTATATAATCTAATTCTAATTTCGCAAAATAATAATAACTTTATCATCCCAAAATTTATGTTAATTTTTTTAAAATTTTTTATTTTTATTTTTATTTTAATTTAATAATAATTTATTAATTTAATATCTATTTTATATTCTATTAATTAATGAACTAAAATATTAAATTAATCTTTAAATAAATAATTTAATAATAAATAATTTAATAATTCATTTTGGATTCTATTCTAAATAATAATTTATGAATTCAATATTTCATTTTGAATTCTATTTCCTAATGATTCAAAATTATTAAATTGATTTTCAATTTATTTAAATCAAATTATTAATTATTAATTAAATATTTTAGTTTGGAATTACTAAAATAACTTTCTAAAACTATTAAATTAATCTAATTTTTTAATTCCTTTATATATAAAAAATACAGTTATTTAAATTTAATATAAAATATTATTATTGATATAAAAATATAATATCATTTATAAATATATTTAACTAATATTTATTCAAACATAAATAGTATATTATTGTTACTTTTAAATTTTATATATAATTGAACATTAAACATATAATTTAAAATTTTATTGATAATAAAATTTATAATTAAAAAATTTATGTTTTTAATCAAATAGATTGTACCACAAACTTTTTGGTCCGGATCAATAAAAAAATATCACAAACTCTAACAAATCTTATAGATCAAGTTAAAATTAAATTATAAGCCCTAAATGATAACTGAATTTGAATGAAATGGAACACAAATGATAAGATTTAAAATAAAACACGGGTTTTTTTATAAAAAAATATATCAATAATTTTATATATACTTGATTTGATTCATATTCAACTCTACCCGAATTGACCCCAAATATCCAAAGTTAACCCAAATCAAAAATAATTGATTAGTTATTGACACGACTCAAAAATCAATTTATCTGATTTGATTTGATATTGACCCGACCCTATACACGAACTGACTCGACTTACTATATACCTGAATAAAATCAAAACCCAAAATGACTCAACCTGTAATGCCCTGAATCTCGGGTTAATAGGTCAAGTCAATCCAAGACCCCTAACACAAGCCAGTAGACCTCCTAAAATAGTTTGGACCCAAGTAAGTTAGAAATGGGCTTACTTTGGGCCCCAAAGTTTAAGGTTTGTGGTGTTTTAATATGAGTTAAAAAAAGAAGAACCAAAAGTGCAATTTACCCATTTTTTAAATCAAATGATGAAACCATTTATTTTTAGGTGATTTTCACGTGTACCAAGCTTACCCAACACTCTTCCTTATTTTCCTCTACTTTTCTTCTTCTTCTTTCTCCTTCAAGCTTAAGTGAAAGGTGAAGACTTTAAGATTTCAAGTTTAGTTTGTCTTAACCAAGGTAATAACACAAATCCCTACCCTTCAACCTTCAGTTTAAGCCTCATATCTCATGTTTTAGTTTTGGTTTCATAAAATGGGTTTTTAGAAGTGTAATGCCCCGAATCCCAGGGTTAGAAGTTTTGGACTAACCTGAGATGGGTTTGAGGTTAATTTCTAACTTGTAAGAGGTTTTGACCCAAATTAAAGTGGATTGGACTTGAGGTAAGAAAAATAAGGAGTTAAAAAGAGCATTTTTAATCTACAGTCAGAATTAGAGGCACCAAGGTAAAAACTATACCTTTTAAAATTTCAAAAGGTTGAAATATTTAATTGATTGGTGAGGTCATGTCTGATATTCCCTCTTTTTCTAAACTCTTCCTTATCTCTTCTTCCTCTCCAAATCTTCATCTCATTTCTTCTTCTCCTCTAATTTAAGCAAGTTAAAGTTGATAACTTTATAACCTTACAACCCTAGTTCAACAATACCAAGGTAATGAGTGAATTCAACATCTTTAGAGCTTTCTTTTGAACCCTCAACTTCATCATTTCACCATGGAAGCAAATAATGGGTTTTTGTGGGGTTTAAGAGTTTTTAAGATTTCAGCATGTTTTCAGTATTTTATAGGTTTAGGAAGTGTTCTTATTACCTTCTTAATCATTTCCCTCAGCTAATACATATCCTTTGATGTTTTTCTAGTGAGAGAGATTGGAGAAAGCTCTAAGGCTAAAGGGAAAGAGAAATTCACCCTTGGTTGAGCATTGGGTGTTTTCAGCAGTTTAGTATCAAAGGTTGATGAGTGTTCTAAAACGTTATTATTTTCTTTTTAAATCTTCGATCTGATGGATTTATTGCTGCTGATTTGGTTGTGTTATGCTTATTTTCATGCAGGATCTACCTTTCCAAGATTAGCATTAAAAATGGCGCATTATGCATTTTTTTTATTATTTAGTCATTGCTAGGGACATGAGAACGACTCTAGGCATAACAAGATCTAACGTGGGAATTTCTAGAAGGTCCAATCACAGTAGTTTTCTAGAAGATCTAGTCATCACCTTCTGGAAGGTGGATGGGAAGAGATATCTTAGGATATTTATTTTTAAATTTTAAAGTTTGAATTTAGAAAACATTTGGAATTATCTTTAGGATTATTTTTATTTCAATTTATATGTTTATCTCTAGGGTTTTAGAGGCTATAAATACCCTCTTCGGGTAAGCCTAAACACACAACTCATATTTCAATCTTCTTCTTATTTATAGTTTTATAAAGTTCTTTATTTTCTTCTCTTTTCAAGTTTTCATTTTTATTTTATTTTATGTTTTATTTTTTTAAATGCTAAGTATGATTTCTATCATACTTAGCTAAATTTTCCATAGCCAAAGGCTAAAGCGATAACTCAATTCTGAATCGTGAGAATCGAAAGGCACCTCTTATCCTCTTGAGTTAAATTCTTAATTTTCTGGAAACTAGATTGGCATATAGTCTTTCTTAAAATCAAAACGCTTTCACTTCAAAAATAGATTTTGGCTTGGATGATGTTATGGTGTACCGTTGGCATTATAGAATCATTTGATTCGAATTCCCTTAAACACACTTAGCGAATGGTACGCTAAGGGAAATTGGGATCGAGTTTGACTTTCATAGAGAAAGCATAATTCGAGTCGGGTTTTCCAAGTGCTTTTAAACTATTTTGAGTTAACAACGATAGTTGAAGTTAATCTGAACAAGGATTATGATTCCTGAAATAGATTTGGGAAAGTTAATCACCAAAGAGGAAAATAAGCTACAAGGATTGAACCTTGCAAACTCAAACTGACATTTAACTGGAGGAAAAATCCTATTCAATGATCGATTGGAATATGAGGCACACGAAAGCCTGAGGTTAATTTCATCATATTTGTTTTTAATTTTACTTTATTGGATTCTTTATTTTCCTTTGAATCATTTTTGCTTATTCAATTTATCAACAAACCCCATTTTTACTTTACTTGTATTTTTTCCGCCTATATCAAAGATTAAGAACAATTGTTTCAGTATCTTCCTTATTCCCTGTGAATTGACCTTTACTCTCTTTATACTATTATATTTATTTTTAATGAGATTAAAGATAAATTTATTTGATAGTGAAAATGATGCGCTGCCAAATTGGCACCGTTGCTGGGGACTTCGACAAAAGCTATTGATTTAGTTTGTTTTTGATTTATGACCAGGCAAAATCCTGAAGAGCTAGTAGATTTTAAACCTCATATCGAAGCGCTATCCCAGAGACTACGTGGATTAACAATTCGGGAAAAATAAGAAACAACATGAAATACAATGCCAAGAACAATCAAATCCAGATCTCGAAGCATCATCTAACACCAATACATATGAAAAAGCAATACCCGACGCCACTGCAAACGTTGAATCACATTTCACTCCAACATCACCTGAACTGATGGACAATTGCACGATCCAAGAATTAGTCGCAGCTTTTGCGGTCCAACAACCCCTTTGCATCACATTTTTTTAATTAAAAACTCCGTTTTAACTTAATATGGGGCTCATTCATCTTCTTCTTACATTTAATGATCTTCCAAGAAAAAGTTTGCATAAACATTTGGTAGAATTCCACTTAGTCTGTTCAAGCATAAAACCACATGGAGTTTCCGACGACCAAATTAAATTGAGAGCTTTTCCATTTTCTTTATCTGGTTTAGCGAAAGAGTGGTTATTCTACTTACCTCCAAATTCAATAAATACATGGGGTTATTTAAATCGAATCTTTCTTGGCAGGTTTTTCCCAACAGCGAAGGCAAACGAGTTGAGGAGAAGTATTATGGGAATTAAACAAAAAAGACAGAGAGTCATTTTATGACTATTGGGAAAGATTTAAGAAACTTTGTGCAAGTTGTCCGCAACACAGATTAACCAAGAAAACACTTTTTCAATATTTCTATGAAGGGCTTTCTCCTATAGAGATGAAAATTGTTGATGCTACTAGTGGATGAGCTCTAGTCAATATGACGCCAAACGCAACAAGAGAATTAATTTCGATGATGGTAGCGAATTCGCAACAATTTTCAAGTGAACTCAACCAACGAGTTCATGAGATAATTTCTATTTTGCTCGAAACTAAAATTGGCAAATTAACTGACGTAGTTAATTTTCTTATTGTAGGAAAAATTGGAGCAGTGAGGTTATGCGAAATATGCACGATGCTAGATCATTCGACGGACTTCTGCCCCATGCTACAAGGAGATGATGGCGCACAAGTAAATACAATGGACAATTTTCTGAGACCTCTCCAAAGGCCTTACAGCCCATACGACAATGCTTCCAATCAAAGATGAAGAGATAATCTAAACTTGAGCTATAGACCAAATCCCATACCAAATCATGCTTATTAATCGAGACCACCCTTACAACAACATTATTAGTCGTAAAAATCATTACTTGAATCAATCTTCGAGCGGTTGGCCCTTTCCTAGGATAAATTTCAAAATAGTATTGAATCTCACTTTCAAGAGCTCAAGAAGTAAATAAGCCAACTAACTCAAACCGTGGAGAGATTAGAGTCACAAGTGAAACTATCATCACAAATTGAGCCGAATCCAAGAGAGAATGTTAGTGTCATCACCCTTCGAAGCGGTACAATTATTGAACAACCAGTCCCAAAGGAAGTATGTGCAAGATCCCATAATAAAGATGAAAAACCGAAACCCAGAGGGAAGAAGAAGTAGTTGACGTAGAATCTCAAGAAAAAAAGAAAGATGAATCACAAACTAATTCTACGCCATCTCCCTATGTCATTCTGCCTCCCTTTCCTAAAAGATTCATAAAGTGAGAAAAACAATCTGAGGAGAAAGAAAATTTGGATGTATTACAGAAAATGGAAATAAATATTCCACTTCTTGAGGTAATCCGGAAAGTACCGAGGTATGCCAGATACCTTAAAGATCTTTGCACTAATAAAAGATGACTTATCAGAAATGACAAGGTGAATTTAGGTGAGAACATCTCAGTAGTTTTCCAACGACCGCTTCCACCGAAGTATAAGGACCAAGGTATGTTTGCAATACCTTGTAAAATTGTGAGGTTAAAATCAAGCGAGCTATGTGCAATCTAGGTGCCTCTATCAATGTAATGCCTCTCTCCATCTATAATTTAATTTCCACTGAGCCTTTGAAGGAGATGAGAGTTACACTTCAGTTCGCCGACAAATCAATTATCTATCCTGAAGGACTCATAGAAAATGTTCTGGTAAAGGTAAACAACTTAATTTTCCCTGCTGATTTTTAAGTGATTGATATGGAAAATGATTGTAGCAACATTGGTTCAAAAATTCTCCTCGGTCGTCTCTTTCTGAGCACGACAAATGCAAAAATTGATGTTCGAAGTGGTATTCTTACTATGAATTTCTACAGCGATATCGTAAAATTTGATGTTTATATAGCAATGTGATATCTGGATAATGTGCATAGCATTAACTTTGTTGGTGTTATTGAACTTGTTGATGATGAATCTAATTTTGTTGATAATTTATATAGGAAATTGGATGATAAAAAAGATGACATAAGGGAGTTGAAAAATATTTCAATTGTTGATTCAAATTTGATCTTAACTCCCTTAAAAACTAAAGATTTACTTTCCCTTTTGCAGGCACCAAAAATTAAGTCGAAACCATCAAGGAATCGTTTGAAGAAATCAATTTTTGGTAAAAAAATGTTTTGACATCCATTATTTTCAACAAGATTTTAAAATTGGGAAATATTTGAAGAAATCTTTATGAGAATTTTTGAATTTCTCATAAGGAATTTCTTAGTTGGAAAAAGCGAATGAAGTGAAAGTGTTTGTCGTGGAACATATAATCTGAACCAGGTCATCGAGCTGACGACGTTAAATAAAGTGCTTCATGGGAGGCAACCCATTTTTAATTTTGTTACATTTTTATTTTATTTTATTTTGGCTAAGAAAATTGCATTTAATTTTTATTTTTATTTTTCAGGAACCAAATGTTTTTAACTCAAGCTTAAACGATGAAGATTCACGAAATTTATATTCGAACAATGCCCAGTTCGAAACCAAGAAGCAGTAGCAATCGCACAGTAAAGTGAAAAAATTATTTCATCCAGTGTGCACCGTTTCATTAAACGGTGCACGTTAGTAAATCCCTTTGGAGGCCGACGCATTTTAGCAAAACCCAAATCACCTTCTGCCCCCCTTTTTTCAGCATGTCTGCCGCCGCTCACCAAACATTTTTCCCTTCTCTCTTCTTTGACTTGGGCCCCCATCTCTTCCTTATATTCACTTTTTGAATTTAAAACCCTTTTTCATTTCTTTTCATTAAAACACCTACATGTTTTTTATTTTAAAAACCCAAAACACACCAAAACAAAATTAAAACCAAACACATTCATCTTACCCAAACTATTACCCCCCGAAAACCCATTCATTATTTTTTTCCTCTCTGACGTGATCACTATAGCCGGCCTTACTGCAACATTCCACTCACGTCGATGTGATTTACCTGTCTGTTGCTGCTCACGATGGTTCGTGCAAGGAACCAATAAAACACTGCACCACTAACCCACCAACCGTCCTCGGTGGGCGTCGCTGGGTCAATGCTCCTACTTCCATTAAAGTGCCCAGCGATTCTAAACCGCAACTATCGTAACCTACTCCTCGCCTGGTGTGAACCCAAGGTCACGCACCCAACTCTCCATCGACACCGTATCACACGGCGTTCGCTCCACTGCCTCTCTTCGTACTATACTGAGCATTGTTCGTCATCCATCTCCGTCGCACTCTCCATGAACATATTTCCATTCCATTCCAACTATGGCCACTTCTTTCTCTCATCCACGACAGTCGACCTTCCCATTGCGTTCCATGCGTTCGGCAACATCAAACAATACTCCAGAGGTAAATTTTGATCATATTTTCATTCATTTAGTACTATTGTACTATCTCATTTATGGTTTTATAGAAGATTTAGATGTCAGTTTTCCATCGATGACACCACCTGACCATGCTTTTAGTTCACGACCAACTTTTTTTATCTCAACGCCTCCTGTCATGGCCGTTACCGTGGTTGACAATAAATTCAAGGAGTTTTTTTTTCTTCTTTCGTACTTTAATTTTTATGTTTAGGGACAAAATGCTTAAAATGAGGGGGAGTAGAGTCTAGGTTGAATTTCCTTTTACCTATCTCAATGTTTTGATGCTAGTATGTATTAATTGGATTTGTGGAAAGTTTCATTGAATTTTTTGTCTTGTTGAATATTTTTGTTATGCCAAGCTTGTTTGGGAACACATAATTGTTTAGGTTAAGATATTCTTGATAGAGGATAGCATGAATTGAGATACAGTTGGATTTATTGTGATATTCCATGATTTTGTTGGTTGCAATGTGCTTAGCTCAATGCATGAAAACAATTTGGTGAGATTTGGCCTTTACAAGCATATCATCTTGCTCTCATTTTGTTGGATTGAGTGTGTCAAATTTGACATTGGTATTCTAGAACCTGCATTTTAAATATTATCGAGATTACACATGAACATGATGCTTAAAAATGATTTGGACACTTTAGGATTAACCACTCCGTTTTACCCACTAAATTGCCTACCCATGCATTTTCCCCCTACTTAACCACTCTTGAGCCTATTCCCATTCTTTGTTTTCAACACATTCATAAACCCGAGCCTTTTTATTTTATCCCTGTTTTCTACCCTTTTTCAGGACAAGTGAACAATTTATCCGATGTATGCTCCATGAACAGAAGAATGTTTTGTATGGTGTGATGTGCAAAAGAGAGAAAAAATAAAAGAAATGTTCTTCTTTCATTTTAAAAAAATAAAATAAAAGAAAAAACAAAAAACAACTATTCTAAAAGAAAAAGAAAAGAAAAAAGAAAGAGACATGAGAAAGAATGGAAAAATAAAACAACAACACAAGTACGGAAAAATCAAATTCAATTCGAAATGATAGGTGTTGTTTGATGGTATTGTGTCTTTTGTCTTTCTGTACTTAGTCAATTAATGGAATATTACTTATTATTTCTAGTTCTTTATCTTGAATTTTAGCCTTATTCCCACCTTTACCTAAGCCCTGTTACAACCAATAAAAGACCCTTTGATTTATGCATCTTGTTCTAATTAATAGTAGAGATTTGATTTACTTACAGGCCTATGGTAATATCGTGACGTTTTTGACATTGAACGTTTCTATACCCCAAACACATTGAGTGCTTTGAGTAAATCCTGGTAAGGTTTTGAGTTATGAGCATTGAGATTGATGAATGAATGGATGTTACAATTGCATTTAACTTGTTCCAATTGAGGATATTCAATTGATTGCTGTCTTAACTTGGATAATTATTGTGGCCTCTGTGAGACTTGAAAAAGAAAGGTAAATGTAATTTTTGGCTGATTTGATTATATCATACTTGAGAACAAGTAGGAGATAAGTGAGGGAGAATTTGATGAGTATTCTAAATTGTTATTATTTGCTTGTTAAATCTTCTATCTTATGGATTTATTACTGTTGATTTGGTTGTGTTATGTTTATTTTCCTACAGGATCTTATTTTGCAGGATTAACAGTAAAAAGGTCGCATTTTTCATTTTTTTTATTATTTGGTCATGATTGGAGACATGAGAATGACTCTGGGCATGACACGGTCTCACGTAGCAGTTTCTAGAAGGTTCAGTCAGCAGCAGTTTTCTAGAAGATCTAGTCAGCGCCTTCTGGAAGGTGGACGGGCAAAAATATCTTAGGAGATTTATTCTTAAATTTTAAAGTTTGAATTTAGAAAACATTTGGAATTATCTTTAGGATTATTTTTATTTTAATTTCTATGCTTATCTCTAAGGTTTTAGAGGCTATAAATACTCTCTTGGGGCAAGCCTAAACACACAACTCAGATTTCAATCTTCGTCTTACTTATAGTTTTATAAAATTCTTTCTTTTCTTCTATTTACAAGTTTTCATTTTAATTTTATTTTATGTTTTATTTTTTAAAATGCTAAGTATGATTTCTATCATACTTAGCTAAGTTTTCCATAGCCAAAGGCTAAAGCGATGACTCAATTCTGAATCGTGAAAATTGAAAGGCACCTCATACCCTTTTATTTTAAATTCTCAATTTTTTGGAAACTATATTGGAGGATAGTCTTCCTTAAAATCAAAACGCTTTCACTTCAAAAATAGATTTTGGCTTCGATGATGTTATGGTATACTTTTGGGATTATAGAATCGATTGATTCAAAATCCCTTGAACACAGTTAGTGAATAGTAAGCTAAGGGAAATTGGGATCGAGTTTGACTTTCATAGAGAAAGCATAATTCGAGTCGGATTTTTCCAAGTGCTTTTAAACTGTTTTGAGTTAACAACGATAGTCGAAGTTAATCTGAAAAAGGATTGTGATTCCTAAAATAGATTTGGGAAAGTCAATCACCAAAAAGGAAAATGAGCTACAAGGATTGAACCTTGCAAACTTAAACCGACATTTAACTGGAGGAAAAGTCTTATTCAATGATCGACTGGAATTTGAGGAACGCGAAAGCCTAAGGCTAATTTCATCATATTGATTTTTAATTTTACTTTCTTCAATTCTTTATCTTCCTTTGAATCATTTTTGCTTATTCACTTTCTTAATAAATCCCTTTTTACTTTACATGTATTTTTTTCCCGCCTAGATCAAAGATCAAGAACAATCGTTTCAGTATCTTCCTTAGTCCCTGTGGATAGACCCTTACTCTCTCTATACTATTATATTTATTTTTAATGGGATTAAGGATAAATTTATTTGACAGTGAAAATGATATGTGTCGAAGGTAACTCACTCTTGACTCAACTATACCATTTGTAAGTAATTTAAATGAAATGTAGTAGGTTGCATGAGCTTGAAGCATTTCCATGGTAGATTTAATATTTTAGAGTTATAACTATGTTTAAAGCCCTATTTATGTTGTTTTATATCTATATAAAACATTGAAAATGTTTTAGGACCTCACTAATGTCTTTGGGATAGAAGAATAAGAGATTTCGTACTTATTTTATGCTTTATGCAGGTTGATTTTTTATACTAGGGGGATAGTATCAAAATTTGTTCTTCTTCGAGGGGATAGTATCGAAGCTTGTATAAAATATCAAAACTTTTGTAGGAGTATCGATGCTCTTGGGCTATAATCAATACTTTCAGTCTGTTTTGACAAAAAGGACCAATTTTTAAGGAAATTAAACTCGAGGTACCCCAACACTTCATTATATCATCAAATAAAACTTCAAGCAAGAACAATAATTAATATCATAATAGTATAAATAGAAATAGCTAGGTTTACAAAAAAACTAGCCTTGTTTAACACTTGAGAAATAATTAGGGCACCCGAGTTCCTTTTAGAAAAAATACGATAGTCAGTGGATCCAAGTCAGTTCCACGACATTTCAGCATCCGAATGGACGCCAGATACCCCAAGACTCGATTAAGTATGTCGGTGGGCGTACGTTTCGATGCAGAATTTCGGATCTCACCCAAGAGTACCTGATGGTGCTCCGGCAGTGCTAGAGGGGTGCATGAACTTCGAGATGCAGAACCCCTCAGCCGCACCATGATGTCATCCGCATATTAGCAGTCCACTAGTTGTACACTTAGACATGTGCCACATGTCATTTCATTAGTGAATACATATAGTATAGTACAGTTTTTAGTGAGGCACTAAGCTTTTGTTCGGAATGTGTTTCCGTGTGCAGGTTCTAGGAAGCAGATTGTGGGGAGCTATCATCATCAAATATTCCAGTGTAGCAGATTCAAATTTCCAGAGACCTTTCAGAGTACGTATTGAGTCATCATTAGAGGGCACGTACTGTTATGCACCTTGTTATATATTCAGTCATAACTATTTTGAAACTCAATATTTTGTATTATTTTATGGATGTATTTTGGGAACTCCCCTTTATTTGTTAACCCAATTTTTTATTATGTTTTTATATTAGATTATGAATGTCTAAATTTAAAATATTTATAGGCAGTTTTAAAAGAAAATTTTGAGTCACTATTTCGATAGTCCCGTGTAACATTTTAATATATGGATCTTTTGGTCTAACTAGATTAGGGTGTTATATTTAGTGGTTTCAGAACATCCAAGTTTAGTCGGTTTTAGGATCTGTGGGTTAGAGTCAGTCAGTGTTTGTATATGTACATGCCTTTAAAGAGTCCAGAGTACTTAAATAATTGGAATATCAATAATAACCCATTTCCTTTTTAATTTCAGAAATTGACTCTATGGAAGATGATCCAACCCATAGTCATGATGACAGAGATGAGAGTCATGCCTCAATAGTCTCAGATACAAGAGATGGGTTCGTTCTAGACACCTCTTATCAGGAGGCTCTGGTAGATGCAGGGGTATAGGAGGAGGCCTTTTTCAGGGACCTCACATTTGTACTTAAGCAGATAGTCAGGTCTCTTCATACTTCTACAGCTGCACCACCTTCCCCACTAGCACCCCCAGCTCAGCCAGTAGCATTTCCCTAGGAGTCCCCTGTAGAGCGGCTCCGTAGATATAAAACCACTGAGTTATTCGGTTCATAGGATGATGATCTTATCGCAGTGTACTAGTGGCTTAGAGAGATACTATGTACCATTCGACAGCTGTATCTCACCCCATCGGGTAACTTGGAGTGCGTTAAATCCTTGCTTAAGGGTGACACAATATAGAAGTGAGAGATAATAGAGTTGGGGATGGAGCCAGAAAAGCCTACTTGGGAGTTGTTCCTCACCCAGTTCAGATAGAAGTACATCAGACAGATCCACACTAATGATTTGATAGAGCAATTCCTACATCTGAATCAGGATGACCGCTCAGTGATGGAGTATGAACTTGATTTTCTCAAGCTCAGTAAGTATATGGTAGAGCTGATTTCAACTGAGAAGCATCGTTATTATCGTTTTAAAGAGGGCCTTCGTGGTGACATTTTGACTAATCTTGCAGTAGATCCTCCCAGAGTTTTTGCTCAGATGTCTCATCAGGCGAAGTCAGTTGAGAGAGCATTAGATAGACAGACTAGTGGGGGACTACAAGATAGTCATGAGAACCACTGAGTCAGTGAGGTCATTTCAGACTTCAACTAAGAGAGCCAAAGATAATCAGGGTTCTTCAAGTCCCCCAATAGTGCAGTCCCGAAAGATCAAGCAGAGTTCAAGTCGTGGAAGAAGGTTCGACACAAGGAGAAGGCCATTAAACTTAGCTTCTAGGAGTGTTACTAATGAGCTGACTAGAGGGTTTACCTTTTCTCCATGTCCTAGGTGCAAGAAGAGACACCAGGGGATATGCCAGTTGGGGTATGAAGGTTGCTACAGTTTTGGCTCTATGGGTCATTTCGCTAGAAACTTCCCATGAGCTCACGCGTAGTATCAACAGTGATGCATCAATCAACACCATCAATGAAAAGAGGTCAGGGGCCAACTAGAGGAGGTAGCGTTGCATCTGGGAAGTAGAGTCGTGGGATAACTAGACATGAGAGTAGGGCTGAGCTGAGAGTGGCCTCCTGATAATATACAGTGCGTTCCAGGGAGGATTATGATACGACATATGATATATCAAGTACCTTTACGGTCTTTTCTTTAGTAGTTATCACATTGATAGACCCTGGTTCTACCCATTTTTACATCTTCTCCGACTTAGTTCAAGAAATAGAAATCCCAGAAGAGAACCTAGAGATAGGTGTTCGAGTTTCTATCCCACTGGGTTTAGACATCCCGGTGGACAAAATTTTCAGACGTTGCCTAGTGAGGATTCAGGATCAAACCTTTCCAACAGACTTGATGGAGTTACCCATCAGGGAGTTTGACTTAATACTAGTGAGAGATCCTATCAGACGAGGATTATATTAGTTATGGAAGCCCAAATGATGATTGATAGTGGGTGTGAGGCCTTTTTGGCTCACGTAGTCGACACCTAAATATCAATACCCACACTAGATGATATCCGAGTAATGTGAGATTTCCCCGATGTGTTCCCAGAAGAGTTATCGGGTTTGCAACCCAAGCGTGAATTGGAGTTCAACATTGAAGTAATACCATGTTCAGCCCCAGTATCCATTGCTCCCTATCGCATGACACCAACTGAACTAAAGGAGTTAAAAGCTCAGATTCAAGAGTTACTAGAGAATGTTTTCATCCGATTGAGCATCTCTCCTTGGGGAGTACCAGTCTTATTTGTTAAGAAGAAAGATGGGTCGATGAGGTTGTGCATTGACTACCGGTAGTTAAATAAGTTAACCATCTAGAATCGTTACCCACTCTCCAGGATAGAAGACCTCTTTGACCTGCTTAGAGGAGTGCGCGTCTTCACAAAGATTGATTTGCAATCAGGCTACTATCAGTTTAAAGTCAAGGATTAGGATGTAGCGAAGATAACTTTCTGAATAAGGTATGGTCATTTTGAGTTCCTAGTTGTTCCGTTTGGACTCTCCAATTCCCCAGCGTCATTCATGGACCTAATAAATCGCTTTTTCACCATTACTTAGACCAGTTTGTGGTGGTGTTTATAGACAATATCATAGTGTACTCCAGATCGAAGGATGAGCATGATCAGTATCTCCGTATTGTTCTCTAGACCCTCAGATATAGACAGTTGTATGAAACTTTTAGGAAGTACGAGTTTTGGCTATTGAAGGTGGCATTCTTGGGTCATGTCATTTCATCCAATGATATCAGATTCAACCCTTAGAAAATTCTGGCTATAGTTGAGTGGGAGCCCCCTAAGAATGTGTCAGATGTGCGTAGTTTCCTCGAGTTAGTCAGGTACTATCGTTGGTTTGTTTAGGGTTTCTCGATGATAGAAACCCCATTAACCAAATTTCTTCAGAAGAGAGTTCCTTTGTTTGGGATGAAAGACGATGAGAGAGGTTCGAGCAGTTAAAGATCATCTTGACCCAACGTTGACCCAACTAAAGTCTGGTAAGGACTTCACAGTTTTTAGTGATGCTTCTTTGAATGGACTTGGATGCGTCTTGATGCAAGAGGTTAAAGTTGTAGCTTACACGTCCAATCAGCTTAAGCCTCGTGAGCATAATTACCCTACCCATGACCTTGAGCTAGCAGCAGTAGTGTTCACTTTGAAGATTTGGAGACACTATCTTTTTAGTAAGAAGTGTCATATCTTCACCTATTACAATAAAGTATCTTTTCACTCAGAAGGCGTTGAACCTCGAACATCACAGATAGGTTGAGTTATTTAAAGACTATGACTGCGTGATAGAATATCATCAGGGAAAGACGAATGTGGTGACAGACGCCTTTAGCATAAAATCATTGACTGAGTTGCAAGCCCTTCTAGTACGTTTAAGTTTATTCAATGATGATGGTTTGCTAGCTGAGTTACGAGTCGAGCCAGAGTTGGTAGGTGAAGTCAAGAGGTTACAAAGTTCAGATGATCAGTTATGAATTCAAATCAAGCAGGTTAGCCATGGTGAGGCCTCAGGTTTATAGCTTCGAGATGGAGATGTGTTATACTTCAGGTGTTGGTTGTGCTACCCCCAGACTCTCAATTACGTAGTAAAATTCTCCACGAAGCACATTGCAATCCACTCTCTGTACACTTAGGGAGTAACAAGATGTACCAGGAGCTTCGTAGATTGTTCTATAGGTCGAGCATGAAAAAAGAAGTATTGGAGTTTGTCGCTAAATGTCTTGTGTGTCAGCAGGTTAAGAAGAAAAACTAGTTTCCCTTAGGTTTGATTCAAACCATTCAGATTCCTTAATAGAAATGGAACAGGTGACCATGGACTTTATGACTAGGTTACCAATGACCAGACAGAGACATGATGTATTTTGGGTCATAGTAGACCACCTAACCAAATCAGTTCACTTCCTCCCAGTTAGGATGGACTATACCTTAGAGAGGTTAGCTCAGTTGTATATATGTGATATAGTGAGGTTTCATAGTGTACCGACTTCTATCATTTCAGAAAAGGATCCTCGTTTCACTTCTCACTTCTGGTAAGCTCTTCATAAGCCCCTAGGTGCTCGACTACACTTCAACATAACTTTTCATCCTCATACAGATGACCAGTCAGAACAAGTTATCCAGATTCTCGATGACATACTCAGGTGTACTATCATTGATCTAGAGGGTAGTTGGGAGGACCATTTTCCATTAGAGGAGTTTGTCTACAACAACAGTTTCCAGTCGAGTATTTATATTGCTCCGTATGAGGCCCTATATAGGCGTAAGTGTAAGACTACGATTTGTTAGACTGAGCTCAGTAAGGGTAATATTGTAGGTCCAAACTTAATCAAAAAGACTGAGGAGAAGGATCAATTGATTCAGAACCAACTCAAGGAGGCTTCAGACAGACAGAGATCTTATGTATATTTGAAGAATAAGGACATCAAGTTTACAGTTGGAGACAAGGTATTCCTCAAGCTTTTCCCTTGGAAGAAGGTGCTCCACTTTGGGAACAAGGTCAAGTTGATTCCTTATTTCATTGGACCTCACGAGGTGCTTGAGAGAACTGGACCAGTGGTTTACAGACTAGTTTTACCACAAGAGTTAGAGCGCATTCACATTATATTCCATGTATCTATGCTTAAGAGATACTACTATGATTATTGGTATATCATACCTTTAGAAGAGATTGAGGTTATCTTAGACATGACCTATTCAGAGGAACCAGACAGAATTTTGGCGAGCGAAGTGAATGAGGTAAGGAACAAGATGATTCCTTTGGTGAAAGTGCTATGGAGGAACCATGGCATTGAAAAAGCGACGTGGGAAACAGAGAAGGACATGAAGCTTCAGTATCCTCACATATTCTACTTAGGTAAATTTTAAGGATAAAATTTTATTTAGGATAGAGAGTTGTAACTCCTCGAATCCCAGGTTAGAAGTTTTGGACTAACCCGAGGTCCGTCTTAGTAATTTCTAACATGTAAAAGGTTTTGACCCAAATTAAAGTGGATTGGGCTTGAGGTAAGCCCAATAAGGAGTTAAAAAGAGCATTTTTAATCTACAACCATAATTAGATAGACCAAGGTAACAATTATACCTTTTAAAATTTCAAAAGGCTAAAATCTTTTATTACTTGGTGAGATCATGTCTGAAACTCTCTTTTTTCTCAACTCTTCCTTATCTCTTCTTCCTCTCCAAATATTCATCTTCTTTCTTTTTATCCTCTAAGTTAAGCATGTTAAAGGTTATAACTTTGGAACCTGGCAACCCTAGTTTAGCAATACCAAGGTAAGAAGTGAATTCAACATCTTTAGAGCTTTCTTTTGAACCCTCAACTTCACCATTTCACCGAGGGAGTCAAGAAAGGGTTTTTGTGGGGTTTAATAGTTTTCAAGCCTGTTTTCAGTAATCTATAGGTTTAAGAAGTGTTTTTATTACCTTTTTAACCATTTTTCTCATCTAATAATCTATCATTTGATGTTTATCTAGTGAGAGATATTGGAGAAAGCTTCAAAGCTAAAGGGAATAAGAAACTTACCCTTGGTTGAGCACTGAGTGTTTTCAATAGTTTAGTATCAAAGGAAATTCACTCTTGACTCAACTATATTGTTTGTAAGTCATTTAGATGAAATGTAGTAGGCTGCATGAGCTTGAAGCATTTCTATGGTAGATTTCATGTTTAAGAATTATAAACATGTTTAAAACCTTGTTTATGCTTTTTTGTATCTACATAAAACATTGATAATGCTTGGGAACCTCACTATTGTCTTTGCAATAGAAGAATAGGAGTTTTCATACCTATTTTATGCTCTTTGCATGTTGAGTTTCTATAATAGGGGATAGTATCGAAACTTGTTATTCTTATTGGGCAAACTCGTGAGTTTTTGGCCAAGAGTATCGATACTCTTGAAAGTGTATCGATACTTTGGGTCATAGTTTAAAAACTCCCAGAAAGTATCGAAACTAGGTAGTCCAGAATGCTTAAAAGTATCAATACTTGTATAAAGTATCGAAACGTTTTCAAGAGTATCGATACTCTTAGGTTAACATCGATTCTTTCAGTCTTTTTGGACAAAAAACCAGTTTTTAAGGGAATTAGACTTGAGGTACCCTAACACTTCAATATATCCTCAAATAAGACTTCAAGTGAGAAAAATAATTAATATCAGAATAGTAGAACAAAAATAAGTATGTTTACATAAAACTAGGCTTGTATGACGCTCAGGAAACAATCAGGACATCTGAGTTCCTTTTAGCAGAAATACGACAGTCAGTGGATCCAAGTCAGTACCACGACACTTCAGCAGCCGATTGGGTGCCAGATGACCCAAGACTCGACGGAGTAAGTTAGTGGGTGTACATTTCATTGCAAAATTTCAACCAAGAGTACCCGATGGTGCTTCAACAGTGCTAGAGGGGTGTGTGAGCTCCGACATGTAAAATCTCTTAGTCGCACCATGATGTAAGCCATTGATTAACAGTCTAATAGTTGTACACTCAGACCTGTGCCACTCTCAATTTCATTAGTGAATGCATATAGTATATTACAGTTTTAGTGAGGCATAGAGCTCGTAAGATCAGAGTTCGAAATGTGTTTTCGTGCGCAGGTGCTTAAGAAGCATATCGTGGGGAGCTATCATCATAAGATATTCCAGTACAGCATATTCATATTTCCAGAGACCTTTCAGAGTATGTCTTAAGTTATCTTTAGAGGGCATGTATTGTTATAGACATTGTTATGTATTCAATCGTAACAATTTTGAAACTCAGTATTTTGTATTATTTTGCATATGTATTTTGAGAGCTTCCCATTATTTGTAAACCCAATTTATTATTATTCTTTTATATCACTTTATGAATGTCTAAATTTTAGAGATTTACAAGCAGTTTTAAAAGAAATTTTTGGGTCACCATATTGGTAGTCCCGTGTAACATTGTAATCCATGGATATTTAGGTCTAACTGGATTAGGCGTTAGACGGAGTTTAAGGGAATCAAGTGACCCAAGCTTATTTCAGTGAATTTAAGTTATTAGAGTGTTCTTAACTTTAATCTAAGCCCCTAAAGAGGTTAATAACTCATTTTCTTGCTTTAAATTAGAGAGGGAAGTGGAGGAAACTCTAAAATTTAGATGAAGGATAAATTGACCATTGGTTGATTTCGGGAGAAATTTCAACAACTAGAACACAAGATAACACATTCATAACTTCTTCAAATCAATTGTAGGTCACTAGAAATGTATTATAGCTTAAGAGTTGAGATTGAAGCGTGTTAAGTAAATTTCCATGGTAGATTTTATGAAATGGTGTTTTAGTATGTTTCAAAGCCTTATTATGACCCCCTTTTTATCACATAAGACTTAAATGCAAATAGGGAACCTTAAGATTACAATTTAGGGGAGTTTGAGTGGACAATTCATGCTACGTAGGGTAATTTTTTAGGGTGAGTATCGATACTGTAATAACATATTTTTGAAGGGAGTATCAATACTCATTATAAGAGTATCAATACTCATGGTTTGATTTCGAGACCAGCCAGCTGGGTATCGAAACCATTTTTCGGTGTTCATTGTTGGTATCGATACTCAATGGAGTATCAATACCCAAGGTAGAGTATCAATACTCCCCATAATAGTATCGATACTACTCTTATTTTATCCTTTAATAGAATCTAGCAGTGAGTATCAATACCCTGAAAAGGGGTATCGATGCCCTGAAAAGAAACATCGATACTGAGATGCTTGGTACCGATACCTAAGTACATTTTTTGGTATGAAAGTTTAGGGCATTTAAAAGATATGAGGTTTCCCAAAGCTCTATAATTCCTCTCAAATAAGACTACAAGTGAGAACAAGAATAATGTTAATTACAATTAAAAAGGAGATAAATCAATGCTATATAAAATTATCCTTGATTGAATACATGGGAAAGGATCAGGACACCCAGGTTACTTTAGTAAGTGATAATAGTATCAAAGATTAGAATCAGTATGGATTCCTTAGGTAGTGCGTAAGATACTTTAAAATGACTAACTAGGGCCAAGACCTAACACTCACAAAGGGTGGGTTAGTCGAGGGTGTTGTGTCTGATATAGAGTTTTGGGCCTCATCCTCCATAGACTAGAGGGCTGCTTGAGCTCCGATATGTAGATCCCTCAGTCGCATAATGATGTCTACCATAGAGTAGAGAGTGGGTATACGAGTATAGTCACTGATGCATTATACTTAATAGATTGAGCATTTATTGAACACTTTTAATATGATTTAGTTGTTAGTGTGGCATTGGACTAGTGAGCTCAATGTTTGGAATTTGTTTCTTTACACATATTAATAAGAGGAGCATTTGAGGAGCCTTGAGTATCCGAGATCCAGACCGAGTTCAGAGTAGAGTACATATCGAGTATTTATTTAGAAGGCATGTCTATTTATATACCCTATTTGTATTTTTGAGTCGTAAGTTATTTGAAAAGTTGGTATGTATATTTTGATATATTTATTTTGGGAATTCCCCGATGTAAAAAATTTATTTTTACTTTATGGATTCTCTATTTGAAATGGTCATTTCATAAAGAATTTAAGAAATGAAAAAAAATTGGTTAGCCACTCCGGTAATTCCATGTGACATTCTAATCGGTCGAATGTGTGTCGTACTAGTTTAGGGTGTTACACAACCCGACCCGAATTGAGTCTAAAACTAAAATGAACCAAAACTGAAATGACTCAAATCGAACCCAATCTGGATGATCCGTTTACCACCTCTATCTAAAACTTAGTTGATTTTCCCTTTTTTGACTTAGGAAATGGAAAGTGTAGTTCCTCTTTAATTAGTTCAATAAAAGCTCTATTTTTGTTATGAAGATAAAATATCCATTATTACAATGAAAGTTTATAAGTATAATCATAAACTAAACATATAATTAGAATATTTTATATAATTGACACAAAAAGTAACCACTTAAGATCATACTAAGAACCATAAAAGAAAAATGTTAAAACCCCAATAAAAAACTCAAATAAAAGATAGATACTAACAAATTGATTGCACTAACAAACAAATCAAAAAAATGGATCAAACTATTAAAAGACCACAGAAAAATAATAAGTCAGAGTTGAACGACATAAGAAAACTATCTACGAACGTAAACCACGTATCCAAATCCAATTTGAGAGACCAAAAGAGAGAATATCATCATGCTAATAAATAAGTATCATCATAAAAATCATGACAATGTCAAATCCAATCCTAAAAAAGATAAACAAAAACAACAATTAAACGACTTATAACAAAGATAAAAAAAACGTGTCAAAAGGTAGAGAAGAATATGTCATAAATGCAGAAGAAAATGTATCATAAAGATATAGGTATTAAAAAAAGATAAAAAAAAGATATAATGTAGTAAATTAAAAAAAATCATCAACAGTGATGATTAACATTAAAATCAACTTGTCATCGTCTATCAGTTAAAGATAAAGAAAGATTTAACAAATAAGCGATATTTATGGTTTTTTCTTCTACTAATAATTAGTTAGATAGTTATATACTTCTTTATTTTTTTTGTTAAATTACATGATCGGTCACTTTCGTTTAAGTTTTGTACATTTGTTTCACTGAATTCAAAAAAATATAACATTTGATTACTTTCGTTTTTATTTACTTAAGATGTGATCAATGAGAGTTAATTGCCGTTAGACTTTTAACAGATGATTGATGTGACATAATTAATACATAAAATTAAAAAGGTAAACTACACAAGCAGTCACTAATATTTGAGTCAGTTTTCGTTTAGCAAATTGGTTGAGACCATCTTATAGTATATGTCCAAGAATGATTCAAACTGATACGGAACTCCACTTGCACAAAAGGAAGCAGTCAAAGTATTTTCATTGATGCAACAAAAAGTTAGCATCAAGTTTAAGCCTAGTGCAGGTTCTGGAAGCTCAGGAGGCACCTCCTCAAAGCCAAGTTAACTTCCCATGCCTCATTTGGAAGTCCATACAAGCATAAGTTCTCGTTCTCTGCAAATGTAAGTTCAAAATTTTGAAAGACATAAGTTTGCTAGAATGAATTTCAACAAACATACAGCAAATTAACAAATTTTAAGTCATTTAGAAGCATTTCTAGTTAACATATAAAATATAAGCATGTCGGAACTGAGATGTTAAACAGAACCAACAGCCATAAACATCAAATTGCACTGGTAATTTTTCAAGTAGGATCAGAACCAAAGTGACATGTAAACCAAAAGCAGAAGTAATCTTAGTGTTACCAGGCTACAAATGCCAACATTCACAGGAAATAGAACAAAATTTCAGCAACAATAAGAAATGAAGTTCCACTTCCATGGAAAGAAATTTAAAAAATTCAGCTATTTCGGACACTTACTTGTGGCAGGTTGCGTAGTACGGCAAATAGCCAAAAGCATGTCAACATCATGAAAGGGCAAAAGCTACAAGGAAAACAAGTTAGGCAAACATTTGAAACATGTTTTTGGGCAACTTTCATATCCGCATAACTTTAAATAAGCTGAGATAAACACTTGAATGAAAACAGACACTCTATCCAAAAAGAAATGCAGGTTCGTTAGTTGATTCAGTAACACCTGATACTAACAGTACTTGCAAGAAAAATAGTTCATTCATGTAATTTTTGCAAATTCTATCAACCTTGCAGGCAAAGCAAGTGTACTGTAGCAAATAAACCAAGAATGAATATCATAAAAAAGGGAAATGGGGCTGATATGATAAATGATCTCAAGTACCTAAGGTCCTAAACCTGATGCTAACTTTTGTCTTTTTGTTGCATATATTTGTATGTATTAATGAAAATGCTTCGACTACTTCCTTTCGTGCCGGTGGAATTTTGTATTGGTTTGAACCATTCTCGGACATTTACTGTAAAATGATCTTGACCAATTTGTTACTTTTAAAATTTCAATAGAGAAAACGAAAATTACTCAATTATTAGTGACCATTTGTTTAGCTTACCCTGTTTAATTTTATATATTCATTGTGTCACGTCAACAATCTATTAAAAGTCTAACGACAATTAACTTCCAGTGATCATATCTTAATTAAATATGGTTTAAGGATCACTTTTGCCCCTGTAGTAGACCTAATTTATCATTTTCGCCCCTATCATATTTTCACATCAATTTAACCCTCAAAGTTGTTTAATTGTATTATTCTATACCCTTCTTCTAACTTAAAATCCTAAACTATAGACCTTAAATTAGGTGTTTAGGGTTTAAGATTTGTGATTTAGAGGTAATAGGGTTATAGTTTAGGGTTTATAATTTAAGATTTTAAGTTAGAGGTAGGGTATAGAATGATGCAATTGAGCAACTTCAAAAGTTAAATTAATACGGAAATATGACAGAGGTGAAAATGATAAATTGGTCTACTACGAGAGCAAAAGTTATCCTTTTGTCATTAAATAAAAACGAAAATGACCAAATGTTATGTTTTTTGAATTGAGTGAAAAAAAACTGTACAAAATTTAAATGAAAGTAATCAATCATGTAATTTACCCTTTTATGTGAAATGTAAGATTTATTTATAATATTTCTTAATTATCGACAATGCATACACACCCTCAAAAATAACTACTTAAATCCAATACTTATAGGGAGAATAACACCCCTTGAATTAAAGCCACTTGATGATTCACTTCCTCTTTATTTCTTTTGTTTTTCTTAAAGAGCCAACCATTATAATCTATGCTAATTACAATTTATATATTTTTGTTTGTTACTAAAATCTAGATAATTGGCTTGTGAGCGTATACTCACCAATGGTGAACGTGTTCGCCGAAACATGAGCATGGATGATTACTGTGGATTTTGTGGCAGGTCTGGAGAAACATGTGATCATCTTTTTCGAAAGTGTCCCCAAGCATTTGTAACTTGGTCCAGTGTTGTTAAAAGAGACAAGCTTGCGGATTTTCTGTCGAGGGATATCAAGGACTGGATTCGGATTAATTTAATGACGCCGGGGTTCTATGCGCGGGAGGAAAAGGATTGGGACCTTCTTTTGGTGCTATCCTTTGGACTATATGGCGTAACCGTAGTAGAAGAATTTTTTATACTCATCACTTTGAGGAGTGTTTTGGTGAAGAGCAGGAGGTTACAACGAGAAGCTCTCCAAGTTTTTGATAATGCTATGGCCGCTCATCAGAATACCAGCCGGGTAAGCAACGCTAACGTTCGATGGAGTCCACCTATCCGAAATTGGTGTAAGTAGAACACGGATGGTGCCCGGGATAGTACTACGGGCTTTGCTTCTTGTGGGGTTTTTCCGTTCTTGGAAAGGAGAATGGTTGATTGGTTTTTCAAAGCAAATTGGCATTTGTTCGGTAATTGAAGCGGAGCTCTGGGGTGTGTATGAAGGCTAGTCTCATGCTTGGAACATTGGCGAGAGAAATATAATACTGGAGGTTGATTGTGTGGAGGTTATACGGCTCATTGAAAAGGTATCTCAAGTTTGTCTCTTTCACTTTCCATGATCGTGTTTTGAATCTGTTAAAGAAGGCATGGAAGGTTCGACTACAACACGTTTGTAGAGGTGCGAATAAAGCTGCTGATCAACTTTCTAAATTAGCTGGCTTAAGAGGGCTTGCTAATCGTGTTTTTTCGATTCCACCTGAGGAGCTTCTTGCAATTCTACAGATGGAAGCTCACTGCTCTAATATGGAGGCCACCGTTTAAAGCTTGTCTCTTGTCTTTTAACCCAAAAAAATCTATTAAATAAAATTTATTAAACAAAAGATTATTTGAAATTTCGTTTTGATTACTAAAAGTATAATTTGAATATCACAATTTCTAAACAATCAAGTAACCGAAGAATGATGTGGTTGTGATCAAAACGTATTTAAAAAATTACCAGAAAATTGATAATTATTATATTAATATTTTTTTGAGATATATATTAATAATTAAGAAAATAAAAACAGTGAAACATTTTTTACGTAAATTAGTAATGATCACATTTCTGGAAAATAAATATTTTTTTATAAAAATATTATTATTCAGTTTTTAATACATTGATGGTGAAATTGGAGCATATCATTATCACTTATAGTTGATGAAGACAACCTAACGGCTCTAAATTTAAGTTATGTAAAGCTGATAAAATATCGGATTCATAATTATTTCCATAAGACAAAGTTCTATAGATTGTTTCGATAATATCCGAATTGCTTTTCACTTTATTACTGAAAACATATTCAAAACTATCACAAGTAATAAATGCGATCAATTCGAATAAAAAATTATGAGTTGATAAATCTTATTTTATAACTCAAATTTTATTTAATTTTTTAATCAAATTAAATTTATAAAATTTAATTATGAATATGTATAATATTATGATATTATTTTATTCTAATTTCAAAGATTTTCTATGTATATATATATATATATATACATAAAATTTTAAAACCAATCTACTAATTACTAAAAATTGTTATTCAAGTTATTTTTGGAGTTATTCAAATTGCTAAAAATTGATTCTTATAACTCAATTCAAATTTGATTTTTTTTCGAATAAAGTTTATAAAACTATGACTTAAAATTAGTTCGAGTCCAATCAAATCGGAAAAAAAATCATTTTTTTGAGTCAAATTTTACTCACCAACCCCAGACAAAAAAAAAGTACCATCTTTGTTTCCCGAAGACGAGCAAAGTAAGCAGAGTCCAACAAAAATACTAAAAAAATTATTGAAAATTGTTTTGGGTCCTAACCCTAACCCCGTTTAGGATGGTGAATTCATTTCAAGTAAAGCTCATCTGAACTTGTTAATACGGCTCAACGGGAGCACGGAAGCTTGCTCCAGCATAGATGGCTTCCGCACCAAGCTCCTCCTCAATACGCAAAAGCTGGAATGGAATGCAAACAACAATCAGTAATAAAAGGTTGTTCATTACCAATGACGACATAAACCTATATTTAAAGGTTGGGATGTTAACCTGATTGTACTTGCCTAAACGCTCAGACCTGCATGGAGCCCCCGTCTTAATTTGGCCCTGGTTTTTTTAAATAAAAATGTCAAGACATTTGTAACAATCAAGGTTTATAACTCAAGATTTCAGTGAGTGATTATTACCGTAGCCAAACCACAGAAAGATCAGCAATAAAAGTATCCTCAGTCTCGCCACTGCAGGAAAATAATTAAAACATTCCTGTGAATAACTCGAATCTAGATTTTGATAATCAGATCAATAATTTTTGAATTTAAAGGTTCACATTCCAACCTGCGGTGGCTGGCCATCACACCCCATCCAGCTTTCTTGGACATTTTGACAGCTTCAATACTTTTGGTAACGGATCCAATTTGATTGACCTGTTCCCCAGTCATACCAAGAAAGAACCTCGATTAATATCAAAGGAATGGTCCCAAAAAACAACAAAAGAAATGACCTAAAAAGCAGAATCCATGGTACCTTGAGAAGAAGGGCATTGCAGGTTTTCTCAGCAATAGCCTTCGCAACCCTCTGCAGATGTTAAACGGAATGTAAATGTCATGTTCCTTCAAAGAAATACTTAAAGAGATGCATACATTATATATAGCTTGAAAAAGAGAAAATGCCAATTCTAACCTTTGGGTTGGTGACCAAGAGATCATCTCCCACAATCTGGACCTTTTCTCCAATTTCCTTGGTTAGTTTGGAGTAGTGCTCCCAATCATCTTGGTCAAATGGATCTTCAATCGACACTATGGGATACTCGGATACAAATGACTTGTATAAGTCTTTCAGAGCATCTCCTGGGATCTTTTGTTTGCCATCATTGTTCTGCGTGCACCAAACAACAGGTACAAATGAAGAGAAAACAAAGTTAGCATGGTACATAGAATGACGCAGTAACCACAGATAATGATTGGGAGCATTTTGTGAGTTGTGATATAGGCCACCTCTTCTTTGAAGTTCAGGTCGTAGGTTTTATCTGTTCCATAAAATTCAGATGCAGCAACATCCATTCCAATAACAACCTAGAATAATTGACATTCAAACTTAATTAGTCATTTCCTCGCATTAGTAAATGAAAAAAAAGGGGTTATGAAAGTTACGAAGAAGGGGCACCAAGTTTGTCTGTGTAACCAGCTTTAGCAATGGCAGTCCTTAAAGGATGATGCTCCTACAGGGAGAATCATGAACTCCTGCAGACACAGATGAAGGATAACATCAATATCAAATGATGAACTAAATAAATCAAAAAAGGAATCTCAAGACCCATACCGGCATAGCAAGTTTGTTTCCTGCATGTGAACCACCATTGATGACATTGAAAGCAGGGACCGGAAGAACTAATTTCTTGTTGCCAGCAAGGTTAGCAATGTGCTGCATCAAAAAGTGGGTTCAGGTAACATAAATCACCCATGAAAGATTAAGTGTTTCAATACCACAATAGAAATCATTCTAGCGTTCACAAAGCAGTATTCAAATACTTGTATTACTCTACAGAAGAAAAAAAGGTTCAATCGGCCAGAATGTACCTTGTAAAGGGGAATGTTCTTGACTTCAGCTCCAGCTTTGCAAACAGCAAGAGACACAGCAAGAATGGCATTTGCACCGAGCTGAAGGGAAAAAAACACATCACACAACACCATTATATAAAGATGATAATAAGCTTCAAAACAAAAATTCATTTGAAAGACATTAAAGAACCAAACGTCTATGCTACCTTTTGTTTACACCAACCCCACTCATTCTGTGTCCCGTCTAGTTGTTGAACCATGAAATTTTCATTGGCAGCCTGCTCAGTTGAGTCCTATAGAAATCATTTGGAAAAAAAATAACACAATTCAGTACAAAGTATAGCACGAATAATTGCCTCATGTTTACAACAGCTAACTCCCAATTTGTTTAACTAATGCATGCTTTAATTACATGTTTATGAAAGAAAATCGTACATTCTAAACTTTTATGGGAGTGGTTATGGGAGTGGGATTCAGATAGTCGCAAAAAGCAGCAACCAAACAGAGTCACTGATTGAAAGCTCATTAAAACAAACAAAAGGTTCATGAACCTCAAAGAGCATGAAATCAAAGGTGAAAACAAGTCAGGGACAAACCTTTCCAATCAATGCAGGGCCGATGATTGTGTTAACATTAGCATACAAAGAACACATTGTTAATAAAATTAATTAACGCCAGTAAAAACAAGAGAATAATAGTATACGAGTATAACTGACCTTTGATACACCTTTACCAAGGTAATCGGAGCCTCCATCCCTCAACTCAAGAGCCTCGTAAATTCCTAAAACAAAAAAAAAATAACTAACATCATTAAAAAACGTACAAATTTAATTGTTTAGATATTATTAGCGGACAAATTAAACGTACAAGTGGATGCACCGCTAGAAACTGCGGCCCTAGCCTTTATACCGTTCAATGTTTCCACGTCAACCTATCACATTTAGTCAAATAATTCCATTAAAATCGAGATAATTGAATAACTACCGGAATCGCGTTTATTCTACGAAATCGGAGGGAAAATAATAGAAGAAAAAAAAGCAGCTACTCGACCGATTTAACTCATTGAATCATAATATTCAGACCTATAAAGAGTTAATCGGGAACTGGGTGGAGGAGATGTCATATACACAGATCGATAACATAACAAAGCATAGAAAAGGGGAATGGAAAGTGAAGGAAGGAGATCAGATGAGAAGTCGAACCTCGACCGTTGGATTTCCACGGCTGTCGAAGATCTGCCTAGCTTTGACGGATACGATAGTAGCAGCCATGCGTTCTTTGAGATCTGAAAAAAAGGGAGTAAGAGAAAGGAAGCCTTTTGAGAATGTCACAGATGTTTCAAAGCGAGGCCAAGCAATTCGAAGTGAAGTGTTTATAAAGAGGAGATTAAATTAATGAGAACCGTTGATCATGAGGAAAGTACAAGAGCCGTTGGATTGGAGTTTACTTTGTCTCTGGAGAGGGGGAGAAAAACAATGCGAGAAGCACGAGTTTTGAATTTTAACGTTATGTTTCTATGGATGCCCATTGTTTTCGGTTGTCAGTAGATGGTTCATTTTTTTTTAAAGAACAAAGTAGATGGTTTAGTACCATTACGAAAAGGGTATCCTTGATTAGGGGTGTTCATTGTTAGTCTAAAACCAAATTAATTAATCTAACTAAAATTTTAGTTGGTTAGTTTTGGATTCGGTCGATTAATGATTAATTTTTTTTTTAATTTTGAGTTCGATTAATTCATTTTAAAATCGGTTAATTAACCGAATTAATTGAATTAATCAAAATTATTAAATATTTAATATATTATATGTTGAAAAGTCAAAAGTTGGACAAGTAGCCAACTTGGCCACTTTTAAAAATTGTATGAGATTTTCGGTGGAAAATGTGCAAAACAAAATTAATACACCGAAAAAGTAGTTGGAAATTGTTGAATTTTTTGTGTATGGGAAAATTCAAATTTAATATCTACACTTTAGGGTATTTATAAGATTAGTCCTTAAGCTTCAACTATAAATACTCTAACTCATTTAGTTTCAAAATCATCCAAAATCATTCTAGTTTTCTCCCAATACTAGAGAATTTAGAGAGTCCTCTTGAGAGTTGTTTTCTCCATTTTATCAAGAGAGAATTATCATTGTTTTTTCCTTGGTAGATTGAGATAAGTTGTAATTCCTATTTTTCTCATAGTGAAATTCTTCTACCTTTGCTCGTGGTTTTTATCCTATATTATTTAGGGGTTTTTCACGTAAAATTTGTGTCTTCTTTATCTTCATTTTTATTTTCTCAAATTATCAGTTACGATTTTGCTCTATCCAATAGTCATCTTCCACAACAATTGGTATCAAGAGCCATATTAGAGTGTGTAATATCTACTTATTGTCTTTGTGGTTGCCACCAAAAGGTGGATCCTCCAACATAAGAAAGTAAGAAGGTATTACTCATTCTTTGAAGGTTTCAGAGAACTATTCATGATAGTGAAATAGTGGGAGCTATCCATAATAGAAGCTATGGTAACGAAATTTAATATAAAAAAATTCAATGGGAGAAATTTCTCATTGTAGAAATTGAAGATGAAGATCATCCTGAGGAAAGACGGTTGTCTAGCAGCTATCAGTGAAAGGCCGATATATTTCAAAGATGACAAAAAATGGATCAAAATGGACGGAAATGCTATGGAAAACTTTCATCTAGCATTAGCAGATGAAGTATCGTCAAGCATCGAGGAGAAAAAGACAACTAGAATGATATGGGATAAAAAAATCCAGGAAATGCAAATTCTTGTGGTATGCTGATGGTGTAAAGGGGTATCGCTTGTGGGATCCCATTGCCCGCAAAGTGATCATCTGCAGGGATGTTATCTTTGTAGAAGATAAACTAAAAAGAAAAGAAGAAGATGGTAGCGCTGAAAAGCTAGAGACTACACAGATAAATGTGGAAAAGGAGTTTGAACAAGGAGATTCTTCTGAAGCAGAATCAACACTTTATGAATAAGAACCAGAGAGTTCTAAAGCTCCAACAACTCGTCAATCAGATCGTGTGAGAAGACGTCCTAATTGGCAATCAGATTATGTTATAGAATGAAATATTACATACTATCTTTTAACAGATGACGATGAGCCATCAACATACCAGAAGGCAATAAATAGCTCAGATACTTCACTGTGGATGTTGGTGATGCAAGAAGAAATTGAAGCCCTTCATAAAAATAATACATGGGACTTTGTGCCACTACCACAAGGAAGGAAGCCAATTGGTAACAAATGGGTCTTCAAAATCAAGCGAAATGGTGACGATCAAGTTGAGAGGTATCGTGCAAGACTGGTGGTCAAAGGATATGCTCAAAAAGAATGTATTGATTTCAATGAAATATTTTCTCCTGTGGTTCGACTAACAACAGTTCGAGCAGTCTTGGCAATGTGTGCTACATTGAACTTACATCTAGAGCAGCTAGATGTGAAAACAACTTTTCTTCATGGAAATCTTGAAGAAGAAATTTACATTCTCCAGCCTGAAGGTTTTGAAGAAAAAGAAAAGAAGAACTTGGTTTGCAGGTTGAACAAATCTCTGTACGATCTAAATCAGGCGCCGAGGTGTTGGTATAAGAGATTTGATTCCTTCATTATGTGTCTTGGATACAATAGACTTAATGTAGACTCTTGTGCTTATTTCAAAAGGTTTGGTGATAATGATTTTGTTATATTGATGTTGTATGTGGATGACATATTGGTTGCAAGACCCAACAAATATCATATTGAAGAATTGAATGAACAATTGGCTAGGGAATTTGAAATGAAGGACTTGGGATCAGCAAACAAGATTTTAGGGATGCAAATTCACCGAGACAGAAGTAATTGGAAGATTTGGCTTTCATAAATGAATTACTTGAAGAAGATCTTGTCACGATTCAACCTGCAAGATTGTAAGCCAATTTCTACCTCTCTTCCTATTAACTTCAAATTATCCTCCAGTATGAGTCCTAGCAGTGAAGAAGAGATGATGAAGATGTCTCGAGTACCGTATGCATATGCAATGGGAAGTTTAATGTTCGTTATGATATGCACAAGACCAGACATTGCACAAGCAATGGGAGTGGTTAGTCGATACATGGTGAACCCAGACAAAGAGCATTGGAATATAGTAAAGAGGATCCTAAGATACATCAAAGGGACCTCAAATGTTGCTTTATGTTATGGAGGATCAAACTTACTAATCAATGGGTATGTAGATTCTGACTATGCGAGGATTTGGATAAAAAAAATCTATTACAGGATATGTGTTCAAAGTTATTAGTGGAGTTGTAAGCTGGGTTTCAAAATCGCAGTCAGTTGTGACTACATCCACAACAAAAGCAGAATATGTAGTAGCTACATAAGCCAGTAAAGAAGCAATTTGGTCGAAGATGCTATTGGAGGAGCTTGGGCACAATCAAGAATATGTCTCTCTTTTTTGTGACAGTCAAAGCGTCTTGCTTCTAGCAAGGAATCCATCATTTCATTCAAGTACAAAGCACATACGAGTCCAGTACCATTTCATTCGTGAAAAGGTGGAAAAAGGGACGGTAAATATGCAGAAAATCCATACCAAAGACAACATAGCAGATTTCACGACGAATGCGATCAATGTTAATAAATTTACCTGGTGTCGATCCTCTTGTGGCCTGTCAGAAACTGTTGGGATTTTCGGAAGCTCGAATCGATAACTGGAATTGCTAGTAAAGAGGGTCGGGATCAGTTTCTGTGTTTAGGGAGTAAGGAGATTAAAAGATAGAGAATTGCATAACGATTTAGAGTGGTTCGACTTCTCAACCAAGTATACATCCACTACATTAGCTCCTCACCAAGGATTTTCCAACAAATTCACTAATTTGTTCTTTCTTTTGAGGACAAAGAGTAACCTTACAAACTCCCTAGTTTTTCCGGGCTAAACTAGAACCTTTCCCTAGCTTTTACACGGGATAAGCTAGAACCTTTCCCCTTTACAAAAGGATAAAATAAGTAAACAAGAAAACCTCTCTAAGGTAGCTGTTTACAATATTGAGCTCACAAGAACAAAATATTTACAAGAGAAAGATGAAATAAGATTGAAAAACTCTTCTCTTGTGTTTGATTGCTTGGATAGTTGTTCTCTCTTTTCTTTAAGTGTCCTTAGCTTGTATTTATAGCTTGTAATGTGGTTGATGTTATATATAGCCGTTGAGGATGTTTTGGAGCCATTTGGGGATGATTTTTTTACTCAAAAAGGTTGTCCATAACATGGTACATCGGTGCACTATCATGGTGCATCGATACCCCTTCATTAAATTCAAATAAACTAGTTGTTACTAGCCATTGCAGCCTTCGTGCATGGATGCACAGCAGGATGCATCGATGCACATCCTTGATGCATCGATGCATAGAAGGATGCATCGATGCACTAATTGCATTCGGTGTTTGAGTACATGGATGCACTGCATGGTGCATCGATGCACTAGTGCAGGTGCATGGATGCATTGTAGGGATACATGCACTTTGACACCCTTTAGCATTTTGGCTCAAATCCGAATTTAATGGACTTTGAATTATTTTTGAAACCTTTTAAAACTTTTAATAAATTCAATTAAGTCCAAAAACATTTTGTAAATTCAATTCAAGTCCAAAAACCATTTTGCCTTAAATTGTTATATCAAAACATAGTTTAACAATCTCCCCCTTTTTGATATAACAAAACATTTGAAAAATTGTTTTTGGCAAAACTCCCCCTTAATAAATTGTTTAATGAAAAAGATATCAATTGTTAACAATTGTTGGAAAATATATGAAAATGTTAAGCTCCCCCTTTTTCATTTAGAAATTGAATTTTTCAAACCAAACTTCTCCCCTTTTTTGTTATATCAAAAATAATTCAATCTTTTCTACAAATAATAACAAATGTGTTAGTAGAACATGAAATTCAATATATCCAAGACTAAAATACTTTATGAAATACCAATTGTTGAAATTTGATATCAATACCATTTGTTAAAATTAAGTGCATATGCATAAAGTTTTCCAAAAAATGTTATGCATTTTGAAAATTTTGATATCAATTGTTAGAGAGATATCATTTTCATTTAAACCACATGCATAAACATTCAAATTTAGGTCAAAATTTTATTATGATGAACTAAAAATTCTGAAAAATTATTAAAACTTTAAAATTGTTCATTATACCAATTGTTTTCAATATACATGAGATTAAAACAAAACATAATCATTTATTATCACAACTCATGCGTACTTGAAATCAAATGAGCAACCAAATAACCAAAATTAAAACATTAAGCTTAGAGATTACCCATTCCTTTTTCATGTATGGCTAGAGCATCTTGAATATCATCACTTTCATCACCATTGCTCTCACACACCTACAAGAGACATTTAAGTATATTTTGGTATCCAAATTTCTTTGGATCCTTGAACGTTAGTTTTATGCCCATTGTTCTTTTCGAAACCCATACTTGCCTAATTTTAAAACGTTTTCCTTTCTTCAAAGGACAAGTATGTTCCTTATGACCATGATAATGACAATGTGAGCATATTGTCATTATTAAACTAAATGAATTATTTAAAATGATTTCTTTTTCTTTTGTTAAGCGTTCAAGCTTAACTTTTAAATCAAAATTTTCTTTTTCAAAACTTTCAATTTTTATTTTTGAAAGCTCTAAATCCTTTTTCAAAATTTCATTTTGGCTTTCAAAATCTATTTTTGTTTTCAAAAGAAAATCATTTTCGATTTTAAATTTTGAAATCATTTTCTTATATTTGGAGTTCATGGTCTCAAACTCCGAATATAACCTATTAAAAGCATCTTGTAACTCATCAAACGTATATGAATTAAATTCAATTGAGTTAGAAGATACCTCGGGCTCTTCACGAGCCATTAGAGACACCACCTTTGTTGGTTCTTCTTTCTTGCTTCCATGGATTTCCTCGAGCTTATTCCAAAGCTCCTTGGCACTTGAACATGAAGAAACTCCTTCATAGATTTCAAGACCAAATGCACACAACACCATATGCATGGCATTGGCATTAAGTTGAGCTTTCTTCCGTTCTTTGTCACTCCGCTTCTTCTCCTTCTTCTTTGGAGAAGAATAGTCGTTCTCGATTATCTCTCATGCATCAAGATCATTGGATTCGATGAATACCTTCATTAATTTCTTCCAATGATGATAGTTGACTCCATTGAAGTATGGAGGCTTGTTCGTTGGTAGGGAGACTTCCACGTGGAACGAGCCAGAGGTGGAAGCCATCTTCTCAGTTGTGTCAAGAATTGATAGAGCTTATTTGAGGATCGTCTCAAGGTGGTTAAACCTTCTTAATGAGTAAGGCTCTTATGTCAATTGTTGGGATTTTCGGAAGCTCGAATCGATAACTGGAATTGCTTGAAAAGAGGGTCGGGATCAGTTTTTGTGTTTAGGGAGTAAGGAGATTAAAAGATAGATAATTGCACAGCGATTTAGAGTTGTTCAACTTCTCAACCAAGTCTACATCCACTACCTTAGCTCCTCATCAAGGATTTTCCAACAAATACACTAATTTGTTGTTTCTTTTAAGGACAAAGAGTAACCTTACAAACTCCCTAGTTTTTTCGGGCTAAACTAGAACCTTTCCCTAGCTTTTACACGGGATAAGCTAGAACCTTTCCCCTTTACAAAAGGATAAAATAAGTAAACAAGAAAACCTCTATAAGGTAGGTGTTTACAAGATTGAGCTCACAAGAACAAAATATTTACAAGAGAAAGATGAAATAAGATTAAAAAACTCTTCTCTTGTGTTTGATTACTTGGATAGATGTTCTCTCTTTTCTTCAAGTGTCCTTAGCTTGTATTTATAGCTTGGAATGTGTTTGATGTTGTATATAGTCGTTGGGAATGTTTTGGAGCCATTTGGAGATGATTGTTCTACTCAAAAAGGCTGCCCATAACATGGTGCATCGGTGCACTATCATGGTGCATCGATACCCCTTCATTAAATTCAAATAAACTAGCCGTTACTAGCCGTTGCAGCCTTCGTGCATGGATGCACAGCAGGATGCATCGATGCACAGCCTTGATGCATCGATGCACAGAAGGATGCATCGATGCACTAATTACATTCGGTGTTTGAGTGTATGGATGCACTGCATGGTGCATCGATGCACTAGTGCAGGTACATGGATGTATTGCAGGGATGCATTGATGCATTGTAGGGATGCATGGATGCACTACAGGGGTGCATGGATGCCCTTTGACACTCTTTAGCATTTTGGCTCAAATCCGAATTTAATGGACTTTGAATTATTTTTGAAACCTTTTAAAACTTTGAATAAATTAAATTAAGTTCAAAAACATTTTTGTAAATTCAATTCAAGTCCAAAAACATTTTGCCTTAAATTGTTATATCAAAACATAGTTCAACAATCTCCCCCTTTTTGATATAACAAAACATTTAAAAAATCGTTTTTGGCAAAACTCCCCCTTAATAAATTGTTTAATGAAAAAGATATCAATTGTTAACAATTGTTGGAAAATATATGAAAATGTTAAGCTCCCCCTTTTTCATTTAGAAATTGAATTTTTCAAACCAAACTTCTCCCCCTTTTTGTTATATCAAAAATAATTCTATCTTTGAAGTTCAAAATAACTTTGGAGAGTAAGTGGTAAATTTGACATTTAAAATCATTTGAAAAATCAAATATCCCCCTCAATAAATGCATTCCAATCAAAATTTAGCTTTAAGAACTTGACACTTAAAAAGAAATTGAATTTCTACAAATAATAACAAATGTGTTAGTAGCACATGAAATTCAATATATCCAAGACTAAAATACTTTATGCAATACCAATTGTTGAAATTTGATATCAATACCATTTGTTAAAATTAAGTGCATATGCATAAAGTTTTCCAAAAAATGTTATGCATTTTGAAAATTTTGATATCAATTGTTAGAGAGATATCATTTTCATTTAAACCACATGCATAAACATTCAAATTTAGGTCAAAATTTTATTATGATGAACTAAAAATTCTGAAAAATTATTAAAACTTTAAAATTATTCATCATACCAATTGTTTTCAATATACATGAGATTTAAACAAAACATAATCATTTATTATCACAACTCATGCATGCTTAAAATCAAATGAACAACCAAATAACCAAAATTAAAACATTAAGCTTAGAGGTTACCCATTCCTTTTTCATGTGTGGCTAGAGCATCTTGAATATCATCACTTTCATCACCATTGCTCTCACACACCTACAAGGGACATTTAAGTATATTTTGGTATCCAAATTGCTTTGGATCCTTGAACGTTAGTTTCAATGCCCATTGTTCCTTTCGGAACCCACACTTGCCTAATTTTAAAACGTTTTCCTTTCTTCAAAGGACAAGTATATTCCTTGTGACCATGATAATGACAATGAGAGCATATTGTCATTATTGCATTATTGAACTAAATGAATTATTTAAAATGATTTCTTTTTCTTTTATTAAGCATTCAAGTTTAACTTTTAAATCAAAATTTTCTTTTTCAAAACTTTCAATTTTTATTTTTGAAAGCTCTAAATCCTTTTTCAAAATTTCATTTTGGCTTTCAAAATCTATTTTTGTTTTCAAAAGAAAATCATTTTCGATTTTAAATTTTGAAATTATTTTCTTATATTTGGAGTTCATGGTCTCAAACTCCGAATATAACCTATTAAAAGCATCTTGTAACTCATCAAACGTATATGAATTAAATTCAATTGAGTTAGAAGATACATCGGGCTCTTCACGAGCCATTAGAGACACCACCTTTGTTGGTTCTTCTTTCTTGCTTCCATGGATTTCCTCGAGCTTATTCCAAAGCTCCTTAGCACTTGAACATGAAGAAACTCATTCGTAGATTTCAAGACCAAATGCACACAACACCATATGCATGGTATTGGCATTAAGTTGAGCTTTCTTCCGTTCTTTGTCACTCCGCTTCTTCTCCTTCTTCTTTGGAGAAGAGTAGCCGTTCTCGATTATCTCTCATGCATAAAGATCATTGGATTGGATGAATACCTTCATTAATTTCTTCCAATGACTATAGTTGACTCCATTGAAGTAGAGAGGCTTGTCCGTTGGTAGGGAGTCTTCCATGTGGAACGAGCCGGAGGTGGAAGCCATCTTCTCAGTTGTGTCAGGAATTGGTAGAGCTTCTTTGAGGATCGTCTCAAGGTGGTTAAACCTTCTTAACGATTTAGGCTCTGATGCCAATTGTTGGGATTTTTGGAAGCTCGAATGGATAACCGGAATTGCTTGCAAAGAGGGTTGGGATCAGTTTTTGTGTTTAGGGAGTAAGGAGATTAAAAGATAGAGAATTGCACAGCGATTTAGAGTGGTTCGACTTCTCAACCAAGTCTACATCCACTACCTTAGCTCCTCACCAAGGATTTTCCAACAAATTCACTAATTTGTTCTTTCTTTTGAGGACAAAAAGTAACCTTACAAACTCCTTAGTTTTTTCGGGCTAAACTAGAACCTTTCCCTAGCTTTTACACGGGATAAGCTAAAACATTTCCCCTTTACAAAAGGATAAAATAAGTAAACAAGAAAACCTCTCTAAGGTAGGTGTTTACAAGATTGAGCTCACAAGAACAAAATATTTACAAGAGAAATATGAAATAAGATTGAAAAACTCTTCTCTTGTGTTTGATTGCTTGGATAGTTGTTCTCTCTTTTCTTCAAGTGTCCTTAGCTTGTATTTATAGCTTGGAATGTGTTTGATGTTGTATATAGTCGTTGGAGATGTTTTGGAGCCGTTTGTGGATGATTTTTCTACTCAAAAAGGCTGCCCATAACATGGTGCATCAGTGCACTATCATGGTGCATCGATACCCTTTCATTAAATTCAAATAAACTAGCCGTTGCAGCCTTCGTGCATGGATGCACAGCAGAATGCATCGATGCACAGCCTTGATGCATCGATGCACAGAAGGATGCATCGATGCACTAATTGCATTCGGTGTTTCAGTGCATGGATGCACTGCATGGTACATCGATGCACTAGTGCATGTGCATGGATGCACTGCAGGGGTGCATGGATGCACTTTGACACTCTTTAGCATTTTTGCTCAAATCCGAATTTAATGGACTTTGAATTATTTTTGAAACCTTTTAAAACTTTGAATAAATTCAATTAAGTCCAAAAACATTTTGTAAATTCAATTCAAGTCCAAAAACCATTTTGCCTTAAATTGTTATATCAAAACATAGTTCAACAGAAACGTAAGCAACATAAAGGTAGAAGGTAGAAAGAATGGTGTGAAGATATGATTGTTCCAATCAAATCTTCAAGTGGGAGATTGTTGAAAAGTCAAAAGTTTGGCCAAGTGGCTAACTTGGCCACTTTCAACAATTGTATGAGATTTTTGGTGGAAAAGAACTGAAAGTGCAAAACAATTAATGCACAGAAAAGTAGCTGGAAATTATTGATTTTTTTGTGTATGAGAAAATTCAAATTTAGTCCTTGCACTTTAGGGTATTTACAATATTAGTTCTTAAGCTTCAACTATAAATACCCTAACCCATTTAGCTTCAAAATCATCCCAAATCATTCTAGCTTTCTCCCAATGTTAGAGTGTTTAGAGAATTTTCTTGAGAGTTGTTTTCTCCTTTTTATCAAGAGAGAATTATCATTGTTTTTTCCTTGGTAGATCGAGAGAAGTTGTAATTCCTATTTTCTCATAGTAAAATTCTTCTACTTTTGCCCGTGGTTTTTACCCTATATTATTTAGGGGTTTTTTCACGTAAAATTTATGTCTTCTTTATCTTCATTTTTATTTTCTCAAATTATCAGTTACGATTTTGCTCTATCCGATAGCTGTCTTCCGTAATATTATATATATTATTTAGCTTTGGGGGTGTTTAAACTTGGTTTTAACTAACCGAATTAACCAAATAAACCAAAAATATTTAATATATATTATTTCTATATTATTCATAAATTTCAGTTATTTGGGTTAACCAATTAATTAACCAAACTTAATTCGGTTCAGATAATTTAAAAAAAAATCAGTTCGGTTAACGATTAAAGGAAAAAAATCAGTTAATAAAATTTGGATAAGTCGGTTCGGTTGGTTAACTGAATTACCCATTTGAATACCCCTATCCATGATTCGAAAAATAAATTTTGAATCTAATTTAACTATCGCTATGAGCATAAATTGAGTTTTTTAATAATTTGAAATAATTATAATATAGTATAAGTTCATGATTTTTTTTATTATTAACAATGTGCACATTAATTATTAACAATGTGCACATATTCTATAAAAACAATTATTCAAATCTAAGACTTCAAGAGAAAATAAAATTCTCTTTAATTATTGAGGTTAATTAATAGATTTAAGACTAAATTGAGTTAAAATTATAAATAATAATTTTAATTGGGCCGACGGATGTAATAATATATTTATGTTTGCCTTATTATTTATGATAGGTTTAAATTTTATCTCATTAATTACGAAATTTATATCGATCTCCATCTAATTAAATTAAATGTGAAATTGGACAAATCATCTAAAATTTGTTCCACTGAGATTCCTAATTATAAAGCAAGTAAATTTAGAGAATTTAAACCGTTTATGACTCAACATTTAATTATCTACTTACAAAATGTTTTCAAATAAACCTATTCTTATGAAAGTTTTCTTTGTATGCCTTTGTGGTACAATTTTTTTATTTTTTTATTTTCCTATTACTTTAGCAGAGTGTTTGGCTTTTCGGTTTGTGTGTCACAATGGATAATGTATTAGAGTAATCTTAATACAATTGATTGGGCTTAATTGGGCTTATATTTGGGCCCAATTAGCCATAAAAATGATTTTAAATTGTAGAAAAACAAAGAATGATTAATTGTGCAATTTCTCTATTTTGCAAAGATGAGGGTTTTATATCTCATCTTATGTAGGCATGTAAACGAGCTGAACGCACACGAACGGAGGTATGTTTATGTTCGTTCATTTAATAAATAAAAGAATATAAACGAACACGAACATAAACGAACAAATTTTTTTTTGTTCATGTTTGTTCATTAAGGAATATAGCTTGTTCATGTTCGTTCATTTAAAACATAAACGAACACGAACGAACGAACATAAACGAACACAATAAACGAAGATAAACGAACAACACAAACACAAAAAAACACTTATTCAAACACAACAAACAAATGTAAAAAAAAAGTAAACAACAAGAATAACAACTTAAAATTCATTAATATAACTTGAACTTTAGAGTTAATTTGTTCGAATACGAAAAAACATACATAAATCATAAATAAGCTATATGAACATAATAAAGTCTTAAAGTTAATTTGTTCAACAAAACAATCTTCTTGAAATCCAAACAACTTCAATAATCTTCGTAACATATTCTACTTGCCCTCTGTTCGAATATAAATGAACGAACATATAATCAAACGTTCACGAACGTAAATGAACGAACGAGCCCTTTGTTCATGTTCGTTCATTTAATTAAACGAACGCAAAATTTTGTTCATGTTCGTTCATTTAATAAATAAACGAACTTCCCCGCCGCGCGGTTTATGAACGGTTCGTTGAACGTTCAGTTCATTTACAGGCCTAATCTTATTTCTCTTCTCTTCATTTCTTCTTCTACATTTATTCTTCTTTTATCTTCTCTAAGTAGCCATAGCTCCAAGGTAAGGTCTTGAACCTTTTTCTTGTTTCGTTTTCGTTCTTAATCCCCATTGCAACATAGTTTTAAAGAATCAAAGTCTTGGTTTAATCCTAGCTAAAGAAAAATGGGGGATTTTCATCCAAATCACCAAGGGAAGGAGTGGCTAAGCAATGAGCTCAATTTTGGGATTCTAACATTAAGGTAGTGTATTTCTAATCTTTTGGTATAATAAAATTAAAAGTTGAATGCTTATGGTATAATATTTAAATATTTAGTGACAAAAATATTATTTTAACATAATTTAATAACCATTTGTGTAATTTAACCAAGCGTAATCCCAACAAATCCCTCAAAAGGCCAAATTGCTCTCTCCACTTCAACATTTCCATCAACAATGGCATCTCAAGAATCCTTTCATCACCCGCCGCCATTTCGTTCCCCAACGCCACCACCGGACTTACCTCTAAATCCCTCTCCTCAAACCTCTCCATTTCTCCCCTTTCACTCAACCTCCACCGCCGCCCTTCCAAACCCATTTCCTTTTCAACCAAGACAACCCCAATCTACGCCGCTATCTCCGTCGGAGAGAAGCTTCCCGACGCCACCCTCTCCTACCTCGACTCCGATGATGAACTCCAAACTACCACCATCTCCTCCCTTACCGCCGGCAGAAAAGCCGTCCTCTTCGCCGTCCCCGGTGCTTTCACCCCCACGTGCTCCCAGAAACACCTCCCTGGGTTCGTGGAGAAATCAGGGGAACTGAAGGCCAAAGGGTTCGACACCATCGCCTGTATCTCTGTCAACGACGCTTTTGTGATGAAGGCTTGGAAGGAGAATCTGGGTATCAACGATGAGGTTCTTTTGTTGTCGGATGGGAATGGGAAATTCACCAAGAAAATTGGGTGCGAAATGGATTTGAGCGATAAGCCCGTTGGACTTGGAGTTCGATCAAGAAGGTACGCGCTCTTGGCTGAAGATGGAATCGTTAAACTTCTTAACTTGGAAGAAGGAGGTGCTTTTACTTTCAGTGGAGCTGAAGACATTCTCAAAGTGCTTTGATTTTCAAGACAACGGCAACTCTTTTGTTGGGTAGTTTTCTTTCTTTCTTGTTAACTTTAGTAATAAAAATTTGATCAGGCTCTGAGAATTTTCTTATGCAATGGAGAGTTATGAATGATGTTTTCTTTGAATATCTGTGCTATCTGAATTTAGATCATGAAAGAAAAAGTTATTTTGGCAAAGATTGATTGGTAAAACACACAAGGATCAATGGGGAAGAATCGACTGTGAAAATTAAGCTTTCCCATTGTTTTATTATTGTCTCAAACAAATCCCAACCACGACAGAATGGGAAAAGAAGTGCAAAAAATGTGCAAACAATTCATTCCAAAACCTTCCCTATATAAACCCGGAACCAGCCTTCATTAGCTACCTATATTCTCTGTATGATGGTGCATACCATTACAACATCTGTTCTGTATTTTTCCTTAATTTCTTCCATATTCACAAGGACAACTATTTTTGAGTTATCAACTCCATTTCTAACACTCAAAGAATATCCCTTTATTCTTTAATTGCAAGAAAATGTTGCTAATCACCACATATTCAGTAGCTGAAGTAGAGTACGGCCTGCTGATGGCGTTAGTAGCCAAAAGAATTACACCGACAACAGCTACTATCGTACTACCTTAGGAAGTTGTAGTATGAGTTGGGGATGATGGTGCCAACATATCCGAATCCCATGATGAAGAAGGCGATTGCTTGTGCATAAAGGTATATGAAGTAATGGTTTTTACCAAACAAGACATCATAGCAGCCGCAGAAGAATAGGTAAGCTCCGACGAGAAGCTCTAAGACATGGAGTCTGCCAACATTCAAGTGTTAAACGAGAAAACATTGAATGAAAACGTTGTGATAGCAGACTGCCCTTACCTTTCTCCGAACCTGAAACGAGGTTTTTGGGGTGCTTTTACGGCTGCCTTAGCCTTGAGAGCATCTCCGAGTTTCTCAGTAACAATCCATTCATTTACTCTACCAGCCTCCAACAGACCAATGAAGGTAGCCTTTGTTCGATGCAATGACATGACATTTTCGAAGAGGATCCAGAAAACCAGTAAGTGAAGAGACCTGAAAGAACCAACTGTTAGCTATGAATAAGCATTTTCCATTGATTACAAGTATTGAAGTTCGACAAGAACCCTTTTGAACGATGAACTCGAAGTTCAATTTCAGGTTACCAAAGAGTGATGAAATCGACCAAAGTAGAAGATTGGAGTTACAAAAAATACCTTGGAGTTCCAACAGCATTGAGAAGGGTAATTATAGAAGGAATATAAACAGCTCCCCACTTTGGAACTTCAACTTCAGGGACAAGTACAGTTGCGGGTAGAACAACGCAGTAAAAACAGAATGTAACAATGTGGGCAACGAGTTTTCTAACCACAAAGAAGCTGTAAATTACATGTACTTTCTTCCATGTCGAAACTTTCTGCAATCAATATTTTACAAAAAATCAAACACCGATTCAACAAATTTCTAGTGTTTATTACTTGTTTTCTGAATTGGTTTACGTTGAGCTAACCTTGTTTTTGATGATCTCTAGGACCATTTTCCTGAATAGGTTAGCTGGACCGCAAGACCATCGGTGCTGTTGATATCGGTAAGCTTTCAAGGTACTCGGCAATTCATTTTTTACCTATATCAGAAAAATTGTTAGCACACAACACAAATACATGAATATGCCATGGATTACCGGATGACAATACCTTTAGGCTTCCGAGGTAGAGGAATTTCCAGCCTTTGAGACTAGCTCGGACGGCCAAATCCATATCCTCGACCGTAGTTCGATCTTTCCACCCTCCGGCTTCATTCAAAGCAGCAATTCTCCACACTCCAGCAGTTCCTAAGCAAGTTTATTTATAAAAAAAAAAAATCTTTAATCCCATTTCATCTATAATAAATTCTAATCACAGGGTGTTTTTTTTCAATTACCATTAAAGCCAAAGAATGCATAAGTGGAAGACCCCACTTCTTGCTCCACAGTGAAATGGTAATCCAATGACATTTCTTGCATTCTTGTCATCAAGCACTCATCAGCATTCACTGTAAATTATTTATAGAATTGTGGGTTAGTCCACCATGGATAATGACTGGTTGAAGGTTCACCACTTTACAAGACGAGACAAAGATACCATAAATACAAGTCTCTTGTTTTTTTTTTTTTGGGCTCATTTTCGGATCCATTTTTATTGATTTTAAACTTCTCTTTATTGAGATAAAACTTGTCAGATTAACCCACCAGACGCTCCCCCATGTTCGCATGTCACAAGCACAAACTATCCAGACTGTTCTTATCATAAAAATATCGATTAAAAAAGGGAAAACAAATAAACATACCCCAAAACGACAATATTTACCATAAAAATATATCAGAAATTTGATAATAACTAGGATTCTACAGTAGGATTGAGGTCCTGGAAGTTAAAATAATACCCCAAAAAGACAATTCTAGGTGCTTTTGCTTTGCTTCCAAACAAGCAAGGTTGTCAATATCAATATACATAATACCCTTTTTGTTTTGGTACCTATACAGACTAATATTGTTATGTATTAATGTCTTATTTTGAGTTTATTAGTATTATTTTATATTTACTTTTTATTCATAATTTTATTTTTTAATTTTCAATAATATAGTTAATTGCACAAAATGTCCTCAACCTATGATCTTATTTTAAAATTAATCTTAAATTTTAAAATATTCTAATATCATTCTTTAGATTATCATCCTAAGCAAATTCTTAAATTCTAAAATGTTTTATATCATTCTTTAGATTATCAGTATCACTTCATTTTGTTCATTCCATTAATGTGTCGTTAACTCTTACAAGATCACATATTCAATTCATGGATCTTTCAAAAATATATTAATTCTTTTACGAGATCAAGTGTTCAATTCTTATGATCTACAAAAGCTATTGAATGTAATGAAGAAAGAATCAAAATACAACAACATTAATAGTTTTAAAATTGATATAAAACATTTTAAAATTAATATATAATATAAGTTATAATTTAAAAACTGATATAGAATAAAATTAATATATTTAGTAAGATTTTAACTTTTAAATCTTATAAAAAATTATGGTGTAGCGAAATAGTTCTCTCTTCATTTGTGAGTAGATTCCAAAATAATAGATACGGAACCAGGAGATCTTAGACCGAAAACTCAAACGCAAGAAAACAACAACAAAAAGGCGACAACTTTCTCTACTTTTTCAGCTTATTACTACACAACCACGTACGTGTCCGAACGCCAGCGAAGACTGGACCATCCATAGATCCACGTGCTTAGGGACCTACAATCCCCTACCCTATTACGCCCACCGACACTTCTTCCAATTTATTTATTTAACAAAGAAGAAAAAAACTCATTTAAGAATAAAAGTTTTAAATTCAAATAATTATATTTTTACTCATATTTATAGGGTGTATACGTTATTAATTGTTAAAACAAATCTTAGATATGTATTGTATTATAATTATTTGAGATCATTAAAGATATTAGTCATTAAGAAGAGTTTTAAACAAATATAATCATTGGAATTACCGAATTTCCAACGGGCCTGAACCAGAGCTAATACGGGGTTGTGGAGGAGGAAAGGAATGGTCCGCCATAGGAAATGGGGTTCGGGCTGAAAATCGGCATCGAGAATCACAACGTAGTCACACTGTTTGACGTAACTGTGTTTCATCCCTTCTTTGAGAGCCCCCGCTTTGTACCCATTCCTGTTGTCCCTGACCTCGTACTTTATGTTTATGCCTTTGCTCCCCCATCTTTGGCACTCCAACTCCACCAAATCCTTCATTTCCATGCAACAAACCCAATTCAGTAAGAATACAACCATAATTTAACATTTTTTTTGTTGGTCTGAAAGTGGTACAATACCTTGATTGTTGGGTCAGTTGAATCATCAAGGACTTGAATGATGATCCGATCAGACGGCCAAGAGAGGCCACATGCAGCTCCGATTGACAGTTGATAAACCTTAAAAAAAGAAACATGAATTATTACCAAATCTTCAATACATATATGTGTATGTACGGAACAAAATGAGAAGGGGGGTTTGACCTCTCTTTCATTGTACATAGGGATTTGAACCAGAACCATGGGGTAAGCTGAGTTCCCCAACTCAACATCGTCTTTAATGGGTTCCCATTTGTACCTTCTCTCTGGTTTTCGACCAAAGAGTTTGACCAGCACAATGACTATCCCCATGTAAACCCTCTCGATGAAAAGCATCAAAGACATTATCAAACAGACGATGACCGCAAGCCTCAACAACGGCACTATCAATGGCGCCTTGATTTGGCTCCAAATCAATCCCATTTGCATCAACAAATCATCTCTCGTCCCTTGGAATGTGTCCGGTACAATAGTTGTTGAAGAAAGCCGATCCATTTCGATAACTTTTTCTAGAGCAAAAACTCGAATTGAAAAAACAAAACAATTTTGGAAGATGATTAGACACAGATTTTGAAAACAGCCCACAAGATCTACTTAGACATGAAGTACATTCCTTGGAACAAAGAAAGATTTTTTTTTTTTTTTGCTTTGAGAATTTACTTCTGGTTCAAGCAAAACAATGGAGGAAGAGGTACATTACTCAAAAGAAAATAAGGAAGCAAAGGGAGGACAATTTCAATAAACAAGTTGAAAGAAAAAAAGCTTGATAAAAATGAGAGAGAGAACAATGTCTTATATAAGCTCTGTTGTCTTCTAGTTGTTGTTGATTTATGAATTTACAGCAATGGTTTACTTTATCAACTTCTAATGGTTAAAAATAAAAGTTTAAAATTTAAATATATTTTTTAAAAATAATGAATATACAATTTTTTTATGATAGTACATTAAATTAAATTTAATTAATTTTTAACCTACGAGGTATAGTGCATCCGCCATTGATACAGGGGCTGATATGGTATAAAAGAAGCAAAAGAAATCGAAGAGGATGTATTGTGTCGGTGAATGATGATGTCTTTTACCGACGACATTGGGTTATATGCTTTGTTATTCTCTTTTTATCTATTTTGTCACCTAATGTGTAGTCATTATTAAGCTTCATCTACTTTCAACTTATGTTTTCAACCTTCCAATTTTTTTGTTGGTAATCTAAATCTTCGGTTAATGTTTTCCTTTTTCCTTTTTCCATGACTTGTATATTTAGTTATCAAAATCATCTTATGTTATAATATGAGTATATACTTTAGTTTGTTGACGAATAAAATAAATTACGACGATTATAGACGATTCATCTATTTTGATTTGAGTGAAAGAAGATAAAAAAATAATAAGCACAAAGAGATCTTAACATATTATGTTACGTAGATAAATGCATGTATAATTAAATGCAATTTATTCTATTTAACTGAGAAAAATACTATTTCTCTAAATAATTTTTTAAATATGATTCTGATAATTAATTTTGAAATAAATATTATTCACCTACAATTACCAAAAGGCGAAGCAAAGTGATCCAGACATAGCAAATGCATATTGATGGGAATGCACTTTAATTTGTCTTAGTCAAATGTGACAGACAGACAAGTCAGATGCTTCTCGTTTGCGATGCCCTTTAAATTTTTCTATTTTCATTATTATTATTTTTTGGTAGGTAAGTGTAGGGGGGCGTATTTAACCAAAAATTATCCTGATATATTTTATTTATTTTTCAGATATTATTTTAATTTTTTTATCGATTTAACATTTTTTTTTACAGAAATACAAAATGATGATTTGCGTTTTACGTTTATATGGCATCATTCGTAAAAAATTTTAAAATGATATATAACAAGTAATTAATTTCTGTTAGAGTGAGTTTTAGGTAGAAACACACTTTCTTTCATGTTTTTTTTGTGTATAAAAATCTTTAAATCTGTTTTTTCAAATTATTTTATAACTCAATAAATTTTGATATACAATTATGTCTATCAATTATCATTTTGCACTTTCTAATACATTTTTAACCATTTCAAAATCCTATACGTATAGTCTAGTTTAGGAAAACTTTGAGGGTAAGTAATTTAAAATATGAATAATTTTATAAAAAGTTTTATAATTAATATTTCTTTTTCAAAACGATGATGATAATAATAAAATATATTTTATAATTTAAAAACTTATTGAATTTTGTATTTCTTTAATTTAAAAAATTATAATTTAAAAGATTATAATTTAAAATGATGATGATGATGATGTTAATAGTAATAATAATAAATATTTTATAATTAGTATTTCTTTTTATTGAATTTTATTACAAGTTTAGAGAATAATACAAAAGACAAAAAAATCTTTAGATTTTCATGTATGTATTTATGCTTTTTTTAGAAATATTTTATCATAATTTTTCTTAATTAATTTGAATAATAGCAGAATAAATGATTAATTTGGATTATAACACAAAATATACTCCATTAATTGGTCGATGACAATGATAATAACGAAAAATATTTTATCATAATTTATAATTGATTTTTAATATAATAATTGAAAATACATGAGTTATAATTATACCAAATATTTTAATATGTTTTATTTTCATCATTGATTTTTTAAAAATTTATTTTTTATTATTATATTTTTAATTCATTTTATTTTGATAATTGAGTCATTAATTTGTATTATGTTACTGGCATCGCACATTAATAAAAATTTAATGAGTTCATGCTAGTGAACCTTTAAATGTGTGTCATCCCTTTAAACATCGTATCCCCTTAAACCAGTAGTGGTTTATAAGAATTTACTAATTATACATTCAATGAGCGTATCATAAACATATTAAAATATATATTTATAAGAATTGTATATTCGATATATATATTATCTCAACTTATCTAAGAATAACTTTGAAGCTCAATTAAATTTTAAAACATATTCAACACAAAATATTGGTTAAATAATGACAAAATCAAGAGACGAGACAAAGTTTATTGACACTATTTTTCATTATTATTATTATTATTGAAGAAAAAAATGAATTTTATTATCTTATTTCAAGGATTTAATGAAAAATTTTATTAAGAAAAGAAAAAATAATTATTTAAAAGAAATGATAAGTGTGAAAGACACATGATTTTCTTTATGTTCATGACTTAATTTTTCAGAAGACAGTAAATGAAAATAATTGGCTAATTAAATTTTATTTTTTTCCAACAAACAAAACACATTTATTTTCTTAATATTCCGTGGAGTTTTTACACAAAAATCACCAAAACATAAATTAATTATCTGTCAAATACCGTTTTAATTTTTTTTACGAATTTAGCATCCATTGCGTTATCCCAAGTGGTGACACATCAACGTAAGACGAGGATGCTTTCTACCGAGAATGCTATATCGATAAAATTTTATAAAATAATATTTGACAGATAATTAAAACATGTGAGTGTGATTTTTGGGTAAAAATACCGTGATTTTATTAATTTGAGTAATGATTTTACATTGGATAATAAATTTGTCTATTTGGTTTCAGAAATATAAAAGGGATATGCCATGCTTGTGTACAAGGGAAGGTACAATTGTTGGAACTTGGAAGATTAATTAGTGGAGCAGAAAAGCTTAATTAATTAATAGAGCTCAATTATTATATGATTTTCACTTTATTGCAATGTATCTACTTAGTGTTATGTTAGGTTGTCTCACGTTATTGTTTTTTTAAAGAAAATTATACCGTTTCTCGTTGAATTTTATTTTATCTTCTATTTAATTCATCGTACTTTTAATTTTTTGTTATGCTCACTAAATTTTACATATTGAATCATTTTGTTCACTCTGCCGTTACCTCTTTAACAGAAAACGCAATCTCAGAATCCACCATCATAGTCTCATTTATGTTATAGCATTCTGTTAATGTTATTGAACCTTGTTTAACTGAACTGATATTACGTTAATGAAAAATTTTATTTATTATATTAGATTTGATTTATGGATATAGAGTTTGATGTTATTGATGTCAAGTTTGTTGGATTATTGGAACAGGTTGAAGAAAATAGATTTGGGGTAATCGAATAAAATATTTAAATTGTTTAAATTTTGTGTTCTTTAGTGGCGTTTATAACAAAAAACGCCACTATATACCATATATTTAACGGCGTTTGTATCCATAAAACGCCGCTATATACATAAGCATTTTACGGCGGTTATGGAAAAAAACACTGTTAAAGAACATAGCTATTGCGGCGTTTGTGTGCAAGATGCCGCTAAATCTTAACACCTATTGCGGCGTTTGTAGGAAAAACGTCGCTAAATATCAAAGCACAAACGCCGCTATATATAGTTACATATTGCTACGTTTTTTAACCCCAAATGCCGTGAACTTTAGTGGTGCTATTTTTAACGGCGCTTTTTACTACTTTTGTGATAACGCCAAAGGTGTTTTTAGCGGCGCTTAAAAACGCCGCTATAGGTAAAAAAAAAAGCCATAGATGGTGACCATTAGATCCCAAATTTTATGGGTCGCTTCACCTCGACAACTTGAGTCCGAATCCGACCTCCATTTTGTCTCCGAAGTCTATGAATCAGAGATTGAAAGTGGAAAGACGAAACGTTTCAGTCAATATTCATGGATTTTGGGACATTTTCTGATGAAACAATCGTCAGATTCAGACTCAGGGGTCGAGACAAACCGACCCATGAATTTTGGGACCGAACAACCACCTTCAACGACAGTTGACGGTGGTCGGAATAAAAAATGATGTGGTGGCCGGCGGCAGCAATGGGGAAGAAGAAGACTCGAAATGACATAGTTTTGGTGGATATTTGAGTTTTTCAAAACGACGTCATTTTTATGCGTGTGCCACATCATCACACCGTTAGAGAGTTAACAACAGAGTGAGCAAAACAATTCAATCTGTAAAGTTGAGTGAGCAAAATAAAAAAATTGAAAGTACGGTGAGCAAAATAAGAGACAGTAAAATTTAGTGAGGAACGGTGTAATTTACCTTTTTTAATTTCATGTAACCATGGCATATCATGCTTTGACTAGATCTAAATTATTAATTGATAATAAAATATATTATTTTAGTTAAACCATTAATATAATAGAAGTTATTGGGTTGGACCGGATGCAGCTTGATCTGGATTTAAGTAATTAATTAGAAACATTTGGATAATAGCTTAATCTTGTTCAGCCATAATTACATTCCAGTTGCAACTCGTAAAATTTAATTTTTTTTTGTTTAGTTTTGGTTTTTTTTAATTAATTTATAGTGATTACGAGATAATATTTTAAAAAACATTAGTTATACATCCTACAGATATAATAACAGTATGAACTTGAATCTTCTAAGAGAACAACATTTTTCCTACCATTGACACTACTTAATAGATTCATATATTTTAATTTATTACATAACATTTCTACTATCACGGGCATTTCATCTTACATTTATTGATCAAACAATTACATAAATAATAGATATAGAACAACCTCCATATTCAAACAAATACATTTTTACTTGTGCAACTTGTTTGCATACTTAGATCATTCATATTGAATCAAAATGGGATGTAAAGTCTCAATCCTACCGCATCTTTTGCCATTCCAAAAATGATATCAAACACAATTCTCTTATAATAATAATAATTTATAAGTAAAAAAAAAAAAGACTGGGTCGATGTCTCTCTCTTTTTGCTTTTTACGTCATTCATATTCTAATTATTATTATTCTGATGTAATATAATTACGTTTTTTGGTAAACTTGTTTCGTTTATTTGTCTGTTCATAATTTCTAATCTCCTTGAGTTAATATTTTAAAACATTTGTTACATTTATTCATATTAATGACTAGAGATTTCAGAGCATAAATACATTTGATAGAAAAATTTGTTCACTAAAAACATCGAGGGGATTAGAGATGTAGAATGTGGTCATAAAACATCAAGAAGTTTGAATTAATTGTACGACACTTAGTGAGATGAATTAATTTCAACTCAATCATAAAATCATTATGTCATTTGACAATGTTGTAAGACTAACCTAAAGTAACATATTTAAGTGCAAAGAAGCTTTTGTCTTAATTAGATGTGCTTATAGATAGATTGTGATTTGATCAAGTGGTCTTAATGGTTAAATGGAGTGTTGTTCTCCTTAGAAATTTTGAGTTCGAGCAGCTGCGTGTGCAGAGTGTTTTGTGGATAGTTAAGAAAGTTTCTGAGCATATATTACCTTGTAATCACATACTATTAAAAAATAGATTGTGATTTAATATTTTTCAAATTTCTTATCAAAACCCATTACCCTATTAATTACATTATTAAAAAAATAATTAATAAAATTTATAATTAAATATAAATAAAATAATATATTTTAATTATTAATCATACTACAAATCAGATCGATCTCTAAAATTTTTTATTCGATATGATTGTAAAGATTAGACCAAGGTAGGTCATAATAACACATCAAATAATAATAATAATAATAATAATAATAATAATAATAAAACAAGGAAAGAAAGGATGAAGGTCACAAGCTTGAGTTTTTGGTATACATAATTGGATCAACAATAATAGAAAATGACTAAAGAAAATATATGAATAATAAGGTTGAAAATCATGTATACCTTTCTTTTAACGCTTATATAACTAATTATATATGAATCCAACAATTGATATATTTATAGTTCGATGATATGAAGTAGCAACTACTTGTTTGGTCAAGTCAAAAGTGGAAACTAATGGAGAGGTGGTAAGTCGTTCTTTGTTCAAAACAACATCAAAACTTGAATTATATAATTTAGCATACATTCAACGGGAAAAGTTGTAAATATGCATTTAGATTATGACATAGGAACTAAACTAATTAATTAATTAATTTAAGTGAAATTGCTTCGACTTCATCATATATTACGGTATTCTAGCAAGCGCACTTAACTCACTTGTTTGAAAAACAAAATCAAAAGTTTAATATTTAAAAAAGGATTCCAATATAGATTTATTCAAGGAATAGGTCAGTAGGTCTAGCCCCATTTAGATTGTTTTTTCAATTTAGATGGATAGGATTTCATTAAAATTATATCTATTTATAAAAAAATAATTATATGTATATGTAAGCTTAACAATATTAATATGAAATGTGTTATTTTTAAAATGATAAAACTATTTATATAAATTAAGACATGTGGAGACTTAGTTGCGAGTCAGGATTGATATACATGAGAAGAAGGAATGGAGGTAAAAGAAGATGAACAATGTAGGTGAGAAACCGAAAATAAGAGAAAAAGTTACCTCGTTAGACTTGTCTGATGGAATTTTATGTTTATCCTTTGAAGATCGATGTAATGCTTAGAGTCATCATGATGTTAGTAGGCTGAAATAATATATATATATATATGATACAATTACACTGTTTAAAACTCTTTTACACTTTTTTAAAATTATTGGATGAGAGAAATTTAAAGTTGATATTAACGGTAGAAAATGAATATATATTCGCTGAAAACAATATGGAGAATAATAAGAATTATATTGTTATTACACTCTAGCACAATATGTGTAAGTAATTATGATAGAATCTAGTAACTATATAGACATATAATTATCATGATAAAAACTATATTTTGGGTAAAATACATAAATGGTCCTCTGGTTATAGGAAGATGCTTTGTTGAGTCCCTTGACTATTAAAAGTTAAAAAATGGTCATCAACTATTCATATATTTCAAACTCATACATTTCTGTTGAAAAATAGGTGGTCGTATGAGATGGATGTTAATCTATTAACTTGGATATAATAAAATTTGATCCCAAAACTATTTGAACTGTATTTTGTGGATCGACTTTCTGTTTATATTACAATATGATTTTGTCACATCTTAACCAGTAGGTTAACATCCAACTCAGGCGACCACCTATTTTCAACTAAAAAGGATGATTTTGAAATATATGAATAGTTGGATGACCATTTTGTAACTTTTAATAGTTAGAGGACTCAACAAAACAACGTTGTATATTTGAAGGACTATTTTGTTACTTTTAATAGTTGGAGAATTCAACAAAACAACATCCTATAATCAATTTATGTACTTTACCCTTTTGTTTTTATATAATTATATTGTGATTTTTAAATTTTTCTTTAATACTATTAGATGAAATGATTGTTAGATTTTTATAAAAAGGTTAAGATCCACTTACACTATGTAAAACTAATAAGTTTTGCACTAGTTTATAGCCACTAGATTTACATAAATAAATAGCTTAGATTTAATTAAAATATGTGACCCATAAATAAATATTTCTTTAACTCACAATAAAATAACATTTTTTCCCTTTTTAGGGTTAGGATTTAGGGTTTAAGATTTAAGCTTTAGGTTTTGAGGTTTAGGGTTTATATATTGGGTTTGGGTTTAGGATAGGGTTTGAGATTTTGAGATTTAGGGTTTAAGATTTAGGATTGAGGTAAAAAAGAGATATTGTTTTAATGCGGGTTAAAAATATTTATTTATGGGTTATAAATTTTAATTAGATCAGATTCATTCATTCATTTAAATCTAATTACTATAAATTAGTGTAAAACTCATTAGTTTTACATAGTGTAAGCAAATTCTATCCTCTACAAAAATATATATTTAAAGTAAAGTGTTAAATGCATTACATCAATAAAAAAAATCTAAAAAATTTAAATTCAAGCAAAATCAGTAAATAGTGTAACTTAAAGAAACTATAAAGAATTAAAAAGATAACCAGTTTTTTGCTCCGGAGTTTTAGGCTTTTGCTAGGGTTTTGGGTGCACATGGACGGGGTTTCTGCCCCAGCCTTAGCTAAGGCTGGTGGGAGGCCATCACAGGACGCTCGTCGACTGGATCCTCCGGTTAGTATGGAAGTGGTGGGGCTGGTTCAATAGGACAGGGTCGGTGTTGTTGAAGCGCAAGTGGGTGTAGCGTTGGTTTCTCCTACAATTTGTGATGGACATGTGCTCAACGTACGGTAGGGGATATCTGCCTATGGTAGAACCTATCTCGGCTGACCAAGGGAATGGCACTAATTCAATGCCGGTGGTGAAATCTTATGCCGACACGCTCAAAGGGCTGACGGAATCACCTGCGAGGATTGAGCCAGTGTTTGGTGATGATGATGTTCAACTGTTGGAGGGCGATGTAGAGGTTGATAGGAGCGGACCTTACCCCATGATTCAATTTTCTGAGCGTGTTCATGAAACGATTGATCGTAACATGGGTCAAACTGTAATAGTAAGGATGCTAGGGAAATCTGTTGGGTATCGAGCACTTTGGAATAAAATCCATACTTTATGGAAACCCCAAGGAAAGATCCAAATGATTGATTTGGAAAACGAGTATTATCTCATTAAATTGGAACTTGAAAGTGATTATATCACAGCTCTGATTGAGGGTCCTTGGGTAATCTTCGGACAATATCTTACGGTTCAGCCTTGGAGTCGCGATTTTAATACATCCGTGAACTATCTAGCCCAAGCTACGTTGTGGATTATGTTGACGGGATTACCATATCCATACTATACTAAATCCTTATTTCGGATGATTGCAGCGGAAATTGGAAAGGTTATTAAGGTGGACTATAACGCTAATGCTGGAGGGAGAGGAAGGTTTGCGAGATTAGCTGTTGTGGTGGACCTACTTAAACCACTCCTGCCTTGTTTGGGTATCGATGGTCGTATCCAAAAGTTGGAATATGAAGGCTTACCGCAAATATGTTTCAAATGTGGTGTCTATGGTCACGCTCAAGAGGTTTGCGGTGTGAATCAAGATGTTACGAAGGAGCAATCGAGAGAGGTACAAGACAAGTTGAATAGTGGCCCATGTCCTAGTTCAATGGAGGAGGAGCTCTATGGTCCGTGGATGGTAGCAATGAATAGTAAAAGACGCCCGCAGAAATCTGGTGATGGAGCGGAGGCTGGGGGTAAAGAGAAAGGAATTCAAACGCATGCTAGATATGAGATGCTGGTGGGAAAAAATAATGAAGCAGAAATTGAAAATGTTAATCCTAACTCTCAACATATGGTTCACGCCACCAATGAAAGGGCCGAGACTCATATGAAAAATACAATGTGTGTGGCAAATGGCGGGGTACAACGTAAAGGTAAGGGTGTTTTGACAGAATCAACAAGGGTGAACCTCAAGGAGAATGGGAACACACCAAAATTGGATAAGCTGACGGGAATACGACCACTGAAGAAGGAACAACTGAAGGCCGATGGGGTGAAGCTAACTAAGTCGACTGTGCCACCCATGCCTGATGGAAATTTAGAGGGTGTAACGCCGGTAGCCCGTATACGTCTCGAAACACGAGTTAAAAATATCATATCAACTTTACAAACATTCACCGAAAATAAATGCTTAAACTTTTATTTCATTTTAAAACATCCCTTTAACAATTTTTAATATGTTTCATTTAGCATGCATATTCGTAAAATAATAATTTATCATTCAAAACAAAGCTAATCTTATGCAGCAATTAGACAGTTCCGTGCTGTTTCATAGCTATATACAACTACCTAAATACTAATTGATTTAAAACCATTTAAAACTTAACATGTATAATATTCATTCAAAATACGATTATAACTAAAATTAGCCAAAATTAAAATAGTCATAAATTACTATTACAAACACTTTTAAAATAAATATGAAAAAACAACCCAACATATATAATGTACACGCCCCTAATAAGTCAAAGATATGATGTCTTACTGATACTATCGATCGGTTTGATTTCTAGAAGATGGTCGCAAGCTCCTCACTTCACGCTCTTTTCTTTATTCGAACATACTCATGAAAATCATCACGCACTAAGTAAAACTTAGCGAGGCAGTAACATATCTAAAGTGATATAAAACATAAATTTTGTAAAGTATTATAGCATAAAACTGTAATTTAAATAAAAACATTAAAACTTTCAAATCGAGTTATTCAAATTGATTTCCTCTTGAAAATCTAAAACTCATCATCTCATGATTTTATCAATATCATGTAAATCAACATCAAATATCATAAACAACTCATATTCTTTTCCTTCAAATATATTTCAATAGCCAAGCACTCGTCTCTGGAAGTTCCTGAGTTCACTTTGGGAAGACGTGCGTAACGGAATAGTATGGAGTATTGGTGACGGATCAATGGTTAACTTCTGAAGGACAATTGGTTGGGAGACTTAGGTCCGTTGTGAAAGTTATTGCTGGTACTTAGTAATGTCGTTCCTGTTGAATCCAAAGTTGCTGAATGGGTGGGATTGAACGGAGATTGGAATTGGACGGCTTTAAGCAGGATACTCCCGCCTAATGTATTAAAGTTTATCACAGCAGTTCCTCCACCTTTCCTGATGGGAGGGGCGGACAAAGCAGGATGGAGATGGGAGAACAAACGTCGTTTCACGACCAAAAGTGCATACCAACAACGATTAACTATCTCAGCTGGCCAAGGCGAGGAGTCTTGGGAGTTCTTAACTAAGTACAGAGGTCTCCCTAGGATCAGGATGTTATTATGGTTGATTTGTAAAGGACGATTACTCTCGAATGAAGAACGACCTAGACGGCATCTCACTTCGGATAGCAGTTGTGCTCTGTGTGGAGCTGCTTTGGAGTCGATCTCACATATTTTAAGAGACTGCTCAGAGGCGAAATCCACGTGGTTATCAGTTCTTAAACCAGAGAGGTCCATATAATTTATGAGTATGGACCTATTCGACTGGATTAAAACTAATTTAAGCAAGCCTAGTTACTTATCATTTAGAACCTGTGGGCGAGGCGCAATGGCTTAGTTTTTTATGAGAACAATATTGAGGGGAGAATTTAGCTCAACGTAGTGATCGTTTGGTGCAAAATATGGTGCACAATATGGAGAGGTTGCAGCAAAAGATGGCCCAATGTTCCTCGGCTGATCAACAAAATGATAAGTGGAAGGTACCGACTATGGGGTGGTGTAAGTTGAATTCGGATGGTGCGAGAGATATGAGAGAAGGCACATCATCATGTGGTGGGGTGATTCGGAATGAGGAAGGAAAATGGGTTGTGGGTTACGGTAAGTCCGTTGGGCACTGTTCAGTGCTAGATGCAGAGTTATGGGGGATTTTAGAGGGCTTAAAGGTGGCCTGGGATTTGCAACTACCAGCTGTTATTGTTGAAACAGACTGTAGGGAAGCAATTAACGTGTTGAAGGAGGAAGGAAGTGGGTGGGGAAGCTCATCGTTGGTTCCACACATTGTGGATTTAATCAAAAGAAATTGGAGGATAGTTTTCCAACATGTACCGTGACAAGGCAATACTATTGCGGATGGAATGGCGAAGATTGCTAGACCGGCAGAATTCGGAATTCGGTTTTACCAGCATCCACCGGAGGCCGTTGCAATGGACTACGACAGGGAAGTTACCGTCTGCAGATAATAGAGTGACTAGCTAATGTAGCTTTCTGTTTTATCTCTTTCCATGCAAAAAAAAAGTATAAAGAATGTATAGAATATGCCAAATTTCTGGTGGCATATTAACTTAATGGCAAGGATTGTTCTTAGAATTTGGGGCTAGATGCCCTTGCAAGAGGATTGCAAACGTGAGGGTGATATTGATTTACAGTTTCGTATTTCATATTTAATATTTTCCACGTGCAAACCTTTTTAAAAAGAATACAGTGGCCCCAAAACATGTTTATATATATTTTTTATACTTGATAAAAAATTTAAAAATATATATTTCAAAAAAAGAATTTGTGATTGCAATTAAGTCATATTGTACATTGTTAAGTTTATTAAAAAAATTATAACCATTAGTATTCAATCTATTAATTAATTAATATAATCGAGTGATGTAAAGACAATGATGATTCTCTCATCCTAACTTACTTCATTCGTAAAGTTAAAATTTAAATATCTGACCTTACTTAAAAATTTAGTGTTTCATCTTATTAGACAAACTAATTATTGATTGTTAATTTTATTAAATTTGTTATTCCTCCTTGTCGTACAATTTTAAAGTCAAATTCACCTTTGTTTTTATTTTTTAGAGTATTATAACATATTGAATCCTTTATTTGGCTTTAAAAAGTTATTTTGAAATTTTAAATTAATAAAATATTTGGGGAAAGAAAGTATAACTACTTAATAATTTTCTTGTCCTAACTTGAAACCTACTTTAAATTAAGTATTAGTTAATTTTAATTGGCTTGTTTACCTTATGAAAGAAAGGGAGAAGTGGCACCTGAAGATTCCAAAGGTCAGCAAAAGCCATACGATTTAATCATCAAACACTACTTTGCATATTTTTCATTAGGGATAATGTAATAAAATATTCCTAACATTTGACAATATTATTAAATTTACTCGTATTATTTTTTTTGAAATATTTTATCACTGAAAATTTTATTTTAGGTTAAAAATAACCCACGTTAGATGAAAATCGTTAGTTAACTGACGATCAACGTCTAATACTAACGAAGTACGTACGCGTGGAGGGAGATGTTGACCTGACAGTCCAGGTTATGGTACATGATAGAGTTATTTGCAAGTTTAACAAGGAACCTCGCAGGGTGGTCACCGACCACCGTTGACTGTCGTCATCGTCTAGAAATTGTCTCGATATCCTCATCATAGATCTGGCCTCCGATCATCGGGATTCTAAACATGGGGTCATAGATCTACAAAAAGATCATTCAAGAACTGTGAGCTTCAATCCCTCTAATGTAGCCATCGACAGTCCGATGGGACCGATTCCAAGTTATTTTGCTTGCCTTGAGGTTCCCACCACTTTCATTGTTGGGATTTGAAAATCAACGTCGAATCGTTAGAGATCGAGAGCTTTACCCTCATCGAAGTTCTCCCAGTTCTTTTTATTTGATTTCTTCGGGTTGTTGATTGTCGTTTTTTGCTCTTACCAAAATATTAGGGTTTGAGGAACTTGATTTCATTCACTACAGCAAAAATGGTTTTTTAGCGACGAATGTAGCGGCGTTTTTACTGCAAACGCCGGTAATTGTTTACATATAGCGGCATTTTTGAACAAACGCCGCAAAATACTATACTTTAGTGGCGTTTGTATAAAAACGCCGCTAAAGAATCATAATATAGTGGCGTTTTTATACAAACGCCGCTATAAACTAGTATTTTAGTGGCGTTTTTATACAAACGTCGCTATAGACTCGTACTTTAGTGGCATTTTTACACAAACGCCGCTATAGACACGTACTTTTGTGGCGTTTTAATACCAAACGCCGCTATAGATTCGTACTTTAGTGGCGTGTTTACACAAACGCCGCTATAGACACGTACTCTTGTGGCGTTTTAATACCAAACGCCGCTATAGACTCGTACTTTAGTGGCGTTTTAATACCAAACGTCGCAATTGTCATATAACCTAGTGGCGTTTACGTAAAAAAATGTTGCTACTGAACACTACTTTAACATATCGAAACAAAACCCTAATTTTATAGATTCAGTCTGGGCTAGGGGTGTTCAAATCCAATCCAATCCAAAAAAATAACCAAAAACCGATCCAAAAAATTGATAACCGAAAAAAACCGAAACCGATTTAGTGTGTTTGGTTTTTTTTTTAAACAAACCGATCGGTTCGGTTCGGTTGGATTTCGGTTTGAAAATCCGAAACCGATCCAAACCGAACCGAACCGATAATTAACTATCTCCAACGACACCGTTTCACGTTCCTGGGCAAAAACTAAAACCTAGCCCCATTTCCCAATTTACTCCGCCTCTTCTCATCCTCCTCGAGCACACCCCAACCTCACTCACAAGTCACAACTCACAACCCCTTTCTCCAACGACACCCCTACCTGCTTACTGTTCTTATCTCGAAGGAAAATCTTGCAAGGTACTATTTCTTTGCTTCTTACCCTAAAGCTTGCTCTGATTTTTGGAGTTTTATTTGTTTATTTGTTTTGAGATAAGCATGAAAAAACAAATGAAAGCAATTTTTAATCGTTTTTATGCAAAAACCTGCACTATCATCTTCATAATTGAACGAATGGCAGCAGGAAATTTCCAGATCCATGTTAGTATTTCATTCACTCATGGGATTTTGCTCTAAATTTATAAAATTTGTTTTTCTTCATGCTCCTGCAATCTTTTCCCCATCAGTTTGTGAGCGTACCTTTTAAGTATGATTACATGAGCAGATTGGATTTCCCCATCAGTTTGTGTTCTTTGATTAATTTTTTACAGTAGTTTGGATATTGGGATACTGTTGAGAACGTTGATTCAGGGTGGCATTTAGTTACAAATCCGTTGATTCAAGATATTGGGTTTCCCCAAGCCTTTTGCTTCGAAACAAACTTCAGATTATAGGAAACTTGAAAGAACTAAACAAAAGGTACAATAGATCCGGAGGCATTTAGTTACAAATCTGTTTATAGGATATTTCCCTTTCTAAATCAGCTAACATTCTTCATCGAATGTCTAACAAAACAAACAAAGATTAACAGACAATACACCAAACCCGAAAAACATTGACACCCATATATAGATATTCGAAGTCACCCTAAACAGTTAAACAAAGCTAAAGGCTTTTATTTATGATCAGTGTATGGAATCTATGTTCTTACTGAGCTCCTCGAGCTTCTTCATCCTCAAATTTTCGCTCACTCACAAGCTCCATAAACTTTGTTTAAAGTTATGCATTAAAGGATAGTTTTCGGTTTTTAACTTGCCGGTTTATAATCTGTTCTTCTTACATCGCGGTTGGGTGGTTTAATGTGCTCAAAGGTGTAGGTATAGTTGACCTGATGAATCAGCCTTTGCAATCTTTATGTTCGGATTTTAGTTGATTGGACTGTTTCCGATCTGTCTTATGTAGTTAGGTTTGCTACTGTGTTGGTTTTACCCTTTAAAGTTATGCATTAAAGGAGAGTTTTTGGATTGTAACTTACCTGTTTATAATTCGTTCTTACACCGTGGCCTGGTGGTTTAAGATTCGCAAAGGTGTTGAGGATTTTGCTACTGGTTCCTACTAATCACTGCATTTGCTTAGAAATTCTGGTTGCTACTGGTTCCTACTTGATTGCACATGTATCAGTGTGTTCTATCTCATTAGTTAGCATTTGCCTTAAATATATTATCATCACACTATTTCTGATTGGTTGACATTTATACTTATACCATTAGTACATAGAATTACATTTAATCAACCCATTTTTTTATTTTTCAGTTCAGTTCTGTTGACTTGGTACAGTCAAGGAATTACATTTAATCAACCCTTGCAACATGGAAGAGGTAGTCATTCATTCCCTTAAGAACACAAGTTAATGGTGCTTGCTAATTGATGTTTGCTGAAATTACTATGCATGTCACTTGTTTATTCGATCGATCTTAGTTTAGGATGTGAAATGCTGAAACTATTTGACCCCCTTAGGCAGTGTTGTTGCTTTGAATTATTTTGAAAAATTAGAATCCAAAAACCGCACAAATCCAAACCGAATCAAACCGCACTTAATTGGATCGGATCGGATTTTTTTTAGAAACATCCAAACCGATCCAAACCGCAAACATTTATACTTTCGGATTGGATGAATTTTTAACCAAAAACCGATCCAAACCGACCGCGAACACCCCTAGTCTGGGCATCGAAATATATCTCCCCTCCATTTTATCTCTTCGCATCCACTCTCATCCTTTGATCCTTCGACCTCCATTGTTCGATCCATCTTTCTCTTACATTCAACCCAGATATCTCCATTCTTTTCATTCCCCTCTTTCATTTCTGCCTTTTCGTTCTATCTTTTTCAATTTTTTTTTTATTTCAGTAATTCCTTTTAGGATTTTTTGTGTGATTGATCATGTCGAAGGATCCTTATCTGTTTATGTTTAAAATTTATATCGAATCTGCATTGTTCAGTCGAAAGAATCGTGTTTTTCTTCTGCTCTTAGGGTTGTTTTGGTGATTTCTCGATTAAATTAGCTTCTTCTAATGCTTGTTCTTGGTTCAAACTTCAAACATAAATGTTTTTCCGATTTTCTTTGTACGGGGCAACCTACTCCTTTTATTTGTTGCATGTGTCACATTAAAGTTTTGACCATTTCATTTTTGGACATAGGAACTCGATGGCATAGTTATATGTGTTGTTGCAAGTTCTAATGTTATCAGCGATGACGATTTGCAAGCCTTTTTGCATACATTCTGTCAAACTACAGAGTACACAAAGGACATTATTATATCTGTATTTCATGATCCTAAGCTGGAGCCCAACCTTCTAGTCATAACAGTTGTTATCTTGGGGTAAGAATTCTAACTTCTAAAAGTAAGATGGCAACCAATACATTATTAAATTTTTTCTTTATGATGACATTTTTTACATTCTTATGTAGAATATATTTTAGTTTTCATGGTTCCTGACTTCCTATTTTTGTTGTTTGTTGCAACATCTTTTTTCAGTTCTCAATCACTCACATGTAGGCTATGAATGCAAGTTCTGCTGGTTGTTTCATTTTCTTCTTAGTCTCATCTAAATTATTGTAATTGCAGTAATCTTGAAGAACAAACTTCAACAAAAAGCGGCTTCTTCAATAGACTGGCACAATGTTTCCCATTTGTTTTTAATCTATTGAGGAGAGATCATTCACTGTCAAATGATACTTTCAAATAAGATGTCAAGACGATGAATATGACAAATTCCAATGAAGTGGGAAACAAAGTAGCTTTAGAAGGCATATTTGGAGGTTATGATGATGACACTAGTGAAATTGAGGATGTATCGAACAACAAATCCATGTATATCTACACTTTGAGGTTCAATTGTAACTCATTTGTACTTTAATGTCTTTTAAGGTTCTCTCTCCATAAAAAAACTTTAATTTATTTTGTTGTTAAGTATTTTTCTTTATGTTTTTTGTCTTAATTAAAATGTATGGTTGTTGTTAATTAGATAAAGCTAGATATAAATTTAGGTGATGTATAGCATAAATGAAATATGCAAAATCAATTAATATTAGCTAAATAAAGGTAATTAGCGGCGTTTATATCCAAAAACGCCGCTATAGGTCTGACTTTTTGCCGTTATAGGTCTGACCTTTTGCAGCGTTTGTGTCCAAAAACGCCGCTATAGGTCTGACCTTTTGCGGTGTTTGTTCTAAAAACGCCAGTATAGGTATTCTCTTTTGCGGCGTTTGTATCAAAAAACGCCGCTATAGATCTGACCTTTTGCGGCGTTTTTTCTAGAAACGCCGCTATATATCATAACTTTTTGCGGCGTTTGTTCCAAAAACGCCGCTATAGATATCGACCTTTTGCGGCGTTTTTTGTTCTCAAACGCCGCTAACTTTAGCAGAGGCCACAGAATCCATAACCTGCAGAATACCTCTAGATAGTAGAGGCCAAGATCAACAGATTCATAGCAGCACCACACAACAAAGAGTCCACAGCAGCTCCTTCTCCAACCAAGTCGCCAGTTCTCCCAAACACGGCGATTCTTCCTAATTGATGGTAGGGCAACTGGGATTAATGTAATAAAAACTACAACCAGTAACCACTAACAGCGCGAGTCAACAACTAAAGTAAGAAAACTACCATCTACAACCCTCAAACGAGCATTTCAACATTTTCAACGGCAGTGGCCCTCAATCAGACCACTAAAAACCTATTAAACTCAACCAATACCGAAACCAAAAATACCACAGAGACCAAAACATTGAACATAGCATACACGCATCCTTAAATACTAGACGATCGACAAAAGGCAATAGTATACTAAAAACACAACATGATCGCACGCTTGGAGCTCAAGAATTTAGAGATAGCGTTTAACCGAAGCAGAATCCAACTGCTATCATTCCTTACAGACAGCCACACAGAAGATTATGCAGCAAAAACTCATACATGGGCTAAACTTAGCAATCTACCTGGACAAGGTATCTGCTTGAATATAAACCAAATCCAATAGAGCAAACACACACGAGCCAAAAGTAATTTCAAGCAACAGGAGGTATCCTAATCCAAACCAAGTCACACAGCAGCATAATTGGACATAACAAAAGATCAAAAAGCGTAATAACCATGTAAAATACTCTAAGCAAACCCCGAAGTAGTGCAATAAAGAAAAATAAACATTGAACTATCAACCCACAGACTGTCAATTAGAAGCATTCAGCGGCAATCTTCTTCTCTGCTTGCTACAATGAATAAATGTGTTACGACAATAAAGGAAGTCAATGGACGAATGAACCAACTATGGCCATTTACATTTACACCAGAAAGCCAGTAGCGATCGACTAGAAGCCACCACTTGCCAATCAGGTAACCATTTATGAATCATCAGATTGTGTTGATTCCAGACTTGATAAAGCACAACCAGCAACAAACGAAATTCATTCATCGATAACACAGACATGAGGGAGTGCATCCATTCTTCACTTGAACCCCACTGAGAAAAAATCACAGTAACACGGAATCCGAGGCTTGCAGGACGAGTCTGGTTGCAAGGTAATCACGTAAAGCATGAATGTAAGTTTCAATCGATTCTCCATACAACTGACATGTCTAAAATTATAACTAAAACTCGTTAAGATTAATATAGTAGCGAAACAAAATTGTGATATGTTGTGAACCGAAGTTTTGTTTCAAGATTTTAATTTTGTCGATCAAAAGAATTTATTCGATTTATTGTTTATAACAAAAAAAATTAGAAGTAAATTCCTAATTAAATTATGTCATTTAATAGAATTTAAGGGTAAAATAAATTGAATTATTTTTTTGTTGGAATTCTTATGAATTATAGTTTTGTGTTTTAAACGAAACAATGGATAATCTAACCGATTCACCTAAATCAATGATATGGAATATTGATTTGCTCAAACTTCGAATAAAATTGGTTGTCGTGATTAACGGCGAAAAGCCTGTTAAATTTTATGGATAGAATTTCAAAATATGACAACAATAGATGTTATATTTGACTATGATAAAATATAGGTATAATGCTCCTCCTATTATCAGAGAATATAAGATAAATGTTATTATCACATTTAATGTTGTTAAAGTTTGGAAGCATTCTAACTTCCTATGCTGGAATTACATTTTGAATGCATTATCAGATACATTATATGAAGTGTATAGTATCCATAAGACGACTAAAGAATTATGCATTAAGCCATCAATACAAAGTAAAATAATTGAACAAGAAATTATGAACATCATACTATGATGTTATGGTTTGTCACAAGACATGTGAGGAGTTGTTTTATCAGTTAATTACCTATTAAATAAGGTACTCTACAAGAAAAGGGACAATACACCATATGAATTTTGAAAGATAAAAAAACCTTCAAACAACTACTTGAAATTGTGGGGGTGTCTTGCAAAGGTAATGATCACATTACTGAAGCAAATGAAAATATGTCCTGAATTGGTTATGTAGAACATACCAATGTCTACCAGTTTCATCTGTAATTTGTGACAATCAAACAATGATTGATAGAGTATAGGACATAATTTTTAATAATAAGTCGAGACACAAGAGTAATCGACACAATATCATTATAGAACTGATCTCAATTGGAGTTATCTCTATTGATTTTATAAGACCAAAAGATAATATTACAGATCCGCTAACCAAAATGTTGAATCAAGATTAAGTTGATAAAAAATCGAAATCAATGTGACTAATTCTTATAAATTGTTAAGGCTCTATCTAAAGAAAAATCCAATTTAGTTGATTGGAAACCCCTAACTTGAGTGAAGAAGATGGATTCTTCACCTTCATAGATGGATTGAAGCCGCGGGGAAATAAGGAGATGAAGAGAATGGGAATTAAGGAGTTGTCTAAAACCTTGAAAGTCACTGAGTCCATCATAGAATTTGGAGTCAAGATAACATCTAAGCCAAAGAAAATTATGGGTCATGATAAGGGAATCAACGTTGAAGGGTCATCAAGTAATGGGGAGTGAGGCTCTCCTAGTGGCGATGGAAGTCCATTGAAAGTTGAAGTGGACGGTAGTAAAGATGATGAGTCTAGTAAAGATAAGTCTGAACTTGATACAAGTGAAAATCTAGGTTTAATGATACAACCTGCTTGTACAGACCTTGTGAGGTCACTGTGGGGATTCTTATCCCAAGGGTATTTTATAAACCCACGTGAATCATAATTTGGGGAAAACAAAGGTTTCCAAACAATTCATTCATCTTCTTTCTTCTTCTCCAACGTGAAGCACCCAAGCCAAGGTAAGTTGGATTTCTTTTGGTTAATCCTTAAAATTCAAGTATGGTTTTGGTTAAGGAAGACTTAGGAAATATGATGGAGATGAAAAGGGTTATAGAAACTCAAAGATTTGTAAGTTATGAAGGATTAAAGATAAGAAGTGGATAAGTGAAATTTTGAATAAGGGTTTAAATGAATTTGGAGGTTAAATTTGACTTGTCATCTATGAGAATAAGAAGTTATAAGTGTTAGAATTAAGTTTGGATAACATGAAAAATTTGGTATGATTCTTAGCTTTAAGAATTTGGATGAAATATGGGAGATTATAAAGTGTTGGAATGATTGAAATTAGTTAAAGTTGTTATAGATAAGTTTAGTAGCATAATAAGGGTTGTATACATGAAAATTTGGGTGAAGTGTAGATGATTGTGAAACCAGTTTATTCTGGACAGGTGCATCGATACACTATGAATGGGTACCGATACACTAAGACCAATTTTGAAGGTGCATCGATGCAAGGGAATTTCAAACCTAATTTGTATACCGATACACCCATAGTGTATCGGTACACTCCTAAAGGAAAAAGTGAATTTTTGGTTTATTAAATTAGCTTAAGTTATTATCATTGAATTATAAGGTTTAGACTTCTTATAATCGCCTTGGAAATTATGTTTATGTAGATATCGAGCCTAAACGAGTTCCGAAACAAGTGACAAGTAAGATTAATCGAGGGAAAGGCAAAGAGATCTAGGCAAGTGCATATGCATAACATGATTATAGAAATGTATTCAGTTCTAGACTTGTGATAAGTCTAGATTTAATACTTTGATATATGATTCATTTCATATTATGAAACACGATATGAGTTCATATCATATGCATTATGTGACATGAATATGCAGGAAAAAGTTATATGAACTATGTGATAAATGTAAGAATTTACATGTCTACGCGATATAAACTATGTGAATTGTGAAAGCCCATGTTATGTATATGAGAACTATAGGTATAGTTGGCATGCCAAGAGTAGAGGGTCTACGCGGTCTTTCGAGATAATTCTACGTGGTCCTTCGAGACATATATTTATTCTTTGGAACATGTATGAGGTCTTTTGATAAACCTACTTGATCCTTGGTATATGTATATGATTCTTAAGGAATTTCTATGTGGTCCTTATGGACAAATCGTATATGGCACTACGGTGCATTTCTACACGGTCCTTCGGGACAAATTCTACGTGGCACTTCGGTGCAATTTATACGAGCTGTGGTGACATCATAGTGCACAACCTCACAGTACTCACATACCTCAGGTTCTCAGTATTGTATCATGGGCTATTGAACTTATTGATGTGAATTCATGATGGATACTTTAATGAGATCATGGGTAAGATACATGGTTATATGACTTGCATGGATTGAATATATGATTTCATGATATTGCATTTCATTATGACATTTTCATTATATTTTATTATCATTATTATTATGCCTCACTAAGTCGATGACTTAGCGTGTGAGTGTTTCACACGTAGGATCAGAGAAGATAGACAAGCAAGGTTAGACAACAGAACAACATATCTTCACTTAAAGATCAGATCAGAAGTAAATTACACAATATGTATTATTATGTGATAAATAGGTTGCCATGTAAACAAAGTCGGTAAATTACGTATTTATGCTATGATCGAGTTTTGTAATGTTTTAAATGTATTTATGTAAATGGTAATTGTATAGTGATGAACAGTTAAATTTTTATGAGTTTTATATAATTTGAGATGAAGTTACTGTAGCAGTGCATTGGTACACTATATCAGTGCATCGATACACAATTTATATTCGATGGTTTTGTGCATCGGTACACTGTATCACTATTCAGGGTACTGTTTGTACAATATAAATATTATTCATAAAGTATAATACTATTCATAAAAACGTTTTTTCCTTAAATTTGTTATAATGAAACATAATTCAACAGTATATTATTGCATTTTCTTAATATAAGTCCAAATGTTTTGATATTTTGTAAGAATATTGTTTTGAAAAAGTCAATGTGGCATCTCGGACTCGTATCCGGGTCGGGTACATGTTGGGGTGTTACATTTAGTGTGCGAGTGAGAGAGAAAAGAAATGATGGGTTCATTTATAATATAATGGTGCTTCCCCTACTTTAAAATTGGGAATATTAGGGTTAATTTTTTATGGTTAAAATATGCTCCAAATCTCTCTACTCTTTATACATGTAAAATTTAGTCTATTTTAAAAAATTCAAATCCAATTATTAACATTATTTTTTTATTAAATTCAGGTCCATAGCAATATCAAATTTATAACCTGATTGCTAAGTATTATTTATTAAAAATGTCATATTAATGATGTTAAAAAACTGAATTTAAAATTTTAAATGAAAAATAGAAGAACTAAATTCCTGAAATAAAGTACAAAGTACAAAGACTTAAGCATACTAAAACTCCTTTTTTTTCTATTACTTCAATAACTATATGCGTTTCTGGTTTTTCTTTATTACTTTGCTGTAATTGTTGGTATTAAAGCATAGATTTGGCCTTTTGACCCAAAAATCACCCTAATATTAAAAAAACCATGTCACATACCCTTTAAGCAAATATGCCCGATCTAATACCCTTTGGAGGAGAGAGAGAGGCTAAAGCATGTTTGGTGAAACACGTCTATGCTTGCATGGCCCTAAGGCCCATTTGGTGGGAAGCGCCTACGTCGAAGTCAGTGCCCACGTGAAAGGCACATTTAGTGGAGCGCACGGTAGTCCGAAGGCACGTCCCCTAGGGTGCGCTTTACCCTTCCCACCACCATCTACTTCCAATTACCATCCCCTCCACATATCATACAAATCACATCAAAATTTCTTCTTCCTATATTCCATTTTCCAATATTTTAAGGGTTGTTCCACTTTCCAATATTTGAAGGTTATTGTATTTTTTATTCAATAAATTGATTATTTTTTATTATTTTTTTATTTCATTATTTAATTGTAAACTTATTCAAGTTTATATTTATTATTTATAGTTAAAAAACTTGAATGTAGGATGTTGCGATTGGATGTCGATCATATTTCGAGTCATTTTGTCGATACGGTAAAAATACAAAACTTTATTCTTTTTAGATTTTTGAATATTAGGAAATCGATCAAATATTATTTAAATTGTTAGAATTTATTTATTAGATTTTATTTAAATAATTTTTGAAATATTAGTTCAAAAATTAATGGTTAAAATTTATTTATTAGGAAATTGATCGAATATTAGAAGTTTTTATTCGTAACAACAAGATGAAAACACTTAGGCATATCTGCCAGTATATATCTATGGTTGGATTTGGTTAATTAGAAAAAATTGAAGGATGTTGTAAACTTGAACCCACCCTTATTTCTATACTAATCGAGAGGTGGAAGCCAGAGACACACACGTTCCATTTGACATGTAGGGAGTGCATCATCACCCTGGAGGATATTTCAATGTAGTTAGGGCTCCTGGTATATAAAACTGTCATTTATGGTGTGGTGGATGATTATTGGAGGAATATTTGCATGGAGTATCTTGGAAATAGCCCAACAAATTTCAACCTTGGCCGAATAACGTTAGGGTAGTTAAAAGGCAATTTTAATGAGTTGCGTGGAATTTGTTCCGATGACGAGGCAAAAGAATTTGCCTGGGCGTACATATTACAAATAATTGAAGTTATATTAATGTTCGACAAGTCTCAGAACCAAGTTCATTGTATGTGGTTGCGGAATCTCATCGATTTTCAAGTAGTCGACATATTGAGTTGGGGCTCTGCAGTGTTGGTATTTTTGTTTAGAGAACTGTGTCAGGCCACGAAATATAATAAAACTATTATTGGTGACTATCTCATGTTTATTTAATCGTGGGCATGGTATTGCATGCCTTTTTTGTGTCATATCGTGAATCATCCATTTGTCTTTTCGTTACTATCAAGGTAATTTCAATACTATTTTTTTAAAATAATGTTTTATTATTACTATAGAATGTTATGTGATATATATATATATATATATATTGTATTAAATAGGTTGTTAAAAAATAGAAAAAAATCATCATGATATCCCACAAGAATTACAAGATATTCGATTACTCATTAACCAGAAAGCTGGTGAGAGATACATCTTTTACTTTTAATTTAAATATCTTTATATAATTTGGATCACATTTTAATTTTGATAAGAAATATATATTTTTGTTTCAGTTCAAATGGATGCCTTATTTGAACGATGAAATGAGGCCTTGCATCCCACCCGACTTGAGTGGACAATTGGATGTATAGGTGGTGACTATACCTCTTATTTGTTATGCTATTATTGAGTGACATCCAACTGACCGTGTGTTTCGTCAGTTTGGTTGCACATAATATATTCCTGAAACACTAATGAAACTCGACAATATGCTTGACATCGATAGACGGGGCAAAAAAGAGTTTAATTGGTTGGTGAAACATTGTGATTGGATAGCGATGTGGGAGAACCAACATCAACGCTTGCCCCATCAGTAGTATATGTTATAAATTAGTATCATGGTTTCAGATGGCTATATTGAATGGTTCAACGTGAACAAGAAGTCATTCTTACTTTCAGAGGGAGCACAAGGGGAAATTCATCGTCACTGAGAAAAACATCCAACATCAGAACATCATCGTCCCCCCCACTCATAGAAGAAAAGTAGGCGCATCTGGTCATCCTTACTTATGCCACAAGAACCATTACAGCAGCAGTCATCAACACCTGCTTACATATCGAGCATGCCGGTTTAGATGACACCATCCTACTTTCAAATCCTATCGCCCTACTTTTATACTCCACCACAACCGGTTAAAATGCCATCACCTCACTTTCAGTCGCCGTCGCAGTCAGTTCAGGTGCCATATCCACCGGTTCAAATGCTATACTCATCGGTTTAGATGCTTCCACCGTATGGCTACGTATAGAGCACGCATGGTTTTGTGACACCCCCTGGCGGATATTATACGACCGTGCTTATAGATCTAATATTTACTTCATATGCTAATTATCTTAAAGGTGGTCCTCTACCACAGACACCTCAACCATATTATGGATCGCAGGCATCGATGTCTGGTTTTTCATAGTTTTCTCAGTTCTCAACGAGTGGTGGGATGGTTAGTCGTACTCCTCCAAGCTCCTTATTCTACAGAGGTCCTGCATCATCATCCATGCCTTATCGAGAAAATATAGCTAAGAGTGACGATGACGATGATGATGAAGACGAAGACAACAATGATGATGAGAGTGAAGAGAATGAGCAACCTCCTAGAAGAAACCCTCCTCGAAATAGACAACACCACCCTGCGGAACACATTTAAGGAGGCATCGTTAGATAATGTTATTGATATTTCCATTTATTGTTTTTTAGGTTTCCATTAAATGACATTAATTATGTTTTTACCTCTTATTTGGTTTCTTTATTATGTTTTTATATTATCTATCTTTTTTATTAAGTAAGTAAGTTCTTTTATTATGTACAATGATTAGTTTTTTATTATGTCCAATGTTTACGTTAAGGACAAACAAAACACTTATCTGGTGTGCGGTCATCTACCACAAACATCCCTACCTCCAACTATTTCATTTAATGTTTATGATAAGGAAAAACAAAACCCAATAATTATGGAAGGCTCGTCCTACAAAAAGCGCTTCCAGAGGGTCTATAAATATGTACGAGATGAAAGTTATGTTAGTTTCACTTCAAGCAAAAACAATTCTAAAAATATTGACTTATTTTTTCTAAGATTGAGTTTTTTCCCTAAGATGGCTAATGTTCTTTCAATTATTTTCTATGATTGCAAATCTTTAAGTATGTCTTTCAGTCAAAAAAATCTACTTGAAGAGTTAAAGTTTAAAATAGAAAGAAAGGTTCAACTCAGAAGCAAAAGAAGAAAATCTTTGTTATATTTTAGATTGCCTACTTTAATTAACATGTTTCCTCTAAGCAAAAATGTCGACCTAGCTGTTATGATTGAGACATACTACTCTCATTATATATCTCAAGTAGATTTGTTTGTAGAGTTTGATGATGTTCAGGATGATGTTTCCAGTTCGAATATCTGACGAACTAAGAAAAACAAGTTTTGCGACATAGAGATAGACGATGAAGACTCAGAAGCATGGTTCCAACACAATTGTGATTGAAACATTATAAAAAAAATGTTGTATGTCTATGATTTTATTTACTGTTTAATGTGTATGTCTATGACTTTATTTCCTGTTTAAAGTGTATGTCTATGTTTTTCTTTTCATGTTTAATTTTAATGCAATGTTTATGTTTCATTGTTTTTATAATAAAAAACTATTAAAATAGTATATTAAATTTAATTAGTCCTATTAGAAAAAAATCTATTACAATATTGCTTTAACAATTCCAGAAATAATAAAAGCAACCTTTAAACATGTCATCACATGAGGAATATGTTTGTAGAATCGTTTTGATGTATGAAACTATAAAAATCTTAGCAATGGTATAGATAGTAATGCTTCTAAAATGAGTAAGTTCTTTCTCATTCATCTTTATATGCATTGGGTCTAGGTTGTATAACACTTGATATCCTTCTTGCACCCTATCTTTTATGTTAAGAAATCATATACCTAACGCATAAGTTGCTTCAATGACACCTATGGTAGAGGCTTGTTTCAAGATATGACAACCAACTTCAACATTAGTACAATACTTAGCAAAACAATCAATTATACATTCCCTAAACAATGTATATGGATTTTTCGAAAGATAAGCCTTTCATAAAAGGAGCCATTCATAATGATCCAAAGATTTCAAGGTATATCAATGAAGTCAAACATTTACAAATATGAATTTGTAATTTGGAGCCAAGCAAAAGTCCTAGCTGGTTAAACGAAGGTTGAGAAAGTCTTCAATAGAATTAGAAGCAACGCAACGTAAAATCTCAGCTAATATATCATTTGGGAGATAAGCTAATAAATAGTTAGTTGCTATTAAAAGTGATGGATAATATAATGAAAATGAGATATAGAAAATGAAACAGTGATGACCACTTGCTATCCTTCATATATATTGTAACACCCTCAGACCCGTACCCGACCCGAATACGAGTCTGAGGTGTCACATTGACTTTTCAAACTTTGACTCTTGACTAAAATTCAAAGAAAATTTAAAACTTTCATTAAAATAAAAGTGGTTTATTTACATAAATTGACCAAAATAACCAAAATCAATCAGAGCATATTTAACTCAATCAATTAGTACATGCCAGCTATATTCAAAATAACCAAACACATTTAAATCATATATTTTCTGATCTGAAATTTTGTAAGGGAGATACTGACCTGTCTTGCTCTTCTTCGCTTCTCTTCTCACTTCTGTAACCTACGTGTGAAACAATCACACGCTAAGTCTATGACTTAGTGAGGTAATAAACATATAATGTAAACTATAACTTGTAATAATGTCGTAACAATCACTGTTATCATATCATATCACTCATATCCTTATTCATGTAACAAATACCTAGAACACCTATACAATATATCATTACATGTAAAAACATAGACACATATACTCATCACTCATCATTAGCCTTATTTTACCATCCATATTATTATCATTTATATCCCTTAACCACATCCTCTTATACCTATCTTTTTAATCAACATATGACTCATTCATTCATACAATCCAAATATAATTCATATCACAAAAGCATATATATCACATGTAATATGTTTATTGTTATCTCTTTATTAGCCCATGTACACATGTGAGAACTATAGATATGTGAGTCTATAGAGGTTGTGCACAAATGTTGTCACCACAACTCGTATAAATGCACCGAAGTACTACGTAGAAATGCACCGTAGTGCCATATAATGTCCATAAGGACCACATAGAAATTCCTTAAGAATCATATAAATATATCAAGGACCAAGTATGTGTCTCAAATACCTCATAAATGTTCCAAAGAATACGTATATGTCCCGAAGGACCGCGTAGACCCTCGACTCTTGGCATGCCAACAATACGCCTAGCTCTAATGACACATAACATGGGCATTATTATTTATGTCATTTCATATTCACACATTCATAACACTTATCTCTTATTGCATGTCTGATCTCTTATAATCATGTAATCACATAGCTCATGTCATTTCTTGTGAAATCATACATATCATGTAAGATATATCAGACATGTTCACACAAATCACTTCCATATAATTCACATGATTTATTATCTCGTAGATCATATCACATTGTCATACAATTTCACAAATCATTGTCATATATGGATATCACATTTGTACTTAATCACATAGATAATGTTATATAGCACTAAAATCCCACAGTTCTTATTTCGTAACTTATATATTGTTCTTATATATTTTTATAGACATATAAACACCTAGATCATAACTCCCTAATTTATTGTACATAATCATATCATCATTTATATTCATAACACCTAACTCATATTTTGTTCTCTTATTCTTACATAGATCCTATAACATATATTGTAGCATACTAACATATATCACTTATATAAATTCATTTCTATACAAATTTCTTATATTCTCTTAATTCAAGTTTACATTACTCTTATAACCATTTCCTATGACTTCATAGATCTTTACCATGTAATTTCTATATCATAGCTCATCTAAGCACATTAATCTTTCTCATACAGCTTATCTCTCATATGATTATCATTATTTATGTATAGATCTCCTAATTGATATTCTATTTTCATATTGTCCTATAAATCAATACTAGTTAGTTTATCTCACTTTTAATTTAATACTATAAATAAATTATAATAGTTTCCATAAACTTGACAATTGTAATTTATGTTTTACTATTATATCTTCATCTAAATATATATTTACATGTTCATGATCACTTAACTTATTTTCTTTCTATGATTATCACATACAACATTTACTATTATACATGATTCGTGACCTTATAACTTATTTCACATATTCATACAGCTCATAAGGTTCACATATAGTTACATATTTCGTTTCCATATAACCCATATCATATAAATTCACACCTCATAACATATAATATGAACAAAGCATATACACATAATACAAACTTAATCATGCTTCTATTCATGCAAACATATAAAATATTGGAAACAAACTTATCACAAGTCTAATTTCCATATAATAATATGCACAATCTAATAATATGCACTCACATTGGCCTCACTAAGTTTCAATCCACTTTTATGATTTCCTCTCTTTCGATCGAATCTTAACTTGATAATCGTTCTGGAACTTGTTAATGTTCGATATCTACATAATCATACATTGATACATATCAATATCTAATTGATATACTCTAATCTATCATTTCTTAGACCAAAAGAAATGTCTATTTCAATTTCCCCTTAAAGTGCATCGATGCATTATATAGTGTATCGATGCATCCCTTAACATGTGCATCGATGCACTCCTTATGCATCGATGCATTAATTGCATTCAATGTTTCCATTTTTAAGGGGTGCATCGATGCACTTCCTGTGCATCGATACACACTAAAAAATTTCTGGAAATTTACCCTTGATGCATCGGTACAGGTTGAATGTCTACCGATGCACACTAGCCCAAAATTCCATTTCGTGCACGAATATTTACTCAAATCAACTCAAATGCTTCATATTTCATCCCCTTTCATGTTCTTAACTCATATACACATGCTTAAACCAATTTATATCCATATCAACCATCTTTAACTTCAAAATTATATTCCTCATATGTAACTCAAGAATTATACCAGTTTTGCAACATGTTTTAATTCCAATTCTATGGCTTCTAACTTCTTAATTAGACCCTTGACAAGTCAAATTTAACTTCCAATTTAACTTATCAACTTTCATTCAAGATTTCCTTTAAAAACTTCTAATTTTTAATCTCTCTTGACTCTTTTATCTTATGGCTTTAAGATAAATTAAGCTTTCCTTAAGCTTAATTATCATATAATGATCAAAACCCAATCTTAAATTTGACTAGATGTCAACCAACAAGAGATCTTACCTTTGCTTATGGCTTCACGTGAAGAAGAAGAACAAAGGAGAACAAGAGAACTCTGGAGAAATCTCTCCTCTTCCACGTGGTTCCCTTATCTTATAAAGGGAAATAAAAAATCTTACTTGTCAATTGACCATTTTACCCTTTAATTTATTCCATAATTACTAAATAACCTTCATCATATATTTCCAATAAATCATTGAACTATTCAATTATCATACTTTAATCACCAATTTCTGAAATTTTTCAATCTAGTCACTAACCCGATATTGAGGATGTTACATATATAGTTCCCCGACTTTTAAGAAAATTCGTCCTCGAAATTTCACTGAACATATTAATAAGAACATATCTTCTATTGTTCTCATGCTGCCTCCTTTACTTAATCTTTTCTTCCTTTATTTCTTCAACTATCTTTTTCCTTTATACATTTATCTACTGTCACTTATCATTTAAACAACAACTAATAACTTCAATCCATTTCTGTCTTTTCTCTCCTTCGATTCTACATTTCCTTTTACCTTTAAAAAATCTATATAATGTCACTCATTACATAGACAATAACATCCATTTTCATCACTCAACATCATAAATTCTTCTCTAACTACCTTATAATAATAACCAAATTCGTTTTCCAACATCAATTGTCCGAGAACACAACATTAGATCTTCTTTAAATATAATTAACATACATTTTAAAGAATCTTTTTCACATCACCTTGCACACTTTTCTTACTTTTATATCAAAATTATCATCTACACTTCCATATAACATTTATTGTATCTGATCCTTTAACTCAATCCCTTTCATTTCTTTATTTCATTATTCCTTTATTTATTCCTTATACACAAATCATATCTTTCCTTTCATATTCACATACTCTTGTCTTATCATCTATACTCATCTCTATGTACCAATCTTCATTGCATCCTTATAACTTTGATAACCCACTTCTTATACAGAACGTCATTCTTTATCATTTCTTATACTTGTATTTTCCTTTCTTAAAGTTCCATGCAAATACTTATCTCCTTTTCTACATCATAGCTATCTGATCAGAATACATAACTATACTCAGATTCACATCATAATCAATTAACTCAACTTTATCTTTCCTCCAATCTTATAACTCTATCACCTTTACTCTTATAGCTAATCAATAACATCTATTTAATCGAGGGCACAAGCCCTAGTCAACCAATCATATACATTCTTTCCAATCGAAATTATCTCAAAATTAGTTTACTTATCTTATCAATTTCACCTCTATTCTCACACATCCTGTAATTTTCGTTGTTCAAACTCAACATTATGACTTCCTTTATCTTATAAACTGATCATCGATATACACTTTCTCAAACTCTTCTTATCAATCTTCAGCTTTACTCAAATATACAAATCCTTATTTCCTTTACTATACCACCTTACTATGATTCAAATATACAACTGTATCCAGATCCATTTCATATTTGGTTATCATATCCTGAAAATATCTTATAATCTTATACTTCCAGTACATTCCCATCACATATTCTTGTTAGCCAACACTAACTTTTTCCTTCTAGAATGCAAAACAATATCTACATCACTTGATCCATTTAAAAGACTTCTTATTCTTCACTTTGTATAATTTCTAGCAAAACTCTGAAGTCATTCCTCCAATTTGATCTTTTAAATTGGAATACAACCAATTTCAACCAAGTTTGTAGTTGAAAATCATAATCTCAATCTCTCTTCGATAGTGCTGATTTATGAAATACTAGTTCCCTTAATGATTCTGAGTTCTCTCTAGAACCTTAACATAATAACCACTTTTTGAAAATGGAACCATTTCAACACCTATAACACTCTTTTAATATAGGCACGAGCCCTTTACATATCACTTGCATACATCATTTTCATTTAAATTAGCTTCACAACCTTTCACTCTACTCATCAAATTATACTCTTGTCCATACACATTACGATTTCCCTCTGTATCAAACTTATAAACTCTGGCTTCATATACCTTATACACTTGTCGTTGATGCACTTATCCTTGAACTCTTTTGCAATTCTAACCCAATCATTTGATCTCTTAACGTCCTTATGGTGACACTTGCTCACCATATTCTATCTTATTCACTTTATAACAAAACTTCTCCATATCACTTTTTCGATTCAAAACAATGAAAATCTTTTATCACTATTCAAATATGATTTCAATTTTCTGAAAACAACCTTTAATCTTATAAGACAAATTTATGAGGTTTCTGCTCTTCATCCTACCTGGCCAGGGCAGGTGAATTGCTATCACCATCAGATTTGTCAGCTATCGATTTACTTTACTTTGATAATTTCTATAATCAATTTCTATTATATCATACAAATCTTATTCTATTAGCAAGACATCATACTCCTTACACTATTAGATCAGAAATTTTCACTTTTAATTGGCATGTACACATTTTTAAACCTCATTTAACTTCAGTTTAAGCCTAGAATCGGCTAAACCTTAGCTCTGATACCATTAAATATAACACCCTCAGACCCGTACCTGACCCGAATACGAGTCTAAGGTGTCACATTGACTTTTCAAACTTTGACTCTTGACCAAAATTCAAAGAAAATTTAAAGCTTTCATTAAAATAAAAGCGGTTTATTTACATAAATTGACCAAAACAACCAAAATCGATCAGAGCATATTTAACTCAATCAATTAGTACATGCTAGCTATATTCAAAATAACCAAACACATTTAAATCATCTATTTTCTAATCTAAAATTTGTAAGGGAGATGCTGACCTGTCTTGCTTTTCTTCGCTTCTCTTCTTGCTTCTGTAACCTATGTGTGAAACAATCACACGCTAAGTCTATGACTTAGTGAGGCAATAAACATATAGTGTAAATTATACCTTGTAATAATGCCGTAACAATCACTGCTGTCATATCATATCACTCATATCCATATTCATGTAACAAATACCTAGAACACCTATACAATATATCATTACATGTAAGAACATACACACATATACTCATCACTCATCATTTCCATCATTAGTCTTATTTTACCATCAATATTATTATCATTTATATCCCTTAACCACATCCTCTTATACCTATCATTTTAATCAACATATGACTCATTCATTCATACAATCCAAATATAATCATATAAAACATGTAATATAATTCATATCACAAAAGCATATATATCACATGTAATATGGTTATTGTTATCTCTTTATTATCCCATGTACACATGTGAGAACTATAGATATGTGAGTCTATAGAGGTTGTGCACAAATGTTGTCACAACAGCTAGTATAAATACACCGAAGTGCCACGTAGAAATGCACCGAAGTGCCACGTAGAAATGCACCGTAGTGCCATATAATGTCCATAAGGACCACATAGAAATTCCTTAAGAATCATATACATATATCAAGGACCAAGTATGTGTCTCAAATATCTCATAAATGTTCCAAAGAATACGAATATGTCCCGAAGGACCGCATAGACTCTTGACTCTTGGCATTCCAACTATACCCCTAGCTCTCATGAAACATAACATGGGCATTATTATTTATGTCATTTCATATTCACACATTTATAACACTTATCTTTTATTGCATGTTTGATCTCTTATAATCATGTAATCACATAGCTCATGTCATTTCTTGTGAAATCATACATATCATGTAAGACATATCAGACATGTTCACACAAATCACTTCCATATAATTCACATGATTTATTATCTCGTAGATCATATCACATTGTCATACAATTTCACAAATCATTGTCATATATGGATATCACATTTGTACTTAATCACATAGATAATGTTATATAGCACTAAAATCCCACAGTTCTTATTTCATAGCTTATATATTATTCTTATATCTTTTTATAGACATATAAACACCTAGATCATAACTCCCTAATTTATTGTACATAATCATATCATCATTTATATTCATAACACCTAACTCATATTTTATTCTCTTATGCTTACATAGATCCTATAATATATATTGTAGCATACTAACATATATCACTTATATAAATTCATTTATATACAAATTTCTTATATTCTCTTAATTCAAGTTTACATTACTCTTATAACCTATTCCTATGACTTCATAGATTTTTACCATGTAATTTCTATATCATAGCTCATCTAAGAACATTAATCTTTCTCATATAGCTTATCTCTCATATGATTATCATTATTTATGTATAGATCTCCTAATTGATATTCTATTTTCATATTGTCCTATAAATCAATACTAGTTAGTTTATCTCACTTTTAATTTAATACTATAAATAAATTATAATAGTTTCCATAAACTTGACACATGTAATTTATGTTTTACTATTATATCTTCATCTAAATATATATTTACATGTTCATGATCACTTAACTTATTTTCTTTCTATGATTATCACATACAACATTTACTATTATACATGATTCGTGACCTTATAACTTATTTCACATATTCATACAGCTCATAAGGTTCACATATAGTTACATATTTCGTTTCCATATAACCCATATCATATAAATTCACACCTCATAACATATAATATGAACAAAGCATATACACATAATACAAACTTAATCATGCTTCTATTCATGCAAACATATAAAATATTGGAAACAAACTTATCACAAGTCTAATTTCCATATAATAATATGCACAATCTAATAATATGCACTCACATTGGCCTCACTAAGTTTCAATCCACTTTTATGATTTCCTCTCTTTCGATCGAATCTTAACTTGATAATCGTTCTGGAACTTGTTAATGTTCGATATCCACATAATCATACATTGATACATATCAATATCTAATTGATATACTCTAATCTATCATTTCTTAGACCAAAAGAAATGTCTATTTCAATTTCCCCTTAAAGTGCATCGATGCATTATATAGTGTATCGATGCATCCCTTAACATGTGCATCGATGCACTCCTTATGCATCGATGCATTAATTGCATTCAATGTTTCCATTTTTAAGGGGTGCATCGATGCACTTCCTGTGCATCGATACACACTAAAAAATTTCTGGAAATTTACCCTTGATGCATCGGTACAGGTTGAATGTGTACCGATGCACACTAGCCCAAAATTCCATTTCGTGCACGAATATTTACTCAAATCAACTCAAATGCTTCATATTTCATCCCCTTTCATGTTCTTAACTCATATACACATGCTTAAACCAATTTATATCCATATCAACCATCTTTAACTTCAAAATTATATTCCTCATATGTAACTCAAGAATTATACCAGTTTTGCAACATGTTTTAATTCCAATTCTATGGCTTCTAACTTCTTAATTAGACCCTTGACAAGTCAAATTTAACTTCTAATTTAACTTAATAACTTTCATTCAAGATTTCCTTTAAAAACTTCTAATCTTTAATCTCTCTTGACTCCTTTATCTTATGGTTTTAAGATAAATTAAGCTTTCCTTAAGCTTAGTTATCATCTAATGATCAAAACCCATTATTAAATTTGACTAAATGTCAACCAACAAGAGATCTTACCTTTGCTTATGGCTTCACGTGAAGAAGAAGAAGAAAGGAGAAGAAGAGAACTCTGGAGAAATCTCTCCTCTTCCACGTGGTTCCCTTATTTTATAAAGGGAAATAAAAAATCTTACTTGTCAATTGACCATTTTACCCTTTAATTCATTCCATAATTACTAAATAACCTTCATCATATATTTCCAATAAATCATTGAACTATTTAATTATCCTACTTTAATCACAAATTTCTAAAATTTTTCAATCTAGTCACTAACCCGATATTGAGGATATTACATATATAGTTCCCCGACTGCCAACATATAGAAGAAAAAATAGACAATCATAATGAAAGGCTCGTTGCAGGGGACGCACTTTCCCCTTTTTTTGCAAAGGATCTCTGCTATGTCATGTAAAAATCAAACTTCAATTAATTAACTTAGAAATACATGAAAATCAAACAAAAAGAAAAAGAAAGGCTCATTGCATACGTTTTCCCCTTTTTTTTTGCAGAGAATCTTTGCCATTTCATAGTCTCTCATCCCATCAAACATATATAGCATTGAGGGGACCAATTCCCTGACTGCCAACATATTAAAAACAAACTTCGATTAATTGACTGTTAAATGCAGAAAAATCAAACAAACTTAATGAAATGCTAGTTGCAGGGGATGTATTTCCCTTTTTTTTTTGGAGAAACTATACAATGTCATGTAAAAAATAAATTTCAATTAATTGACTGAAAAATGCAGAAAACTCAGACAAATTTAATGAAAGGCTCGTTGCAGTGAACTTGTTTTCCCTTTATTTGCAGAAAATCTCTACCATTTCATAGAAAAATAAACTTCAATTAATTATCTGAGAAATACAAAAAAAGCAAACAAAATTAATGAAAGGCTCGTTGTAGGGGATGCATTCCCTTCCCTTTTTTTCATAAAATCTCTACCATTTCATAGAATTGGAAATTTTATCCGAATATCACTTAAAAATTTAAAATAATTATTTTAGCACCCTTTCTTAAATATATACCAAACTAGCGCCCTTTCTGACAAAAGTACACAAAGTCGCGTTTCACAAAACGAATCCTTTTCAAAGGCGCCTTTCTTAAATATATATACCATGTTAGAATGGTTCTCCACCCTTTTTTAGGTGATATTTGGATAAAATCGCCCAATTAATTGATTGAGAAATGCAGAAAATCATACAAACTTAATGAAAGGCTCGTTGCAGGGGATACGTTTTCCCTTCTTCTTTTTTTGTAGAGAATCTCTGTCATGTCATGTAAAAATCAAACTTCAATTAATTGACTGAGAAAGTATGGAAAATCAGACAAACTTAATGAAAGACTGGTTGTAGGAGACGCGTTTTCCCTTCTTTTTTTTGCAGAGAATCTCCGTCATTTCATAGAAAAATCAAACTTCAAAATAAGAAATGCAAAAAAATTAGACAAACTTAATGAAAGGCTCATTGTAGGGGACACGCTTTCCCCTTTTTCTATAGAATCTCTACCATGTCAGTTGAAATAATTGCGTAAGAGGTGCTTTTCAGGGTAAGCACTTTCCATTTTTTTCAGAAATTCTTTGTCATGTCACAGTGTCTCATCCAATCAAACATAATTAACGAGAATAGTTTTGTGCCTCTCAATCTCTTAAACTCTTAAATTCACAAACTCTCAAGCTCTGAACTATCAAACTCTAAAACTTTAAAACTCTCAAATTCTCAAAATAACTCTTATTTCAACTGTTGTTTATTATGATAGAGAAATCTGAGAAGATGAATTCGAAGTTATTTTCTGATCAAATCATTACATCCTTATTACCTTCAAGAGAAACATCACTATTGAGGAATTGGTAATAAAAAACTCAAAGAAGGTTCACGTTTGAAATACTAGAAGATTGTTTAAACTTGAGTACATATTTCTGACTAAAATTTTTCCTTTAACATATACAACATTCGACCTCTCAAGTGATGAAGATGCTTCTACGATGGTTTATTCTTCCAATCAAAATTCAGACTCTCTTACAAAAATGTATTCCATATTTTTTGATGTTCATACAGTTCGTGGTATGTCATTATTCTCTCACTATAGGTTACCTCAACCAGTTCATCAAGTTGACAGTCCAACTCAAACAATCTACGATGATTCCACATCATCAATGGCAAATCCACCTTTTGGTACCATTCCACCAAGTTCAATGGGGAGGCATTCATCTGCCAACTTCTTTGACCTCCATATAGAGATGTCTTCTAGTAGCAGGAGGAGACATTCATCTGCCAGCTTCTTCGACATCAATATGGATATGCCTTCGATATAACACTCAGTTCATAACCCATATAGTGACATCCCTTCAAATTCTAGACTAAGCTATTCATATGCGAACTTGTTTGGCCTAAACATCAAAATCACATAGGAACCCTCATCTCCACCAGAAGAACCTCTTCATGAGCCGGGAGCGGATGGTGCTAAGACTGGATTATTCGTTGAACTCAAATCATCGTAATTCAACATGGACTCCGATGATGATGCAGACGAAGTTCCCATAAATATGATTCAATATGAACCTCTAGCACACATGTATGAAGTTGACTATGACGCGATATACGAGCCATAATTTATGGGTATGCCTAATGTTGGAGACTATAAGAGGTATTTATCAGTCAACGATGGTGATTTATATCGTGAAATAGATTTCACATATAAAGACGAAGCAATGATGGCAATTAATAATTACAATATTCATAATTCATGTTCACTCCAGAGTCGACTGATCTACAATCGAAAAGTATATATGTTATTGTGCCCAACGTGATAACAGCTGCAACTAGATTGTTCATGTTTCAAAGAGGAAGAGAAACAACGACATAAGGGAACTAACAAAATACAATGGTCCTTATACATATTATGCACGAGGGATCAACCAGGACCATCCAAACTTGGACTCTAACGTCATTTGCCAAGCCATTATGCCCATGGTCAAAGCCAGCTCTCACATAGCTATTGCAGTGCTAATTTATGTAATACAATCTCAATATAAGTACATTATCTCCTATAGAAAAGCATGGAAGGCAAAACAAAATGCCATTATAAAACTACACAGCGAGTGGGATTCATCTTACAACAAACTACCCAATTGGTTTAACCTGCTACGAAGACTGAATCCTAGGACAATAGTTGAGTTCAAAACTCGCCATGCCTACGAGACTGATCGAGTACTTCAAGATCGATTCCAATTCTATCGTGTTTTTGGATGCATAAATGTTGTAAAATACTACAAACCAATAGTCTAAATTGATGGTATATTCTTGTATGTAAAATACAAGCAAGTTTTATTATTGGCAGTTGTCCAAGATGGTAATCGCAACATTCTTCCCATTTTCTTTTCCCTTATGGAAGGAAAATATACAAAGTCTTGGGATTTTTTCTTAAGAAATCTACGATGTCACAAGGGAACATATTTGTGTTATTTCAGACCGGGGAGCTAGGATCAAAGCAACAATGGACTCTTTGGGTCCAATGTGGAAACCCTCACACGTCCAACATCGTCTCTGTATCTGACATATTGCTGCAAACTACCATGGAAAATACAAGAAGAATGATAAAAGACAATTAATTATACGCATGGGTACGTTATTTTTTTTAATTTGTTTATCAATCATTTTCATCTTATCTATTACTGTATCACGCTAGCTAGTACATATGGCAACGTAGATTACGAACTCTTGCCTCAAAGGTTCGAGGATATGCTTCAGGAATTATGAGGATAAAAATGAGTATGGATACAATTACATCAGTGAAATCAACAAAGAAAAGTGGACAAATACATACGATGGTGGATATCGATATGGATATCGATATGGATACAACTCCAATTTTGGACATTTCATGATATACTTGGAGACTAGGTTGTCACAAAGTTATTGTTGAAACTGATTACGGCGAGATGTTTAACTTTTATCTATGGTGACAACTAGAGATATGAACAACACAAATGTGGACATGATTAAGGGAAGCAAACTCGTTGGCAAACATGCTTGCAGGAATGGTTCGAGGCTCACCTGTCTAATTACACAAGAAGCAATTGGAAGCTGAATTTTTTTCTATTAGTTTCAGTTATTTAGGAAAAAAAGACGATAATATTAAGAAAGTTGAGAGATCAAACATACTTGAATATTCAGTATCTTTTAATTTATTGTTGATTTCATATTTCATAAATTAATAATTGATATGATTGGTTATGTGGATTAAATCGAATGAATAACTGTGGTGGTATGTGGATGTGTTGTTGAGTAGGTATGTGTTATGCAATTAATTGCTCAATAACATAAATTGGAAGCACTCAAGCTGAATGTTCATTGAAGAATAAAACAATTACAACGATAGAGAATAATAAGAAGAGAAAACTAGAAGAGAGAGGATAACAGTTTATCACAATATCCATACCCTTTTCCTCTACCCTCTATTGCATATATAATAACCAGCTAAACAACTAAACCCGATCAACAAAGCCTTGGGATATCTCCTCGTATGTGTACTATTACCCATCACGTGCTGCCGACTTGGCCATGGTGGTTGTGTATGTTACTTTAACATAGGTTGCCTTTGGGTCATAACAATACCCCCGCTTGAAGAGAACCTTATCCTCAAGGTTTGTAGGAGATATCAAACTTATTTTGTTCCCAGCAAAGACAGTGAAGTAACTTGTTGATGAATATGGCGACATAGCTTTAATCATGGACTCCAGTAATTTAAATTTCTCATCTGCTTCTCGAAATTGGGTTGGAGTAACAATTCCTATATCCGGGACTATACCATTAATGCGAGTTAGGAAACACATCCGAGCAACTGCGCGAGTCTGCCTTTGGAAATCATTGAAGTCAAAATATGCATTTCTTAACTTCTTTTGCAAATCTTCAACATATTCTTGGCACATAACTCCTTGTGCCTTCTCAACCAATGAGAGAACATATCCAATTTTCAAGAGGTATCCAACCGTTCGATCAAGATAAAATTGTTTAAGGTCCTCCATGTACTCTCTATGATCTACAAGTTTGATTGGTTTCCTGAACACCTCATTATTGCTCAAAGTTGCACCATCTCTAGAACCTCCATCTAGCTTTGTTAGAATGACACGCGTACTCTATCTCAACATTGAATATTGTAACCAATGTAACAGCTTTTTGGTGAGTCATTCTATTCACAACTAGTAAAACTTTTATAGGGTTCAATAGTTTCTTCATTTCTTGCAACCCATCCATGGTTTCTTTATTTATCCGGAGCTATCTTGTAGTGTTCATTATCACAACATCTTTGACGAAATAGTCTAATTTCGAAGGCATTAATACCGAAGGTGTTTCTAAAGATATTACTTGATAGAATTCTGCTATGACATTAGTGTCGTTCATTAGTCGTAAATCTAGACGGTCAGTTTGAGCAACCTCACAAATACCATAGGACTCCAATAATATCTGCAGTGCAATCAACTTGTCTAGATCTCCCATCAACTCTAGAGTGATTAAGTGATCAGAAACATTCACAAATGTGGCTCTAAATATGTCGGTAATGTCAATGATATCACGTCAAGCAATAGAATTCACAATAATCTTTATCAACATCAATTCACGTTCAGCAAAAGGCAAATAGATAAGATCTTGTACCTTATGAATATCCACAAGATTATAGGATTACTGCACCAACTTCATAATTAATTGATTTGTATCGAGGACAGCCGTTGTCATGCGAGAGAGCCTCTCTGTTTCAATATGCCCAACTGTCAAACTTTGAAGATTGTAATTTCTTCAAGCAAAAACCCTGTAACATTGATGAGAAATCTGAAATGATTATTTACACTCATGGATAAAGTGTGGAACTGAAGTTCACTTGTGTAATGCTTGAAACCCTCATTGTCCAAAACTAACTTGTTTTGCATTTTCAACAAGTAATTAACCCAAATAAAATTGTCAATGTCCTCTGGTGGGTTACAACAATAGCAATATCTTGACAAAACGTTTCCAACAATTTCTAATAAATGATTAGCCACAAACTTACCACAAGAATATGTAGTAGGTAATCCAACCATTTTTACAAGCTCCCTAACTCCGTTATCTTTAACAACATTAATTACTACTGTAAGAAAGGAGTTAAATCTCCAGAATATATTTGAAGCCTCCAAAGAATGAACCATCTAGAAATGAAGGTGACATAATTTTTATCTAAACTTCTAATAAGATGATCCATAGATATTCCCATCAGCAAAAGCCGAAAACGATAAGGATCATCGAACTTAACAAACTCTTTTACATGTGTAAACATTATGGAATACATGTTTTTTTTTTTATTTGTCCAAACAACAACTAATAGCAGGGAAGACACAATAGATGATTCCTTATATGAAATATTCTTTCCATGAAATTGATAACAATTATGAACGTGCAATACATATAATGTCAAGGAGGTCTTTGCTACACATTCAATATTCTGAATATCCAATTCAAATATAGAGTAAAGACACTTATTATCATTAAAAGGATTATTCGTTCCCAATAAATTTGTAGTCCGAATCTCATCTCCAAAATCACCCGACAGTTACTAATTTGATTAAATAGTCTTATCTTCAATATGTTTTTTCGTTGATTCAGAGGTGTTGGAAGAAGCCGCTTTCATAGTTTCAATATTTGAAAAATCAACTCCTTGCTATCATGAATCAATTGATAGCCAATATGAAAAATTTTCGATGTTGACAATTCATCAGACACATGGGTGGTTTTTGTGTTTGGTATGTCTTGATTAATGCACACAAAACCAGCTCCCTTACTACTCTGAGTAAACTGATTGCCAATGTCAAAACCTTTTGGTGTTGACAATTCGTCGAACACCTGGAGGCTTTATGTTTAAATTGTTTTCCTTTGTAACACATTCTCATGATCCCTCAATCTCATAACGAGGCTTGAATGTTTGCCCCAACTTTGTTGAGATTGATGTAGAACATGATCGGCGGTGACGGAAGAGATTATCTTGTAATTCTGTTTCTGAGGAAATAAATCGCTTTCGAATGGCATCAACAAAATGGTGCCATCCGACCAACTGTTGCCATCTTTGCATCCACGAAACCATTTTTTAGCTTTCCCTTCCATTTGAAAAGATGCCATTGTGTCGACACCGTTTTTCGCCCCGGCGGAAAAAATTTAGAACGACATGGGGTTTTCTTTTGAAAAGGTTTCGAAATATTTTGGAGTCACCATAGATCTTTTGAGTTAGGTAGGTCGAATACCTAAAAATTTTCTTTTAAAAGTATTTTAAGAAAACATTATTTTAAAAGATAAATTAGTCTGCATGTAACCAGTGATTTATTATTTTTGAAATAAAAAGGGGTTCGGGGATCGATTACGTGTGGGGAAGGATAAGCACCCCCATAACGCCCAAAATTGATACCCATCGATTATAAATTGTCTCTAATAGTGGAAATCTAAGAATTCGAATATAAATTTAAATTACGATTCTATTATTCCCATTTCAAGCATACAATTTTTATTTAACGTTAAATTCTACAGAGGAATAGAAAGTATTCTAATATTTTCAATCGAAGAGAAGATAATCCCTAAAATACTTTAGGACGAATATTTATCTTTCCAACTGAAATAAAAAAATATAATAATTTCTACCAAGAACTCAATTAAAATAATGTGATTCAACCAAAATGAATAAAACTAAAGTAGGCATATTCACAAATTTTAGGTTTTTCTAAATAAAGTATTTATTTATTTTAAAATATCAGAATAAGACATCTAGTTACTTTAAGACCGTCACTTCTTAATATTTTAAAATAAATAAATACTACCCTTAATCCAATTATGAAATCGATTGTGCTATGCTTATGAACCTTTCATACATATTCGAAATATTTAGATTTATATGCACAAACAAATTTACATGACAAAAGTTATAAATTAAAAATACTAATTAGAAATAATAAATAAAAATTAAAGCAAAGATAAAAATTAAATGTTATTCAATGATGGAAATAAAATTTGACCAGATTAACAAGTGCATACTTTAAAGTATAAATTTTATGTTAAATAAGCAAACAAAATATAATTACTAAAATGAAGATTACAAAAATTAAAGTGCTAAAGAAAATAAAGTACCTAAGTTAAAAAAACATAAAATTGTACATTCATAGGAATTATAAATATTAAAATATAAAGCATATGTATCACTTAAAATACATATTACATATTTTACAAGTAAAATATAACGTATAATACATTACACCACAACTAGGGACTAAAATAGAATATTACAAATTACAATAGCCAAATCAAAAATAAAAAAAGTGATTAAAATGAATAAATTATAAATATTACATCCACATCATAATAACATAAGAAACAAAATCCCAACAGTGGCTAAAATGAATAAACATAAAAAACAGTGACTAAATTCAAAAATTAATAAAATTAATATACATATTATAAATAAATAACAAAGTTAATAACAGAGTGCAAAAGAAATTAAAATATGAGGAGCTTAAAGATGATTTTACCCTGATAGTGACCAAAACGTAAAACATGTTGAAACTGGAGGATCTGGACTGCGATTTAACCCTGAAACACAAAGCAAAAAAAAGCTAGAATATGAGGACCTAGTGAGTGATTTACCCATTTTTCATACAAATAAAATATTAACCCCATGTTTACGTGAACCAGGCAAAAGCTTTCCAAAGCTTCCATAAGCGCTTCGGCCGCCACTCACCGGCCCTCACATGCTGGAAACCGGGCCGATACCGATGACCTCGACCACGACGGAGGAGAGCCGGTCAGACCCCTTGATCGGCCAAAATCTTCCCCGTTCTCCTCCTAACCTCATTCTTTCTCCTCCCTTACTCCTCCCCATTCGGCGGTCGAGAGGGCTCAAAACCGAGCCTCAACGACAGCCACCACTAACCGACGTCTCATGGCCGTGAGATGGCCTCTCTCTCGCACACCGGCCACCACTCAACAGTGGCCAACGTTATGTAACACGAGAACCCCAAAAAATAAAGAAAAAACCAGGAGAAAAAAAAGCAAAAACAATAAACCAAAAGAAAGTTAGAGAGAACCTCTTTTCATTCCATATTTTTCGGGGAAAAGCCTCCCTTTTACAAGGGTTAGTTGGGGTATTAATAACCCCAACCACCCTTTATTATAATATATTTTTTACATAATAAAATAAAATGAAAAAATGGTTTTTACAACTGCCCCTCTTTGCTCAATAATGTGGAACAAGAATAGAGCAAAGATAGTAAACACCATTTTTTTATCTGGCCTAAACTGCTAAAATCTTGAGCTCCAATTTCTTCTGATCGGATGAGTTCTTCTCATTATGAACTCTTTGTTGGGATGTCAATCCACTATCTTCTGTGATGGAATTACCAAGGTTGAACAAGTTCTTCTCATTATGAACTTCTTCTCCCACATCAGATGAGTTCTTCTCATTATGAACTCTCCACTGGAAATGTTGATCCACCTTCTTCTGTGATGATTGAGCCAAGGTGATACTGATCCAACTCCTTATGTGATGGACTAGTGAAATGATTAGGTTGTTCTAACTCCTTATGTGATGGACGAGAAAAAAGTCGGTGATGTTCCAACTCCTTATGCTATGGAAACAAGCTAAGGTTGAACAAGTTTTTCTAAGGTTGAAAAATTTCTTCTCATTATGAACTTTTTCTCCCTTATCAGATGAGTTCTTCTCATTATGAACTCTCTACTGGAAATGTTGGTCCCTTGAGTGAGGTGTTGCTGATTCAATTCCATATGCGATGAATCGAGCTAAGGTTGAACAAGTTCTTCTCATTGTGAACTTCTTCTCCCTCATCGGATGAGTTCTTCTTATTATGAACTCTCCACTGAAAATTTTGATCCCTCAAGTGAGGTGTTACTGATTCAACTCCATATGTGATGAGTAGAGTTAAGGTTGAACAAGTTCTTCTCATTATGAACTTCTTCTCCCTCATCGGATGAGTTCTTCTCATTATGAACTCTCCACTGGAAATGTTGACTGATTTACCTTTCTTTGAAGAGTTTTAAACCTGCAAAAGATTATCATATGTCATTAATAATTATGTTTGAAGTACCTGAAGGTATTGACCCAAAGGTCCTCGAATCATTGTTGAGATCCACATTTTCAAAGATTGAAAAGTGGACTAATTCTTTGCTGGAATCTTTTTCTTCAACATGGAATTGTGAAAAGAAATCTTTGTTATCCTTTTTTTTACTTCCTGTCAAATATTCAACATTTTTGAGGGAAATAAATGAATCAAAAGAAATTTGTTTGAAGAGAAACTATATCAGGTGAGATAAAATTTGTTTCGAGGGGAACTGTCTCTAGTGAGACGAAGTTTGTTTTAAGAAAAACAATCTCAAGTGAGATAAATTTCTTGTTTCAAGTGAAACAATTTCAAAATTTATATTTCAAGGGAAACTTTCTCAAGCGAGATGAAATTTTTTTTAAGAAAACAATCCAAGTGAGATAAAATTTCTTGTTTTGAGTAAAAATTGTCTCAAGCGAGACGAAGTTTGTTTTAAGAAAAATAATCTCAAGTGAGATAAAATTTTGTTTCGAGTGAAACCATCTCAAGTGAGACGAAGTTTGTTTTAAGAAAAACAATCTCAAGTGAGATAAAATTTTGTTTCGAGTAAAACTGTCTCAAGCGAGACGAAGATATCTCAAGTGAGGCGTCGCTGATTTGAAATGTCGTGAATCAAGCAAAGGAAATGTTGAAAACATCATGCTTGAATGTATTATGGATGGCCCAAAGGACTTATCATCTTGCTCAAAAGACTTATAGATGGACTGAAGGACTTACTCATCAAGAAACCCTTGAAAATCTAGCATAGTTTCTTAATTGTCAATGAACCCCTAAAAATTAGGCTTAACTCCTTTCAAATTCATTTGAAAACATCAAGAAACCCCTAAAAATTAGGCTTAATTTCTTTGAAAGTTCTTTTAAAAATCATCAAGAAACTTCTGAAAATCAGACTTAGTTTCTTTAAAAACTCATTTGAAAATCATCAAGAAATTTCTGGAACTCAGACTTAATTTCTTTGAAAGCTCATTTAAAAATCATCAAGAAACTTCTGAAAATTAGAATTAATTTCTTTAAAAGCTCATTTGAAAATTGTCAAGAAACTTCTGAAAATCAGACTTAGTTAAAAAACACATTTGCTGGGTAACATCCCCCACTTCAAAAATGATTATTGTTTTATGTATCGGGTTCCTCAATTCTTGAGGTTCTTCCACTTTTAATGCAATACCCTCCATTTGAAGCTTGAATTCTGACTTTTCTTTACTTTCTTTCTTCGAAAATCTGTAAGAATTTTCTTGTATGTATGTATGCATGTATGCATGTATGCATGTATGCATGTATGCATGTATGCATGTATGCATGTATGTATGTATGTATGAATATACTTAAATGAATCTAAATGTAATGTATGACTTTCTTGTATGCAAAAATGTTAGTTATTCTTCTTCTATTTGCCCCTAGTATGCCCCAATTATTCAAATTCTCTTGCAATAACTTGATCTGAAACATTCCATATTGTCTTTCTTGCAGGAAAGGTTCTCATCATGCCCTTTAAGGATTTATTGAGGTTGAGAAATGAATGTTGGTTCTATGTATAGGAAAGGAAATATGAGACTTTAAAGTCGTTATTCTGAAAAAGATAATGTCATGGAAATATTATTTCTGTCTGGGAAGGTAAAAGTACAGGTTTTGGTGCCTAGGGGGATAAGGACATGACTTTATTGTTTCAGAGAGAAGTGATGTAAACGTTTGATCTTTTGGGAGTAAATGTGTGTTATTTCGGGTAAAGAACACATCAATGGTTATTTCGGCTTTGGATGGGGTATGGAAAGTCTAATCTTGCCGCTTGTCAAAGATATATAATTAATGAAGTAGTAAAAGAAGCTTTAATTCATTCGATATTCAAATAATTGCAAGATTAAAACTTGATTTATTTCTCATAACCTTGGAAAATGACCTAAGTTCAATTAACAAAATATTTATTGAGAATACAAAGAAAGAACAAAAAAACGTTCAAACAGGACAATGCAGTTCAATATGGTTTCACAGTGGGAGAAAGAATTTTTTTCTTTTTTTGTTCTCTGCATGGGATGTCTTATGACACGTTAAAGGTCAATATTCATGGGTCAAAAAAATTCTAGACGCGATCTGACGTGTCAGTTTCTAGAAGATCCAGTCAGCGCCGGTTTCTAGAAGACTTCGTCCGCACGCCTTCTGGAAGATTGACGAGCAGAGTTGCATTAGGAGACTAGTTTAAGTTTGAATTTAAATTTAAAAACAATTATATTTTGTATTATTTTATTATTTTCTTTGCTTATCCTTTAGGCTTTGAGATGCTATAAATACCCACTTGGGGTAAGCCTAAATTCATCACTCAAATTACAACCTTCTTTTCTCTCTAGTTTTATTAAAGTTCTCTCTTTTTATTTTTCAAGTTTTTCCCTTTTTCTTTTATTTTAAAGCTTTGTTTTCAAAATGCTAAGTATGACTTTTGTCATGCTTAGCTAAACTTTTCAAAAGCTGAGAGTTGTCGCGATGATTCAATTCCAACGGGAGAATTGAAACGGTCCCTTAATATCTTCGGAATATCTCTCTCAATCTCTGCGCTTATTTTTCAAAATCAAAACAGTTTTCAAAATCAAAGATTGACTTTGGTCAAGAGGTTGTTGCAATTAAATGTGTGGGAGGAAGATTCAGATTATAGAAAGCAATTCGACTTCCTAGGAACACACTTTGCGTGATAGTTTCGCCAAGAGGGAATTGATATCGGAATTGACGGTTATAGAAGCAACAATCTGAGTCGGACGCTACGAACTTAAACGATAATTGATCTACGACAATTGATGTCGTTAGAATCAATTATCGAAGCCGGAATCAAATATTTCCTTGGGTGTTTAGTATACAAGATAGAGTCACGGGGATAGCCCTTGTAGACAAAGTAACCGACGTGAATCCCGAAGAGAAAATCTTATTCGATGATCATAAGGAAATTGAATCAAAGCGAAGCTTGAGACTACTTTTACCGAATTTATTCACAATCTTCATCTTCTTATTTTTAATTTAAATACTTTTATTTATTTAATTGCTTTTATTATTTTAATATCTTTTTACCAAAATTCCCCCCCATTTTTACTGTTTCACGCCTGGCATAAATAAATCATACATAAATTTATAATTGTCTAAGTCCCTGTAGAATCGACCCTTACTTCTCTTTACTACGTATTTCCTTTATTTATTGATTGAGAATAAGGAATTTATTTTGACACCGAAACGACAGTTGTCAAATTGGCGTCGTTGCCGGGGACTTCGCCAAAGTTACTAATTTTTGTTTGCTTTTGACTTATGACTAGGACTAATTCGGGCACATTAGTGGAGTATGACCCGAATATCGAAGCTAAAGCTAGGAGACTCCATGCACAGACACTTCGGGAAAGAAAGAGATAACAAACAAATCCAGAAGAAGAATCAAATTCAGGTAATACAAATCCGATGGACGAACTTACTATTCGGGAGTTAGCCGCGGCACCTACTGAACAAGTGCCTTTGAGCATTGATTTTCCCCAAGGAGAAACTCCATACCAGTTGAAAATTGGCCTTATTCATCTCCTCCCTACATTCCACGGATTTTCAAACGAGGATCCACACAAACATCTCAATGAATTCCACATGGTCTGCTCCAGCATGACGCCACAGTGAGTAACCGATGACCAAATAAAACTTAGAGCTTTTCCTTTTTCCTTAGCCGATTCAGCTAAGGATTGGTTATTTTATATTCCTCCTAATTCTGTTACTACATGGGCTCAAATGACTCATCTTTTTCTTGATAGTTTTTTCCCTGCGACAAAAGTAAGTGAACTACGAAGGAGAATACTTGGAATCAAGCAGCTTGATGGAGAGTCACTTTACGACTACTGGGAGCGTTTTAAGAAGTTATGTTCTAGTTGCCCACAACATGGGTTAACTGAACAAACACTCTTTCAATACTGTTATGAAGGATTATCTCCCCTGGAAATGAAGATGATCGATGAAACCAGCAGTGGAGCCTTGGTGAATATGACTCCTACTAAGGCTAGGGACTTAATATCGACAATGGATGTAAATTCCCAACAATTTCGCACAAATAATGAACCTTATCGAAGGGTTCATGAGATAAGTTCATCTTCCTTAGAAAATAAAATCGATAAGCTAACTGAAGTCGTAAACTCTCTTATTTAAGGAAAGATAGGGCAAAACCGAGTATTTGGAATATGTGCATTGCCTGATCATCCGACAGACGGTTGTTCACTGATTCAAGATGACACAACAACTCAATTCAATGCAGTCAGGAATTTCCCGGGACCTCCCCAAAGAGCTTATAATCCCTACGGCAATACATACAACCCAGGATGGAGAGATCATCCGAATTTCAGCTATGCTCAGAACCCAAGAACAAATCAAAGCTATCAATTGAGATCACCTCCACCACACAACCACAACAACCACAGAAGACATCACTAGAATCGATTGTCGAGAGGTTAGCACTTTCCCAAGAAAAATTTCAGAATCGCACCGAAGCCCACTTACAAAAGGGAAAACGTCAGCACCATCACTCTTAGGAGTGGTACAGTAGTGGCTTCACCTGTCCCATCAGAGCAGGCAGTCCAAAAAGAGAAGGAGATCAATGATGTAGGACCCCAAAAAAAGAATGATGAAGAACAAATGGATGATCCGACACCATCTCCCTACGACGTGCCACCATCTTTTCCATCAAGGTTAGTTAAAAAGGATAAAAAATTGAGGAAAATAAAATATTAGACGTGCTTCGGAAGGTGGAAGTTAACATACCTCTCCTCGAGGTTATCCGGAAGGTTCCAAGGTATGCCCGATTTTTAAAGGATCTCTGTACAACAAAAAAAAGCTTACCGGAGTCGAGAAAGTAAGCCTAGGAGCAAACGTCTCAGCCGTTTTCCAACGAAAGTTACCACATAAACTGAAGGACCAAGGTATGTTTGCAATCCCTTGTAAAATTGGTAAAGTTGAGATTAAACGAGCTATGTGTGATCTTGGTGCATTAATTAATGTAATGCCTCTATATGTGTATAAAATGGTCACTAACGATCCTTTGAAGGACACAAAGATTTCGATACAGCTTGCCGATAGGTCAGTGATATATCCTGAAGGACTCTTAGAGAATGTATTGGTGGAGGTAAACGACTTGATATTTCCTGCCGATTTTTATATAATCGTCATGGAGAATGATCGCACGAGCACATCGTCTGATATTCTTTTAGGGCGCCCTTTTCTGAGCACTGTACACACAAAAATTGACGTGAGGAGCGGAATTTTAACTATGAAATTCGACGGTGAGATCGTTAAATTTGACGTATATAAGGCAATGAGATATCCTGATAAAGTAGAAAGTTTAAATTCTGTCGATTTAATTGATCCTTTGGCTGATGAATTTTTAAAGACTAATTTTTCCTTTGATATATGCAGGGAGCTGGAGGGTCATGATGAAAACGTGAATTATGATCATACATAATTGAATTTGATTTCTTCTAAGACTAAAGTCTTACCTTCTGTTCTATAGGTACCCGAAGTTGAACTTAAACAGCTGTCTGATCACTTGAAATACGCCTTCATCGGATCAAACAACACTCTGCTAGTAATCATATCAAAAGGGTTATCCGAGGAGGAGGAAAAAGACTTGATCTCGGTTTTGCGCCAATACAAGGAGGCTATAGGATGAACCATCGCTGACATAAAAGGATTGAGTCCATCTACTTGTATGCATAAAATTAAAACCGAAGAAGGCGCAAAACCAACACGTGAGGGTCAACGCCGGCTAAATCCACCAATGATGGAAGTGGTAAAAAAGAAGATACAAAAACTCCTAGATACAGATATTATATATCCAATTTCGGATAACAAATGGGTAAGTCCGATACATGTAGTTCCTAAAAAAAAGGAGTTACTGTGATCAAAAATTCTGAAGGGGAACTTGTGCCAACACGAGTTCAGAATAGATGGAGAGTCTGCATCGATTACAGGAAGTTGAATTCTTTAACTCGAAAAGACCATTTTCCTCTTCCATTCATAGATCATATGATAGAACGATTAGTCGGTAAATCTCACTATTGTTGTCTTGATGGATTTTCAGGTTTCCTCCAGATTCCAATAGCACCTGAAGATCAAGAAAAGACGTCATTCACATGCCCCTTTGGCACCTTCGCTGACCGACGTATGCCTTTCGGACTTTGTAATGCACCTGCCACATTTCAAAGGTGTATGATTAGTATTTTTTCTGATTTTATTGAGAAAGGTATTGATGTCTTCATGGACGACTTCACTGTTTACGGTAATTCATTTAAGGAATGTCTATTAAATTTGAAAAATGTGTTGCATCAGTGCCTAGAATTTAACCTTGTTTTGAATTATGAAAAGTGTCACTTTATGGTTGATAAAGGTTTGATTCTAGGACATATTGTTTCATCTAAAGGAATTACGGTAGATAAGGCGAAAACTGATATAATACGTTCACTTCCTTACCCCACTTCGGTGAGGGAAATTTGTTCTTTCCTTGGTCATGCAGGCTTTTACCGTAGATTCATTAAGGACTTCTCTAAAGTGACGTAACCATTGTGCGAGCTATTATAGACGGATAAAATCTTCGATTTTGACCAAAAATGCCAACAATCATTCGACGTATTGAAGGAAAAGTTAGTTTTGGCACCTATAGTCCAACCGCCAAATTGGGACTTTCCCTTCGAAGTTATGTGTGATGCTTCGGATAGAAGTGTTGGAGTTGTGCTCGGACAAAATATCGAGAAAGAACTTCACGTTATCGCTTATGCATCTCATACCTTGGATTCCGCACAACGGAATTATTCAACAACCGAAAAAGAATTATTCGCTATTATTTTTCCATTAGATAAATTTAGACCATATCTTCTTAGCACCAAAGTTATTGTTTTCTCTGATCATGCAGCCTTGAAGTACTTGCTCAGCAAAAAAAGAGGCAAAACCATGACTAATCCGTTGGATCTTACTCCTCCAAGAGTTTGATTTGGAAATCAAGGACAAGAAAGGATGTGAGAACTTAGTAGCTGATCACTTAAGCCGACTTCCAATCACTATAGTTTATCCTCCCATTCGTGAAGAATTCCCGGAGGAAAGCTTGATGATGGCGCAGAAGTCAACACCTTGGTTCGCAGATATAGTTAATTACTTAGTTATAGGTAAATTGATATCTGATTTAACGAGAGTCGAAGTGAACCGCATCAAGAGAGAATCTCGTTTCTTCATTTGGGATGATCCATATCTCTGGAAGCATTGTTCAGACCAAGTAATTCGACAGTGTGTTCCTGAAAGTGAGGTAAGCTCAATTTTAATTTTTTTTCATTCCTATTTGTGTGGCGGACACTTTGGACCGAAGCGAACTGCTCATAAAATTTTAGAATGCAGGTTTTTTTGGCCTCATATTTTTCGTGATGCTTACTTGTTTTACAAGTCGTGTGATAATTGTTAACGTACAGGTAATTTGAGTCAAAAAAACGAAATGCCCCTTAATCCTATACATATATGCTAAATATTTGATGTTTGGGGACCTGACTATATGGGTCCATTTGTTTCTTCTTTTGGCAATTGTTATATAATTCTTGCGGATGATTATGTATCGAAGTGGGTAGAGGCTAAAGCCACTAGAAAAAATGATGCTAAAACTACTATTCAATTTCTAAAGAATTGTATTTTTTCCAGGTTTGGTACACCGAGAGCGATAATAAGCGACCGCGGCACACACTTCATCAATCGAGTGATTGATGTTCTTATGAAAAAACATAGAGTGAATCACAGAATTGCCACGACTTATCATCCACAAACAAACGGACAAGCAAAAATTTCAAACCGAGAAATAAAGATGATTCTTGAGAAAATAGTTAAGCCAAATTGCAAGGATTGGAGCTTGAAATTAATTGACGCTTTGTGGGCTTATTGGACTGCATACAAAGGACATATTGGCGTGTCACCATACCGCCTTATGTTCGGTAAGCCGTGCCATTTACCAGTCGAGCTAGAACACAAGGCATATTGGGCTGTAAAACAATGCAATATGGAGCTAGAAGCGGTGGACGAAACACGGAAGTTACATATACAAGAGCTTGAGGAAATCCGAAGAGATGCTTACGACAACACCAAAATATATAAGGACAAAACAAAAGAATTCCATGATCGAAAATTGTTTCTAAATCTTTTTCTATCGGACAAAAAGTTCTTCTTTCTAACTCAAAATTAAAACTTTTTGCAGGTAAACTTTGATCAAATTGGAACGGACCTTATACGGTAACTGAAATATTCTCTCATGGCGCAGTCGAAATTGAAGACAATTCGGGCACTCGATTTACAGTAAATGGACACAGGATTAAACCGTATTATATGAATAGTGAAGTTTGCTTAGTTGAAGATCTCGACTTAGAAGAACCTGTAGTCTAAGTCATGTCGTCGAGCTAACGACGTTAAACAAAAGCGCTTAATGGGAGGCAACCCATTGTTTTCAATTCCGTTATATTTTTATTTTTATCTTTACTTTTTGTTTCACTTTATTTTTATTCATTCAAGCATGTTTAATTTAATTTAATTTTTACTTTTATTTTTGCAGAAACTGAATAATTTTATTCAAACTTAAACGACAAAGAATTGTAGAAATTTCAGTCGAATAATGCTAATTTCGGAATCCCAAGAACAGTGGTAAAAAACGCAGAACAATGGAATAAGGAAAGACTCGTGCGCACCGTTTCATTAAACGGCGCACGTTAGAACAACCCTTTGAAGGTCAGCGCATGTTAGCAAAACCCATATGAAAAATTCTTTCCCCCTTTTGTTATCTTTCTACTGCCCACCATTCCTCAATTCTCTCTTCTCTTTCAATTTCCTTTTACCATAGACCCCATCATCCCTATCTCTATCACCTTTTAATTTTTAAACTCCCCTTTATCCACACAAAAAAACAAAAACCCCATTTACTTCCAATTCAAACACCCCACGGCAGAAACCAAACTTAAACCCATCAACTCGATAGCCATCCCCAAACAAATGCAAAACTGTCGCCCCTTCTTCTCCTCACCACCGATGATATCACTGAACCCCTACGCCTTTGCTAACGAATTTCCACGCCATCCGCTCTCTCTACTCCACGACGGTGCGCACGTAAAACCGACATGAAATCCGGGGAGTACTCTAATTTTTCTCTTACACTTTAATTTTTTTCGTTTTGAGGAAAAACGCTTTAAGTGAGGGGGAGTAGAGTGTAGGATTGAATTTCCCTTTGATTATCTTTATGTTTCGATGCTAGTATGTGTTGGTTGAATTTTTCGGAAACTTCATTAATTGTCTTTGTCTTGTTGAATATTGTTTGGATTGTTATGTTTGTTTGGGAACACATGATTATTTAAGTTAGGATATTCTTGATAGCGAATAGCATGAATTGTGATAAGTTGGTGTTTTTGTGATATTTCATGACTTCGTTGGTTGAAATGTGATTAGCTCAATGCATGAAACAATTTGGTGAGATTTGAGCCTTAACGAGCATATCATTTTCGCTCTCATTTTGTTGGATTGAGTGTGTCGAATTTGGAATTGGTATTCTAGAACCTGCATGTTAAATACTGTCGAGATTACACATGAACATGATGCTTAAAGATGATTTGGGCACCTTAGGATTAACCATTCCGTTTCCCGACTAAAAAGCCTAACTGTGCATTTTCCCCTTAGCTAACCACTTTTGAGCCTATTCTCGTTTCTTTGTTTTCACCATATTCATAAACCCAAGCCTTTTTATTTTATCCCTCTTTTCTACCTTTTTCAGGGCAAGTGAATAATTTTGTATTATCCATCGAAAAAAAATGTTGAATGAAAATAAAACAGTAGTTCGAAAAAAGGGTTGTTCGAAAGAAAAAGAGAGAAAAAAAGACATGAAAGAAAAAAATGGAAAATAAAACAAAAAAAATACATTTCGACAAGAAATTTATTGTTTGATATGTCGTCTTTTTATCTTATTGTGCTTAATGTTTTGATGGAGTTGAAATTATTATTTGTTAGTTCCTTGCCTTGAATTTTTAGCCATATTTTTAGCCTTTTCCCCATCTTTACCTAAGCCCCGTTACAACCAATAAAAGACCCTTTGATTTATGCATTTTGTTCTTATTAGTAGTGGAGATTTGATTTACTTGCAGGCTTATGGTAATACCGTGTCAATTCTGACATAGAGAGTTTCTTTACCCCAAACACATCGAGTGATTTGAGTGAATCCCGGTAAGGTGTTGAGTTATGAGCATTGAGATTAATGAATGAATGGATATTACAATTGCACTTGACTTGCTCCAATTGGTGATGTTCAATTGATTGATTTCTTGACTTGAATAGTTATTGTGGTCTCTACCTTGCTTCCTTGAATGTGAAACTTGACAAAAGAACGTTTAATGAAGTTTTTGACTGATTTGGTTAATCATACTTGAGGACAAGCATGAGATAAGTTAGGGGGAATTTGATGAGTGTTCAGAATCGTTAATCTTTGCTCGTTATTTCTTCAATTTTGTGGAGCTATTACTGCTGATTTGGTTGTGTTATGCCTATTTTCGTGCAGGTCCTTACTTTCCAGAATTAGTGATAAAACGGGTGAATTCTGCATTTTTTTATTATTTGGTCATGGCTGGAGACATGGGCACGACTCTGGGCACGACGCGGTCTGAAGTGGTAGTTTCTAGAAGGTCCAGTCAGCGGCGGTTTCTAGAAGACTTCGTCCGCACGCCTTTTGGAAGATTGATGAGCAGAGTTGCATTAGGATACTAGTTTAAGTTTGAATTTAAATTTAAAAACAATTATCTTTTGTATTATTTTATTATTTTCTTTGCTTATCCTTTAGGCTTTTAGAGGCTATAAATACCCACTTGGGGTAAGCCTAAACTCATCACTCAAATTATATTCTTCTTTTCTCTCTAGTTTTATTAAAGTTCTCTCTTTTTATTTTTCAAGTTTTTCCCTTTTTCTTTTATTTTCAAGCTTTGTTTCCAAAATGCTAAGTATTACTTTTGTCATGCTTAGCTAAACTTTTCAAAACCCGAGAGTTGTCGCGATGATTCAATTCCAACGGGAGAATTGAAACGGTCCCTTAATATCTTCAGAATATCTCTCTCAATCTCTGCGCTTATATTTCAAAATCAAAACAGTTTTTAAAATCAAAGATTGACTTTGGTCAAGAGGTTGTTACGATTAAAAGTGTGGGAGGAAGATTCGGCTTATAGAAAGCAATTCGACTTCCTGGGAACACACTTGGCGAGATAGTTTCGCCAAGAGGGAATTGAGATCGGAATTGACGGTTATAGAATCAACAATCCGAGTCGGACGCTACGAACTTAAACGGTGATTGATCTACGACAATTGATGTCGTTAGAATCAATTATCGAAGCCGGAATCAAAGATTGCCTTGGGTTTTCGGTATACAAGATAGAGTCACGGGGATAGCCCTTGTAGACAAAGTAACCGACGTGAATCCCGAAGAGAAAATCTTATTCGATGATCATAAGGAAATTGAATCAAAGCGAAGCTTGAGGCTACTTTTACCGAATTTATTCACAATCTTCATCTTCTTATTTTTACTTTAATTACTTTTATTTATTTAATTGCTTTTATTATTTTAATATCTTTTTACCAAAATTCCCCCCATTTTTACTGTTTCACGCCTGACATAAATAAATCAGACAGAAATTTATAATTTTCTAAGTCCCTGTGGAATCGACCCTTACTTCTCTTACTACGTATTTCCTTTATTTATTGATTGAGAATAAGGAATTTATTTTGACACCGAAACGACATTTGTTAGTAGGCATCACAAATTTTAGGTTTTTCTAAATAAAGTATTTATTTATTTTAAAATATCAGAATAGGACATCTACTTACTTTAAGACCGTCCCTTCTTAATATTTTAAAATAAATAAATACTACCCTTAATCCAATTATGAAATCGATTGTGCTATGCTTATGAACCTTTCATACATATTCAAAATATTTAGATTTATATGCAAAAACAAATTTACATGGCAAAAGTTATAAATTAAAAATACTAATTAGAAATAATAAATAAAAATTAAAGCAAAGATAAACATTAAATGTTATTCAACGATGGAAATAAAATTTGACTAAATTAACAAGTGCATACTTTAAAGTATAAATATTATGTTAAATAAGCAAACAAAATATAATTACTAAAATGAACATTACAAAAATTAAAGTACTAAAGAAAATAAAGTACCTAAGTTAAAAAAACATAAAATTGTACATTCACAGGAATTATAAATATTAAAACATAAAACATATGTATCACTTAAAATACATATTACATATTTTACAAGCAAAATATAACGTATAATACATTACACCACAACTAGGGACTAAAATAGAATATTACAAATTATAGTTGCCAAATCAAAAATTAAAAAAAGTGACTAAAATGAATAAATTATAAATATTACATCCACATCATAATAACATAAGAAACAAAATCCCAACAGTAGTTAAAATGAATAAACATAAAAAAAGTGACTAAATTCAAAAATTAATAAAATTAATATACATATTATAAATAAATAACAAAGTTAATAACCAGAGTGTAAAAGAAATTAAAATATGAGAAGCTTAAAGATGATTTTACCCTAATAGTGACCAAAACGTAAAACATGTTGAAATTGGAGGATCTGAACTGCGATTTGACCCTGAAATACAAACCAAAAAGAAGCTAGAATATGGGGACCTGGTGAGTGATTTACCCATTTTTATACAAACAAAATATTAACCCTGTGTTTACGTGACCATGCAAAAGCTTTCCAAAGCTTCCATAAGCGCTTCGGTCGTCGCTCACCGGCCCTCACACGCAGGAAATCGGGTCGGTGGTCATCCTAAACTAACCGATGACCTCGACAATGACGGAGGAGAGCCGGCCGGACCCCTTGATTGGCCAAAATCTTCCCCGTTCTCCTCTTAACCTAATTCTTTCTCCTCCCCTTCTCCTCCCCATCCGGCGGCCGAGAGGGCTCAAAATCGAGCCTCAACGACGGCCACCACCAACCGACGTCTCATGGCCGTGAGATGGCCTCTCTCTCGCACACCGGCCACCACTCAACAGTGGTCAACCTTATGTAACACGAGAACCCCAAAAAAATGAAGCAAAAACCAAAAGGAAAAAAGAACAAAAAAGCAAAAAAATCAAAAATAGTAAACCAAAAGAAAGTCAGAGAGAACCTCTTTTCATTCCATATTTTTCGGGGAAAAGCCTCCCTTTTACAAGGGTTGGTTGGGGTATTATAATATATTTTTTACATAATAAAATAAAATAAAAAAAATGTTGTTTACACATTGTAACTTGATAATGATCATCTATTTAATAAAATTCAAAAAATTCTTGAGCTGAGGCAATCCACTCCTCTGGATCTTCTTCGATAAAAAATGGCAACTTCACATGAGCGGTTTTGGAGGAAAAGAAAAACCGCCTTCCATCTCCTCTCAACGAAAGCACCAATGTTATGCACTTAATCGCTCAATGACATAAATTGGAAGCACTTAAGTTGAATGTTCATTGAAGAACAAGAGAATTACAACGATAGAGAAAAATATAGAAGAATTAGAAGAGAGAACTATAAGAGAGGATAACAATTTATCACAATATTCATACCCTTTTCCTCTATCATGTATTACATATATATTAACCAGCTAACCAACTAAACCCGATCAACAAAGACTTGGGATACCTCCTCCCACGTGTACTCTTACCCATCACGAGCTACCGACTTGGTCATGGTGGTTGTGTGTGTGTTTTAACATAGGTTGCCTTTGGGTCATAACAGTCTGCCAACGTTTCTGAGGAACAGTTTTCTTTTCTAGTATATTCAGATAAGTTTATGGACTTGGTTCTGGTGTCTTGGGCGCGATGGGTGTATTAGCTTGCTGCTGCTGCAATCCTCGGTTTACCCACGATTGGAAGATGATGTCAGCAAGACATTGGTGAAGTCTAGCAACGCAGTGGCTTTTTGATTTGGAATGACCTCCTCGGTGATGGTAAGTTCCATTAGTAGTAAAGGTGTGCAAAAAATCCGATCTAATCCATCAATCTGATCTAAAAATTCAGATATCCGATCCATTTTTAAATTTTTGGATAATTCGAAATAAATAGCCAAAGAAAAAATCAGATAATCGGATACGAAACGGTGAAATTCCAGTTTCGAATTATCCGAAAATCCAAAAAATAATTAGGCCTTTAAATGATTTTATTCAAGCCCAGCACCCCTCAACCCAGAAAGCCAGCACTCCACCTAGGGATGGGCATTTAAACCCGACCCGACGGGTTCCGACCCGATCAGTTGGATTTTTATAAAAAAAAAGTTCGGATTCGGGTCGGGTCGGGTTCGGGTTTAGGGTGAAAAAAACCCGACCCAAAAAATATATATAATTTTACCATATATATTAGGGATAATTACAATAATACCCCTCTATATATAATTTTTTTTCAATTAAGTCATTATTTTTATTGAATAAAAATATTTTTTTCGGGTCGGATCGGATCGGGTTTCTATGTTATATATTCGGGTCGGGTCGGATGAAACCTTATTTTGGTCGGATGGAGGCTCTCTTGTTCTCGGATCGAGTTGGTGGACCAAAAACCTGACCTATGCCCATCCTTAACTCCATCCACCCACCCTACGCCCTAACCCCAACGGCCAACGCTTCTGCTCCATTTTTTATTATTTTTTCAACTTTTACGTTATTTAAACTTTAAATTATTTATTAATAAAAGAAATATCAAATATTTAGTTTAAAATTATTTAAATATATTTTGATAAATATATATTTGAGGTATAAAATATATCGTATAAGTTATAAATATTATATTTAAATTTAATTTTTTTATTAAATTAAAGTTTATATTCATATAAGATATCCGATTATCTGATCCGAAATTTCAGATATATGATTTTTTGAATTGAATACGGATCACAATTTTAGTGATTCGAAATTTTTTGAATATCCGAAATTTCAGACCAAATAATATTTGAAAATGCACACCCCTAATTAGCAGTGTGCACATATTGAACCAAAGAATCTTTGAGGTGTTTGTAATGTATCAATCATCTTGTGGAATTTTCGAACTAACAATAATTTGGCACTCTTTTTCCTCTATTTATATTTAGAGAGGTTTTAATGAGACATTAGTCTTTGTTTCGTATGTGTTCGCTATTGAATCCAATACAAAATTTCTAAAAAATAACCATATATCATATATATATATATATATATACACATATATCTATATATATACATATATCTATATATATACATATATATATATATAGATATATATATATAGATATATATATGTGTATGTGTATGTGCATGTGCATGTGCATGTGTCATACGAAAGTGAAGGACTATACTCGAATTTGAAAATCAATCTACTAATTACTAAAAATTTTGAGTTATTCGAGTTCTATTTTACAACTCGATTTGAACTTGAATTTTTTTAGTCGAGTTTATGAAATTACAACTCGAAATTAATTTAGTTCGAGCTTTTTTCGAGTCAAGTTTTATTCATCCCTACTTAAATCTATCCCTCGTTGGACCGGTTTCGACCGATAAACAAGTCTAGTTATACATAAAATTATTAGTTTTGTCGACAGGAAAAAAATTAGATTTTTATTATTTTAAAAATTAAAACTTGTAACTTAAATCATAACAAATTAAATATATTTATGAAACTTATTTTTATGAAGAATTTATTGCATTAACTAGTTATTGGATTTGATTTTCTTCACTCATGTGGGAAACTTCAGCTGCAAAATCTTAGATGATGAGGCCGTGTGACAAGCATTTTAGTCAGCCCATACCCAAGAATGGCCCACCATTCCTGCACCCCGTTCTCGATTTAAACCGATGTTAGTTGTTATTCTATAGTCAAAAATATTTTTAAAAATAGGGATGTTCGGATTAATCTATAATCGTTAATTGATGTAATCATTACACTTTACAGACTAATCAATTAAACTATTAAACTTAAACAATTTTGATTAACTGAACTATTAAAAGTGATAATTAACGATTACATATTTTGACAAATGATTAACATAGATTAACCGTTTATAAATTATATGTAGACACTCGTTTTTGTCCGGGTTTACAAAAATATTTATTATTATTATTATTATTATTATTATTATTATTATTATTATTATTATTATTATTATTATTATTATATTATTATTATTATTATTATTATTATTATTATTATTATTATTATTATTATTATTATTATTATTATTATTATTATTACTCTTTTGTAGGCCACTTAAAGACCATTACATGCCCAACACCTAGGGCATAACCCAACAGCAGAACCCATATACCAACATTGAAGCCCGACTTAGTTCTGACCTGAATCGGCCCAAATAGAAAACCCAACCTGAGGTAAATAGGGTTTTAAAACCTTAACTTCAGCTCAACAATCGTCGCCGACTCCTTAGCTCCTACAGGCGCGTGAGCCTCACGCGCCAACTTTTCAGCTCCAGCCGCTGCTCAAGCGGAGCCTCCTTTCACCTATCGCTCTTGACGTCGCCGTCGTCGACATACCTGCATCGAACAATAACATGCACCCATCGTCCATCAAATCGGTCAGGAAACAGAGAAAAAGAAAAGGAAAAAAATCAAAAGGAAATCAAAATGATATCCTAAAGTACATTTAGCCTCTGTCGACCCTAGTGTCTCTGGCAGCAAAACTCATCAATCACAGAAAGGATATAAACAAAGAAAGAGAAAGGGGAAGAGACCATTTGAGGGAAATCAGAGAGTTTTCGAGGGGAAAAAAGAAAAAAAAAGAAAAAGACCATTTGGAAACGTAAAAACCAGAGCAAAAAACACAAAATAAAAAACAACAAAAGATTGAGGAGAAGCATCTCACCTCCGTTCGAATCCGAGATGCCCAAGGTCGCCGGTCTTTAAAAATACCCAAAATGTATAACGTATATCTAGGGTTATAGGGGTGGTTTTAGGCTAAGTGTGGGTGGTTTTCGAGTGGAGGAAAGTGAGAAAAACGTTCTGGGGAGTTTCTCTTATTCCAGTCGTCGTGCTCCGCCACGAGTCGTCATGGCTAACGCCGGCGGTGTCTATTTTTTCTCTCCCCGAAGAGGGGAGTTGAGAGAGTTTCTCTTACTCTCTCTCTTTATGTTTCTTTGAGCGAAGAAGAAATGAGGGGGAAGATGGGGAAAATGCTTTGGGTTATGGCATATATACATAGGCCAGAACGATGTCGTTTTAGCACCCAACCCCTCCGTGTTTTCTGTTTTGGGTAAATATCACCCTATGTCCCTCTATGTTGTAATATGCTTATTTTGGTCATTAAATGGAAAATATTATTTTATTTCGGACATCTATCTTTTAAATACTTTCATTTTAGTCATTATCTCATGTATTATACCATTTTCTGTTTATGTTTGAATATGGCCATGATACTTTTAAATCTTGTATTTTAGTCACTATTTGGTAGTTGGTTTAATTATTGTTTGATAGTTTAGGTTTATGGTTTATTTTATTTTAGTCATGTATATTATTTATGGGTTATTTACATTTCTAGTGCCTGTATATTTAATATTTGCGATTTGTGCTCTAGTTTATTTGTAATTATTGTTTTAGTCATTTTAGTTTCTGTTAATACTAGTTTAGTCCCTTAGCTTTATGTTTTTGCTATATTAGTCCTGTAACTTTTTTTTACTATTTTAATCCTTTAAGTTTCTGTTTTTGTTGTTTTAGTCCTGTAAATTTCTGTTTTTGCTATTTAGTCTTTTATTTTACTAAGCATGTATATTTTTTATTTGTATTTTAATTTATCATGTTTGTAAATGTGTATATTGGTCCAAATTTGTAATTTTGTTTTATCAATCGTTATAATTTCATGTATGTATGTATGTATAAAATTGGAAAATTTCATTGTGTGGGAAATCTACGAAGACATCTCCCGACTATAAGGGAAGGTGTTTTTTCGAGGATTTTTTGCATAAACGTTTGTTTTGTCTTCGATTATTATCTTTGTTCCACGTTTATTTATTTTGATTATTTTTCAACTCATTTCACTTTTATTTTTTTTAATTTTATATTTAGGAAAATTGCGAGATAACGTTTTTGTGAGGGGAATCTATGGGAAAGTATCCTAACTACAAAGGAAGTGTGTCCCGAAGATTGTTCACACTTTTTAAATAAATTTGAATGAATAAAAGGATCGTAATTTAAATATATTTTCAAGTTTGTAATTCCCAATATTTAAACAACATATAATCGTTTAGGTACCAAAATTTGGGCGTTGTGAGGGTGCTCATCCTTCCCCACACGTAACCGACTCCTGAACTCTTAAAAAAGAATCTTTGGTAAAACGCAGACCATTTTTTATCGTTTAAGGTTTCCAACCTACCTAACTTAATGGTTGGTGGCGACTCTAAAATCAATGTGTTTTTCAAAATTATATTTCATCATCTTCCTCGAAAACTAATTTTTTTAAGTCTAACGGATCCCCCGGGGAGACGTTATGACATTATAATTATACTTTTTATGGGAAATAAAAATACAGGTAACGTTTAAATGGTTCCACTGTTTTCCAGTCCTAAATCATTTTCTTAACTAAAAACAATTATAATTTTTTAAAATGAATAAATTTTTTTAAATCATGATTTCAAAGAATAATTTTATCATTTTACTTATTAAAATTTTATAATTACAAGGGGATAAGAACAATAATTTTACCACATCAGTGATCTAAGAAAAAAGTTTCTAAAAATCAAACTATGCTTATTGTTGTAGACACTCATTTTCGTCCTTATATATATATATATATATATTATATGGTTTGAAAACATTTTTAAAATATATATATAATATATAGTTTTGAAAACATGTTTGAAAACATTTATATATTTTATAGTTTTTAAAACATTTTTGAAAATATATATATTATATAGTTTTTAAAACATTTTGAAAAAATATATAGTTTTTTAAAACATTTTGAAAACATATATATATTATATAGTTTTGAAATCATCTTGAAAACTTATATAATATATAGTTTTAAAAATATTTTTGAAAACTATATAATTTTGAAAACATTATTTTTAAAAAAATATATAATATATAATTTTAAAATACTTTTGAAAATATATATTATATAGGTTTTTGGAAAATATTTTTTATATAAATAATAATATTATTATTGTTGTTTATTTTTATTTATTTTTATTTTTTTATTAATTTTATTTTCATTTTATTTTCAGGTTCGTTTCTATTCCAACAACTCACGGTCAGAGTCCAAACGCAGTCCAATAAGGATGGGCCTAATCCATCCCGGTTAGGTTAAATGATATCAATCAACACAGTGCCGCACGAGGGTCAAACACGCCCAAAAGGTCGGATTTTCTGGCCGAAATTCCCGGAATTGACTCATCCCGGGATGACCGACCAACCACAAACAACGTCAGGCCCGGAACATACTAGAACCACCCCCACATCATCGAAAACAATCCCTATCGGGGCTGTATAAATACATCATAGAGGACATCACCGAAGGGGGGACAAACACAGAGATCAACCATCACAAAAACCATCATCGACCAACACCACGTATCAAACAGCTATATAACCATAAACACATAACCCAAAAAGCATAGCACCAACAGTATATCGAGAGCCACAAAAAACACATAACATCGATCGAACCAAACACAACAATCGAACCAAACACAACAGAGTCAAATAGCCAAGCAGCACACAAGCAGGGAAATACACGCAAAAATCACAAGTCGAAGCAACAGACAAAGAGCCTCTGGAATTCGAAAGGCTCGTCAAAGAGAGGTAAAAACCGAGGGGGTCTTCGTTAGATCTACGCCAAAGGGGCTAAGTTTTTATGTTTTGGAGTTCGGATCCGGGCTCTCGAGGGTAAGACGAGTGTTTTGGGTGTTTTGGGTTTGCTCGGCGGTGGCCGGCGTGAGAGAGAGGCCACCGGGCGGTGGCCTGCATACGACCGGGGAGAGGTGGTTTTTAAGAGTGAGAGAGAGTTGGGAGAGATATCGTCTGAGGGAAATGGTGAGAATGAAGGGAGAATAGAGAGATTTGAGTATTTATATACCAAGGACCATTATGCAAATAAAAGATTCTTAAATTCCTTCCGCCGCCCCTGACATTTCGAGTCGCAATTCAATTTGGTCACCATATGTAAATTTGCCTTCATATTTCCAATTTAATCAATTTAGTCCCTGTTTATATTTCTTATATTTTGTGAATTGGCACCTAACTTTTTTATTTTTACTTTTGCATTTCATTTTAATACTAATTTAATCCACTAATTTCAATTTCTTTCAATTTGATCCTCTAAGTTGTTAATTTATTTTATTTTTGAATTTTTTTAATTTCTTTATTTTATTGCTTTTAAAATTTAACCTTTTTTAATAATATTTAATTATTTTTTTATCTGATTTTATTTTTCTTCTTTTTTTCATTTTCTTTTACTTCTTTTTATTTATTCTATTTTTTATTTATTTTATTCTTTTCCTTTGACTTTTTTCTTTTTTATTTACTATTTTATTTTTTTATTTTTTAATTTTTTTCTTTTTCATTTTTTTCTCTTGATTTAACATTTATTTATTTTATTTCTTATCTATTTATTTATTTATTTATTCATTTTTTTGTGTCTAACATTTTCGATCTCTTTTTTAAAGAAAGTTCAACTGATCAAAGGTAAATAATTCAAATAGAATGTTTTCAATTTTAATTTAAATTTCAAATTTTACAAATTAAGGCAACCGATAAATTAATTGGTACCGCAAGGGCGGTTCAAGGGTGCTAATTCTTCCTTGACCGTAACCGACTCCCGAAACCGACACGTTTCTGGTAAAACGCAGATCAGGTAAGATGGTGTTCGGCCCACCTAAATTCATTTTAAATGGTCTGTGGCGACTCCAAATCATTTTTCCTAAGTCGAAGCCCAATTCCGGGCCCAACCGAAAGACGATTCCGACAGCTTGGCGACTCCGCTGGGGACAGGTAAGTGAGTCAGGCCGAAATTAATTTCCGGTTATCTTTTTGAACGAAAATTATAAGTTTAAATTTTAATTTATTTATTTGATTCTAATTATTTATCTTTAATTATTTTTCAAATAAATAGTTGTACTGACGTTTTTCTCAATGATTTCAGATTTTCAAAATTTTCCATCTAAGGCTCGATAGTCGAGCTTCGAACCCTTTTAAGTGGGGGTGAAAGCGACGCCTTCGTGTGAATTTATTCTCCGTATGGGCCTAGCAAGTAACCTTCGAGATTCATATATCTTATGTCTTCGTGTGAATTTATTCTCCGTATGGGCATAAGGGAATGTATCCTCTCGAGTTTAACTTAGTCCACATGAGCTTGTAATGGGTTTAGGACTAAGGGTCTGGCAAGCACAAGGGGGCACCAGCAAGGAGAACTCGGGTACATTTTTTAGAACCTAAACCGGGAGACTATAGGGAATTAGAGCCCATCCCAAAGCCTCATTTCAAACCCTAGGCTATTTTTTTCCTGCTTTATTTTCTGTTCAAAGCATGTGAACTAGAAATTTATGCGATTAAGACTGGATCAAAATCAACTTGCGGGATAGAGATCATGTCCGGGCAGGAATAATAAGCATGTGGGGTAGATATTATGTGGGATATGACTTTTATTTTCATGGTTGATTTAATTATTTTTACCTCACTAACTCTTTTCACTTTTGTTCTTTTTTATTTTATTCTAATCATTTGCATTATTCAAAAGAGGTGTTGATCCACCAAAAACGTGTTCATTAAACGTAAATAATTTGCATTAATGGATAAAGGGGTTACAATACAAAGAGATGAAAAGCTCAGAAGTCCAACCGTGGTCAAAGAATACTCAGAGGCAAAGGTTGCAGGGGAAAGACGAGGAAAAGGTTACTGACCTGGACGGTCCTTTCGAAAACTACGAGAACAAGATGATGAATTCAAGAAACAAGCCAATAAACTTCGGATGAAGAGCTCCAATGGCGTTTCCATTAGAAACAAGCTCGGCAGAGAGTGAAAGTCGGAGATACAGTCCTTCGAGACTTTTTGGGGCAAATAGCTGGTCACTTGCGCAATTTAGCCTAAGAAGTCGAAACGGTTCGACAGGATATTCAACCAGTGAAAAAAAGACGGAAGATGAATCAACTCGTCAGATGCAGTTCGGGATCTATACCATCAAAAAGTTTTTGTCTCTTCAAACGTAACGCTTTTGTCCCCAATAAGGATTATTTCTAATAACAGACACATTTTTTGGATCAATGCCTCAAACATTTCATGCATTTAGACATATTTTGCATTTTGTTATTTTCATTCCTTTGCATTTGCATTAATCAACGGAAGAATGTCTCATTAGAAGGAGTAAATACTGGATACACCGCCTCAAGCGTTGGAAGGGATAACTATACCACCGACCCTGCAAGTGGTTGTCTCACCTGAAATCTTACCAGAACTTCGAGGGGATTCATCTACTGCAAAAACGAAGCCCTCGTCCTCTGTATTTAACCCTGAGAATAATCCTGGTTATTATCATATACTGAATTCGGACGAAGAGGACAAATCAAAGAAGATAGAGGAGAAAATCAAGCAATTGGAAGACCGAATGAAGATGGTCAAAGGGGACCAAGACTATTATGGAGTGGACGCAATGAAGCTGAGTCTAGTTCCAGATTTGGTGCTTCCACCAAAGTTTAAGGTCCCTGAGTTCTAGAAGTTCGATGGGAACAGTTGTCCCTCAGCTCACATCACTATGTTCTGTCGAAAGATGACGGGATATAGAGGAAATGACCAACTCCTGATTCATTGCTTTCAGGAGAGTCTGTCCGGTTCAGCTATCGGATGGTACAACCAGCTCAACCGAACTCATATCAAGACATGGAAAGACTTAACCAAGTATTTCTTGGAGCAGTACAAATATATTAACGATATGAGACCAGATCGGGTTATGCTACAAAGCCTGGAGAAAAAGCACAATGAAAGTTTCCAACAATACGCACAGCGATGGAGGTATTTGACTGTGCAAGTTCATCCACCCGTGGATGAAAAGGAAACTAGGAAGTTGTTTGTACAAACCCTGAAGGCACCTTACTTCGGGCACCTGGTGGCAATCACATCGGGAAGTTTCTCAGATCTAGTTATGGTTGGTAAGATGATCGAGTTGGCCACAAAGCAAAGAAAAATGGAGGGAGATGACTCCATTAAGAAGCCTCCCATGAATAAGGAAAAGATAGAGATCACCAATGTCAACACCTACAATTCCAACAAAGATGTTACTATCTTAAGTTCAAAACCCACTACTGTTGTACCATCTGATACTTCTAAACGAACTCATAGAGAACCAAGAAATGAAAGGGAATCTTTCGTGAAAAGATTCGCATCAGTCCAATCCCAATGACATATGAAGAGTTGCTCCCAACTCTAGTTGAGAAGAATCTTGTGACTCCATTTCAATCCAAGCCTAGAGAGGCCCCATATCATGAAGACCATGTTATTAACACCGTATGCATCTATCATATTGGGAGCTCAAGGCACACTACTGAGAACTGTGGGGCATTGAAACGTAAGGTCCAAGATCTGATCGATTCAGGGGCATTGACTTTCAATGTGTAATGGGGCATTCTGATCGAGAGTCGGATGGGGCATCCATCAGGAGTTTTGTTGTATTCTCATGCATGTCATCTTGTTTGAAATTGTTTTTCTTTTGTCATTCTTATGTTTAAAAGTCACTTGACGTTCAAACGTTTTAAATAAAATACTTCCTTCTGAAGAAATGAGCAAATTTTAATCTTGAATTCCTTGAATATCACCTTAATTAAAAGCTTTTTAATAATTGAGGTTGTAAATCTTTGAAAAATGACAAGATTGAACCCCGCAAAACAAAGACCCCTTGATCCTAATTTAAAAGATACACCAGACTACATGCTCTTCTCTTACAGGGACCGGGCTAGTTTTCTCTTCTCATGAAGAGTCCATCAAGGGTTTGGCATTCAGACATGTATTAGGAGCATATAAAATGGGGCATCTAGTACCTGAAATTGCAAAGCTAATTGGTTTCTACTTCTGTTAATGACGTTCATTGATGATAATGATATTCACAGATGGAACAGTCGAGTAGGTGAATCTAGTTTAGGTCAGTTGCTTGGAAATTGAACTCTAAAGATGAGATTCCTTGACTTTAAAAAACATCTAGATTATAACATGTTCTTCTTAACAAACTTAAGAAATTGGACCCATATACCCAGATTATAATATTATACATATACAATAAAGCTTGAGTTGTCCCTCTAAAGCAATTGGTTAAACGCCCTGGCTTTATGGATAAGAATCAGCTAGCCTGATAAAGGTGATTATAATGTACAATAAAGCTTGAGTAGAGAAATTGGTTAAAACGCCTCGGCTTTATGGATAATATTCTGCTAGCCTGATAAAGGTGATTCTAATATATATACAATAATATTGAGTTGTCCCTCTAGAGCAATTGGTTAAACACCCCGGATTTATGGATCCATATGCCATATAATGGCAAATTAAATAAGGAGTTTCGGTAAAAATGGACTAAGGGAGTTAAGGAACACCTGTTATAGTCAAATTCACACGAGCACACACGAATTTCATTTTTATACCGATATTTCTGCATTGCCTTTGTTAGAGGAGCCTGCGAAGCTTGAACAAATGGAAGATTTCAGAGAACTGAAACAGAAGTGTTCTAAAAGGTCTAGCCATTGATTTTGCTAGTTGTGTCATTTTGTTCACCTCCGATTAAAATATCAAACCAAGAAAGAGGGGCGAGCCATGACCGAATTGAGGAAACAAACCTTAGGATTTAGGTAGTCCAACTCTAAACCAACTTTTCGATCTTGATATTTGTCAAAGATTTGCAGCTATCAAAGCTTAAAAGAGAATTTGATTCTTTTGATATCCAATGAACTCATATTTTATGATTTGGTTCAATTGTGAAACCTAGAAGGAGACAATATTTTTCAAAATTCCTTTTGATATTTTTCAAAAATTTTGAAAATTCAAAGGAAGAAAAGCATTTTCAAACAAGATAAGTTCTCTGGAATCATATCTTGGAATTCAAAAAATATCTCTCTGAAGTTCAAGATCGAAGCTGAGGCAAAGGAAGCCATTTTTGGGGAAAAATTTGATAGGGGAAGGAAAACAAATTGTCTTAGGTTGAGTTTTGCAAGAGTACACCCTGGTGGAAATGAAGACAAACTGAGTCAGGGATAGATTGAAGATTGCTCACGCAATTATTCCCTTCACATATCAGCGTTCTGTACATCGGATTTAAGCATATTGAAGAATCCAAGATCAAGAATCTGAAATTCAAGATTCCAGAATCAAGAAGACTGACAATCAGAGTTTGAGATTTCTCTCCAAATTCTAAAATAACATATTTCGCATATACATTTTAGGCACACATAAGAGCATTTCATCCATAGCATCGCATATGTGCATAATTTTGCAGATCTATGCTTCACAGCGAAAGATATTGAACTCGAAAGACATGCAATTTACAAGCGTGGATTTTAAATTCATAACGAAGGACGTCCAATTAAAATCTCAATTTCACAACGAAGGAGTCATCCACGATTTCAACTTCACGAAGAAGGATATCATGTCCGATGAAGTGATTTAGTGTCACAACAAACATGTCATCCACAAATTTGACTTTCTTAAGTCAACGATTAGAGCTTCTGAAAGGATTTCTTTAACATGCAGGAACAAGCAGATTATCGATCACCTTTGAGATTGTTTTTTTGAAACAAAGGGTTGTCTTGCTTGAGACTAATTTACTCAAAACAAATTTTTGTCTCTCTTGAGACAGTTTCTCTTGAAACAAATTTTGTCTCTCTTGAGACAATTTCACTTGAAACAAATTTTGTCTCTCTTGAGACAGTTTCCCTTTAAACAAAATCTTTGAATATGTTTTACGTTAAACAAATTTCGTCTCCCTGGAGACAGTTTCTTTTGGAACTAAGTTTTGTCTCTCTTGAGACAGTTTCTCTTAAAACAAATTTTGTCTCTTAAAACAAATTTTGTCTCTCTTAAGACAGTTTCCTATGAAGCAATGTTTTGTCTCTCTTGAGACAGTTTCTCTTGAAACACCAATCTTTGAATATGCTTATCTTGAAACAAAATTTTTCCTCCTTGGAGACAGTTTCTCTTGAAACACAAAAAAACTTTTGAAATCGTTTCTCTTGTAACACAAAAAACCTTCGAAATTGTTTCTCTTGAAAAAAAAAACCTTTAAAAATGTTTCTCTTGAAAAAAACCTTTGAAAATGTTTCTCTTGAAACACAAAGACCTTCGAGTTCGACTACACTCAGCTTCGATGGCACATCATTTGCAGCATAACTCAAGGCTAGAAGGTTTATCTGCCAAAGACCTTAGAGTTCGATTCCACTCAGCTCAAAGGCACTATCATTTGTAGCATAGCTCAAGGCTAAAAGGGTTATTTGCCAAAAACCTTCGAGTTCGATTCCATTTAACTCAAGGTACATCATTCACAGCATAGCTCAAGGCAAGAAGGGTTATCTGTCAATAAAATTGTCGAGTTCGATTCCATTCAGCTCGATGACACATCAATCGCACTATTGTCTGGTTACAGTCTAGGTTTTCAAGTTAAGAAGAAGGAATTGTTTTCCAGCAGCATAACTTAAGTCGAGAAAAGCTATCTATCAACAAAGACCTTCTGGGTTCGATTTCATTCAGCTCGAGAGCCTATCAACCACACGGTGTAGTCAAGAAACTACTTTCCAGTCGAATTTAAACCAAGGCCTTTAAACCGAGAAGAAGACCGAAGTTGACTACAAATTGGCAACGAGAAGCCACGTTCCGATTCAAATTCTGAACTACGACTTCAATTCCATACCATTTCAAGGTGGACTCGACTTCGCGACGGAAGAGCTATTTGCAACTCAATTCGACAGGGAGTTATCCTTAATTAAACTATCAGATTCAATTATCAACTCCACCGAACGAAAATTTGTGTCTTTTATCTTTGTCATATTTTTCGTTCCACGAAAAAAGACAAAGAGGGGCAGCTGTAGACACTCATTTTCGTCCTATTTTTTTTATACATATATATATATATATATGTTATATAGTTTGAAAACATTTTTAAAACATATATATAATATATAGTTTTTAAAACATGTTTGAAAACATTTATATAGTGTATAGTTTTTAAAATATTTTGAAAATAAATATAATATATAGTTTTTAAAACATTTTTGAAAATATATATATTATATAGTTTTTAAAACATTTTGAAAATAAATATAATATATAATTTTAAAACATTTTTGAAAAAATATATATTAAAATATTTTGAAAATATATATAGTTTTTAAAACATTTTGAAAACTTATATATATTATATAGTTTTTAAATCATTTTGAAAACTTATATAATATATAGTTTTAAAAACATTTTTGAAAACAATATAATTTTGAAAACATTTTTTTTAAAATTATATATAATATATATTTTTAAAATACTTTTGAAAATATATATTATATAGGTTTTTGGAAAATTATATATATATATATATATATATATAATATTATAATAATTATTATTATTGTTATTTATTTTTATTTGTTTTATTAATTTTATTTTCATTTTATTTTCAGGTATGCTTCTAGTCCAACAAGTCACGGTCAGAGTCCAAACGCAGTCCAATAAGGATGAGCCTAATCCAGCCCGGTTAGGTTAAATGATATCAGTCAACACAGTGTCGCAAGGGGGTCAAGCACACCCAAACGGTCGGATTTTCCGGTCGAAATTCCCAGGACTAACCCATCCCGGGATGACCGGCCAACCACGAACAATGTCAGGCCTGAAACATACGGGAACCACCCCCACATCATCAGAAACAGTCCCCATCGGGGCTGTATAAATACATCACAAGGGACTTCACTGAAGGGGGGACGAACACATATATCAACCATCACAAAAACCATCATCGACCAACACCACATATCAAACAGCGATAGAACCATAAACACAGAAGCCAAAAAGCATATCATCAACAGTATACCGAGAGCCACAAAAAACACAGAACATCGATCGAACCAAACACAACGATCGAACCAAACACAACAGAAAAAACACAAAAGAGTCAAATAGTCAAGCAACACACAAGCAGGGAAATACAAGCAAAAATCACAAGCCGAAGCAACATACAAAGAGCCTCTGGAAGTCGAAAGGCTCGTCAAAGAGAGGTAAAAATCGAGGGGGTCTTCGTTAGATCTACGCCAAGGGGGTTAAGTTTTTATGTTTTGGAGTTCGGATCCGGGATCTCGAGGGTAAGATGAGTGTTTTGGGTTTGCTCGACCGCCGTCGGCGACAGTCAGCGCGGTGGCCAGCGTGGCGGAGAGGCCACCGGGCGGTGGCTTGCATGTGACCGAGAAGAGGGGGTTTGAGAGAGTGAGAGAGTTGAGAGAGATATCGTTTTGAAGGAAATGGTGAGAATGAAGAGAGAATAGAGAATTTTGGGTATTTATATACCAAGGACCATTCTGAAAATACAAGATTCTTAAATTCCTTCCGCCGCCCCTGACATTTCAAGTCGTAATTCAATTTGGTCACCATCTGAAAATTTACCTCCATATTTCCAATTTAATCAATTTAGTCCCTGTTTATATTTCTTATATTTTGTAAATTGGCACCTAACTTTTTATTTTTACTTTTACTTTTGCAGTTCATTTTAATACCAATTTAATCCACTAATTTCAATTTGTTTCGATTTGATCCTCTAAGTTGTTACTTTATTTTATTTTTGATTTTTTTTATTTTTTTATTTTATTGCTTTTAAAATTTAACCTTTTTAATAATATTTAATTATTTTTTTCTGATTTTATTTTTCTTCTTTTTTTCGTTTTCTTTTACTTCTTTTTTATTTATTCTATTATTTATTTATTTTATTCTTTTCCTTTGACTTTTTTCTTTCTTTCATTTTTCTTATTTTTTTGCTTTATTTAATTTTTATTTACTATTTTATTTTTATTTTTATTTTCATTTTTTTCTCTTGATTTAACATTTATTTATTTTATTCTTATCTATTTATTTATTTATTCATTTTTTTGTGTCTAACATTTTCGATCTCTTTTTTTTGAGAAAGTCCAACCGATCAAAGGTAAACAATTCAAATCGAATGTTTTCAATTTTAATTTTAATTTTAAATTTTCGTAATTAAGGCAACCGATAAATTAATTGATGCCGCAAGGGCGGTTTAAGAGTGCTAATCCTTCCTTGACCGTAACCGACTCCCGAACCCGACACGTTTATGGTAAAAAGCAAATCAAGTAAGATGGTGTCCGACCTACCTAAATTCGTTTTAAATTTTCGGTGGCGACTCAAAATCATTTTCCTAAGTCAAATCCCAATTCCGGGTCCAACCGAAAGACGGTTCCGACAATTGTCATCCGAAAGACTCACATTCGAGAAACTTAATTTATCAAATAAATAGAAATTTAATGGGATTGAGATTTAAGAGAGTAAAAAAAGATAGATTCAGTGAGTATAAATAGAGGCTCTCCTTACCACAATTATCATGATCGATTTAGTGAGTAAATAAGATAAACATGAATATTTGATCTAAATTTCTATGAACGTCTTCTCGTCTTAAACATTCTCTTATCCTATTTTCGTTCACTCAATTCATTATATCTTTTTAAGTTGATTAAATATGTTTTAGGCATTATTCATTCAAGTTGAAGATCGACTAAGAGGTTCGATTCATGTTTATTGAAATTAAAAAATTTCTAAAAATCGAACCATGTTTATTGTCATCCAAAAGACCCTCATTCGAGAGACTTAATTCATCAAATAAATAGAAATTTAATGGGATTAAGATTTAAAGAAAAAAAGAAGATAGATTTCGAGTTGTGTTAGAATTTTGCCTTATAGCTAGACTTCTAAATTCTACTAGGAGTAAATAGAGTTCTTTATGTGTGGTTAGGACACTATGAATCATAAGAGGGCTCAAGTATAAACAGATGCACTCCTTACCACAACTATCATGATCGATTTAGTGAGTAAAAAAGATAAGCACGAGTATTCGATCTAAATTTCTATGAACGTCTTCTCATCTTCAGCATTCTCTTATTCTGTTTTCGTTCGCTCAATTCATTCTCTTATATCTTCTAAATATGTTTTAGGCATTATTCATTCAAATTGAAGATGGACTGAGCTGAACAATTCATGTTTACGTGTCTAAGGCAGCACGGTCTATTAATTTCAACCCTACTCCCGTAACACAAACCATAATTTAGAAAGGAAAAACAAAAAGGAAATGTTATTGGTGTGTGGGACATTAATATGTAAGTGTAGTGGAACGAGAGGAAATCCAGAATTCAGACGTCAGTCAATCCCGCCTTCAATCTCTCCTTTCTTTTTCCTTTAGTCATGTTTTCTTTATATAAAAATTATTTTAATGGTCATTTTTAAAGATAAAAAAAAAGCCTGTCTGTTTCCCTCTCTTTTGACGACATTCATCACTGTTTTTATTGTACCCCAAAGGTCCCACCATGTGCCCCCCCCCCCACCAATTATACAGTTCTTTTTCGACCACCACTCGATCGTTTTACTATCTGCTGTGTTTTTTTCTTTACCACCTGTAAAACCCACCGACAGGATAATTAATTTAAATGATTTTGATTTTTTTACGTTTTTGTTTCATATTATTTCTTTGTACAAAGAGCTTCATATATAATCCGTAATAGAATCAACTATTTCTTTAGCTGGTTTTGAAAATGGTCTGAATTAACTCGGGTTATTTAAACGCATCAAGATGTTATGAATTTGAATAATTGTGTATATAGATATGTGTTTTTTTATTAAAAAATTAACAATTGATCTTTTCAAATCAATAGGGAAACTTCGTTTGTTGAAAAGAATTAGGAATGTGTGAGCACCTTTGTGCTTTCCAAGCATCAAAATAACTGATTTCTATGCCTTTTACTCACTCGCTAAGATGATGCACAGACATATGGATGGCAGTAACATAAATGGGTATTAGGAGAAGAGTTGAGTCATGTTTTGGCTTTTGTTTATTTTCACTTTCCATAGGATTTTGTATTAAGAGGGCGAACTTGAAGTTTTTTAAAATTCATAAAGATAAACATGAATTTATAAAATTTTAAGAGTACGAGAATAAATTTAAAAAAAATACATAAAAAATTTAAAATATAAGATAATTTTAATTTTTCAAACGGGTGACTATCCCCACCTATCCCTCTCAGTCTATCCCTCACCTTCCATGACCATTAGCTCATCCTCCGATGTAAAATCTTAAAGTTACAAGCTTTGCTTTCTTATGACTTAAAGTTGCAACCTTTTTCCTTATCACCTAAAGTAAACCAAGGGACCATCTTTCATTAAACTCTCATGTTCTTTTTTTCCCATGAAAAAAAATAGATCAAGATTAAACCATCCGTTCGAGTTACATTATTTTAGGTTCGAATATTTTTTTTTTTAAAACGGATCAATTAAAATTTGTATTATAGGTAAATTCTATTTTATGTCGTATACTAGATACATTCTTTTGTATTGATTCAAATATTCAAATCTTTTTGTATTTGAATATTAACGTGGCTATTGTCCATAGTTCAAGCTGGTGAAGTATGAAGATTTGGGTGAATTTTGTATGCATTTGGTTTGAAATTTTAACCCCAAATGTTGCCAAGAAATTTCAAACGGAACAGTTTGTCTATATATAGACGATTACATATTGAGAATAGCATTATCCATTACATACAAACGAGAGGTAAGCTTTTGAAAATGATTGAGAAGTAGTAGATTTGTCAATGGGTGCCTATTATTATGCAGTAGTTTCCAAAGGTCAAAACAGGAGATTTGGTATCATACGGTGAGAGAAATAATCAAAAGGGTATTTCTCTTTCGGAGCATAAGTTGAACAGAAAAGTTCATCTGATGAGAGGCACCCCACTTGTGTTATCTGCAAGTGATTATCGTGTGGACTTTAAAGTAAAATTTAATTATGGTGTATATTTAATTTTGTTTAGTGAAGTCCATGTATAAAATCTTAGTCCGTCTGCTTTTATCTTTGTTGTATTATATACTAAATAATTAGAATCCTTATCAGAAAAATAGTTTTAGAATCCGAAGCATGCAATCTGAATTTGTAAGCTTTTTACTCATTCCATTCCATGGAGTGGAGAGCAGCAATCATTAGGACAACCAACACCCTAACTCACACTCTCTTTTCTTACCTTCAATCATATCATATTCCCATGTATTTGCATGGATTATTAAGGGAAGTGGCCGATAGAATAATTTATCTGTAGGATTTGGGACTCAGAGAATCATAATAAAAGCCATTTGAAAGTTTAATGATAATTTGAAAAACCTTTAATGATTAAAATAAGAATAAGAACAAGGGGAGTGAAAAATTTATAATTTATCCAAAAGAAATACTTATAATATAATATTTCACGATTTAATTAGTATTGATTGGATAACCTACTTGAAGTTACGAAAAAACCCACCTCCATTCCCTTCTTTAATCGTCCATTAATATCGTAAAACAAATCTCTCTCGTTCATTTAAAATAATAATAATGTCAAAATATATCCTCATCATTTGATTAAATAATTACTTTAGTCTTTTTTTTCTTAGAGTATTTTGATCATAATTTTTTATTTTAGAATAAAAATGCTCTTAAGTGGATAAAAACTAGTATTAGTTAACAAACAATTAACTCTATAAAATAGAGATTTTTTTATCTTAAAATAAAACGTTAAATGTTAAAATATTTTAAAAAAAATTAAAATAATTATTCAATCAAATATTATGAGTTCTTTGACCATTAAATAAAATATTAAAAGATTCAATTAATAAAAAGTTAAAAATCAAATAATTATTTTAATAAATATTATGGGCTAAGTTTTATATCATACCATGAAAAAATTCACATATTCATTCTTAGAAATAGACTGCACTTCGAGGAGTGTTTATTTATTTATTTTTAAAAACACTCCTGACTTCTGAACTTTCTTCCCGCTCAAAGAAACCAAACAATGAGTTCCTCTCCCCCATTCTTTTTCGTTCTTTCCACACTTTTCCTTTCTCTTCTTCCTCTTTCCTTCTCCTCCAACGACACCGATGCCCTCACTCTCTTTCGCCGCCAAGCCGACACTCACGGCAGCCTCATCACCAACTGGACCGGCCGCGACGCCTGTTCCTCCGCCTGGCGCGGCGTTGTTTGCTCCTCCACGGGTCGAGTCACCGCCCTTTCGCTCTCTTCCCTCTCCCTCCGTGGTCCCATCACCGCCCTTTCCCTCCTCGACCAACTTCGAATCCTTGACCTCCAAAACAACCGCTTGAACGGAACCGTTTCACCATTGACTAACTGTTCCAACCTTAAACTCGTTTACCTTTCCGATAATGATTTCTCAAGCGACATCCCCCCGCAAATATCGCTTCTCAATCGCCTGCTCCGCCTGGACTTATCCAACAACAATATACGAGGCAACATTCCTCGAGAAATCTCCGGTTTGAAACGCCTCATCACTCTACGGCTCCAAAACAATGCATTAACTGGCCAAATCCCAGATTTTTCTTCTTCCCTACGAAACTTAAAAGAGCTTAATTTGACCAACAATGAGTTTTACGGGAGGTTGTCCGGAAATTTACTGAAGAAATTCAGTGAAAAAAGCTTTATAGGAAATGAAGGGCTCTGCGGCCCAAAGCCATTGCCGGTTTGTTCCTTTATACGGTCTAAACCGGAGGATTCATCGACCCAGACCGTTCAATCGAACCCGAGTTCAATGCCGAGGACACCCATCATCGAACAAGACAAAAGCAAGGCACGTAAAGGGTTAAGCCCCGGTGGTATAGCTGCAATTGTACTAGCGAGTTGTGTGGTATTTTTTGTGTTAGTTTCTTTTGCAGTGGCTTATTTCTGTGGGAGAAACAGTGGAGAGATTGTTTGGAAAGCTGGTAGTGACGGTGGAAACAGGAGGAGTGGAAGTAGCTATGGGAGTGAAAAGAAAGTGCACGCAAATGGTGGAGCCGAGCCTGACAGCGATGGAACCAACGGAACGGTTAGGAGCAAGCTTGTGTTTTTCGAGAGAAGGAAACAGTTTGAGTTGGAGGATTTGTTGAGAGCTTCAGCAGAAATGCTTGGGAAAGGGAGTTTGGGAACAGTTTACAAAGCAGTTCTTGATGATGGGTGCACTGTCGCCGTCAAGAGGCTTAAAGATGCGAATCCATGTCCCAGGAAAGAGTTTGAACAGTACATGGATGTGATTGGGAATGTTAAGCATCCAAATGTTGTGAAGCTGAGGGCTTACTATTATGCCAAGGAGGAGAAGCTTCTTGTTTATGATTATCTCCCTAATGGAAGCCTGCATTCACTTCTTCATGGTAAAGCTCTCATTTAAATGCATTCAGCGTAGTGTAAATGCGTGATTCTTTTATGTTTTCATGTTTGCAAACAGGAAACAGAGGACCGGGGAGGATTCCATTGGATTGGACTACAAGGATCAGCCTGATGTTAGGCGCAGCCCGAGGATTAGCAAGGATTCATGAAGAGTACAGCGCACCAAAAATACCACATGGAAACGTGAAATCTTCCAATGTGCTTCTCGACAAGAATGGGGTTGCTTTGATTTCTGATTTTGGGTTGTCTTTGCTTTTAAACCCTGTTCATGCTATAGCAAGATTGGGTGCATATCGGGCTCCTGAGCAAGCTGAAGTGAAGAGACTGTCTCAGATGGCTGATGTTTATAGCTTTGGGGTCTTGTTGTTGGAAGTGCTTACAGGGAGAGCTCCTTCACATCATCCTTCACCAACACAGCCTCGAGTTGAGGACGAAGAATCGGCGGTTGATCTTCCGAAATGGGTTCGGTCTGTCGTTAAAGAAGAGTGGACGGCAGAAGTGTTTGATCAGGAGCTTTTGAGGTACAAAAACATTGAGGAGGAACTGGTTTCAATGCTTCATGTGGGATTGGCCTGTGTGGTTCCTCAGCCCGAAAAGCGGCCTTCGATGGCGGAAGTGGCTAAAATGATCGAGGATATTAGAGTGGAACAGTCACCTCTAGGGGAAGATTACGACGAATCGCGCGATTCGGTTACGGTTACGCCTTCCATTGCCACCACTGAAGATGGACTTGCCGGTTACTGATCTTTTCATTGCCAAATGGTAAATTAATTTCTTCGTTTAATCTGCATGATCTCTTGCTGCAAATTTATCGCTCTATTCTGGTTCTTTCTTAGATCCTATCTGTTTGCTTCATGTTTCTTTGTAATATTGTCTGCTTGTTGTTGCTGGTTAGAAGATCACTTTTCGATCTACTTTATCCAAAATCCAAACTTAAAAGCATTCAATCTTTTCCATTTGCATCTGATGGCTTTCAAAACGCTGGCCAATTAAACTACTGGTACATGCCATTAATTTGGCTTGTCAACAAACATTTTTAAATATCATAAACTATAACTTATGAAGCAAAATAGAACCGAATCATGTTGTCACTCAAACCAAGACAATTGAAAATGGAAGCGTAAGAAAGTATGGAGATTGGAGCTAGGGATGGGTATGGCCAGAGATGAGTCGAGTTTCCGGTCAACTTCACCTAATCTAATTCGGGTTTAGAGTAACTTACTCATCCAAAATTTGATCTACCTTTTGAGATAAAAATCCACAATCAACCCGACCTAACTTAAATATATATATAATTCTTAATTTTATTTGATAAAATATAGATCTAATTGAAAAATAATATAAAGAGAGATATCATTACAATTATCTCTAAACATATAAGATATAATTATATTATTTTTTTATATTCAGATCCGAGTTTATTTTAAAAAAATCCAACCTAACAAAATACAATCAAATCAAAACCATAGAATTTAGTTCCTATATCCATCCCTAATTGGAGTTGTTTGAAGCATAAACTAGTTATTGCATTTAATGATTCAGCTTTTATAAAATAGTTAAGGTGACATTGGAGTTTTTTTTGGTAACATTTATTTGACCAGTTAAAACTAATTTCATAAAAATAATTTATTATCAAAAAATTAAAAACAAATTAGAATTTCTTGTATTGGCATGTAAGGAGAAAATCAATTTATTTATAGACTTAAAACTAATTTGGACTCTGAATCTAGATCTCATAAAATTTCTTTTTAATTTTTCTCATACAAATTCAATAATTAATGTTTATGTATATTTCAAAGCCAAAAAATATAATAATGATATAAAATTCTATTAAAATAGTTATAACATAATATTTTAATGCATTTTAGTTTTTTTCCCTTCATTTTTTCCAACTGATAAACCAAAAAGAATTCAACTGATAATATTGCCCAAGAAAATCAATTCGTTTTCAGCACGCACTACTTGTTCTGAATGGGCAACTTGGCATCACCCTATGTCCATTTTTCCAAAAACTGTGATGTACCAGGCTTTAGCAACATTACAAGCCGTTAAAAAACTAACCACTAAACCGAAGTTAATTTAAGTGGTAAACAGTTTGATATCGCTTAAGTAAGGTCTCAAGTTTAAGTCCTTGTGTATGCAAAGAATTCCTGCTCGGAAACTCACCCATCAAAGCCAGATGTGCGACGCGGGCTGGTCCATTAGTCAAGGCGAAACCTTGGAATCGGGAGGGCAAAAAAAAAAACTAACCACTAATATTCGCCACGTGTAATTAAAAATAAAGAATACACAAATATTTTTTCAACTATAAGACGATATTTTGTTGAATCTATCTATAATTAAAAATTATAAAATGATTCATCAACTATAGGACATTATTTTATTGAGTCCATCGACTATTAAGTTTTACAAAATGGTCACTCAAATATTCATATATTTTAAACTTCTCATTTTTCATTAAAAATTAAAGGTCATCAAAGTTGGATATTTACTGGAATAAGATAATCGTTTATGATTCTAGAATTAGACTTTATTATATCACAATTAGCAAGTTAATATCCAACTCGGATTGTCGTCAAATTTTTTATGAAAAGAGACTAGTTTGGTGCATATGAATAATCAAGTGACCATTTGTAACTTCTAATAATCGAGAGACTCAACAAAAGAACGTACTCCAAATGAATGATCAATTTATAATTTTTAATAATTAAGGAACTAAACACGGTAGTATCTTATAATTGAAGGATCATCTATATACTTTACTCAATAGAAAAATAATAATCTTCGAGGCAGGAGGCGGACTAAACCCATCTACCGCTGGTCGATTATCCCTTATATCAATTTGAATTTTTATTTATAAAAACATATAACTATTTATATTATTATATAAATTATTTCACTTGACTATTAAAATTAAAGTAGCCAATGTCGTCTTACCTAGTGTATTAAGTGTATTATTCTTTTGGTATTCATACATAGGTATTTTGTGTATTTGGTGTGTTGTTATAATTTTCTAATGAATATTTTTTTATAATTATCAGTATCTAATATATTGATCGATTAATCCAAATCGGGTATGACAAAGGCACGGACGATCTTCCCAATTTAATTTGCTCCATTCGCAAATGCTAGGATTCAGCCATCTGGCATTTCTTAAGGGATCAAATTATACATTTTTTTGAATTAACAATTGATATCTAATCTATTGATTGATTAATCCGGAAGGTTTTGTAGAGACCCATTATGAGACAAACCTCTCAACCTAGTTTGCTTCGTACACAATCGTTATGATTCAAATCTTTAACCTTACTTAATGAATTTAATGTCTCATCTTACTCGATCATCCGATTGTTGATGGATTTAATTACACCTTAACTATATATAAATATATTTATATTATTTTTTTGATTAAGCTAATGTGAAATACATTTATATTAAAATATAAATTCTAATATTATTACTTAAATTAAATAAATGAATTAAATGCTTATATTGTATTACTAAATATAATTATGAAAAACTGAAAATAATTATGATTAAAAATTAAAAATATTTTAAAATATAAGATATTGTATAAATTTGTATGAATCGATACAAAATAATCTTAACTGAATAAATTATAATATATTAAAATTTTAATCAAAATAATACTTTAATTATTTTCTGCCCATTTAAAATTAATAAAACTGATATATTACATAGGAAATTTAAATTGAAATTGGGAAGAAAATATTTAGTTTTCTTTTAAAATAAAGGGTTAACTACTTCAAATATCACCAACCTATAAGTGATGACTCGTTTATACCAAAAACGTTTTAATTTTACCAATTTTATCACTAATGTTTATCTTTAAGTGTAATTATGTCACTCCGACGTTAATGGTTTAACGAGAAACTGACATGGCAACGGCATGCCGTAACGTCGCTGACGTGGATGTCTCATCTAAACGATGTCATTTTGATGTTTCTGTTTTAGCTCTCAAATGACCAAAAATGACTCCGTTTTGCTTGAATCCTAATTTTCTTAAAGATTAAATTTAAATTTTCTCATTATTTTTTTTCTTTCTTCATCTTCATCCTCATCTGTATCTCATTTTCCATAGTTTTCTTGGCAACCGAACTGAAGGGCTGATATATATTTTAACCACCTCAATTTCTCTTCTCTCTACAAAAGTACCAAACCGAAAAGGAAAAAAAACTTTATAATAAAAACAAAAGAAACCCTAGTGTTTGTTTAAAGTTTTGAAAGAACAGCACATCCATGGCATGTCACTATTTTTATGTGTAGTTTTCCATGTTATTAACGGGAACCACAATCAGTCCAATTAGTTTCAAATTTTAGGGTATCTTTTGGGAATGGGGTAAAGCATTTGGCACACCCTTATTTGATAACCTCCAAATCATCTGATATCACCACAGATCCATCAGCTGCAATTCCCCAGTACAGCTTGACTCCACCATCTGAGTCCTGAAAATAAAAATCAAAACTTGTTGTTTTTTAAGTATACCATTCGGTTCAAATTTCCAAGATTTCAACTTGGGGTGATGATGAGTTTTGATTTTAATTACCAGAGCGGCAAACACAGTCCCGGTCTTGTTGTCTTATATGACAAAGGCAAAGCTTCCATCGAGATCCTTCACGACCTAATCAGCAGGGTAAGGACCCTTATCTCTTAAGGTCTTGTATGCTTCGATCACAAACATGGCCTCATTGCTCCCTTTCGTTTGCTTGCTAAGAATATCATGGAAAAGGAGATGGAGATGAAGATGAGGAGGAAGAACAGGGAAAAAATAATTAGAAAATTTTGAGTTTAGTCCCTAAGAAAATTAGGGTTCAAGCAAAACGACGTCATTTTGGGTCTTCTGAGCACTAAAATAGAAACATCAAAACGACGTCGTTTAGATGAGGCACCCACGTCAGTGACGTCACGACATGTCGTTGTCATGTCATTTTTTCGTTAAACCATTAATGGCGGAGTGGTATAATTGTACTTAAATGAAAACGTTAGAGTTAAAATTAGAAAAATTAAAACGTTAGTGGTATAAACGAGTCAGTACATAAAAATTGGTGGTATTTAAAATAATTAAACCTAAAAGAATATTTGGTTCTAGATAAAAAAAAAGAGAAAATAACTTGAGTGACCGAAAATACCTTATAATATATTATTTTAACCAACGAATTCGCAATATGAAAGCCAATTTCGCAACACAGTCTCCGAATTCGCAACAAAGAATTTGGAATTCGCACACAGAAGTCGAATTCTCAACTCGAATTTGACAATTTCGCAATACGAATTTCTTTTTCGCAATACGAATTTCTTTTTCGCAACTCGATTTTTAAATTCGCAACATGAGTTTCGTTTTCGCAACTCGTTTTCGAATTTGCAACGTGAATTTAAATTTCGCAAATAAACTTTTAATTTCACAACATAAATGTTTTGGGTGTATCCCCTAAATCACAACTCATAACCTAAACCCCTAAATCGCAACTCAGTCTCATCTCCATCTCTCACTCTCTCTGGCGACATCCGTCCCCATCTCCGGCGACCCCCTCTATCTCCATCTCTCACAGCCACCCTCTCACAATTATTCACGACCACAAATGAAAAATCAACCACCGATGATTAGTTTTCTTAATCTTTATTTTAAAATTTTTGTATTATTATTAGTTAATTAATCATTTTCATATTTAAATTGATGTTAAATTTACTCGTAATTTAAATTCAATATAATATTTTACATATAATATAGATAGATTAATCATTTCACTTAGTAAATTCATTCGGTTGCTGTCAATACTGCTAAACAGTTGTTTAGTCTTTAACCATGTGAAGTTAGTATTTGGTAAATAGACTTACATTATGCCATCGCCCTTTGTTTTTTTGTTGAAGTAATGCACTTCATTCAAGCTTCAATTTGCAGAAGAATAGTAGTTTATTTCAAGAAACTTAAATTCGCAACACGAAAATCATAACTCGAAAATGAAATTCGCAACTCGAAAACGAAAATCGCAACTCAAAAATGAAATTCGAGTTGCGAATTCAAAATTCAAGTTGCGAATTTCATTTTCGAGTTGCGGTTTTCGTGTTGCAAATTTAAGTTTCGAATTGCGAATTTGATTTTCGAGTTGCGAATTTGATTTTCTTGAAATAAATTTTCGACGCTTAAGCACTTCTTCTACGTATAACACTTATGCTGAGAGACCTTGAACTTGCACTAAACCTATACATTGTCCTTTTTGTTTATACTTATGCTTACTTCTAGAATATTATCTGATGCATTTTGTGAACTATGATAGAATAATGACTTGGGTGAATACCGGGCTAGTTTGAAAGATTAATGTCATATTTGGTTTAATAGTATTAATATTAGATAAGATAATCTATATTTTCCCTGTTTAATATCATGTATGTTTATTGTGTATAATTTGTAGTTTTTGGTATATTATTAGTATATCTAACTTAGTATTTTTATTGTTTTTGTTAGGAATTTTTTTTTCGGCTGCATTGACTTTAAGGAATAAATTAAACCTAGCCACTACAATTGCGTCGACACTTACACCTGTCCAAAGAAATTTGTTTGAGAATATTTCCCATTATAGATGCGCACATGAAGACTGCATAAGAAGACTGCATAAGAAGACTGTTCAACTATGTATTTATATATTTATTTATACATGCATTGTATTGTATCTTTATTTTAAATTTTCTGATTGCCGGAGGTCTTTCACGGAAGCTGCTCTCAACCTGTCGTTGGGGGCAGCCTACTATACTACCTCCCCCTTACCCTATCACATATGAGAATAGGGTTTTGTTGTTGTTGTTGTTTCAGGCCATGGCTGAAAGTACAACATCCAAGTGGAGATGCTCTGTTGACTCATTTGTTTCTATAGACCATGACTAACGATCTACCCGAGGGGATACCACGTGGTGATGAGGAGATATGATTTCATTTTCCACCGGCGTATACTCGTTTTGGGTGGGAGGAGTTTTGCTTAGTCACTGGTCTACGTTTCGGACAACACGATGAATTAGGTCCGTACATTAGTCATATCGCCACCCCATCATGGTTATTTCGGGTTTTTCCTGACCTGGAAAAGGTGATGGCTACTTTACACATCGATGATTTGAGCAAATTACTTCTTAAAGATGGTTTTACTCGGATGTATGACCTTGATGTTGTCCGAGTATGCCTTTTGTTACTTTTGTATGCCATTTTTTTAGCAAAACAGGGTAGACAACCTATTTGTAAGGATCTAGTATTATTGGTAGATGACCTAGATGCATGGAACGTGTTTCCGTGAGGTTTATATATATGGAAAGCTACTTGAAAAAAAATGTCGTCTACCTTTAAGGACCATCGTAGTTTGCATGGGAATGGTTCCAAATACACTTTGGTAGGCTTTATTTGGGCTTTAAGATAAGAAATATATAATGTTCCCAAAATTAATTATTTAACAATTACTAAAATTAATGTTTGTGTATTATATTGTAGATTTGGATATTTAAGGTATTTCCCAGCATGCGTACTTATGGCATCAAGAATTCAAATGATATTCCTAGGGCTATTACTTGGAAGAGGATCTGACAGTTGGATTGGGATGAGATACTACCATATATGATGATCAATGATGTAAGTAAACACAAATACTACCATATATAAACATTTTATTACTAGTAGACGTTTAACTTTATTTGAGCTTTTATATTGTTAGGAGGCAAACTATCCATTACAGACATTGATACCCACAGAGGATGAGGTTGCCACTGATTGGTGGCAAGCTAGTAGGCTGAGGTTGCCACTGATTGGTTGCCACTGATTAGTGCTATTAATATAGTAATATAAGCTTACTTTATACAAAGTTACCATTGTCACGTTCTTGTTTACTCTATTAGTACTAATATATAATAAGTGTTATACAATCATGAATACATAATACAACGTTTGCATCTAAAAATCACCTAAGTTAATAGTCCCAAAAGGTGAAGGCGATTGTGATTGGGATTTTGATTGCGATTGTGATTTTGATTTCCCTTTACTTGGCACCATGTGAGATTTGGATTTTGATGAAGATCCATATTTTGGTGGAGGAAAAGATGATTGTGATGGAACTGGTGATCCACTGGTCAACCTTGTATGACCACTTTCCTTGCACCGACTACATGTCGATATCGTCTTCTCTTCACCCTTAGACGGTATACGATCGTGATTTTTTGGTCGGCCAGGTAGCCTTCTGTCCATAACTGGTGGCAAAACTGTTTGTAAGTCATCTGGTATGTCCTACTCAGAAGGATGTGGAATAGGGTAGACAATCTCGACATAAGTCTGTCGATATACTTATGTAGTGTAGCAATCCATAGCATATGCGCTTGAATCATCTTGGTTTAGATGAAGAGCAACTTTTATAACATGACCACATGGATAACTAGATGTTTTCCATTTCATATAATTACACGTCTTTGCATTTAGATCGACAAGCCCATTTAAGTTATTATCCAAGACTTCAAACAAAGTGTTTGAACATGGTTCAACTCTCCATGACGTTGACTTCACAACACGTTTCGTTATCTTTTTTTCAGTCCATGGTGTAACACGACGTTCCAATGTTCCGTAATTTTAAATAAATAATACTTAGTAAAATCTATTAAATATGACAAGTTACGAATTTAAAAAAATAATACCTGCATGGTTTCTTTTCTTATAGTATCACTGTTGAATAGAGGCTCGAAAAAACTCCATTAACATAGTAATGAGTAATTTTCGGGAATGGCGACATAGAGCGTTGATTGATTCTGCACTATTAGACGTCATGAAACCATATCTTGCTCCAAGTTGATGTACTCTTGACCATCTTTCAAACCTGACATCTTCTAGTGTTTGAGCACATTGAGGCAAAACACATCTTAAACAATTTATATGCTTATTAAAATCTACTTCCCGATAAGCTTTTACAGCCTTCCAGTATGTCCATTTGTGATTTTTTATACCAGCAGACATTGATTTTAGATTTCTGTACAAATGAACACCACAATGTCCATGAAAAACATATGGGAAACACCTTCTAATAGCGTTATCAATTGAGTTTTCCCCATCGGATATGATTGTCAGATTGCTAATAGGACTTATACAATCCCTAAGATACCCCATAAACCATGTTCATGAATAAGAGGTTTTATATTTGCCAACCCCGTAAGCTATTGGCAGTATCCCATTATTAGCATCAATGACTACTATTAATAAGTTTGTTCTAAGGTATTGACCTTTCAAATATGCTCCGTCAATTATAATAACTGGGCGCATGCAAGTAATAAATGAACGAATCTACAAAATAATATACACAAAAAATATAATTATTTAAATGTGAAATGCATGTAACTAACAAAAAAAGAGTCAACAAAATTATATTGATTTACTAACCGCAGCACCAATGGCGATAAACAACAACTCAAAACGTCCATCTCTATCTGTTTTGATATGAGTTATCGACCCAGAAGTTTTCAGCTTTAAATTGTGACAATAAGCCGGTAGTTGGGCAAACGATGCTTCTGGCGACCCCTCAACAATTCCAAGGCATAACATTTGGCTCTCCAAGCTTGAGAATATGAGATACTAATCTTGAACCGAGCATTCATATGAGTCATAATTTCATGACCCCGATATACCCTGCCATTCAAAAACATCAACTCAGCTAGAAAACCACCCAACACCTTTTTGTTTGCATATCTATGGTGAGGAAAAACTTGTGTTCTTGAACATGTATGTTTATGAATAAAAGTCATAACTTGAAACATTTCGCAATCTTTTATCCTCTTTGCAATCATACGCCACGTATAGTTTTTGTCAATCCTACACTTTGTTTCGAAACGATCTTTTCTTGATTTGTTAACTTTTAGTTGATAGCCATCTTCCACACATTTCGTATACAAAACTATCTTCAAGTCTTCCTTTGTATCAAAACAATCATCTTTCTTGATACGAATAACTTTTGTGTAACAATAAACTGCTATCTTTACCAACTATTCTTCCGGTATCAGAAGTAATTGTGGCATATTATAGTTATACTCCCATGGCTCTTTCTTAACAACCTTTATATTGCCATGAATTTTCTTTTTCTTTTCTTCGGGAACTTCTTCTTCTTCTTCAGGGTTATATGAATTACATAATAGATGTTCAACATGTTTATTCACACCTGTAACTTCCTCCTCATTATCATCAACAACATCTTTCTCGGCAGCGACTGTTTCATCATCAAAATCCGAGTATTGACCAATATCAAAATCATTATTGTAATAAGCAGGGTCTGTTTCTTCTTCTTCTTTACTTTTACCCCAAATCTAATCCGAAACATCATCAAAATCCAAGTATTAACCAAGATCAAAGTCTGGGTATTGACCAAGATCAAATTTTGAATACTAACTAGTACTCACATTTTTATCTGTTGGCTCATCATCGTCTAACTGGTCAATACAAAAATCAGAATTTGGGTCTGTAAATTGATTGGGATTTAGATTAGGGAAAAGTTGTGGATTTTGAGATTGTGTTTGATATTGTGTTTGGTATTGGAAATGTGGTGAAACAAAATTTTCTTGGTGATGAAATTGTGGTGGAACCATGAAATTTTGAGGTTGATAACAACGTTGTACATTGTGAGCACCGTAAACTGGGGTTGAAGAACTTAGTTAATTAATATCCGTTACTGACCCAACTTCACTACTTCTAGGTTCAACAACATACAATGTAACATCATCTTGCGAAACACTAATGTAAGCAATGAATCGTTCAACATCTTCATTGTCGATTAACAAATAAATTTTACCCTTTCTCTGATAAGATAGCCTAAATCCACTTAGAGTCTCTAAACTCAATTTCTTTGAAACACATAACATTATATTTTCATAAGTTAACTTTTTTAATGACAATTTTAGTTGAAGATTTATGGGTAAAGTCATGTATTGTAAAACACCATAAACATTCTCCCATGACCCTCCATAACACAAATCTATCCAAACATGATCAACATTAGATGATTTCATTCTACAAATTGTAAATAAAGTAATTTACTAAACAAACGAGCTATAAACTAGATATCATCACTAACTTAGAGAAAAACATACCTTTATTAAATTAATACTTGATAATTTGGGAGAGAAATCATTGAAAATTATATAAAAATAAAATTATATAGAAATAAAATTATGAAAAAAAAATTAGAGATGGGGAAGGATGTCGTCGGATATGGGGACGGATGTCGCCGGAGAGAGTGAGAGATGGAGATGGACTGAGTTGTGATTTAGGGGTTTAGGTTATGAGTTGATGCTGCTGCTGCTGTGTAGTTTATATACCCAAAACATTTGTGTTGCGAAATTAAAAGTTGTGTTGCGAAATTAAAATTCACGTTGCGAATTCAAAAATTGAGTTACGAAAACGAAATTCCTGTTGCGAAATTGAAACTCGCGTTACGAATTAGAAAATCTTGTTGCGAAAAAGAAACTCGTGTTGCGAATTTAAAAATCGAGTTGCGAAAAAGAAATTCTTGTTGCGAAATTGTCTAATTCGAGTTGCGAATTCGACTTATGTGTTGTGAATTCCAAATTCTGTGTTGCGAATTCCAAATTCGAGTTGCGAATTCGGAAACTGTGTTGCGAAATTGGAGTTCGTGTTGCAAATTCGTTGGTTATTTTTGCAAATCTAAAAAAATTGATTAAAATCGTATATTATAAGCATTTTCGGTCACTCACGTTATTTTATCTAAAAAAAAAGAGAGACCAATAATATAGAACAATAAGAATTTGTAGAAACAAAAGAAAGAACTTCATTTTCTACCAAAAAAAAGAAGGAAGTTTTACTCTTGAACAAAAGCATGGAGTTTGGTTTCAAAGAGCTTATAGTTTTTGCGGAACCCAAAGAAAAAAAAGTCACTTCGTCCTCTTAACGCAAAGCCTCTTGATCAAATGATTCTCTGTCAAGAGATAAAGGGAAAAAGAGAAGGGAAATCATTTTTTTGTTTTATTTTTTTAATAGAGCAAAAAATGCATTCCACTCATCTACTTCTTGAAGAACCAATCGGGATGGCTTCAATCCTGGAACCATCCAAGGCTGTAAGTTTTTACTTTCAATTTCAAGTCAGTCAGTTTTTAGCTTTTGCTTTTATGAGGAGGCTGATCGGATCCGAGTAGATTTGGAGTTTGATTGATTTTTTTCTTTCTTTTTTTTATCAGAGCTTTTTTCCGACAATGACGAAGATTGTGGGAACTTTAGGTCCGAAATCTCGATCCGTGAAAGTTATTTCCGGTTACCTTAAAGCTGGAATGTCTGGTACTCTATTTGCTGCTTCAATCTTCATTATTGCTATTATTATTGTTTATTGTTGGAAGTTGTTGACTCAAACTTTAATTTTACTGTTTTTTATTTAACTTCTGGGCAGTGGCTAGGTTTGATTTCTCGTGGATTGACCCGGAGTATCATCAAGAAATTTTAGAAAATTTGAAGGCAGCTGTTAAGCTCACTAAGAAGCTTTGTGCGGTATATTCTTCGTATTTTGGTTAATTTTTGTTAGTTATATATCTTTTATTTGCTTCATTGGAGAAATGTCCGTCTTAGGGTGCGTTTGGTTCATGGAATGTAAGATTACCAGTGGGAATGTAAGATTACCAGGGAATAGGATTACTGGGAATGTTTTATTTTGTGTTTGGTTGGCTTAGCAGGAATGTAAGATTACCGTGTTTGGTTAAAGGAATAAAAGATTATTGGAATGTATATTTGACCAAATTGTCTTTATTATATATTTGTATAATATTACAAGTTGGAAAATATTTATATATTTTCTTTAAAAATTTAAATTCATAATATTTATATAATTTTTTTACAAAATTAAAAATATAAAAAAAGTTTAATGAAAGGGTAAAATTTTATTTTAACCCTTGAACTTTATATAAAATTTTAATTATAGATTTTTTTTTTAAATTTAAAATAATTTAAGGATAAATTTGTAATTTAACCTTCGTAGAATTTTTATTATTCAATAATAGAAGAATGATATTTTTGAAAAAAAATAAAAATTTAAGGGCATTTTAGTCCAAAACATCGGTAATCTAACAATACCTAAGGAATGAGAGGTAATGACATTCCCGGTAATATACCCCAAAAATCCACTATTGATAATCTTATATTACCGGGAATGAGATTCTCGGGCTAATCAAACGGGGAATGTGGATTCCATTCCCATGGGAATCGTACATTCCTCCATCCAAACACTCCTTAATGTTAAATGTAAACTTTGTTCAGCAGGATAATTCTTTTTACAATGATTTTTAAATATTACTTTATTCGTACATTTTGTATGTGAACTGTTAGTAACATTGTGCCTTACTCCAGATGAAGGGAGTTGACTGTCACAGAATCTTGAGTGTGGCAAACAATGGTTTTTTTTTTTGTTACTGTAGCACAGATTGTGTCCTTTGACTCCTTTGATGTAGATAATGAAATTCATGAAATGAAGTATTTTTTTCTGTTCCCAGGTTATGTTGGATACTGTAGGTGCTGAGATGCAGGTTGATAATAAAAGTGAGAAAGCCATCTCACTTCAGGCAGATGCTATGGTTGTTTTGACACCGGACGCAGGGCAAGAGGCCACTTCGGAATTATTGCCAATCAACTTTAATGGATTGTCAAAGGTACAAAGCTAGTCCACTATTTCCCATTGCAGTTTGTATATCCCATGTTATTTTCTCTGCGGAAGTATCTGCATAAGCTTTTTCTTCTTGCACTTTGGTTCTGAGGTTTAAAACATAATTTGCCTTGGATGTCTGATTCTGTTGTACATTCACATCCTTCATATACTGATTTTCCTAAATTAGGGGTTGGGAGTCATGCATTGGCCAGTGCACAGTGATTATGGGTTATTAATACGGGAAACTTAGCTTGTTAACTTTTTTCCATCTAGCTCAAAGGAATTTGTACTTGCTGGTGGTTTCCCTGTTTCTTTGTGCAACCTATATGATAAAGTCACCCAATTTGATTTTTGCAGGCAATGAAGAAGGGAGACACTATTTTTATTGGTCAGTACCTGTTTACTGGGAGTGAAACCACATCTGTATGGCTGGAGGTGAGTAAAGTGGAACCAGATACCATCTCTTTGTGTTTTTGTTAAGGTGTTTTTTCTTTTAACTTTACTGCCTATTTGTTGGTTGACTAATTAGGGATTTGAACCTTACGATGAGAATTCATATGCACCTATTATTGCCTAAATTTTTTGACTGAAATTGTGCAGATACTATTTCTTTGTGTTTTTGTTAAGATATTTTGCTTTTACTTTACTGCCTTTTTGTTGGTTGATTAATTAGGGATTTGAATTTTACAATGAGAATTCATATGCACCTATCAATGCCTAAAATTTTTGACTGAAATTGTGCAGGTTAATGAGGTAAAAGGAAATGACGTGGTTTGTGTGATAAAGAACTCTGCAACATTGGCTGGGTCATTGTTCACTTTGCATGCCTCTCAAATTCGTATTGATTTGCCTACCCTCACTGAAAAAGACAAGGAGGTTAGTTTGACCTTGATTTCTTGTTTTAATGATGAAAGTTATGGAGAAAGTAATCTTCCTCTTCATAAGTTTTAGCTTGTTTCCCTGCTTTTTCTCACTGAGTCCCGTTTCTGACCTGGTAATACTTAAGGTTGTAAGTACTTGGGGAGTTCAAAACAAAATTGACTTCCTCTCACTATCCTACACACGACATGCGGAAGATGTTCGCCAAGTAATGACTATCCTTATGATCCTTCCCCTCTCCTCCCTTTGAAGTTTATGCATTTATCTGATCGGATGCTCTTTGCAGGCTCGTGAGTTTCTTTCAAAGTTGGGTGACCTTTATCAGACGAAAATATTTGCAAAGATTGAGAACATAGAGGTGCATTACTTGTATTTACAGAGAGCAAAAAAATGCTGGTTGTTTTGGCACGTGCTGCTAATAAGAAAATGACACTAATGTTTTTTCATTTTTCAGGGATTAAACCATTTTGATGAGATACTTCAGGAAGCAGATGGGATCATTCTTTCCCGTGGAAATTTGGGCATTGATCTCCCACCTGAGAAGGTCAGTTTTGTAACTTGAACCGGCAGTTATTTTGCTGGCATTAAAGTTTTTATCATAAAATATGCTAGTAGTCTATATGAATACTAGAGATTCAGTTTGCATTGGGCTATGAATGTGGCTGTATTAGTTTTTCTTCAAAATTGAGCTATGAATATGGTCTAATATAAAACAAACAGCGTTCCATAACACATAACCTTACTTTTTAATGCTTATTAGCTGCTTTGGATTTTTGGTCCTCATTTTAAATGTGTAAATTAGTTTTGCTACATTGTATTGCATAATGTTATTAGCTTTTTGCTTATTGCTTCCCCTTCTTTTCAGGTGTTCTTATTTCAAAAGTCTGCCCTTTATAAGTGTAACATGGCTGGAAAGCCTGCAGTTGTTACTCGTGTTGTGGACAGTATGACTGACAACTTGAGGCCAACTCGTGCTGAGGCAACTGACGTTGCCAATGCTGTTCTTGATGGTATATTATTATGCTTTATTGATTCTGCTCATTTATATATCTTTCAAATTGTTCATGTTTATCTTATCAAAAAAAAAAAAAAAAATTGTTCATGTTTACATGCCATATATGATGAGATTCAATGATGTACGAAAAATTCTTTTATTTTTTCCATTGGAACCAGAAAGTGGAAACTACACCCTGTTTCTATTTAAGACGTAAATCTTTTTCTATTATTAAATGGTCATGGCCACCACCCACAGTACAGGACTTAAAAACTCGTCTTTAAGTTGTACCAATTTCTAATGGCTGTAGGAAGTGATGCTATTCTTCTTGGTGCTGAGACCCTACGTGGGTTATACCCTGTCGAAACCATTTCTACTGTTGGCAAAATTTGCTCTGAGGTAAATTCTCTTTTTGATCCACAAAACTTAATCATGGAGGCATTGTTTTTAACTTCCTGGTAGTTGTTGGTGACCTGTGCTGCCATCTACAAGTGGCTCATAAGGGGTACAGACACTGCACTTTTTCTGTTTTTCCTGTGGATGAGAAAAGCATGCCTCACTGGAACAAGTCATATTCTTACCTGTTTCTCTGGTCAACTCATTGTCTTCACTTAAACCCAAAATAGTAACACTTTTGAAACATGTTTTTCCCTGCTGGTCTTCCATTGGTGATGACCGTTCTGCAGAAAATTTGACTTTCTACCATTCTATAACCAGAAAATATAATCCATGCATAAAATTTTGGTTCAGAATTTTGATGCTTTATTTTGTTGCATTTTGCATCTGGTACCATCAACTGGCCGTGCTTGTCAATGATATGGATTGTTTAATGGTCTGGAATTGTTAAAATAGTCATTTAGTATTTGTGTTCCATCTCTAAGCATTTTTGCCTGTGTTTTTTATTTTAAATTTCACAGGCAGAGAAGGTATTCAACCAGGACATGTTTTTCAAGAAAACTGTCAAATATGTTGGAGAGCCAATGACCCACTTGGAATCCATTGCTTCCTCTGCGTTATTTCTTCTTTCCCAATGCTGCTCTTTGGATTCATTATACCAAAACTAGGCTTTACGAACTTAAATTACAGATAAAACAATTTTGTGATTGCAATGTGTACTGATATGCTGAATTTCTTGTTTAGGTACGAGCGGCAATTAAAGTGAAGGCATCAGTTATTATATGCTTCACATCCTCAGGGAGGGCTGCGAGGTATACCTGAGTTGTTTTATTTTCTCTGCAGTTACTCTCTCTTTTCCTGATGAACTCTGTTCCCCCTGTCAAAGTTGTACTTAGCGGGTTAACTGATATAACTGAATTGAACCAAGTCGATTTAACGGAAGTAATTTCGTTTTATCGGTTTATTCAGTAGAAGGATTTGGATTAGTCAGTCCGTTTTGAATTTTCAAACCAAATATATTTTTTAATTAATAAAAATAAAAAAAGAAAAAGAAAAAAAGCCCTAGGTGGGAAAATTAATTGCTTAAAATAAATTAAGTTAATATTTGATGATTTCTCTTTTATTTAGTTTATTTTTCCACACGATTGTTAGAGATTAGTTCCACTTAAGTTACCCAACAATATATGCTATAGATCTGTGGAGTGTAACATTATTTTCTTATTCTAATTATTTTTCACTTGACGTTATTTATGCTAAAAAAGGTAATTTACCATTGAATACATTTATATTAGTTAAATAATAATTTCTATATGAATTGTAAAGTCAATAAAATGTCAATAATATTAATTTTATAATTAATATCTTTGAATGACATTGAAATTATAAGTCGGATCAAAAAGGGATAATGCAAGAGTAGAGAGTAGACTTTCATTCTTCCTGAACTGGTTTAATAGTTTTATTGCATTGTAGAGTCGTAACTATATATAACAATAAATAGCATTACAAGCTGCAATTGTTTGCCATTTGCTTCCCTCCTATATTTGGAAATGGAATTTTTTATATTTCAATTTCTAATTGAGCAATTTCATGGAAAGATCAATTTCAGAGGCAACTTTCCCCCTTTGAATGCATACTCTTAATTTTATTAGTTTCATTGCTGTTGCTAATATTCTATGTTGGTTCATTTATGCGGCATCTGAATTCCGTGTATATACCAGATTGCTTGCAAAGTACAGACCAGCAATGCCGGTTCTCTCAGTTGTCATTCCTCGCCTTAAGACGAATCAATTGAAATGGAGCTTCAGTGGGGCTTTTGAGGTATGTCATTCACCTTGAATACATGACGTCCAAGTGACCACATAAAAGTTGAATTTGTTTTTTTTCTAATGCCTTGCAATGTATAAATGAATAATTTGTGGTATACTTCTGCCGCATGTTTTTGTAAGTTGGAATAGTTTTATTCTCAACTTTAATTTACATTGCTAGTTAATTTTTAGATCACATCTTGACTAAACTGTCGATATTTATATTGCAGCTTATACACTAGTGTTGTTCTTAATGGAAATCTCCTTTTTTATTCCAATTCTTCAGGCAAGGCAATCCCTCATCGTCCGAGGTCTTTTCCCTATGCTTGCTGATCCACGACATCCTGTAAGTACTGGGCAACTGTGTTATTCAAGACCGAAAGGAAATTCAACAACTATACATTTAGATTGTGCCTTGGAACTTATATTGCTATGCTTTGTTTTCTCTAGGCGGAGTCCACAAGCGCATCAAACGAGTCGGTTTTGAGGGTCGCACCTGACCATGGGAAGGCTGCCGGAGTTATCAAGTCGCATGATCGGGTTGTTGATTGCCAGAAGGTCGGGGATGCTTCAGTTGTGAAGATTATCGAACTTGAAGATTAACCTATTATGGCTGGGGATATTTCCAGAACTGGTATTTGAAAGCGATGGGGTTTTGGTGAACGCTTGGATTTGAAATGCATTAAGAACACTTTTTCCAATCTGGTTTCATGAAAATATGGCCATGCTTCCCATTTCTAGCTAATGGGAAGGTGAAAGACGGCACGACCTTATTTTTCTTGATTCGGTGCTAAATAAAAGATGGATCAATTTACAAACTTGTTTCTTCCTTTACTAGTTCAGGCCAAAACGGTCAAGGTAGAGACTGGTTCTTATAGCTCTAACGGACAGGGAAGTTCAGCCTTTAGAACAAATTTGGGTACTTTTATTTTTTTGGGTTTCTGCTCAATGTCGTAGATTCTTCTTTTCTAGATGAGAGTGTTATGAACTCAGTTTCTCAATGATATGAACTCAAGTAATTAAGTTGTATTCCATTGAAGAACAAGAAATTACAGCAAATAGAGTAGATAGAATGAGAAATAGGAGGGAAGAATAGAGAGAAAACTAGAGAGGGAGAGTAACAGATTATAACAATATTTCATGCCCTTCCTTCATCGACTCCACTACATTTTATAGCCAGTTACCGTAACCAACAAAGCCTTGAAATGTTGGCCTGTCAATCATTGAAAGGATTGCTGAGTTGGCATAGCTGCTTGGGTCATAACAATACCCCTCTCTTGGAGAAGAACCTTGTCCTCAAGGTTCGAAGAAGATGTTGAGGACGATTATTTTTCCAACCAAGATAGTGGAGTGACTTCTTGTTGATGAATGTGTTAACATGACTTCAATCATTGAATCCCTTAAGTTTAAATTCTTCTCTACTTCTCGAACTTGGATTGGGGTAACCATTCCCTTGCCAGGAATTATGCCAATAACAGGAGTCAAAGAATTCATCCGAGTAATTGCATGAGTCTGCTTTAGGAAATAATTGAAGTCAAACTTTGTACTCCTTATCTTCTTTTGCAATTTTCATCATCTTCTTGGCATATAACTTCTTGTGCCTTCTCAACCAATGACAAAACATCTCCCATCCTCGAGAGGCGTCCAACCATTTGATCTAAATAGAAAAGTTTAAGGTCCTCCATGTGCTCTCCATATCCTCCAAGTTTGATTGGCTTCCCGAACACCTCTTTATCACTCAAAGTTGCATCATCTCTTGAACCTCTATCTAGCTTTGTTAAAATGGCACCTACAACCCCGATCTCAACATTGAATGTTTTGACTAATGCAACTTCTTGTCCAGTCATTGTATTCACAACCAACAAAACTTTTGTGGGGTTCAACATTTTCTTCACTTCTTGCATCTCATCCACCATTTCTTTATTTATCAGGATCCATCTTGCAATGTCCATTATCACAGCATCTTCAATGATATAGTCTAACTCTAGAGGCATTAATTCTGGCGGCATTTTTGGAGGTTTTGATCTCGGAGGCATTAATCGATAGAATTCGACTACGAAGTTAGTTTCATTCATTCGTCGTAACATTAGACGACTAGTTTGAGGAACCTTATAAATGCCATACGGCTCCAACAATCTCTGCAATGCAACCAACTTGTCTAGTCCTCCCATCAACTCGAGAATAATTGTGTGATTAGGAACATCAACAACCTTGGCTTTAAATATGCCGGTCATGTTAAGGATATCCTGTTGAGCAAAATCATTCATAAAAATCTTTGTTAACATCAATTCTTGTTCAGCCAATGGAAACTGGTTGCCATCTTGTACCTCATGAATTGTTTCACCAACTTACTAATTGATTCATCAGTATCAGGGACAAATGTTGTTATGCGGGATAGTCTCTCTGTTTCAGCATGCCCGAAAGCCAAGTAATATTGTTATGTGAGATTGAAGGCCACTTTTCTTGGCTTGTGCACCAAATTTTGAGAACACAAAATCAATAACCTCTTCTCCCATCACTTTTATCAACTCATCATGTACAATTTTAAATAATTGTTGATTCAGGCTCACCCCTTGAAATAAAACAACTCCCACAACCAGGTCACTTATAGCTTGGACAACCTGTCTAATAACAAGACTCGCATATGCTTCAAAAAGTGCTCTTCTAATGTCACACATTGGTCCCATAATATTTTCATTTGTCAAAACCTGATCTCTTTTAAGTTTGATCCAAGTAACTTCTAGGCCACTTGTCAATTGACCAAACATTTCAGCTCTCACAATCGCTCGTGTTTCTTTTTGGAAAAAATTTTGATTGCGACGAAGGCCGAGCCATAACTTTCGATTTGGTTGTAACTTGTCAAACAACAAATCGCTTGTTACATTTATGTAATGCTTGACATCATGAACTTCGAAACTTCTAATGAATTGAGTCACACCCTTTCCCATTAACAAAAGCCTAAACTTAAAAGGATCATCAATCTTAATCAACACTTTCACATGAGTAAGCAGCAATAAATGATTCCTTTTAAGCTTTTTCCAAGCATGAATAGTTAGAAATATCAAATTCCTAGCAAATAACCCCTTATATGTAACACCTAAAAGCTGTAATTTATCCCCGAAATCAGCAACATGCAATGTACAGAACATCAAAGAGTATAATCCCATATATTTGGCAGTATGGAAATTGAATTCAAAGTGAAGGTTTTCGCACTTACTGCCATTGACAGGATTCAGAATGCCAATTACATGCAGATTCCCAATTTTCTTTGATGGTTGCTCTTGTATTTTAATATTCTGATCTTGAACATCATTTTTTGTTGTCTCGACGGGTTTAGATGAACCTATGATTCTTCAAATATCACTTGAAAAATTAAGTCCATCACTGCTTTGATTTTTTTGGTCTTCAACATCATTTTCCTTTGGTGTTGACAAATCGTCGAACAATTGGGGGATCTTTGTGCTTGAACTGTCTTGCTTAGTAACAAGTTTACCCGGCAGTCCCAAATGCAATGATATGACTTCCAATTGACGTTCCACATATTTAAGTGTTTGTTGGATCTCATCGTTCACCTGTTTCTGCTGCTCAGCATGATCTTGGAGAGATCCCAATAGTTGTTCGTGATGTGCGACAGTCTTCTGCAGAGTTTTAATGGCCTTAGTTTAATTAATCATAGCTCAATCTCTCAACGAAAGCACCAAATGTTATGAACTCAGTTTCTCATATGAACTCAAGTAATTAAGTTGCATTCCATTGAAGAACAAGAAATTACAGCAAATAGAGAAGATAGAATGAGAAATAGGAGGCAAGAATATAAAGAAAACTAGAAAGGGAGGAAGTAACAGATTATAACAATATTTCATCCCCTTCCTTCATTGACTCCACTACATTTTATAGCTAGTTACCGTAACCAACAAGCCTTGAAATGTTAACCTGTCAATCATTGATAGGATTGCCGAGTTGGCATAGCTGCTTGGGTCATAACAGAGAGACAAATCAAACAGTTGACAAGGGAAACTGATGATTAAATCAATCATCATCCACCGGAAGCTGATTGAAAACAAATTATGAACGTCTTTTTTCTTCACTAGCTCGGAATTGAAATTTGCAAAAATAAGTAAAGGTTTGATGTTTATTTCGAGTCTGTTACTGGGAATGAAATTGAAAAACACTTCCATTTTCAGATGTCTTGCCCATCTAGTTCAGTTGGGAGAGCGCAAATCTTTTAACCTTGTGGTTGTGGGGTCGAGTCCTACTGAGTGCAATTCATAACGAAAATCTTCTACGGAAGCTGCTCTCAATCTGGCGTTGGGGCAGCCTACTACCCTACCTCCCCTTACCCCATTACATAGTCTTGTCAGTCTAGCTCAGTTGGTAGAGCGCAAGGCTCTTAATCTTGTGGTCGTGGGATCGAGTCCCACTGAGGGCAATTCATAACGGAGGTATTCCACGGAAACTGCTCTCAATCTGGCGTTGGGACATCCTACTACTCTACCTCACCCTTACCCCATTACATATGTGAATAGGGTCAACTAATTTTTCATTTTCAGATAAAGATTATACCGCTTACCGATTTGATTTTTGTTTGTGAGGAAGAAGGATAAAAGTCTTAGGTGTCAATTTTGTCTCTCAATCTTGATCACGAAGTTTTATAGATCACGAAGTTTTATAGTGACTTTTAGGGTTGTTATAACTATTTGTAAGTTTGCAGGCTTAATTGATGTGATTGGTTGCTAATTAATATTGACTTTGAGGTGAAAAAATGAAATTTTTATGCGGAGGTGAATGAAGGGTTTTGAGATTGACGAGATCAGTGTTGGTTGAAATAACGGGCTAAAATGATCCTGAAGATGAGCCATAGAGAACGAATAAAAAAAATGAGAGAGAGCTAGACGACCAAAAAATGAAAATCTAAAATCGAGGGATTTTGGTAAAAAAATAAATCTATGTTATAATAAATTAAGAAAATTACATTGTGTATCCCTACATTTGCTTAGTATTCACGGAACAAAAATCCAGGTTTCACCCGTGTTCTGTTTAGTCTTTAAATTCCCAAAATCATCCAAAGACTTAACTAATTTAATCTCTAAATTCTAAATTTTTGACAACTGGGTACCCAAAATTCAAATTAGACCGTTAATTTATCCAATCAACTTTAAGGAAAAAATTTAACCCCAGATTTTGAATCTAATAAATGTCCAGTTAAATTATTTTTTTGGTATTTTTTTGTGACATAAGAAAAATTAGAGATTCTCTATCAGCTTCACTGCAAGTGGTGGGGTCGGAAGGAGATGTACCTCAAATCAAATCCCAATGGGTTTCTGATTTTTGCCAACGAGTCTGCCACGCGGTTACCTTTTCGAGGGACGTGATGAAATCGTAAGTTCCATCTTCTTTTCTCTAGCTCCCGGATATGTAACCGTTTCGTTGGAGTTGCAGCTTTATTTTCCACTAGGTGAATAGAATGCATGTAGTCCATATCCACTTTCAAATGTGAGATTCCGGCTTCCCATGCTGTTTTTATTCTTACGTATGTCCCCACAGCTCTGTCTCAAATGTCGAACACAGACCAATGAATTTGTAGAAACCTACTATCCATTTGAATAAATATTAGTCGAGCGAAACTTCTTTTCCTCTTTTCACATATCTCGAAGAAGTGAAGTGACAATGGCTACTCGAAAGATGGTGATGGCTAGACCCGTCTATTAGTAAGTGTGAGGTTTGATATGCTACAGTCTCATATAGCCTCAAAATTTGGGAACCCTACATTTTAAAAAAAATTGTTAACCCAACAAAATTATTTCTCCTACCGTATGCATGCAAGCGTAAAGAAAATCTAGTGAAGAAAATTTTCTTATTTTCGTTCCTTTTTCTATATTTATTTATGGTTAAATTATTGAAGGAAAAATATGTCGGCTTTTACTGCTGCGCAAGGTTCGCCTACTCTGCAGTAGAGGAGAGCATGGCCGAGCTGAATAGCCAGGAAGAATATGTTGGGAAATTAAACGAATAATTTTTTATAACTAGATTAATAAGAATACAAAATAAAAGTGGAATAATAACACATAAAATTAATAACAGAGTTCGATCAATTATGCAGTCTCCAAAATATTACAGATCTTTTACTAAAGGCATAAAATTTACAGGTATTTACAAAAAATACTCACTAACTCACAACCCAATTACACCCTGAAAATTACTCTCGATTTTCTCTCACTAAAGCTTTTCTTTCTAAGATTTTCTTTTGCGTTTCTTGCTTTGATTGATTAAGAACTTATTGGGGTGAGCTATTTATAGATGAAAAAGCCTCCCATTCTATTTCTACCAATTATTTCATTTAATTGGCTTTCCTTATTTTCAACAAAGGATGCACCATCAATTGGGTTGTTGGCTTACCAACCAATTTCTCCTATTGCCATTTATGCCACCTGCAAGTTTGACCAACAATCTCCCACTTGAAGACTGATTTTAATCTGTCTTCACACCTCGATCAATGCAACAACATTTCTGGTCTTGTTACTCTAGCATGCTAACTGAAGCTGAACACAACTTCAATTTGTCCGTAGTCACCGTCTTTGTTGCCAGATTTTGAGCTTCACTAATCTTTTCAAGTTTCAAAATTTCATATTCCCGAAGAGACCGGATAAAATGATATCACAATTGTATGTGTTTCGTCCTGGAATGAAAAGACGAATTCTTTGCTAGATGGATAACACTTTGACTGTCGCAATACAAGACATTGTTTTCTTGTTTCTTGCCTAACTCTTCCAAGAAACTTTGGAGTCAAACCATCTCATTGCTGGCTTCCATAACAACGATATATTCTACTTCAGTTGTGGAGAGAGCAACTATCTTCCGTAGTTGAGAAACCCAACTCACTGCGGTACCTCCTAGAGTATAAACATACCTTGTAGTGCTTCTTATGATGTCAACATTTCCGGCTAAGTCAGCATATACATAGCCTGACAGTATCATATCTCCATATTTGAAACAAAGTTCTTTATTTTTGGTACCCCACAGATATCTGAGGATCCATTTGACTACTTCCAGTGTACCTTGCCCGGATTATTCATGTACCTGCTAACAGTTCCCACTGCTTGAGCAATATCTGGTCTAGTACAAACCATGACATACATCAGACATCCAATTGCTGAGGCATACGACACCTTCACCATGTGTGCACGTTCTTCCTCCGTCTTTGGTGATTGTTCTTTGGAGAGTCTAAAAAGAACACCTAAAGGTGTACTTACTGGTTTAACATCTTGCATGTTGAACCTGGAGAGTACTTTGTTGATGTACTCAACATGTTATAACAACAAAGTCCCTGACTTTGTGTCTCTCTTAATCCTCATCCCAAAAATCTGTTTTGCAGTGCCCATATTTGTCATTGCAAACTGTTTCGACAATTTTTGCTTCAAGTTTATAATCTCTTGCATGTCTGAGCCTGCAACGAGCATGTCATCAACGTACAACAATAAAATAATGAAGTTGTTGTCGAACTTCTTGATGTAGCAGCAATGATTTGCTTGGCATCTAGTAAAACCACTAGTACCCATGAAGTTATCGAACTTCTTGTACCACTATCTTAGAGCTTGTTTTAAACCATACAAGCTCTTCTTCAACCTACATACTAGGTTTTTCTTGTCTGCCTCTATGAAGCCTTCTGGCTGCCTCATATAGATTTCTTCCTCCAAATCACCATGAAGGAAAGCTGTCTTTACATCTAACTGCTCAAGATGTAGATTCTCTGCAGCTACAATTTTCAACACCAGTCTGATTGCAGACAACTTCACGACTGGAGAGAAAATTTCATTGTAGTCAATACATTTTTTTGCTGAAAACCTTTGACAACCAATCTTGCTTTGTAGCGTTTGCTCCCATTGTGCTCTTATTTGATCCTGTAAAGCCACTTGTTATGGAGCGCTTTCTTGCCTGGTGGTAATTCAGCTAATTCTCACGTCTGATTTGACATAAGCGAGTCCATCTCATCTTTCATGGAAGACTCCCACTTGATTGAATCCTCCATCTACATTGTTTCATCATAGCACTCTGGTTCACCATTGTCAGTCAACAACAAGTAGTGCAAAGAAGGCGAATAACGATGGGTTGGTTTAGGAATTCTGGAGGAGCATCTCAGTTCTGGTGTGTCTGGTTCTTCTTAAACTGCTTCAGGACTGATCTGAACATCATTTCCAAAAATCTCCTCAAACTTAGCAAATTCCTTTGTTTCAACTTCGGTATTGGAGCTATTTGATTCTATGGTTGACCTGTCTTTGTGCATCATATTCTCATTGAAAATGAAATCTCTGCTTCTGATGATCTTTCGATTTTCATAGTCCCAAAACCAGTAACCAAACTCATCATCACTGTAACCAACAAAGACACATTTGTTGGACTTATAATCAAGTTTACTTCTTTCAGCATAATTTATGTGTACATAAGAAATATAACCAAACACTCTTAAGTGTGAAAGGTTTTTTTATTTTCTGCTCCAAACTTCCTTTGGTATTCCACCATCCAAGGGAACTAAGGGCCCACGGTTGATCAGGTAAGTTGCACTGTTGATAGCTTCAGCCCATAGCAATTTGGGCAAGCCGACATGTATCCTTATACTTCTGGCACGTTCATTTAGAGTTTTGTTCATGCACTATGCTACGCCATTCTGATGTGGTGTCATGAGAACTGTTGTCTTCATCTTGATCCCATTGCTTGTGAAAAATTCTCTGAATCTACTATCTTTGTACTCTCCTCCATTATCATACCTCAATCGCTTGACTTTCAAACCAATCTCATTTTCCACTAGACCTTCCATTTTCTGAAGGTATCAAAGACTTTTGATTTCTTCTTCAAAAAATAAACCCACACCTTCCTTGTAGAATCATCGATGAAGGTGACATAATATAGTGAGCCTGCAAGAGATGGAACTGGAGATGGTCCCCATACATCAGTATGAACCAACTCTACTTTTCAGCCTTGTGTGTCTTGCCAATCTTTACAAAACTGATTTTCTTTTGTTTGCCAAAGATGCAATCCTCACATGGTCCGACATCTATACTCTTTAGATTCGATAGCTTCCTTTTTGACAAAAGTGTCTCATCCCTTTCTCTCTGATATGACCAAGCCTTTGGTGCTATAGGTTTGATTGTCCATTAGCATCTGCTACTGGAATGATATTCTCCAAGTTTGAGGTTATATAGAGAGTACCAGTCTTCTTACCACAAGTAATGATAAGTGCTCATTTGGTAATCTTCCATTCAAAGTTGGAAAAGGTTGTATAATATCCTTCTCCATCAAGTTGTCCTATAGAAATCAAATTTCTTTTAAGGTTAGAAATATGCCTCACTTCTTTCAGCTTTTAGGTGGTCTGGTTTGGCAACTTTAATCGAATGTCTCTTTTTCCAACGATCTTCAAGGTTTCATCATCAGCTAGATGAATCTTCCCAAAATCACCACTGATATAGTTCTCCATGATTTATTGGCATGGGGTGGCGTGGAAAGATGCCCCTGAATCCAAGATCCATGATTAAATCAGAATGTTGACGCTTAGAATCATAGCATCACATGTTTTCTCTGTCATGTTGGCAGATTCCTGTGCGTCGATATCTTTCTTCTATGCTCGACAATCTCTTTTAAAGTGACCATTCTTGTCGCAATTATAAACGTTAAAATCTTTCTTTCCCGTTCTAGATTTCTATCTGCCACAATTTAGATTTCTTTATGAAGTTCTCCCTCTAGACTCCGTGTGCAAGGATGAGGAGCTTGATGCTTCACCCGGTTCTCTCTGTCGAATTTCTTCATTCAATATTAGATCCCGAATATCGTCGAATTTTAATTTACTGTTTCTCAACGAGCTGCTGACTGCTGTAACAGTAGCATTACAACTGTGTGGTAGAGATGACAAGAGAATTAAAGCTCGAACTTCATCATCGAATTCAATTTTCACGGAACTCAACTGGGTTGTAATTGTGTTGAGTTCATTTATGTGTTGAGCCACTGATGCCCCTTCCGCCATCCGTAAATTGAATAATCACCTTATCAAGTGAACTTTGTTTGAGGCCGATGACTTCTTATACATACTTTAGAGAGTCACCATAAGACCCGCCGTGGTCTTTTCCTTTGTTATTTTGAAAGTAACATTTTGGGGTAACGTTAGTTGGATAACTTCGAGGGTTTGTCTGTGGAGAAGAGCCCAATCTTCATCCTTCATGCCCTCTGGTTGCTTTTTCTGAGAGAGATTGATATAGTTTTTTCTGGTACAGAAAATCTTTAATCTGAATCTTCCAAAAGCCAAAGTCCGCACCATCGAACTTCTTAATTTTCACATTCCCTTCGTCTACAGCCATCGTTCTCACTCGAATTTAGCTTCTTTTGGATCGTTTCTGACTTCTTTTGGATTATTTCTGACAATTCTTGCGAACCACCGTGTATTAGAACACCTCCGTCGACAAACTCGTATCGGCAACCAAATTTTACTATTCATGAAATTTACTATTAACATGAATAGTAACCTCACAGAAAAACTGACAAAATTCACCACCAAAAGTTCTGATACCAATTGTTGGGAAATTAAACAAGTAATTTCCCTATAACCATATTAGTGAGAATGTGAAATAAAAGCGGAATAATAACACATGAAATTGATAACGGAGTTCGGCCAATTATGCCTAAGCCTCCAGACTGCTGCAGATCTTTTACTAAAGGGAGACAATTTACAAGTGTTTACAAGAAAACTCAAAACTCATAACCCAATTATACCCTAAAAATTGTTCTCAATTTTCTCTCACTAAAGCTTTTCTCTCTAAGCTTTTCTTTTGTGTTTCTTGCTTTGATTGATTAATAACTTGTTGGGGTGAGCTATTTATAGATGCAAATGCCCCCCATTCTATTTCTACCAACTAATTCATTTAATTGACTTTCCTTATTTTCAACAAAGGATGCACCATCAATTGGGTTGTTGGCTTGCCATCCAATTTGGCAACCAATTTCTCCTATTGCCATTTATGACACCTGCAAGTTTGACCAATAGAATATGAGTCGCAATGTCAGCAACCCCATAATAGTATACAGGGACACATAATATTAAATTACAGTCACAACACAATGTAATAGTCATATCGTAACATTTTTCAAGGTCACCACAACACTACAATCATAGTTTAAAATCATAATTATTTTTTAGAAAATAAATCATGTCGTAACATCCGCAACACCTACAATTACAAGTATGTAATAACAATTTAATACTATGCACGGATGACTTAGATGGCAGGAGTCTCCCTAGTATCACTAGTATGAGTATCCTTCTTAAAGGTAAACCCTAGAAAAGCAATCTTCTTGTTTGAAAAGTGTTGAACATCGAGTGTAAAGTTAAAAATGAAGAAAACGAGTTTGATGATAGAGTAAATAAAACAAAAGGTGATGGAGAAAGTAAAACAAGAGAAGACAGTCAAACGACGATTAAAGGGTGTTCTACATGGTCAAATCGTGCTAGATCAGTTGATTTAACGCGCCCCAACATTTTGTTATTGCAATAACGACTATTAACAATGAGTGATCGATCTGCTATAAATCGATAACACTAGCGATCAATTTAATTGGCCAATGACCTAAGTAAAACGTTGACTTATTTTTTTCATAAATCGCAATATTTTTTTTAAAGAAAAAGACAAAAAAAAAGTGTGTCGAAATTGAAATTAAAATCTTTTGATCGAACTTTATGGTGAATCAAATATTTATGAACATAGAACTTCATGTTTGTGTGTATTGATGTACATTTGTATTGTATATTAGAATATGCATGATTTTTATACTTACATAAAATATATTAAATTTGGTTTTTCTTCTTGTACTTTTATTTTCTTATTTTGTTTAGACTTGTACTTAACTCGAATGATCTTTGATGAGCTTAGCTACGCCATGAACTAAATTATTTGGCATTGGATTTGTTTTGGATGGTTATTATTTTGTATTTATGAATGGTTTGATGTTTTTATGCTTAAATGTTGTTTTGTTCATTGTTTTTATCTTATACGCCGCAACATTGTTAGAACTTTTGAGAGATTGTCGTTTGTTATAGCTTAGATACTTAGTCTTGTAATAACTTTTGAGAGATTGTCATTTTCTAAGTATATGTACGTTGTATCGAAAAAAATTAAATATTCTCTATTACATGGTTTCTTCCTCTCGGATTATCAGCTTCACTGCAAGCTGTGGGGTCGGAAGGAGATGGCTCTTGGTGAATGGCCCTGTGGTTGTCATGGTAGCGACATTCGGAAGAAAAATGGCTGGAGTACAAGGGCACCATGTAGTCGGAGGTTACCAAGGGTGGGACCCTTCCTCGAACGCGGCATCTTGCTCCTCTGATAGTAGCTTCAGTGTTGGAGACAAAATCTGTAAGCTTTTTCTTTACCATTCCTTTTGAATTAGCTTAGCGCAGAAACGCATACCACCTCCGTTCAACTTTGATAATGTTATTTGTCGGCTTCTGGGTGTGTGAAAAACCCCAAATCTTTGTACTTGCAGAAACAACATTGTACACATGTTTTCGTGATGAAAATCAGTTGTGTTCTCATTTTTCTTATTTTAGTTTCTTTTTCTATATATATTTAGGGCGTGTTTCGATGGGGATTGTGAGATTACCGGAAGAATTTTTTTTCGAAATGTGATTCCCTCGTTTGGATTGTAAAGATTCTTAACCCTAGTAATAAGTCATTCCTAACAGTGACATTTTGTGAGTTTATTACTGGGAATGTGATTCTCCCCAATCCCTTAGGTATTTGTCATTTTCTGGCGTTTTGGACTAAAATACCCTTAAAATATTTTTTTTCAAAAATATCATTATTTTGTCGTTAAATAAAAAAATTCTACGAAGGTTAAATTATAAATTTATCCTTAAACTATTTTAGATTTATAAAAAATCCATAATTAGAATTTTATATGAAGTTAAGGGGTTTAAATAAAATTAAACCCTTTCATTAAACCTATTTATCTTTTAAATTTTATAAAATTTTTTTATAAATTTTATTAATTTAAAATTTTTAAAGAAAATATATAAATTAAAAATAATAAAATTATATATTTTCTATGATCTTTTATACAAATATATTCATTTGAATATTTAGAATTCAACTTGTTAAAAAATATATATAATAAGGACAATTTGGTAAAATATACATTTAAATAATTTTTTATTCCTTTAACCAAACACTGGAATCTTACATTCTTGCTAAACAAACCAAACACAACAATGCAACATTCCCAGTAATGTGTTAGGTAATGCTACATTCCGGTAATCATATTCCCAGAGGTACTGCTACATTTCATGAACCAAACACACCCTTATGGTTAAAATACGACCAAATTGGGGAAATAATCCACCCAGGTAGATTATTTGGCTCAATAGGCCACCCAAACATTTAATTTGGGATCTACGACATTTGCTATAATTTCCATGGAACTCGCCACGCTGGCGTGACGAGTTCCATGAGATATAATTTTTTAATGGGCCGTGTCAGGTGTGCCTCACAGCCGGAATAAATCTAATATATCTTGAGGAACTTGTCACTCCAGCGTGACGAGTCTCATTAAAAAAATATTTTTTTATTTCGATATTTTTAAAAGAAAATAAAAAAAATAATATTTTAATGGTCATGGAACTCGTCACGCCGATATGACGAGTTCCAACAGGTATAATTTTAACTTTTTTTACCGTTAGATTGACCGTTGTTCAACAGTTTTTTTTTAAATTTCAATGGAACTCATCACACCGGTGTGACGTGTTCCAACGACAAAAAATATGTATTCCCTTTAAGTTGTGCACATCATCTTCAATCTCATACATAACAAACTCCTTTCATCTTCAATCTCTTACACAAAAACTCCTTTCATCTAACCAAAAACATTTCAAACAATGAGCAACAAATTCTTCACATTTGTCCATTATAATGGCGAAATTCTACAAACTGATGTTGATGTTGTTTTTAAGTCAGACATGCCGATTAATATGATTTCCCTGTAGATGTATCTCATCGCCAAATGAAGCAAAAAATTTAGAGAAAACTTGGAGCTTATGTTTCATGTTTAAGTTATCGGCACCTGATCTCCTCAAATCCAATGACATATGGAAAAATTTAACTTGATGATGATGATGATATTGCTGTTATGGTTTGACTTCATCAATCATCAGATAAAAATATGGTGGAGATGTACGTCAAAACGACGAACGCAACTGATATTCCGACGTCATCAGAACCATCTCGAAGAACAAAAGAAGTAGGACACTCTCAACCACATGCAAGTTATGGTGATGAGAACCTTGTTAGACGGTTCGGTGAAAACCTTGTTGAATTTAGCGAGGATGATGAAGATATAGTTCCGTTAGTAGTTGATGAGTCCGCTTTTTTGAGGCTGCTTCATAAGGACAAGGTTTAGATGTTGAAGCGAATGTATGGGAGGAAGTTGTTTCACGATATTAAGGATTGGAGAATGCTCCAAATGTTTGGGCAAGGACAGACCCTTAAACTGAAATCAATCACCATGATTTGCCTCGGTATCACATGCAGTTGCAATGCATGCCATTAACTCTGATGCTATGCGGAATCTTGAAATATTTGATATGCCAGAGTTATGTCCTGCCCACTAGGGTTCTTCAGACAAGTGGCTATATGAGTTGGCTATTGGTTCTCAGTTTGAAACAAAAAAAAGGCACAACTGGCAATCAAGGAGTATTGTATCAAAGTTCATATTCAATTCTATGTCACGAAGTCGGATAAAAAACTTATTTCGTAAGGTGTATACACCATGATGTTGGTTGTAAATGGAGGATACGAGTATCATACCTACAATGGAAGATGTTGTGGGAAGTTAGAAGGTTCAATACACAGCATATATGTACAATGACCTCTTTGACACAAGACCACAAACATTTAGATTCGGATGTCATATGTTCTTATGCGAAGCTGTTGGTGGAAAAAAAATCCAAGAGTGCCCGTTCCTGTGTTAGTGGCATCCATTCGGTTGGTTATATTCCAACTTATTACAAGGCGTTGATGACTAAATGGAAAACAATGACCTTATTGTATGGTGATTGGGATAAGTCATATAATTAGCAACCACATCTGCTGCAAGCAATGCAAGTTTTCATCCCTGGAACCATTGTTAGGTACTATATTCATCCTGCAGTCATGCTTGAGGGAGACGTTATCCCTGGGAAGAGAATATTTGGTGACTTGTTCTGGGTATTTAAGCCAGCTATCGAAGGGTTTAGATTTTGTAAGCAAATGATTTAAGTCGATGACACTTTTCTGTATGGGCTGTACAAAAACTTCTTGATGATAGTCGTTGCACAAGATGGAGACAGAAATATTTTCCCCAGGAAACATGGAATTTCTTTCTCTCCAACTTGCGTTCCCATGTTCTCACTCAAGAAGGGGTTTACATTATCTCAAATTGGTCGCATAGGTTGTTAAGCACAATTGGTACGCATATCATGCATGCTGTATACGTCATATCGCTTCGAATGCAATGAAGAGGTTTAAGCATAAAAAATAAAAAAAAATAGATTATCAACATGGGTAAGTACCTTAGCATTTGTCATTAATTATTTTTGATTCATTAATGTTTTTTTTTCAATAACATTTAATTTAATTCTTTTTAGGGTATGCTTTACTCCAACCAAACTTCCGTGCACGGCATGAAAATTTGAGAAGATATGGAGATGATGTGTATGAGTTTGTAGTTGAAATACCAAGGGAGAGATTGTCACAAGTATATGATGTTGAGGGTTGACGTTACAACCATATGACTACCAACCTTGTTGAATGTATCAACTCAGTACTGAAAGTGACTCGACATCTCCCGATACCAAGTATTGTTAGGGAGACTTACTTTAGGTTGGGTAAAGTATGGGTAGAAAAAAGTGCACAAATTGATGCTATGATCAACGATGGGAGAAATCGGGCTCCAGATTTAGAGAAGACAATGCAAAAGAATCAAACAAATGTGATATCAATGTTTGTCCATAATTTTTCCAGACTTGATTCTGATTTCGTTGTCCAAGCACTAGTTCGACTACATGAGGGAGGTAATTCTACAACATACACTTGAGAATTTACTGAAAATTAATCATTTTGATAACTATAACATCCCATTTTAATGATAAATAAAATTTTAAATTTTAATGAGACAATAATTAATTAATAAAGACAACGTCATACATAAACTAAAATCATACAAATGAATATTTGAACATGTCATTTTTAATTTTTTACATCTCTCTATAGTTCGATCTTCATTCGTCTTCTTCTTCTCAATTTCTATACTTCTTTTTATTTGTTCTTCCCTCTCAACTAGTCGTTTGCTACGCCACTTCGGTAAAGCTTCATATTTCCTCTTCTTATCCTATTTCATTTTCATTTTATTCTTTTTATGCTTCTCAAGTATATACTTGATTGCCTCATTTTCTCACTCTTCATCTGAAGACTAGCTTAAATTAGAATCGTCGTTCTTCAATTTGGTGTTGTGAAACTCATAAACACCGTTAGCCAAATCAATCCCAAATTTTTCCCACGACTACATATTTGATATTCTAAAATTTTTGTCACTTCTCATACATCATAATCTTCACCCTAAACCTCTATTTATACTAAAATTTAAAAATTAGTCGTTGGAACTTGTCAGTTCGGTGTGACGAGTTCCAGTTAATTTAAAAAAATTCTTAACCGTTCCACAACAATCACTCCAACGGTCCAATTTTTGAATTTATATCGTTGGAACTCGTCACACCGGCGTGACGAGTTCCATGTTGTTTTTTTTTTCTAATTTGTTAAAAATTTCTATAAGTTTCATATTATTTTTAACTTTGAAATTTTAAAAATTTTAATATTTTTTTCAAATTTATTAAAAATTTCTAAAATTTTCATATTACTTTTAACTTCAAAATTTTAAAAAAATTTAATATTTTTTTTCAAAATTTTTTATTTACACTAAATATCAATGAAATTTAAACAATTCTAAAGTTTTTATAATTTTATAAAAGTACACTTTATTTAATTATAATTTTAAAAAATAAACAAATTTATTACTTAACAATGAATTTTTGATACAATTAAATATTGACTACAAAAACTTAAATAAACAAATTTACTACTTATATTTGCGCAATTCTTGTCGATGTTGAGACATGGTAGAATGGTAATGCGTGGTGCTCGTCGATTTCATCGTGGTTGTCCACCTTCTTCATTTTCCTCTTCTTCCAGTTCTGGTGTTCCGAACACTACTTCACCACTTTGATATACATCTTCGGGTGAAAACGATGGAATACTGAAGGTATTTGAATCCATCATTGATGCCATCACCTCAAATTGAGATTTTCCGTGATGAAGAAGATGATCCCATGAACCTCTTTCTTCTGGTTATGAGGAAAATTATTGTGAAGGTGGCACTTGATCCCACCCACTTCCTTCCCACGTTGCTCGACTCTCCATCGATGGTTGATATGCACCATATCCACCATAACTTTCTTGTGATGGATAATAATTGGTTGAAGTATAGGATGAAGATGTTGACGAATATGATGATTTTTTCCCCATATTTTTCCTTCATTATTTCCCACTAGGACCGCTCCTCCGGCGTTGTCAAATATGGTTTCCCATTTGCTTCATAATTTTGGAGGTAGGGAGAAACATTGAAATCAAAATCTTTGTGTTGTACCTCAGAACGATTAGACAATCGTTAATGTCTATTTTGCCATTGATATATGAATGTAGCATGTTTCCTTGGCCAATCTTCGGTATGCTTCCCATGCGCATCTACTTTATACAAATCGTAAATGTTATATATTGGCATTTCTATCGGTTGGTGAAACCCAAATTGTCGCAAAACTCTATCGGCGACACGAATCTCAACAATTGCAAAATGGAGTAATGGTGTTATGACACACCATATGTCCGCTCATTCAAAGAACATTGGCGGTAGACACCGTTGGATATCTGACTCATAATAAGGCATCCAATTAAACTGTCAAAAGTATTATGTTAGTATAATTAAACAATTAATATTACAATTTCAAAGTTAATGCAAAAAATACAAAAATTTACCGCATGTCTACCAGCGATATTAATTCTCATACAAATATCTATTTTGGTTGCACCGACAAATTGTATCGATTATTCGATGTCGCCATCTACAAAAAAATTATGTTATTTATTGTCATTTTCAAAATATTATAAAATATCAAAACTTTAAATAAATGAATTAACCTTGAAGCGAGAGGAAACTTCACAGGAGTGGATGTAATAGGTGTCATAAACGGGAGACGATACCACTCCCATGATTGGAACAAAACTAAATAACCCGCTGCATCCGCTTTTTTTCCTCTAAAGACTACGGTCGTCATACATAGTTCACGATACAAAAAGCCAAAATTGCATAACCCTAACTATATTAGCGACATACAACAAAATTCTCTATTACTGGAAGATATTGGGTGTGCAATAAATTGCCCGATTTATCCGGTAACAAGATCCTTCTAATCAACTTCATAAGATATGCTCGAGCTGCCTATATCATGTCTTGCTCCGTTGATTGTTCATATACTCTAAATTCTCTTTCCAACCACGTCATCCATAGCCTCAACCCATTAATAACATCGGTTGGAGCCTTCTTTCCCAATAAATTTGAAATTACATCATTTATTTTATAAGTGTTGCGAAGCACCAATGACATACCATTAATCGGAACGCCAAGTTGATACGTGACATCTTCCAAATTTATCGTCACTTCACCACAAGGTAAATGAAACGTATGTGTTTCGGGCCTCCAACGCTCAATCAACGCCGATATCAATGCCCACATCACCTTAAATCCGCGAAGAAATGTCGCTCCATATAATCCGAAATGTGAAAGATATATCATTATCCGCTTATTTGGCTCTTCATTCGTCATTCCTCGATGACGAATGGCTCGTTCTTCTCACTACAATTTGAAAATAAATTATTTAATACAATTAAATAAATAATTAATAATAATAATAATATAATTTTTTCATAACTAAAATGAAATAAAACAAATTAAACTTACCGTTGTAAACTCGATCGACGAAATATGAAAATCATCAAGAAGTAACATTTCTTCTCTTGACACCATTTCAACACAAATTCTTCAAAATAAAAGTTTTTGCTCTCAATAGAATGTTTAATTACAAGTGAAAAATCAATTCAACCAAAACCTCTATTTATATTATTTTACCCAACGACTAGTTTTTTTAAATTGAAAATAGTCGTTGGAACTCGTCACACCGACGAGACGAGTTCCATTGAATTTTTTTTAAAAAATCAACCGTTGAACTACAGTCAATCCAACAGTCAAAACAGTCAAAATTTGTAACACCCCAACCCGTATTCGACCCGGATACGAATCTGAGGTGTCACATTGACTTTTCAAAACGTTTACTCTTACAAGATAGTTGAAAATTCAAATTCACATTTCAATAAAACTGAATATTTTACATTAATTACAATCATATGATTTTACAAAACTGATCAGAGCATATCTTATTCAAATATTTAATTACATGCCAACTACCTTTACTATAATAAAATACATATAATTACATTCTTTTCTGATTTGATCTTTGGAAGGAGATGCTGACCTAACTTGCCTATCTTTGCTCCTTAATCTTCTCAGAACCTACGTGTGAAACATTCACACACTAAGTCGATGACTTAGCGAGGAATATAAAACGCATAATGGAAACTTAAATATACAATAATACAAAAGATTTCATACAATAATATCATGCAAAATCATATAACCTTTCATATAACAAACACATACTTGCACATGTATCATCATTATCATAATTAACATTCCTATCATTATTATATTTTATTATAATTAATCCATTTTATCATATAATCTTATACTTAACATTTATACACCTCATATAGTATAGTTCACAAAGCAACACACATCTAGAATATCTCTTTCAATAGCCCATGTACACTTCTGAGAACTTAAGGTATGCGAGTGCATTGAGGTTGTGCACAAATGTTGTCACTACAACTCGTATAATTTGTACTGAGTGCCATATAAAATATCCCGAAGGACCGTGTAGAAATGTCCTGAAGGACCACGCATAATTGTCTCGAAGGACCACGTATAATTGTTGCGAATGACCAAATATATGTCCCGAAGGACCGCGTAGAACCCTCGACTCTTGGCATGCCAATTATACCCCTAGCTCTCATAACACATACTATGGACTTTACCATTTATATCATTAATTCTCTTATTTCACATAGCCAAGCAATCACATATATCATGTCTCATGACATATATCACATATTCATATAATCACATAGCTCGTATTCATATAACTTATATCATTTCTCATGTAGTCACATAAATCAATATTCTTTAGTTTATCTCACTTTTCTATTTAATCACATGCATCATTTATATCAATTTATATAGGTTTCCACTCAGACATATTTTCACATAGCTTATATTATATATTCCTATTTCTCATGTATAGCAATGCACTTAACATATAAACATATGCATATAATAATGTACACAAAGTCATCATATCACTAATACACTTGCATTCAAGAAATCATGAAAACAAACATCTGAAATAGACTCATCGCAAGTCTTATTTCCACAAAACACTATATGTCTAATAGCATGCACTTACCTTGGCCTCACTAGTCAAAGCAACACTTATAACTCTTATCATGCTGATTCGTCCGAAAATTAACTTCGTTCAATGTCTACACAAGAATGATCGAATATAAATATCGGAGTTCAAATCGCTTATAACTAATCAATATAACTTAAGCTGAAAGAAACTCTTAATTTATCATTTTAGGCTTAATAGTATCGGTACTCCCAATACAGTATCGATACTACTCTTCTATGGTATCAATACTCCCCCTTCGGTACCGATACAATTTTGACATTCTGGAATTTTAACTTCATAATGGTATCGATACTAGACCCTTGGTATCGATACCCCTAGTATAGATACTACATCGTTAGGTATCAATACTTCTTGATGATTTAATCCACTTTTACCTTATGGTATCGATAATGTTCATCCAATATCGATACCCATACCAAATTTTCATATATTTTATCTTGAAGTATCATTACTGTTCATCCAGTACCGATAACCCTTGCCCAGAATACACTCCGTAAACCCAAAATTTTACCAAAACTTATATAAACTCCATACCTTGAACTTCTATTATTACTTCAAACTCAACTATGCTTACTCAAACCATCTTATATCACTTTAACACATATAAACATCCAATATCTTATTAGAACACTTGAAACTAAAATCTAACCAATTATTCAACATGTTTTAAATCTCTCTCTAACACTTTAGATTTCTTATTTCAGCTCATGTCAAGTCAAATTTAACGTCAAAATTCACTTACAAACTCTTTCTCAATAATTCACTCAAAAACCCTTTATATTAAATCTTTCATAACTTATTCATGCTTGAGTTTAAAGCAACCTTAAGCTTTCCTTACGCTTCACGAATCAAAACCATTCCTAAATTGAATGAAATAAACAACTAGAAAAGAATCTTACCTTAGCTATGGAACTCACGTTGAGAGGAAGAAGAAGGATGAAGAATACTCTATATATTCTTTCCTTATTCCCACGTGTATATATAATACATCATAATTGAATTTTAAATTCATTTCCTTGCTAAATAACTATTATGCCATTTAAATTTCCAAACTTTCTACTAAATTCAACAGTAAAATACTCCAATTAAGTCCATGAACTTTTAAATTTTTCTGAAATTAATCACAAACTTTCAAAACTTATGTTTTAGTTATAAACCCAATTTTTGGGATGTTACAATTCTCCCCCTTAAGAAAATTCATCCTCGGATTTTCACTGCATAAATAGATGAGAATTGTAACATCCTCCATACCGAGTTAGTGATTAAATTGTGAAATTTTATAATTTAGTGATCGAAGTTGATAAATTGAAAGTTGAAGGAATTGATTGAAATATTTGGTGTAGGATCAATTAGCAAAGCATGGGGAACTAAGGGGTAAATGAGTCTTTTGAGAGGGGAAAGATAATTAAATGGTGGAGAAGGATATTTAAATCCACGTGGAAAGCTAAGGAGAGAAACAAGGTTCTGGATATTTCTTTCTTCTTCCTTCTTCTTCTCTGCCGTGAAGCCAAGCTAAAGGTGAGTTTTATTTGTGATCAAATTCTTGATGAATTTAAGGTTGCTTATTGATCCTTAGTTGATAACTAAGCTTAAGGAAAGCTTAGATTATCTTAAAACCATAAGATGGGGAGTATATGAAGAATTAAAGAAAGGAAGTAGAAAAGTGAAATCTTGGAATAGAGTTCCTAATAAGAATTAGAAGTGGGATTTGACTTGTCATAAAGCTAACTAAGAAGTAGGAGGTGTTAGAATTCAAATTAGAACATTTTGTAATTTGGGTTAGATTCATAAACTCTACATGGAGAATTGGATTTCTAAGTTTTAAAAGTATGGAATGGATAATAATTAGTTTAAGTAAGAGTATGCAAGTTAAGGATATAAAAAAAGGGGAAAATAAGGTGTTAAGTAGACTAAGAAGAAGAGATTTCGTGCTAAAATGATAATTCTGGGCAATGTGCATCGATACACATTCATTGTGCACCGATGCATCGATGATAAATCCCAGAAATTGTTCGACGATGCACATAAAGTGAATCGATGCACTCTTCTAAAATACAAACATCGAATGCAATTAATGCATCAATGCATAAGGAGTGCATCGATGCATCCCCTTAAAATACAAACATCAAATGTTATTTATGCACCGATGCACAGGTAGTGCATTGATGCACCGATAGGGAATGCATCGATACACTGTATAGTGCATCGATGCATACCTCCATTAAAAGATGAAAATGACTTTTCTTTTAGCCTAAGAATGATAGCTTAGAATATACTAACTAGTATACTGATAAGTATCAATGAATTATTATGTAGATACCGAGCCTAAATGAGTTCTGGAACCATCGACAAGTAGGATCAATCGAGGGAAAGACAAAGAAATCTAGGTGAGTGCATATGCATAGCATAAATATGTATTCTATTCAGTTCTAGAATTGTGATAAGTCTAGATTCAATATTTTGATACAGGATCGCAGTTCATATTATGATACATGACATGAATTCATACCATATGCCTTATGTGACCTGAATATGCAAGAAAAGTTATATGAGTTATGTGATAAAGGTATGAAAATAATATGTCTACGTGATATAAATTATGTGAATTGTGGAAGCCCAAGTTATGAAGATGAGAACTATAGGTATAGTTGGCATGCCAAGGGTGGAGGGTCTATGTGGTCCTTCGGGACATATATGTATTCTTTGGAACATGTGTGAGGTCTTTTGAGGCACATACTTGATCCTTGGCATATGTATATGATTCTTAAGGAATGATATGTGGTCATTCGGGACATATATGTATTCTTTGGAACATGTGTGAGGTCTTTTGAGGCACATACTTGATCCTTGGCATATGTATATGATTCTTAAGGAATGATATGTGGTCCTTCGGGACATATATGTATTCTTTGGAACATGTGTGAGGTCTTTTGAGGCACATACTTGATCCTTGGCATATGTATATGATTCTTAAGGAATGATATGTAGTCCTTAGGGACAACTTTATATGGCACTACGGTGCAATTCTACGTGGCACTCCGGTGCATTTATACGAGCTGTGGTGACAACATAGTGCACAACCTCACAGTACTCACAAACCTTAGGTTCTCAGTATGGTATCATGGGCCAATAATCTTATTAATATGAATTCATGAATGTCAAGATATTATGATGACAGGTAAAGAACATGGTGATATAAATTGCATGGTTAAGTATTTGATTTTCATATCATTCAATTTAATTATATCATTTCCATTACATTTCTTTGTTATCATTATTATTATATTGCCTCACTAAGTCGATGACTTAGCGTGTGAGTGTTTCACACGTAGGATCCGATAAAGTAGACGATCAAGGTTAAGCGGCTGGACAACCTTACTCCTGCAACTATCACATCAGAAGCAACTTAATCAGTAGGTCATTTTGTTATGTAAATGGATGTTGGCATGTAACTAAAGGGTTAAGTTGTGTATGCTCTGAGTATTTTGGTAAAAGTGTATTAATATATGTATATTATCTTATTTTCTTAATATAAGTTCAAATGTTATGATTTTGTAAGAGAAGTGTTTTAAAAAGGTAATGTGACACCTCAGACTAGTATCCGGGTCGGATACGGGTTGGGGGTGTTGCATTTAATGGTATCAGAGCTATGGTTTTGGCGATTCTAGGCATAAACCAGAGTCTATAGAGTCTTTAAATGGAATATATGCCAACAAATAGTGAGAACTTCTGATCTGGTATAGTAAGAGTATGTTGTTTTGCTAATAGAACAATGTGTTTATTCTTATTAGATGTCCGGACATAATAGCTCCCGAAGTGAAGCGGGAGAGAATAGGCCTGCTGAAAGCAGTAATTCACCTGCCCTGGCCAGGCAAGGTGAAGAACAAACATCTCAATGAGTGCCTGTGCAAGATCAGGATACGTTCTTCAGAACGTTAGACGCTATTCTGACGCGTCTTCAACCTTCTGCTCCACCAACTCAAAGAATGAATGTAGCAAAAGAGTTGAGAGGTTTAGGAGCTCCTGAATTTAAGGGAGAAGCTGAGGAAAGTCCAGTGTCAGTGGATCTTTGGTTGAACGATTTGAAAATAATGTTAGATGGTCTCCACTGTTTTGAAGTGGAGAAGTTAGATGGAGCTGTATCTCTATTGAGGGGTCAGTCGAGGATATGGTGGACGAACGTCACCATGAGGATACCCAGTGACCAGTTGACTTGGTCCTTGTTCTTAGATGAATTTAAAAACAAGTACATTGGAGATCAGTTCATTCGACAGATGAAGCAGGAGTTTTTGAATTTGAAACAGATGAACCGCTCTGTATATGAGTATGAATGTGAGTTCAACAACCTGAGTAGGTTTGCATCCGAGCTTGTGTCTACTGAAAAAGAGGCTTGTAAATGGTTTATGGAGGGCTTACGCCCTAGATTGAAAGAGATGCTGATAGTATTGAATTTGTCCTCGTTCCAAGAGGTGATCAATCGTGCCAAGGCCCTTGAAAGAGCTCAAAATGAGAGATTTGGGGATTTTAGAGTTCAGACATCAAAGAGAACGGGCACTTCTTCTAGCTCAACACCATCAAAAAGAGGAAGAGACTCCGGATTTCGATCTCAAGCTAGATCAGAATCAGTTGAATCGTCTGCTAGGGGAGCAAGTCAGGCAAGACCTAGGCAGATACAGTCAGTGGGATCTGGTGTTGGGAGATCTACTTCGAGTCAAGCGAGACAGTGTCAGCACTGTGGGAAAAACCATTCTAGGGCTTGTTGGATGACTGCTGGAACTTGTTTTTGATGCGGAGATGTGGGATATTTTATTTGGGATTATCCATTTAGGGTTGGTGAGCTTGCACCATCTGAAAGAGTTGGTTCTGCCTCACCAAGAGGATGAGGAAGAGGCAGAGGAAGGAACCAGTCTAAATCCTCTGCTCAACCTGAAGTTCGGTCAACCGCACGGGTGTACAATCTAAAGACAAGTGAAGATCGTGATGACCCTGATATTATAGCAGGTACTTTTCAGCTGTACGATAAATTAGTATTGGTATTGATTGATCCAGGCTCTAATTATTCTTACATTATGAGTAAGTTAGTAAAGGATTTAAGGATTCTTTTAGAAGCTACGAGTACTGAGATTATAGTAACTAATCCTTTAGGCCATAGTGCTCGGGTGAACAAGGTCTGTAAGGGGTGTTCCATAAAGATTCAGGGAATTGAATTCCCTGCTAATCTGATGGAATTACCCTTTGACGAGTTTGAAGTGATTCTGGGAATAGATTGGTTGTTTTGTTACTATGGAGATGTTGATTGCATATAAAAAAAGGTAACCCTGAAAAGTCCAGGAGGAACAGAGATAAGTGTGAGTAGTGAAAGGTTTAACCCTTTAGCAAATGTAATATCAGTAATGTCAGCTAAGAAGCTATTTCTACAAGGATGTCAAGGATTTCTTGCAAATGTGATAGATTTACGAGCTACAGAGAAAGGATTGGATGAGATTTTAATAGTTCGAGAATTCCCTGATGTTTTCCCGGCTGAGTTACCAGGATTACCTCTAGATAGAGAGGTAGAATTTCAAATTGACGTAATGCCAGGAACCGCTCCAATTGCAATGACACCTTATCGGATGGCTTCGAAGGAATTGCAAGAGTTAAAGAATCAATTGCACGAGTTATTAAAAAAGGGATTTATTCGACCAAGTGTGTCACCTTGGGGAGCTTCGGTGTTATTTGTTAAAAAGAATGATGGATCAATGCGTCTCTGCATTGACTATCGACAGCTCAATAAAGTGACAATTAAGAATAAGTATCCTCTTCCACACATTGACGATTTGTTTGATCAGTTAAAAGGAGCTTTGGTATTCTCGAAGATTGACTTACGTTCTGGCTATCACCAATTGAAGATTCAGGAGAAAGATATTCCGAAGACGGCTTTTAGAATGAGATATGGTCATTATGAATTCATTGTAATGCCATTTGGAGTAACGAATGCACCTGCTGCTTTCATGGATCTTATGAACAGGATTTTTCAGCCCTACTTGGACCAGTTTGTTGTTGTCTTTATTGATGACATACTGGTGTACTCGAAATCCCATGAAGATCATAACGCACATCTGAAGATCGTCTTGCAAATTTTAAAACATAAGAAGTTCTATGCCAAATTGTCCAAATGTGAGTTTTGGTTAAGTGAAGTAATTTTCTTGGGGCATGTGATCTCCGCAGACGGGATTAGGGTGGACCCTCAAAAGATTAAAGCTATAATGGATTGGGAAGTTTCTAAGAATGTGTCTGAAGTTTGGAGTTTTCTTGGACTTGCTGGCTACTATCGAAGATTCGTTAAGAATTTTTTGATGATTGTGCTGCCTCTAACAAAGCTAATGAGAAAGAACGTACCGTTTAGTTGGACTCTTGAATGTCAAGAAAGTTTTGAAGTTTTAAAGGAAATTCTGACAGAAGCTCCTGTATTAGTTCAACCTGAAACTGGAAAGAAGTTCATAGTGTTCAGTGACGCGTCCTATAATGGATTAGGGTGTGTGTTAATGCAAGAAGGGAAAGTGGTAGCGTATACATCGAGACAGTTGAAACCACATGAAAATAATTACCCCACCCATGATTTAGAAATGGCTGCTGTAATATTCGCTCTCAAGATTTGGCGTCATTATCTTTATGGGGAGCGTTGTTACTTATATACAGATCATAAGAGCCTGAAGTATTTGATGACTCAAAAAGAACTGAATTTGAGGCAACTTAGATGGGTAGAGTTCTTAAAAGATTATGATGTGATAATTGACTATCATCCCGGAAAGACTAACGTGGTAGTAGATGCCTTGAGCAGGAAAACGTTTGCAGCCTTACGAGCTATGGATGCAAGATTATCTTTAACTGGAGACGGTGGTCTATGTGTAGAGTTAAAACTTAAACCAGCATGGTTGGATCGAATAGGAGAATTGCAAAGCCAAGATGAAATATGTTTGAAAAGAATAGAACAAGTAAAGAATAAAGAGATTAAGGATTTTGAGGTGAAGTTTGATGGGAAATTGTATTATAAAGAAAGAATTGTGATACCAGACGATGAAGAGTTGAAGAAAGATTTATTGGAAGAGGCTCATTACAGTCCATTGACAATGCACCCGGGTGGAACCAAGATGTATATGGATTTAAAGGATCGATTTTGGTGGCCAGGGATGAAACGAAGCATTACTGAATTTGTGTCCAAGTGCTTAACATGTCAGCAAGTCAAAGCCGAACATCAAGTTCCGTCTGGATTATGGCAACCACTTTCCATTCTAAAATGGATGTGGGAAAATGTTACGATGGATTTTGTTTCGGGGTTACCCTTGACTCCGAACAAAAGAGAATCAATCTGGGTAGTTGTTGATCGATTGACTAAGTCAGCGCATTTCCTTCCGGTTAGAACATATTTCTCTATGGAAAAGTACGCTGAGATGTATATTAGAGAAATTATTAGATTGTATGGAGTACCTATTTCCATAGTCTCTGATCGAGACCCTCGATTCACTTCTAGATTCTGGAAAGCTTTGCATAGAGCGTTGGGAACTCACCTTAACTTTAGTACGTCCTTTCACCCTCAGACGGATGGGCAATCAGAGAGAATTATTCAAATATTGGAAGATATGTTGCGAGCATGTGTTATTGGGTTTAAAGGATCGTGGGAGAAATATTTACCACTGGCGGAGTTCGCTTACAACAATAGTTATCAATCCAGTATTAAAATGGCACCTTATGAGGCGTTTTATGGGAGGAAATGTCGTACTCCATTAAACTGGTATGAGCTCAAAGATCGAAGTATACTTGGTCCAGATTTAATTCAAGATATGGAGGAGAAAGTGCGTAAAATTCAGCATAACCTCAAAGTGGCATCTGATCGGCAAAAGTCCTATTCTGATCTTAAGAGAAAAGAGATTGAATTTGAAGTTGGAGATAAAGTGTTTCTAAAAGTATCTTCCTGGAAGAAAGTCTAACGATTTGGTCGGAAAGGAAAGTTAAGTCCTAGATTCATCGGGCCATATGAAGTTGTTAAGAGGATAGGACCAGTGGCATATCAGTTATCTTTGCCACCGAAGATGGAGAAAATTCATAATGTCTTTCATGTGTCCATGTTGCGAAGGTATAGGTCTGATCCCTCTCATATAGTTGCACCAGAACAAGTAGAAGTCCAATCGGATCTGACGTATGAAGAAGAACCAGTGAAAATATTGGCTTCTGAAGTCAAACTGTTAAGGAGTAAGACAGTCCCGTTGGTCAAGGTTCTTTGGAGAAATCACAAAGTAGAAGAAGCTACGTGGGAACGTGAAGAAGATATGAGACTTCAGTATCCCCATCTGTTCGTACAATGAAAATTCGAGGACGAATTTTCTTAAGGAGGGGAGATTTGTAACATCTTCCATATCGGGTTAGTGATTAAATTGTGAAATTTTATAATTTAGTGATCAAAGTTGATAAATTGAAAGTTGAAGGAATTGATTGAAATATTTGGTGTAGGATCAATTAGCAAAGCATGGGGAACTAAAGGGGCAAATGAGCCTTTTGATAGGGGAAAAATAATTAAATGGTGGAGAAGGATATTTAAATCCACGTGAAAAGCTAAGGAGAGAAACAAGGTTCTGGATATTTCTTTCTTCTTCCTTCTTCTTCTCTGCCGTGAAGCCAAGCTAAAGGTGAGTTTTATTTGTGATCAAATTCTTGATGAATTTAAGGTTGCTTATTGATCCTTAGTTGATAACTAAGCTTAAGGAAAGCTTAGATTATCTTAAAACCATAAGATGAGGAGTATATGAAGAATTAAAGAAAGGAAGTAGAAAAGTGAAATCTTGGAATAGAGTTCCTAATAAGAATTAGAAGTGGGATTTGACTTGTCATAAAGCTAACTAAGAAGTAGGAGGTGTTAGAATTCAAATTAGAACATGTTGTAATTTGGGTTAGATTCTTAAACTCTACATGGAGAATTGGATTTCTAAGTTTTAAAAGTATGGAATGAATAATAATTAGTTTAAGTAAGAGTATGCAAGTTAACGATATAAAAAGAGGGGAAAATAAGGTGTTAAGTAGACTAAGAAGAAGAGATTTCGTGCTAAAATGATAATTCTGGGCAATGTGCATCGATGCACATTCATTGTGCATCGATGATAAATCCCAGAAATTATTCGACGACGCACATAAAGTGAATCGATGCACTCTTCTAAAATACAAACATCTAATGCAATTAATGCATCGATGCATAAGGAGTGCATCGATGCATCCCCTTAAAATACAAACATCAAATGTTATTTATGCACCGATGCACAGGTAGTGCATTGATGCACCGATAGGGAATGCATCGATACACTGTATAGTGCATCGATGCATACCTCCATTAAAAGATGAAAATGACTTTTCTTTTAGCCTAAGAATGATAGCTTAGAATATACTAACTAGTATACTGATAAGTATCAATGAATTATTATGTAGATACCGAGCCTAAACGAGTTCTGGAACCATCGACAAGTAGGATCAATCGAGGGAAAGACAAAGAAATCTAGGTGAGTGCATATGTATAGCATAAATATGTATTCTATTCAGTTCTAGAATTGTGATAAGTCTAGATTCAATATTTTGATACAGGATCACATTTCATATTATGATACATGATATGAATTCATACCATATGCCTTATGTGACCTGAATATGCAAGAAAAGTTATATGAGTTATGTGATAAAGGTATGAAAATAATATGTCTACGTGATATAAATTATGTGAATTGTGGAAGCCCATGTTATGTAGATGAAAACTATAGGTATAGTTGGCATGCCAAGGGTAGAGGGTCTATGTGGTCCTTTGAGACATATATGTATTCTTTGGAACATGTGTGAGGTCTTTTGAGGCACATACTTGATCCTTGGCATATGTATATGATTCTTAAGGAATTATATGTGGTCCTTTGGGACATATATGTATTCTTTGGAACATGTGTGAGGTCTTTTGAGGCACATACTTGATCCTTGGAATATGTATATGATTCTTAAGGAATGATATGGTCTTTTGGTACATATATGTATTCTTTGGAACATGTGTGAGGTCTTTTGAGGCACATACTTGATCCTTGGCATATGTATATGATTCTTAAGGAATTATATGTAGTCCTTAGGGACAACTTTATATGGCACTACAATACAATTTTACGTGGCACTCCGGTGCATTTATACGAGCTGTGGTGACAGCATAGTGCACAACCTCACAGTACTCACATACCTTAGGTTCTCAGTATGGTATCATGGGCCAATAATCTTATTAATATGAATTCATGAATGTCAAGATATTATGATGACAGGTAAAGAACTTGGTGATATAAATTGCATGGTTAAGTATTTGATTTTCATATCATTCCATTTAATTATAGCATTTCCATTACATTTCTTTGTTATCATTATTATTATATTGTCTCACTAAGTCGATGACTTAGCGTGTGAGTGTTTCACACGTAGGATCCGATAAAGTAGACGATCAAGGTTAAGCGGCTGAACAACCTTACTCCTGCAACTATCAGATCAGAAGTAACTTAATCAGTAGGTCATTTTGTTATGTAAATGGATGTTGGCATGTAACTAAAGGGTTAAGTTGTGTATGCTCTGAGTATTTTGGTAAAAGTGTATTAATATATGTATATTATTGTATTTTCTTAATATAAGTTCAAATGTTATGATTTTGTAAGAGAAGTGTTTTAAAAAGGTAATGTGACACCTCGGACTAGTATCCGGGTCGGATACGGGTTGAGGGTGTTACAAGAATACTGTCCACACATATCTTCTAATATTCTCATATTGCTTCCTCTACTTTATTCTTTCGTGTTTACTTTAAATAGGCTTGCCTTTCCACTCTTTCAATTCTACATCTATATTTGATCTTTAGAAGTCCATATAATATCTCTCATCATGAAGATAGTAACCCCCAATCCTTACCACTCGAGATCATGAGTCAATTGCTTTCTTTCATCATTCTCTAATTGCTTTGCAACATAAACCAAACATTTACTCTTATACAATCCTTATCTAAATTACGATATACGTAATCTTTTCATATAACCTTACGTACTTATCCAATGAATATTCACCTCTTTATCATAAAGGGTGCTAACTTAATCCATTTCCTCGTAAAAATCCAAATTTAGTCTCTAAAGAAATTCTTATACATAATTTATAACAACTCTTTATTGTTTCACTCAGAATTTAAAATTTTCCTACCTCGATATAAAACTTATAATCTACAACTCCATATAACCCTCGTCATACTTGATCCTTTAAACTCTATCATTTAATTTACTTATTTTTTTTACTCCTTTATACCTCAAATTCCTCTTACAACATATGCCATATCTTTTCTTAATGCTTCAATACTCTTTTACTATCATTTATACTTATCTCTGATTACCAATCTTTATCACATCTTAATAATCTTGATAGTCAACACTACTTGCACAAAACCTTATTCTTTATCATTTCTTATACTTGTTTTTTCTCCACTTAATTCATCAAGTACCAAATCCAAATAATCACTTGATCCATTTTAAATACTTCTTCTACTTCCTCTTTAGCTTTATTCAATTATAGAAATCCTTATTTCCTTGACTACATGACATCTACATGACCAAGATACACAATTATACACAAATCCTCGTCATACTTGATTAGCTTAACTTGACATTTTCTTCAAATATTTAACTCTATTACTCTTACCATCACATAACTTTATTAGTCAACACCAACTCTTTTAATCTAGGACGCAAGTCCTCATGAAACCAATCATAGACATCTTTTTCAAATCGGAATTAACTCAACAATAATTTAGTTACCTTATCAAACCCACACTCTTACTCATACAAAATGCAATTCCCTTGGTTTAAACTCAAAAATTCTAACTTCATTTGTCCTATGAACTAATCACCGATGTACTCATTCTTAAACTCTTCCAAAAATAATAACCACATCACTTGATCTTTTAAAATTCTCATGATGACATTTATCCACTATACTCTAGCTTGCCCGCGTAGTAAAGAAACTACTCCACTTCAGAACAATGAAGATCCTTTAACGCTATTCTGACACGTTTTCAACCTCCTGAAAAATATCTCTTGATCTTGTAAAGGCATTCCCTGAGGTGCCCACTTTTCATCATACCTGGCTAGGGCAGGTGAATTGCTACCACCATCAGGTCTAGCACCTCTCGCTTACTTTAAAACTCTTATTATCATACTTCTAATATAACATAACAACCCTACTCTACTAACAAGACATCACTCCTTACACTATCAGATCAGAAAAATTTCACTTTATGTTGGCATGTACACATTTTAAAACTCATTTGACTTCAGTTTAAGCCTAAAACTAGCTAAACCTTAGCTCTGCTACCATTAAATGTAACACCCCCAGCCCATACCCAACCCGGATACGAATTCAAGGTGTCACATTGACTTTTCAAAATGTTTAATCTTACAAGATAGTTGAAAATTCAAATTTACATTTCAAGAAAACTGAATATTTTTATATTAATTACAATCATATGATTTTACAAAACCGATCAGAGCATATCTTATTCAAATCTTTAATTACATTCCAACTACTTTTACTATAACAAAATGCATATAATTACATTCTTTTACGATATGATATTTGGAAAGGAGATGCTAACCTGACTTGCCTATCTTTGCTCCTTAATCTTCTTAGAACCTACGTGTGAAACATTCACATGCTAAGTCGATGACTAAGTGAGGCATATAAAACGCATAATGGAAACTTAAATATACAACAATACAAAACATTTCATATAATAATATCATGCAAAATCATATAACCTTTCATATAACAAAGACATACATGCACATATATCATCATTATCATAGTTAGCATTCCTATCATTATTATATTTTATTATAATTAATCCATTTTATCATATAATCTTATACTTAACATTTATACACCTCATATAATACTGTTCACAAAGCAACACACATAACATCACATACACTTTATTTATAATATCTCTTTCAATAGCCCATGTACACTTATGAGAACTTAAGGTATGTGAGTGCATTGAGGTTGTGCACAAATGTTGTCACCACAGCTCGTATAATTTACACTGAGCGCCATATAATATGTCTCGAAGGACCGCATAGAAATGTCCCAAAGGACTGCGTAAAACCCTCGACTCTTGGCATGCCAATTATACCCCTAGCTCTCATAGCACATACTATGGGCTTTACCATTTATATCATTTATTCTCTTATTTCACATAGTCAAGCAATCACATATATCATGTCTCATAACTTATATCATATATACATGTAATCACATAGCTTGTAGTCAAATAACTTATATCATTTCTCATGTAGTCACATAAATCAATGTTATTTAGTTTATCTCACTTTTCCATTTAATCACATACATCATTTATATCAATTTAAATAGGTTTCCACTCATACATATATTCATATAGCTCATATTCACATAGCTTATATCACATGTTCCTATTGCTCATGTATAACAATGCACTTAACATATAGACATATGCATATATTCATGTACACAAAGTCATCATATCACTAATACACTGGAATTCAAGAAATCATGAAATCAATCATTTGAAATAGACTCATCGTAAGTCTTATTTCCACAAAACACTATATGTCTAATAGCATGCACTCACCTTGGTCTCACTAGTCAAAGCAACACTTATAACTCTTATGTCGCTGACTCGTCCAGAAATTGACTTCGTTCAATGTCTACACAAGAATAATCGAATATAAAGATCGGAGTTTAAATCACTTATAACCAATTAATATAACTTAAGTTGAAAGAAACTCTTAATTTAGCATTTCAGGCTCAATAGTATCGGTACTCCCAATACAGTACTGATATTACTATTCTATGGTATCGATACTCCCCCTTTGGTATCGATACCATTTTGACATTCTGGAATTTTAACTTGCTAATGGTATCGATACTAGACCCTTGGTAACGATACCCCTAGTATCGATACTATATCCTTAGGTATCGATACTTCTTGAAGATTTAATCCACTTTTACCTTATGGTATTGATACTGTTCATCCAGTATCGATACCCAGACCAAATTTTCACATATTTTGCCTTGAAGTATCGGTACTGTTCATCCTGTACCGATACCCCACGCCCAGAATACACTCCGTAAACCCGAAATTTTACTAAAACTTATATAAACTCCATACCTTGAACTTCTATTATTACTTCAAACTCAACTATACTCACTCAAACCATCTTATATCACTTTAACACATCTAAACATCAATATCTTATTATAACACTTGAAACTAAAAATCTGATGTTCTAAATATCTTTTTAACACTTTAAATTTCTTATTTCAGCTCATGACAAGTCAAATTTAACCTCAAAATTCACTTACAAACTCTTTCTGAACAATTCACTCAAAAACCCTTTATATTAAATCTTTCATAACTTATCCATGCTTGAGTTTAAAGCAACCTTAAGCTTTCCTAACACTTCACGAATCAAAACCATTCTTAAATTGAATGAAATAACCAACTAGAAAAGAATCTTACCTTAGCTATGGAACTCACGTTGAGAGGAAGAAAAAGGATGAAGAATACTCTGGATATTCTTTCCTTATTACCACGTGTATATATAATACATCACAATTAAATTTTAAATTCATTTCCTTGCTAAATGATTATTATGCCCTTTGAATTTCCAAACTTTGCTACTAAATCCAACACCAACATACTCCAACTAAGTCCCCGAACTTTTAAATTTTTCCAAAATTTATTACAAAATTTCAAAACTACCGTTTTAGTTACTAACCCAGTTTTTGGGATGTTACAAAATTATACCCGTTGGAACTCGTCACACCAGCGTGACGAGTTCCATGGCCATTAAAATATATTTTTTATTTTCTTTTAAAAATATTGAAATAAAAAAATATTTTTTTAATGGGACTCATCAAGCCGAAGTGACGAGTTCCTCAAGATATATTAGATTCATTCTAGCTGTGAGGCCCACCTGACACAACTCAATAAAACATTATAGCATGACGAGTTCCATATGTACTGTTGCAAATGTCGTAGATCTCAAATTAAATGTTTGGGTGCCTTATTGGGCCAAATAATCCATCTGGGTGGATTATTTGCCTAATTTGACCGAAATAAGTTTCATATTATAATTAAATAAATAATATGATATAATGAAATTTTATATTTTATATTTCTTTTTGCAATTTGCAATGAAATACGTTCGTACTTCTTTAATTTGTTTTTAAAAAAAGTTATGTGAATTCAAATCAACTAAAGTGTGTTTAATTAGAAAATAAGTCTTCAAACTATACATTTTTATTAAAGTGGTGTTTAAATATTTTTTTTTATCTATCTAGGTATCCAACATTACAAAATTTATCACTTTAGATGTTCCATTTGTAATGACCTTTATAGAATTTTAAAACTTTTATTTTAAATAAAAAAACTTAAATTTTTTTTAAAACCCCCTAAAATTATCTTAAATCTAAAAAACCTACAACTTTTAAAAAATCTTAATTCAATCCCTAAATTCACACCAATTGTCATTATTGTTGTTGTTATTGTCGATTGAACCTCCACCGACAATCAGTTACCCAATGACTAGCCACCGTAACATTAGCCAATGAACCCTAAAATTGTGACACCCTAAATCACAAACAATTATCCCAACAATCCCTAAATCACAACAAACAATGACTATGACAGTCATATCGACGGTAAGATTGATGAGGAATGAATAGGGTGATGTCAAGGACAACATCGACGTCAACGACCGTGTTCGACAAGAGAGGTAAGGTTAGGGTTTAGAAAAAAATTTGAGATATTTTTGTAATTTTAGAAAAAATGGGATTTTTAAAATAAAATAATATTTTCAATTGTTTTAAAAAATAACTTTTCAAAATTATCAGAACATGACACGTGTAACTTGACAGAGTTTCTAGCGGCCGTTATCTTCGGAGTACCTAAAATAGTAATGTTTGTAATATTAGACACATAAATGAAGTAAAAAAATGTTTAAGCAACACTTTAAGAAAAAGAGTATAGTTTAGACATTTTTTTTTGTATTAAGCCATTAAAGTATTGCCGCTTGAGTTGCTTAGAAAAATAAATTATGAATTTAGTATTACATTATTTGAAGTATTAAGAGTCTCACTCACACTCTCGTCATAATCTCCTGCCATTCTTATATTCAACTTCTCTGCGTTAATTTGCTTAAGAAACCCAATGGTAAGCGCAAATCCTTTTTCAGTTGCGGTTTACTTTCATCTTATTCTTCTGTTGACCAAAGACGAAGAAGAGAAAACATGCTCACACTGCTTCAGTTCAAATTCCATTCAATCTTGTGGTTAAGGTAAGTTTGGAGATAGGAATCTGCTCTTTCTTCTCCCTTAAGTCCCTTTGCTTTCAAGATAAAATAAGGCACCGCATGCTAGATCTTTAGGTTTGGTGCTGATGAATATTTGATTTCATAGATTTGCAAAATCTAGCGAGGGACAGCTAATTTGAAATCTGGCGGATCCAAGGAGGCTGAATCGGTAGATCCCGGAGCCAAACTAGAGATTTAACTAAGAGGTACACAAATTTAAATAAAATTGTTATGAAATGGTTAGTTAAGAAGTCAGAAAATTCATCTACCTCTGTGTTAAATACTTTTATTCATTCTTAAAAGTATTAAATATCTTTGGAATGCACGCTTTGTTCCAGTTCACCAAATCGTAGCCTCTCATTTATCCATTTCATCTCAGCCTTCTGCTTATAGAAGCTTTTTTTTTTTTTTTGCTTCCTCCGGACGCTGCAACCCCCCCTCCCCCTCTCCTCCCAGCATTCTCAATGTTTCCAAGCTATCCAGATTAATTAACTCAGTAATGAATGTAAAGATATTTATTTGATTGATTAAAAATGTAAATGAATAAATTAAGCTAATAATAATTAATGAGGTTTTCTCTTAAAGTATCACCAAATTCAATATATGTCACAACTTGACTCATCACGATCCGTTTCCATCCGAAAATTTCGAATATCTAAAATAGTGATATGTATCCGATCCGAAAAAATCGGATATCCGAATCCGAATATAAAATTTAATTTGACAAAAAAATTAATTTTAAAATTTTAAATTTTGTGATTTAATGTTATATATTCGATACTTCTACTATATTATTGTAACACCACCATTTAGGGTTATGTTTCTTCTAGATTAACTATGAAGTTGATTGGAAAATAATTGTTTTATTAGACTATTATTTTATTAAACAATGGAGGATAATGAATTAGGTAGAATGTGGACAATTGTTGGGTGAAATAAGAATAAAATAAGGATAATGACATTCCGAAGAAAATTATTATACAAACTTAAACATGAAGACAAAAGTTTTGGAGTCTGACAAAGAAAGCAACCAAATGAAGTTGAAGACTTTGTATCATATACGTGTAGCTTTGTTGTGTTAATTATATAAGGGAAAAAGAGACACGTAGAAGAGGAAAAACGAGAAAGAAACCAACCCATTAATAAAGGAACAAATGAATCCAAGCAAAGAGTGATGTGAATTTGTTTATTATTATTAATTTTATAATATGAAAAATGGAGACCACAAGAGAGGGAAATCTATCAACTACTCCTTGCCTTCTCGATATCTTCTTCCTGTACAGAGAAAAAAATGGCAAGAGGGCGAAGGAAGAAATAAAAAGAAAAAAACTCCAATGCTCTCTTGCTCTCAATCGCTCTTTCCTTTCCCCTCATGGCCACTCACGTCATCGTGTTGTGCAAGGATTTGTTTCCGAAATGGACTGAGTTGAACGAGTCCTGCTTCTCCGTCGAAACTGTATTAGGCGGCATCACGAATCTCTTGCTGAAGGTTTCTGTGAAGGAAGAAAATGTCTCTATAATAGTTAGATTTTATGGACCTAAAACAGATTATGTCATCAATCGGAAACGTGACTTGCAGGCAATCAAATACCTCTCGGTTGCAGGATTTGGTGCCAAGTTGCTTGATTTATTTGGAAATGGGATGGTACAATCTTTTATACATGCATGTACCTTAACTCCATCAGACATGAGAAAGCCAAAGCTGGCTTCTGAAATCGCTAAGCAACTTCGATGGTTTCATCAAGTGGAAGTTCCAGGTTCTAAAGAACCTCAACTATAGGTTGACCTCTTTAAGTTCTTTGAGAAATGAAGATAGGTGCTTGGATGGGATGAGCAGCTGCACTATGGAGTGTTTAGTGGATAGCCAATACTAGTTTCTACAAAGTTTACCTGGCTGAATTATGGCATCTGCAAGCCTAGGAATTGGAGGAGTGGGTAGTTCCAGGTCTGTTAATGGTTTCAAAAGCTCGTCTAGTTCTGTTGATTGGATGGGGAGAGAAATGCTTGAAATGAGACTCAGAGACAAGGTGGAAAATGATGAAGACAGAGTAAGAAGCTCAATCTATAGTTCCGTAGTGTTTTATTTCAAAACTTCTCAACCATGGTGACATGCAACCAAGCAAAATAGAAACAACCCAAGCAAAGAAATAAGAAATGGTCCAACACGTGGAATTGGGAAATTGTGATAAAATGAGAAGGGCAAAACTACTAGGTTAGTCATCCAAGTTTGGTAAAAACATAACCTTGTCTTTTAGCTTCCGTATTATTATGATTATGGCATAATGGTTTAAATAAGATCAATTTAGTTCATGATGTTAGTAATTAAATACTATTGGTCTTCAAGTTTTTAGTTATGCAAATTGAGTTTCCAAATTATTATTTAATTCTAATAAGCTCTCTTTATGGCGAGGAAAATTATTTGTATACGAGTTAGTAATTTTGATGGCTTGAATTGTGAGGAAAATATTGAAAATTGATTTCAAGATCGATGGCTTTCGAATGAAGTTTAAATTGTCAATCAATATAGCACATAAATTGAGGTAATACTTTAATACCTTTTTATGCTTTATGGAACATGTTGGTATTGGTAAATGCATGAATGAAAATGTTTGGTTTTATTTGGATAATGAATTAATTCCTACACTTGAAACGAATGCGGTAAAAAGTAGATAACTGAATATGGCTCAGATGACTAATATAAGAAATTAGAGGACAATTGGAATTAAATTACAAGTTCTCGGATTAAGTGATAAAGGAATTAGCCATGGATATGTAAATTATAATTTATCCCATTAAAGGTACTTGGATGATAAATTATGAGAATACTTCGATTAGGTAAAATTACGAAAATACCCTTATATTGTAAAAAGGCAATAATTGACCATGGAAGTTGGATAAGAAGTTTGTAAAGACATATTGATATGATGAAACTACTGATGTGTATAGAAAATACTAGTTTTGCTTAGGAAATTTGGATAACCAATTTCTAAACCCAAGATGGCTTGTACAAGATACTAGAAGTTTGATAAGGGATAATTTAAAGTTTAGAGATTATCTGGGGACGTGATTAAACCTATAATCTCTAAATTATAATTGTAACCCCCTAGACTCAACCTATGTGTTTCGACTAAGTCTAGTGGATCACATTCATGATTCTTAAAGACATTTTCCGAAATCGTTATTCAATCAATGTAAAATCACATTATAAATGACATTTATGAAATTATAATAAATTATACTATAAAAACCCAACTCATAAATATAAAATTAAAAAGTAACAAATTAAATTAAAACATGTCTTAAAAAATCCAAATTACGATAAACCGAATATAAATAGCAAAAAAGTAATCATTATAAAATCCAATACTTTAAAATAAGGCCCATGTTACCAAAATAGAGTCAACTTGAAAGATAAAAACATTACAATTATATATACTTCAAGAGATATGTTGATCCTCCAAGTGCTCGATCAGGGGTATCTAACCAACCGTATCTAAAAGGGGAAAACATTTATGAAAAAGTGAGCTAGGCTCAGTGTGTCCTAACATTACTATAAAATTATGATAGGTACACTAAACAAGTCATAGTCCAGTAAATCTCATACAATCATACTGCAGTAAATCCCATAAAAGAGTTACCCTAAGGGAACATCTTAAGGCCTGAAAGCCTACCCAAGATAGATTTCGGGGCCACAAGGCCTACCTAAGAACACATCTTAGGGCTGCAGGGCCTACCCGAGAATGATCTCAGGGCCGCAGAGCCTACCAAAGAGTCACATTAGGTCCGTAAAACTTTCTAGCTTGATCAGAAGTGTACTTTATAAATTCATATCTAAAAAAATACAATTTGCACTATGACATAAATTCTATAAATCCATAAATATGGTAATCATATACCAGTTCAACCCAAAAATCAGATAGCAGTCATAATCCATAAACATCATAATAAATCGGTGCATTAATAAAACAGTAACCATAGAATTCAGTGTACCACATGTTAAAACAAATAAAACAGTTCAGTAATAAATATGGAACACACCTCGATAATAGGTTCAAACAGTAGATCTAGTGAGTACTGGCGTCGCCACGCTCTGCTACAGTTTTTGAACTTAAATCATGATAACACTATATTACTAGTGGGTAACATAATTAATCTATGAAATCATAAGATTTACGGGTCATACGAGTGAATATTGTCACACGCGGTTTAACTGATCTAGAGGAGCTGGGTCTAGTTGTCGAGTGATCATGAGAGTCTCTTGTTCCTTCAACCATTAATAATTTATCAGTCCCAAGTCTTACTTAATCATTCAAAGCTAAAACTCTTAAGTACATATTCATTTTTTGCGTTTGACTATCAATTTGGAGGCTTTCGAGTCTGAATTTGACCAAACAGATTGCGGAATCGGAATCAGGACGTCGAAAAACATAAAATATGACTTTTTGAAAATTTGATTTTTTGGTCAAAGTCAAAGTCAACTGATTTGACTAACGATTTGGAGGCCTTCGGGTTCGAATTTGGCGAAACAGGTTTCAGAAACGAATTCAAGACGTCAAAAAAAGTCAAAATAAGTATTCCCGAAAAAAGTCAACAGTCGTTTAATAGCCGATCAACGCCGGTCAAAGTTCTGGTCAACGATGCTCACAATCAACAGTTAACTTTTACAAAAATAACACCCTAACAAAAATTAATTACGTATTAGGCACCCTTTTAAAAATATGTACAAAAATAGCACCTAATAGAAATTAATTACGTATTATGCACCCTTTTAAAAATATTTACAAAAATAACACCCTTTTAAAAATATTTACAAAAATAGCACCCTTTTAAAAATGTTTACAAAAATAGCACCCTTTTAAAAAATATTTACAAAACTAGCACCCGGGTCGGGCCAACGGGTCGGGTCGGGTCAAACAGGTTCGGACCGGTCAGACTGGTTCAGACCGGTTTAAATTGGTCAAGCCGGTCAAACAAGGCCCAACCTTCATTTCGCAGCTCCCTCATGGACAAGGGCGGCGCGTGGGGGCGCATGAGGCCTCCTCCGGTCTCCAAAACTTCCTGAAAAAAATTCCTAAAATTCTTTTAAGCAATTTCAATACACTTACCAAGCTCGGTTCAAATTTTTGAATGGTGGAGAACTCGATTTCAATAAATCCAAAAATTTGATCGCTTCATCTCCCTCACGAGTCGCCGCCAACAGAGACAAGGAGGACACCGGCGAACTCGGAATGGCACAAGGAACACGATGGTGCGGGAGGTGTCGGAAACTGAGCAATGATCGGTGATGAATTTAAGATTTTCCCGGCGGTGGTGTTAAAAAAATGTCGAGACTTTAAACCGAAATTCACGATGTTTGATAATGTTTCGCTACAATTGATTTAATGGGTTTTGTTCACGGATCGAATACGAACATGATGGTGGTTTTAATTTGACGATCGGAGGTCGGAAGGCGTCAGAATCAGGCTTGAAAGTAGAGGTGCGAGAGGAGGGAAAGTTTAAGAAAATGCTTTTGTGTTTTCTGATTTCAATCAGAAAACACGTTTATAACCAAACTTACCGATATTTCTTGGAGGAATTTAGGGCTTGGTCCCTGAATTTCCTTCAACTTTTAAAATAACCTACAAGTTTTGAATTTTTTAATTTAGTCACCAAATTTCACCAATATAAATATTTTTTCTGGGTTGTTACAATTCTCCCCCTTTACAAGAAAATTCGTCCTCGAAATTTACCTTATAAAAATAGTTGAGGAAACTGAGCCTCCATTGACTCCAATGTCTCCCAAGTAGCTTCAGAGGGGTCTCGGTTACTCCATTGAACTTTGACCATTGGGATACGCCTATTTCGAAGAACTCGCTCATATCTTTCTAAGATCTGAATGGGTTTTTCCTCATATGACAAATCAGGTCTCAGCTCTACCTCCTCAACCTGAATGATGTAACCTGGATCTGGACGGTATCGCCTCAACATTGATACATGAAAGACATCATGAATACGACTGAGTTGGGGAGGCAACTCAAGCTGATATGCAACAGGTCCTACCCTCTTCATGATACGAAATGATCCAATAAATCTTGGACTTAATTTACCCTTACGCCCAAATCTCAGTACTTTCTTCCATGGGGATACCTATAAAAAGACTTGATCTCCAACCTCAAATTGAATATCTTTCCTCCTTTGATATGCATAAGACTTTTGTCTATCAAATTCCTCTTTCAGACGGTCACGAATCAGTTTGACTGTGTCCTTCGTCTCGCTCACGAACTCAGGTCCCAAAGTCTTCCGATCACGCAACTTAGTCCAACAGATCGGAGTACGACATCTATCCCCATAGAGTGCTTCGTAGGGTGCCATACGAATGCTGGTCTAGTAACTGTTATTATAAGCAAATTCAGCCAACGACAAAAAGTTCTCCCAGCTACCACGTAAATCAATTACGCAACCCCGCAACATATCCTCCAAAATCTGAATCACTCTCTCAGATTGACCATCAGTTTGTGGGTGGAATGATGTACTATAATCAAATCTCATACCCAAAGCCGTACGTAGCACCTTCTAATTTCTCGAAGTAAATCTAGGATCTCAATCAGAAATAATAGACAATGGAACACCATGCAATTTGACAATCTCCAAAATATACAATCTCGCCAGCTTGTCCAAAGTATAATTTACCCGTACAGGAATGAAGTGAGCTGACTTGTAAGTCTATCAATAATCACCCAAACTGAATCTTTTTTCGAAGGAGTCATAGGTAAGCCAATAACAAAATCCATAGTAATACGCTCCCATTTCCATTCAGGAATCTTGATAGGCTGTAACAAACCTGATTGATGTTGATGTTTTGCCTTAACTTGTTGACAAGTCAAACAATTAGCCACAAAATTCGAGATGTCATTCTTCATGCCGACCCAATGATACCTCTCTCTCAAATTTCGGTACATCTTATCTCCACCGGGGTACATAGTATATGGACTACTGTGAGCCTCATTAAGAATAATCTGCCTTAACTCAGCATCATCAGACACACATTATCGACCCTTAAAGAATAAAACTTCATTCTGATCAAGGGCGTAATCTGAGCTTGCCCCCTGCTCTACTTGCTCAAAGATGGATAGCAAGGAGCTATCAAGGGGCTGCTTAGCTTTAATTTCATCAACCAAAGTCGGCTTAACTTGTAATTCTACTAACAAAGTGCCATCGTCATATAAATTCATCCTGACCATTAAACACCTCAACTCCGATACCACATTTCGACTCAAAGAATCTGCTACAATGTTAGCTTTACCAGGGTGATAATCAATCACGCAATCATAATCCTTTAGAAGCTCTAGCCAGCGTCGTTGTCTCAAATTAAGCTCATTCTGGGCCAGAAGATACTTTAAGCTCTTATGATCAGTGAAAATGTAACACTTCTCTCCATAAAGATATTATCTCCAAATCTTCAAGGCACAAATCACTGCTGGTAATTCCAAATCATGGGTTGGATAATTACACTCATGCGGTCGCAGTTGACGGGACGCGTAAGCCACTATTTTACCCTCCTGCATTAGAACACAACCAAGTCCTGAGTGTGAAGCATCACTATACACTGTAAAATCCTTCTCGGACTCTGGTTGAATCAACACTGGTGCTTGAGTCAAAACCACCTTTAATTTCTCAAAGCTCTCCTGTTATTCCTCGCCCCAGTTAAACGACATGTTCTTTCTTAACAGCTTTGTTAAAGGAGCATCAATGATCGAGAAGCCCTCCACAAAAGGTCGATAATATCCAGCTAATCCCAAGAAATTACAGATCTCAGAGACGTTCTTAGGACGTTTCCAATTCACAATAGCTTCGATCTTGCTTGGATCAACCTGAATACCTCACGCATAAATAATATGCCCCAAAAACGACACTTCTTGAAGCCAAAACTCACACTTGCTTAATTTGGCATATAGACGATGCTCTCTCAAGGTTCGCAGAATGATCTTCAAATACTCGTCATGCTTTGCTCCCGTCCGAGAATAGACTAGAATATCATCAATAAAGACAATCACAAATTGATCCAAATATGGCCAGAACACACGATTCATCAAATCCACGAAAGATGCGGGAGCGTTCGTCAACGCAAAAGGCATTACTAAGAATTCTTAATGACCATATCTAGTGCGAATGGCCGTTTTTGCATCATCGGACCCTTTAACTTTCAATTAATAATACCCCGAACAAAGATCAATCTTAGAGAATACTGTAGCTCATCGCAATTGATTAAATAAGTCATCAATCGTCGGTAGTGGGTACTTATGCTTGATCGTCATCCTGTTCAACTTCTGATAGTCAATATATAGCCTTAGCGACCCATCCTTCTTTTTCACGAACAGAACTGGAGCTCCCCAGGGTGAGGTACTATGCCGAATAAATCCTCGATCGAATAATTCTTGCAATTGGACCTTCAACTACTAAAGTTCCTTTGGTGCCATACGATAAGGTGCCAAAGAAATAGGTGCAGATCCTGGATAAGTCTCAATCTGGAACTCTACCTCTCTATCAGGAGGTAACCCAGGCAACTCTTCCGGAAGGACATCAAGAAACTCGCTAACTGTACGAATCTCCTCAATCGTGGACAAAGAACCTTTAGTGATCAAAATACAGGTAATAAAAGTCTCATATCCATTCCTTATCATACGATCAATTTCCATAGCTGAAACTATATTGGAGAGATAACCATGTCATTCACCAATTAACACAACAGTCCGACCATCTGAAGTCTTCAGAGTTTATCTTGTGTTTATTCAACAAATCCATCCCAAGAATTAGATCGAACTCTTCTAAAGGAAGCTCCATAAGATCAGCGAGAAAAATTTCTACCTGAACCTCCAAAGGACAACGCCGAAATACTTTATTCACTAATACTGCATATCATACTGGTCTCGTAACCGTAACAGTATTATCAGTGTTCTCAATCAGAATCTGAAGGTTTCGAGATACTAAACTCGATACGTAGGAGTGGGTGGAGCCATTGTCCAATAATCCAAAGTATGGGATAAAATAAATAGTAAATGTACCTGCAATAACCTCAGGCTCATCTTTGTCATCCCGACGTCTAGTGGCGTAAACCAATGCTGGCTGTCTAGCCTCAGAAACTCTTGGCCCTCTATTCTGCTGAGGTCGGGCTCTATTGTCTGTTCTGGACGCTGATCGTCGAGCCTTTCATTGACTATGATCTCTAATTGGGGTCTATACTGTAGTATGAGAACGCACAAGAGTCTGTGTAGCGGTCTGCTTAGACGAATATAGCTGAGGACAATCCCTCCGAAAATTACCACTAGATCCACAATGAAAACATGCTCCGGTCTTCTTATAAAACTCTCATGTATGTCGTTTACCACAAAAGTCACAAGGAGGCACTTGAAACGGAACCGAAGAACCAGCTCTACTAATAGCTGAAGGTGAAGATGCTGCAGGCCTGAAGTGTGTATTGCTCCTCTGAGGGGCCGAAGTACGAGTCTTGTTACCGAACTGTGCAGATGATTCAGTAGGGCCAAAAGATTTCTTAGATCGTTCTTGATCAACACACTCTCTACCAGAAGCTAAGGCCTCCATCTCCTCAACATCCTTAGCTCTGCCCACCAGCACATCAAAAATCTCATCTTGGTGGGTAAGAACCTGCCTACGTAGCTCGTTTCTGAGTTCGAGGGAAAATTTACGGCATAGATCTCTCTCGGTAGACACCAGACTGATTCCATGCTTTAGCAATTTCAAGAACTCTATCTCATACTCTGAAACAATCATGTCACCCTGAACCAGGTCCTAAAACTGCTGTCATCTCTGAACTAAATAATGTTCTCCCAGGAAACGGCTCCTAAAGCACTCCTTAAAGAAATCCCACGTCAAACAATCGGTCGAAACACTACTGACCATTGACTCCCACCAAGTGTGTGTATTGCCATCTAACATTGCTACTGCACCCAAATATCTCTTAGTTGGGTCCAAACCTAACTGATCCATGCATCTTTCAATATCCTTGAGCCAATCTTCTTCTTCAGTAGGAACTCCACCAATCTGTCCCCTAAAAGTTCTAACTCCATTGGTAATAAGAGTCTGGGAAATAGGCACATCGGATACAACACCAACAGCTCTGACCATTCCTTGTATCAACTGCATAAATTGTCTACCAAAATTCTCATCAAGTGCAACTCTGGTAGAATCAGTCTCAATATCGGTAGCTCCTATGATCGATGTAGTCATGCCAATACCAGCAGTAGGAGGCAAATTCGTCGGGGTCGTAGGAGCATGATCACCTATCGGAGGTGGGGGATCTACTCGAATCTCATCGAACGGGTCTGCAAATCTAGCCACTCGACCTCGTCCACGGCTAGTTCGATGTCCACTTCTAGTACTCATTTTGTTGGATCTCGAGTTTACTACAGAAGATAAAACTTAGAGTTAGATAAGCACCTGGAGTCTCGAACACAGTTAAATCGTAAAATCTTAGTGACATGGCCTTAGTAACTTATTTTGTAAAATATTTCAAAACCGTATTTTCAATTTGAACTCATACACAGTCCGAGGTTTAAAAACCAAAAGCTCTGATACCAATTAAATGTCATCACCTAGACCCAGCCTATACGTTTCAACTAAGTCTAGTGGATCACATTCATGATTCTTAAAGACATTTTCCGAAACTGTTATTCAATCAATGTAAAATCACATTATAAATAACATTTATGAAATTATAATAAATTATACTATAAAAACCCAACTCATAAATATAAAATTAAAAAGTAACAAATTAATTTAAAACATGTCTTAAAAAAATCCAAATTACGATAAACCGAATATAAATAGCAAAAGAGTATTCATTATAAAATCCAATACTTTAAAATAAGGCCCATGTTACCAAAATAGAGTCAACTTGAAAGATAAAAACATTACAATCAGATATACTTCAAGAGATATGTTGATCCTCCAAGTGCTCGATCAGGGGTACCTAACCAATAGTATCTGAAAGCGGAAAACATTTATGAAAAAGTGAGATAGTCTCAGTGTGTTCCAACATTACTATAAAATTATGATAGGTACACTAAACAAGTCATAGTCTAGTAAATCTCATAAAATCATATTGCAGTAAATCCCATAAAAGAGTTACCCTAAGGGAACATCTTAGGGCCTGAAAGCCTACCCAAGATAGATTTCGGGGCCACGAGGCCTACCTAAGAACACATCTTAGGGCCGCAGGGCCTACCCGAGAATGATCTCATGGCCGCAGAGCCTACCTAAGAGTCACATTAGGTCCGTAAAACTTTCCAGCTTGATCAGAGTTGTACTTTATAAATTCATATCTAAAAACAAATACAATTTGCACCGTGATATAAATTCCATAAATCCATAAATATGGTAATCATATACCAGTTCAACCCAAAAATCAGATAGCAGTCATAATCCATAAACCATCACAATAAATCAATGCATCAATAAAACAGTAACCATAGAATTCAGTGTACCACATGTTAAAACAAATAAAACAGTTCAATAATAAATAGGGAACACACCTCGATAATAGGTTCAAACAATAGATCTAGTGAGTACTGGCCTCGCCACGCTCTACTACAGTTTTCGAACCTAAATCATAATAACACTATATTACTAATGGGTAACATAATTAATCTATGAAATCATAAGATTTACGGGTCATACGAGTGAATACTGGCACACGCGGTTTAACTGATCTAGAGGAGCTGGGTCTAGCTGTTGAGCGATCAGGAGAGTCTCTTGTACCTTCAAACATTAATAATTTATTAGTCTCAAGTCTTACTTAATCATTCAAAGCTAAAACTCTTAAGTACATATACATTTTTTGGGGTTGACTATCAATTTGGAGGCTTTCGAGTCTGAATTTGACCAAACGGATTACGAAATCGAAATCAGGACGTTAAAAAACATAAAATATGACTTTTCGAAAATTTGAATTTTTGGTCAAAGTTAAAGTCAACGAGTTTGACTGACGATTTGGAGGCCTTTGGGTTCGAATTTGGCAAAACGGACTTCAGAAACAAATTTGGGACGTCAAAAAATATCAAAATAGGTATACCTAGAAAAAGTCAACGGTCGTTTACTAGCCAGTCAACACCGGTCAAAGTTCTAGTCAACGGTGCTCACAATCAACAGTCAACTTTTACAAAAAATAGCACCTAAGAGAAATTAATTATGTATAGGCACCCTTTTAAAAATATTTATAAAAATAGTACCTTTTTAAAAATATTTAAAAAAATAACACCCTTTCAAAAATGTTTACAAAAATAGCACTCTTTTAAACATATTTACAAAATTAACACCCAGGATGGGTCAAATGTCTTGGATTAATTAAGGAATTCAAATAAACATAGGTGTTGTACTACCCCTTAAAAGTAATGGAACACAATTTAAGTTAGTAGATCAACCCTAATGCTATGTCAATACCTGAATGGCATAGAATCACTTGAATATGTGTTCGTCTTCTCAAGTTTGGATCGATGATAATTCTGGAAGTACTTAGCTCAGCTAAACTCTAGAGCACATTCGGTACTAAGAAGTGGATATTTGTGAAACAAATCAACCACGAATACCAGAATGGCTTTATTATATGACTAAATTAAACTGAAAGGAAGTACAATATGTATCTGAAATTTAGAAACATCTGAATTACTCTGGGAAAACTCTGAAGTAACCGGGATATACATGATTTCTAAATGAACTAAGTTACCTCAATGACTGAGGATTAAATAAGTGATTGGATGAGTCTGGAAACACTGTTGAACTTACATGATGAATTGTCCTTATGGGTCATGAACCATGAATCAAGTACGTTTGTATTTCCTGATATCGTTGAAACGTGGAAATGAAATAAAGACCGTAGGAAGATCTATTCAGCAATGATTACGAAGATGATTTATGGACAAGAATTTTTAGTATTAAAAACTGAATACCCTGGAAATGCAACAAATTGACGGGTCGACATACATTAGTTCTGAGAGTTGTTCAGTTTGAATTGTTCGATAGACCGATCGATCAACATGGATTGCAAATGTCTTGAATCTTCGTTTCTCCTTTATTAGCTCAAATCACTCTGATCATTCCTAAACACTTTCCTGGTGCACATGAAAACATAGTGGGATTCTAAAGTATCAACCTTAAGTGTCTGATTAGATCGGTTAGTAATCGATTCTCTTCAATAGGACCTTGTTCCTGGAATTCGATCAAATTGCACAAGTTTCATGTATTCATACTGATAACTACGAAATGCTTTTTAAAAATACTTGGATTCTCTAGTGTGTTCCCTATATATTACTTAATTGTTTTATTTGTTTTAACATGTGGTACACTAAAATCTATGGTTAATGTTTTATTGATGTACCGATTTAATGGTTATGGTTTATGTATTATGACTGCTATCTGATTATTGGTTTACATATTGGTATATGATTACAATGATTATGGATTTATGGAAATTATGTCATGGTGCAATTGTATTTTTGAGATACTGATTTATAAAGTACAGCTCTGATCTAGCTGAAAAATTTTTATGGACCTAATGTGACTTTTAGGTAGGCTATGCAGCCCTGAGATCATTCTCGGGTAGGCCTTGTGGCCCTAAAATATGTTCTTAGGTAGGCCTCGTGGCCCTAAAACTTCTTGGTTATGCTCTCACGCCCTAAGATATTCCCTTAGGTTAACTCTGTTGGGATTTTCGGAAGATCGATTCGACAACCGGAACGGTTTGCAAAGAGGGGTCGGAACAGTTTTTGAGTTTAGGGAGTAAGGAGTTTGAAAGATAGAAAATTGTACATCGATTTAGAGTGGTTCGACTTTCTAAACCAAAGTCTACATCTACTACCTTAGCTCCTCACCAAGGATTTTCCAACAAATTCACTAATTTGTTCTTTCTTTTGAGGACAAAGAGATAACCTTACAACTCCCTAGTTTTCCCGGTCTAAACTAGAACCTTTCCCTAGCTTTTATACGGGATAAGCTAGAACATTTTCCCTTTACAAAAGGATAAAATAAGTAAACAAGAAAACCTCTCTAAGGTAGGTGTTTACAAGATTGAGCTCACAAGAACAAAATATTTACAAGAGAAAGATGAAATAAGATTGAAAAACTCTTCTCTTGTGTTTGATTGCTTGGATAGTTGTTCTCTTACTTCTTCAAGTGTCATTAGCTTGTATTTATAGCTTGGAATGTGTTTTATGTCGTATATAACCGTTGGGGATGTTTTAGAGCCATTTGGGGATGATTTTTCAACTATAAAAGGATGCCCATAACATGGTGCATCGGTGCACTATTAAGGTGCATTGATACCCCTTCATTAAATTCAAATAAACTAGTCGTTACTAGCCGTTGTAGCCTTGGTGCATGGATGCAAAACAGGATGCATCGATGCACAGCAGGATGCATAGATGCACTAATTGCATTCGAAATGGAGTGCATGGATGCACTACATGGTACATCGATGCACTAATGGCAGGTGCATGGATGCACTGCAGGGGTGCATGGATGCACTTTGACACCCTTTAACATTTTTGCTCAAATCCGAATTTAATGGACTTTGAATTATTTTTGAAACCTTTTTAAAACTTTGAATAAATTCAATTCAAGTCCAAAAAAATTTTGCCTTTAAATTTGTTATATCGAAATATAATTCAACAATCTCCCCCTTTTTGATATAACAAAATATTTGAAAAATTGTTTTTGGCAAAACTCCCCCATAATAAAATGATTAATGAAAAAGATACCAATTGTTAACAAAATGATATCAATTGTTACCAATTGTTTGAAAATATATGAAAAATGTTAAGCTCCCCCTTTTTCATTAAGAAATTCAATTTTTCAAACCAAAACTTCTCCCTCTTTTTGTTATATCAAAAATAATTCAATCTTTGAAGTTCAAAATAACTTTGGAGAGTAAGTAGTAATTTTGAAATTTTAAAAATCATTTGGAAAATCAAAGCTCCCCCTCAATAAATGCATTCCAAACAAAATTAAGCTTTAAGTAGTACATGAAATTCAATATATCCAAGTATAAAATACTTTATGCAATATTAATTATTGAAATTAAGTACATATGCATAAAGTTTTCCAAAAATGTTATGCATTTGAAAATTTTGATATCAATTGTTAGAGATATATCATTTTCATTTAAATCACATGCATAAACATTTAAATTTAGGTAAAAAAAATTAAAATTTGTAAAATCAAAGTTTTTGAAAAATTTATATAAATTGTTAGAGAGATATCATTTGCATTAAAACCAATTTTGACCAAAATTTTATTATGGTGAACTAAAAATAAAAAATCATTAAAAATTTAAAATGTTCATCATAATCATTTTTTTAAACATACATGAGATTAAAAACAATGCATAATCATTTAAAATCAAAACTCATGCATGCATAAATCCTATGAGCAACCAAATAACTAAAATTAAAACATTAAGCTTAGAGGTTAACCATTCCTTTTCATGTGTGGCTTAGAGCATCTTGAATATCATCATCTTCATCACCATTGCTCCTACACACCTACAAGAGACATTCATTTCGATTTTGGTATCCAAATTGATTTGGATCCTTGGACGTTAGTTTCAATGCCCCTTGTTCCCTTAGGAACCCATACTTGTCTAATTTTAAAATGTTTTCCTTTCTTTAAAGGACAAGTATGTTCCAAATGACCATAAAAATGACAATGTGAGCATTTTGCCATTTTTAAACATAATAGGTTATTTTTAGAAATCAATTGTTTTTCTTTTGTTAAGCCTTCAAGCTTAACTCCTAACTCAAAATTTTTTTTCTAAATCATTTATTTTGATTGTTGAAAGCTCTAAATTTTTTTTCAAAAATTCATTTTGCTTTCAAAATCAACTTTTGCTTTCAAAATCAAATTATCTTTAATTTTGAGTTTTGAAATTAATTTCGTATATTTGGAATTCATGGTCTCAAATCTCAAATACAACCTATTAAAAGCATCTTGTAACTCATCAAAAGTAAATGAATTAAATTCATTTGAGTTAGAAGATACCTCGAATTCTTCTTGAGTGGCATGAGGCATAGGTTGACTACTTCATCTTCATCATTGGAATCATCTTCATCACTCCAAGATGCAACAAATGCCTTCTTCCCCTTTTTCTTTCAAAGAGGACATTCATACTTGACATGCCCCTTTCTTTAACAATTAAAACATATCGGGAGACTCTTCTTATTGGTTGATTCATGTTTCACTTCCTTGAAAATCATGAATCTCTTGAGTTCCTTCAAGAGCTTGACCATCTTTTCTTCTTGTTCATCATCGTCTTCATTCACCTCATCACTTGAATCTTGATAGCTTTCATTGGTGGATTTGAAGGCAATGCCTACCTCTTTCTTCTTCTTGTTTTTCTTTTCTTCCCTTTCTTCATCTTCTTTCACCATCATCTCATGAGTGAGAAGGGAAACAATTAGCTCGTCGAGAATGAGGGACTTTAAGTTTCTTGCTTCGATAATGGTCGTCTTCTTTGATTGCCACTCATTTGGAAGAGATTAGATCATCTTCCTCACAAGCTTTTCATTAGGTATTACTTCTCCATATCCCTTGAGACTATTGACAATCACATAAAATCTATCCGTCATAGCTTTGATGTCTTCATCGGGTTTCATCTTGAAGTTCTCGTAGCTATGGTTGAGAAGACTTTTCTTTGATTCTCTCACTTCGTCGGTTCCTTCATGAGTGACTTGGAGCTTATCCCAAATCTCTTTGGCACTGGAACAAGATGAGATTCTTCCATATTCATTTGGGCCTAAAGCACATAATAGAATATGTATAGCCTTAGAGTTAAGCTGGAAATTTTTCTTCTCTTCTCTACTCCAATTGTTGTACTTGCCGGGTGGAGAAGAGTAACCGTCCATGATTGAGTTCCAAGCTCCTAGATTATAGGATTGAATAAAGTACATCATCTTATTCTTCCAATGTGCATAATTTTCTCCATTGAAGAAGGGTGGCTTGTTGACCGGTTATGAATCCATAATAGGATTTTCTTCAAGATAATAAGCACCAGAGGAAAAAGTCATTTCTTTGTCGGTTGCGTCGAAAATTGGTAGAGCTTCTTCGAGGATCGTCTCAAGGTGGTTAAACCTTCTTAACGAGTTAGGCTATGATGCCAATTGTTGGGATTTTTGGAAGCTCGATTCGACAATCGGAACGGTTTGCAAAGAGGGGTCGAAATGATTTTTGAGTTTAGGGAGTAAGAAGATTGAAAGATAAAAAATTGCATAACGATTTAGAGTGGTTCGACTTTCTAAATCAAAGTCTACGTCCACTACCTTAGCTCCTCACCAAGTATTTTCCAACCAATTCACTAATTTGTTCTTTCTTTTGAGGACAAAGAGATAACCTTACAACTCCCTAGTTTTTCCAGGCTAAACTAGAACTTTTCCATAGATTTTACACGGGATAAGCTAGAACCTTTCCCCTTTACAAAAGGATAAAATAAGTAAACAAGAAAACTTCTCTAAGGTAGATGTTTACAAGATTGAGCTCACAAGAACAAAATATTTACAAGAGAAAGATGAAATAAGATTGAAAAACTCTTCTCTTGTGTTTGATTGCTTGGATAGTTGTTCTCTTACTTCTTCAAGTGTCCTTAGCTTGTATTTATAGCTTGGAATGTGTTTGATGTCGAATATAACCGTTGGGGATGTTTTGGAGCCGTTTGGGGATGATTTTTATACTCAAAAATTTTGCCCATAACATGGTGCATCGGTGCACTATCAAGGTGCATCGATACCCCTTCATTAAATTCAAATAAACTAGTCGTTGCAGCCTTGGTGCATGGATGCACAACAGGATGCATCGATGCACTAATTGCATTCGAAATGGAGTGCATGGATGCATTAAATGGTGCATCGATGCACTAGTGGCAGGTGCATGGATGCACTGTAGGGGTGCATGGATGCACTGCAGGGGTGTATTGATGCACTTTGACACCCTTTAGCATTTTTTCTCAAATCTGAATTTAATGGACTTTGAATTATTTTTGAAACCTTTTTAAAACTTTGAATAAATTCAATTCAAGTCCAAAAATATTTTTCCTTTAAATTTGTTATATCGAAACATATTTCAAAAATCTCCCCTTTTTGATATAACAAAATATTTGAAAAGTTATTTTTGGCAAAACTCCCCCTTAATAAAAAATGTTTAATGAAAAAGATACCAATTATTAAAAAAATGATATCAATTATTACCAATTGTTTGAAAATATATGAAAATGTTAAGCTCTGATACCAGTTGTTAGGATCGAATCATTCATTTCTGAACAACTTCCCAGTGTGTCACCCATCCTTGGATTTCCCTAGTCCAAGCACGCTTAACCACAAAGTTATGAAGCGAATGGTCACCATTCCTTCTTAAAACCAATTGGTGATAAGTAGGTGGGTCATTTTAACCTCATATCTTTGTAGTGGGTAATCACCGGGTTCCCCCAAGCCAAGGTGGATTCTTGTGGGGCACCCCCCACAGTTTACCACGGCATTGCAGAGCACCGCATCTATAGCGTGCTGCAGACGGGCCTAGGGGCTTCGCAAGGCACACGTGAGCCTCGGTAGGTTAGGCAGTCACGCACCGATATCGTGCCCATACACGATAGAATCCCTAGGGTGATCGCTGAGCCCCATAACCCAACAAACTCTTTATACAATGGGTTCAACTATGGTTTTAAAAGATTTATATCTTTTCACTGGTTTTGATTGGAACACACAAGACATCATATTCAACCTCCTGAAAATGTCATACTATGAATGCTTCCTATGACCTAAGATCTTCATGGTTTCTACTTGATGAACTATTAGTGGAACCCCATATTATCCCGAAAATCGGTATACCTCTGATTCAATAAGGAAATTATATGGCTTTCCATTTATTTGCATGTCATGTAGCATCATCTAGTAGTTATGTATTACTGAGCTTTTCGAAGCTCACTTTATTACTCACCATTGCAGGTTAATGAAATTATACCAGTGCAGCTATCGACATCAATAGGGAGTTCTTCTGGCATTGCTTGCAGAGTATGATACATGTGATTAAGGGGCATGTAATTGTATTTGTTTTATATACGAGTCTGAAAACATGTTTTATTTTTGAACACCGATAAATCATTTTATGAATTACAGGTTTTAATAAAAGTTTTAAATTTTTCGAGATTTTTATAGAGGGTCGCTCCGATGGCCCTAATGTGATAACCCAGATCGGATTAGGTTACACGCATCGGTCTGAGGGGGTTACAATTATATATATATATATATATATATATATTTAATTACTACACACAATAACTAATTAAATACTCTATTTTTTTGAGTTAGAGCTTTAATGGGTTAGTGGGTTACTCATAAATTGGGCTAATTGTATCTAAATTTAAAGACCCGATTTTTTTTTTAGATTTTAAGATAATTTGAAAGTGGATTTTATCCGATCCGTATCTGATCCGGTTATCATAAAAAAATTCGAATATCCAATCCAAATTATCCTAAAACACCTCGACCACAAGGTATTCTCAACTTTTTTTTAAAGATACTCTCAAATTATTTGGGTCGCATGAGGTCAGTGTCATTTGTTTGTGACCCAAATTTATGATTAAAAATGTTTACGGTGCAATTTGTTTTAAAAAAATAAATAAAACTATGAAAAAATATGAGATATGTGATGTGATGAATGTAGAGGTTCTTGACCTGCTGCACATCCTTTCTTTACAAGATCACATTTCTTCTATTAAATATTGATTAGGAGAAAGATCTATAGCTGAAGTAGATTTCTTGTTACGTACGTTTTCTTTATAATCAAATAATTAGTTTTATAAATAAATAAAAGGGATTAGAGTAAGCAGTAGTTATTGAATAAGTGTATATTGTCTATCATTTTGCTTAAGCTTAGCATAATTGTCATGTAAATTCAGATTAATGACAATGGCCGGAGAGTTCTTTCTGACTGCTGCTTCTAAGGTCGTGGGAATAATGATGGTAGATTATCGGGTGAAGCCAATAGAATGTCGTATTTGCTACTTATTTCCCTTTACTAAGCTTTTTCGAGACTTCTGTCAACGAAAAAAAAACAATTTAAGTCGAGAACAAACTCGAGTTAGTGAAGACCTATGTTGCAGGGGGACGGCAGAGGAAGGGCGTTTCAAGTACTCGAAACGTCCCTGGTACGGAGACGGTCGGGGTACGTATCGGGGACGTGCCATGGTGACAGGGTATGACCGAACGATACGAGGATGTTTCGGTGCTCGTTGGTAACGTTTCGGGTACTTGAAACCCCTTCCTCTGCCGTCCCCGGTTGATTTTTGGACTCCGACGTTCGGTGCAATTTTTGGGTAAATTATCTCTGGACATAAACAAAAGAGAAAGGGCAGAAACAAAAGCAGATGATCAATGTGGACGATGAAAAGCCGAAACCCATCATTTGTAAGGTGGAATAAATCAAAACACTGCTGCCGCCATTATGATCGGAACCCACCTGCAGCTGATCTGGCTTATGATGAAAATCTGAAATGTTAGACTTCGCCTTGATTTCCGCCAGATCGATGCCCCATCCGAAGCTTCCGATATCAGCAATCCCCGTCGTATACAACGGAGAATTACAACCTGTAAACATGGTTTTCGTTGGATTCCATCATGTTTCTCCACAAATCCCTGCATGAAATTCTTCTGCCATGGTCGGAATTGTTCTTGGCTTGGGTGAGAGCTCTTTCCTTGAGAGATGAACGTTATTTATGTATGTAGTGTAGTGGAGATATATGTAATTTACATATATGGACAAATAGGAGATAATATTTTTATATATGCATCTAGAATTTATTTTAATTAATAATATTTTATATATTAAAATAAAATAATAATATATTAGCACAGATTGTGATATTTTTTTTGGTATATATAAAAGTTATTGGTGTAGGTTGATCGATGAAGATACTGTTAAATTGATTTGACGGTTATGTCAATATTTTTAACTTAATGGTTTGTTTAATCGGATGGTTGATACTTGGTTGAATATAAAATTGAAAGAGAAAAATGTTTTCCTCAACCTGAAATTTATGGACCACTGGAACTTGACCCAAAAAGAATTTTGTATGAATATGAATGTTTTACACCATTTTCTTTCTAGAGTTATAGACCACCTTAAATTTATGAATATTTGATTATGGATTTTATTATTCTAGAGTTAATATTATGGTTTGAATCGATTTGACATTTTAATATTGTGATTTGTTTATGGATTTTATTGTTCTAAATTTAATATTATGGTTTGAGTATTGATATTTGACTTTAATTATAATCTTTTTACATCTATTTATAATTTTAAAATTATTTTATATGACGTACCCTTATCGTCCCCATACCTTATAATTTTAGAAATTGCCGTCCCCGTCCTCGTATCCGTATCAGTGCAACATAGGTGAAGACTTTAAGGAGGCTAAACTACAGATTCAAACTCAAGTAATTGAGGACTATGTAAATGAATGGTTGACTGATGCAGGAAATGCTCTGAAGGATGCACAACGTTTGGGCAGTAAAATTGAAGAAAATAAGAGATGTTTTCGTTGGTGTCCAAATTGGAGTTGGCGATATTGATTAAGGAGATTGAGAAGAAGACAAAGGATAACAGAAAGCTTGTGGAAGGTTCCCATTTCGAACGAATAGGCCGTCGTACAGAGCTTCCCAGCTTGGAGCTCTTGCCGTCTGAGGGTATTATGACTTCCAAAACTTCAACTGCTGCTTTCAGTAAGATCATGGAAGCATTGAAGGATGATAAGATCAAAATGATCGGAGTGTGGGGAATGAGAGGTGTGGGTAAAACCGCCATAGTCAAAAAAGTGGGCGGTGAAGTCAATGGATTGAATCCAGTTATAATGTTCACGGTGTCTAAAACTCCAGACAATGAAAAATTTCAAAACAAAATTGCTGATGACATAGACTTAAGTTTTGAGAAGAAGACCGAAGAAGAGAAAGCAGCAGAGTTATGGAATAGATTAAAAGACGGAAAATTCCTCATTATCCTTGATGATTTGTGGAATGAGTGGAATGACGATGCCAACTTGAAAAAGATAGGCATTCCATTGGTTGAAAACGGGAAAGGTTGTACACTCATTTTGACCACACGTCGCAGGACAGTATGCGAATCTATAAAATTCAAGTTATTATTCTAATAGATGTTTTAGATGGTGTTGAGAGAGCTCAACACTCTCGTATTTGACAAGAACATTTTTAGAAAATGATAATACTTTCTTCACTGCTTTCATTAATCACAAACACTCCTTATATAACAATCAAGATTACAAGATCTTATCAAGATTACAAGAACTCAACTAATTGTAACTGCTCTAACAAGACTCAAAACTGATTAACAACATTAATTGATGCATCTACAGAGGCTGCAACCTGTTGCACTCGTGGCTCTAACAGCTCGTGTATGCTGGCCATTGATCAATCACGTACGAACACATCAGTATGCTTCCTCAACATGCAACGTGCTCCTTCATCATACTTCAACATTCTCCCTGTTTTCTCTCATCTCATTCTTCTCAGCACAGTTTCACACACAGCTTGGCACGAAACTCTTCAAAAGCATTTCGAGCTAAAGGCTTAGTTAACCCATCAACTATCTGATGAGCAGCAGAAACATAATTGACCCTCATCAGCTTAGCTGCAACCTTCTCACATACAAACTGTATGTCAAGGTCAACGTGTTTGGTGTGAGCATGATACACAGGATTCGCGCTAAGAGCTACAGCACTGGTGTTGTAGCACCATATGATGGGTTCCTCTTTCTGACAGATACCAAGCTCAGTCAGCAAGGCTCCAATCCACACCACGTCTGCAGCAGTGTCCACTACGCTCTTATACTCAGCCTCCATGGTTGATCACGACACAAACTTTTTTTTAACTCCAGGCTACCAGGTTATTGCCAACAAACACGCTATGTCCAGAAACATACCTCCTATCATCAAGGTTGCCACCCCAATCTGCATCTGCAAAGGCAGCCACCTTCACACCCGATCCTGCAGCAGTGAACACCAACCCAAAATTCATCGTGCCAACCAAGTATCGCAGGATTCGTTTAACTGCAGCCATATGCGATTGTCGTGGGGCATGCATGAACTGAGCGACTTTATTCACACAGAAGGCAATGTCGGGCCTTGTATGGCACATGTAGAGCAGTCCTCCAACAATGTTGCGATAAAAATGTGCATCGGTGATGAGGTCCCCATCATCACAGCGTAGCTTGGTAGCAGCTACCATTGGTGTTGGTGCTGTAGAGGCTTTCAACATATTAGCTTTCTCAAGGAGTTCCATGATGAACTTCTTTTGTGACAGTACTAGGTAGTCATTGGTTCTTTTAACCTCAATTCCCAGAAAGTATGAAAGCTACCCCAAGTCCTTTAGTGAGAACTTATCACTCAGTAGTCGAACCACTTCATCGACTCTAGCACTCGAGTGACCAGTGATGATGATATCATCAACATAAACGAGTAGGTATACATAGTGCATGCCCTCCTTCTTAATGAACAGAGATACATCAGCTCTTGATTCTCTGAACCCTATGCTCAACAAGCCATCTTGTAGCTTGGTACGCCAACTTCTTGGTGCTTGTCTCAACCCATACATCGCCTTTTTTAGACAGCACACCTGTTTACTTCCATCAGGGGGCATTTTGTTCGAAGCCTGGTGGCTGCTGCATGAAGATCACCTCCTGAAGGTCACCATTCAAGAAGACATTATTCACGTCAACCTGCCTTAAGGTCCAGTTATTCATTACAGCCAACGACAGGATGACATTCAACGTGTTGAACCTGACTACGGGGCTAAAAGTACCCCTGAAATCATGGCCTGGAATCTAGGAGAAACATTTAGCCACCAACTATGCTTTGTAATGGTGAATGGTGCTATCAGGGTTTCTCTTAACCCTGAATAGCCATTTGTAGCCTATTACCTTCCTACCTTCTGGAAGTTTTGCTAACTCCCAAGTACCATTGTGTTGTAAAGCATTATACTCTTCAAAAACTGTTGCCTTCAAATCTGGTGACTGAAGTGCTTTGTGTACACTACATGGAACATCATCTGCAGCTCCTAGGTATATTTTGGGTTTAAATATCCCACGCTTTCTCCGAGTCCCCATCGAATGATTATTGACCCGAACGACCTCATTTTCAGCGTCTTCATTTATGGTCGGGCTATGCACATCTTGTTTCTCAATGTCAGTGCCATCATTAATGGGCGAGCTATGTGCATCTTGTTCCTCAATGTCAGTGCCACTATTTATAGACGAGCTATGGGCATTTTGTTTTGAGTGTACTTTATGCTGATGATCTTCAAGAGTATCAACAGTAGGAACTTCAGGAGCAAACTCAGTTCGCACCACATCATGACTGCCAGTTGTACTTTGTAGATTACTCGTCGGTTTGTTGCTGCTAGTACGTGGTGACAGCATGTTACTATCATGTCGTGAAGGCTTCAAGTTGGCAACATCAGTGACCAGTTTAAGTGACTGAGATGTCTGCCCAATTGAAGCTGCTACAGGAGTTCCAGCAGAGTTTCCTGCAAAAGGAAATATGTTTTCATTAAATATCACATGTTTGGAAGTGTAAACACGCCCATTGCTTGCTAAGCATTGAAATCCTTTGTGCTGCAAGCTGTATACTAAGAATGTACACAATTGGGATCTAAACTTGAGCTTGTGCTGAAGAAACGTTCTTAGATGTGGAAAACACCTATATCCAAACACCCATAGTCTGCTATAGTCTGGTGTTTTCCCATGAAGCATCTCAAATGGAGATTTGTCTAGAAGCACCTTTGATGGCAGTCTGTTAACAAGGTGCACTGTGGTTTGAATAGAATAAGACCAGAATTTAATAGTCATGGAGGCTTGTGCAAGTAATACTAAAGCCATCTTAACTAGGTGTCTATGCTTTCGTTCCACTACTCCATTCTGCTCGGACGTATGGGGACAAGTGAGACGATGAATGACTCCAACTTTGTTTAACTCATCTGTTAGAGGATGAAGCTTGCCTCCCCAATCAGTTTGGAAAGCTTTGATTGTTCCACCGAATTACATAGCAACCAGCTTCTGAAATAGGCAAAAAGCAGTTAAGGCTTCAACTTTTGTTCTTAGCAGATACAACCACGTGAAACGTGTGGCAGCATCAACAAATGAGACATAAAACCTGAAGCCATTAGATGATACGTGTGGAGGTCCCCAAAGATCAAAATATACGAGCTTGAATTGTTTGTTGTAAACACTGTCCGAGCGAGGTAATGTCAACTTGTGGCTTTTACCAAGATGACAAGCAATGCAATTCTTATTAACATCATCAAGTGTTTTTACATTGATTTGTTTACAAATTTTAGCAAATGTATCAAAGGCTGGATGTCCTAGTCTTCTGTGCCAAATTTCTGAGGTTGTGGGGGAAACTATAGCAGTCTATGCTTCAACCAAACCATCTTTGCATTGAGTTCCACTTGCTTTGAAGGTGTACAGTCCATTGTACTCTTCTCCTTGCAGTAAAATTATTTTAGAGGCTTCATCTTGAACATAACAAGTTTTGGCATGAAATTCTAGTAATACACTGTTATCCCTAGCAAGCTTTGAAACAGAAAACAAGATCTTTGTTATTGAAGGAGCATGTAGAATATTACTTAAGGCCAAGGTTCTAGAAGAAACATGTAGTTCAGCTTTACCAACTAAATGGACTGGTAGATAGTCACCATTTCCTACCATCAGCTTACCAGGGTTGTTAAAAGCCGAGTGAGGAGTGATTGAGGTTGCATTAGAGGTGACATGGTGTGTTGCACCGGAGTCAATTACCCACTGGTCTTGGCCAGCAGACGCCGCATGTGCTTGACCTTTCACAACACTCTTGTTATCATCATGACGCGTGCTGCTATGGTTACAACAAGCACAAGCACTTTCATTATTTCCATTTACAATATAGTATACTTTTGAGGATTCAAGGATAGATATATGATCATCAATTGATATGCCATAAAAATCCTCATCAAATCTGTGCCAACATTGGCTGACAAGATGACCAATCTTGCCGCATAGCTGGCACTGAACTCTAGGCCGTGTTCTATCTCTGCCACGAGATCTCCCACTCATGTAAGACGAGTGATTAGAGCAAGACTGCTGCTTTTATCGGTTCTTATAAGAGTCAACCTTACCCTTGCCTTGTGTAAGATTAGCACTAACAGGTATAGAATCGGGTTGGCAGTCGAACCCTTAAAGCTGAGTTTCAGCATCAACAAGCATCGTGCATATGTTATCAAGAGACAACGTGTCACGCATGACAACTATAACTACAATGAAGGGTTGATATTCCCTTGTGAGGCCTTTGATAATACTTGCAACGTGCTTAGATATGGATACAAGACTTCCACATGAGCTCAAGGCATCAGTAATCTCTTTCACCCTTGTGAGATAAGTTCTCATGCTGTCTGTTCCTTTCTTGAGGGATTGGAGCTTGTAATGCAAGCTCATGACGGCAGTGGCAGAGCGATTTGCAAAGAATTGCATGACTTTGTTCCACACCTGGGCAGCTGTCTCAATACCAACGAATTGTGGAAGTAAATAAGGGCTAATTGTTAAGAGCAACCATGCCAACGCACTGTCTTGAGCCAAGAACTCTTCATGTTCTTCATTGACAGCTGCAACTCCATCTTTACCAACCACTATTTGTAGAGGTGGCAGCATTGTACCATTAAGCATTCTTTCAAGGCGATGGCTCCTTACTGTGAGTAGGATTTGTTACTTCCATAGCAGGAAGTTGGTTTCATCCAGGACAATGTTCACCCTTTTGTTGGTGAACACTTTAGTGTTTCTTGACGAGAACTCCATTGATGTGGCTGTCGATGAGATGCTATGATACATAGCAATATGAATAGCGAAAGCATACCCTAGGACGTAGTAGCGAATGATACCATGTTGAGAGAGCTCAACACTCTCGTATTTGACAAGAACAATTTTAGAAAATGATAATACTTTCTTCACTGCTTTCATTAATCGCATACACTCCTTATATAGCAATCAAGATTACAAGAACTTAACTAATTGTAACTGCTCTAACAAGACTCAAAACTGATTAACAGCATTAACTGCTGCATCTACAGGTCGATGAAAGAGTTTCAAGGGATATTGTGGAGGAGGTGAAGAAAGTTGTAGAAGAATGCAAGGGTCTAACTGTTGCGATCGTAACTCTAGCAAGTGCTTTAAAAGGTACTAAGACTCGTGAAGAATGGGAATTAGCCCGCAAGAAACTTGAAAATAGTAGATTAATAGAAGCTGGTAGCATTGAAGAAGAAGAAGAAACAAGTGTCTACCTGTGCATTGAGATGAGTTACCAGTATTTAAAGAAAAAGACAACCAAGACATGTTTCTTATTGTGTGCATTATATCCAGAGGATCACTCAATCAATGTGGAAAACTTGGTGCGATTTGCTTGGGCTTTGGAGTTATATGGCGAAGCTGATTCAATTGAAGAAGTGAGGATTCCAGTTTTGCAAGCCATTGAATACCTCAAAGATTTTATCTTATTATTACAAGATGGAGATGAATCTGGCTTTAGAGATATTGGAAGTTATGATCCCTAAACTCTAGCACAAAGCTACCCATATGATAAGTAGAAAATGCCTGTAGATGCTAGATAGAGCGATTTATATAACTAAGTTAACAACCTCTGCCCTTTAGAAGGTCTAAAGATGGAAACAAGTTGGTGTTTGTCAGCCAATAAATTAAAATAAAATAAAATAACAAGGAGGTGAGCTAAATCAATATTTTATTGAAGTCTCATCTTGCTTCTCGCTGTGTTTTTCATCTTCTCATAATGACTTGGGAACACTATGAGCCTGGAGAAGATAGATTTTTCACAAATTCCCGCCATTAAAATATTAAAGGCGCTTAACCATTTATAAAGTTTTTAGTCAGAAAGATTTTTATTTTATAAATTTAGGTTGAATGCAAGTAATATCTGATTAAAGATTTTTAAATCAATTGATAATAAATCCTTATATTCCTACCACTGTTTAAACTTAAAATATTTAAGGAGAATAACAAGTCCCTTAACTCGAGAACTATCAACTAATTTAATTTCAAGGATTTATATTTAATTAAAGATTATTATCTTAAATATATGTGGTGAAAAATATTCTATAAGAAGAATTTTAATGTTATCATGCATTTTATATATGGTTTAGATGTTAGAGTTTAGTTATCAGGTATAATGCTAAAAATAACTCCCAACATTTATTAAGATTATCATTTTGGTCTCTATTCTTTTTTGGAGTATTTTAGCCCATAGCTTTTCAATTTGAGGCAAAAAGCTCATTTTATAGATGAAAATAATTAGTTAACAAACGATTAACGCTCCAAAATAGGAGCATTTTTAACATAAAATGAAACATTGAGGGCTAAAATGTCGTAGAAAAAATAATAAGGGATAAAGTGATTATTCTGTCAAATATTAAGGGTCAAATTTCCCCCCTAAAACGAAACGTTAGGGGCCGAAATATTCTAAAGAATAGAATAGATGACAAAATGGCCATTTTGATGAATATTCAGGGGCTAATTTTGACATTATGACTTGGGATTTTTAAATATGGTAAATGATATTCAAATAGACATTTTTGTGTATTATTTTTTTATTGATTCTTTTTATAGAAGCCACTAATTTTATTTAAAATAGGAAATATCTTAAATTACAATGAAGATTTATAATCATAATCGTAAATTAATCATATAATTAGAACAATTTTTCTGTAATCATTTAAACAAAACTAGCAACTTAATATCACATAAGTATCGTACAAGGAAAGATTAAAATTTAACTAAGAATCTTGAACGAAGATATATACAAATAGATATGATCGCATCGACAAAAAATGGGAATCAAGCTACTGAAAGACCACTGACAAATCGCAAATCAGATTTGAGCGACGTGAAAGGCTATCCATGAACACATAACGGGCATTCGAATCCAATACGAGGATCCAAAGCAAGAAAGATCAACAATATAACATATATGTGTCACATTAATCAATTGTGTCGATGTCAAATAAACTCTTAACAATTGAAAACAACGACTAAACAATCGGAAACATACAAAAAAACATAAGAAAACGAGTCATACAAGTATACTTGTTAAAAACATATAATATAAGAAAATAAAAGTATAATAAAGAATACAATAAAAAAAAATACCAATTGTTAACAACAAATATTTTTTTAATTAACTATCAAATAATTTTTTAGTTATAAAAGAATGCAATTAGTGCATTATATTAAAACTATGCAATTAATGCATTATATTAAGATTTTTTAAGGAAAAAAGTAAAATCTTGAATAGTCCTCTTAATTTATTTTTATTTATAATTTTTTTTTGCATGGCCTACGGTTATTTTAAATAAAAAATTTCATATATTATGGATTCAGATAATGTACATTATAAATACATTTCATTATTCTCATCAGATTTCATAATCTTGAAATTATGGGTTTAAAATCTAGAGATAATTTATTTATAATTTATACTTTGGTCTTTATTAACTCTCTTAAAATTTTAGTGGTGGAGATGGGTAAATTTAAAAAAAAAATGAAACTTAAATTTGTTTGAAATTTTAACAGTAACGTAAATAACCTGTAAATTCTTTATTGTTATAAAATATTTATTAAATTTATTATTATTTTTAAATAATTCCTGTTATTTATAGATAATAATAAAATTTAATAAATTAAAGGATCATTTTATAATATCCTGATAAATTTAATAATTTAATAAATTTTAATGTTTTTAATAAATTAATAAATTTAATGATTATTTTATAATTTTTAAAATTATTTGATCAGAAAATCATTATCGTATAACTTAGGGACCGTTTGTGTATTTTACTCATTTTAATTTATGAGTTGCCAGCCCTTGTCTCCTGGGAGAGTGAACTTCCAAATCAGATCGTGTTACTACGAGTTATATATATATATATATATATATTATATATATATAATATCGTCCCCCGAAACCCTAAACCCTCCCTCTCTTATTCCTCCTCTTTCTCTATCAACTCAAGCCCTTACTGTACAACAATGGTGACTCCGTTTTTAAGCGAAGATACTGCCAAGGCTGTTCTTCGCCAGGTCAAATCACCTTCATCTTAAAGTTTTAAACTCTATAATGGCTTAAGAAATGGTTTTATAAAATAAGTTTTTTACAGGTAGAGTTTTACTTCAGTGATAGCAATATTCTAAAAGACGATTTCCTCAAGAAAAAGATCAAGGAGAGTGAAGATGGCCGTATCTTTTCGCTTTTAATCCTCCGCATGTTTGAGTTCGAAGAAAATTTTGTTTCTGTACTTTTTGATTATTTTATTGCATGGTGCTTTGTTTTTTTTAAGCTTTAACTTCGTATAAAAAACCAGTGGTCAGTTTGGCATTGATTTGTTCTTTTTCAAAGATGAGAAGCCATTTGAATTCAATGGCAGTGAAGAATCCAGAAGATGTACCAGAAGCTACTTTGAATGCTGTCGCTGAAACTCTCAGAACTTCATCTTCCCTCAAGGTTTCTGAAGATGGTTAGTTTTGTAAAGAAAAACCCAAATATTTATTTTTCATTTAAGCAAAGACATTGATGAGATTTTTTGTTTTGCGTTTATTTTTGTAGGGAAGAAAGTAGGAAGAAGCACTGAGCTATTAGAGCCTGAGGAATTGATAGAGCAATTGGACAGTAGAACAATTGCGGTGTCGCCGTTCGAGTTTACAGTCAAGAGGGAAGATTTAGAGGCCTTTTTCAGTCAGTATGCTAAGGTATTGATTAACAATGTCAAAATTCGGGTCAATTTTGTTAAACTTGTGGATGTATTATTAGTTAAATGAAAGCCAATGACTTTTTCCTTGCTTCGTTTTAGGTTAATAGTGTGAGGTTGCCTCGTAATGTGGCGAACAAGAAGTATTTTTGCGGCACCGCTTTGGTCGAATTCTCGGCTGAGGAAGATGTCAAAAAGGTTTTGGGACAAAGCTTGGTTTTTGCTGGTGCTGAACTGGAGTTAAAACCAAGTGAGTTGGCTTCGACATATGTTTGCTGAAGTTGTTTCGATGTAGAGTTCGGACAAAATTTTGGATTTAGAGTTCAAACTCATCTGCTTTTGACTAAATGGTTTCATTTCAGGAAGGATTTTTGATGCTATAAGAGAGAAAGAAGCAGAGGAGTCTGAACGAATTCGTCCTTCAAACAACTCGAATATTGAAGAAAAGTATGTGATTTATCACAATCTTCCTATGGCATTAACATAATTGTCGAATGTTTGTGACCGAAGCAGATGTAATGATCATTGCAGATACCCGAAGGGCCTACTTGTTGCTTTTACATTGAAGAGCATTTCGACCGGGGACTCCGTGAAGCAGGATGGTTCTGATCAAAAGAAGACTGCAGAAAATGACAATGGTAAAGAAAATATGGATCAGGAAAGTCCCATTGAGGAGGTTGATGAGAAGGAACGTAAATCTGCTGCATCAATCTATAAAGACGATATGAATGTCGTTTTACGTGAGGATTTGAAGGATGTTTTCAAGAAATTCGGCACTTTGAAGGTATTATTGAAATTGGTCTCTCTTACCATACATTTGATGTTTTTCCTTTATAAGTTCTTACCAATGGTTCATGTTTTTGTACCTCTGAAGTATGTTGACTTTAGAATTGGAGAGGATAAGGGTTACATTCGGTTCAACGAACCCGATACACCCATAAGAGCTCATACTGCTGCTGTCTCGGCTAAAGGTGGTCTGGTTGTAAAAAATTTCATTGCCAGTGTAGAACTGGTGACCGGTAAGGAAGAAACAACTTCCTTTTTATATCATTTAAACCTTATTCAGTACATAGAACTTTGATTGTTCATTGTGTTATGTAATTGCTTATCATCTTCGACTAGTGTTTCGATGACGGTAAAATATGTACGGCAAGATAATCAGATTTATTTGATGAGGAAATGTTTCTAGGTGATGCTGAGAGAGAGTATTGGAATCAACTCCGTTGTAACCAAGAGAAGCACAAGGGAAGCAAGAACCGATTTCAGTCAAGGTCAGTGCCGATACTCTATTTGTGTTGTTTCGATGATCGATCCCCATTGGTAATCACCTGCGTCTTTGTTCTTGATGCTTCTTAGGGGAGGGAAGAACAGAGGTGGAAAACGTGGCTGGGGTGGAGAAAACGGTTCTCGTCGAGGTCGTCCTAATAAAGCTAGAAGAGCTTGAGCCGTGTGAGTGATCTATGTACACTTCAAAAATTGGGTCTGGGATCCTTCTTGGGGACCATAGCCTGAGGAATGAGCCTGTGGTTCTTGTTTGTTTTGGTTTTTAGCGACTCCTTTATATTACGTGAGTCGATGTATATATATCTGTGGTTCTTTATGCTTTGCTTTTGTTCTCCAAATGCAAAAAACTCAAACAATGGTACAATTATTAAGTATATTATGCCTTCAACTTGTTTGATTGTTGAAATCTCGAGTCTGAATCCGAAACCTTATTGTTGTTGGCTGCTGAAAAGAAACCATCTATATGATCAGATCGGATTAAAGTCAGTTAATGCAATAATAAGGGACTGCTTCATTCAAGTCCCTGAATGATCTTCACTCCCAGCCTGCATCAAAATACTGCTTGACCCTGTTTGATGATTCCCTGAATCGACTCAATGACGCAGTGTCTGCAATGAATGTTGTTTTAATGCCATGTTTGACGATTGTTCAGGTTTAAGTGTCGGATATGTCTTATGATGGGCTGGAAGAAATGGAATGGACGGCCGGTGATGATGCAAATCCCATCTTCCTGCGTGTGCTATACTGATTGACAGAACGGGTTATTTGACTGAAATAGGATCCTATACGACACTTGTACCCGAGCATAAATTGATTTGAGAAATGATAAAATTTAGGCCTCCAAAGAAGCAAGTGAAGAATCCAGTCAGCCCCTTATCAGGCTTTGCGGTCGTGACTTGTGACCTAAGATAGGCGGGGTTGATGATTTGCTCACCAGCTTTGTTGAGAGTCAATTTGGCTGGAACAGGCATGGATTCACCAAGAAAGCTTTCAAGCGCAAGCCCTCGAATGGCAAGTATCACTTGCTGCTTCCACAACAGATGGTTCCAATCAGTTAAGCAAACATTGATTCTTTTGTTTGCAAAGACGTGCGAGCTGGAATCAACAACGTGATCATCATCATGAGGATGGAAAACTGCGGGAGTATTTACCATGGATTTGCAAGAACTCAAGATCACACCAACAAGCAGGAGGAGGAAAGATGCGACAATCAACAAGAAATGCACAGCAGCGTACTTTAATATCTGGGGCGATTGATACCATATTAGAGAACAGCTGTAAAAAGGAATTACTCTTTGTATTACAAGCAACATATGAATCATACAAAATGTAAGTATATAAAGACTTAAAGAGAGGATGACAATAGAATCAAGGTACTATCAACCATCTAGCCACATGTACTAACTATTTAACCATCTAGCCACGTGTAACAAGAGTTTAATATCTCTAAACGTTGAGATTGTTGTTCTTCCCAACATCAACAACCGAGTCTCCATTAGCCACTGTTGAAACAGGAACAAGAACCAAAGTACCTGTCAACACCGCTGAGGACTTAGTAGATCAAATCCTAAATTAATTATATATTATCTCTGTAGTTGGAAATTGAGAATTTGATTTTATTTAATTTACGATTCTTTTGATTTCTTTCAATTATTTTATTATTTTATTATTTTTTATTTTGTTTTATTCCCTTGTATATTAATGTTTGTATTTGATTGATTTTCAGATATTGAAATTTTGGATTCGTTTTAGTTTGATTTTAGTGTGGTGGTTGTTTGTCAAAGGTTTGAGAATTTCCCCCCCACACAACATGTGCATTACATAACATAAGCTCTATACTCGAGCTATTTCTTCTTTAAGTAGGAGTGAAAGCGACGTCTTCGTGAGAATTTATTCTTTGTGTCAGACCTAGCAAGTAGCTTTCGGGATTCATATGCCCTACGTCTTTGTGAGGATTTATTCTCTGTGTCAGGCATAGGGAAATGTGCCATCTCCAATTGAACTCGATCCGCTTAAGCCTATAATGGTTGAGGATTGAGAGTTTGGCTCACCCAAGGGGGCACCAACAAGGACAATTCGAGTACCTTTTACTCCTAGAACCAGAACTTTGCATATAGTAATCTGTAGAAACCCACCCGATCTAAGATCATACCGAAACTCTGTCCATAGGTACCCAAATAAGTGTACATAAAGGAGAAATGAACTCTAACCTTCGTCTTTTAATTTATTCGATAGATAATTTTTTGAAGAAATGCATGTGAACTAGAAATTATGTGGTTAGAGTTTTAATTTCCTCTGTGTATTTTATTCACTGTATTTTATGATTCATTTACCAGTTGAATTTAATCTTTTCGTTTTTCACTAACATGCATTTCCTCTCTTTGATTATTATTTTTGCTAACATCTTTTCCTTGCCATGTTGCTTTATTTTGTGCATAAACATATTGTTAATACCCGAGTTATTTATCAAAATTAGAAGGATTTTAAAACAACAACGTCACACGAAGGGGTAGATATTTTCATCTACTTCGACATATTGGGACGTTGTGAGTTCTTTAAAAGTTGTTCTAGGATAATTACCTTAGAATTAACACATATTTTATACATGTCATGTTGTAGACGCTCATTTTGTCCGGGCTTTATTCTAGTTTTGTTTGGTTCATGCTATATTATTATTAATCATGGGTGTTTAATATTATTTATCATATCTGATTATGTGTGCATGTCCATATGTATTTTTATGGTATAACGTATATATATAATTGAATGAGTGTGTGTAATACATATAATATGCTATAAATATTACATATTTATGTAAGCAAAAATAAAATGGTAGTGATATCATTCAAATTTTACAGGCCAAAGATTATATGCATGACCCAAACAGGGGCCCGAATCAGAGCAAACCTATTTGGTCGTAGCCCAAGATACAACTAACCCAGCAAGTGTAGGCTCAAGAGTGGAGATAACACCAAAATCTTCAGCAGTTTCTTTCCATCCAATAGATGCCAGACGAGTCCCATAACCGTGCAACCGTTTGGAGATACCTGCAACAAATAAGGGACGTGGGGATATCCATAGGAAGAAGGAAAATAGCCACTCATCATCAGCAAAAAGGGGGATACGGGAAACATTAAACAGACAGAGGGATATTATCAAAAAAAGGGAGGAGATACTTGAGCCGGGATAGACCATTACGAGAAGAATAGAGATTTTTATTTGTTTTTTTAAATACAATAGAACAAATAGAAAGAAAAGTGCGTGTAAAAGTTTTCTTTCCCATATTCAGAGATCAAACGGTGTAAACAACATTCCTTCCCTGTATTCTAGCACAAGCAGTGAGTTTCGAAAGCTATACTAGCAACCCATAAACAGGTTTTCCTTTATTTTATTATCATTATTTATTTCCTTTCTTTACCTTTGAAATGTTCATTCATGTATGGGTTTTGTAATTTTCTTTCGAAACCTAGAAAATAAGAAGAAAAAGGAATCAGAGAATTACCTTAGTTGTGCGACAATAGTCTCGGTGGGATTCGACTGATAGAGATAGGGACTGGGGCTAGAGTTACAAAACCAATCAGAGATTAAAACAGAAAATAGTAAAATAAAATTAGGAAGAAGGGTCCTTACCGGAACTATTGAGCACGGTTGCGGCGGTGTTCAAAGGAGAGTGTAGCATCGTGCGTGGTCGAGAGTTAGGGGAGAAGAGAGGCGTCGTTCGAAGTGAAGAGAGGGAATGAGATTTTACCTAGTTTGTTCGAGCCTTTGTTGGAGTGGGTTGGCTTTGATGGTTGTTAGCAGTGGCTGATGTTTAGAGCTTTAGAGTTCGATCGAACCAGAAGAGGAGGGGGTGGAAGAGAGATAGGAGAAAGCGGCGAGGTGAGCTGGTAGAAATGATAATTAGGGATTTTGTGTTTTTTAGCCTAAGGATTTTAAACTGAAGCATCAAACGACGTCGTTTAGGGCACCCATTTCCTTCGTCGTTTATTCCTCGTATGAGCCATTTAAGTTTTACTTCTATTTCATTTTAGTCCTAGAATCGAGTCTGTAATATTTTTAATTTGTTCTTTATATTTTACGCATATCCAATTTTGGTCCTGAGTATTAGTGTATTTAATATTTGTTGTTTTTAGACATTTGACCTTTATGTTTTCATATGTTTCTTTTTAGTCCCATACATGTTATTGTGTTTATTTCAATTTCGGTACATGGAATGTGATGATTTTTGTTTTATAACTTGATTTGTGTTAAATTTATGATTTTAATTTTAGAGCTTTATACGCGTTTATTTTCATTCCTTGTGTTATTATCTTGTCATGATAATCTATGTAAAGCTATTATTACAAAATAGGGTTTAATTAAATAGGTGTCACATATGCTTAAAAAATTATATGTAAATTTAGTAGTTTGTAATAATTAATTAATTTGTTACATATGTGTGTTAATAGATATAAATTTTGATTTAAAAAAAAAACAAATTAACATCGTGAACATTAATAGAATATATGTTTTTCATTAAATCCGAAACTTCATTAATTTTTAATCGTGTTAATATTATTTTCTTTATTTACATTTGCTTTGACATGCTTGTTTCATTTTATTAATTAATAGTGTTGCATTGTATGGAATCCTCATGTGCATAACTCGACTTATCATTACATAATTGTATTAAGGGTAATACCATTTTAATTTAAAATTATTTTAAGTGGCTGTCATAACGCATTTGAGGTCTTCTTTTAATAATTTTAAAATAAAAGTGTATCCCATTAGTGACGCCTAAAAATTGATCCATCACTTTAAAATTTGGGAATGGAAGAAAAAGAAATGTTCGTCTATTTAAATTTATCGAGAAAATGTTGTTATAGCTTTTAAGATCTGGTATCGATATTTGTAAATAATCGAGCATTTTTTATCTTTCTAAAACGACTCGGTAATTTTAATTTAATTTATTTGAGTGCTTTTGAATGTTTTAAATTTACATCTTTGTTTTATGGGATCAAAAATTAAATTAAATTCGAATTTGTAAAGTTCATTGCAAAGATGTTAATTAATCGACTAGGTACCAATTTAGGGCGTTGTGGGGGTGCTAATCCTTCCCCACACGTAACCGACTCCCGAACTCATTTTTGGTAACACAGACCTTAATTTGTTGTTTTAATTAAAATTAATTTTTTTAAAATAACATAATATTTTTGGGTGCCCAATCACACCCTAATCAAAGATTGATGGCGACTCTTTGAACAATATGTTTTTAACATAAAGTGAATTTCAAATTTTTCGAAACGAGAGATTTTTAAATCGCATTTGTTTTTACATTAAAAATCAATTGAAAGAGACAAGTTAGAAATTGATGTGGTTTTCAAAATCTCACTTTTTCACCTTTCAGAAAAAAATCGTTTCGACAGCTTGACGACTCCGCTGGGGACTTTTTTTAGAGAGTCAGGCCGATAGTCGATTAATTAATTGTCTTTGCAATTGAAAATTATAAAATCGTTTTAATTTGGTTTTTGATCCATTGTTTGGTTTTTAATAAGTTTGTTTGTATTTTGATTTTTTCAATTTAATTCGATTAACTAATAAATAGCTGTACTGATTTGTTTGCTAATGGTTTCAGATTAATTGTGTGAATTTAGGAATTTTTGAGTGTTTTTATTGTGTTCTTTCGCTTTTCCTCACACAATGCACAGTTGCATTTTCATGACATGAGCTAAAGCCCCGCTCCGTCCTAATTAAGTAGGAGTGAGAGACTATGCTCTCATGTGGTTTTCACCTCCGCATGGGATAGTGGATCACTCCTGGAGCTCACACCTTATGGTCCTCGTGATGGTAATCACCTCCGCATGGTCATAAGGAGGTGTGTTCCCTCGAAATTGAACTCAATCCCCTAAAGCCTATGACCGACAAGGACTATTTGAGAACCTATTACTTTAGAACCGAACCCAACATATAGTGAACATAGAGCCAGAACTTATATTGAGCCAACCCCAAGCCTTAAGAATCCCGTGAGGAGGGTACACAAGGAAAAGCTTTTTTTTTTAGTAATTTATTTTCGTTTTTCGAATAAATGCATGCGAACTAGATATCATACGGTTAGATTTATTTTTTGAATAAGCATGTGAATTAGATATCATGCGGTTAGTATTTCTTTTTGTTAATAACAAAGCATGCGGGTATATATTATGTTGGGTAGAATCTGATAAAGCATGATTGTGTAGCCAGCATGTGTGGGTAGGATACTTGAACAAATTATTATCCCGACTTAATTTGGTTACACTCACATCAACGTACGCCAGAATGATCTGAGTGAGCTAAGAGAGGTATGGAGAAGATGGGAAGCAGCCGATAAGGAGATTTTTTATCAGTTGTATGGCGATATTCCTTATCTTCTAGATGTTTCTATTGACCGAAATCTATTTAGAGCATTGGCGCAGTTCTGGAATCCGGCTTATAGCTGTTTCACATTTGGTAGAGTGGATCTAACACCAACAATAGAGGAGTATCAAGCTTTGGTCCGTTGTTCGAGGTCCCAGATGGATAAAGTATATACCAAGCTGTCAGTCACTCATTCATTTAAGAAGAAATTACTATTGATGACCGGAATGAGTGAAGATTGGGTAGTTAAAAACATTAAGAAAAAAGGAGAGATAGTGAGTGCATCTCTTGGGCTGCTTTGAAAGAAGTAATTGATCATCACCCTGATAAGAGAAAGAAGCTTGACTTGTTTGCTTTAGGGATTTATGGGCTCGTTATTTTTCCAAATGTGCTGGGATATGTAGATGTATCAGTCGTTGATTTGTTTCTCTCTTGAGACAGATTCTCTTGAAACCAAAATCCTTGAATCTGTTTCCCTTGAAACAAAGTTTGTCTCCCTTGAGATAGTTTCTCTTGAAACACCAATCTTTGACATCGCTTCTCTTGAAATGAATTTTATCTCTCTGTAGACAGTTTCCCTTGAAAAAAATACATCTCACTTGAGATGATTTTTCTTAAAACCAACTTCATCTCGCTTGATACAGTTTTCCCTTAAAACAAAATTTATCTCACTCAAGATTGTTTTCTTAAAACCAGAAGATTTTATCTCGCTTGAGATTGTTTCACTCGAAACAGAAAATTTTATTTCGCTTGAGATAGTTTCGGCCGAAACAAAAGATTTTTAGAAACTAAGCCTAATTTTCAGGGGTTTCTCAATGTTTTCAAATGAATTTGAAAGAACCTAAGCCTAATTTTAGGGGTTTCTTAATGTTTTCAAATGAATTTCAAAGAAATTAAGCCTAATTTTTAGGGATTTCTTGATGTTTTCGAATGAGTTTTTAGAAACTAAGCCTGATTTTCAGGTGTTTCTTGATGATGATTTTTAATGAGTTTTTAAAAGGAAACTAAGCCTAATTTTTAGGGGTTCCTTGACAACTAAGAAACTAAGCTTGATTTTCAAGGGTTTCTTGATGAGTAAGTCTTTCGAGCATGATGCTTAAATCTTTCGGGTCATCTATAAGTCTTTCGAGCAAGATGATAAATCCTTCGGACCATCCATAAGACCTTTGGGTCGGATGTTTTCAACATTTCCTTTGCTCGATTCACAACATTTCGAATCAGCCCCACCCCACCAGAGGTGTTAACATTTCCTATTGCTTGATTCACAACACTTTGAATCAGCTTAAGTCATTTGGGCCATCAATAAATCTTTTTAGCATGATGCTTAAATCCTTTGGGGTCATCTATAAGTCTTTCGAGCAAGATGATAAGTCATGCGGGCCATCCATAAGACATTCGGACATGATGTTTTCAATATTTCCTTTGCTCGATTCACAACACTTTGAATCAGCTTAAGTCCTTCGGCCCATCCATAAGACTTTCGGGCAGGATGTTTTCAACATATCCTTTGCTTGATTCACGACATTTCGAATCAGCGACGCCTCACTTGAGGGATCTTCGTCTCGTTTGAGACAATTTTACTCGAAACAAAATATTATCTCACTAGAGATTGTTTTTTCTTAAAACAAACTTCATCTCACTTGATACAATTTCTACTCAAAACAAATTTTGTCTCCCTTGAGACAGTTTCTCTTGAAACACCAACCTTTGAGATTTTTTCCCTTGAAACATGTTTTGTCTCTCTTGAGACGTTTTCTTTTGAAAACATCATACACTTAGACGACCATAACTTTTCATCACGTATGATCAGTGTCGTCCCCCAACAAACATATCAAATTTCCAAAAAAAAAAAAGAACCAAAAAAAAAATTTGTTGTCTTTTTCGTCTTTGCCATATTATTGTTAACACAAGGATGTACAAAGAGGGGCAGCTGTATACACCCGTTTTTGTCCAGGTCTCAAAAAATATTATTATTATTATTATTTACGCCTGTTACATTATTTTGCAGGTCCAATTAAGGTCAGCCCCAACAACCCAAAATAGAGCCCAAACATGGCCCAACACCCGATCTGGTTCAAGCCTGTAAGACCTGACCCGTTTCAAGTCCCCATTCCCTGCTCCAACCCATCCACCAACTACTGCAACAACCCCCCATATTTCTCTGCTATGGCCATCTCTAATACACCAATGGTCAACACCAACTCACTGCCAATGCTATACCTTGCCACTAAGCACATCAACAAAAATTAGCAATCAATTAAAAACAAGGGGATGAAGTCATTTGAAAGAGGGAGGAGGGGGAACAAAAAACAAGCAGTGGGGGAGAGAGGGAGGTTCGAACAGAATCGAACAAACAAAGGGAGGGACTTTCGGGTTTTCTAAACAATGTAAGGGGATAATCTTCATCTTTTTCAAATGAAGCATTATAAAAAATTATCAGCAATAAATAAAAAAAGTTCAAGCAAATTTCTTTTTTATTTTAATTTTTTTTCTCTTATTTCGAAAAATAACAACACACTCAAATTTGAGGTTGATCGAACGATGGACGAAGACGATCGGAGCTCGGGAAGGCTAAGCGATTTTCGGCCCTTTTGCGACAAACGGAGCAGAGTCTCCCGAAACCGACCCCAGATCGGAGACGGGGAGGCCGAGACGGACCTCCCGGTGTAATTTTGTGGCCATTGGCCACCGACGAACGACTGGTTTCTAGAGACTCTCTCTAAATTTTTTTAAAACTAATTAAAATGAAAAATAAAAGGAAAAAAAAGAAAAGTTTGTTATTTATAGAAAACTTAAGGGGAAGTTACATTTAGGTCCCCTTAGTTTGGCATGCTTTTGCATATGAGTCACATGTAGTGATTTTTTGTGATTTTCCAATTTCTTTGTCTGTTATATATTCTTAGGGTTATTTTCAATTTAGTCCCTACATGTTTAGCGTGTTTTATGTTTATATCACTATATTCAATTTTTATTGTTTGTTTTGATTTAAGCTCCATATTATGTTTTATTTTATATTGGTCATTTATGTGTTTTATTTTATTTTATTTATGACTCTTTGTTTGTATTTATTTTAATTTAGCCACCATTTCCTCATTTATTTTATCATTTAATTCTAAGATCCGATTTTTACTTTTGTTTCAATATAGTCACTAACATGTTATATTCTCTGTTTTATTTATTTTAATTTTGGCATTTTACTTTCTGTTTCTTTTGTTTTGGTCACTAAGTTTGACTTTGTGTTGACTTTGATTTTATATCCAGTTTAATCCCCTATGTTTTGATTATATTAAGTTTTAGTCCTGTAATTATTACACAATTTAATTTTATTTTGTTTTAATACTCGTGTTATGTGATATTTGTATATTTATATTTTTTTATTAGACCTCTAAAATTTGTTATTCTTGGTATTTAGTCCTTATTTAATATTTATGATTGGATTTTATTTGTATTATAATTCATCATGTTTGTAAATTATCACTTATGTCCTTAATATGTATGCATGAGTATATATGCATGTTTCATATTTTTATCACATTGAATGCTTTATTTTTCTATCTTACATTTTGGTCCTTATGTTATGGTATGATTTTATTTTATTTAATCACTTATATTTGTGTGATAATTATTTTTGGTCTTTTGCTTTTATTGTGTTTATATTTTTACCATTCTAGTTTAAACTTTCATCATCTAGCATGATTAATATATAATTTGAATAAATTGACTTAATTTCTTTCTTTGGTCGAATCAAATTATTTTAATCTCGAATTCTTGGGAGAAATTATTATATTCTTTTTATTTCAGTCGGAAAGAGAAATATTATTCTTAAAGTATTTTAGGGATTATTTTCTATTCAATTGGAAATATTAGAATATTTTCTATTTTTCCTTAGAATTTCTCGTTAAATAAAAATTGTATGGTTGAATTTGGAATAATATGATCGTAACTTAAATTTGTATTCGAATTCTTATATTTCCACTATTAGAGACAATTTATAATCGATGGGTATCAATTTTGGACGTTGTGGGGGTGCTTATCCTTCCCCACACGTAATCAATCCCCGAACCCCTTTTGATTGCAAAAAAGAATAAATATATGGTTACTAGTTTATCTTTTAAAATGATGTTTTTTAAAAAACTCTTTTAAAAGAAAATTTTTAGGTATTCGACCTACCTAACCTAAAAGGTCGATGGCGACTCCTCACATTTCAAAACCTTTTCAAAGAAAAACCTCCAAGTCATACTAAGTTTTCCCCGCCCGGGCAAGAAACAGTGTCGACAAAGTGGAGTTGGTGAGTTCGATGAGTTGAATGTCATAAGCACCAAAAACAAATTACTCAAAACCAAGATGCCGAAAAAACGGTGCTTTTGAGGAAAAGCTAGTAGCAACCTATCTTCTTCTCTTGAAACACCAATTAGAAGCCTTGAGAATCCGTCTCCCTTATCAAAAATAACAATAAGAAGAAGAATAAACCATCAATTCATTTGATGGAGCTGACTGGGTTACCCTAGTTAGGAAGTGTTTCCGTTTGATTGATTTAAGAGATTAAGCATCCAAACATCCCGATGAAGTGCATCTCAGAGCCGATTAGATTGATCTTCATTCAAGGAGAAGTATATACGGTTAATAACATGATGTTAATACTTTAGTTTAGAAATATATAACTGGATATATAACTCACCTGCTATTTATTTGGATGTGGGGAATGTGACGGATTTTATTAAAATCTTCTCTTCCTCTGCCATCTCTCACTTCAATCCTTTCTTCTAATGAACTCTCCAATCCATCTAATTTCAGTTGTTGGAGGGTAGTAATAAGCCTCAACCCTCTGGGATCATCTTCAAGTTTGAAATCTCCTTCAAACATAAACTCCGGAGATGTGGCATTGCGCCTTCTTCTATCTCCCACTCCTCTAACTCTTGTAGATAAAACATTTCAAGAGAATGGAGTTGAGGAAATCCATCGGCAGAGCAAATTATTTTACGACCACCATATGCTCTGTAGTTTAAGCTAGAATCCTCAAACAAGGTAGCTTCTCCAAAACACCCATTGGACCCTGTTTAATCTCACATAACATCAAAGTTAACTTGACAATGCTTGGTGGAATACATTTCAAAACATTGATGGCTCCCTTGCGGATCTTCTTTCAACTCCCCTCTTATCTCTAGTTCGGAAAGGCGATGACACTGAGAAAGGGGTTCCAAGTCTGGATATGATTGGGTTGAACCCCTTTTAAACTGCATGAGATGCAGCGACATCAGGATAGGCTTCACATCTGCTGCTCTCTTAAATCCCATTCCTAAACTTCGAAGATTACTCAATCCAACCACTGTCTTACTGAATTCAATCAACTCCTCATCCACAAGGACCACAACTATCTATTTTAAAGTTTCAATACCTTTTGGCAAATACCTTGGGTGTAAACACATGTTATCTCCTATCCGATCCGAACTACGCAATACAATATGCCTCAAACGTTCCACCATGAATACAACATTAGGAATTGTAACGTATCTATGATATTTGAGGTATAAAGTGTGTAAACTCTTCAACCTTCCAATAGCCTGGGGTAAGATTATCTCGATACCATATAGTTTCAAATTCCTCAAGTGATGGAGATTACCAATTTCACTTGACACAAGCAATTCCGAACATTCGCTATCATAACAGTCAACCCCCTTAAAGTTTTGAAATTTCTGCATTTTGAAATCTTTAGTTCTATCAATCCCTCCTTTTGAAACAGCAACAAAGAACGTAATTTTGGATGTTCTCCCTTCAAACAAACATGCCTTTTATTAGGCTGAATAGCAATTCTTCGTAGCATAGGTTCTGCCAATATCACATCAGATTCATTCAATGGTGTCTGAACAATTCAAGAAATTCTCCTCTCGCTTTCTCAATACACAAATCCCTCAAGAGATCATGTATTCGACATGTTTTCACATTTATCCCTGTATAGTCTCGCCTGGCAACTTGAACCAAACTTCTATTCATAAGGTCTTCCAAGAATTGTTCGCTCAAATCTTCCATCAACGTATCCTTGCTTTCCAGTGATGGTGAAATGAAACCTTCATCGATCCATAGTCGAATGAGTTCCTTCTTTGATATCTCCCAATCTTCTGGATAATGACTAAGATATAGAAAACATGGTTTTAAATGATAAGGCAAATCATTGTAACTTAAAGCCAAGATTGCATTCACTGCACCATATTGACGGTCTTGTTTTTGGAACCCTTTCAAGTGTCCTTGGAAGATGTTTCTGTGAATCATCTTCCACTGGCCCTGTGTCTGTTTAGTTGCTAGCAAGCCTCACAACACAACTATTGCCAGAGGTAGACGACCACATGTTTTCACCATTTCTCTTCCGAGCTTCTCAAATGCTCTTGAGCAAACATGAGGACCAGTCTTATTTCGTGGGAATGCTTTTCTGATAAAAAGCTTCCAACTTTCATCATCAGTAAGAAATGGAAGCTCTATTGGAGAGTTTCAAGGATCTGCAAGTAAAGCCACATCCTTGTTGCATGTCGTGAACAGGATATTACTTCCTTTGTTCCCTCGCGGAAAAGCAGGTTTAAGAATATCCCAATGCTCAATTCTCCAAATATCATCGAGGACCACCAAGTACAAATTTTATTTCAAAACATCTGAAAGCCTTTTAATCAACTGATTTTTATTCAATTTGTCAATTGATTCTCCTCCGGGCTGAACTTTCAGCAGGACATCCTGCAAGACTTCTCTTGGGTTACATTGTTGTGAAATAGAAACCCAAGCCAAGAAATCAAAATGCCGCTTCACATCAACGTGTTTGTATACTTTTCTGGCAAGAGTAGTTTTTCCAATGTCCCCCATGCATCCGTCTTCTTCTGTCATCAACTGGGCCAGGACATCTTTGGTGCTAACCTCAAAGCTAATGACATCCTCTTCCTCAACATGCAAGAATGTTCTTCTTAATCGCTGCTGCATACTGGTAACACAGCTAGATCCTACTCCATCACCAGGTATCCCGAAGGCTGGAAGAGTCTCGCAAAAGCTTTTAAGTTTTGTTTGGATTGCTTGGATCTGCACTCCGATTTTGTGCTGATGAATAGGCTTGGTGAAATGGAGGTGAATAATCTCTTGACAACTCCATGAAAACCTCCTATATGTGCAAGTTTAAGAATGAAGGAGTCGATAACATCCTCAGCATCGTAAGCAAGACCTCTGATCTCCGACTCCTGATTGCGGAAACGTTCGCCTTGTTCCGACTTGCACTCGGCGTCCTTCAAGAAGCATTGCATTCGTTTTAGGTCATCCTTGAGGCTCTCAACTTGTTCTTTCACATCTTTCAGGAAAAGTGCTTCATTGATAAGTAAATCAGAAATCCTTTCAACAGCCAGCAACACAACAGCGTCTGCCATTTTCTTTTGTCGGTTGAAAACGGAGTCCGATTACCAACTGCTCTTCTTTGTTTTCCAAGTGAGAGATCAGCTTAATTATATTTCTTTGATTCTAATAAACAATGGACAACATATAAAAACAAAAACAATAGTTGATAATTCCACTTAATCTACTTTTCTTATTATTTTTCTAGCAATATGTGCACTGTTATTTTCTTCGGATTTAACTTTCTTACGATCACATAAGCGCTTCAACTGTTCAACCTCGATTTTCATAGTTAATAATACAACGTATAGATTTCTTTTTTAGTGGAAGGACAATGGAAATCCAGCTGTCTTGAAGTTGAGATGAAAAAAAACCACGACTATATAGTGAAATGTTATCTTTTATGAAAGGGTTAATAGCACGAATGAACAATTTACTTTGTCAAATATTCTAATGTGGTGTCTTTACTTTCTAATTGTTCAATTTTCTACAACAAAAGCTCCTTCTCCTTTGGTACAACCATTACTCTTTCTTTGCCTTCTTCTTTATCTACAACTGTTTCACCTGGTAAGCGGCATCATACAACTCAGCCATATTCGTCATCTACGACAAACACACTAAGAACTAATTTAAATGCTTTTTTTCTTCAAAAATAAACATAATTTGGACATAAAACATGTCTTGCAATTAGTTAAACCTGAGGTTAATGAGTAATAACAGCATGGGAAAGTAAACCACACAAGAAGTGAGAATCCCTCCCTCTCTCAGTAAATGCAAGCCTTTTGTTATGGTGAGGATTCCTCGACAATATCTACATATCGTCAACCCCACCAGCTATGTATTACGGGTATGACAATTCAGTGCCGTACTAAGTACTTGATACTTTCTCAACATGGATACAAGACGGGTACACTTTGATACTAGACAAAATCACTTATATATACTTGATCTTGATTCGAGACAAGATAAGAGGTATTATGATATTGATGATGTTGTGATGTATTATTACCTTATTGGCTATTGATATTGAGAGTTAATGATTAGGTCCTTAATTGAGGACCAGGGAAAACATGAGACTTATATTAATTTTAAGCATCATGTCTTCGATTATAAAACATAAATGTACTCGCAGCTAATTGCATATTCTATAACACTCGCAAGATACAATAATAAGGATTATATATCATCTAGTCTGATAGTTACAACATTAAAAGGTTTCATAACATCAAAATTTAATACAGATAACATCTTGTTATATATTTGTTGTCTAAATCTTAAGATATTATATATTTAATACAGAGAACATTAAATAATTAATATAGGATATTATTTTACATATTACGAGACCTTTATACATGTATATATACTGATAATGTTGATGAATAATAAATAAGGAACATTAGCCTATCTTTTATGGTTTCTATAAATCCTCTAGTTGGTTCCTGCTTTCAGTTCGATTTTGGTGTGGGTTCTTTTTTGCTACTATTCATTTTAATTTTTTATTTAGTTGTGTTGCCTCTTTTGTTTTTTCTGATATTGTTGACTATACGTTGTTGGGTCATCATTTATTATGGTGTGACTTTTGGCTTTAATGTACTTGACTTTTTTGGTCCTCGAATCAATCCGTGAGCTACAATTTGCTTTGAATTTGTACATTTTGATTTTGATGATTGGGGTAGTCGTTGAAAAATAATAAATTAATCGAATAAAATTTATGATATTTATAATAAGTTATCCATTCAATTATACATAATAGATTTGTAATAAATTTCTTCGTTAAAAAGTCATAATCTTTTTATTAATTTCTTTTCCTTTATATATAAGATAGTTAATACACAAATCTTAGAGATAAAGTTGCAATACACAAGAACTTAGAACTTTAAAATAAGAAAACACTTAGAATTATTTTTTAAATTTATTATTTCCGGTGATAGGTAAAGTCAAGATTGTGTTTGATTGATCACTACGGTTGTGTAAACTATTGTGATCGTTTGTTTTTGTATCATAAGATACCGACGTCCAACATTACTCAAAGCAACGAGGAGAGAATGAATTTGTCTTAAGGAAACTATTCATACATGTCTCAACAAAACTTTCTCTTCTATTTATCTGACTCTTCTCAACCGATTTCATATCTAAATATGAGTAAACCAAATCGTGTTCCTCTATTTTCATGTTATATTATTTTGTTTAGTTCGTTCAATAATAATATATGTTTATTATTATTATTATTTTATTTCCAGACTAATATTTTGTCTAACAATTTTAAGACATAATCTTTTTTATATATCTTTTAGTTCGAGATATACATAAGAAGCATAAAAAATTATCTGGCCCCAAGCCGTGTATAATGTTCATGGTGGCACATCTTACTATTTAATTCTAGACCTACAGACGGCGTACAACTTCAAAAAGTCTAATTTACAGGTTTAATGCCTAATTGCTAGTTGAATGCATATTTACAATGCAGATTCCTACATAAAGAGAAGTTTCACGTAAATGCCAAAGCATATTAGCAGATTAAGGCATGATGGACACAAAATTTAGATTCACTAACTTTTATGCATGTTGATTTGTATATAATCCTTGGCATGAGCTTTTTCAAGCATGGTATGGTGCTGGCTATGCGTTTGGCCAAAGCTCTCTTTTCACGTGTCCATCAACTTGCCATGATAGGGTAAAATTGGTGTTAAATGAGGGTACAAAACCATTCTATAGTGCCCTAAAGCCAATGTTATCATTGTATGGTAATATAGCTGCAAGTTTAAGATAGTGAAATGTTGAATAATCAGGTAAATAAAATAGAAAGAACACAAGAATTTTAACGAGATTCAGCAATGTCCTTACGTCCTTGGTGCCTTAGGCGATACTAGATTTTTTATTGAATATCTCAATGTCTCGTAGGTTTAGGTTACATATCCTTTTATAATAAATAAACCCTGATACATATTTACAAAAATAACCTAGTACCGTACCACCCCAACCCACATAATCGTAACCCCCACTACGAGACTTTATTTACCGGTATATTTATGTGTCATACCTAATAAATCTCCACCTTGGTGAATATCCTGCCCCTTAGGAAACATTCAATGTGGGTTGGGTTACTTTACTTCTTTAACAACTCGAAACATTCAACAATTCCAAGCAATGCATGAACTTGTCTGTCGTAACTGGCTTGGTGAACATATCAGCGACATTCTCATCAGTATGTACCTTCTTAAACAAACTCTCTCCAGATGCAACCAACTCTCTGATCTTGTGAAACCTTACATCAATATGCTTAGTTCTAGCACGATATACCTGATTCTTTGCCAAGTGAATAGTACTTTTATTGTCAGAAAGCAACTAAACTCTACCTTGTTGAACACCCAACTCCTTTACTAAACCAGTAAGCTATAAAGCTTCTTTTACAGCTTTAGCTGCTGCCATGTATTCATCTTTAGTTGTAGATAATGCCACAACAGATTGAATAATAGACTTCCAACAAATAGACCCTTCACCAATAGTAAAGACATACCTTGTCGTAGATCTTCTATTATACAAGTTACCCGCATAGTCTGAATCCACATATCCTATAACCAAAGGATTATCCCGCTGACTACCAAAAACAATTCCATGTCCCACAGTACCCTTTAAGTACCTAAAGATCCACTTAACTGCTTCCCAATGTTGCTTACCGGGTTTAGACTTGTACTTACAAACTTGACTAACAGCTTGAGCTAAATCAGGATGAGTACGTACCATTGCATACATCAAGCAACCAACAGTATTAGAATACGGAAGCTTTGCCATATCTTCAACTTCCTTATCTGTCTTAGGACACTGTTCGGATGAAAGCTTAAAGTGATTCGCCAATAGAGTGCTCACTGGTTTTGCACTGCTCATCGTAAACCTTTCTAGCATTTTCTCAACATAACCCCGTTGAGATAGCCACAGTTTCCTTGAGTCTCTGTCCCTGCAAATTTCTATTCCAAGAATTTTCTTTGCAGCACCTAAATCTTTCATATCAAATTCCTGACTCAATTAAGTTTTCAAACTGATAACATCATCCATGTTCTTCGCAGCAATTAACATATCATCAACATACAATAACAAAAAAAATAAAAGAACCATCATCAAGGCTCTTAACATAGACACAACAATCATACTCACATCGCTTGTAGCCAATCTTGATCATATAGGAGTCAAACCGTTTGTACCATTGTCTCGGAGACTGTTTCAACCTGTACAAAGATTTCTTCAATATGCAAACTAAATGCTCATTTTCAGGTTGAGTGAAACCTTCTGGTTGCTGCATGTAGATTTCCTCCTCCAAATCACCATGCAAAAAAGTAATTTTAACATCTATCTGCTCTAAATGCAAATCCCAACTAGCCACCAATGCAAGTACTGCTTGGATTGAAGTGTGCCTGACCACAGGAGAAAAAAATTTCATCATAATCAACTCCTTTATGCTGTGAGAAACCCTTTGCTACCAAACGAGCCTTAAACTTCTCCCCTCTTTTTCTGTTATTGTTGGTTTCTTCTTATACACCCATTTGCAACCAATAGGCTTCTTACCCTCAGGAAGGCGAACTAACTCCCATGTGCGATTGTGATTTAAAGACTCCATCTCCTCAATCATGGCAACCATCCACTTATCGTTTTCCTGACTAGTAACAACATCATGAAAAGTAACTAGATCATCACTGCTAACAGTAAGTGCAAAAGAGACCAAGTCTTCAAAACTTAATCTGTTCGGAGGCTTTATATTCGTCCGTCTCACCCTGTCTATGGCGAGACTATAATCCTACAAATCATATATAGCGGAACTACCAAAAGCCAGTTGAGAAGTTTATGTTTTCTCAATTAGAAACTACTCGAAATCCACCACTGTTTTGTCTTTCTTCTGCTGCAACATGAGTTGTTCATCAAAATCAACATCTCTACTTATCACAATTTTCCTCGCAACTGGATTCCAGAACTTGAATCCTTTGACACCTTTCTTGTAACCCAGAAAAATGCGCTCCTCTGATTTTGCATCAAGTTTGGATCTCTCATCAGCAGGTACATGCACATAAGCAGGACAACCAAAAATCCGTAAGTGATCAAAATTAACATCATGACCAGTCCATACCTCTTCTGCAACTTTCCGAGCCAATGATGCCCTTGGCGATCTATTGATAACATAACACACCGTGTTAACAGCCTCAGCCCACATAAGTGTTTGGGAAGCCCCGCATTCAACCGCAAACATCTGGCTCTTTCATTCAATGACCTGTTCATCCGTTTCACAACACCATTATGTTGTGGTGTCTTACGCACTATAAAATGCCTCTTAATCCCATGCTCCTTACAGAAGTTTAGAAACTGTGAATATGTTTACTCTGTACCATTGTCAGACAGTAAACACTTTATTTTTCGCCCTGTTTAGTTTTCTACCTCAGCTTTCCACAGCTTGAACTTCTAAAAAACGTCAGACTTCTGTTTCAAAAAATACACCCATTCCGTGAAAAATCGTTAATAAAAGTAACATAATACCTAGATCCACCCAAATTCGATGTCGTAGAAGGCCCCCATATATCATAATACACATAATCAAGAATCCCTTCAGTTGTGTGTTTCTCAATCTTGAAACGAACTTTAGTCTGTTTACCAAGAACACAATACTTGCAAAAATCGAGCTTATAACTTTTAACACCATGCAACAAATTTCTTTTATGTAATTCAACCATACCACGTTCACTAATATGAGTAAGACGCATATGCCACAGTTTGGTAGTATCATCACAGGACTCAACAGAATGAACTCCACCTACAACGGTACTCCCTAACAATCTGTAAATATTCCCTGCAGTCATCTTTCCTTTCATCACAGTCAAAGCTCCTTTAACAATCCAAATGGTTTCCCTATCCTTATCAGCCTTAGGGATAAAAGTATTCTTGTGCAATGTGCCTAGAGAAATCAAATTATTTCTCAAATCTGGGATATGCCGAACACCACACAATGTCCAAATAGAACCATCATACATCTTAATTCTGACATCACTAATACCAACAATATTACAACATTGATCATCATCCAAATAGACAGAACCAGAATTAACCGACCTGTATGTCAAAAAACATTCCCTATTTGGCGTGATGTGATAAAAACATCCAGAATCAAGAATCCAAGCTCTGTCAATTTAGTCGTTAAAATAGAGAGCATATCACCCTCACTGCAATCAGAATTGTCATCATCGACTACATTCACAGACTTGGATGAGTCATCACGCTTCTCATAAGTATGCTTTTTCAACTTCGGACAGTTTCACTTCATATGTCCTGCCTCCTTGCATTGTAACAGTGAATTGTCTTCTTATCCCTAGATTTGGATCTGAAATTTCGCTTCCCAGACCCTGCCTTCTCTGGCTTTCGTCAACAGTTTCGATTACCCTTGACATATAAGCTATCACATTGAGAGCTTTCCCCTACATTCTGCTTCCGCTGGTTGTGATCCAACAAGGCTGCAGTAATATCCTCAACTTTGATAGTCTCTTTCCATATGTAAGAGTAGTCACCATGTGTTCGTAAGAGGGAGGCAACGAACACAAAAGAATCATCGCTTTGTCTTCATCCTCAATTTTCACATCAAGCCAAACCAAATCAGAAACGATTAGATTGAAGACATTCACGTGTTGCCCTAAATCACGATCATGTTGCATCTTCAGCCCATACAGGCGCTGCTTTAGATACAGTTTAGTTGTTAAGGATTTGGACATAAACTGACTTTCCAACTTTTTCCAAATTTCATCTAGAGATGACAGATGCATGATGTGATACATGACCTCATCCGCCAAGCATAATTGTATGGTTCCTGCCGCTCATTGCTGCAATTCTTTCCAATCTTCCTCCTCCATCGACGCCGACTTTGTAGTTCGCAAAGCCTTCAGGATCCCTTGCTATGCCAACAGATCCTTCACCCTTGTTTTCCATAATCGGAAGTTACCTTGATCATCGAATTTCGTAACTTTGAATTTGGCTCCTGACATATGATATCAATTGTTGAATAATCGTGTAAAGAAAATAGAAAGAACACTTAAGCAATGTGCTTACGTCTCCGGTGCCTTAGGTGGCACTAGAATTTTTATTCAATATCTCAATGTCTCATAGGTTTAGGTTACTTCTCCTTTTATAATAAATAAACCCTGGTACATATTTACAAAAATAACCTTGTACTAGTATATTTATGAGCCATACCTAACATAATCGTAACCCCCACTACGAGACTTTCTTTACCAGTATATTTATGAGCCATACTGTTGAGTTAATCGAATGACGAAATTGGCCAAGAGGGGGGTGAATTGGCAATAAAAATTTTGTGGAAGCTTTTGCAGAAAATTGAAAGTAATTGCACAGCGATTTACAGTGGTTCGACTTTCTCAAACAAAGTCTACGTCCACTACCTTAGCTATCCACACTAAGGATTTTCCAACAAATTCACTAATTTGTTCTTTCTTTTGAGGCCAAAGAGATAACCTTACAATTCCCTCAAGAGTATACCCCAACTCTTGAGAACACTCTTTTCTCAAAGAGAAGATTACAAATTTGCAAACTTACAAGAAAACCTCACAAGGTAAGATGTTTGCACAATTCTAGAACAAAGAAAAGAACACTCAAAGATGAATACAATTGAGCACAAAAAGTGTTCTTGAAAGCAAAATGAATATTGAATGAAAATGGGCTTTGAAATGCTCAAACTTGAGGTTTGATGCTTTCTCTTTGATTCTCTCTTGATTCTAGTTGCTTGATGTTTCTTGTTATTGATCAATGGCTTCTAAGCTTGCTTAAATACACCTTGGATCACTTTTGAACGTTGGGGATAATTAGAGAAGATATTATAGCCGTTTTAGTGTGAAAACATTTAATAAAACAGCTTGGAGCGTGGGGGGAATCGGTTCCCCCTCATAGGGAATCGGTTCCCTAAGTGTAAAATTCAAATATTTCGACCGTTGTACAAGGGGGGAATCGGTACCCCCTTGGGGGGAATCGGTTCCCTCCGAGCATACTGGAATTCTCGGAGCCAAACCATTCAGGGGGGAATCGATTCCTCCTATGGGGGGAATCGGTTCCCTCTGAGCAATCTGGAAATTTTGGCTTTGAATTGGTTCGAAATACTTTGTAAAATTATTTTGAAATTGTTTTATGATTAAAACTTAATTTTACACTTAAGTAAGGATTAAAAATGATTTTTGAAATATTTGGAGTAATGTTTTGATATTCGAATAGTTATATCGAATATACTTAGAAAATCATTTGGAAAATCTTAAAATCCATTTAACTTAATTTGTTATATCGAAATATCAAAATGTTTCAACAATCTCCCCCTTTTTGATATAACAAAACATTTTAGTAATTTTAAGATTTTTGAAATCAAGTTTTGAAATTAAAATTACTCCCCCTTACTTTAACACTTCTTCAATTTGTTATGTAAAAACATTTAACACCTTTTCTTCTCCCCCTTTTTGTTAAATCAAAAAGACATTGTAAAACAAGGTTTTGAAATCATTTAGCCAATTGATTTATTAATTATAAGCTTTAGCTGCTAAGATCACAATCAAAAGAGAGATTAGCCATTAGTTTCATAAATCAATATTCATAAATAATGTGATATGGCAAAATTGGTCATATTGCTAATGATGATGTAAATGATGCAAAAACGAATAAACACACCAACATATAAGTTCACACTATCCATAAATCCAAAATCCAACAATCCACAAAATCAAACAATTCAAAATGTTGAAACAATATTAATTTTGTTCAAAGTTTTAAAGCTAAACATAAAATCAAGCATCCAGATCGGTAGGAGGAAAACGGGCTCGCATAGTAGCCATTTCATGAGTTAGTTCATTGATACGAGCGTTGGTTGATTCATTGTTTGCACGCATCTCCCGAAGAATCTCTAATTGTTGAGCTCCCATTGTGGATAAATGAGACTCTATAGAGGAAAAGCGCGAGTCCATGGTAGCGTATCGGAAATCGAATGTCTCCATAAAGGATTGAAAATATGGAGGCATTTGATGCGTTTGTTGTGCTTGCTCCTCGGGCTGCTCTTCGGGCTGATCAGGCTCATCTTCGGCTTCATCGATATCTTGCATTAATTGCTCAAGCTCGGGATCTTCGTCAGCTTCGGGTGGAGCTTGTGAAGAACTAGCTCCCGGAGTAGAAGATCGAACCCATTCACCAGTTTCTTTGTTCTTTACCCATCCCGCTCTCGTTAAGGAAAGGAGATTTATTTGTTTCTTAAGAGGAAAAAACGGCATCTAGACCGACTCTAAGCCCAGCTTTGGAAAACAGATTACTCAAAAAGCAACCGTAAACTAGAGATGAACAGTGTTTCTTGTTAGGAACAAGATTTACGGTTTCAACAATTTCAGCAAAAATAATCTGAGGTAGGTTAATTTTAATACGGTTTTCGAAACAATGTAACCACCAAAGATCCAAAGCTCTAAGAGTAGAATAACGACCTCCGGATGGTCGAAACCACCAAGAAATCATTAGATGAAGAAAACGCTCATGTAGGTCTAAGACACTCGCACTATCTCTTCTTTTATAATGAGAACCTAAAATTTGTTTTTCATTCGAAATACCATCATTATCTAATCCAAATGTATTGGCTATATATGCCGGGTCAATATATAAGAATTGTCCTAGGAGGTAGGAACGAATTCCTATGGTTTCGGTTTCAGCTTGGTTTTTAACACATACTGCATTAGAGTAGAATATACGAACAAGTTGATGGTAAACGATGGGTTCAAGATCAAATAGTTTATCAAATTTCCATTCTTGTAAAATGGGAAGATATTTAAAATCGATAGCTAACATAGCTTGACGAGAAGGAATACGTTCTTCCCGGATTTTGTAAGAATCGAAATATTGATAATACCAAAATCGGTGATTTCTAGACCCATGATGATTAAAACACGAATTTTGAATAGTCAAGTTAGGATCAGTGGGATTGGGATTAGAAATTGGAATAGAAGGAGGATTTGGAGGTGGATTTGGTTGACGACTAGAACGACTAGATGAAGACCTAGGACGTTTAGGATTTGACATGGTGAAGGAAATCGGAATAGATAGAATAACCTGCAATTTTAAAACAAATGTATGCAACTCAATTAATCCCAAAACTCAATTGAGTCCTCAATATTTCAAGGTTCTCTAAATCAATCCTAATGGGCAAAGTTTTTGAGAAACTTTTGAAAAATATGGTTTTGAGAAACAATATATGTATAGTTTTCATTACAACATAATTTAATCAAAACACAATAATTTGAAAAAATAACATTTTTTTTATTTCGAAAATTAAAAAAAATTTGAAAAATTCTTGTGTTTTTGATGAAATTAGTTGTAACATCTAGTTTCTAATCACTAAATAATCAATGCCCGATCACTATTTCAACCTAGAACTAATTAAAACTAATCATATGTTCAAAAATAATGAAATAAAGAGTTTAGAAAAATTACCTTGAAAGATGAAGATTGAGGGGATTTAGATGTTGTTTGCACGACTTTAATGATTTCAACAGGTTTAGAAGATGATATATGAAGTAAATTCCGATTAATATCGTCGATTTGAGACAAAAATGGAGATTTGAGGGTGTAGGAGGTGAAGAACGGCGGAAGAGAGGGAGAGAAGAGGGTTTTGGGATTTTGGGGGTGTTCTGCCGATTTTAACAGAACCCCAGGGGGGTATCGATTCCCCTGTGGGGGGAATCGGTTCCCCTTCAAAGGGGGAATCGGTTCCCTCAGGGGGGGATCGATTCCCTCTGCACCAAAATGCTAAAATCCGATTTTTTAAGCACAAAATGCTAAATTAATCTTTTCTAGTGGTATTGGCAACTCATATATCAAAAATTAATTATGTTCAAACAATTAAATTAATCTTTAATTAATTTTTGAACATAAAATTAATTTTCACTAAGAATCACAAACTCCCCCTAACTAATAGCAAGAATGCAATAAAAAAATTATTATTATAAGCATTTTTCAAGATTTATTAAAAGTGCTAAAATTATTTTAAACACTAAGTGAAGATAGGTTGGTCAAACCTAATTCTCTCCTAAGTGTCCAAAATCTTTCCTTGTCTAAGGGTTTTGTAAAGATATCCGCTAATTGGTGCAAAGTATCAACAAATTCTAGAACTACATCTTCCTTAGTGACATGGTTTCTAATGAAGTGATGTCTTATTTCAATGTGTTTGGTTCTAGAGTGTTGGATGGGATTTTTAGTGAGACAAATAGCACTAGTATTGTCACACTTGATAGGAATGGTACCTACTTCAATTCCATAATCAAAAAGTTGTTGTTTCATCCATAAAACTTGTGCACAGCAACTACCAGCTGAAATGTATTCGGCTTCAGTGGTAGATAATGCAACACAATTTTGTTTCTTTGAAAACCAAGAAATCAGCATATTTCCAAGGAATTGGCAAGTACCGGAGGTGCTTTTCCTATCTAATTTGCATCCTCCATAATCCGCATCAGAAAAAGCATGCAAGCTAAAGCTAGAGTCTATAGGATACCAAAGTCCTAAACTAGGAGTGTCCTTAAGGTATCTAAAGATTCTCTTAACAGCTAGTAAATGTGATTCCTTAGGACATGATTGAAATCTAGCACATAAGCAAACACTAAACATAATGTCCGGTCTACTTGCAGTTAGATAAAGCAAAGAGCCAATCATTGACCTATATAATTTAACATCTACACATTTACCTCCTTCATCTAAGTCAAGCTTTGTTGAAGAGCTCATTGGAGTGTCATGAGGTTTCCCATTTTCCAGTCCAAACTTCTTGAGCATATCTTTGACGTACTTAGCTTGATTAATGAAGATGCCATCTTTTCTTTGCTTGATTTGGAGTCCCAAGAAAAATGAGAGCTCCCCCATCATGCTCATCTCAAACTCACTTTGCATTAGCTTAGAAAATTCTTGACAAAGAACATCATTAGTAGAACCAAATATTATATCATCAACATAAATTTGAACTACTAATAAATCTTTACCTTTTCTCTTTAAAAACAATGTAGTGTCAACCTTTCCTTTTAAAAAACCTTTTTCAATTAAAAAATTTGAAAGCTCTAGGAGCTTGTTTTAAACCATAAAGAGCTTTTGTCAATTTTAAAACATGATCCGGAAAATTTGAATCTTCAAAACCTGGAGGTTGTTCCACGTACACTTCTTCTTTTATAAAACCATTTAAAAATGCACTTTTAACATCTATTTGATATAATTTAAATTCATTGAAACATGCAAATGCTAATAACATTCTAATTGCTTCCATCCTAGCTACGGGAGCGTATGTTTCATCATAGTCTATGCCTTCTTCTTGAGTATAGCCTTGAGCAACAAGTCTAGCCTTGTTCCTCACTATATTACCACTTTCATCAAGTTTATTTCTAAAAACCCATCTAGTACCTACAGTAGATTTATTACTAGGCCTTTCAACTAATGTCCATACTTTACTTCTCTCAAATTGATTTAATTCTTCTTGCATAGCCATAATCCAATGTTCATCTTTTAATGCTTCTTTGATGTTCTTGGGCTCTATGCATGAAATAAATGCAACATAATTACAGATATTTCTAAGAGAAGATCGAGTAGTTACCCCTTTTGATGGATCACCTATAATTTCACCATCCTTGACATAGTTGTACTCTCTTGGAAAAGATACTTCCCTTTCTTCAATGGTTGGATTCTCGAGGGGATCATGAGTTTCCTCATCTTTTGTTTCTTCCTTTGATGATGATTCTCCAACGTCATGTCTAACGTCATTTGCTTGTACAATACCTACATCATCATTAACAGAAGAATCCTTCCTCGGAAGGGGATTATCATCGAAAACAACATGTATAGACTCTTCTACAACTAAAGTTCTTTTATTAAATACACGATAAGCTTTAGAATTTAAGGAATAACCCAGAAAAATTCCTTCATCACTTTTAGCATCAAATTTACCAAGATTTTCTTTACCGTTGTTTAAAACAAAACATTTACATCCAAAAGGATGAAAATAGCTAATGTTAGGCTTTTTATTTTTGAGAATTTCGTATGGAGTTTTCTTTAAAATTGGCCTAATCATTACTCGATTTACAACATAACAAGCGGTATTTGTGGCTTCCGCCCAAAAATATTTTGGCAAATTATTTTCACAAAGCATGGTTCTAGCCATTTCTTCTAAAGTTCTATTTTTCCTCTCAACAACTCCATTTTGTTGAGGGGTTCTAGGTGCTGAAAAATTATGGCTAATACCATTAGAATTACAAAACTCAATAAATCCAAGATTTTCAAATTCAGTTCCATGATCACTTCTAACACTAGTGATAGAGTAACCTTTTTCATTTTGGATTATTTTTGAAAATGTGATGAAATTTTCTAATGCTTCATCTTTAGTACTTAAGAATAGAACCCAAGTGTATCTAGAATAGTCATCTACCAAGACAAATGCATATTGTTTTCCTCCCAAGCTAGTAGTTCTAGTTGGCCCAAAAATATCTAAATGAATCAATTGTAATACTCTACTAGTTGATACATCATTAATAGATTTAAAAGAAACTCGTTTTTGTTTTCCTTTAGCACAAGCATCACAGATTTTATCATTATCAAATTTAAGCTTGGGCAACCCTCTTACTAAGTCTCCTTGAATTAACCATTGCAAAACACTCATACTAGCATGACCTAGTCTCCTATGCCATAACCAACTATCATGCTCATCCTTAGCAACTAGGCATAAATTAGTCATATCAATAGAATCTAAATGCACCATGTAAATGTTTCCTATTCTATGACCAACAAGCATAATCCGATTAGATGCAATGTCAATGACTTTACAACCATTAATTTCAAATAAGACATTGAATCCTTTATCGCATAATTGACTAATACTCAGTAGATTATGCTTTAATCCATTCATATATAAAACATTCTTAATTTGTATGGAAGAGGTATTACCTATTGTACCAATACCTTCAATGTAACCTTTTGAATTGTCTCCAAAAGTCACTTCTCCTCCATTTTTGGCGTTAAGCTCAATGAACCGGCTTTTGTCTCCGGTCATATGTCTTGAGCATCCACTATCAAGGTACCATGAGTTTGAATTTGTTTCTCGTGCCTTGTAGCAATGCTCCTTTCCCTACAAACATAGATTAATTTTTGATTTTTGGTACCCAAATTCTTTTGGGTCCATATTCATTAGTTTCCAAAATCCTAGTCCCCTTAGGTATCCATTTGTGTAGGATATTTTTATCTTTAGTAGTAATGAGTTCTTTAGGAACCCACACACTTCTAATGATTTTTTTATTAGAGGTTCTTTGGGGACCTCTATGATTGTAGTTTCTAAAACTTTTTCTAACAAAGTTGGATTTTGAATTTCCACCTTTTTCAAAATGTTTTGTTCCAACTTTATCAAAAGAAGTTTTAAGATCATCAATTTTCTTTTGATGATCATCATTGATCTTTGAAAGTAAATTTTGCAAATCTAAATTTTTCTTTTCAAACTCTTCTAGTTTGATTTGCAAATTTTTGATTTTACTTTCAAGATCGTTGTTGGTTTTGGATATGAGTTTGTTTTCATTTTTCAATTTTGAAACATCATTTTTATATTTTAAAAACAATTTCTCATAATCCGAAGCCAACCCATTGTACTCCTCAAATAACTCATCATAAGATAAATCATCAAAATCGGATGAGTTAGAGGTTACCTTAGAATCTTCCCCGAATGCCATCAAGCACAAGTTTGCTACTTCTTGTTCCTCTTCATCGGAACCTTCTTCATCGCTCCATGTAGCCACATGAGCCTTGTGCTTATTCTTTGATTGACCCTTTTTCTTCAATTATGGGCAATCATATTTGACATGCCCCGGCTTTTTGCATTCATAGCAAATGATTGGGTCCTTCTCTTTTGGTTCATTTTTGAGGCCTTCGTTTCGTTTGAATTTTCTTCCTTGGTAAGGTCTCATCATTTTTCTGAACCGTTTGGCAAACAATGCCATTTCCTCGTCATCATCATCATCATTAGAATCACTCTCATCTTTTGTGGATTTGAGAGCAACTCCAATGTTTTTCTTCTTCTCCTTCTCCTTTGGTGTCTCTTCAACTTTATCAAGGTCCACCTCATCTTCAAGCATCATCTCATGAGTGAGGAGTGAACCGATAAGTTCTTCAAGAGTTAAAGACGATAGGTCCTTAGACTCGATGATTGCCGTCTTCTTTGATTGCCATGATTTTGAGAGGGAGTAGACTAACTTCCTCACAAGCTTTTCATTTGAGATGATCTCTCCATATGATTTGAGACCATTGACAATCGTTGAAAATCTATCCGTCATAGCTTTGATGTCTTCATTTGGTTTCATCCTGAAATTTTCATAGCTATGCGTTAGAATACTAATTTTTGATTTCTTTACCTCATCGGTACCTTCATGTGTGACTTGAAGCTTGTCCCATATTTCTTTGGTGGTTGTACACGATGAAACTCTTCCATATTCATCTGGTCCAAGAGCACAAAAGATAATATGGATGGCTTTGGAGTTGAGCTGGAACATTTTTGTATCTCATTCACTCCACAACCTTGGATGAGTGATAGGCTTAATGTATCCTTCTTCTACGGCATTCCATGCTCCCATGTCACTTGCTTGAATGAAGTACATCATTCTATTCTTCCAATAGGCGTAGTTAGCTCCATTGAAGAAAGGAGGCTTGTTGACGGGCATCGAATCGAGACCGGAGTCGAAGTTTGAAGTGGAGGCCATTGATGACTTGGTAATCGATGTAACTCTTCCCGGATCGACTCAAGAGGCGATTAAACCTTCAAATGAGTTAGGCTCTGATGCCAATTGTTGAGTTAATCGAATGACGAAATTGGCCAAGAGGGGGGGGGGTGAATTGGCAATAAAAATTTTGTGGAAGCTTTTGCAGAAAATTGAAAGTAATTGCACAGCGATTAAAGTGGTTCGACTTTCTCAAACAAAGTCTACGTCCACTACCTTAGCTATCCACACTAAGGATTTTCCAACAAATTCACTAATTTGTTCTTTCTTTTGAGGCCAAAGAGATAACCTTACAATTCCCTCAAGAGTATACCCCAACTCTTGAGAACACTCTTTTCTCAAAGAGAAGATTACAAATTTGCAAACTTACAAGAAAACCTCACAAGGTAAGATGTTTGCACAATTCTAGAACAAAGAAAAGAACACTCAAAGATGAATACAATTGAGCACAAAAAGTGTTCTTGAAAGCAAAATGAATATTGAATGAAAATGGGCTTTGAAATGCTCAAACTTGAGGTTTGATGCTTTCTCTTTGATTCTCTCTTGATTCTAGTTGCTTGATGTTTCTTGTTATTGATCAATGGCTTCTAAGCTTGCTTAAATACACCTTGGATCACTTCTAAACGTTGGGGATAATTAGAGAAGATATTATAGCCGTTTTAGTGTGAAAACATTTAATAAAACAGCTTGGAAGCGTGGGGGGAATCGGTTCCCCCTCATAGGGAATCGGTTCCCTAAGTGTAAAATTCAAATATTTCGACCGTTGTACAAGGGGGGAATCGGTACCCCCTTGGGGGGGAATCGGTTCCCTCCGAGCATACTAGAATTCTCGGAGCCAAACCATTCAGGGGGGAATCGGTTCCTCCTATGGGGGAATCGGTTCCCTCTGAGCAATCTGGAAATTTTGGCTTTGAATTGGTTCGAAATACTTTGTAAAATTATTTTGAAATTGTTTTATGATTAAAACTTAATTTTACACTTAAGTAAGGATTAAAAATGATTTTTGAAATATTTGGAGTAATGTTTTGATATTCGAATAGTTATATCGAATATACTTAGAAAATCATTTGGAAAATCTTAAAATCCATTTAACTTAATTTGTTATATCGAAATATCAAAATGTTTCAACACATACCTAACATAAAAAATATAGTTAAAGATTTTATTCAATTTCATTAAATGCCTCGATAAGTTGAGTCGACACCGCACGTTCAAGTAGGAATGTTTTGCAGATTCCAAAAACTAATGACAAGCCATGGTAATTAGATTAACATATGGAAATTTATTATAATCAATGGTGATTTGGTTTTTTTATCAAGAAATCTAAAAGTTAAGTGTAACCTTCAATATTTCTTTTATAATATTTAGGGTAAACTACATCAGATACCACTAAACTTTTGGTGTTGTATCGTTTATACTATTGAACTTATAATTTTTTCAATTATATCATTGAACTTTGATTTTTGTTTCAATTATACCACTGAACTGTTAAATCCTTAACGCCACTATGACGTAGATGAAAGTTGCCGACGTAGTTAATGGCTATTGACATAGACACTTTAGTAAAACAACGTCATTTTGATCCAACTGTTAACGATTTAACGACCCAGTGGTATAACTGAAATGAAAATCAAAGTTTAGTGTTATAATTGACAAAATTGAAAGTTCAGTGGTATAAATGATACAACGCTTAAAGTTCAAGGGTATATGGTGTAGTTTATCCTAATACTTATATGTTGATGTTGTAATGTTTCAGATTTTATTAAATTTTCGTTGTTTAATAGAAGTTGATGTTCGTGTTTTAGTTTTACTAAAATTTGGCGTCTAATAGATTCAACAAAATAATGTTCAATGTGAATTTTTGTTCCAGGATTTTGTTTTGCTAAATTCCCTCAATTTAACAAAAAAAATTCAATTTTTGGATTTTAGTTTTGACTAAAATTCGTTGCGATAAATAAGACACCAAAACTAAATTTTTATATGTTTGTAAATAGAAACTTGGCCTATAATTTTGTTTTTGGATTTTACTTGTGTTATCCAACATAATTAATTATGTTTACTGTTTATAACAGAAATAGTTTAAAAGTAACAAAATTGTTACATATTTTGTTTTAGAATTTTAATTTCTAATTAATTTTTGTTGTTTAACAAAATCTAAGGGTAAAATAAATTGAATTAATTTTCAATTTATTGTTGGAATAATTATAAATTCTAGTTTTGTTTTTAAAAGAAGCAATGGGTAACCCCACTGGTTCACATAACCCGTAATTTGAAATGTTGATTCCTGTTCAAGCTTTAAATAAAAATTTAACGATGTTGGTGGTCATGAGCCACAACAACAAGCTTGTAAAATTCTATGGATAGAATTTCAAGACATGACAACTGAAAATGATTTTCTATTTTATAATGTTAAATCTATTCAAATATAGAATGATCCTTATATTATTAGAGAGGATGAGGTAAATATTGATACCACGTTCATTGTTCATGAAGTTTGGTAGTATTCTTACTTTTGACGTCAAAACTATTTCCTGAATGGATTGTCAGATAAATTGTATAAAGTGTATAGTATTCATAAGACGACTAAATAATTATGGATGACATTGGGTCATGATGTAGCACCCCAAATTCCAGGCTAGTAGTTTATGGTTTACCCAAGAGATAATTGGACCCTGTGGTAATTTTAATTTAAGTTGTTGGGCTTAATTGGGATTGGATTTGGGCCCAAATAGTTATAAAAAGGGGATTTTTAAATAAGAGACAAAATGCAAAGGACTAAAATTGTAATTATAACATTGAGGAAAAGGGAAACTAATTTTTGGGGGGTTTTATTTAGGGTTCAACGTGGGTTCCCATTTCTTATCTCATCTTCTTTATTTCACATTTTTCCCTTATCTTCTTACTTATCCTCTCCAAGCTTCCTTAGTTCAAGTGTTGGTAAGAGTATTTTTCTTTACACTTTAAGTTTATAATCAACATCAAAATCTCCTTACAACTTCTTGTATATTAAGAAATCTTTTCATCTTTATTGGCTAGAGGAAAATAATGGAAAATCAACCAAGTCAAAGGGGAGAGTGTTTCATGGAAAAAAGGAGCTTCATTTCAGATTTCTAAAACCAAGGTAGTGTATTTCTAATCATTTGGAGTATTAAAGTTTCATAAATTCTTGGTGTTTGCTAAGATATGGAAGATTGAGGATTTTAGGGTTCTTCTTTGATTTCTTAAGCATATCATGTTTTAGGTGTTAATAGTATGTTTTAATGATACCTAATGACCCTAAATAACTTACTAAAGCTTTTAAATATGTTTAGAAACCAACCCATGTCGTTTGAGGTGATTTTTGAGTGATTCCCAAGCTTAAGCAAGTCATTCCCAGAAAAAAGATTGATCTCTCAACCAAAGGGATCATTCCCAAAGTTTCTGTTCAACAAAGGATCGATCCCTAGGGAGAAAGGATCGACCCTTTTTCATAAGGATCGATCCCTTGGAGAAAATGATCGATCCCTTATTAGTTTTGCTCGATGGAAAAGGATGGGTTTGAATTCATTAAAGGTCTTAAGTGTTGTTAAATGTTCTTTTGACCCGTTTGAGGTCCGTAAGATCTAAAGACGATCCGTAATAATAAGTCTTAGTTCGTGAGGGACATAAATGACCCAACATACCTAAAAATACTCGTATGAGTAGGTTACATAAGGTGTAACCATATTAGCATAATACACTAAAGTATCTTCAATAGAGGACATATATGGATAGATGGGATTGAGGATGAGTACATGAGATACCCGATGAGCAGTACGATAAACATGTCAGATTTAGTATCGACGAAGAGCGTGGTACTTCGAGAACATCAGTGAACTAAAAATGGATAAGTTGTTTCACTACTTCAAGGGGTATTGGAAGAAGTACAATAAGAGAGTTAGGAGTGTTTTTACCCAGTAAAAAGCCCGAGTCAGGTATCAGGCTAACCAGCGAATAAGTCAGTGTATTGCAAGCACCATAATCACCGGGAAATTATGAAACTCTTATAGACCTCTCCGGAGATAGAAATGAGTAAAATACCCTATGAGTATTAATACCCCTCCCATAATGCCCTAAGCGAGAGGATGAGCGGGATAGTCTCGAGTGAAGGGGATATTACCTCACCTGACTTTAATAAGTTCATTAGCGAGTGATCGAGCTACTTTGCCTGCTGCAGTGTGGCATCAGTCGATGTTTGTTAAGTCGTATCTCTAGCACACTTTAGTTTATAGAATTCTTATGCTACTCTAGATTAGCGATTATACTACTGAGCTTTATAATATCAGCCTTTGGATATTTTCCATTGACAGGCCCATAGCTTGAGTTGTTCATGGAGCACCGTTGCCACAAGACTTCCAACATCTCCGACATAGTACTGTAATGTAGCTTTAATGGGCATGTGCATTCATAGAACCTTACTTATGTATTTGAGTTTTAAACTTCAAGATGTATTATTTTGATTTAAATCATGCGTAACGGAGCTCTGATTTTGTAAAATATTTTTATAACAATTATTTTTGTTTTATTATGATATTATTCAGTACATTTGAAAAGAAAATGAACAGGTTTTGAGGATCATGGGTTGCCTCGTCAGCCTAGCATAACACTTTAGGCCCAATCGGGTTTAGGTTATTACATTTAGTGGTATCAGAGCGTCAAGTTGAGTAGGTCCTAAGACCTAGTTGTCGTTTTTAGTAAGGTGTCAGTGAATACATGTCGCTAGGTGCTCAACGTACTTGTATAAGTCTGGAATCTTGATGGTTCCCCCTTTCTAAGTTTGTGTTATAGAAACTTGTAATGGTTGATAGTTCCGAGCGTGGTCTCGAAGATAGGATATAAGCCAAACCTCTCATCTCGATAACATTAATTAGGAGTTCTTGTCTATAGCAGAGGACCATGGGGTCTCATTAAGCATAGGAGTCAAATATGCGATTTTCATTAGAGATTTGATCTCCACTCTAAAGGAGATGGTGGACGCCATTCTTAGAGTGCAAATTGTGCAGCTAACCACCCAAGGTACGTCAGTGCCGATAGAATCTCTAGTAGAGAGATTGAGGGGGTATAACATATTCAACTTTTATGATTCAAGCGTCGATGAACCGATTTCAACCGATAAGTGGTTTAGGGAGACCATGATTACTATGAGACAACTGCACCTTACGCCAAGGGTAAGTTAGAGTGCATCACTGCTTTGCTCAATGGTGATGCTATTGATTTGTAAGAGACCGTAGATATGGCTATGATACCACATAGAAAAAGTTGAATGAACTGAACCTTAAAGGAAATAATGAATGAAGTTCTTGTAAGTTCTAGGTTCTCATAGAACTTGTAGGGGAGAAAACTGTTTTATTAGGAAATTACTTTTAAATAAGGTGTCCCATAAGAAAATGAACATATGAATTACGGAACAGTAGAAAAACATTCTTACAACTACTTGAAAGTGTGGATGTGTCTTGCAAAGGTAATGACTCATATATTGTGATAACCAAACAATATTTGGTAAAATATAAAATGTAATGTATAATGACAAGTCAAGACACAAGCATCGCCAATATAATATCACCAGACAACTTATCTTAATTGGAGTTATCTTTATTGATTTTGTAAGATTAATAGATAACACTACAAATCCACTAATTAAATGGTTGAATAGATATAAAGTTGATAAAACATCGAAAGAAAACCTATTTAAGGTGCTATGTGAAAGAAAACCTGTTTGCATAGACCTTGCAAGGTCATTGTGAGATTTTTATCCCAAGTCCATTCCTATGATGAAAACAATGACTAAAATGTGAAAAAGGTTAAGCAATACTTTTAATAACCAATATGTGTTTCGGTGAGCCGAATAACATAAATCACCTATGTGAGAGTGAAATGAAACTGTTTCAAGGAGACTACTGGGGCATAATTCTCTAAGCTCTTGCAGAGAAAGAAGATGTCAACGACTATATGAACATAGCCATACGAACCAAATTCTTGTTAGAGCGATATTTGTGTGAGGTATTGTAACGATCCAATTTCTCGAGTCAATGTACAAGCGTTGACTCAAGTTACTAATAAATAATTAAATTTAAGGTTCAAGTTTTGGGTAGGCTTAAATTGGAAGTATTTTGGACCTTTTTATAAGTAATTAACAATTATGTGAAGCTTGCGTGAGGTGGTGGGAAGTTGGATGGCGTAAAGAGTCATTTACCCATTTTTCAATAAAATTCAACTCCCGCAATAATTAAGAAGACTTGGCCGGCTGCTAGGTGTAAGGGTGTATTCGGTTCGGTTTTTTATCAAAAATTGAATCGAACCGAAATAAACGGTTTTTCAATATTTAAACCGAAAAAATCGAAACCGATTTTTTCGGTTCGGTTTATCGGTTTTACAATGAAAAAATCACTTGAAACTATAATTTTTTTTACAAAAATTGCATATTCTGTTCAATATGGAACAAATGGGTTCCATATGGAAAACCAGAACCGAACCGAATAAAAAAAATGAAGCCTTTAAACCGAATCGAAAATCGAACCGTTTAAAGCTAAATCGAACCGAACCGTTTTACTCGATTCGTATCGATTTTTCGATTTTCTCAATTTCGTTGCTCACCCCTGTGTATGGGCAAAGTGATTTGTTTGTCCCTATTTCCCTTTATTTTATTCTTTACCTTTTATCTTTTCCTTCAACTTTCCTATGCATTTATTTTTACCTTTGTTCATTCTTTCACCCATCCCCCCTCCCCCCCAAAAAAAAAAATGAGAGAGCTTGAAGTGTAGAGTTTTCTTTCACCGTTTTCATCTCCCAAAGGTTAAGAAGGTAAAGGATCATCTAGTTATATTAAAGCTGCATGAAACCTATGTTATTTAAGATTTACAAACGAAAGTTTTAAGGTGTTGGGAGGGTTGAGCTCATGGTATTAAATTGCGGCTGCAACGCAGTGTAACGGTCGCATCGTAACGGTTTTGAAGGTCATCGCGACGCAAAATTAAGGAAACACAACTACCCGAGACAGCCGCAACACGTTAAAAAATCACACCTGCGACAGCCGCAACACGTTACATAACGTCCGCAGCATCTATAACCGCGACACCGCAACCACTATTTTTATACTATGGTTGAGCTTGTTAGAAGTCTCATTCATATTTTTCTTAGATTTTATTTCAAAATCATACATTTTATTTCACGTAGGTCTTGGTACATGTTAGTAACCTTATGCTGCACCTATTTGATTAGTAAAAGAAGATGATGAATCTTCAAAGGTAAAAGGAAAGGAGAAGGTGGTGGAAAGCTAGGTCAAGAAGCTTCTTTGTATTCTTCTATTAAGGTGGTACCCTCTAACTCTTCTATATGATGTTTGTGATGATAACGCATGCATGTAGCATGTCTTTGGATGAAAAGCATGTTGGAAAGTTTTAAATGAAGCTAAACATTTTGTTGTGAAATCTGTTCAGAGAAATTTTTTGAACGTACAGTAACTATAAATTTTTTATTAAATTCTATAAAAATAATTAGGAAATTATCTTTATATGATTATAACATAGATTCAGTTTAGTTTAGTTTAAAACAAACAACTACTGATTTCGATATGTATATGAAAAGATTTGAATTTTTAAGTGATAAAAGGTCAAAAATCTGGGTACGTAGCAGAATCCTTAGAAAACAGTTTTTAGCAGTGACTTTGAAAAATCACTAAAAACTCCATAGTAAATATTAGGAAGTGAACCTTGTATACTTATAACTGTATGTGAGTCTAGTTTTGTTTAAAGAAAACGGTTCTTGATTTTGAACTATATTTTTAGAGTTATAAATTTTTGAGTGAACAAAGGTCAGAAGAGAAGGTACTATACTGTTTCGAGAAACATCAGGGATAGTGACTTCAAAAATTCACCACAAATAGTATAATTTAAATTAGAAGCTTTAATTTACATGGTTGGAAAGATTAGTGGGCCTAGTTTTTTATAAAACAAACGGAACATGATTTGGATTCGTAGATTATTAATTTCACATTTTTCTTTACAGGTAGTGTGAGCTGCTATACTTGAATGATTAATATTTTAGTCATGATTTATGATTTTGTAAAGCTTAAATGATCAAAATATAGTCGATCATAATATACCTTGCAAATTTGGAATAATCCTATGACTTTGAAGGCCATGTGTTGTACTTGAGATTAGTTGTTTGATGCTTTGTTTGCGCGCAACCTTCGGGCTCTAACCTAACTAGCGGCCATGTGTGGTGCTCGGGAAAATAGTTCGAACAACCTCGAATTATTTGATTAGCGGACATGAGTGGCGCAGGATTATATGGATACACGATTATTTGAGCACATGTGCATCTTAACAAATTTGACAAGCTTGACCAATTTGACAAGTTTGATATGCAAGTGATATGTTTATGAAATTTTTAACGTCATGCGAGTTATTTGTTCATTACTCATGCCATGCTTGTACATATACATTTGAATTTCATGCTCATATTTGTGAATTTCTTAAAGTATAGTAGATTAGTTGTGTACCACTGAGCTTGTAAAGCTCAACGTTCGAATTATTTATATTTTCATATTAGCAAGACTTTTGTTCGTGTCTAAGGAGCATCATCAACAAGGGACTTCCAGCATCTCGAAGTCAGAGTATAGTACGTTATAGTTGTTAGTGGGCATTGTATTCATAGGGCCTCACTTGTATTTTGAGTTCTATTACTCGTTTATTATTTTGGGATATTTGACTATTTTGGTGTATGTATATACTTATGATGGAGCTCCACATGTTTTTTTTTCGTATAACCATTGTTAGTACTTTTTTAATATATCTATTTGATGATAATTCTCTTATATAAAAATGTGTTTTAAAATTTTAGACATTTGTTGGGTTACTTTGGTGACTCGAATGTAACATCTTGGTCGTCGGGTATATTATATTCGAGACTAGAGCATTATAGGTATGTCATCTCTTACACAAATGATAGACAATTAAAAGACATTACATCTACTGGACAGTTAGTAAAGTAAACATATTTTCACAAGGGAAGGTTCAAATGGGGATTCCTACCTATCCTATGAAAATATCGAACGTAGAATCTATCACCACATCGAGTCGTTATTTATGGTAATAGAGAAAGACAAGATTGTGTATGATTGATCATTATGGTTGTGTTTACTGTTGTAATCATTTGTTGTTGTATCCAAGAAGACCGACGTCCAACATTACTCAAAGAATCGAGGAGAGAATGAATATGTCTTAATAAAACTGTTCATACATATCTCAACAAAACTTTATCTTTTGTTTATCTGACTCCACTCATCCAAGTTCATGTCTAAATATAAGTAAACCAAATCACATTCCTCTATTTTTCATTTTATATTATTTTACTTCGTTCATTCAATAATAATATATGTTTATTATTATTATTATTATTTATTGGATTAACATTTTGTCTAACGTCCCTAACTTAATTATCTAAGATTTTAAACAATTTGTTACCTTTGTTGATTATTCTTGAATGACTTGACTTTTATTAATGAAAAATTATTCCAAGTTGTTTCTTCAGTTCTCTCTCTTGTTGCCAAAATTGAGACCATTTTGATAAACATGTTCAAAATTTAAGGAATGATAATGTCAAATAATATCTTTTATTCCCTGAGGATATGGGTTAAGAAATTGTTGTTATTTCTTAAGGATCCAGGTTCGAGTACCTTAGATGTCAGGAGTGTGAGCGTTTAATGTTAAAAGATTAAATTATTTTTAAACATATAATATATTGTACTTATCCCAGATTAATAATAAAAAATGAACAATAATGTCAAATAATATCTTTTAGAACTTTTTCAGAGATACATGAGAATTAGCCATAAATTTCTTGTGTTGACCCTTCCCAAAATGAGATTATTGAGAAAAAATAGACATCGTTTTGAAATTTCACATGTAAGTTCCTAAATTATTTTTATTACAAATAAAATATTTTGTTGTACTTGTTTTGTTCAGGATGTTTGTCCTAAAATTACAAAGTTTGATCTTATGTTCTTAAAGTTTATTTTTGGGTATTCTCGTGTTTAAAATAGGCATCATTTTTATTGTCTAAGTCTTGGTAAATATCTTGTGTCCATTAATGTTACCTTTTTGGGGGTATTCTCGTGTTTAGAAAGAGGAAGAATAATTTGTTACTTTATCATGTGTAGGGGTGTAAATGAAAGGTTATATCCATATTCGTTTGTTTATTTTTTAAAGGTGTTAATGTTAGGTTTGTTTTCGTTTAAATTTTTAATATCATGTTCGTATTTATTTATTTATTTATTTATTTTTGAATGTTTTTTTATTGTTCGCAAACATGTTTGTTTAATATTTGTGAATGTGTTCCTTTATATGTTCACGAACATGTTTATTTAGCATTCATGAACATGTTTATTTAGCGTTCATGAATATGTTTATTTAGCGTTCACGAACATGTTCGTTTAATATCTTTTAGTGTTCGTTTATCGTTTATTTATATGTTCAATTTAGATTTACCATTTCATCTTCCAGCTAAAGAAAATGGTAAAATTATGTCACTAGTGTATAAACTCCTAAAAATTTACAGTTTAAATTTCAACTTTTACCATGTATTCAGTTTAGTCCATACATTTATCAATATTTAAAATGTAAAAAATAAAAGGAAAAGGAGAAACATGTAAATGAGTTTGCTCATGAACATAAATAAACGAGTTTGATCGTGAATATAAACGAACAGAACATAACTCTGTTCGTGTTAATTCGTTTATTAAATAAATTTTTGTTGTTCGTACTCATGTATTTAGCTTAACCAATGAATATAAACGAATGTTATAAAAAAAATTACGAGTAGTTCACCAAACGCTCTATTCATTTACACCCCTAATCAGGTTCTCTCAAAATTAGGGCCAACATCCTCTGCATCGATTAAGCATCCCACAAATTCACCTTTTTTATCGCCCACATCTATATAGTTTTTAAATTCTGGAAACATGTCCTGCTGAGCATCCTTTTATAAAATTCATACTTTCTCATAACACGTCCTGATATTGATTATTTGAAAGGTTTGTTGAGCCATCATTATATATAATCAATAATTGTTTGTAAGAAAGTAGAACAAGTCTTGCTTTATTTGAAAATGCTTCGGGACGTGAAATTCTATATAACAATTATGCTCATATTAAGATCAAATATTTTTCAAATTCAGATTGATCAGGATGTAAGAAAGATAAAAGATATACTTCAAGATATTGTGCGTTTGGTCGAGGAAATTTGATTTTATAAAAAAAGTAAGAAGCAAAATGTGGTCTCACGATTCAATGTAGAAGCACTAAATGAAATAGGAAATAAGATCTTAGTACTTGTAAAGCTTTGGTGTGATTTACATTATTTTCAATCAAGCCTTTCATGAACAAGTAAAATATATTGAGGTTGATTGTGATTTCATTCGTGAAAAAATCCAATAGAATTTGGTTACTATTAGCTATGTGAAAACTTGAGAATAACTAGGAGACATTTTCACAAAGTCTCTTAACAGGGTTTGAATCGGTTATCTACGTAACAAGTTGGACATGACTAATATGTATGTTCCAACTTAAGGGTATTATAGATTTGTAATTAAATAATATAGATTGATATATATTGTTTTTAATATAAAATATTACGTAATGAATATAGGATATTACTTTACGTATTGTAAGATCGTTGTATTTGTATATATACCCATAATGTAGATGAATAAATAAATAAATAAATAAGCATCATTAGTCTCTCTTAATTTTTTTCTTTTCTTTTTGATAAACTCTTTTACAGCTTTTAAACATCTGATATCTGCGTAAGGGAGGGATGAATTGAGGATCTGATTTCTGAACTAATCGTTTCCGTCTCTTCTTGCTCTATTGGATGGTTACAGCTTCCAACATATAAGCGGTCAAATACTCTGAAAACAAAGCTTCATTATGCGATCAATTCTAATGCAGGATTCGAACTAAATAAGACCAAGTAATATCCAATATCCTACATATGAGAAGATTACATGAATGGGTGATAGTGTTTTCTTTTCTTTTTCTTTTATTTATTTATTCCCTTTCTTCGATCATGAAGGAAATAAGTTCAAGAGATGAGTCCCACACCCTGTGCTAGCAAATTGCCTGCTAAGAACTCGTTGGCTGCTTCAGAGGGATGGAATCCATCCCAAAATACATACGAGGTCGCATTGGAGCAAGTCCCTAAGGCCCTGGCATTGCAAAGCAACGATGTCTCTAGTATACCCGTTCCACAGCAAGCTCTTCTTGACTCAAAGAAACCTGCAACAACGAAATGCACAGGGGAAAAGTATATTATTGAATCATGCATGGTAGAGCCTTGAATAAAACAATGACATCTGTTCACTAATACAGAATGTTGATTTATTCTGTTGATTAACTACTCTTTTGATTTACCATTATCACTGGGCTTTGTAACCATGTCCAAGAGAGGCTGGTATATGTCGAAGACAACAAGTTTGAGACCAGGCAGCTTGTCTTGTAGACCTAGAGATGTGCTGTTCAGTTTGTTGTTGAAGGCTATGGCATCTTGGTTTAACCTTGCAACACACTGGTTACTTCCTCCACCGAAAAGGGTGATCGCCGCGGGTAAACAACCCGTCGGCGGTAAGGTTGTCACTCCAATCCTCTTTGCTCCCAGTGTATACAGATTCTATTTCAAACATAAAACAGGTATCAATTTCTCAAGTAAATGGTCTAAATATTGCTGAAGATATCAAAATAGCCCCTGTAAGTGAAAGCTAAATGGTACCTGAATGAAAGTAGAGTAGGATCTAATGAGAATGTCAGAGAATTGATCCGGTGTATAGAAACTATTGAGTAGAGGATTGATGTAGTAGTTTTGAATATAATCACTGCTTCCTGCACTCAAAAGATGTATGGCACCAGAGAATATGTCAGTCGCTGTAGCTTTCCCTACCATGTTCACCACTTTTGTTTGGAACTCCTTGTAGTAGTTTAACTGGTGAGTCAATGTTATGGCACCCTACAAAAAATCAACAAAACAGTTCATCTTGTTAGCTGATCAGGCTTCATAGCCAAGAGTCTAGGAATTTAAATAGTTGTAAAGCTTCCGTCTGAAACAGTTATTGCACAACTGTGATATCTGCAATAGCATCAACAATTGCTGCAATCACGATAAATGCAACCGCAATTTAAATCCCTGGTCTGGACCATTGAGAAAGAGAGGGGGTTGATGGTTGGGATCTTAATCATTTACATATAGGTTTGCAGTTCTGTCATATAAACCAGAAGCAGCCGAAGCAAAGTTGGCTCCAGTCAAGAGCGCATTTCCTCTGGCATCTTGACTGAGGTAAGCCGGTGGGTATGAAGTGAACCCAAGGTACTCAGCTGTGCATGAATGAGTGGATAAATTCCATCAGTGAAAGAGCCTAAATGAGTGGGGAAGAACAAGTATGGGTTCTTACCAGTGAAGTCTATGGCTAGTTTTCCATTGCAGAATCTTCCGGTTGGCCTGTGAGTAACAAAATCTCTTCCATAGGGCGGAAAGTTGGCCTTGATTAGTGTAATGAGATTGTTGTTGTTACCAACATCAACAACCGAGTCTCCAAAGATGATTAATGCAGGAACAAGAGGGTCTCCATTAGCCACTGGTGAAACCAGAACAAGGACCAAGGTACCCAAAAACTCTCTTGAAACTCTCATTTTTCTTTCTCAAGTGAACGGGGGGTGAAAGAGGGAGCAGGTGAAGAAGAATTTAAGGAGAAAGAGCCATGGATGAGAGTTATGGTCAAACTGATACAAATGTCTTTAAGAGAATGGTGCCATTTAAGGTGCTTATTTTTAGGAGAAGAGGCATGCTTAGCATTCCATAAACCCATCATTTCTGGCATTAGCTTTACTGAACAAAGTGCAATCATTTTGTCCATGTTCTAATCATCGAGTGACAACGGAATTAGTGAAAGTGTTGAGTGCTCTTCTCTCTTTTTTCTTTTTGAAAGAATTTGGTTTCCGTTTGACGCGCATCCTCATCAAAGGAGTGGCGTGTCTTCAATTTTTGTTATACAAGCTTGGTCACATCAGCCATCCCTAGCATATTTTGAACCTCTTTATTCTCTTGAAATATCCACTAGTTACCAATCATCTTGCTTCATCTCTTTATTTTTTCATCTGGTTTTTCTATCTTACACTTCTATATGTAGTATATCCGGGGACTTAAGACCCTAGGTTCGGATGTACTGAGCGTTAAGGAGAATAACTGCGTACCATTATTTTTATTATTTTATAAAAACTTAATATAAAAATAAGTGTTTAAACTATGTTTAAAATTAACTTTCGACATTTAAAGATTTTTTTTTGTAAAAAATTATATATATAATTTTTTTTCCGTTACACTTTCATGTGTCAACCGTTAAAAAAATACTAAGTGACACATGCCACATTTATATATATTTTTTATTTTTCTAAAATAAAATATTATTTAAAAATGTCCTTTTAGAAAAAATCTAAATGTGACACGTCACTTAACATGTTTTTTAGAAGTAAGTATTTAAAAGTGTAACAAAGAACATATTACTAACTTATTTTTAATAAAAAAAATTTAGGCACCAAAATTAATTTTTAAGTATAATTTAACACTTACTTTTATACTAAGCCTTTTATAAAAATAAACATTGATAAATTTTGGATTAGTGTGTTAAGGGGAAGAGAATAAATTAAGGAAATTTGAATATTTGATCTTTTAGGGAAAGAAAAACTTTTATAATTTTGGATTCTATTTTTTGAATTTTTTAGATGGGTTTCTAAAAAAACGAGTACGTGTATTGGTCTGTCATTTCTCAAAAATCCGAGTTGGTTTGAATACAAAAGAAAATGATGATTTTGTTAAACTATATTAAGTTGGATTACATCTTAATTATATCTTTCTCCTTTCATCCATTTTGTAATGTCAAAATTTGGTCTGAAAAGCTAAATCTTTCTTAGCATTTAAAGCATGCTTTAATTAATATAGAATATTAGCATAAACCCTGAACCTTAAACCGACCCCTCGGGGTTACTGTTTTCCCAGATGATGAGGTCATTTCACTAGGCTTCTTTGATGTACTTAAAAACGACACGTACAATGCACTGTTGATTTCTTTTAAAGGAAGTGGGGTTGGTGAGTTGGATCTCATTAGCTACCAAAAAGGGAGTTAAAGTGGTGTTAGAGTTCACATTCCAGATGTCCAAATTAATGTTGAGTGAGAGAACTCAATATTATCTTATAAATTCGTAAATTCATATATTCATATAAAAGTTTAAAAAATATAATTTATTTAGTCTTTTTTGTCTACCTATGATTTTACACAACTTACATATAACCATAAAAATATATCAATTTAATTTTATAATAAATTCACATAATATAAAAATTTAATCAACAAATCTTAAAATTATATTTATATTATCCCTTATTGAAAATTTCTAAACTTTGATCATGATTATTTTAAATAATTTAAATAATTAAAACCTCTATGTTAGGGTTTTTCTCTACTTTTGGCAGCCGTCTCTCGGGCATGTTGGCACGTTTCTGAATTTTCTAGCTTTGCTAGTGTGATCGTTGTCGGTTATGTGTGTTATTTGCTTTCATCTTTTCTCATGGGTGATTTGGAACAGAAGTTGGAAGGCATAATATAGGAAAAGATGAGGATGAATCGTTGGTCTTGGAACAGACAAATGAAGTGGTCCGATTTCCTTTGATAATTGTTTCGTCGGCCGGTTTATCCACGGTAGTGTCGACAGTCCTTTTCGTCCCGTATTATATATATATATATTATTATTATTATTTACAAAATTCGAAGGCCCAAATATGAAAAAAAAACCCGGAGCCCATTTACAGTAGACCCGATCCAGGCCTATGAACAGATAACACATCAGCTAGGGTTTCACATATAATCTCAGCCGTCAGCATCCACCACCGTCAGATCTGGAGAGATCCAACGGTCTACAGAAGATCCAGCAGAAACCCTAGGGTCTATTCCGGCGCCACCTCCAATTGCTTCGTCGCCATGTCCCTCCAACTAGCAAATGACACGCCACTACCGCCGCAATGAAGATTCTAGAAGAGACGAGGACGGTCAAACCTCATCGAAGCTAAGGTGAGTCACCATCGTAGATCTGGTGACTCACCGAACGAATAACGTTTCGAGGGCTATAAAAAGCCTCGATCCCCTGCAGAGAAAAAGGAGGAGACACGGAGAGCAAGCAACCAACAAAGAAAGCTACGAAAAAAAATTTAAAAGCAAGGAAACAAAAGGGAGAAGAAACCTACCTTTGTCGAAGCTCAAACGTCGTCGGAAACCATTTTTTCCGAAGGTAAAATCTTAGATCTAGGCTGATTGAAAGGCTTTTAGGAAAAAGGAGGGTGGTTTTGGGTTTAGGGTGTTTCAATCTACGATTTGGTGTATTTTTTTTCGGCCGTGAATAGTGACTGGAATAGTGACCGACATAGGTGAATAGTGATTGGCGGTGACCGGAATAGTGACTGGCTGGTGATCGGAGCTCCTTCCGGGAAGGGAATTTAGAGAGAAGAGAGAGCTTCTCTCTCATTACAGAAAGAAGCAAAAGATGAAAATGGGCATTTAAAGCCTATTTATATCATCCTCAAAACCACGTTGTTTTCACATTTTACTTTATTTTATTTTAGTCCCTGCCTGTATATTTACATATATATATATAGGGTAAATAGTATTTTTAGTCTCTAATATTTTAATTATTTATATTAATCCCTAGTAATCATTTAGGGTTAAATTACACTAATAATACCTAGATTTCATGATATTTAGAATTAGATTTTTAATTTCGATATTTTACAATTTTAATCTTTAGTTTTAAAATAATAATTTTAAATATTTTTTTAGAATTATTTACTATTATAGTACTTTGCATATTAAGTATTTATTAATAGTAACCTAAAATTTTAGTATTTTCATATTTTAATCATTAAAATTATTATATGTAATATGGTTATTTTATTTTATACAATAAATCATAAAATATTTCCTTAACTGATTAAGAAAGTATTTTAAATGATTTGTTGGTATAAAATAATATCTTTAATTTTTTATGGGATTATAAATTGAAATTAAATACAAATTTGTTAATTTATTGCGAGGACATTAATTAATAAACCAGGGTACCAATTTTGGGCATTGTGGGAGTGCTAATCCTTCCCCACACGTAATCGGCTCCCGAACTCATTTTCTGGTAAGCATACCCTTTTTTGTGTTATTTTAATAATATTTTTATAAATTTTATTAAAATAACATAGCATTTTTGGTGACCAATCACACCTCGATAAATGATTGGTGGTGACTCCTCAAAATTTTGTTTTATCTTATACCAGAAGAAAACTCTTACTTTTTCGAGACGAGATTTAGAAAATAACGACACTTGTTTTCGCCGGGTAAATACCGTCTCGACAGCTTGGCGACTCCGCTGGGGAACATTTTTTAGAGAGTCAAGCCACTAGTTTATTAATTAATTATCTTTGCGATAAAATTAAATTTGTTTTAATTTAGTTTTTGATCCCTTGATTATTTTAATAACCATTTTGGTATAAATAGTTGTACTAACTTGTTTGTTAATGTTTTCAGATTAATTATGTCTTTATTGGAATTGAGGAATAAATTTTGTGATTATGTTTCTCTTTCTTATTTTCCTCACACACTGTGCACTGCATTATCATGACATGAGCTAAAACCCCGCTCTATACCATTTAGCTTGAATGAGAAACTACTCCCTCGTGTGGTTTTTACCTCCGTATGGGATAGGAGACCATTCCTTGAGCTCATACCCTATGTTCCTCGTGTGGTTTTCACCTCCGTATGGACATAAGCAAGTGTGTTCCTTCGAATTGAACTCAATCCGAAAGTCTGTGATGGACCAGGATTGAGGGCTTGGTAGTCCAAGGGGGCACCAACAAGGACAATTCGATGACCCTTTTTACCTAAGATCCAAGCCCAACATATAGTCAACCTAGAACTCTAATCTTGGAAATCCCTTGAAGAGAATACATAAGGAAAAGTTCTTTATGAGAATTTGCGGTTAGGCTTACTTCTCCAAACAAGCAAGTGAAAGATATAAGACCTAATCGACTAGTAATGCAGAGCATGGAAAATGTTAGACAGTATGCCCAGAGATGGAAGGACATAGTTGTATAAGTACATCCGCCCATTGAAGAAAATGAGTCAATTATGTTTTTTTATGAATGGAAAACTTGGTAATGGTGAATCCAACAAGAAACCACCAAAGAAAATGAGGTTGGACATTTTACTCGAAGTAGAAGATGTTACTCTAAAAAATCTAAGAAACAGGCTACTATTGATAAAGGTAAAAAGATTGACCTGCAGCTGAGAAAAAATGAACCTGTAATCAACGAGCCAGTGATTCAGAATGAAGCTGAAGAATTTTTGAAGTTTCTCACATGTAGGGACTAATTAATCCAGTTTTTCCTATTACTAAGAAAGATCGATTTGGTTTGGGATATCAACCAGCTGTAAAGGAGAAACAGAGGGGCATTAGAAAGAATTAAGAAATGAGGAAGGCAAAGTTAGCTGGAGAAGATCTCATTTACCAATGAATTTTCCACCATTGTGTAATACTTTTTGTGTCTGGAGGACATATATTCCAAGAGGAGGGGCAAAACAAGGGACTGATAGTTGAGAATACTTTGAAAGAACTGAGTATCAATGTCATATCAAATGATCAATCTGAAGAAAAGAAAGTTATGGGTATTTACCCTGCACCATCAGACTTTGAATTGAATTAATTAGACTGTAGAAGAATTATATGTAGTTTTCAAGTTTTTTTTCATAGACCTCACATATCAATAACATAAATGTTGATGACACTAAATTGATTTCGAGCAACCCATGTGTCATGGGGAAGTTAAGGGTTGTGATAATGGTGAGAAATGTGATCTTATTTTTTGCCTCCTTAGAAAGAGTAATTCTGGGGCATGGAATGAATAATGTCAAGAAACTTTTGAGACAGTTAAGAAATATTTGTCAAGTACCCTAATCTTAGTACTACCTATTCCAAGCAAACTCTTAATTCTTTATTTATCGGTTTGGGAAAATTCAATGGGTGTGTATTAGGATAGCATGATCAAACTAAGAAAAAAAAAGTTATTTACTATCCCAGCAAGAAGTTCACTGAATGTGAAACTAGATACTCTCCAATTGAAAAATCGTGCTATGTTTTGGTATGGATTACTCGAAGGCTTAAGCAATATATATTATATCACATCATATGGCTTATATCCAGATTTGATCCTTTGAAGTATCTAATGAATGTACCTGCATTATCTGGAAGGTTAGCTCGTTGGCAGATCCTGTTGTCAGAATTTGATATCCAATATGTCATTCAAAAAGCAGTAAAAAGAAGTGCAATAGATGAATTTATTGTAAGCCAATAAATTTTGATTTCTCTGGCGAAGATTTAATGGCAATCTTAGTGGAAGAATCAATTACACATTCACGAAGGAATATTGGAAGTTGATTTTTATGGTGCTTTGAATATCTTGGGGCATGGAATTGGGGCAATCTTGGTATCACCAAATAGAGAACATTATCCGTTTATCAGCCGACTTAATTTTGATTGCACAAACAATATGACTGAGTATGAGGCATATGTTATGGGTCTTAGAGCTTCCATTGAACGTAAAGTGAAAATGCTTAAGGTATATGAGGATTCAGCCCTATTAATGGGAAACAAAAGATTCCAAGCTTGTAGAATACCATAAATTGGTTCTGGAACTCATCAAAGAATTTGAAGACGTAACTTTCAATTACCTCCTCAGAGAAGAAAACCAAAGGGTAGATACCTTGACAACCACATTTAAGGTAGATAAGCATCACACAAGATACCTATTGAAATGCAGGCCTATGAATATCCATCTCATTTTTTTAACATTGAAGAAGAATAAGAGGTGAAATTCTGATACTATGATATCTTACAATACATCAGACATCAGAGTTATCCTGAACAGGCAACCAAGAATGATAAAAGAACTATCATAAGAATGGCATCAGAGTATGTACTCGATGGTGAAATCCTGTACAAAAAAAGTGATGAGTGTTCCGAATCATCAATCTTTGCTCGTTATTTCTTCGATTTTGTGGAATTATTGCTGTTAAATTGGTCGTATTATGTTTGTTTTCGTGCAGGTCCTTACTTTCTAGAATTAGTGACAAAACGGATGCATTCTGTATTTTTTTATTATTTGGTCACGATTGGAGACTAGGCATGACTTTGGGCACGACGCGGTCTAACGTGGCAGTTTCTAGAAGGTCTAGTTAGCGACAGTTTCTAGAAGACTTCCTCCGCACGCCTTTTGGAAGATTGATGAGCAGAGTTGCATTAGGAGACTAGTTTAAGTTTGAATTTAAATTAAAAAAACAATTATCTTAGGATTATTTTATTTTATTTTCTTGTTTATCCTTTAGGCTTTGAGAGGCTATAAATACCCACTTGGGGTAAGTCTAAACGCATCACTCAAATTACATTCTTTTTTCTCTCTAGTTTTTATAAAAGCTTTCTCTTTTTACTTTCCAAGTTCTTTTCATTTTTCTTTTATTTTTCAAGATTTGTTTTCAAAATGCTAAGTATGACTTTTGTCATGCTTAGCTAAATTTTTCATAAGCCGAGAGCTGACGCGATGACTCAATTCCAACGGGAGAATTGAAACAGACCCTTAATATCTTCGGAATATCTCTCTCAATCTCTGTGCTAATTTTTCAAAATCAAAACAGTTTTCAAAATCAAAGATTAACTTTGGTCAAGAGGTTGTTGCGATTAAACATGTGGGAGAAAGATTCGGCTTATAGAAAGCAATTTGACTTCCTGGGAACAGACTTGGCAAGATAGTTTTGCCAAGAGGGATTTGAGATCGGAATTGACGGTTATTGATGCAACAATCCGAGTCGCTCACCACGAACTTAAACGAAAATTGATCTACGACAATTGATGTTGTTAGAATCAATTCCTGAAGCTGAAATCAAAGATTGCCTTGGGTATTCGATATACAAGATAGAGTCGCGGGATTGCCCTCGTAGACAAAGTAACTGACGTGAATTCCGAAGAGAAAATCTTATTCGATGATCAGAAGGAAATTGAGTCAAAGCAAGGCTTGAGGCTATTTCACCGTATTTATTCACAAGCTCTATTCTCTTATTTTTATTTAAATTGCTTTTATTTATTTAATCACTTTTATTATTTAAATATCCCATTACCAAACCCCCCCCCATTTATTACTTTCACGCCTGGTGTAAACAAACCGAACAAAAGTTTATAATTTTCTAAGTCCCTGTGGAATCGACCCTTACTTCTCTATACTACGAATTTCCTTATTTATTATCCGAGAAGAAGGAATTTTATTTGACATCGAAAATAACAGTTGTCAAATTGGCACCGTTGTCGGGGACTTCGCCAAAGCATTAGTGGAGTACGACCCGGAGATCGAAGCCAAAGCTAGGAGACTCCACACACAAACGCTTCAGGAAAGAAGGAGACAACAAACAAATCCAGAAGAAGAATCAAATTCAGGTGAATTCGTTAATACAAATCCGATGGCCAATCCTACTATCCGGGAGTTAGCCGCAACACCTACTGAACAAGTGCCTTTGAGCATTGATTTTACCCAAGGCGAAACTCCATACCAGTTAAAAACTGGCCTTATTCATCTCCTCCCTACATTCCGCGAATTGCCAAACTAGGATCCACACAAACATCTCAAGGAATTTCATATGGTCTGCTCTAGCATGAGACCACAGGGAGTAACCGAGGACCAAATAAAACTTAGAGCTTTTCCTTTTTCTTTAGCCGATTCTGCTAAGGAGTGGTTATTTTATCTTTCTCCTAATTCTGTAAATACATGGGCTCAAATGACTCGTATTTTTCTTGATAGGTTTTTCCCTGTGGAAAAAGTAAGTGAACTACGAAGAAGAATACTTGGAATCAAGCAGCTTGATAGAGAGTCACTTTACGATTACTGGGAGCAGTTTAAGAAGTTATGTTCTAGTTGCCCACAACACGGGTTAACTGAACAAACACTCATTCAATACTTTTATGAAGGATTATCTCCCCTGGAAATGAAGATGATCGATGCTGCCAGCGGCGGAGCCTTGGTGAATATGACTCCTACTGAAGCTAGGAACTTAATATTGACGATGGCTGCAAATTCCCAACAGTTCCACGCAAATAATGAACCTTCTCGAAGGGTTCATGAGATAAGTTCATCTTCCATAGAAAATAAAATAGATAAGTTAACTGAATTCGTAAACTCTCTTATTGCAGGAAAGACGGGACAAAACCGATTATGTGGAATATGTGCATTACCTGATCATCCGACACACGGTTGTCCACTGATTCAAGATGACGCATCAGCTCAAGTTAATGCAGTCGGGAGTTTTCTGAGACCTCCCCAAAGAGCTTATAATCCCTACGGCAATACATACAACCCAGGATGGAGGGATCATCCGAATTTCAGCTATGCTCAGAACTCAAGACCAAATCAAGGCTATCAAGCCAGACCTCTACCACCATAACAACCGCAGAAGTCATCATTAGAACCGATTGTCGAGAGGTTAGCTTTTTCCCAGGAAAAATTCCAAACTTGAACTGAAGCGCACTTCCAAAAGATAGACAAACAGTAAGCCAACTAGCTCAAACCGTAAGCCGCTTGGAATCATAAGGTAATCTTCCGTCTCAAACTGAAGTAAACCAAATGGAGAATGTCAGTGCCATCACTCTTTGGAGCGGTACAATAGTAGTACCACCTGTTCCATCAAACGAAGTAACCTAGAAAGAGAAGAAGACTGATGATTCAGGGTCCCGGAAATAGAATAACGAAGGACAAATAGACGACCCAACACCATATCCCTATGACGTACCACCACCTTTTCCATTGAGGTTATTCAAAAGGGATAAAAAAGCTGAGGAAAAAGAAATATTAGAGGTATTTCGGAAGGTGGAAGTTAACATACCCCTCCTCAAGGTTATCCGGAAGGTTCCAAGGTATGCCCTTTTTTTAAAGGATCTCTGTACGACCAAAAGGAAGCTTACCGGAGTTGAGAAGGTAAACTTAAGGGCGAACGTCTCAGCCGTTTTCCAACAAAAGTTACCACCTAAACTAAAGGACCAAGTTATGTTCGCAATCCATTATAAAATTGGTAAGGTTGAGATTAAACGAGCAATGTGTGATCTTGTAAAATGGTCACTAACGATCATTTGAAGGATACAAAGATTTCGATACAACATACTGACATATTGATGATCTATCCATAAGGACTCTTAGAGAATGTATTGGTGGAGGTAAACAACTTGATATTTCTCGCCGATTTTTATATAATCGATATGGAGAATGATTGCACGATCACATCGTCTGACATCCTCTTGGGGCGCCCTTTCCTAAGCACTACACACACAAAAATTAGGTCAGAAGCTAAATTTTAACTATGGAATTTGACGGTGAGATCGTTAAATTTGACATATATAAGGCAATGAGATATCCTGATAAAGTGAAAAGTTTAAATTTTGTCAATTTAATTGATCCTTTGGCTGATGAATTTTTAAGGACTAATTTTTCCTTTGATATATGCAGGGAGCTAGAGGATCATGATGAAAATATGAATTCTGATCATACCGAATTGAATTTGATTTCTTCTAAGCCTAAAATCTTACCTTCTGTTTTGCAGGCAACCAAAGTTAAACTGAAAATGTTGCCTGGTCATTTAAAATACACCTTCCTCAGAGTAAATAACACTTCACCAGTAATCATATCAAAAAAGTTATCCGACGAGGAGGAAAAAGACTTAATCTCTGTTTTACACCAATACAAGGAGGCCATAGGATGGACCATCGCTTATATAAAAGGGTTGAGTCCATCCACTTGCATGCATAAAATTAAAACCGAAGAAGGTGCAAAACCAACACGTGAAGGTCAACGCCGGCTAAATCCACCAATGATGGAAGTGGTAAAAAAAGAGATACAAAAACTCCTAGATGCATATATTATATATCAAATTTCAGATAGCAAATGGGTAAGTCCAATACATGTAGTTCCTAAAAAAATAGTATCTACTGTGATTGAAAATTCTGAAGGATAATGGATAGAGAGTTTGCATCGATTACAAGAAGTTGAATTCTTTAACTCGAAAAGACTATTTTCCTCTTCCGTTCATAGATCAAATGATAGATCAATTAGCCGGTAAATCTCACTATTGTTGTCTTGATGGATTTTCAGGTTTCTTCAGATTCCAGTAGCACCTGAAGATCAAGAAAAGACGACGTTTACATGTCCCTTCGGCACCTTTGCTTATCGACGCATTTCTTTCGGACTCTACAATGCACCTGCCACATTCCAAAGGTATATGATTAATATTTTTTCTGATTTTATTGAGAAAGGTATTGAAGTCTTCATGGACGACTTCACTATTTACGGTAATTTATTCGATGAGTGTCTATTAAACTTGAAAAATGTGTTGCGTCGGTGCCTAGAATTTAACCTTGTTCTGAATTATGAAAAGTGACACTTTATGGTTGATAAAAGTTTAATTATAGGACATATTGTTTCATCTAAAGGAATTACGGTAGATAAAATGAAAACCGATATAATACATTCACTTCCTTACCCTACTACGGTGAGGGAAATTCGCTCTTTTCTTGGTCATGCAGGTTTTTACCGTAGATTCATTAAGGATTTCTCTAAGGTGGTGCAACCATTGTGCGAGCTATTACAAAAGGATAAAGGCTTCAATTTCGACCAACAATGCCAAGAATCATTCGCCGTACTAAAGGAGAAGTTAGTTTCGGCACCCATAGTCCAACCACCAAATTGGGACTTCCCCTTCGAAGTCGTGTGATGCTTCAGATGGAAGTGTTGGGGATGTGCTCAGAAAAAAGATCAGGAAAGAACCTCACGTTATTGCTTATGCATCCCGTACCTTGGATTCCGCACAACAAAATCATTCAACAACTGAAACTGAATTATTCGCTATTATTTTTTATTACATAAATTTATATCATATCTTCTTGGCACTAAAGTTGTTGTTTTCTCTGATCATACAGCCTTGAAGTACTTGCTTAGCAAAAAAGAGGCAAAACCATGACTAATCCGTTGGATCTTACTCCTTAAAGAGTTTGATTTGGAAATCAAGGACAAGAAAGGATGTGAGAATTTAGTGGCCGATCACTTAAGCCGGCTTCCAATCACTACAGTTGATCCTCCCATTCGTGAAGAATTCCCGGAGGAAAGCTTGATGATGGTGCAAACGTCAATACCTTAGTTCACAGATATAGTCAATTACTTAGCTATATGTAAATTACCATCTGATTTAACGAGAGCTGAAGTAAATCATATTAAAAGAGAATCTCTTTTCTTCATTTGGGATTATACGTACCTTTGGAAGCATTGTTCAGACCAGGTAATTAGACGATGTGTTCCTGAAAGCTAGGTGAGCTCTATTTTAAATTTTTGTCATTTTTATTCGTGTGGACACTTTGGACCGAAGCGGACCGCTCATAAAATTTTGGAATGCGGATTCTTTTGGCCTCATATTTCCGTGATGCTTATTTGTTTTGCAAATCTTGTGATAATTATCAACGCGCAGGTAATTTGAGTCGAAGAAATGAAATGCCCCTTAATCCTATACATATATGTGAAATATTTGATATTTGGGGACTTGATTATATGGGTCCATTTGTTTCTTCTTTTGGCAATTATTATATAATCCTTGCGGTTGATTATGTTTCAAACTGGGTAGAAGCTAAATTCACTCGAAACAACAATGCAAAAACTACTGTTCAATTTCTAAAGAATTGTATTTTTCCAGATTTGGTACACCAAGAGCGATAATAAGTGACCGCGACACACACTTCATCAACCGAGTAATTGATGTACTTATGGAAAAACATGGAGTGAATCACAGGATTGCCACATCTTATCATCCGCAAACGAACAGACAAGCAGAAATTTCAAACCGTGAAGTAAAAATAATTCTTGAGAAAATAGTTAAGCCAAATCGTAAGGATTAAAGCTTAAAGTTGATTAACGCTTTGTGGGCTTATCGAACGGCATATAAAGGACCTATCGGTATGTAAACATATCGCCTTGTGTTCGGTAAGCCATGCTATTTACCTGTCAAGGTAGAACACAAGGCATATTGGGCCATAAAACAATGCAATATAGAGTTTGAAACGGCTGGTGAAACACGAAAATTATATATACAAGAGCTTGAGGAAATTCAGAGAGATATTTATGACAACGCCAAAATATATAAGGACAAAACAAAAGAATTCCGTGATCAAAAAATTATTTCTAAATCTTTTTCTATCGGGCAAAAAGTTCTTCTTTTTAATTCAAAATTAAAACTTTTTGTAGAAAAACTTCGATCAAAATAGAGCAGACCTTATACCGTAACTGAAGACAATTCGAGCACTCTATTTAAAGTAAATGGACACATGATTAAACCGTATTATGCGAATAGCAAAGTTTGCTTAATTGAAGATCTCGATTTGGAAGAACCTGTAGTCTGAATCAGATCGTCGAGCTAACGACGTTAAATAAAAGCACTTCATGAGAGGCAGCCTATTGTTTTTAATACCGCTATATTTTTATTTTATTTATTTAATTTTATTTTTACCTTTTGTTTTTGTTTCGCCAAGCATGTTTAATTTAATTTCTATTTTTTATTTGGCAGGAACCGAACATTTTTATTCAAATTTAAACGACGAAGAATTGCGAAATTTCCATTCGAACTGTGCCAAATTCAGTGCAGTACACGATCGAACAGAAAAAAGAAGAAGGAGAAGCCTGTACGCACCGTTTCATTAACGGTGCACGTTAGTAAAACCCAAGGGAGGCTTGGGCGCACGTTAGCAAACCAAAAACAACTTTCCCACCTTTTGTTTCCTTTCTGCTGCCCACACTCCCCAATTCCCTCTTCTTACTATACCGTAGGCCCTATCCCTATTATCACTACACTTTTCCATTTTCCAAAACACCTATTATCATAAAAAAAAACCCCAATCTCCATCAAATTACTTTTCAATTTTAAACTCACCTTATCCACCCAAACAAACAAAATCCCTATTTGACTCAAATTCAACCCCCTCCCACGCATGACACCACCAAACAAAACACATTTAAACCAAACCTCTCCTCTTCATCTTCTCCATAACCGATCGCTCCTCCCCAAAGCACGAACCATCACCCCTCCTTCAGCTCACCACCGGCGGAACCAACACAAAACTCTCATCATTCTATCATTTTTACGCTTCTTGTTCCTCCCTAATACGCGATGGTACGCACATGAAATTGACCCGACAACACCAACGCTCATTCACCCACCGTTCTAGGAGAACGACGCCGCTCAAGCGCGCCGGCGTTCGTCGAGTTGTTGAGTGACTCTGACTCTATTCCGTCGCCTCCCCCGGCTCAACCAATGCAAGGTCATGCACAAGCCCTAATGTCACTGTATCATTCGACATTTGCGCCGATCACCTCTTTCTACCTCGGGCCTAGTACGTCTCGCCATCCGTCCCCTCCGCGATCTCCATCTCCGTCGTTCCACTCACTGCCAACTGAAGAAACATCAACACGCTCAAGACGGACGGCATTCCCATCATACTCGATGTACTCGGCGGCAAGGGATAACACTCCCGAGGTAAACTCTAGCCCTGTTTCGATTCAACCTTTGCTAATGTACCATCATATCTATGGTTTTACAGAGGACTTTACTGCCGATTTTCCGCCTTCAGACCCATCGCCTGTAACATCGAGCTCACTGTAGCAACCTCTACGTGATGCTTCGCCTACCCGTTCACCTAGCCCGGGGGATGCACCTGACAGCCCGCCACCAGCCCACGAAAACCCAAAGCATAACCGACGGGGTCGGTCATATATTGTTCTCCCCGAGGAAACGATGCACGGCTATTTGCAATTCTCCAATGATAAATTGGTACGTTTCGAGTCGGTAAGACACCGTCCTTTCTGAGTAGCTAAATACATTCCGACTCATACTTTAGAAACATTGCACTTACGTGAGTTTGTTCACGCATACTTTGCTGCAATTGATTGGGAATTATATCCGATAATTAACTGTGGAACATTTTATGAACTTGTGTTTGAATTCTATGCCATTTTTAATTTTTCACCCCAACGTCTGCTTAATGTTAGTTCACCTGATGTTGTAACATTTCGACTATGTGGGAACTACTTCTCAATGTCTATATCAGAATTTAATCTTGCTATGGGGTTCGTGATGGATATCACAAGTCATTCGTATTTAACTGTTTTACTTGAGATTCTGCATAGTTTCGATGCTGACATGGCTTATGAGGGACTTACCGGTTTATTCGGCCACATTTTCAATGCTCGCGCGACGCGAGCCCATCTTATCCACGACCCGGCCTTGCGCTACATCCATCGCTTTCTTGGTTATAATTATTCTGGCTGGAATGACTCATCATCCTACTTAAGCCGAGTCGAGCTATTTTTTGTGTGGTCCATGTTAGTAGGCAAACGTGTGAACTTGGGATTCTGGTTTGATCAGGCCTTTGAGATCGTTATTCGATCCAATCGCCCGCTTATCCTTGGCCCTTACATCACCCATTTAGCTTATCGTATTGCTAACTTTGATGTAACACGATTTACTTATGCTTTTTCTACAGATACTTTAGATGAGCGATGCTTGGATTCAATAGGCCTACTCACCGGAACCCCGACCGCACCTTACTTCGTTCCACTGGGTGTCCTCACTCCTTGCAGCGAGCGAGTCTCCATGCGCCAAAACGCACCAGCGCCACCACCTGCAGCGCCATGCTCGGATATGCAATCCCAAATGAATGAAGTACACGACCGCCTCCACTCAATTGAGATGAACATTACAAAGATTCTCTCCTACCTACGTCCTACTACCTCTCATCGCGGCCGAGGCCGTGTCCGTGGTCGACACTAAATCCGGGGTGTACTCTATTCAGTCTCTTGCACTTTAGTTTTTTGTTTTGAGGCAAAACGCTTTAAGTGAGAGAAAGTAGAGTTTAGGATTGAAGTTCACCTTGCTTATCTTTATGTTTCGATGCTAGTATGTGTTGGTTGGATTTGTCGGAAACTTCATTGATTGTCTTTGTCTTGGTGAATATTATTTGGAATATTATGCTTGTTTGGGAACATATAATTGTTTAGGTTAGGATGTTCTTGATAGCGAATAGCATGAATTGTGATAAGTTGGTGTTTTTACGATATTCCATGACTTTTTTGGTTACAATGTGATTAGCTTAATGTATGAAACAATTTGGTGAGATTTGAGCCTTTACGAGCATATCATTTTTGTTCTCATTTTGTTGGATTGAGTGTGTCGAATTTGACATTGATATTCTAGAACCTGCATGTTAAATTCTGTCAAGATTACACATGAACATGATGCTTAAAGATGATTTGGACACCATAGGATTAACCATTCCGTTCCCCCACTAAATAGTCTACCCATGCATTTTTTCCCTTAGTTAACCACTTTTGAGCTTACTCATGTTTCTTTGTTTTCACCATGTTTATAAACCCGAACCTTTTTATTTTTCTCTTTTTTCTACCATTTTCAGGGCAAGTGAACAATTATCCGATGTACGCTCCATGAAAAAAATATAAAAAAAAAATAACAGTTCGAAAAAGAGAAAAAAAGAAAAAAATGTTGTTCGAAAAAAAGAAAAAAACATGAAAAAAATGGAAAACAAAACAACAAAAGTGTGAAAAAGAAAAAAAAAATCAAATGCATTTCAAATTTTTTTTTGTTGTTTGACAATTTGTCTTTTTATCTTATTGTGCTTAATATTTTGATAGAGTTGAAATTATTATTTGTTAGTTCATTGCCTTGAATATTTAGCCACATATTTAGCCTTTTTCCCTACCTTTACCTAAGCCCTGTTACAACCAATAAAAGACCCTTTGATTTATGCATTTTGTTCTTATTAGTAGTGGAGATTTGATTTATTTGCAGGCCTATGGTAATGTCATGTTGATTCTGACATTGAGCGTTTCTTTACCCAAAACACATTGAGTGATTTGAGTGAATCCTGGTAAGGCTTTGAGTAATGAGCATTGAGATTGATGAATGAATGGATATTACAATTGCACTTAACTTGTTCCAATTAATGATGTTCAATTGATTGATTTCTTGACTTGAATTGTTATTGTGGTCTCTACCTTGCTTCCACGAATGTGAAACTTGACAAAGAACAGTAAATGAAACTTTTGACTAATTTGATTAATCATACTTGAGGACAAGCATGAGATAAGTGAGGGGGAATTTGATGAGTGTTCAGAATCGTCAATCTTTGCTCGTTATTTCTTCGGTTTTGTGGAATTATTGCTGCTAAATTGGTCGTGTTATGTTTGTTTTCGTGCATGTCCTTACTTTCTAGAATTAGTGACAAAACGGACGCATTCTGTATTTTTTTATTATTTGGTCACGGCTAGAGACATGGGCACAACGCGGTCTAACGTGATAGTTTCTAGAAGGTCCAGTCAGCGATAGTTTCTAGAAGACTTCCTCCGCACGCCTTCTAGAAGATTGACGAGTAGAGTCGCAGTAGGAGACTAGTTTAAGTTTGAATTTAAATTAAAAAAACAATTATCTTAGGATTATTTTATTTTATTTTCTTGTTTATCCTTTAGGCTTTGAGAGGCTATAAATACCCACTTGGGGTAAGCCTAAACTCATCACTCAAATTACATTCTTCTTTTCTCTCTAGTTTTTATAAAAGCTTTCTCTTTTTACTTTTCAAGTTCTTTTCATTTTTCTTTTATTTTTCAAGTTTTTTTTAAAAATGATATGTATAACTTTTGTCATGCTTAGTTAAATTTTTCATAAGCTGAGAGCTGACGCGATAACTCAATTCCAACGGGAGAATTGAAACAGACCCTTAATATCTTCGAAATATCTATCTAAATCTCTACGCTTATTTTTCAAAATCAAAACAATTTTCAAAATCAAAGATTGAAGTTAGTCAAGAGGTTGTTGCGATTAAACGTGTGGGAGGAAAATTCGGCTTATAGAAAGCAATTCGACTTCCTGGGAACATACTTGGCGAGATAGCTTCGCCAAGAGGGATTTGAGCTCAGAATTGATGGTTATTGAAGCAACAATTTGAGTCGGTCGCCACAAACTTAAACGGAAATTGATCTACGACAATTGATGTTGTTAGAATCAATTCCCGAAGCCAGAATCAAAGATTGCCTTGGGTATTCGGTATACAAGATAAAGTCACGGGGATTGCCCTCGTAGACAAAGTAACCGACGTGAATCCCGAAGAGAAAATCTTATTCGATGATCAGAAGGAAATTAAGTCAAAGCAAGGCTTGAGGCTATTTTACCGTATTTATTCACAATCTCTATTCTCTTATTTTTATTTAAATTGCTTTTATTTATTTAATCACTTTTATTATTTAAATATCTTATTACCAAACCCCCCATTTATTACTTTCATGCCTGGTATAAACAAACCGAACAAAAGTTTATAATTTTCTAAGTCCCTGTGGAATCGACCCTTACTTCTCTATACTACGAATTATTTATTTATTATCTGAGAAGAAAGAATTTTATTTGACATCGAAAACGACAGTTGTCAAAGAGCCTGGTCAAATCCTATTGAGATGTGTAGACACAAAAGAAGCCAAAATAATTCTCGAAGAAGTGTATGAAGGAGTATGTGGTACTCATGCTAATGGACATACAATGGCTAGGCAAATTATGAGATTTGGATACTATTGGTCAACTATGGAAACTGAGTGTATCAATTATGCCCGAAAATGTCACAAATGTAAAATTTATGGTGACAAGATGCATATTCCTCCTCATCCGTTGTATGCGATGACAACTCCTTGGCTATTCTCTAGGTGGGGTATAAATATTATTGGACAAATTTTTCCCAAAGCTTCAAATGGCCATCGCTTCATTTTGGTAGCAATAGACTATTTTACCAAATGGGTAGAAGCAACTTCTTATACGAACGTCACTCAGTCCACAATTTCTAAGTTCTTGAAAAAGGAAATCATTTGTCGATATGGTCTACCAGAAAGAATTATTACTGACAATTCTTTGAATTTAAACAACAAAAATGATGAAATCAGAGTGTGAACAGTTCCAGATTAAACATCATAATTCCACCACTTATCACCCCAAGATGAATGGAGCGGTTAAGGCAGCTAATAAGAATATCAAGAGGCATATAGAGAAGATGGCTGAAACTTATAAGGATTGGCATGAGCTGTACCATTTTCTTTGTTGGCTTATCAAATTTAAGTATGAACACCGACTGGGGCAACTCTATTTTCGTTAGCCTATGGGATGAAAGTTGTCCTATCTATTGAGGTAGAAATTCCTTCACTATGAACTTTATCAGACGTAAATCACTAGTTGAATTTGATTGAAGAAAAGAGATTGAAAGATATTTGTCATGGTCAGATATACCAAAAGCTGATGATACGAACTCATGATAAGAAAGGTCCTTAAAGCAGGTGATGCCTATTCTGTCTCTATTGGAGAAAAATGATAAGTTATGTCCTAACATGAAACATTTCACATTCTTGAAAGTAAGTAGCCTGAGAGATCAGAAAGGCTGAATAATTGAACTTTTAACACTCCTTTGTGATGTTGTCAGCAACCGTCAAGAAGAAGATGATTACTTCATTCGGAAAATGCATATATCTCTGACATTTCTGTCATAAAGATTGATCACTTCTTAAGTTTATGGAAACAAGAAGAGAATTCCACAAGTTACTTAACAACACTGTTGTTTAATGACACCAAAATCAGAGCATGCAATATTAAGAGATTTGGACATGAATAGAACCACGAGTACTCACAATAGGGCATTATCAAAGTTGGACCTCGTGGGGATCATGAGATTCTAATCAAACATTGAGAGTGAACCTTAAAACTTATAATATTCAGGCATTTTGAAGGCTCACATCAGCATGAAAATATTAGGGCATTTTGAAGGCCCATTTTAGATAAAAATGATCTATGTGGGCCATTTTGAAGGCTCACATTAGAATGAAAAGGTTGGGACATTGTGGAGGCCCATTTCAACCAAGAAACAACATGTTGGGAAATTTTGAAGGCCCATTTCAGATGAGCCATGTGGAGCATCTTGAAGGCTCATATTAGTATGTTGAAGATATGTATCCTTTTTGGGTATTTTGAAGGCCCATTTCAGCAATGAATTAATGTTCAAATATTTTGGAAACCTGGTTCAACCTAAAATAGAAAGGTTGAGGCATTTTGATTTCCCATATCATCCAAAAACAAATATTGGGGCATGCTGAAAGTCCATATCATCCTTCAAAAGGATCATTGATTTGAGTAAATATTTTCAATGAGACAGAAAGGTAAGAATAATGAAAATGGTGAAACAATGACAGTGGAGTTGACCTTATATAAGCATTTTGTCCATCATATGGTTGTATGATCATGGTAATTTCATTTACATTAATGCTGGCAAGCCAAAGTTTCCCACTTGTATTCCAATTAAGCTTTTTTCTTAAGTGTCTTTTTGATGTTATAAAAAAGCTCTGAACACTATACAAAGAGCTTCCCTGATTGAAAAAACTGGGCATTAGCTACAGGAAAGGATGAATGTGTTGTCAAATGTTCTCTGATATGATGTTGGCAAGCTAAAGCATCCTATTTATATTCCCACTGAGTTTTGTTCTTAAGTGTCTTTGTGACATCATACAAAAGCTCTGAAAATTATGCAAAGAGCTTCCCTGTTTGAAAAATCTAGACAGAAGCTACAGGAAAGGATGAATGTGTTATCATATGCTCTACGAATCATTGATTATGGTGCTGAACCAATGTTACCATCATATGGTGGTTCCATTTGTTAACCCAATATGAAAGTTGTATTCCAAAACCTCAAGAAATTTGAAGATTTATTTCCACAGAAAGGGCGCAAATATTTCTATAACAAGAAATTAGTGGAACTAACTAAGATTAAACGATGGGTTGTTGCTTAAACGTCTCAATATAATACAGTCTAAATGACCTTGTTCGATATCTGACTAGTTGTGGAGACATGAAAGGAATTAAGAAAAAATCCCTTAGATGTGTTTCAAAAGTCAAATCAGAACAAATGATACTTTCCTTGAAAGGATAGATATTCATTTCAAAAATAAGAGCTTTATTGGATTTCTATACAAGTTCAGTAGGTGCAAGAACTTGCTGGGGGTAAGAAGAAATTGATACAACTCTATACTTGCAAGAGTGCACGTTGATGCGAGCAAAAAAATGAAGATCACTTTTGGCAGCTATACCCCTCACAGTCAATCCTTGACTTCCTCATGAAGAGAAGTCAACATTTTTTTATTTCTGACTTCCCAATAGAGTCAATTTCTAACTTCCTCGTAAAAGAAGTCAATCTTTATTATTTTTGACTCCTCAGTAGATTCAATTTTTTACTTCCTCGTGAAGAGAAGTCAACATGTATTATTTCTAACTCCCTAGAAGAGCTAATCCTTGATTTTCTTGTAAAGAGAAGTCAATTTTTTTAATTTGATATTCATGAAACAATGAAGTAAATTAGGTCAGATTTGGTCTCCATGGAAGAGTAGTAGAAGCAAATCAATCTTGACTCTGATCTTCATGGAAGAGTAGTGGAACAAATTCTTTTTAATTCAGATTTGGTCTCCATGAAAGAGTAGTGGAAGCGAATCAACCTCGAGTCTGATGTTCACTGAAGAGTAGTGGAACAAATTCTTCATATTTCAGATTTGGTCTCCACAGAAGAGTAGTGGAAGCGAATCAACCTCGAGTCTGATCTTCACGGAAGAGTAGTGGAACAAATTCTTCTTATTTCAGATTTGGTCTCCACGGAAGAGTAGTGGAAGCAAATCAACTTCGAGTATGATCTTCACGGAAGAGTAGTGGAACATATTCTTCTTATTTCAGATTTAGCCTTCACGGAAGAGTAGTGAAGCAAAGCAATCTTAACCTTTACGGAAGAATAGAGAAGAAAAACAATTATAGCCTTTACAGAAGAGTAGTGAAGCAAGATAAAATCAAGTATGATCTTCCCTAAATGAATAGTGGAGAAGACACATCTTCAAAAATTGATCTGAATACCCGGAAAGGAGGCGCAAATCAAGTCTGATCTTCTCTAAATGAATAGTAAACCAATATCATTCTTAGATAGCCAAATGTCCTCATCACGAAGGAACCGTGTTATCTCAAATATCTGAAAAGATGACCAGAGGTCCTCATCATGAAGGAACAATGTCCTCCATCGATCAGAACTCCTCATCACGAAGGAGCAACGTCATCCTTAGATAGCCAGATATCCTCATCACGAAGGAACCGTGTTATCTCAAATATCTGAAAAGATGACCAGATGTCCTCATCACGAAGGAACAATGTCATCCATAGATCAGAACTCCTCATCACGAAGGAGCCACATCATCTTTAGATAACCAGATGTCCTCATCATGAAGGAACAGTATTATCTCAAATATCTGAAAAGATGACCATACATCCTCATCACGAAGGAATAATGTCAATCACCGACCAGAACTCCTCACCACGAAGGAGCCGCGTCATCCTTAGATAATCAGATGTCCTCATCATGAAGGAACCATGTTATCTCAAATACTTTAAATATGGCCAGACGTCCTCATCACGAAGGAACAATGTCATCCACCGACCAGAACTCCTCATCACGAAGGAGCCGCGTCATCTTTAGATAACCAGATGTCCTCATCCCGAAGGAACCATGTTATCTCAAATATCTTTAAAGATGACCAGACGTCCTCATCACGAAGGAGCAATGTCATCACTGTTAAGAAATCCTCATCACGAAGGAGTAACATCATCCTTAGATAGCCAGATGTCCTCATCACAAAGGAACCGGGTTATCTCAAATATCCTCAAAGATGGCCAGATGTCCTCATCACGAAGGAACAATGTCATACACCAGTTAGATCTCTCCCATGATCAATGGAGTAGATTTTCCATCAAAATATGAAGTTAACTGGACAAAAATTATGTCTTTTTTATCTTTGCTCTATTCTTGTTAACACAAAAATGAGTTAAGAGGGGCATCTGTCAACAATCATTTTCATCTCGAATTATATATATATATATATATATATATATTTATAAAACCCAAAGGCACAAATATAAAAAAAACTCGGAGCCCATTTATAGTAGACCCGATCTAGGACCATGAATAGATAACACAACAGCTAGGGTTTCACATATCATCTCATCCGTCAGCATTCACCACTATCAGATCTGGAGAGATCCAACGGTCTACAGAAGATCTAACAGAAACCTTAGGGTCTATTCTGGCACCGTCTACAACTGCTCCGCCGCCATGTCCCTCCAACTAGAAAATGACACGCCACTACCAGTGCAATGAAGATTTCAGAAGAGACGAGGACGGCCGCACACCTCATCGAAGCTAAGGTGAGTCACCATCGTAGATCAGTTGACTCACCGAACGAACAACGTTTTGAGGGCTATAAAAATCCTCAATCCCCTGCAGAGAAAAAGTAGGAGACACGGAGAGCAAGCAACCAACAAAGAAAGCTACGAAAAAACATTTAAAAGCAAGGAAACAAAAGGGAGAAGAAACATACCTTTGTCGAAGCTCAAACGTCGCCGAAAACCATTTTTTCCATAGGTAAAATATTAGATCTAGGTTGATTGAAAGGCTTTTAGGAAAAAAGGAGGGTGGTTTTGGGTTTAGGGTGTTTCGATCTACGATTGGTTTATTTTTATTTTTTCTGCCTGTGAATAGTGACCGACATCGGTGAATAATGACTGGCGGTGGTCGAAATAGTGGTCGATCGATAATCGGAGCTCCCTCCGGGGAGGGAGTTTAGAGAGAAGGGAAAACTTCTCTCTCCTTAGAGAGAGAAACAAAAGATGAAAATGAGGGAAAATGAGGGAAAATGGGCATTTAAAGTTTATTTATACCCTCCTCAAAACTATGTCGTTTTGGGGAGGGAGTGTCTGTGTAATTTTAGGATTGATAAATCACGTTTGTAGTCTCTGTATTCTGTAATCTTCCATTATAGTCTCCAAAATCAGGTTTTAATATCTTTTAATTTTGTTTTCGCATTTTACTTTATTTTTTAGTCATTGCTTGTATATTTACATATATTTAGGGTAAATAGCATTTTTAGTCCCTGATATTTTAATTATTTATATTAATCCTGAATAATCATTTAGGGTTAAATTACACTAATAATACCTAGATTTCATTATATAATTAGATTTTTAATTTCGATATTTTACAATTTTAATCTTTAGTTTTAAAATAGTAATTTTAAATATTATTTTTAGAATTATTTACTATTATAGTACTTTGCATATTAAGTATTTATTAATAGCATCCTAAAATTTTAGTATTTTTATATTTTAATCATTAAAATTATTATATGTAATATGGTTATTTTATTTTATACAATAAGTCATAAAATATTTCCTTAACTGATTAAGAAAGTATTTTAAATTATTTGTTGGTATAAAATAATATCATTAATTTTTTTAATGGGATTATAAATTGAAATTAAATACAAATTTGTTAATTTATTGCGAAGGCATTAATTAATAAACCAAGATACCAATTTTGGGCGTTGTGGGAGTGCTAATCCTTCCCCATACGTAATCAACTCTCAAACTCATTTTCTGGTAAACAGACCCTTTTTGTGTTATTTTAATAATATTTTTATAAATTTTATTAAAATAACATAGTATTTTTTGTGACCAATCACACATCGATAAATGATTGGTGGCGAGTCCTCAAAATTGTATTTTATCTTATAATAGAAGAAAAACACTTACTTTTTCGAGAGAGGATTTAGAAAATAACAACACTAATTTTCGCCGGGCGAATACCGTCTCGACAAGTAGTACGATTAACTTTCAAGCCATGCGAACAACATTAGCCAATGTGTGGCATTCGATAGGGGTCACTGAGTTAGGGGTGGGGATATATCTATTTCGTTTTTCCATGAAGTTAATGCGGATAGGATTGACGCAAAAGGACCTTGGTATTTTAGTGCTCATAATTTGATCCTTCATCGGCTAAAAAGGGGAGAAGATCCAATGGCAGTGGTTTTGAATCGGATTGATTTCTGGGTCATTGCAAATGACGTGCCTGTGGGGTTCATCTCTAGACAAGTTGAAATTCAATTGGGGAATTTTTTAGGGGTCTTGTTAGATTATGATGATTCAATTAAGTCTTTTGGCTATAGAGGCAACATTCGGATTCGAGTAGGGCTAGATGTGCGGAAACCCTGGAAAAGGAAGAAGTGAATTGCCTTATCGAATGGTCAATTCACTTTCACTAATTTCCACTATGAGAAGCTTAGACTCTTATGTTTTCTTTGCGGTAAACTGGGACATGGAGGAGAGTTTCTGCCCTTTACGTGTTATGCTGGAAAAAAAGATATGGTGTTTCAATGGGATGTATCATTATGCGCACTGTTGAGGCAAAATGGTTTGGAAACAAGTCCATGGTTACGGGAGGATAATGAGATTGATGTGGTTTCCTCATCTTCGAGTGGAAACAAGTCAGTCTCTACCGTGATCTTCTCTTCGAAGGTCCACCTACCGAGAGCATGGACTGCGATAAAAGATTCTTCAAGGGGAGGACTGGATGTGATTATGATGCAATTTGAAGAAAATAATTCGTTGGAGAAAAGGGAAAATGCGAAGAGGCAGAGAAGTGAGGAAGTAAATCCTAATGTCAAGATTTTGACAGGCCTAGCATCCCAGGCCAACCATCATCAATGAAACTCTTGAGCTGGAACGTTTAAGGTTTGGGGATGCCTTAGACAGTTCGTCGTCTCCTGCATATGCTGAGGAACAACAATCCCTATGTAGTTTTCTTTATGGAGATGAAACTACAGGGTTCGAGAATGGAAAAGTAAAACTTGTGGGTCATGGCATGGAGGTTGATTCTCGGGGCACTCGAGGAGGTTTATGCCTAGCTTGGAAAGCTAACTGTATTGTTTCTTTACGCTCAATGTCAAGCTCCCATATTGATGATTTGATTATAGATGAATTGGATGGCTTACAATAGAGATGAACAGGTTTTTATGGTGTTCACGAAGAACAGCGGATGTTAGAATCGTGGAATCTCCTTCGTAGCTTATGTCCCTAGTCCCAGCATGGACCTCACGGCCAAATCTCAGAGACCACGACAATTTTAGATTGAACAAAAATCAAAAAGAACTCATGTCTTGCCATGCATCGTCGTTAAATTGTCAAAAGAATTCAAGAGTTCCTAGTACTTAAAAAACATACCATGAGTTCTAGATTCGAAAACAGTAAGGAAATCATTATCCCAGGTCCCATAAAAAAGAAATACACAATATATATATATATATTCAACAGAAAACAAATAATAAAAATTCTGAAAAGAAAACATCTATACGGTGTCTGGAAGAGAATGGCAATAAACGATCCTTCAAGTACCGATCATAAATCCTAAAAGTTTGAGTAATATGAAAAGAAAAAAATTTAAAAAATGAGCTACGAAGCCCAGTTTGCCCTCTAAAGTAAAGTAGATAACCAAGCATATGCAAAACAATGCATTTAAAGTATAACTTAAATTCAAATTTAATGAACAAAAAGTAGCACCAAAGGAACCCTCTTTACCTTTCGTTATAGAGAAACAAAACGGGGATATAATCCCATGCAGATGTCATAACGGAGAATTAATCCCATGAAGATGTCAAAACGGGGAATTAATCCCATGTAGATCAATAATACATCAATAAGCAGATAAACAGTGGTGCAACACTATTAAAAAATATGACTGATACATGTATGTGCAACCAAATTACAAACATACTTTAAGTAGAAGTATTAACATATGTAACATATCCGAGTATAAATTAGGTAAATAAGGCATACCTAAAGAAGATAACTGATGTCAGCTAAACCTTACGCTTCCCACAGTCAATAGTACTAGGTCCTACGGATCGAGAACCTAAAATAGTACTCTACCATAAATACATATGCTAACCACTAAACGAAATATGCCATAAAATACCAATCAAATACTTACACATATCTCGGGATGAGTGATCGAAATCAAACTGAGAAGGGCGGGATTGATCAGGGTCAATTGGAAAGCGCTCTAGAGATGAGAGGGTACCTTTAGAAAATTAAACCCAAAAGTTAATTTCAAAACCTCACTTCACTTAACATAATTAAGATTTAATGCAGAAAACGAGGTAAAACAAGGCTTTTAGATCATAATCTGGCCAAACTGACTGCAAAAATTGACTGAAAACGTCAAAAAAAAAATAAAGATAGGGGTTTTTAGAAAAAGTCAAAGTTAATGGTTAACAGTCAATGATCAGGTCAACGGGTTGACCGTTCTAGTTTGGTCCAGCAGGAAACTACTTCAACCAGTTTTGAATTTAAAACTGCTTGAACAATCCTACACGCGTATGATAGCACTTGATGGTGCATCGGACGCCGTCTAACAGTGGTTTTTGCACCAAATTTTCCAAAAAATTAATTTAACTCTTAAGCCCCTAAACTTCAAAAAATTAATTATTAAGCATTATTATTTTTAAACCTTTCAATTTAGCCTACAACAACTAGGGTGTGACAATTATCCCCCCTTTTAAGAAAATTTCAGCCTGGAAATTTTACCTGGCAAAAAAAAAATATGAAAATCGCTCCACCATCGACCTTCAAGTCTCCCAGGTGACCTTTGAAAGATTACAGTTACTCCACAGAACCTTAACCATCAGTATACATCGAGCTCTTAAAACTCGATCCTCATAGGTAAGAATCTGAATAGGCTCCTCCTTGTAACTCAAGTCAGGCCTCAATTCGATATCCTCAGTAGAAATAACATGTGATGGGTCATAATAGTACCTTCTCAACATAGAGACATGGAAGACATCATGGATGCACTCAAGCTCAGGTGGCAACTCAAGATGATAAGCAACGGGACCAAGTCGACGTAGAATCTGGTAAGGTTCAATAAACCTCATACTCAACTTGCCCTTATAGCCAAACCTAAGAACTTTCTTCCAAGGAGATACTTTCAGAAAGACTCGATCACCTTCACTGAACTCAATATCTCATATCTTCAGATCAGTATAAGACTTTTTCCCATCAAAAGTAGCCTTAATCCTATCTCGAATCAATCTAATTGTACTCTCAATCTCTTAAATAAGATCGAGTCCCATAACTTTTGTCTCTGATACAACACAACGGAGTATGGCACCTACGACCATAAAAAGACTCATACGGTGCAATCTGAATATTGGTCTGATAAATATTATTTTAGGCAAACTCAGCCAGCGACAAGTGATCCTCCCAACTACCCTGAAAATCAATAATACATCCTTTCAACATATCCTCCAGAGTCTGAATAACCCGCTCAGACTGACCATCAGACTGCGGGTGGTAAGCTGTACTGAAATTTAATCGGGTACCAAGAGCTTCATAAAGAGCCTCCTAGAATCGCGACATAAACCTTGGATCTCGGTCAGAAATAATAGACAAGGGACACCATGATGACGAACAATCTCAGAAATGTACAACCAAGCCAATATGTCTAGATTATAATTAGTACGAATCAATATGAAATGAGTGAATTTTGTAACACGATCAACGATAACCAATATTGAATCCTTCTTGGATCGTATTGACGACAACCCACTGAAAAAATCCATGGTGTCTCACTCCCATTTCCACTATGGAATCTGTATGGGTTAAAGTAATCTAGACAAAAACTGATGATCATCCTTTAACTACTGACAAGTCAGACATTTATCCACATATTCGGTGACATCCCTTTTTAAATCAGACCAATAATAGCACCATGGTGCATCAATTAGGGGCTATCATAAGCCTCCCTCAAAATAACAGTCTATAACTCATGATCATTCAAAGCACAATAACGTCCCTATAAACATAATACATTATCCTCATCGAAAGTGTACTTAGAATAAGAACCTTTCTCAGCCCGCTTTACAAATGAAAATATGGATGCATCGAGAGGTTGCTTCGACTTAATCTCAATTGCCAAAGTAGGCTTAGTTCATTGTTCCACTAACAAGGTGTCATCATCATATAAACTCATACTGAAAAACATCACCTCAAATTATTACTCATCATACGACTCAAAACATCAATAACTACATTGGCCTTTCCAGTATGATATTCAATCTTGAAATCATAGTCTTCCAGAAACTCTAGCCATCAACGTTGTATCAAATTCAGATCCCTCTAAGTCAATAGATATTTCATACTTTTGTGATCGGTGAAGATATAACACTTTTCACCGTAAAGGTAATGTAATGCCCCATACCCAATCCAGGAGTATGAGTCAGATACCTGACTGTACATTAGGTTCCAATCGTGTTGGGCACATCATGATCCACATTCTACACATTTCACAAAAGTAAACAAATTAAAATATCTTATTATTCATCACATACAACATTCAATGTAACTAACATGCAATTGGATTTCAATTAAACATGCAAACATTACATTTAAATGTTTAGAGGTATTTTGGTCATTTCACATCACATAATACATCAACAAGTCAAATCACCCAGTTAAGGTTACTAAATCTCAAACAATTTCATAAGGAAGCAGCACGCAAAATTTTATACCAATCGAACATCAAATAATCACTCAATTGATCATACAAGATTAGGGACCTAAACGTAAATATGCAAAACTTATGTACCAAATAGTAACATGTAAATGAGAGTACTGTCATGCAATTAAGTGTGTTAAATAAATGATCACTCAATTCTCATCAAATTCCCAATTTAAGAGTTTAAGTAATTACACAAATCAATTTCTGGGTTAAATTAAACTCATAATTATTCATAGGTCAAAATAGAATTTAAGAATACTTCAGACCTTTAATTAATACAAATTCATATTTTTCTATCGATCAAAATAACGAAGGGATTGATTCTTTTCACGGGGAATCAATTCTTTTGAAAAGGGATCGATCCTTTATAAAACATAAACTTTGGGATCAATCATTTTCCTTAGGTGGTTAATCATTTTTCTTGAAAAACTACATATTTATCAAGAATATGCATATTTGGTCAACTAATCACCCACATAAAAGGAATAATAGACTAGGAAAACAATTGGACACTATTCAACCACTTCATACATGTCAAAATAAAGGTATAACATGCTTTATAATAGAAGTTCACACATTAATCAAGGATTTGACACCAAAAGTCATAATTGCATTAAAGTTCATTTCAAGCACAATTCACCTAATCATTTTTTACATTTAAGGTTGTTTCATGCAACGTAATAATCTAACATATTTAGTTTACTATGTTATGCTTGCCTACGCACTCCAAACACCTTTTTAAGGCCTAAATCAACATTTGAGCATTCACATGCTTTTGTTAAATAAGTTCTTGCATAACATTCTCAAATCAACACATTATATCATCATCAATCTTCAAGAATAAAGTAGGTATTACAAGTCTAGTCCATATATCAAAAGACATCTGTTGAACTATGTTTTGATATAACAATTTAAGGCAAAATGGTTTTTGGACTTGAATTGAATTTACAAAATGTTTTTGGACTTAATTGAATTTATTCAAAGTTTTTTAAAAGGTTTCAAAAATAATTCAAAGTCAATTAAAATTCGGATTTGAGCCAAAAATATTTTAAGAGGTTTCAAGATTGCCCACGGGGTACAGATTCCCCAGGAATAGATTCCCCCCCACGGGGTACAGATTCCCCCCTGCAGGTTTTTGGCTTCAAGAAAACAGAATGTCCAGGGGGTACCGATTCCCCCCCAGGGGGTACCGATTCCCCCCTGTTCAACAGCCCAACGGTCATAATATTTGAATATTATGAAGGGGTATCGATTCCCTATTAAGGGGTACCGATTCCCCCCATTCTGGGCAGCCTATTTTTGCAGAAAAATCATTCCCAAACGGCTCCAAAACATCCCCAACGGTTAGATATGACTTCAAACACATTCCAAGCTATAAATACAAGCTAAGGACACTTGAAGAAGTAAGAGAACAACTATCCAAGCAATCAAACACAAGAGAAGAGTTTTTCATTCTTATTTCATCTTTCTCTTGTATATATTTTGTTCTTGTGAGCTCAATCTGGTAAACACCTACCTTAGAGAGGTTTTCTTGTTTACATTTCATATCCTTTTGTAAAGGGGAAAGGTTCTAGCTTAGCCTGTGTAAAAGCTAGGGAAAGGTTCTAGTTTAGCCCGGAAAAACTAGGGAGTTTGTAAGGTTACTCTTTATCCTCAAAAGAAAGAACAAATTAGTGAATTTGTTGGAAAATCCTTGGTGAGGAGCTAAGGTAGTGGACGTAGACTTTGATTGAGAAAGTCGAACCACTATAAATTGATGTGTAATTCTCTATCTTTCAATCTCCTTACTCCCTAAACACAAAACCGTTCCGACCCCTCTTTGCAAACCATTCCGGTTGTCGATTCGAGCTTCCGAAAATCCTAACAACATCAATACCACATATATTCCTAAGTCCCAAACATCACCCACATTACCACACTTAGCTTTCTGAATGCACATACTCTTTATTGAACTTTTTCCTTGCTTGATCACTCCAGATGTCAAGCCTCTCGCCTCCGCTCAACTCCATTACTCTTAAAACTGTTAACAACGAGTGTGAGCTAATAAAGCTCAATGAATGACAATCATTTAAAGACAATGCACATAGTCAAGACGAAACATGGTCCTATATGCTCATGTTTAATATGCCCTTACTCGTCGCACAAGTAACATCATGACATGCATAAATGATCAATTAGTTATTCGAAATGCACATAATTTCCAAAATTTACCAATGTTACATAATTACTTAAGTCATGGCATTCACAGGCACTCATGCACAATTACCTTCCTTGGTAAGGCACACACAAAACACACATACTTTCGTTTTAAGATTAATGGCTTTTATTCGAAAAACAACTCACTCATTTGATAAATGGACTCCATACAACTCCCATTTTATTTGCGAACTCACATAGGTCCAAAACCACGAATTACAGAGAGAAACTCTACGCTCAACCAAACCTCGTATCTTATTGGAGTAAAGATCAACGTACCAACCAAACCTTGTATAATCCTGAATCACACATACTTATACAAAACACATAGAGTACTCTTTCCTAGGCATGCCTTTCATATCCAAAGGTCCTATTAAGAACAATAAACAATAGTTTTTTACATATCGATTCAAATACACTTTGAAACACACTTACGAATTTGGTTGTCATGATCAACCCACATACTTGGACAGTAAGAAAGTTCAGCTCATCCAATTCACAATCAGAATATATATATAAATTTTCACAAAATTGTTTTCAAAATCCTATGCATCATTTGCAACACATCACATTCACAATTCACATTCCATTTCCAACAAAAGTGGCATCACATGTAAATCTACATAATTTATTTTTCATCATCACAATTAACCAAATAACATAATATACATATATCGGAATTACAATGTAACACTATACAACCTCAACCCTGAACCATTTTCATTTCCTAAGAATGAGAGCCACTCACCTTACAGTCTGAAAATCAAAAACGCTAACCAAATGCTCACCAAACACTAAGTACAAAATCTCCCTAACACCTAACACAATAAAGACCTTGAAAAGAAAAATATAACATTACAATCTGTTCTAAAATAGAGCATAATTATCTGTTCTAAAATAGAGCATAATTATCTGTTTCTAAAACAGAGCAAAAAATTATTCTTCGACACCTCCGATCTGATTTGCATCATTTCTCCTTTACAATGGCTAATAATCAACAACTAAAATCAACATCTAGTCCAATTAAAACCGTACAAATTAATATCTACAAACCTAAATTCTCGGATTCCAAAAATACCAAAAATCGACATTGTTTTCAAGAAATCAATATCGAAATCATTTGCAATCGAAAAATTGATTTAATATGATTATAATCACTACAAAAAAGCTCAATTTCATTAAGAAAACCTTAAAATCAACTCAATAAATCAAAACATTAATTAACTCCGAAAATCAATTGAAATGTTTTCAATTAAATCAATAATTCCACAAAATCATTAACACAAAATCACTTGCCCTCGAAGCATGAAAAAAAACCAAGGAGAAGATCCTTACCTTGCTGAAAATGGATTGCAATTGAGATCAACAATGGAACTCCATTGTGATCAAGCCTTAAAACAATAAAGAGAATAAAAAAGAATCTTTGAGAATTGAAATAAGATTAAGGAGAGTGAATTTAGAAATCATGAAGAGAAAAGAAAATAAATTGATTAGCTAGGTTGAGAGAAAATGAGATAAAATGGAGGAAGTTACGAGAAGTTACTAAAATGCAAAATGAGAATGAAATGAAAACCACGTGAATGAAAACAAGTAAATAAGGAAATATAATTTAGATTAAAATGAATCTAGATGGAATTGTGGTAAAAAGGAGAAGTTAAAATACTTTAACTGTAAGAGGGAAAACTCTAAATATAAGCCTTGCTAAAATTGCTTCATAGACTTTGGACATTGTGATATTTTACAAAATGGTCACTAAAATAAAAAAATTTCCAATTCTTTCAATCTAGTCACCAAACCAATTAATTTAACTTCCAAAATTCAAATCAAATATATATAAACACTTAAAACCTTTCCAAAACATTTATTAAACAAAAAAACAAATTTTAATATTTTTCTTTCTTTTTTTCATTTTATTTAAAATCCAGATATCGACTCAAAACCAACCTAAACTACGAGACCCGATTTTAGGACGTTACAGGTAGTGCCTCTAGATTTTCAACGCAAAAACCACTGCAACTAATTATAGATCATGCGTAAGGTAATTACATTCGTGAGGCTTCAATTGACGAGACAGATAAGCTACCAGTCTACCATTCTGCATAAGAACATAACCCTAACCGATATGTGAAACATCACTAAAAACTGTATAATCCTTCCCAAACTCGGGTTGGATCAAAACTGGTGCTAGAGTCAAAATAGATTTCAATTGCTCGAAAATCAACTGTTGAGCTTCACCCCATGAAAATGACACATTTTTCCTCAGAAGTTTTTTTCAAAGGAGCTGCAATCATCGAAAACCCCTTTACAAACTTCAACAATAACTGACTAAGCCCAGAAAACTACAAAGCTCAGCCATGTTCTTCGGTTGCTTCCAATTCAGAATAGAGTCAATTTTTTTTATCAACTGAAATACCCTTAACTGAAATAATATGACCCATCACCTCGCTAAGTCATAATTCACACTTACTAAACTTTGCATACATTTGTTTTTCCTTTAGAGTCTACAAAACAATTCTCAAATGCTTATCGTCTTTATCCTCAGAATTTGAGTAAATTAGGATATCATCGATAAAACAACGATAAATTGATCTAGATATGATTAGAAAACCCAATTCATCATATCCATGAAAGTAACAAGAGCATTAGTCAATCTGAATGGAATTACTATAAATTCTTAATAACCATATCGTGTACGAAGGGTCGTTTTTGGAACATTAGAATCTTTTACTTTAATTTGATAATAATTGTACCGAAGATCAATCTTTGAGAAAATAGTTGCACCAAGGAACCGATCAAATAAATTATCGATACGCGACAACGAATATTTATTATTAACCGTCAGCTTATTCAACTTTCGATAATCAATACACAAGCGTAATGACCGGTTCTTTTTCTTAACAAAGAGTATGAAAGCTCCCCATAGAGAGGTATTGGGTTGAATAAACCATCAATCCAATAACTCATGTAATTGAACCTTGAGTTCCCTCAATTCTTTAGGTTTCATGTAGTGCAGTACACAGATACTGGTGCACTACATAGATATATTTCAATTCCAAACTCAACTTCCCTCTCAGGTGGTACACCAGGTAACGCTTTCGGGAATACCTCTGGAAAGTTTCTCAAAGTATGCATTTGATCAATTCCATAAGTAAACTCCCTCGAGTCCAAGACATAAGCAAGGTACACCACGACACTCTTTCGAATCATTTTCTCAGCTACCAAGGTTGACATGACATAAGACAGATAACACTGACCCTCACAAATCAAAATAATATGTCTGTCATCAGGAGCTTCCAGAACCGCTCTCTTGCGTTCATAATTTTGATCCACCCAATGTTTCTTTAACCAGTCGGTACCTAGAATAAGATCAAACTTATCAAATATTCTAAGGTGGCGTTTGTTTGGATGGAATCCCTTGGAATTGGGGGGAATTGAAATCCAATTCCACCACTTTCCCATGTTTGTTTTAAGTTTTTCAAGGGAATTTGAATCCCTAATGGCTTCAACTTTCCATCAAATGAGGGAAACTGAATTCTATCCAAGAAAGGATGGAATTCAATTCCCTTGTTGGAGGGAATTGAAATTTGACCATACTACCCTCATAAATCTTTTGGTAACTTATTCATATATTGAATAAAAATATTTTTTTTATTATTTCGGGTCGGGTTTCTAATTCATATATTCGGGTCGAGTCGGATCGGATCGGGTGAAACTTTATTTTGGTCGGGTCTGGTCAGTTTTTTTAAGTGTGATATTCGGGTCAGGTCGACTTCGGGTTTAGGGTGAAAAATACCCAGCCCGAAAATATATATAATTTTATCTTATATATTTAAGAATAATTACAATAATACCCCTCTCTATATATATTTTTTCAATTAAGTCACTGTTTTTATTGAATAAAAATATTTTTTTATTATTTCGGGTCGGGTCGGGTCAGATTTTTAATTCATATATTCGGGTCGGGTCGGGTGAAACTTTATTTTGTTCGGGTCGGGTCGGGTTTTTTAAGTGTGATATTCGGGTCGGGTCAAGTTTGGGTTTAGGGTGAAAAAAATCGGACCGGCCCGAAAAAAATATATAATTTTACCTTATATATTTATGAATAATTACAATAATACCCCTCTATATATAATTTTTTCAATTAAGTTAATGTTTTTATTGAATAAAAATAATTTTTTTATTATTTTGTGTCGGGTCGGGTTTATAATTCATATATTGAATAAAAATAGTTTTTGGTATATTTTTTGGTAACTAATTAATATACTCCGATTGGAATGTATCGAAATATTGCTCTATCTTTTGGTAACTTATTAACATATTTTGATTGCGATGATTTTAACTTATGATGTTTATTAGCATGATTTTTATAATTTATTGAAATGAATAATCAATCAATAAAATGAAAATTTAATATTTTTAAATTTTTATAATATATTACTACATGTAAGTTGTAAAACAAACTAAAATAAAGCAAAAAAACAAGAAAGGCAATTCTGTCATTTTACATTACTGAAATCAAATTCATCTGACATGTTTGTGAACCAAACAGAATATAAAATTGGATTCCAATTCTATTTCCTGCCAACCAAACAGAATATGGAATTGGATTCTAATTCCTGACAGATTCTAATTCCTTCACAAATTTCAATTCCCTCATAAACATTCCAGCGAACCAAACGCCACCTAAAAGATTTTCCAGAAAGGTTTTTCCATAAAGCTTGAGAGGGCAATTTTGATAAATTTTGTCAATTATCATAGATTGACCCATAGGAGATTGAACAGTAACAAGACAAGTAGTGTGTTCAACCGGAATGTCAATATCATGGGTTACAGAACTCGCAATATAAGACTAGGTAAACCCACCATCAAGTAAAGCAAAGTAAAGAATAGTAAAAGTACCTACAATAACATCTGGCTCATCATGACCTTTACGGTGCCTCGTAGCATAAACAAGTGCAGGTTGTCTAAACTTATAACTAACAGAACCTCTACTCAGGGCAGATCGCCCCCTACATGAAGAACCTGGTGCATGACTAGATGAGGTAGGTCGACTCTGAGTTCAATCCCTTAAAGTCTTAGATGATCCCTCAAAATGATATGGTGTCTGATAGGTCAGAGTAGGAGTCTGATAAGCCGGAGCTAGCTGTGGGCAATCTCTCAGAAAATGCTCAGTGAAACCACACCTGAAACATGCTCCTAATGTAACATCCCAAAAACTAAGTTAGTACTAAATTGTAAGGTTTTAAAATTTTGTGTCTAATTTTGAAAAAATTAGAAAAGTTCATGGACTTATATTAGAATTTCTTGGTATTTAATTAAATAGTAAAGTTGGAAGGACTGAAGGCTATTATGGTCTTTTCAGATTAAAGGATATTTTATATTCTTTATTAAGAGATAAGCACATGGGATTTGGGAGAGTTATCTAGAAGCCATTTCCTCTTTTCTTCTTCTTCTTCTTCCTGTATACTCCACTTCAAAGGTAAGATTATGAATTTTTGTTTATTTCTTTAACTTTTGGGGTTGTGTTAAAGATTTGGGAGTTATACAAGCTTAAGGAAAGCTTGTATAGGATTAAAACACAAGAGGAGAGAATTAAAAAGGAATTTGTAAAAAGAATGCAGAAGTGAATTTTTGATATGATGTAGTTTTTGAAGTTTATTGATAAATTTCACTTGTCATAAGTAGGAATATGAAGTCTAAAGTATTAGAAATGAGTTTAGACCATGTTGAAAGTTTAATAAAATTCTTAATTTCAAGAGTTATAGTGAGATATTGAAGATAATGATGTGTTATAGTATTAAAAGATGGTTTATGTATGTATTGTTGAGTTTAATAGCATGAAGAGAGCTAAATAAATGTAGTTTAGGTGAATTATTAATAATTTTTAGGTTAAAGAAGTATAATATGGGTTAGTCGTATCGGTATTGGTTGAGTAAGTACTGATACTACAAGGAAAAAATATGTGATAACTACGCTTGGGTATTGATACTGCATGAACAATATCGATACCATAAGGCAAAAGTTGGTAAAATATTCATGGGGTATCGATACTGAAATGATAGTATCGATACCATAGGTAGAAGTATTGGTACCATTTTTACAATGAAATTACAGAATTAAGAATAGGTATCGATATCGTGGGATGGTATCGATACTACAAGCATAAAGGTATCGGTACTGTACTTGTAGTACCAATACTCCTTAAGTTTGAAATTAGAAATTAATGCCTTATTTAGTTTGCATTGGTAATAATCTTTTAGAACAATTCTAATTTCTATATTTATTGGATTGTATATTCATGTAGATATCAATCGAGAGCAAAGTCTGAACAAGTCGATAAAGTAAGAGTTATCGAGAAAGAGATAAGAGATTGGTATTGACTAGTGAGACCAATGTGAGTACATTATATTATGTATAGGTTATTTTATGGAATTAAGACTTACGATAAGTCTAATTCCTATATTAGATTAAATGAGTACATTAATACAAATATGATTTGAGATGGTGCTTATGTGTACATTAGTATATGTATATGTCTATATGTTAAGTGCATTTCTATACATAATTTACATGAATACATGTTATATGAGATGATCCTATGTGATATGCTATATGTGACCATGAGCTATGAGAATGTTATATGATCAATGCAAGGATAAGTTATGAGACTATATGTGAAATGATATAAGTCATATGAGTACATGTATATGTGATGAATTGGTTGAATATATGAACATATGAATATGTATATGGGAATCATATGAAAATATTCTACTTGTAAGTGAACTACGTGCACATGTGAATATGCGAAATGACATAAATGATAATGCCCATATTATGTGATATGAGAGCTAGGGGTATAGTTGGCATGCTAAGAGTCGAGATTTCTATGTGGTCATTCGGGACATATATCTAATCATTTGGAACATATATGCGGTTCTTCGAAACACATATTTGGTCCTTTAGAATATATGTGGTCCTTAAGGAGATTTCTATGTGGTCTTTCGGGACATATATGTGGTCATTCGGGACATTCTATGTGACACTTTGGTGTAATTATACGAACTGTGGTGACAACATTTGTGCACAACCTCAATGTACTCACATATCTTTAGTTCTTAGAAGTGTACATGGGTTAATAAAGAGATAAAAATAAATACTTTGTATGTGATGTATATGTTTTGTTATGTGAAATGTATTATAGGATTTATATGATATTTGTATTGCTTTGTTAAATGTATTGAATGATGGTTATGAGTGTTAAGTATAATAGAAAATAATTATAAGGACTACTAATAGGAATGGTAATAATGATAGTGATGGTACATTTACATGTAAGCATTTTGTTATATGATTTGGTATGATATTATCGTGTAAAATGTATATGCATAGTAAAATAGTTAAAGTTCCATTATTCATTTATATGTCTCACTAAGTCTATGACTTAGCGTGTGAGTGTTTCTCATGTAGGATTCGAGAAGTTTGAAAGAGATGATAGGTAGCAGAGACATCATAACATCATCGGAGATTAGATCAGAAAAAATTTATCAGTATGTTTCTTTATTATAATATATAACGTTGGCATGTACCTAAATGATGAAATTATATAAGCTCTGATCAGTTTTTGTGAACTTTTTTATTTAATGTATGTAAATTATTCAGTATGTTTAAATTAAGTCTGAATTTTTCCTCTATTTTATATAAGTAAATGATTTGAAAGGTCGATGTGACATCTCAGACTCGTATTCGGGTTAAATATCGGTTAGATGTGTTACATTTAATGGTAACAGAGCTAAGTTTTAGCCAATTCTAGGCTTAAACCGAAGTTAAAAATATTTTAAAAAGTATACATGCCAACAAAAAGGTATAAACTTCTTATTTAATAGATTAATGAGTATGTTGTCTTCTAATAGAGTTATATGGTTATGTCTTAGACGTCTGATCGTGAGAGCTCCCGAAGTGAAGGGAGAAATGATAGACCTGAAGGTAGTAGCAGTTCACCTGTCCTGACCAGGCAAGGTGAAGAGAAAACACCTCCGGTAGTATATGTACAAGATCAAGGGTTGTTTTTCAGGACGTTAAATGCTATCCTAACGCGTTTTCAACATCCTGCTCCCTCAACTCTGAGAATGAATGTAGCTAAGGAATTGAAAGCTTTAGAAGCACCTGATTTCAAGGGTGAAGTTGATGAAGGTCTTGTTGCTGCGGACCTTTGGTTAAACAATGTTAAGATAATGTTATATGGACTTCACTACTATGAAGTGGAGAAATTAGATAGAATAGTTTATTTGTTGCGTGGTCAAACTAAAGTATGGTGGACAAATGTCACCATGAGATTGAGAAGTGATCAAATGACATGGGCATTATTCTTAGAAGAATTCTAGCATAAGTATATTGGTGACCAGTTTATTAGACAAATGAAACAAGATTTTTTGAATTTGAAGCAGTTGAATTACACTGTGTATGAATACGAGTGTGAGTTCAATAAGTTAAGTCGTTTTGCCACTAAGTTTATCCTGACTAAAAAGGTTGTATGTGATTGGTTTATGGAGGGATTATGCCCTAGATTAAAAGAGTTGTTGTTAGCTTTGAATCTTTCATCATTTCAAGAGGTGGTCAATCGTGTTAAAGCTCTAGAGAGAGCTCATAATGAGAGGTTTGGGGAGCAGAAAGTTTTGACGTCTAAGAGAATTGGTGCTTCGTTGAGTTCAACACCATCAAAGAGAAGTAGAGATTCTAATTCTCAACCTCAGAATATGTCTGAGTCAGTTACATATTCTGCTAAAAGATCAAATCTAAGTAAAGCAAGACAATGTTCACATTGTGGGAAGAATCATACTGGAGTATGTCAAGTGGTTTTAGGAGCCTGTTTTAAATGTGGTGATATAAGACATTTTATTCGAGATTGTCCATTCATGACTGATGAGACTGTACAAAGAGAACGATCTGTTATGGTATCTCAGAGAAGTAGAGGTAGAGGTTGTGGAAGAAATCAGTCAGAGTAATCCACTCAACATGATATGCATACAACTGCATGGGTTTATAATTTAATGACCGACAAAGATTTCGGTGATCCAGAGATCATTGCAGGTACTTTTCAATAATGTGGTAAAGTAGTTATGGTTTTGATAGAACCAAGATTAACATAGTTATACACCAGTGCCAAATTAGAGGGAGAATTGAAAGTTTTGATTTGAAGCAATAAGTAATGAGTTGATAGAGACTAAACTAGTAGGGCATAGTTCTCGGGTGAATAAGTTGTATTGAATTTGTATGTGGTATCAGAAATTATTCTGAAATAATATAAGGAGTCTAGATAGTTATGTCACACCCCAAAATAGGGGCTAAATTTTAGAAATTATAAAGTATTACTTTTAAGTGGTATTTTGGAAGAAAATGGGGATTAAAGTATAAAATCGTAAAGCAAGCATACCATTTTAGAAAGTACAAGAAAATTCAGGGACTTAAACTCAAATTTTCCCATTTTTATGAGATGTTAAAAAATAAAACCCCCTCCCCCGTGTAATTTGGTTTTCCCTAGATTGTTTTCCCCAATTTCCTCTCTCCCATTAACCCCCTTTTGACCTCCGATTTCTCCACCGTCTGACCACCGTTCGTCGATCTGAAACCACCAATAGACTCACTATTGAAATGAGAACAAAACCTGACCTCTATTCCATCATGAATTGATGTCATTCGCCATAAAAATCAACAACAAGTTTTATTAGTTTTAACTCGATCGCCTTTGGTTTTCCGTCGATTCAGGTCGATCTGGTCACCCGTTTTTGACAAGCTCTCGCACCATCGTGTTTCTTGCACCGTTCCGAGTCCATCGGTATCCTTGTTGTCTCCGTCGTCACCGGTGAGTGAGGGGTGAGGAAGTTAAAGTTTTCGACATTTTAAAATCGAGCTCTTCACCATTCAAAAGTGTGAACCGAGCTGGGTAAGTGTCTCAAAATTCCTTCAAATAATTATAGAAATTTTTATGGAATTTTTCTAACACCCTAGGCCATTGCACGTGCCCCCACGTGTCGCCCATATGTGTGGGGAAAGTCCACCACGTGGTAGACAGCTTGAAATGCGCTGCCCGAATCTGACCCACTTACTTGACCCGACCCAACCCGGTCTGACCTGACCAGCCTGTCATACCCTATATGACCCGGTCTAAGTTGACCGTTGATCGCCGTTGACCGTTGACCGTTTATCGTCGTTGACCGTTGACCGTTGATTACCATTTACCGTTGACTTTAACCAAAAAAGTCAAAATTTTTGAAAAGCCATATTTATGTTTTTCGACATCCTGATTCCGATTTCGAAGTTTATTTTGCAAAATTCGATCCCAGTAAGCTATTTTTCATTGATTTACCACCTGGATAGATCCGTTTTTCACAATTAAGCTCCGTTTTTTTATGAAATTTATGTTTTTATGTATATGAGGAATTATTAGAAGTTGATTTCAAGATCGAGGGTGTTTGAATGAAGTTTAAATTGTTGATCGATATGGTACAAAAACTGATATAATACATTACTACCTTTTCATGCTTTGTGGAACATATTGGTATTGGTAAATGCATGAATAAGAAAATATTTGATCTCATTTGTGTAGTTAGGTAATTCCTACACTCGATACGAATGCGGTAAAAAGTCAGTAACTGAATAAAATTCGGATGGCTTGTACAAGAAATTATAAGTTTGATAATGAATAATTTCAAGTTCAGAGATTACTCGGAAAAGAAATTAACCCTAGTATCTCTGAATTATAATTATCCTTGTTAAGAGTTTTAATATCGAAATTACCTGGTTAAGAAATTACGAAAATTCCCTTGAGAGGTGAAAATAGTTCGAGTTGACCCTAAATGAGAAAGTACTTTGAGGATTCGTACTTAACCTGATAAATTAAAGATTTAATTGTTAAGATCATATCTTTGTACAGAAAATTCATGATATTCTGTTTGTAAACTCTGAGAAGGCACTTGACCCGAAAATCTTCGAGTTATGAGTAAATACCTGAAGAACAATTTATCGAGAGTGCTCTTTTATCAGAATTGTTTGAAATGACTGAAATAAATGATAAGTTTGAATTAAATAATAATATCGGATAGAATGAAAGGATTGAAATACCATATATATGTAAAATGACCAAAATACCACTAGAATGAAAATGAATCAAGAATATCACCTAGCCTAGGAATGATTGGATATCCTCAATCACTAAAAGGACTGAATTAACATTTAGTACCAAAATGACCAAAATACCCTTATGGCTTAGACTAAGTAAATGTCTTGGATTAATCAAGGAATACAAATAAACAAGGGTGCCATACCACCCTTAAAAGTTATGGAACACAGGTTAAGTGAGTCGATCAACCCTAATGATATGTCATTACTTGAATGGCATAGATATCACTTGAATGCATGTTCGTCTTCTTAAGTTTGGATCGATGATAATTCTGGAAGTACTCAGCTCAGCTCAACTCTAGATTGCATTCGGTACTATGAAGGGGATATTCGTTAGACAAATAAACCACGAATACCAAAATGACTTTATTATATGACCAAATTAAACTAAACGGAAATACAATATGTATCCGAAGTACAGTAACATACGAATTACTTTGGAAAACTCTAGAGTAATCAGGATAGACTTGACTACTAAATGAACTAAGTAACCTCAATGATTGAGGATTAAGTAAGTGATTTGGATAAGTCTGGAAACTCAGATGAACTTACATGATGTATCATCCCTATGGTTTACGAACCAAAAATCAAGTACGTCGACATTTCCTAATATAGTTGAAACGTGGAAATAAATAAAAACCATTAGAATATTAGTTTGTCTCCTTAAGATCTATTCAGCGATGACTCAGAAGATGAATTATGGACAAGAATTATTAGTATTAAAGTGTGAATACCCTGGAAGGGCAACAAATAGACCGATCAACTTGCATTAGTTTTAGGAGTTGTTCAAGTTGAGTTATTTCAATAATCAAATAGATCGACACATATTGTAAATGTTCTAAACCTTCATTTCTCCCTTCTCAGTTCAAATCACTTCAGATATATCTGATCACACAAGTAACTCAGATGCAAATGATTCTGAATACCCTATTTGGTTCAATTGGATTAAAATCATGTTAATCAAATGCCTAATCTTGAATACCCTTGATTGTTGAGTAATGGAATCACTCTCCGTAAATATGAATCTAGAATTTATTTAATATAAAAGTTCCTGAACACCTTCTGCATGCACCCAAATCATAGTGGGATTCTGAAATATCAACTTTAAATGTTTGATTAGTTCCATTATTAATCAATTCCTTTGAGTAGGGCCTCATTCCTGGAATTCGATCAAATTACATCAGTTTCATGTTATCCATTCTGATAACTACCCTGTGTCTTTGATAAATACTTAGATACTCTAGTGTGTTCCACAAGTACTACATGACGATTTTATATGCTTTAAAATGAGTTTTAATAAAAGTAATAATTTACTGTTTTATGAATTATAGTTACCTGAAATGTGTTATCAGGTTTCCCTATTTTCATCAGGCTCTCTGCTATGTGCAAGGGTAAGTCCTTACCATTACCGCAGGCTCCTATGTTATGTGCAAGGGTAAATCCTTACCGTTTCCCAGGCTCCTTTTCTATGTACAAGGATAAGACTTTACTGTTTCTCAGGCTCCTTTGCTATGTGCAAGGATAAGACCTTACCGTTACCGCATGCTCCACTGCTATATGCAAGGGTAAGTCCTTACCATTACCGTAGACTCCTCTGCTATGCGTAAGGGTAAGTCCTTACCGTTGCCGCAGGCTCCTCTGCTATGTGCAAGGGTAAGTCCTTAAAGTTTCCCAGGCTCCTTTACTATGTGCAAGGATAAGACCTTACCATTTCCCAGACTCTTTTGATATGTGCAAGGGTAAAACCTTACCATTTTTGTAGGCTCCTCTGCTTTGTGCACAGGGTAAATATGTTTTAAACTACTACTGTTTTAAAAGGGATCTGCATCTTTTCACTGGTTTTATGGGAACACACTAGATAACCTATTCTGATCTTCTGAACTCAATCAACTGAAATATTTCCCTCTGAACTAGAAGCTTACTGTCTGTTACTACCTGAGATATCAATGGGATCTCAGCTTAGCCTAAAAATCTATAGATGTCTGAACCAATAAGGAAATATATATTTATATGTATCTGCACATTCTTCAGTATCATCTGGTAGTTCTGTATTATTGAGCTTTCCAAAGCTCACTCTGTTACTCGCCTTTTTAGGTTACAATAATCGTATCAGTGCATCTATCAACATCAGTAAGGGAATTCTACTGGCAGAGTATGGTACATGTGATTAGGGGGAATGTAGGTTGTATTTTTGTTTTTATATATGAGTTTGAAAACATGTTTTATTCCTGAATACTGATAAACTTTTATTTTATATTCATAAATCATTTTATGAGTTTACATGTTTTAATAAAAGTTTTAATTTTTTGAGATTTTTACGGTAGATCACTCCGGTGGCCCTAATGTGACACCCCGGATTGGATCGGGTTACCCGCATCGGTCTGAGAGGGTTACAGGTTATTAATAAGTAGAAGTATAAAACAATATTTTTGTGCAAGTAATGGCGACTATCAAGGTTATATGTATTGAACTTCGAATGAGGACTGCAAAAGAGTAAAAGTTTAGTAATGAGAGTAACCTAAGATTAGTATAATATTATACATAGATGATTCCTCCATCTCTTTTTGAAGGGAAAAATGTTTTTCTTAAAGGGGGAGATTTGTAACATCCCAAAAACTAAGTTAGTGACTAAATTGTAAGGTTTTAAAATTTTGGGTCTAATTTCAAAAAAATTAGAAAATTTCAGAGACTTAGATTGGAATCTCTTGGTATTGGATTAAATAGTAAAGATGGAAGGAATGAAGGGTATTATGGTTTTTTCAGTTTAAAGGATATTTTATCTCCTTTATTAAGAGATAAGCACGTGGGATTTGGGAGAGTTATCTAGAAGTTATTTCTTATTGTCTTCTTCTTCTTCTTTCCGTATACCCTACTTCAAAGGTAAGATTCTGAATTTTTGCTTATTTCTTCAAATTTGTGTTAAATGTTTGGGAGTTATACAAGCTTAAGAAAAGCTTGTATATGATTAAAACAACAAGAGGAACGAATTAGAAAGGAATTAGTAAAAAGGGTGTAGAAGTGAATTTTTGATATGATGTAGTTTTTGAAGTTTATTGATAAATGTGACTTGTCATAAGTAGGAATAATAAGTCTAAAGTATTAGAAATGAGTTTAGAACATGTTGAAAGCTTAGTATAATTCATAATTTCAATAGTTATGGTGAGATATTGAAGATAATGATGTGTTATAGTGTTAAAACATGGTTTAAGTATGTATAGTTGAGTTTAATAGCATGAAGAGAGTTAAATAAATGGAGTTTACGTGAAGTGTTGGTAATTTTTAGGGTTAAAGAAATATAATATGTGTCAGTATTATCGATACTGGTTGAGTAAGTACCGATACTACAAGGCAAAACTATGTGATAACTATGTGTGGGTATCGATACTGCATGAACATTATCGATATCATAAGGAAAGAGTTGGTAAAATATTAATGAGGTATCGACGTTGAAGTAATAGTATCGGTACTATGGGTATCGATACCAAGGTAGATGTATCGATACCATTTTTACAATGAAATTACAGAATTAAGAATAGGTATCGATACAATAGGATGGTATCAATACTACAATCATAGAGGTATCGGTATTGTACTTGTAGTACCAATACTCCTTAAGTTAGAAATTAGAAATTAGTGCTTTATTTAGTTTGCATTGGTAAGAATCTTTTAGAACAATTAGAATTTCGATATTTATTAGACTGTATATTCGTGTAGATATCGATCGAGAGCAAAGTTGGATAAGTCGATAAAGTAAGAGTTATTGAGAGAGATATAAGAGATTGATATTCATTAGTGAGACCAATGTGAATACATTATATTATGTATAGGTTATTTTATGGAATTAAGACTTGTGATGAGTCTAATTCCTATATTAGATTACATGAGTACATTAATACAAGTATGATATTTAGATGGTGCTTATGTGTACATGAGTATATGTATATGTCTATATGTTAAGTGCATTTCTATACATAATTTACATGAATACATGTTATGTGAGATGATCCTATATGATATGCTATATGTGACCATGAGCTATGAGAATGGTATATGATCTACGCAAGGATAAGTTATGAGACTACATGTGAAATGATATAAGTCATATGAGTACATGTATATGTGATGAATTGGTTGAATATATGAACATATGAATATGTATATGGGAATCATATGAAAATGTTCTACTTGTAAGTGAACTACGTGCTCATATGAATATGTGAAATGACATAAATGATAATGCCCATATTATGTGATATGAGAGCTAGGGGGTATAGTTGGCATGCTAAGAGTCGAGATTTCTATGTGGTCATTCGGGACATATATCTATTCATTTGGAACATATATGCGGTTTTTCGAAACATATATTTGGTCCTTTGGAATATATGTGGTCCTTAAGGAGATTTCAATGTGGTCTTTCGAGACATATATGTGGTCATTCGGGACATAACTATGTGGTCCTTCGGGACATTCTATGTGGCACTTCAGTGTAATTATATGAGCTGTGGTGACAGCATTTGTGCACAACCTCAATGTACTCACATATCTTTAGCTCTCAGAAGTGTACATGGGGTAATAAAGAGATTAAAATAAATACTTTGTATGTGATGTATATATTTTGTTATGTGAAATGTATTATAAGATTTATGTGAGGTGTGTATTGTTTGGTTAAATGTATTGTATGATAGTTACGAGTGTTAAGTATAAGAGTAAATAATTATAAGGACTAATAATAAGAATGGTAATAATGATAGTGATGGTACATGTATATGTAAGCATTTTGTTATATGATTTGGTATGATATTATCGTATGAAATGTATATGTATTGTCAAGTAGTTAAAGTTCCATTATTCATTTATATGTCTCACTAAGTCTATGACTTAGCGTGTGAGTGTTTCACACGTAGGATCCGAGAAGTTTGAAAGAGATAATAGGTAGGGGAGACAACATAACATCATCAGAGATTAGATCAGAAGAAATTTATCAGTATGTTTCTTTGTTGTAATATATAACGTTGGCATGTACTTAAATGATGAAATTGTATAAGTTCTGATCAGTTTTTGTAAACTTTTTTATTTAAAGTACATAAATTATTCAGTATGTTTAAATTAAGTCTGAATTTTTCCTCTATTTTATATAGGTAAATGATTTGAAAGGTCGATGTGACATCTCAAACTTGTATTCAGGACGGATACATGTTAGAGGTATTACACTTAATGGTATCAGAGCTAAGGTTTAACCGATTCTAGGCTTAAACTGAAGTCAAAAATATTTTAAAAAGTATACATGCCAACAAAAGGGAGAAAACTTCTGATTTGATAGAGTAATGAGTATGTTATCTTCTAATAGAGTTATATGGTTATGTCTTAGATGTCTGATCGTGAGATCTCTCGAAGTGAAGGGAGAAAAGATAGACCTGAAGGTAGTAGCAATTTACTTGCCCTTGCCACGCAAGGTGAAGAGCCAACACCTCCGGTAGTACCTGTACAAGATCAAAGGTTGTTTTTCAGGGCATTAAATGCTATCCTGGCGCGTTTTCAACATCCTGTTCCCTCAACTCCGAGAATGATTGTAGCTAAGGAATTAAAAGGTTTAGGAGGATATGAGTTCAAGGGTGAAGTTGAGGAAGGTCTTGTTACTGCGGACCTTTGGTTAAACAATGTTAAGATAATGTTATATGGACTCCAATGCTATGAAGTGGAGAAATTAGATGGAATAGTTTCTTTGTTGCGTGGTCAAACTAGAGTATGGTGGACAAATGTCACCATGAGATTGAGAAGTGATCAAGTGACATGATCATTATTCTTAGAAGAATTCAAGCATAAGTATATTGGTGACCAGTTTATTAGAAAATTGAAGCAAGAGGTTTTGAATTTGAAGCAGTTGAATCGCACTTTGTATGAATACGAGTAAGAGATCAATAAGTTAAGTAGTTTTCCCGCTGAGCTTATCCCGACTGAAAAAGATATATGTGATTGGTTTGTGGAGGGTTTGCTCCCTAGATTCAAAGAGTTGTTGTTAGCTTTGAATCTATCATCATTTCAAGAGGTGGTCAATCTTGCTAAAGCTCTAGAGAGAGCTCATAATGAGAGGTTTGGAGAGTAGAAAGTTCAGACGTCTAAGAGAGTTGGTGCTTTTTTGAGTTCAGTACCATCAAAGAGAAGTAGAGATTCTTATTCTCAACCTCAGAATATGTATGAGTCAGTTGTATATTCTTCTAAAAGATCAAATCTAAGTCAATCAAGACAATGTTCATATTGTGGTAAGAATCATACTGGAGTATGTCGAGTGGTTTCAGGAGCCTGTTTTAAATGTGGTGATATAGGACATTTTATTCGAGATTGTCTGTTCATGACTGATGAGACTGTACAGAGAGAACGATATGTTATGGTATCTTAGAGAATTAGGTAGAGGTCGTGGAAGAAATCAATCTAAGTCACCCACTCAACATTATATGCATACAACTACACAGGTTTATAATTTAATAACCGACAAAGATTTCGGTGATCCAGAGATCATTGCAGGTACTTTTCAATAATTTGGTAAAGTAGTTATGGTTTTGATAGAACCAAGATTAACATAGTTATACACCAGTGCCAAATTAGAGGGAGAATTGAAAGTTTTGATTTGAACCAATAAGTAATGAGTTGATAGAGACTAAACTAGTAGGGTATGGTTCTCGGGTGAATAAGTTGTGTTGAATTTGTATGTGGTATGAGAAATTGTTCTGAAGAATATACGACGCCTAGATGGTTATGTCACACCCTAATTTAAGGGCTAAATTTTAGAAATTATAAAGTTTGATTTTAAGTGGTATTTTGGAATAAATTGGGGATTAAAGTGTAAAATCACAAAGCTGGCATGCCATTTTAGGAAGTGTAGGAAAATTCAAGGACTTAAACCCGATTTTGCCCATTTTTGTGCGATGTTGAAAAATAAATCCCCCTCGCCTGTGTAATCTGGTTTTCCCTAGATTGTCCCCCCCCATTTTCCTCTCTCCCATCAATACCCTTTTGAGCTCCGATTTCTCCATCGTCCGACCACCGTTCGTCGATCCGAAACCGCCAATAGACTCACCATTGAACGGAGAACAAAACCCGACCTCTATTCCGTTGTGAATTGACATCGTTCGCCGTAAAAATCAATTAGAAGTTTTTTCGGTTTTAACTCGATCTCCTTTGGTTTTCCGTCAATTTAGGTCAATCCGGCCACCCGTTTTTTACACCTCCTGCACCATTGTGTTTCTTGTATCGTTCCGAGTCCACCGGTGTCCTTCTTATCTCCGTCGTCAACGACGCGTGAGGGGGTAGGGAGGTTAAAGTTTCTGACATTTTAAAATTGAGCTCTCCACCATTCAAAATTGTGAACCGGGTTGTGTATGTGTCTCAAAATCCCTTAAAATAATTTTAGAAATTTTTATTGAATTTTTCTAACACCCTAGGCCACCGCACGTGCCCCCACGCGCCAACCCTGCATGTGGGGAAAGTCCACCACATGGTGGACAGCTTTAAATGGGCTGCCCGGATCCGACCCGCTTACCTGATCCGACCCGGTCAGACCCGACCCGCCTGCCCGACCCGATATGACCAGGTCCAATGTTGACCGCTGACCGTTAACCACTGTTGACCGTTGACTTTGACCAAAAAGTCAAAAAAAAATTAAAAGCCATATTTTATGTTTTTCGACGTCCTGATTGTGATTCTGAAGTCTGTTTTGCCAAATTCGAACCCGGTAAGTTGTTTTTCACTGATTTACCACCTGATTCGATCCGCTTTTTGCAATTAAGCTCTTTTTTATAAATTTTATCTAAGGAATTATTGGAAGTTGATGTCAAGATCGAGGACGTTCGAATAGAGTTTAAATTTTTATCGATATGGCATGAAAATTGAGGTAATACATTACTACCTTTTCATGTTTTATGGAACATGATGGTATTGGTAAATGCGTGAATAAGAAAATGTTTGATCTTATTTGTGTAGTTAGGTAATTTCTACACTAAATACGAATGCGATAAAAAGTCGGTAACTGAATAAAATTCTGATGGCTTGTACAAGAAATTAGAAGTTTAATCATGAATAATTTCAAGTTCAGATATTACTCGGAAAAGAAATTAACCCTAGTATCTCTAAATTATAATTGTCCTTGTTAAGAGTTTTAATACTGAAATTACCTGTTAAGAAATTACAAAAATGCCCTTGAGAGGAAAAAATAGTCCTAGTTGACCCTGAATAAGAAAGTACTTTGAGAATTCGTAATTAACCTGATAAATTACAGATTTAATTGTTAAGATCCTGTCTTTGTACAGAAAATTCCTGATATTTCGTTTATAAACTCTAAGAAGGCACTTGACCCGAAAATCTCCGAGTTATGAGTTAATAGTTGAAGAACAATTTATCAAGGGTGCTTTTTTGTCAGAATTGTTCGAAAGAACTAAAATAAATAATAAGTTTGAATTAAATAATAAGATCATATGGAAGGAAAAGATTGAAATACCATGTATTTGTATAATGACCAAAATATCCCTATAATGGAAATGAATCAAGAATATCACCAAGCCCAGGAATGATTGGATATCATCAAGCACTAAAAGGATTGAAATAACATCTAGCACCAAAATGACCAAAATACTCTTATGGCTTAGACTAAGTAAATGTCTTGGATTAATCAATGAATCCAAATAAACATGGGTGTTATACCACCCTTAAAAGTTATGAAGAATAGCTTAAGTGAGTCGATCAACCCTAATGATATGTCAGTACCTGAATGGCATAGATATTACTTTATTGTGTGTTCGTCTTTCCAAGTTTGGATCGATGATAATTCTGGAAGTACTCAGCTCAGCTAAACTTTAGATCGCATTCGGTACTAAGAAGTGGATATTTATTAGACAAATTAACCACGAATACCAAAATGACTTTATTATATGACCAAATTGAACTGAACGAAAATACAATATGTATCTAAAATATAGAAACGTTTGAATTACTCTGGAAAAATCTGGAGTAACTGGGATAGACTTAACTACTAAATGAACTAAGTAACCTCAATGATTGAGGATTAAGTAAGTGATTTGGATAAGTCTGGAAACTCGGATGAACTTACATGATGTATCATCTCTATGGGTTATGAACCATAAATCAAGTACGTCGACATTTCCTAATATAGTTGAAAAGTGGAAATGAAATAAAGACCATTAGAATATTTATTCGTCTCCTTAATATCTATTCAGCGATGTCTCAGAAGATGAATTATGGACAAGAATTGTTGGTATTAAAGAGTGAATACCCTGGAAGGGCAATGGACCGATCAACTTGCATTAGTTCTGGGAGTTGTTCAACTTGAGTTATTTCGATAATCAGATATATCGAAACAGATTGTAAATGTTCTAAACCTTCATTTATCCCTTATCAGTTCAAATCAATCAAGATATATCTGATCACACAAGTAACTCAGATGCAAATGATTCTGAATACCCCATTTGGTTCAATTGGATTAAAATCATGTTAATCCAATGCCTAATCTTGAATACCCTTGATTGTTGAGTAATGGAATCACTCTCCGTAAATATGAATCTAGAATTTATTCAATATAAGGGTTCCTGAACACCTTTTGGATGCACCTAAATCATAGTGGGATTCTGAAGTATCAACTTTAAATGTCTAATTAGTTCCATTATTAATCAATTCCTTTCAATAGACCTCATTCCTTGAATTCAATCAAATTACATCAGTTTCATGTTATCCATTCTAATAACTACCCTATGTATTTGATAAATACTTGGATCCTCTAGTGTGTTCTACTTGTACAACATGACGATTTTATATGCTTTGAAATGAGTTTTAATGAAAGTATTGATTTATTACGTTTCCCTATTTCCATCAGGCTCCTCTGCTATGTGCAAGGGTAAGTCCTTATCGTTACTGTAGGCTCTTCTCATATGTGCAAGGGTAAGTCCTTACCATTTCCGAGGCTCCTTGCTATGTGCAAGGATTAGACCTTACCATTTCCCATGCTCCTTTGCTATGTGCAAGGATAAGACCTTACCGTTACCACATACTCCTCTGTTATGTGTAAGGGTAAGTCCTTACCGTTAATTCAGGCTCCTCTTCTATGTGCAAGGGTAAGTCCTTACCGTTACCACAGGCTCCTCTGTTATGTATAAGGGTAAGTCCTTAACGTTTCCCAAGCTTCTTTGTTATGTGGAAGGATAAGACGTTACCGTTTCCCAGGTTATTTTGCTATGTGCAAGGGTAAGACCTTATCATTTTTGCAGGCTCCTCTGCTTTGTGCACAGGGTAAATATGTTTTAAACTACTACTGTTTTAAAATGGATCTGCATCATTTCACTGGTTTTATGGGAACACACTAGATAACCTATTCTTATCTTCTGAACTTAGTCAACCGAAATATTTCCCTCTGAACTAGAAGCTTACTATCTGTTACTACCTGAGATATCAATGAGATCTCAAGTTAGCCTAAAAATATATAGATGTTTGAACCAATAAGAAAATATATGTTTATATGTATTTGCATGTTCTTCAGCATCATATGGTAGTTCTGTATTAATGAGCTTTCCAAAGCTCACTCTATTACTCACCTTTTCAGGTTACAAGAATTGTATCAGTGCATCTATCAACATGAGTAAGGGAATTCTTCCGGTGTTGCTGGCAGAGTATGATACATGTGATTATGGGGCATATAGGTTGTATTTTTGTTTTTATATCTGAATCTGAAAATCTGTTTTATTCATAAATACTGATAAACTTTTATTTTATATTTATAAATCATTTTAGGAGTTTACATGTTTTAATAAAAGTTTTAATTTTTCGAGATTTTTACGATGGGTCACTCTGGTGGCCTTAATATGACACCCCGGATCAGATCGGGCTACCCGCATCGGTCTGAGGGGGTTACAGGTTATTAATAAGTAGAAGTATAAAACAATATTTTTGTGCAATTAATGGCGACTATCAAGGTTATATGTATTGAACTTCGAATGAGGACTGTATAAGAGTAAAAGTTTAGTAGTGAGAGTGACCTAAGATTGGTAGAATGTTATACATAGATGATTGCTCCATCTCTTTGTGAAGAGAAATTTCGAGGACGAATTTTCTTAAAAGGGAGGAGATTTGTAACATCCCAAAACCTAAGTTAATGACTAAATTGTAAGGTTTTAAAATTTCAGGTCTAATTTTTAAAAAAAATAGAAAAGTTTAGGGACTTAGATTGGAATATCTTTTTATTAGATTAAATAGTAAAGATGGAATGAATGAAGGGTATTATGGTTTTTTCAATTTAAAGGATATTTTATCTCCTTTATTAAGAGATAAGCACGTGGGATTTGGAAGAGTTATCTAGAAGCCATTTCCTATTGTAAAATTGTTTTTAAAAATAATTTTTGACTCGATTAAATTTTAAAACCCTTTGTAAAAAAATTTTAAAAATATTTCCAGTACATGACTCAAGTATTCAACAAAGTAAAGAGTAATATAGAGTTTTTGATGTTAAAAAGAATTTTTTTTATTTGAATGTTCGAATCAAATATAATCTTATTTTTAAAAAAAATATTAATAAATTTTTGGTATATCAAAATATCCAAGTATGTTTAACATTCTCCCCCTTTTGATATAACAAAACACTTAAAATAATTTAAGATTCTTTTGAAAATTACTCCCCTCACTTCATTTCTCCCCCCCCCCCTTTTTTTTGTTAAATAAAAAAGTGAAAAACATAACACGATTGATAGAGAGATACAAGTTGTGAAGATCAATAGACAAAGGAGGTTAGTCAACATAGATAAATATTATAAAAAATGATAAGCATGATCATAATAAAAAAAAACAAAAATATCTCAAATATACAAAATGTATATAGTAGCAAATATCCCAAGAACACTATCCAAATGCGATCAATATTCAACAAAATAAATCCAAATCCTAATGATACAAAGTATGTGAAAACAAATATCCAAAAAGAAATAAAATAAACGTCACAAGTCTATCCAATGCAACTAACAACACACTAGTAGTCAAGTTTCTGATAATGGAGGAGAGGAACAACATCAAAAGAGGAGGTAATGAAAGACGAAAAGTCACGAGCAAGAGCCTCAACTCTACTCGACATTGTCTCGATCCGATCCATCAAAGTGTCGAACTAAGCGTAAAAATCATGCCTCGAATCCATATACAGAGGACATCTTTGAGATATGAGACTTTATCGCCAACTATTTAGAAGCTATCTTAGAAACCTATGTCTCTAAGGTAGAGAAGCGAGAATCCATGGTAGCAAACCACAAATCCATCGTCTCTATGAACGTTTGAAAGTATAGAGGCATCATACTCGAATCCTCAACACCGACTCGAGAATGTTTGATAAGGACGTGATTCACAAAATCGTCGATGTCGTGCATCACATCTTCATCTTGAGGCTCAACTCCTCTAGAGGAAAATCCAATTGTTTGCTTCTCTTTTCATTGCCACGTGTTTTCAACTTATTCATATCCTGATTTTTGAAGAGCTTTTAATGCAATGAAAGAGGTCAAAGAAATCACAAGGTCAAGGGAAACATTGATGTTAGCTCAATTAACATATGGCTCAAAAGGCAACCATAGACTAATGACTCGACTCGTTTGGAAGGAATGTTGTTGACTATGTCAACAAGCTAACCAAACACAGTATGAGCAAAAATTATCCTCTAATTATTTTGGAAGTGTTAGGATTTACATATCTATATCGATCAACCGAAAAATGTGCCAAGAGGGGTTGAATTGGCCTAATAAAAATTTTAAAGATTATGGAGAAAAAGGATATGAAATATGTAAAATGATTTAAAGTGGTTCGACTTCTCAACCAAGTCTACATCCACTACTTTAGCTCTACGCTAAGGTTTTCTAACAAATACTCTAATTTGTTCTTTCTTTTTCTAAGCTCAATAGTAACCTTTTACAAATCCCTAGTTTTCAATGACTAAACTATAACCACTATTCTTTTGACAAAAGGATAAAGATGTAAACAAGAAAACCTCACAAGGTAGGTGTTTACAAATATTTAAGCTCACAAGAATAAATCCTAAAGATATATAATTAAGCTCAAACACACTATGTACAAGAGAAAAAGAAATGAAAGAGTGAAAAACTTTTCTCTTAATAATGAATGCTCAGATTGGTGTTGTATAACCTTCTTAAAGTTTCTTCAACTTGTTTTTATATGTTGGAATGGTTTTGTAGTCGTTTCTAATAATTGGGGATTATATAAAGACGTTGGGTATTAATTTTCTGCAAAAACAGTTTGCATTGAACAAAGAGTATCGGTACTTGGGCTACGAGTATAAGTACTACCCTAATAATTTTTAAATAAAAGTAGTTATTTATGGCCATTGGGCATATGAGTATCGATACTACTATACCATAATATCGATACTCATTTGAGTATTGGTATCAATTTTGCTTACTGGAATCTAAACACACTTGAAAACAATGGAAAATATCGGTACTGCCATGAGCGTATCGATACTTTCCTTACCTTTGGTATCGATACTACAAGAATAGTATCGGTATTGTTCATGAGTTATCGCTACTGTAAGAACAATATCAGTACTGCTTACCCAAAAAAATCTGCTTTGTGTTCAAATTCAAGTTTTATAGACTTTTAATTATTTTTAAAAATTTTGAATAAATTCAATCAAGTCCAAAAATATTTAACCTTAAATTTCTTATATAAAAATAGGTTCAACCCCCTTTCTGATGTAACAAATATTTGAAAAGTGATTTTTGGCAAAACTCCCCCTTAATAAAAACATTTAATGAAAAAGATAAATATTTTGGAAAATATTAAAGCTCCCCCTTTTCATTCTTGAAATTGAATTTTTAAAACATATAATTCTCCCCCTTTTTGTTATATCAAAAATAATTCAAACTTTAAGGTTCAAAACAACAATAAAGAGTAAGTAGAAATTTTGATCATAAAATCTTTTGAAATCTTTTTTAAGGTTCCCCCTCCACAAATGCATTCCAAATAAAAATTAAACTTTAAAAACTTGACACTTAAAAACTATTGAATTTCAACAACGATGAACAAATATGTTAGTAGCACATGAAATTCAATAAATCCAAGTCTATTCTAGTTTATGCAATATTAACATGAGACATTAAAGTTCATATGCATAAAGCTTTCTAAAGATGTTATGCATTTGAAAAATTGATATGAATTTTTAGAGAGAGATCTTTTGTAACAAAAGTACACGCATAAACATTTAAATTTAAGGTAAAAAAAAACCAATGTTTGTAAAAACAAACATTAAAAACATATTTGACCAGAAAATCATTATGATGAACAAAAATTTATGAAAAATCATTAAAACTTTAAAATGTTCATCATAACACAATTTAACATACATGTCATGAAAAACAATATATTATCATTTATGCTAAAAAAAACCCATGCATACATAAAACAAAATAGGCAACCATTTATTCAAAAACAAAAACATTAAGCTTAGAGAGGTTACTCATTTTTTTCTTCGTGTGATTAGAGCATTTGAAAGTCTTTATCTTTATCACCATTGCTCCAACAAACCTAAAATAGACATTCATTTGGATTTCGTTATCCAAATTTCTTTGGATCCTTGATTGTTAGTGCTAATGTCTTTTTTCCCTTAGGAACCCATATTTGTCTAATTTTAAAATGTTTTATAAGTTTTAAAGGGCAAGTATTTTCCATGTGATCATGAAAATGACAATGTGAGGATTTTGCCATTTTTAAACTTGATGAATTGTTTTTAGAAATTCTTTCTTTTTCTTTTGTTAAGAATTCAAGCTTAACTTTCAAATCAAGATTTTCAATTTTCAATTTTGTTTTTCAAAATCTAATTTTGCTTTCAAAAGAAAATATTTTCCAACTTTAAATTTTGAAATCAATTTCATATATTTAGAATTCATGGTCTCAAATTCCAAATACAATTCATCATATGCATCTTGTAACTCATTAAAAGAATAAGAATAAAATTCATTAAAGTTAGAATATACCTTGGTCTCTTCAATAGCCATTAAGCAAACTACCTTTGGTGGTGGTTCTTTCATGTCACCATATAGTTCTTCGAGCTTATCCCAAAGCTCCTTGACACTTGAACATGAAGAAACTCCTTCAAAAACATAAGGGCCAAATGCACAAAATAAAATATTCATGGACGTGGCATTTTATTGAGCTTTCTTCCGTTCTTGGTCACTTCACACCTTCTTCTTCGTTGGATAAGAATAGTAATTCATGATCATCTCAAATGCTTCAAGATAAATAGATTGAATATATGTATTCATTAATTTCTTCCAATGACTATAGTTAGCTATATTGAAGTATGGAGGCTTCTTGATCGATCACGAGTCTCTATGTAGAATGAGTCGAATGTGGAAGCAATCTTCTTGGTTGCACAGGAAATGGATAGAACTTCTTCAAGGATCATCTCAAAGTAGTTAAACCTTCTAATGATTCAATCTCTTATACCAATTGTTAGGGTTTATATAGCTCTATCGATCAATCAAAAATGTGCCAAGAATGAGTGAATTAGCCAAATAAAAATTTTAAAGATTATGGAGAAAAAGGATATGAAATATGCACAATGATTTAGAGTGGTTCGACTTCTCAACCAAGTGTAAATCCACTGCCTTGGCTCCACACTAAGGATTTCTAACAAATTCACTAGTTTATTCTTTCTTTTTCTAGGCTTAAGAGTAAACTTTTATAAATCCTTAGTTTTCAATGGCTAAACTAGAACCACTCCCCTTTTTACAAAAGGATAAATATCTAAACAAGAAAACCTTAGAATGTTGTTGTTTACAAAGATATAAGCTCACAAGAATAAATCCTAAAGATATACAATTAAGCTTAAACACACTATGTACAAGAGAAAAAGAAATAAAAGAGTGAAAAGTTTTTCTCTTGATGATGAATGAGGTGTTGTATAACCTTGTTCAAGTGTCTTCAACTTGTTTCTATATGTTGGAATAACTTTACAGTTGTTTCTAATTGTTGGGGATGAATTAGAGCAGTTGGGGATTAATTTTCTACAAATGTAGTCTGACAAAAAATAGGGAGTATCGATACTCGAGCAATGATTATTGATATTGCCCTAATAAATTTTAAATAAAAGTAGTCATTTATGATCATTGGGTATGTGAGTAGCGCTACTAGGGTTTCGGTATCGATATTACTATACTATAGTTTCATCCTTTGAGTATCGATACCAATTTTGCTTACTAGAATCTAAACACACTTGAAAATAATGAATAGTATTGGCACTGCCATGAGAGTATCGATACTTCCCTTACCTTTGGTATCGATACTGCAAGAATAATATCGATATTTTTTTTACGATATTGATACTATAAGAACGGTATCGATACTACTTGCCCATAAAAACTGTTTTGTGTTTAAATTAAAGTTTTATGGACTTTGATTTATTTTTGAAACCTTTGAATAAATTCAATCAAGTCCAAAAAAATTTACACTTAAATTTATTATATTAAAATAGGTTCAACAGGAAGCAATGAACCCACAAAATATTGATATTACGGAGAGTAGAATATTTATCTCCGAATGGTTGAAACTACCAAGAGATAATCAAATGAAGGAAGCGCTTATGAGTGTCAACGAGACTAACACTCTTGCTTATGTTAAAGCAAGTGGTGACTGAATCACGCTCATTATCAATCCCCACGAGGTCTATAACAAGGTCTCTAGCTATGGTCGAAGCATCATTAGTAATGTATTGTCCCATAAGATAGGAGCGAATACTCTCGGTATGAGTTCTAGCTTTATTCTGGAGATAAATCGTTTCATAGTAGAAAGTGAGTACCAACTGATGATAGGCAACGAGTTTGATTTTGAAGTTGTTGTCTAAATTTCCAAGCTTTAGGGAGAGGAAGATATTTGAATTTTAGGGAATTCATGACGGGAAAGGTAGGCATATGCTCACTCCTAAGGAGATACGTCTCAAAATCTCGTAAATAATGCTAAAAGAGATTGTGACGACTGGGTTTGTTAAAACACAAATTTTGAATGGTTAGCTCATTTAGGTCTGGATTCGGTTTAGAAATAGGATTGGGATGAGGAGGGGCTCGAAGGGATGGATTGGTATGGGAAGTACGAGGACGTTTGTTATGGGCCATGGAAATCGAGAAAAGAAACCTTCAAGAGAGAGCAATATATAGGTATGCAACTAATCAATCACAAACTCAATTAACATCAATAATTCAAGGTATTAAAAAAATAAAAATTAGTGGGCTTGGAGAATATAAGTATATATAATTTATGAACAGTGTCTATATATATTTAAAATGAAACAAAAAAATTTGGATTTTTTAATTCATAAAAGATAGTAAAATCAATATATTAGAACTAATTTTTGCATTAAGTACTTAAAAACTAAAGCCCAACTCTTACTTTTGTATCAATTTATCATAGAAAGAAAAAAATGAACTTAAAAAAATTAGGATTTTCAAAATTTTACATTGAATAGTTGATTTGGGATGGAAAGAAAGGAGATTTGCAAGATTTGTTGATGAATGTTGGTATTAAAAAAGAAAAACGATACAAAAATTACTCACAATTGAAGGATTTTTACAAAATGTTTTAGAGAAAGGAATAGGGATTCGAAATGTGTTGAGTGAATGAAATTTTTTTTGGGGATTTTTGCTTATTTGAAGTCAAAACCCGACGAGGAGTATCGGTACTCCTATACGAGTATTGATACTTCAAAGCATAAATAGACAATATCGATATAATAGTATCAATACTTCAAGAACATTATCGGTACTATAAGAATAGTATCGATACTAAAGGATGAACAATAATGATATTGTATGAACAATATCGATACGAAATAGATGAAATGGTTAAAAAAATTACAGCATTAAAGTCCAAAAATGTCATTTTCAAATCAATTAAGTACATAAAACACATGTGACCATATGAGAATAAAATTATGACCAATATACTAGCATTTATTCATTCATACAAGGTTTAACAATAAAAACATCTATGAATGCTAAAGTTGCATGAATTTCTAGTTAAAGGGCACCAAAAGGTCAAAAGTCATCATGCATACATTAGGTTATCAATAAAGGTATGAAAGGAAAAAATGTTAAAACAAATAAATACACATTCAAGCATACCTTGAACACTTCATCAATTTTAATGAAAGATCATAAACTCCCCCAACTAATTGCATAGTAGGCATCAAAGAAGTCATTTAGCATGTTTTTTCCATAAAATCGTAAAAGTGCATAAAATATTTAAACTCAAAGTTAAGGTATGTTTGTTAAACCTATTTCTCTCCTAAGTGCTCAAAATCTTTCATTATCTAAGAGTTTTGTAAGATTACCTACTACTTGATGCAAAGTGTCTACATACTCTAGAACTATATCTTCCTTAGAGACATGATCTCTAATGAAATGATTTCTAATTTCAATATGCTTAGTTCTAAAATGTTTATGGTATTTTTTTGTTGAGAAAAATAGCACTAGTATTGTCACAATTTATAGAAATCATACCTACATAAATTCCATAGTCTATGAGTTGTTGTTTCATCCATAAAACTTGAGCACAACAACTACCAGCTAAAATGTATTCCACTTTGGTGGTTGATAATGCTACACTATTTTGTTTCTTTGAAAACTTTGAAACCAACATACTACATCGGCAAGTACCAGAGGTGTTTTTCCTATCTAATTTACAACCTCCATAATCCACATTTGAGAAGGCATGAAAGCTAAAGTTAGAGTCTCTAGGATACCAGTCCTATACGAGTAGTGTCTCTAAGGTATCTAAAGATTCTCTTAATGTCTTGTAAATGTGACTCCATAGGACATGATTGAAATATAGCACATAAGCAAACACTAAACATAATGTTCAGTTTACTTGCGTTAAGATAAAACAATGATCTAATCATAGACCTATAAAGTTTAACATCTACACACTTACCTTCTTCATCCTTGTCAAGCTTTGTAGATGAGCTCATAGGAGTGGCTTGGGGTTTCACATCTTCCAATCCAAACTTCTTGAGCATATTTTTGATTTACTTAGCTTGATTGATGAAGATATCATCTTTTCTTTGCTGATTTAGAGCACTTAGGAAAATGAATGCTCCTCTATCATGCTCATCTAAAACTCACCTTGCTTAGCAAAATTTTTTTTTGCAATGAATGTCACTAGTAGATCCAAAAATAATATCATCGACATAAATATGAACTACTTAATAAATCTTTACCTTTACTTTTTTATAAATAATGTAGTGTCAACCTTTTCTTTTGAAAAACATTTTTAAACAATAAAATTTTGACAATCTGTCATACCAAGCTCTAGGAGTTTGCTTTAAAACATATAAAGGTTTTGTCAATTTAAAAACATGATTTAGAAAATTTTAATCCTAAAAAATCAGGAGGTTGTTCAATAAAAAAATTCTTTTATAAAAGTATTAATAAAAGAAATTTTAACATCCATTTGATATAAAGTAAATGATAACATGCAAATGTTAATAAAATTCTAATAGCCCCCATCCTAGCTACTAGAGCATAAGTTTAAAAAAAATATTCATTATTCTTAAGTATACCCTTCAATAATAAGTTTAGCATTCTTCATCACTACATGACCATCTTCATCTAATTTATTCCTAAATACCTATTTAGTACCAATAGTAGATTTGTCACTAGATATTTCAACTAATGTTCATACTTAACTTCTCCCAAATTGATTTAACTCAACTTGCACAACCATAATCCAATATTCATCATTTAATGTTTTTTTAATATTCTAAGATATATGCTTGAGATAAATGCAACAAAACAAAAAATATTTTAAGAGAATATCTAATGGTTACCCTTTTAAATGGATCACCCAAAATTTCACCACTCTTGACATAGTTGTACTCTCTTGGGTAAGAGGCCCTCTTTCCTCCAGTGTTAGATTAGTGAGTGCATCTTGAGTTTGTTCATCATTTACATCTCTCAATGATGATTCACCAACTTTATTTGAGTTTATGATACCTAAATCATTACCAACACAAGAATTCTTCCTCAGAACGAGGTTATCATCGAAAACAACATGAATAGATTCTTCTACTTCTATAGTTCTTTTATTAAAAACTTGATAAGATTTAGAATTCATGGAATATCCAATGAATATCTCTTCATCACTTTTTCCATCAAATTTGCCAAGATTGTCTTTTTCATTATTCAAAATAAAAACTTACGCCCAAAAGGATGAAAATAACTAATGTTAGTTTTTTTTTTAAAAAAAAAAGTTCATATGAAGTTTTCTTAAAAATAGGCCTGATAATTACTCTATTTATAATATAGCAAGCAATGTTTATGGCTTCTACCCAAAAATATTTTGACAAATTATTTTCATAAAGCATGATTCTAGTTATTTCCTCTATTGTTCTATTTTTTCTCTCAACAACTCCATCTTGTTGAGGAGTTCTATGGGCTAAAAAATTATGGATAATACCATAAGAGTTGAAAAAATCCTCAAAACCAAGATTTTGAAATTTGGTTTCATGGTCGCTTCTAACACTAGAAATTGAGTAACCTTTTTCATTTTAGTTTATTTTTGAAATTGTGTTGAATTTATGTAACGCTTCATCCTTAGTACTTAAAAACAAAACCCAACCAAACTAGTAATTCTAACAGGCCCAAATACAACACTCTACTAGAGGAAATATCATTAATGGATTTAAAGGAAACTCTTTTATGTTTACCCTTAGCACATGCATCACAAATTTTGTTTAAGTTAAATTTTAGCTTTGGTAAGCCTCTCACTGGATCACTTTCCACTAACTTATCAAATATGCTCATGCTAGCATATTTAAGCTTTTTATGCCATAATCATGAATCATTTCCATCTTTAGCAACTAGGCATACATTTGAGGAAAATATATCATCATAATACACTATGTAAATGTTTCTTATTCCATGTCCAACAAGCAATATCAATAATTTTGCAACCATTAGACTCAAAAATAACATTATAACCTTTATCATACAATTAACTAATGCTAGATTATGCTTTAATCCATTAACATATAACATATTTTTAATTAAAATGGAAGAATTACTACCAATTGAATCGATACATTCAATGTGGCCTTTTGAGTTGTCACCAAAAGTTACTACCCCTCTACTTTTAGGTTCGAGCTCTTTGAAATGGCTCTTGTCACCGGTCATATGTCTTGAGCATCCACTATCAGGGTACCATGAATTTGCACTTATGTTTTGTGCCTTATAGCAATGCTCATCCGCCTACAAATATAGATTAATTTTTTATTTTTGGTGCCCAAATTCTTTTGGGTCCATTGGTATTAGTTTCCAATAATCTAGTCCCCTTAGGTATCTATTTTTCTAGGATATTTTTGTCCTTAGTAGCAATGAGTCCTTTAGGGACCCATATACTTCTAACAACTTTTCCATTTAAAGTTCTTTAGGGATCTCTATGTTTTTATGGTCTAAAACTATTTTTAACATAATTGGATTTAGAAGTTTAACCTATTTGAAAATGGTTTGATCCAACTTTGTTAAAAAAAGATTTGATATCATCAAGTTCTTTTTGATGATCATCATGAATTTTAGAGAGTAAGTTATGCAAATCTTGGTTTTTCTTTTCAAACTCCTTAAGTTTGACTTGCATATTATTGATCTTACTTTCAATTTCATTGTTGGTCTTGGATAACATATCATATTCACTTTGCAATTTTAAAATATTTTTCTTATGTTTTGAAAGCATGATCTCAAATTCCGAGACCAACTCATCATAAGCCTCTTTCCATTCATCAAAAGAATATTCATTTAATGTAGATGAATTAGTGGTTACCTTAGAGTCATCTTCTATGACCATGAGACAAAAATTTGCTACCTCTTGCTCCTCTTCATCGGAGCATCATGTTTCACTCCATGTAGTGATATGTGTATTTTGTTTCTTCTTGTTAGACCCTTTCTTCTTTAATTTAGTGCAACCAAATTTGATATGCCCCTACTTTTTGCATTCATAACAAACAAGAATATCCTTCTCTTTTGATTCATTCTTGAAGCCCTCCTTTTTTTTGAAACCTTTTTCATCTTCATTAGAATCACTCTCATCTTTGGTTGATTCGAGAGCAATGTCATCTTCTTCTTTTTCTCTATCTTTTTCTCTTCTTCATCTTTCTTTTCTTGCTCTTCTTCTTCCTTTACCATCGTCTCATGAGTAAGTAAAGATCCAATAAGCTCATATGGGGTGAGAGTCTTTAGAGTTTTTGCTTCAACTATGTCGGTCTTCTTTGATTGCCATGATTTAGGAAGATTATAGATCATCTTCCTAACGAACTTTTCATTTGGGATAACCTCCCCAAATCCTTTAAGCTTATTTACTATAACCGGAAATCTATGGGTCATAATTTTGATATTTTCATCTAGTCTCATCTTGAAGTTCTCATAGTTGTGATTGAGAAGACTAATCTTAGTTTTTCTAACCTCATTTGTTTCTTCATGTGTAACCTCTAGCTCATTTAATATTTTTTGGGTGGGTGGGGGAGCCATGGCCTCAGGGTGTTCCGCCGTTGTATGAGTATTAAAAACTTGATTGGAATATTATTTACTCAAGGGTATATATTTGATTGCTGGATGCATGCGAGCTAAACAAATATATAACATGTGTGCATTATAAATCCCAATGTCAATGTGCCATTCAATTCAGAAGTTCGATGATGTTCCTCGATTTGAATAGGAATGGGGATTGGAATTTGATGAATTCGATGTTGGATATGAATGGGGATTGGAATTGGAGTCTCTTCCGTCAACTCCTTCCCCCGGGGGTCTTACTTTCCATTGCTGCCCTCATTGCGCCTTCGCACATGGGGGTCAAGATGTTCCTCGATGGAAATGGGAGCGACGGCGCATGTTCTCTACAGCAAGTGCTTACAGATTTCACAAGCCGAGTCATACGGTAGGTAACAGCCCTCTTTGGAGCAATATAGCTGAATATAAAGGGTTTCCTGGAGTCAAGATGCTATTATGGCTTGTTAGTAAAGGGAAACTCCTCTCGAATGAAGAACGTGTGCTAAGGCCTATGTCGGACGATCCTAGATGCAGCCTTTGTGGTAATCATGTGGAATCAATATGGCACATCTTCAAAGAGTGTATATCAGCGAAGACCGCATGGGCAGACTCGATTAAACCAGAGCTTCTTGATGAGTTTATTCGCGTGGATGTTCGAACTTGGATTGAGCATAATCTCCGTTACCCGTTTTATTTTCCGAGAGTAGGGGAGAACTGGGATTTGCGTTTCGGTTCGGTAATTTGGTGCATGTGGATGGAGCAGAATAGAGCGATTTTTGAACCGGATAGTTTGGGAACTGAGAGCGTGAAACATGCAAGTTCACGGCTGGTTGCTGAAGCAATTAGAGCTGCTGTAATAAGAGCAAACTGTCTAGGGGAATTAAGCCTCGTGTTGATTGTAGTTTGAACTGAAAACCGCCTCTTGATGGTTGGGTAAAGTTAAACGCGGATGCCGCGAGAAGGATTGATTCTGGTCTAGCTACATGCGGTGGACTGATCCGAAACCATGTTGGGGAGTGGATTGCTGGTTTCTCAAAGGCCATTGGGGTGTGCTCAATCTTTGATGCAGAATTATGGGGCACCTATGAAGGTCTTCGTACTGCTCGTGACATGGAATGGGGTAATATTACTGTTGAAACAAACTGCTTGGATGCTATCGAAGCTCTCAAACCATGTTCCAAGGGGCAGGGCGCGACTTCGTTAATTCCCCATATCAAGGCTCTTATTGATTTGTCGTGGAATGTTGTGCTGGAGCATACCCCTCGTGAGTGCAATTCAGTGGCTGATCGTCTGTCGAATTTAGGTTGGAGATTACCGTAAGGCATCACGGAACACTCTTCTCCCCCTGCAGAAATTTTTACAAGTTTGCAGAATGATTTGGCTGTTTTCCAGGTTGTGTAGTCTATGATCTTATGTTTTATACCCACTCAAAAAAAAAAAAAGATCAACATTGGTCAAAAGGTAAATTTGATACAATTTAATGAATTAGATTATAAAATTAATATAATTAAAAGGTACATAAAAAATTAGAATGAAATAAGTAATGTATGTATTTAAACAAATTGCAGGGAATAATTATTCAATTTATATGTGTCTAATTTATTAAAGTAATATATAAAATTTATTTTGATGGTATCAATTTAATGTCTCCTTCTCAAATCTGCTTGATCTGAGGTAAGGGTACTTTGTATATCAGACTCTGGCTGTTATAAGATCTAAAGACCCAGGTTTGCTTTACGTCCCAAATGAGCAAGATCGTCAGCAAGTTTATTGGCATGGCGGGGGATGGGCGTATCTTGATGTTCCATTTACGGTAGAAAAAAAAAACGAATTCTTCTAATCACTGCTGACTCAGAAACATGTGGAGTAGACTTCAAGATGCGTACCGCTTCCATATTATCCAACTCAACCTCCAAATGTCTTATGTCGTGGTTCCATGCAACTTGAAGGCCATCAAGAACAACCTAAAGCTTAGCCTGAAAGATTGACATCAACCAATGTTTCTAGTGTAGCCGGTTATCCATTCGTCATTATTATCTCGAATTACACCTCCACCGGATGCCAGCTTCGTCGAAGGGGTGACGGCTCCATCCGTGTTGAACTTGAAAAAACCTTCTTCTGGTGGCCGCCAGTGGATTCCTCTGCTGTTGGTAAACTTCCCATCTGTGAGGGATTGCTGGTTGTCTTTGACGATGCTAGCCCATGCCATAGCTGAATGGAAGGTCTCCACCGCAGACCAGATTTTACCTGAAAAACGAAATTATTTTGATTCTTCCATAGCCACCATAAGAGAGTGCCAAAAAGATGGTTCATGCTTGTATTTTTCACAAGGTTGGTTCGTAATCAATCCAATAAATTAGAATAAAAAAATATCGTGTGATGCTGGTTCGGGACTAGCTAAACCCAAATCGCACTAGCGTGATGACAATCTCGAAGGACATGAGAGATTGTTTCCTCTCTCTTACCGCACACTGGATAGCAAGGGTCAGAGGATATGCCTCGCTTAGTGCGTTCCACATTGGACATAAGGTATCGCCGGATAATGAGCCAAATAAACTCACTCTTTGAGGTCCATCGAAGTCTCAAGCCAGATTCCAAACATTCTCACTCGAGTCTTAGGCATTATGCTGCAGACCATTGAAAGCCGATTTAATCGAAAAGATTCCAGAAGACTCCCAACGCCAGATAGACTCATCTTCACCCATCTCGTTACAAGGAGTGGAAGTGCCGATGATCCATTGAACCCATTCCTCAACAAGTTGTCTGAGTTCTATCACCTTCCAAGTCCCATCGGTGGAGACAAAGTATCGAACAATCACGTGGGGGTTTTGGGTAGCTATCCTTGTTGACAAGATTAGCGAGGAGAGGCAAGCCCGGGATCCAAGCATCAAACCAAAAATGGGTCTTCCTATCATCACCTATAGACCAGGTAATGTTCTCTCGAATGCAGTTCCAAACCTTAGAAAGAGACTTCCAAACATACGAACCAGTCCTAACATTAAGGTGCATCTGAACAGGCTCGTGGACCTTGTACTTCGAGCGTAAAAGTTTGAGCCACAACGTGTCTAGGCTCATGAGAAAATTATAACCCAACTTAATTAGAAAAACCTTGTTTTGCGAATGAAGAGGATGAATCCCGAGGCCTCCATTCTTAGTGGGTTGGAAGTAAGTATCCCACTTAACAAAAGTCACTTTTGGAGACTTACTCGATCCACCCCAGATAAACCGGTGAGTTATTTGCTCAATCTGATTACAGACCCCTTTCGAAATATTGATCGTTTGCATAAAATAGTTAGGTCTGACAAGAAGAGTGGATCTAGCAAGGGTAACACGACCAACAGGAGAGAGTTTAGTGGCCACCCAACAGTTAAGTTTCTTCTGAACTCGATTGATGATAAACTGGAAAGTGGCATTGATTACTCTGCAGTGGAATAATGCACACCTAGATACTTCCCCAAGTCCATAGAAAGATGAAACCCTAAGAAATCGTAGATTTTGGGAGCAAGATTAATTTCCATGTTCGCAGAGAAAAACACTCTGGTTTTGTTGAAATTCACTTTGTGGCCAAAGAACCTACTAAATTGATCTAGAATCGCTCTCACCAAATTGGTCTGGTTTGAATTAGCATTGTAAAATAAAACCAAGTCGTCAATGAATAAGAGATGAAAGAGGGGGACCTCTGTATAAAAGAATCATCTACATCCATGGAATATTGAATACTATGCCCTAATTGCTCTATGCAGAGCACGGATAGATACGGGGATAACGGACACCCCTGGCAGATTCCTCGAAACGGTTTGTATTCCTTCATAGGATACCCGTTCTAAAGCACCTACATAGAAGAGGAAGTAACATCATCCATAATAATAAGATAGATTTTCTCATGATATCCTATGTCCTTTAGGAGTCAAAAAGAAAGTCCAGCCGACATGGTCATGAGTATTTTCCAAGTTCACTTTAATCGACATCCAATGAGTCTTGTTTTTCTTCTTCCTCATCGAGTGTATATCCTCCTGAGCCACCATAATGTTATCGATGATGTTAGGACCTGTAATAAAGCTAACCTGGTTTGGGGAGATAATTTTATAGAAAATTGCATTGAACCTATTAGCAATAATCTTCATCACCAATTTGAGTAAGGCATTACATAAACTAACAGGACTTAAGTCCGTAAAAAACTTAGGATTTTTAGTCTTAGGAATGAGAACTAGAAGCGTTTTGTTGATCTTAATATCAATGTTGTTACCTATGTTGCACGGGGACGGCAGAGGAAGGCCGTTTCAAGTACCCGAAACGTCCCTGGCACGGGGACAACACGGGGACGGCCGGGGAACGTACCGGGGACGTGCCACGGTGGTAGGGTACGGCCGAACGATACGGGGGACGTTTCGGTGCTTGCTGGGGACGTTTCAGGGACGGCCTTCATCTGCCGTCCCCGTGCAACTGCAGCATAAAATGGCCGATAAAAAAACCCCTGTTGCTGCTATTTTGCTGCGACGAGCGGAACATCGGCATACGAGTTGAAGTATTTCCATATTGTTGAGGAAAGTAAACTGGCTGCTGAGATGCATCGAAAGCGAAAGGAAAATCAAGTTTAGAAGTTGGGAAAGAACTAGTGGAAACAGGGGAGGTTGAAGAGAACGAAACGAAGAAGCAGCGGATTGGATCGGGTGCCAACCCAGACCCAGATCATCTCTCCAAGCTCAACAAATCTCTCTGTAGCGCCTTCTCGAATCAAGCCGAGGCAAGGTCGAAGCTACCCGAGCACTTCAAGACTGTGACGGAGCACTTCGAATCGAACCCATCCATTTCAAGACTCTGTTATGCAAAAGTAAGATCTTGCTTAGTCTGAACAGGTATTTAAATGCTTTGACTGCTTCAAAGCAACTCTCTTTGATCCCCAGGGTAATGGGAATCTCAATATTGTTAATGGGTATTTAGAAAAATGTAAGAAACTCATTTTCAAATTCCATTGCCATGTGTCGGCAGAGCTGAAAAAGGTTAAAACAACTTGCAGTACCTTTTTGTTGCTTGCAGGAATACAATATCAAAAGTTTATCTTGATATTAAGAATGTCACTCAACTTATTTTGATGATATCACAGCTATAGATCCTATTTTTTATAATAATTTAAATCTTAAGGTTTAATATTTTAATGTTGTAATTTATTTATAGATTTTATTATTTTAAAATTAATTTTATTGTTTGAGTTTTGATATTTGACTTTATTTATAGTTTTTTTCATCTATTTATAATTTTAAAATTATTTTATATGTCGTACCCTTACCGTCCCCGTACCCTGTAATTTTAAAAATTATCATTTCTTATCTTCGTCCCCTATCCGAATCCGTGCAACATAGGTTACCATTAAAGATATCTTTTACACACTTCACACTGAAGTACCGATCGTCTCCCTTTGGTTTTGATAAAAGAACACGTGGAGGTCGTCGCTGTCAGGAGCTTTGATTGGGTTCATGTGGAAAAGTGCACGCTTGATCTCATCATCTGAGACGGGGGTCTCAAGATAATCGATATCAGAGTTAGAGAACCTGATGAACATCATGCGAATGAGAAATCTAGCATTGCGTCTCTCTTCCTCTCGATAGAGAGTCGAATAAAAATTAGTTGCTTCTTGTCAAAGAATACCATAATCAAAGCATAATTCTCCATTATTCAGCTTGAGAGCTTAGATGCGATTCATTTTCCAACGGACTATCACACAGTTGTGATAGTACTTGGTGTTTCGGTCTCCGTGCGGACGAACCAACTACTTCTCGATTTTTCCTACCACAGAAGTTCCTCATGATCAATGATCTCTTCCAACTTGGTGTGGATCTCCAACTCCTTAGCTAAAAGATGATCACTGCTATTATTGTTAATACTTGCTTGGATCATTGCGAGTTGTTTCTTAAGCTTAGCCTTTTCGTGAAATATGTGACCATACATCTCCTTGTTCTACTGGATAGGAGAGATAAAAATAGAATTCAACGCATTAAAGATCACCTTTAGAAACCCAATTTTCTCCAATGAAGTTGCTGAAGAGCGGGTGTTTAGTCTAACCCGGTAAGAACCGAAAAGGTCTAAGCTTATGCAGATTAGAGGGACCAGCAGAGTGAACGAGTAGTAGACAGTTGTCAGATTCTATATGGGGAATTTGCTAGACGGTGGACATGGGGCAACCTCGTTCCATTCATCCCTGGCTAACATACAGTCAAGGCGTTCGAGGACACCTCAGCGAGACCAAGTGTGATGAGGGTTTTATTTAGTTAATATTTTGTAATTAATTAATCCGTGTTGCCTTTTTTTATAGTGTTAATTTGAGTTATTTATGTTCGAATTTGTGTAAGATTCTATTTTTCAAGAAACAACAATTAAAAGGCGAATTAAACATATTCTCTTTTTTTGGGAGAAGTCGGAGACGACTCTGATTAGAAGATTGATCCAAGCACAAGCACAAGCACAAACTCTAATTAAATAATTAAATCTGCAAGATCAAAGAAGAAAAGCAACGCGAACCACAATTCTTTAGGAATTAAAAATTGTAATTAAATTCAAACATTTTATATTTTATTATTTATTTAATTAAGAATTTTGTTTGCTTAGAATTTCTATTAGTATTTTAATTATTTATTATTAGGATTTTTAGTTTATTATTTACAAGTAATTTAAATGTTTTAATTTTCTTGAAAGTTAGTATTTTATTTTCTTTAGGTTTTCTCAAGTTATAAATACCCATCAGGATAAAGCTTGACAGATAGACAAATTTAGAATTCAATATAAAACTAGTGTTGGCTTTTATTTTGTTTTAGGTTTTCAGTTTAATAAAAATATTTTTCTTCTTCATCTTCTTTCTTTGTACACGCCAAACATGATTTCTACCATGTTTGGCTAATCTTTTCTTTAGCTACAGCTAAGCGAAGACTTAATCCATTCTTGTTAAATTGCAAAAACGCTTCATATATACATATTTCTTTCTTGATTTTCGACGGACAAGGGGAGGTTCTCAGCCTTCCTTCAAACATCTCAACACATTCAATTCAAAGAAGGTGCATTGGTTTGATCGAAGTTTTGATCTATAGTTGCGGAGGAGAAACAGCTTGTATCAAGTTCAATTCCCTAAGAACAAACTTAGCGGCGGTCTGGTAAGAGAAATCAAGATCGGATTCAATTCTCATCGAGACACCATAATCTGAGCACGGATTTTTCTAGTTCCTAAATTAACATTGGCGTTAATATCGATAGTCAATATTAATCCAAACAAGGGCTAAATTTCAAAGATCGACTTTGGAAATTAGTTCATCAGAGAGAAGAGCAAATTACAAGGCTTGGACTTTATAGATTGTAACTGACAAGTATCTAAAGTAAAATATATTTAAGTGATTGAGATGGATTAAGGCAAAGCAAAGCTGTATGCTATTTCTCATCTTAATTAATTCTTTATAATTTATTTTTTTGGCTTGTGCTTTATTTTTATTTTATTTATTTAGTTTACTTGATTATTCAAACCTCCTTTTTAATTTTTTTGCTTTACCGATTTTTTTTTTTGTTAAAATTCAATTCATATTGATATTAGAAATTTCCAAATCTCTCTGTGGACCGAACCCTTATTCCCTATTCTGCATTTTTAGCCAGTTTGTGTGGGCGACTTACCTGCATTTAATGGGGGCAAACTGAGAACCCAACTTTTTAGGCGTAGCTTTTGGTTGCTCTGGATTCTTCGATGTTGTCGTTGGACATCTCTGGTGGCGTCTTTCCACCAGCATCCACGGGTCGTAAGGAGCAGAATCTGGCTTTTCTAAATTTTCATATAGCACATTTGCATCCGCGTTAGAGGTAACGTCAACTAGTTCTGTATTAGAGGTTACTGTTTCATTGGCTGTGGGATTATCATTCTTGGTGCAGGCTTTCTTCAGATGGCCAAAGTGACCACAATAAAAATAGACATGGGGAAGATTTTCGTATTCCACCACCTGAATCTTGTCGCCTCAGACAACTTTGAAGACGAAGGGTGTGGTGAGATCGACGTAAACGACGACTCTAGCGAAGCTCCTACTATTGGTTGTTTCTTTGTGAAAATCAAGCTTGGCAACCTTCCCGACAAGACTGCATATGCTGTTCAAAATTTTATTGTTATACAAACACTTTGGTAAACTCGAAAAATGAATCCATGCTATAATTGTTGTAGGAAATGGTTGGGAAGTATGAAAATCCAAAGACCACTGTTGTACAGTTAAGTACTGGCCATAAACAGGGATCTTCAACCAGAGTAGTCAGCATCATTTTGAAAGCACGCCAAAAAAAAACCGTTTTCAATATCCATAAGAGTGAATGGTTAGGATGGACGCCGGAGAGCGTATGTTTTGTTGGTGAAGGCATTGAGGCTTATATTCCTACCAAACAGTATCAAGATCCTATTCTAGCCATGCTTTGTTCCATGAATTTATACGCCCGGTCAGAAAACTAAATAAAAGGGAGGTCGAAACCAGTTACCTTGAAGATATGATCATCACCAATGTCAAAGTCCTCGGGGAATGTAGTTGAAGAAGTTTCATACTTTCATTCGTGGTCTCGCCATGTTTCTTGCCTGCGAGAACGAGAACATAAGAAATATCTAGGTCAACTTGTTCTCCTAATTCCATTTCGAGATCCTGGATGATTGGTTCTTCCGGTGGTTTGAACCTAACTTTTTTGGTGGCGTCGAATTTCGCCTGTTCGTCATTGAGGGAGGCCAGAGCCTCGGGATCGAAGGAAGAACTTTCAGAGAGCATTTTTTTATAATTAAACCAATTTGATGGTATCGATTTAATTTAAATATATAAATACATATTATGTATATTAAATTTAAATTTTCAAGAAATTTAAGGGACCTAATCAAAAAATTTTATGTAATATATTTCAGAGGAAAAGGAAAAGATTGAAGTCTTAATCCTCCTACAATTGGGTTCAGATAGACCTCTCTGGTACATGGGAACTCTTTAAATATGTGGATGGTATTGAGCATGTTATCCTCTTTTTTATTTCATGCCCAAATAGCAATAGCAATAGCAAAACTCCCATGAACTTCAATCTTCTCTCTCACTTCTTACACTGTCAATGGAACTGTCCTTCCTCCCTTTCCATCAGAACACCTTAACTCTCCTCCACAACCCTTACTTCTCATTTCCCTTTTCAGGTAAACCATCTTCGTAAATATGCTCAATCTTTTCTAAATTTCTCCTCCAAATAAGATCGTATCTCGTATCCATACGGGGATCAATATTTATTCTTACATGCTCTTTACATTTGTTTGAACCTCAGGGAAGAGACTACCCAAGTGAAAACCGTTTCTTTTGCTATGCTACTGTAAACTGTCATCTCCTGATGATAAAAACTCAAAGCCACCACTTTTTTCTTTTCAGCATGATCAGGGAAGAAGGGCATTGCTTGCTTCTCTCTTCGCACCTAGTTACTGCTTTAACATCACTACCACTTAATTTTTCTCATTAATTTCTACTGTCATAATCAATTAACTTTAATGGTGTTTTGGTTTAAATAAGTTACTTTAAGTAATGGGTAACTAGTTATGAGTTTAATGTTCTGATGAACTTTGTTTCAGTTGCTGCAATGTATGCTTCTGATGTGGCTGAGGCAGCTAGCACAAGTCGAAGAGCTGTAAATATCCTTCTTTTTTTCAAGTCTTATTTTATCCTAAATTTTTTGGGTAATTTTTGGTCCTTAAAAAGTATAATTTCTGCATTTATATTTTATTATTGCAGCTTAGAGGAGCTAAAATACCTGAGAGTGAATTCACAAGTCTTCCCAATGGGCTCAAGTTTGTAGCTTTTCTTACATCTTAGATTTATGTGACACATCATATATCTATTTGTTTCTTTTTTCCTAGAGGAGTAAACAGTGAAAGAATATTTTTTATTTCTTCTGTATGTTCTGCGATGGAAGTGATTATACAAGTTTTGACCTTCACCATGTTCTGCAGGTACTATGATTTGAAGGTTGGCAGTGGACTTAAGGCTGTTAAGGGATCTCGGGTTGCAATACGGTTGTGAACTAGTTAGATTTCATCAAAAAAAGTCCATCACATATGCCTTATGATCTAGTTTTTATATTACTTTCGACCGGAACGATGAACTGTGAATGGAATTAAAAGAGAAAATCTCAAATATACTTGTAGAACATACACATTGCTCTTCATAAAACCAAACAGGTTCCATTAATTATGTTTGTCCCTGAAGTTCGAATATAACTGATCGGTATGGTTGTTTTCTCGTAGGTTCATTATGTTGCGAAATGGAGAGGCGTTACGTTTATGACTAGCAGACAGGGACTCAGTGTTGGAGGGGGCACGGTAAGACCGAGATGTTTCATACCCTTTTTCATGCCATAAAACCAAAATTGTATTAATGTTCTGTAATGACATGCTTGGCAATTATGGTATGTTTGAGTTCATGCAGCCTTATGGATTTGATATTGGCCAGTCTGAAAGAGGAAATGTGCTTTAGGGATTGGATCTTGGTGTTGAAGGAATGCGGGTCGGAGGCCAGGTGAGAAGGGCCAGACGCTGAATTTTACACTAGGGGATGGAAATAGATTATCAATCTTCGTGTAGCGAGAATAAATTTTTGCCCAGTGTGTTAACTAATAGGTGGTTGGTTCCAGAGACTGCTGATAGTTCCTCCAGAGCTTGCATACGGGAAAAAGGGAGTACAGGAAATTCCCCCAAGTGCAACCATTGAGGTAACAATCAGACATCTGTTTCTCAGTTGTTATCATTTTCTGCATATTAACTATTCCTCTTAACCTGCAGTTGGATGTTGAGCTATTGTCCATCAAACAAACCCCATTTGGGTAAGTGAAACATTAGCATACCATAAGCTTCTATTTTCTCTGGCAGTTTGGTGAAACATTAGTTTGTGCTGCAGAACTCCTGTTAAGGTGATTGAAGGTTGATTCCCAATTTGGATGAGCTGAAGAAACAAAAGCTGACAATTTGGGGATATATATATATATTGTATGTTTTATTTCAGGACTTTGATGAAATCCCATCATTTTTCTTCATAAATTTCCTAACTTATCTTGGCCAAAATGAAATGAGATTAAAACTTTGAAATGATTAGAAAGAGAGATCATAAACTGAAGAATTATAATGAAATTTCGTACAATTGCTCGCCACCAAGAAGGTTATGGCCTATGGCTTGACACACAAGGAAACATATGAAAAATTATGAACATTTTTATATCACTAAAATCCCAGACAAACAATGATGTTACAAAATTGACTTCAAACTTGGACATTAAGTGCCTATTTCTGCATCTCTGACTAAAACCAACCCCAAACTAGTGAACAGGAAAAGAGAAATGAGAGCCCCTTTTTTCCACTTCCGATGGCAAGACAGTGTTGTTTGTACTCGTGTTACACCTCAAATCCAGTAGAGAGATAATATACAGGTTCAGCAACAATGGACATAAAAGATTCGGTTCGTTCATGAGCAATCCAGGTCAGGTGAGAATCTTACACTGTAAGGTGCAACTACCCTTTGCTATCTGAGTAAAAACCACAAATGCCTTTTCGATCACCATAAATAAAGATCAAACAATCTACTGACGGAAGAAAGAATGAATTTTCGAGGACTGCTGGGTTTAAATTACAAAAACTGGAACTCCACAAACTCTAAGAGTTGTATTAGGAGAGTTATAAAACTCAAATGTATAAGCTTGAATAGCATCTCTCTCGTCGAGCTACTCACACTCAGCTGTCCTTCATTTATGAAGTCTTTACCGGAAGTAATGGAGACATTTACAGATAATGAACCTAACAAAAGTTCAATTTCGGATACAATGTAAGAGACATTGTTGCTAAATGAAGCAATGAGACATTACGATAAAAATGCAAAAAATTCAAGAATAAACTGAACTTACAATCATAGTTAGCCCATCCAATTCGTTGATGAGCAAGATCATAAACAAATATCTTATCTTTTAAGACAATATCTGCAAAAAGAGTAGGCCAAAAAATGATTAAATTCATCTGTGAGAAAGTAAACAAAATAGTTAAAATTATCACAAGTCCAGTGCAAAATAGCAGGCTCATATTCATACTTGTTAAATTATCGCAGCTCCAAACTACAAACTAGAATCAATTCAAAGAAAAACAAAACTAACCTCCTAAAATTGTTATTCCACCCTGAACCTTTTGGAAACCAATGCACCACATTGTAGCACCATCCTGCAAAATACAAAATGACCCATTACACAACATGCAGCAGAATCTCCTTTAACAGCAGTCAATTTTACTTCATAGCAAATTATGTGGAATTGACCAAAAGAAGAAGAAAACAGAAAACTTACGTAGAAACCAGAGCGTATAAGGTAGTCTTCTGGTTTTAATGTCATTGATGCACCAGCCGCAAAATTTAGACTAACAGAGGGGAATATCTCACTTACACTGAATACAAAACAAATATCAGTCTCATTTACATAAAATGATGTTTAGGTGCATGGGAAAACAAAAAACAGTGAAACAGATGGTTGGAGTAACCTGGTGGGGACTAGATAACACTGGTTTCCTTTAGAAATGGTGGGAGTAACAGATGGTGAAACAGTAGCTGTTATCTGCAAGTTCAAACATGCAAGTCAACTTCAGAACACTATACTAATAAAGTGATGCAATATAACTAAATATTTAATGCTTTCGGGGTGGCAATCTCGGAAAGAGATGTTTATTTCCTGCGTCACCATTTACACTGCTTTATGTTAGACTAGAACTGAAAGAATATTCATAACATTCATACTTACAGCACTAACAAATGGATCATATGCCTCTCGCACTAGGTATGCCAAAGTTGTTCCAGAGTCGACAATAGTACCACGATTACTTGATGTTGCAAAAACTGATGGGTCAATTTGCAGCAATTGCCCGTTGACAGCAATGCTCTGTAGCATTAAATTATAATGAGGCCTGAAAATGTTAAACAAGGAAATTTTCAAACCTGCTGCAAATTTGAAGCCACATATTCCAAGTGAAACTGAAAGATCATATGTTCACAAAAGAAATGTTGACAGAGTAAAACCAGAGATGAATGATTCATGAAAGCCTATTCACAAACAAAAAATAAAACCAGATAAGCAAGTTGACGGCATCTACATCACCCCTTCATACACCTAAACTCTTCCCCATCCCACTGTCACCAATAGTAGGAGATAAAACAATGTGAGATTTTAAAAGGACCAAGCTTGAGCAAACCTCGACTCCTAGAAATAGTGATAATATAAGGAACATGTACGAAAAGGAGGAATGAAGTTCAAAATAAACTGTGATCCATTTAGACCGAGGGAATAAGAAAACTTTTGTAATTGAAGCATGAACGTATCTGAACTGCTTTACCAACAATACTTACAAATGTTCCACAACAAGAAAATAGAACCAAATCATCATAGTAAAAGAAGAAAGTAAAAATACAACAAACGGTATGCAAGAAAGAGGACATACTGAGATGCGACAAGTGGACTATAAACAATGTTGGGCTCCAAAATCTCACCAAGAACCATTATACCTCCTCCACTGCCATCTCCTTTCAGACAATGTGAGAAAACTCTAGGAGTTATTCCCCGTGATGACAATTGTGATATAACAGACAGATCACCTCGGCCAAAGCCAAATATCCCATCCACAGCTTTATCCGTCTTAGTTAAGTCACCAGACTGATATGTGCTGCACCTGTTTCCAACAATGTCCAGAGTGGAATAAGTTTTTGAAAACATGGTGAGATTAACATAAGACAAATAGCAATTAAGACATTATTTGATGAAAGATAAAGCCAACAAAAGAAATGAACAAAATTGCTTTTTTGGAATATGACAGATACTTTGAGCAACTTAAATGACCAAGTTTACCTTCCTTCCTCTATGGAAATATCAAAGTGTACTAGCAACACTCAATTAATCTGACATTAACCTTGTTCCAGTTGCTCAGCTACTTATGGTTGCCTAATATCCAATCCATGTCATGGCATTTAAACATTTTAACTTTATGATCCACCATCTAAATTGAGGATTACACCAGAGATCCATAATAGACTAACATGGTTGGACCCTTTATTATGTTTCTTCCTTGTCTTATTTATCTTAATGGTTCCTTCCAATCCTATATTATCAAAATAAAATAAAAAAGCAAATCTCTATGGACTCACGGAAGCTCACCCAAATACAACAAGAGCTGAAGAATTGGCAATCAAAGACTGTCCCAAAATAGCATCAAAATACAACATATCAGCTACATAATAACCAGAAGTCCCGCTTCCATCTCCATACTGGAAGGTGTAACTGCACTGATTACTCTGAGAACACTGAGTTGCAGTGGTTTGAAACTCTGAAGAGCACACTGGATCTGAACAAGAAACTAGCTTAGCAGATGATGAACTTGAAGAGTCAAATAAACTTAGTTGAATCTGCACAGTGCACAACGAAACAAGTGAGCAATTACATTGTCGACTGTCATTTCCCTCCAAAATCTTACCAAATTAATCTTAGTATAAGGAAGAAATTTTACTCCAAGTCCACTGGATTGGGGACAATCAGTGCAAGAACTGCATGTCACCCATAATATATCACTTCCGGTGTCTATCTGCACATTGAATTCTCTAGGAGGTGATCCGAGTTTCACCTTTGTAAAATAAAGCCTACACAAACAAATAAATACAAAAAAAAAATATTTAAGAAGAAAATCAATGCAACTATGTAGATTCCAATGCGTGTAAAAAGAATCGATGAAAAGCAAAGGCAATTCAAGAGAACAAGAGGCATTGAATGACAAGAACACAAGCGCTACAAAGAAAAAAAATAAGGAAAAAGAAAGCAAGTTTTCATCTTTTTCTTTTCCTTCAACATTCATTATCTTCCATGTCTTCAGCTGTCAAAAGAAGCGTACAGATGAAGGTGGAAACAAAGTAAATACGTAAACTCAATACCAATTACATAATAGACAGAAAACTAAATATTCAAACAAAGAACCTAGATTTAGGCAGTTTCGTACTTCAAAAATTCATCAAAGAAAACATATTGAAGAACATAAACCATAAATTCAGATTAAGGAAGAAAAGTTATAAAAAAAGACCAGGTTAAATTCATTGACAAGCAAAAATATCCCCATTAATGCAAAACCCAAAAAGAACCTTAAAGACGTAAAAGTGAATACAAGAAACTAAAAAAAAAAAAGTAAGCGAAAATCACCCGACGAGATAGGGATCAGAGGAGCCTTGAACAGAGAAGTCGACGACTCCACCAACGAAACGCTGCAAGATTCGTGAGTGTCTGAGTTGGTCACGAGCTACGAGTTGGCTCAAATCAACTCGACCGTTCAAAGGAAAAGCTCTCTCCAGTGGGATAACAACACAGTAAACTACCGACAACAGTGCTAAAAATCCCAACATAAGCAGACTGGGAGCCCGCATTTTGCCAAAGGCTTTGTGAACAAATTTTGAAGAAAATAAATGGGTTTTTCTTTACAAAGATAGATCGAAATTAAAAGGCCGATCTTGTTTGACTCTCTGCATTGAGAAGAGAAAAGAGAAGAGAAGAGAAAAGAGAAGAGAAGAGAACGAATGTTTAAAGACCAAGAGTGATTTTTTAAAGAAAAATTTGAGAATTGAGTATGGTGTTTTCGATTACTTAGCCGGTACAATCGGGAGGGGGGGGGGGAATATATAGGCGTTAAAGAGGAAAGACGAGAAAAAGACGAGAAAAAGACGAAGCTACCCTTCATTTATCATTGATAAAGAAAATCTGTTGGCCACGATCTTGCTGTGAAATTTCTTGGCAGTTTTAGTGTAGAAGTTTAGTTTCGATAGTTGGGTTTTTTTAGTTAGGCATTTATGTATTCTTTTTACTTAAAAATTATTAAATAACGATTATAGGTTAAGTAGTAAAAATACATAACATCGAATATGGGTTTCAATTGATCCTCGACCGATTGATTTTTCAATTTTTGCCTAATGGTTTATTATAATAATTGAACATGTTATTAAGAATCTTTAAAAGGATTGTAGTTGAATACTGTAGATATTCATTTTCGTCTCATATATATATTATATAGTTTTAAAAACATATTTGAAAATATTTACATATTATATAGTTTTTAAAATATTTTGAAAATAAATATAATATATAGATTTTAAATATTTTGAAAATAAATATAATATATAGATTTTAAATATTTTTGAAAATATATATATATTATATAGTTTTTAAAGTATTTTGAAAATAAATATAATATATAGTTTTTAAAATATTTTTAAAAATATATATATTATATAGTTTTTTAAACATTTTGAAAATATATATAGTTTCAAAAAAATATTTTGAAGAACATATATATATATATATTATATAGTTTTGAAATCATTTTGAAAACTTATAATATATAGTTTTAAAAACATTTTTGAAAGCTATATAATTTTTAAAACATTTTTAAAAATATATAATATATACTTTTAAAATATGTTTTGAAAATATATATTATATAGGTTTTTGGAAAATATTGTTATTTTATTATTATTATTATTATTATTTATTTCTTTTTATTTTATTTTATTAATTATTTTCTTTTTATTATTTTTTTTCATATCTAAAGTCAAGGTTAGGGTCAAAGCCCAACCGAGCCTGCAAGCCTGGCCCAATAAGCAGGCCTGGTGGGAGGTCTAAATGAGAATTAGGGTTTTTCAGCATTAGTCCCAGCGTCGTATAGCCCACAACCGTCAGATCGAGATGGTATCAACGGTCAACATTGTAATGCATTTAGGGTTTTATTAACCCTCAAAAAAATCATCATGCCGCGGCCAGATCTAGACTGTTGGATCTGACTCAATCCAACGGTCAAGATCAAGTCAAAGATTCCAGAAGCAAGTAACGCCACCAACAACAGACAAGAGACCACGCACCGGTCACCGAGATTTATGGCCGAGGGGATCGGGACTGACCTATCCCAAAATCCCCGGCCAACCAATCACGAGCGTGCTACCATAATCGTCGGAACGACCACCGTTGGGGGTATAAATACCCCCACCAAGCCACTGCTAGAAAAGGAGATTACAATACCGAACATCAACAGAACCCACATCGGCCAACACCGAACACAACGGCGAGGCAAACACAGTAAACCAACCATCACAGAGCCAAAAAAAAACCATCACAAATCAAACCACAACAACCACTAAAGAAAGAACCAAAACAGTAGAAAATACACAAAAAAATCGAAACTAAACAGCCCACCAAAAATCACAACCGAAAGCAACAAATAGACCAAAAACCAGTGCATGTGTCGGGGTTGACTCGGGGAGAAGAACGGTCGTCGGGAAACGAACGGTTTTTTACAGAAAAAGGTAAAAATGGCGAGGTTTTTTTCTTAGATCTACGTTTAAGGGGTGCAATTTTGTTTAATCGGAGGTCAGATTTGAGTTTACGGGGTGGAGAGAAGTGTTTTGGGTGATTCGGGTTTTGTGGCCGGCGGTGGTTGTTGATCATCGGATGGTGGTCGGCCGAGTGATTGAAGAGAGAGTTTTGAGAGAATTATGTTCTCTCCAAATTAAAGAGAGAGAGTGGGAAGGGAGCAAATGAAGCAATTTAGGCCATTTTGGCCTTTAAGACGTATATTTATACGTAAAATAAAACTACGTTGTTTTAGCTATATCCGTGTTTTTCAGAAATACTTGGGTAAATATCATATTTGGTCATTCCTTCTCTATAAAGTCTTCGTTTAGTCACCGAATGAAATTTTTTTCAGGCATGTATCTTTCAAAAGTTATGTTTCAGTCACTCAATGGACTTTCACCTTATTTCATTTCGAGCCTTAATATTTCAGAATTTACATTTTAGTATGCTTGTTATTTTATGTTCTTTTTATTTTTAGTATATATTGATTTATTTATTTATTTATTTATTACTGTATTACTATTTAATATTCCACTTTATTATATATATATACATATATATTTTCTATTACGATTTATTTCTATATTTTTCTTTCATATTTTTTTTTAAAACTTTAGTTTTTTTTTATTTTTATTTTTGATTTCTTTAATAGTTTTTTTATTTTATCGCATTTTTTTCTTTCGACTTATTCTTTTTTATTTTTTTATTTTATAATTTTATAATTTTATAATTTTTCTGATTTATTTATTTTCTTTATTTATTATTATTTTGTTTATTTTTTCTATCTAACATTTTCGATCCCTTTTTTTAGAAGATCTGAATCGATCAAAGGTAAGCAATTCGAATCGGTTTTTAAATTTTAATTTAAGTTTCAATTTTCGCAATTAAAGACAATCGACAAATTAATTGGTACCGAAAGGGCGGTTCAAGGGTGCTAATCCTTCCTTGACCGTAACCGACTCCCGAACCCGACATGTTTCTGGTAGAACAGATCAGGTAAGATGGTGTCTGACCCACCTAAATTCGTTTTAAAATGGTCAGTGACGACTCCTAAGCATTTAATCAAAGTCGAAGCCCAATTCCGGGCCCAACCGAAAGACGGCTGCGACAAATACCTTATTGTTAGAAAATAATAGGTGCACATTGCAATTTGCAACGTTGTATAGACCTACATTATAGTTAGGACCATAAGTGATTCAAATATTATTGAGCTTGATTTTAATCAAAAATTTTAAAATAAAATTCGACTCAGTTTAAAAAATTCTGAGTCTAAAATTCTTAAGTTCGACTTTAACTCAAAATCATAAATTGAAGCTCGAAAAAGTTTAAAAAGAAAAAAATTATCTCGGTTAAAACTCAAACTTGAACCTAAACCTTAAATACATTAAAACCTTAAAATGTATTTTTAAAAAAATATATTAAAAATATAAAATTTTAATATATTATTTTTTTCAAATTACTAGTTAATTTTTCGAGTAAAGCATTAAGCAACTCGATTCAATTCGTTAAGAACACAAATCAAATTCTAACTTGAATCGAGTTTAAATTCGAATCGAACATTTATCAATATTTAATTGAGTTAAATTCAAATAACTAACTATATGTTTTATCTCCTATTCTCCTAATTTATACTATCCAAATTTAAGGAGTTGTACGGTGCGTATCAGCAAACCTGAATTGACCGAGAGTCGACAAACACGTGAAGCTGTTGGGCGTGGCGACGAAGACCTTGACTCTTTTTTTTTTTTTTTTTGAGTAACGAAGACCTTGACTCTATTTTTTATTTTTTTTATATTTTTGAGTAACGAAGACCTTGACTTTACATTTGCCGATGAGGGACAGATTTTATCTTCTGAAAATGGGGTTTGGGTGAGGTTAAATTCGGGCAGACATTCTTATACCGGTACTCCATTTTCAATGCATAATTATTTGATTCGTATTGTTTATGTGACCAATGTACTTGTTATATCTTGCAATTTAGTCCCCTAGTATGTCTTAATTAATTGGTACTTTAGTCAAACTTTGCTCCTACTGATTTTGCATATGTTTCGACCTCCGAACGTGGCACCATCGGTTTGATGTACTATTGATTCGAAATTAAAGTGTTATATTTATTAGTATTAGCATCTAGGTTTAATCAATTCCAAGACTAGTTAAAATTTGATGTTTCAATAAGAGTTAATATTTGTCATTTAGTAGTTTAAATTATATATATATATTTTTTTATTGATTTGTGACTAATACGAAGATATATGATGATTCAATGATGTCTATTGACCTTGAATAATTCAGTGATTTCTCACGTAATAAAAAGAAATATGTGATATTCGATGAATTGATTAACCCTCCCCAAACTCCAATTGTTGTGTTACTTCCCAAGAAACCAAGTTTCTACTAAATATGTCTAAAATGTTAACATAAAAATTCATCAAATCTAAGCCCCAATCCCAATCTACTACTTCGCAAGCTCTCATTAATAAGCTAGTCTAATATCGAGCTTATCCATTCACCGATCACCCCTAGTTGGATATCCGACTGAGGCTTGAATGAATTTATGCCACTATGAGTGTTGCGGAATACGTCTTTCGGATAGAGCAAAATCTCAACTGATAATTTGAGGGAAAAAATGAAGATAAAGAAGACACAAATTTTATGTGGAAAACCCCTTAATAATATAGGGTAAAAACCACGAGCAAAGGTAAAAGAATTTCACTATGAGAAAATATGAATTACAACTTCTCTCGATCTAACAAGGAGAAAACAACAACAATTATCTATTGATAAAAAGGAAAAAACAACTCTCAATAAACTCTCTAAATTTTCTAGTATTGAGAGAAAACTAGAATGATTTGGGATGGTTTTGAAGCTAAATGGGATAGGATATTTATAGTTGAAGCTTAAGAACTAATCTTGTAAATACCCTAAAGTATAGGGACTAAATTACAATTATCCCTTGCTAATTTTCAACAATTTGGTGCTGCCTAATTTTTAATTTAGCCACCGGCTACCATGTTTAATTTTCCAGCTACCCCATTTGCTTTAACTTTCAACAATCTCTCACTTGAAGATTTGATTGGAACAATCATATCTTCACACCACTCTTTCTACCTTGTATCTTCATGTTGCTTACATCTCTGACAGGCGACAAGAGGATCGACACCAAGTAAATTTATCAGCACTGATCACCTTTGTCATGAAATCTGCTATATTGTCTTTGGTATGAATCTTCTGCATATCTACCGTTCCTTCTTCCACCTTTTCACGAATGAAATGGTACTGAACTCGTATGTGTTTTGTCCTTGAATGAAATGTTGGATTCCTTGCTAAATGAAAGGCGCTTTGACTGTCACAAAACAGAGAGACATACTCTTGATTGTGCTGAAGCTCCTCCAATAGCATCTTCAACCAAATTACTTCTTTACTGGCTTGTGTAGCTGCTACAAATTTTGCCTTTGTCGTGGATATAGCCACAACTGACTGTAATTTTGAAACCCAGCTTACAGCTCCACCAACAACTTTAAACACATATCTTGTAGTATATTTGCTTTTATCCAAATCCCCTACATAGTCAGAATCAACATACCCATTGATAAGTAAATTTGATCCTCCGTAACATAATGCAACATTTGAGGTTCCTTTGATGTATCTCAGGATCCTCTTTACTATATTCCAATGCTCTTTGCCTGGATTCACCATGTACCGACTAACCACTCCCACTGCTTGTGCAATGTCTAGTCTTGTGCATATCTAGAGAACATTAAACTTCCTAGTGCCGATGCATACGGTACTCGAGACATCTCCATCCTCTTTTCTTCACTGCTAGGACTCATATTGGAGGATAATTTGAAGTTAATATAAAGAGGGGTAGAAATTGGCTTACAATCTTACATGTTAAATCGTGACAATATTTTCTTCAAATAATTCTTTTGTGAAAGCCAAATATTCTTATTACTTCTGTCTCGGTGAATTTGCATCCCTAAAATCTTATTTGCTGATCCTAATTCCTTCATTTCAAATTCCCTAGCCAGTTGTGCCTTTAATTCTTCAATATGATCTTTGTTGGGTCTTGCAACCAACATGTCATGTAAAATCCTAAAATCGGAGCTAGTGACTAAAATAAAAATTGTGAAACTTTGAGGTCTGATATTAAAAGTTTAAAAGTTCAGGGACTAAATTGAAATATTTAGTGGATGATTTTTAGTAATTATAAAAGGAAATAAAAGGTCAAATGATCATTTAATAAGAAATTTTTTTATCTTTATTTGTTTAGGCTATAAATCACGTGGGAATGAAAGAAAAAGTAGTCTAGAGGACTTCTTCAGCTTTCTTCTTCCTCTCCACCGTGGGTCTTGGTTTCAGTTTGATTTTCAGTTGATTTTCTTGCAGCTAAAAGAATATTTTTATGGGGGGAGCATTAGAAAATACTATAGGAACTTAAAAGAAGATAGAAAACAAAAGATAAGGAAGTTATGAAAGATTTAAAATAAGGAGTGGTTAAGTGAAATTATGGAAAGAAGTTGGTAATTGAGTTTTGAGGTTAAATTTGACTTATCATGAATAAAAATAAGAAATTCAAAGTGATAGAATGAGATTTAGATCATGTTGGAAATTTGGTATGATTATTGAATTTCATATAGAAGATAGAATTTTGAGATTTAAGATGTGATAAATGAGTACAAATGGGCTTAAGTAAGTGTATTTGAGTTTAGTATATAAAAGGGGATGGAATATGAAGTGTTAAAGTTGAAAAGAATGAAATTTCATGTATAAATTGGAATTCTAGACTAGTGTGCATCGATACACATTCAACATGTACCGATGCATCAATGGTAAATTTCCAGAAATTATTCAGTATGTATCGATGCACATGAAGTGTGTATCGATGCACCCCATTAAGATGAAAACATCGAATGTAATTTGCGCACTGATGCATAGGTAGTGCATCGATACACACGTTAAGGGATGCATCGATACACTATAGTGTGTAATGATGCACTTCAAAGGGAAAATGGAATTTAATCTTTCTTTTAGTTTAAGGAATCAAGGATCGAATCATAGTATTTAGAATGCTGATATATATATTATACGTGTGATTATGTAGACATCGAACGCGAGCAAGTTCCGGAATGATCACATAATTAGGATTTGATTCAAAGAAAGAAATATTAGAGGTGGATTTGGGAACTAAGTGGGGCCAAGGTGAGTGCATATGCCTTGGTATACGATGTGGTGTAAAAGACTCGCGATGAGTCTGTTTCCAATATTTGATTGCATGATTTTATGAATGTTAATATGAGTGATATGATTATTATGTATGCATGAATATAGTTATATGTGATTTCATGTGCAATGGGTATATGTAATGGTATGATGATAAGGTATCAATTATATGAATTAGATTTAAGTGAATAAATGAAAAGTGAGATAAACTAAGTAGGGTTGACCTAAATGATAACATAAGATATTAAGTGAATGAACATAGATGATATATATGATGAAAGAAGAATAAGATATGAATCATATGCTATGGGTTATATGGGAAATATATGTGAACAAGATACGATATATATGTTTATGTGAAACCATGCAAATTGATATGAGCCATGTGACGTATGAATATGAAATCATATGAGAATTGACATGAACTACGTGAAAAAAAACTATGTGATTACATGTATACGTGAACGAAGCTATGAGCTTATATGAATATGTGATATGTTTATATGAATATGTGAAAAGATAAAAGATAACGCCCATGATATGAATCATGAGAGCTATATGTATAGTTGGCATGCCAAGAGTCGAGGGTTACCTGTGTCTTTCGAAACATATGGACAGTTTACCTATGTCCTTCGGGACATATAGACAGTTACCTATGTTCTTTGGAACATATGGATAGTGGTCATTCGGGACATAGTGGTCATTCGGGACAAATATTCAGTGCTCGTAGTTGGAATTTATACGAGCTGTGGTGACAGCATATGTGTGCACAACCTTATAGTGCTTGAATACCTTGAGTTCTCAGTAATGTACATGGGCTTATAAAAGATGTTAAAGGATTTGTATGATTATATATTATCAATTATTGTTTGTATTGAATCATATATGCACACAAACTAATAAAGAGAAAATCATGAATATAATGTATGTAACATATATATATGATGTGTGATATGAATTGTATGAAATGATATATGTGTGTTATGAGTTATTGCATCTGTTATAAGAATGAGTTATAAGATATATGATAAAAGCATAAGAGAATATACAAACAAGAGATAAGAAATATGAATGATAATAGTGTATGAATATGATAGAAACATAAATGATGACATATATATATATATTTTGATGTATGAAAAGTATATGAGTTGCATGGTTATGATAGCATAAAATAGTCATGCATGGTTGGTGAATATAAATTACATTAGATATGTTTTATGCTTCACTAAGTCATCGACTTAGCGTGTGAGTATTTCACATACAGGTTACGGAAAGTGAAAAGAGAAGCTATGAGGAGCAAGACAGGTCAGCATCTCCCTTACAAAGTTCAGATCAGAAAAGTAATGCTTAATATGTATTTTGTATTTTAGGTATAGTTTGCATGTAATATAATGATTTGAATTGTATACGCTCTGATAAGTTTGTAAACTTTTATTTTGAAATAATATGAAGTTTTCTTTAACGAAAAATTTTCATTATTTTGAACAATTAAAGGTTTTAAAAGTTAATGTGACACCTCGGACTCAGATCTGGGTCGAATACGGGTTGGGGTATTACATTTAATGGTATCAGAGCTAAGGTTTAGCCGATTCTAGGCTTAAACCGAAGATAAAAGAGTTTTAAAATGTGTACATACTAACTCAAAGTGAAAATTTCTGATCTGATAGTGTTTGGAGTGTGATCTCTTGCTAATAGAATTAGATTATTACGTTATAATAGAAGTATGATTAGGATGATTTCGAAATGAAGTGAGAGGTAAATCTGATTGTGATAGTAATTCACCTGCCCTGGCCAGGCAGGATGAAGAGCGGACACATCAGGAAATGCCTCGTAAGATTAAATGTTGATTTCAGAAAATTGAAATCATATGATTTTAGTGATAAGTGGTATTCATTGTTTTGAATTGGAAAAGTGATATGGAGTAATTTTTTATTTTGTGGATAAGATAGAATATGGTGAACAAGTGTCACCATAAGAGCGTTAAAAGTTCAAATGATGCAGTGAGAATTAGTAGAAGAGTTCAAGAATAAGTGTATCAGTGACAAGTGTATAAGCTATATATAAAGTCAGAGTTTATGAGTTTGAAACGAAGGGATAGTATTGTGTATAAGTAAGAGTGTGGATATGATAAGGGTTGACATTATAGACAAAAAGAGTTAGCGTTAGCTAACAGGATTATGTGATGAAAATGTATTGAAGTTATAAGATTTTAAGATATTGTTAGGACAAGTTAACCAGATATGAAATGGATATGAATATAGTTGTGTATCTTGATTATGTAAATGTGATATAGTGAAAGAGGCAAGGATTCATATGTTCAAGGGAAGTTACAGAGTAATAGAAAAGTTTAAGAATGAGTATATCGGTGATCAGTTTATAAGATAAAGGAAGTTATAACATTTAAGTTTGGAACAAGGGAGTAATATTGTGTATTAGTAAAAGTATGAGTTTGAAAAGTTGAGTAAGATATCACTGAGGAATATGTGATAAAGATCGGTAATCAGAGATGAGTATAAGTGATAGAAAAAAGAATATGTGAACATGAAAGGAAAGATACGATTTGTGTATAAGAAGATTTCGATTTTGAATGAATAAAGAAATAATGAAATAATGAATGAAAAAGAATATGGAAATGTAGATGATAATTTTGATATAGAAGTAAGAAAAGTGTGCAAGGTGATGTGAAAAATAAATTGTTTGATTATGTAAAATGTATGATTAATCAAATTTGAAGAAGATTTAAGGTTGTGTTCTGGTCAAATGGTGATGGAATAAGAGTGTGGTTATTATAGTGAGGTAACTAGAGATTAATAATGAAGCAATTGATTGATGATTCTGAATGGAAAAGATTAAGGTTTCTGGTTGTTGTTTATATGATAAGCGACAGTAAATGAATGTATAAAGGAAAAAGGTAGTTGAAGAAATAAAGGAAGGAAGGCAAATTTTGACGATGACATGAAAGATTAAATAAAGGAAGCAGTATGAGAACATTAGAAGATATGTTTTTATCAATGCGTGCAAAGAAAATTCGAGGACAAATTTTCTTTAAAGGAGGGGAGATTTGTAATATCCCAAAATTGGGGCTAGTGACTAAAATAGAAATTTTGAAATTTTGAGGTCTGATTTTGAAAGATTTAAAAGTTTAGGGACTAAATTGGAATATTTAGTGGATGATTGTTAGTAATTATAAAAGGAAATAAAGGGTAAAATGGCCATTTGATCAAAAAAATTATCTTTCTTTGTTTAGGCTATAAATCACGTGGGAATGAAAGAAAAAGTAGTCCATAGACTTCTTCAACTTTCTTCTTCCTCTCCACTGTAGGTCTTGGTATAAGGTGAGTTTGATTTTCATTTGATTTTCAGTTGATTTTCTTGCAACTAAAAGAATGTTTTGATAGGGGAGCATTATAAAAGACTATGGGAACTTAAAAAGAGATAGAAAACAAAAGATAAGGAAGCTATTGAAGATTTAAAATAAGGAGTGGTTAAGTGAAATTATGGAAATAAGTTGGTAATTGAGTTTTGAGGTTAAATTTGACTTGTCATGAATAAAAATAAGAAATTCAAAGTGATAGAATGAGATTTAGATCATGTTGAAAATTTGGTATGATTATTGAATTTCATATAGAATATAGAATTTTGAGATTTAAGATGTGATAAATGAGTACAAATGGGCTTAAGTAAGTGTATTTGAGTTTAGTATATAAAAGGGGATGGAATATGAAGTGCTAAAGTTGAAAAGAATGAAATTTCATGCATAAATTGGAATTATGGGCTAGTGTGCATCGGTACACATTCAACATGTACCGATGTATCAAGGGTAAATTTCCAAAAATTATTCAGTATGTATCGATGCACATGAAGTGTGTATCGATGCACCCCACTAAGATGAAAACATCGAATGTAATTTATGCATCGATACATAGGTAGTGCATCGATACACACGTTAAGAGATACATCGATACACTATAGTGTGTACCGATGCACTTCAAACGGAAAATGGAATTTAATCTTTCTTTTAGTTTAAAGAATCAAGGATTGAATCATAGTATTTAGAATACTGATATGTATATTATACGTGTGATTATGTAGACATCGAACGCGAGCAAGTTCAAGAACGATCACATAATTAGGATTCGATTCAAAGAAGGAAATATTAGAGTTGGATTTGAGAACTAAGTTAGGCCAAGGTGAGTGCATATTCCTTGGTATATGATGTGTGTGTAAAAGACTCGCGATGAGTCTATTTCCAATATTTGATTGCATGATTTTATGAATGTTAATATGGGTGATATGATTATTATGTATGCATGAATATAGTCATAGGTGTTATATGTGATTTCATGTGCAATGGGTATAGGTAATGGTATGATGATAAGGTATCAATTATATGAATTAGATTTAAGTGAATAAATGAAAAGTGAGATAAACTAAGTAGGGTTGACCTAAATGATAACATAAGATATTAAGTGAATGAACATATATGATATATATGATGAAAGAAGAATAAGATATGAATCATATACTATGGGTTATATGGGAAATATATGTGAACAAGATACGATATATATGTTTATGTGAAACCGTGCAAAGTGATATGAGCCATGTGACGTATGAATATGAAATCATATGAGAATTGACATGAACTACGTGAAAAGAAACTACGTGATTACATTACATGAACGAAGCTATGAGCTTATATGAATATGTGATATGTTTATATGAATATGTGAAAAGATAAAAGATAACGCCCATGATATGAGTCATGAGAGCTATAGGTATAGTTGGCATGCAAAGAGTCGAGGGTTACTTATGTCTTTCGAGACATATGGATAATTTACCTATGTCCTTTGGGACATATGGAAAGTTACCTATGTTCTTTGAAACATATGGATAGTGGTCATTCGGGACATAATGATCCTTCGAGAAATAATGGTCCTTCGAGACATAATGGTCCTTCGAGACATAATGGTCCTTCGAGACATAATGGTCAATCGAGACAAATATTCAGTGCCCCTAGTGGGAATTTATACGAGCTGTGGTGACAACATATGTGTGCACAACCTCATAGTACTCGAATACCTTGAGTTCTCAGTAATGTACATGGGCTTATAAAAGATGTTAAAGGATTTGTATGATTGTATGTTATCAATTTTTGTTTGTAGTGAATCATATATGCACAAAAACTAATAAAGAGAAAATCTTAAATATAATTTATGTAACATATATATATGATGTGTGATATGAATTGTATGAAATGATATATGTGTGTTATGAGTTATTACATATGTTATAAGAATGAGTTATAAGATATATGATAAAAGCATAAGAGATTATACGAACAAGAGATAAGAAATATGAATAATAATAGTGTATAATATGATAGAAACGTAAATGATGACATATATGTATGTTTTATTGTATGAAAAGTATATGAGTTGTATGGTTATGGTAGCATAAAATAGTCATGCATGGTTGGTGAATATAAATTACATTAGATGTTTTCATGCCTCACTAAGTCATTGACTTAGCGTGTGAGTGTTTCATACGCAGGTTACGAAAAGTGAAAGAGAAGCTATGAGGAGCAAGACAGGTCAGCATCTCTCTTACAAAGTTCAAGTCAGAAAAGTAATGCTTAATATTTATTTTGTATTTTAGATATAGTTGGCATGTAATATAATGATTTGAATTATATACTCTCTGATAAATTTGTAAACTTTTATTTTGAAATAATATGAAGTTTTCTTTAACGGAAAATTTTCATTATTTTGAACAATTAAAGGTTTTAAAAGTTAATGTGACACCACGGACTCGGATCCGGGTCGGATACGGGTTGGGGGTGTTACATGTCATCCACATATAATAGCAATATAACAAAATCATTATCACCAAACCTCTTGAAATAAGCACAAGGATTTGTATTAAGTCTGTTGTATCCAAGGCAGATAATGAATGAATCAAATCTCTTATAGCAAAATCTTTGCGCCTGCTTTAGACCGTACAGAGATTTTTTCAACCTGCAAACCAAGTTCTTCTTTTCTTTTTCTTCAAAACCTTCAAGCTGGAGCATGTAAATCTCTTCTTCAAGATTTCCATAAAGAAAAGTTGTTTTAACATCTAGCTGCTCTAGATGTAAGTTCAATGTAGCACACATTACCAAAACTACTCGAACTGTTGTTAGTCGAACCACAGGAGAAAAGATTTCATTGAAATCAATACCTTCATTTTGAGCATATCTGTAACATCCGCAATACCGGGTTAGTGACCAAATTGTAAAGTTTCAGAATTTGGTGACTAAAGTAGAAGAATGAAATAGTTTAATGATTATTGGATATATATGATGAAGGTTATTTAGTAATTATTAAAGGAAATAAAGGGCAAAAGGGTCAATTGACCAAGAAATGAATTAAAAATGGGATTGGTAAGGATAAATACACGTGGAAAGGGAGAGAATTCTCCAGAGTTCTCTTATCCTTTCTTCTTCTTCTTCACGTGGAAGCCAAGAGCAAAGGTAAGTTCGATTTAGCTGTTGATTTCTTGAAAGCTTTAAGTTGGATTTGAGTCTTTGGGGGTTATATAAGCTTAAGAAAAGCTTATATAAGTTTAAAAACCAAAGAGAGAGAATTAGAAAGGAATTTCTATTAAGGGTTTATTAATGAACTTTTATTATAAAAAGGTTTTTGAAGTTCCAAGGATGAATTTGACTTGTCAAGGGTAATTAAGAAGTTAGAAGCAATATAATTGATTTTGGAACATGTTGAAAATTTAGTGTAATTTTTTAATTACATATGGAGAATAGGATTTTGATGTTAAGGAGGTGATTAATGAATAAAAATGAGTTTGAATATGTGTATGTGAGTTGAGAACATGATAAGAGATGAAAGATGAAGCATTTGAGTAGATTTTTGGGATTAAAATTGAATTCTGAGCTATGTGCATCGATGCACATTCAAGGTGCACCGATGCATCAAGGGTAAATCTCTAGAAATTATTCAGTGTGTATCGATGCACATGGAGTGCATCGATGCACCCATTAAAATGGAAACATCGAATGCGATTAGTGCATCAATGCATAAGGAGTGCATCGATGCATCCCCTAAAATACAAACATCGAATGGGATTTATGCACCGATGCATAGATAGTGCATCGATGCACCCGTCTAGTGATGCATCGATACATGGGGTAGTGCATCGATGCATGCTTCTATTAAAAGTTGAAAATAGCTTTCTTTTTATCCTTTGGAGTGATAGTTTAGAATATATCAATTGGATACTGATATGTATCAATGTATGATTATGTAGATATCGAACATGAACAAGTTTCGGAACGATTATCAAGTTAAGATTCGATCGAAAGAAAAGAAATCATAAAAGTGGATCGAACTTAATGAGTCCAATGTGAGTGCATATGCATTAGTATATGATGTGTGGGGAAAAGACTCGCGATGAGTCTACTGCCAATATTTGATTACATGATTTTATGAATGTTAATATGGGTGATATGATTATTATTTATGCATGAATATAGTCATAGGTGTAACATGTGATATAAGATATAAGCTAAAGAATTATAGGATATGAGATAAGACAGACATATGTGGTTATAAGAAACATGATATGAAAAATAGGAGAAAAGGAAATTGTAATATGTGAAAGTGAACTATATATATATAGGAATATGAGAAATGATATAAGATATATGACATGATCTATATGATTACATGAATATGCAATATGTGATACATGTGATATGATATGAAATATATGGTTACACATACACGTGGTATGTGATAGAAGAGAAAGAACAAGTGATATGAAATGTTATAGATGATATTGCCCATGTTATGTGATATGAGAGCTAGGGGTATAGTTGGCATGCCAAGAGTCGAGGGTATACCTATGTTCTACGGAATATATGGACAGTTTTACCTATGTCTTTCGAGATATATGGACAGTATACCTATGTTCTAAGGAACATATGGACAGTTTACCTAGGTTTTTTGGGACCTATGGACAGTTGCCAAGGTTCTTTATGACCTCTGGATAGTTACCGGGGTCTTTGTGACCTCTGGATAGGTCCTTCGGGACATTTATATGAGCTGTGGTGACAGTATAGTGGTGCACAACCTCAATAGACTCACATATCTACAGTTCTCATAGGTGCACATGGGCTAACAAGAGATAACTTTGAATGTAATGTATGTGATGTATATATGTGTTTTGTGATATGAATTATATGATATGATATATGTGTGTTAGTGATTATTGTATATGCTATAAGATATATGATATGAGCTTAATTGATCATATAAACAAGAGAATAGAAATATGAAAGGTGATAATAATGATAGGAAACAAGATAATTATATGTATGTGTGGATTATATATATATATATATATATATATATATATATATATATATATATATATATGAATATATGAAAGGTGCATAGTAGGAATTATTATATGTATATGTGGGTGTGATGCTTGTATGTGATATGTTAGTAGAAATTGTTCAAGCATGATTACGAGTTAGAGTTTATTATATGTTTTATGCCTCACTAAGTCAACGACTTAGCGTGTGATTGTTTCACACGTAGGTTACAGAAGTGAGAAGAGTAAAGAGCTAAGAGGAGCAAGACAGGTCAGCATTTTTTCTTACAAAGTCTCATATCAGAAAAGATATGATTTAAATGTGTATGGTTAATCTGAATATAGTTGGCATGTACTAATTGAGTGAGTTGTATAGGCTCTGATCGATTTTTGGTTATTTTGGTAAATTTATATAAATAAACAGATTTTATTTAATGAAAGTTTTGAATTTTCTTTGAATTTTGTCAAGAGTCAAAGTTTGAAAAGTCAATGTGACACCTCAGACTCGTATTCGGGTCGGATACGGGTTGAGGGTGTTACAATATCCTTTGACCACCAGTCTTGCACGATACCTCTCAACTTGATCGTCACCATTTCGCTTGATTTTGAAGACCCATTTGTTACCAATTGGATTCCTTTGTTGTGATAGTGGCACAAGGTCCGATGTATTATTTTTATGAAGGGCTTCGATTACTTCTTGCATCGCCATCATCCATAGTGAAACATCTGAGTTTTTTATTGCCTCCTGGAATGTTGAAGGCTCATCGTCCTCTGTTAAAAGACAGTATGCAATATTTCCTTCTATAACATAATCTGAGTGCCAATTGGGACGTCTTCTCACACGATCTGATTGACGAGTTGTTGGAGCTTCAGAACTCTCTGGTTCTTTTTCATCATGTGTTGGTTCTGCTTCAGAAGAATCTCCTTGTTCAAACTCTTTTTCCACATGTATATGCGTAGTCTCTGGCTTTTCAGTGCTATCATCATCTTCTTTTCTTTGTAGTTTATCTTCTACAAAGATAACGTCCCTGCTGATGATCACTTTGCGGGCAGTGGGATCCCACAAGCGATACCCCTTTACACCATCAGCATACACCAAGAATTTACATTTCCTGGATTTTGGATCAAACTTTGAAATTTCTTAGGAGTTGTACATCACATACACAATACTTCCAAATACATGGAGGTTTGAATAATCAGCTGGTTTACTAGTCCACATCTCCATTGGTGTCTTCAGCTCTATTGCAGTTGACAGAGCTTGATTCACCAAATAACAGACGGTATTGACTTCTTTTGCCCAAAATGATTTTTCTAGGCCTACAGCCCTCAGCATTGCTCTTGTTCTTTCTAACAAGGTCCTGTTCATTTGTTCTGTCACTCTATTTTGTTGAGGAGTGTTCACCACTGTGAACTATCTTTTGATGCCTTCTTTCCTGCAAAAGTCATCAAATTCTTCACTTGTGTATTCTTCTCCATTATCTATTCTGAAACACTTGATCTTATTCCAGAACCAAGTTCCACCCACGCTTTGAAGTTTTTGAAAGTTGAAAACACATCTGACTTCTTCTTAATAAGGTAAACCAATATCTCCTAGAGTAGTCATCAATAAATGAGACAAAGTATTTTGCTCCACCTAGGGATGTAACTGGTGCTTGCCATACATCAGAGTGAACCAATTCTAGAACACTTTTACCTCTAGAATTTGATGTGTTGAATTTCGACCGGTGCTACTTACTTGTTATGCCTATAAGTAGCTTTTGCTCTACAAGGACTTTCATTCCTTGTTCTGACATGTGTCCCAGTTTCTGATGACATAGCATTGCAGAATCTGAACTATATGAGGCAACAGAGGCTTCTACTTCTAGAAAAGTCTCTCCCTTCAGCATGTACAAGTTTGTTGCTATCTTTTTACCTTTCATCACCAAAGCGCTCCATAGAACACCTTCATGATTCCTTTCTGTGTTTCAATCTTGCTTGCATTATTATCCAACAATCCGTAGGATAATAAATTTTTCTTCAGGGCTTTCACGTGCCGCACATCTCGAACAACTTTAATTGTTCCATCATACATCTTCAATTTGATGGTTCCCACACCAACTATCTCTAATGTATGATCATTGCAACTATACACAGATCCTACTAAGACAGGTTCATAATGATGGAACCATTCTCTTCTTAAGGTCATGTGATATGTTGCTCCCGAATCAATGAGTCATATATCTGCAAATCTTTTTCTGCCTTCCACGGTGGTTGACGCTTCACAACATAGAATATCTCCATCATCTGAAGTGTTTGTGATATTGCCTTATGGATTGGAGTTTTATTTAGACTCTAACAATCCTTCTTCAAGTGACCCTTCTTTCTACAGTTGTAGCATTTTAAATTCTTCTTTCTTCTCAAATTTGATCTACCATGTTTGTGATTGCTGCTTTGGTCACGTTCTGTTGATCTCCCTCTCATCATTGTCAACGCTTCTGCTTGTTGCAGATTTACTTATCTATCTTCCTTATTTTTGCGCCGATTTTCTTCTTGTAGAACAGCAGCTGCAACGTCATCAAAGACTAGACTGGTGACATTACTATTTATCAAGTTGATGATGAGTTGATCATACGAATTAGGTAGACTTTGAAGTAGAAGTTTAGCACGTTCTTGTTCTCATATTGTACAGCTTAAGGATGTAAACTGAGAAAATAAAGTGTTCAGTGTGTTTAAGTGCTCCGTCACTGAAGTAGATTCTGGCATCCGTAGAGTTTACAATTTCCTCTTAAGGAAAATTTTATTGTGCAATGATGTGGCCTTGTACAGTTTGGTGAGATGATTTCATATCTCCTTAGATGTCTTCTTCTCCTCGATGCTTGACAACACTTCATCTGCTAATGATAGATGAAAGTTTGCCATAGCATTATCGTCCATCTCGTTTCATTTGCTTTCATCTGTGAAATCTACCAGCCTTTCATTGATAGTTACTAGACAACCGTCTTTCCTCAGGATGGCTTTCATCTTCAATTTCCACAATGAGAAATTTCTCTCATTGAATTTTTCAATATCAAATTTCATTTCCATAGCTTCTATTACGGATAGCTCCCACTATTTCACTATCGTGAATAGTTCTCTGAAACCTTCAAAGAATAGGTAATACCTTCTTACTTTCTTATGTTGGAGGATCCACCTTTTGGTGGCAACCATAAAGACAATAAGTAGATATTACACACTCAAATCTAGCTCTGATGCCAATTGTTGCGGAATACACCTATCGGACAGAGCAAAATCTCAACTGATAATTTGAGAAAATAAAAATGAAGATAAAGAAGACAGAAATTTTACGTGGAAAACCCCTAAATAATATAGGGTAAAAACCACGGGCAAAGGTAGAAGAATTTCACTATGAGAAAATAGGAATTACAAATTCTCTCGGTCTAATAAGGAGAAAACAATAAAAATTCTCTCTTGATAAAAAGGAGAAAACAACTCTCAAGAAACTCTCTATATTCTCTAGTATTGGGAGAAAGCTAGAATGATTTGGGATGGTTTTGAAGCTAAATGGGATATGGTATTTATAGTTGAAGGTTAAAGATTGATCTTGTAAATATCCTAAAGTACAGGGACTAAATTGCAATTATGCCTTGCTAATTTTCAACAATTTGGTGCTGCCTAATTTTTAATTTAGTCGTCGGCTGCCATGTTTAATTTTCCAGCCACCCCATTTGCTTTAACTTTCAACAATGAGTCTAATCTTAAATATTTAGTATTTATATATGGCGTAAACTATGCATTTAGTATCTAACTATTTGTTGTGATCCGTTTTAATATCTAAACTTTCAATTTTTTAAAAAGCATACTTAATGTTTAATTTTTTATTCATTTTCTTACCCCGCAGTTAAAAACTTAACGGAACTTTTACATGTGACATTTTTAATGTTTAAATTACATCATTCACCACTTAATTATCTTCTCACTCCTGTTTTAGTCATCAACTTTCGCATGATATTTTTTATTAATTTATTAATATATAATTAAAATAAAATAATAATTTTGAAAGTTAGAGTGAATAAATAAGGAGTAATTTAAAAGTTAGGTAATTAAGTTAAAAAATAAACTTCGATGACCAAAATAGCAGTGAGATGATAGTTGAGTGAAGAATGATATAATTTACCCATAAAAAAGTGTCAAGTTGTAACAATTCTGTCAAATTATTAACAATGAGTACTAAAACGAAATAAACACTAAACATTAGACATGATTTTGAAAAAAAATAAAAAATTTAAGTATCAAAATTGATAGTTTAGATACTAAATGTGTAATTTATCCTTATGTATTTTATTCGTATAGTATAATAATATCACATAGAATACTATTAAATATACAATTCAAATTTTCAAATCCCCATTTCCTACTAAAAGTTGCGTAGCCAATCATTTAGGATATACATTTTCCCTCTCTCCCAATATTTTCTAAAAAAAAGTTGAACATTGACAAGTTCTCCATATTGAAAGAGAATAGGAGATTACTTTTCTAGTTGAAAACCCTTTACAAAGGGTAACACTGCTGTCCTTTAAAAAAAATGGTTGGTGTTGATCGATGTGTACCTCCTTTATTTTTCTAAAGCTATGCAAAATGCTTCTTGTTTATCTGAACCTTGAGGATCAGTATCTACTTCACAATAAACCATGAATCCTACTCAAATTTCACTCCTTTTCTTCTATATAACGTTCGGACACTGTGGTAATCCCATTTATTTCCAAAAGAACAATCAAAATGTTGGGTATGGATATATATATATATTAATATTTTTAATGGGTAATGATATATTTAATTTTTAAAATTTATATTTTTATGTATTTGATCCTTATTTTTTATATCAAATTTAACCCTTAACAGCTAGAAATAAAATAAAATTTAACATTCAATCTTTTTCAAAAAAAAAATTATTTTTTAACGAAAATTCTAGTTAAAATGTTAAGTTTTTAAGAATCTAACATGATATCTTACATATATTCCACAAGTACTTTTTACAAAGATTATTTCCCAATATCTGTTACAGAATCTAAATTATTTGTTGATGTCACAAATAAGACAAAGAATATCATATTAACATAAATAATCGTAGGCCAACACATAATGCGTAAAGACAATAAATTGTTAATCGTTGTAACAGAAAACAAAACTGCAACTCCTAAACTTGAAATAAAAAAGAAGTAAAGAATCGACGGGTTGAATCAAGTGATAAGTAAAAAAGTAATTTTTAACCTCTTATCAGTGAGAGATTATATCGTGTGTAGACTCTCACTTTCGATCAAACATGAATACAAGCATTCGATTTTCAATTTTGAACCTTTAATTTAATTTAAATTTATTTCAACTATTTACTTTTTGATTTTATATCTAAGGTTAATATTAATAATAAATAAATTTATTTTTAATTATACTTTTATATACGAAGTAATATTTTAATTAACTTATACTTTCGTAGGTACTACATCCCGCTCCAACAAAATTTAAAGGCTTAAATACAAAAAAAGGTGCTCAATATATGTTTTTGGTTCTAGTTTGGTGTCTAACGTTTTTTTTTTATTCTAGTTTGGTGCTTAACGTTTCATTTAGTGACTCAGTTTGGGTCAAGTCGTGACGAACCGTTAATTTCGACCGTTAAATGTCACCTGATATATTTTTTAATATTAAAAGTAATTTCTAAAAATAAAAAAATAATTAAAATAAAAAATAATTTTTTTCCCTCTCTTCACCTTTCTCTTTCCCCGCTTCACCAAAGGTAACAAATCCCACCAGTAAGGTATCACCATTTACAGTGTCACAATACCAAGAACTAGAGTAAAACCCCCTCTTCTTCTTCTTCTTCTTCTTCTTCTTCTCTCTCCCTCCCTCCCTCCCTCCCTCATGTTCTAAGATTTGTTTCCCTATTCAGAAGAGTTTTGTTTTGATTTGAGGAATTTTTTTTTCACTATGTTGTTGTTTTCTAGTTTCAAAAATTATAATTTTTTTTATGTATTGATCTATTTATTTTTAAAACCATATAGATTTGTTTTTGGATTTTTTTAAAAATGGTTTCCTTTTTAAAGGGGGTTTTATTGTTTATTTTGTATGGATGAATGGATATTTGATATTTCATTCATGCTTTTAGTTTCAAATGCCGAGAAATATTCCTTAAATTAATTGACTTTGAATAGTTGTTTGGTTTGTGGGATAAGGTCTTTATTTGTGCGTTAAAATCACACCTTTTTTTTCATTCTCAAATTTCTTAGAGAAATTCCACCCATAAAAAATATTTTTGTGTTTCAAATTCTTTACCTTGTTCTTTTTTTTCTTTTAGGTTTCTTATAATGACATTACCTTCTTCATAGATTAGTTTTATAAATTTCTTTTACTTTTGGAATAGTTTCTTTCAAAATATTCTTCTAAGGTGATACCAAATCCTTTTCTTTTTTGTTAATGTCTTAATCATCAAGTATTATATCACTTCCTTTTTACACTTTTTATTCATATTCTGATATTTGTGATTATATAATTTTCTAACATTATTGCTATTATCTATCAATGATTTTTTCTTCATGTTTATGAATTTGGTGGTTGAGCTTGAATAGATTGTAATTTTGTGAAGAATTAGCTGTTCATTGAGTTTGTCTTTAATGGAGTTCAATCTACAACTGCAAATTCCAATTTCTTGATTCATACTTTAAATTTCATTTCAATCACCTTTGTTTTGGTTTGATTGGAGATAAAATTTGTGTCACCAAAAGTTTAATATTTGTAACAAAATTACTAAGTGTGCGTTTGGTTCACGGAATGTAGGATTACCAGTGGAAATAAAAGATTACCAAGGAATAGGATTAATAGAATGTTGTATTTTGTGTTTGGTTAGTTTAGAAGGAATGTAAGATTACCGTGTTTGATTAAAGGAATAAAAGATTATTAGAATGTATATTTGACCAAATTGTCCTTATTATATATTTATTTTTTTAACAAGTTGGAAAATATTTATATATTTTCTTTAAAAAATTTAAATTCATAAAATTTATATTTTTTTACAAAATTGAAAATATAAAAAGGTTTAATGAAAGGGTAAAATTTTATTTTAACCCTTGAACTTCATATAAAATTTTAATTATAGATTTTTTTTGTAAATCTAAAATAGTTTAAGGATAAATTTGTAATTTAACATTCGTAGAATTTTTATTATTCAATGACAAAATAAGAATATTTTTGAAAAAAAATTAAGGGCGTTTTAGTCCAAAACGCCGGTAATCCAACAATACCTAAGGAAAGGGAGGTAATGACATTTCCGATAATATACCCAAAAAAAATCCACTACTGGTAGTTTAAGATTATAGGGAATCATATTCCCAGCTAACCAAACGGGGAAATGTGGATTCCATTCCCATGGGAATCTCATATTCCCCCAACCAAACACACCCTAATAGTCATTATTAATTTGTCAATAAAAACTTTTATTTTTGTAGTGATACTTGTAACGTAATTTAAGACTGTCACAAGTATACTATTATAAAATGATAAATTTATTAGTGAAAAAAATGTTATTGTTACAATTATAAGTAATAATAATAGTGACACTTAATATGTTATAACTATTACATCGTTTCCTGTTAAAAAAATTTGATGTCAATTCAAGCATTTTATCAGTAATCAAATAAAAGCATGACACAACTATTTACTTCAATAATGATAAATAATTGTCGTTATAAATCACCAACTAAGACTAGTAGACAAAATGTTCTCCTCACAATTATGAATACAATAAGCGACTACTTAATATATTGTCACTATTGCAATTTTTTTTTGTGAAAAATAAGTTGACGTCAATTCGACCATTCTGTTAATAACTAATTGATAATGACAATTTGCTTTGGTCACAATAAAACATTATTAATCACGAATTACTTGTGATAAACTTTAAAATTATCACAATTATTATCTAAAGAGTGACCAAATAAAATAAGTCACAATTACTCATTTCAAAAGTGGTAAAAAATAATTCGTCATAAATAACATATTTTTTGTGACAGAATTTTTTAATGTCATAATTAAATGGTCACTAAAAATCTTAGTTGTTGTAATGGTCACTAGTTCCATCCCATATGAACCGCCGGACTATAGCCTCTATTTGCTCGCAAACTGTTATTAAATTAGTCTAATAATAATAATAATAATAATAATAATAATAATAATAATAATAATAATAATAATTTGTTAGAGCATATAATCATAATAATTTTAATTATTATTATATTTTTAAATCATATAATAGTTATGTTAGATGATTTTATTTTTCTATTTAAATTAGTCTAATCGTTAATATCTTTTTAGATTCGTAACTGAATCTTGTGCCGATTCTGATTATGATCCTAATTATTATCTGATCCAGGGAAATAATATATGATAATATTAAAAAGTAGGAATAAGATGTATATAAATAAAGCTAAAGTAGCTTGATAACTTACCATTAAACTAACAGTTGTCCCTTTGTTGAACTCGTCTGGTATCCATTAAAAACTTAGCTCTGATCTTCTTTAGCTTCGAAACGATCTCTTTCATCTCAAGCCTCTCATCCGGTGATTCTGCTGAACAGTCCAAACCAACTTGCAAAATGGATAAGGCACACTTGTTGGCTGCTGCATGTTCTCTCCCAATAGTGCTCTGCAAATTGGCGTCTACAACTTGATTTAAGGGAGATGATATTGACTCTTTTACCCAACTCTTCAAACTTCTTTCTCCGGCGAATATTTCACCAGTGGGTTTTTTTCTTGTGATGATTCCCATCATAAGAATACCAAAACTATACACATCTCCTTTTGTCGAAACAATTCCTTCTGTTCCATACACTGTATAAATTTATAATAGCTTCATGAATATTCAATGGAAAAGAAATGTTTTATATATGCATGTTAAAATGGAATTCAATGGGTCTAAAATTTAAGTTTGATCCCTAGCCTGCTTATCCATGTGCAACACTTGCATTATATATATAAAAAAAAACTTTGTTTAATTAGAAGTATCACCTGGTGCCAGATACCCAATTGTTGCTATAGTCAGGGTTTGTATCATTGAATCCTTTTTCACATAAGAGTTTTGCAATGCCAAAATCACTCAAACGTGCAACCATATCTTCATCTAATATAACATTGCTGGATTTTATATCACAATGAACCACCGGTGTCACACTACCGTGATGGAGATATTCCAGCGCCGATGCAACATCTATCATTATGTTCAACCTTTGTAGGATATCCAGAAAATGGTTGGTGGAATACAACCATTTATCAAGACTCCCATTAGGCATGAATTCAAGGACTAAAGCTTTGAAATCGAGATCATTAGAGCAACTACAGATGATTTTGATTAAATTCCGTTGACGGGTGTTGCGGAGAACATCACATTCAACATCGAAGCACTTAAAAGCTCTTTCTAACTCCAACTTGAAGACTTGTACTGCAAATATCATCCCAAGAGATTCCCTTGGTACACAGAATCATAATTCCCATTACAAAGCAATTTTGTTTCATTGAATCCATCAGTAGCTTGATGAAGCTCATGGTACGAAATTCGTCTCCATGTTCCTAAAGGTAGAAAGTCTTCCTCTGATGTTAATCTGGCCTTCCTCTTCCTACATCTCAAGATATTGATAATTAGATCTATCATAAAAATAAGCGCCACATATTTTATGAGCTTAGCCTTGGAGTTCTTGAGAGGTTCAGTTTCGCAGCTTGGAAGATGAAGTTGAGGTGCACCACACAATGCTTCGTTCCCCTGAAATGATTCGATCGAGAAGTTTCCAAATGATCCTCCTTCAGGAATTTCTCCATAAAGTCTATTGAAAGAGACATTGAAAGATTTGAGATAACAAAGTTTCTCTAAAGATTTTGGAATCTGTCCCGATAGATTATCTCTTGACAAGTCCAAGAACTCCAAATTCAACATGTCTCAAAATGACTCGGTAATAGAACCCGTGAGTCTATTATTGGATAAGGAAAACAGAGTGAGGTCTTTGAGATCTGCAATCCCAGTTGGGATATAACTCGAGAAATGATTGCTCGACAAATCCATACTAACCAAAGCCTTCCACTCTCCAATGTCTATCGGAAGAGGACCACTTAGAGAGTTTGAAGACGAGTTCAAGATGAGGAGATTGATAAGCGTTGTCAAGGTTGAAGGTATTGAGGAAGAAAACATATTGGAGCCCAGCAAGAGGTTCCTCAGGGAAATGAGGTCACCTAAACAAGCAGGTACGAGTCCGGAAAAGTTGTTACTTGTCAAGTAAGCCAGATTGTTTAGATGGCATAACTCCGATGGGATGGATCCGTCTAGCTTATTGTACGAAAGAGAGAGACTCTGCAGGTCTTTTAATGCTCCAATTGTAGCAGGAATTATTTCCGTCAACTTATTTCCAGCTAGCTCGATGTTTATCAAGCGACTTAAGTTGCCAATATCACTAGGGATGCCATCCCTGATGTTGCAAACATCTGCAGAGAACTCCACGAGAGAACCTGAGAGATTCCCTACCAAACCTGGGAGCTTACCACCAATCAATGTGTTGTCGCCGAGGCCCAACGTTTCCAATACTCTACAGTCTGTCCAAGAAGAGAGAACTCATTCCTGAGGAAGTTAAGTCATTATCCGCCAGGTTTAGCGTCTTTAACTTTCTTAGATTGCCCAGATTGTTATGAATGGGCCCTGTAAAGTTAATTACTTGGCATGTCAAGAAGAGTAAGCTGAGAGGCATTGGAAATAGACACTGGGAATGGACCGACCAATTGATTTCCTCCGAGGTATAATTGTTCCAGCCAAAGTCCCATGTTTGATGGAAGATGGCCAGGCAGCTGATTCAAAGATAAAGCAATGATCGATAGAGTTGAAACATTAAATACTGCGGGAGGAATAATACCAGCAATATTGTTATCTGCCAAGTTCAAGAATTCTAGATTCTTTAGGTTGCCAATATCACCTGGTATGGTAACTACCATAAATTTTATCAAACAAATATGTTAGACATGCGGGGAATAAATGAGTTAAATTTTGATGTATTTTTATAAAGTAAATGAAAATGTATGAAATTATATATTTTTAATATATCAAATATGAATTTAAATAAAATATTATTTGAATAAGTATATTTCGCCAATGATCTAATTGTTTATCTTTGTTCCATCATTTTTCTGTAACTCGTGAATTCTAGATCCACTAAAAATGCTCCCCTGCCTTTACTTGTAATCCCTATAAAATTGTATTTTATATAGCTCTTGCAAATATTGAAATACATGAGATTGCTCTAAACGGAACTTTTTTTGCTTTAAAGAATGAAAAATTAATATAGAAAAGGGCAAATTATACTTGTGATTATTAGGGGAGGATATTAATTTGATTAACCATCTTTTAATTTTGGGATAAATTACACCATTCCTCACTGAACTTTACTCTCTCTCCTATTCTACTTATTTTACTTTTAATTTTTTTAATTTACTCACTGAACTTTCGAATTGTTCTTGCTTTGATAATTTTGAATTACTTTAATATTATTTTCCTATGACGTGACATTTTTAAAAATAATTTAAAATATAAACTAAAATCAGAAGGTGATAGAATGCCACCGACGGTTGTCGTAGACGGTGGTCGTTCGGTCTCAAATTTCATGAGTCGCTTCGCATCGACACCTAAGTCTGAATCTGAGCTTCATTTTATCAGAAATTACTCTGAAGTCCACGAATTGGAGATCGAAAGTGAGGAAGCTGAAATGTTTTGATCGATATTCACGAGTTTTTGGATATTTTTCGATGAAACAACTACTAGATCCGGACTCAAAGGGTCGAGGCAAATGGACCAATAAATTTTGAGACTGAACGACCACTATCTACGGCGGCCGATTGTGTTCGACGGTTGCATCCGACCTCCTTATCTTTTTATTTTATATTTTTAATTATTTTATATTAAATAATAATAAAAAATGTCATATCTTACGAAAATAATAATAAAATAATTTAGAGTTATCAAAACAAGAGAAATTCAAAAGTTCGGTGAGTAAATTAAAAAAATTGAAAGTACAATGACTAAAATATAAGAGAGAGTAAAGTTAAGTGAGGAATTGTATATTTTACCCTTAATTTTATCAATCAAACTAATAAATTATATTAAATCAAGTCATGTGTCGTTAACATTAGTTTGAGGAAATGATTTCATAATTAATAAAATTGATATAATTATATATTTGATCGTTATTACGTACACATTATATCAATTTAGTTTTAATTTAAATTTAATTCGATAAATTTAATCATTCAATCAGATGTTTATATACGTTACTAGTTACACATATAATGATATGTGTCATGACTAGATTGGATAGTTTTATAATTTTATTTTATTTAATTGAATAAATTTTCCTATATTGAAGCAGGCGTTGAGGTTGTTCAAACATATTGTTGGTAAGGTGGGACATCCTAACCACTATGCCGGATCCCTTATTTGATTTATGAATTACAATATTTATGTATATTTTATAATATAGTTAATGGCAGAAAACAAGAGTGGCCCAATGAAGACTTAAACATGGGCCACTTGGGGAGTACGAGAACACCCGAATCACTTATATAGAGAGGTGAGATCGAGTTACACAATATAAAATTAAAAAGTTTTACATTAATTTAATATCGTTATATAAGTGAAAATAGACGTTGTCATAATCGATTTTCGTTCGGGCACGAAATTTTACTTGGCGAAAAAAATAAATGATTTTGATTTAGAATATTTTAGGAGTCACCATTGACCTTTTTGGTTTAGGTAGGACAAATACCTAAAAATAATCTTTTAAAATAGTTTTTAAGAAAACATAATTTAAAAGATAAGCTGATATTCGTTTAATCAAAAATTTATTTTTTTAATAATAAAAAGGATTCGTGGTCGATTACGTTTGGGGAAGGGTTAGCACCCCCACAACGCCCAAGATTGATACTTTATTAATTTTAAATTTTCTTTATTATTGGAAATTTAAAAATTCAAAAATATATTTAATTTATAATCATGTTATTTCAAATTTATTAATATAAGAAAATCTATTAATTTATATATATAAATAATATATTTATTTATTTAGAAATATCAGAAAAGGGCTTCTAGGTGCTTTAAGACAGTTCTTTTCTTAATATAAAAAATAAATAAATATTAAAAATAGATATATTTTATAAAAGTAAGACATTTATTTATTTAAGAATATCAGAAAATGGACATCCAGTTGCTTTAAGACTGACCTTTCTTAATATTGAAAAATAAATATATATTTAAAATATAATTATTTTTCATAGAAAATAATTTAAATAATATGTATTTTCTGGTTTTTATAAGTAAGATATTTATTTAATTTTTAAAATACCAGAATAGGACATCTAGTTGCTTTAAGACTACCATTTTCTTCGATATTTGAAAAATAAATAAATATTATTAATTAAACAAATATATATATATATATATATATATATATATATATATATATATATATATATATATTTATATGACTAATATAATAAAATAATAATAATTAAAGTAATCAATTAAACATATTGGAATTGAAATGACAATAATACAAATTAAATTGCAATTAAATAGTGACTAAAACATATAAAATTAAAGTAATAGGATTAAAATATAAAATATTAAAATTTACAGCCCTTATTTATAGTATTATAAAAATATAATTACTAATTGTGTAATTAACCCTAATTATTAATAGGTTATTAAAATAATAATTATTAAAATTAAAGGCTCTAACTCGAATAATAAAAAGTGAGAGTGATAATAATGTAATTTAGCCTTATTTAATTAATTCGGGTTAAAATAATGATTACTAAACTGTAAGGGACTAAATTAGGTATTTACCCTAAATATATATAAATATGAGTAATGACTAAATTATAAATTAACTAAAATTATAAGGCCGAATTAAAATAACCAGGAATTGCTTTTAGTGACTAAATTTAAGAATTACAGAACTATAAGGGTTGTAGAAAGGGTTTATCCTTTCTGAAATTACACAGATACCCCTCCCCAAAACGACGTCGTTTAGAGAGGGGTATAAAAACCCAAAATCCGGCCCCTAAGGGCCAAGCTTCCTCATTTCTGTTTTCTCATTCTCTATCTTAAAGAGAGATATGAGAAATCTCCCTCTGCCCTCTCTCTAAATTATCTCCGGCCGATAGTCGTGCTCCGGGCCGATCACCACCGTCGGCCACCGTTCACGGTGGCCGGAGTTATGAAAATTAGCCCAAACCGTAGATCTTTACGTCCTAAGGTTGAATACAGCCTCTATTTATCCTAAAAACCCTTAGAATTTCCTAGATTTAGGATTTTACCTTCGAAATCCGAAGGTTTCCGGTGATGTTTCGAGTGCCTCCGATGACAAAGTAAACTCTCTCCTCTCTTCTCTTTTCCTCTTTTTTTATACTGGTTCGTCGTTGACTGGGATCATTGGTAGTTTGATATGTTTGTCTCGGTATTTGGGTTGCTCTCTTCGTCGTTCTCTCCTTGCTGTTCGTATCCTCCTTTTTTTTATTTTACAGGTGGTGGTGGCTTTTATAGCCACCATGGTGCTCGTTATGGACCGATCTTAGAGGGGTTTCTCGGTGAGTCACCGAACTATGTGGTGACTCACCATATAGCAGCTGTCATGGATGGTCGGTGTAGAGATTCTGGAGGCTTCGTCGAGGCGTGGCAGCTGTTTCTGGAATCACCTGGCAGTAGAGCGTCGGCAACGAGCGACGCCGCCGCCACGTGGACATTCTGGAAGCAGCGGTAACTAGATGATATCCTAGGGTTATGAAACCCTAGGGCTTCATGTTGGACTCCTGTGGACCGTTGGATGTCTCAGATCCAACGGCTGAAATTGGCTGGCGGCTATGAAGAAGATAAAACCCTAACTAGGTTTAGGGTTTATTATTAGGTTTTGGCCAGTCTGGGTTATAATTGGGCCTGCAATGTATTAAAATCATTTATTTATTTAATAATAATAATAAAATATAATAATAATATTAAAACAAAATAATAATAATAAATAAAACAAATGAAATAAAAAAACTAGTGTCTTCAGCTGCCTCTCTTTGTTCATTCTTGTGTTAACGAGAATAGGGAAAAGACGAAAAGACAATAAGTTTTTTTTCATTTGACTTCACTTGATTATGATGGAAATGTTGAACAAGTTCTTCTTCTTTGGGATTAGTTCTTCTCATTATGAACTTTTCCACCGGGGATGAAAATTTATCTACTTCTATGATGTAATCTATCAAAAAGTTGAACAAATTCTTCTCATTATGAACTTCTTCTTCTTTTTCAAATGAGTTCTTCTCATTATGAACACTTCTGGAAATGTTGATCTATCTCATTCTGTGATAGAGTCATGCAAAAGGTTGAACAAGTTCTTCTCATTATGAACTTCTTCTTCATCTTCAGATAAGTTCTTCTTATTATGAACTTTCTCTGGAAAAGTTGATGCTGATCTATCTCCTTCTGTGATAGAGTCATGCAAAGGTTGAACAAGTTCTTCTCATTATGAACTTCTTCTCATTCTTTAGATTAGTTCTTCTCATTATGAACTCTAACTGGCAATGCTGATCCATCGAGTGATGAATTCAAGCAAAATGTTGAACAAGTTCTTCTCATTATGAACTTCTTCTTCCTTCTTCAAATAAGTTCTTCTCATTATGAACTCTTCCGGAAATGTTGATCCATCAAGTGATGAATTCAAGCAAAAGATTGAACAAATTCTTCTCATTATGAACTTCTTCTTCCTTCTTCAGATGAGTTCTTTTCATTATGAACTCTTTCGGAAATGTTGATCCATTGAGTGATGGATGCAAATCTTTGCTAAAATCTTTGAAATTCCTTTGTAGTGTAGCAATTTATGCTATACTTTTGAAGAACCATTTGATCAACTTGTATCTTTGTGTCTTCTTTGTTTCATGAAAGTCTTAGAAGAAATATTTCATTTATGGGTTCTTGCCGTAATCAGAACTATGACCTTGATGCCCCATTTTATTGTGGATAAAACCTACTTTCTTCATCTGGACTTGTGTAGAAATCCAATAAAGCTTTCATCTTTGAAAAGAGAATTTATCATATTTGAAGATAGAATCTATCATCTTTGAAAAGTGTAGATGTAGATATGCCTGACTCAGCAGGGATTAATTAAGATAGTATATTCTGTTCTGATTTGACTCTTAAAACATATCACAAGGAGGATTTATCCTAATTCATTTCATGTCTCCACATCTAATTGGATCTTGAGCAAAGCAATTTGGACCATATCATGTCAAGATGCTTAAAAACAAACTGTCGTTCAACCTTAGTTGGCTCCACTAGTTTCTTGTTGTTAAAAATTTCAGCTTCCCTTCTGTGGAAAGAAATCTTCATCATATATCACTTCAAAGCTTGGTGTTGAAGAAGACAGACTTCATCCTAGATCCATAAATGAAAACCATATGATCACAATATTGGTTCAACGCCATAATCACTGGTTCATAAGATATTTGACAACACATTTATCTTTTCTTGTGGCTTCTGCACACATTTCTGGTCAATGAAGCTCTTTGCATAGTGTTCAAAGCTTTTGTATAATGTCACAAGACCACTTGAGAACAAAACTCAATAGGAAGACAAGTGAGATATTGGCGTGTTCCATAACCAAAAAGTTGGTCAAATTCATAAAATATGTTAGTGCTGAATTGAATAAGAGATACCAACTGATCTTGATATCGTCTCGGGCAAGTGTGATACCGATCACTTTTCTTCCATAGTGTGTATTGTAGGAAGTAGAAACACATTAGCTATATGAGCCATGTACAAAACGATATCCATGGAATTCTTTCCGCTGGGGATGAAACGCACATGATAAAACCAAATGGATGAAAACTCAGTTCAACCTAGCTGGCAATGATAACCCCAATAACAATGGGAATAAGGATAAAATTCAAACAAGAACTGATGTGTAAAACAGCTTCGTAACCTCAACAGTATGGCTGAAATTAATTTCCAGGAATCTCAAAGAAATATTTCCAATCATCACTGACACACAAAAGACCAAGTTCAAAGCCGATATCTTGAGGAACTGTTCCCGGGATCAAGTAGTCTGCCTAGGGACCATCTTTATCCATGCAACCATGATGTTGTTTAACAAAGAACACGTTGTCATGTGACATTTGGTTAAGAAGATTGGGTATTTGAAACCACACTTGCTGATAAAATATTTGTTCAACAACAGGACCCTAATGCAACTGCCTGATGAACGAAGCAATTATGTATAGTCAGCTCGACTGCTACTGTTTCTCCATTTTTTATTCTTCATACATTTATGTTTCATTGGAAATATTTGCTTAAGTTAATGATCTTTCCATAAGATGATAGGGATCTTTAGCATGTCCCAACATTGGCTAATTCAAACAATCAAAATATATCAATATTCCTGATTCTGATTGAAAGGGGCTTTCAGCTGGCCCCAGCATTGACTTCTTGTTAATCTAAGCTTTCAAAATGCCCCAAATATTTATACTGACGTGAGCTTTCAAAATGCCCCCATGAATCATTTATGTCTAAAATAGGCTTTTGAGATGCCCCAACATTTTGTTTATTATTCACTCTCAATGTCTGTTTGACTGGAATATCATGATCCCTACGAGGTCCAATTTTGACAATGCACTGTTATGGATACCTGTGGCTTTATTGGTGCCTCAAATCTATTTATCTTGAATACACTCATTCTGATGTCACTAATCAATAGTTGTAAAGTAATTTGAGGAATTTTCTTCACGTTGTCACAAACTTAAGAATCGATTATTCAGACGGAGATGTATGAGATATGTGCCTCTTTTAAATGAGGTTCCCATTGGATCTGGAGGGATCTAGTCAGACAGAGTGGTATAAATCGCTTGGTAATTCATTCCAGGCTGACATAGTGAACCTTGTTTTCAATGAAGGATATTTCTGGAATATACTTTTCTGTGGAACATGTTGATTATGATAACTACTGATCTGATTATGAAGCGATCTTTCAGGGTGGCTTCAAAGATATTGATAGTTCTTCTGATACAGAGGAAATCCTAAATTCTGATTCTGATGAGGAAAATAAATTGTTATACTTGACGAAAATGGGGTACTCAGAGATTGAGGCTTCAATAGCCATGGAGAGATGTGGTTCGAATTCATTAATTACAGAGTTGAAAGATTTTATATGTGCTTCTCAAATGGCTAAGGTTGCGATAAGAAACCATTATGTAATGACCCCAATAACAAGGAAAGACGATACTCGGGCTATGATCTTTGGAAAAGGAAAGATCAGATGAAGCTTGAAAAGAAGCTTCTTAATGAAGACGATCATGTTAATTTTTCAAATTTAATGATTGGTTTTGGGGTTTCTACCGAACCAGATCAGATAACTCAAAGAAAACTTCTAGAAGATGTTATTGGGCCTCTTTATTTCTACTTCGAGAACGTGGCACTTGCTCCAGTTGGTGTTTGGACTGAAATGTCACGGTACTTGTACGATGTAGAGCCAGAATTTGTAGATTCGAAGTATTGTTGTATTGCTGCACGGAAAAGAGCTATATTCATAATCTGCCAATTGAGAACATATTTCCTCTTATTTCGCTTCCTCCATGCACCATACATGATGCTTTTCCAAAAAATGATGGCCTTCCTCGGATCCAAGAACAAAGTTGAACTGCTTAAAAACATGTATAGGTAGTGCCAAATCGACAGAAAGGATCTGTAAGGCTCTTGCAGCTTATGACGATGAGCCTTCTTCGAGTGTCCAGAAATATGTTCTTGATGAGTGCCGAAAATGAAATCTAGTATGGGTTGGAAGGAATAAAGTTGTTCCATTTGAACCTGATGAGGTGGAAATTCTTCTAGGTTTCCCTAAAAACCATACACGAGGAGGAGGATCTGCTAGAGACATGTTCCCCGGTGGTATCAATGTCCTGTCTTTTTTCTCTGGGATCAATGATGCAGAGGTTGCCTTCTACTGTCCTGGCATACCTTTGAAAGCAAATGTGCAAGAACTGAATGGCGATCAAATGGAGAAATTAATAAGTAGATTTGGTGAATCCGACCTTGTTGTTGGCGGCATCCAGTGTAACAACCTTACCGGAAGACATAAACATTATCAGGATGAACTAGAAGATTTTTGTTGGTGCATTTTCTTGCAATGACTGCTACAACGACTGTTTCTTCTGCTGCTTCAAGATAGACACCTCCATATCCCACTCTTTCCGAACCATGGAAAGGTTTAGTTGAAATGGGCTATAAGTGTAGAATCTGTTCTAATGTCTTATTTTATGCCATAAGTTCTCAATTTCATATTCAGCAATCTTTTGAAGGATATAATGAATATAATCCTGACAAGGAAAATGATCGACATGGAAGAAGTAGCAATGATGTACCAAGACTTGAGCCAGTATCAAGGTATAACCAGAGTGCAAGTGGTGACTTGTTCATTCCCATAATACACTTAATGGGACTTATGACTCTGTGATTGGAGAATCTGCTAGAGACATGGATTGGTGGCTGGGGAAAATAATTTGTCTGGTGATACTTATCGCCCTCAGCATAAGATAAGTGATAATCTTTTTTGATGGATTGCTAATGATGTCACATGAGAGCGTTACAAGTTCAATTCTCCAGACTTTCTAGCTTTTTGGACCACTTGCTTTCAAGAAAGTGCAATGATTCATCATTCTGGTCTCGTTTTTTCTACAATAGAGGTAGAATAAACAACAACTTGCTTCAATGACCTTCCTTATTTGAGACTATCCTGTTTGAAAATGTTTTTCTTTCTTTCTTTATCGAAGAATGAAAGAATTTTGTAAAATGTTGCCTATCACAAGTTCACAGTAAAATCAAATCATAAGCATGAATTCAAAGAATATTAAAAGAATCAACAACTCAATAATGTTTGAGAATTATAACTCTTTGACAAGTATCAAAATTTGGTTTAGTTTCAGGATTGCTTTCCTATTTTCTATGGTTACATCTATTTAAGATGTCACTCATCTCTCACTCTTTGTGAACTTTGTCACATGCCTCACTTTGAGGATTTGGTATTTTAACTGGATACGTACAAAATGACGCAACTAGGATTGCCAATTACTAGACCTTCCATTTCAATTCTCTGGAATCTTTCATTTAGACTCATCTAATCAAAGTAGTGCGAAAATATCGGTCTAAAAATGAAATTTCTGAGTGCTTGTGTGAAGTTGACTATAACAGGTGTTTCGTAATTCCCTTAGTCCATTTGTTAACACATTTTCCATTTTGGCTAGCTGAATTCAGCTTTATTGTATATAATAATATAATCACCTTTATCAGGTTAATTGAAACTTATCCATAAAGCCGGGGCGATTAACCAATTGCTCTAGAGGGACAGTTTTATTGCCTATAATAGTATAAATAGATTAGCTTAATATTATCCATAAAGCCGGGGCGATTAACCATTTGCTCTAGTGGGACAACTCAAGCTTTATTGTATATAATAATATAACATGGGTATCCAAATCCAATTTCTTAAGCTTGTTAAGAAGAACCTGTTATAGTCTAGGTGTTTTAGTGGAATTCAGAAAATCTCTTCGTTAGAGTTCAATTCCCAAGCAACTGACTTAAACTAGATTTACCTATTTGTAAAAATTATGTTCATCATCGAACGTCATCAATAGAAAAATATTCTAATCGGTTTTGTAATGTAATACACCAACGATGCCCCATGTTGTAAGCTCATATATATAAATACCAAGCCTTTTTGTAATTTCTTTCAATAGGAGTAGGCTATCTCATATTTGTAATAGGATAGTGTTTGGGTGTATTTCTTCTGAGGTAAGGTCAATGGTCCTTATTGTTCTGGTTTTCAATCCTGATATTCTGTCAAAGATTATAACTCTAATCATGAAGAGCTTTTTAATCCAGTTGATATTCAAAGAACTGAAAGATTGCAAAATTGACTCAATTCTCATAACCTTAATAAGCAACACAAATTTATTTATTGCACAAAAGGCGGATAGAAAAGTACTACAGTGGTAGATAACAACTTCCACTAATTTATTTAGCATACCCCATCATTCCAGTAATGTTGGGTGTGTAATTGGCCCAAGATTTTCCTCATTTGCCCCCTATTTCTTGATCATCTTTTGTGTTAACTTCTTTGGGTAAGCCTTCAGATACACAACTCTTTGCTTTATTCTGAGCAGTCTCCATCATCATCTTTTTCTTCTTTGGCTGGTAATTGAGCTCATTTTTGGATTCAGAACAACTTTTACTAAGGATGATAGCCTTGTCCTGATTTTGAGCACATATTGTGGCTGTAATTGGAGTAATATTCACCAGACTCTTTGTATTCAGACTCTTTTCATTGGTCTTTAGAAAATATGATATATGCGTTTGAGGTTTCTTCAGAGTTTCATCTTTCCCATTCATTCTTAAACCTGTGGGCCAGTCTCGAATTACCTCTCATTTTACTTTTTTATCATTTATAATCAGAGAAGTATTGAGAGTTGAACGTTTTATCTTTGGCTCAAGTACTTTGTTTTCTTCTTCCTTTGCAGCATATACTTCACTTGTTTTGATACTATCAACTCCACTTTAGGGTTTGATTCCCGATTGTTTGACCAAAACAGACTGATCACCCACTTCTATGATTCCCTAAACCAAAAGATCTTAAACTCATCGTTTGAAGCAACCACAATTCTCAATGGAGTGTCTTCGGGCTCCAGCATGATAATCACAAGAGAGTTTCTCATTATACCAACTCGGGTATGGAAGCAAAAAAGGCTTAGCTCGACATGGAGTAATAATATAGGCTTTGAGAGATATAACTTGCTGCATGGAATTGAAGGAAACTTGGGTAGAATTTCCTTTACATCACTTTCTCCTTACAATTGCTTACTTTGCTTTCTTGAAGACCATGTGAATGATGATCAAAATGTTTTCTTTGAATGTTTGACTCTTGAACATCATGAGACGGACAATAATTCGAAAATTTCTCTTTCTTGACCAGTTTTGAGCTTTTTAGGATCTTAGGTTTTCCATCTTCAAAACATAGCAATCCTTCTGTTATAAGATCTTGGACATTTAAATTCACAATCCTACAATTATCCGTAGAGTGGCTAAACTCTCCAGAATGATAATTGCATGAATTCTTGACACCCTGCCAATCTGGACGCAAATAAGTATTAGGCCTTGGAGGAATTGGTGTTATGAGGTCATTTTCAAAAAGAAATGATAATAAATCTGAATATGAGATTGGAATTGGAATGAGAGGTATCATTTTATTTTTGCCTTTCTTAGCTTTTTTCAATGGCTTTTGAACCCCTTCTATGCTTCGCTTTAGCTTGATCTTTGTCACCTTTTCTGGGAGCTTAATTGGATTTCCACATCTCTTGACGAGTTCTTGGTCATTTGTTTCTATTGCATCAGCTACATCATTCATAATCCCATTCAAATCTTTCACAACAGGATCCTCTAAGGGTTTCTCTCCATGGATCACAATACTCACCATATCCAATAGTTTTGTCATTTGCTCTTTTGAATTATCTTGGAATTTTTTTTCTTGATCCATTTGTTCACCCTGGAACTTTTTTACTTGATCAATCATATCTTGTTGAGTCTTGATAAGTTGCTCTTGTAGTTTCTCGATTCTACCACCCTTTGCTAAAATCTCATTCATAGCTATTATCCCTCTTTAGGAAGACCAAGTTAGCTCCACTTTGATTTTAAAAATTCTGTCATGGAATTCTCCATGAATTATTCCACGTTGTCATGATTGAATGTATATACAATAGTTTGAAATAAAATGTAATTATGCAAAGATGCAAATGCAAAAATGAAAATGTAAATACAAACGTAAAAATGAAAAAAATACAAAATGCAAATGCAAATGTAAATATGTGAATATAACAATAAAAATGCAAATTGTACAATACAAAAGTAAATATAAAAGTATAAATGAAAATGCAAAGATGCAAAGTGCAAATGCATGTATGAAAAGGTGTTACTCAAGAGTGATCATCTTAGAACAGATTTCATTGAACACAAAAGTTTCTGTGCATCAAACAAAACTTTTACATGTAGGGGACAACTTTCAGTTCTAACTTCAACAAAACTTTACATATAGGGGATAACTTTCCTTCCTAACTTCTCTAAAGCCAAGTTAGTTTCCATTCATGCTCAAAAGTTGAGTTATCAGTCTGCTTCAATTCCTTGTAAAGTTAGTTAAGTCTATCAACTTATCGGCCATATTGTTTGTCGGGACTGCGGCTTCTTCCATGCCATTCTCTTTTTTCTTCATCTTCTGTGTCAATTCTCGGAGTTGCTCATTTTCCCTGGTAAGAGAACCTTTGTATTCAAGAAGTTCTTGGACAAGATCTTCGTATATGTTGCAGTTATTTTTCAGCTTCGTGACCCCTGTTATCCACTATCCTGGAGTGTTTCCTATGCCAACATTTTGAAAGGCTTGACTGATCTTTTGGAAATCTTCATGCGTGGTTTCCACTTCTGTGCTCAATTTCTTGTTTTGGTCCTTCAAATAACATGCTTGAGCTTCATAAAAACCTCCTCTACTCTGAATGCCCTGACTAATGCTCTTACCATAGACTGCTTTTGGTATCAATCTGGCAGGATCTTGGTGGAGTACTTTTATTATTAATATAATAGGATCTCTATGTGTATTTCTTGTTTCTATCCTCAGAGTTTCCTTAGGATGTCTTTCCTTGGCCGCATCATATTTTGTTTGATCATAAAACGTTTTGTCCATTTACGATTTCTTTCCAATTTGATGAACAGCCTTTCAAGTTAACACCTTTTGGTTATGCTATGATCATGCAATGCAAACAAAAAAAATTAATATAAACAGGTTAAAGCAAAACAAAATGTATGAAAAATAAAAAGGAAAAAGGAAAAAATAAATTGGTTAGTACCAATTAATGGAAAGAAAAATTTTATCTACTAGGTATAAATCCTAACTTCATTCTTTCTAGTTCCATGCTTTGTTTGGAAAAAGTAACCTAACCGCATGATTTCTAGTTCGCATGCATTTATTCAGGAAAAAGAAAATAAAATAAATTAAAAGCTAGAGTTTATTTCTCATTTGTGTACACCTACGGACAAAGTTTCAGTATTGTCTTAGATCAAGAGAATTTCTATGGTTTATTATATGCAGGGTTTCAGTTCTAGGAGTAAAGGGACTCGAACTGTCCTTCCTTTGTTGGTGCCCCCTTAGGCTGCTAAACCCTCAATCCTAGTCCATCACAGACTAAAATGGATCGAGTTCAATTCGAGGGGACACATTTCCCTATGCCTGACACGGAGAATAAATTCTCACGAAGACATAGAGCATATGAATCCCGAAAGTTACTTGCTAGGTCTGACACGGAGAATAAATTCTCACGAAGACCTCGCTTTCACTCCCACTTAAAAGGGACCAGCTTAATTATAAAGCTTTATGTTATGCAATGCAATGTGTTGTGTGTGAGGAGAAATATTCAGACCTCTGACAAACAAGTAAAAAATGAAATTTAAGACCTTTAAATAAAATAAAAACAATCATAAAGAAGAATATATAAAATATTATAAAATAATAAGTAAAAAAATTTTGAAAGAAAAGAATTATAAATTAAATATATGAATTTTTAATTTCTAATTAATAGAGACAATTTATAAATTGATTTTAAAGTTTGACCAGTCCCCAGCGGAGTCGCCAAGTCGTCATAACCGATTTTCGCTCGGGCACGAAATTTTACTTGGCGAAAAAAATAAATGATTTTGATTTAGAATATTTTAGGAGTCGCCATTGACCTTTTTGGTTTAGGTAGGTCAAATACCTAAAAATAATCTTTTAAAATATTTTTTAAGAAAACATAATTTAAAAGATAAACTGATATGCGTTTAACCAAAAATTTATTCTTTTTAATAATAAAAAGGGATTCGTGGTCGATTACGTTTGGGGAAGGGTTAACACTCCCACAACGCCCAAGATTGGTACTTTATTAATTTTAAATTTTCTTTATTATTGGAAATGTAAAAATTCAAAAATATATTTAATTTATAATCTTGTTATTTCAAATTTATTAATATAAGAAAATCTATTAATTTATATATATAAATAAGATATTTATTTATTTAGAAATATCAGAAAAGGGCTTCTAGGTGCTTTAAGACAGCTCTTTTCTTAATATAAAAAATAAATAAATATTAAAACATTTATTTAAAAATAGATATATTTTATAAAAGTAAGACATTTATTTATTTAAGAATATGAGAAAATGGACATCCAGTTGCTTTAAGACTGCCCTTTCTTAATATTGAAAAATAAATATATATTTAAAATATAATTATTTTTCATAGAAAATAATTTAAATAATATGTATTTTCTGGTTTTTATAAGTAAGATATTTATTTAATTTTTAAAATACCAGAATAGGACATCTAGTTGCTTTAAGACTACCATTTTCTTCGATATTTGAAAAATAAATAAATATTATTAATTAAACAAATATATATATATATATATATATATATATATATATATATTTATATGACTAATATAATAAAAAAATAATAATTAAAGTAATCAATTAAACATATTGGAATTGAAATGATAATAATACAAATTAAATTGCAATTAAATAGTGACTAAAACATATAAAATTAAAGTAATAGGATTAAAATATAAAATATTAAGCTGATCCCTTTTAAGTGGGAGTGAAATATAATATATATTTCTTATCATGTTAATGCCCTAAATATATATAAATATGAGTAATGACTAAATTATAAATTAACTAAAATTATAAGGCCGAATTGAAATAACCAGGAATTGCTTTTAGTGACTAAATTTAAGAATTATAGAACTATAAGGGTTGTAGAAAGGGTTTATCCTTTCTGAAATTACATAGATAACCCTCCCAAAACGGCGTCGTTTGGAGAGGGGTATAAAAACCCAAAATCCAGCCCCTAAGGGCCAAGCTTCCTCATTTTTGTTTTCTCATTCTCTCTCTTAAAGAGAGATATGAGAAATCTCTCTCTGCCCTCTCTTTAAATTATCTCCGGCCGACAGCCGTGCTCCGGGCCGATCACCACCGTCGGTCACCGTGAACGGTAGTTAGGAAAATTAGCCCAAACCGTAGATCTCTACGTCCTAAGGTTGAATACGACCTCTATTTATCCTAAAAACCCTTAGAATTTCCTAGATTTAGGATTTTACCTTCGAAATCCAAAGGATTCCGGTGATGTTTCGAGTGCCTCCGATGACAAAGTAAGCTCTCTCTTCTCTTCTCTTTTCCTCTTTTTTTATACTGGTTCGTCGTTGACTGGGATCGTTGGTAGTTTGATATGTTTGTCTCAGTTTTTTGGTTGCTCTCTCTGTTGTTCTCTCCTTGCTGTCCGTATCCTCCTTTTTTTTATTTTACAGGTGGTGGTGGCTTTTATAGCCACCATGGTGCTCATTATGGACCGGTCTTAGAGGGGTTTCTCGGTGAGTCACCATATAGCAACTGTCATGGATGGTCGGTGTAGAGATTCTGGAGGCTTCGTCGAGGCGTGGTAGCTGTTTCTGGAGTCACCTGGCAGTAGAGCGTCGGCAACAAGCGGCGGCGGCACCGCGTGAACATTTTAGAAGCAACGAAAGCTGGATGATATCCTAGGGTTATGAAACCCTAGGGCTTCATGTTGGACTCCTGTGGACCGTTGGATCTCTCAGATCCAACGGCTGAAATTGGCTGGCGGCTATGAAGAAGATGAAACCCTAATTGGGTTTAGGGTTTGTTATTGGGTTTGGGCTAGTCTGGGTTATAATCGGGCCTCTGGTTTTGGGCCTACAATGTATTAAAATTATTTATTTATTTAATAATAATAATATAATATAATAATAATATGAAAACAAAATAATAATAATAAATAAAACAAATGAAATAAAAAAACTAGTGTCTTCAGACGTATTAGATTAGCAATAGAAAATGAGAAGATATTCATTGGAAAAATAATTAGGAGAAAAATCTCAGTCGTCTATTTTCACTTATACATCGATCCTAAATCAATGTAAGATTATTTTTTTACATTGTGTAAGTATATCGTAACCCATATATATAAATTATAATCAATTTAATATTTAAATAAAAATAAATTCTAGATTTTTCTAATTTTAAATTAAATTTAATATTTTCACATTTTTTTTATAATTTCATATATATAATTATTAAATTGATTCCTTTTAACTTAATTAATAATTTTAATTTAAAATTTTTTATATTTCATTTATATTTTGATTAATTTTTTTATTGAATTATGTAGTCCGAAATATGTAATTTAAGTTAGAACATCAATATAAATTGTTAAAAAAATGTTAGTACATTAACATGATAAGAATTGATTGTGGGTGAATGAAAAATAATTATCAAAGAACCTTTTGATGAAAAACGATTCGAATTATAAATTTTTCTTGTGATTTAAATTGTACTCATTAGTTTAGTGTTATGTAAATGAGAAGTTTCTATATAATCTTATTTTTTTAATATCAATTCATATATAAATGTGAAAAAGAAAAATATTAAATTTAATTTGAAAATATAAAAAATCTTAGACTCATATTGATTTTAAATCTTTCAGTAACTACAATTTATGATATGTATTCAATTATAAACAAATTATCAAATTTGTTTCAATTTTTTGAGTTCTCTCATACTCCCTATTTAACTTAGGGTCAAGTCCCCAGTAGACCACATCTATTTTCTTTTTTTCGTCATTAACTATATTATAATATATATATATATATATATATATATTGTAATTTATAATTCAAATGTGTTATTATTTGATTGTAGAATTAAATTTATTATGGACCAAATTGGTATACCTTTTAGAAAGTGTATTTTAAAAGTGTCGTATAAAAGTACAGTTTAAAATTTAATTGTTTGAGATTGCTATTAAAAAGTGAGTTTGAAAAGATAAAATGTCTATTATAGACATTATGTTGTAAATTAAAAATGTAACATTTAAATTATATTTACACTTATATATTAATCATATCAATTTAAACTATAATAAATTCAAAAAACTTGTTATTATATTTGAATTTTATCAATTTAAAATATAACAAAAATATAAAAATACAAATAAAAAAATAATTATAATAAAAATATATTTTATATAACTTAATAATAATATTTCAATATATATTTTTTGGTACACTGGATGGAGAAAAAAAAACAATTTATTGTCTCAACTTGCCCACTCCATTCCTATAAGCTCCCAATAAAGCAAGAAGTTCAGTTGGGGCACTTGCAAAATGGAGATGTTTTCTTCTTGAAGTAGAGCTAGATTCACCAACTTATCATCACATTTATTGACCTCGAGCGAAATATTTCTTATTTCCACCACCCAATCTTCCTTAAGGATGTTTATGCAATCATTAACTTTTTATGAGAGTTCCTTCATCTGTTCCCCATTAAAAAGGTCCACAACCCATTTTGTATCCATCTCTAAGATCAAATTGCTTAAGCCTAGATTTTTAGCTAGCATAAGGCCCTGTCAAACCCCCAAATTTCTGCAACGAGCTATTCACCTTCCCTAAACGCAGCATGAACCCACTTCTTTAGTCACCATTGTTGTCTCAGATCAGCCCCCTGCTGCAGCCAATCCTGTATTTGTTTTATAAGCATCATTTTTGTTTAAAATCCAATCTCCCTCGTATGGTTTTTTCCATTGTACCCAAAATGGATCCTTGGTCATCCTTCTTTGTGGGGCTATCAAAGCATTCTCTATATCTCTCAAGAACTTTTGTGTATATTGTATGGGACACGTCCAGAAAATATGATTATGTGATTCAACTTTATTACGACAGTTTTTACAATTTACTTCCTGGGTCATGTTCTTCCTGATTCTTCATTTGTGTTGAGTTTTTTTAGGTAGCATAGCCAAACAAAAAACCTTATTCTCTCGCTAGTATTTGTTATCCAAATCCACTTTAGATTTTCCACATTTTGATCACCCATTTCCATGTTAGAGATAGCTTGAAATACTGAAGTTACCGTAAGCTGTCTGTTATTTGAAAACCCCCAAATGATTTTGTCTTGTTCTAAAAATTAGAAAAAATCGGGATCTTGACTCATTGAATTTCCATCCTAGTCTTTTCAGAGATAAGATGTTGAATTTCTTGGATATTCCACGATCTATCCTCGTCGATATACCTGACTACCTCTTCATTTCTGATTGGATTGTCAATTAGCAGATATATATTCTTCAAAGGTTTCTTTCCAACCCACTAGTCCTGGCAGAATTTTGCTTGAAGGCATGATCAAATTTGCCATTTACATCATTTTCTAATCAATTTTCCAGTGCCTAGCAGTCCCCTCCATTTGGAAGATATATTTTCTCTTGTTTCTGCCTCCAGGAATTCCTTTTACCTAAGGTATTTCCCTTCAAACACTTTGCACCATAAGCTCTCTTAACTGGTGAATAATTTCCAACTATTATTTTTCATAAGAGCAATATTCAAGGATCTTGCTTTACATAGACCTAAACCTCCAAGCTGTTTGGATCGAAAAACTTTTTCCCAACTAACCAGATGATTATGGGTGTACTCTGTGCCTCATCCACACAAAAATTACAATTCAATCTATCCAGCTTCTTGCATACAAATATTGGGAGCATGGTTGTTTGCATTGTATGAATTGGAATGGCAGCTGAGACGACTTGGATGAGTGTTCTTCTTCCCGCCATAGATAGTACTCGTCCTTTCCAGCCCACTAATTTTCTCATGACTTTATCAATGAGAGGTGCATAGGTACCTGAATTAACCCTTTTATTGATTATTGGAACTCCCAAATAGATTCCCAAATCATCCGTAAGGGGAATACCATATGTCATAACCATTTGTTTTATAAAAACAATTAAATATTATTTTAAAAAACGATTACGACTTTAATTTGGAAAAATGGGTGATTTGAAATTAATTGGAATTAAATTGGATCGGAGTTGCCATCGATCTTTGGGTTAGGTAGGTCGAATACCTAAAAACGTATTTTAAAAACAATTTTAAGAAAAAGTCATTTTTAAGACAAAAACTTGTTTGCGTTTACCAAAGATTTATTTAAACAGGTTCGGGAGTCGGTTACGTGTGGGGAAGGATTAACACCCCACAACGCCAAAAAACTGGTACTGTGTTGCTTACACGTTGTCGTAATGGTGGAAATTACAAATCGAATATAAAGTTAAAATATGATCCATTTATCGAAATATAATTAATTTACTTAAAATTTTGTAATTAAAGAAAATCCTTAAACTTGATAAAAAAATCTTGAAATTAATAATCCTCCGCTGGGAAAGCTATTTCAACTATTTTCCATTGTTAAAGAATATCTAGCCCTCATTGATTAAAATATACAAATTGAATATAAATGAATATCGACAATTTGCATTCGCATAAAATGAAATGAATTGTGAGTAATAACAATAAAAAAAAATACACGGCATCATTAAAATAAATTAATTAGTAACATACACTCGATTTGTTTCAAATTACTATATCGTTAAAATGCTGTACAGGATCGCACCACTTCGACCAAGTGATACTTTCCACGCTCATTTTACGAATACATATCCTTGAAACGATTCAAATATTTCAACCATGGGTAAAATACAATGGAAATAAATGTTACTAAAAATACAAAAATAACATGATTACATTAAATGGAATTGAAAACATTATTTGCATAATACTCATAAGCATAAAATAAATAAATAAAATATATTCATACACAAATGACTAGCATAAAAATAAGTAAACATTACAAACCAAAATGAAATCATTAAAATACAAATATTTACAAGACTAAAATAAAATTAACATAAATTTGAAGGATAAAAATAACACAAATTTAAACATAAAGGACTAAAATAATAACCATAAACACAGAGGTCTAAACAATAATTAAACCAAATATCCAGCAGTGACTAAAACAAAAACTTTACAAATGTCATGGCCAAAGTAGAATGTCAATGAAAATGAACAATACACTAAAACAATGACTAAAATGGAATAATTAAAAGTATCATGACCATATTCAAACAATCACGAAAATATGTAAGATAGGTGACTAAAATGAACTAGCCTGAAAAGTGTTCTACATAAATATAATCAAACTAAAGTCCAATGGTTAAGGCTCGAATATAAACGCAAAAGTATTTAAAAGCAACAAAGGACTAAAATATAAGTACATAAACATGGGTGCTCAAATCAAAATAAAATAAATTTCATTTAATGGCTTAAACGAAACGTTACAAAAGAAGGGGGACCTAAACTGTGATTTACCCCTTTTTTGCAAAAACACGCATACCCTGACCCCTTTAAACGACGTCATTCTGCTATGTATATATATATAATTTATAAAGGCCAAAATGGCCTAAGCTTGCCATTTGTCCCTTCTCAAACCAAATAAGGAGTGAGAGAGTTCTCTGGAACTCTCTCAACTCTCCCAACCGAGGAGAAAAAAAAAACATGGTGGCCAGAGGTTCCAACGGCGGCGTAGGCGCCCGGCCGTCAGAGTGGCCCAAAGTTCCCCACAATCATCTCCTTATCTCACTCTACCCCGATCTACACTTAGTTTCACCTAAAACAAACCCTAGGGACCTAGATCAAACCATTTACCTTTCGAAAAACGCAACTCCGACGACTCGTGGGTTTCTCGACATTCCTCCGACGAAGGTAAAGACCCTTTCCTCCATTTTTCTCTTTGGTTTCCTTTTATTTTATTTTGGGTTTGAATCTCTCTGCCTTTTTTTCATCCGAATGGTCCCTCCCTTTATTTTTTTTAACCCCTCACTGAATGTCCTCTCTCTTTGGGTCTTATCTTCTTTTTATCCTTGCATGTGTGATTGGTGAGTTTGATGTTGTTGTTGATGGATGACCTCAGTTCGTAGGGAATGAGTACCCTAGGTTGATAGTCCTGATTTCTTTGGGATTTCTTGTGATTTGGTGGGATGATAGATGTTCTGGTCACTGTAGGTGATGGAACGGCTCACAGAGATATTCGGTAGTGGCTCAGGGTCGCTCAACGACGGCTCATGCATGGCTTGGTGGCTGACTTTATCCGGTGGTGGTTGGTTATCATTTAGGGTTGAGAAACCCTAACCCTTAAGTGATCTAGACCGTTAAAAGGGTCCAGATCCAAGGGCCAAAATAGCGACGGCGTATAGAGAATGAAAAAAAAACCCTAACAGGGTTCTGGGTCAGCTGGGTCGGGCTTGTTGTAATTTGTTTGGGATTGTTGGGCCAACTTATAATGGGCTTGAGATCTGGACTGGCTGAGTGATTGTATTTGGTTTGGGCTTGTGTATTTAAGGTCTACAAAAAATGTAATTTATATATTAATAATAATATAAATAATAATAATAATAAATATTTATAAATAATAATAAAAAAGACCCGAAAAAACGAGTGTCTACAGTTGCCCCTCTTTGCACATTCTTGTGTTAACAAGAATAGGGCAAAGATGACAAGGCAACACGTTTTTGTCTGGTTCTCTCCCTATTATACTTAGAAATTAGTTAATGTTGGTTGTTGGGGACGACACTGCTCATACGTGATGAAGAGTTCGGGTCTTCTAAGGGTGACATGGTTCCTACGTGATGAGGAAATTTGGTCGAGGGATGACACAGCTCATACGTGATGAAGAGTTCTTGGACATCTTTAGGAAGGGTGATAACTCGGTTCCTACGTGATGAGGACGACTGGTTATCTAGGGGTGACACGACTCCTACGCGATGAGGAGATCTGGTCGGGGGATGACGCGGCTCATACGTTATGAAGAGTTCTGGTCATCTTTAGGAAGGTGATAACTCAATTCCTACGCGATGAGGATGACTGGTTATCAAGGTTAACACGGCTCCTACGTGATGAGGAGGTCTGGTCAGGGGATGACAGGATTCCTACGTGATGAGGAAGACTGGCCATCTTTAGGGATAGTGGTTTCAAGGGAAACTGACACAAAGGTGATGTTTCAAAAGAAACAAACTCAATGATTTGTTTCAAGAAAAACAAACTCAAAGATGATGTGTTTCAAAATATACTGTCTCGGAAGAGATGAAACTCGTTTTAAGGGAAACGACTCAAAGATGACTTTTAAAGGAAATTGTCTCAAGCGAGACAAAATTTGTTTTTAAGAAAAAAGTTCTCAAAGATTGGTGTTTCATGGCAAACTGTCTCAAATGAGACAAAATTTGTTTCAAGGGAAATGATCTCAAAGATGTTTGTTTTGTTTCAAGGGAAACATAATCAAAGATGGTAAATTTTTGTTTCTAAAGAAACAAACTAAAAGATTTTTCTCAAAGAAACTGTCTCGAGAGAAACAAAATTTTGTTTCCAAAGAAACAGATTCAATGATTTTTCAAAAGACATTGTCATAAGAGATAAAACTTTGTTTTTCAGAAAATTGTATCTTAGTGAGACAAAATTTTGTTTCCAAAGAAATAAACTCAAAGATTTTTCTTCAAAAGAAACAGTTTTAAGGGATAAAACCTTGTTTCCAGAGAAACAAACTCAAAGATGATCTTGTTTTAAGAGAAAATGTCTCATGAGATAAAATTCGTTTCAAGGGAAACAACTCAAAGATGGTTTTATTTCAAGAGAAACAAACTCAAAGATTTTGTATTTCTAGAGAAACTGCCTCAAGGGAAACAAAATTTGTTTTAATAGAAACGATCTCAAAGGTGGGTGTTTCAAGAGAAACTAACTCAAAGATAGATGTTTCAAAAGAAAGGACTCAAAGACTTTTTCACGAAAAACTGTCTCAAGCGAGAAAAAATTTTGTTTCAAAAGAAAAATACTCAAATATGAGTTTTGTTTCAAGGGAAACAGACTCACAGATGGTAAATGTTGTTTCCAAAGAAACAGACTCAAAGATTTTTCAAAAGAAACCTTCTCAAAAGAGACAAAATTTTATTATCAAAGAAACATACTCAAAGATTTTTTTTTGTTTCAAGTGAAACAGACTCAAAGATCCTTTATTTCAAAAGAAACGACTCAAAGATGATGTTTGTTTCCGGTGAAACAAAATCATAACTTGGAAAATTGTCTCAAGTGAGACAACATTTATTTTTAGAAAAAATTGTCTCAAACGAGACAAAAATTATTTTTAGAGAAATTGTCTCAAGCGAGACAAAGTTTGTTTTTGAAAAAAAAAACGATCTCAAGTGAGATCATCTTTGTTTAATGTGAAACAAATTCAAAATTTATATTCTCAAAGGAAAAAATGTCTCAAACGAGATGAATTTTTTTTGAAAGAAATAACAATCTAAAGTGAGATTAATTTTTGTTTCAAGTGAATCAAATTCGAAATTTGTATCTTAAAGAAAAATGTCTCAAGCGAGGCGAAATTTGTTTTAAGAGAAATTGTCTTAAATGAGAAAAAAATTGTTTTAAAATTCTCAAAATTTATGGGAAATGTCTCAAGCGAGAAAGAATTTTGTTTCAAGTACAACAAATTTAAATTTGTATCTTAGAGAAAAAAAATGTCTCAAGCGAGACGAAATTTTCTTTGATAGAAATTGTCTCAAGCGAGACAAAATTTGGTTTAAAATTCTCAAAATTTGTGGAAAAATGTCTCAAGCGAGATAAAATTTTGTTTCAAGAAAAACCCTCTAAGTAGATAGAAAGTCTGCTTGTTCCTACATGTTGAGGAAATGTCTTGATTGTTGACTTCAGGAAGCCAAATCATTGCTTCTTCAAGTTAGAGACATCTGGTCATTTTCGAGCTTTGATTTCCTAAGAGATCAAAATGATGTATTTATGGATGCCTAATTTTTAATGTTATGTTTGATGTCAAGATGAAATTTGATCTTTTTATTGAATTTTTCCTTAAGTGAGGAGAAAAATGTCTTTAATGCACATGATGATAAATGTTTGATGCAAAGATGCATACTCATGTAACATGTATGTATGTGTTGATGCATGTATGTATTGATGTATGTTTTTCTCAATCTGTAAGGAGAATGGTTGCGAGAGCAGTCTTCACTCTATCATTGATTCAATTTGTTTGCATTTCCACCAGGGTGTACTCTTTCAAATCTCGACCTGAGACAATTTGTTTTCTTTTCCCCATCAAAATTTATCTTTTCTTGCCCCAGCTTCAATCTTGAACTTCAGAGGGATCTTCGTTGAATTCCAAGATATGCCTCCAGAGAGATTATCTTGTTTGAAAAAAAAGTTTCTTCTTCTTGTATTTTCAAAAGTATGAAAATATCAATTAAAAGAGTTTTGAAAAATGTTTAATCAAAAGTTTTGAAAACATTGCTCATTTCAAGGTTTCACAATTGACAAATCATAAAACAAGAGTTCATTGGATATCAAAGAATTAATTACTCTATTAATCCTTTAATAAATTATATCTATTTGACAAATATCAAGATCAATGTTATCTTTGAGGAATGGTTAAGTAAGAAGAGGATAAAATGTCTCAGGTTGTTATTTTTAGTAAAAGGTATGGTGTTCTCATTTATTTTTTGTTCACTGATCTGGTAGAGTAGCTTCTGTACTAATTTATTGGAAGTGTTCTCTGACTCCCAGTTCTCGTGTTCTCATTCAGGTTATGCGATGCCTCATCAATGGATTTGTGCGATCGCCTCTTATGCAATACTTGTGTAGTCTTTGTGTTCGAGCTGCCTTTTCAGGTTTTCAACTCGAATCCTCCTATGGTTTCAAGACGTTATTCAGAATTTACGTCTTGAACCCCCTTTGTTATTTTTCTCTATCATGCATTAAAGATTTTAGAAAACCTTTTTTTTAAATAAAAGATTAATCATGATGGGCGGGATGAAATCTGAAGATAGTCTCTTCTGTTTAGAAATCCATGTATGATTAGAATGGACTTTTAAGGAATGTAATGTAGGTCATGGTTCACGGTTATGAAAGAAATGGATAAATAGGCTCAAACAAGTGTTTAAGGGTAGTTAAAGCAAGGATCAATTCGTTTTGATGCCTTTAATCTTGTATTGTTCAATTTGAATATGCTCGTATGAGTTCTTTATTTTCTCTTGATGTTCCATGATCTTTGATTGAAGTGATTCTAGAGTGATTGGGCTTGATCAATCTCACGGTTTGAAGTTAGATTCGTCATTTGAGTCGAGGGACTCTTTGTCTATGCTCCTTGTTTTCTTTTTGCTCTTTTCTTTTTCTTTTTCTTTGATTTTTTTCTTTGTTTCTTTTCTCTTTGCTTTTTTCTTTATTCTTTTTCTATTTTTTTTCTTTGCTTCTATTATGTTTGTTTTTCTTGTCTCTTCGCTTTGATTTGATCTTTGATCTCTGCATCTGGTTCACATTTCGGTATCTATTCTGAATCGATGTATTAACTCATGCGAGCAGATTTACTCTACCTTGCCCCCAGTGTGGAGGGTGATCCTTGGTTAGAGTTGAATCAGAAAAAATATCATTTAGTCTCAAAAGGGGACACAAGGGATATAGTTTCTCCTTTTGTGAAGGGATAAAGAAAGAAAGCCGTTCATCATCTCATACACAGAAGTCATCGCAGAAAAGATATCCTTAGGGGGATAGATTTTCAGGATTAATTTTTAGTTACATAAAAATAATGTAATTAATGCATGATAGAATTATTTTGAAATAATTCTCTTATTCTACTTCTTGCTCTCAGCATGTCTCAATTGCTCAGGCTCATCCACAAAAGATCGCTTCGAGATGCCCCACATCGTTTCTTCTTATAGGAAATTTCATGTTCAAGTGAACAGTGTACTCAATGTCTGTAGGTCTTATTGGTAGAAAGAGTAAGTTTGACATCTAATAAGATGATGGTGTGACTTTGTTGGCTCAAAGAAATGTATGGGTATGAATTTTGTGTATCGAAAGGATAGATGCAATGTTTCAAAGTCGAAAAAATGCTTTAAGGTCTCAAAGAGAGGGAATGTCAAAAATTGGTTCTTTGGCAGTGAACAGGAATTATTTTGGGTAAAGAATTGAGAGATTTTATTTTGGGGTTGGACATGATAAGAAAGGTATAATCTTATCATATGTCAAAAATCTATAATTCTTGAAGAATTACAAGAATCCGTAATTCATTTGATATTCAAAGAACTCAAGATTAAAATTCGTTCAATTATTTAACCTTATAATGTAACATAAATTCAGTCATCAAAGATTAAAAATATTTAATCAAATATTAAAGATAAAACAAAAACAAGTTCAAACAAAACAATCTCTCAGTGTAAATGGTAGATGCAATGCCCCATTATTCTTCGATTGTTCATGCCCCTTAGTAAATCAGGTTTTGGATCTTGCGCTTCAGTGCCTTACAAATCTCAGAAAAATATTTGGAGCTTCCTATGTGGTAGTTGTACACAAGATCAATATCGTAGAACTCAGGGAACGAGGACTCTTTTCTTGGATCATCCTGGAAGGCTCAGTCCTATAACCAGCCGAACAAGCTCCCATCGTAATGATTTCAGCTTCTTACTTCTATTCTCAATGTGGTTAGGACTACTTCATCTAATCCTCCACTGATTAATTTCATGTTTTTATGAATGATGAAATGCAGATGCAAAATACAAATATGCAAATGCATATGCAAAAATGTTGATCCCAACGATGAATATCTTAGAATAATTTTTACTAGAAATAAAAGCTTTCACATTACAAGATAGTCCACTTCACAAACATGCCTTCACTTAGATGTTGAGTCTGAAGTGGATCACTGCTTCATCTCGGATCTTCATCCTCGAAAATGATGTACCTCGATGATCTGTAACCTAACTCGATTGATGTCCATGCGGTGGTAAAGTCGATGTGTCGCTCCTTGATAACTAGCGATGAAATGATTGTAGATGAGAATCTACTGCTGGATTACTCTTTGGCTCAATGAATCATCGTTTCAGTCTCAAATCTTACACAATCTTCGAGCTCACTACTTCATCTCGGATCTTTGTATTTGGAATTGATGCCTCTCAATGCTCTGTAAACTAAACTCCGTTAATTCCACAGAGGTGCGGAAATCGATGTGTCACTCTTTGGTGGTTTGCGTTGGTAGGATCGTAGATAAGAATCTATTGTTGGATTACTCATCCAATCAATAGATCTTCATTTCAGTCTGGAATGCTGCAAGATCATCGAGCAAGTCTCATTTTGGTTCTCTGAACTTCTTTAAGCCCTCGATGCATGTCTTTATATGTGACTGCTTGATTGAAAACTTTTATATCTTCTTGAAAAAAATTTCTCTCGAATATTCCCTTGCGGATCAACACTTTTGCCTTATGTTGATGCAATGCAATGCAAAGAATGATGAAAAATGACATAAACAAAAGAGAAAAACGAGTTAGTAAAACAAACAAAATAGAAAAACGAGTTAGTACAAGCAAGATAATCAATAGAGTTAAAAAATGATATCTAAAAAATATAAATATAACATCTACCCGATCATGATATCTACCAGAACATGCTTTCAATAGATAAATAGCAATCCTACCCGGACATGCTTTCTACCCAGAATGATATATTTTCAAGAAATTGACCTAACCGCATGGTATCTAGTTCGCATGCTTTTATTCAACAGAATTTATAGCAAAAAGGAAAGGTTCAGAAACGCTCCTCCTTTGTGTACACCTATTTTTGGGTACCTACTAATGAACAGAGGTTCGGTATGACTATACCTAGGGTGATCGTTCTACAGTTCACACTATATGCATGGTTTCGGCTCTAACAGGAAAATGGTGCTCAAATTATCCTTGATGTCGGTGCCCCCTTGGGCTGCCAAACCCTCGATCCTTACCCATTACAGGTTTCAAACGAAATGAGTTCAATTCGAGGGGATTCACTACCTTATACCCATACGAGGAATAAATCCCTACGAAGGTATAAAGTGTGTATCCCATGGGTTATTTGCTAAAACTCATACGAAGAATAAATTTTACGAGAGTAAAGCATTCACCCTGACTAATTTGGATTAAAGCTCGTGTCTAGAGCTTATGTTATACTAATGCGAGTGATGTGTGTGAGGAGGAACGTACCTACCTTTGACTCAAAAATGAAAAAGAGATAAAACTCGACAAAAACTTGGATCAATCTGAAAGCAAAAATTCAAATGTTAGTATGATAATTAAAAATGAAGTAATTAAAAAACTTCAATAAAAGGATCATAGATTAACTAAAGACTCGAACTTATAAATTCGACCACAAATACAATGTGTAGGCGACCTACAGCTTGACTCTCTAAAAAACGTCACCAGCAGACTCGCCAAGCTGTCATAACCATTTTTTTATAAAAACAATTAAATATTATTTTAAAAAACGATTATGACTTTAATTTGGAAAAATGGGTGATTTGAAATTAATTGGATCGGAGTCGCCATCGATCTTTGGGTTAGGTAGGTTGAATACCTAAAAACGTATTTTAAAAACAATTTAAAAAAAAATCATTTTAAGACAAAAACTGGTTTACGTTTACCAAATATTTATTTAAACAGGTTCGGGAGTCGGTTACGTGTGGGGAAGGATTAGCACCCCCACAACGCCAAAAAACTGGTACTGTGTCGCTTACACGTTATCGTAATGGTGGAAATTACAAATCGAATATAAAGTTAAAATATGATCCATTTATTGAAATATAATTAATTTACTAAAAATTTTGTAATTAAAGAAAATCCTTAAACTTGATAAAAAATCTTGAAATTAACAATCTTCCGCTGGGAAAGCTATTTCAACTATTTTCCATTGTTAAAGAATATCTTGTCCTCATTGATTAAAATATACAAATTGAATATAAATGAATATCGACAATTTACATTCGCATAAAATGAAATGAATTGTGAGTAATAACAATAAAAAATAAAAAATACAGGGCATCATTAAAATAAATTAATTAGTAACATACACTCGATTTGTTTCAAATTACTATGTCGTTAAAATGCCGTACAGGATCGCACCACTTCGACCAAGTGATACTTTCCACGCTCATTTTACGAATACGTGTCCTTGACACGATTCAAATATTTCAACCATGGGTAAAATATAATGGAAATAAATGTTACTAAAAATACAAAAATAACATGATTACATTAAATGGAATTGAAAACATTATTTGCATAATACACATAAGCATAAAATAAATAAATAAAATATATTCATACACAAATGACTAGCATAAAAATAAGTAAACATTACAAACCAAAATGAAATCATTAAAATACAAATATTTACAAGACTAAAATAAAATTAACATAAATTTGAAGGATAAAAGTAACACAAATTTAAACATAAAGGACTAAAATAAAAACCATAAACACAGAGGTCTAAACAATAATTAAGCCAAATATCCAGCAGTGACTAAAATAAAAACTTTACAAATGTCATCGCCAAAGTAGAATGTCAATGAAAATGAACAATACACTAAAACAGTGACTAAAATCGAATAATTAAAAGTATCATGACCATATTCAAACAATCACGGAAATATGTAAGATAGGTGACTAAAATGAACTAGCCTGAAAAGTGTTCTACATAAATATAAACAAACTAAAGTCCAATGGTTAAGGCTCGAATATAAGCGCAAAAGTATTTAAAAGCTACAAAGGACTAAAATATAAGTACATAAACATGGGTGCTCAAATAAAAATAAAATAAATTTCATTTAATGGCTTAAATGAAACGTTACAAAAGAAGGGGGACCTAAACTGTGATTTACCTTTTTTGCAAAAACACGCATACCCTGACCCCTTTAAATGGCGTCGTTCTGTTATGTATGTATATATAATTTATAAAGGCCAAAATGGCCTAAGCTTGCCATTTTCCCCTTCTCAAACCAAATAAAGAGAGAGAGAGTTCTCTGGAACTCTCTCAACCGAGGAGAAAAAAAAACATGGTGGCTGGAGGCTCCCACGGCGACGCAGGCAGCAGCGCAAGACGGCGCCCGACCGTCGGAGTGGCCCAAAGTTCCCCACAATCATCTCCTTCTCTCACTCTACCCCGATCTACACTTAGTTTTACCTAAAACAAACCCTAGGGACCTAGATCGAACCATTTATCTTTCGAAAAACACAACTCTGACGACTCGTGGGCTTCCCGATGTTCCTCCGACAAAGGTAAAGACCCTTTCCTCCCTTTTTCTCTTTGGTTTCCTTTTATTTTATTTTGGGTTTGAATCTCTCTGCCTTTTTATTCATCCGAATAGTCCCTCCCTTTATTTTTTTAACCCCTCACCGAATGTCCTCTCTCTCTGGGTCTTATTTTCTTTTTATCATTGCATGTGTGATTGGTGAGTTTGATGTTGTTGTTGATGGATGGCCTCAGTTTGTAGGGAATGAGTACTTATGTGGTATGTATGGTGTAGACACTCGTTTTTGTCCGGGTCTTATTTTTTGCAGACCTTAAGTACTGATCCATATTCAGTTTAATATTTTGGTGTAAAACATGTGTTTTTATGGTATTTTATGACCCTAAGCAACTTTCTTAAGATTTAGCACATATTTTGGGATCAAACTAAGACCTTAAGAATGATTTTTTGGTGTTTCCTGAGCTTAAGAGAGAAATTTCTAGGTAGGAGTATCGATATTCATTTTCTAGCTCTAGAATAGGGTACCAATACCAACATTAGAAAAGGGTACTGATACTGGAAATAGGACTATCGAACTACCCCTTTGGTATCGATACTGAAGGTATCTAATATCGATACTGAAGGTATCTAATATCGATATTGGGTCACTTTTTAGTAGATATAATCCATTTTTGATATCGATGCTTGACTATAGGTTATCGATACTACATGTAGAGTAACAATACTACTCATTTTGGATGGTTAGGTTTGACTTCCTTATGGCCCCTTAGAGTCAAGGATGACTCGTAATGGTGGAACTTAGTTCGTGTTAAATGGCTAAAGGGGCCTAGAAACACTTGTAGGAGTAGGGTATGACTGAAGTAGCTACATTAGCCATAATAAGTCCAAATATCTTCAGTCGAGCACGTATTGAGTAAGTAAGAATGAAGGATCATTACAGAGGATGTATCAAAAATTGATATGATAAACCAACCAAATTATGTAATAGTATAATCCTGTACTGCGAAAATGTCAGTGGACCGTGGACGTATAATTATCCCTCCAATTCGAGGGTGAATCAAGGGAAATCATAATGAGAGCGACAAGAGTATCGTTACCAAGTGATAAACCCAAGTCTATTATCGGGTTAGCAAATAATACAATAATCATCGTAAAATCTTGAAACACAGAGATCTTTGTCAAAACAATTTTTCTCTTAAAGTGAGATTTTAAAAACCACACCATTTTTAATTTATTTCTTTGGATTAATTTTTAATTAAAAATAATGTGATTTAAAAAAACCTCTCGTTTAGAAAAATTTGAGATTCCTTTACAAAAAACATATGGTTTGAGGAGTCACCACTAATCTTTGATTAGGGTGTGATTGGGCACCCAAAAACATTTTGTCATTTTAAATAAAAATTAATTTTAATTAAAACAACAAATTTGAGGTCTACGTTACCAAAATTCGAGTTCAGAAGTTGGTTATGCACGGGGAAGGATTAGCACCCCCACAACGCCCTAAACCGGTACCTAGTCGATTAATTAGTGTCTTTGCAATGAAATTTACAAATTCGAATTTAATTTGATTTTTGATCCCATAAAACAACAAAATGTGAATTTTACAATGAAATCTAATAATATCAAAAAGCACCAAAATAGAATAAATTAAAATTACCAAGTCCTTTTTAGAGAGATAAAGAATATTCAATTATTTAAAAATATCGAGATCAGATCTTAGATAAGTTCTAACAATCTTTTCTCAAAAAATTTAAATAACCGAACATTTTTTCCTTTTGTTCCCAAATTTTAAGTGAAGAATCAATTTTTAGGTGTCACTGATGGGATACACATTTAATTTAAAATTGTCGAAAGCGGCTCTCTAGTGAGTTAAGACAAGCCACTCAAAACAATTTTAAATTAAAAGAGTATTACTCTTAATCCAATTATTTGATAGGGGTCAAGTTATGCACATGAGGATAACATACGAGTTATGCAAAAAATATCACATACTTGAATGAATGATGGAACCTAAATTAATATATTCGAAAGGATACATGCACACTCAACTACAACTATATTATATATATATATATATATATTATGAACATGTTAATGATCCATAAAAATTTGAAATTAGGTTAAGCCAATATATACATGCTATAATTATCCTAAAATAACCTACGGCAGGTGATAGACAAATTGAAAATGTATTTATACTGTGGTACTGTGGATATGATATAAATCCCAAAATATAACGTTGGAATAAGTCGATCTATATTCTTCCAATCTTGAAATACTCGCAAGACTACATCCTTAGTTCACTAGTAGCAGCTATGAGTAAACTATTGCATTGGATGTTAATTACAGATTAAAGGTTAGACAACATCAATGTAATCCATTAATGCAGTGTCAAAAAGAAAAAAGAAATTTATCTTTTGAGTTTATCATATAACATGGAAAAATAAATTCGGGGAAAATTAGAACATTTTGCCAAAATGGATAGAGTGTATATGCACAACCATAGGCAATGATGCAACGAAATTTGATAAGTTTACAAAAACCAACAAACATGAATGAAATAACGAATTTCAGAAACAAACGGACCTCATTGTATGTGGTTCTTCCCTTGCTTTCCACTTTTTCACAAACTGGTAGAAAACATAGACAGTTCAAACAAGAAATCAGATACATAAGCCATTAATCATGCAATTAACATAAGCATCATAAACTCAAGCTAAAAGGGTACCTAAAAAGAAAGCACTCACACGACAGCACCTTGAGATCCAGCATCATCTCCGTGAGTATCGAGGTGGTTCAATCTTAAAAAAGTGTTCTCACTAGCAGGCGTAGCCATAGCGAGCTCACTCCGGCTCGAGGGAGAGCCAACACTGCCACTAGTCGAAATGGATTGACCTGAAACGGCAGTGCCCCATGACCCAGAAGCACCTCTCTTAGTTGGGCTTTTATCCCCATCTCCTTGGTAATTATGGTTTTGAATAGTGTGATCACCAGTTACAATAATCAGTGGGTTTAGGGGTTTTGAGACGCCAATAAAAGTGGGTAAACTGGTAATGGAGACGAAGAGAAGTCAATGAGCATAATCAGTACTAGATTGGCACCAAAAATTATTCTCTCTCTGTTTGATTCAATTCCTGGAAGAAAAAAAATAAAAGAACTATGGAAGTGAGGGCGCAGGGATTCTAGTTGTGGAACGAGATCAAGGGGGTTTCAAACTTTCAAGGCTTTCTGTGAAGGTGGTGGAATGAAAAAAGAGCTGTAAGATTATAATTTGAGAATAAAATTATTAAAATGTAATGTATCATTGTTATATTTTCTTGTTTGATTGATTTGTTCGGTAGGAACCTAAGATGACATAGTTTCATTAAAAGAATATAAGATTATTTTGGTGTATATTTTATTAAAGTATCTTTATTATATATGTTTTTTCAAGAGTTAAATTTTAATATTAAATTAGAAATATTTGAAAGAAGGCTCGTATAAATATTTTAGTCGTTACATTATTTAATTTTTGAGAAAAATAAATTTAATATATAATTAATATATCAAACTTATATTTGTAAATAATTTTTGTAAATATCATATTTATTTATATAAGATATAATATAATATAAAAATAATAAAATTATGATCTTGAGTGCACAAAGACATTTTTTTCAATTTATAAGATCTGTTTTTTAATAACTTAAATTTAGATATTATTTAAAATAATTATATTTTTATAATAATAATATTATTTTACCTCATAAAATTATAAATAATTAATATATTAAATATTTAAAATATAAAATTACTCAAATTTATTAATATTTTACTAAATCAAACCCTTTGTATATTATTATTATGTTTATAATTTTGAGTAAAGTAAGAAGAATAAGAATTAAGAAGGATCAATATAAAAAAAATTTATTATTTTAGGGATACTTTTTCCTAAAATGGTGGAAATTATGTAAAACCTAAGAATTAGTGGTTACGATATTCCCATCATTTTAAAAAATTATTATTGGAAAAGATTATTATCGTTATTCTATGGTAATAATATTTTTCGTGATCAAACGTGGTAATACAATTCTAAAAAATATTTTCTTTGGTTTTGTTGAAGATTCAATGGGAGATTGAATGGATTAGGCCCAAATTGGGTTTAAAGAATGATATTGATTTGAAAATATAAATTTTTTAATTTTAAATTATTTGTGTTATTTGAATCAATTTGAGTTATCAAGTCGATTTTTACATACAAGTCAAGTTAGAATTTAAAATTAAGTCAATTGAAAAAAAAATTAATTGAATATATCAGTTGATCCAAACTCTTGAAATATAAATAAATAAATATATATATATATATATATATATATATATATATATATATATATATATATATATATATATATATATATATATATATATGTATATATATAATCCTCTTACAAAATGTAATACTCTTTTAGTTTTATACAGATTAAGATTGTTGGATAAATAAAAATAGATGGTTGAGATTCACTCCTTATTTTTTAATAAATATCTTCATATTTCTTATTTTTAATCTCAGCAATTTGCTTTCAATCATCTAGTGATCCTAAATATGTGTAAAATTAAAAGAGTTTTATATTGTATTGTGTAAGAGAATCTGCCCATATATATATATATAATTGAAGGAGAGACTTAGAGACTTAAGTACAAGGATCATGATATAATATGAGTGTAAGGAGTACCATCGAGGTCTCAAAAATAATTAGAATGGTTTCAGGACTGTTTCAAGAATCGTCATGAGGCTTGAACAAGAGGTAGGGATGGGCATGGGTCGGACTGGGTCGGATTGAGTCCGGTTTTTGGTCCACCTGACTCGACCCGAGAATAAGGAATTCTTCACTTGAAACTCGACCCGACCAAAACAAGATTCCACCCGAGCCGAACCTGACCTAATATATAATTTAAAAACCTGACCCGACTTGAAATAATAAAAAAATTATTTTTATTCAATAAAAACAGTGACTTAATTGAGAAAAATAATATATGGAGGGGTATTATTGTAATTATTATTAAATATATAAGTTAAAATTAAATATTTTTTCATGTCGGATATTTTTACCCTAAACCCGAACCCGACCCGACCCGAACATCACATTAAAAAAAAGAACCCAATTTTAAAAAAAAACCCGACCCGATTGGGTCGGGTTCGGGTCCCATGCCTATCCCTAAACAAGAGAGATGAAGCTTTGAGAAGAAAGAACCCTTGAAGCCATAGGGTAATAGTTTATAGCAACACAATCCCTTAGCACATGAATGCTTGATTCAGTCTACAAATGTCGCATGATGACCCATTCCATAATCTGCCTTTGCACCTTTTTTAGTTTGTCAGAAGCCGATGTTGAATGGCACTCCAAATGAAGAGAAACAAATATTAGTATTACGTATACATATATATATATATATATATATATATATGAAAAGTACATCCCACAAACTTAAAGATGCTTGCATTCTTTTCATTCTCACTATTGGCGATTGCATGCTCAACAATTACTTGCCCCAGCTTTTGCATGCTCGCTGCTTAGAATGGTTGTCCCTTTTTCCCATATGTATGGGATAAGGGGGAGGTAAGATAGTAGGCTACCCCCAACACCAGGTTGCGAGCAACTTCCGTAAGAGACCTCCGAATTATGAAATGCCCTCCGTGAGATTCGATCCCACGACCTCAAGGTTAAGAACCTTGTGCTCTACCAACTGAGCTGGATGGTCATTTCTAGTGTGTATAACTTTCTTTTATATATTACATGCACTGATTCATTCTGATATATACCTCTCTATTTGCACACATCACACCTTTCTTTTTTAAAACAAACAGCAATTGCATTAGAATATTTTCAAGTTATGGCAATAATTATTAAGGCAAGCAGAGGACAAAGAAAAGGAGAGGGCAGCTATTTTAAATGATAAATAATACGAATGGTGATAGTCTCAAATGGCCTTACCTTACATACCAAACCCCAACCCTTGGAGTTGGAACCCAACTTGCTTCTTTCCGGTATGACAAACACCTCAATTACGGATGCACGATTTTATGTTAAGGGTATGAATTTGAACTTATAAAGTTTCAAGGGACGAAAATAAATTTTTAATAAAAAAATACATGGAAAACGAATCTAAAATATATGGTAATTATAAATTTTCAGGAGGGGCGACTGCTCTTACCCACCCCTCGTTCCGTCCCTACATGCATGTAATCCAAACTGGAGATTTAACTTCTTCGATCATTCTCAACACAATATGAGGTTCTTTTATTTATAAAAAACTATTTAATATATAAAAATATTATTCTCTTTTAAGGTTTCGGGTTCAAATAGTATGTTTGCAAAAAACAAATTTAAAAAAATCTAAATATATATTTTATTATAATTACTCATATTAATAAAAATATTTATTTACACCTATTTTAAAAGAAAAATAGTTTGAATAACGTTGTGATCATTGCAATATTAATCTCACGAAAACCATTAAAGATCATTAGATCTTTTATTCCAATGCAATATTAATCTCACCAAAACCATAAAAGATCATTAGATTTGTTCAAACATCGAACTCCAAATCTCCTCTGTTATTCCTTTCATTCCAAGCAATCCATGGTTTGTTTTATCCTTAATTTTTCCCCTTACTTGTAATCCCTTCAATTTCCCACTGTTTCCCAATAACCAGCTTGATAGCCCAAAAACCATGGCGATAATGAAGCAATATCCAAACCTCATCTTCACTCTCTCTTTTTTCGTATTTTCCCATCTCCATTGGCCAACACCTTCAGCCCAAGCTCTTGCATCAGCACCACCAAGCGGTCCACTGGACATCATCAAAATCCTCAAAAAAGGCAACCAATGCACATTCTTCGTTCGTCTCCTAAAATCCACCCAAGTCTCCGATCATCTCATCAGTGAGCTCAGAGACCCAGACGATGGAAAAACCATTTTCGCACCCATAGTTAAGGCTTTCACGAACCTTAAATCAAACATGATGAATTCACTCAACGACAATCAAAGGGTTGAACTCGTGCTATTACACGTCGTCCTGGTTTACATCCCATTGAACCATTTCCATATTGTTAGTAATCTGATGACAACTCAAGCAGGAGATATTGTCGACAGTGAGTTCCCTCTCAACGTTACCACTACTATGATAGTAACCAAACTATCATATAATGTAAAGCAAATGAAGAGGAAAAGAAAACTTCTAATTCATTTTATTAATAATCGAAAAGTTGCATTTACATTGAGCAAGAGGTGCTTATATACTAAGTTGAATAACAATTCTAACTAACTCTTTTACCAATTTAGCACGCAATGTAAGCAAAGCCACATAAGCAAACTAATAACAAACTCTTAAAAGCTGCTTAACAAACTTATGCAAAGCAAGCAACGTAGCAATGCAACAGGAAACTTAGGAATGCATTTCATACTTCAACATTCATCCTACTTGATAGCTCTTGAAAGCTCATAACCATCATATCAAAATCTTCATTCATCAACACTCACCCTGCTCAATAACCCTGCAAAGGTTTAATCTTCATTCATCAACATCCTCAATCATGGCATTACTGCACAACGTATGAATCACTGACTTATCTTTGAGTTGAACAATTAGCAACCGTAATCTATGCCTTAGAAATAAAAGAGCAGACAGTGGCTTTGTGAAAATATCAGCAACTTGCTTAACTGCTAGAACTTCATGAACCTGTAGTCTTTCAGCAGTAACCATCTCTCGAACAAAGAACAAATCCAGTTCCACATGTTTAAATTTAGAATAAATAACTGGATTGACACATACATCAACAACACTTTAATTATCACACCATAAGGTAGGTGTACCATGCACAACAACATGCAGCTCAGAAAGTAAGGATAGAAGCCATCTCATGTCAGCTGCAGTATAGGCAACACTTTGATATTCAGCCTCAGGAGTAGATCTAGCTACCACCTGTTGTTTGTGAGAGCTCTATGAAACCAAGTTTCCAGAAAAGTAAATGCAATAACTAGATGTAGAACGTCTATCATCCACATCCGATCCCCAGTTGACATCAACAAATCCAATCAGTGTTAATTTGGAGGAAGGTGAAAACCACAAACCAAAGTCAATAGTACCCTACATATAATGTAGAATTTGCTTCATTTCCTGAAAATAAGTATCAAGTGGTGCTTACATAAATTGACATGCTCGATTAACTATAAATGCAACATCAGGACGAGTAATGACAACATATTGTAATGCACCAACAACACTTCTCTAGTAAGCTACATTTTCAAGGTTGGATCCACCCTTACTCGACAGCTTACAACTCGACACCATTGGCGTAGGAAGACTCCTAGCCCCATCAAAACCATTGCGTTGTAGCAAATTAGTAATATACTTTCGCTGACTCAACACAATATCACCTGAGGCATAAAAAACTTTAACACCCAAAAAATAGTTCAAGGTTCCAAGATCCTTCAAGGAAAACTGCTCATTCAATTTGTCAATGACAATCTGCACTTCATTAGATTTATTCCCAGTGAGAATGAGTCATCAACATACACTAACAAATACATAACACTGGTGGCTGTCTTGTAAACATAATGAGATGAATCGTATTTTGCTAAAACAAATCCCTCAGTTTCCAAATACATACGGAGTCATTCAAACCAAGCTCGAGGAGCTAGTTTAAGTCCATAAATGGTTTTATGAAGCTTACAAACAGTGTTCCCATCACCTAGCTCGTAACCTAGAGGCTGAATCATGTACACTTCCTCAGTAAGAATTCCATTCAAAAAGGCATTATTAATATCTATTTATCTTAATGCCCAACCATGAGTCAAGGCAAGAGAAAGTATAACATGAATTGTAGAGGGTTTAACAACTGGACTGAAAACTTCATAGAAGTCAACTCTTTGTTGTTGAAGAAAACCATTTTCTACAAGACGAGCTTTATATCGAGCTACAGAACCATCAACATTTCGTTTTAATTTAAGCAACCACTTGCATGCAACTGCTCGCCTATTTGTAGGAAGATGAACAAGAGACCAGGTTTTGTTATGAACTAATGCATCATATACTTCTTGAGCAGTAGCCTTCTAATGAGGATACATGAAAGCCTCTTTTATATTTGGAGGCTCTCGATTAGCACATATCACTTGAAATATTTTTGGTTTCCAAATACCTCTTTTACTTCTTGTAACCATAGGATGAATATTAAGAGTTGTATTAGGAGGAACATGAGTATTGTCTAGTGAAGCAATTGGCTCAGGCATGATTTCATGTGAACATGACTTACTGTCAGTTCTAGGCAATTCATAAACATCATTATCTAGCGGATTTGTACTAATATTAGTCAACCCTTGACTAGTAACAACATTTTGAGTAGATAAAACTTCTTGTCCATTAACATCATAAGTACCTTGAACTAGAGTTGTATGCTAATTATTAGAACCTCTCCCAACTGAATACTAATCTTATGGAACAACAATCACTGGAAAGACTCCATTGGAAATTCCATGAGTAACACTGTGTTTTTCAGCCACCTTACAAACACTATAGAGAAATAATGTCTCATCAAAAACTACATGCCTAGAGACAAAAATTCCGCCATTTTCATCCAAGAACTTATAACCTTTGTGAGAGGAGCTGTATCCAAGAAACACACATTACCGAGAACGAAACTCCAGCTTGTGTCTATTAAAATGTCGCAAAAATGGAAAGTAATCACAACCAAACACTCTCAAGTCAGAATAGTCAGGTGATGCTTGATAGAGTTGCTCAAAAGGTGACTTACCACCTAGAACATCAGTTGATAGACGATTTATCAAATGAACAGCTGTTGTAAACGCATAAATCCAAAATTTCGAAGGCAAATGTGCTTGAGCTAACAAAGTCAGCCCCATTTCAACCACATGTCTATGTTTCCTCTCAGCTTTCCATTCTGCTCTGAAGTACTTGGACATGAAATTCAATTCTGAATTCCATGATCAAGAAACCATGCATAAAGGGCCTGATATTCACCTCCACCATCAATTTGCACAACCTTAATTTTTTGACCAAACTGAACTTCAACCATTTTATAAAAATGAACAAAACATTGTCCCACCTCAGGCTTACACTTAAGCAAATAAAGCCAAGTATGTTTACTAAACACATCAATGAATGACACATAATAGACATAGCCATCAGAAGAAGTGAAAGGAGTTGGTCCCCATACATCTGAGATAATTAATTGAAAAGGGGATACGTATTCAGTCATTGAATTACAAAAGGCCAACTTATGTGATTTTCCTTGTAAATAAGCAGTACAAATTTGAGACAAGCTATTTGCATCAGAAGTCACATTATATAATTTTATAACTGTCTTCACAGTCTTAACAGAAGCATGACCTAATCTTTTATGCTATAGATCTAAAAGAGTTTGTGATCTTGACACATTATTAACAAGACATCTAGACTCCTTTTCAACATTAGGAAGTAACTGGTATAAACCTTCATCCGTGAGCTTCCCTCGCAACAGAATGGTCTGAATCTAAGCATCATTCACAAAACATATGAATTGATGAAATTAGAGAAAAACATTGTTATCACGTGTAAACTGAGAAATATATACTAGCTTTTTCTTAATATAAGGAACATGAAGCATATTTTGCAAGATCAAAGGCTTGAAACTAGTCTGCAAGCAGCCTTAACCAATATGAGTTATTGTAACACCCTTATCATTACCCATTAGAAGTGTGTTATTACCTGTATAGGTAGTCCCTGAATCAAACACTGAGAGATCATTCAAAACATGATGAATAACACCAATATCTAGATACCATAGTGCACTAGCAGCAGTAGACTGAGTTGACATACTCGAAGAAACATCAGCCAAAGCAGAAATAAACGCTGCTAATGGCACAGTTGGGGTGGATGAGCTAAACCGAGTATCCACAGTCAAGGATCCAAATGATGAGTATGAAAATCCATGATAAAATGGAGCTAATAGTCCTCGAACTCCATGATACAATAAAGATGGATAAACTACACCATCTAGATAGGGGGAAGCCATAAAATGTGTGTAAGCTTGCATTCTAGGAGCAAGTGAGTGAGATAACTGACTACCAGCATTTGAACTCGAGGATTTCTTCCAAGTATCACTGTGCATAGCCTCACCAGTAGTAACACCAATGAAGCCCCTATCAAATCGATGATAGCATTTTTGAACAGTGTAACCAAACTTACCACACAACTGGCATTGAGGTTGATTTGAACCATTAAATCATCCTCGACCACACCCATGATAACTACTGCCTTGCTGCCCTTTTATATGAGAAGACTGCTTCTCAGACACCTCTTCATCAGTAGCAACTGTAACTGGCACATTACGAGCACGAGTATCACTCGAACGAACTACCATATTGGCTGAAATACCATCACTAAGAAAAACCTTCTGCCGAGCTTCACAATGAAAAAACATCTTAGTAAGTACATCTAATGATAAAATATCACGAGATGCAATAGCAATAATGGATTTAAACTCCATGGATAATCCAGCAAGCACAACACTTACCTTCTCCTGCCCAGTATCGACACATCCAACTACATTTAACATATCACATATAGACTTTACCTTTTCCAAATATTCACTTACAGTCAATCCTGCTTTTCGTTGAGAGTGCAAAGTATGTCTAAGTGCATAAATTTTAGCACTAGACCTAGCTCCAAACAATTGTGCTATTGCATTCCAAATAGTAAGAGGAGACATTAATCTTGTAAGGTGGGGTAAAACATCTACACTAACCGTTGTCAATAATCAAGACGCAAGTAATTTATCTTACTGTCTATACATAACAAAAGCTGGATCCTCCTCGACCTGACCAGAATTATTTGTAACCCACTCATTTGGAATAATACTATCAGGAGTAATGTATTTCATCAAACCATAACCATCAAGAATAAGAGCTACCCGATGCTTCCACAGTAAATACGTATTTTCAGCAAGTTTGACTGTGCCATGTTTGGGAATATGCTGAACACAGGAGAGAGTAGAAGGAAACACCGAGGAATTCCCAGGGGAATTCACCAGAGATACTACCTGTGCATCAGCCATGATTCTCACCACACAACAGAAAAGAAGCAAGAAACCACGCAACGAAGATCACATCTCTAGGAAATAGCGACTGATACCATGTTATGATAGTAACCAAACTATCATATAATGCAAAGCAAATGAAGAGGAAAAGAAAACTTCTAATTCCTTTTATTAATAATCAAAAAGTTACATTTACATTGAGCAAGAGGATCTTATATACTAAGATGAATAACAATTCTAATTAACTCTTTTACAAACTTAGCACACAATGTAAGAAAAGCCACGTAAGCAAACTCATAACAAACTCTTAATAATTTCTTAACAAGCTCATGCACATCAAGCAACAATAACGTAGCAGGAAACTTAGCAATGCATTTAATACTTCAATAACCACTGCTGGAAACACAGTGACTAATGACAAGGCTGACGGAAACCAGACTTGCTGCCACCGTTTATAGTGATGGTCAACTTGCTATTTATCGGGTGGATCAAGTGTTGTAACCTTTGTAAATATTTTCTTCTCAGTCTTCAGGTCTGGCGCCTACACCGGGAAAGGTTGCCGATGTTGCTGAGAAGTCTAGAGCTTCTAGCCTTGCCATGCATGATTTCGCTTTGTTTGCAGTTAGTGTTATAGTTTTTGCACTTTCTTTGTGACAATTAAAAGGTTGATGGGGAAATTTGGGGAGCTCCATTTTGTGTTTGATTTTGTTCATGGATTAATGATGACAAAGGTTGTGATTTGTTTGTGACTGCATGTTCCTTTTTCCCTTTGATCTCTTGGATTAATATTTGTAAAATAAATATTTTTCCAATGTAAGTTGCACCAACCAAACTACAAAATTCTAAAATGCATATCATACTTTCTAAAAAAACTGAGTCATTAATAATGACTAGGGGCGGTCAAACCGTTAATTCGGTTACCGATCGAAACGAATTTTTATTAATCGAATTAATCAAAATTTTTTTCTTTAATCGTTAATTGAACCAAACTTTTTTTTTGTTGAAAATATTAACAAAACTGAACAAAATTCGATTATTTCGGTCGGTTAACCGAATTAACTAAAATTTTGTATAATATTTTTAATTAGACTAATTTGAATATAATAGAAGTAATTTATTTTATTTGAGTCCAAATTTAATTAGGTATTGATAATTAAATGAGTATAGTGTGATTAAAAATAGTTGATTATTAATTCTTAATGTGTTTTAGCTTACATTAAATATTTAATACATATATAATATATTTAATATTTAATAATTTCGGTTAATTCGATTAATAATCGATTTCGAACCAAATTAACCATTAATATAATATTGAAAAAAGTATTAATCGTTTCCCCATCGAACTATTCGATGGTTGACCAAATTAACCTAACTAATTTGACTAAGTCAGTTAATTCGATTTAAACTGAAATGTGAACACCCCTAATAACTGATAGTATCAAATTTAATAATTGTGATTTATAGTAATTAGGGTAAATTATACCAGAGACCACCTAACTATAGCCCATTTTCATTTTGAACATAATTTTTGAATTTTTTCAATCGGGTCATCCAACTATTTAAATGCATTCAATTAGGTCACTTGTCGTTAACATTTAATGGAAGTGTTGATGAGGTAGTTAGTAAAATTGGTATAATTACATATTTGGTCACTCTTACTTATATATTCTATCAATTTGATCCTAATTTTAATAAATTAAAACAAAATTAATCATCAAATTAGATGGTATTTGGTCACCCTTACTTATATATTCTAATCCAAATTTTAATAAATTAAAATAAAATTAAAACACCATAGAGGGGGAATGGGATGTAGAGAGTTCAACCACTAGGCTAGGCTAATTATTTTGTTCTAAGTAGACTACATGTATTATATATATCTTATATCTTAGTGTAATTTTAGATTCTTAAATTATCTTAAATTCATATCTTAAGTTCATACTTTAAATATTTTAAATTCATATCTTAAAATCATGTTTTTATTTTTAAAATTCATATCTTAAATTCATTTTTATTTTATATTTTAAATATATTTTAAATTCATATATTAAATTTAATTCACATCTTAACATTGAAAAATAAATTTATATATTAAATTTAATTCACATATTAACTTTAAAAATATATTTTATGTTTATCTTAAATTCATATATTTAAAATATTTTTTTTTATTTTATATATTTAAATATATTTAAAAATATATTTAAAAAATAAAAAATATGAATTTAAGATATGAATTTAAAAAATAAAAAATGAATTTAAGACTAATATATATATTACTTTAGTTAAGATAAGAATAAAATATATTTTTTAATATTAAGATGTGAATTTAAGTTACAAATATATATAATATTAAGAATGTCAGATTATATTAAGATATAAGATATTTACTAAATGTGATCTACCTTGAATTTCCAACAATTAGCTTGCCTTTGTGGTTGAGCTTCCTTCATCTCTCTCCAATGGCCTGGGATTGAGTCTCCTACCTCTGTGGTTGATCTTCCTTCATCTCTCTCCAATGGCCTGGGATTGAGTCTCCTACCCCCCCCCCCCGTGCTTTAATTTTCTTTCCATCATAGGGTATATAAGTAAGAGTGACCGAATATGTAATCTTGAATTTCCAACAATTAGCTTGCCTTAGTGGTTGAGCTTCCTTCATCTCTCTCAAATGGCCTGGGATTGAGTCTCCTACCCCCTGCTTTAATTTTCTTTCCATCATAGGATATATAAGTAAGAGTGACCGAATATGTAATTATACCGATTTTACTAAATGCTATGTCAACATTTATGTTAACATTTAACAACAAGTAGCCTGATTGAATGCATTTAAATATTTGGGTGACCCGATTGAAAAAAAAAATAAAAAATAATGATCAAAATAAAAAAGAGTTATAATTAGGTGGTCACTGGTATAGTTTACCCTAGCAATTATTATTTTTAGTCGTTATAAATAATTCTCACTTTTATACTAATGATAATTTTTAGTTCATAATTTTCCAAAGTTCCGTTACAATTATTTATATTTCCCTTTAACTTCAATTTTCTACAAAAAATTTAATAACAATGATTATAATTAGGATACTTATATTATTCTCTAGGGATAAAGATTCTATTGCAATAATATATTTAAATTAATTAATAAAAATAAATACAAAATCAATTATAATAATACTATAATCATTGTAATTAGTTAGCTATAGTCAACAATAGCTTATGTGTACCTCCACATGTCATTTTAATAAATTAATACAATGCATTATTTCTAGAAGTATCAAAAATAAGACCTTTATAGTAAGAGTATAAAGCCTAACTACTAGTCAATAAAACACTTAACACAAATTTACGTATTTCAATATTATAAAAAATTTAGTGACAATGAAATTTGTGTCACAATAATATACCTATATTAAGAATTTAGTTGTGAAAAGAAATTTAATCCTACTATAACAATGGCTTTGCAACATAACAATTCTTATTAGCTTGCATTGCACTGCACTGGTAGTAAAAGGAACGAATTCTTCACATCAAGTTCCTCGGATTCAAATTAATATGGAGCTTGGAGCTCCATCTTGAAGAAGAATATCTTATATACTAGAGGTAGGTTAAATCAAAAGCTGTTCCTTGAGAATGGAGAGGAGATGAGTAGCAAGTTCGGGAGTATCACCATGATGCCCAATACTTCGAATCGCATGGTGTCCAACAACAATCTTCCATTTTGCACTTGATTCTCTTAATGCACGCTCCACATTCTACACCAGTGCACAGTAATTCCGAAGAATACAGAGTATATTCAAATTCGGGTTAAATTCTAACGATGGATACCTTCAACAAATTGGTAACGTAATGTTTGCGATGATGAATTCCGCGCCAATCGTAAGTGTGATCTTCAGGGTCTAGGAAGTAGCTCTTCACGAAAGGAGTGGTGTCCACAAAGATGATCTCAGCTAGTTCTGCCCCAAGGTTTTAACTCACCATCTTATTTAATGATTCCCAGTTCAAGAAAGAAGGAGAAAAAAAAAGGGAGGTTGCTTACCGGCGTCGACGATGAAGGATCTAAGACAAATCCATCTGATGTCAATTTTTCTAAGGACTCAATTGAGCCTCGGCATCACCCCTGTAATCGTGGTTCCTCAACACACTATGAAATTTACCAAAAAAAAGAAGAAGAAGAAGCAATTACGTTAAACGGTGGCCAGGCAAGGCAACCAATTCAAAAAGTGAAGTAAAAATGGTAACTTTCCGGAGAACCACCGCTTTTGGAGGCTGTTTGCGGTGTAAATATTGGTGAAAGACTGTTCAAACGCTGGATCGTGTGGGCCGCTCAATCCATTGTCGTAAAAGTTATCCCCCTACGATATCAATGTCCAGATTCTCTCCTATCTTTCCCATCTATAGCAAGGCACGTGTATATTATAATTACTTTAGCATGTAAAAGCTATGTAATTCAAAACTACGTAGACAAACTCACTAATAAAAGAGAACATGATTTTTTTTCTTAAAAAAAATTAATCAGATGCATAACTAATGGGGCAAATGGCTGAGATAATGTGTTGAAAAAAAATCCTTAAATAGTCCACTCAAATATTTTTTTTATAGATAAAATAAATGGAACAGTGCATGGCAGAAGTAGATGGGATATGCGAATCTGCCGGTGGAACATTATGGGCTTAGGGGATAATACCCTTGGAATATTCGCTTCTTCCCATCACGCTCGCACCAATACGTTATTGGTCTCTTTTTTTCTTATTCTATTATTGATGTAACTTTATTTAGAAATAGGACTTGCTTTAATTAATAAACTATACATTTAATATTATTAATTAAAAATGTAAAACAAAATGGGGTTTTCACAAAAATAACTTTAAATCAAGAGATTTTTAAGCCCGGTTTAATTAAAAATTTGCATCATGCTTGCATTAGTTTACATTGTTTGAATGGTATGATAAAATTAAACTTGCAAGCATATTTTAGACAATTTTGTTTTTATAATTAATTTGATTAAATATGCTTTAAAAAGAATTTAAGTCATAAACTAATAATGTTATCAATTTAAATATTATAATAATATAAAAATAAAAATCAAATTATGTTATATTAGAATATAAAGATTAAACTTAAATTTTAACATAATAGAAGAACTAACATGATTCTTCAAATTTGAGCCGTATGTTATGTTCCTAGAAAAGATTAGCCAAAAGAAGATATTTGATGACTATAATTTAGATAAAATTAATGTGCAGGTGGACTAATAATTGCTTGTTTAATCTGTTTTCTCTGCAACTGATCCCAAGAGAAATGCAAGAGATTCCTATGTCCCTGTATGCCTCTAATTCATCCAACTTCATATCTTAAAATCCTCATTTTGGTTTGATCAGTATGTTTTAGTTACTAATGTCTTGTAATTTCCTAGTGTAAGGTATTGGCACCTCTGCCCATAGGGCTGTTTTCATGGTTCACTTGGTAACTATTTCAATCACCGGCACTGGTATCAATCCTGCTCGTATTTTCGGAGCTGCTGTTGTGTTCAACCAAGACAAGCCATGGGATGATATGAGCCTTCACCTTGTACAATTTATTCGAATATCGCCTTTGTTTCTATATGACACCTTTATTACTATAGATGCTTTTGTTTGAATTTTTTCAGTGGATTTTCTGGGTTGAACCATTCATTGGAGCTGCCATTTATCAACAGTATATCCTCAGGGCAGGGGCTGCTAAAGCTCTTGGATCCTTCAGGAGCAGCTCAGCCGTGTGAAGAGGACTTTTCAGACCATTGAATTTGTAAATTACAACGGAAAAGTGTCATGCTTTATTAAAATGAGTTCAATTCAATCTCCAACTTTATTTAGAGCTTTAATTCACCTGCATTGAACCTGTAACAAAGATTAGCATCACCGATAGATCAAGTAAAGAGAGTAATCGAACTATCGGAACATAACAATACGTGAACTTGCATTAGCAAACTAGAGATAACAGTGGTTGTTTATTTAGTATAGTGCTCAACCACAACTGCAACATAAGTTCTTCTGCATGTGCCAGATGCAGGAAACCGACCCCGACAATGATAACAATTAGGCGCCTCAACGGTGGCGCCTGCAGAGTAAGAGCAATACATATATGACAAATGACTTAAACATAACAATGTCTAAAACAAGAATCCGCCATTTAAAATTCACCCTCTAATTTCCCCACCATTGATGCACATAAACACCAGCTCTTCTAAGGGACTTGAAGAGACCCATACAGCCTCCATTCGCTGCTCTTCCGCTGTCGGTTGAGTCTGAGCAGTTAAGAAAAAGCTCATCAATGAAGCAGATGATTCCACTTTCGAACAAATCTGATAGAAGCTGCAACTCCGCTGCACGTGCATTCATCTTCAGAACCACAAAATCTGCATATTGGACAGTATCTGTGAACCAGAGATGGAAGTCAAACTCTTCATTTTCAACAAATGGATCCGAATCATCTATACTATCAGAATCTATGGAAGCGTTATGCATGGAACTCGATGTGATTCGGTTTTCAGCAAGTCCCGGGTAATAAACAAAGTTGATACCAGGCCTTTTGACATAGGATTTCATCACCGAAGAATTGTGATCTACGAAATAAACATCGAAGGCTTGGTGATCCAGAGGATAAGATGGAAAGAACCAGTTTGTAACATTCAAGTTCATATGCTTACTGGCCCCGATATCGATATAGACCAAACACTGCTTCGTAGATACATTAACAAACTTGGGCAAATAAGCAATGCTTTTCTCAAACTCCATTGGCTTCTCCCCCATGAGAGGCTCTATGTGATTCAATACAGCTTTGTTGTTTGTCATAGATGGGCAATCAGCAGGGAGACGATATTGCTCGAAGTAAGTGGTGTTTTCGAGTTTTTTCTCGAATACAACTAATGTAAATTCATTGAAATCATCAACATAAATAACAACTGAAGCTTTCAACAGAGAAGAGACTGGGGTAGCCGACCTAATCAAGCTAGCAGAGTTTGAACCACTAAGACCAATAAGTATAGCCCCAATTCCACCAGGCCTAAGGACACGTTCAATCTCAAGCACAAGAAGCGCAGGGACTGATACCCTAGTTGAATCCCTGGATAACACAAAATCATAAGAACTGTCCTCATAATCAAGTTCATAAACAAACTTCTTATGATTGATAGAGAAGAAGGGGTGCCTATAAACCCCATTAACCTTAGAGAATCCCAAGTCTCTCAATGCCATAACAGCTGATACTGAGTCTTCACCAACACATAGAGCTTTTGCATTGTAACTCAACAGTTTCTTTCCCATAAGCGCTCTAACCACGCCGGTTGTCAAGTTCCCATCTTCCTTACATTGAAGGGATCCAAATGAGCCCCATACTTTGCTGAAGAACATGGTGCCTGGAAACATAAATGAAGCTGAAAAACCAGATTCAAGGGCACAGTCTGCTGAGGCGGTAAGGGTATACAACATTTGTGGATCGGGCCCAGATATGATTTGGAGCAATGGAACAATCGACAGTGCAACAGCAAACGCTAGGCCACGTAAAAGCACACGTCTCGCAAAAGACCCGCGAAAAATCATCAGTTTCAAGTTATTAGAATCCATAGTCTTTTGATTTTTTCAAACTTGATATATAGCCAAAAAGATCCAATCTTTGATTGAGAAGAAGCAGGAGAAAATGAACCCAAAACAAAACAAGGAAGCAAATCTAGCGAGTACAAAACCTGGATGATGTGTGATTCCCGCCTACAAGGAGACCCATTGATCTTTGAGCAGTTAACCAGACCTTCATTGGAACCCTTTTACTTGGCTTCATTATTTCAGACATTGTAAAGACTTGAACTTTAACCACTCCAAATTACATATTTTGATGAATTTGCCCAACCTATATCTGGGTTTCAGAGTTTTGAGTGAAACACAAAATGAAAATGAAAATGAAAAAAAACAATTTTTTTTTAGTTTTGTATAATGAGATTTAGGTGCTTACTGGCAAGGCATGATTTATGTGAAGGTGCTAACTGCTAACGGTATATATGGGGCAATGAAGAGCAGTAAAACAGGTAGATCTGAGCCTGTATTATTGTAACTACAACACCAGGAGCAGCTAAGCAGAATAAAGAGTGTGGGCCAAGATGAAGATGGTTGAGATACGTGTCAGCAAATGAAAAAAATTTGAGCTGAAAAGATTGGGCACCTGGAAACCATTTACATCTGACAATGTCTTGTGGGACCCCAATTATTTTCGATCTTTTTCTATGGGCGAAATGTGTCCGTAAATTCTAATGAGGGTTGGTTTTAATTCACAAGCCATTCGGATTTTATTATTATTTTGAAATCGAGGGTTTTATTATTATTTATTTAAAATATTTTATATTTATTTCTTATTAATTTTTTAGTAAATGCAATTCGGATTGTTCAATGCTCATGTTGGCAAATAGGGGCAATTAGAAAACGAATAAGGGCCATTAGAACAAGACCTCTAAAACGAATAAAGGCAATTAGAACCACTCCCGGTCACCGCCTGAATCTTCGCTACAATCACCAGGCAACACTATTGGTAATTCTCAAGGGAGTATGGGCATTCTATCCCATATTGAAGAGAATGTCCCTTATGAAAGGTATTTAAAGAGTCTTCTCTCACTCCCTTTTGAAATGTGGATAGACAACTTCCTCGCAAGCCACCGTCAGCTGGCCAACTCAACTCGATTCGGGTTGCGGTGTCGGTCATGGTCATGGTCATGAGAATACGCATCTATGACATGTCCGCGTGCGTTTTAACTTTTTTTAACAAATCCGAAAGAATTTTTTAAAATAAATTCTGTAAAACTGAAATGAATTTTTTTAAATGGTATTTATAGGCAAATATGTTTTCTATAATTTTTCTATACGCATTGCCGATTGTATTCTCTATTTGCTGGACTGATGCAACAACTGTGTATTTCAATAGGATTGATTGTCGGACAGGGTTGACATCAGATTCAGCCAGCTATAGCCAATTAATTTTTGTAAATTATCAGCTATTAATTACGTGAAATAAAATCAATTTTTATTTTATATTTTTAATTTTAGTTTTTAACCTCGACTCAAGCCTATAAACAGAAGACAAATATTCAAATATTCAAATATTCAAATTATTCAAATATTCTCATCTTGCTTTTCAAAACTTTCTATTCTCTCTAGTACTTTTACAAATTATTTCGTTTGGTTAGAAGAGCAATTCTACCCATGTCTACTTTGATCTTTGGGTGTACGATTATTCGGAGCTACCGTGTTAACCTCGAGAGATAAACGGCTAACAAAACCATTACACACATCAAAGCGAAATCGTTTCTAAGACGGTGATTTATACCAAAAGATGTTTAATTCTTTGATGTTTATTTTGTTTATTATATCCGGTTAGTGCTAATAGTTTGATCTTACATTTCTTATACCAACAATTTAGAAGTGATTTATATACTGCAAAATGTCAAACCTAGTGTCAAAGCTTGTTCCTGAACTGTCAAAGCTAGATTCACTCAATCAGTGGTTGAGACACGACTTAGTCAGGGTGGACACGTGACCACCCTAAAATTTGAACTTTCTTCGATTAGTTATTTATTTTACTAATGATTTTCATTCTAAAATTTTTCGTGTCCATCCTGAAATTTGAGTTTTCTTCTATTAATTACTTATTTTAAGGACTGTGCCCACCCTGAAATTTTATTTGTATCATTTCAATTTAAAAATTTTATGTTGTTAAAATATATGTGACCACCCGGAAAAATATTTCTGGATCCGATACTTCACTCAATAGGACTAATTATTCGAGGTGATCCCAACATATAATTATATTCTTCGAGCAACATGGTCTAAACTATGTGTTGCTCAAGATGCCGCCTCAACCAAAGTTGACTTCGTCCTTAGACACAATGATATTGCTTGTGACACCACTTGTAACACCTTTTTATCGTATATGTCGCCGTATACGAGTCAAAGATGTCACATAAATCGTATAAAACATTTACTATTTGAAAATTAGTAAGGTTTTGTTTATTTTAAAATTTCAAAATTTGACTTATATTATCAAATCAAATTGATTCAATAAAATCAAAATTATAATATTTAACATCCACACAAAATTTATTATTGAAGTTCAAATTATTTAAAAACTTATTTAAAATCACTTATAATCGTAAAGTAATGTTTTGATTTTGTTAAATTTTTAAATATTAAGACGATACAAACCATTTCAAAACTACTACATGAGAGCAACTAAAACCTATTTAATATGCATGCCACTAACTATTAAAATAACAAAAACATGATGTCCTTACTATTTATCATTTCTTTTGTGGCGTTTGTCGATCACAAACGCCGCTATTTATCTTTTCTTTTGTGGTGTTTTGTCCTAAAAGCTCCTCTAAATGTTCTGACATATAGTGACGTTTGTTCCTAAAATGCCGCTAAATATTATATCATATAGTGGCGTTTGTGAATGTAAAACGTCGCTATTGACTACGTATATAGTGACGTTTTCTGTATAAACGCCGCAAAAGATCTAAAGCTTTAGTGGCGTTTTTAAAAACGCCACAAATTAAAACTATTTTTTCAAATGATGTTTTCTACTCTTTTGTTACCCAAATTTAACCTGTAGCATTATCCAATAAATTTTACATCTATAACAACAAACTTGAAATCCATAACAAGAAACTTGAAATCTATAATAATAAATCAAAGTTTACATTAACGTAAAATATAATGTAATTCAATATTGTTAACTAGAATAAACAAATAATAACACCTAATATGGTAGACTCTGGGGTTGATTTTTTCGTATCATCTGCATCATAGCTTGAAGTTGATTTTGAAAGTCTTCATATTTTTTCTGATATACTGCTTCTCTCTCTGCTTCTCTTGCTTCAGTTTCGACTCCATTTCTATATTCGTCACTTACCCTTGACAAATCCATCAAACTCTTATCCATTTCGTATTTCTGGATTATCAATTTCAAATGTTAATTGCTAATATTATAGAGAAAGTAAGCAACTAAACATAAGCATTACATTTAATTTCACAATTGAGAATATATCACAACAAACTAAAACTCACAACCAATATATCAAATAATTATCAAATAAATTATGACAAAAACAAATTCTTTGTCTTGGCTCAAAATTAAATGTGTTGTGATAAATGAAACACAAAATAAAATTATACTATTGGTCTGCTATGTGTAAACTTAGCATCTCTCTCACCATTCCGAATAATTCATTTTTACATGAGGATGGAAAATGACAATCCTCTCATTTTCTTTCCTACGAAGCACATTCAAAGTTTATTTTCTTTCCACGTTTTCACTACCTCCTTTTTCTTTCCATTCATTGCTTGATAATATAGTTGAAAAATTAGGGGAAAGAAAATAAAACTTAGAAAATTACATAATCTTGAACTAGCATGCATCTGCCTCACATTTTGTCTTTTCCTTCGAAATTGAAGTCATTTGTTTATACACATGAGGATGGAAAAGATCATCCACTCATTTTCTTTCCACTCACTTTTCCTTCAACCAACCACACTACACTCAAAATTTATTTTGAAATAGATCTTTTTTCACTTGAAGTATTTCTTTATTCTAAGTCCCAATTGGAAAATAAGTTATCCAAGACATTTGACATTCCCCGTATTTTAAATATCATGTATTCGTAAAAACTAGTTTAATTCTAAGGAAAATCAACTTATTCTTAAAGTGCACATCATTGTCTTAAAGAAAGAAACATAAACATAATAAGATCAAGAAAAGGAATGGAAGATAAACCTTATTTAATGCCATGACAAAAGGGTCATTCTTTGAAAGAAATGGAGCCACTCGTGGTGTTCGTGATAAAAGATCCATCCCAGATTGCACATAAGCAGGATTGACAGCCAAACTACCACCATCTGCAAAAAATTGGACATTTTTTCCCTGGTGCCCATATATACCCCTTTGCACATAGTGGTGACAATTTAAAATAAAATGTACATTGTAATGCAAAAACATTGATTAAACCTTAATGCCTTTGCACACAAGTTACCGACAATCTAAATACTCTTACTATGCGTATAAAATAATAATAGAAAAAAAATAATCACCAAGATAAAGCCTTTGCTAACTGGTTGGTTAGCTTACATAGAATTGCTCGTCTAGCTCAGTTGGTAGAGCGCAAGGCTCTTAACCTTGTGGTCGTGGGATCGAGTCCCACTGAGGGCAATTCATGGCAGAGGTCTTCTACGGAAGCTACTCTCAACCTGGCGTTGGGGACAACCTACTACCTTACCTCCCCCTTACCCCATTACATATGGGAATAAGGTCAGATAATTTTTTTGGTTAGCTTACATAGATCATATACAAGAGTACTCTATCAAGAAATTGAACAGAAAAGGCATGGTCTAACAGTCTCAACCCTGAATAGTAATATCCATACAAATATTGTAAAATGTCCAAAATCCTCAAACCCTCTAATGCATAAGAATCTGAGGGTGCTGTTACCAAAAGCGTCATTAGTCATTACTTAATATGAGAAAAGAACATATAGTGAAGAAATAACAGGTTAGTATGATATCATATGAATCCATGCAAATGCATACATGCTTAAAAGAATCTGGTAAATAGGTAAAGACGACACTGCATTTGATTGGCAGACTCTATTATTTGATACTCAAGTTCCAGGAAATTATACGTAGTGGAAATTATGAACCCTAAAATAACTTTACCAAGGAAAAACAAATAATGGTAATTCCAAATACCCAAAGAGATCATATTCTAAAACACATCCCTTGACAAATCATTTTTATTTTATTAATATAGAATCCTCATTAACTCGTAATATTCCGCTAAAACCCTAGCAAACCATCAACCAAACATAAACTTAATCACATTTGGGAGACGAAGTATTTATCAATAACACCCATTAATCAAGATAGCCTAAATCCTCAATTTAAAACCTTAAAAGCATTCAGCCCTGCTTAAAGATTATTCTCCTAAGCTAACCACGATCCTTCCTTTTTTTCAATAGAAATACTTTGCTTAACAAAAACTATCACACTTCTTTTTCTGGTCACATTTTCACGTCGGATCAAAGTATTAAGATCCATAATATTTTAAAAAGAAATGAGATTCTTTAAATAAGCGAGTGAGAAGAAATGGATAAAAACCAGATCGGAGGAGATGACGGCGGAGAGGTGGTCGCGATAGGGGAGGTTGGGGAAAAACTTGGAGGCGCCAAACGTTGTTTGATGATAATCGAAGGGCTGAGAAGAAAAGTCCTCCGTTGGAGGAGAAGCAGCAGATGGGTTTGAGTAAACGGCGGGAATGAAACAATAGGTGAATGGGAAAAAATGAAAAAGGGTTAAAGGGGCGCGAGACTTAGAAACTGTAAACTTGCAGTGTTTGTAAACACAAACGCCACTAAAGTACAAGTCTTTATCGTAGTTTGTATAAAACACCACTAAAGTATGAGTGTATAACAATGTTTGTATAAAAATGCCACTAAAGTACAAGTCTTTAGCAGTATTCCACTAATGTACTGATAAATTGCGGCGTTTATTCAAAAAACGCCATTACAATATGAATCTCTTACAACGTTTTTCAAAAACACCATTATATATATGTCCTATTACGATACTGTATAAAAAAGCCACTAAAGTATGAGTCTTTAGTGGTGTTTGTATAAAAACGCAAATATAAAACGCCGTGATATGCATAAAATTAGTGGTGTTTCTATCAAAATGCCACAAAATTTGTTATTTTGTGGCGTTTGTTCTAAAAATGGCGCGATAAAAATAAAGTTATCGGATTTTATTTAAAAAACGCCGCTAAAAATGACACTATAAATCCATTTTGCTGTAGTGTACCTATGTGTGAAACACTCATACGCTAAGTTTTCACTTAATGAGGCAACCAAGTATCGTAAATAAAACATTTAGTGTATTAAACAAATTGTATCATATAAAAAAATAATGTTAAAACACATAAACATTAAACTATTCAAAATTATTTCGCAAGTAAAACTTATAAAAGTGAATCAAGTATCTCATAATAATTTTGTTAGCTTCTAATTCATATAACTTGTGCTTTTCATATTTAGATTATATAAATTCATATTAACTCATATTTCTCATTATTTAAATCATAGCCCAATGCATCTTAATCGAAAATATCAGGTATGCGAGTCTCGTCGAGTGTGCGCACTATAATCATTTAAAAGTGCCTCGTAGATATATTTGCACTCAAAAGTGCCTCATAGGACTGCTGATGAGTGTTATAAATCGATAATGTTTTCTTGTCTATTCTTCGATCTTATGGATTTATTGCTGCTGATTTGGTTGTGTTATGATTATTTTTGTGCAGGATCTTACTTTCCAGAGTTAGTAGTAAAAAGGGCGCATTCTGAATTTTTTATTATTATTTGGTCATGGCTGGAGACATGGGCACGACTCTGGGCATGATATGGTCTGACATGATAGTTTCTAGAAGGTCCAGTCAGCAGTAGTTTTCTAGAAGATGTAGTCAACGCCTTCTAGAAGGTAGACGGACAGAGATATCTTAGGAGATCTATTTTTAATTTTAAAGTTTGAATTTAGAAAACATTTGGAATTATCTTTAGGATTATTTGTCTTTTAATTTCTATGTTTATCTCTAGGATTTTAGAGGCTATAAATACCCTCTTGGGGTAAGACTAAACACACAACTCAGATTTCATTATTCTTCTTATTTCTAGTTTTATAAAGTTCTACATTTTCTTTTCTTTTCAAGTTTTCATTTTTTTTATTTTAAGTTTTATTTTTAAACATGCTAAGTATGACTTTTTCATGCTGAGCTAATTTTCTCATAAGCCGAGAGCTTAAGCAATGACTCAATTCCAACGTGAGAATTGAAAAGCATTTTAATAACTTTGGAATATCTCTCTCAATATCTACGCTTATTTTCAAAAATCAAAATAGTTTTCAAAATAAAAGATTGACTTTGGTCAAGATGTTGTTGTGATTAAATGTGTGCGAGGAAGGATCTACTTATTGAAAGCACATTCGACTTCCTGGGAACACACTTGGCGAGATTGCCTTACCAAGAGGGAATTGAGATCTAAATTAGTAGTTATTGAAACAACAATCCGAGTAAGTCTTCACGAACTTAAACTGTTATTGATCTACAACAATTGATGTTGATCAGATCAATTTTCGAAACCGGAATCAAAGATTGCCTTGGGTATTCTGATAACTCCGTAAAAAGACTCAATTTCTATTATTTTCACTTAAGTTATTGCTCATCTAAATAAAGTATTCACAACATTTTAGTTGCATTTAGGTTATATTTGCTTGTGGTGGATAAGTTTTGCTTCGGTAAGATTTATTTGGTTTGACTGATGCTGCTAAAGAAAAAGGGTTTGTGCAGATTATGTATGTGCAGTAAATTTACTGAGGAAGAACATTTAAGTCGCGATAACTTAATTTTTAAGGGCCATTGGAATAGAGAAGTTAAAGAACGTGAGGAGCATATTTATCACGCCAAGACAAGGTTTATCTGGAATGTTTGAAGCGGATATGGAGAAATCGCCTATGTCACATGCCAGCTGTATGACTTCCTTCACGTGCAAGCAAGCCCTCTAAATTCTGACAACCGCCATCCACCTTTTCTTTTTTAGTATGGACAAGATAATAACGGGTATTTAGGGAATCTCCATTTATGCGAAACCCTAGGAGATTCCTCTCTATAAATACCTAGCCTTAGCCGCCAAAGAAAAAGAGGAGGAAGTAAGAAGAGCTTTACTGAAAGTGTGAGCGAGCAACTGTAGTGCTTCCCCACCGTTTACTGACCGAGCTTCCTTGGTGTCCTCCATAACCAGACTGTAGCAGAGTGGCAGTCAGGTCTCGAGAGAGGCTGATTGCCAAGGCATGCACGGTGTTAATCAGAATTGTCACAACAGAGCCCCAGTTTTGGGAGTCGTTCTTCCTTTGTTCTTAAATTTCTTTACGTATTTGGGGTTGTATTAAAACGATGATACTTGGATGAATTTTTTATAGCACCATGGTTGTCTTACTTGGTGTTAATCTTTGTTTTGCCTGAACAAATTTTTTTTCTGCTTTATGAATGATGAATTATGATTTTGCTCATGACTATTTTGTTCATTGTTTTAATATTTTACCTTGACACCAAAAGAGCTTCGAGAGAATGCCTGGGGTTTTGGTAAAACATGTCTTGGCAATGTAAGAGCGTCAAAAGATTATCTTTTGTGTAGATAATTAAGATAGTTGTACGTGAAAAATGGAATGGATCCGGGATGGTGATGTTCTAACTTGTCTACCTTATAGATAAGGAGCGGGTTTTCAATCGACTAAAAGGGATGGATGCTTAAGTAGAATAGACAATGACTATAGTTTACGCTGAGAGGTATTGCTACAACAACAGTCTAAAAAACCAACGGTTGTAGTTAACGCTGAGGAGTATTGCAATAGCAACCGTCTAAGAACACTTAGTAATCCTGTCAGCCAGCTTAAGCATGTCATAACAATTCATTCTGGACTTAGAATAATTGCTTATCAATACAAAAGATTAGCATAAGTGCTCTATGATAGGTCTGAATATGCGAGGTTGTTCGAATTATATTTGAATCAACGTTTGTCTTTGCTTTATTTTATTTCGGTAGTCAACATGTTTATTTTGTCTCGACCAAACTTTTCTGTAATCATACATTATAGTGTTTTCTTGTTTTATTAATAATAGTTTTCTAGTTTGACAAGACATTAGGAATTAACTTGTGATAACTAGTTCTGGTTGTGGTGAAGCTTAAAAACTTTCGACCAATCCCTGAGGAGACGATAACTCACTTACCCTATATTGCTTTATTCGATTGTGTATACTTACATAGAATTGCGCCTTAGCATTTACATTTACAAGTGACCAAGTTTTTGGCGCCGTTGTCGGGGATTGGCAACTGACAAATTTTTTATTTTTCACAATAACAAGTTTTCCTGTCACCTTATATTTACTTAGTCTAACGTATTTTATTATTTTCTTTTGTAGGTTTTTATTATTGTATGACCCTGAGATCTGTTGGTAAACCATTGGAACCATTCAACCCTAAAATTGAATAATCATTCAGATAGAGGCGACGTAACTAACGAACCAGAGAGTATATAAACCAACTACAATTACAAGGAAACAACATGGGAGATCAAGGAGATCCGGATGCATCAATTAATCTTCAAATTGCAAGACCGAGAGAAATACGAGATCATTTGAGTCCAATTCTTGATGATCTCAATCCAGGCATCGTGTCACCTGAAATACAAGCAACCCATTTTGAGCTCAAACCGGTGATGTTTATTATGCTAAATTTTATTGGTTAATTTGGTGGTTCACCTAATGAGGATGCTAGACAACATATTCGTGCCTTTCTTGAAGTGTGTGATTCATTCTGACAACAAGGAGTGCATGAAGATGTGCTTAAACTAAAACTTTTCCCTTATTCCTTACGTGATAGGGCAAGATCTTGGCTCAGTGGAGTTCCTTCAGGCTCAATGGAATCATGGGCAGATTTATGCAAAAGTTTCCTACTTCGATACAATCCTCCTAATATGAATACACAGCTTCACAATGATATTACATAATTTCACCAAGGAGATGATGAATTAATGTATGAATGTTGGGATATGTATAAAACTCTACTTTGTAAGTGTGTCAACCATGGATTTCATGACTCGACGCAAGTAGTGATGTTTTACAACGGAGTGAATGTACCCACTCGAATGATGTTGAATGCTTAGTAAATGGCACCTTACTTGACAAATCACCTGAGGAAGCCTTTGATATCCTCGACAGGATAGCAAATAATGACTATCAATTCCCAAATACAAGATTGAAAACCGGTAGAAAAACATCTAGAGCATATAAGTTAGAGGGTAAGGATTCAGTAACTGCTCAACTTTCTGCCATAACTAATATGTTGAAAAATTTGCAGTGTCCTAACGAGGTAAGAGACATTAAGGTAACCAATAACGCATGCATATTTTTTCACGGCAACCATCATGAGAGTGAATGTCTGAAAAACCATGAGTTCACCAATTTTGTGGATAATTACAATCGAAGCAACAATAACCTCTATTCAAATACGTACAATCCTGGCTGGAGACAATATCCGAATTTTTCATGGGGAAATCAAGGAAACAATAACAATCAAGCAACAAATTACAATAAGACACAACAGTGTAACTCAGACCATCAACATTTCTAGAATCAACATCATCAGTTACCCTGGCAAAACACTAAAGGTATAGCTTCTTCCTCTAATACTAATTCCAATACTAACTCCTTAGAAGTTTCATTGCAGGAATTTATGGCCTCAACAAATGATTTCATGGCTTCAACAAAAACCTTGATGCACGAGCATTATTCAACAGTAAAAAACCAAGGAAATTTTTTGCAAAGCCAAGTTGTACTTTTGCAAAGCCATAGTTCATCTCTAAGAGCATTGGAGAACCAAGTGGGTCAAATTTCCATGGCATTACATTCTCACCCACAAGCAAATCTCCCTAGTGATACTGAAATCACTAAGCATCATGGAAAGTAGCAATACTGTAACACCCTCAACCCGTATCCGACCCGAATACAAGTCTGAGGTGTCACATTGACTTTTCAAACTTTAAACTTTAAACGAAAACTAATGAAATTTAAAACTTTTATTAAAATAACATTGTCATTGTACACGAGTTAACCAAAACAAGACAAAACTAATCAGAGCATATGTAACCAACACTTTTCTTACATGCCAACACACTACATACAACAAAATACCTATTATGGCTTTCCTTCTGATCTGATCGCTGAGTGGAGATATGTTGATCTGCAAATTCCTATTCTTGATTCTCATGCTCTTCGAAACCTACGTGTAAAAACACTTACACGCTAAGTCATAGACTTAGTGAGGCATAATTACATAATAAAGAATTACTAAAAATATAAACATGTCGTCTACTATCCAAACGCAATTATACTATCATACCATCATTTATTATACCACATATGAGACAATATAAATCATAATAATACCATATTAAGATACAATTATATACATCCTCGTTATGTCCTATTTAAGCCCATATACACTATTGAGAACCAAAGGTATACGAGTATTATGAGGTTGTGCACACGTATGCTGTCACCACAGCTCAATGAATGTTCCAAAGGACATATCCAGAGGTCATAAAGATCCTCGGTAACTATCCAGAGGTCATAAAGATCCTCGGTAACTATCCAGAGGTCATAAAGATCCTCGGTAACTATCCAGAGGTCATAAAGATCCTCGGTAACTGTCCATAGGTCCCGAAGAACCTAGGTAAACTATCCATATGTTCCTTAGAACATAGGTATACTGTCCATATGTCTCGAAAGACATAGGTAGTTCTTTGACTCTTGGCATGCCAACTATACCTACAGTTCTCATAACTCATATCATGGGCATTTCCTTTTACCTTATTATATATTCACACATCATATCACATTTTTATTTTCCTATAGCTCTTTATCACATGTTCATATGATCATCTTATCACCTATACCTTTTCATATAACCATGACATACATACATACATGTCATTATTTATGTTTTTATCATACTCCTATAGTATTATCCTTCATCTCTTTTATCTCTTGTTTATTTTTCATCCAATAACTTATATAAATGTATATATATCACGTATACTAGTTCCTAGGTCCCATTACACTAGAATATTTTCATATATTTGTAATCACGTAGTTTATTTTTCATATAATTCATGTCACCCCTCATATGATTTCATAATCATATGCTATATATTTCATATTCTTTTTTATGTCCTTTCCATACTTCTTATTTCATATTCTTATGAAATCATATTGATCATTTTAACTATTTCACATATTTAACACATTTATCTACCTATTTACACAACTCATATAATATATATATATACTGTAACATGCTAATACATATGCTCATTCATACATATAAACCATAAAAAACACATCACACACACTTCATATACCTAATATAGATATCTCGTAACTCATTCAATCCCATATGACACATACATTCATATATAAGCTCTAATCTGGAAAATAGGCTTACCACAATCTGTATAGTATATCCCATAATGCATATGGTATGAATTCATATCATCTTTAATAATATTGAATGAATCATGTATCAAGATATTAAATCTAGACTTATCGCAAGTCTAGAACTGAATATACTAACATAATCATGTTATGCATATGCATTCACCTTAGCCTTGTTTGAACTGAATCAATTCTAACCCTTCGATTACTTTGAAGCAAAGTCACGTTCAATATCTACATAATAATATATTGATACATATCAGTATCCAATTAATATACTCTAATCTATCATTTCTTAGACCAAAAGAAAGGTTTATTTCTATTTCTCTTGAAGTGCATCGATCCATTCAACAGTGCATCGATGCATTCTTTAGCATGTGCATCGATGCAGTACCCGTGCATCGATGCACAAATCACCTTCGATGTTTTCTTTTTAAGGGGATGCATCGATGCACTCCTTATGCATCGATGCACCAATTGCATTCGATGTTTCCATTTTAATAGGTGCATCGATGCACTTCCTGTGCATCGATACACACTGAACAATTTCTAGAGATTTACCCTTGATGCATCGTCGCACCTTGAATGTGCATCGATGCACATAGCTCAGAATTCATTTTAAATCCCGAAAATCTACTCAAAACAACTCAAATGCTTCATATTTCATCCCCTTTCATGTTCTTAACTCTCATACACTTATTTAAACTAATTAATACCCATTCAATATCTCTTACACTTCAAAATCCATTCTTCCACATAGAATTTAAGAATTTCACTCAAATTCCCATATGATATAATTCTGATTCTAACCCTTCATATCCTTTAATCAAGTTCGGGACAAGTCAAATTCAACTTCCAATTCTCAATATAAACTTTATTTCGATATTTCATTCAAAAACTCCAAATCTTTAAATCCTCATAAACTCTTCATCTTGTTGTTTTAAAGCAAATTAATCTTTCCTTAATCTTACTTAGCATCTAATAATCAAAACTAAACTTAAATTTCAGCACATAATCAGCTCAAGAGAAAACTCACCTTTGATTGGCTTCACACGTGAAGAAGAAGAAGAAAAAAGAAGAGAACTTTGGAAACCTCTAAACTTTGTTTCCTTCCTTCCACGTGTATCTATATATACCATATATTATTATTATATTTTTCTTTTCTTTGCAAATGACCATACTATCCTTTCATTCCTCATTCTTTTCAATTTGATCTTACACCTCATTTCTCATATAAGTCTTTAAACCACTCAATTATTCTAATTTAAATCACCAAATTTTGAAACCTTACAATTTAGTCACTAACCCGGTATTGAGGATGTTACAAATACAGTGTACTTACACCAAGGAGTGGAACACATGTTAACCAAAACAACAAGTTTGGGGGAGAACAACTAAACAATTCTCGTCATGGCATAACAAAACCAGAGGATCGAGCTGAAAATGGTGAACAAGATGAATCGCCCGAAGAGAAGCAAAAAGGATGAAGGCTCAGAAAAACATCATCCAGATAATGAGAAATTTATGGCCAAGGCTAGAGACTTCTCAGCACCAATAACAGATAATGTGAGACCTCCACCACTGTTCCCTCAACGATTGAAGAAACATAACGATGACATCCACTTCAAGAAATTTGTTGATGTTATGGATCAGTTGTATATCAATGTGCCCTTACTTGAAGCCATCAAGCAAATGCCTTCCTATTTCAAGTTTCTAAAAGACATTGTCACAAAGAAGAGGAAGGTAGAAAATGTGGCCAAGGAAACAGAAATCTGCTTTGCAGTAAGAAAACTCCCACTAAAACAAAAAGACCCTGGCAGTTTTATAATACCATGTTCAATTGGTAATAACTTTGTAGGACGAGCTCTCGTTGATTTAGGATCAAGTGTAAACTTGATACCAAAGTTTATATTTCTGAAACTAGAGCGGTATCACGCTCCAACCACAGTTATCCTACTGTTGGCAGATCGATCTTTTATGTGGCCTGAGGGTAGAATAGAAGACGTTATAGTAAAGGTGAACAAATTCGTATTTCCAGTTGATTTCCACATCTTGGACTGCGAAGCCAATGAAAATGAACCTATCATCCTGGGACGACCCTTTTTAGCCATTGGACGAATCCTAATAGATTGCGAAAAGAGAGAATTCACAATGCGGGTAGGAGAGCAAAACGTCACAATTAATGTATTCAACTCCATGAAATATGTGGATGACTTAGAAGAATGCCAATGCATTAGAGAAGTTGACTCAATAGAAGATGAAGAAAAGGCAATTCTTAGCCACAATGAATTTTTAAAGCTAAATGAATACAATGTTTTATGCCACGACTCAATAACCATGATGTATAAACAAGAAAATCATGGTTCAGGCGAATTATTTTCAAAAGACGATTCTGAGAATTATGGCCCTGACAATGCAGTCTGAATAAAGCACAGAATGGGTTCCCTGAAAATGACACCAAGGCATAATACGAAGGAAAGTCAAAGGAACAATCGAGTCTTCTTCATATTAGATCAGATATGAAGTTTGAACCTTTAGATTTTAATGAAGTTAACTCTCCAGAATACTCTTTACAGCATCCACCTAAATTGGAACTCAAAACCTTGCCATCACATTTGAAATATGCTTATCTAGGTAGTAATAAAACTTTCCCAGTGATAATTTCTGCCAATCTAACATTCGAACAGGAGAATAGTTTGTTAAATGTTTTGTCACAACACAAAAAGGCTCCGATAAGATGGCATATTAGACACATATTCTATGATATTTTCCTCATATTTGAATAACTAAAATTGCTTAAATCATGGATTTTAATTATATTTCGTATTTTTTGGATTAGGTTGAAGATTTGAATTAAACAAGTTCAAAATCTAATGATTAGTATGATCTTCACAAAATCCCCAAATTAAGGAGGAAAAATCAGAATTCAAGAATTTGGAAACACTAGAAGAGGTTTTCGCATAAGGCGTGGACACAGATTATTCATCCTGAGCTATCGTAGAAGAAGTCTTCAGTTAAGGCGTGGACAGGCCTTACCAGTCCGTACAACTTTAAATTAGGTTTATGAATTTACAAGGAAAAATGAGTTTAATGACGGCTGGAAGACTCTTTTGAATTATTCTTATCTTTAGGAAAAGATAAGGGTATTTAAAACTCCTATTTTTGTGGGATTTACTTTTAATAAACTTACTTATCTAGAGTAGGAAAATCCTTATAAAAGGGGAGCTAGGGCTTTCATAGGAGGCATCAAGTTTGACATCAAGTTGGACATCAAGTTTTCATTAATTTTCTTTAAGTTTTTCTTTTGGTGTTCTTTCAATTATGAGTAGCTAAATACTTTTGTTCAAACTGGAGAAAAATGGAAGTTTTGGTTCTTCAAGGATTGTGAGATCTAAATAATTTTCATTGTTCTTTTACTTCTTTTCTATTTATATATCTTATGTTTTTATTAAGAATTATTGTCTTGATTGATTGTGCAAAGGGCCCGTTATTCAATTATCAGGTTGATAAATTGACATTTAGAACTTTAAATCCGTAATTGTTTAAACGTTCTAATATTAGAGGTAAAGTAACATAATTGATTTTGATTATGTTATGAAGGTACATAACCTAGTCTAAATTAATCGAGCTTGTGTATTCGTTGGCTAGAATTGGTGGTCCCTCTAGTGGTTAATGTTGTTGGTGGATTAAATCTTAAGAGCTTGTCTAGGGTTGTTCATTAACAAGGGAAATAATCAAAGAAATTCTCTTGATTGTCGAGAAACTAAGGAGAGACAGGTTGTTAGAGCTTCTCAATAACCATAACCAATTTAGTGAAAATGTAGAAGATTTTATAATTGCATCTATGATAAATTCTCTGAACCAATTCTGAAATTATACCTTTAGTTGGATATTTGCTTGATATTGATCTCTTTAAATTGTTGGTTGATTTTAAATGTTTTCTTTTTGATTTTTTATCGATTTTAAAACCCTTTTATTTGCTTTAATTTTCATTAAAATAAGTCTACCCAATCCATGTGGATTCTACCTTGCTTATCACTACTACAATTTTATATTTATAAAAGCAAGTATTATTATTTGTTGGATTCGACACCGACCAAATTTTTGGGGTCGTTGCGAGGGATTGGTGTCATTTAGACGTATTTTGATGCCCCGTTCTTCTCGTGCAGGTGAACTCCAATACGATCTTGAGATCAAAAATACCGCTTGTATGTTAAGAAAAGAAACTAACTTGTGCAACAGAGAAGCTTCTTATTCTTCATCCCCTGAATTAGAACCTGCAGTCAACTTGGTTGATTCATCCAATGATTCTGAAATAGAAGGAACAATGGCCAACGAAGAAAGAACTCTAAGAGAATTGGTTGCACCAAATGAGATTCAACAACCACTCTGCATTGACTACCCAGTTTTGGAGGTAGCTTTTGAATTAAAATCTGTTTTGATTCATTTGTTGCCTACTTTTCATGGACTTGAGAATGAAGATTCTCATAAGCAATTAAAGGAATTCCACGTGGTATGTTCAAGTATGAGACCGCAAAGAGAGACTGAAGAGCAGATAAAACTGCGTGCTTTTCCGTTCTCACTAACCGATAGAGCTAAAGATTGGCTATTCTATTTACCCCATGGTTCTGTAACTACTTGGGATGAGATGGTGAGGATATTTCTTGATAAGTTTTTCCCTGCTTCAAGAGCCGCTGACATTCGAAAGGAGATATGTGGAATAAAACAAAAAAATACTGAGACCCTTCACGAGTACTGGGAATAATTCAAATGACTGTGTGCCAGCTGCCCTCAACATGGGATTTCTAAGCAACTTCTCATCCAATATTTCTATGAGGGACTTCTACCCATGGAGAGGAAGATGATGGATACAGCTAATAGAGGTTCCATAGTGAATAAAACTTATCATGATGCTAGGGAATTGATCTCCATCATGGCCGCCAATTCAAAACAATTTGTCTTTAGGAAAGACACATCTTCAAAAAGGGTGAATGAGATAGGTTCTTCCTCCATTGAACATCAATTATCGCATCTCACCTCCCTTGTTCAACAACTAGTTGTAGGAAAAATGCACCAAGTGAAAGCTTGTGGGATATGTGCTGCGGCCGGTCACCTAACTGACATGTGCCCTATACTTCAAGATGATTCTCATGAGTACGCCAATGCAGCTGGAAGGTTTCCTGATCCTCCATAAAGGAAATATGATCCTTACCTAAATACCTATAATCCAGGATGGAGGGATCATCCTAACCTTAGCTATGGACCAAGACCATCGTAATCCCAGCGTTTTCCACTTGAGCAATCTTCTTCAAAGCCATGTATGTCCCTAGAAGAAATTCTCAAATCACTTGCAACTAATACACAACAATATCAGCAAGAGACAATAACAAGCATACAAAATTTGGAGAATCAAGTGAGTCAATTGGAATCCTCCATGAGTCGGTTAGAATCCCAAGGTAAGTTACCTTCACAATTCGTTGTTAATCCAAGACAAAATGTTAGTGCAATCACATTGAGAAGTGGAAAGGAGTTGAAGGAACCAAGTCTATTGGCACATGGGAGAGCCCTAAAGGAAGAAACTAAAAAGAAAGTTATTGCTCCTCAAACTCAGAAAGACCAACCTAAAGGACTCAAAAGCGAAAACCGAAGGAATTTGTCATAAATCCTCATTTTCTCGCTAGATTCGCTAAGTCCAAGAAAGAAACAGAAGAGAAAGAAATTCTTAAGACATTTCGCAAGATCGAGGTAAATATTCATATACTTGATGCAATTAAACAAGTACCTCGATATGCTAAAGTTCTTAAAAAATTGTGCACCAACAAGAGAAACCTCATGGGTAATGAAAAGCTAAGTATGGGGGAGAATGTTTCAGCTGTCCTCCAGAAAAAACTACCCCCAAGTGCAAAGATCGAGGTATGTTTAATATCTCTTGTAAACTCGGTAATGTTAAGATTGAGAGAGCATTGTTAGATCTAGGAGCCTCAATAAATATCATGTCTCTTTCTATTTATTTATCTCTGAATGTTGGTCATTTGAAAGAAACAAGAGTGGTTCTTTAACTTGCTGATAAATATAATGTATATCCTGAGGGAGTTTTAGAGGATGTTTTGGTGCATGTTAATGAATTGGTTTTTCTTGCAGACTTTTATATGCTTGATATGAAAGAAGATGATTCTTCTAAATCAACATCAATTTTTTTAGGAATGCTATTTTTGAGAACAGCTATAACAAAAATTGATGTAAATGGATGGTACACTTACCATGGAATTTGATGGTGAAATTATTAAATTCACTATTTATGATGCCATGAGATGTCCTAGTGATGTGTCCTCTATTTGTTCATGGATGTTATTGACCCTATAGCACAAGAAACTTTTGATCAAAATGAAGATGACAAGTTGAAAGATACACTCAACATTAATTTCACTTCTGAAGGATTGTAGGGAATAATGAAAAAGTATGTCTTGGATCTTGATTTGTAAGATAAAATCCAAGAACTAGAAATAATAAAACCCATGAGGTTTGATGTATCTTATATTGAGTCACCTATTTCTCACACCAAGCTTTTTCCTTCTCTTGTGCAGGCACCAAAATTGGAAACAAAGCCTTTGCCAAATCATCTGAAGCATGTATATTTAGGAGAAGAGGAAACTATTCTGGTGATTATTTGCAACACTTTCTCGCTTAAAAGAAAAAAAGTTGATTCGAATGCTTAGAGAGTACAAGGAAACTATGGGGTGAAGGAAAAATTTCTTTATCGATGAAATACAAAGTTTGGACATATGTCAAATATTTAAGGTCGATGATCATCGTTTCAAACCTTTTTATGAAGGTTCTCTGGTATATACTGTTGGTCAAACCATTTTGTAGTACCCAACTCAGGATGATTAAGAATCTACGACGTCTAGCCAAAGACGTTAAAGAAAGGCGCTATTGGGAGGCAACCCAATTTTTCCTTTTTCAATTTCTATTTTCGTTCTTTTTATTTTTATTTTATTTTTATTTTTCCTTGATTTTTCGGAGTACAATTAATCTTGTTTTCCTCTTTAGGTCAGAAGATGAATTTTTGTAACCCGTGGGCACGCCTTACAAAAGCAGAATTATTCCTAAAGTATCTCACTATCCAGAAGATGTTTTTGTATAACACGTGCCCACGTCTAAACTCAACACCACTTCTGGTTCAGGAAACAAGATTCAAAAAAACTTTTTAAATATAAATATGCCTTTTTTTTATGTGCTCCTTCAGAAAAATGCGTGCCACCAGCCGTCCTCTCTGCTCCACCCGACCCACATCTCTACTCAGTCCGAGAATCAACCCAATCAACGCACAGTGCCTTTACCCCCATCTCGTGACAGATATCGTGGTTGATGCACAACATTTTTAGGGGAGTTTTCTACTCTTATTCTTTTATGGTTTTTGAGCTTCTATTTTTGATACATTGAGGACAATGTAAGGATTAAGTGTGGGGAAGAGTATTTCATACATGGTTTTGCTTTGAACATAATTTTTCTTCAATTTTTTTGAAAACAAAACAAGTATGCTTAAGTTTTTTTTTGTGATTTTCTCTTCGAAATTCCAATTTCTTTCGATGTTTATCCTCACATGATTTGGATTAATTATCGAATTAAGTTGAAGCATAATAGGGGATTAGCTTGAGTAGTTGAATTCTTATTTGCTACACACTGGTTGATTTCTCTTGATGACTGATTGAATGAAAAATGTGTTTGATTTAAGACATGTTTACCCTTTTTATGAGTTTTTGGGCCAATGAGCACTCATTTTCAGCATGCTCAATTTCTCGATCGAGTGATTGTCATACATAGTTGATTTTTCTAGAACTTGCTTTGTTATACATGTCGAAGACCACATTTTAGAATTAGATGCATCAAGAACGATAAGGGCATTTAGGTGAAACCACTTTTAGCTTTTGTAAGGAGCCTAACCTAATTATCATCCTTAGAAAGCCAATTTTGAGCCTGAGCCTTTTTGTTCAAAATTAACCATGGTACAAACAAATATCAAATCCTTTTTGTTAATTTCCCCTCTTTTGAACCTTGAATTTGAGGATTATATGAGCTTCTTCACATGAGAATTCAAATTGCCTTGAGAAGATCAGAAGATGTTGGAATATAGTGATTCGAGTTACAATCTCTTTCATTGAAAACAAAAACAAAAAGAAGTTGAAAAAAAAGAAAGCAAAAATTGTACAAAGGAAATGAAGAAAGAGAGATTGTGCAAAAAACGTTATGTGGCTTGAAGAGAACATTTGAGATTGAGTTCTATGTGGATAAGTTTGTATGACTCCTTCAATAAAACAACTAAAATTCATTTCCTATCAAACCTCACCTAAGCCCCATTACACCCTGCTTAAGACTCTGAGGTTTTTATGCATTCAATTCATTGATTAGTAGTAGGGATGTGATAGGTTAGCAAGCCTATGGTAAAATCATTCTATGTTTTGGGTTGAGAGTTTATTGACACCCTAAAAACTTTGAGCGTATTGAGTGAATCTAATGTGAGGGTATTAGATCCCACTACATTTTGATTTCGAAATGATTGATGGAGTGATTATTCATGTGTGTTGGTTTATGACAATTTTGAGTCTAGATTTGAGTCTAGATTATTGATGGAGCAACCCTATGCTCGTTCCTTACTTGTGTCTAGATTTGAGTCTTTAAGGCATGATAATTTTGATTATGGAAGGATGAGTAAAATAAGAAGAAGAATTGATGTTGAGAAGATTTATGAATATGAACTATTGTATGCTTGATGACAAACATTGGTTTAAGTGTGGGGGAATTTGATAAGATGCATATTAGACACATATTCTAAAATTGGTTAATTCATGGATTTTGATTATATTTTGTATTTTGTGGATTAGGTTAAAGATTTGAATTAAACAAATTCAAAATCTAATGATTAGCATGATCTTCACAAAATCCCCAAATTAAGGAGGAAAAATCAGAATTCAAGAAGTTGGCAAGACCAGAAGAGGTTTTCGCGTAAGGCGTGGACACAAATGATTCATATTGAGCTATCGTATAAGAAGTATTCAGTTAAGGCGTGGGCGCGCCTGACTAGTCTGTACAACCTTAATTTAGGGTTACAATTTTACAAGAAAAAGGAGTTTAATGACGGCTGGAAGACTCTTTTGAATTATTCTTATCTTTAGGAAAAGATGAGGGTATTTAAAACTCTTATTTTTGTGGGATTTACTTTTAATAAACTTCCTTATCTAGAGTAGGAAAATCCTTATAAAAGGGGAGCTAGGGCTTTTATAGGAGGCATCAAGTTTGACATCAACTTGAACATCAAGTTTTCATTAATTTTCTTTAAGTTTTTCTTTTGGTGTTGTTTCAATTATGAGTAGCTAAATACTTTTGTTCCAATTGGAGGATAAATGAAGTTTTGGTTCTTCAAGGATTGTTAGATCTAAATAATTTTCATTGTTCTTTTATTTCTTTGTTATTTATATATCTTCTGTTTTTATTAAGAATTATTATCTTGATTGATTGTGCAAAGGGCCCGTTATTCAATTATCAGGTTGATAAATTACCATTTAGAACTTTAAATCCGTAATTATTTAAACGTTCTAATATTAGAGGTAAAGTAACATAGTTGATTTTAATTATGTTATGAAGGTATATAAACTAGTCTATATTAATCGAGCTTGTGTATTCATTTTTTTATTATTGGTGGTCCCTCTAGTGGTTAATGCTGTTGGTAGATTAAATCTTAAGAGCTTGTCTAGGGTTGTTCATTAGCAAGGGAAATAATCAAAGAGCTTCTCTTAATTATCGAGAAACTAAGGAGCGACAGGTTGTTAGAGCTTCTCAATAACCATAACCAATTTAGTGAAAATGTAGAAGATTTTATCATTGCATCTATGATCAATTCTCTGAACCAATTCTGAAATATTACCTTTAGTTGGATATTTTCTTGATATTGATCTCTTTAAATTTTTGGTTGATTTTAAATGCTTTTTCTTTTTTATTTTTTTATCGATTTTAAAACCCCTTTTATTTGCTTTAATTTTCATTAAAATAAGTATACCCAATCCCTAAGGATTTGACCTTGCTTATCGCTACTGCAATTTTATATTTCTAAAAGAAAGTATTATTATTTGTTGGATTCGATACCCACCAAATTTTTGGCACCGTTTTCGAGGATTGGTGTCATTTAGACGTATTTTGATGCCCCGTTCTTCTAGTGCAGGTGAACTCCAATACGATCCTGAGATCGAGAAGACTGTTCGCAGGTTAAGAAAAAAAACTAACTTGCGTAACATACAAACTTCTTATTCTTCATCCTCTGAATTAGAACTTGCAGTCAACTTGGTTGATTCATCCAACGATTCTAAAATAGGAGGAACAATGGCCAATGAGGAAAGAACTCTAAAAGAATTAGTTACACCAAATGAGAATCAACAACCACTTTACATTGACTATCCAGCTTTGGAGGTAGCTTTTGAATTAAAATCTGGTTTGATTCATTTGTTGCCTACTTTTCATGGACTTTAGAATGAAGATACTCATAAGCATTTGAAGGAATTCCATGTGGTATGTTCAAGTATGAGACCACAAGGAGAGACTGAAGAGCATATAAAACAACGTGCTTTTTCGTTCTCGCTAACCGATAGAGCTAAAGATTGGCTATTCTATTTACCCTCTGGTTTTGTAACTACTTAAGTTGAGATGGTGAGGATGTTTCTTTATAATTTTTTCCTTGCTTCAAGAGCTGCTGACATTCGAAAGGAGATATGTGGATAAAACAAAAAGATACTGAGACCCTTCACGAGTATTGGGAACAATTCAAACGACTGTGTGATAGTTGCCCTCAATATGGGATTTCTGAGCAACTTCTCATCCAATATTTCTATGAGGGACTTCTATCCATGGAGAGGAAAATAATGGATACAACTAGTAGAGGTGCCATAGTGAATAAGACTCCTCACATTTCTAGGTAATTGATCTCCATCATGGCCGCCAATTCACAACAATTTGGCTTTAGGCAAGACACATCTTCAAGAAGGATGAATGAGGTAGGTTCATCCTCCATTGAAAATTAATTATCGCATCTCACCTCGCTTGTTCAACAACTAGTTGTAGGAAAAATGTAGTAAGTGAAAGCTTGTGGGATATGTGTTGCGATCGGTCACCCAACTAACATGTGCCCTACACTTCAAGAAGATTCTCATGAGTACGCCAATGCAGTTGGAAGGTTTCCCAATCCTCCACAAAGGAAATATGATCCTTACTTAAATACCTATAATCCAGGATGGAGGGATCATCCTAACTTGAGCTATGGACCAAGACCATCGCAATCCCAACGTTTTCCACTTGAGCAGCCTTCTTCAAAGCCAGGTATATCCCTAGAAGAAATTATCAAATCACATTCAACTAATACACAATAATTTATGCAAGAGACAAGAACAAACATATAAAATTAGGAGAATAAAGTGAGTCATTTGGCATCCTCCATGAGTCGGTTAGAATCTCAAGGTAAGTTACCTTCACAAACCGTTGTTAATCCAAGACAAAATGTTAGTGCAATCACATTAAGAAGTGGAAAGGAGTTGAAGGAACCTAGTCCATTGGTAAATGGGAGAGCCTTAAAGGAAGAAACTGAAAAGAAAGTTGTTGCTCCTCAAACTCAGAAAGACCAACCTAAATGACTCAAAAGCGAAAAACTGAAGGAATTTGTGATAAATCCTCATTTTTCCGCTAGATTTGCTAAGTCCAAGAAAGATGCAAAAGATAAAGAAATTCTTAAGACATTTAGCAAGATCAAGGTAAATATTCCTTTACTTGATGCAATTAAACAACTACCTCAATATGCTAAAGTTCTTAAAGAATTGTGCACCAACAAGAGAAACCGCAAGGGTAATGAAAAGGTAAGTATGGGGGAGAATGTTTCAGCTGTCCTCCAGAAAAAACTACCCCCAAGTGCAAAGATCCAGATATGTTTACTATCCCTTGTAAACTCAGTAATGTTAGGATTGAGAGTGCAATGTTAGATCTAGGAGCCTCAATAAATATCATGCCTCTTTCTATTTATCCATCTCTGAATGTTGGTTCTTTGAAAGAAACATGAATGATTCTTCAACTTGCTGATAAATCTAATGTATATCCTGAGGGAGTTTTAGAGGATGTTTTGGTGCAAGTTAATGAATTAGTTTTTCCCACAGTTTTTTATGTGATTGATATGCAAGAAGATGATTCTTATAAATCAACATCAATTTTGTTAGGAAGGCCATTTTTGAAAACAGCTAAGACAAAAATTGATGTAGATGATGGTACACTTACCATGGAATTTGATGGTGAAATTATTAAATTCAATATTTATGTTGCCATGAGATGTCCTAGTGACGTGTCCTCTATTTTTTTCATGGATGTTATTGACCCTATAGCACAAGAAACTTTTGATCAAAATGAAGATGAAAAATTGAAAGATATATTCAACATGAATTTCACTTCTGAAGGATTGTAGGGAATCATGAAAAAGTATGTCTTGGATCTTGATTTGTAAGATAAAATCCAAGAACTATAATTACTCAAACCCATGAGGTATGATGTATCTTATATTGAGTCACCTCTTTCTCACACCAAGCTTCTTCATTCTCTTCTCCAGACACTAAAATTGAAAACGAAACCTTTGCCAAATCATCTAAAGCATGTATATTTAGGAGAAGAGGAAACTATTCTGGTGATCATTCCCAATAAATTCTCTCGCTTAAAAGAAAAAAAGTTGATTCGAATGCTTAGAAAGTATAAGGAAGCTATTGGGTGGAGGAAAAATTTCTCTATCGATGAAATACAAAGTTTGGACACAGGTCAAATATTTAAGGTCGATGATCATCGTTTCAAACCTTTTTATGAAGGTTCTCTAGTGCATATTGTTGGTCAAACCATTTTGGAGTACCCAACTTAGGAAGATTAAGAAGCTATGACGTCTAGCCAAAGACGTTAAAGAAAAGCGCTATTGCGAGGTAACCCAATTTTTCTTTTTTTAATTTCTATTTTTGTTCTTTTTATTTTTATTTTATTTTTATTTTTTCCTTGATTTTTCAGAGTACAATTTATCTTGTTTTACTCTTTAGGCCAGAAGAAGAATTTTTATAACCCGTGGGTATGCCTTACAAAAGCAGAATTATTCCTAAAGTCTCATTATCCAGAAGATGTTTTTGTATAAGACGTGCCCACGTCTAAACCCAACACCACTTCTGGTTCAGGAAACAAGATTCAAAAAAACTTTTTAAATATAAATGTGCCTTATCTTTTCTTTATTTTCTATGCTCCTTCAAAAGAATACGCGCCACTATTCGTCCTCTCTACTCCACCCGACCCACATCTCCGCTCAGTCCGAGAATCAACCCAGTCGACGTACAGCGCCTTCACCCCCATCTCGTGATAGATATCGTGGTTGATGCTCAACATTTTCAGGGGAGTTTTCTACTCTTATTATTTTATGGTTTTTGAGCATTTATTTTTAATACATTGAGGACAATGTATGGTTTAGTGTGGGGGAGAGTATTTCATACATGGTTTTTCTTTGAACATAATTTTTCTTCAATTTTTTTGAAAAAAAACAAGTGTGCTTTAGTTTTTTTTTTGTGATTTTCTCTTCCAAATTCCAGATTCATTCGATGTTTATCCTCACATGATTTGGATTGTTGTGAATTATCGAATTAAGTTGAAGCATAATAGGGGATTAGCTTGAGTAGTTGAATTCTTATTTGCTACACATTGGTTGATTACTCCTTATGACTGATTGAATGAAAAATGTGTGGGATTTAATACATGTTTACCCTTTTTGTGAGTTTTTGGGCCAATGAGCACTCATTTTCAACATGCTCCATTTCCTGATTGAGTGATTGCCATATATAGTTGATTTTTCTAGAACTTGCTTTGCTATACATGCCGAAGACCACATTTTAGAATTGAACACATCAAGAACGATAAGGGCATTTAGATGAAACCACTCTTAGCTTTTGTAAAGAGCCTACCCTAATTATCATCCTTAGAAAATCAATTTTGAGCCTGAGCCTTTTTGTTCGAAATTAACCATTGAACAAACAAATATCAAATCCTTTTTGTTAATTTCCCCTCTTTTGAACCTTGAATTGGAGGATTGTATGAGCTTCTTCACATGAGAATTTAAATTATCTTGAGAAGATAGGAAGATGTTATAATATAGTGATTCGATTTACAATCTCTTTCATTGAGAAAAACAAAAAAAAAGAAGAAAAAAGGAAGCAAAAATTGTAAAAAGGAAATGAAGAAAGAGATATTGTGCAAAAAAAAGTTATGTGGCTTGAAGAGAACATTTGAGATTGAGTTCCATGTGGATAGGTTTGTACGAGTCATTCAATAAAACAACTCAAATTCATTTCCTACCAAACCTCACCTAAGCCCCATTACACCCTGTTTAAGACCCTGAGGTTTTTATGCATTCAATTCATTGATTAGTGGTAGGGATGTGATAGGTTAGCAAGCCTATGGTAAAAATATTTCTATGTTTTGGCTTGAGAGTTTATTGACACCCTAAACACTTAGAGCGTATTAAGTTAATCCAATGTGAGGGTATTAGATCCCACTACATTTTGACTTCGAAACGATTGATGGAGTGATTATTCATGTGTGTTGGATTATGCGAATTTCTTCTATGATTTGCTCGTTCCTTACTTGTCTCTAGATTTGAGTCTTTAAGGCATGACAATTTTGATTGTGGAAGGATGAGTAAAATAAGAAGAAGAATTGATGTTGAGAAGATTTATGAATATGAACTATTGTATGCTTGAGGACAAACATTGGTTTAAGTGTGGGGGAATTTGATAAGATGCATATTAGACACATATTCTAAAATTGGTTAAATCATGGATTTTGATTATATTTTGTATTTTGTGGATTAGGTTGAAGATTTGAATTAAACAAATTCAAAATCTAATGATTAGCATGATCTTCACAAAATCCCCAAATTAAGGAGGAAAAATTAGAATTCAAGAAGTTGGCAAGACCAGAAGAGGTTTTCGCATAAGGCGTGGACACAAATTATTCATATTGAGCTATCGTATAAGAAGTCTTCAGTTAAGGCGTGGGCGCACCTGACTAGTCCGTACAACCTTAATTTAGGGTTACAATTTTACAAGAAAAAGGAGTTTAATGACGGCTGGAAGACTCTTTTGAATTATTCTTATCTTTAGGAAAAGATGAGGGTATTTAAAACTCCTATTTTTGTGGGATTTACTTTTAATAAACTTCCTTATCTAGAGTAGGAAAATCCTTATAAAAGGGGAGCTAGGGCTTTATAGGAGGCATCAAGTTTGACATCAACTTGGACATCAAGTTTTCATTAATTTTCTTTATGTTTTTTTGTTGGTGTTCTTTCCATTATGAGTAACTAAATACTTTTGTTCAAACTGGAGGATAATGGAATTTTTGGTTCTTCAAGGATTGTGAGATCTAAATAATTTTCATTGTTCTTTTATTTCTTTGTTATTTATATATCTTCTGTTTTTATTAAGAATTATTGTCTTGATTGATTGTGCAAAGGGCCCATTGTTCAATTATCAGGTTGCCCGTTGTTCAATTATCAGGTTGATAAATTGCCATTTAGAACTTTAAATTCGTAATTATTTAAATGTTCTAATATTAGTGGTAAAGTAACATAGTTTATTTTGATTATGTTATGAAGGTATATAACCTAGTCTAAATGAATCGAGCTTGTGTATTCGTTGGCTACAATTGGTGGTCCCTCTAGTGGTTAATGCTGTTGGTGGATTAAATCTTAAGAGCTTGTCTAGGGTTGTTCATTAACAAGGTAAATAATCAATGAGCTTCTCCTGATTAATCAGAAACTAAGGAGAGACAGGTTGTTAGAGCTTCTCAATAACCATAACTAATTTAATGATAATGTAGAAGATTTTATCATTGCATCTATGATCAATTCTCTGAACCAATTATGAAATTATACCTTTAGTTGGATATTTGCTTGATATTGATCTCTTTAAATTTTTTGTTGATTTTAAATACTTTTTCTTTTTGATTTTTTATTGATTTTAAAACCCCTTTTATTTGCTTTAATTTTCATTAAAATAAGTTTACCTAATCCCTGTGGATTCGACCTTTCTTATCACTACTACAATTTTATATTTCTAAAAGCAAGTATTATTATTTGTTGGATTCGACACCCACCAAGCTCTTGGATGGACAATGGCAGACTTGAAGGGAATAGGCCCTACCATATGCATACATAAGATCAATTTAGAAGATAACCATAGTACTTTGGTGGAACCCCAAAGAAAACTCAACCCGAGCATGAAAAAGGTAGTCATTAAGGAAATTTTAAAATGGTTGGATGTGGGAGTGATTTATCCTATATCCGATAGTTCATGAGTTAGTCTGGTGCAGTGTGTACCAAAGAAGGGTGGTGTGACCGTGGTTAAGAGCGAACATGACGAGCTCCTAACTACTAGAATAGTCACGGGCTAGCGCATATATATGGATTACAGGAAGCTCAATAAAGTCACAAAGAAAGACCATTTCCCCTCTTTTTTATCGACCAAATGCTCAATAGGCTAGCAGGAAAAGCATTTTACTACTTCCTTGATGGATACTCAGCATACAACCAAATAACCATAGCACCGGAGGATCAAGAGAATACTACTTTCACATGCCCATATGGTACTTATGCATTTGGACGAATGTTGTTTGGGCTTTGTAACGCTCCAACTACCTTTCAAAGATGCATGATGACCATATTTTCAGATATGGTGGAAGAGTGCATGGAAATATTTATGGTTGATTTCTCCGTCTCAGGTGACGATTTCAACCGATGTCATGGAAATTTATCCAAATGACTGAAACAATGTGAAGAATCCAACCTAGTACTAAATTTAGAGAAATGTCATTTTTGGGCTATGTAACGCTCCAACTACCTTTCAAAGATGCATGATGACCATATTTTCAGATATGGTGGAAGAGTGCATGGAAATATTTATGGTTGATTTCTCCGTCTCAGGTGACGATTTCAACCGATGTCATGGAAATTTATCCAAATGACTGAAACAATGTGAAGAATCCAACCTAGTACTAAATTTAGAGAAATGTCATTTTTTGGTAACCGAGGGAATAGTGTTAGGTCATAAAATTTCTTGTCTAGGCATTGAAGTCGATAAAACCTAGGTGGAAGTAATCGTAAACCTACCTCCACCCAGCAACGTGAGACGTGTACGCAGTTTCCTTAGACATGTAGGCTTCTACAGGCAGTTAATAAAAGATTTTTCTCAAATATCAAAATCCTTGTGTCTTTTACTTCAACAAAATCAACTGTTTATGTTTACTAATTTGGTCATAAATGATTATTTGAATGCTTTTACATATTTGAAGAAAAAACTTTCAGCAGCACCAATTGTTGTTCCACCTGACTGGAATGAACCTTTTGAACTCATGTGCGATGCTAGTGATTACACAGTTGGAGCAGTGCTAGGGTAACGAAAAAGTAAAATCTTTCATGTTATCTATGATACGAACCGTACTCTTAGTGATGCACAAGTAAACTATACCACCGCTGAAAAAGAGCTTTTAGCAGTAGTATTTGCATTCGATAAGTTTAGGCTATACCTCATAGGCACTAAAGTAATTATGCATATAGATCATTCTGTCACTAAATATTTGATCAATAAAAAAGATGCAAATCCTAGGCTAATCCGATGGATATTATTACTACAAGAGTTCGATTTAGAGGTCAAGGATAGAAAGGGTACGGAAAATCAAGTAGCAAATCATTTGTCTAAACTAGATAACAAAATTGATTGTCAAGACATAACAGAAATTCAAGAGGATTTCCCTTATGAGAAATTTATTTGTCATGTCTGTACCGTGGTATGCTGACATAGTTAACTTTATTGTTAGTGGTATTGTTCCTCCTGATTTATCTGGCCAAGGCCGAAAAAGGTTTCGACATGATGTGCGACAGTACTACTGGAATGAACCGTTCCTATTCAAGCAATGTGGAGAACAAATAATTCGAAGATGCATCACAGAAGAAGAGCACAAATAAATTCTTCTCCAATGCCACTCGTCACCGTATGAAGGACATTTTGGTGGCATGAGAACAGCGGCGAAAGTCCTTCAATCTGGATTCTATTGGCCAACCTTATTCAAAGATGCGCATGAATTCTACAAGTCATATGATAGATACCCACGAATAGGGAACATATCAAAACGACATGAGATGCCATGGAAAAACATTCTGGAGGTTATACCTTTTGACGTATGGGGAATAGACTTCATGGGATCATTTCCCACATCTTTTGGTGATCTGTACATCCTCTTGGCAGTGGATTATGTATCAAAGTGGGTTGAAGCCATTGCTACACCTAAAAATGATTCCAAGACCATGCTAAAAGTTTTGCACAAGAACATATTTACACGTTTTGGAACACCACGAGCTATCATTAGTGATGAAGACACACATTTTGATAACAAATTAATTGCCAAGGCATTGAAACGATATAGAGTGCGACATCGGATTGCTATGGCGTATCACCCCTAATGGACAAGCCAAAGTATATAACCAGGAAATCAAATAGATCCTTGAGAAAGTAGTCAATCCAAGTCAAAATGAATGGTTGCCAAAGCTAGATGAAGCACTACGGCTTATCGCACAACATTCAAGACACCACTAGGAATGTCCCCATTCAAACTAATTAATTGTAAAAAATGCCATTTGTCTGTGGAACTTGAACATAAATTCTACTAGGCCATCAAGAAGTTAAACACGGATACTCAGCTTGCTAGAGAAAGAAAACTCTTGGAACTGAATGAAATGAATGAATTCAGAGCACACGCATACGCAATTGCTCGCCTACACAAAGAGAAAACAAAACGATGACATGAACGAAAAATATTTCCTAGGAAATTTTATTCTGGACAACAAGTATTGCTCTACAATTCGCGACTCAAGTTATTCCTTGGCAAACTAAAGTCATGATGGTCAGGACCATTCATCGTACATCAAGTTCATAACAATGGAGCAATAGAAATCAAGAACCGAGACAATGGATCCCTTTTCAAGGTGAACAGACAGAGACTAAAAGAATACAAAGGAGCACCAATCATGCGAGACAAACCGACATCAATGACACATGATGCCCAAGAGTTTGCCTTACTTGAACAAAATTCGTTGCCTAGCAACAAAAATATGATTTCTGTACATAAATAAATTAAGTTATTTAATACACCCATTATTCATTTTTCTTTATTTTAGTTTTCTTTATTTATTGTAGGCATGCAGAGTACACATGGCAACAAGGGGAGATAGTTCATGCATGAAAGGAAGATAAATCCTAGAGCAAGAAAATTTTGGGTGGTAGATTTAAAGAGGGAAAGTATCTTTCCCCCCACTTTACATCCAATCAAATATTAAGCAATCAATGCAATATCGTTTCTCCTCATGTTTTTACTGAATTGCCCTAAAGAAACCACCCATTAACTTTCTAGAAAAACCAACCTCAACTCCATCTTCTTCATCGTGCTTCACACTCTCTCTGCAATAAGAAAAAATTTCAACAAAATTTCCCCCATCGCCACCGCTAAACTGAGGTTTTAAGCTTTTCCAAATAGCCGAAGCTGAGGCACGCTTCAAAAACCTCCAAAAATGGCAAGTGTATTTGAAGACGATTTTTTTCCATAAGAGAACGAAGAGCCATTCGGATCGGAGGTCATGGATGTGATTCGGAAGCATAACTGGGAGAAGTTTGCTAGCCACCCCAAAGCTGTAGCACTAACGATGGTCAAAGAGTTCTTGGCTCATCTAGAAGACCCTTCCAACCACACTATGTATATCATAGGGAAACTCCTTCAATTTTCCCCTTCATCACTCAACATATATTTCAAGTTGGGGAAAGTTGAGGATCAACACAAAAGTTTTATGGCTGAGGTAGACCAAGAGACTTACGACGGAGTACTCGGAGATCTCTGTTTTGGGTAGGCTAAGATCGAAGGGAATACGCCAACAAGGAAAAGGGTTGATCGCCGAGCCCTTAAGCCGATTGTGAAATTATGGAATTATTTTCTTAAGGGAAAACTCATGCCAACATCTTATAACACAACCATGCTCGTGAAAAGACTGATGTTGTTAGACTCAATAATACACGAGAGAAAAATCAATATTAGAGAACTCATCTTCGAACAAATCCATGAATGCGCCAAAAGAAACCGGGGTAATCTCTTATTTACGAACTTGATAACTGCTTTGTGTAGGAAAACGAAGGTCCTAGAGGATCCCTTTGAGTATTTTATCAAATCTAATGAGGGAATCACCAAAAAGAAAGTACCAGAATTGATGAGTTTTGATGACAACGCCTCGCATGAAGGATTGGAGAGATGAGCAAAATCTGTTGCTGCGGCCATAATGGCAGCAGCAATCACATACAGGCGAGAAACGCGTGAGAAGATTGAGCGCCTAGAGAATCATATGGAGATCTTCTTTGAGTATGTCAGGGCATGGGACGCAACACTCAACGGCTTCTTCAAGGAGTTATTACTGATCACAAATTATAATATGTTGCCCTTCCCCACTGTCATACTGAAGCACAATGCTGGCGACAGCACGTTCCAAGTCTCGACATTGAATGTTCCCCCAGAGGTACCCACAGACGTTTCACCACTGGCTACTCATGTCTCGCCTATTCTAGAGGAAGGTCATGGCGACACAGATGAATTCCTCAGCTCCTCCTCTTTCTCAACCTCTGAAAGTACTCAAGAGATTCCACCCAACTTCTTCACCGATGAAGATTTCACTCTAGCCCCGACGTAACCCGAGCAAGCTCCTGTACAGTCCCCCGTCTGTCAAGCAACACCAATCCCTGAAATAGCTCAAAGCTAAGCTCTAGTTCCTGCATAACCCACTCCTACTGAAGACCAACCAACACCAGCATGAGCCTTGAGCACCAAGAGAGGCATCAAGCGAACGACGAGCCGTGTCCTTCAGCCATCACCCTCAACGATAGCAGCAATAGATTCAGGATCAGAGAGTCCCCCTCATCCTAAACGATGCAGAACGAGGATTTCCCTTGTAGACAAAGTAACCGACGTGAATCCTGAATGGAAAATCTAATTCGATGATCCGAAGGAAATTGAGGCAAAGCAAGGCTTGAGTCTGATTTTACCATATTCATTTTCAACTTTACATTATTTATTTTCTTTATTTTTAATTTAAATCTCTTTTTATTATTTAATCATTATTACCAAAACCTCCATTTATCTATTGTATAACTCCTGGTCAAGGCAATTCAAACCAAAATTCAAGAATTTTCTAAGTCCATATAGATCGACTCTTAGTTCTCTTTACTATATATTTCCTTTATTTACTAATTGAGAAGAAGAAATTTATTTTTACATCAAAACGAAAGTTGTCAAATTGGCGTCATTACCGGTGACTTCGCCAAAGTAACTAATTTTGTTTTGTCTTTTATTTATGACCAGGACAAACCCGGGTGAATTTGTGGAGTACAACCTGGAAATCGAAGCCGAGCTCGGACACTTCACGCACAGACGCTTCGGGAAAGAATGAGATAACAATTAGATCCAGAATCGAATTCATAATCAAGTTCAAGCGAATACATTAATACCGAACCAAATCTAATGGTCGATCCCACTATCAGATAGTTAGTCGCAACTCCTATTGAACAAGAGCCTTTGTGCATTGATTTTCGCCAAGGTGAAACTCCATACTAGTTAAAAATTGGCCTTATTCATCTCCTCCCTACCTTTCACGGATTACCAAACGAGAATCCACAAAAATATCTCATGGAATTTCATATGGTCTGCTCTAGCATGAGACCTCAGGGAGTAAGTGAGGATCGAATCAAACTTAGATCTTTTTCTTTTTCCTTAGTTGATTCGGCTAAGGAGTGGTTATTTTATTTACCCTCAAATTCTATTACTACATGGGATCAAATGGCTCCCCCTTTTTCTTGTCAGGTTTTTCCATGCGGTGAAAGTAAGAGAGAAACTAAGAAGAATACTTGGAATCAAACAACTTGATGGAGAGTCACTCTGACAACTGGAGAGATTTAAAAAGTTATTTTCTAGTTGCCCACAACATGGGTTAACCGAACAAACGCTCCTTCAATATTTTTATGAAGGATTAACTCCCCAGGAAATAAAAATGATCGATGATGCCAGCAGAGGAGCTTTGGTAAATATGACTCCTTCTGAGGCAAGGGATTTAATTTCCATAATGGCTGCAAATTCCCAACAGTTCCGCCCAACTAATGAACCTCCTCGAAGGGTGCATGAGATAAGTTCATCTTCCTTAGAAAGTAAGATAGATAAATTAATTGAAGTAGTCAACTCTCTTGTTGCAGGAAAGATAGGACCCAACAGATTATGTGGAATATGTGCATTACCTGATCATCCAACAGACGGCTATCCGCTGATTCAAGATGACACAACAACTCAAGTTAATCCAGTAGGGAACTTTCCAGGACCTCACCAGAGGGCTTATAATCCTTACAGCAACACTTACAACCCAAGATAGAGGTATCATCCAAATTTTAGTTACGCTCAAAACCAAATCAAGCTTATCAACCAAGGCCACCTCCACCACCCCAACAGCCGCAGAAGACATTGTTAGAATCAATTGTTGAAAGATTAGCTCTTTCCCATGAAAAGTTCCAGATTCGTACTAAAGCTCACTTACAAGAGATGGACAAGCGGATAAGCCAATTGGCTTATACCGTAGGACATTTGGAAACACAAGGTAAACTTTCATCTCAAAACGAGGTAAATCCAATGGAGAATATCAGTGCTATCACTCTTTGGAACGGTACAATGGTCGCACTAGCTATTCTAGAAGATGAAGCAATCCAAAAAGAAAAGAAGACTGTTGAATCAGGATCCTAGAAGAAGAGAAACAAAGTACAAACGGATCTGACGCCATCTCTCTATGACGTGTCATCACCTTTTCCATTGAGGTTAGCTAAAATGGATAAACAAGCTGATGAAAAGGAAATATTAGACTTATTTCGGATGGTGGAAATCAATATACATCTCTTTGAGGTTATTCGAAAGGTTCCAAGATATGCCCGATTTTTATGGACCTTTTAACAACAAAAAGAAAACTTTCTAGGATCGAGAAGGTAAATTTAGGAGAACATGTCTTAGCTGTTTTCCAACAAAAGTTGCCACCAAAACTGAAAGACCAAGATATGTTTGCAATACCCTGTAAAATTGGTAAATTTGGGATAAAACGAGCCATGTGTGATCTTGGCGCCTCTATTAATGTAATGCATCTTTCTGTTTATAATATGATCATTAATGATCCCTTGAAGGATACAAAAATATCAATTCAGCTTGCTAACAGATCTGTCATCCATCCATAAGGACTCTTGGAAAATGTGTTGTTGGAGGTAAACGACTTAATATTTCTTGCTGAATTTTATATAATTGACATGGAGAATGATCACACCAACATTTCTTCCAATATTCTATTGGGGCATCCCTTTCTAAGTACAGCGCACACAAAAATTGACGTAAGAAGCGGGATTTTAATTATGGAGTTTGATGGTGATATCATTAAATTTGGTGTGTATAAGGAAATGAAACACCCAGACAAAGTAGTAAGCATAAATTATGTTGATATTATTGATTGTAAGTGACTCATAGGTTTGCACCATAAGTGCCATATAAACGTATATCATATAATCACTCTACCTCATGACATGACATTTGTACCCAAAACTCACAATACACATACATTGGGTGTACTACCCCAAAATTTTAGTTAATGACCAAAATGTAAATTTTAAAAGTTTAGTGGCTAAAGTATAAAGTTTATAAAAGTTTAGGGACTAGTAAGTTAATTTTCAAATGTTTAAGGACCAAAAGTGTAATTTTCAACAGCTATGTATTTTGGCCCATAAATGAATAGTTCAACCCCAAGAATGACCTTTTGGGGAGAACTAGATTTTGATCTTGAATTTATGATTAAAAGCTAAAAAGTGTTGAAATTCGGTAAAATTCAGTAAATCGGATCGAATAGAAATTTCAGGAAAATTTGAAGGATGATAAATTAAGCTTAGAAATATTATTTCCACATGTTCAATTGATTGGAAACATATGGACCATTGGATTTGAAAATTTATTTTCATGTTCATTTTGGAACGTTGGATGAAAAATGGCAATATTGAAATTTTGGAAAGATTGCATGGGAAAAGTTGTAAAGGGTGAATTATTTTGTTCATATTTGAATTTATAAAGATGATAAGGGTTATTGGCTTGGTATGGTTGTAATTATAAGGATACATTAATGGTAAATTAGTCATTTCTCAATTAAATGAATATTAAATTCATTTAAGCTTAAATAAAGGATAAATTAACATGAAATTAACTAAAATTTCACAAGACAAGCCATTTTTTAGCTCCATTTCGTAATCCCCATGACCTAGGTAAGAGAAATTTTATTTTCCATTTTTGAGCAATTTCCTTTGGTTATTGGATTAAGCCGTGAAATAGAAAATTGTTATATTCGAAAAATGCTATTATTTGGTACCATTATTGCATGCTAATCTAGCTTGAGTTCAAAGATCCCAAATTCTAGGGTTTATGTTCATATTAGGATTTATTTAATTGATGATGGATTTTGATGTTATTGGGGTTGTAGAATCGTTTACAAGCTTGATTATTGATTAAAATCACCTATACATGCTTATGTTGATTTCAACCTAACCCTAGATTTGGGGAAAGATAGTGATTTGATGAAAATATGTTAGGGATTTGATTGTAGAGATTTTATAAGGTTGAATATAAGTTGATTTAATTCTCGAATCAGGTCAAAATTCGAGGAAAATCATGAAAACCCTTATTTTTGAACATACAAAGCATTTGGACTTGACTATAGAGGATGAGAAAAATTATGTAGGGGCTGGAAATGATATAGGAAGTATTTTACAAGCCTTAGAAAAATTTGGAGATCATTCTGTAATTTTATGAAAGTTAGAGGACCTAGTTAATAATTATGAAAAGTTGTGTGTTGTTGTGTAATGGTTCAATATTTTAGGTACTATGCTGGAAATTAATGTTTGAGAGTTGAAATTGATGTTAAAATGTGAAATTAGATTATTTTGGGAGGTTGGTAAAAGTTGAGGCTTAAATCATAAATATGGAAAAGTTGGGAACTTAAGTGAAAATGTTATGTGAAATTTGGATAAAAAAGGGACTTGAATGTAAAATTTTAAAGTGTTATGGTTAACAATTATGTTTGACATGGAATTAGTATCGAATGAGCATCGAAAGAATTTTTAGGAATTTATTTTCTATTGCGTGCTTATGTTAGTAAGATTCTAACATATGGTTTGAATTTGTGTATGTTTTGTAATGGTGCTCATTTAGATTGTGTTCTTGAAATCAAGATCAAACATTATTAAAGTTAAGGAGAAGCTTAAGTATGAAATGTGAATCTCTAAGGAAGGTTTGCAAGCTAAGGACACCAAGTGAGTGCAAGTTTAATTTGTACTTATAAGTGACGGAGTTACAATGGTAAGGAGCGACTCCTAAAATTTTATGTGATTTGTGATGCATGCATATATGTGCATTTGGTGAGCTAATAGAATTAGTGACGAGCTGAAAGTGCAAATTGGTAAAGTCTGCTTAGAAATTTTGTTCTTGATATTAAGTTTAGAAAATCATCATAAATTATAGAAAAATGATTAGAGGATAATTTTTATACAGTTGTATTTTTATATCAGTCAAGTTTTGTTTAGAACAAATGGAAATTGATTTCCAAGTATATACAAAAAAATTAAATTTTTAACCGAGGATAGGTCAGAAAACATGGCAGTAGATTCTATCGGTCAACTTTGAAAACTCACCAAAAATTGTACATATTGAAAAGGAGTGTCTTATATGGATAGAGTCATATTTAAGTATAGTTTCCAGTGGTATGAACGAAATAATTTTTTAGTGTGTAGATTAATACAGAATAATATTTCTTTGAAGGTAGTTCAAACTGTCCGGATATGAAATTATGATAAATTTTGGGATTTAACCAAGTTAGAAAAAATTAATCAAGTTAAAGCTTAGTGAGGCTTATATTTTGACTTGTATATAATGTCAAAATGAGTGCAATTCATGCATAACATTATACATGAATGTTTTATACATCATCGGGTAGGACTTGTGATGAGTCTACGTTATTTATGTTGGCATGATATTTATTTCATTTATCATATATTTGACATATTCTAAATATGTCAAAGGGTGAATATAGAATGCATTGATCACTGTATATTATATATGATGTTTATTATGAATATATATGATGTTTATTAGGAATGTTATTTCGGGTATGAATTCCCTAATGCTAAATTAAGTTGATATACATTGCCATGGATGGAATAAAAATAGACTATATGCCATAGAGTCTAACAACATGTTGCATATTTGGGATTGCACTTAAGTTGTGGGAGCGACCATATGTGTCATATTCGGGCTAGCACTAAAGTATAACTAGTGCTGATAGTGGGCACGACCTCATCTGTCATATTCAGGTTAGCAATACGGTGCATACATTTGACTTATGTACCCAGAGTCTGCATAGGCTTACGTTTGGGCTATAATTTATTGATTAATAAATGATAAACAGGAAAATAAGCTTACAAGCTTATGGAATAAATGGCAGGTATATTGGTAAAAAACTTTATATTTGGCTATATCATGTTAATACATGGTTGGAATACAAGTAAAGTGATCATATTGCAATAATTGTTATGTGCATTGCTTTAAATATTTATATGATTGCCTCACTAAGTGTATATTTAGCGTGTGATGATTTTCATGCGTAGGTAAAAGAAAGCAAAAGGAGTAAGGAGCTAATCTTGGCATCAATCACCAAGGAATATTTATAGGTAACAGTAATGACATCCGACTATATTTCTAAATTTTCTAGCTGGCATGTATACTAGTGAGAAATGTCTTCAAATTTTTAATATGGCTAGAATCACAAGGAATTTATCGTATGAAATAATAGTATGTATTAAGTTATGTTTTATGTATTAATAAAGACTTATTTGGTATTTAAACTCGAAATTCAACATGAACCAAGCGATCTTAGTAATTAAGAGATTGTTGTTATCCTTGGGCCCTAAGGGATCTCCGTCCCTGCATTTATTATATGAAACATAGTAGAACTTCTTATTACTATCTGATATTGGATTTGAATTCGAAATTGAAATATTATATTTTGATTTTTTTCTGATAACTTATTTTATAATAAATATACAAATATTGAATTTGTGAAAGAAACAAGATTTTACATATTTTAGGTTAAGAAATGTTTTGATTATTTTATGTGACATCTATGACTCGTGTACGGAGACACAAGAAATGGATGTTACATTGGGCTTTATTTCAAATCTGATGCTCATTTGCACATAAAAGAATCCATATAATTGAATATAAAATAATTCTCGTAAAAAGAAAATTTTCATTACCAAAAATATTCATATAAAAACATTTAATAAATCAATATAAAAATATTTCTTAAAATAATTCAAATCATTTTCATTCAAAAACATTCGAGGTTGGCTCATCGCAAGTTGCCTACAGATCATATATAAAATAAATAAGTTGCAATCACCTTGTGCCTCACTTGCGATTACTATTACGAAAACCTCACTTTTATTCTACATCGTTTGTATCAGGTTCACCTTGAATTTGATTACGATCACGAACTACACGCTCACCATCTCCGACATATAAACAATTTTATACGCATATCAGTACTCGAACTAGTAAAATAAATTCGAATTCGAATCAACATTCTAAAAATAGGATCAATGAACGTTCGATACTAATTTCCTTATTAAACTAAAATCGACTTTAACTAAATCAAATTCCCCTTTCAAGTCTTCCAATTAATCACTTATCACAACAATTCCTTAAACTTTTCAACATTTCAGTTTTAATCACTAAATTTTCCAATACTTACAAATTGATCCAACTTTTCAAATAATATTATGAAATTTTCCTTTATCATTCTCTTTAATCAATATCAATCATCATTTACACAAAACTTCCCAATTAGGACATTGATATTGCACCATAGCAATTTCACCACTAAACCTTCCAAAACTTTCGAATAAACCCCCTAAAATTACACAACATTTCATTTTAATCCAAAATCAACATTCCATCACTTAAACTAAATTTTTTAGCATAGAGCCTTCATTATCCAACATTTGCGCATAGACTCTTTAATTTTCCAATATTTGTGAAATGATCCTTAAACTTTTATAACTTTCCAAATCAATCCAAAATTCAATGTTTCATCACACTAGTTATAAATTTCAGCCTAGGACTATAACTTTCCCATTTTTGTGCATAGATCTTTCCAATTTCCATAATTTGTGAAATGGTCATCTAAATTTATTTAAGCTTCAATTTAGTCCAAAACATAATTTCAAGCACCTAAGATCACTTTTACAATCAATCTAAGCCCTTAGGAATTTTTTGAGAATTTTTCCAAATATTTTCCCCTAGGCAGAATACTTTTAAATTCTTGCATAATAGTCCCTAATTTATTTCATGCTTAATATCAACACCTACACATCAAATCCAACCATTCCAATTCATTTCCATATCAATTATCATCCAAACACAATATTTCCTCATCAAAACCCTAATGGCTGAATCATATTCATGAATTTCTATTTGATTTCAATCAATTTTCAAGCTTGGTTTCAACTCCATAACACTTCAACATCAAGAACCAACCTTAAATCATAAAAATAAAACTTCCCCTTCAATCATCACTCATCAATTAAAGCATGAAAAAGGAAGATTTTAGAACCAAATGAAAGAGAATCTTGAGTAGAACATTTTTCTTATTCACACTTAAGCCAAAATCCTAATAAAATAGCTTGAAAAATTGAAAATAAATTTTTTCTTACCTGAGGAAGGCTCACGGAAGCATGAGAGGAGAATGGAAGAGTTTTCATTATAATTCTAGAAAACAAATCTAAGGACACTTGTTTATATTCTAATTAAAACGAATTAAAAATTCATTTTTGGCTAAATAACATTTCTACCATTAATGAATCTTAATATTTATCCCCATGCCAACCTTTTATCTTCATTTTAGTAACATTAAATAAATATAAAAATAATATTTACTAATTTCCACCTTTGCCATTCCACTTTTCCAAAAATTCAATTTAGTCGTTTAATTCAACTTTCTCACTTTAATATGAAAAATCCACTTAATCCCATTGATCCACATCAATTTCCTCTGGTTAAAAATATCAAAATAATATTTCTAACCCCATACTACCATCTTTAAATTTTTTTGTAAACTTCCAATTCGATCCGATTATTCAAATACTTTATCGATTAATACCTTTTTCTACAAATCCGGGACCAAAATATGAATTTCATAAAAAAATCCATCTTTAAGGATAAACTATTCATGTATAGAATAAAAATATTTTAGGGAAAATTACCACTTTGGTCTTTGAACTTTTCCTAAATTTTTACTTTGGCCACCAAACTTTCAAAATTTACATTTTCGTAACTTACTAAAATTTGGGGTATCTTACCGTCACAAGTGGTGTCCTCCAGCCTGCATTTATTCTTGTTCTTGCTCAGGCGTTCTTTGACAAGTACGAGAATGACAACAAGATTGTTCGTGGCTTTCTCCTAAGTAACATATCAAATAAACTTTTTGACATGTTTCTCAAGGAGACAAGTACAAAGGCTATATGGGACATGATAGAGAAGAATTATGGAGTTGATGATGTCGGTATAAATAAGTACATGATCGACGAGTGGCTCAAACTCCAGATGTCCAATGACAATCCAATCATGGATCAAGGCCATGGTTATGAGAAATTGTTTCAGACATTCTAGCCTAGGGCATAAAGATGTGTGAAGTCCTACAAGCAAACGTTTTAATTGAAAAACTGCCCAAGTCTGGTCTGACTACCGTAACTCTCTAAAATACAAGAATATATTGTTTACAATTGAAGTGCTAGTGAGCCACATGAAGATAAAGGAAGCCAACCGAATTAAGGATAAGTTAACTTCTTCTAGTAATCTTTCTTTTAAGGCTAATCTGGTTGAATCTAGGTCTACCTCAGTGTACAAGTTTAATAAGCCCAAAATATGAGGTGACCAGAAGCATAAGGTCAAAACCTAGAAGTTTGTAAACTTTAGGAAACTCATAAAGGATAAGGATCCACCAAAGTCATTCAATTGCTACATATGCGGATAGACTGGACATAAAACCTACCAGCGAAAACAACGATCTGATTGCTAGAATAAGAACAAACCATAACTAAATATTACTGAGAATATTGATGATGTCATAGCAATAGTGGTTTCTGAAGTCAACCTGGTGGAGAACAATTCTAAATGGGTAATAGACATTGGCATTTCTAGAAATTTCTACTCCAAATTGGAGTTTTTCACTGAGTTCAAGGATGTGAAGAATGGTGAACAATGTACACGGGGAACTCTAGCAGCTCTAAAGTGATAGGCAATGGAAAGGTTTTACTAAAGTTGACCTTTGGTAAAACCTTATCTTTAAATAATCTTCTGTTTGTACCTTTCCTACGTAAAAAATCTGAATAATGGTGGGTTACTAAATAAGACATGCATTAAACTAGTTTTCGAAGTAAATGAACACATATTTTTTCTATAATGGTTATTGTGTATAGAAATGTTATTTAAATAGAGGTTTATTTATAATCGAAACCTAGTTTAATGAAAGTAATTAAACTACCACTTCTGTTTATATCGTTGAGATTCTCGATAAGTGGCACGCTAGATTAAGATATGTGAATTGTCATTCTCTTAAAAACACTATTGAAATGAATTTATTGCCTAATCTAGACGAGAAAAAACTTTAACAAATACGAGATTTTATGTAGAAGCCAAGCCTGCTAGACATTCTTTCAAAACTGTTTCCAAGAGAAAGACTAAATTGTTAGAATTTACATTTTGATCTAGCAGACTTTAAAAACTCTAAGAGTAAGGGAGGTAAACACTACTACATAACCTTTATAGATGTCTTTTCAAGATATTCAAAGGTATATCTCCTTAGAACTAAAAATAAAGCTGAGAACTTCTTTCTTATTTATAAGGTAGAAGATGAAAATCAGATTGATTTGAGAATAAAATGGCTTAGATTCTATAGATATGATGAATATGGATTTAATTTTCTGAAAGAGGTGTATGAGAAGAATGACATAATTCATGACACCACTGCTCCCTACTTTCCTCAACAGAATGGAGTAGTTAAGAGGAAAAAAAGAACCTTAAAGGAAATTATAAACTCTTAATTTTAATTATTAGGTTATCTGATAACATGTGGAGGAAACCATTCTATAAAAAAATCACATATTAAACTGAGTACCTCATAAGAAACTATATTATACCCCATACGAATTGTGGAAAGGTTATGCACCTAATTTGAAATACTTGAAAGTGTGACGGTGTTTGGAAAAAGTTGGTTTGCCTGAATTTAAAAAGTCCACCATCAACCCCAAAATCATTGATACAATGTTTATCGGATATGCTTCAAATAGTTCCATATACAAATTCATGTTTCTACTTTATTTTTCTATTTGTGAATCTAGCGATGATATGTTCTCTGAATATAACTTTCTTTTAAAGAAACCTAGATTAAGTGTTGAAACACAAGTAAAAAATCGTGTCTCTTCTTTTTTTGTCCTTGCCAATGATATTCTAGAGATAGAAATAGAGCCTGGAAGTAAAAGACAAAATGTATCAACTACCTTTGGTCCAGATTTCCTAAATTTCTTTATTTCTGAAATAAGTGATTTAGACTCAATTTTTTTTCTTTTAGCATATGTTTTCCTAATAAATGGGGACCCAAAGTTGTATGATAAAACTATAAGCTCCATTGACGCTAGTTTTTGGAGAACTGCAATAAATGATGAAATAGAGTCAATAATGTTTAATCACACAAGTGAGTTGCTTGATTTCCTTAGAGGATTTAGAACAATCAATTATAAGTGGTTTTTTAGAAAGAAATTTAGGTCAGATTGGTCAATCTAAAGTTATAAGGCAAGACTAGAAGTTAAAGCATTCATTCAAAACTTTGGTATAGACTTTTTTGATGTATGTTCTCATATCATAGAAATCTCAACGATATGTGCCTTATTTACGATAGCTTCCATTCAAAAGATACATGCACATCAGATGGATGTAAAGACTATATTTTTAATAGATATCTAGAAGAGGAGATTTATATAGAGTAACCATCAAGTTTTGAAGCACTTGGTATGGAAGGCAAAGTGTATAGACTTAAAAAGTCATTTTATGGCCTCAAACAAGCTCCAAAATAGTGGTAAGAGAAATTTCACAAAAACATTCTGAGTTTTAATTTTATTGTTAATTGAGAGGATGCATGTGTGTATTCAAAAATGTTTGGAACTAATTGCGTCATCATAAGTTTATATGTTGATGACATATTGATATTCAATACCAACATCGAATTCTTTAATAAAAAAAATATTTCTTATCCACTAAATTTGATATCACAGACTTAGAAGAGTTTACGTAATCTTAGGAGTTAAGGTTACCAAACCTAAAAATGTATTTTATATATTGAGATTGTGTTAAAGAAATTTGACAGTTTTCACGTCATCCCTGTTAAAACGTTTTATGACTATAGTATATGACTCTTTAAAAATAAAGGAAGTAATGCCTAACTAGAGTATGCTAAAATTATTGGGAGACTTATGTTCTTAATGATCTATACTCGGCCTGATATTGCCTATGTTATGAGTAAGTTGAGTAACTATACTCATAATCCTAGTGGTGAATATTGGATTTCTTTGAGATGCTTACTTAGGTATCTTAAGGGTACTATAAGTTAGAAACTCGAGTTTGTTGGCTATCTTTAAGTTTTAGAAGAATATTGTGATGTCAACTGGGTTACTGATAATGATTAAGTAAGTTCTACGAGCAGGTATGTTTTTACCTTATGTGGCGCAGTGATCTCATGGAAGTCTACTAAGCAGACTTGTATCACTTGTTCTACCATGGATTTGGAGTTTATTACTCTTGACTTAATTAGCTGGATAGGAAGCTGAGTGGCTTAGAAATTTGTTAGAAAAAATACCATTGTGTGGAAAACCAACTCCTCTGGTGTATTTATTATATGATTCAAAAGCATCTAGTATAACTCAAAACCAAGCTTACTGGTGAGTGTTTAGAATCGTTAATATTTGCTCGTTATTTCTTTGATCTTGTGGATTTATTGTTGTTGATTTGGTTATGTTATGCTTATTTTCGTGCAGGGTATTACTTTCCAAAATTAGTGATAAAATGGGCGCATTCTGCATTTTTTTATTATTTGGTCACGGATGGAGACATAGGCACGACGCGGTCTGACATGGCAGTTTCTAGAAGGTCTAGTCAGCGGCGGTTTCTAGAAGATCTACTCAGTGAACCTTCTGGAAGATGGACGATCAAAGTTGCATTAGGAGACTTGTTTAGAGTTTGAATTTAGAAGAAGAAAAAAACAATTATCTTTAGAATTATTTTATTTTAATTTCTTTGTTTATCCTTAGGATTTGAGAGGCTATAAATACTCTCTTCGGGTAAGCCTAAACTCATATCTCATATTACAATTCTCTTCTTCTTTCTAGTTTTATTAACGCTTTCTCTTTTATTTTACTTTTCAAGTTTTTCATTTTTCTTTTATTTTCAAGCTTTGTTTTTAAATATGTTAAGTATGACTTTTTTCATGCTTAGCTAAATTTTTCATAAGCCGAGAGCTGAAGCGATGACTCAATTCCAACGGGAAAATTGAAACAGACCCTTAATATTTTCAGAATATCTCCCTCAATCTCTGTGCTTATTTTTCAAAATCAAAACAGTTTTCAAAATCAAAGAAAGACTTTGGTCTAAATTGTTGTTGCGATTAAACGTGTGGGAGGAAGATTCAGCTTATAGAAAGAACATTCGACTTCCTGGGAACAAACTTGGCGAGATAGCTTTGCCAAGAGGGAATTGAGATCAGAATTGACGGTTATAGAAGCAACAATCCGAGTCGATCGCCATGAACTTAAACAGTAATTGATCCATGACAATTGATGTTGATTAGATCAATATCCGAAGTCGGAATGAAAGATTGCCTTGGGTATTCGGTATACAAAATAGAGTCACGAGGATAACTCATGTAGACAAAGTAACCGACGTGAATCTCGAAGGGAAAATCTAATTCAATGATCTAAAGGAAATTGAGTCAAAGCGAAGCTTGAGGCTGTTTTTTACCATATTCATTTATAATCTCTATTTTATTAATTTTTTACTCTAATTACCTTTTATTTAAACTCTTTATTACTTAATCACTTTTTACCAAAACCCCTTGTTACTACTTTCGCGCCTGGCTTAAAGAAATCAAACAGAAATTTATAATTTTCCAAGTCCTTGTGGAATCGACCCTTCTCTTTACTATGCATTTTCTTCATTTATCAGTTGAGAAGAAGGAATTTATTATGACATTGAAATGACAGTTGTCAAATTGGCGCCGTTACTGGGGACTTCACTAAAGTTACTAATTTTTTGTTTGCTTTTGATTTCTGACCAGGACTAATCCAAGTGCATTAGTAGAGTACGACCCGAAAATTGAAGCCAGAGCTAGGAGACTTCACACACAAACGCTTTGGGAAAGAAAGAGACAACAATCAAATCTAGAATTAGAATCAAATTTAGGTGAATCTGTTAATACATAACCAAATCCGATGGTTGATCCTATTATCAGAGAGTTAGCCGCAGCACCTACTGAACAAGAGCCTTTGTATATTGATTTTCCCCAAGGTGAACCCCATACCAATTAAAAACTGTCCTTATTCATCTCCTCCCCACATTCCGTCGATTGCCAAACGAGAATCCACATAAACATCTCGCGGAATTTCACATGGTCTACTCCAGCATGATACCACAGGGAGTAACCGATGACCAAATCAAACTAAGAGCTTTTCCTTTTTCCTTAACCGATTCGACTAAGGAGTGTTTATTTTATCTACCCCTAATTCTATTTCTACATGGTCTCAAATGACTCGTCTTTTTCTTAACAAGTTTTTCCTTGCAGCGAAAGTAGGTGAACTACGAAGGAGAATACTTGGAATCAAGCAACTTAATAGAGAGTCACTTTATGACTACTGGGAGCGGTTTAAGAAGTTATGTGCTAGTTTCCCACAATATGGGTTAACTGAACAAGCACTCATTCAATACTTTTATTAAGGATTAACTCCCCTGAAATAAAGATGATTGATGCTTTTAGTGGTGGAGCCTTGGTGAACATGACTCCTACTGAGGCTAGGGACTTAATTTCCACAATGGCTGCAAATTCCCAATAATTTCACACAAATAATGAACCTCCTCGAAGGTTCATTAGATAAGTTCATCTTCCTTAGAAAATAAGATAGATAAGTTAACTGAAGTCGTCACTCTCTTGTTGCAGGAAAGACAGGACCAAATAGATCATGTGGAATATGTACATTACCTGATCATTTAACATACGGTTGACCACTGATTCAAGATGACACATCAGCTCAAGTTAATGCAATCAAAAACTTTCCAGGACCTCCCCAAAGAGCTTTTAATCCCTACGACAATACATACAACCCATAATGGAGGGATCATCTGAACTTCAGTTATGCTCATAATTCCATATTGAATCAAGGTTATCAAGCGAGATCATCTCCACCACCACAACAGCCGCAAAAGACATCATTAGAGTCGATTGTCGAGAGGTTAGTACTTTCCCAGGAAAAATTCCAGAATCGTACTGAAGCCCACTTACAAGAGATAGACAAGAAGATGAGCCAACTAGCTCAAACTGTAGCCCGCTTGGAATCACAAGGAAAGCTTCCATCTCAAACCGAGATAAACCCAAGGGAGAATATAGCGCCATCACTCTTCGCAGTGGTATAGTAGTGGTACCACATGTTCTATTAGACGAAGCAATCCAAAAAGAGAAGAAGATTGATGATTCAGGATCCCGGAAGAAGAATGACGAATAACAAATGGACGATCCAACGCCATCTCCCTACGACGTGCCACCACCTTTTTCATCGAGGTTAGTTGAAAAGGATAAAATACTAGACGTACTTCAGAAGGTGGAAGTTAACATACCTCTCCTTGAGGTAATCCAAAAAGTTCCAAGATATGCACGGTTTTTTAAGAATCTTTGTACGACAAAAAGGAAGCTTACTGGGGTCGAGAAAGTGAATTTGGGAGAACACGTCTCAGTTGTTTTCCAATAAAAGTTACCACCAAAACTAAAAGACCAAGATATGTTCGTAATACCCTATAAAATTGGTAAAGTTAAGATAAAATGAGCCATGTACGATCTTGGCGTATCAATTAATGTAATGCCTTTATCTGTTTACAAAATGATCACTAATGAACCTTTGAAGGATACAAAGATCTCAATATAGCTTGCTGATAGATCGGTGATCTATCCGGAATGACTCTTAAAGAATGTATTAGTGGAGGTAAATGATTTGATGTTTCTTGCTGATTTTTATATAATAGACATGGAGAATGATCGTACAAGCATATCCTTTGATATCCTACTGGGACACATTTTCCTAAGTACTACGCACACGAAAATTGACGTAAGAAGTGGAATTTGACGGTGAGATCGTTAAGTTTGTCATATATAAGGCAATAATATATACTGATAAAGTGGAAAGCCTAAATTCAGTTGATATAATTGATCCTTTGGCTGATGAATTTTTAAGGACTAATTTTTTATTTAATCTATGCATGGAGCTAGAAGATCATGATGAGAACGTGTATTTTGATTATGCCGAATTTAATTTAATTTATTCTAAGTCAAAAGCTTTACCCTCTGATTTGCAGGCACCCAAAGTTGAACTGAAACCGTTGTCAGATCACTTAAGATACGCCATCCTCGGAACAAATAACACTCTGCCAGTAATCATATTGAAAGGATTTTCAGAGGAGGAAGAAAAAGACTTAATTACAATTTTGCGCGCATACAAGGAGGCTATATGATAGACCATCGTCGACATAAAAGGGTTGAGTACATCCACATGTATGCATAAAATTAAAACCGAAGAAGGCGCAAAACCAACAAATGAAGGTTAACGCCGGCTAAATCTGCCAATGATGGAAGTGGTAAAAAAGGAGATACAAAAACTCCTTGATGCAGATATCATATATCCAATTTCGGATAGTAAATGGGTAAATCCGATACATATAGTTCCTAAAAAAATAGGAGTTATTGTGATCGAAAATTCTGATGGAGAGTTTGTACCGACAAGAGTTCAGAATGAATGGAGAGTCTGCATCGATTACAGAAAGTTGAATTCTTCAACTCGAAAAATACCATTTTCCTCTTCCATTCATATATCAAATGATAGAACGATTCGGTAAATCTCACTATTGTTGTCTTGATGGATTTTTTAGGTTTCTTCCAAATTCCAGTGGCACATGAAGATCAAGAAAAAATGACATTTACATGCCCCTTCGATACTTTCACTTACCGATGGATGCCTTTCGAACTATGCAATGCACCTGCCACGTTCAAAAGGTGTATGATTAGTATTTTTTCTGACTATATTGAGAAAGATATTGAAGTCTTCATAGATGACTTTAATGTTTACGGTAATTCATCCAATGAGTGTCTATTAAACTTGAAAAATGTGTTACGTCAGTGCCTAGAATTTAACCTTGTTTTGAATTAAGAAGATTGTCATTTTATGGTTGATAAAGGTTTAATTCTATTCCATATTGTTTCTTCTAAAGGAATTATGGTAGACAAGGCCAAAACTAATATAATACGTTCACTTCCTTACCCCACTACGGTAAGGGAAATCCATTCTTTCCATGGTCATGTAGGTTTTTACTGTAGATTCATTAAAGATTTCTCCAAGGTGGCGCAACCATTATGCGAGCTATTACAAAAGGATAAAGCCTTCAATTTCGACCAACAATATCGAGAATCATTTGATGTTTTAAAGGATAAGTTAGTATCGACACCCATAGTCCAACCGCCAAATTGGGATTTTCCCTTCGAAGTTATGTGTGATGCTTCAGATATAAATGTTAGAGCCGTGCTCAGATAAAAGATCGGGAAAGAGCCTCACGTTATTGCCTATGCGTCACGTACCTTAGATTCCACACAACAGAATTATTCAACGACCAAAAAAGAATTATTCGCTATTATTTTTGCATTAGATAAATTTAGATCATATCTTATTGGCACTAAAGTTGTTGTTTTCTCTAATCATGTAGCCTTGAAGTACTTGCTCAGCAAAAAAGGGGCAAAACCATGACTAATCTGTTAGATCTTACACCTCCAAGAATTTGATTTGGAAATCAAGGACAAGAAAGGATGTGAGAACTTGGTAGTTGACCACCTAAGCCGGCTTCCAATCTCTACATATGATCCTCCCGTTCGTGAGGAATTCTCGGAGGAAAGTTTGATGATAGCGTAGAAGTCAATTCCTTGGTTCGCATATATAGTTAATTACTTAGCTACATGTAAATTACCATCTGATTTAACGAGAGCCGAAGTAAACCGTATTAAAAGAGAATCTCGTTTCTTCATTTGGGATGATCCATATCTTTGGAAGCATTGTTCAAACTAGGTAATTCGATTGTGTGTTCCTAAAAGCGAGGTAAGCTCAATTTTAAATTTTTGTCACTCTTATTCATGTGTGGACATTTCGGACCAAAGCAGACTACTCATAAAATTTTAGAATGCAGAATGTTTTGGCCTCATATTTTCCGTGATTCTTACTTATTTTGAAAATCCTGTGATAATTGCCAACGTGCAGGTAATTTGAGTCAAAGAAACGAAATGTCTCTTAATCATATTCATATATGTGAAATATTTGATGTTTGGGGACTTGACTATATGGGTCCTTTTGTTTCTTCTTTCGGCAATTATTATATAATTCTTGCGGTTGACTATATTTCGAAGTGGGTAGAAGCTAAAGCCACTCAAAATAACGATGCCAAAACTATTGTTCAATTTCTAAAGAATTTTATTTTTCCAGGTTTGGTACACCAAGAGCAATAATAAGCGACTGCGACACACACTTCATCAATTGGGTAATTGATGCGCTTATGAAAAAACATGGAGTAAATCACAGGATTGCCACGGCTTATCATCCGCAGACGAACGGACAAGAAGAATTTTCAAACACTGAAGTAAAGACGATTCTTGAAAAAATAGTCAAGCTAAATCGCAAGGATTGGAGCTTGAAATTGATTGACGCTTTGTGGGCTTATCGAACTGCATATAAAGAACTTATCGGCATGTTATCATATCACCTCGTATTCAGTAAGCCATGTCATTTACCTGTTGAGTTGGAACACAATGCATATTGGCCGGTAAAGCAATGAAATATGGTATTAGAAGCGGTTGTCGAAACACGGAAGCTACATATACAGGAGTTTGAGGAAATCCAGAGAGATGCTTATGACAATGCCATAATATATAAAGACAAAACAAAAGAATTTCATGATCGAAAAATTATTTCTAAATCCTTTTCTGTGGGACAAAAAGTTCTTCTTTTTAATTCAAAGTTAAAACTTTTTGCAGGTAAACTTCGATCAAAGTGGAGCGGACCTTACATGGTAACTGAAATTTTTTCTCATGGCGCAGTCGAACTTGAAGATGGTTCGGATACTCGATTTAAAGTCAATGGACACAGAATTAAACTGTATTATGAAAATAGTCAAGCTTGCTTAATTGAAGATCTCGAGTTAGAAGAACCTGTAATCTGAATCAGGTTATCAAGCTAACGACGTTAAACAAAAGCGCTTCATGGGAGGCAACCTATTGTTTTTAATTCTGTTACATTTTTATTTTTATTTGTACTTTTATTTTATTTCGATTAAGCATGTTTTATTTAATTTTGAAAGAATATCAAACCTAAAAAATAAAGAATTGAGATATTGTCATTCGAACAATGCCATATTCAAACCCCAGGAGCATGTAATGGCGTGCAAAGTAGTGTAGTACCGATACTGCTTAGGTAGTATCGGTACCATGGAAACAAAATCGAAATATGGTACCGATACCATCAAATGGTACCGATACTACTATATAGAAGTATTGCTACCCCTCTGACGGTATCAATATTGTTGACTCCCTACGACGCATGTTAGTAAAACCCAAAAAAAAAATTCCCCCGTTTGTTATCTTTCTACCGCTCCCACTCCCTAATCATTTCTTCTCCCTTTGACCGTAGACCCCACCCCCATGCCTATCTCTATCACCTTTTCACTTTAAACCCCCTTTCTATCATCCCCATCAAAAACAAATTTCATTCAAACTTAAATACCCCCCACGCATGGCAGAACCCAATTAAACCCAACCTCATCTTCCTCTTCTTCAAAACAATTCATTCATTTGCCATATCATTCGGCATTTGTGTCGATCGTATCGTTATGCCCCGGGCCGAGTACCTCTTGTCGTCGGTCACCACCACGTTCCCCATCTCCATCGTTCCACTCTATGCCGACAGTAGAAACGTCATCATCTCATCCGTAACTGACGAGCTTCCCGTCATATTCGATGCATTTGGTAGCGTCGTACAATGCTCTAGAGGTAAATTCTAGTCCTGTTTTGGTTCAACCTTTGCTAATGTACCATCCTATTTATGGTTTTACAGAGGACTTTACTGCTGGTTTTCCACCCCCGGATCTCTCACCTGTGACATCGAGCTCTCAGAAGCAACCCGAGCATCAAGCTTCGTCGAACCGTTCCCCTAGCCCGGTTGATGCCCCTGCTCCTAACAGCCCACTGCCTACCCACGAAAATCCAGAGCGTAACCGAAGGGGCCGGTCATACATTGTTCATGTCGAAGAGACGTTGTACAGATATTTGAAATTTTCAGACAACGAATTGGTACGTTTTGAGTCGGTAAGACATCATCCTTTCCGTGAAGGTAAATATATTCCGACTCAAACTTTAGAAACTTTGCATTTACACGAGTCTGTTCATGTATATTTTGCTGTCTTTGGTTGGAATTTATATTCGATGATTTACTATATAAAGTTTTATGAACTTGTATTTGAATTCTATGCCACTTTTAATTTTTTGCCGCATCGTCTTCTCAATGTTAATTCGCCCGATGTCGTTACATTCTGACTATGCAGAAGTTATTTTTCAATGTCTATATCAGAATTTAATCTTGCTATGGGATTCGTGACGGATGTCACGAGTTATGCGTATTTAACTTCTTTACTTGAGATTCCATAGGATTTCGATGTCGGTATGGTCTATGAGACTCTTACCGGCTTGGCTGGCCACACGTTCAATGCTCGCTCGACTCGAGCCCATCTTATCCATTACCTGACTTTGCGTTACATCCATCGCTTCCTCGCCTACAATTATTCCGGCTGGAATGCCTCGTCTTCCTCCTTGAGCCAAGTTGAACTATTCTTTTTATGGTGCATGTCAGCAGGCCAGCGGGTGAACTTGGGATTTTGGTTTATTCGATCCTTTGAGATCGTTATTCGATCCAATCCCCACTTATCCTTGGCTCTTACATTACTTATTTAACCTCTCACATCACTAATTTTGACGTTACATGGTTTACTTATACTTTTTCTATAGATGCTTTAGATGAGCGATGCTTGGATTCGATGGGCCTACTTACTAGAACCCCGAGCGCACTATACTTCATTCAACAGGGTGTCCTCACTCCTCGCCACGAGTAAGTCTTCGTTCGTTGTAATGCGCCACAACCGCCACCTGTAGTACCTCGCCCGGATATACAGTCTCAACTGGATGAAGTCCACAGCCTCCTTCATTCCATTGAGACGAACATTACTGAGATCATTTCCTATCTCTGCCCCTGCGCCTCACAGCGTGATCGAGGCCATGGTCGTGGTCGACATTAAATCCGGGAGGTACTGTATTCATTCTCTTGCACTTTAATTTTATGTTTTGAGGCAAAATGATTTAAGTGAAGGGGAGTAGAGTGTAGATTGAATTTTGCTTTTCTTATCTTTATGTTTTGATGCTAGTATGTGTTGATTGGATTTACGGAAATTTCATTAAATTTCTTTATCTTGTTGAAATTTTTTTGGAATGATATGCTTGTTTGGGAACACATGATTGTTTAGGTTAGGATGTTCTTGATAGTGAATAGCATAAATTATGATCAAGTTTGTATTTTTGTGATCTTCAATGATTTTGTTGGTTGAAATGTGATTAGCTCAATGCATGAAAACAATTTGGTGAGATTTGAGCCTTTACGAGCATATCATTTTCGCTCTCATTTTGTTGGATTGAGTGTGTCGAATTTAGCATTGGTATTCTAGAACCTGCATGTTAAAAACTGTCGAGATTACACATAAACATGATGCTTAAAAATGATTTGGGCACGTTAAGATTAACCATTTTGTTTTCCCCACTAAATTGCCTACCCATGCATTTTTCCCCTAGTTAACCATTTTTGAGCCTATTCCTATTTCTTTGTTTTCACTATATTTATAAACCCAAGCCTTTTTATTTTATCCCTCTTTTCTACCCTTTTCAGGGCAAGTGAATAATTTAACCATTGTATGCTCCATCGAAGAAAAAGAAAAAAAAGTAGTTCAAAAAAGAAAAAATGAAGAAAAAAAAGATGTTCAAAAAAAAGGGAGAGAAAAAAAAGACATGAAAAAAAGGAAAAAACAACAAAAATGTGGAAAAGAAAAAAAATCAAATGCATTTAGAAACGAAATTTATTGTTTGATATGTTATCTTTTTATCTTGTTGTGCTTAATGTTTTGATGGAATTCAAATTATTATTTGTTAGTTCTTTGCCTTGAATATTTAGGCATATATTTAGCCTTTTCCCTACCTTTACCTAAGCCACATTACAATCAATAAAAGACCCTTTGATTTATGCATCTTATTCTTATTAGTAGTGGAGATTTAATTTACTTGCAGGCCTATGGTAATATCGTGTCGGTTCTGACATTGAGCGTTTCTATACCCTAAACACATTAAGTGATTTGAGTGAATCCCGATAAGGTGTTGAGTTATGGGCATTGAGATTAATAAATGAATGGATGTTACAATTGCATTTAACTTGTTCCAATTGGTGATATTCAATTGATTGATGTCTTGACTTAAATAATTCTTGTGGTCTCTACCTTGTTTCCCTGGATGTGAAACTTGACAAAGAACAGTAAATGAAATTTTTGACAAATTTGATTATATCATACTTGAGGACAAGCATGAGATAAGTGAGGGGGAATTTGATGAGTGTTCAGAAATCGTTAATATTTGCTGGTTATTTAGTTGATCTTGTGGATTTATTGCTGCTGATTTGGTTATGTTATGCTTATTTTCGTGCAGGGTCTTACTTTCTAAAATTAGTGATAAAACATGCGCATTGTGCATTTTTTTTTTATTATTTGGTCATGGATGGAGACATGGGCACAACTCTGGGCACAACGCGGTCTAACGTGGCAATTTCTAGAAGGTCCAGTCAGAGGTGGTTTCTAGAAGATCTACTCAGTGCGCCTTCTGGAAGATTGACGAGCAGAGTTGCATTAGGAGACTTGTTTAGAGTTTGAATTAAGAAAAAAAACAATTATCTTTAGGATTTTTTTATTTTAATTTCTTTGTTTATCCTTAGGCTTTGAGAGGCTATAAATACCCTCTTGGGGTAAGCCTAAACTCACATCTCATATTAGAATTCTCTTCTTCTTTCTAGTTTTATTAAAGTTTTCTCTTTTATTTTACTTTTCAAGTTTTTCATTTTTTTCTTTTATTTTCAAGATTTGTTTTTAAATATGCTAAGTATGACTTTTGTCATGCTTACTAATTTTTTCATAAGCCGAGAGTTGAAGCGATGACTCAATTCCAACGGGAGAATTGAAACAGACCCTTAATATCTTCAGAATATCTCTCTCAATCTTTGCGCTTATTTTTCAAAATCAAAACAGTTTTCAAAATCAAAGATAAACTTTGGTCTAGATTGTTGTTGCGATTAAACGTGTGGGAGAATATTTGGCTTATAGAAAGCACATTCGACTTCCTAGGAACACACTTGATGAGATAGTTTCACCAAGAGGGAATTGAGATCGGAATTGACGGTTATAGAAGAAACAATCCGAGTCGGTCACCATGAACTTAAACGGTAATTGATCTACGAAAATTGATGTTAATTAGCTTTGATTTCCGAAGCTGAAATCAAAGATTGTCTTGGGTATTCGGTATACAAAATAGAGGCACGAGGATAGCCCTTGTAGACAAAGTAACATACGTGAATGCCGAAGGGAAAATCTAATTCGATGATCTAAAGGAAATTGAGTCAAAGCGAAACTTGAGGCTATTTTTTACCATATTCATTTACAATCTCTATTTTTAAAATTGTTTACTTTAATTACCTTTTATTTAAACTCTTTATTACTTAATCACTTTTTACCAAAACCCCCTATTAGTACTTTCACGCTTGGCTTAAACAAATCGAATATAAATTTATAATTTTCCAAGTCCCCGTGGAATCGACCCTTACTTCTCTTTACTATGCATTTTCTTCATTTATCAATTGAGAAGAAGGAATTTATTTTTGACATCGAAACGACAGTTGTCACTTACAATATCAAGAAGAGACATATTCACATAAGGCATGAATTTGTTAGACACTTAATAAGGAACAGAGTACTCTCTTTAGAGTATGTGAAGTCGAAGAGGAACCTAACTAATCCACTTACCAAAGGGTTAAGTTAGAAATTGGTTTTGTATTTGTCAATGGGGATGGGTTTAAAGCCCATTGGTTGAGGAATTTATTGTGGATACTCAACTTAATTATCTAAGTTCAATGTGGTCAAACAAAGCAATGACAAGACTCATAGTATACATTTTACCTATCCTTATGATGAATAATATACATGCATAGGATGAGGTTAATTGCTCTTAATAAATTCATAGCCCATAGATTGGGTGGTCTTTGTGAGAAACACCAATTTTTGACTGGATATCTATACTTAGTAAGTTCATAACCTAGTGTTGAGTGGGTAGTCCTAATCGTGAAAGACTATTCAGCTTACTTATCACTAGAAATGTTGAATTTTCTTAAAACTCTTAGTTAATTCAAACCAAGAGTTTGGGTTCTCCTAGTGAGAATGACATATTGAATTCACTGAGTAATAAAGTTGAATATTTATTCTTAATGATTTCTAATCCCAGAGTTTGGGTGGTTCACTTGTAGATGTACCCATTATGAACTTGAGTTGTTTTAAATCTCTTAATTATTCCATAGTCTAGTTTGGGTGATTTATGTTGAGATAAATCTGATGAAATAACATACGTAAGTGAGAAGAATTAGGAACCTTCTATGAAAAATGTTGGGTTGTTTTTCTAGTACACTTACTAGAATCCTAAGGAAAGAGGGCTACCCATATTTACGCTCTTGTATATATATACTCTTTATAGACACATCGAGGACTTCGGTGAATGAAGGGGTTAGATGTGTGTTATGAGTTCACTCTAATCTTAGAAAGTTCAACATTCATTCACTTATCTAAGATAATTACTTATCGTTACCATGTAGTAGTTCTAGATACGTTCATTTGTGCTTAAGAAGCTAATATCGTAATTGCTCTTCTCATGTATTAAACTCAAAACTTTTGCTTTCAAAGAATTCTTTCATATTAACGGGGAATGTTGGTAATGCTCAAGGGAGTATCAACATTGTATCCCACATTTGGGGAGTATATCTCTTGTGAAGGGTATTAAAGAGTCTTCTCTTCACTCCCCTGTTGAAAATGGATAGATAACTCCCTCGCAAACACGTGTCACCACCACCGTTATCCGTTTTTCTATTCAGCTCGGCTCGGCTTAGTTTGATTTAGTTCGTGATCGTGGTCGTGGCAATATATGCCTTCCACATGTCCGCGAACATTTTATCTTTCTAGAACAAATTTGGAAGAATTTATTTAAAATAAATTTTTTAAAACTGAAATGAAAATTTTTAAATGGTATTTATAGGCAAATAAATTTTTTTATAATTTTTCTATATGTATTTAATACAAAAAATTTGTTGATTGTGTTCTCTACTAACTTGAGTGATTTACGAAATTATTTGTTGCAATATAACAGCTGTAAAAATTATGTACAATTATTCGAATCTATCGTGTTAATTTCGGGGGAAACCTAACACAATAATTACACATATCGAGACAAAATTATTTCTTAGGCAATAATTTATACTACAATACAATTAATTTTTTGTTGTTTATTTTATTTATTATTATCTAGCCAGTGTTAACGGTTTAATTTTATTGTTCTTATACCAAAAAACACAACCTTGAAAAGATATCAAACTCGATTTTGAAGTTTTCTCATCTCAAACCATGACTCAATAGATGATTTTTGGCCTTATTATTACTAGTCTTCCACACGAATGAGTCACCTTCCACCAGAGCCAATTAGTTTGCCTTTACCTTACTATCATGCTTTTTCACTTTTTTATGACCCTTTTCTTCATCATTGCAACAAAACTTTAAAGAAAAATAAGAAAGTTTCAGAGAAATATTGACAGTCTAAAAAGCAAATACGATGTCTAGACTTTCCTTTATATAATTGGAGAGCACAATATTTTTTCAAAGGTTGAAATATTGTGCCTTTTGACTAGAACAATAGTAGAATGACATGTGTGTGTGAACCTCTAACCATTCAAAAACAATCATCACAACTAGGGATGGCAACTCAACCCGAATCCGACGGGTTTCGACCCGACCAGATCTGATCGGGTTGGATTTTTTTAAAAAATTTCGAGTTCGGGTCGGATTTTTATTAAATACACTATTCGGGTCGGGTCGGGTTTAGGGTAAAAAATCCGACCCGACCTGACCCGAAAAATATATATAATTTTATCTTATATATTTAGGGATAATTACAATAATATCCCTCCATATATAATTTTTTTCAATTAAGTCACTGTTTTCATTGAATTAATTTTTTTTTTTTTCGGGTCGGGTCGGGTCGGGTTTCTAAGTCATATATTCTGGTCGGGTCGGGTCGGGTGAAACATTAATTTTGTCGGGTCGGGTCACGGGTGGAGAACCCTTTCTTCTCGGGTCGAGTCGGGTGGCCCAAAAACCCGACCCGACCCGACCCATTGCCATCCCTAACACAACAATTTCTTAAAAATTTCTCATTAAATGCAAGAAATATTTCCCCCACGCGTATCTTGTATTAAGTCATTTTATGATATATTCTCGATTAAGAGAGAGAAAAATTATATTTTCTCTGAATCTTTACATATCGGAGCCTTAAGAGGAATTCCTCCATTGATTACCATCATCAATCTTTTGAAATTACTTCTAATAAATTCACGTGATATTATAAAGTGAAATCAATTGTTATACGATAATAATATTTGTTTTACTAACTTACGAGAAATAGTTATGGCCCTAAATTTAATACTAACATTAAAAATTATTATATGTAAAACCCTCACACAAGATAAGATGAGATTATCTGTGGGTTTTCTTCTCTCCAAGCTAGTTATGACCATCATCCTTGACCCTTTATTTTCCTTATATTATCAATTATGACTATCTATCTAAATTAGAAGGGATAAATCACTTATGCACCACCCAAATGTTTTCATAGAGAAGAAGCTTAAGGTATATATGGGACAATGAATAGAAGTAAAACGGATAGAGCATGGTCTATATAATTGTAACTACGTGACAAAGAGGAGCTAAGCGAGATAAAGAGAGTGTGAGCCAAGATGAAGATGGTTGGGATATGTAGCCACAAAAATAAAGAAAAAAACTTCTGAGCTGGAAAAGATTGAGGTCCTGCAAACTAATTACATCTGACTACGGTTGTAAGTTATCGCTTATAGAACCCAACAATTATTTTCAATTATTTTCTTTAGGTGACACGTGTCGTCATATCCTTCGTAAATTCTAACTAGGATTGGTTTTAACATGCAAGTATTTTGATCGCATTTGAATAAATTTAGTTATTATATTTTATTTTTATGAAATTGAGTTATTTTATTATTTTTATTTAAAAATATTGGTTTTTAACATCGGTTTAATTATATTATTAATTATTTTTTATAATTATAAAAAATAAAATAATTTTGATATATGTTTCTATTAATTTGATATTTATATAGGTGTAAATATGAATAATTAAAATTTTATATTTTTTAATCAATAGTATTTTTTAATTATGTATACTAAATGAACAAATTAAAAATAAATAAACATTATATTTATACTAAATTAAACGATTAATTTTATTTTAATTTTTTTAAAAATTATTTTAAATTTTTACTATTTATTGTCCATCTAAAGTTTTATAATCTAATTATAGTATGAATAATAATATTATTAATTTTCTTAAACTCGTATTCTATGGAAAGCGATAATTTTTAAGGGTATTTATACTTCGGTTTTAATCGAATGAACTAATCAATATTTTTTCCGGTTAATCAGTCAATAAATTTTTAGTTCAGTCGGTTGACAGTTAATGATTTTTTCAATCTTTGATTATCGGTTAAGTAACTGAATTAAATGAAAATTACATATTTAATATTATATATATATATATATATATATAATATTATTTATATATTATTTAGCCTTAAGGGTGTTTAAATTTTGGATTAACTAAATAATCAATCAAATTAACTGAATTAACTGAAATATTTAATATATAAGTGAAATATTATTTATTATTTCAATTAATTCGATCAGTTAACCCAAAATGAACAACCCTAATCATTTCTATTTTAATAATATTATTTATATAATATTTATATAATATTATATAATATTTATTATTTCGGTTAGTTCAGTTATGTTAAATATTTTTTTTAAAAAATCAATTTCATTAACAGTAAAAGGGAAAGAATTCTAGTTAATACATTTTGGATAGTTCAGTTTGGTTGATTAAAAAAAACCGATTAATTGAACAATCCTAATAATTTATAATTTAATCTATATTTTTTATTTTTTTAGTCCACAAATTAAAAAAATAAAAGCATCCTACTTTTTAGGTATTGTAACATTCAGATTTTTATTTCCTTGATTTCTTCGACGACCTTCCTTAATTTAACGAATTGATGGGGTCACTTTGGGCAATTTTATTAAAAACTCTTTTTTATTAATTCATTACAAAAATAATCCCCATCCAAAATGATTTGAAAAAATGACCCCCAAATGGCTCACGTAGGAATATCGCTCATTCTACAAAAAGCGTTTAAGGACCTCGCATTCTGTAGGGCGCAAGATCCTTCTGACGTGGAAGAACTGTTCAAATAACCCAAATTACTATTTTGGATAAAAGACCTTGCATTCTGCAGAACATGAGGTCCTCGAGAAATTGAATTTATCGCAAAATTTATTATATGAACCTCTCATTCTGCAGGACGCGAGTTTTATGGATTTCCATCACTCGATACAACGGTTTACAAGCATATTTGATGTGTTTTTCTGGGTTGGAAATGGAAAATTTTCATAATATATAATATTAGAGGCGTAATATAGAAACCTTTTTTAGTTAAGGCTAATATCGGCACATACGAGACATTGTAAACGTGGTAAAAATCATGATGAAAATGGTTCTAAATCTTGGTTTTGTGCATAAAGAACAAGCTAAAATGGCTTGATAGGCATATTCGAGGGGTATTTCCGGGAAGTTAATTGGAAAGTTTTCATAATTTATGATATTAGAGGCGTAGTATAGCAACTTATCTTTCAGATGAGGGTAATACTAGCATATACAAGACATTGTAAGCGGGTAAAAATCACATTGAAAATGGTTTCAAAGCTTAGTTTTGTGCATGGACAACAAGCTAAAATAGCTTGATAGGCATGTTCAAGGGGTATTTTTGGGAAGTTAACTGATTTTTTTATAATTTTTAAGCTTGAAGGCGTAGTATTGTAACTTATCTTTCAATTAACGCTAATATAAAAGGGTAAAAATCATGTAGGAAATGGTTTGAAACCAAAAGAAATTGAAAACTAATGAATATATTTTGTTAATTAGAAAAGTAGTACAATAAAAAAGCACATTTAATCGATACGAGGGCTTAATCAATTAGGAAATTTGTTCTTCATGTGTCCAGGATTCCTAGAGATTGTGTATAGTTTTGGTTGTCCATTTCTTTCTCGTGTTTGACCAAATCCTCGTCACGGTAAAGCTACATTGATTGTAGACTACCTTTTTTTCACGTCGTAGTGCTTAATATGGTCGTATTATAGGTTCATCATCAACTTCATCCATATCAATTTCATTTGAAATGGGAAGAAACTCGTATTGATAAACCTTGAATATGATTTCAAGTAAGTATATTGGATCAAACAATGTCATGTAATAAATCCATACATAAGAATGAACATCAATGACGTATGCACATACATATTTGAATGTTTAGAAGACTTTACACTCGCAAGTTCTTTATCGTAGATTAACCACATATATGTTGTGTTGTATGTTTTTCAATGGCCTTGAATATTTTGAAACACGTAATTTATTTTGTTCGTAAGAGACACATGTAGCATTCATCGCGTTTGAATGTTGTAAAAATGTTTCGAATTTTATGATAAGGTTTGGGTGGACTATGTGGTCACCTACCCTCTAGTCAACTGCTTGTTTTCCCAAGGTTGCGAAAAAGGGTTACCAACCGATAATATGTCACTTTAGCAATAGAAGTGATATACCAATGTCATACTTCCTTAAGTGATGAATTGATCACCTTAGCCAAGTTCATTGTTATGTGACCATATTGTTTACCCCATCAAATAAGCGAAGCCATTTCTACATCGGAATTTTAGTAAGGTAGTTATAACCTTGCAAATCATTGTTTTCACTTCTTAAAATAGCTCCTCAACGTCACGTACGGAATGCATGTGGTCTATCCATTAAAATTAGAACAAATAATTAAAAATAATAAATGGAATGATATCTTAAACCCAAAAAAGTGAAAGACATCCATTCGAATCATCATTAGGTGTTCATCTTCACTCTTGAACTTTTACAAATAATCTAGAGTAATATTGTCCTATGATCGCGAAAATATGTGCAAGTATACACAATCGAACAAGTAATACAATGATGAGTGACTATCATATTCACAGGGATTGGAGGAAATTTATAAGTTTAGTGAAAGCAATTAACTACTTTACCTAAGTATAGTTAGTGATGGTATGCACAAATGAGAATGTTGTAGCAAGATGAAATAGATGATGTGGAAATGGTTTGATGATGGTAATATAGTAGAAAATAGAGATGTTGTGGCAAAGTGGATGGAGATATCGTGACAAATTAAATTGTGTTTAGTGCAATCAAATGAAAATGTAAAGGCAAAATAAATTGTAAATACTGGATTTGATTATCAAGACTTTAGACTCCTCACACAACAAGCTACTATGGGAATGAATGATAGGAGTCACATAGGAGATTTAAGTCTACTTCTCAGGATGGTCTTACTTTTATGTCTTATCTGCCCGACATAGTTTACAAATGGTGTCATATGCTATCTCTAGTCAAGGGACTCGACAAGTTCAAGATGCCATGGCAAACCAATTGGTGTTAGCAAGTGTAGGGATCCTATATGTCCATATAACAGGATATGTCACGGTAATACCTTTTAGGGGCAGCACTAACATCTAACCTCTCTATCAAGCACTACTCCTTTTAGTCGACTAAAATCCTAACCTTATCTCTAAGGTTGGATTAGGCCTAGTTACTACCTAGAACCCTTTGTTTATGTAGATCATCCCTAGTTTATCTCGAACACTAAGGATATGCTACTTAGCCATTCTCTCGAACACTAAGCAATCTCCTAAGGAATAGCTACTCTCATAGCTCCTACAACCTTAAGGAATTAAACATCATAAACAAAGTAGATAACAACATACAAAAACAACCATCCATAAAAGCAAACTCAAATATCAATAAGGACTCCCACCAAATAAGACAAGTTCATGGTAGGGTTTAAATGTTTCGAGCAATAAAGCAAGACATTAATTCATTTCATACAACCCAAATGATATAAATGAAAACAAAGAGAAAAGGGAAGGAGGAAAAGCCTTTGATGTACACTTTCAGAGCTCCCTTCGGCCGCCACAGACTGCCTCGACTTGCTAGCTCATCTCAGACGCCTAGCTCGCCATTCCCTGTAGCCTATTAATGGAGGAATGCCATGGCAAATAAGATTGGCGAAAAGGGAGAGATCTTTTTCTCTCTAAATTTCTAGCTTAAGGTGACGTGTGTAAAGTCTTCTCTCATTGTGGCTTCATCTCCTTTTTATAGGGGGATAATAAACCTAGGAATTTGTGTTGAAATTCCTAGGATACCCCGAACATGTTTCCTTCACATGAGGGGGTCAGTAGATGTAGCAATGGTCCCCTCTAGGAAACCGGTCGTGGACCAGATAGGATCATACTGCAGTAGGGCATGGTCCCGATAACATCAGGTGTCCCAGGTGGCAGATGTCTCATCTTGGGTGACTGGTGGTGGAGGGCACGTGAAGATAAGGACAAATGGCTCTTAAAAATATCTTATTTCATCTTGTTCACTTTCGAAATGCCATCCAATTCAGCATTTACATTCTGTTCAGCAGTCTCATCATGTCACGACACTTCCCTTTTTCTTATCCTTACTCACAAATCCTGCACATCACCAAACAAGCAACTTCCCCATAACGCAGCATCGTTTACAAAATAAAATACCGCGATAAACATATTTCCACCACATATAACTATATACTCCTAAATGCATCAATATGATCCTAAATGGGCTCTTAGACAGTCAATAACTTAAGTGAAAAAGCCCTAAATATGGTTTTTTACAGAGTTATCACACGCCCAAACTTAAGCTATTTCTTGTCCTCAAGCAGTGGATAGTATTAAGCAAAATAAAATTACCATGGCAAGTTCAGAAGTAGAATAGTTATATGGGATAAAATTTCAGCCCTCAGAACATTTGGCTTCAACATGCTAGACTAGTTTGAGAAATCAAGTATTGTCCCCTAAGACAAGATCCTTTGTGTGAGAGTGTGTGTGTGATTGTATCAAGTCCATGCTTAACAAACCTATAAATTTCTAAGCAAGCTCTCTTGTTTTTCCACGACATTTACAAGTTTTCTCCCACATTGTTTTCTTTTCTTTCATTAACACTGCTACGAGGGGAGTCAGCCCATCACACCTACCATCTCACACTCTAGGTGAAAAGGGAGCATACATTCCACCCCCGAGCTAGTCAGGTAGAGTTATCCCGTGACTACTTTCATTCACTCATATGACATAGCTGCCATTTATTTAAATGCAGTTTCCAGGCAATGCCATAGCATAGCGGAGTGTCCCTCTACAGATATGTCGAAGCATTTATTCGTAATTTCATCATTTTTTTTATGCGGGGTTTTCATAAGTCATTATCAAAGTTTTATGCCAAGGCATTCAAGATTTATATTATAAAAAAAAATTCTAAGTTCCTTAAGCATGGAAAATATACAATCGTGTATTCAAAGGTTCCAAACAAGCAAGTCCTAGCATTGGTCCTATCATCCTTATCAGTCATGTACATTCATTTCTAGCCATAAAGAGTTCATCATCATCGGGCATCCTTAATTTATTACAGAAAATTAATTCTAACACTTACTAATGTCATGGCATATTCATTATACTAATACTATCATACAATGATTTGAGAACCCTACCTCCCCCAAACTTGAGATAAACATTGTCCTCAATGCTTAATAAAAACTAATATAAAACTAGACTACATGCTATGAAATACAATGCAATGCAAGGTACTTTGACTTTATGTTGGTGGTGGTGTGGCGGTTGTGCGACGTGGGCGCTTGCACAGTTGTGTGGGGATGTAATGTTTAGAGTCTGATATTGGTGCAGTAGGGGGAGTCTTGAGTCATTCGGGGACTGGGATAGCTGAGGCTCCTCATGCCTAGACACCTTCTTCAACCGACGTTTACTCCTTCGCATAGGAATTTACTACGGCATTTCTGATTGTTCATCTTTCAGTGGCACTACGAGCTACGATGGTGCTGGTACAGTTGAAAGCTGGAGCTCGTCTTCTCAAAATTTGATAGTTGGCACATAGTGGAATGGATTAAGATCGGTTGGTTCCTCCTCATCAGCGTGCTAGTGAGCATCTTTGGATGCTTCGGCATTATCACATTGTTGCAAGACCTTAGCAGGGAATATTGGGATATCGAAAGTAATGTGCGGGAGAATCTCCATGAAAGCATTCGCGATAAACTCATCTCAACGCTTTACATAAGCAAAGAAGGTCATCATGTTTCTGGTCAGCTGCTCAATATGCTCTTGGGTTTGCTTAGTGACCTCCTCTAGGGCATCTAGTTTTTCCCTGGCATCTGGGTTGCATCAGCGTGGGAAGTATTCTCCTCTCTCTCTTTTCCCTTGTTTTCCTTGAATCCAAGTAACATAAGAAGCTTGGCCTTTGTAATACCATCAGCCCAGACAAGATCTCATCAAATTGTTCCTCGCACATCTTCTTCTTATGGCATAGAGTCGTAATGACATTTGGAAATACCAAGGCACTGGTAGGTCTCTTCATACAAGTATGAAATTGTTCCATAATTTTCTTGCCTATGTCAATGGAACGCCCTACTAAAAAAGAGTGCAACAAAAGCATCCTCTGTAATGAAAATATGGTGTTGAGGGCGGTAGGGATAAGATTGTGCTTTATGAAGTGATTCCACAACTTAGCCCTCAGTTGTAGCCTCTCACGGTCCACAGTTCGTCGGCTTACTTGCTGGCAATTCCATTGTGTGTTTGGAAAATAGATGTCTTACAAAATGAAATGATAAGTTTCATTGTCTGCCTCTTTTACGAAAGTGGTGTGGTTATCAATAACATCATGCACGTTAAAATAATGATTAATAGCTGAGGAAGCAAAGCAAATAGAAATACCACAAACCACCATGGTATGTTGATTTGGATCAGTTAGGTTGGTGTAAAACTCCTTCACCAACGAGGCGTTCACATTCTTCGGATGCTTGTAAAATTTTTGCCATTGGTGCTGGTGCATGATGTCCATGACATCACTGCCAAGGTCGGTATCTTCCTCGTCAGAGAAAACCAAGACTAACTCAAAGAACACCCGGTAGTTTTTAAGGCTTTGAAATCTTTCTTGCGCTGCTTCATCAACGAAGATATGATAAAATCCCAAAAATATGATAAAAATGATGAATGATAGAAATTTAAATTTTTGAAATACAAATTTCAAGGATTTAAACAAATCACATAAAATACTATAGTGGAAAGAGTATAGTAGAAGGGCGGATGTAGCCAAGTGGATCAAGGCAGTGGATTGTGAATCCACCATGTGAGGTCTAATTCCTGTCGTTTGCCCATTTTTTAATATTTAAATTTTAAATATTTAATTATTTAATATATATTATCTATTTTATATATTTTTTTTATTTTTGTAAAGATGAAGAAAGAAATTTTCTCTCCTATTTATTACGGTGACGAAGAATCAAATTATCAATATATTTATTCCTTTTTCTACTTCTTATTCCAAGTGCAGGATAACCCCAAGGGGTTGCGGGTTTTTTTTTCTACCAATTGAAGCCCTCTCTATACATTGGAGCCCATTCCTTCATTTAATTGGTAACTTGTACAGTTCACACTCTTCGCCTCTACTCATAAATATTCTGGTAATAGAACTTTCACAACGAGATCTATCTTATATAGTAACGGTATGTAAGTATGAGGATTAATTGGGTAGTTGACCCTGTTAGTCCGTTCTTTGCAAGAGTCGAAACATAATCTTTTTGCTTTTTAAATAGGATTTTCCCACTTAATTGATAAATATTTGCTACCAATGGGGAATTTTTTTCTCATCATAAATCCCTAGATTGGATTTGCGCCAACGAAAACCATAAATTTCATACACAATAGAAGGATATGGTAGATCTATTTTTTTAGATAGTGAATAGAAGAAACCCATTCTATTCACTGGTACTGATCATTGATACTGAAAAAATTGTTTCTTTTTTCTCAGCCCATGATTTGAACAAGTCGCACATACACCCTAGTACATGTTCTTCAGCACTAAGGACATCCCCCAAGGGTAGGAAATTTAGTGACATTTCTAATTATGATGGAGATGATGGAGCCATGCTGGAGGGACATGATCCCACTATGGTTAGTTAACAAGACAAAAAAAGGATTAAAAAGCTTGAAGTTTATTGGCTATGGTGTTCAGTTCTAATGAGGGAAGAAGAAAATATGAAAGCAAAGTAAGAAAATAAAAAGGATGAGAACAAGATAAAAAGGTAAAAGAGTGGGGTTATTTAATGTGTGGATAGGGTGTTAGTGGGAAAAAGGACAAAAATAATTAAATAAACCCTAAAGAAAACTAAAAAATTCAAAAAGGTGAAAAAGTGAAAAAGTTTCCCTCATCTTTTTGTCTTGTTACCGCCCATTCTCTTTTGCTTCAACCGTACGGTCATCATGTTCCTGCTACGTGGACCCTTACCTTGCAAAGAAAATAAAATAATCACTTAAAAGGAGATTGAATAAAGCAGTAGTAAAATAAATTGTTATTTATGCACAGGAGTAAATCCAAAATGTAACGGCATCTTAAAGATGCTTAGCATATTTCGACATCGTGCAATAAGAGTGTTGATTTGTCACGCATAGGCGGAGCTCTTTTATAAACCTTCAGACGCTGACCATTAACTTTGAAAATGGATCCGTCATCCATATTCTTGATATCTACAGCGCCATGAGGATAGACATAGTGTACTTCAAAAGGTCTGGACCATCGTGACTTAAGTTTTCCGGGGAAGATCTTCAACCTCGAGTTAAACAGAAGAACCTGCTGGCCAATGTGAAAATTTTGTGGCAAAAGCATTTGATCATGTCACTTCTTTGTTTTTTCTTTGTAAAGCTTAGCATTTTCATATGCTTGTGCTCAAAACTCTTCTATTTCAATAAGATTGAGTAATATTTGCTCCCCAACTAATTGTACGTCGAAGTTCAACTTCTTGATCTCCCAATATACCTTATGCTCTAACTCTACAGGTAGGTGACATACTTTCCCATATACCATCTTGAAAGGTGATATTCCCAAAGGTGTTTTGAATGTTTTCTGATAAGCCCAGAGTGCTTCTTCCAGCTTCAAAGACCAGTCCTTCCTTCTAGGGTTCACCACCTTCTCTAGGATTTGCTTGATTTCCTGGTTGGACACTTCAGCTTTCCCACTGGTTTTTGGGTGATATGTTGTGACAATTTTATGGCGCACTCCATATTTTTGTAATGTCTTGGCAATTAGCTTGTTATCAAAATGAGTGTCCTCGTCACTGATGATGGCTCTTGGTGCTCCAAATTGGGTAAAGATGTTCTTGTGAAGGAACTTGAGCACATTTTTAGAGTCATTCCTCGGTGTGGCAATCGCTTCAACCCACTTAGATATGTAATCCACAGTAAGCAAAATATACAATTCTCCAAAAGAAGATGGGAATGGTCCCATGAAGTCAATGTCCCATACGTCAAAGAACTCGATCTCCAGAATGTTTTGCAATGGCATTTTGTGTCGTCTAGAAATGTTCACAGTGTGTTGGCATCTATCACATGCTTTACAAAAATTGTGAACATCCTTAAATAGTGGCGGCCAGTAAAAGCCTGATTGGAGGACCTTAGCAGCAGTCCTCGCACCTCCGAAATGTCCTCCACAGGAAGTTATGTGGCAATGGTGTAGAATGTCTCTTTGCTCCTCCTCTGGGGCATAACATCAAATCATTTGATCGGCACATTATTTAAATAAGTACGGTTCATCCCAAAATTAGAACTTGGCATTATACTGAAACTTCTTCCTGGTCTGGTTGTTCAATTCATAAGGAAAAATACCACAAACAAGAAAATTAATGATGTCAGTGTACCACAGGATTGTCGTGGCATATAAAATTTTCTCATCAAGAATTCTTCTTGAATATCTAAAATGTCATGGCATTTTGAATTGTTCTCTAGCCTAGATAAATAATCTGCAACCTGGTTTTTAGTACATTTCCTATATATTACCTCTAAGTCTAATTCCTACAGTACTAATATCCACCTAATGAGTCTAGGCTTGGCATATTTCTTGTTCACTAAGTATTTTATAGTTGAGTGATCACTGTGAACAATGACTTTGGTGCCTATCAAGTATGGCCTAAACTTGTCAAATGTAAATACCACGACAAGTAATTCTTTCTTAATGGTAGTATAGTTTAGTTATGCTTCATTTAAGGTACGGCTAGCATAATATATAACATGGAAAATTTTACCTCTTCATTGCCCAATCACGGCTCCCACGGAAAAATTACTTGCATCACACATTAACTCAAACGGTGAGTCCAATCGGGGGGAACCAAGATAGGTGTAGAGATAAGTCTTTGTTTCAGCTCAGTGAATACGCCATTGCAATTTTTATTCAACACAAAAGGCTGATTTTGTTGAAATATGGTGCATAAGGCTTGGATATCATGGAGAAGTTCTTGATGAATCTTCTATAAAACCTAGCATGTCCAAGAAAACTCCTAATGCCCTTGACAAAAGTTAGTGGGGGTAGCTTCTCAATCACCACGATTTTGGCTTTGTCCACTTCAATGCCCTTTTTAGAGATCTTATGGCCTAGAACAATGCCTTCGATCACTATGAAGTGACACTTTTCCCAATTCAGTACGAGATCGACCTCCTCACATCGCTTGAGTACCTTTGCCAGATTGCCGAGGAATTTCTCAAATTCATCTCCAGAAACGGAGAAGTCATCTATTAAAATTTCTAAAAAATCTTCAACCATGTCAGAAAATATGGCTTGCATGCATCGCTGAAAGGTTGTCAGGGCATTATAGAGTCCAAAAGGCATTATTCGGAATGCATAAGTGCCATAGGGACACGTGAACGTAGTATTTTCTTGGTCCTCTGGTGCGATGGTAATTTGATTATACCCCGAGTATCCATCCAAGAAATAATAATATTCCTAGCCAGCCAGTCGATCCAATATTTGATCGATGAAATGCAAGGGGAAATGGTCCTTCTTGATGGCCTTGTTTAGTTTGCAGTAGTCCATACATATCCACCACCCGGCGATAATGCATTTTGGTAACATCTCATTGTCTTCACTTGTCACCATGGTCGTGTCTCCGTTCTTTGGCACACATTGGGCGGGACTCACGCAAGAACTATTAGAGATGGGCTAAATCACTCCAGCGTCAAGCCATTTGAGAATTTCTTTCATCATAACTTACTTTATCATTAGGTTTAATCTTCTTTGTAGTTCTATATATTTGCCAAGATATTCTTCCAGCAGGATTTTGTGCATGCAAATAGTAGGACTTATTCCCTTCAGATTTGCCATAGTTCATCCTAACGCTCTCTTGTGCTGTGACAAGACTCTTAACAAACTACATTATTGGTTAGGAGTAAGGGTAGAGGAAATAATAACAGGTAAAGTTTCATTACTACCTAGATAAGTATATTTAAGATGTTGTGGCAAATTCTTTAACTCTAAGGTAGGTGCATGCTGTAATGAAGACTTAGGAGGAACAAACTCTTTGAAATCAAGAGGTTCAAAATGCGTACCTAGGCTAGCTTTGAGGAAGCTAGCCTGTTGATCCTCTAAAGAAAAGTCATTGGGCTCTTCTGCCTTTTCGTCTTTAAATAGCCTCTTATTATTTTCCAGTTGAATGAAATTGTCATAGTAAAATTGATCTTCTTCTCTTGCTATCAATGAATCCACTTCGAAAATGCTTTGGCATTCTTCAGACTCATCCATATACTTGAGAGTATGAAAGACATTAACTGTGACATATTGGTCAACTCACCCTTCTCGTAATCGATAAGAATGTGCCCAGTAGCTAGGAAGGGTCCCCCCAAAATTATGAGTGTTGTGGCATCGACCTCGCAGTCCAGGATAAGAAAGTCTACTGGAAATACGAATTTGTCCACCCAAAAATGACATCCTAGATTCACCCCTCGGGATGAACATGAGAACGATCGGCTAATTGCAAGATAACAGAGGTGGGTCTCATATTTCCTATTCTAAGATTTACGAATATTGACTTAGGCATTAAGTTCAAGCTTGAGTCAAGGTCACATAGTGCCTTTCCAACATAATTTCTCCTATCGAGCATGGAATGATAAAACTGCCTGGATGTTGTCTTTTTTTGTGGAAGCTTTCTTAAGGAATAGCAATATTCTTTTGCCTAGCAATAGTCTCGTACTTTTCAGCCTTTCTTTTCTTGGTAACAATCTTCTTGCAGAATTTAGCATATGTCGGCATTTGTTCTATAGCTTCCTGAAAAGGAACATTGATGTGAAGTTGACTCATAATGTTAACAAACTTCTTGAATTGAATGTCATCGTTATGTTTATTCAGTCTTCGTGGGAAATAAGGTGGGGGTCTGACTTCCTTCAATGAATGGGTGGGAACAGAATTTGCCTTGACATTTTTGTTTGCTCCCTCAGTTGCTTTACTCGATGAACCCTCATCCTTATCCTCTTCCACTTGTGTTTCTTCTGGCATTTCACATTAAGTTTGCACAGTTACAGGTGGTAAATTAATCTTCGGTCTTCCCCCAAACTTATCTTCTACATTAATTTGGGTATCACTCTATAGAGTGAGTACACTGCATTGCTCTTTGCCATAAGGTTTAGTGACTTCAGTGTCACTCGACATACGACCTGGTTGTCGTTCTTGTAATGTCGCGACAATTTGACCAACCTGGCCTTCCAACGCCCTCATATATGAATTGTGGCTCTGAAAGAAAGCTCCTTGGTTTTTTATGGAGGTCGCATGGTCTCTGGGGTTACTATAAACTCTTGCGTTGTGGCCTCCAAAGAACTTGTGTTAGATAAAGATGACCCTCCCTTGTTATAATTATGCCATGGCATATTCATTTGAAAACCTTAGGAGTTATTGAAATTCTACTTCCAAACAAGTTGATTAGCATTGTTGGTTCCTTAATTTCCCCGCGAGAAGTTTGGATGTTAACACCATCCAAGATTATATGTGTTCATATAGGGGTTGTTGTTACCTCGATTATAGTTGCCCACATAGTTAATGGATTCTTGATTGGTCAGTCACTCGCTTTCACGGTGATTTTCGTGGCATAATAAACATGATGAATTGGATGCCTTCACTTCTTTCACCTCACTTGGTCTTTGTAAATTATTCAACATATTGGTGATAGCACCAAGTTGGGTGGACACCGAATCCTTAGTGTCTAGCTCGAACGCTCTATGTGATTTTCGCCCAATTCCAAGCCTTGTAGATGAAAATTGATAATCGTTGTTGGCAATCCTGTCCAGAATGTCGAATACCTCTGCAGGTGATTTATTGAGTAATTTCCCATTTACTGAGGCATCTAGCATCATCCTCGAGGGCATATTAACTCCGTTATAGAACATTACCATTTGATTCCAATCTTGAAAACCATGATTTGAACATTTGCGAAGCAATCCTTGACAACTGTCGTTTCGGTGTCAAAATAAATTCCTTATTCTCAATCAATAAATAAAGGAAATTCGCAGTATAGAGAAATAAGGGTCAATTCCACAGGGACTTAGAAAATTCCAAATTTCTGTCTGAATTATTTATGTCAGGCGTGAATATAGAAAATGGGGGGTTTTAGTGAAAAACGATTAAGTAAATAAAAGCAATTAAGGTAAAAATAAGGTAATAAAGGTTGTAAATGAATACGGTAAAAGTAGCCTCAAGCTTCGCTTTGACTCACTTTTCTTATGATCATCGAATAAGGTTTTCTCTTCGGGATTCACGTCAGTTACTTTGTCTACAAGGGCTATCCCCGTGACTCTATCTTGTATACCAAATACCCAAGGCAATCTTTGATTCCGGCTTCGGTAATTGATTCTAACAACATCAATTGTCGTAGATCAATTACCGTTTAAGTTCATGGCGTCCGACTCGGATTGTTGCTTCGATAAATGTCAATTTCGATCTTAATTCCCTCTTGTCGAAGCTATCTCGCCAAGTGTGTTCCCAGGAAGTCGAATTGCTTTCTATAAGCCGAATCTTTCTCCCACACATTTAATTACAACAACCTCTTGACCAAAGTCAATCTTTGATTTTGAAAACTGTTTTAATTTTAAAAAATAAGCGCAGAGATTGAGAGAGATATTCCGAAGATATTAAGGGACCGTTTCAATTCTCCCGTTGGAATTGAATCATCGCGACAACTCTCGACTTTTGAAAAGTTTAGCTAAGCATGATAAAAGTTATACTTAGCATTTGGAAAACAAAGCTTGAAAATAAAAGGAAAAAGAAAAAACTTGAAAAGTAAAAAGAGAAAACTTTAATAAAACTAGAGAGAAAAGAAGAATGTAATTTGAGTGATGAGTTTAGGCTTACCCCAAGTGGGTATTTATAGCCTCTCAAAGCCTAAAGGATAAGCAAAGAAAATAATAAAATAATACAAAAGATAATTGTTTTTAAATTTAAATTCAAACTTAAACTAGTCTCCTAATGCAACTCTGCTCGTCAATCTTCCAGAAGGCGTGCGGAGGAAGTCTTCTAGAAACCGTCGCTGATTGGACCTTCTAGAAACTACCACGTCAGACCACGTCATGCCCAGAGTCATGCCCATATCTCCAGCCATGACCAAATAATAAAAAAATGCAGAATGCGCCCGTTTTGTCACTAATTCTGGAAAGTAAGGACCTGCACGAAAACAAACATAACACAACCAATTTAGCAGTAATAATTCCTCAAAACCGAAGAATTAATGAGCAAAGATTAACAATTCTGAACACTCATCAAATTCCCCCTCACTTATCTCATGCTTGTCCTCAAGTATGATTAACCAAATTAGTCATAAACTTCATTAAATGTTCTTTTGTCAAGTTTCACATTCAAGGAAGCAAGGTAAAGACCACAATAACTATTCAAGTCAAGAAATCAATCAATTGAACATCACCAATTGGAACAAGTCAAGTGCAATTGTAATATCCATTCATTCATTAATCTCAATGCTCATAACTCAACACCTTACCGGGATTCACTCAAATCACTCAATGTGTTTGGGGTAAAGAAACGCTCAAAGTCAGAATTTACACGGTATTACCATAAGCCTGCAAGTAAATCAAATCTCCACTACTAATTAGAACAAAATGCATAAATCAAAAGGGTCTTTTATTGGTTGTAACGGGGCTTAGGTAAAGGTGGGGAAAAGGCTAAAAATATGGCTAAAAATTCAAGGCAAAGAACTAACAAATAATAATCTCAACTCCATCAAAACATTAAGCACAACAAGATAAAAAGATGACATATCAAACAACAAATTTCTTGTCGAAATGCATTTTTTTCTTTTTCACACTTTTATTGTTTTGTTTTCCATTTTTTTTCTTTCATGTCTTTTTTTTTCTCTCTTTTTCTTTCGAACAGCTTTTTTTTCTTTTTTTGAACTATTGTTTTTTTTCTTTTTTCTTTCATTTAACATTTTTTTCGATGGAGAGTACAACGGTAAAATTATTCACTTGCCCTGAAAAAGGTAGAAAAGAGGGATAAAATAAAAAGGCTCGGGTTTATGAATATGGTGAAAACAAAGAAAAGTGAATAGGCTCAAAAGTGGTTAACTAAGGGGAAAATGTATGGGTAGACAATTTAGTGGGGAAACGGAATGGTTAATCCTAAGGTGCCTAAATCATCTTTAAGCATCATGTTCATGTGTAATCTCGACAGTATTTAACATGCAGGTTCTAGAATACCAATGTCAAATTCGATACACTCAATCCAACAAAATGAGAGCGAAAATAATATGCTCGTAAAGGCTCAAATCTCACCAAATTATTTCATGCATTGAGCTAATCACATTTCAACCAATAAAATCATGGAATATCACAAAAATAATAACTTATCACAATTCATGCTATTCACTATCAAGAACATCCTAACCTAAACAATTATGTGTTCCAAAACAAGCATAGCATTCCAAAAAAATATTCAACAAGACAAAAATTTCAATGAAATTTCTGACAAATTCAATCAATACATACTAGCATCGAAACATAAAGATAAGCAAGGTGAAATTCAATGCTACACTCTACTCCCCCTCACTTAAAGCGTTTTGCCTCAAAACGAAAACTAAAGTGCAAGAGAAGGAATAGAGTACTCCCCAGATTTCATGTCGGTTTTGTTAACGTGCGCCGTTTAATTAAACGGTGCGAACGACTGGGGCATTATTTGTTTCTACTTTGTTCGACTGTTCACTGCTCAGTAGTCTCCAAAATTAGCACTATTCGAATCATAATTTCGTAAATCTTCGTCGTTCAAGTTTGAATAAAAAAATTTGATTCCTGCAAAATAAAAATAAAATAAAACATGCTCGATCGAAAAGAAAAAAATGTAATGGAATTAAAAACAATGGGTTACCTCCCATTAAGCACTTTTGTTTAACGTCGTTAGCTCGACGACCTGGTTCAGACTACAGGTTCTTCTAAGTTGATATCTTCAACCAAGAAAAATTCGCTATTCGCATAATACGGTTTAATTCTGTGTCCATTTACTTTAAACCGAGTGCCCGAATTGCCTTCAATTTTGACTACGCTATGAGGAAATATTCCAGTTACCGTATAAGGTCCGTTCCATTTTGATCAAAGTTTACCTGCAAAAAGTTTCAATTTTGAGTTAAAAAGAAGAACTTTTTGTCCGATAGAAAAAGATTTAGAAACAATCTTTCGATCATGAAATTCTTTAGTTTTGTCCTTATATATCTTGGTGTTGTCGTAAGCATCTCTCTGGATTTCCTCAAGCTCTTGTATATGTAGCTTTCGTGTTTCGCCAACTGCTTCTAACTCCATATTGCAATATTTTATGGCCCAATATGCCTTGTGTTCTAGCTCGACAGGTAAATGGCACGACTTACCGAACATAAGGCGATATGGAGACATGTCGATAGGTCATTTATATGCGGTCCGATAAGCCCACAAAGCGTCAATTAATTTCAAGCTCCAATCCTTGCGATTTCGCTTAACTATTTTCTCAAGAATCATCTTTATTTCTCGGTTTAAAACTTTCGCTTGTCCGTTCATTTGCGGATGATAGGCCGTGGCAATTCTATGATTCACTCCATGTTTTTTCATAAGCACATCAATCACCCGGTTGATGAAGTGTGTGTCGCGGTCTCTTATTATCGCTCTCGGTGTGCCAAACCTGGAAAAAATACAATTCTTTAGAAATTAAATAGTAGTTTTAGCATTGTTGTTTCGAGTGGCTTTAGCTTCTACCCACTTCGAAACATAATCAACCGCAAGGATTATATAACAGTTTACGAAAGAATAAACAAATGGACCCATATAATCAAGTCCTCAAACATCAAATATTTCGTATATATGTATAGGATTAAGGGGCATTTTATTTCTTCGACTCAATTTACCTGGACGTTGACAATTATCCCAAGATTTGCAAAACAAGTAAGCATCACGGAAAATATGAGGCCAAAAGAATCCGCATTCCAAAATTTTATGAGCGGTTCGCTTCGGTCCAAAGTGTCCACCACACGAATGTGAATGACAAAAATTCAAAATTGAGCTTACCTCGCTTTAGGGAACACACCGTCGAATTACTTAGTCTGAACAATGCTTCCAGAGATATGGGTCATCCCAAATGAAGAAGCGAGATTCTCTCTTTATGCTGTTTACTTCGGCTCTCGTTAAATCAGATGGCAATTTACCTGTAGCTAAGTAATTAACTATATCGGCAAACCAAGGTATTAACTTATGGGCCATCATCAAGCTTTCCTCCGAGAATTCTTCACGAATGGGAGGATCAACTGTAGTGATTGGAAGCCGACTTAAGTGATCAGCCACTAAGTTCTCACATCCTTTCTTGTCCTTGATTTCCAAATCAAATTCTTAGAGGAGTAAGATCCAACGGATTAGTCGTGGTTTTGCCTCTTTTTTGTTGAGCAAGTAATTCAAGGCTGCATGATCAGAGAAAACAACAACTTTAGTGCCAAGAAGATATGATCTAAATTTATCTAATGCAAAAATAATAGCGAATAATTCTTTCTCGGTAGTCGAATAATTCCGTTGTGCGGAATCTAAGGTACGGGACGCATAAGTGATAACGTGAGGCTATTTCCCGATCTTTTGCCCGAGCACAGCTCTAACACTTCCATCCGAAGCATCACACATAACTTCAAAGGGAAAGTCCCAATTTGGCGGTTGGACCATGGGTGCCGAAACCAACTTTTCCTTTAATATGTCGAATGATTCTTGGCATTGTTGGTCGAAATTAAAGATTTTATCCTTCTGTAAGAGCTCGCACAATGGTTGTGCGACCTTAGAGAAGTCCTTAATGAATCTACGGTAAAAACCTGCATGACCAAGGAAAGAACGAATTTCCCTCACCGTAGTGGGGTAAGGAAGTGAACGTATTATATCGGTTTTTGCCTTATCTACCGCAATTCCTTTAGATGAAACAATATGTCCTAGAGTTAAACCTTTATCAACCATAAAGTAACACTTTTCATAATTCAAAACAAGGTTAAATTCTAGGCATCGACACAACACATTTTTCAAGTTTAATAGACACTCATCAAATGAATTACCGTAAACAGTGAAGTCGTCCATGAAGACTTCAATACCTTTCTCAATAAAATCAGAAAAAACACTAATCATACACCTTTGGAATGTGGCAGGTGCATTGCAGAGTCCGAAAGGCATGCGTCGGTAAGCGAAGGTGCTGAAGGGACATGTAAACGTTGTCTTTTCTTGATCTTCTGGTACTACTGGAATCTGGAAGAAACCTGAAAATCCATCAAGACAACAATAGTGAGATTTACCGGCTAATCGTTCTATTATCTGATCTATGAATTGAAGAGGAAAATGATCTTTTCGAGTTAAAGAATTCAACTTCCTGTGATACAGACTCTCCATCCATTCTGAACTCGTGTTGGTACAAGTTCTCCGTCAGAATTTTCAACCACATTAACTCCTATTTTTTAAGAACTACGTGTATCGGACTTACCCATTTGCTATCTGAAATTGGATAAATAATATCTGCATCTAGGAGTTTTTGTATCTCATTTTTTAGCACTTCCACCATTGGTGGATTTAGTCGGCGTTACTTTCACGTGTTGGTTTTGTGTCTTCTTCGGTTTTAATTTTATGCATGTAAATGGATGGACTCAACCCTTTTATATCAGTGATGGTCCATCCTATGGCCTCCTTGTAATGGCGCAAAACAGTGATTAAGTCCTTTTTCTCCTTATCTGATAACTTTTTTGATATAATTACTGGTAGAATGTTATTTTCTCCAAGGAATGCGTATTTCAAATGATCAGGCAATGGTTTTAGTTCAAATTCGGGTGCCTGCAAAACAGAAGGCAAGACTTTGGGCTTAGAAGAAATCAAATTCAACTCGGTATGATCAGAACTCATGTTTTCATCATGTTCCTCCAGCTCCCTGCATATATCAAAGGAAAAAATAGTCCTTAAAAATTCATCAGCCAAAGGATCAATTAAATCAACAGAATTTAAACCTTCCACTTTATCAGGATATCGCATTGCCTTATATACGTCAAATTTAACAACCTCACCATCGAATTCCATAGTTAATATTCTGCTTCTCACGTCAATTTTTTTATTTGCAGTGCTTAGGAAAGGGCGCCCCAAAAGGATATCGGATGATGTGCTCGTGCGATCATTCTCCATGTCGATTATATAAAAATCGGTGGGAAATATCAAGTCGCTTACCTCCACCAATACATTCTCTAAAAGTCCTTCTGGATAGATCACCGACTTGTCGGCAAGTTTTATCAAAATATTTGTATCCTTCAAAGGATCGTTAGTAACCATTTTATAAACAGATAGAGGCATTACATTAATTGATGCACCAAGAACACACATTGCTCGTTTTATCTCAACCATACCAATTTTACAAGGGATTGCGAACATACCTTGGTCTTTAATTTAGGTGGTAACTTTCATTGGAAAACGGCTGAGACGTTCGCTCATAAGTTCACTTTCTCGACTCCGGTAAGCTTTCTTTTGGTCGTGCAAAGATCCTTTAAAAATAGGGCATACCTTGGAACCTTCTGAATAACCTCAAGAAGAGGTATGTTAACTTCCACCTTCCGAAGTACGTCTAATATTTCCTTTTCCTCAGCTTTTTTGTCCTTTTTAACTAACCTTGATGGAAAAGGTGGTGGCACATCGTAGGGGGATGGCGTTGGGTTGTCTATTTAATCTTCGTTATTCTCTTTTTGGGACCCTGAATCATAAGTCTTTTTCTCCTTTTGGGTTGCTTCGTTTGATGGAACATGTGGTACCACTACTGTACTGCTCCGAAGAGTGATGGCGCTGACGTTCCCTCTTTGGTTTACTTCAGTTTGAGATGGAAGTTTACCTCGTGATTCCAAGCGACCTACGGTTTGAGCCAGTTGGCTCATTTGCTTGTTTATCTCTTGTAAGTGGGCTTCAGTATGATTCTGGAATTTTTCCTGGGATAGTGCTAACCTCTCGACAATTGTTTCTAATGATTTCTTTTGTGGCTGTTGTTGTAGTGGAGGTGCTCTCGGTTGAAAGCCTTGATTTGGTCTTGAGTTTTGAACATAGCTAAAATTCGGATGATCCATCCATCCTAGGTTGTATGTATTGTCGTAGGGATTATAAGCTCTTTGGGGAGGTCCCGAAAAATCCCCGATTACATTGACTTGAGATGCTGCGTCATCTTGAATCAGTGGACAACCGTCTGTCGGATGATCAGGTAATGCACATATTCCACATAATTGGTTTTTCCTATATTTCCTACAACAAGAGAGTTTACGACTTCAGTTAACTTGTCTATTTTATTTTCTAAGGAAGATGAAATTATCTCATGAACCCTTCAAGAAGGTTCATTATTTGTGCGAAACTGTTGGGAGTTTGCAGCCATCGTCGATATTAAGTGCCTTGCCTCGGTGGGAGTCATATTCACTAAGGCTCTGCCGCTGGCAGCGTCGATCATCTTCATTTCCAGGGGAGATAATCCTTCATAAAAGTGTTGAAGGAGTGTTTGTTCAGTTAACCCGTGTTATGGGCAACTAGAACATAACTTCTTAAACCGCTCTCAGTAGTCGTAAAGTGACTCTCCATCAAGCTGTTTGATTCCGAGTATTTTTCTTTGCAGTTCACTTACTTTTTCCGCAGGGAAAAAACTGTCAAGAAAAAGATGAGTCATTTGAGCCCACGTAGTAATAGAATTGGGAGGAAGATAAAATAACCACTCCTTAGCCGAATCGTCTAAGGAAAAAGGAAAATCTCTAAGTTTTATTTGGTCCTCGGTTACTCCCTGTAACGTTATGCTGGAGCAGACCATGTGAAATTCCTTGAGATGTTTGTGTGGATCATCGTTTGGCAATCCGCGGAATGTAGGGATGAGATGAATAAGGCCAGTTTTCAACTGTTATGGAGTTTCACCTTGGGGAAAATCAATGCTCAAAGGCACTTATTCAGTAGGTGCCTCGGCTAACTCTCGAATAGTATGTTCGGCCATCGGATTTGTATTACCTGAATTTGATTCTTCTTCTGGGTTTGTTTGTTGTCTCTTTCTTTCCCAAAGTGTCTGTGCGTAGAGTCTCCTAGCTTTATCTTCGATTTCCGGGTCGTACTCCACTAATGTGCCTGGATTAGTCCTGGTCATAAATCAAAAGCAAACAAAAATTAGTAACTTTGGTGAAGTCCCCGGCAACGGAGCCAATTTTACAACTTTCGTTTCGGTGTCAAAATAAATTCCTTATTCTCAATCAATAAATAAAGGAAATTTGCAGTATATAGAAATAAGGTTCGATTACACAGGGACTTAGAAAATTCTGAATTTTTGTCTGAATTATTTATGCCAGGCCTGAATATAGAAAATGGGGGGTTTTGGTGAAAAACAATTAAGTATATAAAAGCAATTAAGGTAAAAATAAGGTAATAAAGGTTGTAAATGAATACGGTAAAAGTAGCCTCAAGCTTCGCTTTGACTCAATTTCCTTATGATCATCGAATAAGGTTTTCTCTTTAGGATTCACGTCGGTTACTTTGTCTACAATGGCTATCCCCGTGACTCTATCTTGTATACCGAATACCCAAGGCAATCTTTGATTCCGGCTTCGATAATTGATTCTAACAACATCAATTGTCGTAGATCAATTACCGTTTAAGTTCATGGCGTCCGACTCGGATTGTTGCTTCGATAACCGTCAATTCCGATCTCAATTCTCTCTTGGCGAAGCTATCTCGCCAAGTGTGTTCCCAGGAAGTCGAATTGCTTTCTGTAAACCGAATCTTCCTCCCACACATTTAATCGCAACAACCCCTTGACCAAAGTCAATCTTTGATTTTGAAAACTGTTTTGATTTTGAAGAATAAGCGCAGAGATTGAGAGAAATATTCCGAAGATATTAAGGGACCGTTTTAATTCTCCCGTTGGAATTGAATCATCGTGACAGCTCTTGGCTTTTGAAAAGTTTAGCTAATCATGACAAAAGTCATATTTAGCATTTTGAAAACAAAGCTTGAAAATAAAAGAAAAAAAGGAAAAACTTGAAAAGTAAAAAGAGAAAACTTTAATAAAACTATAGAGAAAAGAAGAATGTAATTTGAGTGATGAGTTTAGGCTTACCCCAAGTGGGTATTTATAGCCTCTCAAAGCCTAAAGGATAAGCAAAGAAAATAATAAAATAATACAAAAGATAATTGTTTTTAAATTTAAATTCAAACTTAAACTAGTCTCCAAATGCAACTCTGCTCGTCAATCTTCCAGAAGGCGTGCGGAGGAAGTCTTCTAGAAACCGTCACTGATTGGACCTTCTAGAAACTGCCACGTCAGACCGCGTCATTCCCAGAGTCATGCCCATGTCTCCAGCCATGACCAAATAATAAAAAAAAATGCAGAATGCGCCCGTTTTGTCACTAATTCTGGAAAGTAAGGACCTGCACGAAAACAAACATAACACAACCAATTTAGCAGTAATAATTCCTCAAAACCGAAGAATTAAGGAGCAAAGATTAACGATTCTGAACACTCATCAATCCTTTATACTGATCCCAATATTCATACATTGATTCGTCATCAGCTTGATGAAAAGAAGCGATGTCGTTCCTCAGTTGGGTGTTCATGTTCGGAGGATTACACCGTATAAAAAACTTTTGCACAGATCAATGCAAGATTCCATTGAACCCGCTAGAACGCCACTCAACCAAGCCCTTGCTCGGTCACCCAGAGAATATGAAAATAACTTTAACTTTAATACATATTCGTGCTCTCTTTATTGACGGAAAGAGTTACACACCTCCAAGTAGTTATGAATATGTTGTCTGGCATCTTCATTTGGCATACCCCCAAATTGCCCTATAGAATTTAGCATATTGAACATGACAGGTTTGAGCTCAAAATGGGTTGCCTGAATCTCGGGTGCCACAATCCCAGGATTTAAGTCATCCAAGATAAAATTTAAGTGATCATGAATGGCACGAGGTCTAGCTACATTTCCAGCATTTGGAATTACCTCGGCATTCAGATCTTCCACATGACCAATGCCTTGATTTCCGATTTGATACATATTTGCATGTTGAGCAAGTCTTCTTTGCCTAAAACTCCTTTCGATCTCAAGTTCAATTGGTTCTAATGGCTCGTAAGAGTGTCTTCTGATTATACACCAAGAAAAACCTGAAAAAGATAAGGGAAATAAAATTTAAAACTATATATAAAAAAACAAGTAAACTAAAAATGTTATGACAAAACTAATTAACTTTTAGTTGCCAATCCCTAGCAACGGCACCAAAAACTTGTCCGCTAATTGTAACTACTATATATGATCGCGAAAATATATGCAACTGTACACAATCGAACAAGTAATACAATGATGAGTGAGTATCACATCCATAGGGATTGGAGGAAATTTATAAGTTTAGTCAAAGCAATTAACTACTTTACCTAAGTATAGTTAGTGATGGTATGTACAAATGAGAATATTGTGGCAAGATGAAATGGATGTTGTGGAAATGGTTTGATGGCAGTATATTAGCAAATGGAGATGTTATGGAAAAGTGGATGGAGATGTCATGACAAATTAAATTATGTTTAGTGTAATCAAATGAAAATGTAAAGGCAAAATCAATTGTAAATACTGGATTTGATTATCAGGACTTTAGACTCCTCACACAACAAGCTACTATGGGAATGAATGATAGGAGTCACTTAGGAGATTTAAGTCTACTTCTTAGGATGGTCTTACTTCTATGCCTTATCTGTCTGATAGAGTTTACTAAGGGTTCCCTATTATATCTCTAGTAAAGGGACTCGACAGGTTCAAGATACTATGGCAAACCTATTGGCGTTAGCAAGTGCAGGGATCCTATATGTCCCGATAACAGGATATGTCACGATAATACCTTTTAGGGGCAGTATTAACATCTTGATCAAGCACTACTCCTTTTAGTCGACTGAAATCCTAGCCTTGTCTCTAAGGTTGGATTAGGCCTAGTTACTACCTAAAACCCCTTGCTTATGTAGATCCTCCCTAGTTTCTCTCGAACACTAAGGATATGCTACTTAGCCATTCTCTCGAACACTAAGCAATCTCCTAAGGAATGGCTAATCTCATAGCTCCTACAACCTTAAGGCATTAAACATTATAAACAAAACAGATAACAACATTAAAAAACAATCATCTATTAAAGCAAACTCAAATATCCACAAGGAACTCCCACCAAATAAGACTAGTTCATGGTGGGGTTTGAATGTTCCAAGTAATAAAACAAGAAATTCATTCATTCCATACAACCCAAATGATATAAATGAAATCAAAGAGAAAATGGAATGAGGAAAAGCCTTCGATGTGCACTGTAGGAGCTCCCCTTAGCCACCACGGACTGCCTCTGCTCGCTAGCTCTTCTCGGACGCCTAGCTCACCACTCCATCTAGCTTGTTAATGGAAGAATGCCACGAAAAATAAGATTGGTGAAAAATAGAGATACATTTTTCTCTCTGAATTTCTAGCTCAAGGCGGCGTGTGTAAAGTCTTCTCTCATTGTGGCTTCATCTCCTTTTTATAGGGGGAATAATCCTAAGAATTTGTGTTAAAATTCCTAGGATACCCCGAACATGTCTCCTTCACGTGAGGGGGTCAGCAGCTGTAGAAGTGGTCTCCTCCAAGTAACCGGGTGTGGACCAGATAGGATCAGACTGCAGCAGGGCGTAGCCCCCACAGCATCAGGCGTCCGAGGTGGTAGATGTCTCCTCTCGAGTGACTGGTGGTGGAGGGCACGTGAAGATAAGGACAGATGGCTCTTAAAAATATCTTATATCATCTTGTTCACTTTCAAAATGCCATCCGATTCGGCATTACATTCTACTCAGCAGTCTCATCATATCACGGCGCTTCCCTTTTTCTTATCCTTACTCCCAAATCCTGCACATCACCAAACAAGCACATTCTCCATAACACAACATCATTTACAAAATAAAATGCCACGATAAACATATTTCCATCACATGCAACTATATGCTCCTAAATGCATCTATATGATCCTATAGTAGCTCTTAGACAATCAATAACTTAAGTGAAAATGCCCTAAATATGGCCTTTTTATGTAGTTATCAAATATGACATAAATAATATAGATGATAATATAAGGAGGTTGCCAAGAATGACCCATACTCTGGATTACGTATTTGATCCCTACATCTCTGTCAGATATAAGATATATCCCATAATGTCTATTACGCATAACATGAGATAGAACATGTCTTCGTAAGTTCTTAAGGAATAATTCCCAAGAGTTTATATATTCCTTTTCTACTATTACGAAGGCAGTGAGAACAATTTTTCTATTTATATCTTGTGTAACTGCCAATAATTGTATTTATGTGTATATGTTGTACAACCAATTACCATCGATCTGAGTCATCGACTTGTAGTGGTAGAATGCATTAATGCCCTATAGAAATGTCTAAAATAGTCGGTAGAATTGTCATACACCTTATATGAAACAAATATTTTTGTACGCCGTTATAGTTTCCAGTTTTACAACAGTTCCTGGTATGTGTTTTTGCATCATTTTTAGGCGTGACCGTAACTCTTTGTACGATTCCTCCCATTGGCCATATAATTTTTGTTATGCACGATACTTTGCATACCATGTTTTATAGTAGTCAACTATGTAGTTGTATTGAGATGTAATTGCAATAATACAAATGACAATTGTTATACATGGATTTGCTTTGAATAGAGGAATGAATGCATCACAAATCATGTACACATCCAAGTTATGATGATCCTGATTGTGGCTACTGATAGTGCATGCATGAGGTTAGACGTATTTTATGTGCTTACATAGGTTGTTTGTAATCTTCAAAGATGATACACGAACCCTCCAATTACATCTATGGTTCTTGTGGACATATTCAGCAATATACTTATTTGTTGTTATTTCTTTCACAGTCGACGGAACTGAGTGATGTATATTGTAGTTCTTAATGGCAGCCACAGCGAGTTTTTTCTTCTTAAAAGTCGTTCTAATATAGAGTTCATTATCACCACATTGGTTGTATTGCTCAATCTATGGGGGGGAAATTGGAGCATTGAAGGCTTCCATATTAACCTTGTGAAGTGGGATGATGGTTGATAATAAGAAATAGGAGTTGCAGCATGTGGACATTGATAGATACAATATGTTTTTCGTTGTCCTGGACATCATCATCCCCTCCCACTGGAATATCAAGATCTTTGGGTTTTTCAAATAATGGGCTTACATTGTCACCATCGGGGTTGGTCTCCCTTACTGATTCTTTATCAGAATGATTCCCCTCAAATCAAAATAGTTTTATGTTATCGAATACAGAGATAGTAGGTCTATCAATTGTGCATCGATCACGAGATTGCTCAAAAATCGTATTACCAATATCAAAGTCGACTATACCAATACAAGAATGTATCCCCATAGATGTTGACACTAAATCCATACTAAAGATAAACGTTGAATATCGTCTAGATGAGAAATCATCGAATGAGTTAAATGCTTCATGGTCTGATGACCTTATGTCATGGTGAGAAGATAACACAGCCACGCCAATATTGTAAGGATTTTACATTGAATGTTGCATTGGTGGCAGGTTCAAGTTAAAGTCAAAGCTACCTACGCAAGAATGCCTTGGCATCAAAGACGATGATGCACCTAAGTCGTTATATGTACTGTGTATACTTAATAAGTTGAAGTCGTTTTATAAATTGGCTTTTAGAATCTGAACATTAGGATCGTAGTTAAATCTGCTAGTCTCCAATTTAGGACATTAGTAGCATCATCACCATCAGAAAAAATTGCATACAGCTCTAGGGGCCCTCCTAATGAACACTACAAGTAGGAATCCAACATCAATTCCATATCACTATTATCCGCAACGGTGTATATTAAGTAGGTTAATGGTTTTAACAATATCGATAATCAATACTTTAACGGTTTCATTTTTTCCGCGAGCATTTGGAACATTATTCTTCACTTCCTTAATCAACTTCTTATACATTCCTTGGCAACTTTATCATAACAATGTTTAAGGACTGAAAGACGACACCGAGAGATGTATCACCAATCATCTAGTCATCATAGCATACCAAAGTAGTAATAGTTCCTCTTTTTGACATATTTTTTAGAATACCTACGATCATCCAGAGAAAAGAACAAACATTAGATAAATTGTAATAACTTCAAACTATATAAGAACCAAGAAGTATCTCTTGTATAAACTTACAATTAAAACACTTATATGAAAGTGACGTATGTCAAAATAAGTTGTTTATCTTTGTTTTCCTTGTGCTTGCCTTCTATAGTTGGTTTGGTGATCTTCACTGCACTTATGCTTGACTTCTATGGTTGGTTGGTTGGTTTGCATTTATCTTTACTTTTCTTGTTCTTTTGTGGTTGGTTTGTTTAGAGTTCACTTTCAGTTTCTTTTTGCTTGCCTTTAATTAATTGAAAGCATGAACCTCATGTTTTATAGAGAGTGAGTTCCATCGAGATTCTTGATGTGTCAGGGACCTCACATGTTTTAAAGAGTGAGTTTCATCGAGATTCCTGATGTGGTAGCACCAATGTACGCCATTGATGTGACATATCAACTAGCCTCGCATTCATTAAGGCATGAGGTCTGTATAATTTTTTATAAAAAATCTATATTCCTCAAAATATTTATGTATCGAATCAAACAAACAATGGGTTTCAAAACTAGGGAATGGGATTTCAAAACCATAAGTGAGTTTTTAACATTGCTTCAGGGGTTTTGAAACCTCTATGAGGGGGTTTTGAAACTATAAATGATTTTTTAACACTGCCTCAGGGGGTTCAAAACCCCGCTAAGGGGAGTTTCGAAACCATAAGTATTTTTTATACTACATCAGGGGTTTTGAAACCCTTTTTAAGGGTTTTAAAACTATAAATGATTTTTTGACAGTGCCTCAGGGGTTTCAAAAACATAAGTTATTTTTTGAAACTGTCTCATTGGTTTCGAACCCCCCATAAAACCCTTTATAAACACTGTAATTTTACACAAACCTATTTGGAACCCAATTGTATAACCTCATAACAAACAAAAACCTGACGAATCTCTACCCTGAAGTTACGACGGCTCCTCCTCTTACCATAAATTCTCGTTCGTCCTCTCATTCCTCTTCATTTTATCTTCGCTCATTGTATTTTTTTCTTAACCCTAAAAATTTATTTTTCAATTTCAAACATTTTCTTGCATTTAAATTGAAATCTATGACTTCATAATGATTTTAAATGTCATTTTGCTTTAACTGAGTTATTTATTAGTATTAAATATACTTGTTTTATTTGTATGAGGTTGACCCAATTACCCAAATCTCTTAGAACCCTTGTTTTTAGCCTTGCCCACCAAGTGTTCATAAAAAGTCCAAAACAAAAATTTCCTTTATAAACACTTGTTTTCTCACTTCTAATGGCTCCCAAACTTCCTATCAAATGCACTAGGACTGCTCAAACTTCCAATCCTCAATCTTTTAATCCTCAATATTTTGAAAGTCTATGTTTTCCAAATCCTAAACCTCATTCTTGTTAGCATGCAGACTATATCACTCGTCCCATTCGACCCAAACGAAACTTTGATATGATTTTTCTTAGTTCGTGTGAATACAAATTTAGCTTTTATCGTACTCTTCTTGATTGGTATTGGATACATTTCATCTCAATTGAGTCTTCCATTCACCCTCAGCTTGTTCGAGCATTCTTTTGCAATGCTACTTTTCTTAAGGAAATTATTTCCAATAAGAATTTCGACATTAATTCTTTTCTTATGGGTTTTGAACTTGAACTTACTCTTAAATCCACTGCTATAGATTAAGGTATTCCTTATGATGGTTCTTGTAAAGAGGAAGTTTTTATTCCTTTTAAACCTATTATAAGTGGTAATCCTGCCACTCTTATTTTGAGCATCGTCTTTTATGCCACTTCATCTCTTGGTTTCTCCATCATTCAGATAATCATGCCACTTGGACTATTGGTGGCTTTATCATTTTTGCACAAAGAATTGTCCAAACATTGCCAAAATAATCTTTCTTGACTTAAAGAACACAATCGCCAAAGGAACAAATGCTACTATCTATTTACCTTATGCATGTAATCTTAGTCACATTTTTCGTACTCATTCCATTAATATTTCTTTTGATCCTCTCGTGTCCCTATCTAGTAAACTTGATTACACCTCGGTTAAGAAAATGGGCTTTATGTTTAAATATAAAAATTGGGTAAAGAAACATGATGTCATTGCTCCCGATAATGATCAGATCGCTCATGGAGTTAAAGCACCTGCTAATGTTGCTCTTCCTCGCCCTCCCGTCACTTTAGAGTCTTTTTACGATTACATGGCCCCTATCTTTGATCTAGTTCTTCATCATGTTAATACCTGCTTTGATGCCATGGTAGCTCGTATTGACCTTTTGGAGGCACGTTTTATGGGGTCGTTTCCTTCTTCGACTCCATATAAGGATTGATCATTTACAAACTTTAGATATTTTATTTTAGGTATTTATGTCATTTTTTAGTATTTTATTTTGGATATTTTGTTGAATATTTTATATGACATTTGATTACGATATTTAGCCATCTTTTTTGTTATTATTAGTTGTTCTTAGATTTATTGTCATTATTCTCTAATCTTGGCTTATCTCTTAGAACTAATTGATTTAAGATATGTTAATATCATTTTCTAATTACCATCTTTTTTTAATTACCATTTTTCTATTTTTTAAATATTAATAAAACTAATAATTATGATTTTTAAAATTAATTTTTTAATTACCATATTCTAATGTAGGATATTTTTATTAATTTTCATCTTTTTAATTAAGATTTTTTAATTTCTATAAAACACTAGGTCCATATAATAAATTTCACAATAAATTTAATTTCTCAGAGACCTCGCGTTTTGCATTAAATTTAGTTATCTGAAAAGTTCTTCTATGTCGGAAGGATCTCACGCCCTCTAGAACGTGAGGACTTTAAACGTTTTTTTGCACAACGCAAGGTATTTCAATGTGGGTCATTTTGAGGTCATTTTTTAAATAATTTTGGATGAAGTTATTTTGTAATAAATTAATAAAGAAAGTTTTTTTAATAAAATTGCCGTCACTTTTGTCCATCCACTCACATTGGCTCTGACCTTGACATTGATGGTCCATGTCTTTTTTTTTTATTTTTAGGTTTTGCTTTGACTAATCCGAATCGACTCGCGTATCACATCTGACTTTGGTTGGTAAGTCTTCTAATAGAAATTTTCTGCATACACAATGACTCAAACTTGAGACATTGCTTAAACAATATCATTCTACTTACCACTTAAACCCGTATGTGTCGGTATGGTATATATCTTTTAGCTTCTTATGGATTTCTAATAATTCAGAACTCTTCAGGTTTCCAGTAATATTCCTGGGACACGTGGCATAGCAAGAAAGCTTTTGATATGAAAAGATTGGGCTCTACCAATCCAATTACATAGGACGATGGCGTCATATCACCAATTCCGCAATGAGATTTGTCACACATTAGTTTTTATATTAATTTATGAGATTTTTCTAATATAATGAGTGATTATAAAATAGTATTTATTTATTATATTTTTTGATTAATTATTCATATTTTTTTTTAATAATCGATAATGTATATATTTTATTGATATAAATTATTCGAACTCAAGATCTCTAGAGATAGTAATACCCACTTTAACTACTAAAATTAGTTGATGTATTATAATTTAGGAAGTCTTCTAAACACAAATCATGAGCTTGATTTAAAATATGTAGTGTTGTTGGATGGCTCGGTTCTCTAGTCATAATAGAATTGTATCTTATAGATAAATATTTGTATATGTATTAAAAAAAATTCTAAATTCCCGGGTTTCAATTATATCTAACTTACTATGATTGAATTTTTTTCTCTTTTTCAAAATAATTTCAGTGTACATTATTTTTTAAATAGTTTGGATGATTATAAGATAATATATATGTTTAGAATTTTTTTAAACAATTTACAATGTATATATACTTTGCAGACATAGTTGGTCGAACCCAGAAACTCTAGAAAGGACAATATTTCTTTTTATCACTTAGGATACTTGACGAGTTCAGTGTATACAATTTTTAAAATACAGGTTTAGATCAAAATAGAACTAAAAAAAATACTCACATCAATATAATGTCTTATATTTGTAGGACTTACTGGGATAAAACACACACACACATTACACACTGAATATCTTACAAGGCCCAACCTACCAAAACTGATTATTTAGCTCCTATTTGGGCTTTTAATTGTTCCGAATTACGTTTTGGACTTAGTCCATCATAACCTTTATGTCGAGATAGTCCCCCAGAGGACAAAATATTTGTTTTAAAGGACGGGTAAGTAGGGTGAGTGTTCGATTGAGTCGAGTCGAGTTAAAAAATTTTGAGTTATTTGAGTTGACGAGTCTTATTTTACAACTTAGAGTTTACTTGAAATTTTTTCGAGACAAGTCGAATTTTCAAGTTTCTGTTTAAATTTAATTATAAATATTTTTAATATTATGATATTATTTGATTTAAATTTAAATGATTTTTTATAACCATATACAATACACATATATTTATTCATATTTTTCATATGTAATATACATATATGATACATGGAGACTCAACTCAAACTTGAAAATCAATCAAAAAATTATTAAAAATTTTTGAGTTATTCGAGTTGTATTTTACAACTATTTGAACTTGAATTTTTTTTCGAGTCAAGTCAAGTTTATGAAATTAAAACTCGAATTTAATTGGAGATAAGTTTTCACGAGTCGAGTCGAATTAAAAAAATCGATTTTTTTTAATCGGGTCGAGTTGTATTCACCCTTACAGGTAAGGCCTTTTTAGGGTTTTTAAAGAAGACAACATTTAATAACAGCGCAAGTGTTTTGTTACTATATTAATCACCGGTTGATTTTTTTGGTTGATCCTAATATTTCAAATTTCACTTTGAAGTTGTTTTGATCCCATGCTTTAGATTTTATAATTACTAATAAGTTTATGTATCGTTAATAAATTTGATGTCACATGATTAAAATTGTTTGATTTTAAAAACTTTTTAATAATATATTATAGTGATTTATTGACTATATATATATATAGTAGAGCGCAAGGCTCTTAATCTTGTGGTCGTGTGATCGAGTCTCACTGAGGCAATTCATAACGGAGGTCTTCCACGGAAGCTGATCTTAACCTGGTGTTGTGGGCAACCTACTACTCTACCTCTCCTTACCCTATTACATATGGGAATAGGATCAGCTAATTATTATATATATAAAGAAAGTATACATTGGTGGTTTGGTTAATGCCCCTGGTTGATGGGAACTCAAAATTCAGTACACATGTTGTGGGTAGTTGCTAGCCATTTTTCATGTATGGGACCTAACTATTTAATATTTTGTTGTTGTTATGGTCATCCAACCATAATATTTTTTTAGGTATAATGTTAAAATATCTCTGATATTTGATTAAATAATCACTTTAATTTTTATTTTTTAGAGTATTTTGGTCCCAACTTTTCATTTATGGACAAAAAAACCCTTTTATGGATGAAAATAATTAATCAACAAACGGTTAATGCATTAAAATATGGGGTTTTCCCTTAAAATAAAATATTATGAGGCCAAAATGCTCCAAGAAAAAATAAGATTAATCAGTGTTGGAACTCGACATTATCTTTTGGGAAACATTTTAAAAAAAAATTATATATATATTAATTAAAATATTTTAATAACTTTTTTCAATGAAAATTATATATCAAATGTATCATAATAATAAAAAATAAACTCTTATAAATTATGTATTCAATAAAAATTTTAAAGAAAAAAAATTCATATAGTCTTTTTTTGTTTACCCATAATTTCATATAACATGTAATGTATAAACATAAAAATATATCAATTTAAATTTATAATAAATTAGTATAATATACAAATTTAATAAATAAAATTCTAAAATTTAAATATCAATTTAATTTTACAATAAGTTCACATAATATACAAATTTAATCAATAAATTTTGAAATTTAATCAATAAATTTGAAATTTATATTTATATAATCAAGATATTTAGAATGTAACACCCAAATCTAATTTGACCCGAAAATCGATGGATTAAAGTATTATATGGAATCACCGAAGTAACTAATCCAATTTCTTTTTAAAACAACATCATAATACTCATTAAGATACCATCACTTGGAGTCATACATGAAAACATAAGTATTTAAATTTACCAAAGTGGAGAGCTCACGTTACATCTCAAAATAATACATATCAAACATTCAAAATAGAGTTATGACTCGAATATAAAAAGGTCTATGAATAACCTCTAAAATAAACTCAAGACGTACTTTAAGCCTTAAACAATCTGAAATGCAAGCTATGCGATAAGTTCCTCAACGATCCTCTTAAGAACCTACGCATAGAAACAAATTCTGAATGCTGAGCTCTCAAGCTCAATGCTACAATAATAACTATATTATACTACATGCTTTCAACATATGGCCATGCTAGCAAGTAAATACATAAGCATACAAGTACACTAATCACACATATTGAGGTAGACATCATGGTGGTCGGAGGGTTTTCTGCATCTCGAGACTCACAACCCTCTATCATACCTATAGTACCTTCAGGTATGTGAGATTTGAAATTTGTACGTTGAAAACATACATCCAATCAACTTACTCCCCGTAAGTACTCAAGGTATCTACGCCTAGCTAGCAACTAAAGTGCCTTGACAATAGTCGAGATATATTCTGATATTCTAATCAAACAATATGATCGTCATATTTACTAAAGTAATTCGGGTGTCCTTATTGTTTTTTGAGCTTCATACTAGGGCTAGTTTTATATTATCTTATATAATAAGATTATTAACTTTTTCTGAATTCATTAATTCAAACATTAGAAACTGAAATACTTCAAAGAAAAGATAAACGATAAAATAATCATTTATTCAAACATAGATACACGATAAAATAACCATTTATATAAACTTTAGAGATTAATTTTATAATTATTAATTTTTTCCGGTACGTTGAACCAAAATCCTGCCACAAACTCATCTTATCAAATCATAGCCCAATTAGGAGCCACCCCTTCATAATCAAACAATGAACATTTTTTTCATTTTAAATTAAAATATTTTTCACTTTAAAAACTGTATATTAAATTCTCTCTCTCTCACTGTCTCTCTCTCCTCAGATGGCCACCTCAGTTACTCACATAATATATAGCAGTTTCCCTCCCCGTTGTCAGCTTGTTCTTCAGACAAAAGTACAAAAAACAGTTTTTTTGGGTGAGAAACCCATAATTGAAAACTATAAACACCCATCATCTGTCTCTTCTGAAAAAAGTTCGAATCTGAGACAAGGAAAATGAAGGGGAGCCTGTATTCGAGAATTGTGAAGGAACAAGCAAAACACTTCATCCTCCACTTCAAAGGGTATTTTTTATACTTCTTTTTTATTTTTTTTGGTGGATTGTTAAAAATCATAGCTTTTTTGGGTCAATTTTGAAACTTTAGTTGTTTATTGCTCCAAATGGTTTGATGGGAAATTCTGACTGAAAAACTTGAACCTTTAGGGTATCTCTGTTTCTTTTACTTTTAAAAAGAAGTACGAGTTTCGACTTCAACCTCGTGCTTTCTAAAGATCAATTGTATGAACTTTATAGAACATTTCCCCCTTTATTTCAAGCACATAAAAGTTTTACTTTCTAAATCTTAAACCTTTATTTGCTGCAGTCTGCAGATTATAGGAAAAAGTGTCTAATTGCGGGGCATACATAGCTTTTTTCTAGAATTTTGACAAACACTAAGCTATCATAAAGATCAAAACTAGGCCACTTGTAATTCACTACCATTTTGTCATACGAAAATGAGGGATGGATTGCCTATTTCTTTTTTATTATGTTATTCTCTATTTAAGGTAGCATTCTCTATTCATTGAAGTTTTCTCTTTGTTTTAATTTGAGATTGTAAGTTGATTTGAGTTGGTAGTGTTTTGTTAGTTGTTACACTATACAAGCTAAAGAGACTAAGATATCTGCCATATTGAAGATTGACTAAAAAATTCAACTTTTGTTTTACACTTAATTATCTGATCCATTTTACAGTTTGGGGATTCAACCGAGATAACTGAGGAGACAACAGTCGGTCAGCACCAACATCGGGACAACCTTGTCTTAGTGTTAGGTATGGCTCATAAATATACCAGGGTTTTCTATTATAAATAGAGATGTAACCTAGACCTAAAATATCATTGAATAAAACTTCTAGCGCCGCCTAGGCACCGAGGACATAAGCACATTGTCGAACCTCGTAAAATTCTCGTGTTCTTTTATTTTCTTTACCCGTTTTCGTCAACAATTGGTATCAGATGTCATGAGCAAAATTCGAAGTCGCGAAATTCGATGGTCAGGGTAACTTCGGATTATGGAAAACGAGGGTTAATGATCTATTGGCGCAGCAAGGGATCTTGAAGGCTTTGCGACCTTCAAAGCCGGCGTCGATGGATGAGGAAGATTGGGAAGAATTGCAGCAACGAGCGGCAGGAACCATACGATTATGTTTGGCGGACAAGGTCATGTATCACGTCATGCATCTATCGTCTCCAGACGAAATTTGGAGGAAGTTGGAAAGTCAGTTTATGTCCAAATCCTTAACGACAAAACTGTATCTGAAGCAGCGGCTGTATGGGCTAAAGATGCAGGACGATCACGATTTGGTGCAACACGTGAATGTCTTCAATCAAATCGTTTCTGATCTGGCTCGGCTTGATGTGAAAATTGAGGATGAAGACAGAGCGATGATTCTGTTGTGTTTGTTGCCTCCCTCTTACGAACACATGGTGACTACTCTTACATATGGAAAAGAGACTATCAACGTTGAGGAGATTACTGCAGCCTTGTTGGCTCACAACTAGCAGAAGCAGAATGCAGGGGAAAGCTTACAAGCCGATAGCTTATATGTCAAGGGTAACCGAGATCGTGGATGGAAGCTAGAGAAGGCAGGGTCCGGGAAGCGGAATTCCAGATCCAAATCCAGGGATAAGAAGACAATTCACTGTTACAAGTGCAAGGAGGCGGGACATATGAAGCGAGACTGTCCGAAGTTGAAAAAGCAGACTGATTAGAAGCGTGATGGCTCATCCAAGTCTGTGAACGTGGTCGAGGATGATAATTCTGATTGCAGTGAGGGTGATATGCTTTCTATTTCAACGACACAATTGACGGATGCTTAGATTATTGATTCTGGATGTTCTTATCACATCACGCCAAATAGGGAATGGTTTTCGACATACAGACCGGTTAATTCTGGTTCGGTTTATTTGGGTGATGATCGATGTTGCAATATTGTTGGTATTGGTGATGTCAGAATTAAGATGCACGATGGCTCCGTTCGGACGTTGAGTGGTGTTCGACATATCACAGACTTGAAGAAGAATTTGATTTCCTTGGGCACTTTGCACAAGAATGGTTTTATCTCTAAGGCTGACGAGGATAGGGAAACCATTCGGATTGTTAAAGGAGCATTGACTGTGATGAAAGGCAAGATGACTGCAGGGAATATCTACAGATTGTTAGGGAGTATCGTTGCAGGTGGAGTTCACTCTGTTGAGTCCTGTGATGATACGACAAAATTGTGGCATATGTGCCTTGCTCATCTTAGTGAACGTGGTATGGCAGAATTACACAAGAGAAACTTGTTGCATGGTGTCAAAAGCTGTAAGCTCGATTTTTGCAAGTATTGTGTTCTTGGTAAACAGACTAAAGTCCGTTTTAAGACTGCGAAGCACACAACTCAAGGGATTCTTGATTATGTGCATTCTGATGTATGGGGGCCTTCCACGACATCGTCTTTGGGTGGATCTAGGTACTATGTTACTTTTATTGATGATTTTTCACGGAAAGTTTGGGTGTATTTTTTGAAACAGAAATCTGAAGTTTTTGAGAAGTTCAAGCTGTGGAAAGCTGAGGTAGAAAACCAAACAGGACGAAAAATCAAGTGTTTTCGGTCTGACAATGGTACGGAGTACACAGATTCACAGTTCCTACAATTCTGTAAGGAGCATGGGATTCAAAGGCATTTTACAGTGCGCAAGACACCACAACAGAATGGTGTTGCGGAACGAATGAACAGGTCATTGAATGAAAGAGCCAGATGTTTGCGGTTGAATGTGGGGCTTCCCAAACACTTCTGGGCTGAGGCTATTAACATAGCGTGTTACCTTATCAACAGATCGCCAAGGGCATCGCTGGCTGGGAAAGTTGCAGAAGAGGTATGGACTGGTCATGATGTTAGTTTTGATAACTTACGGATTTTTGGTTGTCCTGCTTATGTGCATGTACCTGCTGATGAGAGATCCAAACTTGATGCAAAATCGAAGGAGTGCATTTTTCTGGGTTACAAGAAAGGTGTCAAAGGATTCAAGTTCTGGGATCCAGTTGCGAAGAAAGTTGTGATTAGTAGAGATGTCGTTTTTGATGAACAGTCCATGTTGCAGCAGAAGCAAGACACGACAGTGGTGGATTTCGAGCAGTTTCCAGTTGAGAAACCAGAAACTTCTCAACCGACTTCTGGTAGTTCCACTACGGATGATTTGCAGGATTATAGTCTCGCCAGAGACAGGGTGAGACGGACGAATATAAAGCCTCCGAACAGATTGGGTTTTGAAGACTTGGTATCTTTTGCACTTATTGTTAGAAGTGATGATCCGGTTACTTTTCATGATGCCGTTACTAGTCAGGAAAACGAAAAGTGGATGGTAGCCATGGTTGAGGAGATGGAGTCTTTGAATCACAATCGCACATGGGAGTTAGTTCCCCTTCCTGAGGGTAAGAAGTCGATTGGTTGCAAATGGGTGTATAAGAAGAAACCAGCAGTAACAGAAAAAGAGGGGGAGAAGTTCAAGGCTCGTTTGGTAGCGAAGGGTTTTTCACAGCAGAAAGGAGTTGATTATGATGAAATCTTTTCTCCTGTGGTCAGACACACTTCAATCTGAGCAGTACTTGCATTGGTGGCTAGTTGGGATTTGCATTTAGAGCAGATGGATGTTAAAACTTCTTTTTTGCATTGTGATTTAGAGGAGTAGATCTACATGCGGCAACCTGAAGGTTTCACTCAACCTGGAAACGAGCATTTAGTTTGCAGATTGGGTGATTTGCAGGATTATAGTCTCGCCAGAGACAGGGTGAGACGGACGAATATAAAGCCTCCGAACAGATTGGGTTTTGAAGACTTGGTATCTTTTGCACTTATTGTTAGCAGTGATGATCCGGTTACTTTTCATGATGCCGTTACTAGTCAGGAAAACGAAAAGTGGATGGTAGCCATGGTTGAGGAGATGGAGTCTTTGAATCACAATCGCACATGGGAGTTAGTTCCCCTTCCTGAGGGTAAGAAGTCGATTGGTTGCAAATGGGTGTATAAGAAGAAACCAGCAGTAACAGAAAAAGAGGGGGAGAAGTTCAAGGCTCGTTTGGTAGCGAAGGGTTTTTCACAGCAGAAAGGAGTTGATTATGATGAAATCTTTTCTCCTGTGGTCAGACACACTTCAATCCGAGCAGTACTTGCATTGGTGGCTAGTTGGGATTTGCATTTAGAGCAGATGGATGTTAAAACTTCTTTTTTGCATGGTGATTTAGAGGAGCAGATCTACATGCGGCAACCTGAAGGTTTCACTCAACCTGGAAACGAGCATTTAGTTTGCAGATTGAAGAAATCTTTGTACGGGTTGAAACAGTCTCCGAGACAGTGGTATAAACGGTTTGACTCCTATATGATCAAGATTGGCTACAACCGATGTGAGTATGATTGTTGTGTCTATGTTAAGAGCCTTGATGATGGTTCTTTTATTTTTCTATTACTGTATGTTGATGATATGTTGATTGCTGCGAAGAACATGGATGATGTTATCGGTTTGAAAACTTTATTGAGTCAGGAATTTGATATGAAAGATTTAGGTGCTGTAAAGAAAATTCTTGGAATGGAAATTTACAGGGACAGAGACTCAAGGAAACTGCGGCTATCTCAACGGGGTTATGTTGAGAAAATGCTAGAAAGGTTTGCGATAAGCAGCGCGAAACTAGTTAGCACTCCATTGGCGAATCACTTTAAGCTCTCATCAGAACAGTGCCCTAAGACAGATAAGGAAGCTGAAGATATGGCAAAGGTTCCGTATTCTAATGCTGTTGGCTGCTTGATGTATGCGATAGTATGTACTCGTCCTGATTTAGCTCATGCTGTTAGTCAAGTTTGTAAGTACATGTCTAAACCTGGTAAGCAACATTGGGAAGCAGTCAAGTGGATCTTTCGGTACTTAAAGGGTACTGTGGGACATGGAATTGTTTTTGGGAGTCAGCGGGATAATCCTTTGGTTGTAGGATATGTAGATTCAGACTATGCAGGTGACTTGGATAATAGAAGATCTACGACAGGGTATGTCTTTACTCTTGGTGAAGGGCCTATTTGTTGGAAGTCTACTGTTCAATCTATTGTGGCTCTATCTACAACTGAAGCTGAGTACATGGCAGCGGCTGAAGCTGCAAAAGAAGCTTTATGGCTTACTGATTTAGTGAAGGAGTTGGGTGTTCAACAAGGTGGAGTTCAGTTGCTTTGTGATAATCAAAGTGCTATTCACTTGGCTAAGAATCAGGTGTATCGTGCTAGAACTAAACATATTGATGTAAGGTTCCACAAGATCAGAGAGTTGGTTGCATCTGGAGATGTTTTGTTTCAGAAGGTACATACTGATGAGAATGCCGCTGATATGTTCACCAAGCCAGTTACGACAGACAAGTTCAAGCATTGCTTGGACTTGTTGAATGTTTCGAGTTGTTAAAGAAGCAAGGTAACCCAACCCACATTGAAGTTTCCAAGGGGCAGGATATTCGCCAAGGTGGAGATTTGTTAGGTATGGCTCATAAATATACCAGGGTTTTCTATTATAAATAGAGATGTAACATAGACCTAAAATATCATTGAATAAAACTTCTAGCGCCGCCTAGGCACCGAAGACGTAAGCACATTGCCGAACCTCGTAAAATTCTCGTGTTCTTTTGTTTTCTTTACCCGTTTTCGTCAACACTTAGAGATACCACCAACAAGTCCAGGGGACGTGAGGGAGGAGTTCGTGAGAATAGACATGGCCTTAACTCTGGAAGCTACTCCTAAAAGAGTAAACTTTTCACCCATGCCTAGTCCTACTTTTTCCAGATTTGATGAGTCCCTGGTGCGCTCATCCCCGAAAAGTAAATCATCCTTGAAAAGTTTCCTTCCCAAGTTGAGTTTCAAATACCGCAACACTAATTTGGAGATTGAGAAGGCTGTCATCTTAGCACTGGGAGGCTCGTCAGCAGATATACAAGAAAAGCCTCGCATCCCGAAGACGTTTTCCCTCTCAAAGCTTTCCATACCAAGGTCAGAAAATACATCATCGTTTCCTGGTACTCCAACCACACATTCAAATCCAGAATCCATGCACGGCGGGCAGGTTATTAGCCTACTAAATTCTGCAGCAATTTTTGTACACATCAGCATCTATTCATTAGCTACTACATTCCTGATGTGTCACTCAGGATCCCTAACAACTATTTATGTTGTACACTTACGAAGCTGTCAATTCACCATGCTCGTTATATTCATTGGCATTTATATCTATAACTGATTCTTATATACTTTGATACCCAGTTAATTTATTGCTCCCGGATTTTCTGTGCTTGTAAATGTTTGCTGCATTTGCTAGTTTGAAGAGTTCCTTGACTTTGTACAGAACATAATCTGGGGAACTTAGAGTTTCTTTTAAGAGTTATGCTTGTGATTTTGAGAAATTTTGGTGTCAATATCTCTTCTAAGAATTACAGTTTTATTTTATGCTTATCGCCTCGATAATTTATTTGTCGCATGAACTTGCATTTCGACCTTTACCCCTGCAGTGTGTAATACTATTTCCCACTAGATTCTTACAGAAAGGCGGAGCTGCTGGACCACCCATCCATCGTTCACAGTCAGTGCCTGTCCTCATCAAAGATGGAAACATAATACAGTTGGATTCTTTAGGCACCGTATTTCGTGTAATTCCTACAACTCCACAAGCAGACGAGGGAACTGTTGTAACCAATGTTATTAAAACCGGACCGGACCGACCGGTTCGACCGGTTGAACCGTGAACCGGTGGTCTGTCCGGTTAACTCCCAAAACCGGATTAGCACAGAACCGGTAAAGAACCGGAAGAATCGGCTGAAAACCGGGGTGAACCGGCTGAAAACCGGCAAAACTGGTTTGAACCGCCGGTTCACTTTTTTTCTTTAAAAAAAATTAAACCAAACGACGTCGTTTGTTCAACGAGCCGAGTCAAATTCGAGTATTGCTGAGCTCGACTCGAACTCGAAAACTTTAAAAGTAAGCTCAACTCGACTCAAAAACTCACGAGCTAAAAATTATCAACTCGAAATATAATATTAAAACTTGAAATCGAAAAGGCTCGTACTCAAAAAAAAATTTAGAAGTTCGATTGAAGCCTAAAATTTGAGCTCAATTGAAGCGAAAGAATAATTCGCTTTGTGCTCACCAAAAGACTCCATGATTTTGAATGTCAAATTACCTATATTATTTATAGAAGTAAGTTGGGATGCTCTTCTATGTTTCTTAGCCATGTGAGATTGTTTTGTTCTCATATTTTTACTCTTTAAACTTTTGGGATACTCTTCTATGTTTCTTAGCCATGTGAGATTGTTTTTTTTAAAACAATTAAACCAAATGACATCATTTGTTATAATTTTTTTAAGCCCTAATTTTATTTTTTTGATTATAATTATATTTATTATTTAATATGTTTTACCTTAAATATTATGTTGTAGTTGATTTGAATTATTTTGTTTCACTTGATTTTATGGTTTTTCAGTTATACATGTTATGACTTGTGATAATTTTATACCTTTTAATATTGTAAACTTAAAAAAAGTGTTACATATATATTAATATTGCTTTGAATATTATGTAAAATTAAAAAAATATATTATTTTATATAAAATCCGGTTCAACTGCGGTTGAATCCGGTTGAACCAGTGAACCAGTACCTTTACCGGTTCAATGTTCGGTCCGGTTTTGAAAACATTGGTTGTAACAACATCAAACATAATTACCAAAAGTGATACTGGTAATTTTAATCTGCAGATCGTCTTTATTTGCACTTAGAAGTTAGATAGAATTAAACAAAGTGAGAAGGGCCATAATTTTAAGATCAGTAAGTTGACATATTAGAAGGCATCAGTTAAATGGGCCGATTCAGTTCAAATAGCGTAAACTTCAGAGAGGAAGAAATACCCTAAATTTTCGCTATTGATTTATTTTTTATGCTTGTGATAACCATCCTATGTCTTATGTTAGTCTTATTGTTCAGATGGAAACGATGATGGCGGTGAAGATATTCCCGAAGAAGAAGCTGTTTGTCGAATCTGCTTGATCGAACTAGGAGAAGGTGCTGAGACCCTCAAGATGGAATGTGGCTGCAAAGGAGAACTTGCACTTGCCCACCAAGAATGTGCTGTAAAATGGTTTAGCATCAAAGGTAACAAAACTTGTGACGTGTGCAAGCAAGAGGTCCGAAACCTACCTGTTACTCTTTTACGAGTTCAAAATGTTCAGGTTCATAACATGAGAGGAACTGGGTTAGACGCTCCTAGATACAGGCAAGTATACGGTGTCCATCTCTGCAGTTGGCTACAAATGATGAGTGTAATCTGTTTTACCTTCGTTTAAAACTCCCGGACGTAAAATACTAAATTACTTCTCAACAATGGACATTATGTATTTTATGCTTGCATTTCTCAGGGTCTGGCAGGATGTTCCCATCCTAGTCATTGTTAGCATGCTTGCTTACTTTTGTTTTCTCGAGCAGCTGCTGGTATGTTTAGTTAATACGGAAATCCTTCGTTCCTTTCGAGCTTTTTAGCTGTTCCTAAAGTCATTATATGCCCAGGTTTCGAAAATGAAGTCCGGTGCAATTGCCATCTCTCTTCCTTTCTCCTGTATATTGGGTCTCCTTGCATCCATGACATCAACAACAATGGGTAACTTTCTTTTGACAGGCTCGTTCCTGGGAATTTCATTATATGTCTTACTGACCTCATTTCTTTTTCCAGTGAGGAGAAAACACGTCTGGATTTATGCTACCGTTCAATTCGGACTGGTGGTTCTTTCGGCTCATCTTTTCTACTCATTGGTAAGAGGAATACTCTTCCTTGATAATGCCATGGTTTGAACAGCAAGAATTTAGTCGTCGTTTATTATAGCTAGCATTATTCGGATGTAGAACCTTACATAATTGAAAGTATATCCTCTTGTGATCTACAGCTCCACGTACCGGCTGTTCTCTCCATTCTTCTCTCTGCATTTGTCGGGTTTGGTAGCACGATGTGTGGAACCTCTGTTATTTACAAGATTTCAAGTGTCCGGAGAAGGTGGCGGGCCACTTAGTTCTCAAGAGGCACAGTGGCCGGATCAACCACCAGTAACGGTGCTGCAAACGGATCAGCCTTCTAATGAAACCGAAACGAGAGCTTTAGGAAGTGGGCATGGCAATTAAAGTAACATGTCCTATCGTGTGTACAAAATGGAAGCTTTCTGTTGTAGACATGCCATCTCATTTTAGTGATATTTAAATGGGCTTTTCTTTAATGGCGACCTTAGAGTTAAATCTCAATTGGACTGGAAAAATGGGCTTCATCTTTCAGCTATTTCATGGAAATGCAATAATCACAAAACGGAAACAGTTGCCTTATTCTTTTGCCCAAGGCTCATTCTTTTGATGTTTCTAAAATCTTCCAAATTCGTGTTGCTGAGCAGCTCCACGCATCGATGTCGGATGAGCTCGAGTTCGCCGATAAGGTTCCTCCCCCTTTTGATCGTTTTTTATTTTAATATTTTCATTTTTATTTTTTGTTCTTTCTTGAAATCTCATTGTCACTGGCTATTCAACGAGATCCGTGATGAATTAATTCCTATTTCTCCTAATTTTTCGATCTACCTTGTATTCATCCTATATTTATACAAAAAGTTGCTTCCATTGATTCGAAATAATTCAAAATAATGGCAACGATAGTAATTTGTATTGTTTATATATTGTTTATTCGAGGATTAATTTTAGACAGTTATGTCTCCATTGATTTCTTTTGCTGAAGATAAGCTGAGAAGTCGAATTCGAATGTTCATCAAATCAATCTAGATTGGCTGTCCCTTGTTCCATATGTAATGGGGTGAGAGGGAGGTGAGATAATAAGCTGCCCCCAATACCAACACCAGGTTGAGAACAACTTTCGTAGAAAACTTCCGAATTATGAAATGCCCTCCGTGGGACTCGATCCCACGATCTCAAGGTTAAGAATCTTGTGCTCTACCAACTGAGCTGGATAGTCATCTCATCAAATCAATCTAGATTGATTATTCGAATCCCATTCACAAATTTATACCTCAAAATATCTTCTCCTGCGCGGTTTGTTAAGCATATTGGTCTGTCAAAATAGAATGTCCCCAACAATTTATTTTTCAAGTGATCTTTACTATCAGCATTCTGTAGCATAGCAAATATGTTGTTTCTATACATGGGTGAGGTATTTCTTTTTGGCCTTTATGATCGTTAACCATCTCGAATAAGTTTATGGTGTCTTGATAGAAACGTTGTGTGATTATTTACTACTAATCCTACAGAATGATAGATTTTTTTCGTCCGAAGCAATGCGCTATGCACATATTTACTGTTTGTGCTACTCGGACTATTCGTATTGCTAAAGTTCCGATGTGCGACATATTCGGATAGGGTATGGTGGTGGTCCAAGTACATGATGAACATTTAGCAGGTAGTTGTGTGTCTGTATTAGATGTTTACTTGGTTGTAGTAATTTAGTTTCTGTTGATGCAATAGAGAAACAAGATCATCTACGAAACCGAAGCCAAAGGGTTCAACCCTGGATTGATAGTGCTGCTCGTTGTTGGGGGACTAGTGCTGATGTTCCTTGTGGGGAACTATGTCCTTTACTCGTACGCACAGAAGACACTTCTTCCTAGAAAAAGGAAGCCCGTATCCAAGAAGAAGATGAAGCGGGAGAGACTGACGCAAGGAGTCTCCGCACCAGGCGAGTAGGAATGCGAGGTTTGGTATTCGTTTAGTTGCGATAAGCCATCGGCGACCCTTGTGAACTATTTAGAGGACTGTAGGCAACTGAAATAATAGGCTACTGGGTGTTTCAGAGGTATTTTCTTTTCTCTGTTTAGAAAGTCGTATAGTAGTGTTGATGCTTCGGATTCTCGGAATGCATGGCATGTGGAAAAATAAAGTTTTTCATCTTTATCATTTCAAAAGGAAACCATTAGAATCCAATTGTTTACCATGGTGTACCTTTGAGAGGTCCACCTCCCTTTTGCTAAATGAAAGTAGAAAATGGTGCATTAAATTATGATATTTCTAATGACCTTTGAATTCTTTTATTAAATATATTTATAAATATATATTATATAAATAATAATTTTAATTACTGAAATCCAGCTTAAATTTAATTAACTGGTTGAATTGGTCAAATTATGTTGATTCGGTTAAATCGATTTTATTATCAATCAGTTTGATTTTGTAGATTATGATAAAGTCAATTTGTTAAATTACAGTTCAAATGATTTACTCTCTTAAGAGCTAAATATATGGGATGTCTCAAGTGCGGCCGCCTTAATATACGGTTAAGAAAATACGTTATCGAAAATGTTAATATTTTTTTAACATTTTTAGTAAAACGCTACCTAAAACATTATTTTTTTTCTACTGAAAATGTTAATATTAGGCGCTATCTAAAATGTTTAACATTTATGGTAAAATGGTACCTAAAATATTATTTTTTTTACCAAAAATATTAATATTGGGTTGTACTAAAAATTAGTTAGTGCCCAATATTAACATTCCCTATAAAAAAAATAATGTTTTAGGTAATGCTTTACTGAAAATTTTAAAAAAAATATTAATATTTCCTGTAAGATCTTTCCTTAACCGTAAAATAAGGCTGATGTATAGAAGAACTACCCAAATCATGAGTACTTCCTATACAGACAACTACTTGCAGTTTAAACACGGACTAGTCAAGGTAATTAGAGACTCGGGTAGGACAAAACATTTCTCATTTTCATTACTTTTGTATATAACAAGAAGGAATAAAATTAAGTGTTCATTTGGTTCATAGAAAAAAATAATTATATAGGGGAACAATTTTTCTAGAATTGTATTTTCACGTTTAATTCACAGAAAAGATTATTATTAGAGAATAATCATTTCTCATCAATAACATTTTTTTAATTAAAATGGTGAGAATATTATTAATTCCAAAATTTTAGTTATTAGATAATTTTCACTACTTCGGGACAAGAAGACTCCTAGACTAATGGATTATTTTTATAATGTTCTTTCTCAATTCTTAATTTTTTTACACTTTACTCAAATTTATACACATAATAATTATATACAAAGTTTAATTTAGTAAAATATTAATAAATTTGAGTATTTAAAATTATTTGTATTTTTAATATTCAATATATTAATTATTTATAATTTTATGAGGTCAAAAATAATATTATTGTAAAAATGTAATTATTTAAAATAATAACTAACTTTAAGTTATTAAAATAGATCTTATGTATTGAAAAGTAATATCTTTGCCCACTCGAGACCATAATATTATTTTTTATATTATATTATATTTTATATAAATAAATATGATACTCTTTAAAATTATTTTAAAATATAAGTTTAATATACTAATTATATAAAGACAAAAATATTTTAGAAAAGAGCTCCTTAATTTTAAGAATTTGCAGTGGTTAGGTTTTAGTGAATGAATGAAGCTGTGCAGTCGCCCGGTGGGCGGTGGTAGATGCAGTGGTTTCAACGTCGCTAGAAAGGCCATGATCTACTATAGTAGATGATCCTTTAAGGGCTTTGAAGAAGGCTAAGGCTGATGTTGGTATTGAAGATTCTAGGGTTTCTGATGGGATGGACATGCATGTTGTGAATGATGTTGCACCCTTTGTTCCTGATCTTAACATGGAGATTGTGGGCCAGGATATGGGACAGGGTTTGGGAAATCCTTTACACAAGAATGTGAATATTGCTAGTGGCAATGTGAAATCGTATGCGGCTACTTTAGTGGGAGATGACACCTCAAATCGGCCACCGTTTCAAGATTTAACTGATAAAGTAGTGATTCAAGACGACCATGTCGTTATTAATAGGAGTATTGCATATCCTGTTATACAATTCTCTAATCGGGTTCATGACTCTATTGATTATAATATGAGGAAATCGGTTATTGTTCGTTTGTTGGGAAAATCGATTGTCTATAGAGTGCTTTGGCATAAAATTAATATTCTTTGGCAACCACGAGAGCGATTCCAATTAATTGAACTTGATAATGAGTATTTTCTGGTACGTTTTGAATTGGAGAATGATTATACGGAGATTTTGATTGAAGGACCTGATCGAGGGATTTTGACTGAAGGACCTGATCGTGTGTAAATGTGTGTGTTGTGGTACGTAAATCTGTGCAAATATACACAATCGATGCAAGTAATATAGAAGTGAGTGAGTATCGTCTCCATGGGGATTAGAGGGCTTTTAAAATATTGCTACAGCTAGGAATAGGTGTCACTAACTAATCCTAAATTTTTAAGTCTAAAGATATAAACAAATGAGAAATGTGCTACAACATATGGTATGATCAGATGGAAAAAGTTTGCTAAGGCAAGAAATGTATGAAGTGAAGTGAGCAGATAATTTTTGTCGTGGCAAAAAATATGAAAGAGTAAACAAATAAAAATTGTTAAGGCAAAAATTAATTGCAAGAGTAAGTAAATAAAAGTTTCTAAGTAGAAAAATGTTTGAACACTGGAAATAGACTGGCAATCTCACACAAACAAGGTTCTAATGGAGTAATTGGCTGGATTTGCTACAGAGAAATTATTTTATACCTAGGATGATCTAAGTACACTATGTCTATGCTTCCCGACATGATTTACTAGAAGTGTTCCTAGGCTATCTCTAGTAAGGAACCTGATAAAACTATTGTCAGGGCAATACCTCTCGGTGTAAACTATGACCCTAGCCTATCGATTAAGTACTGTCCCTTTTAGTAGATTGAAACCCTCATCTTATCTCTAAGGCAAATTAAAACCTCACCATCACGGATTAGTTCCTTTGTTCACGTAGATCTAACCTAACTTTCTCGATATTAGGTATCGACACTTAGAAAATGACTATCTCTCGAAAGCTCTTACAATAACTAAGCATGTTAGGCTATGGAAAATGGCAATCTCTCGAAAGCTCTTACAATAACTAAGCATGTTAGGCTATGGAAAATGGCAATCTCTCAAAAGCACGTATATTGCCACGACATAAAGTTAAAACAATGAACAAAACAACATTAAACATAAACATACTAAAAACATCCATTAACATGAAATAAAATATCAATAATAACAAATCCAACACCAAATAGATTAGTTCATGGTGTGGCTAAGTTCAAACAAGATAATCCTTAAAAACAAGCCCAAAAATATAATAAAATGGAAAGAAAATGAAAAGGAAACTCCTAAAACGGGGTTACTACTTTGATACCTAGACCATCACCATGACTGCTCCAGTGGGCTAGCCTCTCTCGAGGGCCTAACCGCTACCTCGACGAAGCTTAGTTATGGAGGTTACCACCAAAAAGGAATAAGGAAGAAGATAACGAAAATGGTGTTGCTGCCTCTAAAAGCTCAAAATATGGAAATTATAGGGATCCCTAAAAATATGGGCATCATTTTCTATTTATAGAGGGGCATTTCTAGGGTTTTCTTCCCTCGAAATTCCCTCATTTACCTTTGATTTCATGCCCAAAATATGACAACAAGATAGCTGGTTGTGGTTCCAAATTAGCAGTAGGGGTAGGGTTCACGTGAGGCTCATTGGATAGCTGATCGTGCGACGTCAGCTAATTTGTCTTGTACTGCGCCCAGAATTTCAAGAAAACTTTCCGCGACAAAAATTGTTCCTCACGGTCATCATCTTCAGTTCCTTTGGCCCTATTACAAAATTTTTCATGGCAAATAATTTCCTCCTCGGTCATTTCTTATCACATGCATCATCATAGCTAACACACAACCCTTCTCATAAGCAGCATCAATTTTATAAAGAAAAACTAGCCAAGATAAAACTTTTCCACCACATGCAATAAATGTCCTAAATGCAACTATATATAAATAAAAAGTTATGACAATGTATAACACCCCCAACTCGTATTCGACTCAAATACGAGTCTGACATGTCACATTACCCTTTTAAATCATGTACTTATTTAAAATAGAGGAAAAATTTAAACATACTAAATAATTTACATATATTAGCTAAAAAACTTTTACAAATTGTCCAATGCTTATACAATTTACTCTTTTAAATACATGCCAACACTACAAAATATAAAAAGGAAACCTACTGTAAAATTTTTTGATATGATCTTTTAAGTAGTTATGTGTTCTCCGTTGCTTATCTTCTCTTTAAAACTTCTCAGATACTACGTGTGAAACACTCACACGCTAAGTCACAGACTTAGTGAGACATGTAAACAATTAATAGAACTATAACTACTTAACAAATGCATGTACATATCATGCAATACAATGCTTATATACACATATAGATCATCATTAGCATACTTATCATTACTTATATTATTATCATTAATTCTTTTTTATCATATGAGCATGTACTTATCATTTCTATACACATCATAAAATACAAATATAATTTCACAAAAGAGCACACATAACATCATACCAAGTGGATTTCTTTATTCTCTTTAATGCCCATGTATACTTCTGAGAACTAAAGATATGTGAGTACATAGAGGTTGTGCACATATGCTGTCACCACAGCTCGTATAATTCTCACTAGGGGTACATAGGATTTGTTCCGAAGGACCACTTATAACACATATATCCCGAAGGACCACATATAACACATATATCCCAAAGGAACACTCCTTAAGGACCACATATATATTCCAATGGATCAAATAAGTGTATTGAAGTACCACATATATGTTCCAAGGGGTTACATATATGTCATGAAGGACCACGTAGAACCATCGACTCTTGGCATGCCAACTATACCTTAGCTCTCATAACACATCACATGGGCATTATCATTTATGTTATCACACATTCACATATTCATGTCAAATAGGCATATAAACTCATGGCTTCATATCACATATATCATGTAATATTCTCATATCTTCTTATCACATAGCTCATATCACATGTTCTTGTATTCGTATAAACATATAATCACATAGATTAATTTCACATATCTCTTGACATATGTCTTATCTCTTATGATCATATAGTCGTACAATTTATTATCACATAGCTCATAGTTATTTAATTTATCACATATACATGCATTCACATAAATCACATATAAGGATGCACTTAAACTCTAGACATATACATATACTTATATATATATATATATAAACATCATATCACTACATGCTTGTATCCTTGTACTCATATAATCTAATATCAGAATTAGACTTATCGTAAGTCTTATTCTTTAACCTAACTTACACTTAATATCATGTACTCACCTTGGTTAACTTGTCAATACCAATCTCTTGTTTTCTTCTCGAAATTCTTACTCTGATGGCCTATCCGAACTTTGCTTTCGATCGATATCTACACGAATATAATCTGATGAATATCGGGATTTGAATTACTTGACAAGATTCATATCAAAGCAGACTAAATAAAACACAAATTTCCACTTTCCAACTTAAGTAGTATCGGTACTACCAGCATAATACTGATACTTCTATGCTATGGTACCGATACCCCCCTCCGGTATAGAACCAATTTTAGATTCAATGTTTCCTAATATCGATACCCTCCATATCAATATCGATACTCCTAGTATCAATACAATCACTTCAATACCGATACTTCTTGAAGATTCTTACTATTTTTCCTGATGGTATCGATATTGTTCATGCAGTATCGATACCCCTTGTATAAATTTCTCATAAATTGCCTTGTAGTATCGGTACTAACTTAACCATTACCGATACTACTACCCAGACTATAGTTCCTTAAACCCAAAAATTTCAACACTTTACCCCAAACTCTACTTGTTTGCCTCTCCTCATGCCTTAAAACTTATCTATACATACTTAAACCCTCTTTTAACACTATAACACGTCATTATCTTCAATATCACACTATAACTCTTGAATTAAAGAATTTCACTAAACTTTCCATGTGTTCTATATTCATTTCTAATGCTTTAAACTTCTTAATCCTTCTAATGACAAGTCAAATTTATCTATAGAACTTCAAAAACCTCTTGATACAAACAATTCATTTCTACAACCTTTTTAAAATGTCCTTTCTAATTCTCTCTTCTTGATGTTTAAAGCTTATATAAGCTTTCTTTAAGCTTATATAACACCCAAAGAATCAAAACCAACTTAGAAATTAAAGAAAACAATAGCTCTAATCCATCTTACCTTTTAAATGAGATTAACGGGAAGAAGAAGAAGAATGAGACAAAAAGGATAAGCTTCCAGATAACTCCCTCACCCCATATGTTTATCTCTTAATAAAGAGATAAATATCCATTAAATGAAAAGACCACATTATCCTTCATATTTTCATTCCTTTTTATTTAATCCAATACCATAATATTTCACTTTAATCCTTAAACTTTTCAATTTTTCATAAATTGATCACCAAATTTCAAAAACTCTTATTTCAGTCCCTAACCCTGATTTTGGGATATTACACAATGCATTTTTAGATAATAAATAACTTAAGTAAAATACCCAAAATATAGTCTTTTTACGGAGTTATCACACCCCCAAACTTAAGCTATTATTTGTCCTCAAGCAGTGGATAATGATCAATAGAAAAATAATATGTTATGGAAAAGTCTAAATCAGGACGGTCAAGTGGTCTAAGATTTCAGCCCTCAGCAAAAAGTTTGACTTTAACATGCTACACTAATTGAGAAGTCAAGTACCTTTCCCGAGGCCAAGATCATTTGCAAGTGTATATGTGTGTGTGATTGTATCTAGTCTATGCTTAACGAAATTAGAAAGTCCATAAATTATTTTGTTTTGCCAAGGAATAAAATTAGTCATTAAGAACAAAATTACTCCTATTTATTCAACACTTAAACTTTTTGTTTTTTCAATTTTTTTAGCACTGCACAAGGGGAGTCAACTAATCACAACTACCATCCCATACTCTAGATGAATGGAAGCATATCTTCCATCCCCGAGATAGTAAGGCAGAGTCATCCCGTGACTGTTTTCATTCACTTATGTGCTAAGGTTGCCATTTATTCAAGGAGTTTCTAGGCAATGCAGTCACACAGAGAAGTGTTACTCTATAGTTATACTGAGGCATTTATTTGCAATTCAACACAATTCAAAATATTGAGGAGTTTAACTTAGCCTTTCAAACATTGATATAGGAGTTTAGTTCATTACCAGAATTTTATGCCAAGGCATGCAAAAGTTCTTTCATAAAAATTTTCTAAGTTCCTTAAGCATAGAAAACATACAATCGTGTTCAATGAGTCACAAAGAATCAAGTCTTAGAGTTGGTTCTATCATCCTCAACAGTCATGTACATTAATTTCTAGCCATGGTAAATATTATCATCGTCATGAATCATTAACATATTCCAAATGACTAACCTAATCCTAACTATTGCCATAACAAAAAAACTTTGCAACTAAACATTATCAATGCAAATGACTAAGTATGAACAATACATCCCCCAAACTTTAGGGACGCATTGTCCACAATTCATGAAAACTAAACTAAAGATGAAATGTAATGCAAGGTCATCTACTTTGATGGTGGTGGGGTTGTTTTACGCAAATTCCTCATGTGGAGAAGTCCAAACGTGATTAGTTGTCCTCTTCAGGCGATGCTTGGTCAGAGGTGTTACAATTTGCTGTGGCATTTTTGTAGATGGGTGGACATCATCAGCAATGTCATCGTTTGTGCAAACACCAATTGGGTCTTCTTTTTAAGTGGGTGCAACATCCATAGGGGCTTTACCTGTAACACCCCAATCCGTACCCGACCCGAATACGAGTTTGAGATGTCACATTGACTTTTTAAAACAATATTCGTATAAAATAACAAAACATTTGAACTTATTTAATAAAATACGATCATATATTGTTGAATTATATTTCATTATAACAAATTTAAAAAAATTTCCTCAACGGTATCTTACTCAACTTTTTAAACTCAAATTTTTACTTACACACATTACTATTCCTCTGTTCCAAAATCAAAAGTTGTAACTTTCTTTGTCTTATAAATTGATCACCAATATACTCATTCTTAAAGTTTTCTATTATTCTTTATCTTTTCTTAAATATATAAATCCTTATCTCCTTCACCACATTACATTACATAATCAATATATACAACTGTATCCAGATCCACTTCATATTTGGTTATCTTAGCCTAACAATATCTTATAATTCCAATACGTTTTCATTTCATAATCTTGTTAGCCAACGTTAACTTTTTTTCATCTATAATGCAAACCCCTTATCATATCCACACTCTTGCTTATACACAATACTATCTACAAGTCTACTGTTCCTTTTTACATATCACCTCTTCAATAAATCTTTCGTGCTATCATAAACATCACTTCATTACTTTAATTCTTTCATTACCTTTCATATCATTTATACTTATCCCTCTTTATCCTTTTAACTTTTCTATCAATCTTTTGTTTCCGTCAAACATACAAATCCTTTAACTTTAATACACTCACTATCACACTACTTTATTATTATTTCGTTAAATCAAAACGTAAACCTTCATCAAACTATTCATATATGTATTATTTCCAATCAAAATAATTCATCCTCTATTTCTTTCACTTATCAAACATTCATTCTCACTCATCCATAATACAATTCCTTTGGTTCGAATTCAACCATTCCATTTACCTTTGTCTTATAACTGATCACTGATATACATATTCTTAAACCATTCCTTGGTCTTTTAATATTCTCCAATTAACATCCACCTCTTTCACTTTATCTTGTCCATGCTATAAAGAAACTATTCTATTTCAGAACGATAAAGTTCCTTTAATACTATAATTTCCAATCCGTCTGAACCGATTGGCTTTATTCTCTGGTGGAGAATACAACTAATTCATATTTGGTTTAAAGTTGAAAACCAGAATCTCTACCTTTCTTTGATGGTTCTTAACTTTATTAAGCACTAATTTTCTTAATCATCTGATATTTTTGTTCTCCAATCCTTTCATTCTGAGCTCTCTCAAGAACTTTAACACGATTAACAATTTCTTGAAATGAGAACAAATTCAAAACCAGTAACACTCTTTTAATTTAAGGCGCAAGCCCTAAACAACCAATCATATGTATTCTTATTATTCTTCTTAATCAGAATCAACTCAGCAATAAATCTGCTTAACTTATTAAACTTATACTCATACACATGCACGTGTAATTCCCTTGCTTCAAGCTCGTATATTCTAGCTTCATTTGTCTTATAAACTGGTCATCGATGTACTTATTCTTGAACTCTTTTACAAATAATACCCACATCACTTGATCTTTTAACATTCTTATGGTGACATTTGTTCATCGTATTCTAACTTGCCCAAGTAGTAACAAAACTACTCAATTTAATTTCTCCACTTTGGATAATTGAACACCTGCTAGCATTATCTTCATATCATTTATCAAAATGTCTATAACAACAGAACCTTTCTCAAATTCACCCTTGAACTCGGGTGCTCTTAACTCTTTTAACTATTTCGATACATTCATTCTATGAGTTAAAGAAGTATAAAATTGAAAACACATCATAATATCATTTAACATCATGAAACATTCTCTAATCTTATACAGGCACTCCCTGAGGTGTTCGCTCTTCTCCCTGCCTGGCCAGGGCAGGTGATTGTTATTACCTTCAGTCTATTGCCTTGTGCTTCACTTTGGAAACTCTCATGATTATACACTTTAACTCTATTATCAAGACAACATACTCCTTACACTATCAAATCAGAAAATTTTTCACTTTGTGTTGGCATGTATACTTTTTAAAACACTTTTTATTTCGTTTTTAGCCTAGAATTGTCTAAACCGTAGCTCTGATACCATTAAATGTAACACCTCAACCCGTACCTGACCCGAATATGAGTCTGAGATATCACATTGACTTTTTTGAAATAATATTCGTATAAAATAACAAAACATTTGAACTTATATTAATAAAATACGATCATATATTGTTGAATTATATTTCATTATAACAAATTTAGAAAAAAATATGTCTTTATGAACAGTACTATACGGTATGTAAAGTACCGTGAACAGTAATGAACAACACCGTGAACATTAATAAACAATACCATAAACAGTAATGAACAATACCCTTGGTAAAATTTTTCCAGTTTGCTTCAGGGGTATCAATACCCCTGCTACAGGTACCAATACCCTACTACAATACTGCTATAGTAACTTTCAAAAAATATATAAAACTCATGAAAATTTAAACTTTTAACACTATAAAGTTCTCATTTGCATATATAGGTTTAAAATATTACAAAACTCAAGCATATGATTTTTCAAAACCAATTGGAATATATATTGGTTTCAAAACTTTATTTACATGCCAACCTCAATCAATATTACAAAATACAATCTATTCAATTCTTTTCTGATCTGATCTTTGGAAAAGAGAACTGACATGTCTTGCTTAACTTTTATCATTATTCCTCTTCTCGAAATCTACGCGTTAAACAATCACACGCTAAGTCGTTGACTTAGTGAGGCATATAAAACATATAATAAAACCATAAAACATTTCATATAACAAAATGTATACATGCATCTATACCATCATTATCCTATTATTAGCATTAATACCTTTTATCATATTATCATATACTTATCATTTATACACATCATATATCATTTCATAAAGAAATACACTTAACATCATATAATTCATGTAATATCATTCATATAACTCAAAACATATATCTTTTCATATAACCAATACATGAATCCTGTAATTTATTTCATATAACAAATCACATTCAGTATATTTGTTTAATATCTTTATTAGCCCATGTACACCCGTGAGAACTTAAGGTATGTGAGTACATTGAGGTTGTGCACTAATGTTGTCACCACAGCTTGTATAAGTCCCACTGAGTGGCATATGAAATTTGTCCCGAATGACCTATGTAACTGTCCATATGTTCCGAAAAACATAGGTAAACCATAACTGTCCATATGTCCCGAAAGACATAGGTAAACCCTCGACTCTTGGTATGCCAACTATACCACTAGCTCTCATCTCATATAACATGCGCATTATCATTTATACATTTTATATCACTTGTTATTTCTCTTCTGTCACATACCACATGTATGTGTAACTGTATTTCTCATATCATATCACATGTATTACAAGTATATGTATTCACGTAGATAGTTTCATATGACTTATATCATTTCTCATTTGTTCATGTAAACTCGCATGTCATATCATGTAACATATAACCACATATGTCTGTCTTATCTCATATCATAAAATTTGTTAGCTTATGTCATATCACATGTTTATATCATATAACTTATGTAATCACATACACTAATTATACCAGTTCACATAGCTTATCACACTAACACGCATTCACACAATTCATGTAACATATGCAATAATATATATATCACAAACACTCATGCCACATAAGCATCATATCAATCACAAATCGAATAATATTTTAGGAGTCACTTCTTACCACAGTAACTCCGTCACTGGCTCATCGAAAGCCAATGTTTGTTCAATAATGTAAGTACAAATTAAATTGCACTCACCTTAGCCTTGCTTGCTTTGACTTGATCCTAATTCTTTGATTGTTCCGAAACTTGTTTAGGCTTAATATCTACGTAAACATAATTTCCGAGATGATTATCAGAAGTCTAAACCTTATAACTTGATGTTAATAACTTAAGCTAGTTTAATGAACCAAAATTCTATTTTTCCTTTAGGGGGTATCGATACCTCCCCCTAGGGTATCGGTACCCCTATTGAAATCTGTAATTTTTCGTTCAAGAGGGTATCGACACCTATTAAATGGGTACCAATACTCTTTGCCCATAAATCACATTTTCAAGCCCGAAAATCATCAACTCTTCACTCAATTCTTCTTTTTTAAACCCCTATCATGTTATTAAACCAAACTACCATTACATAAACCAACTTATATCCATATAAACCATCTTTAACCTCATAATTCCTTTCTCCATATAGAATCAAGAATCATACTCAAATTTTCAATATGTTCTAATTTCAATTCTATCACTTCATATCTCTTAATTCCACTTTTGACAAGTCAAATTTGACTTTCACTTCTAATTATGAACTCTATTCCAAGATTTCATTCAAGAACTCAAAATCTTTAATCTTCCATAACTCCTTTATCTTTTGATTTTAAGATAACTTAAGTTTTCCTTAAGCTTAGTTATCGTCTAATGATCAAAACCCAAACCTTAAATCAACAAATAATCAATTAATTAGAAAACGTACCTTTGAGCTTGGAGATACGGGAGGAGGAGGAAGAAGAATGGAGAAGAGTTTGTAAATAACTCTCCCCCACCCCACGTGATTCATTCTTATCAAGGGGGAAAATATATTTCCTTGTCAAATGACCATTTTTCCCACCTTTAATAATTACTAAAAAATTTCAGGAAATATTTCCAAATAAATCATTGAACTATTCAACTATTCTACTTTAATCCCCGAATTTTGAAAGTTTACAATTTAGTCACTAACTCGGTATTGAGGATGTTACATTACCCTTGTCCACATGCTTGAGAGCCTGCTCTTCTAAAAAACCTAATATTTAAAGTAAATAAAGAAATAAAGAAAAGAAAAAACAAACACACAACAAAAAATAATTTTGTCATGACAAAAAAATTAAAAAGGGTTGAAGAGATGCAAACTCTAAAACATCCTGAATTGATAAGGCAGTTTTGTTGTATTCGATCAGAGCACCAGTATAGATGAAAATTCCCCACATATAATAATTCCAACTTCAAAATATTTTTCCCTGGCATTTCGTTTCTTCCATGTATGTTCTTCGTCCCTTGGCATCTATCGCAAGATTTATTGAAATCTTTGGTATCCTTGAAGAGTGTATGTCAATAGAACTCAGATTGTAGGACCCTTGAAGTAGTCATTGCTCCTCCAAAGTGCTCTCCACATGAAGCTGAATGGTAGTGGAATGAGATCTTTTTTTTGGTCATTGATGTCGTAGCATCTTTTAATCGTTTAGGCAATAAATTATTTGAAGAGGTAGGGGTCATCCCAATGACAGTAGCCACCATCATGTATGACCTTATTCTTTCCCTGGCTATTTAAGTAAGGAAGCAAAGTACCACTAACAAGAAAATTAACAATATCATCATACCACGAAAATATCGCGGTAAATAATAATTCTCATAAGGGAATTTTTTTTATCTCCATTTCATTCCTTAATTGTTTTAGAATTTCTAGCCTATATAGATAAATAGTTACTTGGGGTTTAGGATTAGTAAATTCATGAAATCCAAAGGTTCAAATTTCATACCTGGTCTAGCTATGAGTAAGCTAGAATGACTCATCTCCTTTGAAATATCATCGAGTTCCTCTTCGTCTTCTTCATCATCAGTGCATAAAAATTTACTGTGACAAAATTTTGCAGCTTCCTCTTCCATCATAGATTCCACATCTTGAAGCGATTGACACTCCAAAAAATCTTCAGTATATTTGATAGTGTTGAAGACATTGAAAATTACCCTCTTCTCATTCACTCATGTTGGTGGGGGTTTATCTTTTGTCGTGACAACTTTTTTCTTGTCTTCCTTGGTTGTACTCTTCAAACTTTTATCCTTGCTCTCCATGGAATATGAGTCTTCTTGCATTTTTGGATCTTCGTGCACAATCTCATGGCTAGGTTCTTCGAGCATCTCCCCCAAACTTAGCTTCTTTATAGATCTAGGTAATACTCCTTAAGGTGAATGCACTACAATGATCATTTCCCAGAGTCTTAGTCACTTCAGTATCACTAGGTAGACTGCCCTATGGGTATGTAAGTACTGCCTCGACAATTTTTTCCACTTGGATTTTCAAGGCTCGCAAAGATGAACTGTGACTTTGCAAGTACACCCCTTGGCTCAACAACAATCCTCCTTAGCTCTCAATAGATGTGGCGTGATCTTGTAATAAACCCTTGGCAGTTGCCATGAAGTCTTATAGAGTGACTTCTAAAGAGTTGGTGTTCGCTGAAGATGATACCCCTTTAGGAATATTTTGACGCGACATATTTCGTTGAAAACTTGGGGGTTCAATCATGATATACTGCCAATTCGAGTTGCTGGAATTATTGGCTCCTTGATTCCCTAAAGAAAATTTTGGATGCTGAAGCCATCCTAAATTGTAAGTGTTCAAATATGGGTTGTTGTTGCCTCGACTAAAGTTCCCCACATAGTTGGTTAAATCATGGTTGTCAGGGCATTCACTCTCATGATGATTGCCATGGCACAAAAAACATGTAGAACTGGCTACCTCCATTTTCTGCACTTCACTAGGGATCTGCAGATTTTTCAACATATTTGTTATGGCAGATAATTGTGCTGACACAAAATCCTTGACATCCAACTCAAAAGTCCCTTGGGTTATCCTCACAGTCCCTAGTCTTGTAGACAAAAATTGATAATCATTGATTGATATCCTATCAAGGATATCAAATGCTTATTTAGGTGACTTGTTTAACAGATTACCATTTTTCGTAGCATCTAGAATCATACTTATTGGAGCATTCACACCATGGTAAAACATAACAACTTGTGTCCAAACCTGGAATTCATGGTTGGTACACTTTCATAGGAGTCCTTTGTATCTATCCCAACACTTAAACATAGACTCGTCATCAGCTTGACGAAAGGAAGCAATGTTATTCCTAAGATGGATGTTCAGATTGGATGGATTATGCCGTAGCAAAAATATTTTACATAAGTTTGCCCATGATTTTATCAAGCTGGAAGGTACTTATTTAAGCCATGCCCTGGCACGATCTTTCAAATAATATGGAAATAAATTCAATTTTAGCACATCTTCATGCACACCTTGTTGTCGAAAAGAGTTATAACCTCCAAAAATGCTCGAATATGCTGCCTTGCATCCTCATGAGGCGCACCACCAAATTGCCCAATAGAGTTTAACATGTAAAACATCACTGATTTGAGTTTGAAGTGAGCTGCTTGAATCTTGTGAGCTACAATAGCTTGTTTTAGGTTGTCCAAGGTGGGAGCTAAGTGATCTCTAATAGTTTGTGGTCTTGCAACATTCCTTCATTTTTATTTGCCTCTACATTTAATCCTTCAGGTTCCTCCACTTCATTTTGAACTTCATATATAATTCTTTGAGCTCTTTAAACACCTCTTTCTTGACAGAAGAGTTACTCAATTTTAGGTTTAGAATGAGATAATGGTTCATTGGGTCTTCTAAAAGTAAAACAACAACTCAACGGAAATAAAATAATGTTATAACAAAACTTTTAAAACACCAATTGCCAATCCCTGGCAACGGCGCCAAAAACTTGATTGCGTGTAAATGTGTGTGTTGTGGCACATAAATCTATGCAAGTACAATCGATGTAAGTAATATAGTAGTGAGAGAGTATCGTCTCCACAGGGATTGGAGAGCTTTTAAAATATTGCTACAGCTAGGAATATGTGTCACTAACTAATCCTAAATTTCTAAGTCTAAAGATATAAACAAATGAGAAATGTGCTACGGAAGATGGTATGAATAGATGGAAAAAGTTTAGTGATGCAAAAAATGTGTGAAGTGAAGTGAGCAAATAATTTTTGTCATGGAAAGAAAAATATACATGAGTAAACAAATAAAAATTGCTTAAGGCAAAAATTAATTGCAGGAGTAAGTACATAAAAGTTTCTAAGAAGAAAAATTTCTAAACGTTGGAAATAGTTTGGCAACCTCACATAAACAAGCTTCTAACGGAGTAATTGAATCGATTTATTACGGCAAGAAATTATTCTATGCCTAGAATGATCTAAGTACACTATGTCTATCTTACTCGACATGATTTACTAGTAGTGTTCCTAGGATATCTCTAGTATGAAACCTGATAAGAAAATGGAAAGCAAAGAAGAACGAAACTCCCAAAACGGGGATGTTGTCTTGATGCCTAGACCACCACCATGACTACTCCATCGAACTAGCCTCTCTCGTGGGCCTAGCTGCTACCCCGACGAAGGTCAGCTATGCAAGTTACCACCAAAAAGAAAGAAAGAATAAGATAAAGAGAATGGTGTTGTTGCTTCCAAAAGCTCAAATATGGAAATTGTAGGGATCCCTAAAAATGGGGGCATCATTTTTTATTTATAGTGGGGAATTTCTAGAGTTTTGTGCCCTTGAAATTCCCTCATTTACCCTTGATTTAATGCCCAAAATGTGACAACAAGGCATCTGGTTATGGTCCCAAATTAGCAGCAGGGGTAGGGGTTCACGTGAGGCTTATTGGATAGTTGGTCGCACGACGTCATCTAATTTGTCTTGTACTACGTCTAAAATTTGAAGAAAACTTGTCGCGAAAAAAATTGCTCCTTACGGTCATCGTCTTCAGTTCCTTTGGCCCTTGCACAAAAATTTTCATGGTAAATAATTTCCTCCTTGTTCATTTCCTATCATTTGCATCATCACAACCAACACACAACCCTTCTCATCAGCAACATCAATTTTATAAAGAAAAACTAACTGAGGCAAAACCTTTCCACCACATGCAATAAATGTCCTAAATGCTAACTATATGCAACTAAAAAGTTATGACAATGACTTTTAGATAATCAATAACTTAAGCTAAAAGACCCAAAATGTAGTCTTTTTACGGAGTTATTAGGACCCTGAGTAGTGTTCAGAAGTTATTTAGCAGCCCAACCATGGAGTCGAAACTTTGAAATAAAGGAAAGTCATCCTTCACAGGTCATGGTCTGGATTCGGTTGTCGGTGTTGCTTTATCGGTATTACTCCAAGTCTTTATTCTGACTTCTTGCGATTGTGATTAGGAAGAAAATTAAGATCAACTATATTACCACGGAAGGGGAGCATAAAAAATTTGCGAGGTTGGCGGTGGCTGTTGATTTGTCTAAGCCTTTGCTTCTTTGTATCGGGATCAATGTGTTCGTTCAAAAACTAGAGTATGAAGGATTACGTAATATTTACTTCTAGTGTAGGGTATATGGTCACACGAAGGAAAACTGAAGTCGACAACCAGTAGGTCCGTCCATCGTAGATGAGATGGAAAGGGCTCTGGAGTCTGAGACGGAAGGGAATAAGGATAAAGGTGAAGATATGTATTGTCCATGGATGATAACGGCTTGAAGAAAGTGTAGAACGAACAAAATGAAAGATAATTCTACTCCTGCTGCTAAAGTGGTTCAACAAACAAGTCAGTCCAGATCTGCAGTGTTAAATTCTTTGGATAATAATGGGGATAGGGAAAATGTTAATGCAAATTTGGCTAGTACGAATAAGGGGTCGATTGTGTTGCTGTTCGAGACGTGTGAAATCCAAAGGAAAAAGGCCTATGTTTGAGAACTTAAGTGCTATGGGGACTTGAACGATGGTAATAGGTTTGTTATCAAGTAGAACTAATGTTGAGTTGAACAATAGCTCTTTAACGGGAATTAGTAGACAACCGTTGGGGGAAGTAACTAACATGATATATGTTCAGACTGGACATGGACAGCTAAGTGTAACTCCTTCAGTTACGAGGAATGATATTCACGATAATATTCAGATTCCTCAGGTTAGGACTTGACAACATTCTGCGGTGTTGATTCAAGATGGCACTATGGAGAACCGGGTTAGTATTCGAGATTGGATGACACCTTTAAAAGTCTACTATTGGTTTCGGAGGGAAAATATATAGGGAAACAAGGCTTGAGAGTTAAAAAGAATAAACAGTATAAAGCTCCACATCACCCTCTTCTTACCGAATGGGGTTAATCTGCAACAAAACGATTGGATAATGTTGAAAGTAGTAGTTCTAAACCTTCTTCTACACATCAACTAAAAAACGTGAATGGTTCAGCTTTGAATATGGAAGTAATCGGTTCTCTGGATTCCACCGGGATGGAGAATTCGATTGCCTCTCCTGACTCTTCTCTCACATTGTCCCATGTTTAATTGTATGTTTTGGAATAGTCAAGGTGCTGCTAGCCCTCAATTTTGTTGTCATTTTCGTCAGTTTATGCTCTCTAATAACCCTTATCTTGTAGCGTTGTTTGAGACTCGGGTTAGTGGTCAGAGAGCGGATGATGTTATTTGAATACTAGGCTTCAAAAACCCTTTTTGGGTTGAGGTGAATGGCTTTAGTGAAGGAATTTGGCTGTTATGGAAACCAGGTGTGATTGTTGAATTTGTTCGAATTTCAAATTAGTTTATTCATGTGGTGGTTCATCATAATGAATTGTCGAGGTCGATCTTTGTTACAATGGTGTATGCTAGCCCTGATATCTCCATTAGAAGTCATCTTTGGAATTAGCTCAGAGCTTTACGGGAAAGGACCACCCTTGGTTGCTTTGGGGTGATTTTAATGCTTTGTTAAATCATGAAGACCGCAGAGGTGGAGTGACAGGTCGTTGGTCTCCTAGCCTAGGTTTTTGTCAGTTTGTAATTGATATTGCTTTGATGGATATTGGATTTCATGGCTCGTCGTTCACTTGGTCTAGGGGCTTTTTGCATCAACGATTAGATAGATGTTTAGCTAACGAAGGCTGACTACGTGCTTTCCTCGATACTCGCGTTATTCACCTGGATAAGTTAGGATCGGATCATCGACTTATTTTGGTGAAAGTTAAATTATCTCCTTCTAGGTGTGTGGATCCTCCGTTTTGGTCCCTTATCTCGTGGTAAGACCATCCGGAGTTTAATAACTTACTCTGATCTTCCTGGACGAGTGAAAATGATACTTGGCAGAATCTGGTCTCCCTCAAGGAATCACTTATGTTTTGGAACGTGAATGCTTTAGGAGACATCGGCAGGAAGAAGAAAAATTATTGGCTAGATTAACAGGTATTGACAATGCACTCTCTTAGCGTGATTCGAGTTATTTGACTGAACTGACATCGGAATTGGATGCAGTGCTGGAGCAAGAGGAAAGCCTTTGAAAACAGAAGTCTTGCCGTGACTGTACTGTGGCAGGGGATCATAATACTAAATTTTACCATGCTTGTGCTATCCATAAAAGGCATAAGAATACTATACTTTCTTTGAAACTTGATGATGGTTTGTGGTATTTTGACATCTTTGTATAGCATGAGGGGAAATTCTTCAAAATCTCAAGGGAGACTTTAGAAGCTTTGTCAAAAGATGTTATTGATGAGGAGGTTAAAAATGTAATTTTTAGCATGCAACCTTCCAAAACGCCTGGTATCAATGGATTCCATGTGGTTTTTTCCAGAAGAATTGGGGACTGGGAGAGAATATATGTAGATTCGTGCGACAGTATTTTAGAAGTGGGGTGATTCATACGAAGATTAATTGTACTCTTCTTGTTCTCATTCCGAAGGTAGCGGTTTCGGAAAATTTCACTCAATTCAGACCTATAAGTCTGTGTATGCTCCTGTTTAAAACAATCACGAAGACTATTATGACTCGACTCAAGACTCTGCTTCCTAAATGGATTACAAACGAGTTTTGTGTCTGGACGATGCCTCTCTAATAATATTATTATCGCACAAGAGGTCACACAATCGATCAAAAGGAAACAAGGGCAAAAAGAGTGGATAGTAATTGAAGTGGACTTGGAGAAAGCATATGACAGATTAGAATGGCAGTTCATTGAGGACACATTATTTGATCTGGGATTACCTGATACTATGCGCAGTTTAATCATGAGTTGTTACTTCTGCATCAACCAAAGTTCTATGGAATGTGCATTAGACGAATTGCTTTAAACCTTCTCAGGGAATTCGCCAAGGGGATCCTCTGTCACCGTATTTATTTGTCCTCTGTATGGAACGACTTGCACAAACTATCCGAAAAATGGTTGATCAAGATCAAGGAAGTTGGAAGCCGATTAAGATTTCTTGGGGTGGTCCTTAATTATCTCACTTATTTTTCATGGACGATCTTGTTTTGTTTACAGAAGCTTCGTTAGGACATTCTTATTGATTTTTGTCAAGCATCTGGGCATAAAGTTAGCTTGTCCAAGACTAATAAATGTTTCTCTAGGAACGTGGAAAAGCAATTTCGGATTGGCATCAATAATGGATTTTTGTTCTCTCGCATGGAGAATTTGGGTAAATATTTAGGGGTGCCTCTTCTCTATGATCAGGTTTCGCGTGTCACGTATGGTTATCTTATTCAGAAGGTCCAAGATCGATTAGTGAGTTGAAAAATCAGACATCTCTCTTTTGTCGGTCGAATTACTTTAACAAGAGCTGTGTTATCTGTTATCCCTTCATATGCTATACAAACGAGCTATATCCCAAAGAAGATTTGTGATGAGCTTGAACGTTTAATTCATAATTTCGTTTGGGGTGACATTGTCGAACGACGTGGGATGCATCTTGTCAAGTGGGAGGAGGTTTGTTGTATGACGAAAATGGGTGGAGTTGGAATTAAACCAATTCATGTGCAAAATGAGGGCGTTCCTTATGAAGATGGTGTTTCGTTTAATTGCTGATTACTCGTAACTTTGGGCCCAGGTACTTCGTTCAAAATATGAAGTTTTAGACCAGTGCCTTTATGCATCGATCGACACTGTTGTTCTCGATTATGGAGAGGACTCTCGGTTGTTTGGGAGGATATGAGGCAGAATTTGGTTTAGACTCTGCGTATGTAAATTCGATTGATTTTTGGTATGATGCATGGTTAGGTGAATTAGGTCCGTTAGTTAGGTACCTGCAACTTTATGAACCGATGCCTACTGCTGGTATAGTAGTCTCTTCATTAGTTAAATCTGATGGTGATTACAATTGGGAATTTTTGCATGATCATTTACCGAAAATAGTTCGGCTCAACCTTATGGCTACTCGACCACCGTTGTTTGATGTAGGTCATGATGTAGTGGGAAGGAGCAAGGATGGGAAACGATGCTTCATTGTGGCCTTTGCATATAATACGTGTATGCTGATGGAAAATTCTGCTGCTACACAGCCTTAGGATGCGTTGCAGAATTATCAGGGGCTCTCGCATATTTGGATGCTTATGTGGACTATTTGTAAGGGTTGTATCCTAATGAATGAGGAACGTAGTCATCGACATATCACGATGGATACTAGTTGTTCGCTATGTGGAGCAGTGTTTGAAAGCAGTTCCCATATATTGCGTGAATGTCCTATGGTGGTGGCGACATGAAAGGCGGTTATTAAGCCTCACCTTGCTGATGAATTTTTACCATGGATTTGGTACATTGGACAGATAAAAATCTCCGACAACCGCATTACTTCTATATTGCAGTAGAGGATTGGGATATTTTATTTGGCTATTTAGTGTGGTGTATATGGACGCGTAGAAACAAAATGATATTCGATGTTGAGTTTATTGTAAGAGAGTATTTTGCAGCAAGGACATCGTTTGGAAAAGGAAATCATTCGTGCTTTATCTCAATGGAATTCTATGAGGCATAATTGCATTCCCAAGGTATAGAGGTGTAACACCCTTAACCCGTATGCATTCCCGTATACGAGTTAAAAATGTCACATCAATCGTATAAAATATATACTATTTGAAAATCTGATAAAATTTGTTTCTTTTATAATAAAATAATTTAATTGTTATCGATAAAATCATTTTATTGTGTAAAACCAAAATAAAATACTTTAACATCAATTTAAGTCTAATTTCCATACATTTTATGTTCGTATACATGCCGCTAGAAAATCAAAATATAGTAGGTTGTCATTATTGTTACCTGTTAAAATTCTTTGATGATTGATGCTAAACTCAGCTCCTTACTCCTCTTGCTTTCTTTTACCTACACATGAAAATCATTAGACACTAAGTATACAGTTAGTGAGGCAATGATAGAAACATTCAAGGCAACGAAACACATAAATGTAAACAAAAATAATATTCAATGCATGATGATCACTTTACATGTATTCCAACCATGTTACCATATATTAACATGATACAAACCGATATAAAATTTCTTACCAATGTACTTGCCATGTATTCCATAAGTTCATAAGCTTATTCACCCACAAACCATAGCCCAAATATAAGCCTATGAGGACTCTGGGTACTCAAGTCAAATATACATTGAAGTGCTTGCGCGTAAGGTTGTGTCCACCTCATGCACCAAGTTTACACTCTAGTGTTGATCTGGATATGACACATAAGGTCGTGTCCACCACCTGCTCTAAGTTTACACTCTAGTGTTGATCCAGATATGACATATAAGGTTGTGCCCATCTTCTGCACTTAGTGTCCTTACACACTATAGTGTTGAATCGAACCTACAGCTGCTGGACTCTATGGTATGCCAGTTATACCATGTCCCTCAATGACTTACTTGGGCATATAGTCTATTTTTATCCCATCCATCGTAATCTATATTAATATAATTTAAGATTGGGCAGTTCATGCCCGAAATAACGTTCGTAATAAACATCATATATATTCATGGTAAACATCATATATAATAATCAGTGATCAATGCATTTTATATTCAACCTTTGACATATTGAGAATATGTCAATCATATGATAAATGACATAAATATCATGCCAATATAACACAAGTCCTACCCGATGATGTATAAAACATCTATATATAATGTTATGCATGTATTTCAATCACTTTGACATTATATACATCCCAAAATATAAGCCTCACTAAGCTTTAATTTGATCCTTTCCTTTTGTTGAAAACATTTTTGTGTTTCGATATAACAAATTAAGTTTAAATGAATTTTAAGATTTTACAAATGATTTTCTAAGTATATTTGATTTAATTAATCGAATATCAAATTATTACTCCAAGTCTTTCAAGTTCAAATTCAAACCTTACTAAATGTGTAAAATTGTGTTTTATACTTGATATATTTTTGAAACAATTTTCACAAAGTATTTTGAACCAAAATCAAGCCTAAAATCAATTTTTCAGAGTGATGCACCGATGCACCAATCCATGCATCGATGCACCATGAATTAAATTGAACATCGAATGCATTTCATGCATCGATGCACATACCATGCATCGATGCACATACCATGCATCGATGCACATACAATGCATCGATGCACATACCATGCATCGATGCACTAAGGATTTTATGAAAACATCAAATACATTTGATGCATCGATGCACCAGCCATGCATTGATGCACCAACCATGCATCGATGCACTCTGGCTATTTTGAAACATCGAATGCACTTGATGCATCGATGCACTAAGGGTCCAACAGTCAAAATATTTGAATTTTACACTGATGCACCTAGAGTATGCATCGATGCACTGAAGCTCCCAACTGAATTTATTAATTGTTTTCACACTTAAATGGCTCTATTGACTCCACTAAGCATCCCCAACGTTCAGAATCATTTGAAGGTGTATTTAAACAAGCTTAGAAGCCATTGATCAAAAACAAGAAACAACAATCATCAAGAATCAAGAGAGAAACAAAGAGAAAGCATCAAACCTCAAGTTTGAGCATTTCAAGCCTATTTTTCATTCAATATTCATTTTGCTTTCAAGAATACTACTTGTACTCAATTGTATTCATCTTTGAGTGTTCTTTTCTTTGTTCTATAATTGTGCAAACATCTTTCCTTGTGAGGATTTCCTTGTAAGTTTGCAAATTTGTAATCTTCTCTTTGAGAAAGAGTGTTCTCAAGAATTGGGGTATATTCTTGATGGAGTTGTAAGGTTATCTCTTTGGCCTCAAAAGAAAGAACAAATTAGTAAATTTGTTAGAAAATCCTTAGTGTGGATAGCTAAGGTATTGGACGTAGACTTTGATTGAGAAAGTCGAACCACTCTAAATCACTATGCAATTACTTTCAATTTTCTACAAAAATTTTAATTGCCAATTCACCTCCCTCTTGGCCTATTCCGTCGATCGATTAACTCAACAATTGGTATCAGAGCCTAACTCATTTGAAGGTTTAATCGCCTCTTGAGTCAATTCTGAAAGAGTTACATCGATTATCAAGTCATCAATGGCCTCCACTTCAAACTTCGAATCCGGTCTCAATTCAATGCCCGTTAACAAGCCTCCTTTCTTCAATGGTGCTAACTATGCCTATTGGAAGAATAGGATGATGTATTTTATTCAAGAAAGTGACATGGGAGCATGGAATGTTGTAGAAGACGGATATATCAAGCCTCTCACTCATCCAAGATTGTGGAGCGAAGGAGAAACGAAAATGTTCCAGCTCAACTCCAAAGCCATCAATATTATATTTTGTGCTCTTGGACCAGATGAATATGGAAGAGTTTCATCTTGTACAAACCCCAAAGAAATATGGGATAAACTACAAGTCACTCATGAAGGCACCGACGAGGTAAAAGAATCTAAAATTAGTCTTCTAACACATAGCTATGAAAATTTCATGATGAAACCAAATAAAGATATCAAAGCTATGACGGATAGATTCTCAACGATTTTCAATGGTATCAAATCATATGGAGAGATCATTCCAAACAAAAAGCTTGTGAGGAAGTTAGTTTACTCATTTCCAAAATCATGGCAATCCAAGAAGACTGCAATCATCGAGGCTAAGAACCTAAAGTCCTTAACTCTTGAAGAGCTAATCGGTTCCCTCCTCACTCATGAAATGATGCTTGAAGATGAGGTGGAACTCGATACGATTGAAGAGACACCAAAGGAGAAGGAGAAAAAGAAAAACATTGGAGTTGCTCTCAAATCCACAAAAGAAGAGAGTGATTCGGATGAAGATGACGATGACGAGAAAATGGCATTGTTTGCCAAACGGTTCAGAAAAATGATGAGACCTTACCGAGGAAGAAAATTCAAACGAAATGATGGCCTCAAAAATGAACCAAAAGAGAAGAATCCAATCATTTACTATGAATGCAAAAAGCCGGGGCATGTCAAATATGATTGCCCACTGTCGTAACCGGTTTTCGTCCGAGCACGAATTTTTTATTTGGCGGGAAAAGTGATGTGAATAAATAGTTTTTAAAATAATTTGGGAGTCTCCATCGGCCTTTTGGGTCAGGTAGGACGAATACCTAAAAATCATCCTTTAAAAGAGTTTTTAAGAAAATATCGATTAAAAGATAAACTGATCTGCGTTTTAACCAAAAATTCGTTCTTTTTAATAATAAAAAGGGATTCATGGTCGGTTACGTTTAGGGAAGGATTAGCACCCCTACAACACCCAAAATTGGTACTTTTAAATTATAAATTGTCTCTATTATTAGAAATTTAAAAATTTAAAATATATTTAATTTATAATCCTATTATTTCAAATTTATAATTATGAAAAAAATATTAATTTATATATATTTATAAATAAAATATTTATTTATTTAGAAATATCAGAAAAAGACTTCTAGGTGCCTTAAGACAGCTCTTTTCTTCGATATTAAAAAATAAATAAATAATTAAAACAATTAATATATAATTTATAAAATAGGATATTTATTTATTTAAAAATATCAGAAAATGGACATCCAGTTGTTTTAAGACTGCCCTTTCTTAATATTGAAAAATAAATAAATATTAAAACATGATTAAAATAAGTTAAAAGTAATTAAATAAGATTTTAATAAATAAAATAAATATTATTTATTATATAAATATATATATTTATGGCTAAATAATAATAATAATAGTAATAATAATTAAAAGTAAACATATAAAATTAACATATAACTAAATAATGAATAAAATTAAAACTATATATTTAAAATAAATAAAACTTGAAAAACATAAATAAAAATTGAAATTAGTGACTAAATTATAACCTAATAGAATTAAATACCTAATACCTAATTAATTATTTAAAATTACAGGGATTAAACATGTTATTTTACTCATTTATTAATTTATGGACTAAAATAAAATTATATTAAATTCGAATGTCAAATTAAAATAAATTAAAACATGCTATTCAGATTAAAATATTAATTATTAAAATTAAAGGCTCTAACTCGAATAATAAAACAATCTAAGTGCTAATAATGTAATTTAGTCTTATTTAATTAATTCGTGTTAAAATATAAATTATGAAAATTATAAGGGATTAATATAGTATTTATCCTAAATATATATAAACATTGATAATGACTAAATTATAAATAAAAAAATTTGAAGACAAAATTAAAATGTTTAGAATTTGATTTCAGTGACTAAAATGGAAGTTTACAAACTTCAAGGGTCTGCGCAACTGATTTTTTATGCGGGAAATTACACAAATATCCCTCACCAAAACGACGTAGTTTTGGTGAGGGTATAAATACCATTAAAAAGGCCCTAAAGGCCAAATTTTTCTCATTTCTCATTTTTTTCTTTCTCTCTATAAGAGAAATACAATTCTCTCCCTCTTTCTAAAAGCTCCGTTCGGAGGGAGACCAGAAACTGGCCGGCCGCCATGCTTCGGCGCCGGCACCGCTGACGGTGGCCGAAATTCGGGAAAATAGCTCCGAATACTCCTCTTTCAATTCTAAGGCAGAATATGGCCTTCTTTTATACTAAAATGCTTTAGATCGTTCTAGATCTAAAATAACCGTATGTATTACCTTTGGTTATACAATCGGCGACGTTCGGCTCTCCTCGGTGGTAAGTTACTTCTCTTTTCCTCTTTGTTGTTCTTTTCTCGTGTTGGTGTTGCTGTGGATGATGGTCTCGTTCTTCTCTTTCTCGCTCCGTTTGGTATCTTCCTCTTTCTGTTCGTGGATGTCTCTCTGTCTTGCCCTCCTTTTTTCTTTTCTTGCTCACTCAGTCGATTCTCCTCCCTCTCCTCTTTTGCAGGCTCGGTGGTGGTTTTATAGCCACCACAAAGCTCTCCATGGACCAGGTAATAAGGGGGGAGTTCGGTGAGTCACCAAACTATGGTGGTGACTCACCCTATAGCTTAAACGTGGAGGGGCAGCTGTGGCTGGAAGCTACTGGAAATGCTGCGTGGAGAGGCTGCTGCAGCTGATGGAAATTGCTGGAAATGCTGCGTGGAGGGGCTGCTGCAGCTGATGGAAATTACTGGAAATGCAACGTGGAGCTGTTAGAATGGAGAGGTAAAAATGGTGATTACAGCTGCCCCTCTTTGCTCGTTGTTGTCGAACAGGAATGGAGCAAAGACATAAAACAACATTTTTAGCTTGAAATGTTTAAACTTCTGAGCTATAAGTTCTTCTTATTATGAACTTTTTGCTCACTTCGGACGAGTTCTTCTCATTATGAACTCTTCTACTGGAATGACGATCCACCTCCTTCTGTGATGGATTTGACAAAAGGTTGAACAATGTTGATGTTGATATATTTCCCTCTATGATGAGTTGAGCAAAAAGTTGAATAAGTTCTTCAGATTATGAATTTCTTCTTCTTTGGGACTAGTTCTTCTCATTATGAACTCCTCTACTGGGAATGATATTCCATCTTCTTCTGTGATGAAATCTAGCAAAAGGTTGAACAAGTTCTACTCATTATGAAATTTTTCTTCCTCTTCAGATGAGTTCTTCTCATTATGAACTCCTTCTGGAAATATTGATCCTCAAGAGAGGTGTCGTTGATTCAACTTCATATGTGATGAATTAAGACAAGGTTGAACAAGTTCTTCTCATTATGAACTTTCTCTTCCTATTCAGATGAGTTCTTCTCATTATGAACTTCCTCTGAAAATATTGATCCTCAAGTGAGGTTCTTCTTTCATACAACTTCATAGGTGATGAATCAAGATAAGGTCAAACAAATTCTTCTCATTATGAACTTCTTCTTCATCTTTAGATAAGTTCTTCTCATTATGAACTCTTTCTGGAAATGGCTCTGCTGCTCTATCTCTTTTCTGGAAAAGTTGATGCTGATCTATCTCCTTCTGTGATAGAGTCATGCAAAAAGTTGAACAAGTTCTTCTTATTATGAACTTCTTCTTCCTTCTTCAGATGAGTTCTTCTCATTATGAACTCGACCTGGAAATGTTGATCCATCGAGTGATGAATTCAAGCAAAAAGTTGAACAAGTTCTTCTCATTATGAACTTCTTCTTTTTCAGATGAGTTATTCTCATTATGAACTCCTTCTGGAAATGCTGATCTTCAAAAGAGGGATTTGTTGATTCAACTCCATATGTGATGAATTAAGGTAAGGTTGAACAAATTCTTCTTATTATGAACTTCTTCTTCCTCTTCAGATAAGTTCTTCTCATTATGAACTTTCTCTGGAAAAGTTGGTGTTGATCTATCTCCTTCTGTGATAGATTTATGCAAAAGGTTGAACAAGCTCTTCTCATTATGAACTTCTTCTTCCTCTTCAGATAAATTCTTCTCATTATGAACTTTCTCTGGCAACGATGATCCATCGGGTGATGAATTTGAGCAAAAGGTTGAACAAGTTCTTCTCATTATGAACTCTTCTGGAATTATTGAAAACATTCTGCCCAGAGGTCTTATGAATGGCCCTGATGTCTTATCATCTTGCATTGTAGGGCTTACAGATGACCCTGAGGCTTTAAGATCAAAAAGCTCCCGAAGGCTTTTTGAAAACATCATGCACTGTAGGTCTTACAGATGACCCTGAGGCTATAAGATCAAAAAGCTTCTGAAGGCTTTTTGATAACATCATGCACTGTAGGTCTTACAGATGACCCTGAGGCTTTAAGATCAAAAAGCTCCCGGAAGCTTTTTGAAAACGTCATGCACTGTAGGTCTTACAAATGTGGGAAATAGTTTACTAAGTAAAAAAACTAAGGAAATCGTTTTCTTACTTTTTAACAATTTCATTTTTAGAAAAGATTGAATGAGAAACTATGGAAATCGTTTTCTCATTATTTTTCAAAATAACATGTCGATTAGGTAACATGCCCCAATCTCAAGATAATGCTCATTTTTGTGGATTGTGTCCATCTCTTCTTCAGATGTTTGCGTGATTCCTGTATTTTTGGTTTTGAATACCTTCTTCATGTAAGGTATTTTTTACCATGAATCTTCTTATTCTTCCGAAGATCTGTAAAACTTCATGTTTGAATGCACTCAGATGTATCAATGTAATGCATTGTCTATTGTGTAAATGATATTCTTATGAATGCATGAATGTTGATGCAATCTTCATTTGACTTCAAAGTGGTGAACTCGGTCTTCCTTCAGTTCATCATTTATTGCCAGGGTTACCTCTGGATATCAGTGTAGCAACTTACGCTATCAAGCTTGCGTTTCTGCAGAATCATCTGGTCAACTTGTATCTTTGCATCTTCTTGACTTCATTTAAGTCTCAGAAGAAATGTTTTATTTATGGAACTCTTGCCGTAGTCAGAGCTATGACCTTAATGCCCCATCTTGTCTTGGATAAAAATAACTTTCTTTGCTTGGACTTGTGTAGAAATCCAATAAAGCTTTCATTTTTGAAAAGAAAATCTATCATCTTTAAAAAGATAATCTATCATCTTTGAAAAGAGTGTAGATGTAGATATGTCTGACTCAGCGGGATTAATTAGGGGAGTAGAGTCTGTTCTGATTTGACTCTTGAAACACATCATAAAGAGAATTTATCTCAATTCCTTTCATATCTCCATATTTAATTGGTTCTCGAACAAAGCAACTTGGACCATATCATGTCGAGATGCTTAACCACAACCTGTCGTTCAACTAGTTTCTTGTGTTTAAAATTTCAGCTCTCCTTCTGCGAAAAGAAATCTTCATCATATCTCATCTTATAATCTTGAAGTTGAAGAAGACAAACTTCATCTTGGATCAAAAATGAAAACCATATGATCACAACATTAGTTCAACATCAGATGTTCGTAAAGCATTTGACAACACATTCATCCTTTTTTTATGGCTTCTGCCAAGATTTCTCAATCATTGAAGCTCTTTGCATGGTGTTCAAAATTTTTGTATGATGTCACAAGACCATTTGAGAACAAAACTCAGTGGGGATTCAAGTGTGATGTTAGTATGACCAAAAAATTGGTCAAATTCACAAAATGTGCTAGTGTCGAATTGAATAAGAGATACCAACTGATCACGTTTTCTTCTGTAATGAGCATTGTAGAAAGTAGAAACACTTCAGGTATAGGATCCATGTACAGAAAGATATCCGTAGAATTCTTGCTTCTGGGGATGAAACGTACATGATAAAACCAAAATAGATGGAAACTCAGTTCATCTTGGCTAGCAATGATGATCCCAATAACAACGGGAATAACAGTAATATAAGTGAGAGTCGAGTCTCCCTTTTCAATGTCATCAAGTAAGCAAAAACTGATGTGAAAAACAGCTTCATAATCTCAACTTTATGGTTGAAACTAACTGCCAGGAATCTCAAAGAAATATTTCCAATCATCACTGACGCACAGAATGCAAAATTCAAAGCTGAGATCTTGAGGAACTGAACCCTGGATCGAGTAGTCTACCTGGGGACCATCTTTATTCATGCAACTGTGATGTAGCTTAACAAAGAACACGATGTCATGTGAAACACGGTTAAGAAGATTGGGTATTTGAAAACATACTTGCTGAGTAGATATTTGTTCAATAACATGATCATAATGTAACTGCCTGATGAACGAAGCAATTATGTATAGTCAACTTCACTGTCATTGTTTCACCATTTTCATTCTTCATACCTTTCTATCTCATTGGAAATTTTTGCTCAAAGCAATGATCTTTAACACATAATGATGTGGGCCTTCAGCATGCCCCAACATTTGCTTATATGAATATTCAAAATGTTATTTCAATTTCTGATTAAAATGGGCTTTCAACATGCTCCAGCATTTGTTGACGTGAATATTCAAAACGCGTCAATATTCCTGATTATGATTGAAATGGGTTTTCAGCATACCCCAACATTTGCTTCTTGTTGATATGAGCTTTCAAAATGCCCAAATATTCATACTGATGTGAGCCTTCAAAATGCCCCACATGGATCATTTCTGTTTGCAATGGGCTTTCAAGATGTCCCGTATGGATCTGTCTGAATTGGGCCTTCAAAATACCCCCGACTTTCTAAACTGTAAGGCTTATTCTCAACGTCTGTTTGACTTGAATATCATGATCCCCACAAGGTTCAATTTTGACAATACACTGTGGTGGGTACTTGTGGCTTTATTCGTGCCCTAAATCTGTTTTCTCATTCTGGTGTCCCCAAACAGCATTTGTCATGTAACCTGAGGAATTATTTTCATGTTATCACGAACTTAAGAAATAATCAATCATTCTGACAGGAATATCTGAGATATGTGCCTCTTCTGAATGAGGTGGCCATTTTTTGGATCTGGAGGGGTCTAGTCGGACAGAGTGGTATAAGTCGTTTGGTAATTCATTTCAGGTTGACACAGTGATCCTTGTTTTCAGTTAAGGTTATTTATGGAATATACTTTTCCATGTAATATGTTGATTCTGATAACTACTCATCTGATTATGAAGCGGTCTTTTAGGATGATTTCACAGATATTGATAGTTCTACTGATACCAAGGAAATCCTGAATTCTGATTCTGATGAGGAGAATAAACTGTTATACTTGATGAAAATGGGGTACTCAGAGGCTGAGGCTTCAATAACCATGGAGAGATGTGGTCTAGATTCATCAATTGCAGAATTGACAGATTTTATATGTGCTGCTCAAATGGCTAAGGCTGTTGATGCACTTCTTTAATGATCCCAATTACAAGAAAAGACGAAACTTGGCCTATGATTTTTGGAAAATGAAGAAGTAGAGGAAGCTTGAAAAGAAGCTTCTTAATTAAGACGATTAAACAGTTCATCTTCCAAATCTAATGATTGGTTTTGGGGTTCTTACCAAGCCAGATCAGATAACTCAAAGAATCACTTCCAGAAGATGCTATTGGGCCTCCTTATTTCTACTACGAGAACATGGCACCTACTCCAATTGGTGTTTGGATCGAAATGTCACGGTACTCATACGATGCAGAGCCAAAATTTGTAGATTCAAAGTATTTTTGTACTGCTTCACATAAAAGGGAATACGTTCATAATCTGCCCATTGAGAACAGATTTCCTCTTATTATGCTTCTTCCACACACCATACATGATGCTTTTCTATTGACAAGGAAATGGTGACCTTCCTGGGATCCAAGAACCAAGTTGAACTATTTACAAACGTGTACAGGAAGTGCCAAATTGACAGAAAGGATCCGTAAGGCTCTTGAAACTTCTGATGATGAGCCACCATCGAGTATTCAGAAGTATGTTCTTGATGAGTGCCGAAAATGGAATCTGGTATGATTTGGAAGGCATAAAGTTGTTCCGCTTAAATCTGATGAGGTAGAAATGCTTCTAGGTTTCCCTAAAAACCATACACGAGGAGTAGAATCTGCTAGAGACATGTTCCCTGGTAGTATCAATGTCTTGTCTCTTTTCTCTAGGATCAGTGATGGATAGGTTGCCTTCTACTGTCTTGGCATACCTTTGAAAACAGATGTGCAAGAACTGAATGGTGATCAGTTGGAGCAATTGATGAATAGATTTGGCGAATTCGACCTTGTCGTCGATGGCATCTAGTGTAACAACCTTACTGGAACAAATAAACATCATCAGGATGAACTAGCAGATTTTTGTTGGTGCATTTTTTTGCAATGACTGCTACAGTGATTGTCTCTTTTGCTGCTCCAAAATACACATTGACATATTCTACTTTTTTTGAATCATGGAACAGTTTAGTTGACAGTAAAACTGTTCATCTTCAACTTTTGGAATCCTGTAACCAATGTTACCCAATATGAAAGGCATACAAATGTAGAATTTGTTCCAATGTCTTATTCTGTGCCATATGTTCTCAAATTCGAATTCAGCAATCTTCTGAAGGACATAATGGATATCATCTTGAAAAAAAATGATCGACCTAGAAGAAGTAGCAATGATGTATCAAGACTTGAGCCAGCATCACGGTATAACCAGAGTGCATGTAGTGATTTGTTCATTCCCATAATACATGTTATTGGGGCTTATATCTCTATGATGTAATCTGCCATAAACATGGATTGATGGCTGGGGAAAATAATTTGTTTGGTGATGCTTATCGACCTCAGCATGAAATAAGCGATAATCTTTCTTGATGGATTGCTAATAATGTCATAGGAGAGTGTTACAAGTTCCATTCTCCAGACTTTTCTGGCTTCTTGGACCATTTGCTTTCAAGAAAGTGAAATGCTTCATCATTCTGGCCTCGTTTATTCTTTTTCTACAATAGAGGTAGAATAAGCAAAAATTGCTTCAAGGACCTTTCTCATTTGATACTATCCTGTTTGAAAATGTTTTTTATTCTTTCTTTATCGAAGAATGAAAGAATTTTTCAAAGTAATGCCCTTCTCAGGTTCATAATAGAATCAAATCATAAGCATGAATTCAAAGAATATCAAAAGAATCAACAATTCTTTAATGTTTGAGAATTATAGCTCTTTGACAAGTATCAAAATTTGGTTTGATTTCAGGATGACTTTCCTATTTTCTATGTTTACATCTATTTAAGATGTCACTCCTCTCTCTCTCTGTGAACTTTGTCACATGCCTCACTTTAAGGACTTGGTATTTTAACCGGATGCATACAAAATGACGCAACTAGGATTACCAATTACTAGACCTTTCAGAACGCTTCCATTTCAATTCTCTGAAATCCTTCATTTAGACTTATCTAACCAAATTAGTGCAAAACTATCGGTCTAACAATGAAATTTTTGAGTGCTTGTGTGAAGTTGACTATAACAGGTGTTTCACAACTCCCTTAGTCCATCTCTTAACACATTTTCCATTTTGGCAAGCTGAATTCAGCTTTATTGTATATAATAAAATAATCACCTTTATCAGGCTAATTGAAACTTATCCATAAAGCCAGGGCTATTAACCAATTACTCTAGAGGAACAGTTTTATTGTATATAATAATATAATGGGTTAGCTGAATATTATCCATAAAGCCGGGGCTATTAACCAATTGCTTTAGGGGGATAACTCAAGCATAACAGACTAGTTGAATATTATCCATAAAGCCAGGGCTATTAACCAATTGCTTTAGGGGGATAACTCAAGCTTTATTGTATATAATAATAATATAAGTATACATCTCAAACTTCTTAAGCTTGTTAAGAAGAACCTGTTATAGTCTAGGTGTTTTGGAGGAAGTCAGAAAATCTCTTCATTAGAGTTCAATTCCCAAGAAACTTATTTAAACTAGTTTTACCTATTTGTAAAAATTATGTTCATCATCGAATGTCATCATTAGAAAAATACTCTAGTCAGTTTTGTAATGTAATACACCAATGATGCCCCATGTTGTACGCTCCTATATATAAATACCAAGCCTTTTTGTAATTCCTTTAAATAGGAGTAGGCTATCTCATATTTGTAATAGGATAGTGTTTGGGTGTATTTCTTCTGAGGTAAGATCAATGGTCCTTGTTTTTCTGGTTTTCAATCTTGATATTTTGTCAAAGATTACGACTCTAATCATGCATAATTTTTAATCCAGATGATATTCAAAGAACTGCAAGATTACAAAATTGATTCAATGCTCATAACCTTAAAAGCAACACAAATTTATTTATTGCAAAAAAACGGAGAAAGTAACAAAAACAAGTTCAAACAGGATGCTGAAAATACAAAGGTACTACAGTGGTAGATATCAACTTCCACTTATTTATTTATCATGCCACATATTTTCTGTAACTGGTCCAGGATTTTCATCCTTATTTGCCCCCCATTTCTTGATCATTTCTTGTGTCAACTTCTTTGGATAAACCTTCAGATACACAACTCTTTCCTTCTTCCTGAATAGTTTCCATCATCATCTTTTTCTCCCCTGACTGGGGATTGAGCTCATTTCTAGATCCAGAACAACTTTTACTAAGGATGACAGCTTTGTCCTGATTCTGAATATATATTGCGGTTGTAATTGGAGTAGTATTCACCAGACTCTTTGTATTGTACACTGCCTCACTTGTCCTTAGAAAATATGATACAGGTGTTTGAGGTTTCTTCAGACTTGCATCTTTTTCATTCATTCTTAGACCTATAGGTCAATCTCGAATTACCTCTCCTTTTACTTCTTTATCATTTATAATTAGGGAGGTATTGAAAATTGAACGTTTTATCTTTGGCTCAAATACTTCATTTTCTTCTTCCCCTGCAGCATGTACTTTATTTGTTTTGATACTACCAACTCCATTTTGGGATTTGATTCCCGATTGTTTGATCAAAACAGATTGATCCTCCACTTCTATGATTCCCTGAACCAAAAGGTATTGAACTCGTCGTTTGAAGCGACCACAATTCTCAATAGAGTGTCCTCGGGCTCTAGCATGATAATCACAAAAGACTTTCTCATTATACCAACTTGGATATGGAAGCAACAAAGGCTTAGCTCGACATGGAGCAATAATCTGGGCCTGAAGCAACTTGTAATATATCTTGCTGCATGAAACTGAAGGAAACTTGGGTAAAATTTCTCCAGACATCACTGTCTCATTAAAACTGTTTACTTTGCTTTCTTTAGCTTTCTTCAATGGCACTGAAACTTCTTCCATGCTTCTCTTCAACTTGATCTTTGTCGCATTTTCTGGGGTTATACCCGACTTTTGGTGGCTTATTGGATTTCCACATTCCTTGACAAAATTCTGGTCATTTGTTTTCATTGTATCAGCTACATACTTCATAATTCCATTCAAATCTTTTACAACATGATCCTCCAAGGGTTTCTCTCCATGGATCACAACATTCATCAGATTCATCAGCTTGGTCATTTGCTCTTTTGAATCATCCTGAAACTTTTTTGCATGATCAGTCATCTCTTGTTGAGTCTTGATAAGTTGCTCTTGCAATTTCTCAATTCTACCAACCCTTGCTAAAATCTCATTCATAGTTATTATCTCTCTTTATGAAGACCAAGTTAGCTCCACTTTGATTTCAAAAATTCTTTCATAGAATCTTCCCCGAATTATTCCACATGTTTAAATGTATGCAAAATATTTTTAAACAAAATGTAAATATGTAAAGATGCAAACGCAAAAAATGAAAATATGAATACGAACGTAAAAATGCAAATATAAAAATATGAATGTAACCATAAAAATGTAAATTGTGCAATACAAAAGCAAACATAAAAGTATAAATGCAAAATGAAAAATGCAAGGATGCAAAATGCAAATGTATGTATGAAAAGGTGTTACTCAAGAGTGATCATCTTAGAACAGATTTCATTAAACACAAAAGTTTCGGTACATCAAACAAAACTTTATATATAGGGATATATTTCACTTCTAACTTCTCCAAAGCCCAGTTAGTTTCCATTCATTCTCAAAAGTTGAGTCTTCAGTCTGCTTCATCTCCTTGTAAAGTCAGTTAAATCTATCATTTAAGAACCATATTGCTTGTCTGGACTGCAACCTCTTCTATGACATTCTCTTTCATCTTCTGTGTCACTTCTCGGAGTTGCGCATTTTCCCTTGTAAGAGAACCTTTCTGTCCAAGAAGTTCTTGAACAAGATCTTCATATATGTTGCAGTTCTTTTTCAGCGTGGTGACCCCTGTGATCCAGTCTTCTGGGGTGTTTCCTATGCCAGCATTTCGAAAGACTTAACTGATCTTCTGAAAATCTTCATGCATGGTTTTCATTTCTGTGCTCAATTTCTTGTTTTGGTCATTCAAGTCCTTCAAATAACATGCTTGAGCTTCATAAAAACCTCCACTACTCTGAATGCCCTGACTGTTGTTCTTACCATAGACTGCTTTTGGTATCAATCTGGTAGGATCTTTGTGTAACACTTTTGGTATTAATATAACCGGTTCTCTATGTACAAAACTTCCTTCGATCCTCGTAGTTTCTTCAGGATGTTTTTCCTTGGCCGCATCATATTTTGTTTGATCATAAAACTTTTTGTCCATTTACGATTTCTTTCCAATTTGATGAACAATCTTTCAAGTCAACACCTTTTGATTATGCCATGATCATGCAATGCAAACAAAAGAAATCAAATATAAACAAGTTTAGAGCAAACAATATGTATGAAAAAAATGAGGAGTGAAAAAAGAAATTGGTTAGTACCAATTAATGGAAAGAAAAGATCCTATTTATCAAAGTATAAATCCTAACCTCATGCTTTCTAGTTCCATGCTTTGTTTGGAAAAATTAACCTAACTGCATGATTTCTAGTTCATATGCATTTATTCAGAGAGAAAAAAATAATAAATTAAATAAATTAAAAGCTAAAACTTATTTCTCCTTTGTGTACACCTATGGACATGGTTTCAGTATTGTCTTAGATTAGGAGAATTTCTAGGGTTTATTATATGCAGGTTTTTAGTTCTAGGAGTAAAGGTACTTGAACTGTCCTTGTTGATGCCCCCCTTGGGTTGTCAACCCTCAATCCTAGTCCATTACAGACTTAAGCAGATCGAGTTCAATTCGAGGGGACACATTTCTCTATGCCTGACACAGAGAATAAATTCTCACGAAGATATAGAGCATATAAACCCCGAAAGTTACTTGCTAGGTCTGACACGGAGAATAAATTCTCACGAAGACGTCGCTTTCAGTCCCACTTAAAAGGGACAAGCTTGATTAGAAAGCTTATGTTATGCAATGCAAGTGTTGTGTGTGAGGATAAATATTCAAACATTTGACAAATAATTAAATGAAAAATATAATATCTAAAAATAAAGTAAAAATAAAAAATATAATAAATATTATGAAAATCATAAGTAATAAAAATTTAAGAGAAAAGAATTAAAAATTAAATAAATGAATTTTTAATTTCTAATTAATAGAGACAATTTATAATTAATTTTAAAGTTTGACGTTCCCCAGTGGAGTCGCCAAGCTGTCGTAACTGGTTTTCGTCCAGGCACGAATTTTTATTTGGCGGGAAAAGTGATGTGAATAAATGGTTTTTAAAATAATTTGGGAGTTGCCATCGGCCTTTTGGGTCAGGTAGGACGAATACCTAAAAATCATCCTTTAAAAGAGTTTTTAATAAAACATCGATTAAAAGATAAATTGATCTGCGTTTTAACCAAAAATTCGTTCTTTTTAATAATAAAAAGGGATTCGTGGTCTGTTACGTTTAGAGAAGGATTAGTACCCCTACAACGCCCAAAATTGGTAGGTTTTAATTATAAATTGTCTCTATTATTAGAAATTTAAAAATTTAAAATATATTTAATTTATAATCCTATTATTTCAAAATTATAATTATGAAAAAAAATATTAATTTATATATATTTATAAATAAAATATTTATTTATTTAGAAATATCAGAAAAGGACTTCTAGGTGCCTTAAGATAGCTCTTTTCTTCGATATTAAAAAATAAATAAACAATTAAAACAATTAATATATAATTTATAAAATATGATATTTATTTATTTAAAAATATCAGAAAATGGACATCCAGTTGTTTTAAGAATGCCCTTTCTTAATATTGAAAAATAAATAAATATTAAAATAGGATTAAAATAAGTTAAAAGTAATTAAATAAGATTTTAATAAATAAAATAAATATTATTTATTATATATATATATATATATATATATATATATATATATATATTATGGCTAAATAATAATAATAATAGTAATAATAATTAAAAGTAAACATATAAAATTAACATATAACTAAACAATGAATAAAATTAAAACTATATATTTAAAATAAATAAAACTTGTAAAAAATAAATAAAAATTGAAATTAGTGACTAAATTATAACCTAATAGAATTAAATACCTAATTCATAATTAATTATTTAAAATTACAGGGATTAAACATATTATTTTACTCATTTATTAATTTATGGACTAAAATAAAATTATATTAAATTCGAATGTCAAATTAAAATAAATTAAAACATGATATTCATCTTAAAATATTAATTATTAAAATTAAAGGCTCTAACTCGAATAATAAAACAATCTAAGTGCTAATAATGTAATTTAGTCTTATTTAATTAATTCGGGTTAAAATATAAATTATGAAAATTATAAGGGATTAATATAGTATTTACCCTAAATATATATAAACACTGATAATGACTAAATTATAAATAAAAAAATTTGAAGACAAAATTAAAATGTTTAGAATTTGATTTCAGTGACTAAAATGGAAGTTTACAAACTTCAAGGGTCTGCGCAACTGATTTTTCTATACGGGAAATTACACAAACATCCCTCACCAAAACGACGTAGTTTTGGTGAGGGTATAAATACCCTTAAAAAGGCCTTAAAGGTCAAATTTTTCTCATTTCTCATTTTTTTTCTCTCTCTCTATAAGAGAAATAAAACTCTCTCCCTCTTTCTAAAAGCTCCATTCGGAGGGAGACCAGAAAATGGCCGGTCGCCGTGCTCCGGCGCCGGCACCGCCGACAGTGGCCGAAATTCGGGAAAATAGCTTCGAATACTCCTATTTCAATTCTATGGCCGAATATGGCCTTCTTTTAAACTAAAATGCTTTAGATCGTTCTAGATCTAAAATAACCGTATGTATTACCTTTGGTTATACAATGGCTCCGGCGACATTCGGCTCTCCTCGGTGGTAAGTTACTTCTCTTTTCCTCTTTGTTGTTCTCTGCTCGTGTTGGTGTTGCTGTGGATGATGGTCTCGTTCTTCTCGTTCTCGCTCCGTTTGGTATCTTCCCCTTTCTGTTCGTGGCTGTCTCTCTGTCTTGCCCTCCTTTTTTCTTTTCTTGCTCGCTCAGTCGATTCTCCTTCCTCTCCCCTTTTACAGGCTCAGTGGTGGCTTTTATAGCCACCACAAAGCTCTCCATGGACCGGGTAATAAGGGGGGAGTTCGGTGAGTCACCAAAATATGGTGGTGACTCACCCTATAGCTTAAACGTGGAGGGGCAGCTGTCGCTGGAAGCTACTGGAAATGCTGCGTGGAGGGGCTGCTGCAGCTGATGGAAATTGCTGGAAATGCAACGTGGAGCTGCTGGAATGGAGAGGTAAAAATGTTGATTACACCCGTAATTGAAGAGAAAGGGTCAATAAAAGAATAAGCACAAGGCTCATGTGGCTACATGGAGCGATGAAGAAGGTTCTGATGAAGAAGAACAAGAAGTAGCAAACTTGTGCTTGATGGCATTCGGGGATGATTCTAAGGTAACCTCTAACTCATCTGAATTTGATGATTTATCTTATGATGAGCTATTAGAGGAATATAATGGGTTGGCTTCGGGTTATGAGAAATTGTTTTTAAAATATAAAAATGATGTTTCAAAATTGAAAAATGAAAATAAACTCATATCCAAAACCAACAGCGATCTTGAAAGTAAAATCAAAGATTTGCAAATTAAACTAGAAGAGTTTGAAAAGAAAATTTACTTTCAAAGGTCAATGATGATCATCAAAAGAAAATTGATGATCTTAAAGCTTCTTTTGATAAAGTTGGAACAAAACATTTTGAAAAAGGAGAAAATTCAAAATCCAACTTTGTTAGAAAAAGTTTTAAAAACAACAATCATAGAGGTCCCCGAAGAACCTCTAATGGAAAAATTATTAGAAGTATATGGGTTCCTAAAGGACTCATTACTACTAAAGATAAAGATATCCTACACAAATGGATACCTAAGGGGACTAGGATTTTAGAAACTAATGAATATGAACCCAAAAGAATTTGGGTACCAAAAATTAGAAATTAATCTATGCTTGTAGAAAAAGGAGCATTGCTACAAGGCACGGGAAACAAATTCAAATTGTTGAGTTAATCGATTGACTGAATCGGCCAAGAGGGGGGTGAATTGGCAATAAAAATTTTGGTGAAAGCTTTTACAGAAAATTGAAAGAAATTGCACAGCGATTTAGAGTGGTTCGACTTTATAAACCAAAGTCTATGTCCACTACCTTAGCTATCCACACTAAGGATTTTCCAACAAATTCACTAATTTGTTCTTTCTTTTGAGGCCAAAGAGATAACCTTACAACTCCCTCAAGAATATACCCCAATTCTTGAGAACACTCTTTTCTCAAAGAGAAATACAAATTTGCAAACTTACAAGAAAAACCTCACAAGGAAAATATGTTTGCACAATTCTAGAACAAAGAAAGAACACTCAAGAATAAATACAATTGAGCACAATAAGTGTTCTTGAAAGCAAAATGAATATTGAATGAAAAATAGGCTTGAAATGCTCAAACTTGAGGTTTGATGCTTTCTCTTTGATTCTCTCTTGATTCTAATTGCTTGATGTTTCTTGTTGTTGATCAATGGATTCTAAACTTGTTTAAATACTCCTTGAATCAATTCTGAACGTTGGTGATAATTAGTGGAGTCAATAGAGCCGTTATTGTGTGAAAACAATTAATTTTCTGGGTGGGAGCGTATGCATGACCATTAGGCATCGGTGCATTAGTGTAAAATTTCAAATATTTTGACCGTTGGACTCCTAGTGCATCGGTGCACTAAGAGTGCATCGATGCATGAAGTGCATTCGATGTTTGAAAAATAGCCTGGTGCATCGATGCATGGCTTGTGCATCGATGCATCAAATGCATTCGATGTTTGAAAATATTCCGAGTGCATCGATGCATGGAGAGTGCATCGGTGCATGAAATGCATTCGATGTTCAATTAAATCATAGGTGCATCGATGCATGGTTTGATGCATCGGTGCATCACCTTGAATAATTGTTTTAAGGCTTGATTTTGGTTCAAAATACTTTTTGAAAATTGTTTCAAAAATAGTTTAAGTACAAATCACAATTTTACACATTTAGTAAGGATTAAAATTGATCTTGAAAAACTTGGAGTAATAATTTGATATTCGATTAATTGAATCGAATATAATTTGTAAAATCATTTGTAAAATCTTAAAATTCATTTAACTTAATTTGTTATATCGAAATATCAAAAATGTTTTCAACAATCTCCCCCTTTTTGATATAACAAAACACTTGAGTAATTTTAAGATTTGTTTAAGAATTTATTTTTGAAATCGATTTTGAAAAGTTTACTCCCCCTTACTATAGCACATCTTAAATTTTCTCCCCCTTTTTGTTAAATCAAAAAGACTCTATAAAACATTTTAAACAAGATTTCTGAAAAACATTAGCCAATTGATTTAATAATTGGTCATATAAAACAATTAGAAGCTGCTAATATCATAATCAAAAGAGAGATTAGCCATTAGTTCCATAAATCAATATTCATAATAAAATGTGAAATGGCATAATTGGTCATATATCTAATGATGCAAAAATAAATAAAGTTCAAACCAAATATATTGAAATAAGTTTAAACGTCCAAGCATCCAAAAAATATCCAAACAAACATAAACATCCAAATCAAAGTGTTTAACAATCCATGTATTTAAAGTTCAAAACCAAACATAAGTAAATAGAGTTCAACCATCCATAGCGGGATCGGGAGGAGGAGGAGGATATCGAGCTCGCATCTTGAGAGAAAGACCATCCAAACGCTCGTTCATCTCTCGTTGTTGAGTTCCCAAGGACGTAAGGTGGGACTCAATGAAAGAAAATCGAGACTCCATGGATGCCGTATGCAAGGAAAAAGACTCCATAAAAGATAGAAAATATGATGGCACAGGGTCTTCTTGCCGAGCGGGTTCCGTAGCCGGAGGAGCATCATCGGGAACTTCCTCATCAATGTCTCGCATGAGCTGCTGAAGTTCCGGATTGTCGTCCGTATCTTGTGCCGGAGGAGGAACGCGAGAAGAGCTAGGAGCAGCTCGTGAAGAACTAGCTCCCGGGGTTTGCTTACCGGGTCGAAAAGACCATAATCCGGTGTCCTCATCCAATTTCCAATCCGATTTCTTTAAGGATGTGATATTGATTGGGTTTTGGAGCGGGATAGGATTGTCGAGGGAGACATCTAGGCCGAGTTTGATAAACAAATTGCTTAGTAGACAACCATAAGGTAGGGTTTCTACATGCTTTGAAGGAATGACGTTTATGATATCGACAAGCGCGCTAAAGACAATATGTGGAAAATTGATTTTCTTTTTGTTCTTTATACAGTGCATCCACCATAAGTCCCTAGTACGTAGTGTGGAGTACCGACCTGCGGATGGTCTAAACCACCAAGAGATCATTAAGTGAAGAAATCGATCGTGGTGAGACCTAAGGGTACTGACACTAGCATTAGGGAGATATGGATATTCCACATCTTCCTTCTCATTATACAAACCATCATCATCTAAACCAAATTGTGTTGCTATAGATTGGGAGTCAATAGTAACATATCGTCCTAATAGATAGGATCTAATAGCTATAGTACCACACTGAGTTGTGTTCTGAATACACACCGCATTGGAATAAAAAATGCGGATAAGTTGGTGAAATACAATAGGTTGGAGAGAAAATAGTTTATCAAATTTCCATATTCTAATAATAGGGAGGTATTCAAAGTCAAGTTTTATCATAGCTTGTAGTAAAGGAATACGCTCTTCCCTAATACGAAAGGATTGGAAGGAGTTCATGTACCTAGAGTACAATTCATCCCTACAGTTTTCAGGCATGTTAAAACAAGTACTAATGAGGGATGAAGGAATATTGGATGATTTTGGGGTCTAGGAGCGGGAGGATGGTTTTGGTGAGACCGACTCGAGGATGACCTAGGGCGTTTGGGATTAGACATGGTTAGCGAAATTGGAAAGGAATATCACTTGCAATTTTTAAAACACATGTATGCATAAAAATCAATCCCAAAACTCAAATGAGTCCTCAATAATTCAAGGTTCTCTAACATAATCCTAATGGGCAAAGTTTTGAAAACTATTTTAAAATAATATCATAATATGTATAGTTTTCATGAAAACAACACAATTGAATCAAAAACTATCACTAATTTTGATTTTTTTTTAATTCGAAATTTAAAAAAAATTGAGAAATTGTGTGTTTTTGATGAAATTGATTGTTAAAACTATTTTAGAATCATCATATAACCAATTCTCGATAATTATTTCAAACTAGAACTAATCTAAACTAGTCTTACGTTCAAAAATAGAGTTTTTGTAAAAATACCTTGAAAAATTCGGATTGAGGGGAATGAGGAGTTGTTTTGTGCGATTTAATGATTGTAGCAGGTTTTTAGGATGAAAATCTTTAAGAATCCAATGATTTCCCGAAGATTTTGAGCAAAAATAGAGATTTGAGGGAGAGAGGGGTCGAACGGCTGGTTTGGAGAGTTTTGGGGTTTTAGAAAAATGAAGAAGATGAAGCAATTTAACCTAAAACCCGACGGATGCATCGGTGCATGGTCTTATGCATCGATGCATATTCAAGGCATGCATCGGTGCATCATGCGGATGCATCGATGCACATTCAAAGGGATGCATCGATGCATTGTTAAGTGCATCGTTGCATTAAGCACAAAAATGTCAAAAATCCATTTTAAACACTTAAAATGCTAAATTATTTAGCTCTAGTGGTTTTGGCAACTCATATATTGAAAATTAACCATGTTCAATCAATCAAGTTAATCTCTTAAAAAATATTTAAACATAAAATTAATTTTCACCAAATAACATAAACTCCCCCTAACTAATGGCAATGAATGCAATCAAAAATTACTATTATAAGCATTTTTCATTTATTCTTAAAATAGCTAAAAATTATTTTAAACACTAAGTGAAGATAGGTTGGCTAAACCTAATTCTCTCCTAAGTGTCCAAAATCTTTCTTTGTCTAAAGGTTTTGTAAATATATTCGCTAATTGGTGCAAAGTATCAACAAATTCTAGAACTAAATCTTCCTTAGTGACATGGTCTCTAATGAAGTGATGTCTTATTTCAATGTGCTTAGTTCTAGATTGTTGGATGGGATTTTTAGTGAGACAAATAGCACTAGTATTGTCACACTTGATAGGAATGGTACCAACTTCAATTCCATAATTAAAAAGTTGTTGTTTCATCCATAAAACTTGTGCACAACAACTACCAGCTGAAATGTATTCGGCTTCAGTAGTAGATAATACAACACAATTTTGTTTCTTTGAAAACCAAGAAATCAGCATATTTCCAAGGAATTGGCAAGTACCGGAGGTGCTTTCCTATCTAATTTGCATCCTCCATAATCCGCATCAGAAAAAGCATGCAAGCTAAAGTTAGAGTCTCTAGGATACCAAAGTCCTAAACTAGGAGTGTCTTTAAGGTATCGAAAGATTCTCTTAACAGCTAGTAAATGTGATTCCTTAGGGCATGATTGAAATCTAGCACATAAGCAAACACTAAACATAATGTCTGGTCTACTTGCAGTTAGATAAAGTATAGATCCAATCATTGACCTATATAATTTAACATCTACACATTTACCTTCTTCATCTAAGTCAAGATTTATTGAAGAGCTCATTGGAGTGTCATGAGGTTTCCCATTTTCTAGTCCAAACTTCTTGAGCATATCTTTGACGTACTTAGCTTGATTGATGAAGATGCCATCTTTTCTTTGCTTGATTTGGAGTCCCAAGAAAAATGAGAGCTCCCCCATCATGCTCATCTCAAACTCACTTTGCATTAGCTTAGAAAATTCTTGGCAAAGAACATCATTAGTAGAACCAAATATTATATCATCAACATAAATTTGAACTACTAATAAATATTTACCTTTATGCTTCAAAAACAATGTAGTGTCAACCTTCCATTTTGAAAAACCTTTTTCAATTAAAAAATTTGACAATCTTTCATACCAAGCTCTAGGAGCTTGCTTTAAACCATAAAGAGCTTTTGTCAATTTTAAAACATGATCCAAAAAATTTGAATCTTCAAAACCTGGAGGTTGTTCCACATACACTTCTTGTTTTATAAAACCATTTAAAAATGCAGTTTTAACATCCATTTGATATAATTTAAATTCATTGAAAAATGCAAATGCTAATAACATTCTAATTGCTTTCATCCTAGCTACGGGAGCATATGTTTCATCATAGTCTATGCCCTCTTCTTGAGTATACCCTTGAGCAACAAGTCTAGCCTTGTTTCTCACTATATTACCACTCTCATCAAGCTTATTCATAAATACCCATCTAGTACCTACAGTAGATTTATTACTAGGCCTTTCAACTAATGTCCATACTTTACTTCTCTCAAATTGATTTAATTCTTCTTGCATAGCCATAATCCAATGTTCATCATTTAATGCTTCTTTAATATTCTTAGGCTCTATGCATGAGATAAATGCAACATAATTACAAATATTTCTAAGAGAAGATCGAGTTGTTACCCCTTTTGATGGATCACCTATAATTTCACCATCCTTGACATAGTTGTACTCTCTTGGATAAGATACTTCCCTTTCTTCAATGGTTGGATTCTCAAGAGGATCATGAGTTTCCTCATTTTTCGTTTCTTCCTTTGATGATGGTTCTCCAACGTCATGTCTAACGTCATTTGTATTTATAACACCTATATCATCATTCACACAAGAATCCTTCCTCGGAAGGGATTATCATCGAAAACAACATGTATAGACTCTTCTACAACTAAAGTTCTTTTATTAAATACACGATAGGCTTTAGAATTTAAGGAATAACCCAGAAAAATTCCTTCATCACTTTTAGCATCAAATTTGCCAAGGTTTTCTTTACCGTTGTTTAAAACAAAACATTTACATCCAAAAGGATGAAAATAACTAATGTTAGGCTTTTTATTTTTGAAAATTTCATATGGATTTTTCTTTAAAATTGGCCTAATCATTACTCGATTTACAACATAACAAGCGGTATTTGTGGCTTCCGCCCAAAACTATTTTGGCAAATTATTTTCACAAAGCATGGTTCTAGCCATTTCTTCTAAAGCTCGATTTTTCCTCTCAACAACTCCATTTTGTTGAGGGGTTCTAGGTGCTGAAAAATTATGGCTAATACCATTAGAGTTACAAAATTCAGTAAATCCAAGATTTTCAAATTCAGTTTCATGATCACTCCTAACATTAGTTATAGAGTAACCTTTTTCATTTTGGATTATTTTTGAAAACGTGATGAATTGTTCTAATGCTTCATCTTTAGTATTTAAAAATAGAACCCAGGTATCTAGAATAGTCATCTACCAAGACAAATGCATATTGTTTTCCACCCAAGCTAGTAGTTCTAGTTGGCCCAAAAAGATCTAAATGGATCAATTGTAAAACTCTACTAGTTGATACATCATTAATGGATTTAAAAGAAACTCGCTTTTGTTTTCCTTTAGCACAAGCATCACAGATTTTATCATTATCAAATTTAAGCTTAGGCAACACTCTTACTAGGTCTCCTTGAATTAACCGTTGCAAAACACTCATACTAGCATGTCCTAGTCTCCTATGCCATAACCAACTATCATGTTCATCCTTAGCAACTAGGCATAAATTAGTCATATCGAAAGAATCTAAATGCACCTTGTATATGTTTCCTATTCTATGACCAACAAGCATAATCCGATTAGATGCAATGTCAATGACTTTACAACCATTAATTTCAAATAAGACATTGAATCCTTTATCGCATAATTGACTAATACTCAATAGATTATGCTTTAATCCATTCACATATAAAACATTTTAAATTTGTATGGAAGAGGTATTACCTATTGTACCAATACCTTCAATGTGACCTTTTGAATTGTCTCCAAAAGTCACTTCTCCTCCATTTTTGGCGTTAAGCTCAATGAACCGGCTTTTGTCTCTAGTCATGTGTCTTGAGCATCCACTATCAAAGTACCATGAATTTGAATTTGTTTCCCGTGCCTTGTAGCAATGCTCCTTTCCCTACAAACATAGATTAATTTTTTATTTTTGGTACCCAAATTCTTTTGGGTCCATATTCATTAGTTTCCAAAATCCTAGTCCCCTTAGGTATCCATTTGTGTAGGATATTTGTATCTTTAGTAGTAATGAGTTCTTTAGGAACCCACATACTTCTAACGATTTTTCCATTAGAGGTTCTTTGGGGACCTCTATGATTGTAGTTTCTAAAACTTTTTCTAACAAAGTTGGATTTTGAATTTCCACCTTTTTCAAAATGTTTTGTTCCAACTTTATCAAAAGAAGTTTTAAGATCATCAATTTTCTTTTGATGATCGTCATTGATCTTTGAAAGTAAATTTTGCAAATCTAAATTTTTCTTTTCAAACTCTTCTAGTTTGATTTGCAAATCTTTAATTTTACTTTCAAGATCGTTGTTGGTTTTGGATATGAGTTTGTTTTCATTTTTCAATTTTGAAACATCATTTTTATATTTTAAAAATAATTTCTCATAATCCGAAGCCAACCCATTATATTCCTCTAATAACTCATCATAGGATAAATCATCAAAATCGGATGAGTTAGAGGTTACCTTAGAATCTTCCCCAAATGCCATCAAGCACAAGTTAGCTACTTCTTGTTCCTCTTCATCGAAACTTTCTTCATCGCTCCATGTAGCCACATGAGCCTTGTGCTTATTCTTTGATTGACCCTTTTTCTTCAATTATGGGCAATCATATTTGACATGCCCTGGCTTTTTGCATTCGTAGCAAATGATTGGGTCCTTCTCTTTCGGTTCATTTTTGAGGCCTTCATTTCATTTGAATTTTCTTCCTCGATAAGGTCTCATCATTTTTCTGAACCGTTTGGCAAACAATGTCATTTCCTCGTCATCATCATCGTTATTCGAATCACTCTCATCTTTTGTGGATTTGAGAGCAACTCCAATGTTTTTCTTCTTCTCCTTCTCCTTTGGTGTCTCGTCAATCTTGTCGAGGTCCACCTCATCTTCGAGCATCATTTCATGAGTGAGGAGTGACCTAATTAGCTCTTCAAGAGTTAAAGACGTTAAGTCCTTAGACTCGATGATTGCTGTCTTCTTTGATTGCCACGATTTTGGGAGGGAGTAAACTAACTTCCTCACAAGTTTTTCATTTGAAACGATCTCTCCATATGATTTGAGACCATTGATAATCGTTGAAAATCTATCCGTCATAGCTTTGATATCTTCATTTGGTTTCATCCTGAAATTTTCATAGCTATGCGTTAGAATACTAATTTTAGATTTCTTTATCTCATCGGTACCTTCATGAGTGACTTGAAGTTTGTCCCATATTTCTTTGGCGGTTGTACACCATGAAACTCTTCCGTATTCATCTGGTCCAAGAGCACAAAAAATGATATGGATGGCTTTGGAGTTGAGCTGGAACATTCTTGTCTCTCCTTCACTCTACAACCTTGGATGAGTGAGAGGTTTGATGTATCCTTCTTCTACAGCATTCCATGCTCCCATGTCACTTGCTTGAATGAAGTACATCATTCTATTCTTCCAATAGGCATAGTTAGCTCCATTGAAGAAAGGAGGCTTATTGACGGGCATCGAGTCGAGACCGGAGTCGAAGTTTGAAGCGGAGGCCATTGATGACTTTAATTATCGATATAACTCTTCCCGAATCGACTCAAGAGGTGATTAAACCTTCAAATGAGTTAGGCTCTGATACCAATTGTTGAGTTAATCGATTGACTGAATCGGCCAAGAGGGGGTGAATTGGCAATAAAAATTTTGGTAGAAGCTTTTGCAGAAAATTGAAAGAAATTGCACAGCGATTTAGAGTGGTTCGACTTTATAAACCAAAGTCTACGTCCACTACCGTAGCTATCCACACTAAGGATTTTCCAAAAAATTCACTAATTTGTTCTTTCTTTTGAGGCCAAAGAGATAACCTTACAACTCCCTCAAGAATATACCCCAATTCTTGAGAACACTCTTTTCTCAAAGAGAAATACAAATTTGCAAACTTACAAGAAAAACCTCACAAGGAAAATATGTTTGCACAATTCTAGAACAAAGAAAGAACACTCAAGAATAAATACAATTGAGCACAATAAGTGTTCTTGAAAGCAAAATGAATATTGAATGAAAAATAGGCTTGAAATGCTCAAACTTGAGGTTTGATGCTTTCTCTTTGATTCTCTCTTGATTCTAATTGCTTGATGTTTCTTGTTGTTGATCAATGGCTTCTAAACTTGTTTAAATACTCATTGAATCAATTCTGAATGTTGGTGATAATTAGTGGAGTCAATAGAGCCGTTATTGTGTGAAAACAATTAATTTTCTGGGTAGGAGCGTCTTATGCATCGATGCATGACCATTATGCATCGGTGCATTAGTGTAAAATTTCAAATATTTTGACCGTTGGACTCCTAGTTCATCGGTGCACTAAGAGTGCACCGATGCATGAAGTGCATTCGATGTTTGAAAAATAGCCTGGTGCATCAATGCATGGCTTGTGCATCGATGCATCAAATGCATTCGATGTTTGAAAATATTCCGAGTGCATCGATGCATGGAGAGTGCATCGGTGCATGAAATGCATTCGATGTTCAATTAAATCATAGGTGCATCGATGCATGGTTTGATGCATCGGTGCATCACCTTGAATAATTGTTTTAAGGCTTGATTTTGGTTCAAAATACTTTGTGAAAATTGTTTCAAAAATAGTTTAAGTACAAATCACAATTTTACACATTTAGTAAGGATTAAAATTGATCTTGAAAAACTTGGAGTAATAATTTGATATTCGATTAATTGAATCGAATATAATTTGTAAAATCATTTGTAAAATCTTAAAATTCATTTAACTTAATTTGTTATATCGAAATATCAAAAATGTTTTCAACACAAATTCATGGTACCTTGATAGTGGATGCTCGAGACACATGACCGGGGACAAAAACCGGTTCATTGAGCTTAACACCAAAAATGGAGGAGAAGTGACTTTTGGTGATAAATCAAAAGGTCACATTGAAGGTATAGGCACTATAGGTAATACCTCTTCCATACAAATTAAGAATTTTTTTATCTGTGAATGGATTAAAGCATAATCTTTTTAGTATTAGTCAATTATGTGATAAAGGATTCAATGTCATGTTTGAAACCAATGGTTGTAAAGTTATTGACATTGCATCTAATCAAATTATGCTTGTTTGTCATAGAATAGAAAACATATACATGATGCATTTAGACTCTATTGATATGATTAATTTATGCCTAGTTGCTAAGGATAAGCATGATAGTTGGTTATGGCATAGGAGACTAGGACATGCTAGTATGAGTGTTTTACAACGGTTAATTCAAGGAGACTTAGTAAGAGGGCTGCCTAAACTGAAATTTGATAATGATAAAATCTGTGATGATTATGCTAAAGGAAAACAAAAGTGAGTTTCTTTTAAATCCATTAATGACGTATCAACTAGTAGAGTATTACAATTGATCCATATATATCTTTTTGGGCCAACTAGGACTACTAGCTTGGGTGGAAAACAATATGCATTTTTCTTGGTAGATGACTATTCTAGATATACTTGGGTTCTATTCTTAAGCACTAAAGATGAAGCATTAGAAAAATTCATCACGTTTTCAAAAGTAATCCAAAACGAAAAAGGTTACTCTATAACTAGTGTTAGGAGTGATCATGGAACTAAATTTGAAAATCTTGGATTTACTGAGTTTTGTAATTCTAATGGTATTAGCCATAATTTTTCAGCACCTTGAACCCTTAACAAAATGGAGTTGTTGAGAGGAAAACTGAACTTTAGAAGAAATGGCTAGAACCATGCTTTGTGAAAACAATTTGCCAAAATATTTTTGGCGAAAGCTACAAATACCGCTTGTTATGTTATAAATCGAGTAATGATTAGGCATATTTTAAAGAAAACTCCATATAAACTTTTTAAAAATAAAAAGCCTAACATTAGTTATTTTCATCCTTTTGGATGTAAGTGTTTTGTTTTAAACAACGGTAAAGACAATCTTGGCAAATTTGATGCTAAAAGTGATGAAGATATTTTTCTGGGTTATTCCTTATATTCTAAAGCTTATCGAGTATTTAATAAAAGAACTTTAGTTGTAGAAGAGTCTATACATGTTGTTTTCGATGATAACCTCCTTCCGAGGAAGGATTCTTGTTTGAATGATGATGTAGGTATTATAATATTTAAATGACATTAGACATGACGTTGGAGAATCATCATCAAAGGAAGAAACGAAAGATAAGGAAACTCATGATCCTCTCGAGAATCCAACCATTGAAGACAGGGAAGTATCTTACCCAAGAGAGTACAACTCTGTCAAGGATGGTGAAATCATAGGTGATTCATCCAAAGGAGTAACAACTCGATCTTCTCTTAGAAATATTTGTAATTATGTTGCATTTATCTCATGCATAGAGCCTAAGAATATTAAAGAAGCATTAAATGGTGAACATTGGATTATGGATATGCAAAAAGAGTTAAATCAATTTGAGAGAAGTAAAGTATGGACATTAGTTGAAAGGCCTAGTAATAAATCTACTATAGGTACTAGATGGGTATTTAGGAATAAGCTTGATGAGAGTGGTAATATAGTGAGAAACAAGGCTAGACTTGTTGCTCAAGGGTATACTCAAGAAGAGGGCATAGACTATGATGAAACATACGCTCCCGTAGCTAGGATGGAAGCAATTAGAATGTTATTAGCATTTGCATGTTTTCATGAATTTAAATTATATCAAATGGATGTTAAAAGTGCATTTTTAAATGGTTTTATTAAAGAATAAGTGTATGTGGAACAACCTCCAGGTTTTGAAGATTCAAAATTTTTGGATCATGTTCTTAAATTGACAAAATCACTTTATGGTTTAAAACAATCTCCTAGAGCTTGGTATGAAAGATTGTCAAACTTTTTAATTGAAAAAGGTTTTTCAAAAGGGAAGGTTGGCACTACATTGTTTTTAAAGCATAAAGGTAAAGATTTATTAGTAGTTCAAATTTATGTTGATGATATAATATTTGGTTCTACTAATGATGTTCTTTGCTAAGAATGTTCTAAGCTAATGCAAAGCGAATTCGAGATGAGCATGATGGGGGAGCTCTCATTTTTCTTGGGACTTCAAATCAAGCAAAGAAAAGATGGCATCTTCATCAATCAAGCTAATTACGTCAAAGATATGCTCAAGAAGATTGGATTGGAAAATGGGAAGCCACATAACACTCCAATGAGCTCATCGACAAAGCTTGACCTAGATGAAGGAGGTAAATGTGTAGATGTTAAATTATATAGGTCAATGATTGGTTCTTTTCTTTATCTAACTGCAAGTAGACCGGACATTATGTTTAGTGTTTGCTTATGTGCTAGATTTCAATCATGCCCTAAGGAATCACATTTACTAGCTGTTAAGAGGATCTTTAGATACCTTAAGGACACTCCTAGTTTAGGACTTTGGTATCCTAGAGACTCTAGCTTTAGCTTGCATGCCTTCTCTGATGCGGATTATGGAGGATGCAAATTAGATAGGAAAAGCACCTCCGGTACTTGCCAATTCCTTGGAAATATGCTGATTTCTTGGTTTTCAAAGAAACAAAATTGTGTAGCATTATCTACCACTGAAGCGGAATACATTTCAGCTAGTAGTTGTTGTGCACAAGTTTTATGGATGAAACAACAACTTTTCGACTATGGAATTGAAGTAGGTACCATTCCTATCAAGTGTGACAATACTAGTGCTATTTGTCTCACTAAAAATCCCATCCAACACTCTAGAACTAAGCATATTGAAATTAGACATCACTTTATTAGAGACCATGTCGCTAAGGAAGATGTAGTTCTAGAATTTGTTGATACTTTGCATCAATTAGCGGATATCTTTACAAAGCCTTTAGACAAGGAACGTTTTTTGACACTTAGGAGAGAATTAGGTTTAACTGACCTATCTTCACTTAGTGTTTAAAATAATTTTAGCACTTTTAAGAATAAATAAAAAAATAAAAAAAAATGTTTATAATGGTAATTTTTTATTGCATTCATTGCTATTAGTTAGGGGGAGTTTATGTTGCTTAGTGAAAATTAATTTTATGTTCAAATGAAATTTAAGGATTAATTTGATTGATTGAACATGATTACTTTTCATTATATGAGTTGCCAATACCACTAGAGCTAATTAATTTAGTATTTTGAGTGTTTAAAACAGATTTTTGACATTTTTGTGCTTCATGCATCGATACACCTAGCAGTGCATCGATGCATCCTTGAATGTGCATCGATACACCATGAAGGTGCACCGATGCACGCCTTGAATGTGCATCGATGCACAAGGCCATGCATCGATGCATCCATCGGGTTTTTGGATAAAATTCCTATTTCTTCCTCATTTTCTCAAAACTCTCTTAAAACTCTCTCTTGGCCGCCACTCCTCTTTCTCTCTTCACTATCAAAATTGCTCCAAATCCTTGGTTTTTTTGATCGGAATCTTCAAGTTTTTCAATTCCTTATCCTGCTTCTATCATCAATTCATGCAAAACAACATCTCATTCTCATCAATCCAAAATTTTCAAGGTAATATTTCAAAAAACCTCTATTTCATTGATTTTTGATCTTAGGACTAGTTTAGGTTAGTTCTAGGATGAACATTATATCGGGCATTGATTGTTTGATGATTATAAACTAGATTTTACAACCAATTTCATCAAAAACTCACAAATTTTCAATAAATTTTTGAATTTTCGAAATTAAAAAAAAATCGAAAATCTGATTTTAGTTTTTAAATTTGATGTTTTTGATTTAATTATGTTGTCTTCATGAAAAACTATACATATTATAATTTTCAAACGTTGTTTTCTAAATAGTTTTTCAAAAACTATGCCCATTAGAATTTGGTTTAGAGAACCTAGAATTATTGTGGACTCAATTGAGTTTTGGGATTGATTAAATTGCATACATGTGTTTCAATTTACAGGTTATATTTCTTATTCCGATTCCTAAACTATGTCTAATCCCAAACGCCCTAGAACTTCGTCGAGTCGTTCTCGTTCAAACCAACCTCCTAATCTCGTTCCTCAATCTCCTAATAGCCTATTAGGATCTTGCTTTAACATGCCTGAGCGTCGTAGAGACAAATTGTACTCTAGGTACAAAAATTATTTTCAAACTTATAGAATCCGTGAAGAGCGTATTCCTTCTCTTCAAGCCATGATTGATATTGACTTTGAATACCTTCCGATTCTTAAAGCTTGGAAGTTTAATAAATTGTTTCAGCTTAAACCTATCGTCTATCAACAATTGGTCCGCATTTTCTATTCCAATGCGGTGTGTATTCAAAATGAAACTCAATGTGGAACTATAGCCATTAGATCCTATCTTTTAGGCCAATATATTAATATTGACCCCGAGACTATAGCTTTCTGATTTGGGTTAGATGATAGTGCTATATATAATGAGAGTGAAAATGTGGAATATCCCTATGTTCCAAACTCCAGTGTTAGTACTCTACGATCTCATCACGATCGTTTTCTCCATTTGATGATCTCTTGGTGGTTTAGACCATCCAGAGGTAGGTACTCCACACTTCGTGCTAGGGATTTATGGTGGATGTATTGTATTAAAAATAAAATCAAAATAAATATGCCCCACATTATATTCAGTCAACTAGTGGACATCATAAACATTGTTCCTTCAAAACATATTGAAACATTGATTTATGGATGTCTTCTTAGTAACCTCTTTATCAAACTTGGTCTAGACGTCTCTCTCGACAATCCTATACCACTCCAAAATCAAATCAATCTTACTTCCTTGAAGAAAGCAGATTGGAAGCAAGACGAGGAAACCAATCTTTGGGTATTTCGACCCTGTAAGTAAACCCCGGGAGCTAGCTCTTCATGAGCTGCTCCTAGCTCTTCTTGTGCTCCTCCTCCTCCTACGGCACCGGCTGCTGACGATGATCCTGAGTTTCAACAACTTATGCAAGATATCGACGATCACGTTCCAGACGATGAGCCTGCACCGGAACTAGCACGACAAGAAGATCAAATGCCACCATATTTTGATCCTTCTTGGAGTCGTTTGATCTGAGGTTTGCCTCCATGGAGTCTTAGATTACTGAGTTTCAGTGGGAGATGCGTGAACGTATGGACGCGCTCACTCTTGAAGTTCAAGCTCATTATCCTTCTCCTCCCGACCCTCCTATGGATTAGACCTTTTCCATGCTTTCTTGTTTAAAAAATTGGATTGATTTTGATGTTTCTGGATTGTTTATTTTGGATTGTTTAATGTTTGAATTTGTTATGGTTTGGATGATTGAATTTTGAACTTAATATATATATATATTTGGTTTGGTTGAATTTTCTTATTTTTTGCATCATTAGATATATATGACCAATTATGTCATTTCACATTTAATTATGAATATTGTTTATGGAACTAATGGCTAATCTCTCTTTTGATTGTGATCTTAGAAGCTTAAGTTATATATATATATATATAATCAATTGGCTATGTTTTTCAAAACCTTGTTTACAAACGTTTTAAATATCTTTTTGATTTAACAAAAAGGGGGCGAAATATTAAGTGTTAAAATGTTTTTAAAAGAGAGAAGTGTTATAGTAAGGGAGAGTAATTTTTTCAAAATTGATTTCAAATTTTTAGAAAATCTTAAAATAACACAAATGTTTTGTTATATCAAAAAGGGGGAGATTGTTGAAAACATTTTTGTGTTTCGATATAACAAATTAAGTTTAAATGAATTTTAAGATTTTACAAATGATTTTCTAAGTATATTCGATTCAATTAATCGAATATCAAATTATTACTCCAAGTCTTTCAAGTTCAAATTCAAACCTTACTAAATGTGTAAAATTGTGTTTTATACTTAATATATTTTTGAAACAATTTTCACAAAGTATTTTGAACCAAAATCAAGCCTAAAATCAATTTTTCAGAGTGTGCACCGATGCACCAATCCATGCATCGATGCATCATGAATTAAATTGAACATCGAATGCATTTCATGCATCGATGCACATACCATGCATCGATGCACTGAGGATTTTATGAAAACATCGAATGCATTTGATGCATCGATGCACCAGCCATGCATCGATGCACTCTGGCTATTTTGAAACATCGATGCACTCTTAGTGCACCGATGCACTAAGGGTTCAACGGTCAAAATATTTGAATTTTACACTGATGCACCGATGCACCTAGGGTATGCATCGATACACTGACTCTCCCAACTAAATTTATTAATTACTTTCACACTTAAATGGCTCTATTGACTCCACTAAGCATCCCCAACGTTCAGAATCATTTGAAGGTGTATTTAAACAAGCTTAGAAGCCATTGATCAAAAACAAGAAACAACAATCATCAAGAATCAAGAGAGAATCAAAGAGAAAGCATCAAACCTCAAGTTTGAGCATTTCAATCCTATTTTTCATTCAATATTCATTTTTCTTTCAAGAACACTACTTGTACTCAATTGTATTCATCTTTGAGTGTTCTTTTCTTTATTCTAGAATTGTGAAAACATCTTTCCTTGTGAGGATTTCCTTGTAAGTTTGCAAATTTGTAATCTTCTCTTTGAGAAAGGGTGTTCTCAAGAATTGGGGTATATTCTTGAGGGAGTTGTAAGGTTATCTCTTTGGCCTCAAAATAAAGAACAAATTAGTGAATTTGTTGGAAAATCCTTAGTGTGGATAGCTAAGGTAGTGGACGTAGACTTTGATTAAGAAAGTCGAACCACTCTAAATCGCTATGCAATTACTTTCAATTTTCTGCAAAAGCTTCCACAAAAATCTTAATTGCCAATTCACCCCCCTCTTGGCCGATTCCCTCGATTGATTAACTCAACAGCTTTCAATTTGGTTCTATCTCAAATTTATCACAATTCATATTTTGATAGTTTGCACTACTTTCAAAGAAATATTATTTTGTATTATTATACATACTTCAAATTTATTCTACTTATACCTTAGGAAACTAGACTCGAATATGAATCCAATCATATAAAACACTCCTTCCAGTTCAATTTGTAAAATTTATAATGAATTTTCAAAGTTTACTTACAAAATTTGTTTTGAGCAGAATCTGCTGCCCTGTTTTCTGACCTATCGTCGATTAAAAATTCATACCTTTTTGTATAGACCTCAAAATCAACATACAATTGTTTTAAAGAAAACTAGACTGATATAAAAATACAATGGTATGAAAATCATCTTATAATATTTTATGTAGAATTTATGGTGATTTTCTAAATTTACTGTTCATAACACAAATCTAGGCAGACTTCACCCATATGTATTTTAAGTTTATTCACTAATTATATTAACTCACAAAATGCACAAATATACATAAATCACAAAATTACATAGCATTAGGAGTCACTTCTTACCATATAGCTCTGTCACTGGCTCATTACAAGCCAATGTTTATTTGATAACATAAGTACAAAATAAATATGCACTCACTTGGTGTCCTTAGCTTGCAACCTTCCTTAGGAATTTACAATTCATCTTTAAGCATCTCCTTAGCTTTAATATTGTTTGATCTTGATTTTAAGCAAACAATCTAAATGAGCATCATTAAAAAACATATGTAATTCAAACCACATATTAGAATCTTACTAATGTAGGCACACATTAGAAAATAAATTTCCTAAAAATCTTTTGATACTCATTCGATATAAATTCCATGTCACACCATAATTGATGACATTAACACTTCAAGTTGACCATTCAAGTTCCTTTTTATCCAAATTATCCAAACTTCACATAACATTTTCATTTAAGTTCCCAAATTTTCCATATTTGTGATTTTATCCTCAACTTTTACCAACTTTCCAAAATGGACCAATTTCACATTCTAACATCAATTTCAACACTCTAACATTAATTTCCAACATAGTACATCAACTATGAAACAATTACACATTGATCCCATAATTTTCCATAATTACTAAATAGGTACTCCAAATTTCATAAAATTATGAATTGGCCCAAACAACTTTCTAAAGCTTGTAGAACCTTCCAAATATCATTTCTAAGCCATGGGAAATTTTTCCTAATTTATTCCTTAGGGTCGAAACTTTAGGGTTTCCAATTTCATAGTTTCTACTTGATTCAAGCATGAATTCCACCTCTAAACAATACTTCAAGGATTCTACAATCAATCCTTTGACATAATTTAATCAAATCACAACTTTTATCCATCCTAGGGTTTAGGATGAATTCAGTATAAGCATATCTAGGTGGTTTTAATCAGTAATCAAGCTTGGAAATAATTATACAACATCAATAACTTCAAAATCCATCATCAATTCATAAAACCCTAACATATTCATAAACCCTAATATATTCATAAACCCTAAAATTTGGGAACTTGACATTCAAGCAATATTAGAATTCAATAATGGTACCAAATGATAAAGCTCTTCGAATATAATAATTTTTTATTTCACGGTTCGATCTAAAATCCAAAGAAAATTACACAAAAATGAAAAAATAAAATTTCTCTTACCTAGGGTATAAAGGAGCATGAAATGGAGCTTGAAAAAGGCATTATTTTCATGAAATTTCTAGTTAATTTCATGTTAATCTGTCATTTATTAAGCTTAAATGAATTTAAAATTCATTTAATTGGGAAATGACAATTTTACCATTAATGAAACTTGATAATTACATCTATACCAAGCCACATGTTACTTATCATCTACCAAAGTCAAAGATGAACAAAATGTTATTCCCTTGACAACTTTATCCATGCAACTTTCCAAAAATTACAATCTTACCATTTTCATCCAACAATTCAAATTAAACATAGAAATAATTTCTCAAATCCAATGATTCATATTATTTTCCATCATTTTGAAATGTTGAAATAATATTTATAAGCTTAATTTAATGTCCTTCAAATATTCTCAAAATTCTTGTTCGATCTGATTTACCGAATTTTTACTGGACTTTAATACTTTCTAGCTTTTAACACAATTTTCATATCAAGAATCTGATTCCCACCAAAACATCATTCTTGGGTGAACTATTCATTTATGGGGTCAAAATACATAACTTTTGAAAATTAAACTTTTGGTCTCTAAACTTTTGAAAATTTCCTTTTTGGACCCTAAAATTTTCCAAACTTTATTCTTTGGCTACTAAACTTTTAAAATTTACATTTTGTTCACTAACCAAAACTTTGGGTGTTACAATTGGACTATACGATAGAGTGCACCGCCTGAAAGCTGGTTCAAATTGAATTCAGATGGGGCGAGGCGAAGTTATATGGGATGGGCAGCTTGTAGAGGGGTTATTCATAACCATCTTGGTAATTGGATTGCAGGTTTTCGAAGCGTAGTGGGTTTTGTGCGGTGCTAGATGCTAAAGTATGGGTCATTTACATCGGACTTCAGTTGGCTTGGGAAAAGAATATTCGAAAACTTGTAGTAGAAACTGATAACATGGAAGCGATTGCTGTCCTTCGTCAGGAACGAGATGCAGGGATTATGTCAGCGATAGTGTCGCACGTTCAGGCTAAGGTTCAATGGGGATGGTGTCTTCGTTTCTGCTATGTTCCCAGGGAGAGGAATTGTGTTGCTGATGGTTTGGCTAGCATGACCTGAGGCAGTTCTGATGATTTTACAATATACGAAGCAGCTCCAATTGAATTGCACGAGCAAATGGATAGAGATGCAGCTCATAACACAACTTTGTAATAGATGGTTGCTTTCTTTTCTTATTCAAAAAAAATATACTAACTATATATTATATGTATTTTTCCTCAAAAGTTAGGTAATATAACGATTAAAATATAAATTTTCATTTAAAATATTTATAAATAAACATTAAAGTTTAACTTAAAAAACATATATCAAAAGGATAATTTGGTAAAATATATATTCATATTATCTTGTATTCTTCTACCCATATATTGTAATTTTACATTCCTGCTAAACAAACCAAACAAGATAATACAACATTTTCATAGTAATATTACATTTCATTAATGTTATTTCCAAAGGTAATCTTATATTCTTTGAGCCAGATGTCTCTTAAAAATATATCTAATGTTTGATTAAATAGTTATTTTGATATTTTAAGAGTATTTAGTCTAAACGTTTTAGCTTGGGATAAAAAGGTCCCTGCGTTAATGAAAATTTTAGTCAATAAATGGTTAACGTTTTAAAATAAAGTGTTTTTATCCTAAATGAAACGTTCGGTGTCAAAATGTTCCAAGAAAATAATAGAGGTGGAAATACCTATTTAGTCAAATGCGAAGAGTGTTTTTATTGTAACACAAAATATAAGAATAAAAATATTCTAGAAAAGATAGATAATCTAATACGTAAAATTTGTTCTGTCTTCTTTTTTCCATTGTGTTTGCCTATGATGTTGGCCTAATATATTCAAAACAACGATTATTTCTTGAAATTTTAGTGGAAGAAACAAAATAAGGTTTATGTTAAATAAGATAATATTATATTATAAAAAAATTTATTTTCTTTTTAGTCATATGTTCTCATCTTATTAATAGAGATAATATATAAAATTACATAATATCAATATATCAAATATAAATTAAAAAATAACAATTAAATTTCTTTTCAATGAGTTTACTGATTCAAAACCTTAAGTAATAGCTATTATATGAAACACGTACTTGTAGAGTTGAATATTTTATCAGTTAAAAGTGTAATAAAATCGGTGGTTTCCTCAAGTATACTCTACTCAAGCTCACGGGTTTGCTTTAGACAATGTAGAGTACTTGTGAAAGCAACTAAGCAACCTTCTTATACAACACCATGAAAATGACTCCCCCCCCCCCCCATTTTTATTTCTCTACAACTCCCCCACCCATTGTCCCATTCATTTTTGTGCTTAAATTACATGTTATTTGTGTCGTATATACATAAACAAAAGAATTTTTATTTTGTTATCACACAACATCTGGACCAGTGTAGCTATTGTCTGATGAGGAGCCGGAGATTGTGACACTACCATTGCAGTGCCAGTCAGATACAGTCTTGTAAGTTTAATAATAGTTGGGAAGTACTTAAACTCGTTGAAGGTTTGGTTGTAGGAACCATTGGGACCTCGGCTTCACCCACCAGCATTTGGACCACACTTCTCATTGTGGGTCGAGACGCTGGGTTAGGGTGCGAACAAGCTAATCCAACCAAAAGCACCCTTCTCATCTCGGCCTCATCGAAGTCACCTTCGAGTTTAGTATCCGCCGCGTCCAGCAACCTACCTTCTCTATGCAAACCCCAAACCCATTCCACCAAATTGCCACTCGGACGGGATTTCCCCGCCGCATTACCGTCTCTCTCTATCGGTCTTCTTCCGCCAGCCACCTCTAGAGCCACTGCTCCGTAGCTGAACACGTCGGTTTTATCGGTGGCTCTCCCTGTTAAAAAATATTCAGGAGCCAAATACCCCATTGTACCGGCAGCGGCGGCTGCATCGGGTGACTTATCGTGCTCCACTTGCCTGGCTAAACCGAAATCCCCTAGCTTGGCGTTGAAAGCTTCATCCAACATTATGTTGCTGGTCTTGACGTCTCGATGGATAACCTGGTTATCACACTCTTGATGCAAATAGGCCAAAGCTGATGCCACCCCTAGTAAAATTTTATGCCTGTGAGGCCATGGCAGTGGCGTTTTGGCTTCGAATAAAGCTTTATCAAGACTTCCATTGGTCATTAGATCATAAACTAATAAGATTTCTCCTTTCTCTTGGCACCATCCTTGCAATCTTACCAGGTTCCGATGCCTTAGAGTCCCAATTATCAACAACTCCGATAAAAATTCGTCCTTCCCTTGTCTATTATGGCTGCATCTTTTGACGGCTACAATGTCTCCGTTGTCGGGCAAAATACCCTTATAAACAGTCCCAAACGCACCGTTGCCGATTATTCTATTGGCATTGAAGCATCTCGTGGCCGCCTTCAGCTCTTTATATGTGAACTGTTTTGGTGTTTTGATCATCTCCGATGCAATAGAATGGTCCGATTTCTTCATATCCTTCAACTTTTTTGAGTAGACCCATATCGAACCTCCAGCCAATAAGGCTAAAAAGAGAACTCCCGCTGTTACCACCCCTGCAACAGCCCCTGGACCTTCTTTGCAAAGCTGGTTATGGCATGAAGAAGAAGGCGGAGGCGACGGCGGTCGTCCGACGGAATTGGCGGTTGGGTTTGTTAAAGTAGCCTCTGTTGGCGGCGGCGGAAAAGATGTTGACCCTGAATTTGACGGGAAAGAAGAGCTGAAACTCCACCATTCTATATTGTGAATCTCGGTGCTTCCTTGTGTAGAGCCTGAAAATCCTACGTACATGAAGTCATTAACATATTCATGGAGGTTTGAACTGACTGATATAATGGGGGTTTTGGGCTTCAAATTTGAGTATGAAACTGAGATTTCAAACACTCCAAATGAAGCATCGTATTCGATCCATGAATTAATAACGTTGCCGCTTTTTAGATCAATATCCAAAGCACCCAAATCACCAACTTGGGAAGAAATAACACTGTTGAGATCCAAGCCAACGTGATTGCCATTAATGTCTCTGAATTCAACGTCCATGAAAGTGTCGAATTCAACTGCGACGAACCCTGAGGACCGGCCTTTATCGTCGAGGAGTCCCAATGAGCCGCCGCCGGCGCCGACGAAATCCCCGTCCGGGGAAATGACAAAGGCTAGACCGCCTCCGATGGATGAAGGGTTGAGGTTAGTGATGGAAAATGAGAAGAAAGTGGAGAAGCTGGTGGGTTTGTGAGTTCCGGGTTCCCGGAATCTCACCGGTTTCGAATATAAAGCCCTGCCTGAGCCGGAATCGGGCACCTGGAGGTCGCGAGTGAGCCTGACGCTCCGGTTGTTTAAGTGAGCATCGCCGAGCAGCTTCAAGCTGCTGACAGTTAAGGTTCCGAAATCAAAGTCTGTCGTCGCAAAGATACTGTTGAAGACAAAACAGAGGAACATAGCACAAAAAGTTAAGGATTCAAGCTTGTAAGAAAATGGCAACATTTTTGTTCGGTTTCTAGTTATTGCTGAAAAGCAGAGCCAATTTAAGGAAACTAACAAAGGGAGAATGGGGGAGAGTTTTGGAGAATCAATGGGGGGTCGGTGAGTAGGTGATGGAATGAACATGACAGGTGCATGGTTAAGGCGACACGTGGATATCCGGAACGGTTATTTTTCTTTTTCAGCTGCTGTAAAAATGAAGTTAGAAAGTGTAACAACCAATTACTAAAGGAGGAAGTGCATTATTTAATTACTAAAAAAGCAAACTCTAATTGAAAACCCCACTGTTGTAAGATGGTGATATTAGTAGTCCTTAGTATCATGGATTTTTAGTTGAATTAATAGTAATTAAAATTTAAGATTTCATTAAAAATAAAAATAAAAAGTCTCTTAAAAATAAATAAAAACAAATAAATAATGTGATAAAGTACACAAATGGTCCCTAGACATAGGGCATTGTTTTGTTGAATTCTCTAATTATTAAAAGTTACAAGATGATCCTCTAACTATAAAATATTACCTTATTAAATCCATCGACTATTAAAAGTTACAAAAAATGGTCACTCTACTTTTCATATGTTCCAAACTCATTATTTTTTCATTAAAAATTTGTAACTTTTGAATTGGGCATTAACTTGCTGATTAGGATATGATAAAATCTGATTCTAAAATCTCAAATGACTATACAAGTCAAACGATTCTATGATCAAATTTTATTATATTTCAATAATAGGTTAACATTCAACTCAGACGACCATTGATTTTTTTAACAAAAAATGATGAATTTGGAACATATAAATAATAATGTGACCATTTTGTAGCTTTTAATAGTTAAAAAAACTTAATAAAGCAACGGTATGTAATTTAGTCGATGGACTAAATAAAGCAACAACCTATAAGCGGGAACATTTGTTTACTTTACCTTAAATAATAGTAACTTGTACATTCAGAATTTGCTGCTGGAGTTAATTCCTCATGATGATTCAGGTTCAACTATGATTTTTGGACTTGGGACTTGATTGTAGTGTAATGGAAAATGATCACACTTACGGCAGCTTTAATATATAGTTAAAAAGCGTTATCGGTTTTGTTATTAATTAAATAACAAAATCGGTAAAAAATTATCGGAAATATCATTATTTCTACTGGTTTTGTTATTATTGGGCGTTTTATCGGTTTTGTTAACAAAACCGATAAAACGCTACCGATTTTATTATTTTTTTATCGATTTTGTTATTGTTATGTATTTTATCAAAAATATTAAAAAACATTAATGTTTTAAATAGAAATAATAATATTTTAAGTACTATTTTTATTATTTAAATTAACAAAATAGGCAACAACTTTTTTTAGTTAAATATTAAGGTATCGCACTATTAAACTTCCCTAGTGTAATACCATAAATCTGACTCGTAGTGTTAAACTAGCGGCTTAAGAAGTTACATCTCTCTCCAAGCCACTCAAATCGTGAGTCATAAAAATTCCCAATAAATCATCATCGGTTTTACACATTCATGATAAATAATTTTATTAATAAATTAAATAAATTATTTTATACCAAAATAAAAACTCCAAAATTTCCAAGAAATGGTAATATATTTGCAATGTCATATTTTAACTGTTCATGATCGATTAGGTTGTAATTGGATAATTGTTTTTTATTTTATTCTTAGATTTAAATTTAATTCAATTAATTTGAATTTTTAAAAACATATCCAAATCTTAACCTATATAGATTAAATTAAAAAAAAACAAAACAAAAATAATCTGAGTTTTTAACGAGGCAGATGCTTTCATGTTTAACGAGGGCAGGGTCAATGAGAGCCCCGCCTTGTACCTTTTGGTTGAATATTTGCGTGATATTGTCACTGCTCTTGTTATTAAATTTTGGGTAAATTATACATTTAGTTCTAGTTATTATTTTTGTTTTGTTTTGGTCATGTAACTCTTATTATTTTCAAAGGCATGCCTAGTATTATATTTGGGTTCTATTTTGGTACTCACCATTAAAAAATTTTACAGAGATGATGATGTGATATTTTTAATTTTTTAATAATGACATGGCATTACCTTATGGTGACACATCAGTATCATCATTAATTTTTTTAATTGTGGGTGTCTAAAATGAAATCAAAATGTAACGTTAAGTATGATTTTGAAACTAAAAATAGTTGAGTGACCAAAAATGGAACAAAAGTGGTAGTTGAGGTACTAAACATGTAGTTTACCCTTAAATTTAATTATTTATATTTATTTTTAAATATTTTTAGCTAGAATCGCTGAAAATTTATTTTTATTCATGACCAATGTTTTATAAACTGTTTTAAAATCAACTAAAATATTGTTGAATTAAATTCTAAAGTTTATAATTTTAAAAAATAAATATTACTCCGTATGATGGGCCTATTTACCTACCCATAGATCCATGCGAACGGGGGAATCCCTCTTCTTTTGTTTCGTGGCTTCAGTCCATGACTGTTATTTACCCAATTGATGTTTTTCTTTTAATGATCAAGTTTAATAAAATCTTAAACCGAAATAAATTAATTTTTTTAATTTAACTGAAATAAATTATTGATTGTGATCAATTAGGTAATTTTATCTAAATATCACCCATAAATAAAATACCATTCTAACATCTTTTTTCAAATATGTACCAAACTAACATTTAGTTAAAAGATGAAGTGGCAATGAGTTAATAGAAGATTGAAGATGTTAGTGCCAAAGATAAAGTTACTATCGATCCAGACAAAATTAGGCTATCTTTTGTCTTTGCTTCATTCTTATTTCACAATATAAGCAAAGAGGTGCGACTGTCATGCCCTAATTTTGTTCGGGATATTCAATTTAGAATGAAGGTGATCGAAAACCAATTTATGGTGTTTGTGCATTAATATCAAGGGGAGTGCGATGCGAGTAAAAGTTAACTCTCAAAATTATTTGTATTCGGTCAATAGAAGCTTTGGATGATTTGTTTGTGAATGACGAATTTAAGCCTTTGCTTAATTGGGTTGATTGTAAGCCTTTGTTTAATTGGGTTGCTTAGTTGGGTTACGTGAGCTTGAGACCACATATTCATTTTGGAATTAAAACATGTTCCTATCGATTATTCAAATTCCGCTACAAAATTCACTTACCAAACATTAAAACATTCAAATTTAATTGTTCAAATTCAAATGTCCATTTATATGTCCAATTACAAGCCCAAAAATCCAAATACCTATTACATTGACCCGAACAAATCCATTACAATTACCCAAACCTGAATGGCCCAATTGAAATCCATTTGTGAGAAACCCTAGTTCTAATGCTTCCGTATGCCGCCATTCGTGCCTTTTCTCCTTCTCAGCTCATGTGTGTCATTCGAGCAGTGGTCCCATAGCCCCTGTTACACATCAACAGAAGTCCCAACACTGGGGCAACGTGCGATGGTCTCTTTTCCCTCTTCCAAGGACCACAAACAAATAATTATTATCATATGCAGAAAATTAGGGCAAGAAAATGACCCCTATCTTCCTCAACTGTGGCCCCCAAATGCACCAGTGCATCGAAATCACATGCAAAATTGTTGAGTATTTAGTGAAGAAACACAAAATACTTGTATATTGAATAGAGAATGAATACAATTCATGGTTTACAACCCCTCTGTTGTTTATATACAGCTCCCATAGTTGTTATAGTCCTAACAGACTCTGTAACTAATCGTTAACAGCCTTAACTGCTGCTAACAACCTTCTTGATGCTCACTAAGTCATTATGCTAATATTCCCTCTACTTCTTCTTCTTCGATTCTTCTGACCTTTAACACACTATTACATTAAGCTCTGAAAACTAATTACAACTAATTTCTAACATTCAACCTTCTTGATGAAAAGATGAACAATTGAATCGAAAGTGTTTATGCTTCCTTCCGTTCACTTGAATCGAAAGTATCGATGCTTCCTTTCGTTCTTCTTGAATCGAAAGTGCTGATGCTTCCTTCCATTCACTTGAATCGAAAGTGTCGATGCTTCCTTTCATTCTTCTTATTCACCTTCATTTCTTTCTTCTTCATCCTCTTTTACAAGGTTCCTTGACATGTATTTTTTTCATGGGCACTTGGTTGTGAAGCTTTCAAGTCCCATGACACTTTGAGATAGAAGTAACAAAATGTACTTAAAACTTAGAAGCACTTCCTGTGGACAATGGATAGACCAGACTCGTCATACTCACCCTTGGAAATCCACATCTGTTGAAAGGTGTTGAGTGATGCCAAAATAGATCCTCCGATCCAGACATTTTACTTTATTTCTAGTGGTGCGACGACCTTAATCTTTATACTGCTTGAAGCAAGTCAGTGATCTCCTTGCTCATACGGTCTGTAATACCAGGGAACATAGTTGAACCAACACTAAGAACAATGTTACCATAGAGATCCTTCCTGATATCTACATCACACTTCATGATAGAGTTGTAGGCAGTTTCATGGACTCTAGTTGCTTCCATCCCTATAAAAGATGGATGAAAGAGGACTTCAGGACAACAAAATCTCTCAGCTCCGATAGTAATTACTTGTCCATCAGGCAACTCATAGTTTTTCTCAACAAAAGAGCTTCTCTTGGCAGTCATGCTCTTAGTCTAGGGCAACATAATCAAGCTTCTCCTTTATATCACAGACAATTTACCGTTCAGCATTGGTGGTTAACATGTAACCTCTCTCGGTAAGGATCTTTATCAAAGCATCAGTGAGATCACAACCAGCAAGGTTAAGACGGAGAATGGCATGTGGGAGGGCATATTTTTCATAGATTGGCACAGTATGAAAAACACCATCACCAGAATCCAACACAATATCTGTAGTACGACCACTAGCATACAAGGAAAGAACAACCTGGATGGCAACGTAAATGGCAGGTACATTGAAGATCTCAAACATAATATGTTGCTCGAGACGAAAATGCAGTCACAATAGAGCCAACGGACTCCATGCAGCGGAAGTTGTTGACTATATTCCAAGACACTTGGAGAAGCAGTATGAATTGAAATGGTCTGAGTGGCTCGGTCAGTCAATTCAACAAACAGATGATACGCGCAAGCGAGAAGAAATATTCACACAGCAAACATAAACCAATCTGAGCAACACAACACTAACGACGATGAAAGAACAAGGCCAAGCAAACAGAAATATTGCTAGCTATAACGAACGGAGACCAGACCAAGCAAGAATATAAAATAACCTCATAACGGTACATCAGAGAAAGTACTAGGCATATATGACTTAACATAACAGCTATGACAGAACATCCGAACAACCGCAACAACGATTTAGAGTAGAGAGATTCAAACTAACAGATTATTGACGTTAATAGAGAAAGAGGAAATCGACAATTGAGAAGAAGAGTGACAAAGATCCATATTCAGATCAGCAACCACATCTGTTAATTAAATAGAAACACCATACCAGAACCACTGAGTAACCATCTTCTACGCCAACAAGCACGATGAACTAACAAGAACGCCCTGAGTTACGCAGCAAGAAAATAAGAGGCTCCATGAACTTATGGAGATTAATACCATGTTGAGTATTTAGTGAACAAACACAAAATACTTGTATATTGAATAGAGAATGAATACAAATCATGGTTTATAACCTCTCTGTTGTTTATATAGAACTCCCATAGTTGTTATAGTCCTAACAGACTCTGTAACTAATCGTTAACAGCCTTAACTACTGCTAACAACCTTCTTGATGCTCATTAACTCATTATGCTAACAAAAACAAACAAGGGAAAATCATATTTATTTTATTTTATTTTTTTGTAAATCGGGTTATATAAAAACCCCAAAGCATTTGTAATAGAGAACTCTCTCCATTTGAAAAAAAGTTTGTAAGGATATCTTGATCCCCATTCAAAAGTAATATTGAAAGTGATTTCTTTCTTCCTTTTTTATGAAAACAAAGAGTCAATAATATTTCTCCCATATTGTTCGAAAAGCAAGAGAGATCAAAAATTACATAATCGAGCACAAAATGTTTAAGGGTACCCACGTTTCACATGCATGGTATTTTTAGTTTAGATAAAAATAAAGAGCCTTACTTTTGGGCTTTCAATGACGGTGGCTCTGGTGGTTGGATGGCTAATCCGAACAGTGAAATGAAGCCAAGTGGTGACGTGAACAATATACCTCAAAAGTAGCCCAATCCAACGGTGGTCGGAGGAGATCATAGCACCAAAAGATGAAGTATTAATGACCATTTTCGCAAAGATGGAAATTGGTTCTTGTGAAACCGAGACTGGATCTGAGTTTACGATGTCGATAAGAGCCATCCTAGGAGTTTTGGGCCTGAACAGCCATTGGAGAAGGCAATTGGTGCTGTGGTCAACGGTGACGGTACGACGGTGCCTCTGCCGGATTCTAGGAATGTCTAGAGAGAATGGAGAGCTTTAATAAGAATAGAGAGAGAGAAATAAGTGAGAAATAAATCAAAAATGGGTTCAATCATGCGCGTAGTCCTCGTTATTTTCCCTGTGTTTAGTTTAGTCCCCAATTTTGGCCTATTTCTTTATTTTCTTTTAATTTAAATGTCCTAATTTTGCTATTTTTCCTCTTTGTATTTTAACACTAGATGATATGATCCCAGTTTTGTGTTCTAAGTCATATACTTAGTTGCCCGATCGTGATTCTAGTAAGAAACCCCGTAGTGATAGCTTGAACTCTGAAATGACATAAATATAAGAATAAGAAGGAAATGATATGAAATAATAATTGAAATGATGGAATAAAAAGATTGGGGAAGTTGTTTGAAGGTGATGAAAGAGTGATAGTGGTTGTGATTTGATGATAATGAAAATATATGTTGAAGTATGAATAGTGTTGTCATGGCAATTATAGTAAGGTTAAAATGGATTGTGATCCGTCAGCTCTTTGGAGCTAAGAACCAACAATATAAAAGATGGAATAGAAATGGTAGGGTATGGAACGTGACCCACTAGTTAAAGGAACTAGGAACCAACACTATTTGCAAGTGGAATGGATAAAGACTACAAGATTGACTTGAAGACAATAGAGTTCTAATCCAAGAAATAAAATGAATACAACCTTTCAAAGAGTTTAATATGCAAAAAGTTCTAAGTACAAATGATCATAAGGTGCTTATTTATAGTGAGAATAGGCAGCATATGAAAACGTTTATAAAAGTATTAAAACAATCATCTAAATGCACTTGAATTACATTTAAATGCTTTGTCTTTCTTCTCTCTTGTTATGGCCATCCATATTGATTGAATTTGGATGAGTTTGAGCTGAATTATGAATGTATATAGCCTTATTTTCATCCAAAAGGAGAGGTGACTCTTGGGCTACCTTGCTTTGCTTGATTAGGAGATAAAATGACTTGAATGGAGGTTTTAAATGGTTATAATGCTCTTGCCATCACTTTGGAGGGTATCTTCTCATTCTATGCTGATTTATATCACTTAAGTGTATTAATAAGTCAAATAATTCAGTCTTCATTGCATGTCTTCTTAAAGCACTTGAAAAGCTTTCAAAATGTGATAATAATGGCCTTGAATACAAGTTTTGATTGCTTGTCCTCATACTAGCACGTGAATGGTCTCCAAAGATGATAAATTCATCCTTGAATAGGTGAATTAAAACACTTGAATGCATTGCCTTGGGTGGAATACGAACAACCCTTGAAAAATGAAGAGAAATTAGCCTTGAATTATCTTAAATGGGTAAGTTAAGATGATCTTCGATGGCTTGTCTCTTGGTGAAATATGAAAAGACTCTCATTTGGCTTAAAACAACCCACACGTCCAAGACCTAGACACACACATAGACTTTATTCAAACTTAAATGAAATATGCATGAAAACAATTAAAGTCTAATGAAATATGCATGAAAAACAATTAAAGAGTTAGTTAGATTAATGCACTAGTTTAATAAATGAACTAGTTTGATTAATGAACTAACTTTATTAGTGAACTAAATGCATGAATGGAGTAGCTTACTAAATGATCTAAATGCTTAAATGAACTACTTCTTAAATGAACTAGATGCTTAAATGCAATACATGCTTAAATGAACAACATGCTTTATTGAATACAATGAATGTTATACAAACTTTAAATTCTCATGTAAATTATGCATAAGCAAAGTAAAATGTTTCTCCCTTGATTCTTCTTCTTCAAGTCCCAAGCTTAAAATAATCAAACTTTCAATGGCAACTTGGAACTTCTTGGACCTTGCACATGTAATGGTCTCACTTGGGTATTCTTCCAAGTCTTTGCTGAATGGGATCACATCACTAGCTTATTGGTTTATTTTCTTTTAGGTCCCTGAATTTAAGTGCATTTTTACAAAACAGTCACCTGCAGGGTTCTTTTTTTATTAAACCTTTTAACTTCGTCCTGATTTTGCTATTTGCCTTTTTTTTGCATTCCTGTTTTATTTTTTAGGTTAATTTCATTCGTGCCTTTCCTTCATTTTTTAGCGCGTTTTCATATTTTAATCCCTGGTTTATTTTCTTATTTGCATGGGAGATTTTTTATTTCAATTTAGTCTCTGGTTTATATTGTATGATTATTTCAAATTTAATCCCTAAATAATTTGGTAAATATTCAATTTAATCCCCTATTTGTTTAATTGGCTAAATACTAACTAAAATTCATGTTTATTTTATTTTGTCTTGTATTTAATTAATTATCTAGCTTATTTTACATATTTGATTTTGTACGAGTAAAGTTGTTTTTATAAGAATGTTTAATTTACTAAAATTCATGTTTATTTTATTTTGTCTTGTATTTAATTAATTATCTAGCTTATTTTACATATTTGATTTTGTACGAGTAAAGTTGTTTTTATAAGAATGTTTAGTTTATTTTCTTAGCTCCCTATATTTATTAGGCTTTAGAACTTACCCTTAGGATAGGTGGTTTCTCTATTAAATAATTTGACTTAGATACTAGGTTTTCACTTTAGTTTTAATCAGGGAACCATTCGACTTGGATTTTCGCATAAACATGCCCGATTACTCAAAATTGGTTGTTCAAATTAATAATTGGTTAATTTATCACATTAATTTATAAAACCTTAGTTTACTTTTAGTCTTTAAACTACTTAGGTACGTTTACTTTAATTAATTAGGGTTAACTAGGGCCTTGAATTATAGGTTTAGTCCCTTAGCTTTAGACTTCTCACTTTTTAGTCCTTAAACTTTTAATTAGTTTATCCATTTAACATAATTAATTAGGTATTTAATTAGACCCTCCACTTTATGTTAGATTTCAATTTACGGAGTAATCTGAGTTGGCCCTCACCTACATGCCCAATGAACCATCTCGATTATTGTATTCAATAACTGATTAAAATCTAATATGATTAATTTTAGAGCCTACATTTTTAGGTTTAGTCCTTAGGTTCTCTAATTTTCATAAATTGACGCTTTAGGTTAGGGAAAGTCTTAATTAACTCTTCTAGCATAATTAGGTATAATAAAAAGTTGGTTGTTTGCTTTTGGATTTAAACTAACAAGGCAATGTTGATTTACCAAGGAGTTAATGGCTTATCATCCGCATTTTGCTCAGAGGGTGACTGCTGGTAATTCCCAAAGTAGATGAACATCATTTTCAAAACCCTTTATATTTTTTTAAAATCTCAAGGCAATGTTTGGTTATTGGGCACAATAATTGATCTCCCACATTCATGCTAGGGTGAATATTATTGGCTTAAATAAACGAACACCCTCTTCAACTTTGCATCTATAGTGTTTTTTAAATCAAATAAAATCTCGAACTCAAAATTTCCAAATTCTTAAATATAGGGCAATTAACTAGGTACCAATTTTTGGGCGTTGTGGGGTGCTAACCCTTCCCATGCGTAACTGGCTCCCGAACTTATTGTTTTGATAAAAATAAAATATTTTATTAAAATTATCCGGTTTTTATGGTATTCCAATCGCACCTTAAAATAATTGGTGGCGACTCCTATCATTTCATAAAATCATTTCAAAAACCTTTTCAAAGAAAAACACCCAAGTTGAACTAGTTTTTTTTCACCCGGACGAAAAACATTGTTGACATATTTTAGTCTTTTGAATTTTAATTTCATATTTCAGTTTTTAATTTATTTTTAAATTAAATCACTATTTATCTTAACAAATTTAATCGAATTGGACATATTTTCCCTTGTTGGAAATAATTAAAATAGTTATTAAACAATTTTTTAAACATCAAACTTAGAAAAAATTAATTTATGAATTTAAGGATGCCATGATCGTATAGTCGCACTTATGAGTCATACAGTTAATCATAATTCATTTAAATTTAATATAATTAATTTTAAAAATATTTTTATTTGAATTTAATTAGAAAAGTGAAGACACTACATTTTGTCCTTCAAACATTACTATATTATATAATATATATTTATATTATAAATTATATTATATAATATATTCAACTATATATAATATATTTATTTACATTTTTTTCCTTTCTTTTCAAGCCCAATTGATGCCCACAATACCACGATGGTCCAATAATAACCCAAAGACCAAAACATGTGGTCCAACACACGTGACCCACTGGAGCTAGTGTTTCCAGAACCCTAGCAGTGTCCTCTTCTGCTCCGCAAGCTCTCTCGCCTCCCTCTCCGAGTTTCACGACCATCAGTCTCTCAACATCTTCGAAACGTCCAACAAACGAAACTCATGCACATATCACCAACAAACACAACAAAGCATTAGTGTTTTATTCGGTTGTAAACACCTAAAAACAAGGTTTTTTTTTGCTATAAATATGTGTAAATCAAACCTATTGTACACTACGAACTTCATATGAAATAAATATAAGCAAAGTTACGAGCAAACTATAGCAAAAAACATAACGATCTTCGCAATATTTTGAGAGAAAACCAAAGTAAAAAGGCTTACCCTTTCCGATTTTTGACTTGCATGTTGCCTTCTTTAAGCGTATGACCCAACCGCTGATGAGATGATGGGGTGGTGGCCGAAACATTTTTTCCTAGATCTACGCATTTTCGAGGCGTTTTTGAAAAAACAAACTTTGTTTTCGAGTAGAGGAGGAAAACAACTTTTTAAAAAATATTTTTTTTTCATGTTTTTCCGTCGATGACCAGCAGCCTACGCCGATCAACGGCGGTGGCGAGGCAGCGCACACGATCAGTTTCTGGGTTCTTGAAGAACCACAGTGGCTGTCGAGAGAATTTTGAAATAAAGGGGCTTTCGGCGTGAAGAGAAGAGAAATAAGAGTTTCTAGAAAAAAATTTAGGTTTTAATCCTTCCATTTTGCCCCCATACTTTAGCTCTTAAAACCGATTTGTTTCTAATTTCACCCTCAAACTTTACGTTTATTTCAGTTTCATCCTTTTTAATATACATATATTTTTCTTTTTTTTGTTTCATTTATTATTTATTCCTTTTATTATTATTATTCTTTGGATTTATTATTATTATTTTATTTTCCCTCTTATTATATATATATATATATATATATATATTGTTATATATTATTATTATTTTTTCCTAATCTTTTGTTTATGTGTCGTGTTATATATATATATATTACATTTTTAATTTTAATTTTATTTTCTTTATTTATTTCTTTATTTACCTTTTACTTATTTTATTTATTTATTTTCTTTACTTTATCTTTGTTTTATCTTATTTTATTTATGTATATTTTCTTATATATTATTTATTTCTTTCATTTTCTCTGTGTTTGTTTTAATTATGCAATTTACTTCTCATCTTTGCTCTATCTTTTTATTATTTATTTCATCTTCTTTTTCCCTTTCTTCTTTATTTTGTTGTCTTTATTTATTTTCATCATCTTTTTTATCTAACACCTCGTTTTCATTTTTTAAGGATCTTTGTTCAATTAATCAAAGGTAATTTTTGGATCGTTATTTTACCTTTTAATTTAAATCCTAATCATCTTCTCAATTAAGACAACTGGAAATTACGTAGTACCTTCCTTGACTGTAACCGACTCCCAAATTCGACACATCTTTGGTAAGACGCAGATCAGGTAAGAAATAAGGTATCTGATCAGCCCATTTTTAATAAAATAAATGATTGATGGTGACTCCAATCAACATTTTCCTAAGTCGAAGCCCAAATCCAGGCCCAACCGAAAGGCGGTTCCGACAGCTTGGCGACTCCGCTGGGGACACAGGTAAGTGAGTCAGGCTAAGATAATTTTCAGTTGTCTTTTTAACGAAAATGGTTAGTTTAAATTTTAAGGTAACATTTCGATCCTTATTTCTTACTTTTGATTATATTTTTCGAGTAAATAGTTGTACTAACTGTTTTCTAATGATTTCAGCCCCTAAGGATTTTTTCATCTAAGGCTCTAAACCCGAGCTCCAAACCCATTTTAAGTGGGGGTGAAAGCGACGCCTTTGTGTGAATTTATTCACCGTATGGGCCTAGCAAGTAGCCTTCGGGATTCATATACCTTATGCCTTCGTGTGAATTTATTCTCCGTATGGGCATAAGGGAATGTGTCCTCTCGAGTTTAACTTAGTCCACACAAGCCTGTGATGGGTTTAGGACTAAGGGTCTGGTAAGCCCAAGGGGGCGCCAGTAAGGAGAACTCGGGTACCGTTTTTTTAAAACTAAAACCGGGAGACTGTGGAGAAATATAGCCTACCCCATTTCAAACCATAAGACATTTTTACCCTAACCATGTTGTTTTTTCCTTACTTTTCTTTCTTTCGTCATTTTTTATATTTATTTATTTTACTAACTTTTTGCCTCTGTGTTTTTTAAGCATTTGCATCATAGCAAAAGGTCATTGATCCCCAAAAAGGTGTTTGTTACACACAAAATAATCTGAATTAATGGACAAAGGGGTTGTAATACAATAGACAAAAATGCAGAGGACAGTCTACAAGACAACTATGTGTCACATTCAACCCAGAAGATTATATCACTCTGTTGTATTATAAAGGACTCAGAATGAACCGAGTCTACATCAAGCACAATGAAAGTCTATCTTTGCAGGGGCAAGATGAAGGTTATTGATCTTGGGAGTCCCATCTAAGACAACAATGGCAAAACATTAGCTGAAATTGAAGACCATTGTTGACGAATTCAAGAAACAGACAAAAGAACTTCACATAGTTCCTATCAGTTAGGGGCTCCAATGACGTATTCATGCTCAATAAAAGATAAATGTCAGGGATACAATCATTCGAGACTTCTTGGGCCAGTACAAAAAGCAACTCAACATTTGCATGGTTCATCCAGAGAAGTCGGAGCCGTTCGACAGATTATTCAATCAGTGACTGACGAAGGCAGAAGACAAGTCAAACTATTAGAAACTGTCAGGATATTTTGTCTCTTAAAAGATAAAACACTTTTGTCCCTAATAAGGATTATTCACAATAACAGGCATATTTTTTGGATCAATGCCTCGAACATTTCATCCATTATGCATTTAGAAATATTTTGCATTTTGTTATTTTCTTTGCATTCGTATTAACTAACGGAAGAATGCTTCAATAAAAGGAATAAATAATGGATACACCGCCTCAAGCGTTGGACACACTCTATAACACCCGCTTGAAAAAGAAGAAAATAGAAGCCAGAATTGCTTAGATCGAGGAGAACATGTTGAAGCTCCAGAGAGAGCTAGAAGATAATATAAACCAGAGTAGTCTGAGTACTCTGAATACAATCATGAAGAACTAAGAGTCCTTGGTTGATCAGATCGTTGCCAAGTTAGTTGGCCTACAACAGACCAGTGCGTCTGGGACAGGTTCACCAGAAGAGGTAACTATACCATCTACCCCACAAGTGGTTGTCTCACCTGAAATCATACCGAAACTTCGAAGGGACTCATATGTTGTAAAAGCAAAACCCTCATCCTCTGTATTTAACCCTGAGAAGAATCTGGGTTATTATCATACACCGGATTTAGATGAAAAAGACAAATCAAAGAAGATAGAGGAGAAAATTAAGCAGTTGGAGAACCAAATGAAAGTAGTTAAAGGAGACAATGATTACCCTGGAGTCGATGTCACGGAGCTCAGTCTAGTCTCGGACTTGGTTCTTCCTCCGAAATTCAAAATCTCTAAGTTCGAGAAGTTCGACGGGAACAGTTGCCCCTCAGCCCACATCACCATGTTTTGCCGAAAAATGACGGGATATGGAGGAAACGACTAACTCCTGATTCACTGCTTCCAGAAGAGTCTGTCGGGCTCAGCCATCCGGTGGTACAACCAGCTCAGCCGAACCCATATCAAGACTTGGAAGGACTTAGCCAAGTCATTTCTGGAACAATATAAGCATATTAACGATATGAGACCAGATCAAGTTATGCTACAAGGCTTGGAGAAGAAACAAAACGTGAGTTTCCGACAATACGCACAGCGTTGGAGGGATTTTTCTGTGCAAGTTCATCCACCCTTGGATGAAAAGGAAACTAAAATGCTATTTTTACAGACCTTGAAGGCACCTTACTTCGGGCACCTGGTGGCAATTACATCGGGAACTTTCTCAGATCTAGTTATGGCTGGTGAGATGATCGAGGTAGCTATAAAACAAGGAAAAATTGAGGAAAGTGACTTTAGTGATAAGCCTCCCATGAAGAACAAAGAGCGAGAGATTAACAATGTCAACACCTACAATGCCAACAAAGGTATTACTATCTCAAGTTCGAAAACCACTGCAGTTGTACCATCTGGTACTTCTAAACGAACTCAGAGAGAACCAAGGAATGAAAGGGAATCTTACCTGACTAATCTGGAGATTAGACCTCATAATGTCTTCCATAAAAAGACTCGCATCAGTCCAATCCCAATGACATATGAGGAGTTGCTCCCAACGCTAGTTAAGAAGAATCTTGTAAATCCGGTTAAATCCAAACCTAGAGAGGCCCCATATCCTGAAGGCCATGATGTTAACGCCATATGCAACTATCATATTGGGAGCTCAGGACACATTACTGAGAACTGTGTGGCATTGAAACGTAAGGTCTAAGATCTGATCGATTCAGGGGCATTTACTTTCAATATGTAATGGGGCATTCGGATCGAGAGTCAGATGAGGCATCCATTGAGAATTTTGTTTCATTATCAAGCATATCATCTTGTTTGAAATTGTTTTTATTTTGTACTTCTTATGTGTAAATGTTTTTAAGTCACTTGACGTTCAAACATTTTAAATAAAATGTTTCTTTCTTAGGAAATGAGCAAATTTTAATCTTGAATTCCTTGAATATCACCTTAATTAAAAGATGTTTAATAATTGAGGTTGTAAATATTTAACAAATGACAAGATTGAACCCTGCAAAACAAAGACCCATTGGTCCTAATTTAAAATAGACATCAGACTACATGCTTTTCTCTTACCGAGCTAAGTTTTCTCTTCTCATGAAGAGTCCATCCAAGTTTTGGCATTCAGACACGTATTAAGAGCGAATAGAATGGGGAAACTAGCACATGAGATTGCAAAACTAATTGGTTTATACTTATGTTTAAGACGTTCAGTGACGATAATGATCTTCTCAGATGGAATGGCCAAGTAGGTGAATCTAGTTTAGGTCAGTTGCTTGGGAATTGAACTCTAACGATGAGATTTTATGACCTTCAAAAACACCTAGACTATAACAGGTTCTTCTTAACAAACTTAAGAAATTGGACCCGTACACCCACATTATAATATTATTTACAATAAAACTTGAGTTATACCTCTAGAGCAATTGGTTAAACGCCCCGGCTTTATGGATAATATCCAGCTAGCCTGATAAAGGTGATTATACTATACAATAAAGCTTGAGATGTCCCTCTAAGGCAATTGGTTAAACGCCCCGACTTTATGGATAAGATTCAGCTAACCTGATAAAGGTATTTACATATTGAGTTGTCCCTCTAGAGCAATTGGTAAAGCGCCCTGACTTTATAGATACAGCTAGCCATTTAATGGCAAATTTAAATAAGGAGTTTCGGTAAAAATGGACTAAGGGAGTTAAAGAACACCTGTTATAGTCAAATACACACGAGCACTCAAGAATCTCATTTTTAGACCGATATTTCTACACTACCTGAACAAATGGAAGATTTCAGAGAACTGAAACAGAAGTATTCTGAAAGGTCTAGCCATTGATTATGCTAGTTGTGTCATTTTGTTCGCCTCCGATCAAAATGTCTGCTATGATCTTCACGATGACCGAATCGATGAAACAAACCTTAATAACCCACCTCTAAACCAACTTTTTGATCTTTATATTTGTCAAAGGTTTACAGCTATCAAAGATTAAAAGAGCATTTGATTATTTTGATATCCAATGAACTCCGGTTTTATGATTTGCTTCAATTGTGAAACCTAGAATGAGGCAATATTTTTCAGAACTCCTTTTGATATTTTTCAAAATTTTGAAAATCTAAGGAAAAAAGCATTTTCAAACAAGATGAGTTCTCTAGAAGCATGTCTTGGAAATCAACGAATATCTCTCCGAAGCTCAAGATTGAAGATGGGGCAAGAGAAACTGAATTTTATGGGCAAAATTTGTTGGAGCAAGGAAAATAAATTGTCTTAGGTGGAAATGAAGACAAACTGAGAAAATGAAGACTACTCACACAATTATTCCTTTCACATATCAACATTCTGAACATTGGATTTAAGCATATTGAAGAATCCAAGATCAAGAATAAGAGATTCAAGATTCCAGGGTCAAGAGTCATCAAGACTGACAACCATAGATTGAGATTTCTTTCCAAACCCTAGCATATTTCGCATATGCATCAACACATGCATACATTACACGTGAAATTTGCATCTTTGCATTCATCATCATGTGCAATAAAGACATTGATTTTTCCTCTTTTGAGGACAAATTCAATAAAACAACAAATAAATTTCATCTTGGCATACATCAAACTTCCATCATCATGATAGTTGCATCCAGACACATTTTACAGATCTTTCAGGAGAAGATGAGATAAAAAGACAACAAGGCATCCTCATCAAGAGAGAACAATCATCTTCAGATTCAACATTTCCGATATAAATTGTGTCTCACTTGAGACAGTCTCATTTAATACAAATGATTTGTCTCACTTGAGATTGTTTTACTTGAAAGAAGATTTATTTCCCTCAAGATTGTCATTCTTAAAACAGACCTTGTCTCACTTGAGACTATTTTACTTGAAAGAAGATTTATTTCCCTCAAGATTGTCATTCTTAAAACAGACTTTGTCTCACTTGAGACTGTTTTACTCGAAAGAAGATTTATTTCCCTCAAGATTGTTTTTATTAAAACAAGATTTTATCTCGCTTGAGATAGTTTCCCTCGAAACAGAAAATTTTGTCTCCCTTGAGATAGTTTCTCTAGAAACATAAGCATTGAAAACATTTCCCTTGAAATGAATTTTGTCTCTCTTGAGATAGTTTCCCTTGAAACAAAATTTTGTCTCCCTTGAGACAGTTTCTCTTGAAACATAAGCATTGAAAACATTTCCTTTGAAATGAATTTTGTCTCTCTTGAGATATTTTCCCTTGAAACAAATTTTGTCTCCCTTGAGACAGTTTCTCTTGAAACATAAACTTTGAAAACAGTTTCCCTTGAAACAAAATCTTTGAATATGTTTTACATTAAACAAATTTCGTCTCCCTTGAGACAGTTTCTTTTTGAAACAAAGTTTTGTCTCTCTTGAGACAATTTCTCTTGAAACACCAACCTTTGAATATGTTTCTCTTGAAACAATCTTTTGCCTCCCTGGAGACAGTTTCTCTTGAAAAAACCTTTGAAATCGTTTTCTCTTGAAACACAAAAAACCTTTGAAATTGTTTCTCTTGGAACACAAAAAGAAAACCTTTGAAATTATTTCTCTTGAAACAAAAAAGAAAACCTTTGAACATGTTTCTCTTGAAACACCAAGCTTTGAGTCCGATTTCAACTTCACAATGAAGGATATCGTGCTCAGATTTTTCAGTTCAACTCGACCACACGACGAGGGAGTCATTTCATATTTCAGTTCAATTTGACAAACCAATCAAATATCGGGTTTCAACTCTACGACAGAGGATATTCGATATGACCAAAATTTACGTCTTTTAATCTTTGCTCTATTTTCGTCACACGATAATGAGCAAAGAGGGGCAGCTGAAGACACTAAATTTTATCCTTCAAACATTACTATATTATATAATATATATTTATATTATAAATTATATTATATAATATATTATAAATTATATTATATAATATATTCATCTATATATAATATATTTATTTACATTTTTTTCCTTTCTTTTCAGGCCCAATTGATGCCCACAATACCACGATGGTCCAATAATGACCCAAAGACCAAAACATGTGGTCCAACACACGTGACCCATTAGAGTTAGGGTTTCCAGAACCCTAGCAGTGTCATCTTTTGCGCCGCAAGCTCCATCGCCTCCCTCTCCGAGTTTCATGGTCATCAGTCTCTCAACATCTCCGAAACGTCTGACGAACGAAACTCATGCATATATCACCAACAAACACAACAAAGCATTAGTGTTTTATTCGGTTGTAAACACCTAAAAACAGGGTTTTTTTTTGCTATAAATAAGTGTAAATCAAACCTATTGTACACTACGAACTTCATATGAAATAAATATGATCAAAGTTACGAGCAAACTATAGCAAAAAACAGAACGATCTTCGCAATATTTTGAGAGAAAACCAAGGTAAAAAGGCTTACCCTTTCCGATTTTTGGCTTGCATGTTGCCTTCTTTAAGTGTATGACCCAACTGCCGATGAAATGAGGGGTGGTGGTCGAAACATTTTTTTCCTAGATCTACGCATTTCCGAGGCGTTTTTGAAAAAACAAACTTTGTTTTCGAGTAGAGGAGGAAAACAGCTTTTTAAAAAATATATTTTTTCGTGTTTTGCCGGCGAGGCGGCGCACACGATCGGTTTCTGGGTTCTTGAAGAACCACGATGGTTGTTCTTCCTTTATGAAGAACAACCGAGAGAATTTTGAAATAAGGCGGGGCTTTCGGAGTGAAGATAAGAGAAATGAGGGTTTTTTTTAAAAAACAAATAGGTTTTATACGCGACCTACTGACCCGAATATGACCCGCGTGTCGACCCTCTCCACGCAAGGGATCCACGTGTTTTTGATTTAAAATGAAAAAATCTCATTTTGGTCCCTCATGGTTTTAATCCTTCCATTTTGCCTTTGCCCCATACTTTAGCTCTTGAAACCGATTTGCTTCTGATTTCACCCTCAAACTTTGCGTTTATTTCAGTTTCGTCCTTTTTAATATACATATATTTTTCTTTTTTTTTGTTTCATTTATTATTTATTTCTTTTATTATTATTATTCTTTGGATTTATTATTATTATTATTTTTATTTTATTTTCTCTCTTATTATATTTCTCCTAATATTGTATATATATATATATATATATATATATATATATATATTTTGTTATATATTATTATTATTTTTCCTAATCTTTTGTTTATATGTCGTGTTATATATATATATATATATTACCTTTTTGATTTTAATTTTATTTTCTTTATTTATTTCTTTATTTACCTTTTACTTATTTTATTTATTTATTTATTTATTTATTTTCTTTACTTTATCTTTGTTTTATCTTATTTTATTTATGTATATTTTCTTATATATTGTTTATTTCTTTCATTTTCTCTGTGTTTGTTTTAATTATGCAATTTACTTCTCATCTTTGTTCTATCTTTTTATTATTTATTTCATCTTCTTTTTCCCTTTCTTCTTTATTTTGTTCTCTTTATTTATTTTCATCATCTTTTTTATCTAACACCTCGTTTTCATTTTTTAAGGATCTTTGTTCAATTAATCAAAAATAAGTTTTGGACCGTTATTTTATCTTTTAATTTAAATTCACAATTTTCTTAATTAAAACAACTGGAAATTACGTAGTACCGAAAGGGCAGTTCAAGGGTGCTAACTCTTCTTTGATTGTAATCGACTCTCGAATCCGACACATCTTAAGTAAGACGCAGATCAGGTAAGACGCAGATCATGTAAGAAATAAAGTATCCGATCAGGCCATTTTTAATAAAATAAATGATTGGTGACGACTCCAATCCACATTTTCCTAAGTCGAAGCCCAAATCCGGACCCAACCAAAAGACGATTCCGACAAAAAGCATACAATATTGATATAAAATTATATTTTTATTATTGTGTTATTCTTAAATTAAAAATGAATTATTTGGGACGTGATAGGGTATGTCGAGTTTTATTAAATAAATAAATAAATAATTGTGATCGTGTCTTAGCATAATAGTCTGATCCACAGGTACATCTCCCAAGTAAAATACAAAACATAAAAGTTGGGTTTTTTTTTTTATGTTTTTTTATATTTAATATAAATTTAGAGTCTAATAAGAAGAATTCTACAAACTTTCTTATTAATATCTTTTAATTTAACATTAAAGATTAATCTTATTTAAAATATCTTATTACAAGAATAATTTAACAAAATATACTTTTAAAAATCTTTGATTCGTGTTATCTAATATTACAAACCGTACTCTTAAATTATGATGTAAACATATCATGTTTGATTCACGAACGTTACAACACATGTTAAAATATAACGTTACATGCATGATTTAATATAGGATGTAATCTCACAACACCTTATTTCGTACGTAATATAAGATTATATGTTTAATTTTTTATTTTGGTCTAATTTATTATTTATTGCATACTATTTTATTCAATTAGTTTATTTATAATTTATTAATTTATTTATATTATTAATAATTATTTTATATATAAAATTATTAAAAAAAATATCATATTACTTAATCCAAAATTCAATGAAGGAATTACCTTAGTAGATATAATCAAATCAAGAAGGTGTTTACATTCTTTGATATATAATTAAAGTTTGACACTGTAAAGAACATATCATGAATTAAAGATAAATAAACAATTTATTAACATATCGAATTTTTTTATATAAAATACCGTAAATATATTGATGAATTTAAATAGTTTTATGTTCGGAACTAGAATAATGAAGAATTAAATTATAATTAATAAATTTGAAGTGGCCATGTGATTTTCATTTTGGTATTGGATTTGGGTGGACTCTAAAAAGAAAAGATGAGTAAATATAATTTTAATTTTTTATATTTATATAATTTTAAGGAATTATTATTTATTTTTTCAGAGAATTTTATTTTTACTTCTTCATAAATGTAAACATGCCAGAGAATATTAATTTTGTTAAAAATAATTTGATAAAATATCTTTTTAGATAATTTTATACTCCTGCGACTAAAATTTATAATACTATATCATATTTCGATAAAATTGACCATAATCTTGTTTCATAAAATCTTTATTTCTTATTAGTCAAATGCACATGCGGTCTTAAATAATTCTATATTTATCAATTAAATATCATAATTTTACATCAATCAATTAAAATAATTTAAAGTTCTTTATAATATATTAAATAATCTTATAAGCCTTAATTCAGCTCCAGGTGAAAAAAAATCATCAGTTCAAGTATTTCAAGAACTCTCGTTTAATTTTGCAAAAGGTTAAAGGGTAGCTTTGGGTTTTCCATTGTAAACGCAAAGTTAGGGCATCTAATCCTACGACAACAGAATATCCGGCAGATGTGTGATATCAAATATTAACCGTTGGATTAATGATGATCCAACGGATAAGGAAGAAACCCTAGTTAAACCAAAGCCGGGAGAGTGGCTACTTAAGCTAAAGCGGGCTGCATTTCACCTCCTCTACCATATGCTTTCAAAGCTCTCTTACGCTGCGACGTAGGGAGCATTTTGTCTAGCGATTTTCAACTAGTCTTCTTTTTAAGCTTACAGGTATACATCTGCTTCTTATCATTTCTAAACTTGTTTTGATTGATTGGAAATAAAATATGATCTGATTGGTTGTTTGGTGATATGTTAGTTCCAATTTTAATGTGATTTAGCTGTTGTTGATATAAGTCTATTTTCTATTTTCCTCTGTTCGATTTGCTTCTTTGTGATTGATTGTTTTTTTACTGGATGATACTTCTGCGCAGTCCCCGATCTGATTCTTTTTTGGTTTTGATTTGATCGATGTGCTTTTATGCATCCATGTTCGTTTAAATTGTATGATTTAAAATCATAAATTTGTTTATGAGATCATTATTCATGTGATAACTGATCTACTGAAAGAAATGCAAACAAAGCGAAATTTCTTAACGAAAATTTTCAAAATGGTCCGCTATTTTTTTCTGAGGTTATATTGTTCTGACCACAAAACTTTGATCGGTTTTATGGAGAAAGATATTTAAGATCTAGTGGCTGTAGTTCAGTGGAAAGAACTCCATATCTATGGAGGACCTGGGCTCGAATCCCAGCGGCCACTCTTTATCATTGTTGAACCTGTAGAATATTAATTCGGATAAATCGCTTTTGTAAACTAAGTTGAATTATTCTTTATATATTCATTTAAATCGGATGTTGAATTTGTTATTTCTTATTGACAAATACACACATATATACGTTAGGCAATGGAACTGTGTCTAGTTTGCTCTAGAATGTGTATGATTTGTTTTGTGAATATGGTTGCTGTCAATTTTCAGTTTCTCTCCCGAGTTTTATAATGGGTAAGGAGAAGATTCACATCAACATTGTGGTCATTGGCCATGTCGACTCTGGCAAGTCGACCACCACTGGTCATTTGATCTATAAGCTCGGTGGCATTGACAAGCGTGTGATTGAGAGGTTTGAGAAGGAGGCTGCCGAAATGAACAAAAGGTCATTCAAGTATGCTTGGGTGCTCGACAAGCTCAAGGCTGAGCGTGAACGTGGTATTACCATTGATATTGCCTTGTGGAAGTTTGAGACCACCAGATACTATTGCACTGTCATTGATGCACCCGGACACCGCGACTTTATCAAGAACATGATCACTGGTACCTCACAGGCTGACTGTGCTGTTCTTATTATTGACTCAACTACTGGTGGTTTTGAAGCTGGTATCTCTAAAGATGGCCAGACTCGTGAACATGCTCTGCTTGCATTTACCCTTGGTGTGAAGCAGATGATTTGCTGCTGCAACAAGGTGTGGTTATTGTATTATGTCGTAATTGATGTATCTGTGTCCCTCTTTGATATATGTGGTATTTTTGCAACCATAACTGTCTTTTTTATTGTGATCTGGTGTAGATGGATGCGACTACCCCCAAGTACTCTAAAGCAAGGTATGATGAAATTGTCAAGGAAGTCTCATCTTATCTTAAGAAAGTTGGTTACAATCCAGAGAAGATCCCATTTGTTCCCATCTCTGGTTTTGAGGGTGATAACATGATTGAAAGGTCTACAAATCTTGACTGGTACAAGGGTCCCACTCTCCTTGAGGCTCTTGACCAGATCAATGAGCCGAAGAGACCCTCAGACAAGCCACTCCGTCTCCCACTTCAAGATGTCTACAAGATTGGTGGTATCGGAACTGTCCCTGTTGGTCGTGTTGAGACTGGTGTCCTTAAGCCTGGTATGGTTGTTACTTTTGGTCCCTCTGGTCTAACCACTGAAGTTAAGTCTGTCGAGATGCACCATGAATCCCTCCCAGAAGCTCTCCCCGGTGACAATGTTGGATTCAATGTTAAGAATGTAGCCGTTAAGGATCTTAAGCGTGGTTTTGTTGCGTCGAACTCCAAGGATGATCCTGCCAAGGAAGCTGCCAACTTCACCTCCCAGGTGATCATCATGAACCACCCTGGCCAAATTGGAAATGGATATGCCCCAGTCCTTGACTGCCACACCTCCCACATTGCTGTCAAATTTGCTGAGCTGTTGACCAAGATTGATAGACGGTCCGGTAAAGAACTTGAGAAGGAGCCTAAGTTCTTGAAAAACGGTGATGCCGGGATGGTTAAGATGGTTCCCACCAAGCCCATGGTCGTGGAGACATTCTCCGAGTACCCACCTCTTGGACGTTTTGCAGTCCGTGACATGCGCCAGACTGTTGCTGTTGGTGTCATCAAGAGTGTTGAGAAGAAGGACCCAACGGGTGCCAAGGTTACCAAGTCTGCTGCCAAGAAGAAATGAGATGGCTTACATTTGAGAGAGCTATTGCTTTTATTGCAACTAGGACAACATCTATCTTAATTTTGGACTTGATGTTTAATGTTGTTAAGCCTCTGCTATAAACTGTTGTTGATTTGCTTTTATACTAATCTTGCTTGATATTTGATGCTTTTTCAGTTTGTGTTTAATCCGTATCCAAGGCGCTGGAACAGAGGATCCACCGCATTTGGTGCATGCTCCTCTCTTTCTTTTCTTCAAACTTCCATATTTGACGTCTATATGCTATCTGTAAATACGCGTTTGGGACAGGAAGCTTTGAAACAGTGATAAAAATAATACTTATGTGTAAATATTAAACTTATATTTCTAATCTAAATTTAATTTTTTTATTTTTATAATTACATACATATATATTCAATCATTAACGTATATTTTTATTAAAATTACTATAAATTAAGCTATATATAATTTAAAATATGTGTATAAATTGAACCAATATGTGCACCACTATTAGTACTCACCAATACCATAGGGCATAAGGAATGATACGTCCATCGAAATGGTATTTGATCACCTTAATTCCTATTCTATAAATTTGAGATTTATTTTTTAAATAATTAAGAATAAACTACATATTTAGTATCTTAATTAATTTTGTTTCATCTTAATACCTAAACTTTCATTTATTTCAAAACTATACTTAGTGTGTACTCTTTATTTTGTTTTAGTACCAATCAAAAACTTAATGAGACTGTTGTTGTATGCGGCACATTTTTATGGGTAAGTTGCATCATTCATTATTTAACTATCTTTTTGCTCTTATTTTGGTTATTGAAGTTTAATTTTTTTTTATTTTATTATTTAACTTTCAAATTACCCATAATTTAATCAATGTAACTCTTAAATTTATTTTTTATTTTAACTATATATTAAGAAATAGAAATAAAAATGCCATGTCACACAAATTATTAATGAAATAAATTAGAGTGATTAAAACAAGAGCAATTTGAAAGTTGAGTTGTTAAATTGAAAATTTTAAAACTTTAGTGACCAAAACAAGAACAAAAAAGATAGTTGAGTGATGAATAACATAATAAACCCATAGAAAATGCAGGTTAACATACTAAAATGAAATAAAAAAATAAACATTAAGTATGATTTTGAAAAAAAATAAAAATTAAGATACTAAAACGAAATAAAAATGATAGTTTAGATAATAAACATATAGTCTACCTAATAATTAATTATTACTTTAAAATCATTATACTAATAATTTAATTATTGAATATAAAATATATTTTAATTATTACTTGTAAAATCATTATACTAATAATTTAATTATTGAATATAATATAAAAATTATTTTCATATTATATTATGTATTATTTATTATAAAAATTCATAATTCGTCGAAATATATAATTAGTTTTAATCATTGATTTAAACATTATTTATGTCAATTATCAAAATATATAATTGTTAAAAGTTAAATTTATTAAATTTTTTGAATTACAGTCAATTTGGGAATGTATAAATTGTAGGACAATTGTTTGTTATAATTTTTAATTATCAGTGATCAAAAATTGAAAAAGAAAAAATATTAGTGATTAAATTTATAAAACATAATATAGTGATCAAAATACAAAATAATAATAGTTTGATGACCAGCGATACACTTTAACCAAAAAGAATTATTGTCCTTGGGAAATACGTAAAAGGCGGTGGCGGTGGATCAAATAACATAAATAACACACAGAGGGTCAGTTTTCTTATCACACAAACCCTAAAACCTAGCATATCTGGAAACGGAATGCAACAGTCCACAGGTATCTCAGGTACGTCAGAAATGGTGAGCCCCTTAAATTGATTAAATTTCTTTTCAATCGTGTTCATCTATATCGAAAATGATCGGGATTTAATATTTAAATTTACTTAAAAGAATTTGGGGTATTTTTATGTTAGGTTGCTCCTTTGATAGCCGGAATCGCGCTGGCAGCTGCTGCTTATGCGGGGAGATATAGCATTCGAGCATGGCAGGCGTTTAAGGCAAGGCCGCCGACGGCTAGGGTTCGAAGATTTTATGAAGGTGGCTTTCAGCCTAGTATGACGAGGAGAGAAGCTGCTTTGATTCTGGGGGTTACGTAATATCTGTATCTTTCTCTTCTTCTATTCTCTTTCAGAAAATGAGATAACCCCTTTTCTGTGTCAAAATTTCTGCTTTATGCTATGAAATTGTTGATGTTGAAAGTTGATTTTAATAAGATTTTGTGGTTATCCGGAAAATTATTGAATTTATATGTTTGATTAATGTTTGTTAGTTCCTAGGGATGGTTGTTAATCACGTTGAGTTTAATTGATCCAATCTTTGGGTTCAAGCTTGTTATTTCTATATTTTCAATCATCCGATAATGATTGTTAATCATTAATGAGATAGCCCCCTTTTTGCATCATCAAATTTTCTGCTTATTGTTATCAAATTTTCAATCATTACAATTGATTTTAATGAAATGTGTTTGTTTGATTTTGTGGTTATTTGGCAAATAAATGACGTTCGTATAGGATAATGCAAGGATAGAGAAAATAAGTGTAAGTTCTATTTGATTAATGCTAGTTTTGAGGAATGAAATGAATATTGATCATTCAGGATTGTTGCTGTTGAGCTGAGTCTAATTTAAGATTGGGGTTCTTGTTTTGATTCTTTCGATCATCCAATGGCCAAATGCTTTTTTACTTCCTACTTTTCCCGTTGGTTATTGTGGCATTTAGTGTTCTAATCAGGGATGGAGTTAGGATTCTAGTTTAAGGGGGCAAAGTATAATTAAAATGTGAGGGACAAATTCAAAATAAACCAAAACTTGAAGGACCAAATAGGTAGTTATCCCTATATATTTTTATGATAAAAAAAAATTGAGGGGGGGGGGGTGCAGTGGCCCTCGAGCTCTAATGAATAGATCCGTCCCATGGTGTTCTTTGAATATATTTACTTATGATATTGCACTTGTTTTACAAGTGATTTCTTTTACAATCATGCTGTTTTATGAGCTGTGCATGAAAATGCTTATTTTTATATGTTGTGTTCAATCAGAGAAAGTACTCCAGCGGAGAAGATCGAGGAAGCACATAGGAGGGTGATGGTTGCAAATCATCCCGATACCGGTGGAAGTCATTTCCTTGCATCAAAGATTAATGAGGCGAAAGATATGACGCTGAGGAAAAACAAGGGTGGCAGTGGCTCTGCATTTTGAGGGGAATAGAGTTTTAGAGCTGTTAACCCTTATCTAGGGTTCATTCACTTGCAATACCTTTAGAGCGAGGAATAAGAGAGAAAAGGTAGTTTTGTTGATATCATTCTTTTAACCCAATATTTTCAGACCTATTTGGTTTGAATTTTAGTTTATAATTGTTTTGTGAGAGAAGCGAAACTTGACTGTAATGTGTACACACATTGTCTCAAGTTCCGACCTTTTGAGCTAAACGCATAACAGAGTTGGCCTCTAAATTTTGAGTCTTAGCACCCAAAGGGAAAAGTATTTCTAGATTTGTCCTCAAATGTCCTATGATCCTTACCCTGACAAGAGAGAATGCCTGGATTCCGTTGTAGTTTTAATATTGGTATGGTGGCTCTGCATGTACATCTTCTTATATGGGTTTGACTCCTATCTCCCTCTATATAAGAAATATATATATTCTAGTTTTATGTATTTGCTTTAATGTTTTTCAGTCTCACAATTTCCATCCATTATCAGTATTTATGCACCGGTAATTTTATATTTACGTAGTATATTCTTATTTTTCTATAATTACTTCCAGTTGTCGATTTTACGTGTAAGGGAATCTTGTTTCTCTATGTGTGTTTATAAGATTATCCGGTGAAAAAGTGAGCGTAACTCAAAGCAAATTGAAATAAATCACGATTTTAATTTGATCGATATATACTTGTATTTAATTTAGTCGAACTGAAAGTAATCTGAATAAGTAATTCGAGTCTAGTTTGCTCAAATATGATTTAAACTTGGTATCTAATCTAACGATTTTAACTCAAAAATTGAATCAAAGTGATTAGATTTTTTTTATCTATTTTTAATAATATGATAATAAAATAAAGAGTCCAATACTCAATTTTTTATTATTTATTGTTTTAATTGTTCATTTAATTTGATTTTATTTATTTATGTTAAATTGAAGATGTGGCAATGCTAACAAAAATGTTAATATTTAACTTTACCCTTAAACTACTGCTAAAACATGAAATAGGTCTTTAAATAATGATTTTATATTTATTTACTTCCAAAACTTTTTAATTTGAAAATAGTACGACATTGCCGTCCTTGGAGGAGGAGTTGTCCCGTGGACACCGGGGAAATTTAAGATTGACAAAGGGCACAGTATGAACTGTCAATTTCATCGTTGTTTTGCCTTCAGCAGAGTGATTGATTTCATCGGTACACAAATTTCGCGTGTCCTTAAAGAACGCAGAGAACTGCATGAGAGATTTCATGTACACAAACATTTAGGAACTCCATTTTCAAAGAAGGCCGAAGGTTGCCTTGTTCCCATGATGCTTTGCTTTTAGTGTCGAAGATGAAAGCCAAACCGTATGTCTGCACTGTTTCAATATAAGAATAAAATCCAAGGTTCAGTTCAGTTAACTGATATCTTTAACTATAAATGCCTGGAAATTTAAAGTAGATGAAATTTTCGTCTGTTTACTCTTTCAACAGTTGTCAAAGCAAATGAAATATTACTAAACCTTGAATTTATCCATTCTTTTTTGTTTGGATGCATGATAAGATCAAAGTTGGGTATTTTCTCACCACCGGCATCACGTTCACCAGTGATTTTAAGGGATTCTTTTAGCAAATAGCAATTATTATGGATATTCAAATAGATTTCTCATAAACCACAACCTCAAGTTCGATTCTATTGCTCCAACTCATGAACCTCATGTTCATGCTCACTAGCCTTTTACCAATGGCTTCATCACAGATGTTTATATTGATCCTTCGAAGATATATTCATGTAACGCCTTAGATTCCATAGAGATCTCACCCTTTTGTTCGATTAACTGAATTAAACCTTGAATTAATGCAGCCATACGGGAAAGGGTTGCTTCGCTTTCTTCTTCAACAGTAAGAGCAAAACGTTGCGGGGAAAGGGCAAAGCTTGGCTTTTATATTGAATTATTGCATTTGGCGGCTCAAATCGGAGTCGGGTACGTCATGAAAAATCCCGACTCTTCCATTCACACCAACATCTCCGGTCTCCTATCCCTTCTCAAAGTTTGCAAATCGGCTAATCGCCTGCAAACGGTCGTTTGCGCCTATTCTATTTTTAAATTAAAATTTTCTTAGAGTAAATTAGATATAAAATAATTGTTCAAGGACATATTCGATGTTTTAGCATTATTTTAGGGGTAAAACTAAATATTAACATTTTTGTTAACTCTATCACATCATCAATTTAACGGAAATAATGATGGAGTAATAATTTTGTTTCAAATCGATAACGTTAGTAATTATTTTTTTACAAACTGATAATGTTAGTGACCAATTTATTATTATTTTTAAAATTTTAATGAGAAAAATGAAAATTTGCTTAAACTTTAGTGACCATGTAATTTACCGACCCAATATTTTTTTATAGTGAAATCAACAATCGAGTTTTAATAAGACCCAATAGGCTTAGAAAAGTTGGAACTAAAAGTTTTTGGGCAATTTTAGCTATATATAGTTGGCGGACTGATGATTTAGTTCAATACGACACAAAATAATTTATGTAGGCTACGGTATTTATTATAGTGATTTTGAACTCTTCACGTTGACGTGACGAGTTCTAATAAAAATATTTTTTGAGTAAAAAATATTTTTTATTTAAAATTTTATCCCGATATGATAAAATTTAATAAAAAATATTTTATTATAACTTATCACATCGACGTGAAAAATTTTAAAAAAAATTAATTGAATAAACTTGTTATATCGACGTAACGAGTTCTTTAAAGACCATAGCCAAATAAACTTCTATATGCTAAATTAGATTAATTAATTAAACAGTTTGCCCTATTAGACAAAAAAAAACAGTTTTTTAACTGCGACCCGAACACCTAACCCAAGTTTTTGGACTTGAGGCAAACAGCCTGAAGAGACTGCTAAAAGGATATTATTTGGGGCAAAAACTCCAAGCCCACCAAAAGCAGTCATAATGCTATTTTATATGTATGATTCCTTGCTAGGGTCAGGAGCTTGAAGGTTTAAGCTCGGCGGCTGTGGTTCCTTCTTGTTTTCTCTTCCAGTCTCTTTGAACCCTCCTTCCACTGAAAAGAACCACTCAGCCAACATGGGGTATGTTTCATTTTTCTCTGTTTAGCTCAATTATGTACCCTTTCTATTCCTTATTTACACTGCTCTTGCATATTCTTTGAAAGTTCTGCTTTTCTGTTCTTGTTCACGACAAGTATTGATTTTTAAATGTGGTGTTGGAGTCTTGAAGCCTTCTCTTTTTCCTGCTCTTTGTTTAGCGTTTTTTTTATAGCTTTAATTGTATGGTTCCCGCTTTTGGTTCTAGATGTAATGGAAGTTTTATTTTAATCATTTTTTGCTCTAGGTTTTTACTTATTGAACTGAAATACGACTGGGATTTATGACGGCATTTTATTCAATATTAGTTCTTCTAATTTGGATTCTGGTAGTTATTGTGGAGAATTACACCTTAATAAGTCTTGTTTTGAATTACTCTCTCCATCTCTAATAATTTATTAGATTATATAGAAAAACTCTTTTAGTTTTGGATTTTATGATCTTTGATCTTACATTATCCAGATATGATTAATTGGATTGAGTTTAGATCATATTACATGTCAATCTGAACTTGGTCAGTTTGGGCATGGGATACCCATATTATAAAGTAATTGCCCTAGTCCAGGCAACAGTCTTTGAGGACTTGGTTTAAGGCATTGGCATTATTTCTTTCAGGAAGACGCGGGGTATGGGAGCCGGACGCAAGCTGAGGACCCACCGTAGGAGGCAGAGGTGGGCCGATAAAGCCTACAAAAAATCCAACCTTGGAAATGAATGGAAGAAGCCATTTGCTGGTTCTTCCCATGCCAAAGGCATTGTCCTTGAGAAGATGTAAGACTAGATCAGTAGATCCTCTTTTCCTTTCCGGTGCTCTTGCTTTCATTAACGCTTTGTAATTCAATATTTTTACTAATGCATTCGTATCTCGCAGTGGTATCGAAGCTAAGCAGCCGAACTCTGCTATCCGAAAGTGTGCCAGAGTTCAACTGATCAAGAATGGAAAAAAGATTGCCGCATTCGTTCCGAACGACGGTTGCTTAAACTACATCGAAGAGAATGTTAGTACATGATTGAAAACATATGGTATTGTTTATTGTTAAAGCATATTTGGGATTTCCTTGTTATGACCATGGTGCGTTTGGTGTAGGATGAGGTGTTGATTGCTGGATTCGGGCGAAAGGGCCATGCTGTCGGTGATATCCCCGGTGTTAGGTTCAAGGTTGTGAAGGTCTCCGGTGTTTCGCTGTTGGCACTCTTCAAAGAGAAGAAAGAGAAGCCTAGATCTTAAGATGGGAAAGGGGAGGATCCGATTATGAAGGATTGGTATTTTTACTAGCAATGTTTAATAGCCTGGTTTGAATTTTTATGGTTTTTTTGCTTTAATGTTGTTCCAAACTTACAATGTTTCCTCAAGCATTTGCATTCTGGTGTTCGAATGAGGGATGAAATATGACTTTGATGCTGTGCTTTTCAGTCCCTTTTTATTTGGAATTGATTATTTAGGGATCCATGTTTGCAATCTGTCTCATTATTATCCGAATTCGTATTTTAATTAAATTATACCTTTTCTGGAACCTCATGTTTAGGTGAAAAGATATATAATAGCAAAAGAAATTATATAATATTTATTAACAATTATAAATACCTCGACTAATCCTGAATTACATTGTATCTACCACTATATTATTAGGCTTAATATCAAAACATTTAATAACATACATTTTCAAATAAATTAGTCAAATGAAAAAGTGAAGGTAAAATATTTTATAAATTTATAATTTAAAATTTAAGTCTAAAAATGTTATTAAAATTTTCTCCACAAGCAGGAATTTGATGCTGTCACATATTTTATTTAAAGTTTAGAATTAAAAGCATTAAATAAGATATATGCCCAAGGGGGGAAATTCCCCTTTATTTAAGTCTAAAAATGCTATTAAAAATTTCTCCATCCATGAAACACGATGAAGTCCCGTGATTGATAATTCTCCCTGCTATATAATTTCTCTTTTCCAAACGAGGGGGGAAATTCCCCTTTATGGCAACCCTATTCAAACATAGTGGAAAATAATAATAATAATAATGTTTAATATTTACATCGCTTTGAATCCTCTAAATATTAAAATTCACACAATCTGTTGCCCCAACGCAATAGAAGAACCTGTTCATGCCCAAACTTAGACATAGCTTATTTAGTTTTAAACCTGCATTCGATATGTATATGTACCAGATGGTGTATGATGTTCAGTTTAGGAGAATATTTTCTGGTGGTACAAATGATCTCTGAACAAATTATTTTTGTAAGATTCCAAGAACTAGAAATCCCATTACTAGCAAATTTTCAGACATATTTCATGAAGATTTGTTTGGGACAATATAAATTGCAGCCCTAGAAAACTATGAAACGCGACTCATAAGACACTACCTACATGAACTAACACTTCAGTTTCAAACTTAGTGAAATTCGAATCCGGGACCGTTATATCTATCACATCGGAACATGGTGGAATTTGGACATGGGAACCAGTTCTACTGAATTACCAAAGTTTATCACCGAATCTACAAGACTTATATCAAAAAAGTTCCAAATAAGAATCATTGAAAAAGGCACATACCAAGGTACCTTGAAAGAATCTGAAACTAGACTGCTGCAGTAAGATATTATTCTCAGGAAAGATGCTCTCCAGACATGGTACTGGGGTTGTCTTCTCGGCTGCTGCTAATCCTGATAATACATCATGTGATGCATCCGTATTGTAAAAAGAACCCTTGACTGAGAAAGGTACCCTTGGGCCACAAGTAACTTCAGAGGTCATTGGGGATGGAGAGGTTGGAGTGGCATTTGACAAACTGTTCTCAAACTTAGCAATAGGTTCTTTCTTAACAATGTCGATTTCGTCTTCGGCGGGAGCTTCTTCCTTCTTGCTGGCGTCATAGAAGAAAACTGTCTTAGTATTGAGGTATGTATTCTTGTGCGTGTCATTTTCAGCTGCTTCTTTTGATGCAATTGTGTTTTCAACATCGGACTTGGAAGCTACATTAGAAGTTGTTTCAAGTTCTCCATCGACAGGAACAATCTTGGTATCCTTTGTGTCAGCACCATCCTTGCTTCTCTGGCCTGCTACTTTTTCGGCCGAACCAATACCATTTCTGGGAGAGGATTTATTCTGAAGTTTTGGAGATATGCTAGGGCTGGTTTTGAGGTTCCTTGAAGAACTTGGTGCCAATGTTGCAGCAATTGGAGATTTTCGAATAGATAAGGAAGATCTCGAATTTATAGCAGTGGAAATTTGCTTAACATCAACCTTGGGGCTTTGGATTGCAGTAAGCGTTCTAACAGGTTGAAGCTTTCCAATCTTTGCCTTGTTTGAGATTCCACTTGGACTAGTGTTTTTTGCTCCAATTTTAGGCAAACCACTAGGTACACCAGGGTGAGACAGCATACTCCCATTCGGAGTGCGTCCCAATGATCGTACCTGCAGGTTTCAAGTCGCGGTCTCGTTTTCGATCATTTCCGGTTTCCGTGATTGTGGCCGTCGCGGCCACTATTGCGGCCGTGGCGGGCGCTATTGCGCGTGTAGCGGGTAACTCGGACAGCGACGAAACCGCTATTTCGCAGACGCTATCACGTTTTCGGACCATGATTTGAAATCCTGCCTGCATTTATCAAAATTTCAAACAGGTCAAATAGTCTGACCAACAAAGCAAGATAGAGCTTGAAATAGGCATAAACTAGTTATACTCTTTTGTGCAGAAGATCAAGACTCTAATATGGAAAGTCTGCTTGTTCTTGAAACAATTCAAGTAGAAACCACTTCTGATATGGTATAAGACTGGAGAAACTTCAAGAAATAAGAACTAACCCCATCAAAGAAGCCAAGTTTTGGTGATGGCATGCGGAGGCCGGAGGGTTTCACTGAAGTTGGATGAAGAAGTTTACTAGTTCCAGCTGAAACTTTGTTTTCAATTTCATTAAGCGAGCCAGTAACCTCAGCACCATCTCCTCGTGAGCACTTACCTGTAGGATGGTTCTGTGATTGAGTGTCACGATTTATAGCAGGTCCCTTGCGGGAGCCAGAGCTAAGGCTAGTTCTTGCAACATTAGAACTTGATTAGAAGCAGATATAGATGACGACTCTGAGGACCATTCACTGATAGAGCTTGCAGGAGATATACCGGAAGAGATCTTGCTAGAAGACTTCAAAATAGTTGGGAGCTTTGAACATCCTGCTTGAATTTTACTTTTTGGTACAATTCTGGAGCCATTTTTATGCTTAATCAAATTGAAGGAAGATAAATTAGTTCTGTTAGACGAAATACTGGCGCAACTTTCAAGTGAGGAACAAGAAAAATTCAGCTCCGTTTTGGTCGAGGCTGGGGAGCAAGAAGAAGATTTCGAAGATGGCTTAGACCTAGGCACAATGTTTCTTGCACCACCCAAAGGAGTTTTTAATACTGTAGTTCCTCTATCTGCAGCCGTTAAGATTAATTGGAGAATGAATTAAGCAGAAAAAGTTAGCAAGAAAACATCCTGCAACAGACTTTGGATCCTTTTCCATTCCGACATTCTTAGCACCAAAGGAAATCCTTTTTGGTGAAGGACCAACACTGCTTAAAACCTTTGGTGGCTTATGAAGATACGAAGTTGATTCCCCACTTCCTGCAACAGACTTTACCGTTTATATGCTTATATATATATATATATAAATCAGTCTTCAGTGGTAATAAATAGCAGTCATATGGAGGCCAAATTGCTCAAATAATCCACTTGCCCCCCAAACATTTAATTTGGAATCTACAGAAATTGCAACAGTCCCCATGAAACTCGTCACGCCAGATATAATTTTTTAATGGGATGTGTTAAACGAGCCACACAGTTGGAATAAATCTAATATAATAAAAAAAAATTCAAAATTTTTTAAAAGAAAATTAAAAAATAATATTTTAATGCACATGGAACTCGTCACGTTGGTGTAACGAGTTTCAACAGGTATAATTTTGACTTTTTTTACCGTTGTTCAGGAGTCAAATTATTTTTTTAAATTTCAATGGAACTCGTCACGCCAGTGTGACGAGCTCCAACGGGAAAAATATGTCTTCCTTTTATGTTGTGCACATCATCTTCAATCTCTTACATAACACACTCCTTTCATCTTCAATCTCTTATACAACAAACTCCTTTCATCTAACCAAAAAACATTTCAAACAATGAGCAACAAATTCTTCACAATTGTTCATTATAATGGCGAAATTCAACAAAATGATCTTGGTGTTGTGTTTAAGTCAGACAGGCCGATCAATATGATGTTCCCTGAAGATGTATCTCATCGCCAAATGAAGCAAAAAATTGAGAGAAAACTTGGAGCTTATGTTTCATATTTAAGTTATCGACACCTGATCTCCTTAAATCCAATGACATATGGAAAAGTTCAGCTTGATGACGATGACGATGTTGCTGTTATGGTTGGACTTCATCAATCATCATATAATAATATGGTGGAGATGTACGTCAAAACCACGAATACAGCTGATATTCCGACATCAGTACCAGCTCGAAGAACAGAAGAAGCATGACCCTCTCAACCACATGCAAGTTATGGTGATGATAACCTTGTTGGACGGTTCGATGAAAGCCTTGTCGAATTTAACGATGATGATGAAGATATTATTCTGTTGGTAGACGATGACGGCACAACATTAGTTGATGAGTCCGATTTTTTGAGGCTGCTTTAGAGGGACAAGGTTTGGATGTTGAGACAGGTGTATGGGAGGCAGCTGTTTCACGATGTCAAGGATTGCAGAATGCTCCAAATGTTTGGGCAAGGACAGACCCTCAACCTGAAATCAATCACCATGATTTGCCTCGGTATCATCATGCAGTTGCTATGCATGACATTAACTACGATGCTATGCAGAATCCTGAAATATTTGATATGCCATAGTTATGTGCTACCCATTGGGGTTCTTCAAACGAGCGGTCATCTGAGTTAGCTATTGGGTCTTAGTTTTAAACAAAAAAAGAGGCACAACTAGCAATCAAGGAGTACTGTATCAAAGCTCATCTTCAATTCTATGTCGTGGAGTCGAATCAAAAAACTTATTTCGTAATGTGTATACACCATGATGTTGGCTGTAAATAGAGGATACGAGTATCATACCTACAACGGAAGATGTTGTGGGAAGTCACAAGGTTCAATGCAGAGCACGCATGTACAATGACCTCCTTGACACAAGACCACAAACATTTAGATTCGTATATCATATGCTCTTATGTGAAGCTGTTGGTGGAAAAAAAATCAAAGAGTGTCCATTTCTGTGTTAGTGGCATCCATTCGAAATAAATTTAGTTACATTTTGACTTATTACAAGACATGGATGGCTAAACGGAAAACAATGACCTTGTTGTATGGTGATTGGGATCAGTCATATAATGAGCTACCACGTCTGCTGCAAGCAATGAAATTTTTCATCCCTGGAACCATTGTTAGGTAATATAATCATCCTGCAGTCACGCTTAAGGGAGATGTTATCCTCAGGAAGAGAATTTTTGGTGGCTTGTTCTGGGCGTTTAAGCCAGCTATCGAAGGGTTTAGATTTTGCAAACAAATGATTCAAGTCGATGGCACTTTTCTGTATGGGCTCTATAGACAAGTCTTGATGATAGCCGTTGCACAAGATGGAGACATAAATATTTTCCCCATTGCCTTCGCCATTGTTAAAAATGAATCGGAGGAAACTTGGAATTTCTTTCTCTCCAACTTGCGTTCTCATGTTGTCACTAAAGAAGGGGTATGCATGATCTCAGATCAGTCAACTGGGTTGTTAAGCACAATTGGTAGACCTTAAAATAGATGGACGCCACTGCATGCATATCATGCATATTGTATACGACATATCGCGTCGAATGTAATGAATACGTTTAAGAAGAAAAATATCAAAAATGAGATTATCAACTTGTGTAAGTACCTTATCATTTTTCATTAATTATTTCTGGTTCATTAATGTTTTTCTTCAATAACATTTAATTTACTACTTTTTAGGGTATGTTTTACTCTAACCAAACTTCCGTGCACGACATGAAAATTTGAGAAGATACGGAGATGATGTGTATGAGTTCGCAGCTGAAATACCAAGGGAGATATGGTCACAAGCATATGATGTTGAGGGTCAATGTTACGACCATATGACTACCAACCTTGCTGAATGTATCAACTCAGTGCTGAAAGGGACTCGACATCTCCCGATAGCAAGTATTATTAGGGAGACTTACTTTAGGTTGGGCAAAGTATGGGCAGACAAAAGTGCACAAATTGATGCCATGATCAGCGATGAGAGAAATTAGGCTCCAGATTTATAAAAGGCAATGCAAAAGAATCAAACACATTCGACATCAATGTTTGTCTACAATTTTGCCATACTTGATTCTGATTTTGTTTTCCAAGCACTAGTTCGACCACATGAGGGAGGTAATTCTACAACCTACACTTGTAATCTGAATATAAGATGGTGTGATTGTGGTAGATTTCAAGCTTCTAGGTTCTCATGCGCTCACGCTGTTGCTACATGTATGTACATCAATATTGACCCATACTTATATGCTGATGACTGTTATAGCCTGGACACTATGCGCAACATTTACAGTTGTGACTTTAAATACCTCCTAAATGAAGCATACTGGCATACATAAACAATTTATGATGAATGGTTACCAAATCCTTGATTGCGTAGGAAGTTACATGGTCGATCTAAATCTAGCCGAATTCATACCGATATGGATGTGTAACATCCCAAATATCGGGTTAGTGACCAAATTGTAAAATTTTAGAATTTAGTGACTAAAATAGATAAATTGAAAAGTTCAAGAACTTAAATGGAAAATTTTGTGTAGAACTAAATGGCAAAGAAGAATGATTGGAAGGGCAAAATGGTCATTTGACCAATAAATGAATTAAAAATTGGTATGGGTTATAATATATACACGTGGAGCTTAAGAAGGGGAAAAAGGAAAATATCGAGAACTATCTCCATCTTTCTTCCTCCTTCAGCTGTGAAACCTCTTTTGGAAAGGTGAGTTCCATGTTCGTCGATTATTTCTTAATTTTAAGATTGGTTGATGTTCTTTAGATAATACTTAAACTTAAGGAAAGCTTAAGATTTCTTAAAACCAATAGATGAAGGAGTTAGGAGGGATTTAATATAAGAGGTGATTAAGTGAAATTGTGAAAAGAAGTTAGTAAGTAAAGTTTAAGATTAAATTTGACTTGTCATCAGTTTATATTAAGAAGTATGAAGTGTTAGAAATGAAATTAGAGCATATTGAAAAATTAGTAGGATTCTTGGTTTCAAGAATTATGGTGAGATATTAAAGATAATGATATGTTAGAGAGATAAAAGATGGCTAAAGTGAATATAGTTGAGTTTAATGGTATAAAAGATGTTATAAAAGTGAAGCTTAGGTGAAGTATTGGAAATTTTCGGGTTAAAAGAATGACTTCTGGGCAAAGAGTATCGGTACTAATTCATCCAGTACTGATACTTCAAAGAGAAATAGATGATATTTGGGTTAAATGTATCGATATTGTATGAACAGTATCGATGCCACAAGCAATAAAGTGGATAAATTATTCAAGGAGTATTGATTCCTAAAGGGTAGTATCGATACCAAGGGTACTGATACCATAAGGCAAGTATCGATACCATTTTGAAATAAGGATTCTAGAGTCGGAAAAGGGTATCGATACCAAGGTTCGATATCGATACCACAACTAGGGAAGTATCGGTACCATACCTTGGGTACCGATACTACTCAAGGTGAAAATGTGAAGTTGGTACTTCTTTTAGTTCAGAATATTGATGATTGATCCATAATGTTTATAATTCTAATATTCGTATCAAATATACATTGGTGTAGTATCGAACATAAGCAGGTTCTGGATCAGTCGAAGAGATAAGATCGATCAAGAGAGAGATAAAGAATTATAGAAGTTGATAGGATTAGTGAAGCTAAGGTGAATGCATATTACTATGGTATATGATTAGATGGAAATTAGACTTGTGATGAGTTTGTTTCCAATGAATTGCTTTCATGATTACATGAATAAGAGTAGGTTGATATAGGTTTTAGGTGTTCATAAATATAAGTATGGTTGATAGCTATTTGGATATGGACATGTATGGTTATATTCTTTGTTGTATAATATTGATCTATGTAAGTATGTGAAAATGTGATATAAACAATATGATCATGAGATAGGCAAATACATGATTGTATAATAATCTATGTGAACTAGTATAATGAAATTATATGATTAAATAAAAAGTGAGATAAAATAAGTAGTATTGACCTATAGGATAATATGAGAATAATATATAAATTAGGAGACATGAACATAAGTGATGATACGAACCTATAAGATAAGTTATATGAGAAAGATTTATATGTTTAAATGAAACTATGATATATGAGTTATAAAGTGAAAGAACTATGAATCCATATGAGAAGATTATAGGATTCATGTGAAACTGAACTAAGTAAAAAAATTAAATTAGTATATAAATGATGTGATATAAGTGATATATATTATATGTTATTGTATAGGTTATATGATCTGTATGAATTCATGTTAGTGTGATAACCATGTGAACTGGTATAAATGATCTATGTGATTATATAAAAATATGATATAAGTAATATGATATGAACATAAAGGATTATATGAACATGTGATATGTGATTAAATATGCGACCTGATTTATGTGAACATAAGAAAACAAAGTATATGCTATAGGATATGATATAAGTGATGTCATGAGAAATGATATGAGCTCTATGAGTATATGTATATGAAGTTGATTTGGTTGACTATGCCTATGTAATAACATGAGAAAGTGAAATAGGTTCAATGACATTATCTATGTGATTACGTGAAGAGAAATATAAGCTATGTATTTATGAATTATTTGAATACAAGCATATGTGATATGCAATATATGACAATGAGCTATGAGAATATATGAGAATGTTATATGATCTACGTGATAAAAAGTTATGAGACTACATGTGAACATGTCTATGTGATATAAGTAATAAGAACTATTATAAATGATAATGCTCATGTTATGTGATATGAGAGATAGGGGTATAGTTGGCATGCCAAGAGTCGAGGGTTATACGAGGTCTTTCGGGACATATATGAGGTTCTTCGGGACAAATTTTATATGCCCCTAGTGGGACTTTATACGAGCTGTAGTGACAGCATATGTGCACAATCTCAATGTACTTACATATCTTTAATCCTCACAAATGTACACGGGCTATTAAAAGATAGAACATAAATAAACTATATGTGATGTTATGCGTGTTTCTTTGTGAAAAGTGTTATATGAGATGTAAATGTTAAGTATAAGATTATATGATAAAAAGGGATTAATGATAATGATAAAAATGTTACGTTTTATGTGCATGTATCCATGAGGTTATATGTAATACTTATAGTTGTATATGGTATGATTGTATAACATGTTATATGGTTTGGTATGATATTATCTTATGAAATATACATGATTATTAAATTGTTAAAGTTTTTAGTATTCGTTTATATGTCTCACTAACTCTGTGACTTAGCGTGTGAGTGTTTCACACGTAGGTTCTGAGAAGCATGAGAAGCAAGAGAAGCAAGGTTAAGCAAGTCATGTCAGCTCCTCCTTTCCGAAGATCATATTAGAAAAGAACTTAAATAATATATATTTGATTATCATGAATGTAGTTGGCATGTAATTTAAGATTTTAATCGAATATGCTCTGATCGGGTTTGTAAACTTTTGTTTAAATTTATGTAAATAATGTTATTTTATTTAATGTAAGTTGAAATTTTTATGATTTTGTACAAGTATATGATTTGAAAAGTCAATGTGACACCTCAGACTCGTATCCGGTCGAGTACGGGTTGGGGGTGTTACAGGATGATTCTCAAAGAGAGCCAGGTCAACGCAAACTTTGTGACCACTACAGAGGTGAAGGTCATAACAGAAAACATTGTTCACATCTTCCAAAATACTGTGTTGGATGCTAAAATAGGCTTTACAAAATATTATGTAATGTAAAACCCCTAGTTCCAAACTATTACCAAAATTTGTTCTTTCTTTTTCAAGGATCAAGAGTAACCTTTGGAAAACCCCTACTTATTCAATGATTATCGGTAAAACCATTTTAATTAAAAATTGAGAAGACAAATTTGTAATTGACAATTTAAATTTTAAATTTAAAACTTCATTAAAGTTTTATAATTGAGAATTTACACAAAATTAATCATTTTGATAACTATAACATCCCATTTTAATGATAAATAAATATTTTGAATTTTAATGAGACAATAATTAATTAATAAAGACAATGTCATACATAAACTAAAACTATACAAATGAATATTTGAACATATAGTAATTTTTTTAATTTTTTTTACATCTCTCTATAATTCGATCTTGCTTCGTCTTCTTCTTCTTAATTTCTATACTTCTTTTTATTTGTTCTTCCCTCTCAACTAGTCGTTTGCTACGTCGCTTCGGTAAATCTTCATACTTCATCTTTTTTTCCTCTTTCATTTTCATTTTATTCTTCTTATGCTCCTCAACTATGTACTTTATTGCCTCCTTTTCCCTCTCTTCATCTGAAGAATAACTTAAATCAGAATCATCGCACTCCGAGTCGGTATTGTGAAACCCATAAACATCGTTAGCCAAATCAATCCCAAATCTTTCCCACGACCACATATTTGATATTCTCAATTTTTTATCACTTCTCATACATCATAATCTTCACCCTAAACCCCTATTTATACTAAAAATTTAAAAAATAGTCGTTGGAACTCGCCACTCTGAAGTGACGAGTTCTAGTTAATTTTAAAAAAAAATTCTTGACCGTTCCACAACGATCCAATTTTTGAATTTATACCCGTTAGAACTTGTCACACCGGTGTGACGAGTTCCATGTAGTTTTTTTTTTCAATTTTTTTTAAAAATTTCTACAATATTCATATTTTTTTAACTTCGAAATTTTAATATTTTTTTCAAATTTGTTAAAAAATTCTAAAAGTTTCATATTATTTTTAACTTCGACATTTTAAAAATTTTAATATTTTTTTTTAAAAAATTTAATTACACTAAATATCAATGAAATTTAAATAATTCTGATTTTTTATAATTTTATAAAAGTACACTTTATTTAATTATAATTTAAAAAATAAACAAATTTATTACTTAACAATGAATTTTTGATACAATTAAATATTGAGTAAAAAAAGTAAATAAACAAATTTATTACTTATATTTGTGCACTTCTTGCTGATGTCGAAGCATGGTAGAATGGTAATGACGTTGTGCTCGTTGATTTCGTCGTGTTCGTCCACCTTCTTCAATTTCCTCTTCTTCCGGTTCCGATGTTACGAACACTACTCAACCACTTTGATATACATCTTCGGGTGAAAACGATGAAGTACTCAAGGTATTTGATGCCATCATTGACGTCATCGCCTCAAATTGAGATTTTTAATGATGAATAAGATGATCCCATAGACCTCTTTCTTACGGTTCTGAGAAAAATTGTTGTGAAGGTGGCACTTGATCCCACCCACTTCCTTCCCATACCACTCGACTCTCCATTGATGATTGATATGCACCATATCCACCATAACTTTCTTGCGATGGATTGGCGGAAGCATAAGATGAAGATGTTGACGAAGATGATGATTTTTTCCATATTTTGCTTTCATTATTTCCTACTCGGACCGCTCCTCTGTCGTTGTCAAGTATAGTTTCCTATTTACTTCATAATTTTGGAGATAAGGAGAAACATTGAAATCAAAATATTCGGGTTGTACCTCAGAACAATTAGGTAATCATAAATGTATATTTTTCCATTGATATATGTATGTAATATGTTTCCTCAGCCAATCTTCGATATGTTTCCCACGTGCATCTACTTTGTCGTAACTGGTTTTCGCCTGGGCACGAATTTTTTACTTGGGGGGAAAATAATGTGGATAAAAAATAATTAAAAAAATGTTTTGGGAGTCGCCATCGGCCTTTTGGGTCAGGTAGGTCGAATACCTAAAAATTAGTTTTTTAAGAAACCATCAGTTAAAAGATAAACTGATCTGCGTTTAACCAAAAATTCGTTCTTTTTAGAAATAAAAAGGGATTCGTGGTCGGTTACGTTTAGGGAAGGATTAGCACCCCTACAGCGCCCAAAATTGGTACTTATTAATTATAAATTGTCTCTATTGTTGGAAATTTAAAAGTTCAAAAATATATTTAATTCATAATTATGTTAAGTTTATTAATATAATTTTAAGATAATATATTAATATATATATTTTATTAAACAATATATTTATTTATTTAGAAATATCAAAAAATGGCTTCTAGGTGCTTTAAGACAGCTCATTTCTTAATATTAAAAAATAAATAAATTTTAATAGAAAATAATATAAAAACATATTTATATATTAAAATATTTATTTTTTATTTAAAAATATCAGAAAATAGACATCCAGTTGCTTTAGGACTGTCCTTTCTTAATATTGATAAATATATATTAAAATATGATTGAAATGATTTAAAAATAATATATTAAATTTATAAATAGGATTTTCATAAAATAAATAAATATTATTTATATATATTTTTAAGACTTAGATAAATATTATTTATATATATAAAAATTGACATAAATAATAAATAATAATAGTAATACTAATGATAAATATATATAATCATAAATATATGAAAGTAAAATATGATTAATAAAATTAAAACATAGTATTAAAATGTAAAAAGTAAATAAAGCTTGTAAAATAAATGAAAATATTAATCTTAGGGACTAAATTATAATCTAATAAAATTAAATACCTAATTTATAATTAATTATTTAAAACTACAGGGATTAGATATGCTATTTTATCAATTTATTAATTTAGGGACTAAAATAAAATTATATAAAACATCAGTTATTAAATGTAAAATATTAAAATTCGCAGACCTAATTCGAATTATTAAAAATATATGTATTAATAGTGTAGTTTGACCTAATTAATTATTAGGGATCAAAATAAAAGTAATTAAAATTACCAGGGACTAAATAAAGTATTTATCCTAAAATATATAAATATTGGCAGGGACTAAATTATAAATTAATAAAGTTAGAAGACTGTATTAAAATATATTAAAATTGATTTCAGTGACTAAATTGAGAACATTACAAACTTAGAAAGGTTGCGGAAAGGGTTTTACACTTTACCAAATTCCCCTCCCCCAAAACGATGTCATTAACCGGCCTAAAATGGCCGGTCTCCCTCATTTCCTTGTTCTGCTTCTCTCTCAAAAGAGAGAGAAGCTCTGCTACAAATTCCCTCACCGGAGGGATAAGGCCACCGAACGACCACCATGCTCCGGCTCCGATTCCCGCCGCCGGCCACCGTTCACAGTGGCCAAAGTTTGGAAATATAGCCTAAATCGATCCTCTGTTTCCCCTAAACCCAAATCTAGTTTCTTTTTCTCCTAAAACTCTTTCAATAGACGTAGATCTAAACAAAAACTGAAGGTTTACCTCGGTTTACAAAAGTTTCCGGTGACGTTTGGTATCTCGGGGGTAAGTTCTTCTCTTCTCTGTTTTTATTTTCGATTGTTGATGTTTGCTGTTGGTTGTTGTGTTCTCGTTACTTATCTATTCTCTTTTGTTGTCTCCCCTCTTCTTCCTTTTTTCTTTGTAGGGGATGGTGGTTTTTATAGCCACCATCGGTGATAGCTTCAGACTGGTACCAAATGGCGACCCTAGGTGAGTCACCATAGCTATGGTGGTGACTCACCATAGAGCATGTTGTATGGAGGGGCAGCTGGCCTTCTGAAAAGCAGCGAGGCTTGAGGCGTGGCACAGCAGCGTCGGCAAGGCGGCTGGAAGCATCTGGAGGTGGCAGCTGGGGTCTTCTAGAAGTAGCGGCGGCTGGGACGTGGCCCTAGGGTTATGATACCCTAGGGTTTCCTTGTTGGGATCATCTGGGCCGTTAGATCAAAACTAGATCCAACGGCAGCAAGTTGAGGCAGCTGGATGATGATATATAAACCCTAACTGAGTCTAGGGTTACATATTTGGGCTTTGTTGGGCTAGTTCAAGTTGGGTCACTGTTGGGCCATCTGAATTGGGTCTGGAACTGTAATTGGGGCCCAATTTTGGCATGTTTCTAATAATAATAATTTTAATAATAATAATAATAAATAAATAAAATAATAATAATAAAATAATAATAATATTAACAATAAAAAAAATGGATAAAAAATTAGTATCTTCAGCTGCCCCTCTTTGCTCATTCTTGTGTTAACAAGAATAGGGCAAAGTCGAAAAAATAATAAGTTTTTTTTATCTATTTGACTTCACTTGATTATGATGGCAGTATTGAACAATTTCTTCTTTGGGATTAGTTCTTCTCATTATGAACGTTTCCACTAGGGATGACAATTTATCTCATTCTGTGATGTAATCTAGCAAAGGTTGAACAAGCTCTTCTCATTGTGAACTTCTTCTTCTTCAGATGAGTTCTTCTCATTATGAACTCCTTCTGGAAATACTGATCTTTAAAAGAGGGGTTATTAATTTGGTTTCATATGTGATGAATTAAGGCAAGGTTGAACAAATTCTTCTCATTATGAACTTCTTCTTCCTCTTCAGATGAGTTCTTCTTATTATGAACACTTCCGGAAATATTGATGATGATATATCTCCTTCTGTGATAAAGTCATGTAAAAGGTCGAACAAGCTCTTCTCATTATGAACTCCTTCTTCTTTCTTCAGATGAGTTCTTCTCATTATGAACACTTCTGGAAATGTTGATGATGATATATCTCCTTCTGTGATAGAGTCATGCAAAAGGTCGAACAAGCTCTTCTCATTATGAACTTCTTCTTCCTTCTTAAGATGAGTTCTTCTCATTATGAACTTTCTATGGAAAGGTTGATCCATCGAGTGATGAATTTAATTAAAAGGTTGAACAAATTCTTCTCATTATAAATTTCTTCTTTCTTCTTCAGATGAGTTCTTCTCATTATGAACTCTAACTGGCAATGCTGAAACATCAAGTGATGAATTTGAGCAAAAAGTTGAACAAATTCTTCTCATTATGAATTTCTTCTTCCTTCTTCAGATGAGTTCTTCTCATTATAAATCTTCTAGAAATGTTGATCCATTGTTATGGATTTGAACAAAAGGTTAAACAAGTTCTTCTCATTATGAACTTTCTCTTCCTTCTTCAGATGAGTTCTTCTCATTATGAACACTTCTGGAAATGTTGATCCATTGTGATGGATTTGAATCTTTGCTAAAATCTTTGAAATTCCTGTCAAAATTCAACATGGATAAAATGAATGAAAATGCACCTATTTTTACAAATGCCTAAATATGATGCATGAATGTTAAGTTCATCTTTATTTGATTTCAAAGTGGTGAACTCGGTTTTTCTTCACTTTGGTCAAAATGTCATTTCAAGCTGGCATTTCTGATTTGGAAGAGCAATATTTATGACTTCTTTGCTTCATTTGCATTAAAGTATTAGAAGAAAATGTTTTATTTATGGAACTCTTGCCGTAATCAAAATTATGACATTGATTCCCCATTTTGTCTTGGATAAAACCAACTTTCTCTGCTTGGACTTGTGCAGAAATTCAATAAAGCTTTCATCTTTGAAAAGAGAATCTATCATCTTTGAAGAGTATAGATGTAGATATGTCAAACTCTGCAGAGATTAATTAGGAGAGTAGGGTCTGTTCTGATTTGACTCTTAAAATACATCACAAGGAGGATTTATCTTAATTCCTTCATGTCTTCACATCTAATCAGATCTCGAATAAGGCAACTTGGACCATATCATGTCGAGATGTTTAACAACAACCTGTCGTTCAACATTAGTTGGCTCCACTAGTTTCTTGTTGTTAAAATTTCTGCTTCCCTTCTATGGAAAGAAATCTTCATCATATTTCACTTCTGAACTTGGGGTTGAAGAAGGAAAACTTCATCTTGGATCCATAAATGGAAATACCATATGATTGCAACATTGGTTCAGTACCAGAATAATTGGTTTGTAAAACATTTGACAACACATTCATCATCTCATGTGGTTTCTGCTCAGATGTTTGTAAAGTATTTGACAAACATTCATAATTTCTTGTGACTTATGCACAGATTTCTGCTCAGTGAAGCTCTTTGCACAGTTTTCAAAGCTTTTGTATGATGTCACAAGACCACTTGAAAACAAAACTCAGTGGGAATACAAATGGAATGCTGGCATGACCAAAAAATTGGTCAAATTCACAAGATATGCTAGTGTCGAATTGAATAAGAGATACCAACTGATCTTGATATCGTCTCAAGCAAGGGTAAATGTGATATTGATCACGTTTTCTTCCATAATAAGTGTTGTAGGAATTAGAAACATATCAGCTATAGGGTCCATGTACAGAACGATATCCATGGAATTCTTGCCGCTGGGGATGAAACGCACAGGATAAAACCAAAATAGATGAAAACTCAATTCACCCTGGCTGGCAATGATAACCCCAGTAACAACGGGAATAAGAATATCATAAGCTAAGCCTCTTTCTTCAATGTCATCAAGTAAATGAAAACTGATGTGAAAAATGACTTCGTAGCCTCAACATTATGATTGAAACTAATTGTCAGGAATCTCAAAGAAATGTTTCCAATCATCACTGACATACAAAAGACCAAATTCAAAGCCGAGATCTTGAGAAACTGAACCCTGGATCAAATGGTTTTCCTGGGGACCATCTTTATTCATACAACCGTGATTTAGCTTAACAAAGAACATGCTGTCATGTGACACATAGTTAAGAAGATTGGGTATTTGAAACCATACTTGCTGAGTAGATATTTGTTCAACAATATGATCCTGATGTAACTGTCTGATGAATGAAACAATAATGTAGTGTCAGCTCCACTGTCACTGTTTCACCATTTTCATTCTTCATGTCTTTCTATCTTATTGTAAATATTTTCTCAAAGCAATGATCTTTCCATAAGATGATATGGGCCTTCAGCGTTCCCCGACATTTGCTGATACGAACATTCAAAATGCACCAACATTCATGATTCTTGATTGAAAGGGGCTTTCAGCATGCCCCAGCATTGGCTAATACAAACGTTCAAAATGTGTCAATATTCCTGATTATAATTGAAATGGGCTTTCAGCATGCTCCATCATTTCCTTCTTGTTAATATGAGCCTTCAAAATGCCCCACAAGGATCTGTCTGAAGTAACCTTTAAAATGCCCCAACATTTGCTAATACATATGTTAAAATTGTGCTCAACATTACTTCTTGCTGAGATGAGCCTCCAAGAATGCCCAAATATTCATATTACTATGAGCCTTCAAAATGCCCCACCATTATATTTCTGGTTGAAATGGGCTTTTAAGATATCCCGCATGAATCTGTCTGAATTAGGCCTTTAAAATGCCCCAACATATACATATACAGATGTTAAAAATGCATTCACATTACTTCTTGTTGAGATGAGCCTTCAAGAATGCCCAAATATTCATACTGACGTGGGCTTTCAGGATGCCCTACATAAAACATTTCTATCTGAAATGGGCTTTCAAGATGCCCCAATATTCTACTTCTGATTCACTCTCAATGTCTGTTTAATGCACTTTTATGGGTACTTATGGCTTTATCCGTGCCTCAAATCTGTTTATCTTGAATACTCTCATTCTGATGTCACTAAACAACAGTTGTCAAGTAACTTGAAGAATTCTCTTCATGTTGAACAATCTTAAGAATCAATTATTCATACGGAAATGTCTGAGATAGGTGCCTCTTTTGAATGAGGTGCCCATTGGATCTAGAGAGATCTAGTCGGGCAGAGTGGTATAAATTGTTTGGTAATTCATTCTAGGCTGACACGGTAAACCCTGTTTTTAGTAAAGGCTATTTCTGGAATATACTTTTCTGTGGAACATGTTAATTCTGATAACTACTCATCTGATAGCGATCTTTCAGGGTGACTTCACATATATTGATAGTTCTTCTGATACAGAGGAAATCCTGAATTCTGATTCTGATGAGGAGAATAAACTGTTATACTTGACGAAAATGAAGTACTCAGAGGCCGAGGCTTCAATAGTCATAAAGATATGTGATCCGAATTCATTAATTGCAGAGTTGACAGATTTTATATGTGCTGCTCAAATGGCTAAGGTTGTTGACGTATTTCTTTCGGTAGAAGATAGGAAACCATTATGTAATGACCCCCATTTACAAGGAATGACGAATCTCGGGCTATGATTTTAGGAAAAGGAAGAAGAAGAAGAAGCTTGAAAAGAAGCTTTTTAATGAAGACGATCATGCAGTTCATCTTTTAAATCCAATGATTGGTTTTGGGGTTCTTACTGAACCAAATCAGATAACTCAAAGAACACTTCCAGAAGATGCTATTGGACATTTTTATTTCTACTATGAGAATGTGGCACTTGCTCCAGTTGGTGTTTGGACCGAAATTTCACAGTACTTACACGATGTAGAGCCAGAATTTGTAGATTCGAAGTATTTTTGTGCTGCTGCACGGAAAAGGGCTATATTCATAATCTTCCAATTGAAATCAGATTTCCTCTTATTCTGCTTTCTCCATGCACCATACATGATGCTTTTCTATTGACAAAATTGTGGCCTTCATGGGATCCACGAACAAGGTTAAACTGTTTACAAACATGTACATGAAGTGTCAAATTGACAGAAATGATCCGCAAGGCTCTTGAAGCTTGTGATGATGAGCCATCTTCGAGTGTCCATAAGTATGGTCTTGATGAGTGCCAAAAATGGAATCTAGTATGGGTTGGAAGGAATAAAGTTGTTCCACTTGAACTTGATGAGGTGGAAATGCTTCTAGGTTTCCCTAAAAAACATACACGAGGAGGAGGATCTGCTAGAGACATGTTCCCCATTGGTATCAATGTTCTATCTCTTTTCTCTGGAATCAATGATGCAGAAGTTGCCTTTTACTGTCTTGGCATAATTTTGAAAACAAATGAGCAAGAACTGAATAATGATCAGTTGGAGCAATTAATGAGTAGATTTAGCGGATTCGACATTGTTGTCGGTGGCATCTCGTGTAACAACCTTAATGGAAGAAATAAACATTATCAAGATGGACTCGAGGATTTTTGTTGGTGTCTTTTCTTGCACTGAATGCTACAGTGACTGCCTCTTCTGCTACTTTAAGATACTCACTACTATATCCCACTATTCCCAAACCATGGAAAGGTTTAATTGATAGTAAAACTGGTTATCTCAACTTTTGGATTCCTGTAACCAATGTTACCCCAGATGAAAGGTCTATAAGCATAGGATTTGTTCCAATGTCTTATTCTGTGCCATAAATTTTCAAATCCAAGTTCAACAATCTTCTGAAGGACATAATGGATATAATCCTGACTATGAAAATGATCAGCATGGAAGAAGTAGCAATGATACATCAAGATCTGAACCAGTATCACGGTATAACCAAAGTGCAAGTAGTGACTTGTTCATTCCCATAATACACCTTAATGGGGCTTATGACTCTGTGATTGGAGAATATGATAAAGATGTGGATTGATGGCTGGGGAAAATAATTTGTCTGGTGATGTTTATCGTCATCAGCATGAGATAAGTGATAATCTTTCTTGATAGATTGCTAACGATGTCACATGAGAGCATCACAAGTTCAATTCTCCAGACTTTCTAGCTTTTTGGACCCCTTGCCTTCAAGAATGTGAAATGCTTCGTCTTTTTGGCATCATTTTCTTTTTCTACAATAGAAGTAGAATAAGAAGCAACTTGCTTAAAGGACCTTCCTCATTTGAGACTGTCCTGTTTGAAAATGTTTTTTCTCATTTCTTTATCAAAGAATGAAAGAATTTTGTAAAATATTGCCTATCACAGGTTCACAATAGAATCAAATCATAAGACATGAAATTAATGAATATCAAATAAATCAACTACTCTTAAATCATTCAAAAATCATAGTCCTATGGCAAGTGTCAAAATTATTGACTGATTTAAGGTGTAGGTTGATTCTGGTAGAGTAGGTTCTTTCAAGTTGGTTCAGTATGTCACTTTGAGCTTCCACTAACTTGAAGAAATGGTTGTTATGTTCATCTTGTAGAGATACTTCTTGTTTCCAGACTCAGGAACGTCTTTGGTATGTGTGGTGCTTCATTAAGAGCTTAAGATCGTCTCTTATGTCGTTATTGCACCATTCAATATTCGAGCCACCTTTTCAGGTTTTCAACTCGAATCCTCCTTTGGTTCCAAAATGTTATTTAAAAGTTTACATCTTGAAACCCCCTTTTATCATTTTTAATATCATGCATTAAAGATTTTTTTAAAAACCAATTTTTGCAAATAAAAATCAATCTTGAGAGGCGGAATGAATTATGAAGATATTCTCTTTAGATGTCTTCAATCTTGCTTTGCTTGACTTGGATCTGCTTTGTTGGGGATTTTTCCATCATCTGGATCCCTCTAGACTGCCAATTTTCATTTTCTTATATCTCCAGCACTTCTTGCGTTTCTTGCTGAATATGAATCTTTGAACTAATTGTACTTGATCAATTTTGTAACTTGAGGCTCTATGAGTCACCCATATTGGTTCAATTTTTTTCTTTTTTTCCTTTTTCCCTTTTTTTTCTTTTTTTTCCCTTTTTTCTATTTTTTTTCAAGCATAATACTTCTTGACAGAATCTGAGTTTATTTGGTTTCTTAAAACTTTCCTTTCCATTTCTTCCAAAATCAATGCTCCTCCGGAAAAGGCCTTTTTTTTTACAACATATGACCCTTCCCAATTTGGTATTCATTTCCCATGGAAATCTTTATGTATAGGAAATATCCTATTAACCACTAGATCGCTCTCTTAGAACTCTCTCAGATGTATTTTCTTATTGTGATCTTTCATCATCCACTTCTGATACATCTGCCCATGGAAAATAGCTTTCAATCTCATCTCATCAATAAGGTTTAATTGATCAAATCGAGCTTGGATCCCTTCAGCCTCCTCCAATTTTACCTCATTCAAGATATAAAGTGGTGGAATCTTAACTCAAATCGGTAAGACTGAACAATAAGGTGTTTCCCCAGTGATGTTCAAACAATATTTTGACATGTATATAAGGCAAAATGTAGCTTCTCGTGTCAATCCTTTGTAAGTTTCAGTGATCTTTGTAATGATTCTCTTAACGTTCTTATTTTCTCCTTCAACCGCCCCATTCATCTTTGGGCAATAAGTCACTGAATTTGCATGCCTGAACTGTGTACAAAGTTCAGTCGTCTCATACCTAGAAGTCTTTGTAAAAAGAGATATCTCCAGGGGGATGAATATTCAAGATTAACTTTCATTTACATGAAAACAATGTAATTAATGCATGATATATTTATTTAAATCAATTCTTTTTTTCTTCTTTGAGTATGCCCTAATCACTCAAAATTATCTTCGATAAATTGATCCATGATGCCTCATCTCGTCTCTTCTTGCAGGAAGATTCACGGATAATTGAAAGTTTGGTTCTTTTGAGGTCTTTTGGTTTATGATGGTTTTGTATTTGGAAGGACAAAAGTGTGACTTTTGAAGTCGTGTATGTGGTGGAAGGTAGTATCATAAACCAGTAAACATATGGATTTGGTCTCTCAAAAATAGGTAGAGACATTTCTCCAGAGTCTCAGATAATCGTAGTATCAGGATTTAGTTTTGTAAGGATCATGTAATTGGTGTTGGATGGGATATGGAAGATATAATTTTACCACTTGCCAAAGATCTATAACTCTTGAAAAATTAAAATAATATTTAATCTACTTGATACTCAAGAATTTCAAGATTAAAACTTAATTCATTGCTCATAACCATAAAAGTAACACAAGTTTATTTATTGCACACAAGGCGGAGAAAGGAACAAAAAACATGTTCAAACAAGATGCTGAAAATAGAAAGTACTACAGTGGTATATAACAACTTCCATTTGTTTATTTAGCTTGCATCTATCATTCCTTGGATGTTGGGTGTGTACTTGGCTCAGGATTCTCATCCTTATTTGTCCCCCATTTCTTGATCATTTCTTGTGTCAAGACTCCCTTGTCAACGAGCATCTCTATTTCTTTTAACAATGGCCAGCAATTCCCTGTTGAATGCCCAGATACTCCCAAGTGAAAATTACAGAAGCTATTTTGATCATAGCAATGGGCATAAGGCTTTGGTGATATTTTCACCAATCTTGGTGTAATGTATTGACCTTTAACCAAATGAGGGTACAGATCTGAGATAGATTCTTGAAACACCTTCAGAGTTTTTCTCGCTCGAGAGATTATCACTTTCTTTGATCGTTTTGAACGAATAAATTCTCTCTTGTGATCGAGGGGTTTCTGGAAGCTCATTTCAGCTAACCAGACTCCTTAAGTTGCCCCTTACTTTACTAGTTTTCAGAAAATCTGATATAGGTATCTCAAGTGTCTTCTGGGTTATTTCTGCTCCATTCTTTCTTAGACCTATGGGCCAATCTCGAATTACATCCATGGAAGTCTTTTGATTCTCTTGCGCCCGATATTCTTTATAGGATTTGGTCACATTAGTCTCTATTGAAGCAACGATTTCTGAACATTGAACCTTCACCCATTCTTTTACCTTATATTTTTTAATTGCTTGCTCTAAAGGATCTTGGAAATTTCCCTCAAGGTTACCAGGAACCTTAGCTGAACAATTTGAAATTCCAGTCTGATTTATCCAAGGAACCTTCTTATAGGTCCAAATCTCATTTGGAGGCCATTGTGGTGGAACAAGTCTTGGAGTAGTTAATCTGGCTGAGAGCATTTTTGAATGTTGTTTTTCACTTGAACAATGGAATGGAGGAAATTGAAAACCCTGCACATTCTTTTTCTTCTTGACCACTTTATAAGGTTTGGCACCATGTTTAACTGAATAAGACCTCGTTATATTAACCTCAGCTTCTTTCTCGACGTCAGTATCGTCAGAGCCACTTATCTTGCCATTCTTGATAGCTATTTCGATCATTTCTCCAATCATGATGATGTCAGAGAAATTATTAATGGCAGCCCCTATCATGTGATTAATATAGGGAAATTTTAATGTACTGATGAACAAAGTAGTGAACTCCCTTTCAGTCAATGGTGGATGCACTTGAAAAGCGGCGCCACTCCATCGTTGTGAATACTGTCGAAAACTTTCATTGCACTTTATATTCATGTTTTGCAACATTGTTCGATCAGGGGCCATATCAGCCATGTGCTTGTATTGACCCAAAAAGGCTTGAGCTAAGTCCCTCCAAGAACGTATTTGAGTACGTTTTAGCTGATTATACAATTTGGATGCAGACCCAGATAAACTGTCTTGGAAATAGTGGATCAATAACTTTTTATTCTCCATATAGCCATTCATACAACGACAGTACATAGTGATATGATATGAAGGGCATGTGGTCCAATTATACTTCTCAAAATCTGGAACTTTGAAATTTGGTGGGAGAACTAGGTCGGGGACCAAACTTAGCTCTTTGGCATCCAACCCATAAAATGACTCAATCATCTCTTTAGAAGCAGTACAAAATTCATTTGGCTTTAATCCAGAAGTAGTAGGACAAACAATACTCAAGCCTGATATAGTGAGTTCTTAACAGTGAAATGAATCGGTGATTGAATTTCCTGATGTACAGAGGTTTGCTCAGGAATGTGAACAGGGGTAACACCCAGAGGATTTGTGGGGTTTTCAACAAGACTCTTTCTAGTGGTCTGGTGCTTCCCAATCATTTCTTTCATATTGTCCAGTAGATTGGTATGAGAATTTGCGATATTAGCTTCAATTTGTACCAACTTGCTACTCAATTCTTCATGCCTCTCTTTTTTGCTTTATCTCAAATTTGGCTAGCCTATCCTCAGTTTCTTTAGTCATTTTTCTTGTGTCGTGCTAAGTGTTCTTGCTACAAGGAAGAACCAATATCACTTTGGTTGAAATCCTTGTTTTAATGAATGAATGTTTTAATGCATGATGTAAGTTTCAAAATATAGATGTAACTAAGCAACGATGCAAATGCAAATACAACGATGCAAAAATAAGAATGCAAATTGTGCGCTACAAAAGCAAACAACAAATGCAAAATGAAAATGCAAAGATGTAAAATGCAAATGTATGTATGAAAAGGTGTTACTCAAGAGTGATCATCTTAGAACAGATTTCATTGAACACAAAAGTTTCTGTGCATCAAACAAAACTTTTACAGGTAGGGGACAATTTTTATTCCTAACTTCAACAAAACTTTACATATATGGGAATACTTTCCCATTTTCTTCTCTAAAGCCAAGTTAGTTTGTCAGCTTATGGGCCATATTTCTTGTTTGGACTGCAACTTCTTCCGTGACATTTTTTTCTTCATCTTCTGTATCAGTTCTCAGAGTTGCTCATTTTCCCTTGTAAGAGAACCTTTGTGTTCAAGAAGTTCTTGAACAAGGTCTTCATATAAGTTGCAGTTCTTTTTCAGCTTGGTGACCCCTGTTATCCACTCTTTTGGGGTACTTCCTAGGCCAGCATTTTGAAAGGCTTGACTGATCTTCTGAAAATCTTCATGCATGGTTTTCATTTCTGTGCTCAATTTCTTGTTTTGGTCGTTCAAGTACTTCAAATAACATGCTTGAGCTTCATAAAAACCTCCATTGCTCTGAATGCCCTGACTGATGTTCTTACCATAGACTGCTTTTGGTATCAATCTGGTAGGATCTTTGTGTAATACTTTTGGTATTAATATAACCGGTTCTCTATGTACAGAACTTCCATCGATCCTCATAGTTTCTTCAGGATGTCTTTCCTTAGCCACATCATATTTTGTTTGATCATAAAACTTTTTATCCATTTACGATTTCTTTCCAATTTGATGAACAGTCTTTCAAGTCAACACCTTTTGATTATGCCATGATTATGTAATGCATACAAAAGAATATAAACAAATTAGAGCAATGTAACATGCATGGAAAAATAAGAAAACAAAAATAGAATAATTAGTACCAATTAATGGAAAGAAAAATTCTATTTATCAAGGTATAAATCCTAACCTCATGCTTTCTAGTTCCATGCTTTGTTTAGAAAAATTAACCTAACCGCATCATTGCTAGTTTGCAGGCATTTATTAAAAAAATGAATAAATTAAAAGCTAGACCTTATTTCTCCTTTGTGTATATCTACGGACAGAGGTTCAATACTGTCTTAGATCAAGAGAATTTCTATGGTTTATTATATGCAGGGTTTCAGTTCTAGGAGTAAAGGTACTCGAATTATCCTTGTTGGTGCCCCCTTGAGCTGCCAACCCTCAATCCTAGTCCATCACAGACTAAAGTGGATCTAGTTCAATTCGAGGGGACACACTTCTCTATGTCTGACACGGAGATTAAATTCTCACGAAGACATAGAGCATATGAACCCCGAAAGCTACTTGCTATGTCTGACACGAAGAATAAATTCTCACGAAGACGTCGCTTTCACCCCCACTTAAAAGGGACAAGCTTGATTAAAAAACTTATGTTATGCATGTGTTGTGTTTGAGGAGAAATGTTCACCTCTGATAGTAAAATAAATAATGAACTAAAATACTTGAAAATAAAATGAAACATTAATAAAGTAATATACATATAAATATTATGAAAATAATAAGTATATATAAAAATTTTGAAAAGAAAGAATTAAAAATTAAATATATGAATTTTTAATTTTTAATTAATAGAGACAATTTATAATTGATTTTAAAGTTTGACAGTTCCCAGCGGAGTCGCCAAGCTGTCGTAACCAGTTTTCGCCGGGCACGAATTTTTTACTTGGCGGGAAAAATAATGTGGATAAAAAATAATTAAAAAAATATTTTGGGAGTCGTCATCGGCCTTTTGGGTCAGGTAGGTCGAATACCTAAAAATTACCTTTTAAAAGAGTTTTTTTTAAGAAAACATCAGTTAAAAGATAAATTGATCTGCGTTTAACCAAAAATTCGTTCTTTTTAGAAATAAAAAGGGATTCGTGGTTGGTTACGTTTAGGGAAGGAATAGCACCCCTACAGCGCCCAAAATTGGTACTTATTAATTATAAATTGTCTCTATTATTGGAAATTTAAAAGTTCAAAAATATATTTAATTCATAATTCTGTTAAGTTTATTAATATAATTTTAATATAATATATTAAATATATATATTTTATTAAACAAGATATTTATTTATTTAGAAATATCAAAAAAGAGTTTCTAGGTGCTTTAAGACAGCTCCTTTCTTAATATTAAAAAATAAATAAATTTTAATAGAAAATAATATAAAAACAGATTTATATATTAAAATATTTATTTTTTATTTAAAAATATCAGAAAATGGACATCCAGTTGCTTTAAGACTGTCATTTCTTAATATTAATAAATATATATTAAAATATGATTGAAATGATTTAAAAATAATATATTAAATTTATAAATAGGATTTTCATAAAATAAATAAATATTATTTATATATAATTATAAGACTTAGATAAATATTATTTATTTATATATATATATATATATATTGACATAAATAATAAATAATAATAGTAATACTAATGATAAATATATATAATCATAAATATATGAAAGTAAAATATGATTAATAAAATTAAAACATAGTATTAAAATGTAAAAAGTAAATAAAGCTTGTAAAATAAATGAAAATATTAATCTTAGGGACTAAATTATAATCTAATAAAATTAAATACCTAATTTATAATTAATTATTTAAAACTACAGGGATTAGATATGATATTTTATCAATTTATTAATTTAGGGACTAAAATAAAATTATATAAAACATCAGTTATTAAATGTAAAATATTAAAATTCGCAGACCTAATTCGAATTATTAAAAAATATATGTATTAATAGTGTAGTTTGACCTAATTAATAATTAGGGATCAAAATAAAAGTAATTAAAATTACCAGGGACTAAATAAAGTATTTATCCTAAAATATATAAATACTGGCATGGACTAAATTATAAATTAATAAAGTTAGAAGATTGTATTAAAACATATTAAAATTGATTTCAGTGACTAAATTGAGAACATTACAAACTTAGAAGGGTTGCGGAAAGGGTTTTACACTTTACCAAATTACACACAGACCCCTCCCCCAAAACGACGTCATTCGGGGAGGGGTTTTTAAGCCCAAAAACTGGCCTAAAATGGTCGGTCTCCCTCATTTCCTTGTTCTGCTTCTCTCTCAAAAGAGATAGAAGCTCTGCCTTCTCTCTACAAATTCCCTCACCGGAGGGATAAGGCCACCGGACGACCACCATGCTCCGGCTCCGATTCCTGCCGCCGGCCACTGTTCACGGTGGCCGGAGTTTGGAAAAATAGCCTAAATCGATCCTCTGTTTCCCCTAAACCCAAATCTAGTTTCTTTCTCCTAAAACTCTTTCAATAGACGTAGATCTAAACAAAAACCGAAGGTTTACCTCGGTTTACAAAAGTTTCCGGTGACGTTTGGTATCTCGGGGGTAAGTTCTTCTATTCTCTGTTTTTATTTTCGATTGTTGATGTTTGTTGTTAGTTGCTGTGTTCTCGTTGCTTCTCTGTTCTCTTTTGTTGTCTCCCCTATTCTTCCTTTTTTCTTTGCAGGGGATGGTGGTTTTTATAGCCACCATCGGTGATGGCTTCAGACTGGTACCAAATGGCGACCCTAGGTGAGTCACCATAGCTATGGTGGTGACTCACCATAGAGCCTGTTGTATGGAGGGGCAGCTGGCCTTCTGAAAAGCAGTGAGGCTTGAGGCGTGGCACAGCAGCATCGGCAAGGCGGCTGGAAGTATTTGGAGGTGGCAGATGGGGTCTTCTAGAAGCAGCGGCGGCTGGGACGTGGCCCTAGGGTTATGATACCCTAGGGTTTCCTTGTTGGGATCATCTGGGTCGTTGGATCAAAACTAGATCCAACGGCAGCAAGTTGAGGCGGCTGGATGATGATATGTAAACCCTAACTGAGTCTAGGGTTACACATTTGGGCTCTGTTGGGCTAGTTCAAGTTGGGTCACTGTTGGGCCATCTGAATTGGGTCTGGAACTGTAATTGGGCCTCGATTTTGGCCTGTTTGTAATAATAATAATTTTAATAATAATAATAATAATAAATAATAATAAAATAATAATAATATTAACAATAAAAAAATGGATAAAAAATTAGTATCTTCATACTTTATACAATCGTCAATGTCATATATTGACATTTCTATCGGTTGGGGAAACCCAAATTGTCGCAAAACTCTATCCCCGACATGGATCTCAACAATTGCGAAATGGAGCAATGGTGTTATGGCACTCCATGTCTTCGCTCCTTCAAAGAACATTGGCGGTAGACACCGTTGGATATCCGACTCATAATAAGGCATCAAATTAAACTGTCAAGAGTATTATGTTTGTATAATTAAACAACTAATATTACAATTTGAAAGTTAATGCAAAAAATACGAAAATTTACTGCATGTCTACCAGCGATATCAATCCTCATCCGAATATCTACTTTGGTTGCACCCGACAACTTTGTATCGATTATTCGGTGTCGCCATCTAAAACAATTACGTTATTTATTGTCATTTTCAAAATATTTAAATAAATATGATAAAATATCAAAACTTTAAATATATGAATTTACCTTGCGGTGAGATGAAACTCTATAAGAGCGGATGTAATAGGCATCATAAACGGGAGACGATACCACGCCCATGATTGGAGCAAAACTAAACAAGCTGCTACATCCGCTTTTTTTCCTCTAACGACTACATTCGTCTTACATAGTTCACGATACAAAAATGGCAAAATTGCAAAACCCCAACTATATTGGCGACATACAGCGAAATCCTCCATTACCGAAAGATATTGGGTATGCACCAAATTGCCCGATTTATCCGGTAACAAGATCCCTCCAATCAACGTCATAAGATATGCTCGAGCTGCATATATTACCTCTTGCTCCGTTGATTGTTCATCTACTCTAAATTCGCTTTCCAACCACGTCATCTGTACTTGTAACCTATCAATGACATCGGATGGAGCCTTATTTCCCAATAAATTTAAAATAAGAACATTTACCTTATAAGTGTTGCAAAGCACCAATGGCATACCATTAATCGGAACGCCAAGTTGATACACGACATCTTCTAAAGTTATCGTCACCTCACCACAAGGTAAATGAAACGTATGTGTTTCAGGCCTCCAATGCTCAATCAACGCCGATATCAATGTCGGCATCACCTTAAATCCGCGAAGAAACTTCGCTTCATATAATTCGGATTTTCGTCATTCCTCGAGGACGAATAGCTTGTTCTTCTCGTTACAATTTGAAAATAAATTATTTAATACAATTACATAATAATAATAATATAATTTTGTCAAAACTAAAATGAAATAAAACAAATTAAACTTACCGCTGTCAATTGGATCGACGAAATATAAACATCACCAAGACGTAACATTTCTTCTCTTGAGCCCATTTCAACACAAAATCTTTAACACACAATTTTTTACTCTCAATAAAATGTTTGATTACAAGTGAAAAATCAATCCAACCAAACCTCTATTTATATTACTCTATCCAACGACTAGTTTTTTCAAACTGAAAATAGCCGTTGGAACTCGTCACACCGGCGAGAAGAGTTCCATTGAAATTTTAAAACAGATTCGACCGTTGAACAACGGTTAATCCAACGGTCAAAAAATCAAAATTATACTCGTTGGAACTCGTCACACAGGCGTGACGAGTTCCATGGGCATTAAAATATTGTTTTTTTAATTTTCTTTTAAAAAATTTCAAAATAATAAAAAAAAATTATTGGGACTCGTCACACCCTCAAGATATTTTAGATTTATTCTGACTATGGAGCCCACCTGACACGTCCCATTAAAAAATTATATCCCAAGGAACTCGTCATGCCGGCGTGACGAGTTCCATGGAGACTGTTGCAATTGCCGTAGCTCCCAAATTAAATGTTTGGGTGCCCTATTGGGCCAAATAATCCACCGGGTGGATTATTGGCCCAATTTGACCTTATATGGATGCATGTTTAGCAGTAGCAATAAGTGAATATTTACAAGCTTATAGCATTGTTTTCTATGAACCTGTATAACACAAACAAGCCAGTTAATTTACCTAATGATTTAGATTTAGAACTTTAAAACTTACAACACCCTATCTTGTTGATCTTTATATCAACTGGAAAAGATAATACAACTAACAGTTCATTTGCATGATATGAGCAAAATACATGCCTGCGAAATTTGTGGACTCACAACATTAGGCTTCAATGTTTCCCAGTCTTTTACACCAACATTAGCCTTCTTTGGAATAGCTTTCTGCTTCATCTGATTTTCTATTTTTTTTTTTGGAAAAAAGGATGTTATTGGAAAGAAATACAAAAACTAATTAGTAATGAAATTTACTGCAGCGGGCATTTCTGAGTAATATGTTCTACCTTTCTTGAAGCTGCAAATAAACAAAGAACGTGACATTGTCAGTTTGAGAATATCTTTTGCCATGAACACGTCTAGAATGTGAAGTTGAGCTCTAGACTCGAGATTGGGTGCATCAAGATAAAACAATGCAGAGACAAAAGGGAAACAAACTATACTTACATGGCACAGTTTTACCTTCTGATGTTTTCAACTCCTTGCCGCCACTAGAATTCACAGTGACAGGAACTTTGTTAGATTTCTGGATTGAAGCTCTTACTGTCCTCAAATAAATCAGCCTCAATACTTTCCAATGTCGAAGTTTCAGAATCCAACGTTGTCAATGAATCATAAGATTTGTTTACATCCTCTTGAACCCCAGGCAATGTTTGTATTTGACCTTTCTCATTGCCTCCCAGCATGCTAGACAACTCCTCCGGCTCCAGAAATCCTAAATTATAGAGTAAGAAACGGTATCAAAAACCAGAAATTTAGAATAATAAATGGTCTAATGCAAGTAATATCAACGAATGTGTACCTTCACTAGTAAAGAAAGCATTATCCCATGCTAAACTTTTGCGTAAATTATATTTTCCATTTTTACTTGTCTTGTTTTGTACTGAATACTCCGATTGTTCCTTTGCCTTTCCAGCTTCTTCATGGGACTCATAGGAGACTGATGAGATTTCAGTGCTCTCGGGATCCAACCGAACCTAAGGTGACGTTTGGTTCGCAGGAATCCCATAGAATTAGGGAAAATTAGAATCCAATTCCACCACTTTCTAATGTTTGGTTCAAGTTTTTAAAGGGAATTGAAATCTATCATGACTTCAACTTTCCATCAAATGAGGGAAAGTGAATTTCATCCATTCTATAATGGAATTCAATTCCCTTGTTGGAGGGAATTGAAATTTGATCATACTACCCTTATCAATCTTTTGGTAACTTATTTATATATTGAATAAAAATATTTTTTTATTATTTCGGGTTTGATTTCTAATTCATATATTTGGGTCGGGTCGGGTGAAACTCTATTTTGGTCGGGTCGGGTCAATTTTTTTAAGTGTGATATTTGGGTCGGGTCGAGTTCAGGTTTAGGGTGAAAAATACCCGACCCGACCCGAAAATATATATAATTTTACCTTATATATTTAGGAATAATTATAATAATACCCCTTTATATATAATTTTTTTTAAATTAAGTCACTGTTTTTATTGAATAAAAATAACTTTTTTATTATTTCGGGTCGGGTCGGGTTTCTAATTCATATATTCGGGTTTGTTCGGTGAAACTTTATTTTGGACGAGTCGATTTTTTTTAAGTGTGATATTCGGGTCGGGTTCGTGTGAAAAATACCCGACCTGACCCGACCCAAAAAATATATAATTTTACCTTATATATTTAGGAATAATTACAATAATACCCCTCTATATATAATTTTTTTTTTCCAATTAAGTCACAGCTTTTATTGAATAAAAATAATTTTTTTATTATTTAGGGTCGGGTCGGGTTTCTAATTCATATATTCGGGTCGGGTCAGGTAAAACTTTATTTTGGTCGGGTCGGGTCTCGGATGGAGGTTCCCTTATTCTCGGGTCGGGTGGACCAAAAACCCGACCTAACCCGACTCATGACCATCCCTAATTTGGATGATTTTAACTTATGATGTTTATTAGTATGATTTTTATAATTTATTGAAATGAATAATCAATCAATAAAATTAAAATTTAATATTTTTAAAATTTTTATAATATATTGCTTCATGTAATTTATAAAACAAACTAAAATTAAGCAAAAAAAACAAGAAGGACAATCTTGTCATTTTACATTACTGAAATCAAATTCATCTGACATGTCTACGAACCAAACAGAATATATAATTGGATTCCAATTCAATTTTCTGCCAACCAAACAGAATATAAAATTTGATTCTATTTCCTGACAGATTCTAATTTCTTCACAGATTATAATTCTTTCAGAAACATTCTAGCGAACCAAACGTCACCTAACAGTTTTGGTTTCACTTCCCTTCCCTTCCCTGTACAATACAAAAGCCAAAAAAAAATTGCAAAATAAGATTAATCTTCAACTTTGGCACCAAAAAGAAGATCAAAATAAAAAATAGACTTTTCAAAAAGAAGCCCGAATTATCTAATGTTAATAAGAAATTTCTTCCCAAAATCCGAAAGACCAAGGTAAATGTAACGAGAAAATGCTTCCAGAAGATAGAAAAAATAGCTTAACATCTACTGCTGCTTCTTTTAGCCAATTACTGATAATAACTAATAACTCGGCCGAAAACATTTTACATAAATTTAAAACATGATTAGCATAAGGTACTTTTTTTCTGTAAACAAAACTCAAAGAAGCTTTAAATTAAAAGATACTCAAATCAAGCAAATATAGCTATTTGTAACAGTGAAAAGAAAAACCCAGAAGAGTTGATTAAATTCCATGCAAACCTGATGATTGAGAAATCATCGGATCGCAGAGAGGCGAATTGATGAGGCAATGGTCTTCGGAGGAAACATCGATGATGCTTAGCTCTTTGATATTGAGATCGCTTTGCTTCTCAGAATCAAGCATTTGCAGAGAGAGATTAGAAACAGAGCTTAATCAGTTTAGTGAATTGAACAAAGATGGAGGATTGAAAAGCAAGACGACTGACGGACACGGAAACAAATAAAGGAAAAGTGAAAGATTTTGAATTTTGGGAGAAGAAGCGGTTCAAATTTAAATTAGTGAAGAGAATAATACAAGGAATGAGCGTCCATTTAACTCGGGTGTATGTTCACTGGAGCAGGTACTCATGTGTGTGCTCATCGGATTATTTGGACAGTTGGATCTAGTCCCATCCAATATAAAATATTAGAATTACAATCATAATTGATTAGGGTAAATTACAAATTTCATCAATCAACTTTTTTTTACTCTTACTTTGATCACTAAAGTTTAAAAGTTTTTATTTAGTCATTATACTTTTAATTTACTTTTATTTTGATCACTCTACCCTTAAATATTGACCTTTATTTTGATTGGACATTTTTCTTTGAAAATTATGAAAGGTTTACATCACAATTAAGTACCTAAAGTATACTCCATTTTTTATTTGAGTACCTAAAGTATTTTTTGGTCAAAATAAATACCTAAAGTTATATTTTTATTCAAAATAGGTACATAAAGTATTTTATATCAAAATAGGTACCTAAACTATTCAAACTTTTTCATCTAAAAAAGTTGACATGTGACTTTAATTAAATAATACTTTAGGTACTTGGATGAAAAAATTAAATACTTTAGGTCCCTATTTTGACCAAAAAATACTTTAGGTACATATGTTGACCAAAAATATAACTTTAAATAGTTATTTTAACCAAAAAATGCTTTAGCTACTTAAATGAAAAAGATGATATACTTTAGGTACTAATTTGTTATCTAAGTCATTATGAAATGATCCTAAAATTTTATTACTTTTGTGAGAGAAAAAACCCTTAATTTTGAAGGCTCTTTGATTTCTCGATGATGAAGTATTTTCTTTCAATTCCCAACGATGAGAAAGTGGAGAAGGAGGAAGTGAATTGTATATCTTGATTTCACGTTGATTGGATTATGGTCATTATAAATTAGATTGGTTTATGATTATACAACTTTTGAGTTTGTGAAACCATGACCCCAAAATATATTTTGGCTTGATTTGGGTGTTTATTTATGTCTAACTATAAGTTTCTAATTTGACTTGATCCAAATCTAATAGATCATAGTGTCACGCGAAATCACTGAAGTAAATTATTATACTTTTTTAAAGACATTTTATCAAATCATAAAGGTATAACCAATAAAATTTTAAAAAAATAAGTATAATTTAAACGTACAAAATATTATAAACTGAGTATTGATTATAAGTTTATAAAATCGAGTTATGATTGGAATACAACATAAGATCCATGATATACATACCCTCTACATAAACCGAAAACGTGTTTTACAAGATCAACAGCTAGAAATCTGACTTGGCGATGATATTCCTCGAATTGCTCTTAGGTACAAGTGAACGAAAATGCATGTCGAATGTTGAACTAACAAGTTTAGTATCACGCAAATAACTTTGTTATACTACATGCATTTATAACATAAACATGCTTACAAGTATACTTAGAGAAATAATACCAACTACTTAGTACATAACCACAACACACATGTAAATCACTAAGGATCCGACTCGATGTCACTTAGCTCAGAGAAACACCCATAACCACACAAACAAACCTCATAGTATAGTATGGGGTCATTATAACATATGATGCTCACACTCATCTAACCTACTAACAAATGTACTTTAGATGTGATTCGTGTCACTCTCACATTAGTAACGTACATCCAACTCTCCCTCATTGGCCAAATAACTCGGTGAGACTTGGGTCACACATATATTAAGAACGTATATCTGATTAAGATCGGAATAGAAAACTTTAACTATCAAAGCACCCTCTGAAGATATCAGGATAACCCATCAATATAATATACGATCTTCGTACACAAATAACTCAAGTGTCCTGGTCATTTGTTGAGTGTCAAATAATAACTAAATTTCGTGAAATCTCTCATCATAATTATCTTATGCTTATGATTCAAATATCATTATTCTTTACATATTTTCATGCTTCATTAACAAGTTTCCACTTTTAAGCTTACTAATCAATCTCTACTGTTATTAGACTCCTCAACCTCAAACCTTATTCAACAATTGAACTGTCCACTAACCAAAATTCATTGATGGTATTAATATTGATACATGGGTATCGATACTAACTCATTAGTATTGATACTTCCCATAAGTTTCAATACCAATCTAAGCCTTGACACTATGGATGGGCATGGGTCGGGTCGGGTTGGGTTTTTGGTCCACTCGACCCAATCCGAGAACAAGGAATCCTCCACCCGAGACCCAATCCGACCCAACCAAAACAAGATTTCACCCGACCCGAATCTGACCCGATATATAACTTAAAAATACGACCCGACCCGACCCGAAATAATAATAATAAATTATTTTTATTCAATAAAAACAGTGACTTAATTGGAAAAAAAATATATAGATGGGTATTATTGTAATTATTCCAAAATATAAGATAAAATTATTTTTTTGGGTTGAGTATTCTTAACCCTAAACCTGACCTGAACATCACATTTAAAAAAAACCCAACCCGAACCCGAAATTTTTTTAAAAAATCCGATCAGATCGGATCGGAATCAGTCGGGTTCGGGTCCCATGCCCATCCCTACTTGATACCATAGGAACAATATCAATACTCTATAAACAAGGTATCAATATCCCCATATAAATACCTAGATTTTGTCCTACGAAAGTCTAATATCGATATCAATTTATCTAGTATAGATACTCAAACCCAAAAATACCATATGTTACTCAAAAATCACCAACCAAATTCATCTCAAACACTAACATTAGTCCTAAGATGATTATTAAAGCTCATGAAAATCATTAGGGGTCATTTAACACAATTTTTATTACCTCATATCGGCAATTTTTATTACCTCATATCGGCAATTTTTATTACCTCATATCGGCAATTTTTATTACAGGTGAATCCTGCAATGTAAGAAAGCAACCTTTTAAACTTAGCATGTAAGTCAAATAAAAGGATTAACAAATGATCAAGTAACACAAGGAAACAAACAACCACACAACCAAGAAAAAGATAAAGCAATTTAAACCAAACTAGAGGGGGGGAAGATACTTTTTTCTATATCATCAACATTGTGAACTGACATCTCCAATAATTAATTGTATAAAATTATGAAATCTCGACCATCCATAAGTATACATTCCAAATGGCTCTGCATATGTTCCACGTTGACACCCACACTAGAAATGGTTGAGTTGAAGAATTATAGAATTCCGAAGGTTTTAAGGCTTCAGGTTTGGCTAAATTGGTGGAACTTTCATCTCTGTCGTATAGTTTTTTTCTTCTTCTTTTCTATTTTCAATTCTATAACTAGCAGGCCTAACTCCTAAGATTCCAAAACAACTAGAATCAAATACACCAATATACCAAAGTCTCCATGAGAAGATTTACCGATCTTTTCGTTTTGAGTTGATTTTGGATGCTTTACTGTGAATTGTTGATGGGTATTTGTGTTTAGGCTAATGCACGGATTTGTTTCTTGTCATGGATTCGTCTTGTGTTTAAGGGGTTATATACAAATTTTGGCTAAATCTTCTCAAAACGAAAAGATCGGTAAATCTTCTCATGGAGACTTTGATACATTGGTGTATTTGATTCTAGTTGTTTTGGCATCTTAGGCCTGCTAGTTGTAGACTAAATTCTTGGTTTTATTTCCTCATATCAGCAATTTTACAGCTGCTAAGGTTTTTTCTTGATATTTTAAATTCTAAATCCGATTAATGAGTAGCTGCAACGCCGATTTATAGCTACAAGCTTTGCGGTTTTATCATGAACAGGTAAAGGAAGATTGTATTTCCGTTTCTTTATCTCTTGATTACCAACAATTTCGAAAATCATGTGATATTGAGGAATTTTACGTAAAATTGGAGGATAAACCTAAAATAGCTCTTTCCACCATGAGTGCTGCTATTCACCAGGTATGAACAAATGATGGAAAGAAATAACTTTAAAATTTATTTAAATTTGTTTTAACCGAGGAAATATGTTGGGAGCAGGTTTTATTGAACAGTCCGGATTTCTAATTGGAGGAAGGAATGAAGATTAATATCCGTCTGCACAACTACCCTGAATCCATGATTGTTTTGAAGAACTTAAAGACAGAATATATTGGTACCCTTTGATTTCAACTTATAGTTGTACTTATCTAGTTATTGTTCTATAAATGATAGCTATTTGATTATATATGCAGACAAACTGGTATCTGTGCGTGGTGCAGTGGTAAAGGCTAGCAGTGTCAAGCCTCTTGTAATTAAAATGACTTTCTCCTGTGAAAAATGTACGACTGAGATTCCTCGTTCATTTCCTGATGGAAAATTTTCACCACCATCGGCATGTACTTTACATGGCTGCAAGAGTAAGACTTTCAAACCAATTCGATCCTCAGCTTAAGCAATAGATTTTCAGAAGATAAGGTAAATAACTTGATGCAAGATGTTACAGTGTTTCATAGCAACTCCATGCACAATTGTATAGCCGCACTTCTAAATAACCGTCCATCATATTAAAAAAATAACTGGCTTCTCACCTTTATTGTTTACACTTTACACAAATTCCAGGTTACAGGAGCTACTGAAGTCCGAGGATCATGAAGAAGGTCGTGTACCTCGAACAGTAGAATGTGAATTGACTGAAGATCTTGTTGATGTGTGCAACCCTGGAGATGTAGTAACAGTCACTGGAATTATAAGAGTTATCAACAATTACATGGATATTGGATGAGGTACATAAATAAATTCCCTTATAACTAGTTTATCATGGAATTTGAAATAGCTTTACAAACAATATCTCATTGGAAGAGGCAATGCTAATAATGTACCTTCTAGTTATTGCCATTATATATAAACTTGGAATTTTACGAATGTTGAGATTGTGATTTGAGGACATAAAGGGACATCAGTACATTGAGATGGAATGAATCAAAGACTTGCTTACACCTACCAGTTTTCTACAAGTAATATAGTTTGGGGAAAAACTTTGATTCTTTTCAGGAAAATCCAAAGGCAGAAATCAAGGATTTTACTGTTGGGGAAAACGGGTTATTTCCCACACGAACGTAGTTTTAAAATTGACCTGAAATGTCAAGATTAAAACCACCAAAGGTTGCACAGCGGATAAACCTGTCAAACTATTGAATATTGAAACACAATGGAAAAGAACCGAATAAAAAACAATAAATGAGAGAACACACCAAATTTACGAGGTTCGACGAGAATATCGTCTACTCCTCGGGCACCACACCGGATGATAACTTCACTATATCGTCAATATTACAACAAATGGAATTCTTTGGAATTCCCAAAGTGGGAGAATGAAGAATACAAGAGGAAGAGAGAACTTGTTTTTGGGATGATTTCTAATGGAAATACTTAGGCCTATTTATAGTTGAGTTTTAAGAACAATATATTCAAAGTTTGGCCACCTACCAAAGAATTTTCCAATGTGTACAAGTTAGCCACCAAATATGAAATTCACATGTTCAAAGTTTGGCCACCAACCAAGATGAAATTTCCAATAAGTTGGCCACCAACCAAGATGAAATTTCCAACTTGTCAACTTAATTTCTAGACAAATCTAACAAATCTCCACCTTGGCCTGAAATTACCAAGCCTACTCAACTTCTTCAACTCCCCAAATTTGTAGTGCCTCTAATTTCGCTCACAAGCGCCACACACCCGAAGGTGTTCATACTTTCAGGATGTTAATCAAGTTCAAACAATGATTGAACTTGATTACTGTTACCACCTTGGTCATCATATCTGCAGGATTTTCTGATGTCACAATTTTCTGAAGTAAAATATTTCCTTCTTCAAAGATCTCCCGCACAAAGTGATACCTCACGTTGATATGCTTAGTCCTTGAATGGTAGACTTGATTTTTCGCTAAGTGAATAGCACTCTGACTGTCACAATAGAGACTAATGTGACTTTGAACAACTCCCAAGTCTTCCATCAACCCTTTAAGCCAAATTTCTTCCTTTACAGCCTCTGAAACTGCCATGTATTCTGCCTCTGTAGTATACAAGGCCACCGTAGATTGCAATGTAGACTTCCAACTTACTGGGGCTTTAGCAAGAGTAAACAAATACCCAGTAGTTGATCGACGCTTATCCAAATCACCAGCATAATTGGAATCAACATATCCAACCATGCACTGACCAAGTGCTTCATCCTGTTCAAAAACTAAACCAATATCCACGGTTTGTTGGAGATACCGTAGAATCCATTTCACAGCTTGCCAATGTCCTTCTCCAGGATCATGCATGTACCTGCTCACAACTCCAACTGCTTGGGAAATGTCAGGACGCGTACACACCATTGCATACATCAAGCTCCCAACTGCATTAGCATATGGAACTTTTGCCATATACACTCGTTCTTCTTTAGTTTTAGGAGATAATTGAGAACTAAGTTTCAAATGAGAAGCCAATGGGATACTTACATGTTTGGTATTTTTATTCATGCCAAAACATTGTAATACCTTTCTCAGATACTGCTTCTGTGTTAAACAAAGCTTTCCTCTCTGTCTATCTCTGCTTATCTCCATACCAAGAATCTTCTTGGCCTCACCTAGATCTTTCATCTCAAACTCTTGATTCAACTGAGCCTTTAATTTGTCTATCTCTTTTTGACTCTTCGAAGCGATCAACATATCGTCAACGTACAAGAGAAGATAAATGAAAGATCCATATTTGAGCTTTTGCAAATACACACAATGATCATATTTGCTTCTAGTATACTTTTGCCTCCTCATAAAGCTATCAAATCCCTTGTACCACTGCCTCGGAGATTGCTTCAATCCATATAGCGATTTGTTCAGCTTACAAACCCATTTCTCACAACCACCATCTTTGTATCCTTCTGGCTTTGTCATATAGATCTCCTCTTCTAAATCACCGTGCAAGAAAGCCGTCTTTACATCAAGTTGAGCTAGCTCCAAATTTAACTGTGCTACCAAGGCCAACAATATTCTAATGGAGGAATGCTTCACAACAGGGGAAAATACTTCATTGTAGTCGATTCCCTCCTTTTGAGCGTAGCCTTTAGCTACCAACCGTGCCTTGTAGCGAACATCTTTCTTGTTATGAGATCCATCTTTCTTTACAAATACCCACTTGCATCTAATGGCTCTTTTACCTTTCGGTAATTGTGCCAGTTTCCAAGTGCCGTTCTTTTGGAGAGATTGCATTTCTTCATCCATGAAACTTTTCCACTTATCACTTTCCAAGCTTTGTATTGCTTCTTGGTAAGTGATAGGGATATCATCATCAACAACTGGAAGAGCATAGGCCACCATATCAACAAATCGAGCAGGTCTACGAATTTCTCTCCTTGGCCTTGTAACTGCAAGTGTTTCTGGTGTCTCCAATGGTTCTTGGGTTTAAACCTCTTCATCTTCTGATTCTTCTATTGGAGTTGAAGAATCAGCTGCATCAACTTCTGGGATCATCATCTGCTGAAACTCCACATGTTTTGGAGTATGCTCCACCTGCTGCAGAGTACTACTTGTCTGGACAGCTTCACTTGTTACCTTCTTTACTAGGGCAGATTCATCAAAGGTAACATCTCTACTACAAATTATCTTCTTGGTGTCTAAACACCAAAGGCGGAATCCCTTCACTCCATGGGTGATTCCTATAAAGAGAGCCTTCTTTTCTCTCGGATCAAGCTTGGATTCCTTCACATGATAATAAGCAGTGGATCCAAATACATGTAAGGAATCATAATCAGTAGCAGGTTTTCCAGACCATACCTCCAATGGTGTTTTTCCTCCTATCGCTGATGACGGCAGACGATTAATGAGATGGCCAACATATGTCACAGCCTCAGCCCAAAATGCCTTGCCTAACCCAGCATTAGACAACATACATCGAACTTTCTCTAATAGTGTTCGATTCATACGCTCTGCCACCCCATTCTGTTGTGGTGTATGTCTAACAGTGAAGTGTCGAAGAATACCATACTCATGGCAAACGTCAAAGAATGGGTCACTTTTATATTCCCCTCCATTGTCCGTCCTAAGACGTTTGATCTTTCTACCAGTCTGGTTCTCGATCATATTTTTCCATTTCAGGAAAATTTGAAGCACTTCATCTTTAGACTTCATCAGATACACCCAAACTCTTCTGGAAAAGTCATCTACAAAAGTTACAAAATAATGGTTCCCTCCCAAAGACGATGTCTTTGAAGGACCCCATACATATGAGTGAATATAATCTACAATACCTTTTGTATTATGTATAGTGGTGCCAAACTTCACTCTCTTATGCTTTCCCAGAACACAATGCTCGTAAAAGTTTAATTTGCAAGCCTTTGCACCTTTCAACAATCCTTTCTTTGCCAGAATTTGCAAGGATTTCTCTCCAGCATGTCCCAACCGCATATGCCACAACTGGGTTGCGTCTAAATCATCACCTCCGGAAGCTGCTGCAACTGCTCCAATAATTGTACTACCTTGGTAGTAATACAAATTATTTTTCTTGATGCCCTTCATCATCACAAGTGCGCCATATGTGACTTTTAAAACTCCATCTCTCATAGTGACTACTGAGCCTTTGGATTCTAAGGCTCCCAACGAGATGAGATTTTTCTTCAAACTGGGCACATATCGGACATCCGTCAGAACTCTGGTTGATCCATCTTGATTCTTCAATCGAATTAAACCTATCCCAACAGTTTTACAGGCATTGTCATTGCCCATATAAACAACTCCTGCATTTAGTTCCACTATATCGGAGAACCACTCCCGATTAGGGGACATATGATAGGTGCAACCCGAATCTAATATCCACTCATCGGAATGGTTGATGAATCAACCAATGATATGTCAGAGTCATGTGCATCATGCTCTGCAACACATGCATCTGGAGCAGCTTTTCCTTTCTTCTTCAGCTTCGGACAATATTTCTTCCAATGGCCTTTCTCATGACAAAAGGCACATTCATCTTTTCCCAGTCTGGACTTCGACTTTGATCTCCCTCTCCAGTTTGGCTTTTGACTTTTCGAGCGACCTCTTGCCACCATGGCCTCTGCTGCTTCGTACCTTCTCTCCTTCTTGGTTTTCTTCCTGAGTTCATAACTATACAAAGCAGTAGTTACATCTTTAAGGGTAACATTATCCTTACCATGAAGTAACGTTGTCTCAAGGTGCTCAAATTCATCTGGAAGAGATGACAACAACATCAAAGCCAAATCTTCATCTTTGAAGGTTTCATCCATGCCCAATAAGTCTTCCACTAGCTCATTGAACGCAGTGATGTGTTCATTCATACTGGTGTCTGGTTGATAATCAAATCTGAACAATCTTTTCTTCATGTGGAGACTATTCTGAGAGCTTTTCTTCAGGAATTTTTCCTCCAAAGCTTTCCACATCTTACTTGCAGAAGTCTCGTTCTTGTAACCATACTTCTACTCCTTGGAAAGACAAGATCGAATCGTGCTGCACGCCAAACTATTGATTGTTCCCCATTCTTTCTCCTCCATATATTCGGGTTTTTCTTCGTCAATGGCGATGTCTAGACCTTGTTGGAATAAAGCGTCTAACACCTCGCCTTGCCACATGCCAAAATGACCGGATCCATCGAACAACTCCACCGAGAAATTTGCATTTGACATCACCCTCCTCACCGGTCCAGATGAAGAGCTTGATGTCTTAACTGATCCGTATTTTGGCATTTTAATTCTAACGAACAATATTCAATATCACGAACTATATATTTTCAGCAACGGAACCACCAGGATAACCTCAACCGAAGCTCTGATACCAATTGTTGGGGAAAACGGGTTATTTCCCACACGAATGTAGTTTTAAAATTGACCTAAAATGTCAAGATTAAAACCACCAAAGGTTGCACAGCTGATAAACCTGTCAAACTATTGAATATTGAAACACAATGGAAAAGAACCGAATAAAAAACAATAAATGAGAGAACACACCAAATTTACGAGATTCGACGAGAATATCGTCTACTCCTCGGGCACCACACCGGATGATAACTTCACTATATCGCCAATATTACAACAAATGGAATTCTTTGGAATTCCCAAAGTGGGAGAATGAAGAATACAAGAGGAAGAGAGAACTTGTTTTTGGGATGATTTCTAATGGAAATACTTAGGCCTATTTATAGTTGAGTTTCAAGAACAATATGTTCAAAGTTTGGCCACCTACCAAAGAATTTTCCAATGTGTACAAGTTAGCCACCAAATATGAAATTCACATGTTCAAAGTTTGGCCACCAACCAAGATGAAATTTCCAATAAGTTGGCCACCAACCAAGATGAAATTTCCAACTTGTCAACTTAATTTCTAGACAAATCTAACATTTACTACCTATACATAGAAGCAATTTCTGTGAAAAATTCCAAGTCGCTATCTTTGACTGAAGATTTGGAAGATTCAAACAGTGATACTAGACCAACAGAGCTAGTAGATTTGTTCTCTTTCTCTCCAAGGGATTTGGAATTTATTGTGAAGTTTCGAGAAGAGCAAGTTTAGATGTCTTTCGCCAAATACTTCAATCCATATGTCCATCCATCTATGGACACGAGCTTGTTAAAGGTAAACCTTGAATTTGAAGGAGGGAACTTACTTGATGTTGTCATTTTGTGGCACCTACATCCCCCCACTAAAAGACTACCATGCCACCAACCCGATGTATATGATTGTATCGGTAAATTTGCTTTATATAAACCCCATGCCAAGTATCACAATTAGTGTGACACATGGACAGACATGGTTAAGTATTTCTCTATTAATTATGTGATCTTGCATTTATGTGAATATATTGGCTTTATCAACTGCTGGAATAACTTTGTCATTGTTTGGTGGTGTACGGAAACATTCCATGGATCGGAATAAGGTTCCAGTCTGAGGAGACATCCATGTCATTGTTGTTGGTATGATTATTTTTTATCTGTTTCTTTTATAGTCAGATTATCATCCAGTAATCAGTCGGATCATCCTTTAAAATTTCTGCAGGTAAACACTATAGGTTGATTCTTAACAATTACTACTACTTTACCAGGCGATCCAGGTCCGGGGAAGAGTCAATTATTGCAAGCAGCAGCTGCTGTTTCCCCACGCAGAAAATATGTTTGTGACAATGCAACTACCAATGCTGGTCTGACTGTAGCTGTAGTGAAGGACACTATGACAAGTGACTATGCTTTCAAGGCTGGTAGTTGACTCTTTCTCTCCTTTGAAAGCTGATGCATGCTATTTTGTTCTCTTCGATGTATCAACCTAGTTGTTTGATGGGTATGAACTAGCTCAATTCAAATGTATTTTCGACCCATGAACCAGAAAAGTATTGGACTGATCTACATCAGATTTACAGCGGAAATATAAGATTTTATATTCATTCTTGTAACAAAAAATTTTGCTGCAGGAGCCATGGTACTTGCAGATGGTGGACTATGCTGTATAGATGAGTTTGATAAAATGTCTGCTGAACATCAGGTCCCTCCTGACTATATTTTTCATTTGACCGCCAAGTATCCGGGCTTTGCTTACATCACTATTGCAACAGGCTTTACTGGAAGCAATGGAACAACAGTGCGTTTCTGCTGCAAAAGCTGGACTGGTAGCAAGTTTATCTGCTAGAACATCTATCTTAGCAGCAGCAAATCCTGTTGGTGGTCACTATAAGTAATACTTTGTGAATTCTATTATTGTGTTTTCCCTTTATTTTTACATTCTGATAGTTTTTCTTGGGATAGCCAAAATCTACTTATCAGCTATATTCTTCATCAAGAGTCAGCTTTCTTTACATAGTCTATTCTGTAGACTAGTACATTTTCTGTTCGTTTTACTTTGTGCTATTGTTCTCAAGTAATGTTACTGGTATTATTTGTTGATAATTAATGAAATCAATATCCAACTGCAGCCGAGCGAAAACAGTCGATGAAAATTTGAAAATGAGTGCAGCTTTGCTCTCTAGATTTGATTTGGTTTTCATATTGCTTGATAAACCTCATGAGCTGCTGGACAAGCGACTTTCGGAGCACATAATGTCGGTAAGTAATCTAGGCTGGACCCTTTATATTGTTGAATTCCTGTGAGTAAAGTTATATATATTTCCTTCAACTTTTGTACCTCGTAACAACAAATAGCTTATTGTCAACGTTGTATATAGGTTTATAAGCCTGAGCCAAGATTTTATAAAGAAAAATGTCATTTACCCTTGTGTCTATGTTGCAGCTTCATGCCGGATAGGGAGAAAGATCACCCGCAGTGAAAAAGCCACGTATAGCTAAAGGTTTCTTTTTTCTTTTCTTTTTTTCTATCATCGTTATGAAAAAAATGTGTTGCTTATGCATGCTAGTCGTCCAGTTTAGAAAGAGAATCTAACAAGAAACGCTTTCTGTTTATAAATGTAGCATCACAAATTGTTGAAACAATAAGTATGAGCGTGAAAGAAGGTTCTTTAGTTTCTAGGCTAAGACTTGACCCTAAAAAGGATGCTGATTTTGTCCCATTGCCTGATACACTTATTCGGAAATATATTGCTTATGCAAGAACTTATGTATTCCACAGGTGATTTGAAGTGATCTCCGCCTTGAACATTCATTTGCCTTACTTAGCAGTTTTTGTTTTTTTATCATTATCTCTTTACTTTTATGGCAATCAGAATGTCAAAAACCAGCTGCGGAAATCCTGCAAAATTTCTACTTACAACTTAGAGACCGCAGTACATCTGGTGATGATACACCTATAACAGCGAGACAATTGGAGAGTCTGGTGAGACTGGCACAAGCTCGAGCACAAGTGGAGTTGAGGGAAGAAATAACAGCCCAAGACGCTAAGGTAAGGCTTAGTTTTCCTTGGTTTCTAGGTTAGGCAGGTAGAGAGGATAACTTGATAATGCCCACTCAGCTGTTATTGTCTAAATGAAGCTAAACGATTAACTTATATAGATTTAACTTTTATCCTACTTGAGAGTGTTAGATGAGTATATTTTCAACATGGGTATTAGTATTTGGAGGGTTATATCTGCATACCAATAAAATTATAATTTCCATCTTTGTACTATATTCAATTTGAGGATTTAGCTTATAATTTAATTCTGCTACTGTTATTAATGTTTTGTTCCGATCCAATACATTAAGATCATAAAAAGAAATTTCAATGTGGGTTAATTTTGCAGGATGCAGTGGAAATAATGAAAGAATCGCTGTACGACAAGTATGTTGATGAGCATGGATTTGTGGATTTTGGTCGGAGTGGGGGGATGAATCAACAAAAAGAAGCAAAGCGGTTTCTAAGTGCTCTAAACAAGCAATCAGAGTTGCAACAGAAAGATTGCTTCTCCATATCTGTACAAACTTAAGCTTCTCAAAGTCGGTCTACCAATTAAGAGTTCCTGATAGAATTGGCTTAAGAGTTCCTGATGTGGACAACTTTGTCATGGCCTTGGATGAAAAATTAGGGATTGAGGGTCATGAAATTAGGGATTTTGAATTATGACGAAGGGAAGTGAGGAAGAATGACTTACCTGGCGCTGGCACTGTACAAGTGATGAGGCAAGTTGAGACAACACAACAATTGGGCTGATGAGAGGTCAGCATATAAGGATGATCCACGGGTAGAAGATTGGGCAAGGAGGCGGTTAGAATTTGTTAGAAGGAATATTACAGCTGCCAATAAATAATTGTACAACCTAAGGGATATATAGAGTTGTAATAAAAAATGGAAAGCTATGAATGAAATGCTGAGAATTCGTTTTCTGTAACCTACCTTCTTCTTTTTCTTCAATCCTTTCTCACAAATTTCAGGTGCAACCCTGACAAACTTAAACAGTGTATGCTATCTTCTTAAGAAGGGGCCAAAGACATATCAGGTATAACGTCTTAATAACTGGAATGATACTATACTAGTAAAATCTTGAATCGATATGATATTTTGTCCATTTTAAGTATGTAATGTACTTGAATAGAATGTGAAATACAAAATTGAACAAGGGTTTATTTAGTTCTAGAATTTACAGTAGTAAAAGTGTATAAATAAACTCTGGTTGACCCTTGCTGACCATGTTGCAGGTGTTATCATCATCGTGTTCAAAGAGCCAACCATCCAGATCAAGATGTTAAATACCTACCATCAAAACAAAACAAGGTAGGCGCCTTTATCAAATCCTATTATCATGTTTTATGTATATAGAAACGAGGCTTATGATGCATCCGTTACCAAATTACAGTGGATGTAAGAATATAACAATGTGTGGTAACTGGAGTTTGGCTTTAGCATTGGTACGAGTCATAAGTGAACGACTCTTGCATTTCTTCTCAAATATATTACTACATTATTGACATGTAGAACAAATCGTACAATTCATTTCCTGAAACTCTTTTGCATCTGAATTTGTAGGACAGTTGTGTTACTAAATTCTTTATTTTCTAAAACAAGTTCCGTGCTTCACATGTGCACTTACACAAATTTAGACATGAGTCTTCAAAATTATGATATATATATATATATATATATATATATATATATATATATATATCATAATTTTAAAATGAGTATCTGTGTTGGATATATGTTTGTAGATAATACTTACCTAGAGGTGATAAAATGAATAAAAATCGAACCGACCTGAAAAATTTAAACTTGTTTGAACTTAATTTAAAAAAAAAAACCCATGCGTAAAAGAAAAATAGAAAATAACTCCAAATGTCCTAATTTCTTGAAATGGTGATTCAGTGTTTGGTTCTACTGAATTAGGAAGCAACATCTCAGTTCTCATATTTTGACTCCCATCTTTTTATTCCTCAACCTGATGTGGCCACGAGCAAAATGATTTCTGGTCCAAAACCCTTTTAAATAGGGGTGAGCATTCGATCGAGTTGAGTTAAAAAAATTTGAGTTGACGAGTCATATTTTACGACTCAAACTTAACTTGAAATTTTTTCGAGTCAAGTTGTTTGAGTTTAATTGTTCAAGTCTCAATTCAAATTTAATTGTAATGATTTATTTATTTATTTATAGTATTATAATATGAATTTATTCCAATTTTTTAACTTTTTCTAGCCATATAATATATATTCTTCATATTTTTTTCACGTTACAATGTTATTTAATATATCACGTACAATTTAAAATTATAAATTATATTTATAATATTTGTAACACCCCTAATTATTAAGGTCACATGTATCTTGGTCGGTAGTGATAATTAGTTGGTGCGTTAGGTCAAATGTCCTTTTCGAACACCTAAGACCATTAATATTTTTTGGCTATCTATTTTGGCCCGTAGTAATTTTGATGGCCACCTGTTAATGTCATTATTGTATGTAGACCTGAGCCAACCACTCTTCAATTATGAAAGAGTTACCGAGTGTGTTTTGAGACCTATTACTTCATCCTTCGACCCTAGAAGACATAAAGACCAAGCTGGGAACATAGTTGTTATCGGAGGGTGTTGTGAATATACCGGTGCACCTTACTTCGTTGCTATTTCAGCTTTGAAAATTGGCCAGGATTTATCACATGTTTTCTGTACCCAAGGTGCTGCCAAACTATGGAGCTCATAGAAGAACAAAAAATAGCAAAATCAGAGACGAAAATTGTACGAGAGCTCCAAACGAAGTGTAGAAACAGGCAACAAGCATGGATTATTCAAGCTTATGCTTCTCATTGTCAAAGAGAAGGAAAATCGTTGATTCTAAAGAATCGCAAGAACTGGAGTTAACTTCAATTGACATTATTCTCGGAAATACTCATCGCTTCCTTCAGAATTCGCGGATCAAGCCTATCACCGTCGCTACTTTATCGAACTTCGGTGGATTACTACTATCCGACAATATGTGCTCAAGCCTCAGCTCCGGCGAGGACTCCCCGGCTAGCAACGAGTCATGTGATTTTGTCAATTATAGCTTGAGATTCGTAGATCTAAAGGCCAAGAGTTTAGAAACCGAAATATCAACGTGCATCAACGTCAACAATTTCAAATCTAGGATAAACGAAGATGATTTTGGGATATCGGACCCCATATTCATGTTTGGAAGGACGATTCAACTTACGAGTAAAGTTGGTCTTGAACGGAGACCGGAGATGGCAGTTGACGGGGTGGTCACCGACTTTTGACTGTCGGCCGACGAAGCTTCCTTGCTTCACTTGCAGAGCTCGGTGAAGATATCTAAAAGAAATGGAAAATGGCTTAAAGTCTAAGTCTGGAAAGAAAGATTATGTGAGGAAGAAAGAAAAAAAGAATTGAAAATGAAAGTGAAAAGAGCATGGTTTTTAGAACCGGACCGGTTAATGAATTAGTTATGTTATCGGTTCATTGGTTCAATCAGTTAAATTGGTCTGACTTGTCGGAGGAACCGGACTACGTCATAATTATTTAAAAAATTAAATAAAAATATCAAAAATATTTAATAAAAAATAATTTTTTATATCACAAGTTATATTCAAAACAAGTCATAACATATATAAGTTAAAAACCATAAAATCAAGTGAAACAAAATGATTCAAATTAACTATAACATAATATTTAAGGTAAAACATATTAAATAATAAATATAATTATATAACTATAATTAAAAATAAATTTGGGGTTAAAAAAACATAACAAAATGATATTGTTTGGTTTAATTTTTGTTTAAAAAATAATCTCACATGGCTAAGAAACATAGAAGAGCATCCCAAAAGTCTAAAGAGTAAAAATATGAGAACAAAACAATCCCACATTGCTAAGAAACATATAAGAGCATCACAACTAATTTCTATAAATAATAGAGGTAATTTGACATTTAAAATCATGGAGCCTTTTGGTGAGCATTGAGTGAACTATTTTTTCACTTCAATCAAACTCGAATTTTAGGCTTCAATCGAGCTTCTAAATTTTTTTTAGTTCAAGTCTTTTTGAGTTCAAGTTTCAATATTATATTTCGAGTTTGAGTTGAACTTGATAATTTTTAGCTTGTGAGTTTGAGTCGAGTTGAGCTTACTTTTAAAGTTTTCAAATTCGAGTCGAGCTCCGCAATACTAGAGTTCGACTTGGCTCGTTTAACAAACGACGTTGTTTAATTTAATTTTTTTAAAAAAAAAACAAAATTTTCGGTTTTTTCCGGTTTTTAACCGGTCCGGTTCTAACGGTTAACGGTTCTGGCCGATTAACTAGAAGCGGTTCAACCGGTTTAGATTGAACCGAACTAGCACACGATTCTCGGTTGAACCGGTTGAACTGACTGGTCCGGTCCGATTTTTAAAACAATGAAAAAGGAAGCAGCACGTGGTTTTGGGGTTATTAAATTGAGAACGGGTAAAATTACAAGGAAAGTCATCCAAGTTGTTAAAAGCTCAACCTTGTCTCTTAGCTTTCATATTGTTATGATTATGGTGTAATGATTTTATTAAGATCGATTTAGTCCCTAATTTTATTAATTAAAAATTATATTGACTCCTAAAGTCTTTAGTTTTAACAATTGAGTCCCCAAATTATTAATTAGATTCTAATAAGTTATTTTTATAGTGAGGAAAATTATTTAAAGTTGTATTTGTACGATAGACGGTCCGTGTTCGTTAGAAAAGATTGGAAGCTAGAAATCAAGTTGGTGAGCTAGAATTCAATAGTAAAATTTTGGCTTTTGTTGACGTCCTGAGTCCGATTCCGAAGTCCGTTTCGCCAAATTTGAACTCGGTAAGTTGTTTTTCACTGATTAATCACCCGATTCGATCCGCTTTCATAATTAAGCTCCGTTTTTTATGAAATTTATATTGTTATGTATTTGAGGAATTATTGGAAGTTGAATTAAAGATCGAGGGCGTTCGAATGGAATTTAATGGTCGATCAGTATTGCACAGAAATCGAGGTAATATTGTACTACCTCTTTATGCTTTATGGAACATGTTTGATATTGGTAAATGCATGAATAAGATAACGTTGGTCACTTTTGTGGAGTTGAATAATTTATACACTCGATATGAATGTGGTAGAAATTTTGTAACTAAATACGGATCGAATGACTAATATAAGAGATTGAGGAATTGTTAGAATTAAATTACAAGTTTGTGATTAGTGATAAAGAAATCAACCCTGGATATGTAAATTATAATTTATTTCATCAAAGGTACTTGGATTGGAAATTATGAGAATACTCCGGTAGGGTAAAATTATGAAAATACCCTTATATTGTAAAATGACAAGAATTATCCCTGGAAGTTGATTAATAACTCTGAAAAAACATATTGATCCGATAAAATTACTAATGTGCATAAGAAATGCTAATTTTGCTTAGAAGATTTGGATAACTGATTTTTAACCCCAATAGGGTTTGTGCATGATGCTAGAAGTTTGTTAAGGGAATCATTTCAAGATCAGGAAATGTTCGGGAAAGCAATTAACCATAGGATCTCTAAATCATAATTATTTTTGTTAAGAGTTAATACCGAGATTATTTGGTTACGAAATTACAAAAATGCCCTTGAGAGGTATAAATAGTCTGAGTTGACCCTGAATGAGAATGTACCCTGAGATTTCATACCTAACCCGATAAATTAAGGATTTAATTGCTAAGATCCTGTCTTTGTACAGGAAAATTCCTGATAACCTATTTGTAATTTCTGAGAAGGCTATTGACCTGAAAATCTCTGAGTTAAGAATAAATTATCGAGGGTGCTCTTTTGTCAGAATTGTTCGAAAAGACTGGAAAGGATGACACGTTTGAATTAAATAATAAGATCAGATGGATGGAAAGGATTGAAATACATCGAATCTGTCAGAATAGTTCAATGGTAAGTTTGAATTTAATAATAAGAACAGACGAAATGAATCATTGGACTACAATGGATCTGTAAAATGACCAGAATACCCTTAGAACGCAAATGACCAATAATATCACCAAGCTCGGGAATGAGTGGATATCCTCGAGCTCTGAAATGAATGGAATAAAACTGAACACCAAAATGACCAAAATACCCTTATGGCCTATACTAAGTAAATATCCTGGATTAATTAAGGAATCCAAATAAGCATAAGTATTGGACAACCTTTAAAAGTTATGGAATACAACTTAAGTGAGTTGATCAATCGTAATGATATGTTAGTACCTGGACGACATAGATATTACTTGAATGCTTGTTCATCTTCTCAAGTGTGACTTGATGATAATTTTGGAAGTATTCAGCTCAGCTAAACACTAGATCGCATTCAATATTAAGAAGTGGATATTCATTAGATAAATCAACCACAAAGACCAAATTGAATTAAACGGAAGTAAAATATGTATCTGAAATTCAGAAAGGTCTGAATTACTTTGGAAAAACCTGAAGTATCTGGAATGAACTTGACTGCTAAATGAATTAAGTAACCTCAAGGACTAAGGATTAAGTAAGTGATTTGGATGAGTCTGTAAATGTTAATGAACATACATGATGTAATGTTCTTATGGATCATAAATTACAAATCAAGCACGTCAGCAGTTCATGATATAATGGAAGCGTGAACATGAAATTTAGAGCATTGGAATATCTGTTCGTCTCCTTAAGATCTGTTCAGTGTGACTCAGAAGATGATCTACGGATAAAAATATTTGGTATTAAAGAGTAAATACCCTGGAAGGTTAATGAATTGACATGTATTAGTTATGGGGTTATTCATTTGGAGTTGTTAGATAATTCGAGTAATCGACATAGATTGTAAAGGTCTTGAACCTTCATTTTTTTCCTTATTAGCCCAAGTTTCATTCTAAATAACTGATGATTCCATCAGTTATTGATCTCTTCCAATAGTAATTCTAAATTCCAACATTCTATCGACATACTGAAAATCTGTGTTTTTCTGCTTGATAAGATTATCCAGTACCTCTAAATAATATCTGTAAACTCTGGTGTGTTCCCTAATTATATAAATATTTTATCTGATTTTTGACTTAAATTCTGTTCTGATACATTACCTGAATTCTGTTCTGATTTCTGATTTAGATTCTGTTCCGATATCTGATCTGAATTTTGTTTTGATTTCTGATATCTCCATTTACCGACGGAGAAATATTTTATCTGGGGGGTTTATTTTTGGAGGAAGATTATCTGCATACTCCTCGGCTTTGTGCTCAGGGTCTAAATGGCATGTGCGGTTGGGTGTATAGTTCTGGGGAACCTACACATTTATGATGTGAACGGATGGGGGTATATATATATATGTTTTTTTAAGATCTGTATCTTTTTACATGGTTTTGTGGGAACACACTAGAAAACCTATTCTGATCTCCTGAACCTAAACATCCTAAATATTTTTCCATCTGAAATGAATAATATCTGTTATTACCTAAAATATTAGTAGGATTTCCGCTCAACATAGAGATTTGTATATATCTAAATCAATAAAAAAAATACTTGTTTATTTGTATTTGCACGTTCTTCAGCATCATCTGGTAGTTCTGTATTACTGAGCTTTCCGAAGCTCACTCTATTACTCACCATTGCAGGTTAAAAGAATTGTACCAGTGCAGCTATCGACTTTAGTAAAGGAGTTTTTCTGACGTTGCTTGCAGAGTATGGTACATGTGATTAGGGGGCATATAATTGTATTTTGTTTTATAAATACGAGTTTGAAAATATATTTTATTTATGCATACTGATAAATGATTTTATAAGTTACATGTTTTAATAAAAGTTTTAAATTTTCCGTTATTTTTACAGTGGGTCGCTCCGGTGGCCCCAATGTGACACTCTAGATCGGATCGGGTTACCCCATCGGTCAGAGGGGGTTACATTTAGTGGTATCAGAGCTATGTGTTGAAAACTTTTTGATATTTCGATATAACAAATTAAGTTAAATGAATTTTAAGATTTTCCAAAATGATCTTCTAGGTATATTCGATATAATTATTCGAATATCAAAACATTACTCCAAATATTTCAAAAATCACTTTTAATCCTTACTTAAGTGTAAAATTAAGTTTTAATCTTAAAACAATTTCAAAATAATCTTTCAAAGTATTTTGAACCATTTCAAAGTCAAAAATTCCAGATTGCTCAGAGGGAACCGATTTCCCCCCAAAGGGGTACCGATTCCCCCCTGAATGGTTTGGCTCCGAGATTTCCAGAATGCTCGGAGGGAACCGATTCCCCCATAGGGGGTACCGATTCCCCCCTGTTCAACGGTCGAAATATTTGAATTTTACACTTAGGGAACCGATTCTCCATAGGGGGTATCGATTCCCCCCACGCTCCAAACTGTTTTATTAATTGTTTTCACACTAAAACGGCTATATGATCTTCACTAATCATCCCCAACGTTCAAAAGTGATTCAAGGTGTATTTAAACAAGTTATGAAGCCCTTGATCAACAAGAAATCATAGAGAAACAAGAGAGAAAGCATCAAACACCAAGTTTGTACAAATCAAGCCAATTTTTCTTCAATATTCATTTTGCTTTCAAGAACACCATTTGTGCTCATTTGTAATTATCTTTGAGTGTTCTTTTCTTGTTCTAGAATTGTGCACACATCTTACCTTGTGAGGTTTTTCTTGTATGTTTGCAAATTTGTAATCTTCTCTTTGGGAAAAAGAGTGTTCTCAAGAGTTGGGGTATACTCTTGAGGGATTTTGTAAGGTTATCTCTTTGGCCTCAAAAGAAAGAACAAATTAGTGAATTTGTTGGAAAATCCTTAGTGTGGATAGCTAAGGTAGTGGACGTAGACTTTGTTTGAGAAAGTCGAACCACTGTAAATCGCTGTGCAATTACTTTCAATTTTCTGCAAAAGCTTCCACAAAATTTTTAATTGCCAATTCACCCCCCTCTTGGCCGATTCTGTAGATCGATTAACTCAACAATTGGTATCAGAGCCTCACTCATTTGAAGGTTTAATCGCCTCTTGAGTCGATTCGGGAAGAGTTACATCGATTACAAAGTCATCAATGGCCTCCACTTCAAATTACGACTCCGGTCTCGATTCGATGCCCGTCAACAAGACTCATTTCTTCAATGGGGGCTAATTATGCCTATTGGAAGAATAGAATGATGTACTTTATTCAAGCAAGTGACATGGGAGCATGGAATGCCATAGAATAAGGATACATCAAGCCTCTCACTCATCCAAGGTTGTGGAGTGAAGGAGATACAAGAATGTTCCAGCTCAATTCCAAAGCCATCCATATTATTTTTTGTGCTCTTGGACCAGATGAATACGAAAGAGTTTCATCATGTACAACCGCCAAAGAAATATGGGACAAGCTTCAAGTCACACATGAAGGTACCGATGAGGTAAAGAAATCAAAAATTAGTATTCTAACGCATAGCTATGAAAATTTCAGGATAAAACCAAATGAAGACATCAAAGCTATGATGGATAGATTTTCAACGATTGTCAATGGTCTCAAATCATATGGAGAGATCATCTCAAATGAAAAGCTTGTGAGGAAGTTAGTCTACTCCCTCCCAAAATCATGGCAATCAAAGAAGACGGCAATCATTGAGTCTAAGGACCTATCATCCTTAACTCTTGAAGAACTTATCGATTCACTCCTCACTCATGAGATGATGCTTGAAGATGAGGTGGACCTGGATAAAGTTGAAGAGACACCAAAGGAGAAGGAGAAGAAGAAAAACATTGGAGTTGCTCTCAAATCCACAAAAGATGAGAGTGATTCTAATAATGATGATGATGACGAGGAAATGGCATTGTTTGCCAAACGGTTCAGAAAAATGATGAGACCTTACCGAGGAAGAAAATTCAAACGAAACGAAGGCCTAAAAAATGAACCAAAAGAGAAGGACCCAATCATTTGCTATGAATGCAAAAAGCCGGGGCATGTCAAATATGATTGCCCACAATTGAAGAAAAAGGGTCAATCAAAGAATAAGCACAAGGCTCATGTGGCTACATAGAGCGATGAAGAAAGTTCCGATGAAGAGGAACAAGAAGTAGCGAACTTGTGCTTGATGGCATTCGGGGAAGATTCTAAGGTAACCTCTAACTCATCCGATTTTGATGATTTATCTTATGATGAGTTATTTGAGGAATACAATGGGTTGGCTTCGGATTATGAGAAATTGGTTTTAAAATATAAAAATGATGTTTCAAAATTGAAAAATGAAAACAAACTCATATCCAAAACCAACAACGATCTTGAAAGTAAAATCAAAGACTTGCAAATCAAACTAGAAGAGTTTGAAAAGAAAAATTTAGATTTGCAAAATTTACTTTCAAAGATCAATGATGATCATCAAAAGAAAATTGATGATCTTAAAACTTCTTTTGATAAAGTTGGAACAAAACATTTTGAAAAATGTGGAAATTCAAAATCCAACTTTGTTAGAAAAAGTTTTAGAAACTACAATCATAGAGGTCCCCAAAGAACCTCTAATGGAAAAATCGTTAGAAGTATGTGGGTTCCTAAAGAACTCATTACTACTAAAGATAAAAATATCCTACACAAATGGATACCTAAGGGGACTAGGATTTTGGAAACTAATGAATATGGACCCAAAAGAATTTGGGTACCAAAAATCAAAAGTTAATCTATGTTTGTAGGGAAAGGAGCATTGCTACAAGGCACGGGAAACAAATTCAAATTCATGGTACCTTGATAGTGGATGCTCAAGACATATGACCGGAGACAAAAGCCGATTCATTGAGCTTAACGCCAAAAATGGAGGAGAATTGACTTTTGGAGACAATTCAAAAGGTCACATTGAAGGTATTGGTACAATAGGTAATACCTCTTCCATACAAATTAAGAATGTTTTATATGTGAATGGATTAGAGCATAATCTATTGAGTATTAGTCAATTATGCAATAAAGGATTCAATGTCTTATTTGAAATTAATGGTTGTAAAGTCATTGACATTGCATTTAATCGAATTATGCTTGTTGGTCATATAATAGGGAACATTTACATGGTGCATTTAGATTCTATTGATATGACTAATTTATGCCTAGTTGCTAAGGATAAGCATGATAGTTGGTTATGGCATAGGAGACTAGGACATGCTAGTATGAGTATTTTGCAACGGTTAATTCAAGGAGACTTAGTAAGAGGGTTGCCTAAGCTTAAATTTGATAATGACAAAATCTGTGATGCTTGTGCTAAAGGAAAACAAAAACGAGTTTCTTTTAAATCTATTAATGATGTATCAACTAGTAGAGTATTACAATTGATCCATTTAGATCTTTTTGGGCCAACTAGAACTACTAGCTTGGGAGGAAAACAATATGCATTTGTCTTGGTAGATGACTATTCTAGATACATTTGGGTTCTATTCTTAAGTACTAAAGATGAAGCATTAGAACATTTCATCACATTTTCAAAAATAATCCAAAATGAAAAAGGTTACTCTATAACTAGTGTTAGGAGTGATCATGGAACTGAATTTGAAAATCTTGGATTTATTGAGTTTTGTAATTCTAATGGTATTAGCCATAATTTTTCAGCACCTAGAACCCCTCAACAAAATGGAGTTGTTGAGAGGAAAAATCGAACTTTAGAAGAAATGGCTAGAACCATGCTTTGTGAAAATAATTTGCCAAAATATTTTTGGGCGGAAGCTACAAATACCACTTGTTATGTTGTAAATCGAGTAATGATTAGGCCAATTTTAAAGAAAACTCCATATGAAATTCTCAAAAATAAAAAGCCTAACATTAGCTATTTTCATCCTTTTGGATGTAAATGTTTTGTTTTAAACAATGGTAAAGAAAACCTTGGCAAATTTGATGCTAAAAGTGATGAAGGAATTTTTCTGGGTTATTCCTTAAATTCTAAAGCTTATCGTGTATTTAATAAAAGAACTTTAGTTGTAGAAGAGTCTATACATGTTGTTTTCGATGATAATCTCCTTTCGAGGAAGGATTCTTGTGTTAATGATGATGTAGGTATTGTACAAACAAATGACGTTAGACATGATGTTGGAGAATCATCATCAAAGGAATAAACAAAGGATGAGGAAACTCATGATCCCCTCGAGAATCCAACCATTGAAGAAAGGGAAGTATCTTTTCCAAGAGAGTACAACTATGTCAAGGATGGTGAAATTATAGGTGATCCATCAAAAGGGGTAACTACTCGATCTTCTCTTAGAAATATCTGTAATTATGTTGCATTTATTTCATGCATAGAGCCTAAGAACATCAAAGAAGCATTAAAAGATGAACATTGGATTATGGCTATACAAGAAGAATTAAATCAATTTGAGAGAAGTAAAGTATGGACATTAGTTGAAAGGCCTAGTAATAAATCTACTGTAGGTACTAGATGGGTTTTTAGAAATAAACTTGATGAAAGTGGTAATATAGTGAGGAACAAGGCTAGACTTGTTGCTCAAGGCTATACTCAAGAAGAAGGCATAGACTATGATGAAACATACGCTCTCGTAGCTAGGATGGAAGCAATTAGAATGTTATTAGCATTTGCATGTTTCAATGAATTTAAATTATATCAAATGGATGTTAAAAGTGCATTTTTAAATGGTTTTATAAAGGAAGAAGTGTACGTGGAACAACCTCCAGGTTTTGAAGATTCAAATTTTTCGGATCATGTTTTAAAATTGACAAAAGCTCTTTATGGTTTAAAACAAGCTCCTAGAGCTTGGTATGAAAGATTGTCAAATTTTTTAATTGAAAAAGGTTTTTCAAAAGGAAAGGTTGACACTACATTGTTTTTAAAGAGAAAAGGTAAAGATTTATTAGTAGTTCAAATTTATGTTGATGATATAATATTTGGTTCTACTAATGATGTTCTTTGCCAAGAATTTTCTAAGCTAATGCAAAGTGAGTTCGAGATGAGCATGATGGGGGAGCTCTCATATTTCTTAGGACTCCAAATCAAGCAAAGGAAAGATGGCATCTTCATTAATCAAGCTAAGTATGTCAAAGATATGCTCAAGAAATTTGGATTGGAAAATGGGAAGCCTTATGCCACTCCAATGAGCTCTTCTACAAAGCTTGACTTAGATGAAGGAGGTAAATGTGTGGATGTTAAATTATATAGATCCATGATTGGCTCATTGCTTTATCTAACCGCAAGTAGATCGGATATTATGTTTAGTGTTTGCTTGTGTGCTAGGTTTCAATCATGTCCTGAGGAATCACATTTACTAGTTGTTAAGAGAATCTTTAGATACCTTAAGGACACTCCTAGTTTAGGACTTTGGTATCCTAGAGACTCTAGCTTTAGCTTGCATGCCTTTTCTGATGCGGATTATGGAGGATGCAAATTAGATAGGAAAAGCACCTCCGGTACTTGTCAATTCCTTGGAAATATGCTGATTTCTTGGTTTTCAAAGAAGTAAAATTGTGTTGCATTATCTACCACTGAAGCGGAATACATTTCAGCCGGTAGTTGTTGTGCACAAGTTTTATGGATGAAACAACAACTTTTTGATTATGGAATTGAAGTAGGTACCATTCCTATCAAGTGTGACAATACTAGTGCTATTTGTCTCACTAAAAATCCCATCCAACACTCTAGAACTAAGCACATTGAAATAAGACATCACTTCATTAGAGACCATGTCACTAAGGAAGATGTAGTTCTAGAATATGTTGATACTTTGCATCAATTAGCGGATATCTTTACAAAACCCTTAGACAAGGAAAGATTTTGGACACTTAGGAGAGAATTAGGTTTGACCAACCTATCTTCACTTAGTGTTTAGAAATATTTTTTAACACTTTTAATAAATACTGAAAAATGCTCATAATAGTAATTTTTTTTTTGTATTCATTGCTATTAGTTAGGGAGAGTTTATGATTCTTGATGAAAAATTAATTTTATGTTCAAATATCAATTAAAGATTAATATAATTGTTTGAACATAATTATTTTTTCAATATATGAGTTGCCAATACCACTAGAGAAAATTAATTTAGCATTTTGGGTGTTTAAAATCGGATTTTAGCATTTTGGTGCAGAGGGAATCGATCCCCCCATGAGGGAACCGATTCCCCCTTTGAAGGGGAACTGATTCCCCCCACAGGGGAATCGATACCCCCCTGGGGTTCTGTTAAAATCGGGCAGAACCCTTCAAAACACGCAAAAACCCTCCATTTTCTTCCTTGCCGACCAAACTCTCTCCCTTTCTCCTTTCTTGCCTCAAATCAACGATATTAATCGGAATTCGCTTCAAATATCATCTTCTAAACCTGTTGGAGTCATTAAAATCGTGCAAACAACATCTAAATCCCCTCAATCTTCATCTTTCAAGGTAAATTTTTCTAAACTCTCTATTTCATTGTTTTTGAACATAGGATTAGTTTTAATTAGTTCTAGGTTGAAATAGTGATTGGGCATTGATTGTTTAGTGATTAGAAACTAGTTGTTACAACTAATTTCATAAAAAACACAAGAATTTTCCAAAATTTTTAAATTTTCGAAATTAAAAAAAAAAATTGTTGTTTTTCAAATCATTGTGTTTTGATTAAATTATGTTGTTGTTATGAAAACTATACATATATTGTTTCTCAAAACCATATTTTTCAAAAGTTTTTTTTCAAAAACTTTGCCCATTAGGATTGATTTAGAGAACCTTGAAATATTGAGGACTCAATTGAGTTTTGGGATTAATTAAATTGCATACATTTGATTTTAAAATTGCAGGTTATCCAATTTATTCTGATTTCCTTCACCATGTCTAATCCTAAACGTGCTAGGTCTTCATCTAGTCATTCACACCGACAACCAAATCCACCTCCAAATCCTCCACCTATTCCAATTTCTAATCCTCATCCTATTGATCCTAATTTGACTATCCAAAATTCGTGTTTCAATCATCCTGGTCCTAGAAATCATCGTTTTTGGTATTATCAATATTTCGACTCTTACAAAATCCGGGAAGAACGTATTCCTTCTCGTCAAGCTATGTTAGCTATCAATTTTAAATATCTTCCTCTTTTACAAGAGTGGAAATTTGATAAACTCTTTGACCTTGAACCCATCGTTTACCATCAACTTGTTCGTATTTTCTATTCTAATGCCGTTTGTGTTAAAGACCAAACTGAAACCGAAACCATAGGAATTCGTTCCTACCTTCTAGGACAATTCTTATATATTGACTTAGCCAATACATTCGGATTAGATAATGAAGGGATTTCAAATGAAAAACAAGTTTTAGGATCTCGTTATAAAAGAAGGGATAGTGCAAGTGTCCTAGACCTTCATGAACGTTTTCTTCATCTAATGATTTCTTGGTGGTTTCGACCATCTGGAGGTCGTTATTCTACTCTTAGAGCCTTAGATCTTTGGTGGTTACAATGTTTCGAAAACAATATTAAAATCAACCTACCTCAGATTATTTTTGCTGAAATTGTTGAAACCGTAAATCTTGTTCCTAATAAAAAACTTTGTTCATCTCTTGTTTACGGTTGTATTTTGAGTAATCTGTTTTCCAAAGCTGGGCTTAGAGTCGGTCTAGATTTCGTTTTTCCTCTTAAGAAACAAATTAACCTTCTTTCATTAACGAGAGCGGGATGGATTAAGGATAAGGAAACCGGGGAATGGGTTCGATCTTCTGCAACTACTCCGGGAGTTAGTTCTTCACAAGCTCCACCCGAAGCTGACGAAGATCTCGAGCTTGAGCAACTAATGCGAGACATCGATGAAGCTGAAGATGAACCTGAGCAGGCCGAGGAGCAGCCCGAAGAGCAAGCACAACAATCGACTCAAATGCCTCCATATTTTCAATCTTTTATGGAGACATTTGATTACCGATATGCGACCATGGATTCGCGCTTTAATTCTATAGAGTCCCATTTATCCACAATGGGAGCTCAACAATTAGAAATTCTTCAGGAAATGCGTGCAAATAATGAAGCAACCAACGCACGTATTAATGACCTCACTAACGAAATGGCCGCTATGCGAGCTCGTTTTCCTCCTCCTGATCCGGATATATGATTAAATGTTTTACTTTGTTTTCCAAACTTATTGTTTTAACATTTTGAATATTTTGGAATGTTTGAATTTTTGGATGGTGTGAACTTATATGTTTGGTATGATTTATTCATTATTGCATCATTTACATCATTATTAGCAAATATGACCAATTTTACCATATCACATTGTTTATGAATATTGATTATGGAACTAATGGCTAACGGTTCTCTTGATTGTGATCTTAGCATCTTATGCATACATATACCTAATCAATTGGCTTAATATTTTTCATGTTTATTTGAATCTTTTTAATTTAACAAAAAGGGGGAGAATGTTTTAAGTGTGTTTTTAAAATGATAAATGGGAGAAGTGTTAAAGTAAGGGGGAGTAATTTCAAAACTTGATTTCAAAATCTTAAAATTACTAAAATGTTTGTTATATCAAAAAGGGGGAGATTGTTGAAAACTTTTTGATATTTCGATATAACAAATTAAGTTAAATGAATTTTAAGATTTTCCAAAATGATCTTCTAGGTATATTCGGTATAATTATTCGAATATCAAAACATTACTCCAAATATTTCAAAAATCACTTTTAATCCTTACTTAAGTGTAAAATTAAGTTTTAATCTTAAAACAATTTCAAAATAATCTTTCAAAGTATTTCGAACCATTTCAAAGTCAAAAATTCCAAATTGCTCAGAGGGAACCGATTCCCCCCCAAAGGGGTACCGATTCCCCCCTGAATGGTTTGGCTCCGAGATTTCCATGATGCTTGGAGGGAACCGATTCCCCCATATGGGGTACCGATTCCCCCCTGTTCAACGGTCGAAATATTTGAATTTTACACTTAGGGAACCGATTCCCCATAGGGGGTACCGATTCCCCCCACGCTCCAAACTGTTTTATTAATTGTTTTCACACTAAAACGGCTATATGATCTTCACTAATCATCCCCAACGTTCAGAAGTGATTCAAGGTGTATTTAAACAAGTTCTGAAGCCCTTGATCAACAAGAAATCATAGAGAAACAAGAGAGAAAGCATCAAACACAAAGTTTGTGCAAATCAAGCCAATTTTCCTTCAATATTCATTTTGCTTTCAAGAACACCATTTGTGCTCATTTGTAATTATCTTTGAGTGTTCTTTTCTTGTTCTAGAATTGTACAAACATCTTACCTTGTGAGGGTTTTCTTGTAAGTTTGCAAATTTGTAATCTTCTCTTTGGGAAAAAGAGTGTTCTCAAGAGTTGGGGTATACTCTTGAGGGATTTTGTAAGGTTATCTCTTTGGCCTCAAAAGAAAGAACAAATTAGTGAATTTGTTGGAAAATCCTTAGTGTGGATAGCTAAGGTAGTGGACGTAGACTTTGTTTGAGAAAGTCGAACCACTGTAAATCGCTGTGCAATTACTTTCAATTTTCTGCAAAAGCTTCCACAAAATTTTTAATTGCCAATTCACCCCCCTCTTGGCCGATTCCATCGATCGATTAACTCAACACTATGGTTTGAGTTAAAATTTTCAAGAAAGACTATCCGGTCAAATGTCAAAATATGTCTGATCAGTACATATCCCTAGACTACAATCGTACCTCTCTGAGCCGGAACTCCAAGGTTGAGTCTCTATCTGTAACGAGTAAAACTAAATTTTCTATCTGTTAGGACTCTACCATTGCAGAAAAGAATACTAGTAATGTCTGTCTAAATTCTGTAAAGTACCTTATGAGCCATGTGAGAGTTACTCATCTGAGAATTTTCGATCCAACTCCAGAAATGAAATTGGGATATGTTATCACTCTATGAGCTTATTCCAGTAACTAAAGCTGAATTGATTCCACAAGGATAAATCTATTCTGATTCTCCTATTGGAATGAGGGAGAATTCTGACGAAAATGTATACTCAGATGTTTAAGGATTAGTAAAGAACTCGTACATCTGTAAAAGTTTTTGGAAACTGATAGAAGTTTCATTTTTGCAATTCTGTGACATGAATGAATTTCGAGGACGAAATTCTTTTAAGGAGGGGAGAATTATAACACCCCAATTATTGTAATTATTAAGGTCGCATGTATCTTGGCCGGTAGTGATAATTAGTTGGTGTGTTAGGCCAAATGTCCTTTTTGGACACCTAAGGCCATTAATGTTTTTCGGCTATCTGTTTTGGCCCGTAGTAATTTTGATGGCCACCTGTTAATACCATTATTGTATGTAGACCCTGAGCCAACCAATCTTCAATTATAAAAGAGTTACCGAGTGTGTTTTGAGAGCTATTACTTCATCCTTCGACCCTATAAAACATAAAGACCAAGCTGGGAACATAGTTGTTATCAGAGGGTGTTGTGAATATACCGGTGCACCTTACTTCGTTGCTATTTCAGCTTTGAAAATTGGCCAGGATTTATTACATGTTTTCTGTACGCAAGGTGATTCCAAACTATGGAGCTCACAGAAGAACAAAGAATAGCAAAATCAGAGACGAAAATTGTACGAGAGCTCCAAATGAAGTGTAGAAACATGCAACAAGCATGGATTATTCAAGCTTATGATTCTCTTTGTCAAAGAGAAGGAAAATCGTTGATTCTGAAGAATCGCAAGAATTGGAGTTAACTTCAATTGACATTATTCCCAGAAATACTCGTCGCTTCCTTTAGAAATAGCGGATCAAGCCTATCACCGTCGCTACTTTATCGAACTTCGGTGGATTACTACTATCCGACAATATGTGCTCAAGCCTCAGCTCCAGCGAGGACTCCCCGGCTAGCAACGAGTCATGTGATTTTGCCAATTATAGATTGAGATTCGTATATCTAAAGGCCAAGAGTTTAGAAACCGAAATATCAACGTGCATCAACGTCAACAATTTCAAATCTAGGATAAACAAAGATGATTTTGGGATATCGGACCCCATATTCATGTTTGGAAGGACGATTCAACTTACGAGTAAAGTTGGTCTTGAACGGAGACCGGAGATGGAATTTGACGGGGTGGTCACCGACTTTTGACTGTCGGCCGACGAAGCTTCCTTGCTTCACTTGCAGAGCTCGGTGAAGATATCTAAAAGAAATGGAAAATGACTTAAAGTCTAAGTCTGGAAAGAAAGATTAAGTGAGGAAGAAAGAAAAAAAGAATTGAAAATGAAAGTGAAAAGGGAGCAGCACGTGGTTTTGGGGTTGTTATTAAAGTGATAACGGGTAAATTACAAGGTAAGTCATCCAAGTTGTTAAAAGCTCAACCTTGTCTCTTACCTTTCATATTGTTATGATTATGATGTAATGGTTTTATTAAGATCGATTTAGTCCCTAATTTTATTAATTAAAAATTATATTGACTCCTAAAGTCCTTAGTTTTAATAATTGGGTCCCCAAATTATTAATTAGATTCTAATAAGTTATTTTTATGGTGAGGAAAATTATTTAAAGTCGTATTTATACGCTAGATTGTTCGTGTTCGTTAGAAAAGATTGGAAGCTAGAAATCAAGTTGGTGGGATGGAATTCAATAGTAATATTTTAGGTTTTGTTGACGTCCTGAGTCCAATTTTGAAGTCCGTTTCGCTAAATTCGAACCCGGAAAGTTGTTTTTCACTGATTAATCACCCGATTCGATCTGTTTTTCAGAATTAAGCTCTGGTTTTTATGAAATTTATATTGTTATGTATTTGAGGAATTATTGGAAGTTGAATTAAAGAACGAGGGCGTTCTAATGGAATTTAATGGTCGATCAGTATTAAACGTAAATCGAGGTAATATTTTACTACCTCTTTATGCTTTATGGAACATATTGATATTGGTAAATGCATGAATAAGATAACGTTGGTCACTTTTGTGGAGTTGAATAATTTATACACTCGATATGAATGTGGTAGAAATTTTGTAACTGAATACGGATCGAATGATTAATATAAGAGATTGAGGAATTGTTATAATTAAATTACAAGTTTGTGATTAGTGATAAAGAAATCAGCCCTGGATATGTAAATTATAATTTATTTCATCAAAGGTACTTGGATTGGAAATTATGAGAATACTCCGGTATGGTAAAATTATGAAAATACCCTTATGTTGTAAAATGACAAGAATTGTCCCTGGAAGTTGATTAATAACTCTGAAAAAATATATTGATCCGATAAAATTACTAATGTGCTTCAGAAAATGTTCGGGAAAGCAATTAACCATAGGACCTCTAAATCATAATTATTTTTGTTAAGAGTTAATACCGAGATTATTTGGTTATAAAATTACGAAAATACCCTTGAGTGGTAAAAATAGTCTGAGTTGACCCTGAATGAGAATATACCCTGAGATTTCGTACCTAACCCGATAAATTAAGGATTTAATTGCTAAGATCCTGTCTTTGTACAGGAAAATTCCTGATAACCTATTTGTAATTTCTGAGAAGGCTATTGACCTGAAAATCTCCGAGTTAAGAATAAATTATCGAGGGTGCTCTTTTGTCAAAATTATTCGAAAGGATTGAAAAAGATGACACGTTTGAATTAAATAATAAGATCAGATGGATGGAAAGGATTGAAATACATCGGATCTGTCAGAATAGTTCAATGGTAAGTTTGAATTTAATAATAAGAACAGACGAAATGAATCATTGGACTACAATGGATCTGTAAAATGACCAGAATACCCTTAGAACGCAAATGACCAATAATATCACCAAGCTCAGGAATGAGTGGATATCCTCGAGCTCTGAAATGAATGGAATAAAACTGAACACCAAAATGACCAAAATACCCTTATGGCCTATACTAAGTAAATATCCTGGATTAATTAAGGAATCCAAATAAGCATAAGTATTGGACTACCTTTAAAAGTTATGGAATACAACTTAAGTGAGTTGATCAATCGTAATGATATGTCAGTACCTGGACGACATAGATATTACTTGAATGCGTGTTCGTCTTCTCAAGTGTGGCTTGATGATAATTTTGGAAGTATTTAGCTTAGCTAAACTCTAGATCGCATTCAATATTAAGAAGTGGGTATTCGTTAGATAAATCAACCACAAAGACCAAATTGAATTAAACAGAAGTAAAATATGTATCTGAAATTCAGAAAGGTCTGAATTACTTTGGAAAAACCCGAAGTATCTGGAATGGACTTAATTGCTAAATGAATTAAGTAACCTCAAGGACTAAGGATTAAGTAAGTGATTTGGATGAGTCTATAAAAGTTAATGAACATACATGATGTAATGTTCTTATGGATCATAAATTACAAATTAAGCACGTCAGCAGTTCATGATATAGTGGAAGCGTGAATATGAAATTTAGAGCATTGGAATATCTGTTCGTCTCCTTAAGATCTGTTCTGTGTGACTCAGAAGATGATCTATGGATAAAAATATTTGGTATTAAAGAGTAAATACCCTGTAAGGTTAATGAATTGACACGTATTAGTTATGGGGCTATTCATCTGGAGTTGTTAGATAATTCGAGTAATCGACATATATTGTAAAGGTCTTGAACCTTCATTTTTTTTCTTATTAGCTCAAGTTTCATTCTGAATAACTGATGATTCCATCAGTTATTGATCTCTTCCGATAGTGATTCTAAATTCCAACATTCTATCCACATACTGAAAATCTGTGTTTTTCTGCTTGATAAGATTATCCAGTACCTCTAAATAATATCTGTAAACTCTGGTGTGTTCCCTAATCATATAAATATTTTATCTAATTTCCGACTTAAATTCTGTTCTGATACATTACCTGAATTTTGTTCTGATTTCTTATATGGATTCTGTTATGATATCTGATCTGAATTCTGTTTTCATTTCTGATATCTCCATTTATCGACAGAGAAATGTTTTATCTGGGGGGTTTATTGTTAGAGAAAGATTATCTGCAGACTCCTCGGCTTTGTGCTCAGGGTCTAAATGGCATGTGCGGTTGGGTGTATGGTTCTGGGGAACCTACATATTTATGATGTGAACGGATGGGGGTATATATATATATATATATATATATATATATATGTTTTTTAAGATATGTATCTTTTTACATGGTTTTGTGGGAACACACTAGAAAACCTATTCTGATCTCCTGAACCTAAACATCCTAAATATTTTTCTATCTGAAATTAATACTATCTGTTATTACCTAAAATATCAGTAGGATTTTCGCTCAACATAGAGATCAGTATATATCTAAACCGATAAGAAAATACATGTTTATCTGTATTTGCACGTTCTTCAGCATCATCTGGTAGTTCTGTATTACGGAGCTTTCCGAAGCTCACTCTATTACTCATCATTGCATGTTAAAAGAATTGTACCAGTGCAGCTATCGACTTCAGTAAAGGAGTTTTTCCGATGTTGCTTGCAGAGTATGGTACATGTGATTAGGGGACATGTAATTGTATTTTGTTTTATAAATATGAGTCTGAAAATATGTGTTATTTATGCATACTGATAAATGATTTTATAAGTTATATGTTTTAATAAAAGTTTTAAATTTTTCGCTATTTTTACAGTAGGTCGCTCCGGTGGCCCCAATGTGACACTCCAGATCGGATTGTGTTAGCACATCGGTCTGAGGGGGTTACAATATTATATTTCAAAGAAGGTATTTTAAGGATAAAAAATTAATGGGAGTATGAAAGAGTCAAATAATTTATGTGAAGAAAAAAATTGTAAACAATTATAGTCAAAAGACTAAATTGAGTAAAATGAAAAATTAAAGGACTAAATTAAAAAAATAAAATTGAAGTTAAATAGGTATTTTATAGAGGTAGGGGAGCATGTGGTTTAAATTTGGTGAAAAACATACTTAAAATGAATGATGAATTGAAAAAAATATGGAAATCATACAAAATTGAGGGACTAAATTGAAAACATAGAAACTTTGTAATCAAAAAGTGGAATTGAAAATACATATGTACTCTATAATGGTTTAGGAGGAAGTGGTTCAAATTTGGTAAAAAAATTACTAAAAATGAAATAGGAATTGAAGGAATAAGAAATTAGGGACCAAATCGAAAAATTTTCAAAATACTTATCCAAATTTTTTATTTTCGAGTTACTCAAAATTTTGAAATTTCAACTTGAATCAAACTCAAAAACCGAATTGATAATTTGAGTTGACTCGAATAACTTGAAATTGAAAAAAAAATTAATTTTTCGTGTCATATCGAGTTTTATTGTACTCTACCTTTAAGGTCTAGTATCCACGAGTTTTGAGAACTCTCAAAACACTAAGGGTTCGTTTGGTTCTATAAAATATTTTATATTTTTGTTTTATGTTTTTATTTCTAGAAAATAATTTTCACTTTCACTTTTTTGAAAACTAGAAAACATGTTTTGTTAATATAAATGAAAACTTAAATTCAAAAATAAAAATTGTAAATTATATTTGGTATCTAATTTTTTAAAATAGAGATGTTAAATAGTTATTAAATAATTAAATTAAAATATAATTATTAAAAAATTTATTACATAAATTTAACATGTGAGTTATGCAAAAACAATAAAATTGATAAGAATTTTCATAACACAAAAATCTATTAAATTTTTAACCAATTGAATTAAACCGTCAAGATGATTACATGACAGTTCATAAAGTTTATATGATAATCTACAATATTGATGTGACAGTTCATCATTATGTTGTTGAGACAGTACATGATGGATAATAAAGTGGTAAATGAGTTTAATTGATTTTTCACTAATTTTGAGACCCTAATTAATATTTTAGAAAGTTTGAGGATTTATTTAAATTTTTTTTAAAAATACAAGGTATTATTTAAATTTAAAATATAAAATATAAATAATTATTAAGATATTTAATACATTAAATATAAAAAAATTATTGTTAGAAGGATTTGAACATGCATAAATTAAGTTACAAATCTAGATATCGTGTTTTTCTATTTTTCAAATTTCTAGAACAAACATTTTTTTTGTTGCCCTACGGTTCTAAGGCTTCACCTTGACTAATCCAGATCGACCCGCGTCGCACATCTAGCTTTGATGAGTGAGTCTCCCACCAGGGGTTTTCTGCATACACAAAGACTCAAACTTGAGACATTACTTAAACGATATCAAGTTGTTTACCACTTGAACCAACTAAACATGTTTCCTTCAATGTTTTTTTTTTATTTTTACTTTTTTTATTTTCATTTTCTAGAAATCATTTTTTAATTTTATCACCAAACATGTTTTCTTCAATATTTTCTATTTTTTAAGAAAATAAAAATTAAAATAACTTATATTTTTTTTAATCAAACGGATCCTAAATTTTTTCCATAACAAGTAAATTTCCAAAATTTCACTCCAGTGTCCAAACATTGATAAACATTATTTTGGATCGGCGAGAACTGAGGAATCCACATACGTTTGACTCGATGAGTTAACGTGGGTCGTATGATGATCAAAAACAATTGATAACCACTCATCATGCCCATAATTAAGGGTGAATAAAAATCGACTTGATTCGAAAAATTAATTTTTTTTAATTTTAAATTATCTGAGTCGAGTTATTTGAGTTATTTGAATCAAGTCGAATTATCGATTTGATTTTCGAGTTCGAGTAGAGTTGAAATTTGAAAAATTCTAGTTACTCGAAAAATCAAAAATTTGACTAAGTATTTGCATAATTTTATAATGTAATATATGATTTCATTATTCATTCAATTCCTTTTTCATTTTAAGTATATTTTTATCAAATTTGAATCACATGATCCTAAACGTAGAATACATATTCAATTCCTCTTTCAAGTTTTTTATTTTTCAATTTAGACCCTGAATTTTTCATAATTTTTTTTATTTCTTCAATTCATCATTTATTTTAAGTCTTCTTTTTACCAAATTTGAACCACATGGTCATATACCACTTCAGATTACCTATTTAACTTCAATTTTTTTTACTAAAGATGTGTTCTCTCTCTTTTAATTAGTCCCTTAACTTTACACTTTACTCAATTTGGTCTTTTGACTATAATTGTTTGTAAATTCTTTTTTCCATCAATTCTTTGACTCCTTTATACTATTATCGATATTTTACCCTCAAAATATTTTCTTTTAAATACAATATTATGAACATATATTTGTAATTTTAAATTATATTTTATATATTAAATAACATTATAATGTGAACACACACGGTTAGAGAAAGTAAAAAAAAATTGGAAACACTTATAATAAAATTAGTATAGAAACTCGAATAACTCAATTTGAAAAAAATTCAAGTTAAGTTTAAGTTATAAAATACGACTCACCAACTGGATTAACTCGAAAGCTTTTGACTCAACTCGATCGAATTCTCACCTTTACCCATAAAATGATATCACCCAAGTGTCGACCAATTACCAAAACAACATAAGAATAATAATGATAATAACACCCGAGAGTAAAATCAGCTCCACATAAATAAATATTGTACATTGTGCTTTAACCAATTACCAAAATAATGCCATTCCCAAGAACTCAAACCTACAATAATACTATCCGACCATTTACACCATCTCTTTGATGACTGAATCGATTCCCAATAACTGGTATACATACATTACTGGAAAAATAACATCAGATTATGTGAACAATTCATATTGGCATTGAAACATGAACTAAAGGAGATTTGGGTGATGAAATTAACTGATGTAGGATTAATCTCACTCATTGCCTTGCATCAGAAGCCATCATATGGGCCTGCAACTACAAAAGTTGAAAGCTATTAGAACTGGCCGAACCAAATTTATTTCTTCTTAAAATTTAAAGATGTTCGAGTACTAGCAGTAAATAAGAGTTTTAATGGTAGAAGATGATACAATTTAGCTACAAAGAAACATCTCAAGTAAAATAGCTGCCTAAACTCTCTGAAGATACCTTGTGAGGCTTCATTCACGAACTCTACGGATCACCAATTTCAAGTATGTGAATCTAAAGCACATTTTCAGTTAGTATAACATTGTTTTTGACAAGTGTTATGGAAAAGTGCTTTTGAAAGATAAAATATCAATTTCAGACATGAAGTTATAAAATAAACTAACAAAATAATTAATAGAGAAATATGGTCAAATAAATAACTTAGCATAAAAGTGGTTTCCAATAAGACAGAAGTTAGAACTTTAAAGTTTTTGGATTGGTTTATAAACCCAGTTTGAAATACATTTTTGGCTTGAAAATCTGTTTTCACATTTCTTATGGCTAGAAAAGCTGTTTTGGCTTGAAAAACTATCTTTCAGCAATAAACTATTTTCTCTTAGTAGGTCTTAACTTCTGCGCTCTGGACATTCTGACTACATACTATATAATTTCTTCACCATCTACACAAGAGATATAGCTTTCATATAGGATGATCTTATAAAGTGCTCATGTGTTGGTATGATTTGATGTTACACGATTAAGGAAGCAATTACTGCCAGATTATGCTGCCGATTAAGTGAACTGCCATCATTTCTGTCGCTTATGTCATAGGCAAATATATGATATCACTAACACTGTTTAGAATAGAGGTTCACTTAAATAGATAAAGGCATCTAGAATGATCCATCACATCAATGTTTGGATGTGTCAATGGATGAACTTATTTTCATGCTATTCATTATCAAGATATGTGAAAAGCATTTAGCAAATAAAAATGCCATTCAGTTGTACCTTGAAAGGCTAAGTTATGGTTGTTGACAACTATAAACTGTCATAAGAGATGCCAAAGCCAAACAAAAAGGGGTTTGATAACCATAATATGAAGAAAAGGAAATATGTAAGGAGTCACTAGTGTGTTCATGCATTAATATGTTCCATGATTGAGAGAAAGAGAGAGTACTTGAGGTTGTGAATTCCCATAATAAACACCTTGTGAGAATGAACCTTGATGTGCGAGCTGCAAGCCTGCAAGAATTATTTACCAAAAGATGAAAGATATCAAACTCAATGTTTGTCTAGTTTACCCAATGGATCAGAAAATCTTATGGCATGGTTTTCAATGAGGGAGAACCAAAACTAAAATGAATGTAAGAATAAATAAAACTAATATACCATCTGGGAATTTGAGCCTAATTGGACATTTTTCTTGGGAAATGTATCTCCTCCTTTAGCCAAGCCCTTCGTATCACCCTATCAACAACAACCATATCAGAGAGGTAGCTTGGAGGGGATAAGTGTAAGGCAATAAGATGTTTAACAAAGTAGCAGCTTGATTTGTACAAGAATATTCACTCACCTCCATCTGCAATGACCCAATTGATCATCCAAATAGAAAGAAAAAAAAGAACCAGTCAGTTCAGATCTGTACAACTTGAAAAGTTAGCAATCAAAACCACTAATAGAAGTCGGATAGTACACAATTATTTAAAAATTGAAACCAGAGCCCCTTTGGTTTCAGGGCAATCACAAGAAAAGGAGAAAAAATAGACCCGCAAATCTCACATATTTCACCATCCATGAGTCGAATTTCTTTCCCATTATATTCAGATGGACTATGGTCGTATAAACCAGAGCATTAGATGATAGGATGCATTACCTATTAAACTATATACATGGAAATCATTTACTTAACTATATACTTGGATATCTCACATATTTCATCATCCATAAGCCAAATTTCTTTCTCATTATTTTCAGATGGACTATTATAATACATACTAGCATTTGATGAAATGTATTACCTATTAAACTATATACACGGAAATTGAATAGTTAAAGAGGCAAGTGGAAAACCCATTTATGAAGTTATCCAAATATGTCCCCTACATATAGACTAAAATCAGTTTAATTTCCTCCCTAAGGAAGAAAAACATATATATATATATATATATATATATAAAGTTTTTAATTAATAATCTCTCTATATTTGGCAAGGTAAATCTTAAGTGGATCAATGTAATCTTCAAACCCTAATGTGGTCATAGCCCAGAGTAGATCATCCCCATTAATTGTCTTCCTCTTATCCTTCTGGCACTTGTCACTGGTTCTGAACAACAATTTATGACCAATCTTACAATTATCAATGCATTTCATACTATGGAACTAATAAGCTCAGCTAAAAAAGTTAATGAAGGACTAAAATAAATAAAAAGCAGAGAAAAGTGAAGAATCGAACTCGCTAGTGATGAAGCTGATGAATTCCGAGATGCACTCCTGTACGGTCTCCTTAGCATCTTTAGCTTTCTTGGCGTTAGCAGGAAGAGCTTTCTTCATGATACAACTAATGTTAGCGATAGGAAGATATTGAGATACCTAAGGTAGCTGGTGGATGTTATGCACGTGGGTTGAAGCAACTCATGCATATCATGCATGGGAGCTGGAACGTAGCTTATAGATGAAGTTAGTATGCTTGTGAAGGCTGTTAGGAAATGGTTTTAAAAGTTGTTAGTTTGTTAAAGGTTGTTGTAATTCAGCTATAAGTAAGTAGTTTAGGAAGTGTATAAAGTAAGTAAGCTCAATAAAATACTTTCTGGTATTCTTCTTGTGAATTTTAAGATTTGCATCACTGCAATGCTTAACATGGTATCATTCGCTTGTTCTTCCTGAGGTTTCTTCTGTGTGCTGTGCTATTCTCGTGTCATGGAGTTCTCGGTAGGTAAAACCTTCACAAACAAGAAGGTTAATATCATCATCGATGAGTCAAACTTTCTTCTTTGGAAGTATCAAGTTTTGTTGACTGTTCGCAGTCATCGACTTGAACGGTTGCTAACTGGAGCCGTTTTTCCTCCTTCTGCAACAGTGGTGGACGAGCATGGTGACTCGATGTCAAATGAGTTGTATGAAGAGTATGTTACAAAAGATTGTGCACTAGCTTCTTGGTTACTGTCCACGATCAACCCTAATTTATTATCCCAGTTTATTGGAGCGGAGACGGCAGCGGCAGTTTGGAGTACGGTGTTGTAGTTTTTTACGAACTGGTCTACCACAGTGGTTATCAGCCTTCACTACAAGCTTCAGTCTCTCAAGAAAGGGAGTGATAGCATGCGTACGTACCTTACTCGCATCAAAGAAGTCTGTGATGTGTTAGATTCGTGCGATAGTGCTATTCCTCAGGCTGAGCATGTTGCAAGCATATTGAAAGGCCTTCCCCGAGAGTATCTACCGTACATTGCGTTCATAACCACCATGAAAGATATTTTGTCTCTTGACAAGATCTGCTCGATGTTGATCGATGTAGAGACGCAACTTGTTGGGTTTGATTCCCAAGACGATTCCTTTCCAATGAGTGCTCATGTAGTTCAGTCTGGTCCTAGTTTGAAAACTGTAGGCCATGGCTTTTATGATAGTGTCTCTGGACGATCAGGGTCTAGTGCTGCAGGTCGAGGTGGAGGTCGTGATCGTGGCCGATAAGATGTTCAGTGTCAGTTATGTGGAAAAAAAATGGCCATCTAGTTATTGGTTATTGGTACAGATTCGATCAAACCTTTACTGGTCGATCGTCTGATTGTGTTGTGTCTCGTGGTGAGTCAGGCTCTGCTAATTACTCTGGTTTAGAGACAAGTTCTGTTGGTGTTGATGATTGTGCGTGCATACTAAAGCTCGTGCTAAGGCGTAGATCTGCTATTCCTCACAGCCGTAGAGTCATGATGCTACTACTACAAGAGATCACTGGGTGGTTGACTCCGGGGCTACGCATCATGTAATCTCTGATTCAGCTAAGGTCCTTAGTCAAAAGGATTTCTCAGGACCAGGTAAACTTTTTGTTGGTAATGAAGGTTTACTCCCTATTTGAGCTATTGGTAAATCTACTTTATGTTCTTCTTCTCGAGCATTAATGTTGAATGATCTTCTTCATGTTCCCAAGATAACTAAAAATGGTCTCTCAATCTCGAAGCTTACTAGGGACAATGGGGTGTATTTTAAATTTTATACATCGCACTGCTGGGTTCGTGATGAAGACACTGGTGAGGTGTTGCTGCAAGGACAAGAGAAGAATGGGTTGTATTTGTTCCAAGTGGATTACACAAATAATACCAATATTTCCTTTGAAGCTAATAATGTTGCTGCTTCACAAAGTTTGTACGATTTGTAGCATAAACGCCTTGGGCATCCTGCACATGGAACCCTTGAGCAAATATGCAAACTAATTGATGTAAATGTTGAGCAAAATATTAATGAAACTTGTGTTGCTTGCCATATGAGAAAGATTCATAAACTTTCATTTTCTAATTCATCTACTGTGAAAAAGTTACCTTTTCAACTTGTATTTACTGATTTATGGAGGCCATTACATGTTGTTTCTAATGGCCACAGGTATTATGTTAGTTTTGTAGATTCTTGCACTCGACACACGTGGTTGTATCTCTTTAAAGATAAGTCTCAAGCTGCTTATGTATTTCAACTCTTTCAGTAGCTTGTGACAACACAATTTGGAGTGAAAATTTTGGTTGTTCAAAGTGATTGGGGAGGTGAATATCGTCGGTTGTCTCGCGTTCTTGCTGAAACTGGCATATCTCATCGTGTTACATGTCCACACACGTCATAATAAAACGGTGTAGTGGAACGTAAACACAGGCATGTAGTTGAGTTGGCTCTAGTTCTACTCACCCAGGCCTCCTTGCCAACTAATTACTGGTTGTATGCAGTGGTTATGGTTGTGCATTTGATCAAAAGTATTCCCACGAAGGTGTTAGCTGGACGATCTCCTTTTGAGTGCTTGTTCAGCAAGAAGCCTGATTATGGTTCACTCAAGGTATTTGGGTGTTGGTGTTTTCCTCATCTATGACCATTTAATGCTCATAAGTTAGATTTTCAGTCTCAACCATGTACGTTCTTGGGTATTAGTCCTAAACATAAAGGTTTTCTTTGTTTGACACCTGATAAGCGTGTCATTGTTTCTCGTCATGTGAAGTTTGATGAGTGGTGTTTCCCATTTGCTGGTGATTGATCTGTCAGACAATTATTACATGTTTGTCTTTGAGCAGGTCTCTTGACATACTGGTGGATGTGAACAAGTTGCATAATGGTGGTGTTCAAATACCAGAAGGTGTTGACCTGCTTGTAGATACTCTTGGACGTTGCACCACGCCATCAGTGCCAGATACTGAATTTACTGCTGTTTCTGAGGTTCCCAGTATTGGTCAGGGAGTTCCTGAAGCTACTGTGGAAGCTCAGTTGATGCCTGATGACAGAGAAAGAATTACGGTTAATAATGGGCATCCTATGCTGACTCGGATTAAGTGTGGAGTGTTTAAGCCAAAAGTGTACACTACATTCTTTGATGATGTTGTACCAACCATGGTTGAAGAAGCTCTTCAATCAGCTCCATGGACTGTTGCAGTGCATGCTGAGTATTCGACATTACTTCATAATGACACATGGGTCATTGTTCCCCTACCTGCTGACAGAAATATGGTGGGGTGCAAGTGATTATTTAAACTTAAACAAAATCCTGATGGGTCTGTGCATAGAAACAAGGCTTGACTGGTTGCAAGAGGGTTCACACAAGTTCCTAGACTTGATTTCAAGAATACGTTTAGCCCAATTGTGAAGTTCTCAACGGTGTATGTGCTTCTAGCCATGGCGGTTGCAAGAGGCTTGGTGTTGAGGCAGGTTGATGTCAATAATGCATTTTTGAATGGTGATTTGAACGAAAAGGTGTATATATAGCAACCTCCAGGGTTTGAGCAGTGTGCTGCAGATGGTACTCCATTGGTGTGTAAGTTACAAAAGGCACTCTATGGATTTCGCCAAGCACCACGCAACTGGAATGAGAAGCTTAATGCTAGTTTTTTGGAGCTAGGGTTTGTTGAGTCAAAAACAGATGTGTCATTTTTCGGTAGGCTCCAGGATGATTGGTGTACATATGTTTTAGTGTATGTAGATGACATTATAATCATAGGTACCTCTGCTACTGTTGTTAATAAGGTTATTCATATGTTTAGCACTCGTTTTTCACTTAAAGATCTAGGTGAACTGTCATACTTCCTGGGAATAGAAGTTAAGAGGTTTGGTACTGGTTTGATGCTGAGCCAGTGTACTTATATTTGTGAATTGTTGAAGAAAACTAACATGAGTCAAGCAACGTCTATGTGTACTCCAATGGTTGTTGCTGCAAAGGTTGTTGATCAGGAAAGAAATCTATTGTCTAATGCTCGAGAGTATCGAAGTATTGTGGGGGTATCTATTATATGTTTTCCATACTCGATCGAATATAGCATTTGCAGTTAATAAAGTGGCACAGTTCATGCAATCTCCACGTGATGTTCATTTTATGGTTGTCAAATATATTTTGCGTTATTTCGCAGGTTCGTTGGATCATGGGTTGGTGTTTTCAAATGATTATGCTAGGTTATGTTTTAAAGCCTTCTCAGATGCTGACTGGGCTGGTGATGCTAGTGATCACAGATCCATATCTGGATACTGTGTTTTCCTTAGAGGGTGCTTGGTTGCATGGAGTTCAAAAAAGCATAAGATTGTTTCACGTTCAACGATGGAAGCAAAGTACATGAGTGTTGCTGAATTGACTGTAGAAGTCACTTAGCTTACTATATTATTTCACGATCTTGGTTTGTCGTTGCAGGATGTACCCGTTATTTGGTGTGACAATACTAGTGCGGTTGTCTTGAGCATGAATTCGGTGTGTCATGCTCTATTCAAGCATGTTGAATTGGATGTACACTTTGTTCGAGAGAAGATTGCAGTTGGGCATCTTCGAGTTAGCTATGTACCTGCTGGTTTTCAGGTGGCTGATGATCTAAACAAGCCACTGACCAGGCCAGCGTTTGAGTAATTTCAGGAAAAAATACGGGTGTTGCAGTGGTAAGGAAGGGAAGAAGAAGAAGTGGAGAGAATACTGAGATACCTAAAGTAGCTGGTGGATGTTATGCACGTGGGTTGAAGCAGCTCATGCATATCATGCATGGGAGCTGGAACGTAGCTGATGGATGAAGTTAGTATGCATATGAAGGTTGTTAGGAAACGGTTTTAAAAGTTGTTAGTTTGTTAAAGGTTGTTGTAATTCAGCTATAAGTAAGTAGTTTAGGAAGTGTGTAAAGTAAGTAAGCTCAATAAAATTCTTTCTAGTATTCTTCTTGTGAATTTTAAGCTTTACATCACTGTAATGCTTAACAGAAGAAACCTCTCATATTCTCGCACGTTGTTGGATCTAGGGCTATGCTCGCCCCCGTTGTCGTCACTTCAGCCGCCAGAACTCACCGGAGCCGGTATCGCCTCGATAGAGGGAATCATAGCTCTAACAAATCCCCGAAAATCATAACAAATAATCAAATCTCTAATTCCTAAACAGAAAACCTAAAAAGGGAAAATATAGAGAAGTAGGGAAGTGGGAAATTAACCTCAAGTAGAAAAGACTAAATGAAATGAATAAAAAAGAGAAAGAAGCAAGAAAAGAGTGGGAGTGAGAGATTGGATTTCAAGGAAAATCGGACGTTGGAGAAGAAATGATCAGCTGTCGATTCAGATCAGATCTGATAAGAGACCGAGGTTTTATCTACACCGTTCGTTGGGTTTCCCCTTATTTATTTATTTATTATTTTAAAACATTTTATTAATAATTACAAATTATTTGAATAATACCCATTTGACCACATATTAGGTGATTTTAATATGCTCAAACAATGTATGTTTGTGTGTGTATAATTATCATCATCATCATATACAACAAAGCTTAGTTTTTTAATAGTCTGGTCTGAAGTGATTACAATGTATTATACGTTAAAAAACAATCTATTAACAACACACGAAATATATAAACAATTACTTAAACCTAGTTTATCTAGCAAAAACAACATTTTTTTAATCCTTGGAGCCACTTTAAGCATCTACAACAAAGTTTAGTTACAATTATGATTCTAGAACAATTTATTTGATTAAATCCACTTAAGTTTTATCTCAATTTATTATAAACGTGTTATACCTCCAAAATCAAAACCATATACTTTCGGAATAAAATATCATCTCTTCAATTAATCATAGCAGCCATTACCCATTGACAAGAGTATCAACATACCCGAGAAATCTAACAAGATTTAAATCTACTAATTGACGAATGTATTTATTAGTTCTATCGAATAACGAATAGTAATCATGACCTTAGGTAATAGGTTTAACAGCAACACATCTAAGGGGTCAATATGTAATCCCCGATGAGAAAAAGAAGGAGAATCTTCTAAAATCTATAGACTTTTTCTTTCCTTCCAACAATCTCCCTTCATCGTCACAATCACCGGTCAAAGGTCGCATAATTATTGACTGTAACTCTCTGTTTAAACTATCAACGATCGACTTAATCCATTTGTTCCCATAAAAAATTGATACGGTGAATGCGTAACACATCCTGATAAGATGAGAATCAATCAAAATGAAACCCTCAAAACAATCCTTGTTACAAACCTCCCTGAAATGTCCTCTCCAACCAACGAAAAGAATTGTTAATGTAATTATAGGTGGGCCTCGAATTTCGACATCATATGGCAAGAAGTCATGGTTGATTTAGTCCAATAAAGATAATAAGTTTTTATTTAGTCTATTAGAACAAGTTAAAATTTATTTTGGGATCTATAATATTTTTTACAGTGTTATTGGAACTCGTCACACCGAGGTGACGAGTTTTAATAAAAAATATTTTTTATTCGAACTTGTCACTCTGGGGTGACGAGTTCAAATAAAATATAATTTTTTTATTAAAATTTATCACGTTGTGGTAAAAAGTTAAAATAAAAAAAAAATTATTGAAACTGATCACCTCGGTATAACAAGTTTTATGTTACTGTAAAAAATATCTTAGATCATAAAATAAATTTTAACTTATTCTAATGAGTTAAATAAAAAATTCATATACTTTACTGGGCCAATTTTGCAAGAAGTCGTACCCATGAAATGTATAGAAATCGTAGGAAAAACAGTTAAACCCATGAAAGACTGAAAAATGAATTTTGAAGATCGGGATTCTTCTCGAGTTTTAGACAAAATCATTGATGATCAGATAGTAGTGTCAGCTCGCATCGACGAATAATATACCAAGAATAGATCCATTCTTCTCAAATTTCGGGACTTGATATGTTATTTGTCCTTTTCATTAAAATCAATCACTCAAAATTATCACATAACACATTTTGCTCAATTGAATTTTTTTAATAACATAAAAGATAGGAAATAAAATTAAATTTTAATAATTTAAGAAATAAAACGTCTTAAAAAATAATTTAGATAACAACTTGATCAAAATATAAAATAGGGTAGTCATTAAACTATAATAAAATAATCTTATTGGTCATGTAATTTTTTAAAAGTAATAAAATGTAAATTAAACTTTAGGTTATATTAAAAAAATATTTAAACCCTTGATTGTCGTAAGAGTAACATTATATACTAAATTAATAAAAAAAATATCTCATTTGATATGAACTGTGATTAAATATTTTTTATATTTTTCAATATTTTAAGTAATAATTTCAAAAAAAATAAAATCATTTTTAAATATATATATATATATTTTAAAATTATTTTTGAAATTATAAATATATTTTAAAATTTATATTCAAAATTATTAAACAAAAGTTAAATAATTAAATCATATTTTTTTAATAAAATAAATTGATTTTGGTTTTTATAATTAAAATTGTTGGATCTCAAAAATTAGAAATTGTAAATTTTATAAATACAATCACAATTAAATAATAAATTAATTATAAAATAATTTAAATAATTAACAAATTCATAAATTTATAATTTTAAAAATAAATTGTGAATTTATATATATATATATATATATTAATTTTCAAAATTATTATTTAAGAATATTAAAAATATAAAAATAAAATTTTAATTACAACTGAAGGGTTAAATAAGATATTTTCTATTAATTTGATATGTCATATTACTCCTTTAATATCATATAAAGATATTGTATCCATTTTGTAATAAAATTTAGAATTTATTATCCATTATATAACATTTGAAAATTCAATGATAATTTTTTTTAATATAATTTAATAACGATTTAAAATTTATAACATATAAAATTAATAGTGCATTCCAATACGTGACATTCGTTCTAGAATTGTCCCTATATATATCCCTAAATTTAATTATGAAATTTTATTATATTTTAAAATCCTAATCATTCGTACAAACCAAGTTATTTTTTATTAATCTGGGATAAGTACAAGAAAATATCAATTTAAAGATAACTCTAAATCATTTGATATTGAATGTTCACACCCTAACATTTCTGGTATTCGAACTCGAGATCTCATGAAATAACAATTATTTGTGTACAAACCAAGTTACGTACGTGATTAAAGGGATGATTATAATTCTTAAAGGTCTCATAATAAGAAGCCACAAAGTGAACTTAACCCAACATTTTGCTTTCCCTATCTGCCAAACAGTCAACCCTAAAAAACCTGAACATATGTGCTGGTTACAGATAGATACAACAAAGATTACAAAAGGCTTAATACCAAAATAAGTGACTAAATTATTTATATTTTTTGAAATAGGTATCTAAGCTATTTTTTGACTCATTCTGGTGTCTAACATTACAAACGTTTAGGAACCTGGGCCATCAACGGTATTAATTCCTCCTTTAAGTGACAAGTGTCACAATAACCTGATAATTTTAAAATTTTATTTAAAATTAAAAAATTAAAATTATATATATATATATATATATATATATATATATTAAAAAACACAAATTTTGAAATAAACCCAAAATTTTAAAAAGCTTCATTTCAACCCCTAAACCCACGTCGGCCGTTGTCTTTTGCCATCGACAAAGCTCCACCCGACCTCCCCTCCTCTCGACAACCAAAACCCCTATGAAATCGTGAGCGATCGACAACGAATCAACGTTTTATACCCCGCAAACCCGATCCCACGCGATTCCAATGGCCAATCGATGGAAACTACGATGACGTATGAGTAGGAGGATGATAAGGACTATGTCGGTGGCAATGGTCATGGCTAGGAAGGGCGGCGACGACAGATTAAGGTTATTTGGGATTTTGGGTTTGTTTTGTAATATAAGAAAATTTAATTTTTTTTATAAATATCATAATATTTGTAATATTTTTAAAAATTAAATTTTAAAATATTAGATTGTGACACGTGTCATTTAATGGGAGAAATTAACTTCGTTGGCGGCCCAAACACTTAAAATGGGTAATATTTATAATGTTAGACATCTGAATGAGTCAAAAAATAGTTTAGACACCTATTTGGAAAAAACGGTATAGTTGGGGCACTTATTTTGGTATTAAGCCATTAAAAAAAAGCTTAATATAAAAATAAGTGTTTAAATTATAATTTAAATTAACTTTTAATATTTAAAAAAATCATTAGAAATAAGTGTTAAATGTTTCTAACATTATACTTTTAGGATCTGAACAATAATTACTATTAAATTTGACTGTTATCTGGTATGTATCATATATATATATATAAACTTTTAAAAAATTATTTAAAAAACTTTATATTGTAATTTTATTTAAAAAACCCAAATTTTATTTTTTTTCACCGTTAATCGACCACCATCTGTCCGTGATCGTCATCGTTGACACCATCAAAATCGTCTCGTCACCGCGATCAAAACTCAATCCACACCGTGAAACTATGTTAATCGTCATGAAAAACACCACAAAAAGTCGTCGAACTTTTAGGATTTTCTTTAATATTGTTTGACGATTTTGACTCCAAATATTTGTATGTTACATTCTCAATTTTGAGTTCCTCGTCCTACTTCAAACAAAACCTAACCGTGGTGACTCTTCACCATCAAAGGTGGGGAATAGGCTGGAGAGATGACGGTGGGAAAGAACGATTTTTTTATAAAAAAAATTCTTTTCTTTAAAGAATATTTTTATTTTTAAAAAAAATTAAAAAAATATAACAATAAACACCTAAAAGTGTAATAAAAAAACATTATATATTTATTTTTAACTAAAAATTCTTTAGACGCTAAAAAGTTAATTTGAGTTATAGTTCGGCACTTAATTTTGTAATAACTCAATAGAAAACGGTAAAAACAACAGCCACTTGGCAATTATTTCTCATTTCAACCACATCATACATTAGCTGATAGTTTGACGAGCTTTACAGGAAAAATAAACATGATCAATCAAAGCATAGCCTCATCTTATACGCCTGCATCCCAAAACTCGATTTCTATTCTCATCGGTCTGCCTACCGAAATAGTTAAGATAAGGGTGGCAATGGCTAAGTCATACTCTACCTTTTGGTTCTGCAGTAGAAATGGGAGATGTTTGGGTTCGGGTTCGTGATCACTGGGGGATAATGGTGGTGGAGGAACGTTGTATTAGGTATTTGATGTTGGCCGGCAACAGCTGATGGGGAAGTAATTATTGAAGATGAGAATCCTGATGATGCTGCACTAGGGAAGAGTAGCATTTCATTTGTCCCACCATAAGGTCCTTGGATTTGCCATGGTGGGGAATCTACTGCTGTTCTCTTCTCTATTGCTCTTTCCTGTGAATTAAAAAAAATTAAATAGTAAATCAACCTATAATAACTGATTCATTGCATCAGACACCACTATTGTTTCGAATTTCGGGTAAGAAATAATTTTGCTTCAAACTATCACTTTCATTTCTATAATTAGTTCACCGGTGGAAATCAGGAGTCGACCAAAAAGATGTTGGCCTTACCTTATAAACTGGAAAGAAAGTGGGATTTGCAACATTCCAGTTCGGAACGTGTTTGAATACCATCGCTTGGCCAAGACTAGGTTGAACCCTCGTTGTTACCGGAGCAGAGCTCTCAAACTGAAAAGGTCGAATATAAGGTGTTTCAATGAAATATTTCAATCACTGAACAGACAAAAACTTTTTAAGAGGATGTAATCAACATTACCCTTGCACCACTCGCAACAGCCAGGCCATCAAAGCCATGCTGGTGAGCAGAGTTGCTCGAATTTTCGTAATCATTTGGATGATTGGATGTATAGGGGAGCGCAATGCCCAATTTTAAGTCGAGAACTTCTTTCTGGTCTGTAACGAGAGGATCAACAATTCACGGTAAACTAAAGCAAAAAATTGTTTATTGATATATGGAAATGAGAGATGACAATTCTAGAAATAGAAAGAGTACCTCCGTTTTCAGATTCCAAGATGAGGTCCCCCTCGTAAGTGCTTGGCTCGAAGTTGGTGACCGCTTCCCTTCCATTACATTTTATAGCAGCCTTGTCATAAGCCCTGATTTGGAAATAACAATAACAGAGACAAGTAGAGTTGGAAATCAAACAGGTTGAGAAATCATTCGATTGTCGGTATTACGAGAGAAACTTGAATTATATAATCCAAGGACCTTGCAGCTTCAATCTCACTATCGAATAGCCCCAGATATATGTACCTGCCAGAAAGGAGTGTATAACAGCCCAATCAAAACAATTACTATGAATCAATCAATTCATTCATGATTCAACTTCTTAGATTAATGTCTTTACTTAAAACATAACAACCAATATGCTAAGACAATTTTAGCCTAAGTCAATGTCAAATGATTCCTAGAGTTTGTGTCGGATATGAGCACGCATCCAAGACAGGTTCACTTTACTTTTTGTCAAGTTTTCTTCACATATCCCACACTCGTATCCTAACATAGTTATGTTACCAAAACCGTATTGGTAACATAATTAGAAAACTAAATAAAAAATCGAAGTCACAAATTATTAAAGGATTCTTACTTCTTGCCAAGAAGTTGTCCCATTCGAGCTTCCCATCGGCCGCACTTGTGCAATGTAACTCCCCTGTATTTGGAACTGCCTCTTGAAAAACCAGTGCTCTGCCTACGGAGGATATGCACAAATTCTTCTTTTGTAAAATTACTCATCTACAAAACAAAAAGAATGGTTAATTTAACTTAAGCAGTATAATTCTCCAAAGCAAGTATTAAATTCAATAAATCAAACACAATCCCCAACCTGTTTAATATCATCATCATAATCGCCAACATTAAAATTAATATCCGCGTCGATTCCTCGAAACTTGATTGCCGCTCGATCATATGCTCTGTTAACACCCTCAAAACAAAAAAATTATACCCTTAAACTTCTAACAATTATCCGATTAGAGAACAAATTTTACCTTGCTGCAGCATGTGCTGTGTCAAATCCCCCTGATTAGAAAGAAAGAACACCCAGATCAAAATTTAAAACCCACCATTTTTAAGCTTCCAAAAGGAATAAAGGATTACGGTTTCAATTCTCCTTACCCAAGTACACTTGTTTCCCACAATCCCTGGCATTTTAGAAGGATAAAAGGAATACCAATGAGGGGAAAAAAACTAAAAGGAAACAAGTTTAAGCAGTAGATTCAAGCCAAATGGATCTGTAATATTGCATATGTATATATAAACTGACCAAATATGAGATTCCCAACGTCCGGTTCTACGGTAAAACGTGACGCCACGATATTGAGAACTTCTCGAACGGGGACCACGTCGACTCTTTTTCACTTGTGGCCTCAGCTGAACTTGCTGCTGACGCTGTAGCAGCTGATGGGATAGGATCCTCTGCTCCGCGGCTCGCTCGCCGTCCACGTGGTACAACGGAGTTTCTCGGGACCCGCCCAGATCCAGCCATTTCTTCACCGACGGTTCGGTTGACTTCCCGCCATTTCCCTCGACAGCGACCGGGAAAAGCGAGATGGTTGCCCGGTCGTTATTCTCTGGTTCTTCTTGCTGGGGCGCTCTGAGGATGCCGAAGGGGTAAGCGAAAGTGTCGGTGGCTGCCGCGCTGGAAGCGGAGTCCTCTTCGCCGCCGGTGGTTGCGGTGTTATCGTTGACGACGTAGGAACCAATGCTCCCGGAACTATCCAATTGGTTACTATTATAACCGGAAAACCCAATACGGCCATTTTCTCCGAACGTCTCCATCTCCATTATCAGTACTGAATTATCGCCACCATCAGAAACAACACTCAAGTTAAGATCTAACACCATAACTAAAACTTAAAAATGAAATGGGAAAACAAACAAGGATTCCAAGGTTTCAAATGAAGAAAAACATGAATTTAGAAGAAGAAGGGAAGTGTGGTTTTCAAGAAGGAAGTGGATATTGAAGGAAATCTAGAGAGGATTTATTGAGGCTTCTTCTTCAGATGTTTGGGACTGTGAAGGAAGGCGAAAGATGGAGCAACAAAGAGAAAAAGAGAATAGAGGGGTCCCTCGAAAGGGGACGATGGGACGTATGAGGGAAGAAGTGGCTGCCATTTTTTATATTTTTCCCTAAACAATTTTTTTTTAAAAAAAAAACCTCTATTTTTCCTTCTTTTCGAGGTTGATATAATTTAAGGATTTCCCTCCCGATTAATCTTACATTCTTTACTACAATGGCAAGATTTAGAATCACAATTTATGTTTAGAATATTAATACAGTTAAAATTTTATAAATTAATAGTGTCAGTATCGAAGAAATTTATTAATTTAGAGAGTTATTAATTTATTAATAAATTAATAATTATTAATTTAAAGAATTTTTAAATAATTATACTGTATATACCAAATAAAAAGATAAATTAGTCTATGTCTCTTAGAATTACGTTGCAAGAGATTAGTTAAATTAATAATGAACTCCAAATAGACTTGAACTTTAAAGGAAAATAGACAATTATTGAATCATATTTCAATAGAGTATAATATTTTTTTTTTCAATTTCTATGAATTATTAATTTATGATTTTCTTGGGACCCTAAATTATAAAGGGATCTTACGAAAAATTATTATCTTATTATTTTATTGAGTTTTTCAATTTTTTACATTGGCCCAAGTCAGGACCAGACAAATTTATTATTTTAGAGAGTTTATTAATTTATCGAGTATTAATTTAAAGAGTTTCTACTGTATTAAGAATAATTTTAATACTAACTTTTTCTTGGATAATAATAAATTTTAATTGAAATATTAATTTAATTTAATTTAATATTGCATATGATTACTGTTCAACTATGTATTTTTGTATTTATTTATACATGCATTGCATTTTATCTATATTTTTAATTTTCTGACTGCCGGAGGTCTTCCACGGAAGCTACTCTCAACCTGGCGTTGGGGGCAGCCTACTACCCTACCTCCCCCTTACCCCATTGCATATGGGAATTGAGTTTTGTTGTTGTTGTTGTTGTTGTAATAAATAAAAATGATTTCATATTATTATAATAAATTAAAAAAATAATTTTAAAATTCTATGAACATTTGATATCATTTAATTTAAGGGTAAAGTACACAAATGGTCCCCGACTATTGAGTATTATTTTATTAAGTCTTTCGAATATTGAAAGTTACAAAATAGTCTTATGAATATAGAGTAGTTTTGTTGCGTCCCTCAACTATTATAAGTTATAAAATGATCACCCGACTATTCATTATGTTCCAAAATCATCCTTTTTCGTTAAAAATTTGACAATATTCTAAGCTAGACGTTAACATGTTGATTGTGATATGATAAAATATGATCCCTAAGTCTCAAATGACTATCATATCTCATTTGTCATGTTTACATCCAACTTAAACCACCGTCAATTGTTTAATAAAAAAGAACGAGTTATGAACATAATGAATAGTCCCAATCTTTTGACAATAAACACTCAATGACCTTGATGTAGACCCTGGTGCTCAATTCCGTAACCTTTAAGAACAATAACAATTCCTTTAACTACTGAGGTAAGTTGGTTTGTGCGATTCTGTAACATCTCAAACATCGGGTTAGTGATCATATTGCAAGATTTTAAAATTTTATGATCAAATTAGATAAATTAAAAAGTTTAGGGACTTAATTGAAATATCTTTGTGTAGGATTGAATGGAAAAGATCCAATAAGAGAAAGGAAAAATGGTCTTTTGGCAAGAAAAGAATTTAAAAATGTATTCTCGTAGATATTTAAGCAAAGAAGAGGGAAATGAAGAAGTATTTGGAATATCTTTTTCTCCTCCTTATTCCTTCAACCGTGAACCCTAATTTAAAAGGTGAGTTTCTTATAAGTTGGTTATTTCTTGAAATTTAAGTTGGTTTATGCTCTTTGGGTGATACATAAGCTTAAGGAAAGCTTAAGATTTCTTAAAATCAAAAGATGAAGAAGTTATGAATGATTAAGAATAAAGGATTTTTGAATAAATTGTTAAGAAAGAGTTCGTAAATAAGTTTTGAAATGAAATTTGACTTGTTATGTGTTGGAATAAGAAATTTAAAGTGTTAGAAAGGATTAAGAACGATGTTGATAAGTTGGTATGATTTTTGGTTCTAAGTGTTGTATGAGAATTTTTGGATGTTAGAGTGTGTTAAAGTGTTGTAAGTTAATTTTAATAAGTATGCTATAGTTTAAAGGTTTGAAAGGAGTTAAAAGTAAGGGTTATGGCTGGGTTAGGTAAAAATTCGAAATGGAAAGGAGATTTTTGGGCAAGGGGTATTGGTACTGTATGAACAGTACCGATACTCCAAAGCAAAATATAGGTGATTTTTGGATTGGGTATCGATACTGGATGAACAATATCGATACCAGAAAGCAAAATTGGATAAATTCTTTAAATAGTATCGATACTGAAGGGGTAGTATCGGTACCAAGGGTATCGATACCATTATGCAAGTACCGATACCATTATTAATAATGCTTAGAATTCTGATATTCGTATCGAATATATATGTGTGTAGATATTGAACATAAGCAAGTTCTGGAACAATCGACAAGTTAAGATTGATCAAGAGAAAGATAAAGACTAATAGGAGTTGATTGGACAAAGTGAGGCTAAGGTGAGTGCATATTACTATGACATATGATTATATGGAAATTAGACTCGCGATGAGTATGTTTCCCATGTTTTACTTTCATGATTGCATGAATACTAAAATGTGATTAATATGGTTTATATGTGTATTTGAGTACATGCATATTTATATATATGTTACTTGCAATGTTATACATGAGTTATGTATTATATGTTAGTCTATGTGTTACATGAACTATATGGATAAATGAGTATAAGATATAAGCTATGTGATAAGATCTACGTGTTTATATGAAATAATGGTATAAGTTATGAGACATTACCTACATGTTTACTTTACTATATAAAATAAGTTATAAGATATGATGTAAATGGTAAAGCCCATAGTATATGATATGAGAACTGAGGGTATAATTGGTATGTCAAGAGTCAAGGGTTCTACGCGGTCCTTTGGGACAATTCTACGTAGTCCTTCGGGACATTCTATGTGGCACTTTGGTGCATTTCTACACGGCACTTCGGTGCAATTTATACGATCTGTGGTGACAACATTTGTACATAACCTCAATGCACTTACATATCTTTAGTTCTCAGTAATGTACCATGGGCTAATAAAATATATAACATAAAATAACATTGAATAATGTGATATGTTATTATTTGTTAAATGCATGTCCATGTATGTTCTTGTTGAGTAGATATATGATGATTTTTATTACACTATGATATTATAGGATTGTCTATTTCATGATTCTATTATTGCATTATTGTATTAGATGCCTCACTAAGTTCGTGACTTAACGTGTGAGTGTTTCACACGTAGGTTCAAAGAAAAAGGAGATCCAAGTTAGTACAAGCGGGCAAGACTGTATATATTGACTGAAGATCAGATCATATCAGAATTTATTTAAGCAGTAGGTACTTTTGTTGTATGTTATTTTGTTGGTATGTAAATAAAGGCTTAAATTGAATATGCTCTGATCGGTTTTGTAAATCTTTTTTTATTGTATTTATGTAAAGTATTTACATTTTATTTTAATGAAAGATAATTTTCAATTATCCTAAAAAAGTCAATGTTTTAAAAAGTCAATGTGACACTTCGAATTCATATCCGGGTCGGATACGAGTTAGGGTGTTATAGATTTGTGTATATATTTAAGATATGCATTTGTATATTATATAAATAATTTAACTTTGACATCTTAAAGAAACAAATATCATCATTCATAAAAAAAATTATAAATAAAATCTAAAGTTGTTAATGTAATAAATAAAATATGTGTTTAAAAGTTAATTTATATTTTTTTAATAATGACAATTATATTTTATTAATAAAAATAATGAACTGAATCAAAAATATAACATATTTAAAGATAAGATTAGAGACAATAGTCATTAAAAAACTCGTATGTAAAATAAAAATATTAAATCCAAATATATGAAAAAATTAAACTTTTACATTGAAAATGATGTCTAATATTAAAAGAACCGAGTAACCTTTACAAAACCCCTTGTCTTTGTCAAAAGAGACACTTTACGAAGTAATAAATGAGTGATAAGTGAATCAAACAATTTGGTAAATTGCTTCACTACACAATTCTGATTATATTGATAAATAACGTTTTACCAAAAGATGGGATTTGACAATACGTGACCATAGACGAACCAATCAAAAAATAAATATTGTGAGAATCTTTGTGCAAGCAATAACACGACCTCAAATGTATGCAAAAAACTTACCAAAAGCCATAAAAAATGTGTCACAAGAGCATACAAAAAGTGTCACAAGAGTAAAGAAAAATGTGTTACAAGAATAAAATTTTTTATTTAAAATTAAAAATTTTAAGAAAAGAAAAAACAAGTGACATAATATGAAAAAGAACATGAAAAATAATAATTACTAATGACCAATAATCAATATTAAAATTAGTGTCACTATTAACTAAATAAAAACCAAAGAAAAATAAAAAGAGGAATAAGACATAGAAATATAAAAAAAATAACTATATTTATCAATGTCAAAACATTTTGACGGTGAATGGTTAATTGAAAATTTTAAACTATAATTTATAATTTAAAAATATGTAAGGTAATTAACTCATAAAAATAGGATTATCAATAATATGATCTATTGGTGGAGAGCATTCACTCGTATGGTGTAAATGAACACATCATTCATTGAATTGTTCGTATAATATTTGTTTATATTTGTTTATTAAGTTAAATAAATAATATAAACAATTTGTTCATTTAATAAACAAATGAACACGAACATAGGTGTGTTCGGTTCGTTTGTGTTCACGAACAAGCTCGTTTATACGCTCGTTTATTTTTTTTTATATTTTGAATAGGGTAAAGTATAATAATGGTCACTGAACTTTTCTAAAACTTTCATTTAGGTCCCCCAACTTTTAAAATTTACAAAATTGTCCCCTAATATTTAGTCCATTTGCAATATAGTCCCCCAATATTTAGTCTGTTTGCAATATGGTCCTCGACCATTTGATGCCGTTACACTACCGTTAGTACGTTTGCAATATGGTCACTGAACTTTTTAGGTACTTGCATTTAGGTCCCCTAACTTTTAAAACTTACAACACAGTCCTAAATTTTATTTTAAACTCCAAATTCCTTTTCGATCTCGAATTTCCTTTTCCATTTCTCTCTTCTCATTTTCAGCGTAACTTTTCAGTCGGGGATGCATGAGAAATTCTAATCTAACTTTGAATTATGTGGAGGTGTTTACTTGAATAAGGGTCCAAGGGACTATCAGGATCATCAACGATTCAAGGTGTAATGTTAGATACAAGTCATCTCAGGTGAAGCATAGATGTTTGATGAAATGATTGTGAGAAAAAAATGGGTTTAGAAATGCAGAGTTGACAAATACCACTAAGATGAAGTAAGTATCATTGTTGAAAGTTACCAACAAAGCTGAAATTATTTTGTATGAATGACATATAATAATTTCTTTGTTTAATTCTTATGCTTAAAGATTTTCTAACAGATGATCAAATATAATGAAATCCCAAACAACGCATTCACCTCTCAGTCTCTTTCGCAACTCGAAAGGCATCATGACAGGGTCAAGTAGCTGCTTTAAATATACTACACTGTCATGATGTCTTTCGAGTTGCGTGCATGCATAATTGTCTTCTAAAGTTATAATTCAATACAATTCAACTGTAAAATTTTAAAAACGTGTAAAAAAATTAATTTGTTCACGATATATCAGTCCCATAATCAACATGAACTTATTAAAAAGAATACGAGCTCACAGGATGCCGAAAACCATAGGTCATATCAATATAATTCCCAGTAAACTAGTACCAGCAGTCTCTCAGATTGAGCCTGGCGATTTCACTGTGTCGATACTCACAATTAATTCCCTGATTTAAAGAAAAACCAAACAAGAAGATCAAAAAAATTTAGCCTAGGACCCTATTTCACTTCTATTCTGATGGACTGAATATCTTTCATAAGGAGTACTAAAAGTTTTAATTAAGAAGAAAGAAAGAAAATTAGATGCTTTTGGTTCAAAACTAACCCTGAATATCCAAATCATTGACATGCAATTCCAGAAACATAACAATTTCAACAAAAAACACACAATGCAAGCTGAAAATGGGAAAGTGAGAAAGAGGAAAAACTTACTTTCGGATATCCCAAAAGAGAAAATAAATACCTTCTTGCAAGTGAGGGGAGAGGCTAAGAAATAAACACAATCGGTGTTGCGTTCAAGCAATCCTTCCTCCATTTTTTCTTTGTAAATAAAAAGCTGAAAGACAGAGCATTGCTTGGGTTTACAATTTTACATGGCTGAAAATTGAAGAACAAAAACCAAACGAGAGGTGAATGTGATGTTTGGGATTTCATTATATTTGATCATCTGTTGGAAAATCTTTAAGCACAAGGATTAAACGAGGAAATTATTATATGTCATTTATACAAAATAATTCCAGCTTTGTTGGTGACTTTCAACAATGATACTTACTTCATCTTAGTAGTATTTGTCAACTCTGCATTTCTAACCCCATTTTTTTCTCACAAGAATTTCATCGAACATCTATGATTTACCTTAGATGACCTGTATCTAACATTATACCTTGAATCGTTGATGGTCCCGATAGTCCCTTGGTCGGGTCTTCTCTCAATGGACCCTTATTCAAGTCAACACCTCCTCATAATTCCAAGTTAGATTAGAATTTCCCATGCATCCCCTACTAAAAAGTTATGCTGGAAATGAGAAGAGAGAAGCGAAAAATGAAATTTAAGATCGAAAAGGAATTTAGGGTTTATAATGAAATTTAAGACTGTGTTGCAAGTTTTAAAAGTTGGGGGACCTAAATGCAAGTGCCTGAAAAGTTCAGTGACTATATTGCAAACGTACTAACGATAGTGTAACGGTGTTAAATGGTTGGGGACCATATTGCAAATAGGCTAAATGTTAGGGGCTATATTGCAAATGAACTAAATGTTGGGGGATTGTATTGCAAGTTTTAAAAGTTGGAGGACCTAAATGAAAGCTTTAGAAAAGTTCAATGACCATTACTATACTTTACCCTTTTGAATATTAGTGAAGGTACCTACTAAATTGAATATATGATTAAATTTAGAGTTTAAACTATAAATCCTAAGAAGTTTAAGCACTAGTTGTGCACTTTTACCATTTCCCCTATTATAACACATAAACAGAAACATTTTCCCGTCTCTTTCTTTTACCTTTTATTTTAAACGAATATATTCACGAACTATAAAAGAATGCTAAACCAACATGCAGCGAACATTTAAACAAATATATTCATGATCATTAAACGAACACATTTGTGAATGTTAAATAAACGAACACGAACACCTTAAAAAAATAAACAAACACGAACCCAACATAAACACCTAAAAAATAAACAAACAAATATAAACAAAATCTTATTATTTAAACTTGGTTCATTTACACCACTTTTCACTCCTGCATACTTACAGGATTAACTATATTGTGAGATTGAATTGTAGGATTACGCATTTATGCTGTGCGGGTGTGTTTTAGTAATTATATCCTCCTACATACTTATAGGGTAAACTATACCAATAGCCACCCAACTACAATCTCTTTTTATTTTGACCACTATTTTTGAATTCTTATCAATCAGGTCATCTAACTATTAAAATACATCCGTTAACAATTAACAAAAAATGATAATGTAACAATTAGTAAAATTGATATAATTACACATTTGGTCAAAAATATTTATATATTATATCAATTTAGTGTTAATTTAATTTAATAAATTGAATTCTCTAATTATATGAGGACACATGTCATCATTTAATTGGAGCACTTTTTATAATTTTAATATATTTAATATAACATTTTTCATCCAACCACATAGTGACACGTGTCACCATCAGGTTAAAAGAAAAACTACATTTAACAAATTGAGAAGGGATAGATTTGAACCCTTTTCCTGGGCGCTAGAGGAGGAAAAGCAACACCATTGAGCCAAGCCTAGCCTTTGGATTATAGCTCATACCCAAATGTTGTTCTTTATTTACTTCCCCGTTTTCCCTTCAATCCTAAAGCTTTTGCCCTTTTAAATCCCGAAGATCTCACAACAAAAATCAACAAACCACAATTTCATTTCATCTTTCTCTCAGGAAATAAAAGGATTTTAAAAAATTTAAAGGAAAGTATTCTAGTGAGTTTTAATGGCGATTGAAGAAAGTAATCATACTCAAGGCATTCATGCTTCTCAATAATCTTTTCTTCCAGACTACCCTCAGGTAGTTTTGCATACAATTCATTGCTTTTTCTTTGGGTTTTCTTAGTTATAGAGATTTCGTTTGAGCTTATTTTCCCCCCTTTCATTCTGAGTTTTTTGCTGGGTAGATGATTATGGAAGCCATTGAAGTGTTGAATGAGAAATAAGGGTCGAACATGGCATCAATCACGAAACACATCGAGTTGATTCACTTGGATTTCCTGGAGAATCACTCCACTCTTCTTTCCCACCACCTCAACCTGATGAAACAGAGCGGCGAACTCGTAATGTCGAACAACAATTACATGAAACCCGACCCCAATACCCCACCAAAGCGTGGACGTGGACGTCCACTGAAACCTAAGTCCCCTCTTTCGCCCGATATCGTCGTGTCACCGCCTGGGCCACGTGGTCGTCAAGGATTTATCAGCTCCCCCTAAGCCGAAACCCCCATCAGCACTGGAAGGCCACATGGACATCCACCTAAGAAAACTAAGACTACCGCAACTGTCACTATTCCTCCCCACCACCGGGTGTTAAGCATTTTCGAAACCCTATTATTTAATAGGTTTTATAAAAAATTATGTAAGCCTAATTACAAATGAGAGCTTGACTCAGTGGTGTTTCTTGTTTTTCCTCCTACAAGGGTTCAAATCCTCCCCCTCATTTTGTTGAAAGTTGTTTTTACTTGATGGTGTCACCATCTGGATGAAAAATATTATACTAAATAAATAAATATTATTAAAAAGTGCTACAATTAAAATGATGACATGTGTCCTCATATGATTAAAGAATTAAATTTATTGAATTAAATTAGGATTAAATTGATAAAATTTATAAATATTGATGATCAAATGTGTAATTGTACCACCAATTTTACTAATTACCATGTCATCACTTCCGTTAACCGTTAACGGCTAGCGGCTTAATTGAATACATTTAAATAATTGGATGACTTGATTGATAAGAATTTAAAAATAGTGGTCAAAACGAAAAGGAGCTATAGTTGGGTGGTCTGTGGTATAGTTTACCCATTTATAGCAAGGCCTTTTGTTCTCATTCCTTTCGGGGAAAAAATACAAATTTTCTTTCTTTTCCCTATTCTTAGGTCACAGGTTTTTCTTCAATACACTTGTTTATCCCCCCTTTTTTTTAGAAAAATAATATTAATTAGATATTATCGTCTTTATTTGTGTTTATGAATGTAAAAATTTACGGGTTAATATCGAAGAGCCGTCAATTTTTATAGTTGCAATACATAAATTAAAAAATAAACTTATATGATAGAAAATACATAGTATAAAATATTATTTTAAACTTACTGTTTATGAAACATGGTTGATTTATTAACAGAGTTGGTTAAAGTGGTAAGTAAATTAATATCATTTAAGTATTGAGTTTGAGTCTTTATATATGTAAAAATATTCACTCATCAAAACTAGATGTTTAATCTGAATTGATTTGAATTAATCAAAGCGAATATTTGAGAACGAAAAAACATGGTTGATTTATTTCACTGGGATTGCATTTATATCGGAGCATAGTAGGGTTCCACTTCACCTTTTGTGACAGAAATGAGTGAATCTGTTAACGGAAAAAATATTATGTATGATATTGAGAATTTTTAAATATTATGTATGAAATTAAGAATTTAGTATAATTCATGTATAAATGGAATATTTATCCCTTCTTCAAAACACTTGTTTATCGATTTTTTTTCTGTTTTGAGAAAAATAATGTTAATTAGATTTTATCATCTTTATTTGTTTTTATGAATGTAAAAATTTACCGGTTAATATTGAAAAGCCGTCAATTTTTATAGTTACAATGCATCAATTAAAAAATAAATTTATATGGTAGAAAATACATCAGTATAAAATATTAGTTTAAACTTACTGTATATGAAACATGGTTGATTTATCAACTGTTGGTTCAAATGGTAAAAAACTTAATAACGTTTAAGTAGGCCTCAAGTTCGATTCTTTTTTTATGTAAAATAGTTTGGTTGGAAGACTCACTCATCAAAACTAAATGTATAACCTGAGTTGATCTGAATTAATCAAACTGAAGACTTGAGAACCAAAAAAAAAGTGTTATTAAATTAAAAACCCCATTAATTATTATTTTTGAATAATAACCCCTTAATATATTTGTTAGAAAAATAACTCCCTACTCACGTCCTACTCGGCACGTGAACATATCTCACGTTTCACAGAACGCGATGTACCAAACACTTTTATGATTATCTAATTTAATATGGTTATTTAATACCTCGCGTTTCTCAGAACGCGATGTCCACGAGATATTGGAAAATTATTGTTCACAGAAGTTTCGAGATTTAAAATTTGAAAAGATTCTCTTACCTCACGTTTCATAGAACACGAGGTATCATTAACTTCGCTTCAGGGGCAGTGCGAGGACCACTATAAAAAAAAAACTCTCTCTAATATTATTATGGTAAGATTACTGAGGGCTGGTCTTCAGTATGTATGCACCTATTGACGAGATAATCTGGCAGTAATTTTTATTTATTAATTTGTTTTAAAATTTTAATTATTTTGAATAATTTATTTATTTCTTTAATAATTTTGTTCGATTTATTTATTTTGAATTATTTTTCATTTATTTCTAATTTATGCTTTTATTTATTTATTTAGTTATTTTGAATGTATTTGTTTGTTTGTTTCAAAATTATTTATTTATTTGAAGAGATATGAACGTTTGTCAAAGTGTTTTATCAACCGTTTCCTGACCCGTGATGACGATATTATTTCATACTTGCACGAAGCAGATTTTGGTTACGTTAGCACTGTAACGGAAGGCACGAAGTTGCACCCTCCATTAATAAACGCGTTGCTTGAACGGTGGAGACCGGAGACGTACACGTTTTATCTTCCTTTTGGGGAGGCAACTATTACCCTTGAAGATGTCGCATACCATCTTGGGCTTCTTGTTGATGGAAATCCTATTACCGATATGGTTCATAGGGACTGACTAAGCTTGTGTGAGGAGCTCCTCGGTCTTACTCTGACAGAAGAAGATTTGGATAGAAGGAAGATCTACATTACAATTTTGGACGACAATTTTACACAGCCCCGTTGATGCTGTTGCAAAAATTAAACAATTAATCTTTTAAATATGTTTAAATAATTTAATTTATTTATTTATAATATTTAAATTTTGTTTTAGTTTGTGTTATTATAATTTTTTGACGATAAATTTTTAATATATTCACACCATTTTTATTTTATAGCAATAAAATCGTGCTCATATTTTAAAAGTTATTGGGGGATCTTGATATTTGATAAATCCCGAAACAAAGTGCATCTGATGTGGTTGCATAATCTACGTGATTTTTGGGCCACTAAAAATCAGAGTTGGGGATCGACAATGTTGGTCTTTTTGTTCTGAGAGCCATATAAAGTTGTTCATCTGAACAAACAAGCAAGTGGTGGCTGTTTGATGTTGTTACAATCGTAGGCTTGGTTTTAAATTCATTTTTAGCGCCGATTCTTACACAACCGACCTATTATAATTTCCACTGCTTCGGAGGTAATTACAAATAACCTAAGTTTATATATTTATCATATAATTTTTTTAGTTTTACAAATAATTATATTTTATTATATGAATAATAGATGGACCATTGCACTTAGTCACTCCCACCTACCACAAAGTCTGTGTGATTTTAGATTGTCAATCGATAAGATAACAAACGAGGTAATCAATTTTATAATTTTAATTTGTAAATTAAATATCAATTTTTTATTCTAGTTTTTGTATCATATTTTAAAAATATTTACGTAGTTCGTGTGGACGTCGTATGTTGACAGTGCTATTAGAGTGTTTACTCTGGATGAGATACATCAAGGTTCGTACCTTTAGATGTCGATGGTCCCGTTGATACTCTATGAGATCGTCGAGTTGCTTCATGTTGATATCGTGTTGCGGTAATTTGGCAATGTCCAAATGATTTCGTCACCACCAAGTACCTTGGACGATGCCTTACATTGTCTAACGTGATAGGGGAAGATAAATATTAATTAGAAGGTGTATCATGATGATTGGGCGAGGTAGTGGATGTCGAGGTTCGTTACGTAGCCCATTTATAAACCCATCTTGGCCTATGATGTTTCAGATGATTACATGTTGTGGTACGAGCAAAATGAGATGTCGCATATTTTGACCGAGGAGGAGCGAGCACGAGAAGTTTATAGGCCTCCCAAAACCGTTTGCCCATACAACATCCCTCGTTGAAACATGGTGCAAATCGGGGTAGAAAAAAACACACTCAAGCCTTATCATCAGAAATGACACAAACACTTATAGAGTATTAGATACCGCTGATGACACCTACATTCACCCACTCGACTCTGTAGGCATTTCAACATACGGTGACTCTGTCATCATTTCAACATATGGTACCACCGACGTATTTCGTTCATATCCAACGGTCGTTGTCAATTCTCATTGACCTCATGCACTAGCTGAACCATATTATCCGTCACCTCCGTGTGCATCTGTTCAAACATTGGTAACAGACTTTGGATCCAACGGTATTAAACAGACTCCACCGCAAAGCATGTTCTACATTAGTCTTAGTCCTAGTGGAAGTGGTGGTATTGGCAATGTAGATGAGGGTGATGGTGGTTGTGGTGGCGGTGGCAGCAATGATCAGAGTGATGATGATGCCCCCAAATAGAGATTCATTTGTAGAAATCATCGTCAGACTCGTTGTCCACCATAGTGCGGTGCATGTGGACTTATGCATCATCAATTGTTTAAATTTGTATTTTTTATGTTAATCAAGCTGCATTTTCTTTTTTAGTTAATCGAACTTTGTTTTATTTTTTGTTTAAAAAATAGTATTCGAATATAATGTTCTTATTTTTTAGTTGTTCAATTTAGGGTTTAAACAACTTGGGAATCATCATACTCATACAAAATTTATTTTAATACATATTTAAAAACATAATATAAAATAAACTACACGTTTAAAACTCTCTCTCCCGACGTTCATGGGAAATACGTAGCAAAACTCGTTCTTTTTCCTCATAGTATTGTGATAACCGAGTTACTCATTCATTGCTTATTAAACATGATTTTTCCTTAAACGTTACAGTCAACTCGATGTTCCTACCACTAATATGTGTGTATTCGATAAGGTCGCTTGTATTCGATAAGGTCAACATGTAATGTGCTTCAGTACTAGTATTTCCCATGGGAACTTTAGCTTGCAACGAAAACACATGTCGTGTTGTAGATTTTTTAAGCTCCGTTTATATCAAATTGTGCAACTCATCTTTCTTAATCTTGGCATTGAAGGAAGTGTAGAAATAAGTTCCAGAATAGAACACAGTTGCAGAAAATCTCGCCATTAATATTTGTTTTACTAAGGTATTTCATACAAAATGGACATCAATCTTGATTTTATAGACTTATTTTCTCTCTCATTTTAAACCGAGACTTACCATGTCAAATCAAATGTTGTTTCCACGTCAAGAATCTTGAAAGAACTTGTGTTTTGCATAGCGCAACTTTCCTGACACGTAAGAAATCTATGAGAAATTCGTGTTTTGCACAGCGCGAGATTATTGACTATAAATATCCCCTCCTTCTGCTGATATTGTAAATTTTAACATGGTCTATACTTATAGGAGGTTTTTCTTCTTGTGGCACAATTTGGCACTAAACTTATGTCAATATTAGTGCTATAAGTTATGCCACCCGAAGAGAATGCCTTTTATAAAAGATATGACCTTCTCGACAAAATGTTTGTTTCGTAAATTACTCCTTTTTCGTCCAAACCAACAATGTTTATAAAAGACATTCTCTTCGGTTGGCCTTCTCTGCAACTGTTCTTTTATACAATATATTTTTAAAGTTGATTAAACATGAGTAACCCGACATTCATGGGAAACTCTACGAAGGCATCATCTTCTGGTGGCATCATCTTCTATTTTTCTCGCTTGAGATGTTGATTTGACAAATGACACACCGCCACTATTCTTATCACTCGGGAAATTAATCATTTCTAACAATGCATTCTCTTCTTACGGCACCATCTACTTAAGGCATCAAACCCACAGATGGCACACCTCCACTCATTCCCTTAAACTTATCATGTTTTTTCATTGTACTACTTTTGTTTCGAATAATTTTCAACACGATTATCACACTGCTTAAAATGTATTGTATGTACCGATATTAGCCATGTCTATCGAGCCATTTTAGCTTGTTCTGTATGCACAAAACCAAATATTGGATCCATTTTGAATGCGATTTTGTATTTTCTTATTCTTGCACAAAACAATCTTTGGTACCATTTTCAATGCGGTTTTTAACCCGCCTATAATATCTCACATGTCTTTATATTATCCTCAACTGAAAGATAAAATTCAATACTATGTGAAGAATCTTATAAGTTACAAAAATTTCAATAATAAATACTCGAACATGCCTATAAGCACATGTGGTATGCTGGAAAAACAACATACCTCACTTCTTGGAATACGAGAGGTACATTGAATACTTTTCACAATAAATTTCTCGGGACGATTCAATATCTGGTGGACCTCGTGCTCTAAAAAACGTGAGGTATTAAATAACCATATTAAATTGGATAATTTGAAAAGTACTTGGTACTGTAAGACATATTCACGTGTTGGGTAGTTTTACAAGTGCACAAAGTGGTTATTTTTCTAATAAATCTAAGGGGTTATTATTAAAAAATAATTAATGAGTTTTTTAATATAATAACTCAAAAAAAACATGGTTGATATTATTTTGGCATTTTTCTCGAAAAATCACCGGTGACCGTTATATTTACCGATCTAACACCGTTCAGATTATATTTCCCGATCTAACACCCGTAGCAGTAAAGCACGCTCCCTGCCCTGCGTTATATGCTGATTTGGCGCCACGTGGGGTATAGTGCCCCCCTGTACTACGCTATACGCTGACATGGCATACACGTGGGTATAACGCGGCCCCTGATCCACGCTATACGCCACGTAGGGGTATAGCGCTGCCCCTGCTCAGCGCTATACCTGGGTATTAATTATATTTAGCGCGGACCCTGGTCCGCGCTATACCTTTATCTGAATAATTACATATAGCGCGGTGCAGGTACCGCGCCTTATATGGTTATAAATACCATTCGCTCCCCGTTAAGTTTCTCATATCTCCTCACATCTCTCTCCTCTAACTTATAAATTAATACAACAATTCCGTCAATGAGTAATAATTCTGATAATTTTCTCATATTTGATTTAGAAGTTCGTGCGATTTTTCGTTATAAATTTTGTTATAAATTTTTTTTATTATACTTATTGTTTATTATGATTATTTGAAAAAAATATTATACTAATTATTTTCAATTAATTTTTGTGTTTGTAAAATTGAAAAACAGGAGCATACGTCAAAATAGTTTTGCGGTACAGGTAATAATATAAAATTATATTATTTAAATTATTTACGTTGATGTGTAAAAAATTTATTGTGTTATATTTTCGTTCATATATAATTTATTTAATCAGGTTTGTTTCAGTTTTTTTTTTTGCAGATATAATATTGTCACACTTTTAAACTCAAAGAATGGCGCGACTTTCAGCTATTGTTTATTATGATGGTGAAATTCGAGAAGATGAAACCGGCGTTGGTTTCGTATCAAATGAGCATGTTAAAATATCATTCAAGAGAAACATAACTCTTGAGGAGCTGATAACGAAGATTTCGAGGAAGATTCATGTTGGAAGTAGTAGAAGAATGTCGTCGTTGCAGTACAAATTTCTAACATCATTGTTGCCATTAACTTATACAGCGTTTGAACTTTTGAATAATGATGATGTTCAAATGATGGTTGAAGCTCAAAGTAATTATTCAGACGCCGCTATTGAGATGTATGCATATTTTGTTCAAGTACGTGCTGTTCGGGGTCAATCTTTAAGCTCCCACTATGGGCTGGCTGAACAAGTTGATCAAGTTGATAGCCCGACTACAGTAATGTGTAATGATTTTAATGCCATAATGGGGAGACATTCATCCGCAACTCCTTACAATATGTACCAAGGTGGGTCTACGAATAATCCGTATGGCAACACCGCGTCCAGTTCAAGGGGAAGGCATTCATCTGTAAATTTCTTTGACCATATGGAGATGCCATCGACGCAACCATCTGTGCAGTTTCCATTTAACACGATGGCTTCAAGCTCCAGGGGGAGGCATTCGACTGCGAGCTTTTTCGATCTCAATGTCGATATGCCTTCCAGTTCAAGGGGAATGCGTGCAAGTAATAGGTTCTTCGACCTAAATGTGGAGAGCATAGAGGAACCATCATCCCCACCAGAAGAACCGCTTCGTGAGCCTGGTACGGATGGTGCTGAGACTGGACTATTCATTCACCCAGAATCACCGCAATTCAACTCCGATGATGATAAAGTTCTAGGAAATGTGGCACAAACTGACCCTCATGCACACATGTATTAAGCTGATTATGGTGCAACGTACGGGCCAGAATTTACGGATATGCCTCATCTCAGTGACTATGGATATTACTCATCAATAAATAATGGTGAGTTATATTTAGGCATGGAGTTTTCAAGCAAAGAAGAAGCGGTGATGGCTATAAAAAATTACAATATCCGTAATTTTGTTCAGTCCAGAGTCAATCAATCGATGACCGAAAAACATTTATACTATTGTGCCCGACGCGAAAACGGATGCAATTGGATGGTTCGCGTATCAAAAATGAAGAGGAAAAATAACATATGGGAACTAATAGTATACAACGGTCCTCACACATGTTGTGGTGGAGGGGTTCCCAACTTGGACTCTGAAATGATATGCCAAGCCATCATGCCCATGGTAAAAACAAGCTCTCATATAGCTGTTGCAGTGTTGATTTCAGCTATACAATCGCAGTATGGGTACACTGTCTCCTATAAAAAAGCTTGGTTGGCAAAACAAAATGCCATTGTAAAACTTCATGGCGAATGGGATGCATCTTATAACGAACTTCTAGGTTGGTTAGGCTGGTGCGGACGTTGAATCCTGGGATAATTGTGGACTTCAAAACCTCCTATGCATACCATAATGATCGAGTTCTTCGCAATCGAAGCCAATTCTACCGGGTTTTTTGGAGTTACCCACAGTGCGTTAATGCTGCCAAATACTGCAAGCCTATGGTCCAGATCGACGGGACTTTCTTGTATGGAAAATACAAGCAAGTTTTATTATTGGGTCCAATGTGGCAACCACCATTTGTCCAACATAGGTATTGTCCCTGACACATTGCTGTGAACTATCATGGAAGGTACAAGAAGAATGATGAGCGTCAATTAACTGTGCGCATGGGTAAGTGAAACTGATGTAGTTTGTTTTCTTTCAATCGTTTTAATTTTGCAAAGAAAGCAAGTTAGTAAGTTATACATTTTTTGATCAGGTTACGAACTACTTCCTCGAACTTTTGAATCAATGCTTCAAGATTTGCGGGTGAAGAATGAGGAAGGATACGATTACATCAGCCTCATCGATAAAGAAATGTGGACGAACACATATGATGGTGGCTATCGATATGGACACATGACGACCAACTTGATAGAGGCAATCAATTCAACTTTAAAGGGTGCACGTCACTTACCAGTAGCGGCTTTGGTAAAGAGTACATATTTTTGTTTGGGGGCACTTTTTGCGAAGCTCGAGGGACAAGCTCAAACCTGGATGCAAGGCGGTCATGTCTATCACCCTAGATTAGTTGCAGATCTACAGAAAAAAAATTGCTGCATCAAATGGAATGTCTGTAACAAGCTTCTCTAGAAGGCATGAAATGTTTCGTGTCACAGAGTTGCCGCAACCTCATCAAGGGATTGAAGCTGTGTCGTTAAGAGTAAATCTAAGGGACAGAACGTACGACTGCGGGTTTTTTCAAGCTCTGAATTAACCATGCTCTCATGTGATATCATCTTGCTCGCATACACGTCAAGACTATAACCATTTTATGGATCCCGTATACCTACTATCTGAAGTTTTTAAGGTATACGAATTTGAGTTTCCCCCCATAGGTAATGATAAAGACCCTGATGAGGTTCAAGATTGGCTTCCGATTGTACCAAATCTGAGTTTATTGAGGGAGTGTGGTCGTCCAAAATTCAATCGAATTCATTGCGATATAGATATTCGAGAAAGATCTAGACAAGACAGAAGATGTGGCCATTGTAGAAACCCAGGACACACTAGAAAAACATGTCCACTTTTGTTGCCATCAAGTAACAATTGATGAGGAAATGATGTATTTGTTTATTAAATTATAATTCTTGTACTTTGATTTGCATTTACTTCAAGTTAATATCATTCGATAATCGTTGATGAAGATTAAAAAAACGAACACAATCATTAAATTTTATCAACCTAATAACAATTTGGTATTTGAATATAATTTTAAATACGACAAACTTACAATAAGAATTAAATGGTAAATGATAACCAAATTACAATAACTGATATTAAATGGTTATAAACAAAATTAATTGAAATACATTAAAAAAAGTCCAACAAATTTAGCAAAATAAAGTAAATACAAATATAAAAAAAATCTATCGATGCTTGCGACGCGAATGTGTTCTGCAGGGCGGTGGCTGTCGGTCTCAAGGAGGATTTCTTCGTATCACTGGTTTTGACTCCTCGCTGTCGTCATCGTTGTCGTCGTCGTCCTGAGCAGGTACATTAGGTTGATGATGAGTTGATGACGATGAAGTACCTCCATAGAATATGGAGCTGGAGGTGTATGACTGACTATCCCACCGGCCTGCGAAAACTGGGAAAACTCATAAATCCCAGACATCGCTGAGTGTGAAAACTGTACAGGAGGTGTCTGTGGGGTGATGAGGTTGAACCCGCCAGATATTTAACATATGAACCCCAAGTCAGATCTGCAAACATAGACCCATAATAGCCTCCAGGAGGGGTCATCTGTGATGGTTGTGGTGGCGGGGTCATAAAACCAGGTGAAAGTGGCGGCGGCGACATCTAGTAATAGAAAGGCGGTGGCATCATATATGGTTGCGGCATCATAAATGGCTGTGGTGGCTGCTGTGAAGGTCCTGCTGGTGCAGCTGAGGATGAACCGGAAGCACCTGCTCTCCGTCCACGAGTCGGGGGACGATGGTGCTGTGTCGGTGAACGTTTCTGTCGACGTCGCGGAAAGGTCTGCCCTCGTACATCCTCGGGAAGCAGAAACGGTTTCCCGTTACTGTTGAACCACTCATAATAACCGTCAGCAAACATCAAGATGTCATAAAAAATGAGTTCTCTACGGGGAAGGCGCCGATGTCGATCATCCCACAACACGACCCACTCATGATGCCTCACCAGCCAATCTGTATCTGTCTTACCGCGTCTATCTAAGCTATGCAAATCGTCCATATTGCAAGGTGCTTCCGGAATTGGTTGAAAACAACCAAACTGCAGGAGCACGCGATCAGTAGAGTGCCACTCGACGGTCGCATAACATATCTGAGGGACCATCGCCATCCAAACATCTGATGAGCCCCTCAACTCAGGTGGGATCACCGCCCTCACATCATCAGTACAATATGATACCCATTCAAACTAAAACAAATATTATATAATTTTTATCAAAATAATAATCTAATTATATAACTATAATCTAAAATCAATTTTTAAACATTAAAATTCATACCTGTGTGCCAGCCTTCTGATCGATTAGTACCCTAATTTTTTCTAAATCATCAGGTAGCTCCTGATAATTTTTCCTATCAGTAGACCACCTATTCAAGGAAAAAAATTATTATACGCTGTATAAAATTATTAATATACAAAATCAGTTTTATAATTACCTCAGAAGTAGTGGAAATACGAATGGGTTCTTCACAACGGGACATAAAAAGGGCAATCGATACCATGCCCAAGACTACAGCAGCATAAGACATCCGCCGATAGCATTACGCCTGTAGTCAGTGGCTCCACCCATCTCCCTGTACAGCAAAGCCAAAACTACCGAGCCCCAACTGAATGATCCGGCCAGACGAAAGTCGCTAAGATATCGCAACCACATGCAATGAACTAGGTTGCGCGATTTGTCCGGCATCAGCAACCCTCCTATCAACTACAGTATGCATGCTCGTGCATACATCTTAACTTCATCCTCAGAGGCGTCTACGCTCAACTCCCGAAAATTGGCATCTAACCAATATAATGGTATCCTACCTCCGATAAAATTTTTCGGGACACGTCCTAGATTATCCCGGCACAAAGTAGTCCAGAAACCCTACGAGATCCCAGATATCGTATATCCATCCACCGAAAGCCCTAGGTGCATAACAACATCCTCAAGTGTTATCGTGCACTCTCCGCACGTAAGATGAAATATGTGGATCTCCGGCCTCCACTGCTCTACTAAGGCAGAAATAAGGTATGGTTCTATCTTACAGTGACCCTTATATCTACCTACGTAACCAAATCCAACCTCTACTAAATACAACAAGACACGACTAGGTATCACTAACTTAAGATTCCTAATAAAATGATCTAATACACGGTCCTTCTCCTAAAATTAAATAATTACATAAATTAATTCTTAATCTAATAATCATGTATTAAATAAATCAACAAATTATTACAAATAATTTAAATTAAATTAAAAAGTTAAAATATTATCGTATCAGCAAAGTGTCGATATATATGATTTTCATCCAAGCGAAGTAGACCGCCTTCCATTATATATATGTAAAAAAATTGTATTAGTAAAATATTAAATAAAGTAAAATGCTTAAATAAATTAAATACATAATATTAAAAATATTATAAAATATACCTTAAATAGAGAGAGTATTTGAGAGAATTTGAGAGAATATGGTATGATGAAAGTAATAGAGGATGGAAGTATTTATAAGGAGGATTTGGGAGGGGGTAATTAAATGTATAGCGCGCCTCCTGTACCACGTTATACCGTACGTGTCAGATAAACATATATAGCGCGGATCAGGGGCTGCGCTATACCACGTGTAAGTCATGTCAGCGTATAATACAGTACAGGGGGCGCGTTATACCCCACGTGACGCCAAATCAACATATAACACGAGATAGAGAGCGCGCTTTACTACTACGGATGTTAAATCAAAAAATATAATCTAACTGATATTATATCAATAAATATATCGATCACCGATAATTTTTCAAAAAAAAAAACCTATTATTTCTCGGATTGCATTTATATCGGAGGATATAAGGAAGAATAGAGACTGAAAGATGGGAGTGGAGTGTGACTAGACAATTGAGTTGGCCTAGGCTATTGGCATTTGCTAGAGAAACCGTCCCCCACCGCCTCCCCCTTATTCAACATGTGTCCGTCATCTACGCTGCTCTCTTAGGTTTTCTATGCCCATGATTCAAACTTGCTTATACTGTACTCAACTCATCATCCCAAGTCAACAAAGATTAATATAGAAGTAAGTATTATACTCAAAAATAAATTTTGCTTCTAAAGATTTTTTTATTAAAAATAAGTATCTAATATTTTTTTATTATATTTTTAGATATTTATCGTTAAAAAAATATTAAATGATATATGTCACATTTATAATGTTTTTATATATTTTTAAATACAAACATAATGTGTGTCCTTAATAATTTTTAACGATAAATATCTAAAAATATAAGATAGAAAACATTAGATATTTATTTATAAAATAAAATTTAATATAAAAAATTTAATTTTAAATATAATTTAAACACTTATTTTTTACATTAAGCAAATTAACAAAAGAATTCCTACTTTATAATTTTGTAAATATGCACCGGAGGCAAATTTCTTAGATAATAACGAGGAAAAGAATAAGGGCTTAAATGGTGTGATGGAATTTTTTTTAAAATAGTTGTGTTATGGAAATATTAAAAGAGAAAATAACTTGAGTGATCGAAAATATCTTATAATATATGATTTTAACCAAATTTTTTTGGATTTGCAAAAATAACCAACGAATTCGCAACTCAATTTCGAATTCGCAATACGAAAGCGAATTTCACAAAACAGTTTCCGAATTCGCAACTCGAATTTGGAATTCGCAACTCGAATTTGGATTTCGCAACACAGAAGTAGAATTCGCAACTTGAATTTGACATTTTCGCAACACGAATTTCTGTTTCGCAACTCAATTTTTAAATTCGCAACACGAGTTTCGTTTTCGCAACTCGATTTTCTAATTAGTAACGTGAATTTAAATTTCGCAACTCAGCTTTTAATTTCGCAACACAAATGTTTTGGGTATATAAAGTACGCAGCAGCAACAACTCATAACTTAAACCCCTAAATCACAACTCAGTCCATCTCCATCTCTCACTCTCTCCGACGACATCTGTCCCTATCTCCAACGACATTCGTCCCTATCTCTAATATTTTCAACATAATTTTATTTATATATAATTTTTCAGTGATTTCTCTCCCAAATTATTAAGTATCAATTTAATAAAGGTATGTTTTTCTCTAAGTTAGTGATGATATCAGTTTATAGCTCGTTTGTTTAGTAAATTACTTTATTTACAATTTGTATAATGAAATCATCTAATGTTGATCACGTTTGGATAGATTTGTGTTATGGAGGGTCATGGGAGAATGTTAATGGTGTTTTACAATAAATGCCTTTACCTATGAATCTTCAACTAAAACTGTCATTAAATAAGTTAACTTATGAAAATCTAATGTTACGTGTTTCAAAGAAATTGAGTTTAGAGCCTCTAAGTGGATTTAGGCTATCTTATCAGAGAAAGGGTAAAGTTTATTTGTTAACCAACAATGAAGATGTTGATCAATTCATTGCTTACATTAGTGTTTCGCAAGATGATGTTACATTGTATGTTGTTGAACCTAGAAGTAGTGAAGTTGGGTCAGTAACAGATAATAATCAACTAAGTTCTTCAGCCCCAGTTTATAGTGCTCACAATGTACAACGTTGTTATCAACCTCAAAATTTCATGGTTCCACCACAATTTCATCACCAAGAAACTTTTGTTTCACCACATTTCCAATACTAAACACAATATCAAACACAATCTCAAAATCCAAAACTTTTCCCTAATCCAAATCCCAATCAATTTACAGAACCAAATTCGGGTTTTCGTATTGACCAGTTAGATGATGATGAGCCAACAGATAAAAATGTGAGTACTAATATGTATTCGAAATTTGATTTTGGTAAATACCCAGACTTTGATCTTGGTCAATACTCGGATTTTGATGATGTTTCAGATTAGATTTGGGGTAAAAGTAAAGAAGAAGAAACATACATTGCTTATTACAATAATGATTTTGATATTGGTCAATATTCGGATTTTGATGATGATTCAGATCATATTTGGGGTAAAAGTCAAGAAGAAGATGAAATAGCCGCTGCCGAGGAAGATGTTGTTGATGATAATGAGGAGGAAGTTACGGCTGTGAAATAACATATTGAACATCTATTCTGTAATTCATATAACCCTAAAAAAGAAAAAGAAGAAGAAGTCTCCGAAGAAAATAAAAAGAAAATTCATGGAAATATAAAGGTTGTTAAGAAAGAGCCACGGGAGTATAACTAGAATATGTCAGAATTACTTCCGATACCAGAAGAATAGTTGATAAAGATATCAGTTGATTGTTACACAAAAGTTATTCGTATCAAGAAAGATGATTTTTTTGATACAAAGGAAGACTTGAAGATAGCTTTGTATACGAAATGTGTGGAAGATGGCTATCAACTAAAAGTTAACAAATCAAGCAAAGATCATTTCGAAACAAAGTGTAGGGTTGACAAAAACTGTACGTGGAGTATGATTACAAAGAGGATAAAAGATTGTGAAATGTTTCAAGTTAGGACTTTTATTGATAAACATACATATTCAAGAACCCAAGTTTTTCCTCACCATAGACATGCAAACAAAAAGGTGTTGGGTGGTTTTCTGGATGAGTTGATGTTTTTGAATGGCAGGGTATATCGGGGTCATAAAATTATGACTGACATGAATGCTCGGTTCAATATTAGTATCTCATATTTTCAAGCTTGGAGAGCCAAATGTTATGCCTTGGAATAGTTGAGAGGGTCGCCAGAAGCATCGTTTGCCCAACTGTCGGCTTATTGTCACAATTTAAAAAATCATGGGTCGGTAACTCATATCAAAATAGATAGAGATGGACATTTTGAGTTCTTGTTTATCGCCATTGGTGATGCGGTTAGTAAATCAATATAATTTTGTTGACTCATTTTTTGTAGTTACATGCATTTCACATTTAAATGATTATATTTTTTTGTATATTATTTTGTAGATTTGTTCGTTTGTTACTTGCATACGTCCATTTATTATAGTTGACGGAGCACATTTGAAAGGTCGATACCTTGGAACAAACTTATTAGCAGTAGTCATGGATGCTAACAATGGGATACTGCCAATAGCTTACGGGGTTGGCAAATCTGAAACCTCTGATTCATGGACATGGTTTATGGGGCATCTTAGGGATTATATAGGTCCTATTAGCAGTCTGAAAATCATATCCGATAGGGCAAACTCAATTGATAACGCTATTAGGAGGTGTTTCCCAGATGCTTTTCATGGACTTTGTGGTGTTCATTTGTACAAAAAATCTAAAATCAAGGTCTGCTGGTATAAAAAATCACAAATGAAACCATATCTCCTCATCGCCACGTGGTATCCCCTCGGGTAGATCGTTAGTCATGGTCTGTAGAAACAAATGAGTCAACTAAGCATCTCCACTTGGATGTTGTACTTTCAACCATGGCCCGAAACAAGTATTCTCAAACAAATTTCTTTGAAAATGTGTAAGTGTCGACACAATTGTAGTGACTAAGTTTAATTTATTCATTAAAGTTAATGCAGCCGAAAAAATTTCCTAACAAAAACAACAAAAATACTAAGTTAGATATATTAATAATATACCAAAAACTACAAATTATACACAATAATCATTTTTTGTTTTATTGTGCACATAACAAATTTTCTCTAAAGTAAGTTTGTCTCTTCCTTTTCCCTAATTATTCAAAACAATGAATCATAGTATAAACATCTAGCATGCTGGGTATATCAAACAATTGATGTTGAGCGAGCCTTAAATTATTAGAGAATTAAGAAAGAATACTTCTATACCTCTACATGACTAGAACAATTTTACAGCTTGTATGCTATCTTTCTAGTAATCTTTTATTTACAATTCAATTTATCATTTATGATGGAAAAATTATGCCTGTAGGTTACTGCTGTTGGGCATGCATCCATTTTGGCTGCCATTCAAAGATATGTGCCAATAAGATATATATATACCCTAAAAATTCAAGTGGTATATATATTACTAAGTAAATATTCGAATTTAAATTAATACATCAAAATAAGTAATTTTAAATATATTAATTCACAATAGAAATACAAAATGAAAATAACGATTTTTCTTATGAGTAAGAAATATTATCGACGTTGGAATACGTCTCTTTGACAACACACCATATTTCATGTGTTGTGTTATAGAAAAAGAAGTTTTCTCCAATCCACACTAATAAATCTAAAAGCATCCGTGATGGTTAACATATATATCATGTTTTCCCAATCCATCATCTACAATAGCCGACTTTCCAGCAGACGCATTATCAAGTAAGATAAAGACAAGCCGTAAACCAATTTAAAGCATCCTTCTATTTACATGTTAAAAGGCACTAATAAATCTAAAAGCATCCTTTATGGTTAACATATATATCATGTTTTCCCAATCCATCATCATTGAAAGTTTAGGTATTTAAACAATCAAAATTGATAATTTAGGTACTAAATGCATAGTTTATCCTATTTTTTTTCTTAAGGTGTCGTGTTATGGTTTAGAGTTTCTTATTCTTAAAACCATTTTGTTGATGAACTATGTTTCAGCTTAACCATGGATTGAAGTGGAACTATAAAGCCACTATGCTTAGGTGGATCGTGGATACAATTCTTTCATAGTTTACTAAGTGTAACTCAATGCTAAAAAATAAGGTGTCATTCTGATTTTGTATAGCTCTATTATTTCTTGATTTCAAGTTCTAGTTACTCTTGCACCTTCTGCAGTCTTCTTGTATCTTAAATTATGAACAACAATGGCATTTTCACCCTTTTATATACTAATAATAATACAAAAATTTCAAAATAAAAATTAAGAAAACTAACACTCGGTGGTTGATTTTCCATTTGTGGTCGTGAATGGTTGTGAGCAGGCGTGTGGTTGTGTTTGCGGTCGTGGATAGGGTGGTTGGTGGTGGTTACGGCTGGTGGGGGTTAAATTTTCTAAGAGGGCCGAGGGTGGCTGTGAGAGATGGAGATGGAGTGGGGTCGCCGGAGATGGGGACGGATATCGCCGGAGATGGGGACGGATGTCGCCGGAGAGAGTAAGTGATGGAGATGGATTGAGTTGTGATTTAGGGGTTTAGGTTATGAGTTGTGATTTAGGGGATATACCCAAAATATATGTGTTGCGAAATTAAAAGCTGAGTCGCGAAATTTAAATTCGCGTTGCGAATTAGAAAATCGAGTTGCGAAAACGAAACTCGTGTTGCAAATTTAAAAATCAAGTTGCGAAACAGAAATTCGTGTTGCGAAAATGTTAAATTCGAGTTGCGAATTCTACTTCTGTGTTACGAATTCCAAATTCGAGTTGCGAATTCGGAAACTGTGTTGCGAAATTGGCTTTCGTGTTGCGAATTCGAAATTGAGTTGCGAATTCATTGGTTATTTTTGCAAATCCAAAAAAAATTGATTGAAATCGTATATTATAAGGCATTTTCGGTCACTCAAGTTATTTTATCATATTAAAAAGATGTGGAGAGTATTTAATGTTTTAACTTTTAATGTTTCATTTTAAGATAAAATGATTTTTAACATATAATTGAATAATTACTTTAGATATTACTCTATTTTTGTTTTATTTTGAGATAAAAGACTTTTATTTTAGAGTATTAATAGTTTGTTAATTAATAATTTTTATTTATTAAGAGATCTTTTTGTTTTACAATAAAGCGTTGGGATCACAATATTCAAAAAGATGAGATTAAAGCGATTATATAATCAATTATTAATGATATTTTTTGTTATTATGTATATTATAAATTGCACACTGTTGGTTTTTACTTAAGATATTTTAATTATTATATCCAGATATAGAGTGGACGCTTGCATATTGTCATAACCATTTTTTTTTAAAACAATTAAATATTATTTTTAAAAACAATTATGACTTTAATTTGGAAAAATGGGTGATTTTGCATTGATTTGAATAAAATTAAAAAGAGTCGCCATCAACCTTTGGGTTAGGTAGGTCGAATACCTAAAAACGTCTTTTAAAACAATTTTAAGAAAAATCATTTTTTAAGACAAGATTCGGTCTGCGTTACCAAAGATTCATTTAAATGGATTCGGGAGTCGATTACGTGCGGGGAAGGGTAAGCACCCCACAACGCCCAAAAACTGGTACTGTGTCGCTTACATGTTGTCGTAAAATGGTGGAAACTATAAATCGAATATAAAGTTAAATTACGATCCATTTATTGAAATTTAATTAGTTTACTTCGAGTTAACTATTTAAAGAAAATCCTTTAACTCGATAAGAAATCTTGAAATTTGCAATCCTCCGTCGGGAAAGCTATTTCAACTATTTCTCTTTTGTAAAAGAATATTCTACCATTGATTATGTAAAAAAAAAATTGCGAATCAAATATAACTAAAAACGATGTTTACATACGAGTAAATTGATTAACTAAAAACGTGAATTGAATACAAATTAAAAAATTTGAAATTTACATTCACATAAAATAAAATAAATTGTCACTTAAAATAACACATTGCATCGTTTGAACAAATTAATTAGCAAAATATACTCGACTTATTTCAAGTTTCTATGTCGTTAAAATGCCGTACCGGATCACACCACTTCGATCAAGTGGTACTTTCCACGCCCATTCAACGCATACGTGTTCTTGAAAATATAATCGAATATTTCTTACATAGATAAAGATATAATGAAAATAAATGTAATTGGAAATACAAAATAAAATATTTACATTAAATGAAATTGAAAACATTATTTACATAATCCAAATTATTAAGTAATGAGTAAAATACACATCCATACATAAATGTCTAAAAATAAATTAGTAAATATTACAAACCAAAATAAATATAAAAACATTTAAGAGGCTAAAATAATATAAACAGAAACTTAGGAGGCTAAACAGCAAAAACAGAAAGTTAATGGACCAAAAAATAGCACTAACCGAAATTTAAAGGACTAAATAAAAATAAAAATAATTTAGAGCCCATATCACAAACATTAAACAGTCAAATACTAGAAGTGAAAATAACCCAAAAGTAAAGCTTATGACTAAATTGAAATTTCACAGAAACATGGAGGATCAAATAGTAATTAAATAAAATGTCAGACAGTGACCAAAATAGAACATTTGCAAGTATGATGGCTGAATTCAAACATCCACAAAATATCACAATACAAGAACTTAGGACTAGACTGAAACTATTACAAACATAATGTCTAAAAGTCAAATATTCACAAAAATGACATAACATACATTAATAGGACTAAAATAAAATATTTAAAAATGGGATGGCCAGATTCGAATATCAAAGAACATACATGAAATATTAAATCAGTGGCTAAGATGTAACATTTAAAAATATTGAAACCAGAACCAAATATAAACCAAAAATGTTATAATACCTAGGATAGTGACTAAAATGAACCTAAAAGAAAATTTAAGCCTAAATCAAATATTAATCCCAATCGAACCCACAAGCCAACATAAAGGACCGAAATGAAAAGGATACAAAACAGATGACCAGAATCATAAACCTCACCGAAAATAAAAACTAAGAACAAAGATGGACTAAAATAGAAGGCAACCCAGTTTAAAGACTAAAATATAAATGTTAATAAATTCCATTAATACACATACAATGATCAAAATAAAATTAATCACAAATCAATAAACTTGAATAGGCATAAAACCAAACTAACATTACAGAAAATTTAAGGACTGAAATAAACATTTCACAAATTCCAGGCTTGATATATAAAAATTGTCATAAACATCAACACATATGTTAGGACGAAAATATAACAAGAAATAAAAAGGAGACCCAAATAGAAAAACTGAAACCTAAAAGACTAAATAGGAATTAAGCCATACACAAGCCAATGGCTAAAATAAAATATTCACAAATATAGTGACCAATGTCAAATATTAACAAAAATAACTTAACAAATAATAAAAGGACTAAAATATAAATAAGGAAACATCAGAATCTGAAATCAAATAAATGAAACTTCATTTAATGGCTAAATAATACGGTTACAAAGCATCAGGGACCAAAAGCGTAGTTACCCCATGCGTGAAATTACAGAACTCGTCCCCTCAAAACGACGCCGTTTCCCACAAGCTATAAATAGCCCAAATATCTCCTTGAACCGGCCATCTGTTTCATTTTCCCTTCAGCATGAGAAAGGGAAAGAGAGAGAAGAGGAGAGAGTGAGAGAGAGATATCTAGAAATCTCTCTGGAAACGGCGAGATTCCGCCGTGCCGGCCGCCACTGACCGGCGGCCGCCGCCGTACGCCGGCGCCGAAGGGAGAGAAAACGACACTATTCAAAGCGTCTCCAGACCCTGAGCAAGGATCTGGCCTCCGTTTGGCCTAAAAGTGGCTCAATCGCAGTGGATTAGGGGAGAAACCTTTCGGTTTCTCCATCTCCGGCGACCGGTTTTCATCGGTGCTCGACCAAGGTATGGTCTCTACTCTCTCCTCTTTTTCCTATCTTCTGTTTTCTTTTTATGTTTTCTCTTTCTTTTTTTCTTTTTTTTTTTTTGAACCCCCCCCCCTTGACTCTGATATCTTGCTTGATTTATGGTTCATTTTTGCTTCGTTTGGTGAGATGATGATGTCTAGGAATAGGGGAAATTATGGGTTGTTGATTTAGGGTGACCAATTTCCCGATTTACCGGGATTTAGGTATTTTATATTTTAGGGTTTGGATATATATATATTTTTTACTGATTTGGGCACTGTGGATGACGTTCAGTCACTGTTTGGAAGCTGGATGACCACGGCGGTGGCTTGGGATCGTCGGCGGCACTCACTCGGCTGAGAGGCTAAAAGGCGACGACGGCTGGATTGGCTTAGGGTTATGAAACCCTATTTACCATCGATCTGGACCGTTGGATGGGTCCAGATCGAATGGTCTATGTTGGTGCGGCGCTGGGATGCTGATACCCTAAGGTTAGGGTTTGGTACTGGGCCTGAACCGGGTTTGGGCTCCAGTTTGTATCTGCTGTTGGGCTTAGGGATTAAGCCTGCAAAAAATATGTAAAATGTAATATTAATAATAAAATAACGATAATAATAATAATAATAATAATAAAATAACGGAAAAAAAACCCGGACAAAAACGGGTGTCTACAGCTGCCCCTCTTTGCACATTCTTGTGTTAACAAGAATAGGGCAAAGATGATAAGACAACACGTTTTTGTCTGGTTCTCTTCCATTTACATAGAAATTGGATAATATTGGTTGTGGGAGACGACACTGCTCATGTATGATGAAGAGTTCTTGTCGTCTAAGGGTGACATGGTTCCTACGTGATGAGGACATCTGGTCGGGGAATGACACAGCTCATACGTGATGAAGAGTTCGGGTCATCTAAAGGTGATAACACGGTTCCTACGTGATGAGGACGGCTGGTTATCTAGGGTGACACGGCTCATACGTGATGAAGAGATCTGGTCGGGGAATGACACGGCTCATACGTGATGAAGAGTTCTGGTCCGGGGATGACACGGCTCATACGTGATGAAGAGTTCTGGCCATCTAAAGGTGATAGCACGGTTCCTACGTGATGAGGACGGCTGGTTATCTCTAGGGATAATGGTTTCAAGGGAGACCAACTCAAAGATGTGTTTCAGTAGAAACAAACTCAAAAATTGGATTTTGATAAAAATTGTCTCAAGGGAGACAAAATTCGTTTCAAGAGAAACGATCTCAAAGATATTTGCTTTGTTTCAAGTGAAATAAACTCAAAGATAAGTTTTTCCAAAGCAACTGTCTCGAAAGAGACAAGATTCGTTTCAAAGGAAACAACCCAAAGATGGCATTTAAAGGGAATTGTCTTAAGCGAGACAAAATTTGTTTTTAAGGGAAACGTTCTCAAAGATCGGCGTTTCATGGGAAATTGTCTCAAATGAGACAAAATTCATTTCAAGGGAAACGATCTCAAAGATGTTTGTTTTGTTTCAAGGGAAACAGATTCAAAGATGGTAAATTTTGTTTCCAAAGAAACAAAATCAAAGATTTTTCTCAAAGAAACTGTCTCGAGAGAAACAAAATTTTGTTTCCAAAGAAAGAGATTCAATTCAAAGTTTCAAATTTTTTTTTTTTTTTTTTTTTTTTTTGAAAAGACATTGTCATAAGAGACAAAACTTTGTTTTTCAGAAAATTGTATCTTAGTGAGACAAAATTTTGTTTCCAAAAAAACAGACTCAAAGATTTTTCTTCAAAAGAAATTATGTTAAGGGAGAAAACCTTGTTTCCAGAGAAACAAACTCAACGATGATCTTGTTTTAAGAGAAAATGCTTCAATAGAAAATTCGTTTGAAGGGAAACGACTCAAAGATGTCATTGAAAGGAAACTGTCTCATGCGAGACAAAATTTGTTTTAATAGAAACGATATCAAAGGTGGTATTTTCAAAAGAAGTTGTCTAAACGATCTCAAAGGTGGGTATTTTCAAAAGAAGTTGTCTCGAGAGACAAAATTTTGTTTCAAAGGAAACAAACTCAAAGATTTTTTTTCAAAAGAAATTGTCTTTAAGAGATAAAATTTTGTTTCAAAAGAAATAGACTCGAAGATGGATTACATCTTAAGTAAGACCAAATTTGTTTCAAATGAAACAATCTCAAAAGTTAGTTTTTAATTAGAAACTGTCTCAAGAGAGACAACATTTGTTTTTAAAGAAATAAACTCAAAGATGATTTTGTTAAGAGAAACAGACTCAAAGATTTTTTCAAAAGAAATTGTCTCAAGAGAGACAAAAATTTGTTTCAAAATAAAAATAATCAAAGATAGGTTTTGTTTCAAGGGAAACATGCTCACAGATGGTGAATGTTGTTTCCAAAGAAACAGACTCAAAGATTTTTCAACAGAAACTTTCTCAAAAGAGACAAAATTTTGTTATCAAAGAAACATACTCAAAGATTTTTTCATTTTGTTTTAAGTGAAACAGACTCAAAGATTTTTCAATAAAATATGTATCAAGAGAGACAAAGTTTTGTTTCAAAAGAAATTATCTTAAGAGAGATAAAATTTTGTTTCCAAAGAAACAGACTCAAAGATTTTTGTTTCAAAAGAAACAACTCAAAGATTTTTTTACGAAATTGTCTCAAGAGAGACAAAACTTTGTTTCAGACTCAAAGATTTTTTCACGAAATTGTCTCAAGAGAGACAAAACTTTGTTTCAAAATAAATAGACTCAAAGATTTTTTTTCAAAAGAAACAACTCAAAGATTTTTATTCAAAAGGAACAAACTCCAAGATTTTTATTCAAAAGGAACAAACTCAAAGATTTTTCAAGTGGAACAAACTCAAAGATTTTTTCAAAAGAAACAAACTCAAAGATTTTTCAAAAGAAATAAACTCAAAGATTTTTTCAAAAGGAACAAACTCAAAGATTTTTTCAAAAGGAACAAACTCAAAGATTTTTTCAAAAGGAACAAACTCAAAGATTTTTTCAAAAGAAATTGTCTTAAAAAAAAAATCGTTTTAAAAGATTCAAATATTGTCGATTTTGTTTATATGGAAATAATCTCAAAGGTGTTTTCAAAAGTGTTTATTTTGTTTCAAATGAAACAATTTCAGGATTTGTTAAGAGGGGAAATGTCTCGTGCGAGACAAATCAGCTTTGAAAATCTCAAGTGATATTAATTTTGCTTTAAGTACAACAAACTTGAAATTTGTATTATGAGAGAAAATGATGTCTCAAGCTAGACGAAATTTGCTTTAAGATATAGTCTCAAATGAGACAAAATTTGTTTTTAGAGAAATTGTCTCAAGCGAGACAAAGTTTGTTTTTGAGGAAACGATCTCAAGTGAGATCAACTTTGTTTAATGTGAAACAAATTCGAAATTTGGATCTCAAAGGGAAAAGGTCTCAAGCGAGACGAAATTTGTTTTAAAAGAAACAACAATCTAAGGTGAGATTAATTTTGTTTTAAGTGAATCGAATTCAAAATTTGTATCTCAAAGGAAAAATGTCTCAAGCGAGACGAAGTTTGTTTTAAGAGAATTTGTCTCAAACGAGACAAAATTTGTTTTTAGAAAGCTGTTTCAAGCGAGACAAAATTTGCTTTGAAAGAAATTGTCTCAAACGAGACAAAAATTTGTTTTAAAATTCTCAAAATTTGTGGAAAAATATCTCAAGTGAGACAAAAATTTTGTTTCAAGAAAAACACCCTCAAAGGCGATAAAAAGTCTGTTTGTTCATGCACGTTGAGGAAATGTCTTGATTGTTGACTTCAGGAAGCCCAAATCATTGTTTCTGCAAGTTAGACATCTGGTCATTTCCGAGCTTTGATTTCCTGAGAGATCAAAATGATGCATTTTTGACTAACTATCTTGGAAGTTATGATAGATGTCAAGATGAAATTTATTTGATTTTCTTTTATTGAATTTGTCCTCAAGTGAGGAGAAAAATGTCTTTAATACACATGATGATAAATGTTTGATGCAAATTTCATGTATCATGTATGTATGTGTATGTATGTATGTATGTAAGTTTTCTCGATCTGGAAGGAGAATGGTTGCGAGAGTATTCTTCACTCTATCATTGATTCAGCTTGTCTGCATTTCCACTAAGGTGTACTCTTGCAAACTTAGACCTGAGACAATTTGTTTATTCCATCAAATTTTGCCCTAAAATTTAGCTTCTCTTGCCCCAGCTTCGATCTTGAGCTTCAGATAGATATTTTTTTTTGAATTCCAAGATACGCCTCCAGAGAGATTATCTTGTTTGAAAATGTTTTTCTTCTTCTTTTATTTTCAAAAGTCTGACAATATCAATAGTTTTGAAAAATGTTTGATCAAAAGATTTGAAAACATTGCCCCTTTTAAGGTTTCACAATTGACAAATCATAGAACAAGAGTTCATTGGATATCAAAGAATTAATTACACTTTTAATCCTTCAATAAATTATAGCTATTTGACAAGTGTCAAGATCAACGCTATCTTTGAGAGATGGTTAAGTAAGGGAGGATAAAAAAGTCTCAAGTGGTTATTTTTGGTCAAAAGTATAGTGTTCTCATTTATTTGATGTTCTCTGATCTGATGGAGTAGCTTCTGTACTCAGTTATTGGAAGTGTTCTCTGACTCCCAACTCTCATGTTCTCATTCATGTTGTGTGATGCCTCATCAAGGGATTTGAGCAATCGTCTCCTATGTAATAATCTTCATATTCGAGCCGCCCTTTCAGGTTTTCAACTCAAATCCTCCTTTGGTTTCAAGACGTTACTCAGAATTTTACGTCTTTAACCCCCCTTTGTTATTTTTCTCTATCATGCATTAAAGATTTTAGAAAATCTTTATAAGTAAAATATTAATCCTGATAGGCGGGATGAAATATGAGGATAGTCTCTTCCGCTTAGAAATCCATTTATGATTAGAAGGGACTTGTAAGGCACGTAATGTAGGTCATAGTTCAGGGTTATGAAAGAAAGGGATAAAAGGCCCAAACATGTGTTTTAAGGGTACTTGAACCAAGGATCAATTAACTCTGATGCCTTCGATCTTGTTTTGCTCAATTTGAATCTACTCGCATGTCCCTCTCTTGATGTTTTATGATCTTCGAGTCAAGTGATTCTAGAGTGATTGTGTTTGATTAATTTCACGGTTTGAAGCTCAATGCGTCATTTAAGTCAGGAGATTCTTTGTCTGTGTTCTTTGTCCTCTTTTGTTCTTTGCTTTTTCTTTGATTTTTGCTTTTATTTTTTTCTTTGCTCTTTGTTTTTTTTCTTTGGTTTGATCTTTGCACTCTGCGTCTGGTTCACCTTTCGGTATCTCATTTGGATCAATTTTCTTCACTCAGATTTCCTTCACATTGACCCCCAGTGTGGAGGGTGATCCTTGGTTAGGGTTGAATCAAAAGAAAATATCATTCAGGCTCAAAGGGGACACAAGGGATATATTTTCTCCTTTTGTGAAGGGATAAAGAAAGAAAGCCGTTCATCATCTCATACACAGAAGTCCTTGCAGAAGAGGTATCCCAGGGGGATAGATTTTCAGGATTAATTTTTATTTAAATGAAAACAGTAATTAATGCATGATAGAATTATTTTGAATGAATTGTATTTTTTCTCTTCGCTTCTTGCTCTCAACATGTCTCAATTGCTCATGCTCGTCTTCAGAAAATTGATGCGAGATGCCCCACACTGTGTCTTCTTTGTAGGAAGGTTTATGTTCAAGTGAACATCTTGTACTCAATGTCTGTAGGTTTTATTGGTAGAAAATGTTGGTTTTACGTCTAAGAAGACGATGGTGACTTTATTGGCTCAAAGAAAGGTATGGGTATGACTTTTGTGTCTCAATAAATACAGTGTTTCAAGGTGGAAAGAATATTTCAAGGTCTCAAAGAGATAGAATGTCAAAAATTGGTTATTTGGTAGTGACCAGGAATTATTTCGGGTAAAAAAAAATCGAGAGATTTTATTTTGGGTTTTAGACAGGATAAAAAAAAAGGTCTAATCTTGCCATATGTCAGAAATCTATAATTCTTGAAGAATTAAAAGAATATGTAATTCATTCGATATTCAAAGAACTAAAGATTAAAATTTGTTCAATTATTTAACCTTAGAAGGTAGCATCATTTCAGTCATCAAAGCTTAAAAATATTTAAGCAAATATTGAAGAAAGAACAAAAACGAGTTCAAACAAAACAATCTCTATGGATGCAAGTGGTTGATGCAATGACTTCTCTGGCTTAGTATTAGGATACCCCTGAATAAATCATATTATGGATTTTGTGCTTTAGTGTCTTGCAGTTCTTAGTGGAATGTCTGGAGCTTCTTAGATGGAAATGGTGCACTGGATCAACATCGTAGACCTTAGGGAACGATGACTCTTTTCTCGAACCATCCTGGAAGACTCAATCGAACAAACTTCTATCGTGTTGATTTCAGCTTCTTGTTTATATTCTCAATATGGTCACGTGATCAGGATTACTTCCACTGACTTCTCCACAAATTGATCTCATGTTTTTATGAATGATGCATATGAAAATGCTTAAAAATAAATATATATGCAACATAAAAAGATGCAAATGCAGATGGAAAAATGTTGACCCCAACGATGAATATCATAGAATAGTCTTCACCAGAAATAAAAGTTTTCACATTACAAGACAATCCAATTTACAAACATGTCTTCGCTTAGATGGTGAGCCTGGAATGGATCACTGCTTCATCTCGGATCTTCGTCCTCAATAATGATGCCCCTCAAGCGCTCTGTAATCTGACTCCGTTAATGCCTCGGTGGTAATGAGGTCGGTGTGTCGCTCTTTGATAACTAGCGATGAAATGATTGTAGATAAGACTCCACTGCTAGACTACTCCTTGAATCAGTGGATCATCATCTCAGTATTGAATGATGCACGATCTTCGAGCTCACTGCTTCGTCTCGAATCTTTATACTTGGAACCGATGCCCCTCTATGCTCTGTAAACTAACTCCATTAATACCTCGGCTATGCTGAAGTTTGTGCTTCACTCCCTGATGGTTAACGATGGAATAATTGTGGATGAGAATCTACTGCTGGATCACTCCTTAGATCAGTGGATTATCATATCAGTCTCGAATGATGCACGATCTTCGAGAAAATCTCATTCTTGTACTCTGGACTTCTTTTTAGCCCTCGATGCATGTCTGTGTATGCGATCGCTTGATTGAAAACTTTTATCTCTTCTTGTGAAAATTTTCTCTCGAATATCCCCTTACGGATCAACACTTTTGCATTATGATGATGCAATGCAATGCAATGCAAATGACAAAATGACACAAACAAAAGAGAAGAAATAAGTTAGTATACACAAACAAAAGAGAAAAATAAGTTAGTACATGTAAAATAATTGATACAAATAAAAATGTAATTCAGAGATGGATATAACACCTACCCCGTCATGATATCTACCCAAACATGCTTTCAATTAAATAACAATCCTACCCGGACATGCTATCTACCCAAAATGATCTATTTTCAAGAAATTGGTCCTAACCGCATGGTATCTAGTTCGCATGCTTTATTCTGAAAGAAAACAAATTCTACGAAATTAAAACAAAAGATAAGGGTTTAGAAACACTCCTCCTTTGTGTACACCTAGTTTGGGTACCTACTGACGAACAAAGGTTCGGTATGACTATACCTAGGGTGATCGTTCGACGGCTCACTATATGCTTGGTTTCGGCTCTAACGGAAAAAAGGGACTCGAATTGTCCTTGATGTCGGTGCCCCCTTGGGCTGCCAGACCCTCGATCCTCACCCATTACAGGTTTCAAACGGAACGAGTTCAATTCGAGGGGATCCACTGCCTTATACCCATACGAGGAATAAATTCCTACGAATGTATAAAGTATGTATCCCATGGGTTATTTGCTAAAACTCATACGAAGAATAAATTCTTACGAGAGTAAAGCATTCACCCCGACTAACTTGGATCGAAGCTCGTGTCTAGAGCTCATGTTATGCGAATGCACGTGATATGTGTGAGGAGGAACGTACCTACCTTTGACTCAAAACAGAAAAGAAAAAAACGACAAAAATTGGGACCGATCTGAAAAGAAAAAAAATCAAAGGTTAGTATGTCAAATAAAAATGAAGCAATTAAAAATTTCAATAAACGGATCATAAGTTAACTATGTACTCGAACTTATAATTTCCACTAAGACGACAATGTGTAAGCGACCTACAGCTTGACTCTCTAAAAAGAGTTCCCCAGTGGAGTCGCCAAGCTGTCATAACCATTTTTTTTTAAAACAATTAAATATTATTTTTAAAAACAATTATGACTTTAATTTGGAAAAATGGGTGATTTTGCATTGATTTGAATAAAATTAAAAAGAGTCGCCATCAACCTTTGGGTTAGGTAGGTCGAATACCTAAAAACGTCTTTTAAAACAATTTTAAGAAAAATCATTTTTTAAGACAAGATTCGGTCTGCGTTACCAAAGATTCATTTAAATGGATTCGGGAGTCGATTACGTGCGGGGAAGGGTAAGCACCCCACAACGCCCAAAAACTGGTACTGTGTCGCTTACATGTTGTCGTAAAATGGTGGAAACTATAAATCGAATATAAAGTTAAATTACGATCCATTTATTGAAATTTAATTAGTTTACTTCGAGTTAACTATTTAAAGAAAATCCTTTAACTCGATAAGAAATCTTGAAATTTGCAATCCTCCGTCGGGAAAGCTATTTCAACTATTTCTCTTTTGTAAAAGAATATTCTACCATTGATTATGTAAAAAAAAATTGCGAATCAAATATAACTAAAAACGATGTTTACATACGAGTAAATTGATTAACTAAAAACGTGAATTGAATACAAATTAAAAAATTTGAAATTTACATTCACATAAAATAAAATAAATTGTCACTTAAAATAACACACATTGCATCGTTTGAACAAATTAATTAGCAAAATATACTCGACTTATTTCAAGTTTCTATGTCGTTAAAATGCCGTACCGGATCACACCACTTCGATCAAGTGGTACTTTCCACGCCCATTCAACGCATACGTGTTCTTGAAAATATAATCGAATATTTCTTACATAGATAAAGATATAATGAAAATAAATGTAATTGGAAATACAAAATAAAATATTTACATTAAATGAAATTGAAAACATTATTTACATAATCCAAATTATTAAGTAATGAGTAAAATACACATCCATACATAAATGTCTAAAAATAAATTAGTAAATATTACAAACCAAAATAAATATAAAAACATTTAAGAGGCTAAAATAATATAAACAGAAACTTAGGAGGCTAAACAGCAAAAACAGAAAGTTAATGGACCAAAAAATAGCACTAACCGAAATTTAAAGGACTAAATAAAAAATAAAAATAATTTAGAGCCCATATCACAAACATTAAACAGTCAAATACTAGAAGTGAAAATAACCCAAAAGTAAAGCTTATGACTAAATTGAAATTTCACAGAAACATGGAGGATCAAATAGTAATTAAATAAAATGTCAGACAGTGACCAAAATAGAACATTTGCAAGTATGATGGCTGAATTCAAACATCCACAAAATATCACAATACAAGAACTTAGGACTAGACTGAAACTATTACAAACATAATGTCTAAAAGTCAAATATTCACAAAATGACATAACATACATTAATAGGACTAAAATAAAATATTTAAAAATGGGATGGCCAGATTCGAATATCAAAGAACATACATGAAATATTAAATCAGTGGCTAAGATGTAACATTTAAAAATATTGAAACCAGAACCAAATATAAACCAAAAATGTTATAATACCTAGGATAGTGACTAAAATGAACCTAAAAGAAAATTTAAGCCTAAATCAAATATTAATCCCAATCGAACCCACAAGCCAACATAAAGGACCGAAATGAAAAGGATACAAAACAGATGACCAGAATCATAAACCTCACCGAAAATAAAAACTAAGAACAAAGATGGACTAAAATAGAAGGCAACCCAGTTTAAAGACTAAAACATAAATGTTAATAAATTCCATTAATACACATACAATGATCAAAATAAAATTAATCACAAATCAATAAACTTGAATAGGCATAAAACCAAACTAACATTACAGAAAATTTAAGGACTGAAATAAACATTTCACAAATTCCAGGCTTGATATATAAAAATTGTCATAAACATCAACACATATGTTAGGACGAAAATATAACAAGAAATAAAAAGGAGACCCAAATAGAAAAACTGAAACCTAAAAGACTAAATAGGAATTAAGCCATACACAAGCCAATGGCTAAAATAAAATATTCACAAATATAGTGACCAATGTCAAATATTAACAAAAATAACTTAACAAATAATAAAAGGACTAAAATATAAATAAGGAAACATCAGAATCTGAAATCAAATAAATGAAACTTCATTTAATGGCTAAATAATACGGTTACAAAGCATCAGGGACCAAAAGCGTAGTTACCCCATGCGTGAAATTACAGAACTCGTCCCCTCAAAACGACGCCGTTTCCCACAAGCTATAAATAGCCCAAATATCTCCTTGAACCGGCCATCTGTTTCATTTTCCCTTCAGCATGAGAAAGGGAAAGAGAGAGAAGAGGAGAGAGTGAGAGAGAGATATCTAGAAATCTCTCTGGAAACGGCGAGATTCCGCCGTGCCGGCCGCCACTGACCGGCGGCCGCCGCCGTACGCCGGCGCCGAAGGGAGAGAAAACGACACTATTCAAAGCGTCTCCAGACCCTGAGCAAGGATCTGGCCTCCGTTTGGCCTAAAAGTGGCTCAATCGCAGTGGATTAGGGGAGAAACCTTTCGGTTTCTCCATCTCCGGCGACCGGTTTTCATCGGTGCTCGACCAAGGTATGGTCTCTACTCTCTCCTCTTTTTCCTATCTTCTGTTTTCTTTTTATGTTTTCTCTTTCTTTTTTCTTTTTTTTTTTTGAACCCCCCCCCTTGACTCTGATATCTTGCTTGATTTATGGTTCATTTTTGCTTCGTTTGGTGAGATGATGATGTCTAGGAATAGGGGAAATTATGGGTTGTTGATTTAGGGTGACCAATTTCCCGATTTACCGGGATTTAGGTATTTTATATTTTAGGGTTTGGATATATATATATATTTTTTACTGATTTGGGCACTGTGGATGACGTTCAGTCACTGTTTGGAAGCTGGATGACCACGGCGGTGGCTTGGGATCGTCGGCGGCACTCACTCGGCTGAGAGGCTAAAAGGCGACGACGGCTGGATTGGCTTAGGGTTATGAAACCCTATTTACCATCGATCTGGACCGTTGGATGGGTCCAGATCGAATGGTCTATGTTGGTGCGGCGCTGGGATGCTGATACCCTAAGGTTAGGGTTTGGTACTGGGCCTGAACCGGGTTTGGGCTCCAGTTTGTATCTGCTGTTGGGCTTAGGGATTAAGCCTGCAAAAAATATGTAAAATGTAATATTAATAATAAAATAACGATAATAATAATAATAATAATAATAATAAAATAACGGAAAAAAAACCCGGACAAAAACGGGTGTCTACACATATCTTTTCTTTAGATTTATTTTGTTTTAGAAATTTTATATACTAAACTCAAATATTTAATAGTTGTTATTATTTGAAGAATAATTTAATTAATAACAGTTTTGATTTGAATTATATGACGAATTAGTATTTGGAAACAGAATTATAAATTCAAATTGTACAGAGAAAAAAGTATTGGAGCTACCCTCGTCCCTAACTTAAACCCTCTTTGCATTTAAGCCTATTTATTGATAAAGCCTAACCTCCATTAAAACAAACTAAGCACATTTATTAGATTTGTAAGTTTGATATTCACGTATGATATACAATTTAATAACATACATTAAATATACAATACGCAAATAATATTTTAATTTTTAATATTTAATATTTTTATAATGTTCACAATTAAGCAATTCATAAAAAAAATTGCAACTAAAAATAATATTTTTCCCGTTTGTTTTGCATTTATTCATAAAATTAATCTATAAATACAGGTTGATGGATTATAAGTTAATAGATTGTCAAAAATAAAAACTCAAAACGGGAAACTTAAATTAAATTATTCAGCAGAAAAATATAAAAAATATAATGATGATCTATCAAATGAGGAAAGAAGATCTTTCATTGAATAAATTAAAATAATAATAATAATAATAACAATAATAATAATAATAATAATAATAATAATAATAGTTTAGTGATTGTCTTAGGTTTGAAAGGGCAGCATCCGTACACGTCACTCACTTCTAAACTGGCTCCACCTGTCCTCTACCCTAAACAATATGGGCGCACCGGAATCTATTCAATAAATTATATATTACTTTAATATTACTAATAAATTTTGATTATTTAAATTTTATTTAATTTACAATTAATTTTCAATTTCCATATAAAAATTGACTGAAAAATGTAAATATAACCTAAGATGAAATCAAAATGTTGATTCTATTGCACGAACTAAGTGACTTCCGTAGTAAAGAAATTGTTATTATTCCTTAAAGATTCGGGTTCCAGCACCATAAATGTCAGATATGTGAGCGTTTAATATCAAAAAGTTGAGAGTTATTTTTGAACAAATACTCTCTTATACTTACCCTATATATTTTAAAATCATTTGATAGAATTTGTATACATAATTTAATATATTTTAGATCACTAAAATTAAATTAAATTTTATTATATTATTTAAATTTTATTATCAATAAATTAGGTTATTTATAATTTTAAAATAATTAAATAATTTTAATAAAAAACCTGAATTGATACTTTTACCTATCATATTTTTATATATCATCATTAAATAATATTTATTTAAAGATTCGAATAACTTCTGTTAAGATTTATAGAATTATTTAAATGAAATGTTTGACACTATTTTAGCAAAAAAATATTTAAATTATTAATTAAACATTATTTGATGATAATATATAAAACACATATTCAGTAAAATAATAATTTTAGTTCTTTTAAATTAACAGTGGTAATATAAATAATTTATTTTATTGATAATAATAGATGAATGATGTAATTCCATTAAATTAAACTTTTTTAATCTAATAAATATTAAAGATCTAAAATATAAATTACCCCAATTGATAACATAAGTTCAACTTTGACGAAATTAAAAATTATGACTAGTCTATATTATTAAGTTCAATAATTGAAAAGGTAAGTTACCCTTAAAGAGTTCTTGTAATTAATTTTCTAGGTATTTTAATAAAAAATGAATTTTATTTGATGAGTTAACAAATTAAATGTTAAATTCTTGAAATAATAGCTTTAACACCTCTTTATTGTCTGTTTTGATCACAATATCATGAAGATCAACTTCAGTTGCCGATTCCATTCCCACAAGGATTTCCCAAAGCTCTGCTTTCAACACCGAGCAGCTGCCAATGCTTTGGAAAACCACGAAATCCACCCTCTAGATGAATCACGAACAAACCACAACAGTAAAACTATTCGCGGCACTTTTAGCGGTGTTTGGGAGTAAACACCACTAATTTTAAGCATATAGCCATAAAATGGTAAGTTTAGCGGCGTTTTTATAAAAAAACGTCGCGATAGAGTAATAATTTAGCGGCGTTTTTTATATAAACGTCGCAATAGGTTCATCCATAGGCCTTTTTCAACAAACGTAGACTCATACTTTAGTGGCATTTTTATACAAACGCTGCTATACACTCATACTTTAGTGGCGGTTTTATACAAACACTGCTATACACTTGTACTTTAGTGGTGTTTGTGTTTACAAACGCCGCTAAAGACTAGTATTTTAGTGGCATTTATATACAAACGCCGCTATAGACTCATGCTTTAGTGGCGTTTGTGTTTACAAATGGCGCAAGTTTACAGTTTTTAAGTCTCGCGCCATTTAACATTTTTTCATTTTTTCCCTTCACCCATTTTTTTCATTCTCACCGTTTATCCAAACCCATTTGTGTATGTCCAAGAGTTGCAGCAGCTTCTGCTGTCAACGTTTCGATGGAGAAGGTTGTTCGAGTTCGATTACGTTATCCCCGAGATTAATGGCTGCCGGAGGGTTTGGTTTTCAGGTTCCTGTGATTGGTGAGAAGGATGTCCTGATTTGGGACGACGATGATGAGAAGACTGAGAAATGTGACACAGATTTGTCTGGTATTTCATGTTTCTTCATATTTTTTTGCTTTATAATTAGAATAAAATCTTTCAAATGGTTTGTATATTTCTGCTCAGATCGATTTTGCTTGTTTCTATTTTTGTCCTTAAAAAATTACTAAATCAAATCTTAAAAAGAACAAAAAATCAAAGTCTGGATGAAAAATCAAGGAAAACTGCACCTGTTAAATTATTTTGTTTCATATCATGTGATAATTCTGCATTTATTTTATATTTTTATAAAGGAATTTTTGGATAATTAAGCATTTACATGGGGTTTTGTAATGTTTTCAATATCACGTAGGAGTTGAGATGATGAAGGAGAGATTTGCTAAGCTTCTCTTAGGAGAAGACATGTCTTGAGGTGGAAAAGGAGTGTGTACTTCACTCGCCATTTCGAATGCGATCACGAATCTCTCCGGTTAGTTTGATTTTGCTTATAATTCCTTGTAGTATGTATATATATATGGAGATTTTCCCCTAATGGTTTGTCAGAGGATACAAGGAAGAAGTTGCAACAATGTAGGGATAACATAAACAAAAAAGTAAAGTCAGCAATGGCGATTAATAACAATGTGCTATCCGAGATGGAGATACCTACAGCTTCCTTGGAGACGTTACCAAAGGTATGTCGCTATGTTTCTCAAGCACCTGAATTTTTCGCAGTCATGCCGAAAACCATATGCATTGTTTCCGTTTTGGCTAAGATTTCTTAAATGTTAATATTAGGTAATCGACATTGATTTGTCAAGTTAATGAGCATCTCTATCAAAGAACCTCTTAATTAAGCAAGGTGCTTAAGTTATGCATGATTAGATTTCTTCGATTGAAAGTCAAATTAACCACTGCATTTTTGTGTAGTTTGTTGTCATATTAGCATGATTTATCTTAAGTTATACTTGAAGAGTTAACATACTTTCCTTGTCATCAGAATGGAAAAGCTTGTTTGGAAGCACTTAAATTGCTTCCTTGTGAGCACTTTTAGATAGACCAATCAGAGTGAACTAGTAGCCTTCACATCATATGACTTGGCATTTCCTAACAACTTTCTTGCTCTTATATAATATATTAGCAATGCCCAAAGTAAGAAATTAATTCATGATCTTAGGTTTTTAGTCCATCTGGGATGTATGTCTTCTTCGGAGAATTATATTAATCTCTGCTCTCCACTGTTATTTTTTTTGTTTTTGTTAATTGTTGTTGATTCACTTATGTTTCTGGAAATACAACAATTAAGGAGTTAGTTAAGGTTTTAAGAAAGACACTCTTTATTGAGGATCTTGATATATGAAAATAATTTGGAGAATCTATATTTAACAAGGGCATCATGCTAGTTATTTATGTCTTTGTATATTTTTCCTTGTTATATTGATGCAAGAATGTGAGGAACTCATGTCAAAAGGAATAACTGGCTCAGGGGAGGGGTTTTGTAACAACCCCAACCCGTAATCGACCCGGATACGAGTCCGAGATGTCACATTATCTTTTTAAAATAAAATAATTATACAAAATAGTAGCGAATTTAACTTGTATTAAGAAATCCCATAATATACATCAGTTTAATACAAAAACTTACAAAAATAATCAGAGCATATACAACTTAAACTTTTGATTACATGCCAACATTATTTTTCATAACAAAATAACCTACTGTTTAAGTTGCTTCTGATCTGATATCCACATGAGTGATGCTATCCTAGCTGCCTATCCTTGCTCATCTATTTCTTGGGATCCTACGTGTGAAACACTCACACTCTAAGTCATCGACTTAGTGAGGCATAATATGTAATAATACTATAATGAAATGGAGTACAATGCATTCATACATCCATTCAACGCAACTACATAATAGTGCATTCTACACATAAGCTTATCAAAGTAACAATTATGAATTCATATTAATTATTTCATTAACCCATGATACAATATTGAGAACCTAAGGTATATGAGTGCATTGAGGTTGTGCACAAATGCTGTCACCATAGCTCGTATAAATGCACAGAAGTGCCACATAGAAATGCACCAAAGTGCCACATAGAAATGCACCAAAGTGCCGCGTAGAAATACACTGGAGTGCCATATAAAATGTCCATAAGGACCACATATAAATCTCCTTAAGAACCATATACATATTCCAAAGGACCAAATATATGTTTCAAAAGACCCCATATATGTTCCAAAGGATTACATATATGTCTCGAAGAACCACGTAGACCCTGGACTCTTGACATGCCAATTATACCTATAGCTCTCATCTACATAACATGGGCTTTTCACAATTCACATAGTTTATATCTTATAGACATTTAATTTCTTACCTTTTATCACATCACTTATGTAAACTTCTCATATATATTCACATAGATCATGGTCATATAATGCATATCATAGGAGTTCATGTAATGTATCGTATCATGTAATGCAATCATGTATTACCCGTGTTGGAACTAGACTTATCAAGAGTCTAATTTCCATATCATATTGTCGAAATAGTATCTTACCCGAGATGAGATTTTAAAAACCACACCAATTTTTAATTATTCTCTTTGTGAAAAGTGAATGTGATTTTAAAAAAAACTCTCGTTTCGAAAATTTGGGTTCCTTTTTAAAATAAAACGTACGGTTCGAAGAATCGCCACCAATATTTGATTAGGGTGTGATTGGACACCCAAAAATAAATTTGTCATTTTAATAAAATTTATATTTTAATTAAAAAGACAAACTTGGGGTCTATGTTACCAAAATTTGAGTTCGGGAGTCGGTTACGTGTGGAGAAGTATTAGCACCCCCCACAACGCCCTAAATCGGTACCTAGTCGATTAATTGATTGTCTTTGCAATAAAATGTATAAGTTCGAGTCTAATTTAATTTAAGATTCCATAAAATAACATTTTTTTCGAAATTTTGGATGAAAGATAATAATATTTAATTATTTTCTATCGAGAAGAACCGATCTATCATACCTTGAAGCAATCGATTCTTACTCCAATCAAAATAAAGAAATATTAAAATTTCATTCTAAAATTCAAAATAATAACACCCAAAATAATTTTTAGAGAGAAAATAATAATATTTAATTATTTCTCATAGAACATTATTATTTAAATTTTTTTGAAAACACATGTAAAAGTCAAGCAAATTAAAAAGACGGTCAAACAATCAATTATATTATTTATTTTACCAATATTTAGCGAGAATAAGGATATTCAATTAATTAAATATCTCGAGACGAGACCATAGATTCGATCTAACAATCTTTTCTCGATGAATTTAATTAAAAGAATACAATATTTTCCTCAAATCCCTAATTTTAAAATTTGATTTGCTTTAATTGGTGTCATTCAGCGGGATAGACTTTCGTTTTAAAATTATCGAAAGTAACTTTCTTATACGTTAAGACAGTTACTTTATGTCAACATTAAAACGATCGAATATTACCCTTAATCAATTTATTCTTATTCGAGTCTAATGTTTATGTCAAAATCTATTTATGAATTAATGCTTAAAATATATATACATGAAGGAACAAAAAACCTACATATAAAACAATATAAAATTTTTAATTCTATGCAATAAATACAAACGTATATACAGTATAAACACATATATATACAATGCAATTAATGCTATATGAAGTAAATATTTAAGTAAATGCGAATAAATTTTAATGGTTATATATTAAAAAAATAAATAAATATTATTATTCTTTAATTAAATTATAAAATTAATTAGCATAAGATATTATGATTATTTAATAAATATATTAATGAATAAAATAATATGACAAAAACATTATTATCAATTAATAAAAATATTAAAATATAAAAAAAACGTTTACCAAAGACATTAATTAGCATAATATATTTTTAAAAATTGATATTATAATTACTTAAGAAATAAAATACATAAAAAACATTATCATTAATTAAAACAAAAAATTAAAATATTTAAGTAAATGCGAAGAAATTTTAATGGTTATATATTAAAAAAAAAAATTATTATTCTTTAATTAAATTATAAAATTAATTAGCATAAGATATTATGATTATTTAAAAAATATATTAATGAATAAAATAATATGACAAAAAATGTTATTATCAATTAACAAAAATATTAAAATATAAAAAAACGTTTACCAAAGACATTAATTAGCATAATATATTTTTAAAATTTGATATTATAATTACTTAAGAAATAAAATACATAAAAAACATTATCATTAATTAAAACAAAAAATATGAGATTAAGATTTAAATATAGTAAATTTTATGAACAAAAGTTAGTACTCTAATATTAAAACAAACACATTTAAAGTTGAGCACCCATAATTATAATGCTCTTATTAAAACAAAGAAAATAAATGATTAATGTGATTATAAAAGCAAAAATAGTGGGATTCAAACATATATGACAAAACATTGACAAAAATTAGTGGAATATATTATAATGCTTTATTTTTTCAATTTTTATTATTACTTTTAATAATGGAATCAATTTGTGTCATTATTATTATTTAATTATTTATTATATGTATTTTAAACATAAAAGGTAAAAATAAAATATAATAGCAATTAAATAATAACCAAAATAATAATACAGGATTAAATTAAAAATATATATAAATTATTTGTCAATATTCGAAATATTATAAAATATATATATTAAAAGTGTAAATAATCCTAAAATATTATTTAAATATATGTAATATACGGGTAGAGAATAAAATAAAAATAAATAAAATGCGAAGACAAAATTAAAAGATATAGAAACTTGATTTGGTAACTATAATGGAAGATTACAAAATATAGGGACCATGGATATGATTTATCAATCTTGAAATTACACACACCCCCTCTCCAAAATGACGTAGTTTTGATAAGTGTATAAATAGTCCAAATTTGGTTCAAAATGACCAATTTTCTCATTTTCTCAAGAGAGAGAAGCTCTCACTTCTCTCTAAATTCTCTCATCGGAGGGAGCTCTGATCACCGGCCGTTCACTATTTCGGCCACCACTGGTTACTATTCACGCTAGTAGTCACTATTCCAGACATTATTCACGGTTGAAAAAAATCAAAATAACTCAAAATGTAGATTGAAACACCCTAAACCAGAAACCACCCTCATTTTTTTCCTAACAAACTTCAAAACGGCCTATATCTAAGATTTTACCTTCGGTAAAACAACTTTTCCGACGACGTTTGGGCTTTGACGAAGGTAATATCTCATTTCTTTTCTTCTCCAATTGGTTTGTTTGTTGCTCGTTGGTGTTGTTTGTATAGACAATCGTTTTTGTCCGGGTTATAAATATTATATTAAAATTATATTATTATTATTATTATAATAACTATTATATTATAATACATTATTATTATTATTATTATTACTATTATTAATGTTACATATTATATTTTACAGACCCAAGACCCAGTTACAAATATCAACCCAATTACAAGATGTTAGTTCAAGCCCAAGACCCAGATCTAGATCCGGTTACAAGATCCGACCCGTCAGCCACCAGAAATATGTGTGTGCTTCACTACTGCTTCCATCTATGTGAATGAGGTCGCCAATCATGCCACCATTGAAGCTGCACAAATCATCCGACAATTACATGCCAAAGTCAAAAACAGATTTCACCTACCCAAACTTAATCCATCAGAAAATTTAAGGTAGTGGGGGCATCATATTATTAAAAAAAAAGTATTTAAGGGTGAAATTATTTTTACTTATGAGATTTCGAGCAATAAATAGAGGAGGAAACCATTCGAGGAAGGGAGAAAAAAGAAATACCAAAGTATATGCATGTAAAAACAGGGTATCCTCTTTTACTCAAAAATTAACGTAAACACAAGGCTCTATCTTTTTCAAGGGATCAAAGCAGTGCAAAGCAAATCCAATTCTAGCAAGGTTTCTTTTTCTTTATTATCATTTGCAGTTTCTTTTTTTTCATTCGATTTAATAATTTTCAAATATCACTGCAAAAACCAAAATATGAAGATAATAATCGGTATCTTCGGGTATGGCTTGCTGTTAAATAAAATCAAATAGTAGACTTTAGAGTTCCTTTGCCGAGATACCAACATCGCCGGAGTTAAGTAAAACTGCCGTGAATTGTTCGAGTCCTTGCATGTTTGTCCGGTTCAAGTTATCACCTATAGGGGCTTAAAAATAAAAAAAATCGAAATAAATAAGATTAAAATGTACTGTAATTTTTCGAGCATCACACCAGAGTTGAGGAGTTGAATATAACGTCGAGTCGGGGTTGACTCACGGTTGAGGAGTAGTGGAGTTGGAGATCTCGACCAGCGTTTTTGTAGCTTTTGGAGGTTGATGTTCGCGCAAGAGAGATAGAGAGGAGAGAGGTTAAGCGGCGCTGAGGTTTCAGTTTTAACCAAATGATATTTCTCATGTGTTTAGGTCAAAATTGTAGTTTAAGTGAGGCTTTATGAGTGTTGAACAAAACGGCAGCGTGTAATATGTGTCCATGGTAACTCATTTTCGAGCAAATGGGTTTATTGCTTAGTGAGCCATGCTTGTTTTAGATTTAGTGCATTCTAGCTCTTAATTCATATTTCTTGAACCTTTTAATTTTACCTTCATATTTTATGTGCATTTTAACTTGGTCCATAAATTAATGTTTGTATGTTTATAATTTTGTCTCTTTATTTTATGTGTATTTAATTTCAGTCCTCAACTGTTATTGTATAATTTTTTGTTATTTTAGGCATTTAACCTTTAAACTTTTGCATGTCTCTTTTTAGTCCTATGTATATTTGAGTTTATTATATTTTTAGTCATTTATACTAATCACAGTTTTATTTTAGTTTTAGTATTTGAAGACACTCAAATTCGTCCACCCATATTACGCTATATATATATATATATTATCATATTATAATACATATAATTGTTTGTTTATTTATTTGGGTACAGGTCCAATAAAAGACAATTTACAAGCCATTTGCAGCAACCCGGGGCCAGTGCAGCAGCCCAGTCTCGACCCAGTAGACCAACGACCCACACCAAATCAGCTAGGGTTTTGAAACCCTAGCTTTTCATCCCATTCCAGTGCCGCTTTGGCCGGTCAACGCTGCAACTGTCCCCGAAGTCCCCACGCCTCCAACTTCCCGATTCCTCTGGCGCAAGGAAAGCACACGAAGCCAACCGCCAATAACAAGCAAGGCAACGTGTTAGTTTAGGACTTCAACAACCAAACCGAGTTTTACTCGAATTAAAACTCTAAAGTAGGCTTGTATAAATACATGTAACTAGAACACTCACAGGGGATTTTTACACACACGGTTGTACACACAAACACCGAAACAAAATACGCAAAAATAGCAGTGAACAGAATCGTCTTGTACTGATTTTGAAGTGAAATAAAAAAGGTATCATTTTTGTTTTACCTGGTTGAAACTTCTGATTTTGCATGCATGATTTCTCTTTTCCTTGTTGACTCGAAACGCCGATGAACGAAGGGGTTTTTTTCCGAAACATTTTCGTTAGATCTACAACCCCTCGAGGCACGTTTTAAAAAAACAAGTGGGATTTTTGAAAACTACACGAGAAGAGCTCTCGGAAAAACCAATTTTTTTTTATGATTCGCCATCGATGAACGGCGGCCGGCGAGACGGCGTGGGAGCGGCCGATGGCCATTTCTGGGCTCATACGGTGGCTGTTCTTCATTTTGAAGAACAGTCGAGAGAATTTCGAAACAGAGGGGGGGCCTTCATGTTTTGGAAATGAGAAATGAGAAATTAAAAGAGAAAAATGGACTTTATAGCAGACCCGTTTGGACCGTAACCCGACCTATATTTTCCCAGGATCCGCGTGTTTCTTTACTGGGAGAGAGAAAATTCGGTTTTAGTCCCCCGAGTTGCAATTTATTCATTTTGACCCCAAATCGATTTTTAAACGCGAATTCCTTTTAAACTCACCCCATAATTTTGTTTCCCTTTTAATTTAATCATTTTATTTATTTTTTATGTATTCTTTTTATACGAAAATATATATGTATATTTTTTTATTTTATTTTAATCCTTTTATTATTTCTTTTTATTTGTTTATCTTATTTTATTTTATTTTATTTTATTTGTTTTAATGTTTTGTTTAAACGTTATTGTATGTATATTATTTCTATTTTATTTGAATCTTTTTTTTTATTTTTATTTTTTATATCATGTTATATACATTTTATTTATTTTTATTCTGCTTTCCTAATGTTTGTGTGTATACGTATATGTTTTCTATTGCTTTTTAATTGTTTCATTAAATATTATATTATATACATATATTACTAACTTTGAATTATATCTCATATGGGCCCTCTTTTGTCTCCACTCAATCATTTTTTTTCGGTGCCTTAATTATAGTAGTGAGTTTTGCTTTTTTTTTACTTTATTATAATATATAAGATTTTCCTCTCACCTTTTTTTCCTTCCTGGCCCCCCTCCTTTTTTATTGTCTCCACCTAGATTTCATAGGGTAGGTTTAATTTGCTTTCTTCTTTATTATAATTATAGTTACTATATACATTTTATTATTATTACTATATATTCTATATACTTTTTAACATTTTATGCATATATCTTATCTATTCCTTTTATTTTGCTTTATTTTATTTGTTTTTTTATTTTCTTTATTATATTCGTTTTCACTTTTTTCCTTCTAACATTTTTATCTTTTAAGGGTATTTCAATCAATCAGAGGTAAGTTTCGGATCGTTATTTTACCTTTCAATTTAAACTTATGATTTTCTTAACAAGGACAACTGGAAATTACATAGTACCGAAAGGGCAGTTCAAGGGTGCTAACCCTTCCTTGACTGTAACCGACTCCCGAATCCGACACATCTTTGGTAAGACGCAGATCAGGTAAAAATAAGGTATCCGATCAACCCGTTTTATTCTTAAAATAAATGATCGGTGGCGACTCCAATCCATATTTTTCAAGTCGAAGCCCAAGTTCGGGGACCAACCGAAGGACGGTTGCGACAGCTTGGCGACTCCGCTGGGGACACAGGTAAGTGAGTCAGGCTAAGGTAATTTCCAGTTGTCTTTTTAATGAAAAGGGCAAGTTTGAACTTTAAGGTAACATTTCGATCCTTATTACTTACTTTTGGTTATATTTTTTCGAGTAAATAGTTGGATTGACTGTTTTCTAATGATTTCAGCTTTCCAAACTTTTTCATCCAAAGGCTCTATACCCGAGCTCCGAACCCTTTAAGTGGGGGTGAAAGTGACGCATTCGTGTGAATTTATTCACCGCATATGCCTAGCAAGTAGCCTTCGGGATTCATATACCTTATGTCTTCGTGTGAATTTATTCTCCGCATAGACATAAGGGAATGTGTCCCCTCGAGTTTAACTTAGTCCACACAAGCCTGTGATGGGTTTTGGACTAAGAGTCTGGTAAGCCCAAGGGGGCACCAGCAATGAGGACTCAAGTACCGTTTTTAGAACCTAAACCGAGAGACTTTTGAAGAAATAGAGCCTACCCCAAAACCACATTCCAAAACCTAGGACATTGTTTACCTAATCATGTTTTTGTCCCTATGTTTTTTCCATTGCCATTTTTTTTCTTTTTTCATTTATTTATTTATTTCTACTTTTACTAACTTTTTGCCTTTGTGTTTGTTCTTTAGCATTTGCATCATAACAAGAGGCCATTGATCCCTAAAAAGACGTTCATTACGCACAAAATATTCTGAATTAATGGATAAAGGTGTTGTAATACAAGAGATTAAAAACCCCGAGGTACGACTATGGTCCGAGAAGACTCAGAAGGAAAAGGGAGACAGTCTTCAAGGAAGCTATGTGTCAGAGCTGGTTAGCTACACCTCGATCAGCCTAAAGCAGAATGACGTGCAAGAGCTTCGGGACATCTGGGACAGTTTGAAGAATGAGGTGAAACAGAAGTTCAGCCAACGGTACGGTGATGTTGCACTTTTGCTTCATGTTAAGACTGATGAGCCCCTAATCAGAATCTTGGTTCAATTCTGGAACCCGGGATACAGTTGCTTCACCTTTAAACGGGAAGACATGGTGCCCACCATAGAAGAGTACACTACACTGCTGCATTGTGAAAACATCAAACTCGAGCGGGCCTACCTTAAGCACATTAAAAGTCAACCTTTAAAAAATGCACTAGCTAAGGTTGCCGGAGTTGATGAAAAATGGGTAACTGACCGAGCTCGATGTAAGGGTAGTGGAGAAGGAATCGCTTGGCTTCATATCAAGCAACTAATGAAGCACTATCCCGATGAGTGGAAGATAATAGACCTGTTTGCATTAGGTCTGTATGGTCTAATTATATTCCCAAAGACCTTGGGATACATCGATGCCACCGTAGTGGAGCTATTCGAACAACTCTCGAGAAGAGTCAATCCAACACCGACCATCTTAGCCGAGACCTTCCGATCTCTCAATCATTGTAGAAGAACTGGCGGAGGAAGGTTCACTGGGTGTGTTCAACTCCTTCAAGTCTGGATTCACAGCCACTTCTGGAAGACTAACGGGGTTGCCTACCACCGTTTCAACACCACATATTCACGTCTAGGTGAATTCATCACCAGGAAATGGCATGAAGGCGCCTCAAAGGAAAAATGGATGAAGGTTTTTATGCATCTTCAGGACCGGGATATTGTCTGGAGAGCCCCCTGGTTATTCCTCAGTGACGTTCTTTTCCGATGTGGGGACTCCGACACTATGACCTTACTTGGACTTTGGGGTGCAGTTGGGTATGCTCCATTGTTAGCACTTAGACAGTATGGGGCACGTCAGTTTGTCCTAGCAACATACGGACTAGCTAGGTCAGAGTTTGAGTATCACGGTGACAGCTATAAGAAGATGATCAAAGAAGTAGCTGATTCATGGAGGAAAGTATTCCGGATGGATATTGTAGTTGCCAGAAGCATGCTTACTCCTGATTATGTGGAGTGGCGAAGGTTAAGGAAAAATGACAATATTCCGGTGCCAGACTATGAAGACACCCGTACCATGGAGGAACATCTCAGGCATGTCCCTTCTAAACTCGAGATAGCCAAGACCGAGTTTGAAGCTGTGAATAATGAGCTAAAGCAGAGGATAAGGGAACTTGAAGCTGAACGTTATCAGTGGAAGCTTGATGTTGACTCTCAGAAAGATCGGGTAGATAAACTGGAAAGAGAGCAAAAAAGAGTCCGTTTTGAGCTCGAAGACTTGAGAAAGGGGTATCAAGATAAGGTCAAGGATAACTCCAAGTTGAAGGTAACCTCTGAATAATGGAAAGACGAAGCTCATAGCCTGAAAAGGAAGTTCGAGGGGCCTGATGAGAGAGCTTGGAAAGAACAAATGAAGACTGCCCAAAGACGCTTGGCAGATAGTCAATATCAGAACCAGCGCTTGAGGGTTCGAGTAGCTGACTTATAAAAACAACATGAGAAAAATGGAAAGACAATAGCTGAGTTGGAAGCTATTGTAGATGGGTTCAACAGGCAAGCAAACGAGCTTCAGATAGTGCCCTTCGACGGAGGATTACAATGGCGTTTTCGTTGGGAACAAGCACAATGAAGGGTGAGGGCACGAGATGCAACCATCCGAGATTTCCTGGATCAAGTGCAAAAAGCAGCCCGTCATCTTCACGGCCTAGCAAGGGAAGCTGGAGTGGTTCGACAAGGTCTTCAACCGGTGACAGATGAAGGCAGAAGACTTGTCAACCTACTGGAAGCTGTTCGGGGTCTAGAGGATTTAGTCCGAATGTACCTTTAATTTGTTTTTATGTCTCTAAAAAGATAAAACATTTTTGTCTGAATAAGGATTATTTATAATAATGAACACTTTTTCTGGATCAATGCCTCCAAATTACATACATCATACATTGCATATTTTGCATTTTTATATTTCAAGTTTTTATTTATTTTATTTTCCATGTTTTTACATTCGTATTAACTAACAGAACATGTCTCAGACACCAAGCTTACCACCGCAAGCAATAGATACGCATCACCCTCACAATACTCGTGCAAAGAAAAAACAAATGGATGTCAGAATGGAAAAACTCAAGGAGAACATGTCATGACTTCAAAAGGAATTGGAGGACAAGATGGCTCAGAACAGTCAACGTACCATGGAGTCCATAAAGAAAAGCACGGAGTCCCTAGTCGACCAGATCGTGGCTAAGTTATCTGGTTTACAACAACAGACAAGTGCATCCGGAGAAGCTGCATCTGAGGGGATAACCATACCACCGACCCCACAAGTGGTTGCCTCATCCGGGACCTTACCCGGACTGCAAGGTGACTCATCTGCCGCTAGAGGGAAAGCTGTATCAGCGGTAAATTTACAGACTTCTGCGGAAAAGCCTGACAGTCATCTGGACGACTGCCCTATCCCGGATTTTGACAAGGAGGATAAGGCGAAGAAGATGGAAGAAAAGATCAGGATGTTAGAAGACCAAATGAAGATGGTCCAGGGAGACCATGATTATTATGGTGTTGATGCAATAGAACTAAGCTTGGTTCCCGATTTGGTGCTTCCACCAAAATTTAAGGTTCCTGAGTTTGAGAAGTTCGACGGGAACAGCTGCCCTTCGGCCCATATCACTATGTTCTGTCGGAAGATGACAGGGTACGAGGGAAATGACCAACTCCTGATCCATTGCTTTCAGGAGAGCCTGTCCGGTTCAGCTACTCGGTGGTACAACTAGCTTAGCCGGACTCATATCAAGACGTGGAAAGACTTAGCCAAGTCTTTCTTGGAGCAGTATAAGCATATCAACGATATGAGACCAGACCGGGTCATGTTACAAAGCCTAGAGAAGAAACACAATGAGAGTTTCCGATCGTACGCACAGAGATGGAGGGATTTATCTGTGCAAGTTCATCCACCCTTGGATGAAAAGGAAACTAGAAAGCTGTTTGTACAGACCTTGAAGGCACCTTACTTCGGGCACTTGGTAGCAATCACGTCGGGAAGTTTCTCAGATTTAGTCATGGCCGGTGAAATGATCGAGTTGGCCATTAAACAAGGAAAAATTGAGGGAGGAGACTCCAGTAAAAAACCTCCCGTGAAAAACAAAGAGCGAGAGATCAACAATGTAAATACCTACAACGTCAGCAAGGGGGTTACGATCTCAAGCTCAAATTCCACGGTAACTGTGCCATCCGGTACTTCTAGACAGAACCAGAGAGAACCAAGAAGGGAAAGGGAAAGGGATCAGTTCGAACCCATTCCCATGACATATAAAAAATTATACCAACAGCTCTTCGACACTCATGCAGTGTCGCCTTATCCTATGAATCCAATAAATCCCCCTTACCCGAAATGGTATGACGAGAGCGCTCACTGCGAATACTATGGCGGTGTGCAGGGGCATTCGATTGAAAGTTGTCTTGCATTCAAGAGACTTGTGCAACGAATGCGGAACAAGAATTGGATCACTTTCAACTCTGGAGCACCAAACGTCGCCCAGAATCCCTTGCCCAATCATCAGGAGACAGGAATCAATGCCATTACTACTGAAGGGGGCAGGAGAATTAAATCGAGTGTTTCGGAAATTAAATCTCCTTTGGCTTGGGTATGGAGCCAAATGGTAAAGGCAGGATTTCTTGCACCATATCCAAATACGACAGAAAATGAAGATGGTAACCATTGTTGTTACCACAACAAAGAAGGGCATAAAATGCAAGATTGCCTAGAGTTCAGATTGTTAGTCTAGCTCATGATGGATCGGAAGGAGCTGGAGTTTTACGAAGAAATTCAAGAGTCCTTGGAAGCAGATGTTTGTGCCAATGGAGAATCATCAGACATAAGATTTGGTAGGGGTAGTCCTTTGATAATTACCCCTAAGGAAAGCATGACAGTAACAACACCAGCCAAGGTGGCAATCTCAGCACCTCGGCCTTTTCAATATAAGGACAATCGGCAAGTGCCATGGAAGTACGAATGTCAGGTGAGTACTTCCGGAGGATGTAATAGCAAAGTGGGGCAAAGACCACGCCGTTCAAAGAAGATGTGCTAGTTGTCAATGAACCTATAAAGGAGGAAGAAGCTAAAGAGTTCCTCAAGATCTTGAAGCACAGCGAGTACAACATTGTAGAATAGCTCCACAACTTACCTACACGTACTTCAATGCTAGCACTATTTTTAAGCTCGGAAGCACACCGAGAAGCGCTGTTGAATGTCCTTAATCAAACGTTCGTGCCACAAGACATACCAGTCAGCAAGATGGATCGACTGGTGAACAATATTCAAGCTGATAATCTCATCTCGTTTTCAGATGATGAGATTCCATCCGGAGGAAGAGGCCGAACAAAGGCGTTACACATTACTACCTACTGTAAGGGGCACGCTTTACCAAGCGTCTTAATCGATAATGGTTCAGCTCTGAACGTGATGCCTTTGGTTACATTGAAGAGGCTACCAATAGATACCTCTCATGTGAGAGCTTGTCAGAACGTGGTTCGAGCATTCGACGGGACCAAAAGAGAGGTAATCGGTAAGATCGAGGTACCGTTGACTATCGGGCCAGCCACCTATGATGTTGAGTTCCTTGTGATGGATATCATGCCGTCTTATAGCTGTCTTTTGGGAAGGCCAGGGATTCATCAAGCAGGTGCAGTACCCTCCACGTTGCACTAAAAAGTTAAATTTGTTATTGACGGGGCCTTAGTAATCATCAATGTTGAGGAAGATATCGTGGTAAACGTAACCACGGAGGCCCCATACATCGAAGTAGACGAGGAAGTGGTAGAATGCTCGTTCCGCTCCTTGGAATTTGTGAATGCCACATTTGTGGCAGAAAGAAAGAGGATCCCAAGACCCCGACTCTCCAAATGCACAAGGATGGAGATCAAGCAAACCCTGGGCCGAGGCGCCAGAACCGGGAGAGGTTTTGGGAAATATTTGCAAGGAAGGATCAATCCTGTCCTTCCTATCTCAAAATTAGACCAATTTGGGCTCGGTTTTCAGCCCAGTTATCATGAAAAGAGAAAGGAGATCCAAAAGAACCAGGAGAGAAGATTGGCCAGATTGACTGGAAACAAACTCCAATGGAAGCCTATGACATTCCCGCCTCTTTTCAAAACATTCAAGTCAGGTGGTTATGTGTTTGAGACCACCATATCTGAGTTAGAAACGGCTCTGGAAGATTTGAACATCAATGCCGTGACCACATAAGATGTTGACAACGGAGATAGATCCGGGATATGCCCTCTGCCACCTGGGTTCGTGCCTAGCTGTTGGTCGGTGGAAGAACTACCTGTGGTTTACAAGAGTCTTTCAGAGTAATATTCGAACTATCCCTATTTGCCTATACACGGGGTAATAGGTGATCTTTTGTAAGGGTGAATAAACATTTTGTTTAAGTTTAATAAAAGATGCATTTTTCTTTTTCCAGGGCAAACAAAATTTTCTTTTATTTTTGAATTCATTGTCTATCTCCTTCGTTCCAGTACTTCATTTCCACTTACCCTCGAAGTTAATTCTTGACTGTTCCGTGTGGGATATTATCCTATCACACATGCACATTTTTCTTCTTTCAGGTCCACAGATAATGATAATGTAGACACTGATGATCCTGATCAGGAAGTAGATTTTGAATTAACCATTTGTCTTGGGGAATTTGATGAATGCGATAATGAAGAGGAGTGCAACTTGCCTACTGAATTGTTGATGATGATAGAAAGAGAAGAAAAGCAAATACTACCACATGAGGAGGCGATCGAAATCTTAAATTTGGGCACTGAAGAAGATCGAAAGGAGGTTAAAATCGACACAACTCTTTCGACTGAAGCAAGACAAAACCTGATAGTCTTACTTCAGGAGTACAGAGATGTGTTCGCTTGGTCGTATCAAGACATGCCGGGACTAGACACAGATATAATAGTTCACAAACTGCCAATCAAACCAGAATTCAAACCTGTACAACAAAAACTGAGAAGAATGCGACCAGAAATGCTCCTTAAGATCAAGGAAGAAGTCAAGAAATAATTTGATGCCGGTTTTCTTCAAGTGGCCAAATATTCGGAGTGGGTGGCCAACATAGTGCCTGTGCCAAAGAAGGACGGGAAAGTACGCATGTGTGTTGATTACCGGGACCTTAATAAGGCAAGTCCCAAGGACAACTTTCCTCTGCCACACATAGACACTCTGGTGGACAATACAGTCGGGAACGCCTACTTTTCATTCATGGACGGATTTTCGGGGTACAATCAGATCAAGATGCATCCTGAAGACATGGAGAAGACCACTTTCGTCACAATGTGGGGAACTTTCTGTTACAAAGTGATGCCTTTTGGATTAAAGAATGCTGGGGCAACATATCAGAGAGCTATGGTGACCCTGTTCCATGACATGATGTACAAAGAAATCGAGGTTTATGTCGACGACATGATTGTCAAGGCACAGACTAAGAATGAACATGTCGAGAATTTGAGAAAGCTCTTCCAGAGATTGAGGAAATTCCAGTTACGGCTGAACCCTAGCAAGTGTACTTTCGGGGTGACATCCAGGAAGCTATTAGGCTTTGTAGTCAACAGAAAAGGCATTGAGGTTGATCTTGATAAAGTCAAGGCTATCCAGAGTCTACCTCCACTACGAACACAAAAGGAGGTCCGAGGTTTTTTAGGAAGATTGAATTACATAGCTCAGTTTATATCTCAGTTAACCGACAAGTGTGATCCAATCTTTCACCTTCTTCGAAAAAACAGCCCTGGAGCATGGGATGAAAACTGTCAGATTGCATTCGAGAAGGTAAAAGAGTACTTATCTCACACTCCTATCCTGATGTCCCCTATCCCAGGCAAACCTCTGTTCTTGTATCTCTCTATATTCGAGAACTCCATGGGGTGTGTCCTGGGTTAACATGACGAGTCCGGGAAGAAGGAAAGAGCCATCTATTATCTAAGCAAGAAATTCACCGATGGCGAGGTCCGATATCCTCCTATTGAGAAGGTTTGTTGTGCTCTGGTCTGGGCTACAAAAAGACTCCGGCAATACATGCTGTATCACATCGAATATGTGAGCCAAAAGCGGTAAAAGGCAGTGCCATATCCGATTTTTTGGCAAGCAGAACTGAAGAGAGCTATGAGCCCCTGTACTTTGATTTCTCAGACGAAGACTTAATGGCCATATCTTTAGAAGAAGCAAGCCTTTCAGCGGACAGTTCCTGGAGAATGCACTTCGATGGGGCATCAAATGCACTAGGACATGGCATCGGGGCAATCTTAATCTCCCCAGAAGGGAATCACTACCCATTTACCAGCAGACTGTACTTCGATTGCACCAATAACATGGAAGAATATGAAGCCTGTGTCTTGGGAATTCGGGCTGCACTGGGGCAAAATATAAAGACTTTGCGGGTGTATGGAGACTCAGCCTTAGTAATCTATTAGCTCCGAGGAGAGTGGGAAACCAAGTATATAAAGCTGTTAGAGTACCGAAAACTAGTGTTGGATCTGCTCGAAGAGTTCGATGAAGTCACCTTCCACTTCGTGCCTAGAGAAGAAAATCAAATGGCTGACGCTTTAGCTACCTTGGCAGCCACATTCAAGGCTGGCGGGGAGTCTGAAATGATGCCAATTAACATGCAGTCGTATGAGTACCCAGCTCATTGTTACCAAATTGAAGAAGTGAAAGACACTAAGCCTTGGTACTACGACATTCTGCAGTATATCAAGCATCAGAGTTATCCAGAAAAAACCACCGAAATCGAGAAGACAACCCTTAGAAGGTTGGAAGCTGGATACGTCCTTGACAGAGAGGTTTTATACAAGAAAAGCCATAACCAAGTTCTGTTAAGGTGCGTCGATGCTGAAGAGGCAAAAATGATAGTGGAAGAAGTACATGATGGAGTTTGTGGAGCACATGCAAATGGGCATATGATGTCAAGACAAATAATGAGATGCGGATATTTTTGGTCCACACTGGAAAGCGATTGCATCAACTATGCTAGGAGATGTCATAAATGTCAGATTTATGGAGACAAGATAAATGTTCCACCCCATCCGCTTCATGTAATGACGTCACCATTGTCTTTATCTGTGTGGGGTATGGACGTTATCGGGCAAATCCATCCGAAGGCTTCGAATGGTCACCATTTCATTCTCATAGCAATTGACTATTTCACGAAATGGGTAGAGGCTGCGTCATATGCCAGTGTCACTCAATCCACTATTTGCAAGTTTCTGAAGAAAGAAATTATATGTCGGTATGGTCTACCTGAAAGGATTATCACCGATAACGCAACAAACTTGAACAACAAGATGATGAATACTGTTTGTGAACAGTTTAACATAAAACATCACAATTCAACTGCTTATAGAACAAAGATGAACGGAGCAGTTGAAGCAGCAAACAAGAATATTAAGAAGATAGTGGAGAAAACAACTGAAACTTACAAAGATTGGCATGAGAAGTTGCCTTTTGCTTTGTTCGCTTATCGAACCTTGGTACGAACCTCGACTGGGGCAACTCCGTTTTCACTAGCCTATGGAATGGAAGCAGTGCTACCCATTAAAGTCGAGATTCCGTCTCTTCGAGTCTTGAAAGAAGTCAAACTAGACGATGCAGAGTGGGTACAATCCATATATGATCAGCTTAATCTGATAGAGAAAAAAAGACTGAAAGCCATTCATCATGGTCAAATCTATCAGAAACGAATGATTCGGGCACATGACAAAAAGGTGCACCCGAGAATATTCCGCGAAGGGGATCTAGTGTTAAAAAGAATTTGGCCAGTCCAGAAGGATTTCCGAGGAAAATGGACTCCAAATTGGGAAGGACCTTATGTCGTGAAAAAGGCTTTCTCCGGAGGAGCCCTCGTCCTGGCTGAAATGGACGGACCTGAACTGACACATCCCATCAACTCAGACGCAGTCAAGAAATATTTCGCTTAGGATGAAAACCCGAGTAGGCGTCCTAAGTTGAAAAAAAAAACGTTTAGGGTGAAAACCTGAAAGGGCGCCCTAAATTGAAAAAAAAAAGCGTTTAGGGTGAAAACCTGAAAGGGCGCCATAAATTGAAAAAAAAAAGAAAAAATAGAAAAACAAACAAAAGAAGAGAAAATAAGGTGGGTTCAAGATGAAAATCCGCAAAGGGCGTTTTGCAACCAAGGATGAGTCCAAGTTGAAAACCCGGAAAGGGCGATTTGGATATTAACGGTGGAAACATCCCGGCACATGAATCTTCTACGAACTCAAAAAATCGGAGAAATGTTTCACTCTCCTGAACGTTGTCGCATTTTCAAAGATCCTTTGGCAAAGGCTGCATTCAAGGTCACCAAACGGCTTTTCAGCTCAGAAATGCCCACATTATCGAGATTTAAGACATTCATTTACAGATCATCGTGTATTCGTTTTCTAGAATGTTTGCCATGTATTATTTGTTCTTCTCCTCCCTTATGAATAAAGACAATCTTTCCTCTAATTCCTTTTGAGCATCTTGAATTAGATTTAAACCTAATGATTTATTTATTTTTGTGAAAGATAATCGCATATTATTGCACAAAGATTCATTGAAAAGTACAGGTACCCAGAAGCCGATCAAGGCTCATGCTCATGCACATGCTTGAGATGGTTGAGGAGCATCTCCCAAATAAAAAAAAAAAGAATGTGCACATCAGATTTAAACATTTGAAGAATTCAAGATCAGAGATCAGAACTTCAAGCTTTCAAAATCAAGAGTCAACAACGACAGGCCTCCGGAGATCGAGATTTCTCTACCAGAGCCCAGAATAACATATGTTGCATATACATTTTAGGCATACCTAAGAGCATGACATCCATAACATCGCATATATGCATATCTTTGCAGGTTTTACCCAGAGTCAATTTCAACTTCACAACGAAGGATATTGGACTCCAGACAACGCAAGTTCAACTTCACGGCGAAGGAACTGCTGGTTGTCAACAAATATTTCTCAATTTCAGAGCCAATTTCAACTTCACAACGAAGGATATTGGACTCCCGACAACGCAAGTTCAACTTCACGACGAAGGGACCGTTGGTTATCAATAAACAATTTCAGAGCCAATTTTAACTTCACAACGAAGGATATTGGACTCCAGACAACGCAAGTTCAACTTCACGACGAAGGGACCGCTGGTTGTCAATAAACAATTTCCGAATTTCAACTTCACAATGAAGGATATTGGACTCCAGACAACGCAAGTTCAACTTCACGACGAAGGGACCGCTGGTTGTCAATAAACAATTTCCCAATTTCAGAGCCAATTTCAACTTCACAGCGAAGGATATTGGACTCCAGACAACGTAAGTTCAACTTCACGACGAAGGGACCGCTGGTTGTCAACAAACAATTTCCCAATCTCGGAGCCAATTTCAACTTCACAGCGAAGGATATTGGACTCCAGACAACTCAAGTTCAACTTCACGACGAAGGGACCGCTGGTTGTCAATAAACAATTTCCCAATTTCAACTTCACAACGAAGGATATTGGACTCCAGACAACGTAAGTTCAACTTCACGACGAAGGGACTGCTGGTTGTCAGTAAACAATTTTAGAGCCAATTTCAACTTCACAACGAAGGATATTAGACTCGAAACAACACAATTTGCTCGAGAGTAGATTTCAACTTCACGTCGGAGGATATCTAACTCGAAGCCAAACTTCACAATAAAGGGGTCTCCACGGTTTCAACTTCACGGCGAAGGGAATTGTGTCCACCCGCAACATACAATACTTGGATTTCAACTTCACGACGAATGATATCCAATTCTAAGGCTCAACTTCACGACGAAGGGGCCATATACGATTCCAACCTCACAAACAGATTGACCCAACTTCAAAACGAAGGAGTCATCTGCAACACCACAATACCGAAGTCTTCAAGTCGAGCTTCAGCTTCACGACGAAGTATCTTTGGTTAGAAGATGATCCATGAGCCACTTCCCAATACTCTGAGTTCGATTTCAACTTCACGATGAAGGATTCGTGCTCAAAAGCTTCCAGTTCAACTCGACCTCACGACGAGGGAGTTATTTCACATTTCAGTTCAATTTGACAAACCAGTTTCAACATCGGGATCAACTCTACGACAGAGGACATCCGATATGGACGAAATTTGTGTCTTTTAATCTTTGCTCTATTTTCGTTACACGATAATGAGCAAAGAGGGGCAGCTGAAGACACTCAAATTCGTCCACCCATATTACACTATATATATATATATATATATATATATATATATATTATCATATTATAATACATATAATTGTTTGTTTATTTATTTGGGTACAGGTCCAATAAAAGATAATTTACAAGCCATTTGCAGCAACCCGGGCCCAGTGCAGCAGCCCAGTCTCGACCCAGTAGACCAACGACCCACACCAAATCAGCTAGGGTTTTGAAACCCTGGCTTTTCATCCCATTCCAGCGCCGCTTTGGCCGGTCAACGCTGCAACTGTCCCCGAAGTCCCCACGCCTCCAACTTCCTGATTCCTCCGGCGCAAGGAAAGCACACGAAGCCAACCGCCAACAACAAGCAAGGCAACGTGTTAGTTTAGGACTTCAACAACCAAACCGAGTTTTACTCGTATTAAAACTCTAAAGTAGGCTTGTATAAATACATGTAACTAGAACACTCACAGCGGATTTTTACACACACGGTTGTACACACAAACACTGAAACAAAATACGTAAAAATAGCAGTGAACCGAATCGTCTTGTACTGATTTTGAAGTGAAATAAAAAAGGTATCATTTTTGTTTTACCTGGTTGAAACTTCTGATTTTGCATGCATGATTTCTCTTTTCCTTGTTGACTCGAAACGCCGATGAACGAAGGGGTTATTTTTCCGAAACATTTTCGTTAGATCTACAACCCCTCGAGGCACGTTTTAAAAAAACAAGTGGGATTTTTGAAAACTACATGAGAAGAGCTCTCGGAAAAACCAATTTTTTTTTATGATTCGCCACCGATGAACGGCGGTCGGCGAGGCGGCGTGGGAGCGGCCGATGGCCATTTCTGGGCTCATACGGTGGCTGTTCTTCATTTTGAAGAACAACCAAGAGAATTTCGAAACAGAGGGGGGGGGGCTTCATGTTTTGGAAATGAGAAATGAGAAATTAAAAGAGAAAAATGGACTTTATAGCAGACCCGTTTGGACCGTAACCTGACCTATATTTGCCCAGGATCCGCGTGTTTCTTTACTGGGAGAGAGAAAATTCGGTTTTAGTCCCCTCGAGTTGCAATTTATTCATTTTGACCCCAAATCGATTTTTAAACGCGAATTCCTTTTAAACTCACCCCATAATTTTGTTTCCCTTTTAATTTAATCATTTTATTTATTTTTTATGTATTCTTTTTATACGAAAATATATATGTATATTTTTTTATTTTATTTTAATCCTTTTATTATTTCTTTTTATTTGTTTATCTTATTTTATTTTATTTTATTTTATTTGTTTTAATGTTTTGTTTAAACATTATTGTATGTATATTATTTCTATTTTATTTTAATTTTTTTTATATCCTGTTATATACATGTTATTTATTTTTATTCTGCTTTCCTAATGTTTGTATGTATACATATATGTTTTCTATTGCTTTTTAATTGTTTCATTAAATATTATATTATATACATTTATTACTAACTTTGAATTATATCTCATATGGGCCCTCTTTTGTCTCCACTCAATCATTTTTTTCGGTGCCTTAATTATAGTAGTGAGTTTTGTTTTTATTTTATTTTATTATAATATATAAGATTTTCCTCTCACCTTTTTTTTCCTTCCTGGCCCCCCTCCTTTTTTATTGTCTCCACCTAGATTTCATAGGGTAGATTTTATTTTGCTTTCTTCTTTATTATAATTATAGTTACTATATACATTTTATTATTATTACTATATATTCTATATACTTTTTTAACATTTTATGCATATATATCTTATCTATTCCTTTTATTTTGCTTTATTTTATTTGTTTTTTTATTTTCTTTATTATATTCGTTTTCACTTTTTTCCTTCTAACATTTTTATCTTTTAAGGGTATTTCAATCAATCAGAGGTAAGTTTCGGATCGTTATTTTACCTTTCAATTTAAACTTATGATTTTCTTAACAAAGACAACTGGAAATTACATAGTACCGAAAGGGCAGTTCAAGGGTGCTAACCCTTCCTTGACTGTAACCGACTCCCGAATCCGACACATCTTTGGTAAGACGCAGATCAGGTAAAAATAAGGTATCCGATCAACCCATTTTATTCTTAAAATAAATGATCGGTGGCGACTCCAATCCACATTTTTCAAGTCGAAGCCCAAGTTCGGGGACCAACCGAAGGACGGTTGCGACAGTATTTAAAGTAGCGTATTAGTTGTTTCTTACCTAGATGTTATTACTTTTGTAGTTAAGAAAGTAAATTTCTATTTATTATTATTTATCCCTTGTTTTAGCAAGTATGATCAATTTTTGAAATTTGCACATTGAAATCTTGTGTTTCAGTTTTTTTAGTCATATTTGTATTATTATTTTTAGTACGCATATATATATAATTTGTTAATATTAGTTCAATTATATTTATTTAATTTTTTATTATTAGTTACTTTATAGAATATTTTTAAGTACTTATTAATATTTAAATAAATACATTAGTTAATTAACTTTTTTATATGTTAACCTTATCTGCACAACTCGACATTACTACATAATTGAATTAAGAGTAATATCATTTTAATTTAAAGTTGTCTTAAGTGGGTGGTCTTAACTGATTATATATTCACTTTTAACAATTTTAAACTAGAAGTCTATCCCATTAGTGACAACTAAAAATTGATTTATTACTTTAAAATTTGAGAACGAAAAAAAAGAAATATTCAGTTATTTATTTTTTTCGAGAAAAGGTAGTTAGAACTTATCTAAGATCTTGTCTCGATATTTTTAAATTATCGAATATTCTTTATCTTTCTAATGACTGGGTAATTTTAATTTAATCTATTTTGGTGCTTTTGAACATTGTAAAATTCATATGTTGTTTTTTGGGATCATAAATCAAATTAAAATCGAACTTGTAAATTTCATTGCAATGACATTAATTAATCGACTAGGTACCGATTTAGGGCGCTATGGGGGTTCTAATCCTTCTCTACTCGTAACTGACTCCCAAACTCAGTTTCTAGTACACAGACCTCAATTTGTTGTTTTACTTAAAATTAATTTTTATTTAAAATGACAACATTTTTGGGTGCCCAATCACACCCTAATCAAAGATTGGTGGTGACTCTTCGAACCGTACTTTTTATTTTTAAAAGGAATTCTAAATTTTTTCGAAACGAGAGATTTTCTAAATCTCATTGTTTTTTAATTAAAAATCTATCATAAAGAGAAATAATTAAAAAATGGTGTGGCTTTCAAATCTCGCTCTTAAGAAAAAAATCATTTCGACAGCTTGGCGACTCTGTCGGGGACTTTTTTTTAGAGTCATGCCGATAGTCGATTAATTAATTGTCTTCGCAAACGAAAGTTATAAGTTCGTTCTAATTTGGTTTTTGATCCCTTGTTTGTTTTAAATTTTTTGTTTGCATTTAATTTGTAATTTGATTAACAAATAAATAGTTGTACTAACGTGTGATTTACATGTTTCAGTTTTCTGACCTTCACTTTAGTCTGATGTTTTTCTTGGTTCGAGGCAAAGGATTATGAGTTTCCCCCACTGTCGCTATAACCTTTCGATATTTAGAGCATTCTAATTGTGCTCTATCCCGCTAAGTAGAGGTGAACGCTACGCTTACGTGAGAAAAATTACTTTTCTCCGCATGGGCTTTAGCAAGTAACCTCTGGGTACATGCCTTATGTTTACGAGCGAAACATTGAGTTTCCTCGCATGGACATAAGGAAATGTATCATCTCGAATTAAACTTGACTCGTTTAAGCTTATAATAGGTGAGGGTCGAGGGTCTGGCAAGCCCAAGGGGCACCAGCAAAGGACAATTCGAGGACCCTGTTAGTGATACCAAAACTCTGCCTGTCTGATACTGAATCTCTTTATGTGATTCTTCAAAAGTCATAAGGGGGAAACTCATTCTAACCTTTTCTTAGAATTTATTTATTTTTGCAAGAAGTATGGGAACTAGAGATCATGCGGTTAGGTTTATTTTTCTCAAACAAGCATGTGAATTAGATACCATGCGGTTAGGATTTTTTGTGAATAACAAAGCATGTGGGTAGATATCATGTTGGGTAGGATCTACTAAAGTATGATTGGGTAGCTAGCATGTGAGAGTAGGTTTTATTTGATGTTTACTGTACTTACTATCTTGTTGTTTATCTTATGTGTACTAACCCATTTTTGTTTTGTGTCTTTTTTATTGTTATTTTATTTTATTGCATTTGCATCTTCATGTCATTGAGGGGTGTTAATTCACAAGTGATTGGCTAATAAGAAGGCTGGTCATATTGAGGCAAGAAATTCTCAACCATGTAGTCAAAACCGAGAGATCCAAAGATGTTCAAACGATCCATGGAGAAGGACATCCGATGAATGAAGAAATCTGGACCTATTGAAGAATTCTTTTAAAGGTGCAGAGGCCAAGATGTTGACTCAAGAGATTGATACAGTCATACCAAGGACGAGAAGACCCTTCATAAAGACATGAAGACCACTTCGCATTGGAGATGCAAAGGCCAAGATGTTGACTCAAGAGATAGATATAGTCATACCAAGGACGAGAAGACCCTTCATAGAGACATGAAGACCACTTCTCATTGGAGGTGCAAAGGCCAAGATGTTGAATCAAGAGATAGATAAAGTCATACCAAGGATGAGAAGACCCTTCATAGAGACATGAAGACCACTTCACATTGCAGGTAAGAATGGAGATCTCAAGATTCAATATAAGGACATCCGTCATCATCAAAGGTGACAAGATACGCTGATAACTTTGGGTGCAATGTTAGATTCCATGAAGAGTACGACTCAAGGAAATAAAGAATCACAATTGTATTTTGACTACATGGTGTACTTACTAAATTCTTGTTGTCTAAATGAAGGTTGTTCTATAAGTGGTCACTTTTAGAATTAACACCTTTTGCATGTGCATTTGGCATCCATATTTGCATTTACATTACTTTAATTTTAGCATTTTTACATGCATCGATCATGAAAACGTAATAGTAACTCATGAAGGATACTGTGATAAAAGCTTTGAAAGCAAATTAAAGTTACTCGGAGTTTGTTTCTGGAAAAATAGAAAACAATGAATGAGATCGGTTTGGTTTAGGCCAACTTTGAAGGAAAAACTTAGGGGCATCAAGAAGACTCAGAAAATGAGAAAAGCTAGATTGGCTGGTGAGGACCTTAGCTGGAAACCCATGATCTTCCCACCATTGAGCAACACTTTTATATCAGGAGGGCATATGTTTCAAGGGAATTCGAGGAATAATGAGGTGATGGTTGAGAATGCCTTGTGAGATTTAGGCATTAATGTCATAACTGATGATGAGTTTGGAGAAATGAGAAATACGATTATTTACCTTGCACCACCGGGCTTCGTGTTAAACAATTGGACCGAAGAATAACTGCTTGTAGTTTACAAGTCTTTTACATAGTAATGCACTAGAACTTTCCCCTGTTGTTCATATCTTGGGGCAATAGAAGATCTGATGTAAAGAGTTAAGATGTTTGTTTTTACCTTCTTTCAATAAATAACGCATTCTGTTAATTCCCAAACGGCAAAGATTCTCTCATGCATTTCATTTTTGGTTGATTATATGTATATATTATTTCTTTCTATTTATTTATATGGGAAACATATTCTCCCATATGTATATATATCTTCTTTTTTGTTATTCTTTCAGGAACTCAGATATCAATGATACGAATGCTAATGAACCTGACCCGGAGATTGATTTCGAGATGCCCATATGTCAAGGGGAAATCGAAGGTTGTGATGATGATAAGGGATGTGAACTACCTTCTGAATTGCTGAAAATGATGGAAAATGAAGATAAACAGATTATGCCTCATGAAGAGCTTACTGAGATTTTGAATTTGGGGATGGATGAGAATAAGAGAGAAGTAAAGATTGGTACCAATTTGTCTGTTGAGGGAAGACAGAGTTTGATAGAATTACTTCAAGATTTCAAGGGCCAAATATCCTGAGTGGGTAGCAAATATTGTCCCGGTACCAAAGAATGATGGGAAAGTTCGAATGTGTGTCGACTATAGAGATCTTAATAGAGCTAGTCCAAAGGACAACTTTCCTTTGCCACATATAGACACGTTGGTGGACAATATTGCCGGAAATTCCTTAATCTCATTTATGGATGGTTTCTCTGGCTATAATCAAATTAAAATGCACCTTGAAGATATGGAGAAAACAACGTTTGTCACTATGTGGGGAACATTCTGTTATAAATTCATGCCGTTTGGGTTGAAGAATGTAGGGGCAACATATCAGAGGGTCATGGTGACGTTATTTCATGACATTATGCATAAAGAAATTGAAGTCTATGTCGATGATATGATCGTCAAAGCCGAGACGGAGGAAGAACATATTGAGAATTTGGGAAAGCTCTTTCAAAGATTAAGGAAGTACCAACTAAAACTTAACCAAAATAAATGTACTTTTAGAGTGACATCTGGGAAGCTTTTGGGATTCGTAGTGAGCTGAAAGGGAATCGAAATAAATCGAAATAAAGTAAATGCAATTCAAGATTTGCCACCCCCAAGAACACAGAAAGAAGTTCAAGGATTATTGGGGAGATTAAATTATATAGCTCGATTTATCTCACAGTTGACTGAGAAGTATGATCCCATATTTCACATTCTTCGTAAGAATAATTCAAGAGAATGGAGTGAAGATTGTCAAGTGGCTTTTGAGGAAGTGAAGAGATATTTGTCGAATACTCCAATCTTGGCGCCACCAGAAGTTCACTGAGTGCGAGGCCAGATGCTCTCCAATCGAAAAATTGTGTTGTGCTTTAGTATGGGCTACCAGAAGGCTTAAGCAGTATATGTTGTATCATACTACTTGGATTATATCCGAGCTTGAACCTTTGAAGTATCTAATGGGTGTACCTGCATTGTCTGGAAGATTAGCCCGTTGGAAAATCCTGTTGTCCGAATTTGATATCCATTATATAAGTCAGAGGGAGCGCTATAATAGAATTCATTGCAAGTAGGGATTCTAAAGAATATGAGTCGTTGAACTTTGATTTTCTAGACGAGGATTTAATGGCTATCTCAGTGGAAGAAACAATTGCATCCACCAGTAAATATTGGAAGATAAACTTTGATGGTGCTTCAAACGCCTTGGGGCATGGGATTGGCGTAATCTTGGTCTCACCAGATGAAGAGCATTATCCTTTTACCAATCGACTTAATTTTGATTGTACAAATAATATGACTGAGTATGAGGCTTGTGTTATTGGTCTTAGAGTGGCTATTGAACTCAAAGTAAAAATACTGAAGGTATATGGGGACTCAGCTTTGGTAATTTACCAACTCAGAGGAGAATGGGAAACAAAAGATCCCAAACTGGTGGAATACCGTAAATTAGTCCTGGAACTTATTGAAGAATTTGAAGAAGTGACTTTCAATTACCTTCCTAGAGAAGCAAATCAAATGGTGGATGCCTTGGCTACTCTTGCAGCAGCCTTTAAGATGAACGAGCATGCAAATATGATGCCTATTGAGATGAAGGCTTATGAGTATCCAACCCACTGTTTTAACGTTGAAGAAAAAGAAGATGGAAGACCTTGGTACTATGATATCTTGCAATATTTAAGATATCAAAGTTATCCTGAACAGGCGACTGAGAATGACAAAAGGACCATTAGAAGAATGGCAGCAGGGTATGTGCTCGATGGTGAGACCCTATAAAGAAAAGCATGGATCATGCCTTATTAAGGTGTGTGGACACTAAAGAAGCCACAATGATTCTTGAAGAAGTACATGAAGGAATATGCGGTACCCATGCTAGTGGGCATGTAATGGCCAGACAGATTATGAGATTTGGGTATTATTGGTCAACTATAGAAACTGACTACATCAATTATGCCCGAAAATATCACAAGTGTCAAATTTATAGAGATAGAATGCACACCCCTCCTCATCCGTTGCATGTTATGACAGCTCCGTAGCCGTTTTCTATGTGGGGCATGGATGTTATTGGATAAATTTTGCCAAAGGCGTCAAATGCCCATCGCTTCATTCTGGTAGCAATAGACTACTTCACCAAATGGGTAGAAGCAGCTTCCTATGCCAATGTTACCCAGTCTACAATAAGTTCTTAAATAAGGAAATTATCTGTAGACATGGCTTACCGGAGAGGATTATCCCTGACAATGCATTGAACTTAAACAACAAGATGATGAAATATGTATGTGAGCAATTCAAAATAAAGCATCATAATTCTACTGTTTATCGCCCAAAGATGAATGGGGCAGTGGAGACGGCTAATAAGAACATTAAGAGACTTAGAGAGAAGATGATCGAGACTTATAAAGATTGGCATGAGAAGTTGTCATTTGCTCTGTTTGCCTATCGTACTTCTGTACGTACGTTAACTGGGGTAACTCAGTTTTCTTTAGTTTATAGGATAGAAGCTGTCCTCCCTATTGAAGTGGAAATTCCCTCTCTCCGGGTTTTATCGGAGGTGAAGCTAAATGAGGCAGAATGGGTACAGGCCAGATACGACCAATTAAATTTGATTGAGGAAAAGAGATTAAAAGCTATTTGTCATGGCCAGATGTACCAAAAGCGGATGATACGAGCACACGAAAAGAAAGTTCACCTTCGATAATTCCACGAAGGAGATCTGGTGCTTAGGAGGATATTACCTATTCAAACGGATTTCCGAGGGAAATGGATGTCCAATTGGGAGGGACCCTATGTTGTCAAGAAAGCCTTTTCTGGGGGAGCTCTAGTCTTAACTGAGATGGATGGGTCAGAATTACCCTATCTAGTGAATTCTGACGTAGTTAAGAGGTATTTTGCTTGAAGAGGAAAAAGAAAAAAAAGAAAAAAAAAGGAAAAAATGAAAAAAAAAGGAAAAAATGAAAAGAGTGAATAAAAAAAGAGAAAAAAAAAGAGAAAAAAATGAAGCAAAAAAGAGGGTTCAAGATGAAAACTCGAAAATGACGTCTTGAAACCAAATGAGGTATCGAGTTGAAAACACGTAAAGGGCGGCTTGAGTTTTAAATTTAGAGTTCGTGCATGGTGGAGGATCTGAATTATTTTTGGAAGTAGAAAGAGCTCCTGACATGGGTAACAACAATGGCAGTTGGTGATCAGGATTAAGACCAAAGATTAATGAGTCTCGATGGAAACAACTAAGGGAGAAATTGAATGCATATGAGATTCAATACTGGTTTAGGGCATCAAATAATGGGAGATTTGGGAATTCATAAAAAGCTTCACACTCTTAGACATCATCTCAATTTTGGAGATCTTTTTGACAAAAGCTACACTCGAGTAATTCTAACGGTGTGCCAGTTCAAAAGTATTTGCATTATTGATATTTGAGGACATATATCCTTTTGTTTTTCAAATCAAAATTTTTCCATGTAGTTGCCTAAAAAGTCTCTGCATTTATATAAATAAAAAGACATTTTTCCTTTTCAATTTCCCTTTTACAAGCATCTAATTTTGAAAAAGTTAAAACACATAGCTTAACTTGTGGTACATGAGATCATTTGTATTGTTATGCAAAAGGTTTTGGAAAATGCAGGCATTCTGAAGCTAACAATGGTTTTAACATGTAAGCTTGTATGGTTGTGGGAAGCTAAAACCTTGGAATTCATAGAAAATCCCAATCATTAATAGATGAACGAAAGAGGTTGTCATTTATCAAGAAGTGGTCATGGATACTGGCAGGTTTCAAGAAAGAAAGAAGTCAAAGCCCTGTCAAGCCGAAGGTTATGGTATTAAGATTGTAATTGGGGTGACCTGGTCAAATGTTCTATGCCCGAGACGAAACTGAGTTCCATTGAAATCAAAGGAGATGGTGTTCCTTCGAAGAAGAAAATGTATTGAATTGCATACTTGCGTACACTTTAGGCATGAATAGGATCATGACATTGCATGATGACTTAAATATTTACAGATTTCCCAATGATAATTGAAGATTGAAGAGATTGAAGAATCAAGATTGTTCGAGTCTTATACTCTCTGAAGGAATAGGGAGCATACACGATTGTTGAAGATTGTTCGAGTCTTATACTCTCTGAAGGAATAGGGAGAAGACACGATTGTTGAAGATTGTTCGAGTCTTATACACTCTGAAGGAATAAGGAGCATACACGATTGTTGAAGATTGTTCGAGTCTTATACTCTCTGAAGGAATAGGGAGCATACACAATTGTTGAAGATTGTTCGAGTCTTATACTCTCTGAAGGAATAAGGATCAGACACGATTGTTGAAGATTGTTCGAGTCTTATACTCTCTGAATGAATAGGGAGCAGACACGATTGTTGAAGATTGTTCGAGTCTTATACTCTCTGAAGGAATAAGGAGCAGACACAATTGTTGAAGATTGTTCGAGTCTTATACTCTCTGAAAGAATAGGGAGCAGACACGTTTGTTGAAGATTGAGTCCTATACTCTCTGAAGGAATAGGGAGCATACACATTTGTTGAAGGTTGTTCAAGTCCTATACTCTCTGAAGGAATAGGGAGCGAACACCTTTGTTGAAGATCGAGTCCTATACTGTCTGAAGGAATAGGGAACATACCCGTTTTATGAAGATTGTTTGAGTTTTACACTCCCTGAAGCAAGAGGGAGCGAACCCGCTGGTCGAAGATTGTTCAAAGAAGATGGAGCAAATCCCTCATCAAGTTTCAAAGCACGAAGAAATAACTGGACAAAAACGAACTGTCTTTTTTATCTTTGTCATATTCTTGTTAACACAAAAATGGGTAAAGAGGGGCAGCTGTAGACACTTGTTTTTGTCCGGGTTATAAATATTATATTCAAATTATATTATTATTATAATTATTATATTATAATACATTATTATTATTATTATTATTATTATTATTACTAATATTATTAATGTTACATATTATATTTTACAGGCCCAAGACCCAATTACAAATATCAACCCAATTACAACATATTGGTTCAAGCCCAAGACCCGGATCCAGATCCGATTACAAGATCCGACCCGCCAGCCACCAGAAATGCGTGTATGCTTCACTATTGCTCCCATCTGCGTGAATGAGGTCGCTAATCATGCCACCATTGAAGCTACACAAATCATCCAGCAATCACATGCCAAAGTCAAAAATAGATTCCACCTACCCAAACCTAATTCATCAGAAAATTCAAGGTAGTGGGGGCAGCATATTATTAAAAAAAGGCAATTAAGGGTGGAATTATTTTTACTGATAGGATATCGAGCAATAAATAGAGGAGGAAACCATTCGAGGAAGGGAGAAAAAAGAAATACCAAAGTATATGCATGTAAAAACAGGGTATCCTCTTTTACTAAAAAATTAACGTAAACACAAGGCTCTATCTTTTTCAAGGGATCAAAGCAGTGCAAAGCAAATCCAATTCTAACAAGGTTTCTTTTTCTTTATTATCATTTGCAGTTTCTTTTTTTTTCATTCGATTTAATAATTTTCAAATATCAATGCAAAAACCAAAATATGAAGATAATAATTGGTATCTTCGGGTATGGTTTGCTGTTAAATAAAATCAAATAGTAGACTTTAGAGTTCCTTTGCCGAGATACCAACATCGTCGGAGTTAAGTAAAACTGTCGTGAATTGTTCGAGTCCTTGCATGTTTGTCCGGTTCAAGTTATCACCTATAGGGGCTTAAAAATAAAAAATCGAAATAAATAAGATTAAAATGTACTGTAATTTTTCGAGCATCACACCAGAGTTGAGGAGTTAAATATAACGTCGAGTCGGGGTTGACTTATGGTTGAGGAGTAGTGGCGTTGGAGATCTCGGCCAGCATTGTTGTAGCCTTTGGAGGTTGATGTTCGTGCGAGAGAGAGAGAGAGAGAGAGAGAGGAGAGAGGTTAAGCGGCGCTGAGGTTTCAGTTTTAACCAAATGATATTTCTCATGTGTTTAGGTCAAAATTGTTGTTTAAGTGAGGCTTTATGAGTGTTGAACAAAACGACAGCGTGTAATAGGTGTCCATGGTAACTCATTTTCGAGCAAATGGATTTATTGCTTAGTGAGTCATGCTTGTTTTAGCTTTAGTGCACTCTAGCTCTTAATTCGTATTTCTTGACCCTTTTAATTTTACCTTCATATTTTATGCGCATTTTAACTTGGCCATAAATTAATGTTTGTATGTTTATAATTTTGTCTCTTTATTTTATTTGTATTTAATTTCAGTCCCCAACTGTTATTGTATTAAATTTTTGTTATTTTAGGCATTTAACCTTTAAACTTTTGCATGTCTCTTTTTAGTCCTATGTATATTTGAGTTTATTATATTTTTAGTCATTTATACTAATCACAGTTTACTTTTAGTTTTAGTATTTAAAGTAGCGTATTAGTTGTTTCTTACCTAGATTGTTATTACTTTTTTAGTTAAGAAAGTAAATTTCTATTTATTATTATTTAGCCCTTGTTTTAGCAAGTATGATTAATTTTTGAAATTTGTACATTGAAATCTTGTGTTTCAGTTTTTTTAGTCATATTTGTATTATTATTTTTAGTACGCATATATATATAATTTGTTAATATTAGTTCAATTATATTTATTTAATTTTTTATTATTAGTTACTTTATAGAATATTTTTAAGTACTTATTAATATTTAAATAATTACATTAATTAATTAGTTTTTTTATATGTTAACCTTATCTACACAACTCGACATTACTACATAATTGAATTAAGAGTAATATCATTTTAATTTAAAGTTGTTTTAAGTGGGTGTTCTTAACTGATTAGATATTCACTTTTAACAATTTTAAACTAGAAGTCTATCCCAATAGTGACACCTAAAAATTGATTTATCACTTAAAAATTTGAGAACGAAAAAAAGGAAATATTCAGTTATTTAATTTTTTCGAGAAAAGGTAGTTAGAACTTATCTAAGATCTTGTCTCGATATTTTTAAATTATCGAATATTCTTTATCTTTATAATGACTGTGTAATTTTAATTTAATCTATTTTGGTGCTTTTGAACATTGTAAAATTCATATGTTGTTTTTTTGGGATCATAAATCAAATGCAATGACATTAATTAATCGACTAGGTATCGATTTAGAGCGCTGTAGGGGTGTTAATCCTTCCCCACTAGTAACCGACTCCTGAACTCATTTTCTGGTACACAGACCTCAATTTGTTGTTTTACTTAAAATTAATTTTTATTTAAAATGACAAAAAAAAATTTGGGTGCCCAATCATACATTAATCAAAGATTGGTGACGACTCTTCGAACCGTACTTTTTATTTTTAAAAGGAATTCCAAATTTTTCAAAACGAGAGATTTTCTAAATCTAATTGTTTTTTAATTAAAAATCAATCATAAAGAGAAATAATTAAAAAATGGTGTGTGTTGAAAACATTTTGATGTTTCGATATAACAAATTAAGTTAAATGAATTTTAAGATTTTACAAAAGATTTTCTAAGTATATTCGATGTAATTATTTGAATATCAAAATATTACTCCAAGTTTTTCAAAGTTCATTTTAATCCTTACTAAAGTGTAAAATTGTGTTTTATACTTAAACTATTTTAAAACAATTTTACAAAGTATTTCGAGCCTTAATCGAGCCAAAAATATTTTTTTAAAGGGTTTCAAGAAAAATCAGATTATCCAGGGGGTACAGATTCCCCCCCAGGGGAACAGATTCCCCCCAGGGGGTACCGATTCCCCCTGTCTAACGGTAAAAAACATATTGCACTTAGGGAACCGATTCCCCATGAGGGGGTACTGATTCCCCCCACGCTCCAAGCTATTTTATTAATTGTTTCTCATCCCCAAATGGCTCCAAAACATCCCCAACGACTATATACGACTTCAAACACATTCCAAGCTATAAATACAAGATAATGACACTTGAAGAAGCAAGAGAACAACTATCCAAGCAATCAAACACAAGAGAAGAGTTTTTCAATCTTATTTCATATTTCTCTTGTAAATATTTTGTTCTTGTGAGCTCAATCTTGTAAACACCTACCTTAGAGAGGTTTTCTTGTTTACATCTTTTATCCTTTTGTAAAGGGGAAAGGTTCTAGCTTAGCCAGTGTAAAAGCTAGGGAAAGGTTCTAGTTTAACCCAGAAAAACTAGGGAGTTTGTAAGGTTACTCTTTATCCTCAAAAGAAAGAACAAATTAGTGATTTTGTTGAAAAATCCTTGGTGAGGTGCTAAGGTAGTGGACGTAGACTTTGGTTGAGGAAGTCGAACCACTATAAATCGCTGTGCAATTCTCTATCTTTTAATCTCCTTACTCCCTAAACACAAAACCATTCCGACCCCTCTTTACAAATAATTCCGGTTGTGGATTCGAGCTTCCAAGAATCCCAACAATTGGCATCAGAGCCTAACTCGTTAATAAGGTTTAACCACCTTGAGACGATCCTAGAAGAAGCTCTACCAATTCCCGACGCAACCGACAAAGAAATGACTTTTTCCTCCGGTGCTTATTATCTTAAAGAATATCCTATTATGGATTCAAAACCGGACAACAAGACACCCTTCTTCAATGGAGCAAATTATGCACATTGGAAGAATAAGATGATGTACTTCATTTAATCATACAATCTAGGAGCTTGGTACTCAATCATGGACGGTTACTCCTCTCCACCCGGCAAGTACAACGATTGGAGTAGAGAAGAGCAGAAAAATTTTCAGCTTAATTCTAAGGCTATACATATTCTATTATGTGCTTTAGGCCCAAATGAATATGGAAGAGTCTCATATTTTTCCAGTGCCAAAGAGATTTGGGATAAGCTCCAAGTCACTCATGAAGGAACCGATGAAGTGAGGGAATCAAAGAAAAGTCTTCTCAACCATAGCTACGAGAACTTCAAGATGAAAGCCGATGAAGACATCAAAGCTATGACGGATAGATTTTTCGTGATTGTCAACGGTCTCAAGGGATATGGAGAAGTAATCCCAAATGAGAAGCTTGTGAGAAAGATGATTAACTCTCTTCCAAAGGAGTGGCAATCAAAGAAGATGATCATTATCGAAGCAAGAAACCTAAAGTCTCTCACTCTCGATGAGCTAATTGGTTTCCTTCTCACTCATGAGATGATGGTGAAGGAAGATGAAGAAAGGGAAGAGAAGAAAAACAAGAAGAAGAAGAAGAAAAAGAAGAAGAATGAGGGCGTAGGCATCAATGAAAGCTATCAAGATTCAAGTGATGAGGTGGATGAAGATGATTCCAATGATGAAGATGAAGTAGTCAACCTATGCCTCATGACTACTCAAGAAGAATTCGAGGTATCTTCTAACTCAAATGAATTTAATTCATTTACTTTTGATGAGTTACAAGATGCTTCTAATAGGTTATATTTTTGATTTGAGACCATGAATTCCAAATATACAAAATTAATTTCAAAACTCAAAAATAAAGATAATTTGATTTTGAAAGCAAAATTTGATTTTGAAAATCAAAATGAAATTTTGAAAAACAATTTAGAGCTTTCAAAAATTAAAATAAATGATTTAGAAAAAGAAAATTTTGAGTTAGGTGTTAAGTTTGAAAGCTTAATAAAAGAAAAAGAATTAATTTCTAAAAACAACCTATTATGTTTAAATATGGCAAAATGCTCACATTGCCATTATCATGGTCATATGGAACATACTTGTCCTTTGAAGAAAGGAAAACGTTTTAAAATTAGGCAAGTATGTGTTCCAAAAGGAACAAGGGGCATTGTAACTAACGTTCAAGGATCCAAAGCAATTTGGATACCAAAATCTACTTAAATGTCTCTTGTAGGTGTGTGGAAGAAATTGTGATGAAAATGATGATATTCAAGATGCTCTAGCCACACATGAAAAAGGAATGGGTAACCTCTGAGCTTAATACTTTTAATTTTGGATTATTTGGTTGCTCATTTGATTTTAAGCATGAATGAGTTTTGGTTTTAAATGATTATGCATCATTGTTTTAATCTCATGTATGTTGAAAAGATGATTATGATGAACATTTTAAAGTTGTAATGATTTTTTAGAATTTTTAGTTCATCATAATAAAATTTTGGTCAAAATTTGTTTTAATGCAAATGATATCTCTCTAACAATTTATATCAACTTTTCAAATACTTCGATTTTATAATTTTATAAATCTTTAAAAAATATTGACCTAAATTTGAATGTTTATGCATGTGGTTTAAATAAAAATGATATCTCTCTAATAATTGATATAAAAAAATTTCAAATGCATACCATTTTTAGAAAACTTTATGCATATGATCTTAAATTCAACAATTGGTATTGCATAAAGAATTTTAGTCTTGGATATATTGAATTTCAAATGCTACTAACATGTTTGTTATTATTTGTTGAAATTCAATTTTGTTTATGTGTCAAGATCCTAAAAGCAAAATTTTATTTGGAATGCATTTATTGAGGGGGAGCTTTGATTTTTACAAATGATTTTTAAAATGTCAAATTTACTACTTACTCTCTAAAGTTATTTTGAACTTCAAAGATTAGAGTCTTTTTGATTTAACAAAAAGGGGGAGAAGTGTTAAGGTGTTAAAGGGGAGAAGTGTTAAAGTAAGGGGGAGGGTGTTAAAGGGGAGAAGTGTTAAAGTAAGGGGGAGTAATTTCAAACTTTATTTCAAAATCTTAAAATTACTCAAATGTATTGTTATATCAAAAAGGGGGAGATTGTTGAAAACATTTTGATGTTTCGATATAACAAATTAAGTTAAATGAATTTTAAGATTTTACAAAATCTTTTCTAAGTATATTCGATGTAATTAGTCGAATATCAAAATATTACTCAAAGTCTTTCAAAGTTCACTTTAATCCAAACTAAAGTGTAAAATTGTGTTTTATACTTAAACTATTTTAAAACAATTTTACAAAGTATTTCGAGCCTTAATCGAGCCAAAAATATTTTCTTTTTAAAGGGTTTCAAGAAAAATCAGATTATCCAGGGGGTACAGATTCCCCCCAGGGGGAACAGATTCCCCCCAGGGGGTACCGATTCCCCCTGTCTAACGGTCAAAAACATATTGTACTTAAGGAATCGATTCCCCATGAGGGGGTACCGATTCCCCCACGCTCCAAGCTATTTTGTTATTTGTTTCTCATCCCCAAATGGCTCCAAAACATCCCCAACGACTATATACGACTTCAAACACATTGCAAGCTATAAATACAAGCTAAGGACACTTGAAGAAGCAAGAGAACAACTATCCAAGCAATCAAACACAAGAGAAGAGTTTTTCAATCTTATTTCATCTTTCTCTTGTAAATATTTTGTTCTTGTGAGCTCAATCTTGTAAACACCTACCTTAAAGAGGTTTTCTTGTTTACATCTTTAATCCTTTTGTAAAGGGGAAATGTTCTAGCTTAGCCCGTGTAAAAGCTAGGGAAAGGTTCCAGTTTAGCCCGGAAAAACTAGGGAGTTTGTAAGGTTACTCTTTATCCTCAAAAGAAAGAACAAATTAGTGATTTTTGTTGAAAAATCCTTGGTGAGGAGCTAAGGTAGTGGACGTAGACTTTGGTTGAGGAAGTCGAACCACTATAAATCGCTGTGCAATTCTCTATCTTTTAATCTCCTTACTCCCTAAACAGAAAACCGTTCCGACCCCTCTTTACAAACAATTCCGGTTGTCGATTCGAGATTCCAAAAATCCCAACAATGTGGCTTTCAAATCTCGCTCTTAAGAAAAAAATCGTTTCGACAGTTTGCTCTCTTCCTGTTCTTCTCATTGTTCTCTTTTTTGCAGGGAAATCAAGGCTTTTTATAGCCCTCAAAACACTGTTCGTTTGGTGAGTCACCGGATTTACGATGGTGACTCACCATATAGATGATGAAGTGTGCGGCTATCCTCTCTTATTCTGGATCCTTCTGTTAGAGGCGGCGGCACCGTGGCAGCATCTGGTTGGAACACCTGGAGGCGACGGTCGAAATATTTCTATGGTTGGTGAACTCTAGAGTTTCTATTAGATTATATCTTGACCGTTAGATCTCTCCAGATCCAACGGTTTTAGATGCTGGCGGCTGAGATGAGATATGAAAACCCTAATCAGGTTTGGGTCATCTGGGCTTGAACTGGGTCTGGGCCTAGACCGGTTTGATCTTGTAAAATGGGCTCCAAGTTTGTTGTATTATTTGGGCCACCAAAATTGATGTAACTGGGCCTTCATTTTTATTGTATTATTTGTAACAATAATAATATAATAATAATAATAGTAATAATAATAATAATAAATATAATTAGTATCGAGAACGGGACAAAAACTAGTATCGACACATATTATAATAATTCTATAAATATGCACTCACCCATAGTTCTTTGTCTTTCCCTCGTTCAATCTTACGCGTCATTTGTTCCGAAACTCGTTTAGGCTCGGTATCTACATAAATATGATTTCCAAAACAATCGTGAGAATCCTAAACATTATAGCTCGATCTTCATAACTTAACTATTACATGAACATAATTCACATTGTCCTTATTAAGTAGTATCGATACCCAAGGTACAATACTAATACTTCATTTATAATGGTATCGATACCATACTTGAGTATCGGTACCCAAATTAGATTCGATGTTTTCATTCCAAAAATGGTATCGATACTCATGGTATTGATACTACCCTTTTTAGTATTAATACCTCATGAAGATGTTATCTAAAATGGTCTTATGGTATCGATACTGTTCATGCAGTATCGATACATACACAATAATATAACCTATAATAGCTGTGTAGTATCGATACCCATTCATATGGTACTGATACCCCTTACCCAAAATAAACTTCTTTCACCCGAAAATCATCAATCCCTTACTTAATTTCTACCCTTAAAGTTACTTTCATACCACCAAACTCAACTACAACCACTTTAACTATCTTTTATCATCTTAACACTTTATAAACTTCAACATCTTATTTCAATTCTTGAAACTAAGAATTTTACTAAGTTTTCCATATAATCCAAACTTAGTTCTAACACTTATTACTTCTTATTCACACCTATGACAAGTCAAATCCAGCTTCTAAATTCATTTAAGTCTTCTTATTCAAATTTCCACTTAAAAACTTCATACCTTTAATCACCCATAAGTTACTATCCTTTGGATTTTAAACTACTTTAACCATTCCTTTAGTTTTCCTAACCTTTCAAGAATCTAAAGCATATCTAATTTACAAGAATTATTCAACTATAAGAGTTTTTACCTTGTTCAATAGCTCACGGAGAAGGAGAAAGAGAGAATGATGAAGAACAAAGAAATTTCTGGAGATAAATCCCCCAACTCTCTCTTTCCACGTGTTATAAGAATCTCATGGCTAAATTTTGAATTCATTTTCTTGCTAAAAGACCTTTTTGCCCTTCCTGCTTTTATTCCTTTTATATTCATCCTATACAAAATATTCCAATTAAGTCTTTGAACTTTTTAATTTATCTAATTTAGTCATTGAATTCTAAAATCTTACAATTTGGTCACTAACCCGATGTTTGGGATGTTACAAATCTCTCCCTTAAGAAAATTCGTCGTTGAATTTTCATTGCACGAAGAGATGAGGGTGTTGATTACGCATGTCATATTCACGTTCCCACGTTGCTTCCTCTACTTTATGATTTCTCCATAAAACTTTAACCAGTGGAACTATTTTATTTCTTAACTGCTTGACTTCATAAACTAATATTCGTACTGGTTCCTCCTCGTAAGTCAAATCGAGTTGAACTTCAATTTGTTCCAGTGCAACGATATGAGATGGGTCGGACCTATATTTCTGCAACATGGGCACATGGAAGACATTATGAATTTTCTCCATTTTCGATGGCAAAGATAATTGATATATGCCACTAGTCCTATCCTCTTAACAACCTCGTATGGCCCAATGAATCTAGGACTCAATTTTCCCTTCCGACCAAACCTTAATACTTTATTCCAAGGGGATACCTTCAGGAAACTTTATCTCCCACTTCAAATTCAATTTATTTCCTCTTAAGATCATAATATGACTTTTACCGATCAAATGCCACTTTGAGATTATGCTGAATTTCCCGAACTTTTTCTTTCACACCTTGAATCAAATCCGGACCAAGAACACTTCGGTCTTTAAGCTCATACCAATTTAATGGCGTACGATATTTCCTCCCATATAACGCCTTATAGGGTGACATCTTAATACTGAACTGATAACTATTGTTGTAAGTGAATTCTGTCAATGGTAAATACTTCTCCCATGACCCTTTGAACTCAATTATACATGCTCTCAACATATCTTCCAAAATTTGAATAGTCTGATCTGATTGTCCATCAGTCTGAGGGTGAAAAGCGATACTAAAATTTAGGCGAGTCCCAACACTCCATGCAAATATTTCCAAAATCAAAGTGAATCGAGGATCTTGGTCAGAAATTATTGAAACATGCACTTCATACAATCTAATAATTTCTCTAATATACAACTCAACATATTTTTCTATAGAGAAATCAGTTCTAACTGGAAGGAAATGTGCTGACTTGGTCAATCGATCAACAATTACCCAAATTGAATCCATTTTGTTCAGAGTCAAAGGTAACCTCGAAACAAAACCCATCGTCACATTTTCCCACTTTCATTAAGGAATGGAAAGTGGTTGCAATAATCCTGAAGGAACTTGATGCTCGGCTTGACTTGTTGACATGTTAAACACTTAGACACAAATTTGATGATACTTCTTTTCATCCCTGGCCACCAATACCGATTCTTTAGATCCATATACATCTTGTTTCCACCCGAATGCATCGTCAATGGACTATAGTGAGCCTCTACCAAAAGATCTTTCTTTAATTCCTCATCATCTGGAATTACCACTCTTCCTTTATAGTATAAATTTCCATCAGACTTAATCTCGAAATACTTATTCTCTTTATTCTTTACTTGCTCCAATCTTTTCAAACACATGATATCTTTGTTCTGCAATTCTTTAATTCGATCCAACCATGCTGGTTTAAGCTTTAATTCTGCACATAAACCACTATCTTTATTCAAAGATAATCTGTCATCTAAAGCTCGTAAGGCTGCAAACGTTTTTTTTACTTAAAGCATTCGCTACCACGTTAGCTTTTCCAGGATAAAAATCAATTATTATATCGTAATCTTTTAAGAACTCAACCCATCTTCTCTACCTCAAATTAAGCTCTTTTTTGAGTCATCAGACACTTTAAACTCTTATGATTTGTATACAAGAAACAACATTCTCCATATAGGTAGTGACGCCAAATCTTGAGAGCGAACACCACTACAGCCATCTCCAAATCATGAGTTGGATAATTCTTTTCTTGGGGTTTCAATTACCTCGATGCATAAGCTACCACTTTACCCTCTTGCATTAATACACATCCCAATCCATTATGGGACGCATCACTGAAAACCATAAAATTATTGCTAGATTCGGGTTGGACCAATACTGGAGCTTCTGTAAAAATTCTCTTTGCTTCAAAACTTTCTTGACATTCGGAAGTCCAAACAAATGGTACATTGTTTCTCATCAATTTTGTTAAAGGTAGAACTATCATCGAAATATTCTTTACAAATCTTCAATAATAACCTGCAAGTCCAAGGAAACTCCGAACTTCAGACATATTCCTTGGAACTTATCATTCCAAAATAGATTTTATCTTTTGAGTTCTATCTGCAGAAATCACATGCCCCAAGAAAATCACTTCATTTAGCCAAAACTCGCATTTAGACAGTTTGGCATAAAACTGCTTATCTCTTAGGATTTTCAAAACTATTATCAGATGGGCACTATATTCTTCATTGGACTTCGAGTACACCAATATGTCATCAATAAAAATAACTACAAATTGGTCCAGATAGGGTTGAAATATTCTATTCATGAGATCCATAAAAGTAGCAGGTGCATTTGTTACCCCAAATGGCATCACGAAAAACTCATAGTGACCATATCTTGTTCTAAAAGATGTCTTTGGAATATCCTTCTCCTGAATCTTCAATTGATGATAACCTTAACGTAAGTCAATTTTTGAGAATACTAAGGCTACATTTAATTGATCAAATAAGTCATCAATTCTTGGAAGGGGATACTTGTTCTTAATGGTCACCTTATTAAGCTGTCGATAATCAATACAAAGACGCATTGAACCATCATTCTTCTTAACAAACAATAGCGGAGCTCCCTAAGGTGACACACTCGGTCTTATAAATCCTTTCTCTAACAATTCTTGCAACTGATTCTTCAACTCTTGTAATTTTTACGGAGCCATATGATAGGGTGCCATAACAATAGGAACTGTTCTCGACATCACTTCAATTTGAAATTCTACCTCTCTATCTAGAGGTAATCCTGACAACTCCGTAGAAAAGACATCAGGAAACTCTCTGACTATTGGAATCTCATCTAAACCTTTCTATTTAAATATGGTATCTACCATATTTGAAAAAAAAACCATACAACCTTGTAGCATCAATTTCTTTACTGACATCACTGATATTACATTTGCTAGAGGATTCAATCTTTCACTGATCACATTCACCTCTATGACTTCTGAACTACTCAGGGTTACTCTTTTCAGTCTACAATCAACATTTGTATGATAATGGTACAACCAATCCATACCCAAAATTACTTCAAACTCATCAAAGGGTAATTCCATTAGATTAGCAGGGAATTCAATTCCCTGAATCCTTATGGGACACCCCTTACAAACTTTATTTACCCGAGCATTATGTCCTAAAGGATTAGTTACTATGACTTCACTACTCGTAGTTTCTAATAGAATTCTCAATTCTTTTATTAATTTACTGCTAATATAGGAATAAGTGGAACCTAGATAAATCAATACTAACACCAATTTATCAAACAACTGGAAAGTACCTGCTATAATCTATGGATCATCACAGTCTTCACTTGTCTTTAAGTTATACACTATCGCAGTTGAGCGTACCTCAGGTTGTGCAGAGGATTCAGACTGATTTCTCCCTCTACCTCTTCCTCGTCATCTTTACGATGCATAAGCAATTCTCTCATATGATGCAGACTCACCAACCATCAATGGACAATCCCAAATAAAATGTCTAACATCTCCACATCGAAAACAAGCTCCGGAGGTCATCCGACACGTCCCAAAATGATTCTTCCCGCAATGTTGACACTGTCTTGATTGGCTCTGATCGGATCTCCCAGCACCAGATCCCATTTATTGAGTCTGTCTCACTCTCATCTGACTTGATCCTCTAGTAGAGGATGCAACTGATTCAGATCTAGCTTGAGGTCAAAATCCTAAATCTCTTCCACTTTTTGATGGTGCTGAGCTTGAAGAAACACCAATTCTCTTAGAGGTCTGAATTCTTTGGTCTCCAAATCTTTCATTTTGAGCTTTTTTTAGAGCTTTTGCACGATTCACCACCTCCTAGAATGAGGACAGATTCAATACTATCAACATCTCCTTCAATCTAGGGCGCAAGCCCTCCACAAACAATTCACAAGTGTCTTTTTCTATAGGAACAAGCTTAACAACAAATCGACTCAACTTATTGAACTCACATTAATATTCATATACGGTGCGATTCATCTGCTTCAAATTCATAAACTGTTGCTTCATTTACCTAATAAACTAATCTCCAATATACTTGTTCTTAAACTCTTCCAAGAATAGAGACCAAGTCACTTGATCAGTCGCCAACTTCATGGTGACATTCGTCCACCAAATCCTATCTTGCCCCCTAAGCAAAGAAAAAACTCCATCCAACTTCTCCACTTCAAAGCAGTAGAGACTATCCAACATAATCTTCAAATCATTAAGCCAGAGGTCTGCCGCATCCGGACCTTCCTTGGCTTCTCCTCTAAATTCGGGAGCTCCCAATCCCTTTAACTCCTTCACCACATTCATTCTGTGGGTTGATGGAGCAGGAGGTTGGAGACGCGTCAAAATATCATCCAATGTCCTAAAGAAAGTATCATGATCTTGCACAGGCACTCCATGAGGTTCTTGTTCTTCACCTTGCCTGGCCAGGGCAAGTGAATTACTTCTCTCAGCTGGCCTATTATCTCTTGTTTCACTTTGGGAGCTATATTGTCTGGACATCTAATAAAACATAATCATATAATTCTATTAGCAAGACATCATACTCATTACTATATCAAATCAGAAGTTTGTACTATTTGTTGGCATGTATACTTTTAAAGACACTCTAGACTCTGATTTATGCCTAGAATCGGCTAAACCATAACTCTAATACCATTAAATGTAATACCCCAACCTGTAATCTACCCGGATACGAGTCCGAGATGTCACATTACCTTTTTAAAACAAAATAGTAGCGAATTTAACTTGTATTAAGAAATCCCATAATATACATCAGTTTAATACAAAAACTTACAAAAATAATCAGAGCATATACAACTTAAACTTTTGATTACATGCCAACATTTCTTTTCATAAAAAAATAACCTACTGTTTAAGTTGCTTCTGATCTGATATTCGCAGGAGTGATGCTATCCCAGTTGCATATCCATGCTCGTCTATGTTATTTTCAGAAAAGAAATATGAAGAACTTCAAAATCAAATTGAAGCTATGAAGCAGATGATGCAACAGAATCAAACGAAGAATTCATGATCCTAGGTGTTCTCTTAGGTTAATGCTTTGTTTATGTTATTGAAAAATGTTGAACTACATTATATTTAACTTGGATGTTTGTAAACTTTGATTTATTTATGTTTTTATGTATTATTACTCAATTCGAATCGTAATTAAATTTAAGATGATTATTGGATATTGTTACAGATTAAATTTGGGTAATACAAAATAGGAAGAAGATATGTTGAAAATCAGTTTCGATTAGCAGTGTTTTAGGTGCAAAACGCCACTAACGGAGTGTATATTTGGCGGCGTTTTTAGGAAATAAAATGTTGCTAAATGACCAACCTATTATAGAGTTTGTGTCCGAAACGCCGCTAAATATCAAATTTATTGTGGCGTTTGTGACTAAAAACGTCGCTAAACAGTGAACTTGTTACGGGAAAACGCCTATAAATATCAAACCTATTTAGGCGTTTGTGCCAAAAACATGCCGCTATATGGTGAACTTGTTGCGGAGTTTGTATACTAAAACGTCGCTATATAACTTGACCTTTAGCAGCTTTTTAGTATACAAACGCAGCTACATAGCCTGACTTTTAGCGGCGTTTATTAGTAGAAAACGTCACTAACAGTTGCGGCGTTTGTATTGATGGCGTTGCGACGACATCATTTTTAGCGACGCTTTTAAACGCCACTATAAGACAAAAAAGCCACAATAGAACAATTCTGCTGTAGTGACCCACCGCACGTAGTATGACCGGTTGGAATATGCCTTGCGCCATCTGAATTTAATTTAGCCCATCTACCTGGTGGAGGTTCCCGCTGTTTTTGTCGATCAATGCTCTCAACACGTAAATCATTCTTTATATTAAACGTATCCTGTGCATGAATAGCTTCCAGTGTCAACCTTTGGCTTCTTTGAATTATGTTCTCCGTTATAACCTGATTCGGTGCAAATAGGATATATTCCGTCTGGTCCAAAGGCAACAGAGAACTATTCCGAAGGACAAATCCCAGTGTTCCTCATGCCGTGGAAAATAGTTGGGACGTTTTAAGTTAACTTGAACCCAGTCTTGAACATTCATGGCTAGAAATCCAGGCAGCCGAGAGGGCTTGAAGAGCTCTTCCTAGGTAGTACGAGCAACAAGACATTCTCGAAATAAATGAGAAATCGATTTCGTTTCAGCACCGCAGACTCCGCAAAGTTGGTCATTCGAGAAATGCCTGCGAACTCGTTCCACTTTTTTCATCAGTCGATCCTTGTAAATAAGCCACATGAGCATACGTACTCTCGGCAATCCCCGATAATACGCATTCAGGTTCCATAATGACGTGCTATCCACCCCAATACTTGTATTTTCCTACGGTAAACACAACGCATGGAAAACTACTTGTTTTTCTCCCAACGCCAAATCGGAGTGTCTTCACCCCATCAACCATAGGTGGTCGAACGACAACAATCCTCAGAATGACTCCTGAGGGCAACACATCCCATAATAGATCCCATCGCCATTCACCAGTGGAACCAATTAACTCGCGAATGGTAACTTTGTTTTCTGGAATAGGATCATTTACAGTCCGATGAAGCACTAGTGGGCCAAAATCTCCACACAAATTATCCCGCAAAAATCCTTCAATCGTTCGTTCCCCAGACTCCACCCTATACCCGATCCCACATCATTTCATACCACACTAAGTCCCTTCCAAAACCGAGAACACCCAAGGCGAGAAATGCTTTGTGACAATCGTTCTGACATCTTATACTTGAATCGAAACACTCTTGCCCAAAGTTGATTACATTGAGACACCAACCGAAATCCCATTTTAACTAGAAACAGTTCATTTTGGGTGTCTATTTTCCGAACCCCAAACTGCCCAATTCAACAGGTTTACAAACCTCCTCCCAGCCAACTTTGTTAAGTCCACGTTTATTATCAGAATTTCCCCAGATAAAATTCCTGATAAGTTGCTCCATCTCCGCACAAAAACCTTTGGGAAGATAACAAGTCTGCATTGCATAAGATGTAATTACTGAAATAACTGATTTGGTAAGAATTACTCGCCCAGCCAGCGACAACGTTCTAGCTTTCTAACCAGACAATCTCCGTTACCCGATGATGCAACAACGGTAAACCAAGATACCTCCCCAGATCCTCCACCAGGTTGCATTGGGATCCTTCGCTAATATCCATGCGTAAAGCAGCATCCACATTATGCGAAAAGTAAATACTAGACTTAGCCATACTAACCTTTTGCCCTGAACTATAAAAAAAATCATTGAAAACTCGTTGGATGACGTCTAGTTGAGATAGTGAAGCTTCCGCAAAGAGAACAAGATCATCTGTAAAGAAAAGGTAAGAGAGAGTAGGACCATCTCGAGAAAGATGAATGGGCTTCCATTCTCCATTCTCCATTCTCCATTCTCCATCTCATTTTGAATAGCTTGAGCCAGTCTTTCCATACACAAAACAAAAACATAAGGCGAAAGCGGGTCACCTTTAAGCTTATCTAGGTTACTCCAAACATCATCAGCCGCATTCCAATTTGATTGCAAAACCTGACCAAAATTTGAGTGATGATGCCACGCAAAAACAAAACGGAAGAGTTTGGCAACGAGAAATCTAACCGCTGGTGTCGTTCTTAACAAAAGTGGACGATGATCAGAACCAAAAGCTCAAGATATAACACACTCGCATCCGGAAACACATTCACCCAACAATTATTAACCAGACATCTGTTCAGGCATTGCTGCAAAATTTTGCGAGCCCACGTAAAAGGGGATCCACAAAATCCAAGATCCAACTTAGCATTATCAAAAACAAAATTCCGAAAGCCTCTACTCATGCCGGTTCTATTAGTAGCTCCCCCTATTCTCTCATCTAGATTCCAAATAGCATTGAAATCCCCCCGATAAATCACGGCTAATCACACCCTAGATCCAATCGAGAGAATTTATCCCATAAAAATTTTCCAATGCTCGAGTTTGGGTGACCATAAACCAAAATAACAAAAATCTTCCTCGGTAAATCCTTACCACAAATAGACACATGAATGAATTAATTGGAAATATTCAAAATCTGAATATGAAAATCAGTCTTCCAAAGCAACCAAAGACCTCCATTGAATCCCCGAGCTTCAACTCGAAAGGAATTAGCGAAACCTATCCGACGGACAATCGCATACACTTTTGACCCACTAATTCTCGTTTCAAACAAGGCCACCAAAGAAGGACTAACTCCATCAAAATCGTCTTGAAAAAATGCCGAAAGGATGGAGTACCCACCCATTAGCTATTCCAAAAAAAGGCTGTTAAACATTAAGAGAAAACAGTGTTCCGGATGGCGCCTTCGCCCTCACCACTAAACTCGCCCTAACACGCACCACTTACTAAATTCCTAGAATCTCGGAGCAAAACCCTAAGAAATAATAACCTTTTTAGTTATAATATAAGGGTCCGTTTGTTTGAGGTATTTCATTTCACGGAAATGATTTTCCCCCAATTCTCCGGTGTTTGGTTGAGAAAAGTAAAACACGGTCAAAGTAAATGAAACTACAGTCAAAGGGAAAAAGGCTTCAAAACACGGGAAAACAACTTACCGTTTATTTCTTGGTAATTCATTATTTCCCATTTTCGTAAAACCGGTGTACACAGGTTCCACACAAAGCAAGAGGTAAAACCAATTTTGGGGAAAAAATTGCTTCTTCCTCTCCCATTTTCGTTCGAAAGAATAGGGAAAGAGATTTCCCATTTTGGTTCAAACAAAGCAATAGCAGAATAGGGAAAGAGATTTCTTCCATCTCATTTCCCATTTTCCTTTTACCTATTGTTTAGGGCGTTATCTCGTTTGTTCAGGTTAGTAATCAGTTGTCGAATGGGCTAGGGTCGTCGCCGGAGTGAGGAAGAGTCGATTTACGACGGTGTAGTGGCGATCGTGCTCTTTGGGTGCGCCAGTCACGCGAGATGAGATTGAGAGAAAATGAGGGGCTTTGGTTCTGTTTAGGGTCGATTAGGCTACTCTGGGCGATATGATGCCGGTCCAGAGGGAGAACGCCACAGTCGGGGTGGTGGCCGGCGATGTCTGGCCTCGGTTTCTCTATTGTGAGCGACGCCACTTGTTTTTGAGAGGGAGAAGAGAAAATTGACAAAATAATAAAATCTTAATTCAATTTTTAAAAAAAAAAACTAAAAATATATACATTTTTACAAAAATAACTTAAAAAATTAAAAAAAGTAAATAACAAGAAAAATATAAAAATATACACATTTTACAAAAAAAAATAGATTTCGTAAATTGTTTTCAGAAAAATTAATAAAACAGTGTAAAACATTTTACAATGCAACATTCAAACAATGTAAAATGTTTTTTAGAAAATGTTTTACATTAAATGTAATTCATTTTTCGAAATTCATTTTCAATGAAATAAACAAACTCTAACATTCTTTTAATAAATATAAAAATAATATTTTAAAATATTATATGTCATTATTTTGTATAAAATAAAATAATTAAAACTTAAGACATTATATAAATTTTTTTAAATATAATTAGTTTCACGAATACAATTTTTATTGTTATTATCTAATTTATTGAATAATTAATATAAATTAGAAACTATAAAAAATATCTCAATTACTTTATTCAAAATATTAAAATTTATAAATTTCTAATTTTATTTATAAAAATTTAACTTTTTATCAATTAGACTATTGTCAACTCATTATTTGATAAGAATATTTTTTTAAGATAACAATGCAAGTATTTTTCTTTTGAATAGTTTTGAGTAATTATAATATAATTTTTATTCAAACTTTTTAATTAAATGATAATGTATACATTTATAAATTCAGTTACTCAAACTAAAGAAATACAAAAAAATATTTTTTTTATTACTTAAATCATTAGATTTATAGAAAGAATAATTTTTTTATTACTAAAACCCCGTAATGTAACAACCCGAAAAAATTTAGAATAATGTTAAATTGAAATTGGAGGTTAATTGTGAAAATTGGTAAATTATGAGGACTAAATTGAAATTTTTAAAAATTTGAAGTCCATTTTAGAAATTGAAGAAAATTCAATGACCAAGCCCTGAGTTATACCTTTGAGTGTCGGCAGGTTTTTCTTTTAAAGGAAATGAATTGGTTTCTGCGTGAAAACACAGAAAACCAATTTAGAAATTCCCTTTCCCCTACACAAGTTACCAACCTCGATTTCGACGCCGTCTGAATTTCGATCGTCGTTTTGAAACCACCGTTGTGTTCATCATCGAGCGAGGAACAAACCCTTCAAATTAATTGAAGCGAAACGCTGCCAAACGTCGGGAATTTCCAGTCAAAGTCTCGACGTTTTATTTAGCTCGATCGCCAGGAAAATCTCAAATTCATCGCCGATCGTTGCTCCATTTACGACACCTCATGCACCATCGTGTTCCTTGTGCCGTTTCGAGTCCGTCGGTGTCAACCTTGGTCTCCGTCGACGGCGGCGCGTGAGGAGGTAGAGCATTCAAAGTTTCGGCTAATTTAAAATCGAGCTCTCCGCCGTTCAAAAAATTGGAACCGATCGTTATAAGTATCTCGAAATCGCTCAAAATAATTTGTAGAAATTTTTCCGTGATTTTTAGAGCCCCGGAGGACGTCTCACGCGCCACACGCGCCGCCGCAGGGAGAGTGAGCAGCTGGAAAACCGGTTTGACCGGTCTGACCTGACCTAACCGAACCGACCCGACCCGATCGTTGACCCGAACCGACCCGACCGTTGACCGTTGACCGTTGACTTTCTTTGACCAGAACCTTAAATGGCTTTGACCGACCCTTAAACGAACGTAAATATTTTCCGAGTATACCTATTCTGATAGTTTTTAACGTCCCGAATCCGTTTCTGAAGTCCGTTTCACCAAATTCGAACCTGAAGGCCTCCAAATCGATGGTCAAAGTGGTTGACTTTGACTTTGAACAAGAATTTAAATTTTCGAAAAGACATACTTTATGTTTTTCGACGTCCTGATTCCGATTCCGCAATCCGTTTGGCCAAATTCAAACCCGAAATCCTCCAAATTGATAGTCAAACCCTGAAAATGCTTATATACTTAAGAATTTAGCTTTGAACAAACCGGTTTGACCGGTCTGACCCGACCGAACCGACCCGACCCGATCGTTGACCCGACCCGACCCGACCGTTAACCGTTGACTTTCTTTGACCAGAACCTTAAATGGCTTTAACCGACCCTTAAACGACCGTAAATATTTTTCGAGTATACCTATTCTGATAGTTTTCGACATCCCGAATCCGTTTCCGAAGTCCGTTTCACCAAATTCGAACCCAAAGGCCTCCAAATCGATGGTCAAAGTGGTTGACTTTGACTTTGACCAAGAATTTAAATTTTTGAAAAGACATACTTTATGTTTTTCGACTTCCTGATTCTGTTTCCGCAATCCGTTTGGCCAAATTCAAACCCGAAATCCTCCAAATTGATAGTCAAACCCTGAAAATGCTTATATACTTAAGAATTTAGCTTTGAACAATTAAGTAAGATTTGGGGCTGATAAATTATTATTGTTTAAAGGTACAAGAGACTCTCCGGATCGTTCGACAACTCGACCCAGCTCTTCTAGATCAATTAAACCACGTGTGCCAGTATTTACCCGTAAGACCCGTAAATTTTATGATTTTAGAGATTTATTTATGTTACCCATAAGTAATATAGTGTTATTATAAAATAGGTTCGAAAACTGTAGCAGAGCGTGGTGAAACCAGCAATCAGTAGATTTACTATTTGAACCTATTATCGAGGTGTGTTCCCTAATTATTACTGAACTGTTTTATTGGTTTTAATATGAGGTACACTGAGTTCTTTGGTTACTGTTTTGTTGATGCACCAATTTAATGTGATGATTTATGGAATTTGTGTCACGGTGCAATTGAACTTTTGGATTGAATTACAATAGTATAGCTCTGATCAAACTAATAAATAGAATGGGCCTAATGCGACTCTTGGGGCCCCAAGATACATTAGGTTGGCTTCCCTTGTTGTGTGCTTAGGGTAAGCTATATGGACTTGGACTTACGGGCTGAAGGATACAAGCTCTAAAGCTTATCCTTAGGTTGGTTTTCTTTTTGCTGTGTGCTTAGAGTAAGCTATATGGAAAATAGTTTTGGAAATTACTGATGGTGTACAAGAAAAGAGTTTAAACTATGATTTTCAAAAGTTAAACTCTTTTATGAATTTATGAGATTTACTGGACTATGATTTGTTTAATGTACCTATTGTGATTTTAAGGTAATATTGGGACACACTGAGCCTAGCTCACCTTTTGAAAATGTTTCCCCCCTTTTCAGATACTGTTGGTTAGATACATCGGTTCGAGCACTTGGAGGATCAACATATCTCTTGAAGTATATCTGATTGTAATGTTTTATCTTGCTAGTTGACTTTATTTTGGTGACATGGACCTTATTTTAAAGTATCGTATTTTAGGATGATGACACTTTTGCTATTACTGTTCGGTTTATTGTGATTTTGATTTTGAAGACCTGTTTTAAATCAATTTATTACTTATTGGTATTATATTTACAAGTTGGGTTTTGATGGTATAATTTATTTCATGACATTTATAATGTGATTTTACATTGATTGAATAACGGTTTCAGAAAATGTCTTTAAGAATCATAATGTGATCCACTAGACTTAGTCAAAACGCATAGGTCGGGTCTAGGGGGTTACATACATTGGTATCAAAGCTTTTGGTTTTTAAACCGCGGACTGTGTATGAGTCCACATTGAAAATACGGTTTTAGAAATATTTTACAAAACAAGTTACTAAGGCCATGTCACAAGTTATTAAGATTTTAACTGTGTTCGAGACTCCAAGTGCTTGTCTAACCCTAAGTTTTATCCCCTGTAGTAAGCTCGAGATCCACCAAAAAAAATGAGTGCTAGACGTGGTCGTCGAACTAGCCGTGGACGAGGTCGAGTGGCTAGATTTGCAGACCCGATCGATGAGATACGAGTAGATCCCCCACCTCCGATAGGTGATCCTGCTCCTACGACCCCATCGAATCTGCCTCCTACCGCTGGTATTGACATGACTACACCGATCATAGGAGCGACCGATATTGAGTCAGAGTCTACCGGAGTTGCTTTGGATGAGAATTTTGGTAGATAATTTCTGCAGTTGATACAGGGAGCAGTCAGAGCTAGTGGTGTTGTATCAGAGGTTCTTATTTCGCATACTTTGATTTCCAATGGAGTTAGAACTTTTGGGGGATATATTAGTGGAGCTCCTACTGAAGTTGAGGATTAGCTCCAGGATACAGAGAGACGCATGGATCAGTTGGGTTTAGACTCAACTAAGAGATATTAGGGTGCTGTGGCGATGTTAGATGACAATGCCTACACTTGGTGGGAGTCAGTGACCAGTAGTGTTCCTACCGATCGTTTGACCTGGAATTTCTTTAAGAATCGCTTTCGGAGTCGCTTTCTGGGAGAGCGCTACTTAGCTCAGAGACGTCAGCAGTTTCAAGACCTGGTTCAGGGAGACATGACTGTTTCTGAGTATGAGATCGAGTTCTTGAAGTTGCTGAAGTATGGATTCAGTATGGTACCTACTGAGAGAGATCGATGTCGTAAATTTTCCCTTGGACTCAGATACGAGCTGCGTAGGCAAGTTGTAACCCATCAGGATGAGATATTTGATGTGCTGGTGGGCAGAGCAAAAGATGCTGAAGAGGTGGAGGTTTTAGCTTCTGGTAGAGAGCGTGTTGAACAGGAACGATCTAAGAAATTTTCAGGCCCGATGGAGTCATCAGCACAGTCCGGGAAAAGGACTCGTACTTCAGTCCCTCAGAGAAGCAATACATGTTTTAGGCCGGCAGAATCCTCACCGTTAGTTGGCAGTCGAGGCGGTTCCTCGTCGTATTATCATGGGTTCCTCTGTGAGTTTTGTGGTAAACAACACACAGGAGAGTGTCGTAAGAAGATGGGTCTTTGCTATCAGTGTGGATCTAGTGGTCATTTTCGGAGGGATTGTCCTCAGTTAGCTTCGTTTGAGCAGACCGCTACCTAGACTCATGTGCGTTCTCAGACTATAGTACAGACCCTAATTAGAGATCGTAGTCAAGGAAAGACTCGAGGATCAGTATCCAGGACAGACAGTAGAGCCCGACCTCAGCAAAATAGAGGGCCAACAGTTTCTGAGGCTAGACAACCAGCTTTGGTTTATGCCACTAGACGTCGGGATGACAGAGATGAGCCTGAGGTTATTGCAGGTACATTTACTATATATTTCATTCCATACTTTGCATTACTGGACAATGGCTCCACTCACTCCTATGTATCGAGCTCGGTATCTCGAAACCTTCAGATTCTGATCGAGAACACTGAAAATAATGTTACGGTTACGAGTCTAGTAGGACAGGCGATATTAGTGAATAAAGTATTTCGGCGTTGTCCTCTGGAGGTTAAGGGAGAAATTTTTCTCGCTGATCTTATGGAGCTTCCTTTAGAGGAGTTTGATCTAATTCTTGGGATGGATTGGTTGACTAAACACAAGGTAAATCTGGATTGCGAGTATAAGAGAGCTACTCTGAAAACTTCTGATGGTCGGACTGTTGTGTTAATTGGTGAACGTCGCGGCTATCTCTCCAATATAGTTTCAGCGATGGAAATTGATCATATGATCCGGAAGGGATATGAGACTTTCATTGCTTGTATTTTGAACACCAAAGGTGCATTGTCCACGATCGAGGAGATTCGTATAGTTAGCGAGTTTCCTGATGTTTTTCCAGAGGAGTTGACTGGGTTACCTCCTGATAGAGAGGTAGAGTTTGAGATTGAGACTTATCCAGGATCTGCACCAATTTCTATGGCACCTTATTGCATGGCTCCAAAAGAACTTAAGGATTTGAAGGTCCAATTGCAAGAATTATTCGATCGAGGATTTATCCGACATAGTACCTCACTCTGGGGAGCTCCAGTTCTGTTCGTGAAAAAGAAGGATGGGTCGCTAAGATTATGTATTGACTATCGAAAATTGAACAAGATGACTGTCAAGAATAAATATCCACTACCCAGGATTGATGACTTATTTGATCAATTGCGAGGAGCTACTGTATTCTCTAAGATTGATCTCCGTTCGGGGTATTATCAATTGAAAGTTAAAGGATCTGATATTGCAAAGACGACCATTCGCACTAAATATGGTCATTATGAATTCTTAGTGATGCCTTTTGGTTTGACGAACGCTCCTGCAGCTTTCATGGATTTGATGAATCGGGTGTTCCGACCATATTTGGATCAATTTGTGGTGATATTCATTGATGATATTCTGATCTATTCTCGTACTGAGGCAGAGCTTGACTAGCATTTGAAGATCGTTCTGCGAACTTTGAGAGAGCATCGTCTTTATGCCAAACTAAGCAAGTGTGAGTTTTGGCTTCAAGAAGTGTCGTTTCTAGGGCATATTATTTCAGGGCGAGGTATTCAGGTCGATCCAAGCAAGATTGAAGCTATTGTGAATTGGAAACGACCCAAGAATATCTCTGAGATTCGCAGTTTCTTGGGCTTGGCTGGTTATTATCGATATTTTGTTGAGGGCTTTTCAATCATTGTTTCTCCTTTGACAAAGTTGTTAAGGAAGAATGTGCCGTTTGACTGGGGTGAGGCACAACAGGAGAGCTTTGAGAAATTAAAGGCGATATTGACTCAAGCACCAGTATTGATTCAACCAGAGTCTGGGAAGGATTTTACAGTGTATAGTGATGCGTCACACTCAGGACTCGGCTGTGTTCTAATGCAGGAAAGTAAGGTGGTGGCTTATGCATCCCGTCAGCTGCGACCGCATGAGTGTAATTATCCTACTCACGATTTGGAGTTGGCAGCAATAATTTTTGCCTTGAAGATTTGGAGACACTATCTTTATGGAGAGAAGTGTTACATTTTCACGTATCATAAGAGCTTAAAGTATCTTCTGACCCAGAAGGAGCTTAATTTGAGACAGCGATGCTGGTTAAAGCTTTTAAAGGATTATGATTGCGTGATTGATTATCACCCTGGTAAAGCTAACATTGTAGCGGATGCTTTGAGTCAAAAGGCGGTAACAGAGTTGAGATCTTTAATGGTCAGGATGAATTTATATGACGATGTCACTCTGTTAGCAGAATTGCAAGTTAAGCCGACCTTGGTTGATGAGATCAAGGCTAAGTAGCCCCTTGATAGCTCCTAGTTTCCCATCTTTGAACAAGTAGAGCAGGGGACAAATTCAGATTACGCAATTGATCGGGATGAATTTTTATGCTTTAAAGGTCGGTATTGTGTGCCAGATGATGCTGAGTTGAGGCAGACTATCCATATTGAGGCTCAAAGTAGTCCATATGCTATGCACCCCGGTGGAGATAAGATGTATCGGAATTTGAGAAAGAGGCATTTGATAGGCAGAAGTCTTATGCAGATCAGAGAATAAAATATATACAATTTGAGGTTGGTGATCAGGTCTTTTTAAATGTTTCACCCTGGAAGAAAGTATTGAGATTCGGGAGTAAGGGTAAATTGAGTCCAAGATTTATTGGACCATTTAGTATCTTGAAGAGGGTAGGACCTGTAGCATATCAGCTTGAGTTGACTTCTGAGCTCAGTCGTATTCATGATGTCTTCCATGTATCAATGTTGAGGCGATATCATCCAGATCACATCATTCAGGTTGAGGATGTAGAGCTGAGACCTGATTTGTCATATGAGGAGGAGCCCATTCAGATCTTAGAGAGAGATGAACGAGTTCTTCGGAATAGGCGTATTCCAATGGTCAAGGTTCAGTGGAGTAATCGAGGCCCCTCAGAAGCTACTTGGGAGACATTGGAGTCAATGGAGGCTCAATTTCCTCATCTATTTTCATAAGGTAAATTTCGAGGACGAAATTTCTGGTAGAGGGGGAGAATTGTAACAACCCGGAAAAATTTAGAATAATATTAAATTGAAATTGGAGGTTAATTGTGAAAATTGGTAAATTATGAGGACTAAATTGAAAGTTTTGAAAATTTGAAGTCCATTTTAGAAGTTGAAGAAAATTCAATGACCAAGCCTTGAGTTATACCTTTGAGTGTCGGCAGGTTTTTCTTTTAAAGGAAATGAATTGGTTTCTGCGTGAAAACACAGAAAATCAATTCAGAAATTCCCTTTCCCCTATACCAGTTACCAACCTCGATTCCGACGCCGTCCGAATTCCGATCGTCATTTTGAAACCACCGTTGTGTTCATCATCAAGCGAGGAACAAACCCTTCAAATTAATTGAAGTGAAACGCTGCCAAACGTCGGGAATTTCCAGTCAAAGTCTCGACATTTTATTTAGCTCGATCGCCGGGAAAATCTCAAATTCATCGCCGATCGTTGCTCCGTTTACGACACCTCCTGCACCATCGTGTTCCTTGTGCCGTTTCGAGTCCGCCGGTGTCAACCTTGGTCTCCGTCGACGGCAGCGCGTGAGGAGGTGGAGCAGTCAAAGTTTTGGCCAATTTAAAATCGAACTCTCCGCCGTTCAAAAAATTGGAACCGATCGTTGTAAGTATCTCGAAATCGCTCAAAATAATTTGTAGAAATTTTTCCGTGATTTTTAGAGCTCCGGAGGACGTCTCACGTGCCACACGCGCCGCCGCAGGGAGAGTGAGCAGCTAGAAAATCGGTTTGATCGGGTTTTACCGGTCTGACCCGACCGAACCGAACCGACCCGACCCAACCGTTGACCCGACCCGACTCGACCCGACCTTTGACCGTTGACCGTTGACCATTGATCGTTGACCGTTGACTTTCTTTGACCAGAACCTTAAATGGCTTTGACTGACCCTTAAACGACCGTAAATATTTTCCGAGTATACCTATTCTGATAGTTTTCGACGTCCCAAATCCGTTTCCAAAGTTTGTTTCACCAAATTCGAACCCGAAGGCCTCCAAATCAACGGTCAAAGTGGTTGACTTTGACTTTGACCAAGAATTTAAATTTTCAAAAAGACATACTTTATGTATTTTGACGTCCTGATTCCGATTCCGCAATCCGTTTGGCCAAATTCAAACCTGAAATCCTCCAAATTGATAAGCAAACCCTGAAAATGCTTATATACTTAAGAATTTAGCTTTGAACAATTAAGTAAGATTTGAGGCTGATAAATTATTATTGTTTGAAGGTACAAGAGACTCTCCGGATCGTTCGAAAGCTCGACCCAGCTCTTCTAGATCAATTAAACCATGTGTGCCAGCATTCACCCGTAAGACCCGTAAATCTTATAATTTTAGAGATTTATTTATGTTACCCATAAGTAATATAGTGTTATTATAAAATAGATTCGAAAACTGTAGCAGAGCGTGGGGAAACTAGCAATCAGTAGATCTACTATTTGAACCTATTATCGAGGTGTGTTACCTAATTATTACTGACTGTTTTATTGATTTTAATATGAGGTACACTGAGTTCTTTGGTTACTGTTTTATTGATGCACCAATTTAATGTGATGATTTATGGAATTTGTGTCACGGTGCAATTGAACTTTTGGATTGAATTACAATAGTATAGCTCTGATCAAGCTAATAAACAGAATGGGCCTAATGCAACTCTTGGGGCCCCAAGATACATTAGGTTGGCTTCCCTTGTTGTGTGCGTAGGGTAAGCTATATGGACTTGGACTTACGGGCTTAAGGATACAAGCTCTAAAGCTTATCCTTAGGTTGGCTTTCTTTTTGCTGTGTGCTTAGAGTAAGCTATATGGAAAATAGTTTTGGAAATTACTGATGGTGTACAAGAAAAGAGTTTAAACTATGATTTTCAAAAGTTAAACTCTTTTATGAATTTATGAGATTTACTGGACTATGATTTGTTTAATGTACCTATTGTGATTTTAAGGTAATATTGGGACACACTGAGCCTAGCTCACCTTTCGAAAATGTTTTTCCCCCTTTCAGATACTGTTGGTTAGATACATCGGTTCGAGAACTTGGAGGATCAACATATCTCTTGAAGTATATCTGATTGTAATGTTTTATCTTGCTAGTTGACTTTATTTTGGTGACATGAACCTTATTTTAAAGTATCATATTTTAGGATGATGACACTTTTGCTATTACTGTTCGGTTTATTGTGATTTTGATTTTGAAGACCTGTTTTAAATCAATTTATTACTTATTGGTATTATATTTACAAGTTGGGTTTTGATGGTATAATTTATTTCATGATATTTATAATGTGATTTTACATTGATTGAATAACGGTTTCAGAAAATGTCTTTAAGAATCATAATGTGATCCACTAGACTTAGCTGAAACGCATAGGCCGGGTCTAGGGGGTTACACGTAATGAATTCAATATTTTTATATTAAAAATGAAAAATATTATATGACGTGGTGGTGATGTTTGGATGGCTCCTCTGAATCATTGGTTTTAACTTAGGGGGTGTTTGGATCAAGGAATGTGAGATTCTCATGGGAATAAAATCCACATTCCCATATTTGGTTGGCCGGGAATCTCATTCCCGGTAATGTTTTATTACCAATAGTAGATTTTTTTTGGGTATATTACCGGGAATGTCATTACTTCCCTTTCCTTAGGTATTGTTGGATTACCGGCGTTTTGGACTAAAATGCCCTTAAATTTTTTTCCTAAAAATATCATTCTTCTGTCATTGAATAATAAAAATTCTACGAAAGTTAAATTGTAAATTTATCCTTAAACTATTTTAGATTTAAAAAAATCTATAATTAAAGTTTTATATGAAGTTCAGGGGTTAAAATAAAATTTTACCCTTTCATTAAACCTTTTTATATTTTCAATTTTGTAAAAAAAAATATGTATATAAATTTTATGAATTTAAATTTTTTAAAGAAAATATATAAATATTTTCCAACTTGTTAAAAAAAACCAAATATATAATAAGGACAATTTGGTCAAATATACATTCCAATAATCTTTTATTCTTTTAACCAAATACGATAATCTTACATTCCTACTAAACCAACCAAACACAAAATACAACATTCACAACAATCCTATTTCCTGGTAATCTTACATTCTCTTTGATAATCTTACATTTCCACTGGTAACCTTACTTTCTGTGAACCAAACACACCCTTAACACTTATGCTGCTTGTAGGGAGACGGATAATTATGCTCGGTGTGGGGGAGTTGCTCGAGATAGTTCAGTGTAGACACCTATTTTCGTCCGGGGCCCTTTTATGTTACATAATATATAATATAGTATTTATTATAGTATATATATTATTATATATAATATATAGTATATTATATATTGTATAATATATATCATATATATAGTATATATTATATTATTATATATATTATATTATATTATATATTGTGTACTATATATTATAGTATATAATATATTATTATATATATTATAGTATTTATATTTATATTATTATTATATATTATATATATCGTAGTATTTATATTATTATAGAAGTATACGATTATAGTTGTTATATATTAGAATTATATTATATTACATATATTATTTATTACGTTATTTTTATTAAAAATATTTTGTGTTTTTAGGTCCAATTAAAGAGAAGGTCCAAAAACTCAAAGTCCAAATTCGGGTTCAAAAGCGAAGTCCAACCGAACGTGCAAGCCTGACCCAACAAGCAAGTCTGGTGGGAGCCCAGTGCGCCTAAGCCCATCTGCTTGACCCAGTAGATTATTAAAGTTTCGTTCTTAAGCATCAGTGTCGCATCAGTCAGGGCAGTTGGATTTGGCTCTTCGATCCAATGGCCGAAAATGCACCATAGGAACCCTATGATCACCATTCAACGACACGTGGAGGCCATGCGCTAGCAAAGTGACCAAATCAAAGCCCAAAATAATAAAATCGGAGTAAAATTAGGGGGTAAGTCGAAGGAGAAATTCCCCTAGTTTTAGCAACAAACGACGGAAAAATCGGCCACATCCAAACATGCAAGTAAAATCACAACAAAATCAAGATTACAACAACTCGTTTCAAGGGAAATATTCCTTTTTCGAAGGCTATAAAAGGTCTCTGATGAAGCTAGACAAGGACACCGAAAAAAGCATCGAAACAAAAAAAAACCAAGCATCAAAGAATGAGCATCAAGCTTTCGAATACCCAAAGCTAATCACAAAAATCACGAGGAGAGAAGAGAGAAAACTTAGCCTCGCCAGAGGAGTAAGCGGTTGTCGGAAGGTGAAGAGACTCTTCGAAAAAGGTAAAAATCGAAAGGTTTTTTAGATCTAGGTCGCGAGTTTTATTTTTGGGTGTTTGGAGGGCTACTTTGGTATCATGGTGTTGAGAGGATTATTTTGGAGTAGTTTTAGGTTTTTCGGCCACCGGTGGTGGTGGATAAAGCGGCGATTGATGGCGGGTCTAAAAGCCGGTGGGGTGGTCGGTTTAGGAGGAGTTTGAGTTGAGAGGGTTTGAGAGAGTTTTTTTTTGTTTTAGTTTTTGAAAAGATAATGAAAAATGAGGAGAAAATGAATTTAAGGGCTATTTATAAGGAGGACTAGAATGTAATTATCTTATTTTTAAATTATTTTTGTAGTCCCTGTAACTTTGATGTGTAGTTCATTTTGATTACCAATTGTAATTTTGCCCTTGAATTTTAATTTAATCCAATTTAGTCCTTTTTTATTTTACTTTTATATTTTTATAAATTGGTACATTGACCCTTTTTTGTTTTGCAGCTTTTTATTTAACATTAATTTAACCCATGAATTTTAATTTAATTTAATCCCTTTAATTTTTTTATTTTTTATTTCTATTTTATTAAATTGGTGCCTAGATCCACTTTTTTGCGGTTTATTATTATTATTATTTAAACATTAATTTATGTTTTTAGGTCCTTTTAAACATAAAAATTTATCAAATATAAGTAACTTGGATCAAACATTTAAATTTTAATTAAATTCTCAATTTTTGAAATTAAGACAACTAGGTAATTGTATTGGTACCGAAATGGCAACATAAGAGCACTAATCATTCCTTGACTGTAATCGACTCCCGAATCTGACTAATTTATGGTAAGTTGCCGATCATATAAGTGGTAAGTTTTAGGTGTCAGATTAACCTAATTCAAAATAATCGGTGGCAGCTCCATCACCTTAAGTCTAAATGCCATCTCGAGACCATCTGTAGGACCGTTGCGATATCTTGGCAACTCTACTAGGGATCATGAGAGAGTTAGGCCAAAAATGATTCCCGGTTGTCTTCCTAAACGAAAGTTGTAAGTTTGGAATATAATTTATCTCTTCGATCCTTGTAATTTACCTTTGATTGTTATTTTTTAAATAAATAGTTGGACTAATAGTTTTCTAATGATTTCAGCCTATTTTAAAAGACATCATTTATCTCAAGCTCTATACCCGAGCTCCAAACCATTTCTTTTAAGTGGGGGAAAATGACGCCTTCGTGAGAATTTATTCTCCGTATAGGCCTAGCAAGTAACCTTCGGGATTTAATACCTTAGACATAAGGGAATGTGTCATCTTGAGTTTAACTCGACCCACAAGAGCCTGTGATGGGCTTAGGACTGAGGATCTTGCATGCCCAAGAGGGCACCAGTAAGGAAAACTCGAGTACCTTTCTTTTAAAACCAAACTGTGATGCTGCAAGGAATTAGAGCCCACCCCAAAACTTTATTCAAAACCTAGGATGCTTGATTTATTTCTTGCTTTATTTTTAATGTTCAAAGCATGCAAATTAGAAATATATGCGGTTAGGATCTGTTCAAGAAAATAACATGCGGAATAGAAATCATGTTCAGGTAGGAACAAAAAGCATGTCGGGTAAACATCACGAGGGGTAGGATTTCTATTTTCATTATTATTTTAATTATTGTTTCTATCTTACTAACTTGTTTCCTTTCATTTTTTGTTTTATTTTTATCATTTGCATCATTTAAAGAGGTGTTGATTTGTAAGTGTTTGTTAAACCCTAATAGTTTGTATTAATAGACAAAGGCGTTGTAATGCAAGAGATAAAAATGTAGAAGTACGACAATGGTCAGAAAATACTCATAAGGAAAAGGGAGACAATATGCAAGATAGCTATGTGTTAGACCTGGATGGCTACGCTTCTATCATCCTCAAACAAAATGATATTTAGGAGTTGCGGAACATTTGGGATAGTTGGAAAAATGACAGAAAACAGAGGTTTTACCAGTGATATGGAAATATCATAAACCTGCTCTATGTCAAGATAGATGAACCTCTAATTCAAGCCCTAATACAATTTTGGAATCCGGGTACATCTATTTTTCCTTCAACCAAAAAGACATGGTGCCCACAACTGAAGAATACACTACCCTGCTACATTGCGAGGGAATCAGAATGGACTGAGTCTTCATTAAATACATTAAAACTCAATCTTTCAAAAATGGATTGGCAAATGTTACAGGGGTTGATGAAAATTGGGTAATTGATTGAATCCAACACAAAGGGAAGGGAGAAGAAATTTCTTGGGTTCACATCAAGAAGTTAATGAAAAACCATCATGATGAATGTAAGGTGGTCGATCTTTTCGCAATTATATATATGGCTTGGTTATCTTCTCAAAAACTTTGGGATACATTGAGGTAGCTATGGTGGAATTATTCAAATAATTACAAAAAAGAGTGAACCCTGCTCCAAAAATCCTAGTTGAGACCTTCCGTTCACTAAACCATTGTAGAAAGACTGGTGAAGTACGCTTTATAGGATGCACACAACTACTTCAGGTTTGGATTCATAGTCATTTTTAGAAAATTGATGGGATTTCTTACCGTCGGTTCAGTACGACATATTCTCACAAAAATGGCGAGAATGCGTAGGAAAAGGTATTTACGCACCTACAGGATAAAGACATCGTCTGGAGAGCCCATTGGATGACTCATAGTGACATTTTTTACCAATGCAGAGATTCAGGAGTAGTAATGTTGCTGGGGCTATGAGGAGGAATTGTATACACTTCGCTCTTAGTGTTTCGGTAGTATGGGGTACGTCAATTTGTCCCAATCACACATGATATATTTAGATTCGAGTTCACATATCATGAGGACAATTACAAGAAGAAAGTCGAAGATGTAGCTGAGTCATGGGAGAAAATATTCCGTACTGATGTTGTAGCTGCCAATGACATGCTTACTCCAGACTACTTAGAATGGAGGAGGTTAAGGAAAAATGATAACATCCTTCTACCAGATCGTGAAGACACTTGAACTTTTAAGAAGTATCTTAAGTCAGTTCCCTCTGAGCTGGAGATAGCAAAAAAAGAGTTTGAAGCTGAAAAATAAGAATTGAGGTAAAGATTGAGGGAGTTGGAGGTTGAAAGGTTCCAGTGGAAGCTGGACGCCGATACTAAAAAAGACCGACAAGATAGGTTGAGAAAGGAACAGAAGAAAGTCTGCTATGAGTTGGAAGATCTTAGAAAAGGGTATCAAGAACATGTCCAGAAAAATACTAGTTTGAAAAGATCTTGAAAGTATTGGAAAGATGAAGCCGACATCTTGAAGAGGAAATTTGAAGGGCAAGATGACAGTGAAGCGCTGAAAAATCAATTAAGGACTTCCCAAAGATAGTTATCAGAAAGTCAACACTAGAACAAGCAGTCGAAGACCAAGGTAACTGATCTAGAGAGGTCCCTTATAAGGAAACAGGAACAAGATAATAAAACTATAGCTGAACTAGAGAGCATTGTGGACAAGTACGAAAAGCAGGCAAACGAACTCCAGATAGTTCCCTTTGATGGAGGCACCGGTGGCGTTTCCGTTGGGAACATGCTCAGCAAAGGATGAAGGCTAGGGATACAATCATTCAGGATTTATTAGAGCATGTATAGAAAACAACGTATGATTTGAAAGAGAAGTTGAGGTGGTTCGACAAGGTATTCAGCCAGTGACAGATGAAGCAAGAAGACTTATCAACATATTGGAATCCTTTCAGGGTCTAGAAGATCTAGCTAGAATGTACATCTAAAATGATTTTTGTCTCTTAGTAATAGCAATTTTGTCTCAATGAAGACTATTTATAACAACATACACATTTTGGATCAATGCCTTGAGAGTTTCATGCATCTTGCATTTTTACACTTTTTTGTATTTTCATTTTTTTACATTCAAAATCAACTAACAGAAAATGTTTAATCACAAAAAAGAACAAGTATTGGACACACATCATCCTCACAATACCCAGACTCTCAGAATGCACCAAGATGGAAATCAAGCAAACCTCGGGAAGAGGTGTAATGATAAGAAGAGGGTTTAGAAGTTCTTTGCAAGGAAGAATTAGTCTTGTTCACCCAATTGCTAAATTGGATCAATTTGGACTTGGATTCCTACCCAGTCACCAACAAAGAAGGAAGGAAATCTAGAAGTGCCAGGAAAGAAGAAGAGAGAGACTGGTTAGAGAAGAGGTTTAATGGGAACCAATGGGTTTTCCTCCTATTCACGATACATTCAGGTCTGACGGTTATGTGTTTGAGGGAGAAACAATGATGGCCTTATATGATTTGGAGAAAACTTTGAAAGATTTGAGTATCAATGCTATAACAACAGATGGTGCTAAGGAGGTTGACATATCTGAAATCTGTCCATTACAGCTGGGGTTCATGCTTAACAACTGGACTGCTGAAGAACTACCTGTGGTTTTCAAATATCTTTCAGAGTAATGCTCAAACTTTCCCTATTTGCCTATACCCGGGGCAATATGTGATCTTTTGTAAGGGTAGATAAACTGTTTCTTTTTCAATAAAAGATGCAATTTCTTTTCTGTCAAACATATTTTCCTTTCACTTTTTTTCATGTATATATATAATACATTTGTTTCTACGTTCTATGTGGGATATTTTTCTCTCGCATATATATATATATTTTTCCCTTCTTTTCCTTTCAGGTCTTTGGATGCTAATGATGTGGATAATGTTGACTATGACCCGAAGATCGATTTTGAGTAGCTTAAGTGTCTTGAGGAAATCGATGAGTGTGACAATGAAGGGGAGTGCAACTTACCTTCTGAATTATTAAGAATAGTAGAAAAGGAAGATAAGAAAATATTACCCCATGAAGAAAAAATTGAAGCTTTTAATTTGGGGACTGATGAATGAAAGAAGAAAGTTAAAATCTGCACAACACTCTTATATGAAACAAGACATAGCTTGATAGACTTACTTCAGGAGTACAAAGGCATGTTTGCATTATCGTACCAAGATATGCCTGGATTAGACATGGATATGGTAGTCCATAAACTACCAATGAAGCCATAATGTAAACCCGTACAACAAAAATTGAGGATGATAATGCCTGAAATGCTCCTTAAGATAAAAGAAGAAGTCAAGAAGTAGTTTGATATTGGTTTTCTCCAAGTAACCAAATATCCAGAGTGGGTGGCTAACATAGTGTCGGTGCCAAAGAAAGATGGAAAAGTACGCATGTGCGTTGACTATAGAGATCTCAATAGAGCAAGCCCTAATGACAATTTCCCATTGCCACACATAGATACTATGGTGGATAACATGACCGAAAATTCTTTTTTCTCGTTCATGGACAGTTTCTCATGATACAACCAGATAAAGATGCATCTCAACGAAATGGAAAATACCACATTCGTCACAATGTGAGGGACATTTTGTTACAAGGTGATGTCTTTCGGACTAAAAAATACCGAGGCAACATATCAAAGAGCCATGATGACCTTGTTTCATGACATGATGCATAAGGATATTGAAGTTTATGTTGATGATATGATTGTCAAATTCAAACTAAAGATGAACACATCGAGAATTTGAGGAAACTCTTCAAAAGACTAAGAAATTTTCAGTTAAAACTGAACCCAAACAAATGCACCTTCGGAGTAACGTCCGGGAAGCTGTTGGGCTTTGTTGTTAGCAAAAAAGGCATCGAGATTGATCCGGACAAAGTCAAGGCCATCCATAACTTACCTCTCCCGTACTCACAAAAAGAATTTCGTGGTTTTCTAGGTAGGCTAAATTACATTGCTCGGTTCATATCTCAATTAACAGATAAGTGTGATCCAATTTTTTGTCTACTTCAAAAGAATAATTCTGGGACATGGGATGATGATTTCCAAATCGTATTCGAGAAAATAAAGGAGTATTTGTCTCTTACTTTTGTTTTAATGTCACCTATTTCAGGAAAACCGTTGTTTCTATATGTATTAATCTTTGAGAATTTAATGGGATGTGTCCTAGGAGAACATGATGAATATGGGAAAAATGAAAGAGCCATTTACTACTTTAGCAAGAAGTTTACTGATTGCGAGGTCAGATATCCACCAATTGAGAAGGTTTGTTGTGCTTTAGTCTGGGCTACACGAAGACTCGGATAATACATGTTATACCATACCACTTGGTTAATTTTCAAGTTGGATCCATTAAAGTTCATGATGGGTGTACCTGCTCTCTCTGTAAGGTTGGCCGATGAAAAATATTATTATCAGAATTCAATATTCAATACATAAGTTAAAAGGCTATAAAGGGAAGCGTCATATCTGACTTCCTTTCAAGCAGAGCTTTCGAAAGTTATGAACCATTGGACTTTGATTTCCCAGATGAAGACTTGATGGCTATATCTTTAGAAGAAGCTAGTACTTCCACATGTGATTCCTGGAAAATGCACTTTGATGGTGCATCGAATATGTTATGGCACTGTATTGGGGCTATCATGGTTTCACCCACAGGAAACCATTAGTTATTCACTAGCAGACTAAATTTCGATTTTACCAACAATATGACAGAGTCTGAAGCTTGTGTTTTAGGGATTTAGGCTGCTATTGGCAGAACATAAAGACGTTGAGGGTATATAGGAATTATGCTTTAGTGATTTAGCAACTCTGAGGAGAATGGGAAACAAAAGATGCCAAACTGGTGGAGTACAGAAAACTCATGTTGGATTTAATTGAAGAGTTTTATGAATTCACATTCCATTACGTGCTCAGAGAAGAGAATCAGATGGCATATGCTTTAGCTACCTTGGCGGCAGCATTCAAAACTGGTAGAGAATCTGACATGATGCCAATCGACATGCAATCATATGAATACCCAACTCATTGTTATCATATCGAAGAAGGAAAAGACGAAAACCCATGGTACCACGACATTCTTAAGTACATTAAAAATCAAAGCTGTCCATAAGAAGCTACTGAAAATGACAAGAGAACAATAAGAAGAATGGCGGCAGTATATGTTTTTTATGTAGAAATCTTATACAAGAAAATTCATGATCAAGTCTTGTTAAGATGTGTAGATGCAGAAGAGGAAAAAATGATCTTGATGAAGTAAATGATAGAGTGTGTATAACACACGCAAACGGGCACATGTTGGCAAGACAAGTCATGAGATTCATATATTACTGGTCCACATTGGAAAGTGATTGTATTAACCACACCCGAAAATGCCATAAATGCCAAGTTTATGGAGATAAAATACATTTTCTACCTCGTCTTCTTCACGTAATGACAGCTCCATGGCCTTTCTCTTTGTGAGGCATAGATGTCATCGGACAAATTCATCCAAAAGCTTCGAATGTCCATCGATTTATCCTGGTGGCAATTGACTATTTTACCAAGTGGGTGGAAGCTACGTCGTATGACAATGTCACTCAATCCACTATTTGTAAATTCATGAAAAAAAGATCATATGTTGGTACGGTTTCCCAAAAAGTATCATTAATGATAATGCAACCAACCTAAATAATAAAATAATGAAGGTTGCATGTGAACAATTCAATATAAGGCATCATAACTCCACTACTTAACGATCAAACATGAATAGAGCGGTAGAAGCAGCAAACAAAAAATATCAAGAAAATAAGTGAGAAAATAGATGAGACGTACAAAGAGTGGCACGAGAAGTTACCTTTCGTTTTGTTTGCCTATCAAACTTCGGTACAAACTTCGATTGGGGAAACCCTATTTTCACTAGTCATTGCCTATTAAGGTGGAAATCCCATCATTCCGAGTTTTGTCAGAGATAAAGCTAGATGAAGCGGAATGGACACAAACTCGATATGATCAATTGAACTTAATAGAGAAAAAGAGGTTGAAAGCCATTCACCATGGCCAGATATATAGAAAATGAATTATTTGAGCATACAACAAGAATATACACCAAAGAATATTTCATGAGGGAGATCTCGTGCTGAAAACGATTTTGCCTATTAACAAATACTTCCAAGGGAAATTGATGCCTAATTGGGAAGGGTCTTATGTCGTGAAAAAGGTATTCTCCGGGGGAGCGTTAATCTTGATTGAAATAGATGGACCAGAACTGCTCAACCTATTTAATTCCGATGCGGTCAAAAGATATTTCGCTTAAAGTTTTTCAAAAAAAGTGTTTAGAGTGAAAACTCGAAAAGGGCGCTCTAAATCACAAAAAAATAAAAAAAATGATATTTAGAGTGAAAACGTGGACAGGGTTCTTTAAATCAAAAAAAAAGAGGGTTCAAGATGAAATCCCACAAATGGCGTCTTGAAACCAAGGGAGGATCCAATTCGAAAACCCGAAAGGGTGGCTTAGGTAACGATCCAGATTTGCGGACGGGAAAGTCCTGAATCAAGGTGATAAAACATCATGACATTTAAGTCTTCAGAGACTTGATAATTCGGGGGAAACTTTGCACCCTTCAAACGTTGTCGCAATCTTGAAGTCCCCTTGATAGAAGCTACACCCAAGTCATCTAACGGTGGGCTAGTTCAAAATAGTCCACATCATCGATATTTAGGGCACCTATTTGTCTTTTTGAATATTTTCCCTTTTTCGAATGTTTGTTATGTATTTACTTTTATTCCTCATAAATAAAAATGATCATTTTCTGAGAGAACCCAAATTCTTAGCATCTTGCATTGAATTTAAATAAAAATGATTTATTCACCTTGAAAAACGATCATTGCACATTATTGTATAAATATCTCTTGAAAAGTACATATGTTTGGAAGTCGATAGAGGTTCTTACATGATTCTCGGAGGAATGGCTCGGGTACCAGTTCAAAATTCATCGAGGGAAAAAAATACACTGATTAAGGATAAAGAGATATAAGAGGATCAGAAAAATCAAGAATAATAAAAAGAGATCAAGAATTCTCTCTAAGACAGAAAATCCTAAAATAACATATTTGCATATACATTTTAGGCGGACATAAGGACATCACATCTATAGCATTGCAAACATGTGTGCAATTTTGCAGATTTTTGTCAGAGTCAATTTCAACTTCACAATGAATGATATTGAACTCTAAGAACAATTGATATTAAATTAAAACAACTTATCCGAGTTAGATTTCAACTTCACGACGAAGGAAATTTGACTCAGAAGAATATTCAATCTTGACTCAACTTCACAATGAAGGAGTCACCCATGATTTCAATTTCACAGCGAAGGATATCGTGCCCAAGACATTCAAAATCAACTCAACATCAGACATCGAGCTAGATTTCAACTTCATAGCGAATGATATCATGCTCTAATCATTCAATCTTGAATCATTCAAGCTTGAATCGACTTCACGACGAAGGGGTCAACCACGATTTCAACTTCCTGAAAAAAGATATCGTCCTCAAAGTCATCCAAGATTGACTCAACTTTGCAATGAATGAGTCATCTGTAATTCAACTAAACAGTAGGGAGCCATTTTCTAACCAAATTGATTGTAACAAACCAATCACAACCAACGTTTTCAAGTCGAATTTCAACTACACAATGGAGGATTTTAGACTATAAGCCCAAAATCGATGGCAATATTGGATAGAGTCATAACGAAATTGAATTTCAACTCCGTGACGGAGTATATTCAATAAGAGAGTCGACTATAACATTGAGTTAGATTTCAACTACACAAGGAAAGGTATCATATTCACATGAGCAAATTCGTTTTTAGAATCCATTCATACCGAACGAAAATTTGTGTCTTTTTTTATCTTTTCCCTATTTTTGTTACACGATAAACAGGAAAAAATGGGCAACTATAGTCACCTATTTTCGTCTGGGACCATTTTATGTTATGTAATATATAATATATAATATATTATTTATTATGTTATACTTATTAAAAATATTTTTTGTTTTTAAGGTCCAATTAAAGAAAAGGTCCAAAAACTCAAAGTCCAAGTTCGGGTCCAACAGCGAAGCCCAACCGAGCGTGCAAGCCTGACCCACCAAGGCAAGCTTGGTGGGAGACCAATAAGCCTAAGCATGTCTGTATGACCTAGCAGAGGATTAGAGTTTAGTACTTAAGCATCAACGCTGCATCAGCCAGGGTTGTTGGATATGGATCTTTGATCCAACAGCTGAAAAAGCACTAGAGGAACCCTACGATCACTATTCAATGACGTGTGGAGGCCACGTGCCAGCAAGGTCACCAAATCAAAGCCCAAAAAAGCAAAATCAAAGAAAAAATAGGGGGCAAGTCAGAGGGGAAACTCCCCTTATTTTCAGTAACAAAAGACGAAAAAATCGGCCACATCTAAACATACAAGTAAAATCCCAATGAAATCGGGATTACAACAACCCGATTGAAAGGAAATATTCCCTTTTCGAAGGCTATAAAAGGCCTCTGATAAAGCTAGGCAAGGACACCAGCAAAAAACATCGAAACAAAAAAAACCAAGCATCAAAGAACGAGCATCAAACTTTCGAATATCCTAAGCTAATCAAAAAAATCATGTGAAGTGAAGAGATAAAATTTAGCCTCACCAGAGGAGTGAGCGGTTGCCGGAAGGTGAAAAAACTCTTCAGAAAAGGTAAAAATCGAAAGGTATTTTTAGATCTAGGCCCCGGGTTTCAATTTTTAGGTGTTTGGAGGGCTATTTCGGCATCGAGGTGTCGAGAGGATTGTTTTGGGGTAGTTTTAGGTTTCTCGACCATCAGTGATGGTGGCCGGAGCAACGGTCGGCGGCTGGTCTAAGAGCCGATGGGGTGGCCGGTTTAAAATGAGAAGTTTGAGTTAAGAGGGTTTGAGAGAGTTTTTTTGTTTTATTTGAAGAGAGAATGAAAAATGAGGAAAATAATGAATTTAAAGGCTATTTATAAAGAGGACTAAAGTGTAATTAGTAGATTTTAAATTTATTTTTGCAATCCCTATAACTTTGATTGTAGTTCATTTTGATCACCAATTGTAATTTCGCCCTCAATTTAATCCAATTTAGTCCTTTTTAATTTTACTTTTATATTTTTATAAATTGTTACTTTTACCTTTTTTTGTTTTTCAGCTTTTTATTTAACATTAATTTAACCCATAAATTTTAATTTAATCCCTTTTATTTCTTTTTATTTTCTTACTTCTATTTTTGTAAATTGGTACCTTGACTCACTTTTTTTTTTTGCAGTTTTTTATTATTATTTTTTAAACATTAATTTCATGCTTTTAGGTCCTTTTAAACATCAAAATTCATCAAAGTTAAGTAACATGAATTGAACATTTAAATTTTAATTAAATTTTTAATTTTCGCAATTAAGACAACCGGGTAATTGTATTGGTACCGAAAGGACAGTATAAGGGTGTTCATCATTCCTTGACTGTAATCGACTCCCTAATCTAACTAATTTTTGGTACGTTGCAGATCAGATAAGTGGAAAGTTTTAGTGTCCGATTAACCTAATTCAAAATAATCGGTGGCGAATCCATCACCTTAAGTTGAAACGCCATCCCGGGACCACCCGTAGGACTATTGCGACATTCAGGAAATTGGATATTTGGGTTCTCAAAATTTATTGGTGTATGCCCGGTGATTGATGCGGAGCTTTGGGGTGCCTATGTCGGTCTTAATGTCGTGTGGGATGCGGGATTTAGGCAAGTTATTCTTGAACTTGATAGAATGGAAGCTTTATACATTCTTTGTTCGGATTATAAAGGCACAAACTCTCTTAGATGACATCTTAATGAGTTAAGAAATTGAAATTGGAGTGTTCAAATTAATCATGTGCTTTGCAATAGTAATAAAGTTGTGGATGCTTTGACCAAAGCCGCTTCTTTTAACAACCTCGAACACATTGTTTTTACTTCCCTTCCCTGAACGTCGATTATGAGATTGCTACAGGAAGACCTGATGGTATCTAATTAAATTGTTAGCATGTCTTTCGCCCCTTGTATCTATTGTTTTATTGTTGTTTTTGGATCAACACATATACTATTTCCCTCTACTTAAGTTAAGGATGTTTTTAATGAGACATGTATTAATTTTTCTCTTGTATGATTTATTCGTTAATGAAATCATACTCTTCACCGGGGAAAAAATGAAAAAAATTATGATTTTCAAGGCGTAATTAAAATTCGGAATGCCTGGAGACTACCGACTTCTCCTCGGCAGATGCGAAAAAGAAGAATAGAACAAATAGCAGCACGTGCTTGTTTGCTATATACCCCTACGCCATGTGCTTTGATAATCACATTCTTTTATTTTATTTTGTTTTGCTCTTTTTTATAATTTCAACTGTGAATAGAAACTTGAAACTAAAAGTTAAATAGGAAATTTTTAAATTATTGAATCAAGAGATTTGATGAATTAATTATACAAAACTGGTAAGTAATAATATCGATATTTTATTTAGCTTTCAATAGGCAATTAATTATACAAAAGTTAAATAGGAAAATTTTAAATTATAATGTCGATATTTTAATGTAAGAATTTTATTTAGCTTTCAATAAGGTGGTGAGTAATAATTGAAATAATAATAATATGTTGTTGTGCGGATTTAAACAAGGGCCATAAGGAGGGTTTCAAATTTTAAACTTCAATTAGAAAACTTTTAGTTAGATAATATTTCAAAATATTATGTTAGATTACAGCTTTTTAATATTATGTTTTAATAAAAAATTATAATTATTTTTTGTTAATATAAACTTTTTTGTTTATCACACCAAAAGATGGCATGTTTGTTTTTAATATAATTTTTAAAATTTTCTAGTTAGATTACAACAATTTTGTTTTTAATAAAAATATTATTGAAAAAGTTTAAAAATCGTACTTTAACTAAAATTCTTAAAAGCAATATAAAAATACTTCATATTTCAAAAGAAAAAACGTAATTTAAATACATTAACAAAAACAAATGTAAAATTTATATTAAATATGAGAGTAAATTACACCCTTTAATAAAAATTAATGATATATAAAACAATGTTGTATTCATGCTTCTAATATATATGTTTGGCCTAGTAGTATATTTATTGGCCCGTGTCTTAGCCTTTTAAGTTCGGATACCCATTAGTTTGATACCGGTAAAATTTGAGTATCTATATTTTCGTGATCCATTTCATATATATATTTTTTATTTGTTTTAAATTCAATTTTTTTTTAAAAAAAACCACATATGAAACACTTAAATTTTAAAATTTCATAATACATAATGCATACATCAAATAAGTGATTTAATGTTAGTTTTAATAATATATATATATATATTAAAGTTTATTTAAAAAATTAAAAACATTAATATCGATCATGATTTTTCCTTCAAATCTCATATTAACAAATTAATAAAAACTTTTTTAAAAATTTTAAAAATTAAAAGTACATAATAGAAACCTATAAAGAATTTAGGGATTTATATTTAAATTCAAGGTAAAATATTAAGGAACCTAAAATAAAAAGTTTGGCCTAGACTAAGCTCAATTATCCAAGAAAACTCATGGATCGGGTACCCGACTCGATCAGATTATTTTTTTAAAACTACCCAATTTTTTTCAATTTAAGTCGATGGATAGAAGTGTCAAGTCAAACAAATCAAATTTTTTTTGAACACCCCTAGTCAAGTGGAACCCAACAAAGGACATATCAATCTGAGTCGACATGAGTTGTCGAACGACCGTGGTTGTATCACTTTCAATAGTGACTGACGGGGACTATAATTCAATGGCCATTTGTATCCTCAGGATAATCGTTGTTGCCTCTACAACACCACCATGAAAAGGTCCAGAGAACAAATTTGCTTGAGTTGCCACTGCAAGACCATGGTGATCATGCGCTATAACTCTGATTGCTGATCTACCATACGTTATCAAACAAGTAGCATCGACATTTATCTTGATTGACGAGGCTGGGGGCTTACACCACTTGTTCACATGAACTGTTGAAGGAAGCCGATCTGACCTCGCAAGGCCCATGGATGTATACCCCCAAAAGACCCATGGCTGTATCAAACGAAGCTAGTAGAGCTCGGCTAGAAGCAACCTCCTGTCAATCTGGTTATAATTTATTCTTATGAAGCAACATGTTACACTAATTTCATACATGATAAAGCACAACCAGCAGCAAACGAAAATCATTCATGGATAATACAAACAAGAGAGACTGTAAACATTCTCTACTAGAATTTCAAGGGGCAAAAATCACAGCATCTTGAAGTCCAGATGCATACAAAACTAAGTTGGTGGCACTACAATCAGGTAGAGCATGCAAACACGTTTCAATAGAAGCCTCACATAAATGACACAACCCATTCGACAACCAGCCATTTGTAATTAACGACCAACCGAAACTGCTTCATGAGCCAATCGCCAACCAAATAGACGTATTTTGGGGGTAAGCGAGAAAGATACAACCAAAACGGAGAACTTGAGCACGAGGTCTATTGAGTTTCATTAAATACCAATAACCTGACCGAACTGAGTATACCCCAGTTGAATGCCCACTCCAAAACAAAGTATCATTGGTAACATGAGAAATAGGACGGTTAAGTCAAGAGGAGTAAAGATTCACCTTTAGAACATCCCATTGTACGTTAGGAATAATGAACTCTCCACACCAAACAGGTTCCACAGCACTTCCGGCATAGGTTGATGTAAAAGAGATAGGAACTTAACATCCCCTAGCATCAAAATGAATACCAGTCTGGCTGTTCACCCTAAACTACCAAAAGTACCCCTCATGGAAGTTTGACATAACCTTGAATATGCCTTGCCAACTGCCAAGCAACCGAGGGACGGTTACCCAACTGAGCATCAAAGATGTTGCCACGAAGAAAATACTTGGCTGCATAGAGTCTGGTCAAAAGACTATGACGGAAAAATACTTGGCTGCATAGAGTCTGGTCAAAAGACTCTGAGGGGAAAATACTTGGCTGCATAGAGTCTGGTCAAAAGACTGAGGGGAAAATACTTGGCTGCATAGAGTCTGGCCAAAGGACTATGAGGGGAAGACATACATCGCTACACCTGTTTACCAAACAATGTAAGATTAAACTGACGAAGATCCCGGAAACCTAGACCACCAAGATGATTGACAAATAGTATCTTAAGCTACCATCGACATTCTCTATCTGCCGGACTGCTCGCCCACCAATAGTTACGAAGGACAGATTCCATATCAGAAATTATATCCTCTATAAGAAGAAAACAACCCATAATGTACGTCGATATAACCTGACCAACAGATTGAATAGACATCGACCAACCTCTGTATGACAGAAGATTCTTAGTCTAGCCTCGAACACACGAAATAAATTTATCACGAAGAAAACCAAACGTTGTAGATTTCTTACGACCACTGATCAAAGGAGACCTAAATATAAACCAGAATCATCAATAGAATTGACCCCAAGAATGCCACCCAATTGTGCATGGTCAGAATTGGTTGTGTGGGATCCAAAGTACAAAGTGGATTTAGCAAAGTTAACAAACCGCCTCGAAGCATTCCCAGACTTGTTGCACTTATTTGACATGGTGAAATTCAACTGATTAAGTACGAAGAAATAGTAACCTCTCATCCGTATATAAAAGAAAGGTAATCCAAGGAGTCATTCGACAGATCTGAAGGCCCCAGATGCGACTACCCGCTATTTACTAAGTAGGAACGAAATAAACCCTGGGAGCACAAAAGGAACAAAAAGGGTGACAAAGGATCACCTTGATGAAGACCCCGTTCAAGAAGTAGCCATTCAATCGAACACAATACCGTACTGAAGTGACGTATGAAATAATGAGTATAGGAAGGAGCAAAGCTAAGTCTACCCATCATATCTCGGTGGAAAGACCATTCAATGCTATCATTGGTCTTTTTCATGTCTAATTTCAATGCAACCCTATGACTAACCCCCGAGGGAGCAATTTTAAGGTAATGGAGAAACTCATGAGCCATAAGAACATTATCAGAAATGAGATGACCTGGAAAAAAATAGCCTGATGTTCATCAACTCAAGTAGATATCCATGGACAGACACGATTCACTAATACTTCCGCAACTATCTTGTAAGGTACTGTGCAAAGTGCAATTGGTCTGTATTGCCTCAAAGTCTCAGGACTAGCAATTTTTTAGAATAAGAACGATCATTGTATCATTAAACTAAGATATGTTCGTTCGTCCTAACAAATCAAGGCAAAGTGATACGACGTCGTCCGCAATAGAGACCAAAATGTCCTATACAAACTTCCTAGAAGACCGTCGATCCTTGGGGTCTTGTGAGGATGAATTTGAAGGAACACTGTATGTACCTCATCGCGAGTATAAGTTGATGTCAAATCAGTATTAATATCATCAGACACCACCAGGATAACTGAATCCAGTAGCTCAGAAGATGGAATTGGTAATGAAGATCTATGAATAGACTGAAAGTGGGCACTCACTTCCTCCAAAATAGAGTCAATGTCCTCGACCCATGAACCATATGACCGATAAATACCCTTGATAGTATGTTTTCAATGTTGGCCCGAGGCGCGAGCATAAAAATAAGTAGTATTAGAATCGCTATATTCGAGCCAATAAACTCCAGACCTCTATCGTCAGAAGATCTCCTTGCCAGCCATTTTATGCATCAGATCCTCCTGGAGACGGCTAAATTCCTGAAGGTTTGAATCAGTCATGGGGTGTTGAAGTCGGTAATTAATGCGATGTCGTATATTGTTAAGTCATTCTGTTCCTTTTCATGATGCTTCATCTACCAACCTTGTAAATGAATGCCCACTGATTGGATTTTTTAAAGAGTCGAAGTTGTAGTAGAATTCCAGGTAGCGTGTACCCATTGAACACAAGTGGATTCATCCTTCCAATAGTTTTCAAAACGAAAATAATCTTCATGCCTGAAGGAAGGAGGTGACAAAATGGGTTCAATGTCAATCATAATGAAGCAGTGGTCTGAAGAATACATGAATTCACTAACTAAAGAGCAAGTAGGATAAAGAGAGAGCCACGATGGAGTCCCACCATAACGATCAAGACACTCACAAATCCTGGCAGATTTAGACACGGTTTAAAATTGAGGACCTAAAACACGATAGCGGCTGTGATATTATGGTAGCGCTGTCGTCCGAAACCGGTTTTCATGATTTTTGCGGTGGGTACACCAATAGCGGTACATCGCGGCAACAATTTAGCGTTTAATAGTAAATAACATCGATAGCGGGATGCTATCCTCGTTATTCAACCGTGACTTCAAAAAAAAAAAGGTTAATTACTCCAATCACACATTAATTATATCCAATTATCAGTTCCATACATAATATTTAAAAATTATCGATTTCATACATGATGTTTTTTACCGTTAACGAATTGATCCACTCACGGAAAATGACGTGAAATCCTATGACAATGACAAGTGGCACTTCAAAAATATGTTTTTTTTTTATTTTTTTAAGTAAATTACACCATTCATCACTCAACTATCTTCTCACTATTATTTTAGTCACTAAAATTTAAATATTTTTAATTTAATTATTAAACTATAGAATTATTCTTGTTTTAATAATTCAAATTTATTTTATCAATAATATTATGACATGGCAGTTATTAATAACTCAAATTTAATTTATTAATACTTTATTAAATTTTAATCCCAATTCCAAAAACAACTGATCACTCCTAAACCCCCAAACTATCCATTGCAGACCCATAAACTCAAATCTACTACTGCACTTTATGGTTTTAGAATCAAATGTGGAGCGAAACAAGCAATTACTAACGGTAGACAATCCAATATGAAGAAACAATTCCGATTTAAGTAATCGAATTCCATGGGCAAATGATGGAACCACAAATCCACTACAATTCTACCGATTTACATTGAAATTTTGCAGAGAAAGCAAACACAGTAAGGTGAACAAAAGAATAGATATCCAATTCTAGACATTAAAAACTGAGAAACAAACAAATTTAAGCCCTCTCACCTCTAATCCTCCTAGCAAGTTGGATATCCTTGGGCATAATCGTAACCCTCTTAGCATGAATGGCACATAAGTTAGTATCCTCAAACAGTCCAACGAGATAAGCCTCGACAGCTTCTTGAAGAGAGGAGACGGCGCTGCTTTGAAACCTCAAATCGGTCTTGAAATCTTGAGCGATTCCCCTCACAAGCCTCTGAAACAGAAACTTTCGGATCAGGAGCTCAGTGCTCTAATGGTATTTCCTGATTTCCCTCAGAGCAACAGTTCCTGGTCTGAAACGGTGCGGCTTCTTCACTCCTCCGGTCGCCGGAGCCGCCTTCGTGGCTAGCTGCTTGCGTGGAGAACTAACGCCAACACCTTCCAAGCACTTCCTTGTCAGTATCACACGAACGTAAACAAAACAAAGAGATGTAAATAAAAATTCAGATTGTAAAATCTTGTAAGCTTTCGTTTACATGGAAGATTATAAAATACCCAAAAAATCATGTAAAAGACACCCTTACATTTCTTTTCGACAGAGAATAATACAAGGATTTTCACTATTTTTCTTTGAAATCAGAGGCAACACAAAATCTCATTTGTTTTTTAAAGGTATTTTTTAGATATGGTTTAAAATTAAAAGATATCCATTTTTATTTTCATTATTGAAACAAAAGCACAACAGAGTGAAAAGAGTAAGGGTCTAGGGTTTATTTGCGCAGCGTTGAGATTCATGTGTGAGGTCCTTCCAGTTTTTTGGTGACCGTCAAGCGAGCAGTCGAGAGGTTAGATGCTTGAATGTCATTTTTAGGTTCCATCTTGAGTGTGTAGGGGTATTCTTGTGCTCTTTAAGATTTCGTTTGAGAAATAGAAGACTAGGTTTAGGTTCTTTAGCCATGGCCAGTGGTAGATGGAGAAAAGGGCTGAAGTGTTCAAGGGCGGCGATCGGGTACTCTAGGTTTCAATTGGAAAGAAAAAAGGAGTTTAGATCAGATTTTGAAGTGTTGTTTGTTTTAGGACGATTTAGGGTCGTCACCGGTAGGAGTAATCGACGATCGAAGCAAGAGAGGCCATCCATGATCGGTGGCCGATGGCGTTAGTGAGCATATGAGCCTTTGACCGTGAGAAAGAAGTTGAGTTTGGGAGAAAAAGGGGGAAATGAACGTTTGCTCTAGTTAAGGGTTAGTATAGTTTAATAATTAAATTAAAAAATTAAACTTTAATGAATAAAATAAAAGTGAGAAGATAGTTGACTGATTAATGGTATAATTTACCTAAAAAATAAAAATATATATTTTTAAAAGTATCCGGTGTTATTTTATTTGTGGTCGTAAGTTTCCACGTCACTTTCCGTAACGAAAGTGGGTGAATCCGTTAACGGACAAAAACATCTTGTATGTGTAGACACTCATTTTTTGTCCTATTTTTTTTATATATATATGTATATATATTATATAGTTTAAAAACATTTTTAATATATATATATAATACAATTTTGAAAACACGTTTAAAAATATTTATATATTATATAGTTTTTAAAACATTTTAAAAATAAATATAATATATAGTTTTTAAAACATTTTTGAAAATATATATATTATATAGTTTTTTAAACATTTTAAAAATAAATATAATATATAGTTTTTACAACATTTTTGAAAATATATATATATTATATATTTTTTAAAACATTTTGAAAATATATATAGTTTTTAAAAACAGTTTTAATGCATATATATTATATAGTTTTGAAATCATTTTGAAAACTTATATAATATATAATTTTAAAAACATTTTTGAAAACTATATAATTTTGAAAACATTTTTTAAAAAGTATATAATATATAATTTTAAAATACTTTTGAAAATATATATTATATAGATTTTTGGAAAATATATTTTATATATAATATTATTATTATCGTTGTTATTTATTTTTATTAATTTTTTATTAATTTTATTTTTATTTTATTATCCAGTTCCATTTTGAGTCCAATAAGTCCCGGTTTGGAGATAGTTGGGCCTGACCGAGCCCATAACCAAAATCCAAACAAGTTAGGGTTTTATATTAGCACTAGCGTCGCAAAGAAGGTTTTTGAGGGGCACGTGAGAACCACATACTAACAACCAACAGAACCAGTCCTCGAAACGGCAGACCAAGATCCTGGGACTGAACCATCCCGGGATTTCCGGCCTAACGATGACCTTAACTTGAGCAAATCGAGGTAACCCCGAGATCATCGGAGTCCAAAAACAGCCCATTTGAAGGCTATAAAAGGATCAACGGCAAACGGGCAAACGAAAAAAACACAATCAGACCAACAAACAACACAGTCAACCAAATCCAGTATCAGTCGAACACAGAGAACAAAGGAAACCGAGAACCCGTCGCAAGACAACATCACAACACCAAAACCACAAAAAACCAAAGGCCGAAGCCCCATAAAATCCAAGAAAAACAAAAAAAAACAAAGTAAAGTAGAGAGCTTTCGTCGGGAACGTTTCGAGGAAAACAAAATGAGCACTATCGGAACATTGGAACCTGAAGACAGAGTCATCGGAAAGGTGGGAGTCGAAGATTATCTTTTAGATCTATGATATTTGGGGTTAGTTTTGGAGATTTTGGGCTTGTCATAGGATTTAGGGTTTAAAGAGGGATATTTTAAGGGAGTTTAGGTTTTTCCGGCCACCGGAGGCGGTGGCCGAAGCGGTGGTGGTGGCTTTCGGCTCCCCATTAGAGAGGATAACCGAAGAGTGGAGTTGAGAGAACTTTTTGAGAGGGGAGAGAGTTATCAGCGAGAGGGGGTTGAAAATGGAGGAAATGAGTTATTTTTGTCTTAAATACTGACCCGTCGGGCCGACCCATCGAACCGCGACTCGATTCATACCCGCAAAGGGATCCGCCTATTTTTATGTAAAAAAATGAAAAATCCCTTTTTCAGTCACTGGTCATCTGGAAGAGTTCATATTGCGCCTTTAAGTCGAATCTATTGCTGATTTTCCTTTTTATTTCGCCCCCTAATTTCATTTTAGTTTAAATTAGTCCTTTTTCATTTCCTTTTTTGATATTTTATTTTTTTAACTCTCATATATATGTTTTTTTATCATTCATATATATATATATATATATATATATATATATATTATTGTTATTATTATTTTATTATTATTATTATTATTAACGTACATATATATATTTTATATATCCCCTTTTTATTTTATTTTATTTTATTTATTGTACTTATTTATTTTTTCCATAGTTTTCATTTATTTCTTATATATATATATATATTTTCTTTGTTTCTTCTTCTTTATTTATTATTATCATTATTTTTTTCCTTTATCTTATCTTATTTATCTTTATTGTATTTTTAATTTTCTTTATTTTACCTTATTTATTTCATGTGTTTGTAATTGTTCTTTTATTTATTTTTCATTATATTTTTTCCTTCTAACAAGTGTTCTGACTTTTTAAACAAGTTACTTTCGATCAATCAAAGGTAAGTAATTCAAATCGGGTTCTTAAATTTCAATTTAAATTTTTATTTTCACAAATAAAGACAACTGGCAAATTAATTGGTACCGAAAGAGCGGTTCAAGAGTGCTAATCCTTCCTTGACTGTAACTGACTCCCGAACCCGACACGTTTCTGGTACAACGCATATCTAGTAGGATGGTGTCCGACTCACCTAAATTTGTTTTAAAATGGTCAGTGGCGACTCTAACCCAATTATTCAAGTCGAAGCCCAATTCCGGGTCTAACCGAAAGACGGCCGCGACAGTTTGGCGACTCTGCTGGGGACATGTAATGAGTCAGGCCAAAATTAATTTTCGGTTATCTTTTTATGCGAAAATGGTAAATTTAAATTTATTTATTCGATTCCAATTATTTACCTTTGATTATTTTTCAAATAAATAGTTGTACTAACGTTTTTTCAATGATTTCATATTTTCAAAATTTTAATCTCTAGCTCTATACCCGAGCACCGAACCCTTTTTAAGTGGAAGTGAAAGCGACGCATTCGTGAGAATTTATTCTCCGAACAGGCCTAGCAAGTAACCTTCGGGATTCATATACCTTATGTCTTCGTGTGAATTTATTCACCGCACAGACATAAGGGAATGTTTCCTCTCGAGTTTATCTTAGTCCACATAAACTTGTAATGGGCTTAGGACTAAGGGTCTGGCAGGCCCAAGGGGGCACCAGCAAGGAGAACTCGAGTACCTTTTTAGAACTTAAACCGGGAGAGTACAAGGAAGTAGAGCCCACCCCAAAAACCTCATTCCAATCCCTAGGTTGCTTTGTTTCTTGCTTTACTTTCTGTTCAAAGCATGCGAACTAGACAAATATGCGGTTAGGATTTGTTTGAAATTAGCATGCGGGATAGAGATCATGTCCGAGTAGGAATAATAAGCATGTGGGGTAAGACTTTTATTTTCATGATTGTTTTTTTATCTTTGCCTCACTAACTCTTTTCATTTTTGTTTTGTTTTATTTTATTTTCATCTTTTTTCATCAATCATTCAAAAGAGATGTTGATCCACCAAAAATGTGTTCGTTAAACATAAATAATCTACATTAATGGACAAAGGGGTTATAATACAAGAGATGAAAAGCTCAGAAATCCAGCTATGGTCAAAGAATACCCAGGATGGATCAGGATTTACACTGTGCACACCAAAAGTCGACTTTTCGAGCTAGAGTGTCCCTTCAAAGAAAATAAGAACAAGATGGCGAAACCCTAGCTGAATTGGAGGCCATTATTGATGAATTCAAGAAACAAGTAGCTAAACTCCGGATAATTCCTATCGATGGAGGGCTCCAATGACGCTTTCGTTAGGAACAAGCTCAGCAGAGAGTAAAAGCCAGAGATGAAATCATTCGAGATTTTTTGGAGCAAGCAGCTCGTCACTTGCACAGTTTAGCCAAAGGAGTCGGAACGGTTCGACAGGATATTCAACCAGTGATAGAAAAAAGACGGAAGACGAATCAATTTGTCAGAGGTTGTTCGGGATCTATACCATCAAAATGTTTTTTGTCTCTTTCAGATGTAACACTTTTGTCCCCAATAAGGATTATTTATAATAACAGACGTATTTTTTGGATCAATGCCTCGAACATTGCATGCATCATGCATTTAAACATATTTTGCATTTTATTATTTTCATTTCTTTACATTCACATTAATTAACAGAAGCATGTCTCATCAAAAGGCACAAATACTAGAGCTACCACCTCAAGCAAAGACACTCCCGAAGCAGAAATTTGTGCGTCTGAGGGTATTTCATAAGAATCCATGACAAGTGAAACAATTGAGAAATGGGAAGCAAGTACAGATGAAGGCCCTAATCCTCGACATTCTGGAAATAGTGGGGCATCCTAATGAGGCTCTATTCTATTTTGCAACATCCTGTTTGGACTTATTTTTTTAACCTTTTCATATTTCTTTTTGAAACCTACTTTTGAACTTTGACATATTTCTTTTTATGATGATATTTCATTGAATTTATGCTGAGAATTGAATCAAATTTACAACTTGAAATTCTTTGAATATCAAATGAATTAAAAAATTCTGTAAATGATTCAGAGTTACAGATCTTTGACAAGCTAATACAACAAAGGACTTTGACCTTACCCAGAAGTTACGCTCAAACAACGTATCATTCTCTTGCAAATAATCAATATAGCCTTCCATCTTCATAAGGCTTGGTATTTAGATGTGCATAGGTGCACACAACATGGGGCATCTTTGGCATATGACATCACTATAATTTTTATTTAAGACATTCAGTGATGATTATGATCTTTACAGATGGGATAGTTGAGTAGGTGAATCTAGTTTAGGTCAGTTGCTTGGAAATTGAACTCTAAGGATGAAATTTCTTGACTTTCAAAAAACACCTAGACTATAACAGGTTCTTCTTGATAAACTTAAAAAATTGGCCCGTATACCCAGATTATAATATACAATAAAGCTTGAGTTGTCCCTTTAAAGCAATTGGTTAAACGCCCCGGCTTTATGGATAAGATTCAGCTAGCCTAGTAAAGGTGATTATACTATACAATAAAGCTTGAGTTGTCCCTCTAAAGAAATTGGTTAAACGCCCGGCTTTATGGATAATATTCAGCTAGCCTGATAAAGGTGATTATAATATATATACAATAATATTGAGTTGTCCCTCTAGAGCAAATGGTTAAATATCTCGACTTTATGGATTTAGCTAGCCAGACAATGGAAAATTTAAATCAGGAGTTTCGGTAAAAATGGACTAAGGGAGTTAAGAAACACCTGTTATAGTAAAATTCACACGAGCACTCAAGAATTTCATTTTTAGACCGATATTTCTGCACTACCTTTGTTAGAGGATCTTACAAAACTTGAACAAATAGAAGATTTCAGAGAACCGAAATAGAAGGTCTAGTAATTTATAATGCTAGTTGCATCATTTTTTCCGCATCCGATTAAAATACCAAGCCAAAGAAAAAGCATGTTGCAATAACCGAGAAATGACATTTTTTTATGGATGAAACCTTAGGTCAACCTAAAACTAGCTCACCCACTTGAATATTTGTCAAAGAGATATAACTATGCAAGCATTAAAATGGCTATTGATTCCTTTTATATTCTTTGAACTAATGTTTATGATTTGATTTGATTGCGAGCCTGAATTAAGGGGCAATGTTTTACAGACTTTTTCTATTTTCATATCTTTTTTCCCTCCTAAAATAAGAGAAATGAGAGAAAAAAATTCAAACAGGACAGTCTCAAATGTGAAAGGTAGTAACCCAAGAAGAAAATGGGGGCATAGTCAATTCCAATAACCAGATCAACATACAAAAATGAGGCTCCATCATAATTAATGTTGCATGCATATTAGGCATACTTAAGAGCATCACATTTATCATCTTTTCCCATACATGATATTTTACAGCTTTTAGAGTCAAGTTTCGACTTCAAGACGAAGGATACTCGATTCAAAAGTACCCTTAAAGATCGATGGTGGTTGCTTAACTCAGCTGCGAGAAGCTACACCTCAACCAAATTGATAGATTAAAAGATTGACAATCAACTTCAGATGGGTTCGATAACTAATTTAAAACAAATCCAGTTCAGCTCAACTCAACAAAGAGTAGCAGGTTTTCAGTTAATATTTTCAAGCCCGATTTCCATTCCACAACAGAAGATATCTGGCCGTCAGAATTTATCAGTGGACTTTCCCGTAGAAGGGAGTCATTCAAAGATTATCTCACCTGGTTCAGATCCGCTCAGGGGAACTACCTGAGAATTATGATCGGCTTAGAAGGGGAGTCATTTCTTTATTTATTTGTAGTATAACTCAAGGCTAGAAGAGTTATCTGCCAACAAAAGACCTTTGAGTTCGACTATGCTCAGCTCCAAGGCGCATCATTTGCAGCATAGTTTAAGTCGAGAAGGGTTATCTGCCAACCAAAGACCTTCGAGTTTGATTACACTCAGCTTCGAGGGCACATCATTTGCAGCATAACTCAAGGCTAGAAGGGTTATCTGCCAACAAAGACCTTCGAGTTCGACTACGCTCAACTCAAAGGCACATCATTTGCAGCATAACTTAAGTCCATAAGGGTTATCTGCCAACCAAAGACCTTCGAGTTCGATTACACTCAGCTTCGAGGGCACATCATTTGCAGTATAATTCAAGGCTAGAAGGGTTATCTGCCAACAAAGACCTTTGAGTTCGACTACGCTCAGCTCAAAGGCACATCATTTGCAGCATAACTGAAGTCGATAAGGGCTATCTGCCAATCAAAGACCTTCGAGTTCGACTACGCTCAGCTCAAAGGCACATCATTTGCAGCATTTCTTAAGTTGAGAAGGGTTATCTACCAACCAAAGACCTTTGAGTTCGATTACACTCAGCTTCAAGGGCACATCATTTGCAGCATAACGCAAGGCTAGAAGCGTTATCTTCCAACAAAGACCTTTGAGTTTGATTACACTCAGCTCAACGACATATCATTTGCGGTATAACTCAAGGCTAGAAGGGTTATCTGCCAAAGACCCTTGAGTTCGATTACACTCATCTTCGAGGGCATATCATTTGTAGCATAACTCAAGGCTAGAAGGGTTATCTGCCAACAATGACCTTTGAGTTCGATTACACTCAGCTCAATGGCACATCATTTGCGGTATATCTTAAGGCTAGAAGGTCTATCTGCCAAAGACCTCTGAGTTCGATTACACTCAGCTCAGAGGCACGTCATTTGTAGCATAACTCAAGGCTAGAAGGGTTATCTGCCAAATACCTTCGAGTTCAATTACACTCAGCTCAAAGGCACCATAATTTGCAGCATAACTTAAGTCGATAAGAGCTATCTGCTAAAGACCTTCGAGTTTGATTACACTCAGCTTAGAGGCAAGTCAAATTTACAGCATAACTCAAAGCAAGAAGGGCTATCTGTCAATAAATTTATCGAGTTCGATTCCATTCAGCTCGATGACACCTCAATCACACTACTGTCTGGTTATAATCGAGGTTTTTAAGTCGAGAAGAAGATATGGGTTAGCCGTGCCTTAGTGACGAGGAACCGTTTTTCGGTAGCATAGCTTAAGTTGATAAAAGCTATCTGTCAACGAAGACCTTTCAAGTTCGATCTCATTCAACTCGATGGCTTATCAACCACATGGTGGATTTAAGGAACTGTTTTCCAATCGAATTTTTAACCAAGATCCTTAAACCAAGAAAAGACCGAAGTTGACTACAATTCCGAACTACGGCTTCAATTCCAGATCATTTCAAGATGGATCCGACTTCGCAAAGGATGAGTCATCCACAACATAATTCGACAGGGATTTATTCTTTCAGAGTCAATTTTTGAACTCCACCGAACGAAAATTTGTGTCCTTTTATCTTTGTCCTATTTTTCGTTCCACGAAAAATGACAAAGAACGGCAGCTGTAGACACTTATTTTCGTCCTATTTTTTATATATATACATACATATATATATATATATTATATAGTTTGAAAACATTTATATATTATATAGTTTTTAAAACATTTTGAAAATAAATATAATATATAGTTTTTAAAACATTTTTGAACATATATTTATTATATAGTTTTTTAAACATTTTGAAAATAAATATAATATATAGTTTTTGCAACATTTTTTAAAATATATATATTATATAGTTTTTAAAACATTTTGAAAATATATATAGTTTTTAAAAACATTTTGAAAGCATATATATATTATATAGTTTTGAAATCATTTTGAAAACTTATATAATATATACTTTTTAAAAAAAATTGAAAACATTTTTTAAAAAGTATATAATATATAATTTTAAAATACTTTTGAAAATATATATTATATAGGTTTTTGGAAAATATTTTATATATATATAATAATATTATTATTATTATAGTTGTTATTAATTTTTATTTATTTTTTAATCTTTTATTAAATGTATTTTCATTTTATTGTCCAGGTCCATTTTGAGTCCAATAAGTCCCGGTTTGGAGATAGTTCGGCCTGACCCAGCCCATAACTGAAATCCAAACAAGTTAGGTTTTCATATTAGCACTAGCGTTGTAAAGAAGGTTTTCGACGGGCACGTGAGAACCATGCACCAATAACCAATAGAACCAATCCTCGAAATGGCCAGTCGAGATCCCGGGACTGAAACATCCTGGGATTTTTGCCCCAACAATGACCTCAATGTGAGCAAATCGGGGTAACCCCGAGATCATCGGAGTCTAAAAACAACCCATTCGAAGGCTATAAAAGGATCAACAGCAAACGGGCGAACAAAAAAAACACAACCAGACCAATAGACAACACAGTCAACCAAAGCCAAAATCAGTCGACCACAGAGAACAAAGGAAACCGAGAACCCATCGCAAGATAACATCACAACACCGAAACCACAAAAAACCAAAGTCCAAAGCCCCACAAAAATCCAAGCAAAATAAAAAACAAAGTAAAGTTGAGAGCTTTCGTCGGGAATATTTCGAGGAAAACAAAAGGAGCACCATCGAAACGCCGAAACTCGAAGACAGAGTCATCGGAAAGATGGGAGCCGAAGACTATCTTTTAGATCTATGATATTTAGGGTTAGTTTTGGAGATTTTGTGCTCGTGATAGGATTTGGGGTTTAAAGAGGGGCATTTTAGGGGAGTTTAGGTTTTTCTGGCCACCATATGCGGTGGCCGGAGTGGTGGCGATTGGTGGTGGTGGCGTCCGGCTCCCCATCGTAGAGGATAACCGGAGAGTGGAGTTGAGAGAACTTTTTGAGATGGGAGAGAGTTATCAGCGAGATAGGGGTTAAAAAAGAGAGGAAATGAGTTATTTGTTGCTTAAATATCGACCCGTCGGGCCGACCTATCAAATTGCGACCCAACCCATACCCGCAAAGGGATCCGTGTGCTTTATGTAAAAAAGGATAAATCTATTTTTCAGTCCCTGATCCTCTGTAAGAGTTCACATTGCCCCTTTAATTTGAATCTATTGTTTATTTTCCTTTTTATTTCGTCCCCTAATTTCATTTTATTTTAAATTAGTCCTTTTTCATTTCCTTTTTTGATATTTTATTTTTTTTAATTCTCATATATATGTTTTTTTATCATTTATATATATATATATATATATATATATATATATATATTTTATTATTTTTATTTTTTATTATTATTATTATTATTATTATTAACGTACATATATATATATATTATATATCCATTTTTTATTTTATTTTATTTTTATTTTATTTATTTTATTTATTGTACTTGTTTATTTTTTCCCTAGTTTTCATTTATTTATTTCTTATATATATATATTCCTTTTTTTCTTCTTTATTTATTATTATCATTATATTTTTCCTTTATCTTATCCTATTTATCTTTATTGTATTTTTTTATTTTCTTTATTTCACCTTATTTATTTCATGTGTTTGTAATTGTTCTTTTATTTATTTTTCATTATATTTTTTCCTTCTAACAAGTGTTCTGACTTTTTAAACAAGTTACTTTCGATCAATCAAAGGTAAGTAATTCGAATCAGGTTCTTAAATTTCAATTTTCGCAAATAAAGACAACCGGTAAATTAATTGGTACCGATAGGGCAGTTCAAGAGTGCTAATCTTTTCTTGACAGTAACCGACTCCCAAACCCGACACGTTTCTGGTACAACGCAGATCAGGTAGGATGATGTCCGACCCACATAAATTTATTTTAAAATGGTCGGTGGCAACTCTAACCCAATTATTCAAGTCGAAGCCCAATTTCAGGTCCAACCAAAAGACGGTCGCGACAGTATGAAATCAAGAATTTTTAAACATTATGTATGAAATTGAGAATCGGGTATAGTTCATGTATGAATGGGGTAATTAACCCAAAAGAAAACAAGCAGAAGCAGGAGAGGCCAAAGAAAAAGAGATGTGCTCAATCAACCAAACTTCAGCCATGACCCAGTGAAAAAATAAATGATTAAAGAGTGGAGGCTAAAGAGGAAACAAGGAGGAGACGAGGAGTCAAAAACCGGAGAAAAATGAAAGTATGGAACCACTACACTGGAGCGGTTGCTTCCTCCATTTTACGTGGATTGGAAAAATCATAGAATAAAAGAGAATTTTGGTTTAATAAAACGATCTGGTGAAACCCATTTGATCCATTTGTTTGGAGAAAGGAAAATAAAATGGTGGGATGAAGGAGTGGGAGAATGAGGTAGGAGATGGCTAAAGAAGGCAGAGGATTAAAGTGCGGTGGTTCGGGTCACTTAACTTTCTATTCTTTTTAATTAGGGTAAACTACATAAATCATCACTTAATTTTCTATTATCTCCTATTTTCTCACTGAACTTTAATTTTTCAATTTACTCATTAAACTTTCAGATTGCTACTATTTTAGTCACTCCTTAACATTATAATTATAATTATTATGTTTTAGGATAAATTGTGCAAAATTTAAAAAATTCACGACCATGACACCTGCAGAAATCGCGATAATATCTGTTATATCCACAACCGCGATAAAGATAAACGCGACTCGATCGAAAACGCGATTTAAATCTCTGATTCAGAATCTCCCCTGAACCACGTGGACCAGCCCCTGCTAGGACGAATGTCCCATAAATTATTCTTCTCAAGACAACTCCTAAATGCCAACATATCAGAATGAGACCGATGGCTCCATCTTTCTTTTCTGAATCAAGCAAAACTTCATTAAAGTCACCACCGACTAACCATGAAAAAGACGACTGAGATCACAGATTATCAAGCAAAGACCAAGTACCCGAACGAAAATGACGATCAATATGGCCATGAATCCCAGTAAACCGAAAGGATGCATCACCAGATTGCACTACAGAATCAATTTAATGATCAGAATAAGAGAGAATGTCAACTAGAACTGTAAAGGCCCAATACAATATCAAACCAAAATACCCCAATGAACTGTGCATAAGCAAACAACCTTCCATATACAACAAATTCTTAAGAGTTTCTACCCGTGAATGCTGAAGGCGAGATTCACAGATAAATACATCTTCATGACCTTTCAGAGCAATAAGGTGCTCCAACGATGGAACTGTCTGAGGGTTTCCAAGCCCCTGGTAGTTCTAACTCAAGATTTTCGTAATGATCTGTGAAGCTGGTCTTCAGCCTATGCCAGAACAAGTTCATGTAAAGAAGAGACACTAGCCACCGACGAGGATCGAATTAGAGCAGTCTGACGAGTCCGAGCACGTTTACGAGAACCATCCCCACTATATGTCAGTCAATATAGTTGGGCGTTTCAATGACCACGGACCTCTGGTGCTTGTAGCAATATTGTTGCCAAAACTAGAAGCCTGATTCGATCGAGATATAAGGGCTTGCAAACCGAAAGAGCCTGAATCAATGAGGGGACATAGGCGACAAAATGAACCCGATGAGAAGGATTCCCCAAAGCGATTGCAGGGTGACTTCACTCAAAGCACCTACATAACCAATCAAAACAATACTTGGTGGAGGACATGTTTGTTGTGTAAGTCCTTAGGGCCGAGGTACACATAACCAGTCTCCAAATTGATCAACTGAACCTAGTGTTCCTGCAACACAATTACAAGATGCGAAAACATGGCCTATAATTCTACCACGAAAGCAAAAGTTAGGGAGTGCCCAAACGAGACCCTATGAAAGTGCCAATAATTCAGCATACATGGTAGAGGATTACCGATTGGACTGTGTCCAATCGCAAGACAACGACGAAGAGGCTGGGAAATATCAATAAACACTCAGATGTGAAGATAAGAGCCAAGTCGTCCTACCCCCAGACGTAAATCAATAGCAAGAAGAGTGTCTAAACGAGACCCTATGCGAGTACCTATTGCTTCAAACATCCAACTAAGAGGAACATCATACACTCGAATCTATTGTTTTCAAGTATGTTCTAATTCCAGCAACCAAAAATGGTACCAATACTCAAAGGAGTATAGATATTACTGTATAGTTGTATCGATACCATAACCCGAGTACCGATATTGTTGTAGCCCAACGGTCTTCAATGGCTAGTTTTATTTAAAAGTTATTAGGGCAATACCGATACTCCTAACCAGAGTACTGATACTTAATGTTCTGGGCAGTTTGCAATAATTAAGTTCTCAACGGCTCCAAAACATCCCAAACGGCTAGAAACGACTACAAATTCATTCCAACATATAAAAACAAGTTGAGTGAACTTGAAGAATGTTACAACACATATCCAAGCAATCTACATCAAGTGAAAAGATCTTTCAATCTCATTTTTTCCTTTTCTTTTGTACATAAAGTGTTTTAATGAGTTTAATTGTGTAAACACCTATCTTGTGAGGTTTTCTTGTTTCAATTCTTTTTATTCCTTTTGTAAAAGGGGCTTGGTTCTAATTTAGCCATTGAAAACTAGAGATTTGTAAAAGGTTACTCTTGAGCATAGAAAAAGAAAGAAAATTAACGAATTTGTTAGAAATCCCTAGTGTGGATCTAAGATAGTGAACGTATACTTGCTTTAGAAGTAAAATCGCTCTAAATATTTGTGTAAATTTCATATCCTTTTTCTCCATAGTCCCTAAATTTTTTATTTGACCAATTCATGACACATTTTCAGTTGATTGATAGAGCAACGAAAATCCTAAGCATTTATTTTACTTCGACTTGGTTTTCGTTTTCAAAACTTAGCTTCCTTTGCAAACATACTTGATTCGTGCCTTTTTTTGTTGTTCAGTTTCCTATTTTTTTTTACTTTGTTTCTTTTTACTTTGTTTCTTTTCATAAGTCTAGCAGGAAATGGATGAGAAACTTCGTAAGGAGAATAAAAAGAATAAGAGGAGGCGAAATTACCTAAAATAAGTAAAGGCAAAGACTCAATTCTTTTTTTCTTTTCAGGTGGTGCATCTTTCTCCTCTAGGATCTTAGAATAAAAAACGATACCACTTCGGAGAGTTATTGCACTGGCATTTTCTCTTGGATTTGTTTCGGTTTGCGAAAGTAGTCGCACTTGAAATTCTAGGCGCCCAACGATTTGAGTTAATTGGCTTATTTGTTTATCGATCTCTTGAAGATGGGTTTTTGTTTGAGTTTGGAATTTTTCTTGGGATAAAGCCAATTTTTCGACAATTATTTCAAGGGAAGATTTTGGTAGTGGTTGAGTAAGAAACGGATGAGGTATGGGTTGATTGATCGGGTTGATACTTTGATTATTTTCGTAACTCAAATTCGAATGGTCTCTCCAACCTGGATTGAAAGAATTTTCGTGTGGGTTATAAGGCCTTTGAGGAGGTCCTAGAAAGTTGTTTACGACATTGAGTTGTATGTCAGATTCATCTTGTAATAATGGGCATGAATCTATTGGATGATCCGACATAGTGCAAACTTCACAGACCTTCACAACTTCAATTTTATCTGTAACAAGCAAATTGACGATGTTAGTCAATTTTTCTAATTTATTCTCAATTGAAACTGTATTCACTTTGTGAACCCATCGTTTGGGTTCACTCGATGATCCGAATTTTTGTGAGTTCGAGACCATAATAGAAATTTTTATTCCATTGTCATGTTGACGAGAGCACTACCACTAGTGACGTCCACCATTATCCTATCAACCGGAAGTATTCTTTCATAAAGATATTGAAGGAAAATCTACTCGGATAAGCCATGATGTGGACAACTGGCACATAATTTCTTAAATCTCTCCCAGTATTCATAGAGAGTTTCATCATCTCTCTATTGGGTTCCGAAAATGATTCACCTTAGTTGGCTTGCTTTCATCGCTGGGAAAAACCTGTCAAGGAAAACATGTGAAAGATCAGTCCAGGTAGTAATTGAATTAGGCTAAAGATAAAACAGTCATTCCTTAGCCAATCCGGCTAAGGAAAAATAAAATGTCGTTAGTTTGATTTGATCCTTAAAAACTCCCTGAGGCTTCATACAACTGCACACCATATGAAATTCGGCGAGTTGTTTATGTGGACTTTCACTGGGATGACCGTTATAGGTAGGGAGCAGATGGATTAAACCTGTTTTGATTTGAAAAAGGGGTTTTGACATTAAGAAAGACGATACCGAGTGGTTGTTGAATGGAGGGGAGCTGCAGCTAGCTCTCTGATTGTCTGATTTGCCATTGGTTCTGCTTCTGGTGTGGGATTTCTGATTGGTATAGTTGGATTGGCGTCAACAGTTGATTCTTCCTAGGATTTAGTACGGGATGGTGTTTCGAAAGTGGATTCCGGTTGTGATCGTTGTTTCCTTTGTTCTCATTGTTGTTTCTTCTTTCGAAACATTTGGTCGTGAGTTCTAAGAGCACTTGCTTCAATTTTCGGGTTGAATTCTACTAAATTCCTCGGGTTTTGCCTGGTCATAAAATCAAAAAAAATTAATAATTAACTTACCGAAGTTTCCCCAACAACAGTGCCAATTTCGACAAGTGTCATTTTACTCGTTAGAAATAAAATAATTCTCTTCAAATAAAATAATCCACAGGGAAATTAGAATTTTTACCACAAACGTATGTCAATTTCAAACAAGAAGTTGTAACAAAAGTAAAATTAAAGGGGGTAAGTGAGATTGAGATGAAATAAATAAAACGAGATAAAAGTAAATTAAATAAAGTTAAGAAGAATCAGTAAATCAAAAGAATATGAAAATAAAGTTGAAAAATAATAATGAGAAAAATCGCCTCAAGCTAGCTTTGTTTCAATTCCGTCAATCATTGAAATGGATTTTTACTTCGGGATTCATGTCGGTTATAATCTACAAGGTCCAACTCATTGTAACTTGTCCTTCTCTCATGTAATCGATCTTCCCAAGCCTATCTTCGAAAGATAATTCTTGAGTGGATTAACCAAAGCTATTGCCGTTAAAAAATCAAATTAAAAACTGGAAAGGCCCAACTCTAATTACGTTGTCTCACCGAAAATCGAATACGATCTCGTTTTCCCTTAGCGAACTGCTACTAAGTGTGTTCACAGGAAGTTGAATTGCCACAGGCCTATTATTCTTCTCAATTTTACATTTAAACAACGTCCAGACCAACGAGCTATTTTTGATTTGAAAGCGTTTAAAATTTGTAAGTAAGGTCGATTTCCAAACTAATAAACCAAAAAAATGAGAATGTATCCCGAAGGGAATTAAGTATTGTTCAATTCTCACACATGGAATTGATTCATTACTAGCTCTCGGCTTAAAGGAAATTAGCTAAGCATGATATGATTGATCATACTTAGCATATTTTTATGAAAACAATTGAAAAAAACGTAAAGTAAAAAAAATTAAAAATGAAAGATAAAACTTTTATTAAAACAAAGTAATAAAGAAAAACTAAGATGAAAAACCAAGTTGTCTAAGCCTTACCCAAGATAGGGTATTTATATGCTTCTAGATCCCTAAGGTACATGGAAATTAAAACAAATTAAAGGATAATTCCTTTAGTTTGAAAATCAAAATCCAAATTTCCTAAAAAACCTCCATAGATCGTGATGATTGAGCTATATTCAGAACATTCATCGCGTTGACTTGGACCTTTTAGAAACTGCAACGTTAGACCCGCGCTGTGTCCAGTGTCGTGCCCATGTCCCCAGCCATTATCAGAAAATAAAAAAAAAAAAGTTGCAGAATGCGCCCTTTTACTGCCAATTCCAGTAAACAAGTCACTGCATAGAAAATAAACGAAACACATCCAAATTAGGAGTGAAAAATTCATAAAGCAAGAGAATTAGCAAGCAAAAAGTGTCAATGTTAAGCATTCATCATTCATCCTTCACTTACTCCGAATTATGAAGTGTGGAAAGATAAACGGGTGAATGAAAATGTTTCGAAGCTTAAACAAGAAGACAATCTAGCTATGGAAGAGTGTTTGACTGAAGTTCCATCAGAAATCGATCTATCGATAAAGGAGATGGAGAAGCAAAGAGTGAAACGAGAGACTGAGTAAGCCAAATTTGATGATGAAATCTTCATGTTAGGGCTCGAAATAACTCAGAAAAAAATATGGTTGAACAACTCAATAATTGGAAGAGAAAGGCCGAAGAAGAACCCAAAGAATTGAAAGATAAATCCAAGAGGCAGTCAAAGAAGTAACTTGAAGATGAAAAGAGACTAGGCAAACTCGAATTAGAAAAATGAAAAATCGATACAATAAAACAAAGAAAGAGTTAGATCAAAGAGAAGTCCATACTGGAGTTAGAGTCTCATATCATGCACTTAGAGCAAGCCCTCTAGGATGTTACGACTGTTGGAGAAGAGAATTAGATGTTGAAAGAAAAGGTAATAGAAATGGAGAAAGTAAATCGGGTTTGCCAAGCAGCGATGAAGGGTAGTTCAAGATGAGAATAAGGCATTAAAAGCAAAGATGATTGAATTAGAAGTCAATCTTCAGGACTGGAAGGAGCGAATCAAAGTAGCTATGAACACAATTGACGATACTTTAACAAGACGGCTTCAATAAGTTGGGAAATTGATTCAGAGTCAACATGAAACAATGACAGATGTCGTTATTTAGAGTAATACGATGGCTCAACAAGTACATATTTTGGGAAGAGAAGATGAAGCCTTAAAGATGTGTGTTAGACTGGAGTCGGAAGAAGAGATACGTATCATTCGACAACTTGTGGAAATTAGGACATTAAGTGATAGAGCTAGGGTTTATATGTAGTTTTTGTCTATCTTGATGTATTGAGACATTATGAGTTATTTGGAAGTTTTTTTTATGACAATTACTTTGGAATCAATACCTTTGTCACCTTTGCATCTTTCATTTTAGTTTATGTATCACATTAATCATTTTGCATGCATTTATCATGAAAACATTATAAATGATATATGAAAATTATTGTTTCAAGATTCAAAGATCAAAACCATGAAAGATGGATCCAATGAATGAGATAATAATGTGAATCAATAAAATAGAGAGGTTTCAAGAATATCTAGCCAAAAATCAAAGCAAGATGAGTGATCAATTGAAGAGGTTCCAAGATGAATCAATGAGGTAAATCTCTAAACTAATGAGCACGATGGCTAAGCTGATTGCGGGGGAAAAAATCTAGCAGAGGAGTCCATTGTGCAGTTAACGAAAAATATTTAGGAGAGAGTCGAAATCCCAACTTGGTAGTCAATGGGGCATTGTCAAATGTCCAAGTTATCATTAAAGAGCAAAATGTTCCATGTTAAAAGTTAACATTAGTCCTAGAGAGTGTTGTTGGAACAATGAAAGGTGAAGGTATAACTCACTCAAAGAAAAAAGAAAAAAAAGCATGAAAGAAGCCAAGAGGTCAAGCAAAAGGATTAAGGGAAAGAAGAAAAAGATACAAGTTGTCTCAATTATCTCGGGTGGTATTCTGACTTGTTACCATTCTCTTCCAGAATCACCTTTTAACAAAAATCCCGCGAAGGCCCAACAATTATTTATGACCAAATTGGAATGGTATAAAAAATTCTTGTAGATACCATTCTGATGATCTCAGTCACACTACAGAGAATTGTGGGATCATAAAGCAAAAGGTTCAAAATCTTATCACAGAATGATTACTATGCTTCAAAAATGGGAAACTTGTATTCCCCAAAAGCTCAACATTAATTGAGGAAACTAAATTGGTATAAAAGAAAAGGGACTAGACTTTCGTAAACCAGTCCCTTGATCTTTTACAAATTGCTAATTATTCCCCACAGGTAATTAACTCGCAAACTCATTTTTTGATTTCGTAGACTAAAACTGATATTTTAGTAATAATGAAATTTTATTAAATTATACAATTTTATGTGGTCTAATATCACTTTAAAAATGATTTGTGACAACTCTCATTTTTACAATATTTTCAAAATCTATCGTCGGCCCAAAAAGTCGTTATCACATGAATCTTACATATGAGTATTTTCTTTACTAATATAGTTATTGAACAAACCCTATCCGAATTAGGGGTGCTTAATGAGTTGAGTAGCTCGTGAGTAGTTCGAACTCGACTCGGTCAAAGCTCAGTAAAAATTCGATTCGGGTTGACTCGACTCTAGACCTTAATGAGTAGAGTCGAGCAAAGTTCAACTCGACTCAATAAGTTCGTGAGCAACTAATTAATTCATTTTACATAACTTTTAGTAGTTATGTTAGAAAATTATTTCATTCAAAATATTATTAATTTACTAGTAATAAATAATAATAAAAGATGATAAATTGCTAATCTATTAATTTTTTTAATAAACAAAAAAAACTAAATTATTAATTAATATTTTACTATACCTAAAAATCAAACCCTATTTATTATTTTAATATATTTGTGGGTTGTCACTTTAGAGTTTAGACTTTGAAATTGCTTCATACATCCTTTTGATATTTTTTGATTAAATTTATTAATTTATGTTTATATTAAGCTACATATAGTAAGAGTAAATTTTACCTATAGTTAAGAAAATAAAATAAAATTCCGGTGAACTTAACGAGAAACAAGGCAAACAATGAGCATCGAATTTAACGAACAACGAGGAGCGATAAGTTCTTTTTAACAAGTATGAGTAGAGAAAAATTTTAACAAAATTAACGAATAACGAGTTAAATAATGAAATTTTTTAACCACATTGTGAAAGTAGCTATGAGGAGCAAAAACTTTTTCTTAAGAAAAAGAGACAAGTTGCGTATCGTGGTAACATCCAACGTTGTCACTTCCATTAATAAAATACATGTTTCTGATATATGCTTAAATCACTAGAATTACGAGGTAGGCATTAAAAATGTCAAAAGATATATTAATTACAAACCAACTTGGAGAAGGAAATGGAAACTCAACATTCAATTAATTACTATCTCGGTGCCCAAATTCTCGTGCCAATCAAAAGGTTTTTATTTATTAACTTCTCTATTATATTTAAGCTATTTTTTATTAAAACAAAAGCACCTTAAGATTAAGTGATTGGATAGCCCGCTATTATCATTATTTGAAGTTTAACCTTTGGATGAAGATTTTTGGGCAATCAAAATAAGTGCCAGCTACTATTTAGATAGTTAACCCTCATATTTTACAGTTATCTTTAAGTTATTTCAAATTCCAAATAAATAATAAATAATTTGTATTAAAAATATTTTGATATATTTATTTGATACATTAATCATGTAAAATCTATTTTATATAATTCAATTATTTGCATCTTAGATTTTAAGATTTACAACTCTAAAATTTAAATTCTATATTTAAGTTTTAAATTTCAAATTCTAAATAAAACAACGATATAACAATAAACTTTAAGGGTTTGTTTGTTTCCTTGTAATTGATTTTTCAGAAAATATTTTCCTCATTTTTCTGTGTTTAGTAGGCGGAAAACAAAAGGTCAATGTAATTCATTTTCTTGGTCAACTGAATTTCTTTTGTATTTTTTGAAAATTGACTTACTATCTGATTTTCCGTAAGTCATTTTATGAATTTTTCACTTCAAAGTAGAAACACTCAAGACATTATTATTTTATATTTAATATTAATGTATTATTATAGTATTATTTTAATAAAATATTAATTATAAAATTATATTTATTGATAATTTTAATAATATAATATTATATTTTATTGTTATAATTATATTATTATAATATGTAATATTTTTTAATAATATATAATAAATTATTATTATAATTAATATTATTTATTAATTTCATAAAAATAATAATTACTGAATTGAATATTTAATATATTCCTTAAAATATAATATAATATTCTTATTTTAATATTATAATTTTTAATATTTGAATAATATTATTATTTAATAAATAATTAATATAATTAATAATTTATTATTATTTTTAATAAATAATTAATATAATTTATAATAATTTTGTTACAAGAAAATATAATAATCATAATATTTTTTATTTACAAAATTATAGATATAATATTTTAATAATAATATTGACATAAATGATATTAAATAAATTTGTAAATATTTTCAGAAAATGAATTACACAACATCATCCAAACATCGTAAAATAATTTCTATAAATTATTTTTCAAGAAATGTAATTCATTTTACGGAATTTATTTTTCAAAATATGTTTTCAATAAAACAAACAGACCCTAAATAGGAAAAAATAATCTAAGTAGGACAAATGATACAAACAATGTAAAATAAATGATACAAAAAATGTAATATATTAAAAAAAAATCTTGTTTGTTTTCGTAGGAAATTTTAGGTCTGACAACTGTCGTTATAATGCCAAAATAAATTTCTTCTTCCCAATAGAATATAAAAAATTCGCAGTAAAGAGAAGTAAATGTCGATCCTCAGTTACTTAGAAAAATTCCTAAATTTCTATTTGAATTGATTAAACCAGGCGGTATGTAGAAAAGAGAATGGGGGTTTTGAATTAAAATGCTTGAATAAGGAAAAATAATTTAAAGCGAAAATTAAGAAAGAAAACAAAGAATTGAAAAATAATTATAGTAAAAAGCAGCCTCAAGCCTCCTTTTGACTCAATTCGTTTCTGATCATTGAAATTGGATTTTCACTACAAGGCATTATCCATGTATCTTGCTTTTCACTTTGGTAACTGATTTTCCAAAAGCCAATCTTTGGAAATCCAACTTTTAATTGAACAAACTAAGACAATTGTCGTTAGTGAAAAAACAATTTTAGTTTTAGAAAAGCCTGACTCGAATTTTGTTCTCTCTCTGAGAATCAAACTCGATCTCAGTGTCCCTCAGCGGACCACCGCTAAGTGTGCTCACAAGAAGTCGGATTTGTTATTCGTCGATCTTTCCTCCCAACTTTAAATCATAACAACATTCAAATAAATGTTGACTTTTTGATTTGAAAGTGCTTTGATTTTAAAAGGATAGGTTGATTATCTATCCAAGTTTTTTCAGAAAACTGAGAATGACATCCTGAAGATGTTAAGTTCTTTTCAGTTTTCACATATTGAATTGTGTTATCGCTTAGCCTTTCGGCTTATGAGAAAATTAACTAAGCATGAAAAAAGTCATACTTAGCATGTTTAAAAATAAAACTTAAAATAAAAACGAAAACTTTGAAAATAAAGAAAATAAGAACTTTATAAAACCAAAAAAAGAGAAGAGAGTGAAATCTGAATGTATGTTTCGGCTTAACCTAAAAGGGTATTTATAGCCTTTCAAAATTCTAAAAACAATGAAAGATAATTCCTAAAAAAATAAGAGATATATCCTAAAAATAATTTTAAATGTTTTTTAAATTCAAACTCTAATAAATTTCCCAAGATATCACTGTCCGTCCACCTCTCAGAATGTATTGACTAAATCTTCTAGAAAACTGTTGTTGACTGGATCTTCCAGAAATTGCCACGTCAGACTGTGTCATGCCCAGATTCGTGCCCATGTCTCCAGTCGTAACCAAATAATATAAAAAAAATACAAAATGTGCCTTTTTAATGCTAATTCTGGAAAAATAATATCTTGCACGAAAATAAATACAATACAACCAAATCAATAGTAATAAATCCACAAGATCGAAGAATTAACGAGAAAATATTATTAGTTAAGAACACTCATCATGGCTTGTTTTGGACTTTGAAAAATAACAAATATATTAAAGAATCCGTATGATCGTCAGTCCTTGCTAGAATTCTTCAGTGAACCACAATGGCGCTTTTCTTCATCATCAACTCACAACCATAGAAACCGATTAAGCAGACGAAGAGCATATCAAGACATTTGGGCTACAAACCAATAATCAATATGATATAAAAGTTTAAAGAAAGTATTATTTTCCTCCAAATCTTGAATTCGAATAATTACGTTTACAGAATGTGTATATTGTCATTAATTAGGATAATACTAATCTCGTAATCTTTAAAAAAATGGCGAGAGGGCACAAAAAAGGGTGGTGATGCCACAAAACAGAGGTAAGGAGCATCACTGCCTTTTCTTTCCACCCATTTTCAACCATAACTCAGAGCAATGAAGCTTATACAATCGGAAAAAATATATATATAAATGCATCTATGACGCTGCCAATATGGCAACAGAAAATGATCAGACAACATATGATACAATACCTCAGTGTAAATTACATTATAATAATAATAATACATGAAAAGGGATTATACAACATAAGAGAATCCATCCAGCTTTGAGTAAACGAATAAGAAACCAGAATCATAATAATCATGATCATCGTCATTTATACCCAGGATCAAAAACGAGATACAACTGCCAATTTCACAACATGATGGCGCAGCATTAGGCTTATAGCTAAACTTCAACACAAAATAATAGCCATGGCTGCAGCTCTACCAGGATAACACCAAGCTCAGTGGTCTTAAGGGAAATCACGATGGGAAGAAATGTGTAGGACACTTTAAAAACGCATGTGGACTGAAGACTGCATCTCAAAATTATGGTTGAGAAAGCTCCTAAATTTGAATTGACGTTTTTGCTAAGCTTGCTTCAAGTTCATCTAATTCATCCATGTCTAGTTCATCGTCATCATCATCATCATCGGGAAGAGCTTCGGCATCAACAGCAGTTGTTGCTGAAGCATTTGGTCCAGCAGCAGCAGCTGAATTATTGGCCTGAACATAAACGTGCAAAACAATAAATATTCAGCATCTAGTCTAGTACATCACCCATCAATACGCCAAAGGCATATTAGTGTTAAAAGCATAACATTCAATGCATGCGTTCCAATTCTATCCATGAACCAATCATATTTATGAGTTTTTTCCCATAATATCAGTCACTTAAAAAAAGGTGGGGAGGCAAAAGTTTTCCTTAAAGGTGACAGCAAACAAGAAGATGTGCAAGATATGACCACGATCAGGGAGATGCTCTTTATCAACCCAGCTCGGAGGATCAAGCCAGGGCAAGGTTAGGAAACATAAAAATCCCCAGTAGCAGGGACAGTTTTAAGCTGTTTGAAGATTGGTATATTTAAAAAAGACAAAAAAACTTTCTACTAGTCTTTACTCTAATTTCCTCGGACCAAGTTTTCATGTTAGCTTTGCGTAACTTTCATTGTAAAAAATATGTGGAGTGGAGGCATGATTCTGTGGAAAATGATACACGATTAAAATGTAATGTGGTTTCAATATTGTACTTCGTAACTTAGCAGCATCTGAGGCAGCATAATACTAGTTTTCATATTTTCCTTCTTAAATAAGTGAACAACAATTTACGTTGCTTAAAATTAGGAAAATCTTATTAAGTCTATTAATAGTATTTCCCAGAGTGATTAATGAAGCTCACAGGTGCTTCAAGGAACATTTTTTTTATCAGAATTGGAGGCCTCGTTAAAAACCTCCTTCATAATCATCAACATACTAAAACGTATGTCAACGAATATTGAAAGGAAGAAAAGAGTACCTCATGATTTATTAAATAATATAACCATTACACCTTGTATGAAAACACCCCAATAAGATACATACACCACATCAAAACCATCAAATCTCTAAGTCCCCCTTAAACATCCAAATATTACAAGGTCAACCCTATTCGAAACCCTCTCATACCTATCCCAAGCCCCACATCACTAAAAACCAAAATATTCGAAAGCAGTACATTAATCTTTAAAGATAAAAACACAACCGACTCCTAACGGAACACTCCAATCAATAAAAACTCCTTCCAAAACCGCTATTAGACTTAAACCCAATATTCGTCCGAGACAGTTAAGCCACTTCATCCTTTTACTTTCTACTTTTAGATTCACGATGTTTTTTTTCTTTCCGCACTTTGATCCCTTTTGAAGACTCTTCCCCTGCAACCGATTAGAATCACCTATTGCTCCACTATTGAGACCGTCTTCCTAGGCATGAGATACCTCAACGTTTTGATATGATTGATTGAGGGCACAAGGTAATGAAGACTCCAAAACTGAACATGGCCTTGAAGCTAAACACATCTCACCACCATTGTTTCCACCGCTAGTAACAACTTATTTCCCAATATGATTCAACAAGTTTTCCAACAATCCAAGTGTTGAGGAACCCGGTGTAGCCTCAGGGGAGCATTGACCATTGTGTGGAGCTTCAATTTGAGTATTAGAGATGGCCAATGTAGCCATGGTCGACATTTGATTTTTAGATTCTTCGTTGTCTTGGGCAATCGTGTCTTCTTCCTATTCCTCGAGAACCCAAGGAATAGGCTTGAAACTCGGATCGATCTCGCGAACCAGGACGTCAAACGATTGATCTTCAACCTTCAATCGTACTACCTCATCAATTCTAGAGATGATACTTGAGAAGATTTGGATTTTAACCCGATCAAAGGACGATGGATATTGGGACTTTTCATCGATTGCAATAATTTTCCCCCACTTTGATGCAATGTTTGTAAAGGTATCACAGCTCCAAGCATGAAAAGGAATACCTTTGCAAACCAACCATATACGCCGACTCTCAGCTATCAAGTTTTTTTACTATGATTCAATCCTGTCGAACCACACTGCCAGAGACTCCGAATTTTCTACCTTCATTCTATTCAGTAACATCGAAGATTCAAAACACATTAGGACAACATTTTCAATAGTTCTCATCAATGAAAAACCCTCAAGACCTTTTTCATGCATTTGTCTTGCGAGGTTCGAGATGGAGACAAAATTCCTACACCAACACACCAACACACAAGGCAATTTTCCAGAACACTTAATTTATCTTCATCAACCACCCCTTCTATCGAGGATATGTAACTCTTCTTCTCAGCTACCTCCCTATCCTTCCACTGAAAGGATGTATTAGTTCTTCTCCATAAGGATTGCCTGGGCTTATATTTTGCCATCGAAACTCTAATCTTGCGTCCAAAAATGAAAGAGCCATCCATCCTAACAACTGCTTTCTTGGCTTCAAGGAACATATGAAAAATGCCAAGCAAAAGAGTACCTTATTTTCAGGAGCATCTGATTCTTCCTCCCTTTGGTATTTCTCATATGCCTCAGCATCATCCACAAATAAACTAGCATCTGACAGAAATAGTTCACGACCGCTGCACAAACCCCAAAAAAAAAAAAAGCATTCAATTGTCAATAAAGAAAACAGATGCCTATGTTACTTGGAGTGTTCAGTACGGGTATTTACCCGACACAAGTATGGTTAGCTTTTTCTAAATATTTTTCCACATATTTGGAGGATCTTTGGAGGTCATATACCCATATCCATTTGGGCAAAGGTACCTCAAGAAGAATGAGTAGTCAGAGAAACATATGCATAAACTTTTTATTTATAAATGCTCGTGACGGAAAACATGCCATGAAGTGTCATACCTCATACGGTCATTCTTAGCCCTTTCTGCTCTCTGTGCAGCCAAACCTTCATCTCTTTCTGCTATCTTCTTCTTCTTCCATTCCATAAATAATTCAGGGGTCATAGTAGTTGAAGTTTTTAATTTGGCACGCTACAGACAAAGCTGCAGAATGTTAAGGTAGTTTAAATACCAATGAAAATAAAGTAAAACCCATGTTAGAAGGATGGAGTAATAGCACATTGATTCCAGCAAATCTAAGTATTACCTGAGATATATATACGTTAATAACAATAATATATGTAAATAACTATTACAAAATGAAAATTATGAGGTATATATGTAAATTATTGTAAAGAGTAATTAAAAGATATATATGTAAACTATTGTAAATTACATATACGTTAACCATGTCAAAGCACAATAGAGATATATATATACGATAATAACAATAATATACCATATACGTTAATCATAGCAGAGCATAATAGAGATATATATGTAAATTATTGTAAAGAGTAATTAAAAGATATATATAAAGAGTAATAAGTTTGCTACAGCTGCTATGAAAAGTTATGTTTAGATTGATAAACTCAATAATTTAAATGTCTCTTTTCAATAATTTAAATCTCTAATTTGGTGCTTCTGTCAATGAAGTGTTTGATATAAACTATGTAGTTTTCATCTTGCATTTCTTTTCTGCTTCTAGCAATAAGTTGAAAGGTTTCTCAATATTTATTTCATAGGTGGCTCAAGAGACATTATCCTTAATGAAAACTGTTCATATTTATGGAGCAGAGAAGCAAGAAATGAAAAGGTTAAATATTCTACTTTTTTTTGGTCTGATTGTTATTGCTTTTTGATCTTTTTCTGGATAAACTGGCTGAAATAAGCTTACGACAAAGTATTGCTTATGGAATTTGAAATCTAAGCTTCAACACTCTATACCATGCAACTCAGGTTTGAGACCCATGGCTATGTCCTTGCTAACAAGGAAGTATAATCTTGTAAATGAAGCTTGATTATCTAAACAAAGATTAACTTGATTATAAAAAAAATAAACTAAACAGAATTATTTTAATTCAAATCTAAACAAAGATTATCTAAAATGCTTAAGAGATTTGCTAATTCAAATTGGACAAATTGCAAACCTAATACATGTCGAGAAAACTTGAAAAGATTAAGTTGGTAATTGAAGAGATTTACATGTCGAGAAAACTGGTGAGGGTAATTGAAGAGTGAAGACGAACGAGGCAACACGGTAGTCGGGTAACGATCAAAGTAAGAAAGTGAGACTGAGAGAGATGCAAAACTGGAGAAAATTAGGGATTTAGATTTGGGGAAGCTTAAAACACGGGATAGTATTTGTTTATTAGTAAAATAATATAAAAATAAAAAAGAAGTCGGGTACCCGTTAAAAGAGATTTTTTGACCAGGGTCGACTTAGAAACCCAAAGAAGCAGCTGACCGAGTACCCGACCCTTAAATTCAGATATTTTTATTATAAATACCCTGTAATTTTGAATCAGATAATCGGGTTAAATCATTCGGATCAAATATTTTTGAACACCCCTATGTATAATTATATATAACCATTTCATGTATAATTCATACCCTGCCATTACAAGTTGCTGATAAAAATTATCTTTAAGACTGTATATATGTAAGAGAATGACCATCAAGAAAAGAACAACAATTGTTGAAGTGTGAAAGATTTGAGTGCTGATTTGCTGAGTTTTTTTTTTTATCCGGCTCATTTGGTGCATTTTCTCAGCATACTCATTGTCTAGACGGTATTTCGTCTGGCGAAAACAAATGTCGTTATTTTTTAAATCATGTCTTAAAAAAGTAAGTATTTTTCTTCTGGCATAAGATAAAACATAATTTTGAGGAGTCGCCACCAATCATTTAATCGATGTGTGATTGGTCACTAAAAATGTTGTTATTTTAATAAAATTTATAAAAGTAATATTAAAATAACACAAAAAGGGTCTACTTACCAGAAAATGAGTCCGGGAGTCGGTTACTTGTGGGGAATGATTAGCACCCCATAACGCCCAAAATAAATTTGTAATTAATTTCAATTTATAATCCCATAAAAAATTAAGAATATTATTTTATACCAACAAACCATTTAAAATACTTTCTTAATAAGTTAAGGAAATATTTTATGACTTATTGTATAAAATAAAATAACCATATTACATATAATAATTTTAATGATTTAATCAAAAAAATATAAAAATTAAGGTTACTATTATAACACTTAATATGCAAAGTACTATAGTTGTAAATAATCCTCTAATAATATGAAAATATTAAAAATATTAAAATTAAAGGATTAAATTAAAAAATAATAAAAAAGGTAGTCTTAATTCGAAATAATATAAAATATAAGTACTAACAGTGTAATTAATCCTAATTACTATTTAGATTAAAATATAATTTATTAAAATTATAAGGACTAATATGAATATTTACCTTAAATATATATAAATATACGGGTAGTAACTAAAATAAAAATAAATAAAATGCGAAGACAAAATTAAAAGATATAGAAACCCGATTTCGGTGACTATTATGGAAGATTACAGAAAACAGAGACCACAGACGTGATTTATCAATCCTGAAATTACACAGACACTCCCTCCCCAAAACGATGTAGTTTTGAGGAGGGTATAAATAGGCCTTAAATGCCCATTTTCCATTATTTTCATCTTTTGCTTCTCTCTCCTTAGAGAGAGAAGCTCTCCCTTCTCTCTAAACTCCCTCACCGGTAACTATTCCGACAACCGCCGGTCACTATTTACTACCGCCGGTTACTATTTTGGTCACTATTTGTGGTCGGAAAAATCAAAATAGCTCAAAACGTAGATCTATTAACCCTCTACCCGAATCTGAGATTTTTTCCCTAAAAATTTTCAAAACGGCCTAGATCTAAGATTTTACCTTCGATAAAACAACTTTTCCGACGACGTTTGGGCTTTGACGAAGGTAAGATCTCCTCTCATTTCTTCTCTTTTCGTTTTGTTTGCTGCTCTTTTTCCCGCTCTTCCTTCCGTGTTTTTGTTGTTGTCCTCCCTCATTTTTTTTTACTTTGCAGGATTGACTTTTTATAGGCCTCGGAAGGCCTTGGACCACCGTTCATTTTGGTGAGTCACCAGATCTACTATGGTGACTCACCATAGGGCGAGGTGTGCGGCTCTCCTGTGGTTTCTGGAGTCTTCTGGTGAGATCTGATGGTGACAGCGGCGGTGGTGAGGTGTCATTGGAGGAGGAGGCGTCGTGGCAGTCACCGGTTGGGGCACCTGGAGGCGACAACTGTAATAGCTTTAGGGCTGGTGAACCCTAAAATTTTTCCTATATTAGATCTGGAAAACGGGCCTCTGTATTTGTAAACGGGCCTCCAGGATTGGGCCTTTATTTTTATTGTATTATTTGTAATAATAATATAATTATTATAATAATAATAGTATAAAAATACAGGACGAAAATGACTGTCGACAGCTACCCCTCTTTGCTCATTTTTTTGTTAACAAGAATAGAGCAAAGATAAAAAGACAAGGAATTTTTGTCCAGTTGCTTTCATGTTTTGATGGGAAATTCGTTCCACTACTCTTCCGTGGAGATCGAACTTTAATTTGTTCTTGTTTCACTACTCTTCCATGAAGGATATGATGGCTTTGCTTCACTACTCTTCAGTGAAGGCTAAGATGGATTTGCTTCACTACTCTTCCGTGGAGGCTAAGATGGCTTTGCTTCACTACTCTTCCGTGGAGGCTAAGATGGCTTTGCTTCACTACTCTTCCGTGGAGGCTAAAATGGCTTTGCTTCACTACTCTTCCGTGGAGGCTAAGACTGCTTTGCTTCATTACTCTTCCGTGAAGGCTAAGATTGATTTGCTTCACTACTCTTCCGTGGAGGCTAAGATTGCTTTGCTTCACTACTCTTCCGTGAAGGCTAAGATTGCTTTGCTTCCCCACTCTTCCGTGGAGGCTAAGATGGCTTTGCTTCACTACTCTTCCGTGGAGGCTAAGATGGCTTTGCTTCACTACTCTTCCGTGGAGGCTAAGATAGCTTTGCTTCACTACTCTTTCGTGGAGGCTAAGATGCCTTTGCTTCACTACTCTTCCGTGGAGGCTAAGATGGATTTGCTTCACTACTCTTGGAAGCTAAGATGGCTTTGCTTCACTACTCTTCCGTGGAGGCTAAGATGGCTTTGCTTCACTACTCTTCCGTGGAGGCTAAGATTGAAATAAAAAGAATATGTTCCACTACTCTTCTGTGAAGATCAGACTCGAGGTTGATTTGCTTCCACTACTCTTCTGTGAAGACCAAATCTGACCTAATTTACTTCATTGCTATTCATGAATATCAAATTAAAAATATTGATTTCTCTTTAAGAGAAAATCAAATATTAGTTCCTCAGGGGAGTTAGAAATAATAAAGGTTGACTTCTCTTCACGAGGAAGTCAAAATTTGACTCTACTGGGGAGTCAAGAATAATAAAGGTTGAATTCTCTTCACGAGGAAGTCAAAGATTGACTCTAATGAGGAGTCAGAAATAATAAAGGTTGACTTCTCTTCACGAGGAAGTCAAAAATTGATTCTAGGAAACAAGATTAAGTTTCCTAAAAAAACATGTTCCCATAAAGCCACGATTATAATTCTAGGGAAACTATCAAAAGAAAAACAAAATTACTCCAAGCATAAAAATGTATCATGTATGTATGAAATGATGTATGATGCAATGACATGTATTATGCAAGTTTTTTTGTGTGAAGGGATGACTTCAAAGGCGATCTTCATTAACGTGCACTCTTGCAAGTTTTGAGCTGTGTTAATTCCTTCTTGCCCCAGCAAGTCCTTGTCTCTGATAAGGTTGGCTTTCTTTACCTGAACTTGTGTAGAAATCCAATAAAGCTCTTATCTTTGAAATGGGAATGTATCATCGTTGAAGAATGTAGATGTAACTATTCCAAACTCGGTAAATACCAATGAGATATCAACGACCATTCTGATTTGAATCTCATGATCCCCACGAGGTCCAACTTTGATAATGTCCCATTGTGGGTACTTGTGGTTCTCTTGGTGCCCAAAATCTCTTAATCTTGAATGCTCTCATTCCAGTGTTACTAAACAGTAGTGTTGTTAAGTAACTTGAAAGATTCTCTTCATGTTGTCACAAACTTAAGAAGTGATCAATCATTCTGACAGAAATATCTGAGATATGTGTCTTTTGAATGAGGTAATTATCTTCTTCTTGACGGGTCGCTTTGTAGTCTTTTTTCTATGCACTGAGATATATGCCCCTTTTGAATAGGGTAATCCTTCTTGATGGGTTACTGATAATATCACTAGAGAGTATTACAAATTCAATTATCTAGTCTTTCGGACCACTTATTTTAAAAAATGTGAAATGCTTCATCATTTTGGAATTGCTCATTCTTTTTCTACAATAAAGGTAGAATAGGCATCAACTTACTTCAAGATTTTTCATTTGAGACTATCCTGTTTGAAAATGTTTTTCCTCCTTTCTTTATCAAAGAATGAAAGAATTTTGTAAAAAATTGCCCTTTATAGGTTCACAATTGAATCAAATCATTAAAACATGAATTCAAAGAATATCGAAAGAATCAATAACTTTTACCATTTCAGAGCTATAGTTCTTTGACAAGTATTAAGATTGAGAGTTTAGTTTTAGGTTGGTTTCCCTATTTTCTATGGTTACATCTCAGTGAAGATGTCACTCCTCTCTCACTCTTTTGTGAACATTTTCACATACCTCATTTTCTTGACTTGATATCTTTAACCGAATGCGTTCAAAATGACACAATCTAGTATAACAATTACTAGACCTTCTAAATACTTCAATTTCAATTCTCTGAAATCTTTGATTCTATTCAAAGCAGTGTGAAAACATTGATCTAATACGAGATTTATGTGTGCATATGTGTGAAATATACTATAACAGTTATTATTTCATTTTCTTTACAACAACTTCTTTTGGCTAGCTGAATTCAGCTTTATTGACATTAGCCTACATTGGGATAGCTGAAGGGTTTATCTTATCACAAAGTCTTCGACTTGACAATCACAGTGGAGCAAACACCGAATCGTCAGGTACCCGAACAATGCTATATTTTGAACATAAACTATTCATAAAGCCGGGGCTTTTGAGTTTCCTCTAGAACCAATTGCCTTAGTGGAATAGCTCAACTTTTATTGAATATATGACTCTTACTTTTACAGAGAACCTGTTATAGTCTACGTGTTAGGTGAAAGTCAGAAAATCTCATTACCAAATTTCAATTCACCAGCAGCTAACTTTAGACTAGATTTGTCAAAGTTTCATCGTCAAACCTCATCAATAGAAAAGTAATATAGCTAGCTTTGCAATGTCACAAAAGATGCCCCACGTTGTATGCTTCTAAATATCAATACCAAACCTTTTGTCTAATTCATTACATTGGAGAAAGCTCACTCATATTTGTGGAAAGGTAATATTTGGGGGGATGCATTTCTTTTGAGGCAAGGTTAGGGTCTTTTTTTCTTGGTATTCAATCTTGATACTTTTGTTAAAGATGTATAACTCTAATCGTAAAGAGTCTTTAATCCAGTGATTATTCAAAGAAATACAATATTGCAAAATTGATTCAATGCTCATAACCTTAAAAGCAACACAAATTTATTTATATAACCTTACAAAAAGGCTTAGAAAATACAAAAAAAAAACATTTTCAAACAAGATGCTGAAAATGAAAAGTACAACTGTGGTATATAACAACCTCCACTTATTCATCTAGCATGCCTCATTACTCCTAAAATATGGGGTGTATAATTGAACCAGAGTCTTTGTCCTCATTTGCCCCTTAGATTCTTTTTTTCAGTCAGTTGATATCCCAAATTGAAATAATCTTTTTTAGTGATGGGAAAACTGGATTAACCAGTCTCTGTACGATTTGGCAATGGGTTTTGGGACACATTTGGCTGCTCATTGTCACCAAAATTTATGACATTCTTTGTTCTAAGGCTTTGGACGATTCTTTTGAATGCAATGCAATCTTCAATAGAATGTCCATGAGCTCCTGCATGATATGTGATATTCACATTGTAAGCTAGCATTGTACCACTTAGGATAGGGAGGTTGCATAGGTGATACATGATAGGGTGAAACTATATGATTGTCATATAATTTTCGGAACAACTCCTTGTATGTCTTAGGAATTGGATCAAACTGGGGCTTCTCTCTTTCTTGCCTCGGCTCCCTTTCCCCTTGTTTGACAGGGTTTTGCGTAGATGGTCCAGTGTCCTGAGGTCGAGATATCGTGATGTTATTGGATTCGTATTCTCTCACATCATTGACCTCACTCTCTTTCTTTTTCATTGGTGGTGTTTTACTAGATTCATCACTATCAAGTTTCCCACTCTTAACTACCATTTCAATCATCTCACCAGTTGTGACTATTTTAACAAAGTTCTTAAAGGAATTCCCTATGAGGTGAGTAAAGAAAGGAGCTTTTAAAGTGTTTACAAAAAGCACATTTGTCTCATCTTCTTCCATGGGTGGATGTACTTGTACAGCTATGTCCGTCAATCTCTGGGCATATAGTCTGAAATTCTCGTTGGATTTCTTTTCCATGTTCTGCAGCACCAGTCGATTGGGCCTTATATCTTTTACATGCTTATATTGTTCAAGAAAAGATTTTTCCAAATCTTTACAAGATTTAATATGATCTTTACTCAATTGGTTGTATAATCTCATGGTCGAACCTGTTAAGCTTTCTTGGAAATAGTGGATCAACAATTTGTCATCCCCTATATAACCTGTCATTTTTCTGCAAAACATTGTGATATGAGCAGAGGGGCATTTCGTGCCATCGAATTTTTCAAAATCAGACATCCTGAATTTATGTGGTAACACCAAATCAGGCACCAAACTCAATTCTTTAGCTTCAATTCCATACATGATAGGGCCCTCCTTCATAGTCCTAACTTCCTCTTCTAGTTGTTCCCATTTTTTTATCATTTTGTTTATTTGACTCTTTCTTGCCTTCTTGATCAAAATTTGGAATATCTTTATGTTGTTGTTGGTTTGTAGAGGCACTAGGTAAATTTATGTTTACTCTTCCTAACTGAGTAACCATTCCTTGATGGGCTTTAACATGAGGTGGTGTAAAACCTAGGGGATACAGAGGTTCTTCAATAACACCAATAACTGGAGCTTTTTCACGATTTGCTTGCGGTGTAAAACATGGAGGGTACAGAGGTTCTTCAGTGGTAATATCGACAGCTGTAGTATTTTCTCGTTCCATACTTCTTCCTTGTAACATGTTTGCAATTTTTTCAATCAGATAATTTTGGGATTTCAATATTTGTTCATGCATTTCTTCCTGAACTTTCTTGAAGCTTTCTTGCATTTCAAGATGAGTCCTTTCGAGTTGATCTATCTTATCATCCATTACTTTTTTCCGAGTATGATATGGATGCTTATAGGGGTCCAGTATTCTTCGGTAAAACAAAAAAAACCCTTTTAATAAATATGAATGTTTTATTAATGAATATGATAAATATGACTAAAATGCAATGTAAAAAATCATATGCATATGTAAGATGCAAAATGCAAGGTGTTGATATCGGAATGATTCCTTAGAACAACTTTTATAGTAAAACGAAGTTTTAAACATATTACAGATACATCTGCATTGTTTTCTACTTCATGTAGGACTCTTCGATCCATATTTCTAGCCTTCTATATGAACATCAATCATGAATCAACACCATGGTATGAAAATGTAATGCATAATGAAAATGATTAAAAAAACAAACAAAGTAATAATGCATAAATTAAAAGACTCAACATGTTTTTCCTTGTGTGCTAACCTTATAAGATTGTCTTTGGGTTAGACTTTGCCTAAACTCAAGTTCTAGGTTTATTATATGCTGGGTTTGGATTTAAGGTAAAAGGGTCATCAAATTATCCTTTGTTGGTGCCCCCTTGGGCTATCAAACCCTCAATCCTGGTCCATCACAGACTTTCAAATTGAGTTCAATTTGAAGGAACACACTTCCTTATGTCCATACGGAGGTGAAAACCACACGAGGAAAATAAGGTGTGAGCTCAAAGAATGGTCCCCTATCCCATACGGAGGTGAAAACCACACGAGGGAGTAGTTTCTCATTCAAACTAAATAGGATAAGAGCGGAGCTTTAGCTCATGTCATGAATGCAGTACACAGTGCGTGAGGAAAAGCAAAAAACACACAAATTTATTCTTTAAATCTAAAGAAACAAATAATGTACAAGATACAAATTTATTTTTTTTAAATCTGAAAACATTAACAAACAAGTTTGTTGGACTATTTAATTTTTAATTAATTCACAAAAAATGGTTATTAAAATAATCAAGGGAAAAATAAATTAAAACAAATTTATAATTTTACTGCAAAGACAATTAATTAATAAACCGGTGGCTTGACTCTCTAAAAAAAATGGTCCCCAGCAGAGTCGCCAAGTTGTCGAGACGGTATTTCGCCCGGCGAAAACAAGTGTCGTAATTTTCTAAATCCCGTCTCGAAAAAGTAAGTGTTTTTCTTCTGGCATAAGATAAAACACAATTTTGAGGAGTCACCGGCAATCATTTTATCGAGGTGTGATTGGTCACCAAAAATGTTGTTATTTTAATAAAATTTATAAAAATAATATTAAAATAACACAAAAAGGGTCTACTTACCAGAAAATGAGTCTGGGAGTCGGTTACGTGTGGGAAAGGATTAACACCCCCACAAAGCCCAAAATTGGTACCTTGTTTATTAATTAACGTCTTTGCAATAAATTAAAAAATTTGTATTTAATTTCAATTTATAATCCCATAAAAAAATTAAGAATATTATTTTATACCAACAAATCATTTAAAATACTTTCTTAATAAGTTAAGGAAATATTTTATGACTTATTGTATAAAATAAAATAACCATATTACATATAATAATTTTAATGATTTAATCAAGAAAATATAAAAATTAAGGTTACTATTATAACACTTAATATGAAAAGTACTATAGTTGTAAATAATCCTCTAATAATATGAAAATATTAAAAATATTAAAATTAAAGGATTAAATTAAATAATAATAAAAATAGTAGTCTTAATTCGAAATAATATAAAATATAAGTACTAATAGTGTAATTTATCCTAATTACTATTCAAATTAAAATATAATTTATTAAAATTATAAGGACTAATATGAATATTTACCTTAAATATATATAAACATACGGGTAGTGACTAAAATAAAAATAAATAAAATGCGAAGATAAAATTAAAATATATAGAAACCTAATTTCGGTGACTATAATGGAAGACTACAGAATACAGAGACCACAGACGTGATTTATCAATCCTGAAATTACACAGACACTCCCTCCCCAAAACGATGTAGTTTTGAGGAGGGTATAAATATGCCTTAAATGCTCATTTTCCCTCATTTTAATCTTTTGCTTCTTTCTCTAAGGAGAGAGAAGCTCTCCCTTCTCTCTAAACTCCCTCATCGAAGGGAGCTCCGGTCACCGGCCGACTACCAGCCGGTAACTACTCCTTCAACCGTCGTTTACTATTCACTAACGCCGGTTACTATTCTGGTCACTATTCATGGTCGGAAAAATCAAAATAGCTCAAAACGTAGATCTATTAACCCTCTACCCGAATCTGAGATTTTTTTTCCTAAAAAATTTCAAAATGGTCTAGATCTAAGATTTTACCTTCGGTAAAACAACTTTTCCGACGACGTTTGGGCTTTGACGAAGGTAAGATCTCCTCTCTTTTCTTCTCATTTCGTTTTGCTTGCTGCTCTTTTCCCGCTCTTCCTTCCGTGTTTTTGTTGTTTTTCTCCCTCCTTTTTTTTGCTTTGCATGATCGACTTTTTATAGGCCTCGGAAGGCCTTGGACCACCGTTCATTTTGGTGAGTCTCCGGATATACTATGGTGACTCACCATAGGGCGAGGTGTGTGGCTCTCCTGCGGTTTCTGGAGTCTTCTGGTGAGATCTGATGGTGACAGCGGCGATGGTGAGGTGTCATTGGAGGCGGCAGCGGCATGGCAATCACCGGTTGGGGCACCTGGAGACGACAGCCGTAATAGCTTTAGGGCTGGTGAACCCTAAAATTTTTCCTATATTGGATCTGGAAAACGGGCCTCTGTATTTGTAAATGGGCCTCCGGGATTGTGCCTTTATTTTTATTGTATTATTTTTAATAATAATATAATAATTATTATAATAATAATAGTATAAAAATACGTGACAAAAATGATTGTCGACACTCATTTGGTGTATTTTCTCAGCATACTCATTTGGTGCGGGTTTTTTTGTTATTCTGATTTGAGTAAATGTGAAATTATTTTATTAAATTTTTTTTATTTTATCTAAAATTATTTATTTAATATGTTAATTTTTTTTTTACAAATGACAAAAGAGAGAGAGAAAATTCTTTTTCTCAAGTCAAGTTGTTGAAAGAAACGATGAAGTACGTGTAAATAAATTTTATTTGAAGTATTTTAAGATTTATAGTTATGTTAATATTATTTTCATAATATTTGTAGTTGTATTTTATCTTTAGAGATTTATTATTGTTATTATTATTATTATATTCTTATATATTATATAATGTCATTTTATGATTTATGATCATACTATAACTATTTATTTACCTATATTTTTTATTCTAAATACAAAATCTAAATTTGTAAAAAAAATGAGCAACAACGTTTTCATGATTGTCCATTATAATAGACATATTGTGGAAAATGAGGTTGGAGCTGTTTTTCAATCTGAAAAACCTATAAATATAATGTTCAAAAGTGACATCACATTTGTAGAATAGAAAGAAAAATTCGAGCTAGTACTAATGGTTTGAAGTACATGTTTATGGTATGTTTCAATCCAGTTAGATATGATGCAGTACGAGTTGAAGAAGATGATGATATGGACATATTGTGGAAAGTGAGGGCATGGTTGTTTTTCGTTCTTTCTATTTTATGCCTCCATTTGTAAGTCAATTAAAAAATATTCATTAATTATTTTTAATCAAAATAAATAAAATTCTAATTAATATTTTAAATCAAAACCAAATAAAAATATTACCTTCAGGCAAGAGGAAAATCAACCACAGTTCGACTAATCAGTGTTAAAAATGGAAGTCTATGTCAAGTCTATGATTGTAGTAACATGAAACATCCACTGATTTCTACTGTAACAATATCATTTACGATTATTGATGTCATGCACATCTCACGATACAAGAACGCCAATATCGTCGATCCTCAACTATATTGATGAGTATTCAAAAGATTTCCCAAAAGTAAGAGATACTAAGTATGAACTAAATTACCAGATTTATCTGACATCAAAAACTCTCCTAATCAACTCCAATATATATGCTCGAGTTGCATATAAAACTTCTTCCTCGATACTATTTCCATCGAGTGAAAATTGATTCTTTAACCATGACAGCCTCAAACATCGGCATTTTAAATTTGGTTTTACTGTATTTCCCAAGTAACGCATTGCAAACTTCATCCACCTCATAATCATTATCATTCACTATTTGCACTCCATTTGTTGAGACCCTGCATGGTCACATCCTCCAGAATTATTGTATATTCTCCACAGAGGCAGAACTAGTAATTTATTACAGCGGGATTAAAATATTTTTTATTTTCCATAAATACATTTTTTTAATTGAAGGGGGTATGGTAAATTTTTCTTTATTTATTTTTTAAAAATATATATTTTTATATATTAATTAATAATTAAAAATATAATTGGCATGGGCCAAGGGAATGTTCAGCCCATGATTCTTCACATAGAAAATGAAACGTATGTGTCTCTGGTCTCCAACGTTCAATCAACACGCTGATCAAACTCGGGACCAACTTGAACTCTCGAACAAATGATACATAGTAAAATTCAGCATGTTGTAAGTTATATTCAATCAACTGGTGTGATTTCTTGGGAATATTGATTCAATGACAGAGGATTCCTTGTGGGTCTTCCTACAATTAACTAAATCATGAAATTAATCAATTAATCATAAAATAAACTTTTACCATTTAATAATAATAATTTGTTCTCAAATAAAATATAACATATTATTAAATAAAATAATAATAATACCACACGAACCAACTTATCTCAGTGGTTAAAGGAATCATTGTTGTTCCTAGATGTTGTGGGTTCAAGCATTAACAACTATAGCATGGTTGACAGTATTTAGAACAATACTATTTTGTAATCACATTATCTTAATAATAATAATAATAATAATAATAATAATAATAATAACTCCATAAATCTCAGCTCGCTAGAAATATTGAGCATCAAGATTAAGTAGTTGATTTTATTGTCATTTGAACGAATTTGTAAAAAAATTAACAACAATAAATTAATCTAAAAAAATAATCGAAACAAAACAACAACAAAAATCATTTATACTAATTTATGAATAAAATAATCGAAACAAAAAATCCGAACTTACCTTCTAATGTGTTCTTTCTTTTCTTCTTTCTTCTCCTTTCCTTTCTCTTCTCTTCACTCCATTTCCCGCCCGTATTCATTCCTGTAACCCAATATTACAATTATTTTCAACATTATTGTACCTTTGCTCAATTAATTTTCTGACATGCATGACTTATTCACGTGGGTCTGCATGCACGTAAGGTTTACTATTGCTCGTGTCATATCTTACCATCGCCCATGGCCATGGAAGAGGAAAGACGCACTGCAGTTGGTGCGAACTAAGAGTCAATCGCATTGCTTGCAATGTGTCTTAGTTGGTTGCCTGGACCCAATGCATCTTCGGTTGTCATTGTAGAAATGTCCTATCGAAAAAAATAATTATAGTTGACTACTATTCCAATATTTTTTTCAAATCATTATCTTAAAAATTTTGCCATTGTAAATATTTGGAAAAAATCGTTTAATCTAAAAAATTTGCCTTTTAAAGCGATCCTCCACCTTCCCCACCCCTATGAAACACCTCCAATCATGAACCATAAGTTTTAAATTAATTCAATTATTTTTTTTAAATTTAAAAAATAAAATATTATTATAATATTTACAAGAATCTCTAAGAAATGTGTGTGAAACGAATCCCGAAAGTGAGACGGTCGATTGGTCATGGTTTCACACACACAACTAGTGAATCTTCCCCCACCCCATGGGGTTGAAGGGGTAATGTTCCTTGGATAGCCTCCAGAGGGAGGAATGGAGGGGGTTACATATTTTTTGTACGTATAATTTTTTTTGGAACTTTTGAAAGTAGAAAAACTATTTAAGTTGAGTAAAAATAAAAAATATATAATTTTAATGTAATCAAAAATTAATATTATAATGTTAATAAAAAGAAAATTACAATATTACAATTAATTTTGTTGTAAAATATAAAAAATAATATCACTAGTGACTTTTATACGAATGATTTTTGTAGTGTGGTGATTGTGGGTTATGCATAAATTTTTTCTATATTAATTATTCTTCAACGGGATTATTATCATCACTTATTTTAACATTATCGATAATATCTATAACATCGTCGGTGTCATATTGTGTTGGTTGTATGAATTCATTCATCGACACATCCCAGTAGGGTTGCACAGAAGTCAGTCGGATTTCAATCCGATCCGAATTAGTTTTTATCAGATCCGGTTTTTTTTCTAAAAAAAATCGGTTTATAAAATAATCGGTTCGGTTTCTAATCGGTTTGGAGGGCCGGATATCTTAACCGGTGTAACCGGTTTCGGTTTTAAAAAAAAACGGTTTTTTTAAAAAACCAGTTATAAAAAACCGATTTTAATATTATTAAAATTACATCGTCATCAATTACAACAAAGTTTACGATAATTGAAATACTTAAATACTTCCAAGTTTGATAAATTCAAATACTTAAAAACTTATGTTGAAAACATTTTGATATTTCGATATAACAAATTAAGTTAAATGAATTTTAAGATTTTCCAAATGATTTTCTAAGTATATTCGATATAATTATTCGAATATCAAAACATTACTCCAAATATTTCAAAAATCATTTTTAATCCTTACTTAAGTGTAAAATTAAGTTTTAATCATAAAACAATTTCAAAATAATCTTTCAAAGTATTTCGAACCATTTCAAAGCCAAAAATTCCAGATTGCTCAGAGGGAACCGATTCCCCCCCAAGGGGGTACCGATTCCCCCCTGAATGGTTTGGCTCCGAGATTTCCAGAATGCTCGAAGGGAACCGATTCCCCCTATTCAACGGTCGAAATATTTGAATTTTACACTTAGGGAACCGATTCCCTATGAGAGGGTACCGATTCCCCCCACGCTCCAAGCATTTTTAATAAATGTTTTCACACTTAAACGGCTATATTATCTTCATTAATCATCCCTAACGTTCAGAAGTGATTCAAGGTGTATTTAAGCAAGCTTAGAAGCCATTGATCAAAAATAAGAAACATCAAGCAACTAGAATCAAGAGAGAATCAAAGAGAAAGCATCAAACCTCAAGTTTGAGCATTTCAAGCCTATTTTCATTCAATATTCATTTTGCTTTCAAGAACACATATTGTGCTCAATTGTATTCATCTTTGAGTGTTCTTTTCTTTGTTCTAGAATTGTGCAAACAATCTACCTTGTGAGGATTTCCTTGTAAGTTTGCAAATTTGTATTGTTCTCTTTGGGAGAGAGTTTTCTCAAGAATTTGGGATATAATTCTTGAGGGTTTGTAAGGTTACTCTTTGTCCTCAAAAGAAAGACAAATTAGTGAATTTGTGGAAAATCCTTAGTGTGGATAGCTAAGGTAGTGGACGTAGACTTTGATTGAGAAAGTCGAACCACTCTAAATCGCTGTGCAAATCTTTTCAATTTTCTGCAAAAGCTTCCACCGAAATTTTAATTGTCAATTCACCCCCTCTTGGCCGATTCTGTCGATCGATTAACTCAACAACTTCCAAGTTCGATAAATTCAAATACTTAAAAACTTCAAGTTCGATAATTGAAACAAAGTTTACGATAATTGAAATAAAGTTTAAAAATAAACTACATTGCCATCTCTTCTTCATCATCTTCACCTTCTTCGTTTGGAGGGGATATTCCAAGTTCGACTTCTTCAATGTGTAAGTTTGCTTCCAAATCGGCATCAATTACATCTTCTAGGGTGGTGATATGTTGCTTACGAGCCGCTCCATCCAAATAATCATTTAAACAAATGCATATTTCCACCGACTCGGGACTTAGTCTTGATCTCCGTTGCGATATAACCCTGCCACTAACAGAAAAAACGGATTCCGAAGCTACCGTAGAAGCTTGGACGGTTAGTAAATCACGGGCCATGACGGCTAGAATCGGAAATTGTGCTTCCTTTTCTTTCCACCAAGCCAAAATATCCAAACTTTCAAACTCTTCAAATGTCATTTTTGATAGAAAATCGCATGACATGTAATTTTCCAACTCGCTACTTGGGGTGGTAGTACGTGATCGTTTGGATTGGGAATTTACAAGAGTGTTAAAAAGATTCAAATTTATGTTACTTGGACGTCTACTAGATGATTCCGCATTCATTCTGATTTGATCGTGTATTACACTACTTGATCCGTATTTAGTTAAATAAATTGCAAACATGTCTCGAAAATATTTGTTAAAATAATTTATTTGGTTTTGGACAAAGTTGGGTTCATCATCGATTAGATTAAAAGCAAACGTAATTTGTTCAATTAGTGTTTCAACCCTGCCAACATTTAACGTTGGGTTTAAAGCGGCGGCACAAGTAAAAATGGGGGAAATCTCCTTAAAATATTTTAAAAGTTTTTCCTTCATTGCAAAGCCAATTTCTTGAAAAACTTCGGTTTCAAATTCAAAGTCATTTAGTCGAGTAGCCAACAAAAAAATTTGATTAAGAACCAACGGGCTAGTAGGGTAATAAACACCGGATAAAAAAGTTGTTGCATTTTTAAAAACCCCAAGCAAATCTGTTATTTTGGCTATAGTTTCCCAACTCGAATCCGGATAAATGTTTGGGACATGACCCCTCTCGAAAAGCCGATCGTGAAATGTTTGCAATGTTTCCCTTTGCCTTAAGGCAGTATGCATCATCATCCAAGTTGAGTTCCAACGAGTTGGACAATCCAAATTAGGACCCAAAGCTTTTTTATTAACGGACTTACAAAATTGTTTATAATCATTTAGTCTTTTGTTGTTGTTACAAAGAACCGATTTTATCATTGTTTTAAATTCTAATCTAATCGGCTCAATAACCTCCAAACCGGCTTGCACGGATAAATTAATTATGTGTGCAATGCAACGGGTATGAAAAAACGCACCGTCTAAAATCGGTGAAAGTAATCTTTTCAATCTTGGAACCGCGTTTATATTATTCGATGCATTATCAAAGGATATAGAAAAAACTTTATTTTCTAATTTATAAAGACAAATTACCCTTTTTAAAAGTGTAAATAAATTAGCACCGGTATGCGGCTTACCGAATAATTCAAATGCGATTGTTCTTTTCATCATTTGCCAATTATCTTGATCTAACCAATGTGACATAACGGCTAAAAAAGAATTTCCGGTATTATGAGGGGAACTCCAAACGTCACATGTAAGCGACACACCATAACGGTGTTCTTGGAATCCTAAAATCATTTTTTCCCTCGCCTTACGCCACATTTTTATAGCATCTCTTCTAAAGGTAGTACGACTTACTTGAGTATAACGTGGTTGCATTAGTTGTTGAATTGTTGTCGTGAAATCTTCATCATCAAAGTGGTCGAACGGCAATGCTTTTGTAATCACGAACTTTGTAAACGCTTCTCGTAATTTTTCGTTGTCGTAAACAAAAACACCACCTTGCGGTGTAAGATTCGATTGACTAGGATCCGATCTTGAGCGAAGTGCCTTGCATGATTTTGTCAAATGGTTCTTCAACGTTGTGTTTCCTTCCGATGCAAGAAACTTTAGACAAAGTTTACAACGCGCCCTCCTCGAGCCATTTGACATCTCACATAAATCGTAGTGATCCCAAATATCTTTGTTTCGAGTGTGTTCGATCACTCTCACGACTTCAAGGTTTCCCCCGACGGAAGATTCAGCCGTGTTACTCATGATGAACAAAAAATTACAAAAATAAGATTTGAGAGATGTTTAGGTGTTGTGTAATAAGATTTGAGAAAGTTGTAATCAACCAAATACATCCCCAACCTATTTATACATGTTTAGGGTGGTAAAATGGTAATTTTTTAAAGAAAAAAGGGTCAAAAACGGTCACAAAACCCCCCCCAACGACTATATTAACGGCTAGTTTTTTAAACCCGGACCGTTTTTTTTTTTTCAGATAAAAACCGGGTTTTTAACCGGTTACCCGGTTTTTTTCAAACCGATTTTTTATCCTGTAAAAAAATCGGTCTAGTTTTTTTTCCAAACCGGTTAAAATAACCGGTTTAAAAAAATCCGATCCGGTTAAAAAAAACCCGGTTTTTCTCAAATCCGGTTTCGAATATTTTTTTCGCAAAATCGGATATTCAGATTTTTTGTGCACTCCTACATCCTAGTAATAATATAAAGGTGGATGCTTTATGAATAATAATGATTGTAAAGGTTATCCGATATAAAAAAAATCCATCATTGACGACAGCATGTGAAAATTCAGAATATGTCATCGATAATATTTATAAAGATTCAACTATCATTTTACTCATCTGATACCTTTTCAAGATAATCATATTTATAAAGATTCAACTATCATTTTACTCATCTGAAACCTTTTCAAGTAATAAGTTGCACAGGCCATATTAGTTTGCAGCATTCCATGTTAGAACACGACCATCGATCATGAAACCTAATTGGAGTGAAACATACTCTAAAATAATGGTACACTCTCCGCACCGAAGAACAAAGATATGCATTTGATCTTCATCTCTCTATGAGCGTAGAAATAAGTGATGATTGCAACTTACAATCTTCTAGCACCAGAAACAGAAATTCGACTCGTAGTAAGTCATAATGGTTACATGAACCCAAATAATTCGAATACCCAAATTATGCGGTAGATATCATTTTGAGGAGGAATCCTTGATGGAACGGTTGAAGTGGTACAATTCCTGGGAATGCGGCCCATACACTGCCTTGATGGTGTCCCGACAGCAACTGCAAAGCAATTCTCTTTAGTTACAACAAAAAAGAAAGCTTCCATAATATCATGAGACAAGAGCCTGGTCGTGTCCAACCTGCAAGCTTCCTTGTTGAACTTTCTATTCTGAATTCCATACAACTTGTTGAATACATCAGGTTCCACCCGGCAAAAATATGGACGATCTGAAAACTTAAAATCCCTTTAGCATACCACAATTTCAAGCTAATACGTATCCTTTAGGGAAGAAAAGAAAAGACTGACCAGAGTAAACGGAGCAAGTGCGCGTGGTTTTCTCGTAGTGGATGCACCATCCGTCGGGACCTATTAAGTTTCTGTAAAGCTAATACCAACAAAACAGTTTCTTTATGTTATTCCTGGGATCAATCAATTTATCGAACATATGGTGTGCATGAAGATGACAACCTCGATATCAGTAGGGTCGGTGAAGATTTCTTCAGGCGTGGCGAATGCAGGTCCTTTGGCCAGCTTACAGCATGCCCCGCAGTTTTCCACGCACCGCCATATCTCCTTTCTCCCACCACTAAACCCCATGCTATCGTCACCCCGCTTCGTTTCGGGTGCTGTTTTCTTTCCTTTTTGCCCGGGCTTGCCAGCCGAACATACGATTCCGAAACTAGGCAGCGCAGCAACTTGGGGCATTTTGTTGGTTCGAAATCGTACTAACTACTTGAAATATCAAAATATCGTATTTTGAAGTGCATAAGATATTTAACCCGAAGAATAGATAGGAGACAAAACTAGGGAAATAAGAAAAATATCTCTTATCTCAACTTTTACACCATCCTATGGCTTTTTAGGTAACGTGACAAACTATCTAGAAATGAAATTTGTACAGGTGGTATTACAGATGATAACGGGAGAGCCATTTTGGGGAGGGGGTTTAAGGCGATTCGCTTCCACTAGGTGTGAGTGCGTCATCGTCGTCACCATTACTGTAGTCTCTAGGTGTGCGTGGTCATCGTAGTCACCACTGATTGGACTATTGTTGTCCCTTGTACTGGGAATTTGGCTGGGGCCATTGGCGTCGGAAGGACTTCGGTACTGCCTTCTGACATCTCTATCAGGATTAGCAGGGGTCCTTCTGCTTCCAGAGGACTACCACCGTTATCAGCTTCATCTTTCAGAGAAGCCAGGTTCCCATTTCGTGGAGATGGGTTTGGACTGCGACTCCTCCCCTTGGAGGGATGTGAGCTATTCTCGAACTCGAGGATCTGTGATCTATCAAAACACTCAAAACTTTGCTCTCTCCTTGCTGGAGACCTGAACGACTGGCATAAAAACGGAAATTGGTTGAAAGAAGCACAAATTATTAGTGTTCAGAGAAAACTCATAAAACTAAATTAAAGAAAGGAAAAACGAGGTTCACTTTTTAGTTGCCAATCCATTTTCCAACCATTCATGTTCAAAGCGCATCATTCATGATAGGATAATGCTTCCATTCTCCTTTTTTAATTTGTCAGAAAAACTAAAACTAATTAAAGGTACAAACTTTGTCATAGATGAAGCAGTAGAAGTTAACTTACGAGTAGCTCTGGCCTCGGCTGTAAGTTCGACTCTGGCTTCTGCCACGACGAGGAGAGCGGAATCCAACTGCTGATCTAGAATAACCCCGCCCACGTCTGTTATAGACATAATACAAGAAAAGGTAAGCATAAAAGTAATCAAATTTTGCAAACGAAAGGGCACATGAAATAAGATTGACAAGGTGGGGGCAAGTCGGCGTAAAATAGATTACCTCAGATTTTGACGACTGTTCTTGCAATTTCGTTCTATGTGACTTTCTCCACAAAGATAACATTTGTTCTTCAAGTCCCCAGCTTTGCAATCTGGGGCCTAATGGCCATCCATGCCACAATTAAAGTAGCAACCAGGTCAAAGAGTGTCGCTTACAACAAAGGCGTAATAACGCTTCATATCCACTTCACGTACTCTGCGGAAACGGTTGCCATAAACATGAAGGACATCAGTAGTTAAATACTGCAAGTGTATCAAACTTCACCCCTCATAGATGAAGTCAATGCCAGTTTGAGATTGTTGCCACTTCCACTAAAACACGGAATAATACTACAGAAAGAATCGCCAATGGGTCCCTATAAACGGCGCTAGAAATCCCACCAATTCCACCAAGGCCGACCCTCTCACCATAGGCCTCCAGGTTTGGCAAAATCCCAGAAACCTTCAACAAGATTCATCCAAGTTAAAAAAACACTACATTACCTACGGGCAGGCAGTCCCCACACATATAAGATCATTATTATTTAGTGCAAATCTGAGCACAAAGAAAGCTTCGCAAAGACCTAAGCACTCCTACATCTAGAGAATAAGAGGACATTCCTCTCGCCAAACCCTAATACCGCTAATTCAAATCACCGGTTCCCCAACTCAAAAGAACACTAACAATAAAGAATAACTAACTAGATCCAGACATTACAAAATAGCAAAAATCCACAAAAGGGATAATTTAGCTACGGTCAAGCAATGCAGGTATATGGTAATTGTGATCTGCGACATCACACTGTGAATCATATATACAGAAAATATTATGTTCTATAAAATTGGATAAATCTTTAACTTCTTTCATCGCATCGAGACAGAGGAAATCGTAATTACCTCCCGCATCGGCTAAAGAGTAGTTCTAGATCACGTGCTCGCGTTCGTGAAGAGATGCAGCCAACATACAGACGAGTGTTACCATGACGATCATTGTAGCGAGGCATTTCGAAACTGCAATTGTAAGTATTAAAAAGAAAGAAAGAACATAAAAAGAACAAGGGTAAACTATACAGATGGTCACTAATGTTTGAGAAAAGTTTCGTTTTTCACTGATTTTTCAAATATTACAAACCGGTCACTAACATTATCTATTGGTTAAAAACTGGTTAAATATTGATGTGGCACATTAAATCAGTGATGTCACATTATTTTCCTACACATTTGACTTCCAAAGCTTTTGACCAACATTTAAGGAAAAAATTAAAGAACAAAAAGTTTTTCTTCTTCGCTCTCCTCTCCTCCATGAACAACTGGTTGGGTGTTTATTTGGTAGTCTTCTTTCTCCTCCTTTTCACATATTCCAGCACAGGATCACAAGTTGTTACCGTCGATTTCACCGAAGAAAAACACTTGCTTCAGACCGGCCATGTTTACGACGATGTCAGGTAAAACACAACAGGATTCTGTTCAGTTCTTTGTTCTCAAACTTGTCGGGGCTTCAAAGTTTATGTTTTCTGATATTCATAACAGGACAGTGGAAGAGTTCCAGAAGGGACACGTGGAAGCAGAGAAGATCGTTAATACCACATTACATGTTCAACACGCCAGAAGGTATAGTGAAGAATCCTGAATTCTTGAAGGATGTTTCATCTGCTTTCAAGGAGGAAGATCGTCTCGTAGTGGTAATTTCGATTTCGTTATTTCATTATTTTCTTTTTTGGTTCTCTATGTAAACGATGTTGGAATTGCAAGTCGGCTAAGAGCTTCGCTTTTGCTTATAGGGCTGCAAAAGTGGGGTGAGATCCCTTTCTGCAGCAGCTGATCTTCTTAAAATTGTGAGTTTTATCCGATTGCGGATATTGAGATTCAAAGTCTTTGGACAGGTTGTGATTGAGTGTACTCATGGATGTTGCAGGGTTTTAAGGATGTAAGAAACTTGGGAGGAGGTTATCTTGCTTGGGTAGACAATGGGTTTGGTACAAAAATGGAAGAGACTGCAATGGTGGATCAAGAGAAGCTCAAAGGAGAGCTGTGAGTGGCATTGTCTTCATGTTCAGGTGGCTGTAATTCTAGAAATCAATATTCCAGCGCGGAATTTTCAGCTTTGTATATATTCCACTCGATTAAAAAAATTAAGATAAAATTTAAATAATAAAATATAATTAATCAATTCGAGTAATTCAATCGAACTATATGTGGTCTCTGAGGCGGTGCAAAATTTAAGAGTTGCAGCTCCTCTGGCTTGTAAATAGGGAGGAGAGGAGAGAGAGGAGAAGATAAACTTTTTGTTCTTTAATTTTTTCCTTAAATGTTGGTCAAAAGCTTTGGAAAGTCAAATGTGTGGGAAAATAGTGCCACATCAGCATTTTGTTACCTACAACTACCAATGTCTGTTAATGTTGAGTGACCAGTTCGGAACCAATCGATAACGTTAGTGGTCGATTTGTAATTTTTAAAACATCAATTGGGAAAATGAAACCTAATTCAAACATTAGTGGTCATCTGTATAGTTTACCCAAAGAACAAATGAGGGAATCGTTTAATCATAATTTGACAAACCCAAACCAATTATAGAATTAAATCAATCATTGATTAAATTGTAAGAGAAGCATTTAATTATTCTAAGGGTAAAGTATAGTAATGGTCATTGAACTTTTTTGTAGCTTGCATTTAGGTCCCCCAACTTTTAAAACTTCAAAATACAGTCTTCTAACATTTAGTCCGTTTGCAATATGGTCCCCGATGTAACCGGCTGTTTGACGCGGTTACATTGCCGTTAGAAGAAGATGATGTGGCAGTCATTCAACATTTAGTCTATTTGCAATATGGTCACTGAACTTTTCAGGCACTTGCATTTAGATCCCTCAACTTTTAAAACTTGCAACACAACCCTCAATTTCATTCTAAACCCTAAATTCTAAAATAATTCAATTTAGGGTTTAGAATGTAATTGAAGTATTTTGGAATTTGGGGTTTAAAATGTAATTAAAGTGTTTTGGATTTTTGAACATGAATTTGCTATTTGACAGTGTTTCAATATAAATTTGAGGTTTATTACATGTACATCCAAAAGCTACTTCACTTTGAACATGAAAAGTGGACATATCACGTTTATTGCATAAACCTTTGAAGTAAAAGTAACAAGGTAAATTTGTATTGTTCGTAGCTGACGCACTTTGGTATGACAATCTAATAGGTTTGGATGGAACTTGAGCATGCACATCCAAAGGCTGCAAAAATAGTAAAGAGTTTTAGTTCATAATACTACAACATACAACCAAGCAATAACTAAAATAAACCAAGAATATCAATTAATAACTCATTCAAAAGAAGGACTTAATAATAAGAGGGAAAGAGGTTCGATCATAGTCACTCCAAAAGCTAAAGCGTCAAAAGAGTTGTTTAAGATAGACATTAGATGCCAAATACAACAATACCAGTTGCAAATGCATTAATGGCCTACTCTTTTAACAAATAATTGCTTCTAATGCTCCATGTTTAATGTTCCTCAATAACCAAACATGATGAGAATCTAAAGCAGATAATTGAACTAAAATCATAGGACCCCATAATTCTTGTAAATTCATAGCATGTCAGTAATAAAAGACATTGTAAAACATAGCGAACACTGCAACAAACATATATATGCTAGAAATAAAGGTGCAAATGTGTAATGATCGGGCAACATATCAAGTAGCTGCTCCAAATATACTACCTTGTCATGATGTTTTTCGAGTTGCGTGCATTGAGAATTGTCTTCTAAAGCTATAATTCAATACAGATTCAATTGTAAAATTTTCAAAACATGTAAAAAAATCAAGTTCGTTTATGATATATCAATCCCATAATCAACATGAACTTATTAAAAAGAATACGAGCTCACAGGACGCCAAAAACCACAGGTCAGATCAATACAATTCCCAGTAAACTAGTATCAATAGTCTCTCGGATTGAGCATAACGATTTCACTATATCGATACCCACAATCATTTCCCTGATTTAAAGAAAAACCAAAACAAGAAGATAAAAAAAATTAGCCTAAGACAGACTTTCACTTCTATTCTGATGGACTGAATATCTTTCATAAGGAGTATTAAAAATTTTGATTAAGAAGAAAGAAAGAAAGAAAATTAGATGGTTTTGTTTAAAAAATAACACTGAATATCCAGATCCTTAACATGTAGTTTCAGAAACATAAAAATTTCAACAAAAAACACACAATGCGAGCTGAAAATGAGAAAGTGCGAAAGAGGAAAAACTTACTTCCGAATAGCCCAAAAATAAATACCTTCTTGCAAGTGAGGGGAGAGGCTAAAAAATAAACACAATCAGTGTTACGTTTTAGCAATTCTTCCTCCATTTTTTCTTTGTAAATAAAAGCTGAAAGACAGAGCACTGCTTGGGTTTAAAATTTTACATGGCGGAAAACTGAAGAACAAAAACCAAACGAGAGTGCATGTGAGCGAAATAGACTAAGAGGTGAAGGCGATATTTGGGATTTCATTATATTTGATCATCTGTTGGAAAATCTTTAACCACAATAATTAAATGAAGAAACTATTATATGTCATTTATACAAAATAATTCCGACTTTGTTGGTGACTCTCAACAATGATACTTAGTCCATATTAGTAGTATTTGTCAACTCTGCATTTCTAACCCCATTTTTTTCCTCACAAGCATTTCATCGAACATCTATGCTTCACCTGAGATGACATGTATCTAACATTACACCTGAATCGTTGATGGTCTCGATAGTCCATTGGTCGGGTCTTCTCTCAATGGACCCTTATTCAAGACAACACCTTCACAGAATTCAAAGTTAGATTAGAATTTCCCATGCATCCCCGAAGGAAATTTGAGTTCGAAAAGGAATTTGGGATTTAGAATGAAATTGAGGACTATGTTGTAAGTTTTAAAAGTTGGGGGACCTAAATACAAGCGCCTGAAAAGTTCAGTGACCATATTACAAACTTACTAAATTTTGGAGGACTGCCATGTCATCTTCTTCTAACGGCAGTGTAACGACGTCAAACGGCCGGTTATGTCGGGGACCATATTGCAAATGGACTAAATGTTGGAGGACTGTATTGTAAGTTTTAAAAGTTAGGGGACCTAAATGTAAGTGTCAGAAAAGTTCAGTGACCATTACTATACTTTACCTTTATTCTAAATATCCATGCCCTAATTATAGATTGATTGGCGAAAACTACGAAATTCAGATTGAATCATCAAAGAAATCAAGAGATGAGGGCAATTAAAATTGCTAAAGAAGCCTAAAATCGAAGATAAGAGATGGTTGAGAAACCCGTTCACTGGTGTGTTTTAGAAGCGCTTATACCTGAGAAAAAAAATACTTTACACCTTAAAAGCAACTGAACATTTGGCTTCTAGAAAGAAAAGTGCTTCTCCACAACATTTAACAATGCAAACGGAGAAGCCAAAAATGAGAGCTTTTGTGTTTTGGCAAAATGCATTTGAGGCAATTTCTATTTTATTTTTATTTTTATTTTATTTAAGGGTAAATTACACGCTTACTCACTGAACTTTACTCTCTCTCATGTTTCACTCATCGTACTTTCAATTTTTCAAGTTGCTCATTGAACTTTAGACATTGAACTTTTTTGGTCACTCGACCGTTAAATTTCTAACGGCGTTATGACGTTGCTATATTAATTAAAAAAATAAAAGTATAGTGAGTAAAATAAGAGAAAGTAAAGTTCAACGAGTAAACATGTAATTTATCTTTTTAATTATAAGTCCTATGTGGAATGTTTTATTATTAAAATAAGACACATGAGCACACCGTTACTGAGTAAACGGTTGAGTGACAAAAAAAAGTTCAATGTCTAAATTTAGTGAGTAAATTGAAAAAAAAATTGAAAGTACGATGAGTGAAATAGGAGAGAGAGTAAATTTCATCGAGTAAGCGTGTAATTTACCCTTTATTTAATGGCTATTGTTCGTTATATCATGGGATGACAATATACAGATGATAAGTTGAAAAATCTCTACGAAGACTAGAGAGGGAATTACTCGAGGCGTTGTTATATAAAAAAACCCAATTTTTTTTTTGGAGAAGTATCCCCACACTAGATTTTTTTTAAAAAAAAAATACATTCAAACTGCACATGAAGGATTAACTTGCGTCTTATAAAACGCGAGGAATAACCTCACTTCGTACAGGGCACGAGATAGGTCCAACGTAGACGAACTTTTCATGCTTTCCAAAGCATTAGGTACTTTTCGAATTAAATTTAATCATTTTATTTTTATTATATAATATTTAATAAAATAACATAACCTTTATATTATATAATATTTGAACATAATATTTTTATTACATAATATTTAATAAAATAACATAAAAATTAGATTGTTATAAATAGACAATATTAATTGTCAACATAACCTTTATCTAAAATGTTACAAAACAAAATTGCTTCATGGTTCAAAAAACAAGAAGCGTAACAAGTACATAGGTTGTTATAATATCTTTGCCAAAGTTGGTGGTATGAATTACGCAAACAGTTGGTAGGACAATTGCAGACTTCGATTTGTTCTAGGAACGCAATGTTGTGACGACGAGTCATCATTAACATAAAAATGGATTCATTTCCATACGAATAAATTCTAAATTTATTTTCGCAAGATCGAGTGATCTCACGATTCAAAGTATTTCATCCCTTAATTTGCTCCCATTACATATTAGAATAAGGCCATAGACATATATGACGTTGATATTACCTCTATCAGCTACTTGCTTCAAACAATGTAGACCGAACTACAAATTTCTTCCACTAAAATAATTATACATGTGTTTTTTTATATAAAGCTTCATGATTGTTAGTAACAAGGCATCTTTCTAGAAATGTCTTCCCACTTGATTCCATGGTACGATGCCGAAAATTGTCATTGAAACATTCTGAAAAATGTAATTCTGATCCGCAACTTCATGAAAACTCTTGCAACTCAACTGCATATTGAAGAAATTGACGATAGAATTCGAAGCAACATGCACAAGTATTTTTTATAACATTTCTCTCAGGAACAATTCGACAATATTAAAATACATTTTTTCCATTTTGCTTTGAAAAAGGTTTAGGAAACCTTCCAAATTGGTCCTCTATATTGGAATGACGTTCAAAACAAAAGAACTCGATGTGACTGCCATTAATAACTATAATATATGTCGATATGTTACGTCTATTATGAAAAAACAAACGTGAACAAGTATATGGTTGAATGTGTTCACAAGTACGCGGAATGCAATTGGAGGGTTCGTGTATCACGCTTGAAGAGAATAAACAACCTATAGAAGCTAACAAAATATGATCAACCTCATAAATGCACCACCAACATGCGTACTCAGGATCATTTAAATTTAGATGTTTACGTGCTTTGTGATGCCTTCATACCACTGGTCAAAGCAAATCCACACATAATAATTTCCAATTATTTTGTTGTAATTACATCTCAATACGGCTATACAGTTAAATACCATAAAACATAATATGCTAGGTATCACGCTCAACAAAAAATGTACGGTTAATGGGAAGAATCATACAAAGAGTTGTGGCAATGGCTGAAATTGATAAAGAAACACGTTACAGGAACGATTGTCAAACTGAAAACTGTGTTGGCGTACGAAAACGATTGTGTCGTACGAGGTACATGACAATTTCACATGCTATTTTGGATATTTATACAGTGTGTTAATGTATTTCACACTACAAGTCGATGGTTCAGATTGACGACACTTAGTTGTACAACAGATACACACAAATAATGTTATTAGTAGTTGTACAAGATGAAAATAGGAAACTATTCCCCATCGTATTTGCAATAGTCGAAAAGGAAGATATTTACTCATGGAAATTCTTCCTTAAGTACTTGCACAAATATGTTCTATTAAATGTTTTGCGTGAATGTTCTGGTGGGATATGTCTTATTTCTGACAGAGGCGTAAGGATCAAATATGCAATCGATCGTGTGAGACCTTCTTGAAAACCTCCTCATATTTATTACAGGTATTGTTTATGCCATATTACTGCAATTTTTTTGTAGAAGTTTAGGAACGAAGATGAACGTGTAATGCAGCTTCGAATGTGTACGTCTCTCTCTCTTTTGGAATTCAGATATCTTTTTATTTATTATTTATAATTAACTATTTTATTTTTAATGGGTATGCCACACGTATTCCATACTCGAGGTTGATGAGCTATTTCAAGAATTGAGACATAGGAATCAAGAAGGCTACAACTATCTTATTAAAATCCCGAGGGAGAAATGGCTTCAATCATTTGATGGGGCTAGACGATATTGTCACATGACAACGAACTTAACTGAAGTAATCAATTCATCACTGAAATGAGTGCGACATTTGCCTATCACTTTCATTGTCAAAGAGACATATTATTTGTTGGCAACCATGTTTGCAACATTAGGAAGGCAATCAGTTGATTGGATTGCAGGTGGCCACATAATCCACTCAAACCTCCACAAAATATTGTAAACCTTTCTGCAACACTCGAACGCGATGAATGTGACATGTGTCTCTCGCGAACAAAATAAATTCTATGTTTCAAAATATTTGAGGTCATTCAAAGGCATAGAGGACAACACACACGTCGTTAATCTATGTGACAGAGCCTGCGACTACTGAGTATTCCAAACATTCAAATACACATGTGCAAACGTCATTGCTGCTTGTTCTTCTGAACGGATTTACTACATGCAATTTGTTGATCCCGTATACTTACTTGAAATCGTATTCAAAGTGTATCAGTACGAGTTCCCTCTCATTAGAAATGAATTGGATCTAGATGCAGTTGTTGATGAACCTACAATACGACCATATTTTGCACTACAACGCCAAAAAATGGTCATCCACGCTCAACGAGGATTTGGTCAAACATCGAGAAAGAACCAGACATTCGAAGCTTTGTAGTATTTGTAGGAATCTCGGACACTCAAAGAACAAATGTCCTAATCGATCACGCCCTCATATTGATTAGTTTGTTTTAAACGAAGATATTTTTATGTTTTAAATATATCATCCAATAGAATATAATGTTAAAATTTGTTTAAATTATTAATTAAGTTTTAATAATTAATTTGTTTAAGTTATCCTACAACAATATGATTTTCACCTTGCCCCGAACATGCCTATCAAGCCATGTTAGCTTCTTCTTCATGTAAAAAAACCAAGCTTTGGAACTATTTTGAACTCGATTTTTACCCCGCTTACAATGTCTCGTAAGTGTCGATATTACTCTCAATTGAATGATAAGTTACAATATTATGCCTCCAATCTTATAAATTATGTAAATTTTCAAATTAACTACCCGAAAAACCCCCTCGAATATGCTTACCAAATCATTTTAGCAATTTTCTTCATGCACAAAACAAGCTTTGGAACTATTTTCAACGCAATTTTTAACCCGCTTACAAATATCTCGTATGTCTCAATATTGACCTCAACCGAAAGATAAATTCCAATACTACACCTCTAATCTTATAAATTACAAAAATTTTGAGATTAAATACCCAAATATACCCCCGAACATGCTTATAAGCACATGTGATTTGGGCTGGAAAACTAAATACCTCGTGTATTGAAAAACACGAGGTATATTGAATACCACTCGTGATTAATTTCTCACTATGTTTCAATATCTTGGGAACCTCGCGCTACGCATAACGCGAGGTATTTAATACCAATATTAAATTGCATTCTCTAAAAAGTTCGTCCACGTTAGATGCACCTTGTGCCCTATACGAAGTGAGGCTATTCCTCGCGTTTTGTTGGACACGAATTAATCATATGTGTGCAGTTTAAGGGCTATTTGTCTAACAACGGGAGGTGCTTCTTCAAAAAAATAAGTTTTGGGGGAGTTTTATATAATAACGTCCTTACTCGTGGGGATGAAGTAATCTATTTTATTTTAAAAATTATTTTAAGATTTAAGTCCTTTTTTATTATGTAAGTGGAACTTATCACGAATGAGTGATAAGTTTCATATGCACTATGACAAATAAGTTAAATATCAAAATAATTTACCACATTTTCAAAATATAAAATTCCAATCACAATATTCCCATAATTTAAACACTTTGTTTCTTCTTTATTTATTTTATTTTTACTTTTATTTATTATTAGTCATTTCTATTATATCGCATATATACATATATGACATATTTGTTTCTCTTTTCAAAAATAAACAAAAATTTTCTTTTATAGTTGTTATTATTATCTAAATATTATTATTTTAAAAAATAATTAAGATTTTAATAAAAATATTATTTATTTTTTATAATATTAAAATTTTAAAATATTATTCAAAATTTATTTTTAAATTTATAAGATAATATCTAAAATAATCATGTTTTGAGAGTAATAAAACACTACAAATAATTAAAAACAATTCTCAAAACATTTTTAGAGCATTTTTAGACCACGCTTTTAAAAAATAAATACTAAACTGACGTTTAATAACCTCGATAAATTGATTAAACTAAAAACAATGGAAAAGACATTTTATAAGAACTATTTTTATATAAAAATCCGAACACGTCGACGGTTAGGGTGTGTTTTGGTTTAATCCAAGGGTGACGATTCAACAATAGATTTGGCTGTAGATTTAGGCTTAGGCAGATTTACTTCGGGCTAATTCAATTAAAAAAAAAGAATCATAGGCTAATTTTTTTTTTATATATTTCATTAAATTAAAATTTAAAAAGTATTTTTAATTAATTCAAATAATTAAAGTTAGTTGTAAATATTAATATAAAATAGAATAAATCATATTTTAAATCAATTCGAATTAAACTTAAATATACTATTTTTGTTTTTGTACAAAATATACTACATAGAAATTACAAGACTCAAATACGTACCCCCTCCAAGGAAGACATATTTGACCCCAAAAATATGGCTATTAAAGGGTTTAAACGATAATAAAGACCTTTGGAACTGAGAAAACAGAAATTGAACGATTATTTCTTAGATAAACTACATAAATGACCACGTAACTATAAATCAAGTCACGAAATAATTGTCATTTTTAAATTTGTGACAATAATATCATTTAATTATTTAAACGGATTCAAAATAGTAACACGACGTTAACATTTAACGTAAGTGTTTAGTGGTAGTTAAAAAATTAGTATAATTAGAGAGCGGGTCCTTGTAAAGTTATGTATCTACGGCGCTGGCACCCTACTTTGTTTTCTTCCATTTTGGTCACTACTTGTATATGATTTGTTCCATTGGATTTTCATTTAATCTGATTTGATCTTGATTTTATTTTTAATTTGTCTAATGCCTTAATTTGGAAATTATCTTTAAAATATTTTTATTCTAGTCATGTATTAAATTTGTAGATTAAATCCCCTAGATTTTAGAATTAATCAATTTGATCACCAAAATTAACTTTAGTTCTTAATTTTTAATTAGGTCATAATTTCAATTTAATTTAATAAATTAATTTCTCCAATCAATTTGTAACACATGTCACAATCTTATGATTATAATTTAAATATTATCTATAATATATATATTATCATTAATTATAATATATATATAATAATTTAAATATTAATTTTTTAATGATTTCATATATATAATCATTAAAAAATAAATATGAAAACAATAAATTTATTATAAAAATATTAAAATCTTAAATCAATTATTTAGATTTATTTTAGTGGTTTAAGTGTTGTTATATTCTCAATTGGTCTAGACGTAAGTTTTTTTTGGTTACAACACTTAAATAAAATAAAAGTGAGAATTGAAATAAATCTAGGTGACCAAATAAGAATATGACAACACTTAAATCACTAAAATAAATCTAATAGTTTAATTATAATTGATTGAAGATTTTCATTTTTTTTAAATTAATTTATTTTTTTCATATTTATTTTTTAATGATTATATATATGAAACCTTTAAAAATAATTTAATATTCAAATTATAATATATATATATATATATTATAGTTAATATTCAAATTATAATCATAAGATTGTGACATGTGTCACAATTTGATTGAAGAAATAAATGTATTAAATTAAATTGAAATTGGGACCTAATTAAAAATTAATAATTAAAGTTAATCTTGGTGATCAAATTGATTAATTCTAAAATCTAAGGGATTTAATCTACAAATTTAATACATCACTACAATAAAAGATTTTAAAGTTAATGCCCAAATTAAGGCATTAGACAAACTGAAAACAAAATCACGATCAAATTAGATTAAATGAAAATCAAAGGAAACAAATCATATACAAGTAGTGATCAAATGGAGTAAGGCTTGATTTTGGTTCAAAATACTTTGTGAAAATTGTTTCAAAAATATATTAAGTATAAAACACAATTTTACACATTTAGTAAGGTTTGAAATTGATCTTAAAAGACTTGGAGTAATAGCTTGATATTCGATTAATTGAATCGAATATACTTAGAAAATCATTTGTAAAATCTTAAAATTCATTTAACTTAATTTGTTATATCGAAACATCAAAATGTTTTCAACAATCTCCCCCTTTTTGATATAACAAAACTCTTGAGTAATTTTAAGATTTTCTTTGAAAATAAGTTTTGAAATCAATTTTTGAAATTACTCCCCCTTATTATAACACTTCTCCCCTTTTTAAAAACATTTTTAACACTTAACACTTCTCCCCCTTTTTGTTAAATCAAAAAGACTAAAAAACTGAAGGCTTTGAAAAACATAGCCAATTGATTAAACATTTTAATTGAATATAGCTTAAGCTGCTAAGATCAAAGATCAAAAGAGAGGTTAGCCATTAGTGTTCATAATCAATATTCAAATCAAATGTGAAATGGTAAATTGATCATATTTCAACTAAAAAGTAAATGATGCATATATTGAAACAAACCAAAATATATATGAAATAAAAGTTCAAATATCCATCAAACAAACATCCAACAATCAAAGAAAGGTAACCCAAAATGTTTTAACAATTTTAAATTCAAGTTCAAACCCAAAAACAATCAAAGAAAGATAAGTCTATTCATCTATTGAAGGATCGGGAGGAGGAGGAGGGTAACGAGCTCTCATCTCAAGCGTGAGTGCATCCAAACGATCATTCATATCTTGTTGTCAAGCTCCCAAGGTAGATAGTTGGGACTCAATGAATGTGAAGCGCGAATCCATGGATGCATACCGTAAATCAAATGTCTCCAAAAATGAACGAAAATATGGAGGCATTTGATCTTCTTGTGGAGCTGGATCCGGTGCAGGCTCGTCATCGGGTACGCGATCATCGATGTCTTTCATAAGTTGTTGAAATTCAAGATCATCGTCAGAAGCCGGAGCCGGAGGAGGAGGAGGAGCACGAGAGGAGCTAGGAGCAGCTCGTGAGGAACTAGCTCCCGGAGTTTGTTTACCGGGTTTAAAAGCCCATAAACCATTTACCTCATCCAATTTCCAATCTAATTTCTTCAAAGATGTTATATTGATAGGGTTTTGAAGTGGTATAAGATTGTCAAGAGAGACATCTAGACCCAGTTTGATAAAGAGATTACTTAGAAGACAACCATAAACTAAGGTTTCAACATGTTTGGATGGGATAATGTTTATGATGTCCACTAGTTGACTGAATATAATGTGGGGCATATTTATTTTGATTTTATTTTTAATACAATACATCCACCATAAATCCCTAGCACGAAGTGTGGAGTACCTACCTCCGGATGGTCTAAACCACCAAGAGATCATCAAATGGAGAAAACGATCATGATGAGATCGTAGAGTACTAACACTTGAGTTTGGAACATAGGGATATTCCACATTTTCACTCTCATTATATACGCCACTATCATCTAACCCAAAACGGAAAGCTATAGTCTCTGGGTCAATATTAATATATTGGCCTAAAAGATAGGATCTAATGGCTATAGTTCTATATTGAGTTTTATTTTGAATACACACCGCATTGGAATAGAAAATGCGGACCAATTGTTGATAGATGATAGGTTTAAGTTTAAACAATTTATCAAACTTCCAAGCTTTAAGAATCGAAAGGTATTCGAAATCAATGTCAACCATGGCTTGAAGTGAATGAATACGCTCTTCACGGATTCTATAAGTTTGGAAAGAGTTTCTGTACCTAGAGTACAATTTGTCTCTACGAAGCTCAGGCATGTTAAAACAAGATCCTAAAAGAGATGAAGGTGGAGGAGGAATGGTATTAGGAGGTTGAGGAACGGGAGGACAGTTTTGGTTAGACCGACTCGGAGATGACCTAGGTCGTTTAGGGTTTGACATGATTATAGGAAATCAGAATAAGGAATATCACTTGCAATTTGAAACACATGTATGCACAATCAATCTCAAAACTAAAATGAGTCCTCAATAATTCAAGGTTCTCTAAACCATATCCTAATGGGCATGTTTTGAAAGACTATTTGAAAACAATATTTGATTATAGTTTTTATGACAAAAACAATTAAATCAAAAATATTTCTGATTTTCAATTTTTTTTAATTTCGAAATTCAAATCAATTTTAAAAAATTGTGTGTTTTTGATGAAATTGGTTGTTAAAACTTGTTTAGAATCAACAATCAATTAATGCCCGATATAATGTACATTCTAGAACTAATCAAAACTAGTTCTAAAATTAAAAATCAATAAAATAGAGGTTTTTGAAATATTACCTTGAAAATTCGGATTGAGAGGGATGAGGAGTTGTTTTGCACAATTTAATGATATAAGCAGGTTTGAAAGTTGAAAAGCTTGAAGATTCCGACGAAAAATCATTGATTTTGAGCAAAAATGGAGATTTTTAGAGTGAGAGGGACGAATGGCTAGAGAGAATAGTTTTTAGGGTTTGAGATAAATGAGAAAAATAAGCCTTTAAAACCCCAAAACCCTACGAATGCATCGATGCATGGCTCTTGTGCATCGATGCACATTCAAGGGCGTGCATCGGTGCATCAGTTGATGTATCGATGCACATTCAAAGGGATGCATCGGTGCACTGTTAAGTGTATCGATGCATTAAGCACAAAATTGTCATAAATCCGTTTTAAACACTCAAAATGCTAAATTAATTAGCTCTAGTGGTATTGGCAACTCATATATTGAAAATTAATCATGTTCAATCAATAAAATTAATATTTAAACAATATTTGAACATAAAATTAATTTTCACCAAATAGCATAAACTCCCCCTAACTAATAGCATAGAATGCAATCAAAAATTATTATTATAAGCATTTTTCATTTATTCTTAAAAGTGATAAAATTATTTTAAACACTAAATGATGATAGGTTGGTTAAACCTAATTCTCTCCTAAGTGTCCAAAATCTTTCCTTGTCTAAAGGCTTTGTAAAAATATCCGCTAATTGGTGCAAAGTATCAACAAATTCTAGAACTACATCTTCCTTAGCGACATGGTCTCTAATGAAGTGATGTCTAATTTCAATATGTTTAGTTCTAGAGTGTTGAATGAGATTTTTAGTGAGACAAATAGCACTAGTATTGTCACACTTGATAGGAATAGTACCTACTTCAATTCCATAATCAAACAATTGTTGTTTCATCCATAAAACTTGTGCACAGCAACTACCGGCTGAAATGTATTCCGCTTTAGTGGTAGATAATGCAACACAATTTTGTTTCTTTGAAAACCATGAAATCAACATATTTCCAAGGAATTGGCAAGTACCGGAGGTGCTTTTCCTATCTAATTTGCATCCTCCATAATCTGCATCTGAGAAGGCATGCAAGCTAAAGCTAGAGTCTCTAGGATACCAAAGTCCTAAACTAGGAGTGTCCTTAAGGTATCTAAAGATTCTCTTGACAACTAGTAAATGTGATTCCTTAGGGCATGATTGAAATCTAGCATATAAGCAAACACTAAACATAATGTCCGGTCTACTTGCAGTTAGATAAAGTAAAGAACCAATCATTGACCTATATAATTTAACATCCACACATTAACCTTCTTCATCTAAGTCAAGCTTTGTTGATGAGCTCATTGGAGTGTCATAAGGTTTCCCATTTTCCAGCCCAAACTTCTTGAGCATATCTTTGACATATTTAGGTTGATTGATGAAGATGCCATCTTTTCTTTGCTTGATTTGGAGTCCCAAGAAAAATGAGAGCTCCCCCATCATGCTCATCTCGAATTCACTTTGCATTAGCTTAGAAAATTCTTGGCAAAGAACATCATTAGTATAACCAAATATTATATCGTCAACATAAATTTGAACTACTAATAAATATTTACCTTTATGCTTTAAAAACAACGTAGTGTCAACCTTTTCTTTTGAAAAACCTTTTTCAATTAAAAAATTTAACAATCTTTCATACCAAGCTCTAGGAGCTTGTTTTAAACCATAAAGCGCTTTTTTCAATTTAAGAATATGATCCGGAAATATCGAATCTTCAAAACCTGGAGGTTGTTCCACATACACTTCTTCTTTTATAAAACCATTTAAAAATGCACTTTTAACATCCATTTGATATAATTTAAATTCATGAAAACATGCAAATGATAATAGCATTTTAATTGCTTCTATCCTAGCTACGGGAGCGTATGTTTCATCATAGTCTATGCCCTCTTCTTGAGTATACCCTTGAGCAACAAGTCTAGCCTTGTTTCTCACTATATTACCACTTTCATCAAGCTTATTCCTAAATACCCATCTAGTACCTATAGTAGATTTATTACTAGGCCTTTCAACTAATGTTCATACTTTACTTCTCTCAAATTGATTTAATTCTTCTTGCATAACCATAATCCAATGTTCATCATTTAACGCTTCTTTAATATTCTTAGGCTCTATGCATGAAATAAATGCAACATAATTACAAATATTTCTAAGAAAAGATCGAGTTGTTACCCCTTTAGATGGATCACCTATAATCTCACCATCCTTGACATAATTGTACTCTCTTGGATAAGATACTTCCCTTTCTTCAATGGTTGGATTCTCGAGAGGATCATGAGTTTCCTCATCTTTCGTTTCTTCATTTGATGATGATTCTCCAACGTCATGTCTAACGTCATTTGTATTTATAATACCTACATCATCATTAACACAAGAATCCTTCCTCGGAAAGAGATTATCATCGAAAACAACATGTATATACTCTTCTACAACTAAAGTTCTTTTATTAAATACTCGATAAGCTTTAGAATTTAAGGAATAACCCAGAAAAATCCCTTAATCACTTTTAGCATCAAATTTGCCAAGGTTTTCTTTACCGTTGTTTAAAACAAAACATTTACATCCAAAAGGATGAAAATAGCTAATGTTAGGCTTTTTATTTTTGAAAATTTCATATGGAGTTTTCTTTAAAATTGGCCTAATCATTACTCGATTTACAACATAACAAGCGGTGTTTGTGGCTTCCGCCCAAAAATATTTTGGCAAATTATTTTCACAAAGCATGGTTCTAGCCATTTCTTCTAAAGTTCGATTTTTCCTCTTAACAACTCCATTTTGTTGAGGGGTTCTAGGTGCTGAAAATTTATGGCTAATACCATTAGAATTACAGAACTCATTAAATCCAAGATTTTCAAATTCAGTGCCATGATCACTTCTAACACTAGTGATAGAGTAATCTTTTTCATTTTGGATCACTTTTGAAAATTTGATGAAATTTTCTAATGCTTCATCTTTAGTACTTAAGAATAGAACCCAAGTATATCTAGAATAATCATCTACCAAGACAAATACATATTGTTTTCCACCCAAGCTAGTAGTCCTAGTTGGCCCAAAAAGATCTATATGGATCAATTGTAATATTCTACTAGTTGACACATCATTAATGGATTTAAAAGAAATTCGTTTTTATTTTCCTTTAGCACAAGCATCACAGATTTTATCATTATCAAATTTAAGCTTAGGCAACCCTCTTACAACCAACTATCATGTTCATCCTTAGCAACTAGGGACAAATTAGTCATATCAATAGAGTCTAAATGCACCATGTATATGTTTCCTATTCTATGACCAACAAGCATAACCCGATTAGATGCAATGTCAATGACTTTACAACCATTTATTTCAAATATGACATTGAATCCCTTATCGCATAATTGACTAATACTTAATAGATTATGCTTTAATCCATTCACATATAACACATTTTTAATTTGTATGGAAGAGGTATTACCTATAGTACCAATACCTTCAATGTGACCTTTTGAATTATCACCAAAAGTCAATTCTCCTCCATTTTTGACGTTAAGCTCTATGAACCAGGTTTTGTCTCCGGTCATGTGTCTCGAGCATCCACTATCAAGGTACCATGAATTTGGATTTGTTTCCCATGCCTTGTAGCAATGCTCCTTTTCCTACAAACATAGATTAATTTCTAATTTTTGGTACCCAAATTCTTTTGGGTCCATATTCATTAGTTTCTAAAATCCTTGTCCCCTTAGGTATCCATTTATGAAGGACATTTTTATCTTTAGTAGTAATGAGTTCTTTAGGAACCCATATACTTCTACGGATTTTACCATTTGAAGTTCTTTGAGGACTTCTATGATTGTAGTTTCTAAAACTTTTCTTAACAAAGTTGGATTTTGAATTCTCACCTTTTTCAAAACAATTTGTACCAACCTTATTAAAAGAAGTTTTAAGATCATCAATCTTCTTTTGATGATCATCATGAACTTTTGAAAGTAAATTTTGCAAATCAGTATTTTTCTTTTCAAAATCAATAATTTTGATTTGCAATTCTTTTATCTTACTTTCCAGCTCATTGTTGGTCTTGGATAAAAGACTATTTTCGTTTTTCAATTTTGAAATATCATTTTTGTATTTTGAAAATAGAGTCTTATAATCCGAAGCCAAATCATTATAATCCTCTAATAACTCATCATAAGATAATTCATCTGAATCAAATTAGTTAGAGGTTACCTTAGAATCTTCCCCGATAGCCATTAAGCACAAGTTTGCAACTTCTTGTTCCTCTTCATCGGAACCTTCTTCATCGCTCCATGTAGCTACATGAGCCTTGTGCTTCTTTTTGGATTGACCCTTTTTCTTCAATTGTGGGCAATCATATTTGACATACCCCGGCTTTTTGCATTCATAGCAAATGATCGGGTCTTTCTCCTTCGATTCAGTTTTGAAGCCTTCATTGCGTTTGAATTTTCTACCTCGGTTGGGCATCATCAACTTTCTGAATCGTTTGGCAAATAATGCCATTTCCTCGTCATCATCATCGTCATTCGAATCACTCTCATCTTTTGTGGATTTGAGAGAAACTCCAATGTTTTTCTTCTTCTCCTTCTCCTTTGGTGTCTCGTCAATTTTATCGAGGTCCACTTCATCTTCAAGCATCATTTCGTGAGTGAGAAGGGAACCGATTAGATCTTCAAGAGTTAAGGACGTTAGGTCCTTAGACTCGATGATTGTCGTTTTCTTTGATTGCCACGATTTTGGAAGAGAGTAGACTAACTTCCTTACAAGCGTTTCATTTGAAATGATCTCTCCATATGATTTGAGACCATTGACAATCGTTGAAAATCTATCCGTTATAGCTTTGATATCTTTATTTGGTTTCATCCTGAAATTTTCATAGCTATGCGTTAGAATACTAATTTTGGATTTCTTTACCTCATCGGTACCTTCATGAGTGACTTGAAGTTTGTCCCATATTTCTTTGGCGGTTGTACAATATGAAACTCTTCCGTATTCATCTGGTCTAAGAGCACAAAATATGATATGGATGGCTTTGGAGTTTAGCTGGAACATTCTTGTCTCTCCTTCACTCTACAATCTCGGATGAGTGAGAGGCTTGATGTATCCTTCTTCTACGGCATTCCATGCTCCCATGTCACTTTCTTGAATGAAGTACATCATCCTATTTTTCCAATAGGCATAGTTTGCTCCATTGAAGAAAGGAGGCTTGTTAACAGGCATCGAATCGAGACTGGAGTCGAAATTTGAAGCGGAGGCCATTGATGACTTGATAATTGATGTAACTCTTCCCGAATAGACTCAAGAGGCAATTAAACCTTCAAATGAGTGTAGCTATGATACTAATTGTTGAGTTAATCGATCGATGGAATCGACCAAGAGCGGGTGAATTGGCAATAAAAAATTTTGGTGGAAGTTTTTGCAGAAAATTGAAAGTAATTGCACAACAATTTACAGTGGTTTGACTTTATCAACCAAAGTCTACGTCCACTACCTTAGCTATCCACACTACGGATTTTCCAACAAATTCACTAATTTGTTCTTTCTTTTGAGGCCAAAGAGATAACCTTACAATTCCCTCGAGAATATACCCCAATTCTTGGGAACACTCTTTTCTCAAAGAGAAGATTATAAATTTGCAAACTTACAAGAAAAACCTCACAAGGAAAATATGTTTGCACAATTCTAGAATAAAGAAGGAACACTCAAGTATAAATACAATTGAGCACAATAAGTGTTCTTGAAAGAAAAATGAATATTGAATAAAAAAATAGGCTTGAAATGCTCAAACTTGAGGTTTGATGCTTTCTCTTTGATTCTCTCTTGATTCTAGTTGCTTGATGTTTCTTGTTTTTGATCAAAGGCTTTTAAGCTTGTTTAAATACACCTTCAAATGATTCTGAACGTTGGGGATGCTTAGTGGAGTCAATATAGCCGTTTAAGTGTGAAAACAATTAATAAAATCAGTTGGGAGCGTCAGTGCATTGATGCATACCCATGGTGCATCAGTGTAAAATTTAAATATTTTGACCGTTGGATCCTTAGTGCATCGGTGCACTAAGAGTGCATCGATGCATCAAGTGCATTCGATGTTTCAAAATAGCCAGAGTGCATCGATGCATGGTTGGTGCATCGATGCATCAAATGCATTCGATGTTTTCATAAAATCCTCAGTGCATCGGTGCATGGTATGTGCATCGATGTATGAAATGCATTCGATGTTCAATTTAATTCATGGTGCATCGATTCATGGATTGGTGCATCGGTGCATCACTCTGAAAAATTGATTTTAGGCTTGATTTTGGTTCAAAATACTGTGAAAATTGTTTCAAAAATATATTAAGTATAAAACACAATTTTACACATTTAGTAAGGTTTGAAATTGATCTTAAAAGACTTGGAGTAATAGCTTGATATTCGATTAATTGAATCGAATATACTTAGAAAATCATTTGTAAAATCTTAAAATTCATTTAACTTAATTTGTTATATCGAAACATCAAAATGTTTTCAACAGGTACCCTTGGTATCGATATTGTTCTTCAGGTATCGATACCCCTTGAATTCCTTCTTAAATTTTATTCTTAAAGTATCGGTACCTGTTGAATAGGTATCGATACCCATAGCCCAAAAATCACTTTTTAAGTCCGAAAATTACTTCATTTCAACTCAAACACTTTATAACTTAGCTCCTTTAATACCCTTAACTCAAAGGTACATACTCAAACACATTTCTAAACCTTTAACATATCTTTATCCTCAAACTCTCATCCTCCATATGAAATTCAAGAATCATGTCAAATTTTCTACTTGTTCTAAATTCAATTCTAACACTTCATACTTCTTAATTAGGTTGATGACAAGTCAAATTTAACTTCCAATTCTACTTATTAACTCTATTCGAAGTTTTCATTCAAGAACTCCTAATCTTTAATCTCTCCTAACTCCTTCCTCCTTTGATTGAAAGATAACTTAAGCTTTCTTTAAGCTTAATTATCATCTAATGATCATAAACCAACATTGAATTCAACAAGAAATTAACTAACAAGAAAACTCACATTTGCTTTGGCTCTCACGTATGAAGGGAAAAAAAAAAAAGAACTCTGGAAACTTTTTTTGCTTTCCTTAACTTTCACATGGGTTAATATAATACTATAACCAAATTTAATTATTTTCCTTTACTAAATGACCATTTTGTTCTTCTATTCCTTCTTCTTTATAATTTCATCCTACACAACGTTTCCCATATAAGTCGTTGAACTATTCAATTATTCTACTTTAATTACTAAATTCTAAAGTTTTACAATTTAATCACTAACACGGTATTGAGGATGTTACATATATATTTACCTATACACAGGGGCGGATGTACATGACTCCCTAGGGGAGACATTGCACACCCATTATTTTGAGAAAGTTTTAAATTTAGTTTAATTTGTTAATAGGAATAGAAAAAAAAAAGAAAAATTGCAAACCCGATTTTTTTTAGAATAGGGTATTAAAATTTTGGACTCCTATTTTTTAATTTCTAGATCCGCCACTGCCTAAACACATCGTTTAATATTATATTTTAAATTTTCTTCATGTAAATATATATAATGATAATTCTTTAATATCATATTATGTATATTTTTATTATTCGCGAATAATTATAAATGATAGTATATATTCTAAAGATAACAATCATCCCTTTTAACCAATGATATAATATAATTCGTGCATATTATCATATTTAAGTTCCCTTAATGTAAATACATATCATACTTGCTTGATATGCTATGACGATTTTTCCCCTATAAATGATTTTAATGTCATAAATCTTTAATTGTTTATTTAGATAACAATCAAAACTAACTGTGAGAGAAATCACCATCGTAATATCAAATAAATAAAAAGGAATTACCGACTAGAAGCCCTTAAATTGAATGGGTCACATTTCACAAATTATCATTAAAAAAATGTTCCCCTTTTTGCATTTCCTGACAAATTAAAAAGAAAATGAGTTTTTAGTAATATACCCTCCTAAACAATTGCGAATTTAGCTTACCTACTTGTCGGAACAGACCATCCCCCCTTTCCGAAATTAAGTGGGGGGCATCAAGAAAACACCATGTTAGAGGAGAATTTCAGTCATTTTAGAGGGGCCTTATCGGAAGAACAATAGGGTTTTATACCAACCCGTCTCACTCTGATTTAGGCTTTAAAGGTCTTTGACTGGACCATCTCGTCCGACTTGTAAACCTACCCATGAACTTCAAGACCTCGTCGATCAAAATCACAGGGAATGCAACAGCCAGAACCAGCAGCCATTCATTAAAGCTTAATGGCACAATACTGAATACCTTAGCAAGGAGTGGCACATAGAGGATCAGGAAGTGCAGGCCAAATGACACGGACATGGCGAGAAGGAGCCAAGGGTTGACCCATGGAGGCATCGTCAAGAGGCTTCCATCCTCCGAGAGGGCATTAAGGGAGTTGAACATTTCAATGGCAACCAAAACAGAAAGGGAAAGGGTCATGGCTTTTACTTTGCCACCTTGGAAGTAATCGCAGGGATTACTTCCAAAGGCGAAGACTTGATTCCCGGCTGTGAATGGTGAAACGGTAAAATTATTCCACGATGAGCACTGGCCCCAGCTGGCGAGCTGGGAGTATGTGACAAGGGTGTGGCCATCGCCGCTAAGATCTATGCCCAAGAAGGAACCATGTGTGTACCAGATGATGAAGATACCAACGGTTGCTATTCCAACGTATAGTCCAATGACCTGTGATAAGCAATGATGTAAAAGAACAAGAACTAAATCCCACTAAACCAACAAGAAAAACATACTTAGTAAAGTCGAGCAAGACTAAAACAAGTTACCAGATAGCGGAATAAAATCCAAGTAGTGATGAGTGAATCATCACTTCTCCGAGGAGGTTTCTTCATGATGTCCTTGTCCGGAGGATTGAATCCCAAAGCTGTTGCGGGTGGTCCATCCGTAACAAGATTAACCCAGAGAAGCTGGACCGGAATCAAACCCTCAGGTATACCTAATGCAGCTGTTAGGAATATGGAGGCAACCTCACCAATATTTGATGAGATCATGTACCTGAAATAATGAGTCTTGGAATCAAAGAAATCCAGAAACTAAAATGATTGTAAGCAACAATCAATATTCAAGCAAAGTCGAGAGGGATGCATTTCCAGCCATTGTAGTTCTATCACCTATGAATGAATGACCTTCAAAGTCTAAAGGCATGACAAAAATTCACAACCAACCTGATAAACGCTTTCATGTTGTTATAAATGGATCTGCCTTCACCAACAGCAGCAACAATTGTACTAAAATTGTCATCTGCCAACACCATGTCAGAAGCTTCCTTCGCAACCTGGCAGTTGGAAAGAATTTTAATGGATTGAGGAAAAAAAAAGAATATGAGATGGTGAAAAGAAAAGAAGAAGCAAGAACTTGAACAGAACACCATGAATAATATCAAACCATGGTCCTCTCCAACTAATTGGATGAAAAAACCATAGTCTCTGATGTACTTTGAAGCCTTGATATGGAGGTGCATTTTGAAAAAGAAAATCGGGCAACAAATTTAGAATAAGATGAAAAAATACCTCTGTTCCAGCAATCCCCATGGCAATCCCAATATCAGCCAGTTTCAAAGCAGGCGCATCATTTACTCCATCACCAGTCATAGCAACCACCTCTCCATCTTCCTTTAGCAATCTCACTATCTCCTGCTTGTGTCTTGGTTCAGCTCTGGAAAATAGAATGCCACCACTTTGTCTCAGATGAGCTTTCTTATCCAACAGCTCCATAAACTCCTTCCCCGTTAAACTTTTTGAACTGATGCCTTCCTTGGGCCCAAAAACACCTATTTCATGGCATATAGCTTCTGCTGTATGTTTGTTATCTCCAGTTATAACCATAACACGAATGCCAGCCGCTTTGCAGTCCTCAATTGCCCGATGGACCTCTTGACGTGGAGGGTCCTAAAACATTTAATGGCACCGCCTAGCAGGATTACTCCACCAGAAAAACATATAATTAAAAGAACTGTAAGCAAAGACAGTGATTAGAAAATTTGCAACTCACCCTCAGTCCAACCAAGCCAACAAAAGTGAGATTGCTCTCAATTGATGAATAGTTGGAAGGGTCAAGTAATAGGTTATGTGCTGGATGATCATCACTGCCGTCATAGGTTTCAAACTCAGGGAGCTCATCTTTGTAAGCAAAACCCAAGCAGCGCAATGCACCACTTGACATATCTTGAAGAGCATTGGAAACAAGGATCTTTGATTTTTGATCAAGTGGTACAACAGAACCATCAAGCAACTGCATCTTTGAGCTTCTCTCAAGTAAGTTTTCCACAGCTCCCTGCCAAAGTCCGAAATTCAAGTTAAAGAAGCATAGTGTGAAAGAGAAACAAACATGGAAGTTAAAGTTATGATATATGTATGAAAAATTAATATAAACCAAGCTGATGTTAAAGAGCAGAAATAAGTACCATACATCATTCAAAACCCTATCATGCCCATCATTTTTTAATTAAAAGAGCAAAACATTTAAATCTAAACAGAGGAAAGAAGAAAATGATCAGAAGCGCTATCTGCAAGTGAAACAAGCATTTGATGGTTGTTCACATGATAATCAAATGCCCGGAAAAAAACAACTATGGCTTTTATGTACGAAAATCACGAGTAAGATAGCAATAGTACCTTCACTAACAATGACCTTATTCCTGATTTGGACTTGACAATAACACCCATGGACTTCCTATTGCGATCGAACTCAAGGGTTGCAATTCGATGCTCATGCCCATTCCACCACTGGCAACAACCTTAAGATCATATTAAGTAACATACCTAAGATACAAGTCTTAATGCTAGAAAGGAACTAATAAAAAAACAACAAAGCATTTGAAAATCCAACATACGTAGAACATCACCGGTAGCTGCTCCACCACTATATGATCCCTTTGGAGGGCCCATTTTCTCTACAAGAACCTGCACAGGGATAAACCAGATATAAAGTTACTAGAAGCCTGCTACAGAGAAGAAATAGATCAACAAATATATAACAGCAACTCCACTGATGAAAGCCAAGCCAAACATTGACATTATGCTCTAAACGAAATCATCACAATTTATTACCGCATTAGGAATTAAAATAAGAGAAAGTGCTAACTAACCATTATCGCTGCCTCAGTAGGCATTCCATGAGATAAAAACTTATGGTCAGAATGTGTAACATCAGCATCATTACATATAGCACAAATCTTGGCAATTGTTTCAAGATTAGCATCCATTCCACTACTTGGCCAATCATGTATTTTCCCATCAGAAGGATTATATGTTGTGCCGTCAACTCTAAAACTTCGTAAACTACTCGCATCATCCCCCATAGCCACAAGCTTAGCTATGGCCATCTGATTGGTCGTCAAGGTCCCTGTTTTATCAGAGCAAATAACAGTAGTACACCCTAATGTCTCGACGCTAGGCAACTTCCTCACCAGTGCGTTCTTTTGAGCCATTTTTCGAGTCCCAAGTGCTAAACAAGTCGTAATAACTGCCGGTAACCCTTCAGGAATGGCCGCAACAGCCAATGCTACGGCGATTTTAAAATAATATGTACATTTCTCAAAAGAAAACTTGAAATTCCTAGGCCAACCATCAATATACTCCCAACTGAGAAAATATTTAACATTGATTAACCAAACGAAAACACAAATTACCCCAATTATCATAGTTAGAACCTCTCCGAACTCATTCAGTTTCTTCTTTAATGGCGTGTCTTCTTCGCTCTGTGCCGCAACATGGATCTGAGTATGAACTTTACCAATCTCCGTTTCCATCCCAATCTGCGTAACCAAACAGAAACAATTTCCGTTAACCACCGTAGTCCCCGCGAAGACCATGCTTCTTTTGCCTTGAATATCAGCATCTTCACTAACTAACTTGTTCGTTTTATTAACCGCCTCGCTCTCACCCGTTAAGGAACCTTGCTCGACTCTCAACGTTGAACTAACTAACCCCAACACCCTCATGTCAGCAGGGACTTTATCCCCTACTTTGAGTTCCACGATATCACCGGGAACAAGCTCTTTGGCCGGCAAATTGGGGATTTTGATTCCATCACGAATCACCGCGGATTGCTCCGATTGGATCTCTTTCAAAGCTTCCAATGCTTTCTCGGCGTTATTTTCTTGCCAAACACCGACGGTCGCGTTCAGAATCAAGATCAAAAAAATCACCAACGGCTCAACGAAGGCAGTAATTCCCATTTCGCCGCCTTCATCGCCGTCATACCAAGCGAGTACGAAAGAAATTACCGCCGCCAGCAATAGGATCCGAACTAAAGTATCGTTGAACTGTTCAATGATTAAACTCCACATTGACTGCCCCTCGTGCTTTTCCAGCTCGTTATAACCGTAGATCTTGCGCCGATTTTCGACTTCTGCGGATGATAATCCCAATTTTCGACTAACTCCATAATGCTTCTCGCACTCTTGGATACCTTTGGCCCAAACGGGGAACACATCTAGATCCGTTTGTTTAGATGCCACAAATTCTCGTTTCCCATAATCCTCTCCTCCTTTTCCCATGTTTCGGATTTGATACAATACTGAGGATCGAAGTTGAGAAAATCTAGGGTAAGGGGGAGAAGATCAAAGTTTGTTTGGTTATCAAGAAAGTGGAAGCTTTGTTTTCCCAACGGAATCTAGGCTTTGTGCTATTGTTGTTTCCCACTTTTCTTCTGTCCTTGTTGCTTCTTCACTGCTTTATTTATTCTTGTTGGGTCTCATTTTCTTTAATCATTCTTTTTAAATATTTTTTTATTTTGGAAATAACGAAACTTCCCGGTACCATAGTATAGGTCTAATTTTAGTTTTTAGTCCTTTTACTATGTTACAGTTTAAAATTTAGTATTTATATTTTAATTTAACATAGTTTATTTTATTTTATTTTATTTTATAATATAATAAATATATCCAAATTTATAATAATATTAGTTGCTTTCATTGCAATGCATCATCTCTTTTAATATTATTTGAATACACAATGAAATTCATGTAAAAGTGTAATTAATCATATTCAAGTAATAATAAATTTATAAATTAATTGAATGTTTAATTTTTTTTACAAAAAGATTATAATAGCTCAACTAAGGGTGTTATTGGATTATTAAAGTATAGGATTGAGTTAAGTTAAATTAAAGTATGAAGGCTATTTCCTAAATGTTCAAACAAAATAAGTACTATTACTATAATTAGACCCACAGCGGCGATATGATGTAAAATACGTTACATGACGGAAGATTTGACATCTGGCAGATTTGAAAACCTTGTTCCTTATTTGGCAGTTTTCCATTGTAAAGGTCTTAAACTATGACATGTAATTAGGGAAATTAGTTAATCCATATTACCAAATCCTGTTGGAAGGCCGGTTTATGTATGCCGTGCGTCCTCTTTAATTACTCTTATTATATACAAAAAACATTAGAATATGTAAAAAGAAATCATTAAGATAGTATTTTATTAATATATTAAGTGAATTTAAATAAAAAATTAATTAAATTCATAGATGAAATGGGTGTTCAGATACCATTATAATAACCCAACAGTAAAAGGGAAGATTCAATAGAATTTTTGAAGTGATGGTCAAAAATCAACAAACCCTCACCACAGATAATGCTCATACTATTTGTTTTCTTTCTTCTTTTTTGACTTTCTAAATATTTTCAACATAATGACTTCTCCTTTGGAATTATATGGACGGCCGTCCTTCGTTTTCACCCTTTTTGGATTTTGTATTCTACATTGTATTTCTTTAATGTATATAAAGAAAATTAGGCCTAACGTAAAGCACCTCATATTAGGGAGTGTAAATCGGATATCGGAACTGTTTCGATCCAAAAATTTAGATATTTAAAAATATAAATACTTAAATTAGTTATTCATATTCGATCTGAAAAAATCAGATATCCAAATTTTTGAATCGAATATCCGAATCGGAATATAGAATTTAATTTAACATAAATAATTTTATATTTTATATTTTGTGATTTAATGTAACTTATTTGTATCTCTATTATATTATATATAACATTAGAGCTTAATGATTTAGTGGGTTGCTCATTTATTGGGCTAATGAGTATCTAAAATCTAAAAACCTAATTTTTTATTGGATTTTCGGATAATTCAAAATTGAAATTTATCTAATCCGTATCTAATTCGATTATCCGAATATTTTTGAATATCCGATCCGATTATCCGAAAATAAAAAAATATATCGAATATATGAATTTTTGGATCAAATCACCGAATCAACGGACCAGATCGATCGAATCTTTTTGCACAATTCTACCTTAAACATTACCAAAATAGGGCATTTTCATTTTGCACATGAATTCCCAAATTCTAAAACAAATTTGTTGGTAGAAAGGTGGTGGCCTTAGGTGTTTTTTTTTTTTTTGAATTGGAAAGAGAGCAGTTGTCAACGGATGGTGGTATGAAGAATTAAGAAATTAAAGAAAACTATGGGAGAAGACGATAAATAGTGGGTGGGGTTGAACATTTTCTCATTCAATCTTTATTTGTTCGGATATGTCGAGAGCCGATTACAAGGGGGAGCAACTGAGCGAATTAAGAGTTTTTTAATTTTTTCAAATTTATAAAATAGTCCCTTTTTATTTTTGTAGCCGAAAGCATATACTTTAATATTTTTATATGATTTATTAATATAATGTTAAATTAATTGTTTAAAATAATAGAATCTATTTTTATTTTATAGGGCTTACTTTTAAATTTTTGCTCAGAGTTTATAACTAATGACCCCTATTTTTTTTCAATTTTATAAAAGAGTCCGTACTTTTTATCTTTATAACTAATGGTCCATAGTTTAGTCATTTCTATAGTCTATTAATGTAATGTTAAATTAATTTTCAAAAATAATAAAATGCATTTTCGTTCCATAGGTTTATTTTCGAGTTTTGGCTCAAAATTTATAAATAAAGGCCACTAGTTTTTTATAATTTTATAAAATAATCCTTACTTTCTACATTTATAACTAAGGTTCCATAATCTAATCATTTCTATATGATTTATTAATGTAATATTAAATTAATTATTTAAAATAATACTCCCTTCATCCCATTAAAATTGTCTTATTAACTTTTCAAAAGTCAAATTTTTTAAGCTTTGACCACAATTATTTTAAACATTTTAACAAAGTTTTTAAAATATATTTTTTATATTTTTTATTAATAATAAATTTTAAATAAGAAAGAGTGAGTTTAAAAAATCAACTAAAACAATCAAAAATGGACATTTTAAATGGGACGGAAGTGGTATAATATATTTTCTTTCTATAGAACTTAACTATTATTTTTAAATTTCCGCTTAGGACCTCGAAAATGTTTGACACCACTCTCTCTCTATATATGTCCCTAACACTAAGAAATAGTAATAGAAAACATAATATTCTACAAGAGAACTGTTTTTTTAATAGAATTATATAGAAATAGTAAGTAAACATGTCCCTCTACTGTAATAAGAAAAAAACAAATGTTTAATTTTGGGTTGTGTTGAAGTCTGAGGTTTCCTAGAATGTTCATTGAGTTAATAAAAAGGGTAAACTATAAATTGGTAATTGAACTTTACTCTTTCTCCTAATCCATTCACTTTACTTTAAAACATTTTAATTTTCTAATTGGACATAATACATTGAGTTTTTTTAGTCATTCGACCGTTAAATAGTTAACAGTGTTAAAATTGATAATTATATAGATGTAAAACGACGTTGTTTTGATAAAAATATTTTTAAACAACATTGTTTTTAACGTTATTAACTATTTAACGACAGAGTGATTTAAATAGAAGAGAGAATAAAGTTTAGTAACAAAAAAATTAATGTATTAAATTTAGGGAGAAAATTAAAAATTTTAAAATTTAGTGAAAAATAGAAAAGAGTGTAAAATTTATTGATAAAAGTTAGTAATTTACCAGAATTAAAAAAAAATCAAAGAGGTGAAATCTTCCTTTCAAATTCAAGTGCATTTGCCGTAAAGGACTTGTAATCTGTCATGGTCAATGCGCGCTCCTGCCAATTTCCGTATGCGTCATTCTTTCTCTTTTCTTCCTATCTAACAGACAAACAGAAACGTTGTTTTATTAGGAATATAATTAGGGATGAGTTGAGTTTGGTTGGATTTTTAATTGATTTGATTTGATTTGAGAACAATGATTTCTTCATCTAAAATATGATCTGATCTACATAATATATATCTTTAATTGAATATATAATATAAAAATAGTGATTTAATTGAAAAAAATAATATATAGAGAGTATTATTGTAATTATTCTTAAATATATAAGGTAAAATTATATTTTTTCCGGGTCGGTTATTTTTCACCATAAACTCGAATCTGATCCGACCCGAACATCACCTTTAAAAAAACCCGATCCGAACCCAAAATTAAAAAAAAAAACTCGATTGGGTCGGGTCGAAACCCATCGGGTTCGGGTCCCATGCCCATCCCTAAATATAATCCTATATAAAATATATAGACTCTGAATTATTTAAATTTGATTCGATCAAAACTTAATTAATATTTAAATTGAATGAATTTGATTTAATTTTAAATTTAATTCAAATTCTTAACGAGTTAAAATAAGTTATTTGATAATTAACTTGAAAGTTTGAAAAAAAACCTTGAAAAATTAATATATTAATCTTTTTTAAATTAAATCATTATAATATTAATATTTATGTGTTGTAATTTTGAAAAAATAATGTAATGTTTTTATGTACTTAATATTTAAATTCGAGTTCGAATTTCAATCAAGCTAACTGAGAATGTTTCAAATTTAAGTTTCTTCAAACTCGAGTTGAACTTCAATTTTCAATTTCGAGTTGAATTAAACTTGATAATTTTAAACTTATAATTTTCAAATCAAATTGAACTCAATTTTAAACTTTTCAAATTAATCAAATTTTATAATAATCAATTTCGACTATACTCGTTTTACCATCCTACTTAAGAACACAGTAACAATACAAAATTGAAAATAAATTAGGGATGGTACAAGAACTAATTGAATTCAATGTTTGTACCGAATAAAATGTCATCAACATACATACTTATAATGACATAATCAAACCTGAATATTTTCGAATGCACGCATGCATCCGCTTCGTTAACAATAAAACCAAAGCTCAAAATGGTTTTGTGAAATTTCTCATACCACTGCTTTTGGAGCTTTGCTTAAAGTCATAAAGTAATTTTTTTAAGTCTACACATCTCATATTCCGAGCCAGGTACTTCAAAACTTGGTGGTTGCTCTATATATATATCCTTATCTAGATATCTATTAAAAAAATACAATCTTTACATCCATATGATGTACGTACGACTTATGAATAGACGTTATTGCAAACAAATCACGGATCGTTGAGATTTTTGTGACATGAGAGTACGCATTGAAGAAGTCTATACCAATTTTATGAGTAAATCCTTTGACTATTAGTCTTGCCTTATATCTCTGGATTAACCTATCTAGCCTAAGTTTCTTTTTGAAAACCCATTTAAAGTTGATTAGTCTAAACCCTATAAGCAAATCTACCAACTCCCGCGTGTGATTAGACATTATTGATTCTAGTTATTCATTTATTGTGATTCTCCAAAAACTAGCATCAATCAAACTTATAGCTTTATCATACGACTTTGGATCCTCGTCTAAAAGGAAAGTCTGAGTTATAGGAACATAAATAGTGTCTACATCACTTAATTCAGAAATAAAGTAAGTTAGGAAATTTGGACTAAAGATAGTGACTACTCTTTGTCTTTTACTTCTTCTAGGCTCTAATTTCATCTCTAGAGTATCATCGGCATGAATAGAAGAAGTTGAGGCACGATTTCTATTCAAGTTTCAAAACCTAATTTAGGTTTTTTTAAAGGAAAATTATCTTTAAAGAACACAACATCCCTAGATCCACAAATAGAGAAATTATACAGATACATGAATCTATATGTGACACTATTTAAAGCATACCTGATAAGTATTGTATCAACAGTTTGGGGGGCAATGGTGGATTTCTTTAAGTCATGCAAACCTACTTTTTCCAAACACCTCCCACATTTTCAGGTATCGCAAAAATGGATGCATAACCTTTCCACAATTCGTATGGGGTACAATCTAATTTCTTATGAGGTATTCGGTTTAAAATATGATTTACTGACATAATGGCTTCCCCCATATATTATCAAATAACCCAGAACTTAAGAGTAGAGAGTTCATCATCTTTTAAAGTTCTATTTTTCCTCTCTGTTATCTCATTATGTTCAGGAAAGTAGAGGGCAGAGGTTTCATGAATAGTGTTATTCTTTTCACACACCTTTTTAAGAAAGTTAGATTTGTATTGACCACCTCTATCAGACTTAAGCCGATTTATTCTCCTATCAAGCTGATTTTAAACTTCTACCTTATAAATAAGAAAGAAGTTCTCAGCTTCATCTTTTTTGTGTGTGTGAAAGATATGATTTTATTGAAATAATCATACACGATGATCATATCCCGAGCCTCATTAAAAACCTCCCTAAACCTATATGGAGGAAAAGAGTACCCAAAATAAGATTACAAGAACACTAATTAAGTGTTATAAAGTCCTCAGACAAAAACCGTTGGATCCATAAAAGAGGATCATCATAAAGACCAATCTTTGTAGCATATAAAGTTACATTCTTTGTCAAAGCATCCGCTACCTTATTCTCCTCCCGCTGTATATGTCGGATTTGAATTTCCCACTTTCATTCTGAAGCTCAATCAAGTGTCATTTAAGGAAGTGCCTCCCATAGAGATCGTTTTGCATGGTCCGAATTGCCTCCATACTATCTGATTCAAGAATCACCCTTCGAAAACCTTTATCCCAAGCCAACTGTAGACCCACGAAAGCACCCCACAACTCAGCATCCAAGCTCGAACAAATACCAATAAATTTATTAAAACCAAAGGTTATGCAGAAGTGTTTACCTCCCTTACTTTAAAGTCTACTAGATTAATGTGAATAAGTTCTAATAGTTCAATCTTTCTACTAGAAACAATTTTGAAAGAAGGTCTACCATGCTTGGCTTCTACACAAATTTCATATTTGTTAAAACTATTCTTTTCTAGATTAGGAAGTATATTCATTTTAATGAGTTTCTTAAGAGAATGAATGTTCATGTGTCAATCTAGCATGTCACATGTCAAGGGTCTCAGCAATATAAACAAAAGTGGTGGCTTTATTACTTTTATTAAATTGAGTTTCGATTATAAATAAACCTCCGTTCAAATAACATTTCCCTACTTAATCATCATTCGAGGAAAGTATGAGTTTATCTGATTTGAAAAATAGTGTGGCGTTTGTTTTTGCAGAGTTAAAATGTCTGCAGTCTGCGGACCACATCTGCAGGCATCTACAGCAAAAGAGGTGGACCAAAAGTCTGCAGTCTGCAAGAAGAAGACTGTTTGTTTTTTAACATCTGCAGACTGCTAAAATAAACTGAAATATAATTAAACTGATATTTTAAACTTAAAAGAGTTTTGCAATACTTAGATTTAAATAATTTTAGTTTTACAATACTGAAATTTAAATAATTCATACAACTACAATAATAATTTTTTAGAAAAACAAACACCACCTTATTAATTCTATTATAAGTCTCACATAATCACATGTATTATTAGTTTTATAAGTTTTATAGAATAAAATTTATAAATGATTATTAAATTATATGATTTTTTTAAATATGCAATTATGTAATACTTTTAATTTTTTTAAATATATATTCATAATTTATTTTTTATAATTATATGATATTTTTGGAAAATATTTTTTAATTTATCAAATTATTTTATGATTATTTTTTATTTAATTGTGATTATATTTTAAAATTTTAAAAACATAATTTATAATTTTTTATATTTTAAAATCTTAATTATCAAATAATGAAATCATTTTTTATTAAGCAATGTGGTCTAAATACTTACATTTTGTATAAAAAGTTTAAATATAATTTAAAAATAACAAATCCAAAAAAATATTATATTTAAACTTAAATCAAAATAATTAAAATAAATATAAAATTTTAATTATATATAAAATAATTTATATGATATAAAATTAAATATCTATAATATAATATTAAAAAATTAATATTTAATTTATTTAAAAAATTAATATTAAAATTAATATCTATAATATAATATTAAAAAATTAATATTTAATTTATTTAAAAATTAATATTAATATTAAAATTAAAATCAAATATAATATAATATAAAATTAAATATAAAACCTCTTTGAAGAGGTTAGAAGACATCTGCAGACATAAGACCACGTCTGCGCCACGCATACCACGCGTAGACGTTAGAATAACTTCTGTCTTTAAAAAAACAAACGATCTGAGAAACTCAATGTCTGCGCGTGGTCTGCGCGATACAGACATAAGAACTTTACAAATCTTACATAGTAAAAATAAACACTACCCAAGTAAACATGTCCCTATACTATAATAAGAAAACAAATGTTTAATTTTGGGTTGTGTTGAAGTCTGTGAGTGGAGGTTTCCTAGAATGATCATTGAGTGAATAAAAAGTATAAATTATAAATTTGGTAATTGAACTTTATTCTTTCCTATATTTTACTCACTATACTTTAAATTCTTTTAATTTCTTCACTAAACTTAATATATTTGTTTTTTTATCATTTGATCGTTAAATAGTTAACAGCCTAAGGAACGACCTAGGATGAGTAAAGTTCAATGGTCGCTTTACATCTATATAATTGTTCATTATAGAAAACCTAATGTATTAAGTTCAATAAGAATTAAAAATTTTAAAATTTAATGAGAATAATAAGAGAGATAATAAAATTAGATGATGAAATTTGTAGTTTACTCGAATAAAAAAAAGCAAATCAAAGAGCTGAAGTCTTCCTTCCAAATTCAATTGCCTTTGCCGTAAAGGAATTGTATTCTGTCATGGTCAGTGCTCTTCTTCTGCCAATTTCCCTATCGTTGTGTTTTTTTCTTTTCTTCTATCTAACAAACAAACAGAAACATTAATTTATTAGTAATATAACCCTAAATGAAATACATAGAATGTGAGCTATTTAAATTTGAATCGATCAAAACTTAATTAATATTTAAATTGAATGAATTTGATTCAAATTTAAATTTGATTCGAATTTGAATTTGATTCAAATTTTTAATGAGTTGAAATAAGTTATTTGATGATTAACTTAAAAAGCTTTAGAAAAATTCAAAAAAATTAACATATTAAATTTTCTATTTTTTAAATTAAATTATTCATAATATTAACATTTATATGTTGTATTTTTGAAAAAATATAATGTAAGGTTTTCACGTACTTAAGATTTAAATATGAGTTCGAGCTTCAATCAAATTAAATCAGAGAATGATTCGAATTCAAGTTTCTTTAAACTCGAGTCGATCTTCAATTTTTAATTACGAGTTGAATTAAACTTGATAATTTTAAACTCATAAATTTTCAAATCAAATTGAATTCAATTTTAAACTTTTCAAATTGAATCAAATTCAATAATAATCGAATTCGACTAGACGCGTTTACCATCCTAATTAAGAACACACTAACAATACAGAATTTAAAATAAATTACGGACGCTACGTGAACTAAATTGAGAATAATATTTGCGTGTTTAATAAAATATAATTTAATTTCAGAATCATATTGTGAATTAATTACGCACAACTAAGTTAAGAAAATAGAAGTACAAATCAAGTAATCTCAATAGTAATTTTTTTTTTGTTATTCATTGAGGTCTTAGATTCGAGCATTAGGAACATTAGGAGTTAGGCGCTCAATGTTAAATAATTGAGAGTTAACTTTGAACGGATATTGTCTTGTACTTACCTCATATTAATAAAAAAAATAAGAAAAACTAAATAATAAATTAACAATAATAAATAAATAATTTAATTTTTCAATTTATCACATAAATATACTTCACCCATTCCTTATTAAATTAATAATTAAATAATAAAATCCAGTTGAGCCCAAAAAAGAAAAATAGTTAGTCTCACCAATAACTGATTGATCTAGTGAAATGAGATATTAGATTCCTTAAGCAATGTCAAGAGTTCAAACTCATACGTTTGTGAAAAGGAGAAAATTGGGTTGGGAGAGTCACCCTCCTCTCTGCAGTATCCGATCTAGATTTGTCGATCAATAAATCAGATACTAGTGATTAATTCATTAACCCATCGTAAAAGTCCTTCCGAATCTAATCCAACATGATTGGATCACGCTCAATTGTAAAAATATATTAATTTCCCAAATTTTCTTAGATCCATCCTAAAGTTTATTTTAAATTTATTGTTAGCATTTTACCAATATTCAAGATTTATGATACAAACCATAAACAAATCTAACAACATGCCACTTCCAAATTTAGTGGATTAAAAAAAACTGATTTAGAAATAATTAAATGGTTATATTGATATATTGATAATTAAAATAATTATCAAATATAAAATTTTAGTATTTGACATTAATCAAAAAAAAAATTAAATAAGATTAAAATATTATTAAATGGTTATTTTATTATTTCATTTATCAAATATAACCTAAAGATATAAAAAAAATATTTTACTCTCTCTTGAGGAGTTAAAAATTTATATGGTTAATATATCAAATAATTATTTAAAAAATTAATAGAAAATAAGTGATTTTTATTAATTTAGGATGATTATAAGTGATATTATTTGTTCTAAAGACTCACAACCATTTGATAATGAAAGTTCAATCACTTTGTAGTCGTTGGTGCTTGAACCAATGACCTTTATAAATAAAATTATCCCTTTAACTACTTAGATTACTTGGTTTAGTAAATAAGTAAAATTAGGATGTATAAACCTAAGTTTTTTGCATTTTATGAAGATTTATTTAATATTTATTTTTGTTTTTTTTATATAACCACTAATATTTTATCTATTAATCAATTAATGCGAATATTATATTACAAAAACGAGGAAGATCCTCACAATTTGTTTGATCCATTTGCGAACACTAAGTTTCACATTCAGCCCTTTCTATGAAAGTGGGTCAATTAATTCAATCCAACAGGCCCTATTTTGGTAATCAATGTCAGAAGGGAATTTTTTTCCTTCTTTTTAAATAGGCCAAGGATATACCAAAACTTTGTAATTAAATTCTCTAACCATTTGTTTAATCAATGCAATTTAAATCTAATTAGTTAAGTAGCTTTGAAAATATAACTGTTTAATTAATGGAAAATGGACGGTTCCTCGTATGTGTGCATATCTAATCAGATGTCCAAAATTATAATTTTTTTACCAAAATCGGAAGATAAACGGTTTGAATGAGTCTTAGCTTAGTTTATATCTTCCAAATGTCATAAGTTTTAATACGTCCTTGATTTAAGAATTTAAGAAAGTATTAATACTTTTTTTTTTGAAAAAGAGTACTTTGTATTAATGATATCACAAAGTACACCACCCTAATAACATCATTAAAAAACCTCCCTTAACCTATGTGGAGGAAAAAAAATGAACATTGGAATGGAAAATAACAAAACGACCCTATTACAACAAACCATAAAACTGAAACTAATCCACTTACACCGCCCATAACTTACTCACGAAATAGCTACAGACCCCCTGTATGAAACACAGAGATAACTAATGCACATCCAGCCAGAAAAACGAACCACACTACAACCTCAGAAATATATAACATTTCAACATAAGCCTTTCTATGGATACTGGACAAACCAACACAAGCGCAGTATGCTCACCAATAATCATAACAAAAAATAATGGAATCCGGACTACACACAAAATCTAGAACATGTGGAACCAAAGATGGCCATAAGATATTAGCCCAAACCCCTATCTGCAATAAAACCATATTAAAAATCTGATCCACTGAGAATGACAAGTCATTGAACCTAGTCTTGTTTCTGCACAACCAAATCTTCCAAATTAAGCCGAAAAAACCAAGTTGCCATAAATTCCTAACTTTCCTTCTTATATACTGTGACGACCATATCTCTAATAGATGTTTAACATTCATGGGGAAAATGAATCTAACTTTCCATAAGTTACACCACCTTTGCCACACTTGCCAAACAACATTACAGTGGCATAGCACATGAATAACATCTTCCGGGTGACCTTTACAAAATAAGCATAGGAGCTGGACATTGCCGTTAACCCCTCTTTTGATCAGTTCAGTCGCAACCGACAACCTATTATAAACTACTTTCCAGACAAAAGCAACCACTTTAGGAGGAACGAACTTATTCCAAACCTTTTTCCAAATAGAGTCTTCTATCTTGCAACCGAAGCCAACTCTGTTCAGAACTTGATTAAAATGATTCCAAATCGCCAATTCCCATTCGAACAATTTACGCCTCAATTCAATTCTCCATATCCATACACCATTCATCTAACTCCCAAATTCACTAATTGTGACCTATTTTTTAATAGCCATCCCATAGATTCTAGGGAAAACTACTTTTAATGAACAAACTTCGGTCCAATGGTCAGACCAGAAATTTATTCTGGAACCATTCCCCATAACGCACCGTAAATCAGAAAAAAAACATCATCATTAAACAACATCGGATGCACTATATTATGCCACACCCCAGTCGAACTTTGAGAGCTAATACCTTTTGGTAAAATCGAATCCGGATCATAATTATATTTCACAACAATAATATTTTTCCATAAGCTTTCGATATCCTCACTAAATCGCCAAATCCATTTATTCATCAAAGCTCGATTTCTATCCTTAATATTGAAAAAACCTAGACCACCATGAGATTTCGAACCACAAACCATGTCCTACTTAATTTAATGAATACCTCTATCATTCTTGACATTCCATAGAAATCTAGCTATACATTTATTAATCTTCTCTGTTATGGATTTAGGCATAGAAAATTAAGACATATAATACATCGGTAAATTCACCAACACGGATTAAATCAATGTAATACTTCCCCCGAAAGAAAGTAACTTACCTTTCCAAATTTGGAGATGGTTTCTGACTTTATCCACAATAGGTTGCCACATCAGCTTAAGGTCTTTTTATAACCTAACGGAAGCCCCAAATAGGTCATAGGTAACCTTGCCCAATCGTAATACATCGAATCTGCCCACCCTTTAACTCTGCAATCATCCACATTAACACCAAATAATTTCGTCTTCTACATATTTAATTTCAGTCCAGCTATAACCTCGAAATTTTTTAGGACTCGATACAAATTTTTGATATTATCTTCTTTTGCTTCCAAAAATAGAATTAAATAGTTAGCGAATTGGATGTGGAAAACACCTAATCTTCTTGTCCCAATATGAACCCCTCCACACACATAGAATGCAACCGCTTTTTTCAATAGTCCACTAAGTGCCTCGCCCACAACATTAAACAAAAACGGTGACAGCGGTCAACTTTGCCTAAGGCCCCTTTTAATATAAAAACATTTCGACGGACACCCGTTAATCAAGACAACAATCTTTGGAGTCTAAAGTATTAAGTTCAAGTGGGCAGTGGACCCGATTTAATGCCGGTATCAATTTGCATCATCTTTATATTTTAGTTACTGAAAGTATTAATACTTTAAGTAACTAAAATATAAAGATGATGCAAATTGATACTAGCATTGAATTGGGTCCATTGCCGACCTGAACTATTTACCCCAAAATTAGGGATTATTTTAGCCCAACACCCTAAGCTGGTCAATTATTTAGGGTATTGGGTCTGCCCAGACTTTATTTTGGAGAATACGACATTTTCTACAGTGCACTTCGGATATTATTTTTAAATGGTACTCGAGTAGTGGATCCTACGTGAGCTACTATTTTATTATCATTAAAATGACTCGTCACGCCGGGGTGATAAGTCCATTAAAAATATTTTTTTAAAAATTTAAAAATAAAAATATATATATATATATATATATATATATATTTAAAAATCAATTCAAATTCAAAAATATAACAGTTGGTCAATGGGAAAACGGGGCACTGGTCAACAACGGTCACTTGGAACTCGTCACCTAGAGGAGACGAGTTCGGTCGATCTAGCCGTTGAGGGTAAGGTTATAAATATGGGTTTGGAGTTTTGGTTTTTCACCAAACCTTGAATCTAAAAAAATTGAAAAAAAATCATATGTTGTGTAAAAGTCCCAAAAATTGCAACCCGAGAATTTATGTTGCACCTGGATAATGCCCATGTTTCTTCGATCAGACGCCATCCGGACGACGATGAAATATTCATAAGCGAGGGATGATAACCAAATAGATGCATCAGTGGATGATGCAATATCTGCATCAATCCGATATATTTCTGGCCATATTTTTACATGGCTTCAAGTTGTACCCGGATTGAGGCTCTGATCGAACGTTGGTGGCGTGAGACGCATATGTTCCATTTCCCAAGTGGTGAAGCAACGATTACTTTGGAAGACGTCGCTTACCAACTCGGTGTTCCGGTGAATGGAGCCCCCATGTTGAGGCAGAACATTTACGGTCCTGCGATGTTGGTCTACCAAGTTTTGGGAAAATGGCCACCATATGACATCATAAAGGGCTATCGAGTAATGATAACGTGGTTGGAGTCCTAATTCAAAGTGATTGTCGAGTCTACCGAGGCGGAGTTTTTTTTTGCTTCTCGACTATTTCTTCTTCATATGATCAGAGGGATTTTATTACCTGATAAATCTGGTAATTTGGAACACACTCAATATCTACAATATTTGGAAGACTTCGCTGTGTGTTGTAATACTAGTTGGGGCTCGACGATTCTAACCTTTTTGTACCGGGAGCTTTGCAAGGTTGTAATTGTCTAGCAAGGTCGAAAAAAAGATGTAGCAAGTTGTCTGATACTGCTACAATCCTGGGCCTGGTATCACTTCCCGTTTTTGACTCCAATTACACTAGCCCTATGCAAGGTAATTGTTTAACTTCATTTATTTAACATTTTTTTTTGAATTTCATAAATTTATTTATTTTTAAATATTTTAGATGGGGTCATAAAATATCAAAGACGAAGTTAGCAGGTGTCACTGTACGAGACATACAAATGAAGATCGACATTGCCGATCGATATGATGTATGACAAACGAAATATTATTTTTAAATCTTTGTAACTTTTTATATACTAACTTTGATATTAAATATTTACAGTTCTCTTGGCTTCCGTATGTTGACGAGGAGATGAACCAGTTATTGCTGGCACAATTTTTTGAGGGGTCCCACTTATGGTGTATCGTGACGCCATTATTGCATTATACGATTGTTGAGTGGCACTCCGTTGATACAGTGATGTGACAGTTTGTGTTGCACCAGCCGATTCCTACGCAAATGGTTGATATGGACGTACTCCATGCAATCGATACGCGTGGGAAACATAACAAAAATTGGCTGGTGAGGCACGCTTACTACATCAACCTATGGAATCAGCGTGAACTATCGCTACCCCCGCATCACGACATTTCACCGTTGGACCTAGATTTCAACCATTATCCCGATCTCTGAACTTACGAAGAAAATGAGAAACCATATCTCACGACACCAGAAGAGATGGGAGAAAGGAAACATCATCAGGCCACATGTGTCAAGTCAAAGTCCAAGTCCAAGAAGAAAACATCATCGTCGTCGTCTTCCGCTTCACAGCATCTGCAGCTGAAGAGTACTATTATACATCTCAAGCTAGTTTTGGTTTCTATCCTCCATTTCATACTTCAATCGAGATTCGACCGAATTGGGTTAGAGGTTCATGGGATGCACCACAATACACTCAAGCAACTTCAACAGAACATGCGGTTGCGGGTGTGTAGGACCATATCCTATATGGTCAACAAAGTAATGGCCAAATCAAAGCAGTTACGATAATGATGGTGTCAAATGTCATAAATCCATCACCATATTTCGAAGGTGGGCCACAGAGTATGTTGAGTACACCTCCTCGACAAGACGATGAGGACACCGGCGACGACGATGATAAATGCCTATGATCCTGGTGTACTCGACGAGCCCCGCGCCATTATCATTCAACAACTCATTGACATCGTCACGAACTTAGGAAATATAGATAAATTTTCTTTTGTAATTTTTCGGTAAATAATTTAATTTTTCAATTATTTATTTAATTTGTATTTTTAAAATATAAATAAAATATTTTTTCTTTTAATTTTATTTTTTTAAATTGTATCCAACGGAACTCGTCACCTCGAGGTGACGAGTTACAAGTGACCATTGTTGACCGTTGCCCCGTCTGCCCATTGATCAACAACTAGAAAATGACTATTTTCTAATTTGAAGGAACTCGTCACCTTGGTATGACGAGTCATTTTAATGACAATAAAATAATGGCCCACATGGGGCCTACTACTCGGGTACCATTTAAAAATAATATCCGATGGAGCTCGTCACCTCTACTCGAGGTGATGAGTTACGAGAATACTGTAGAAAATGTCGTATTCTCCAAAATAAAGTTTGTGTAGGCCCAATACCCTAAATGATTAACCCGCTTAGGGTATTGGACCAAAAAAAACCAAAATTAGGCCTAAAGGCCCTAAATTAAACGACAGATTATCTTAGCGTTTTACCAAAAACCAAGATTTATGATACTAAACCATAAACAAATTTAAACAATATGCCACTTACAAATGTAGTGGAAACATTAAAATTTCTCGACAAAGAGAAAAAAAAAATTAAATCACTTTTCATCTATTTCTCTCTTCTCGTTTTCCTTTTTATAGAAATAGAAATTTTGACACCAATCAATCGTTATATTACTATCAAATATGACTTATTATTTAAATCAAAATGAATAAATCACTAACGACCAATATAACATATTTGTTTTCATAATATATTTAAATAAAAAAATAATTTAAACATTTATGTTTTCAATTAAACCTTTATTTGACATAATTTTTTTGTTTGTAATTCATCAAAATATATCCATGAATTCCTGTCGCTAACTAATTATATCACTTATGGTAGTTTGGTTGGTTAATTCCTGAAAAACTTAACTCAAACGTGACATGGTCACATGACATGAAATCATAATTTTGATTATGTTTAAAGGGAAAACAATATATACATATTAATGTACACACAAATTTCAAATAAAATCTAAACATTTGAAACAAACTAAGAAAAATAATGATTCCATAGGATTTTTGGAACCAAAGCACTATTACTTTTGAAAAGTGAGTTAAACAGTATTGTAAAAAACACTTTTAAAAATATTTTTAAAAAATGTATTTTAAAATGTAATTGTTTAAGATTGCAATTAAAAATAATTTTGAAAAAAAGTAAAATGTCCATTTTATGCATTATATTGTAAATTGAAAACATAGTATTTAAGGATAAAAATATAATTTCACTAAAAATGATTTTACACAACAAAAACTAGAAATTTGAGGTTTTGAGGTTAGGTTGAGTGTAACACCCAAATCCCAATAACCGAGTATCACATGGAATCACCGAAGTGACTAACCATTTTTTTGAAACCATACTAAATTTTGAAACGTTTATACAAAGAATGAACCATAACTATTTGCAAAAGCGGGGCCCCAATTTAAAAACTCGATATATAAAATAAACAATTAAATATTACAAGTTGACTTATTTCAAATCATAACCTCTACAAGCCTACTAAGCCGTCATCATTGTACTCTGGTACTCCGCTGAGACTCCTCCGATGATATCGTTATCCCATCGCACTTCACGTGATTGGTAACCTACGAACGAAAACACATTCCAAACTTTGAGCTCACAAGCCCAATTTCACACAACACCTCTACTATACTACATGCATTCATAACATATACATGAAACAAGTATAGATACTACCAAACTATCTACCCAAGGTACATCCACTATCACAATGATATGAGTCTTATGCTTCCCTTAGTTCATAACTAAAGGCCTCGCCCTTAGTATACATATATACTAGTCTCTAACCACAATATTATTCTACTATGCATCATCTTATGCCATACATAATCATACAAACACAATGGTAGTACATAACCTTAATATACTAATCATACAACAACGAAATGCATCAAACATAAAGTCACATAAAAGCATCACAATATAGTTCCTGGTACATAATATCATGACAATGCCATCAGATAGCTAAAGTGTCTTAGCACTGGTACTGAAGTGCCTTGGCACTGATAGGGAAGTGCATTAGCACTACACACACACACACACACACACAAACACACACACACACACACATACACACACATTAGACGATCGTTATATATACAAGTAGCTCGCGTGTCTTCATCATTTCTCGAGTGTCAAACAAAGGCATAAATCTTATGAAATATTACCTCATAGCGTTATTATGCTTATCACATAATTATCCAGAGTTTCTACTTGTAAGTTTTTATTATTAGGGTTTTGGTGGTCCTTAACCCATTTTCGATTCATTAACCCAAAACTAGGCTTCTTGCCTAATTCATTTCAATGGTATTGATATTAAACTTTATAGTATCACTACTGACCCTTAAGTATCGGTACTCACCCTTGATACTGACATTTAATTTACCTTTGATGTTTTGGAAAAACCCTAAAGTATCGATACTACTCTTAAGTACCAATACCAATTTTGGCTATTAGAATTTGAAGCTTAACGATGGAATTGATACTCTACCCTTGGTATTGATACCGGTAGAACAATATTGATACTCTACAAATAGAGTATCGATGTTAGCTGCCTAAAACCCCCAATGTTAATCATTTTTAAAATTCTTACAAAGTCTTCGTTAACAAGCTCTCTTTATAGAGCTAAACATTTCATATTATTATTATTATCACATTGTTGCCTTGTCATTATTATCAATTACAACATTTTTAGACTCTTCTCTCGAGTCTCAATTCATGGATTGGTGTAAGAAGATGATGAAAGTTAAAACATTTTATCATTTTGCTTGCTAAGGGATAAGATATGAGAAGAAAGAATAAGAGAAAAGGAAGAAGAAAATAAAGCCTTTTGGCTCTCTTAAAATCACACGTCAAATATAGGAAATAATCCCCACAAATCAGCCATGATTTTCATAAATGGGGAAGTTACCCTATACTATACTACATGCATTAATAACATATACATGAAATAGGTATAGATACTATCAAACTATCTACCCAAGGTACATCCACTATCATAATGATATGAGTCTTATGATTCCCTTAGTTCATAACTAAAGGCCTCACCATTAGTATACATATATACTAGTCTCTAACCACAATATTATTCTACTATGCATCATCTTATGCCATACATAATCATGCAAACACAATGGTAGTATATAGCCTTCAGGTACTAATCATAAAACAACGAAATGCATCAAGCATAAAGTCACATAAAAGCATCACAATATAGTTCCTGGTACATAATATCACGACAATGCCGTCATATAGCTAAAGTGTCTTAGCACTGGTACTGAAGTGCCTTGGCACTGATAGGGAAGTGCATTAGCACTGTACACACACACAAACATTAGTCGATCGTTATATATACAAGTAGCTCATGTGTCTTCATCGTTTCCCAAGTGTCAAACAAAGGCATAAATCTTATGGAATATTAGCTCATAGCGTTCTTATGCTTATCACACAATTATCCAGAGTTTCTACTTATACGTTTTTATTATGAGGGTTTTGGTGGTCCTTAACCCATTTCCGATTCATTAACCCAAAACTGGGCTTCCTGCCTAATTCATTCCAATGGTATTGATATTAAACTTTATAGTATCAATATTGTCCCTTAAGTATCGGTACTCACCCTTGGTATCGACATTTAATTTACCTTTGACGTTTTGGAAAAGCCCTAAAGTATCGATACTACTATTGAGTATCAATACCAATTTTATCTACTGGAATTTGAAGCTTAACGATGGAATTGATACCCTACCCTTGGTATTGATACCAATATAACAATATTGATACTCTACAAATAGAGTATCGATGTTAGCCGCCTAAAACCCCCAATGTTAATCATTTTTAAAATTCTTACAAAGTCTTTGTTAACAAGCTCTCGTTATAGAGCTAAGCATTTCATATTATTATTATCACATTGTTGTCTCGTCATTATTATCAATTACAACATTTCTAGACTCTTCTCTCGAGTCTCAATTCATGGATTGGTGTAAGAAGATGATGAAAGTTAAAACCTTTTATCATTTTGCTTGCTAAGGGATAAGATATAAGAAGAAAGAATAAGAGAAAAGGAAGAAGAAAATAAAGCCTTTTGGCTCTCTCAAAATCGCATGTCAAATATAGGAAATAATCCTCATAAATCAACCATGATTTTCATAAATGGGGAAATTACCCTATACTCTTCTAAGTCCCTCTTATATCATCCTAAGCTTAAAAATCTCCTTTTATATGTCATAAAACAAATTTCTTACTCGATTCAACCCAAATATAAACTGATGGACCTCTATGCTATAATAAATCTATTGAATAAATTTTTAGGCCAACACGAAACTACTAACCCAATATTCGGGGTGTTATATTGAGAATCACTTACCCAACCATTATTTTAAATTAATTTTCTGGTCTTTATCATTGCTTATTGAGTAAAAAAATTACTTTTCCATTATAAAAAACATTCCCAAATTAGCTCCAAAAACCAAATTAATTTATTAGTCAAATTATAAAAATTCAAATATCTATTAAACAAAAAGAAAATCACCGTATCATAATTAATCAACTTTCTATAATAATATTTAAATTATATAATAAAAAAATGTATACATAGAAAATATAATTAGCCAACACAAAATTTTGTGCATGTCACTAATACTCATAAAACAACCATTAAAGATGCATATAGAACTATTTCTTGCATGATCCAAATGATCTTAGTGGTTGAAGGGATGATTATTATCCCTAGAGGTTTCAGGTTTAAACACCAACGACTGTAGGGTATTTGAGAGTTTATCGTCAAATGGATAAGTCTTTAAAATAGATATTACCACTTATAATCACCCAGATTATTGTCAGGTGGATCGAGTGGTGGCAATCGTCCCCTAAAAATTTCAAATTATCATATATTTCAGATACTTTTTTTGTACTTTTATTGACAATCTATTTTTCCCTTCTTGAATTTTATAAATCCGTCTTCTCTTAAAATTTTAAAAAATTGAACCCTTGACATAAAATCTTGTATCCGTCATGGTTGAAATTCTCATTGTCACTAGTGTATTTTTTTTTGTGTGAGAGAGACCTACCTACTTAATATTTAGTGTTTTGGCCTATTATTTTTGTTATTATTATTTTCAGGCTTAAAGTAAAAAAAAAAATCTCTAAACATTTTATTAACAAATAAAATAAATTTTAACTGAAAAAATGGCAAGACTTAGAGTGATTATATGTATAATAGTTTAAGGATTTATTTCTACAAAAAATAATTCTACGACTTAAAGAAGAAATAGAACATAGCTGAAAGTGTTTGTTTCTTTAAGCCTTATTTTATACCTTTCATGAATGAGTTATAATTCATATTTAGAATTCGTGTTTACGACTTCTATTAACATCATCTCTAAAGTTTGATTTTGATTTTTTTTACAATATGCCTTATTGTCATCTCTAAAGTTTGATTTTGAGTTTTTATTTTTTGCAATATGCCTTATTTAAAAAACCATATGTTATCAACGAATTGGTTCTAGTGATAAGCATTTTGATTTCACTTATGTAGGTCATGAGTTCGATTTCTTGTATATGCAAAAAATCCTCTATGTGATACTCACCCACCAAAATCAGGTGTGCAACGCGGGTTCAACAAAATTAGTCAGGACAAAATCCTGAAACCAGAAGGGAAAAAACATATGTTTATTGAAAAAATGTTTTTATTATATTGTATAATAAGATTCAAATATTTTTCTCGAAAATGTTATATCATAATTACCTTTTAAAAAACAATATTGATTTAAATTTAAATTTATTTGTCTTAAATGTAACCTCCTAGACCCGAACTAGAAGGTATGCCCTAATCTAGGCGGACACATGTCGTATACATAATTCATTTTCAAATTCGAAACGCACTTAAAATCCATTTCAGTAAATAAAATATAAATAACAGTAAAATACAGAAATTACCATCAGAAAAATCTATGCGGTAAATATACAGAGACAACAATGTCAAAAACAAAATATCAATAATACAAATGCGAGAAGACAGTAGTAAAAACAAGTGTCACCAAAGTATAACAAAAAGGGCATAAAGAAAAATACAACGATACAAAAGTGAGGAGAGAGTGGTCCTCCTTATGCCAAGTCCGCTAGTATATTGTCTGGTATTATCTGAAAACTTAAAAATTAAAAAATGAGCTAAAAAGTCTAGTGTGCTCCTTACGATGTATGAAATATACAGATAAATACTTTAGAAAATATTATTTTATAAAAACATGCTATTTAAAACATGGACACTACCCCCAACCGTACACCAAAATGTGTAGGTTCCCCTGAACCATACACCCACTTGTACACCTAGTAAGGACCTTAAGATGAAAGCATAAGGGCCTGTGGTAAGGTCTTAGCTAATGCACAAAGCAAAGGAGCCTGCGGTAATGTCTTACAAGTCAAAGACTAGGCTTGAAATACTTCCTCCAATCATACCCCCAATGATAGTAAATATGCATGAATTTGAGTGGAAATAATAATTTAATTTAATGAAACATTAAAACGTGCCATTTTTTAGAATCAAATACAGATGATAACCAGAGATCATAGTAGAATTATATGGTAACCAAATATCAAAAAATAAAGCAGACGATACATATATCATGCAATCTGAATATTTAAATTTCAAAATAGTTTAGACAAATAGTTTAAAAACAATACTGTAACACCAAATAGGAACACACCTGTACTGATATAAGAAGTATGAGATGGTAACCTACTCTTGGGTCTGTCTATCACGATCGACAGCGGCACTAGACCCTATGAATCTAAAAAACTATCTTACAATCCTAACATAAAATAAATAATAAACTTTAATTAAATAATTTAGAAAAACCTATGATTCACTCTCGAAGAATGTACAACCTGTTGATCTGTAGAACAAGAAGTACCAGATTTGGTAATCCCTCGTTCAGGGTAATCACGGGTTTCTTCACAAAAATATAATCCTAGATTAATTTCATAATCGAATCCCAAATAAATAAGAAGAAATGTTAAAAATACTAAGCATTTTTGGATTAACAGGATCAATCCGAGACTTTTGGGTCAAAATTTTGCAAAACGGACTAAAAATCAGACTCAGGACGTCAAAAAACATTAAGAAGGAGGTTTTCAAAAAAGTCAACACCGGTTAACAGTTAATGGAGGCTGCCAAATGGTGTGGCACGGTGTGGCGCACTGTAGCTTAAGTCGTCTCGATCGGTTCAGGTTGGCATAATTTGACTCGACTTGATCAGTTTGGGTTGGGCCGATTCAGTTTTGGGTTTCTCCTGGTTGATAAACAGGTCGATTCAGATCAAATGGTTCAAGCAGATGGGTCAGTAGACGAGTTATTGGGTTGATTTGACCCGTTTCTAGAAACCCACCAAGTGGTAGAGCTTCCCCATGCACAGAGACAGTGCGTTGGGGCTCGTGCGGGCTCAGAAAAATTTGTAAAACTTAATTTAAAGCGTTTTAAGGCACTTACCAACCTTGATTAACAAAGGTGAATGATAGAGAGACCGATTACGTTTCGTTGAAAATTTGATGATGCTTACTCCTCCACACATTGATGACTATACAACACGACGACCACTGTTGGACTCAAAACAAAACAAGGGTTCTAATGGTATGGATGGTGTCAATAACAGAGCTTCGATCGGAAGCAAAATGACTTTTAAAGGTATTTAGCTCAAGTTTTCCAAAAATTGAAGGCTGAAGAGAGGATTTTTTTCCAGAAATGGAAATTATGGGTTTTATGAGGGTTTTATACCCATCAAAAAGAAAATAATATAATTATACCATAAGTCCCTAAGCTTTTGAAACTTTCTAATTTGAGTCTAAATTTAATTAAAGTTTCAGTTTGGTCCCCAAAATTTTCCAAAATTTTAATTTAGTCTTCAGAATAAAATTAAGAAAAAATTTAACCCTGGAATTTGGGTGTGACAACTCACCTCCTTAAAAGAAATTTCATACTCGAAATTTATGTGGTCTGAACAGATGTGGAAATTGATCCTTTATCGACTTCAAGATCTCCTAGGTAGCCTTCGTGAGACTACGGTTACTCCACTGAACTTTGACCATCAGAATCTGATTGTTCAAAAGAACTCTTTCGTCTCGATCTAAAATCTGATCAGGTTCCTTGTAAGACAGATCTAGTCTCAAGTCTAAATCCTCAATCTGAATGACATTACCCATATCCAAATGGTATCGTCTTAGCATATAAACATGGAAAACATCATAGATACAACTAAGATGGGGTGACAACTCTAGCTGATAAGCAACATGTACGACATTCTTCAAAATACAATATGACCCAATGAATCTCAAACTCAGCTTACCCTTGCGTCCAAATCTCAATACCTTCTTCTATAGAGATACATTCAGGAAAAACTGATCCCCAATTTCAAACTCGATATCATTCTTCATCTTATCAGTATATGACTTCTGTCTATCAAAGGCCTCCCTTAGGCGATCACAGATCAATCTGACAGTATCCTTAGTCTCATGGACTAACTTTGGACCTAAAATCCTCCTATAATGTAACTCAATCCAACATATAGGAGTACAACATTTACATCCATACAGAGCCTCATACAGTGCCATGAGAATGCTAGCTTGGTAGTTGTTATTATGGGTAAACTCTTTTAGCGACACAAATTATGAAGTTGTTATTGTAGGTGAACTCAAACCTTGCTCAACTTGCTCAATAAAGGAAAACAATGAGCTATCCAGAAGTTGTTTAGCCTTAATCTCATTGGCTAAGGTCAGCTTAACCTGTAACTCTACCAACAAATTACTATCATCATACAAACTTAACATGGTAAGCCGCGCTCTCAGATCATATACCGCCTTACAACTTAGGGCATCAACCACCACATTGGCCCTTCCCAAGTGATACTCTATCTCACAATTATAATCCTTTAGAAGCTCCAACCAACGATACTGCCTCAGATTCAGCTATTTTTGAGTAAGCGGTTACTTTAGACTCTTGTGATCAATATAAATATAAAATTCTCTCCATAGAGATAGTGTCTCTAGATCTTCACAGCAAAGCCCACTATAGCTAACTCCATATTATGGGTGGGGTAGTTACCCTCATGCAGTTTTAAATGATGGGACTTATAAGCTACAACCTTCCATCTTGTATAAGAATATATCTCAGTCTAGAATGAGAAGCATCACTGTAAAATGAAAAATCCTTCTCAAACTCGGACTGAATCAAAATTTGGGCCTCAGTCAGAACAGTCTTCAGCTTTTCAAAGGTAGCTTGTTGATCATTGAACAAGACAAATGGAATGTTATTCCTTAACAACTTTGTCAAAGGAGAAGCAATGATGGAGAAATCTTTCACAATGCGACGGTAATAACCAGCTAAGCCCAAGAAGCTACGAATCTCTTAGATATTCTTGGGTTGCTTCCAGTTCATAATTGCTTCCACTTTACTCGGGTCTACTCGAATACCCTCATCAGATACAATATATCCCATAAAACTACCTCGCTAAGCTAGGACTTACACTTGCTCAACTTGTCATATAAGTTATTCTCTCTCAAAGTCTGCAGAACGATCCTCAAATTCTCATCGTGCTCCGTTTCAATCCGAGAATATACAAATATGTCGTCAATGAACATGACAACAATTTGTTACACGATTGTATGCTCTAGGACTTGGTTGTTTGTGCTTTTAATTGTTACACGATTGTATGCTCTATATGTTTAGGAATTTTAGAAATTTTTTAGGAAAGAAAACTTGAAGACCTTAGTGTGTATTAATGACAATGAACTTAATTTCTTAAATTGAACTCCCTTATGTTTGTAAATTGTGGTTAGTTATGAATAAATACTTTGGCATAATTGTAGAGGGACACTCCTCTTTGTTATGGAATTTCCTGGATAATGAATTTCAAAAAATGACAGCTATAGAATACGAGCAAATAAAAGTAGTACGAGATGACTCTACCTACGAGCTCGGGGATGAGATATTTACTCTACTTCATTCTCAAGTATAGGAAAGTAGTTGTAATAGGTTGACTTCCCTTGTAGCAGTGTAAATATATATATATATATATATATATATATATATATATATATAATTAATTAAGTTATATTAAATGTTAAGGAAATGAGAGTAATAAACTTGTGCTTAAATTTGAACACATGCTACGACAGAATAGTAGACTTCTTTAGAATTTTTCTAACTTGACTAAGCATAGATTAGATACAGTTACACACACACACACACACACTCACAAAAGAAATTGTCCTAGGGTAACATTCTTTAAATCTCCACTTGTTTAACTTGTTGAAGCCAATAATTTATGAGGGCTGAAAATTTATCCCATATGATTGTCCTGATACTGAACTTTGTCATGACATTTTTTTGCTAATTACTATCCATTGCTTGAAGACAAAAAATAGCTTAAATTTGGGGAGTGATAACTCCGTAAAAATGTCATATTTAGGGCATTTTCACTTAAGTTATTACTATCTTAAAGTACATATAGGTTCATATAGATGCATTTAGGAGCATATTATAGCATATGATGGTTTAGATTTGTCGTGGCATATTATTTTGTAAATGGTACTATTTTACGGGGAAGGTTGTATTTTACTGATGATGTGCAGGTTGATGAAGGAAAGGGTGAACATGGATAATTACCGAAGTATTCCTAGATGGCAAGCAAAAAAGAATTGCCAAGGCAATTTGGGATGACTTCTGGCTGCAAAAAAAGACAAAAATGAAGAAGATATTTTTATGGGATCTGGCAGCTATCCAACATTCGTGTTTTCTATTGCTACCCACCTAGGAGGGGACCACTTCCACCTTTGTACCCATTTTCACATGAATGGAATGTACCCTAGAGTATTATGTGAACTTTTGCACTAAAACCTAGGATATTCCCCTTGTATAAATAGAAAAGGTGGGCACAAATATTAGAGGGGGATTCTTTTAGGGAAATAGTGAGCTAATTTAGAGAGAGGGGCAATCGAAAGCTTCCAAATTTTTTCCCCTTTCATCTTTTCAAAGGTTTTTTTTTCCATATCCTAGCTCAAAAGAGTGACGAGCTAAGCGTCTGAGAAGAGCTACCGTAGCTAAGGTGCTGCTTATGGTGGTCTGAGGAGCAACAAACAGCATTTCCTCCACCCTTATGCTTTTATTTTCATTTGATTACTTGGTTTGTATGAAACATAATATTATCTTGGATATTTGAATGCCACCATAGAATAAACCTTATTTGGTGTGAGTTTTTTATGGATGATTAAGTGTTTGTTTTAATGAATGATTTGAGTTTTTTATGTTTATCATTTGTTTTGCTCATTGTGCTTAACTACTTAGGATTATAATAGACATGAGAGTAGCAATTCTTAGGTAGAACACTTAGTGTTTGAGAGAAACTAAGTTAAAGATCCTTAGTGTTCGAGAGAAACTAAGGGATGATTGACGTGAACAATGGGTTTTAGCTGCTAACTAAGACCTATCCACTTTAGAAATAAGAATAGGATTTCAATGACTAAAAGGAGTAGCGTTTATTCGATAGGTCCATGTTACTGTTCACGTCGAGAGATATTGCCGTGACATTTTTATCTATTATGTCCCATGACTAGAGATAGCGTAAGGGAACTCTTAGTAAACTCTATTGAGCAAATAGACCATAGAAGTTTGAATCATTCTGAGAGGCAAGGCTTAGGATTCCTTAGCAACCCCACCATTCATTCCCATAGTGGATTGTTGTGTGAAGATTATTAAGTTTGTTTATTTATTTCCAAATTCTTAACTCATTTTACCTTGACATTTTTAGTTGTTTACATTTCAAAAACATCTTCAATTGCCACGACATTTCCATTTGCCATATTGCCATCACATCTAATTTTGCCATTACATTTCCACACTGCCATTGAACCCCCCATATTTATACATCTCGTTTTGCCACTACATTTTCACTTGTGCAGATCACCACTCTAACTATACTTAGATAATTCAGTATTCGTGCTTTAACTTAACTCGCAATTTCCTCCAATCCTTGTGGGAACGATACTTATTCATCTATTTATTACTTGTTCTATTGTGTATACTTGCACATATTTTGCGTCCAATTTATAATACTCAAAACACGCAACAAGTTTTTGGCGCCGTTACCGAGGATTGGCAATTGAAAGTTTAACAGTTTTTTATAGCATTTTTATTTTACTTCTCTATTTCTGTATAGTTTTACTTGTTATTTTCTTTTTCAGGTTTTGCCATTACATGAACAAAAGGAATGTTGAAGAACCTCTATATCCTCTAGTATATGAGACTGAACACTTATTTCGTAGAAGACGACGTACTCAATATGCTAATAGAGCCATGTACAGGGTGCGAAACCAAGGAGTTTTTGCAAGTACAAGATCTAGCAGATCCAAATACCACTGCAAATCATAATGATGGACTTATACTCGACCTAGAGCTACTCATGATCACTTAGCTCCTGTCTTGGATGATCTCAATCCAGGGATTGTAGCTCCCGAGATTCAGGTAGCCTGCCTTGAGCTAAAACCAATCATGTTCAATATACTCAACTTAATTGGATAATTTGGTGGCATGGCTCATGAAGATGCCAGGCAACACATTCGTGCTTTCTTGGAAGTTTGTGATTCTTTTAGGCAAAAAGGATCGCATGAAGATGTGTTCAAGATTAAATTATTTCCTTATTATTTGCGTGACCAAGCGAGGGCTTAGTTGAGTGAAATTTCATCCAGCTCGATGGAGTCAAGGGCTGATCTATGCAAAAGATTTTTGTTGCGGTATAATCCACCCAACATGCAAACTCAACTCAGAAATGACATATCATCTTTTCGTCAAGCTGATGACGAGACTATGTATGAGTGTTGGGACCACAACAAGGAATTGCTTCACTAATGTACTAATCATAGATTTCAAGATTGGACTCAAGTTGTGATGTTTTACAATAGAGTCAATGCACCCACTAGGATGATGTTGGATGCCTCGGTAAATGGAATTTAGGTAGACAAATCACCTGAACAGGCTTTTGACATTCTTTACAGGATAAAAAATAATGACTACCGGTTTCCTTCTTCAAGGCTTGGAACAAGGAGGTAGGTTCCAGGGACATTTGAGCTTGATGCTAAGGATTCGGTGTTGGCCCAACTTTCTACTATCACCAATAAGTAGAAGAATATGCAACATTCCAATGAGGTGAAAGAAGTAAAGGTAACCAACTTAGCCTATCTATTATGCGGTGGAAATCACTATGAAATTTAATGTCCAGACAATCAAGAATACATAAACTATGTGGGGAATGTCAACCGAAGCAACAACATCAACCCCTACTCTAACACGTACAACCCAGGATGGTGTCATCATCCTAATTTTTTGTGAGAAAATTGATAACTCTATAAAAAGACTATATTTTAGGTCTTTTTACTTAAGTTATTGATTGACTAAAATCCATTGACATAATATTTTAGCTGCATATAGTAGCATTTAGGACATATTTGCATATGGTGGATAAGTTTTGCCGAGGCAAATTTTATTTAACTAAACTGATGCTGCTAAGGAGAAGGGATGTTTGTTGGTTGCGATAATGTAGGAAATGACTGAGGAATAATTTATTTGCCGAGATAAATTAATTTGCTAGGGCCAATGGAACAGAATACGATGACAGTGAAGAACAAATTTTCTTGCTAAGGCAAGTTTTATCTTGCCAGTCTAACGCAGTATAATACAAAATTGCTGAAGTCACATGGCCAGTTGTCCAATGTACCTCACATGAACTCCTGCCCCTGCTAAGAATTTAGGACCACTACAAGTTGCCATTTTATTCACACAATGGGTATGAAACAAAGGGTATTTAGGGAATTTCCAAGGGCACTAAACCATAGAAATTCCCGCTATAAATATCACATTATACCTATTCAAGAAAGGAGGGGGATTGAGAAGAATATACCAAAAAAAGAGGTTTGGAGTAAGCGACTGTAGTAATTCACTTTTTCTTCCGTCCCCCACTCGACCATCCTTGGTTCCCTCCATAGACAGGCTTCACCGAAGTAGCGATTTAGCCCTCGAGAGAGGTTGGCTGCTAAAGCAGTCATGATAGTGGTCTGATGTCACGACAGAACTCTATTTGGGAGTTTTTTTTCCTCTTGTTCTTCATTTCCATATCATTTATGGGCATGTATTTAAAAATTATTTTTGGGATGATGTTTGCCATAACATAAACTATTTTATTTGGTGTTGGATGATACTTTATTTTATTATTAATGAATGATTAAGAATGTTTTTGCTAAATGTTGTTTTGTTCATAGTTTTAATCTTTTACCTTGGCACTGTCAGGGCTTTTGAGATATTGCATGGTTCCACAATAAAACATTCCCAGTCTTTGTAAGAGCTTTTGAGAGATTGACATTTTTCTAGGAGTTGATACCTAATATCGTGAGAATTAGGTTAAATCTACATGAACAAAGGAACTAATCCGGGATGGTGAGGTTCTAATCTGCCTTAGAGATAGGGAAAGAGTTTCATACGACTAAGAAGGATAAATGCTAGAGTAGATAAGCTAGCGCTACTTTTTACGCTGAGGAGATTTGTCGTAGCAACAGTTTGACAAACCAAGGGCTGTAATTTACGCTGAGTAGTATTTTCGTAGCAAAAGTTTATCAGGTTCCGCGATAGAGATACTCTTAGGAGCACTTCAGTAAATGTTGTCGGGCAACATAGGCATAGCATACTAGATCATCCTAGCCATGGAATAATTTCTTGTCGTAGCAAATCCAACCCAAGTGCTTCGTTAGAAGTCTAATTGTGTGAGGCTTCCAGTTTATTTACAGAGTTTTGACAACTCTAGCCTTTACAACTTTTATTTGTTTACCTTTGCTTATTTTTCTTCCCACGACAAAACGTTTCTACTCACTTCACTTCACAATTTTTCTTTCCTCGGCCAAACTTTTTCCATCTATTCATACCATTTTCCACTGCATATTTTCCTTTTTTATATCATTAAACTTAAATACTTAGGATTAGTTAGTGACACCTATTCCTAGCTATAACAATCTTTTAAAAGTCCTCAAATCCCTGTGGAGATGATACTCACTTACTACTATATCATTAACATCTTAATCAGAGGAAATATCATTATTCGACTATATCTCATGCTTTCTTAATATATATAAATCCTTATCTCTTTGACTACATCTATATAGCCAAGAAACACAACCTTATATAAAATCATATTACGCTTAATTAACTTAGCATACAAATTTTCTCCTGATCCTTTAAACCCGATCACACATGCCTTAACATGACTTTTAAAATCTAAATAACCTGATCAGACCAACCATCTGTCTACGGATGAAAATTAGTGCTAACGTTAAATCGAGTTTTGAATGCCTTGTTCAAAGAATTTCAAAACCTTGAAGTAAATTTTGATTCCCCTCAGATACAATTAACACTGGTACTCCATGTAGTCCAACTGTCTCCATAAAAAAATCAGTTCTAATAAGAATGGAATGCGTAATCTTTGTTAATTGCTCCACAATTATCCAGATTAAATCCTTTTTATTTAATGTCAAAAGTAACTCAGTTACGAAATCCATCAAATCTCTTTCTCATTTCTACTAAGAACTGAAAATTGTTTACTTTCATTCTAAATTTATTCAATACCTTTTTTCAACATGTCAAGTTTATCAGCTACAGTTCTTTAAAATCTTTATCATACTTCTTTCTCTAAACCTTTCACTTTAATTTTTTATGTCATTATTACTGTCCGCTCTTTGTGAGTATTATAAATGGTGCAGATATGTGTGCAAGTATACACAGTCGAACAAGTAATAAAGTGATGAGTGAGTATTGTTCTCCACAGGGATTGGGGGAAATCAAATAAGTTTGTCACGGCACTTTACTCTGCCACCTAAGTAAAGTTAGAGATAGTATATATACAAATGATAATGTTGTGGCAAAATGAATGGATGGTATGGAAATGGAACGATGGCAATGTGGTAGCAAATGGATATGTTGTGGCAAAATGAATTGTGTGTAGTGCAATCAAATAAAAATGTAAAGGCAAAATAAACTATATATACTGGATTTGCTTATAAGAACTTTAGACTCCTCACACGACAAGCTACTATGGGAATGAATGATGGGAGTCACTAAGGAAAATCTAAGTCTACTTTTTAGAATGGTCTTACTTCTATGCCTTAATTGCCCGACAAAGTTTACTAAGGGTGCCCTATGCTATCTCTAGTTAAGGGACTCGACAGATTGAAGATGCCTTGGCAAAACCGATTGGTGTTAGCTACTGCAGGGATCATATTGGTCTAGATGACAGGATATGTCTCGGCAATACCTTTTTGCGGCATCATTAACATTTAACCTATCACTTATGCACAACTCCTTTTAGTCGAATGAAATCCTAGCCTTATCTCTAAGGTGGATTAGACCTAGTTACTATCTAGAAACCCTTACTTATGTGGTTCCTCCCTAGTTTCTCTCGAATAGTAAGGATATGCTACATAGGTATTCTCTCAAACACTAAGTAATCACCTAAGGAATGGCTAATATCATTGCTCCTACAACCTTAGGGCATTAAAATTCTTAAGCAAAATAGATTATAACATAGAAAAACAATCATTCATTAAAGCAAAACTTAAATATCCAAAATAAACTCTCACCAAATAGGATTAGTTCATGGTGGGGTCCGAAATAAGTAAGCACAAAGCAAGTTAATCTGTTCCTTACAACCCAAAAGATAAATATGAAAGCAAAGAGCAAAGGGAAGGAGGAAAAGCCTTCGACGTGCATTGCCGGAGCTTCCCTCAGTCACCACAAACATTCCCATCGATCTACCTCCTCTCGGACGCCTATTTCGTCACTCCCTATAGCCTGTCAGTGGAGGAATGCCACAGACGGGAAAAAGAGAACTTTTTCTTCGAATTTTTAGGCTCTTGGCGGCTGTCTAAAAATCTCCAAGTCTCTTCAAAAAGCCAGGCTTCATCTTCTATTTATAGGGGAGAATGAACGTAGGGTTTTGTGTTAAAATTACACTTGCACCCTAAAGTTCATTCCTTTTATGTGAGAGTTGGTGCAAAGATGATAACTGGCATGTAACACCCCAACCCGTATCCGACCCGGATACGAGTCCGAAGTGTCACATTGACTTTTCAAACATTTATTCGTATAAAATAGTGAGTAATTTAAAAACTTTTATAACATTTAACTTATTCAAAACATTTACAAAACTATTCATAGCTTATACAATATATTCTTTTGATTACATGCCAACTAGAACTTTATATACAAAAATACATATTATTCACCTCTCTTCTGATCTGACATTCGGTAAGGAGAACTGACCTGCCTTGTTCCTCTTTACTTCTCTTTTCGCTTTCCAAACCTACGTGTGAAACAATCACACGCTAAGTCGATGACTTAGTGAGGCATATAAAACATATAATATTTCATATAACATAAAGCATACATAAACATATACCATCATTATCATAATCTCTATCATTATCATTAAGAAACACATATAACATCATATGGTTCATGTAACACATTTCAAACCACTTACTTTTGATAACCATTTATAAACCCATCGTATACATATCACATTCAGTATGTTTGTTTAATCTCTTTATTAGCCCATGTACACTAGTGAGAACTTAAGGTATGTGAGTACATTGAGGTTGTGCACACATATGCTGTCACCACAGCTCATATAAATGTCCAGAAGGACTACATATCATTCCTTAATAATCATATACATATGTCAAGGATCAAGTATGTGTCTCACCAAACTTCACACATGTTCCAAAGAATACATATATGTCCCGAAGGACCTATCCAGAGGTCATAAAGATCCTCGGTAACTATCCAGAGGTCATAAAGATCCTTGGCAACTGTCCATAGGTTCTGAAGAACCTAGGTAAATTGTCCATATGTTCCTTAGAACATAGGTATACTGTCCATATGTCTCGAAAGACATAGGTAATTCTGTCCATATGTTCCGTAGAACATAGGTATACCCTCGACTCTTGGCATGCCAACTATACCCCTAGTCTCATATCACATAACATGGGCATTATCATTTATAACATTTCATATCACTTGTGACTTCTCTTCTGTCACATACCACATGTATGTGTAACCATATATCGCATATCATATCACATGTATCACAAATGCATGTATTCACGTAGATCGTTTCATATGACTTATATCATTTCTCATTTGTTCATGTAACTTGCATGTCATATCATGTAACATATAACACATAATCATATAGGCTCACGGTTTTATCACCTATCATGTTATTTCACATATACACTTTTATATCGCATAAACTCATATATATATTATATCACCTATAATAACATATGATACATATACCCATAACTTCATATCACATACTTATATCAATTCATACTTAGTCACATGGGTCATTTCTCATAACATATATCACATCACATATGTTCATGGTTATATCCCATAGCATATAAAATAACATATAAACTTATATATTTATTCATGTGTATACTTTCATTTATCACATATATGTCACTTTTCACTTATCACATAGTTTACATCCTATGATCATAGAATCATATCAATAACACATATAAATCATAACAAACACATACCTCTATGAATTCATACATTTTACTATTGGAAATAGACTTATCATAAGTCTTATTTTCCATTTAACATCATATACTAAATAATGTGCACTCACCTTAGCTTTGCTTTGATTCGATTCTAATCCTTTAATTGATTCAGAACGGGATCACGTTCTATATCTACATAATCATACATAGATCTATATTAGTATTATAACTAATATACTCTAATGGTTCACTCTTTAGATTAAGATAAATGTCAATTTCTTCTTTCAATAAGGGTATGCATCGATGCACTACTGATGCATCGGTGCATAAAATACATTCGATGTTGTATTATTATTGGGATGCATTGATGCATGCCTTATGCATCGATGCACTAATTGCATTCGATGTTTCTATTTTAAAAGAGTGCATCGATGCACTACCAATGCATCGATGCACATTCAAACAATTTCTGGGTTTTAACCTTGATGCATCGATGCACAATGAATATGCATCGATGCACTCTGCCCAGAATCCTCTTTTTGAACCCGAAAATCATTCATTTTGGATTAAATCCTTCATGTTTCATCCCCTTTTTCATTCTTAACTCTAGTACACATCCTTAAACCAATTTATACTCATTTATTTCATCTTAAACCTCAAAATCCTATCTTCCATATGTAATTCAATAATTACATCAATTTTGCAACATGTTTCAAATCCAATTCTATTACTTCATATCTCTTACTTAGATTGATAACAAGTCAAATCCAACTTTTAATTCTTATTATAAACTCTATTTCAAGATTTCATTCAAGAACCACTAATCTTTAATCTTCTCTATCTCCTTTATCTTTTGATTTTAGGATAACCTAAGCTTTCCATAATCTTAAGTATTACCTATGGATCAAAACCCACTCTTAAAATCAACAAATCATCATCTAACAAGGAATCTTACATTTGCCTTGGAGCTTTCACGGGAGGAAGAACAAAATGAAGAAGAAAAGAGAGAAGAGATTTCTGGTAAATCTCTCATCCTTATCCATATATATCATTATCTTATCTTTCCAAGTCAAATGACCACTTTGCCCTTAAAATCCTTTAATAATTACTAACAACTTTTAGGATTTATTTTCAGATAAATCATTGAACTAATTCATTCTTCTACTTTAATCACCAAATTCTGAAACTTTACAATTAAGTCACTAACCCATAGTTTGGGAAGTTACATGGCCCCTCCTTTAATGCTGATTGCAGAAAGCGTTTTTTATGCCATGACAGCTGGCTCTTACTAAAAATATATTCTTTGACTTTTTCTGCCCAGAAATGCCGTCTGAGATGTCGCGACAATCGCATTTTTCTCAGTACTCTCATCATGTCATGGAAATTCCCTTTTGTTTATCTTTTCTCCCCAAATTCTGCACATCATTAAACAAAACACCTTCCCCATAACGCAACACTGATTACAAAATAAAATGTCACGGCAAACAGAATTTCACCACATGCAACTATATACTCCTAAATGCATCTATATGATCCTAAATGGGCTTTTAGACAGTCAATAACTTAAGTGAAAAGGTCTCAAATATGACCTTTTTATGGAGTTATCACACCCCCAAACTTAAGCTATTGCTTGTCCTCAAGCAATGGATAATATTAAGCAAAATAAAAATACCATGACAAGTTTAAAAGCAGAATAGTTATATGGGATAGAATTTCAGCCCTCAGAACATTTGGCTTCAACATGCTAGACTAGTTTGAGAAATCAAGTACTATCCCCTAGAGAAATATTCTTTATGTGAGTGTGTGCGTGTTTGTATCCAGTCCATGCTTAACAAACCTAAAAATTCTCTACGCAAGTTTTCTTGTTTTGCCACGACATTTACAATTTTTACTCCCGCATTGTTTTCTTTTCCTTTTTGATTTTTTTAACACTGCTACGAGGGGAGTCAGCCCATCACACCTACCATCCCACACTCTAGGTGAAAGGGAGCACACATTCCTCCCCCGAGCTAGTCAAGTAGAGTCATCCCGTGACTACTTTCATTCACTCATATACCATAGCTGCCATTTATTTATTTGTAGTTTCCAGGAAATGCCATGGCATAGCGGAGTGTCCCTCTACAAATATGCCGAAGTATTTATTCATAACATCATTTTTTTTCTTTTTTTTACAAAGTGGGGTTTTCATCGTTTATGCCAAGACATGCAAGAGTTCTCTTATAAAAAAAATTAAAGTTCCTTAACCATGAAAAATATACAATCATGTATTCAAAGGTTTCAAAGAAGTAAGTCCTAGAGTTGGTTATATCATCCTCAACAGTCATGTACATTCAATCCTAGCCATCAAGAGTTCATCATCATCGGGCATCATTAATTTATTCCAGAAAACCCATTCAACCACTTACTAATGTCATGTCATATTCATTCTACTAATACTATCATACAATGATTTAAGAACCCTACCTCCCCCAAACTTGAGAGAAGCATTGTCCTCAATGCTTAAAATCTATTGAAAATTAAACTACATGTTATGGCATGCAATGCAATGCAAGGTACCTTGACTTTACGCTTATGGTGGTGCGGCGGTCGTACGACGTGTGCGCTTTTGAAATTGTGTGGCGTTGGAGTGTTCATGATTTGATACTGACCTTGTAAATAAAAATAAAATAGTAAATTAAAAGGAAACTAAATAAAAACAATAACAAAATAACCATTTATTTATGCACAGGAGTAAAACTAAAATGTCACGGCATCCTTAAGATGCTGGGCCAGTATCAACTTCATGCAAGAGAAGTGCAGTCTTGTCACGCAATGGTGGGACTCCTTGTTAAGCCTTCCGGCGATGTCCATTGACTTTAAAGATTGACCCATCATCCATATTCTTGATATCATCAACGCCGTACGGGTAAACATGGTGGACTTCAAATGGTCCCGACCAACGTGACTTTAATTTTCCCGGGAAGAGTTTGAGCCTAGAGTTAAACAGAAGCACTTTCTGGCCCACATGAAAATGCCGAGGCAAAAGCATTTTGTCATGCCACTTATTGGTTTTTTCCTTGTAGAGCTTCGCATTTTCATATGCTTGTGATAAAAACTCCTCCATTTCATTCAGATCGAGCAGCCATTTTTCCCCAGCTAGTTGTGCATCGAAGTTCAGCTTCTTGATTGCCCAGCATGCCTTATGTTCTAGCTCAATTGGCAGGTGATAGGCTTTTACATATACCATCTTGAAGGGTGACATTCCCAAAGGTGTTTTAAATGTCGTCTGGTATGCCCAGAGTGCTTTATCGAGTTTTGGAGACCAATCTTTCCTTCGGGGGTTCACCACCTTCTCGAGAATATACTTGACTTCACGATTGGACACTTCAACTTGCCCATTTGTTTGTGGGTGATATGCCGTGGCAATTTTATATCGCACTCCGTATTTCTGTAATGCCTTGACCAATAGCTTGTTGTCAAAGTGGGTGCCCTCGTTATTGATAATGGCTCTTGGTGCTCTAAATCGAGTGAAAATGTTCTTGTAAAGGAACTTGAGCATCGTTTTCGAGTCATTCCTTGGTGTCGCAATCACTTTAACCCAATTGGATACGTAGTCCACCGCGAATAAAATGTATAAGTTTCCAAAAGAATATGGGAACGGTCTCATAAAATCGATGCCCCAAACATCGAATAGCTCAATCTCCAAAATATTTTGCAGCGGCATTTCGTGTCGTTTGGAAATGTTCCCAGTACGCTGGCATCTGTCGCAGGCCTTGCAAAATTCGTGGGCATCCTTAAATAGCGATGGCCAGTAGAAGTCTGATTGGAGGACCTTGGCAGTAGTTCTCACACCTCCAAAATGCCCTCCACAGGGTACTATGTGGCAATGGTGTAAGATATCGCATTGATCCTCTTTGGGGACACACCATCAAATCATTTGATCGACACATTGCTTGAACAAGTACAGTTCGTCCCAAAAATAAAACTTGGCATCATGCAGAAACCTCTCTTTACCCTGGCTATTCAATTCATATGGAAAAACACCACTAACAAGAAAATTAACGAGGTCAGCGTACCATAGAATTGTCGTGGCATATAAAATTTTCTCGTCAGGGAATTCTTCTTTAATATAAAAAATTTCATGGCATTCAAAAATGTTTTCTAGCCTAGATAAATGGTCTGCAACCTGGTTCTCTGTACCTTTCCTATCAACTACCTGTAAGTCAAACTCTTGCAATAGTAATATCCACCTAATGGGTCTAGGCTTAGCATCTTTCTTGTTCACTAAGTATTTTATAGCTGAGTGATCGGTGTGAACTATGACTTTGGTGCCTATCAAGTATGGCCTAAACTTGTCAAATGCAAATACCAAGGCAAGTAATTCTTTCTCAGTGGTGGTATAGTTTAATTGTGCTTCATTCAAGGCACAAGTAGCATAATATATAACATGAAAGATTTTACCTCTACGTTACCCAAGCACAGCTCCCACGGCAAAATCACTTGCATCACACATTAGTTTGAACGGTGCCGTCCAATCTGGGAGAACCACGATCGGTATAGAGATAAGTCCTTGCTTCAGCTCTTTGAATGCGCCATGGCATTTCTGATCGAATACAAACGATTGGTTCTGTTGCAGCAAGGTGCATAAAGGTTTGGATATTGTGGAGAAGTCCTTGATGAATCGTCTATAAAATACAGCATGTCCAAGGAAACTCCGAATGCGCTTGACAGAAGTTGGTGGCGGTAGCTTCTCGATGACCTTGATCTTGGCCTTGTCAACCTCAATGCCCTTTGCAGAAATCTTATGGCCTAGAACAATGCCTTCGGTCACTATGAAGTGGCATTTTTCCCAGTTCAGCATGAGATCAGCCTCATCGCATCGCTTCAGTACCTTCGCCAAATTACCGAGGCATTTTTGAAAATCATCTCCAGAAACAGAAAAATTATCTATAAAAATTTCCAAAAAGTCCTCAACCATGTTTGAAAATATGGCTTGCATGCAGCGCTGAAAAGTTGCTGGGGCATTACAGAGTCCAAAAGGCATTCTTCGAAAGGCATACGTGCCATAGGGACACGTGAATGTTGTCTTCTCTTGGTCCTCCGGTGCGATGACAATCTGATTATACCCCGAGTATCCATCCAATAAACAATAAAATGACTTGCCAGTAAGTCGATCCAGTATTTGATCAATGAACGGCAAAGGGAAGTGATCCTTCTTGGTGGCCTTGTTGAGCTTGCGGTAGTCCATGTAAATCTGTCACCCAATCACCGTAGGTGTAGGTATCAACTCATTGTCCTCACTCGTCACCACGATTATGCCTCCCTTCTTTAGCACACATTGGACGAGACTCACCCAAGAACTTTCAGAAATAGGGTATATTATGCCAACGTCAAGCCATTTAAGAATCTCCTTCATCACAACTTAATTCATGATTGAGTTTAGTCTGCACTGCGGCTCTATGAATTTGTTGTGGCATTCTTCTAGTAGGATTTTGTGCATGCAGATAGTTGGACTTATTCCCTTCAGATCTGCCATAGTCCATCCTAACGCTTTCTTTTGTTGTGACAAAACACTTAACAAACTAGATTTTTGGTTAGGAGTAAAGGTAGAGGAAATAATCACAGGTAAAGTTTCATTACTACCCAGATAAGTATATTTAAGATATTGTGGCAAATTCTTAAGTTCTAGGGTAGGAGCATGCTGTAATGAGGGCTTGGGAGGAACAAACTCTTCAAAATTCAAAGGTTCAAAGTGCATACTTGTGCTAGCTCTGAGGAAGCTAGCCTTATGTTCCTTGGATAAAAAATCATTAGGTTCTCTAGCCTTTAAGTCTTCGATTAGCCCCTCATCAGGTCCCAGCTGAATGAAATTATCCTGGAAAAATTGATCTTCTTCTTTTGTGATTACTGTATCCACTTATAAAATGCTCTGGCATTCTTCAGAATCATCCTTATACTTGAGTGATCGGAAGACATTCACAGTGACATGTTGATCGGCTACTCGCATGGTCAGCTCGCCCCTCTCGCAGTCTATGAGAATACGACCGGTTGCTAAAAAGGGTCTCCCTAGAATGATGGGTGTTGTGGCATCGACCTCACAGTCCAGAATAAGGAAATTGACAGGAAAAACGAACTTGTCAACCCTTATGATGACATCTTCAATTCGCCCTTCAGGAGGCACATGTGAACGGTCGGCTAATTGCAAAATGACAGATGTGGGTCTCGCATTTCCTATCCTAAGCTTTACGAAAATTGACTTAGGCATCAAGTTTACACTCGAGCCAAGGTCACATAGTGCCTTTCCAACAAATTTGTCTCTTATCAAACATGGGATGATAAAACTGCCCGGATCATGTCTCTTTGGTGGCAGCTTGCTTAAGGAAGAGCGAAATTCTTTTGTCGTGGTAATTGTATCATACTGCTCATCATTTCTTTTCTTGGTCACAATCTCCTTGAGGAACTTAGCATATATAGGCATTTGTTCCATAACCTCCAGAAAATGAATATTGATTTGACGTTGACTTAGAATGTCAACAAACTTTCTGAATTGAATATCCTCGTTATACTTTTTCAGTCTTTGCGGAAAAAGAGGAGGGGGTCTGGCTTCCTGTACTAACGGGGTGGGAACAAAATTTGCCTTGGTATTTTTGTTTGCCCCCTCAATTTATTTACTTGACGAATACTCAGCCTTGTCCTCTTCCTCTGGTGCTTCTTCCAACACTTCTTGCTTAGCTTGCACGATTATAGGGGTGAATCATCCTTGGTCTTCCCCTAAACTTGTCTTCAACATTAATTTGTGTACCACTTTGGAGAGTTAGGACACTACAGCTCTCCTTGCCATAAGGTTTGGTGACTTCAGTGTCACTCGACAAATGTCCTAGTCTGTGTTCTTGTAATGCCGTGGTAATTTGACCAACCTAACTCTCCAGCGCCCTTAATGACGAACTATGGCTCTGAAGCAGGGCTCCTTGATTTTTGATGGAGCTCGCATGATCTTGCAGCATTGTCTTCGTTGTTACAATAAACTCTTGCATTGTGGCCTCCAAAGAACTAGTGTTTGATGAAGATGACCCTCTCTTGTTAGAATTATGCAATGGCATATTCGATTGAAATCCCTGGGAGTCATTAAAATTCTACTGTCGAGTTGGTTGATGTGCATTGCTGGATCCTTGATTTCCCCACGAAAAATTTGGATGTTGACGCCATCCAGGATTATATGTGTTAGAATAGGGTTGTTGTTACCTCGGTTAAAGTTGCCTACATAATTGATGGATTCTTGATTGGTCGGGCAATCACTCTTATTGTGATTATCGTGGCATAATAAACATGTTGAATGGGCTACCTTCAATTCTCTCACCTCACTTGGCCTTTGCAGATTCTTCAACATGTTGGTGATAGCAGCAAGTTGGGTGGACACGTTATCCTTAGAGTTTAGCTTGAAAGCTCCATGTGATTTGTGCCTAAGTCCAAGCCTTGTGGATGGGAACTGATAATCGTTGGTGACAATCCTGTCCAGAATGTTAAATGCTTCTGCTGGTGATTTGTCAAGTAAAGTCCCATTTGCCGAGGCATCTAGCATCATCCTCGTGGGTGCATTAACTTCATTGTAGAACATCACCACTTGCGTCCAATCTTCAAAACCATGATTTGAAAATTTACGAAGCAATGCTTTGTATCGATCCCAACACTCATACATTGACTTGTCATCAGCTTGACGAAAAGAAGCAATATCATTCCTCAGTTGGGTGTTCATGTTAGGAGGATTATACCGCAACAAACTTTTATTACACAGATCAGTCCACGAATCCATTGAACCCGCTGGAACGCCACTCAACCAAGCTCTTGCTCGGTCACGCAGAGAATAAGGAAATAACTTTAGTTTCAAAACATCTTCGTGCACTCCTTGTTGGCGAAAGGAATCGTACACCTCCAAGAAGTTACGAATGTGCTGCATGGCATCTTCATTTAACATGCCCCCAAATTTCCCTATGGAATTCAGCATATTGAATATGATAGGTTTGAGCTCAAAGTGGGCTGCTTGAATTTCTGGTGCCACTATTCCAGGATTTAAATCATCTAAGATCGCGTTTAAGTGATCATGAATGACACGAGGTTGGGTTGCATTCCCAAAATTTAGATTTGCCTCGGCATTCTAATCATCCTCATGACCAATGCCTTGATTTCCGATTTGATACATATTTGCACGTTGAGCACGTCTTCTTTTCCTAAAAAGCCTCTCGATCTCAGGTTCAACTGGTTCTAATGGCTCTTCTGAATGTCTTCTGGTCATACACCGCGAAAAACCTGAAATAGATAAAGAAAATAAAAAGTAAAACTATCTAAAAAAATAAACAAGTAAAATAATAATGCTATGACAAAACAAATTAACTTCCAGTTGCCAATCCCCGACAACGGCACCAAAAACTTGTCCGCTCTTTGTGAGTACTATAAATGGTGCGGATATGTGTGCAAGTATACACAGTCGAACAAGCAATAAAGTGATGAGTGAGTATCATTCTCCACAGGGATTGGGGGAAATCAAATAAGTTTGTCACGACACTTTACTCTGCCACCTAAGTAAAGTTAGAGATAGTATATATACAAATGATAATGTTGTGGCAAAATAAATGGATGGTATGGAAATGGAACGATTGCAAAATATGGTAGCTAATGGATATGTTATGGCAAAATGAATTGTGTGTAGTGCAATCAAATAAAAATGTAAAGGCAAAATAAACTGTATATAGTGGATTTGCTTATAAGAACTTTAGACTCCTCACACGACAAGCTACTATGGGAATTAGTTATGGGAGTCACTAAGGAAAATCTAAGTCTACTTTTCAGAATGGTCTTACTTCTATGCCTTAACTTCCTGACAGAGTTTACTAAGGGTGCCCTATGCTATCTATAGTTAAGGGACTCGACAGATTGAAGATGCCTTGGCAAAACCGATTGACGTTAGCTACTGCAGGGATCCTATTGGTCTAGATAACATGATATGTCTCGGCAATACCTTTTTGCGGCAGCATTAACATCTAACTTATCGCTCATGTACAACTCCTTTTAGTCGAATGAAATCCTAGCCTTATCTCTAAGGTGGATTAGGGCTAGTTACTATCTAGAACCCCTTGCTTATGTGGTTCCTCCCTAGTTTCTCTCGAATGCTAAGGATATGCTACTTAGGCATTCTCTCGAACACTAAGTAATCACATAAGGAATGACTACTCTCATAGCTCCTACAACCTAAAGGCATTAAAATTTATAAGCAAAACATATTATAACATAGAAAAACAATCATTCATTAAAGCAAAACTTAAATATCCAAAATAAACTCCCACCAAATAGGATTAGTTCATGGTGGGGTTCAAAATAAGCAAGCATAAAGCAAGTTAATCTGTTCCTTACAACCCAAAAGATAAATATAAAAGCAAAGAGCAAAGGGAAGGAGGAAAAGCCTTCGACGTGCACTGCTGGAGCTTCCCTCAGCCACCACAAACAGTCTCAGTGATCTAGCTCCTCTCGGACGCCTAGTTCGCAACTCCCTATAGCCTGTCAGTGGAGGAATGCCACGGTAAAAACGATTGACGGGAAAAAGAGGGAAATTTTTCTTGGAATTTTTAGGCTCTTGGTGGCTGTCTAGAAATCTCCAAGTCTCTTCAAAAAGCCAGGCTTCATCTTCTATTTATAGGGGAGAATGAACCTAGGGTTTTGTGTTAAAATTACACTTACATCCTAAAGTTCATTCTTTTTATGTGAGAGTTGGTGCAAATATGGTAACTGGCCCCTCCTTTAATGTTGATTGCAGAAAGCACTTTTTATGCCATGGCAGCTGGCTCTTACTAAAAATATATTCTTTGACTTTTTCTGCCCATAAATGACGTCCGAGATGTCGCGGCAATCGCATTTTTCGCAGTAGTCTCATCATGTCATGGCAATTTCCTTTTGCTTATCTTTGCTCCCCAAATCCTGTACATCATTAAACAAAAAACCTTCCCTATAACGCAACACTGATTACAAAATAAAATGTCGCAGCAAACAGAATTTCACCACATGCAACTATATGCTCCTAAATGCATCTATATGATCCTAAATAGGCTTTTAGACAGTCAATTACTTAAGTGAAAAGGTCTCAAATATGACCTTTTTACAGAGTTATCAATTACCTTAACATGTACTTATCTATTCTTCTTTTACACTAACAAAATAAACTTGAACTTTCCTATACATTTATTGTTCTATCTTCTTCTTCCAACAACAATCAACAAAACATATTACTTTCCATAACTTTCTTATAATCCCTAAAAGTCCTAACCTTTTTATTTTCCTTACTCTTGACTTTGTAATTTGACTAACCCTTCAATTTTACCTTCTTTATTTTCAATGTAGTTGGTCCAGTACTTCGCCATCATCTTTAAGCAAGTACAATATGTACTAACTTTTACTCATAACTCAGAAGAGTTTTCTTCTTAATTCAAAAACTTCCTTGTAACATACGTCATCTCTTTTCTTCATTCTCCAATATTCTTCTCATATCAATATGAGAAGCATTATCATACTATTTGTATTTATTACTGTTTGCCTATTTTATTGCACCTTTCTAACTTTGGTAATCTACACTCTTTTATAAAGAATCTTATTCTTTAGTATTCCTTATACTCAAAATTTATCCATGTGATACATCAGAACTGAATTCAAATACGTATCTAAACCTTTAAAAATTTTCTTCTACTTTAACTTTTATAATTTCTGACAAATTTTCTAATACAATTACACAATTTAAACTTATACCGAACGTGATATTCTAATTCTTGGCTTCATATAAAATAAAAAATTCCTAACTCCTTATTCATATTTCAAAAACAATTCTATTTCTTCAAACAAAACTCAATTGCTTTATTTTCTATACTACTTGAAAATCATTTTCAAATATCCTTTACTACACTGCACTTATTTGTCCGATTTACTTTTCCCTACTATCAATTTTCAATTGATAAGAGAAACCTTGCATTTCCTTATTTCTTACTAATCCAAATAACTATTGTTTCTTTAATAATAACTTGCTTATTGAGTAGGGGTCATAGAGAGTTTCACTAAGCATCTTTTGAATAATCAAAGAATTCCAAAAGATTTTGAATTTAAAATACTTTCCAAACTTCCACTCAAACACTGCCCATACGTACACTATACTTTCTACCATTTATCCATACTCTACTTCATGTCCTTCCTTTATCATAATCAAATCCAATATAATTGGAAAATAAAAGTATCATTGGCTTTTAGATATAATTGAGAGTTCAATTTCCTAGCACATAAATATCAATGAAATCTAATTCAACTTCAAAATATTTCACCAACATGCCTTAAACTCTTCTAATTCTATTATTCAATCAAATTTACAAAGAAATGCTTCTATATTTTTAACTGCGAAGCTCGCCAATCCTTGAAAAGCAATCTTTACCAATACAAATCATTTTTACATCTGATCGTGGAAGTTAGTCGTTCGCACTTGTTTCTTATAAAATCTTTCATTGCGAACCTTTCTGAATCATTAACCTTGAACAACCATCTCTTAGAGCTTAATAATGGAAATGTCTAATCTGTAACCAAATTTATTCTGAATTCTCGGTAGAGATTTATAAACTATTCATCCTTACTTTTGTGATCTAAAACATTTAATAATCATTTTCTATTCTGAAATCAATTTTATATCCAATATTTCTCAACTTCTCCCTTATAATTTGTCCCGAAGGACCGCGTAGAATTTGTCCCGAAGGACCACGTAGAATTGTCCCAAAGAACCACGTAGAACCCTCGACTCTGGGCATGTTAACTATACCCCTAATTCTTATAAAATATACTTTGGGCTTTAGCTTTATAATTATTTTATGTTTCACTATTTAAAGTGTGTCTTATTCACAGAGAGTACATTCTCGTAGTTTACATTCACATAGAGCAATTTCGTATAAGGTATATTCACATAGAGGATTCATTCATAACATTCCTTATAACATTTTTCTTTCAAAACATTTGAGGTTGACTTATCGTGAGTCTTCCTCCTATTAAATTTACCAGTATAGTAAAATACACTCACCTTTGCCTCACGTAAGTTCTAAACGAAATCCTTTTCTTTTCTTTCAATCTTGTACTATATCGATTCCTTCAGTACCGTTTCAATCTAAATATACACATAGACATGTTCTATATCAATACCAAATCTCCGTTAACATTTATCCGATTAACATTACATAACTGGAACGAAAGACTTTAAAATTTCAAGTTTCAGACTTAATAGTATCGATACCCTTTCTATAGTACCGATACTTCTCTCTTATGGTATCGATACCCCCTTCAGTACCGATACCACTTTGGCATTCTGGAATTTTGATTTCAATTACAGTATCGATACCTTCCTCTTGGTATCGATAGCTCCACCTCAGTATCGATACTGATTCAATCAATATCAATATTGTTCATCCGGTTCATACCATTTCTTGTAATTTAAACTTATAGTATCAATATTGTTCTTCTAGTACCGATACCCTTGCCCAGAAGTCACTTATTTCACTTTGAAAATTATCCCAACTTCACCTAAATCTCAAACTTTTAATTTCCATTCATGCCTTTAAACTCATTTATACTTATTACCACCAACTTATATCCATTAAAACCCCTTTAACATATCAATTTCTCTATAAAACTCTTGAACTAAAATCATATCAATTCTTCAAACATGTTTTTAATCCTTTCTAACACTTCCAACCTCTTAATTAGACCCTTGAAAAGTCAAATATATCTTTAAAAATCCAAATACAATCAATTTAAATCAATTCTCTTGAAAACCCATTTTACTAAATCACCATTAATTCCACAATCCTATAGCTTTTAATCATCTTTAAACTTCCTTAAGCTTCTATACCCCCAAGGATTAAAAACTAACTCAAAAACGAAAGAAAAACCAGCTTGAATAGTAACTTACCTTAGCATGGAGTTTCACGGGAAAGAGGATAAGAAAAGAAGAGAAAGTTTCCAGACTTTTCCTTTCATTCTTTCTTTCTTTTATCCCATTTTAAATAGTCTTAGGAAAAGATATTTTAAGTTTCTTATGCTAAAAGACCATTATACCCTTCTATTTTTCCATCTTTGAATATAAGTCCTAGACAAAAATTCCTAAACCAGTCTTTGAACTTTTTAATTTATCAAAACTAAACCACTAAATTTTCAATCCTTATACTTTAGTCACTAACCCGTTGTTTGGGGTATTACAATTCTCCCCCTTAAGAAAATTCACCCTCGAATTTTCAATACTTGAAGAGATCAAAAACTGCCTTCTCATGTCCTCTTCACGTTCCCATGTCAACTCTTTCACTTTATGATTTCTCCAAAGGATTTTAAGTAATGAATTCGTCTTATTTCTTAGTTGTTAAACTTCATATGTTAAAAATCTGCATTGGTTCTTCCTCATAGGTCATGTCATATTAGACTTCTATTTCTTTCATTGCTATAATGTGGAAAGAATTCGATCGATATCTCTTGAACCTTGAAACATGAAATACATTGTGAATATCTTCCATTCTGGTGGCAACACTCACTAACAAGCTACTAGTCCAAATCTTTTTAAGATCTCATAAAGTTTAATAAATCTAATATTGAGTTATACTTTGCTTCCAAAATATAGAATCTTCTTGCAAGGCGAGACTTGAGAAACAATTATCACCTACTTGAAATTCAATTTCCTTTCTCTTCAAATTCATTGAACTTTTGTCATTTCTCAGCTATTCTAAAATTATCTTAGATAATCTTCACTTTTATTCAACTTATTTGATCAAATATGGCTACACTAAGTCTCAATTTTTCAGTTTGAACTAACTTAATGGTGTCCTATTAATACAGTAACTCCAATCATTGCCAACTCAAAATCGTGAATCAGTTAATTTCTTTCACCTTTCTCTAATTGCTTTTAAGATAACCCAAAAAAAATTCTTGCACAAACCCACATCCTATTTAGGATACACATAATCTTTTCCAAATTCTACTTATAATGACCTTGAAACTTATGCCACTATTTTTTTTTATCATCTCAAAATTTTCTTGATACTGAACAGTCCAAAAGTATCATGTCTATCCTTAACAGCTTAATCATATAAAATATCATTATTTGACTATATCTCTTGCTTTCTTAATATATATAAATCCTTATCTCTTTAACTACGTCTATATAGCCAAGAAACACAACCTTAGACAAATCATATTACACTTAATTAACTTAGCATACAAATTTTCTCCTGATCCTTTAAACTCGATCACACATGCCTTAACATAACTTTTAAAATCTAAATAACCTGATCGGACCAACCATCTATATGCGGGTGAATATTAGTGCTAACGTTAAATCGAGTTTCGAGGGCCTTGTTCAAAGAATTTCAAAATCTTGAAGTAAACCTTGATTCCCCTAAGATACAATTAACACTGGTACCCCATGTAGTCCAACTGTCTCCATAAAAAAATTAGTTCAAACAAGAATGAAATGCATAGTCTTTGTTAATTGCTCCACAATTACCCATATTGAATCCTTTTTGTTCAATGTCGAAAGTAACTCAGTTACGAAATCCATCAAATCTCTTTCACATTTCTACTAAGAACTGAAAATTGTTTACTTTCATTCCAAATTTATTTAATACCTTATTTTCAACATGTCAAGTTTATTAGCTACACGTCTTTAAAATCCTTATCATATTTCTTTCTCTAAACTTTCACTTTAAATTTTTTATGCCATTATTACCTTAACATGTACTTATATATTCTTCTTTTTCTCTAACAAAATAATCTTGAACTTTTCTCTGCATTCATTATGTTATCTTCTTCTTCCAACAACAATCAACATAACATATTACTTTCCATAACTTTCTTATAATCCCTAAAAGTCCCAACCTTTTTATTTGTCTTACTCTTGACTTTGTAATTTGACTAACCCTTTAATTTTACCTTCTTTATTTTCAATGCAGTTGATCCAGTACTTCGCCATCATCTTTAAGCAAGTACAATATGTACTAACTTTTACTCATAACTCAGAAGATTTTTCTTCTTAATTCAAAAACTTCCTTGTAACATAGGTCATCTATTTTCTTCATACTCCAATATTCTTCTCATATCAATATGAGAAGCATTATCATACTATTTGTACTTATTACTGTTTGCTTATTTTATTACACCTTTCTAACTTCGGTAATCTATACTTCTTTGTAAAGAATCTTATTCTTTATTATTCCTTAAACTCAGAATTTCTCCACTTGATACATCAGAACTAAATTCAAATACGTATCTAAACCTTTAAAAAACTTCTTCTACTTCAACTTTTACAATTTTTGACGAATTTTCTAATCCAATTACACAATTTACACTTAGACCGAACTTGCTATTCTAATTCTTGGCTTCATATAAATTAAAAAATTCCTAACTCCTTATTCATATTTCGAAATAAATTTCTCTTTCTTTAAACAAAACTCACTTGCTTTATTTGCCGTACTACTTGAAAATCATTTTCAAATATCCTTTACTACACTGCACTTATTTGTCCAACTTACTTTTCCCTACTATAAATTTCCAATTGATAAGACATACCTTGCATTTCCTTATTTCTTACTAATCCAAATAACTACTGCCCCTTTACTAATAACTTTCTTAGTGAGGAGGGGTCTTAGAGAGTTTCTCTACGCATCTTTTGAATAATCAAAGAATTCCAAAAGATTTCGAATTCAAAATACTTTCCAAACTTTCACTCAAACACTGCTCATACGTACACTATACTTTCTACCATTTATCCATACTCTACTTCATGTCCTTCCTTTATCTTATTCAAGTCTAATATAAATGGAAAATAAAAGTATCATTAGCTTTTAGATAATTGAGAGTTCAATTTCCTAGCACATAAATATCAACGAAACCTAATTCAACTTCAAAATATTTCACCAACTAGCCATAAACTCTTCGAATTCTAATATTTGATTAAATTTACAAAGAAATGCTTATATACTTTTAACTGCAAAGTTCTCCATTTTTTGACAAGCAATCTTTACCAATACGAATAATTTTTACATATGATCGTGGAATTTAGTCGTTCGCACTTGTTTCTTATAAAATCTTTCCTTCTGAACCTTTTTGAATCATTAACCTTGAATAACTATCTCTTATAGCTTAATAATGGAAATGTATAATCTGTAACCGAATTTATTCTGAATTCTTGGTAGAGATTTATAAACTATCCATCCTTACTTTTGTGATCTAAAACATTTAACAATCACTTTCTATTCTGAAATCAATTTTAAATCCAACATTTCTCAACTTCTCCCTTACACTCATATGTTCATAGACTTCATATCCTATTTCATTTCATGAATCATTTAACTAGGATAGTAAGGACATCATACTCATTACACTATTAGATCAAAGATATTTGTTATTTCGTCGGCATGTACACACCAAACATTTTTTACAGTCGACCAACCGGTCTTTTTCAAAAACTCGACTCAACCAAGGCTCTGATACCATTAAATGTAACACCCCTGACCCGTACCCGACTCGAATACGACTCTGAGGTGTCACATTGACTTTTAAAATACTTTGAATCTTTTTTAAAATGCGACTTCAAACTTGACAAGGAAAACAAAACCTAATAAATCATATACATATCAGAGCATCTAAACTTTACATTTACAGTACATTCCAACTACATTCCCAGAGCACAATCACATACAATTCAAATTTCTCTGATCTGATAATCTTCAAAAGTATACTATCATGTCACTTGCTTGCTCGGCTTACTCCTCGTATAACTTTTGAACCTACGTGTGAAAAAAATCACACTCTAAGCCTATGACTTAGTGAGGCATGATGAGCCAAAAAAACAATCAAACAATTATATAAATTTACAAAAGAAACATTAAGTACAAAACACCACAAGTTTTATAACTTATAACATATCTTATTAAACATTGATAAACTTATACTCATTTTACCCTTGCTTATAAAATTCATATCATTAACTTATAAACTTTTCTATAATGTCTACTTTTATAATCAATTTTCATTTCATATAAACTACATATAACTTATACACTTTTCATTTAATATCAATTTTTTTAACTTATATCCATTTATTTAATTAGCCCAATATATATCGCTGAGAACTCAAGGTATGTGAGTACATTGAGGTTGTGCTCTAATGCAGTCACCACTTCTCATATAATTTGCATCGAAGTGCCACGTAGAATTTTTCCCGAAGGTCCGCATAGAATTTGTCTCGAATGACCACGTAGAATTGTCCTGAAGGACCACATAGATTTGTCCCGAAGGACCGCGTAGAACCCTCGACTCTTGGCATGCCAACTATACCCCTAATTCTCATAAAATATACTTTGAGCTTTAGCTTTATAATTATTTTATGTTTCACTATTTAAAGTGTGTCTTATTCGCATAGAGTACATTCTCGTAGTTTACTTTCACGTAGAGCAATTTCGTATAAGGTATATTCACATAGAGGATTCATTAATAACATTCCTTATAAAATTTATAACTTATCATTTATGTTCCATAGAACATATTTACTTAACACATATTCATATAACATTTTACATAGAAAACATTTAAATATTATATCCCATAGTATTATATTTAAATCTATATATCATTTCATGTCAAATTTCCTAACAAATTTATATCAAGATATCATAACAAGTTTATGTCATAATTTCAAATCATTTACATTATCAAACTTTCAAAATTTGGCTCTTCACAAACCAAATTATTCACAACTTAATCCTCAAAGCATGATAGAAGTGTTTTATAGTAAAATTTAAAACATTTTTCTTTCAAAACATTTGAGGTTGACTCATCGTGAGTTTTCCTCCTATTATGTTTACCAGTAACTTTTGCCTCACGTAAGTTCTAAACAAAATCCTTTTCTTTTCTTTCAATCTTGTACTATGTCGATTCCTTTAGTACCATTTTGATCCAAATCTACACATAGACATGTCCCATATCAATATCGAATTTCTGTTAACATTTATCTAATTAACACTACATAAATGGAAGGAAAGACTTTAAAATTTCAAGTTTCAGACTTAATAGTATCGGTACCCTTCTACAGTACCGATACTTCTCTCTTATGATATCGATACCCCCTTCAGTACTGATACTACTTTGGCATTCTGGAATTTTGTTTTCAATTACAGTATCGATACCTCCACCTCAGTATCGATATTGTTCATTTAGTTCATACCATTTCTTGCAATTTAACCTTATAATATCGGTATTGTTCTTCCAGTACTGATAACCTTGCCCATAAATCACTTATTTCACTTCGAAAATTACCCCAACATCACCTAAATCTCCTACTTTTAATTTCCATTCATGTCTTTAAACTCATTTATACTTATTACCAGCAACTTATATCCATTAAAAACCCTTTAACATCTCAATTTCTCCATAAAACTCTTGAACTAAAAATCATATCAATTCTTCAAACATGTTCTTAATCCTTTCTAACACTTCCAACCTCTTAATTAGACCACTGACAAGTCAAATATATCTTTAAAAATCCAAATACAATCAATTTAAATCAATTCTCTTGAAAACCCATTTTACTAAATCACCATTAATTACATAATCCTTTAGCTTCTAATCATCTTTAAACTTCTTTAAGCTTCTATACCCCCAAGGATTAAAAACTAACTCAAAAATGAAAGAAAAACTAGCTTGAATAGTAACTTACCTTAGCATGGAGTTTCACGGGAAAGAGGATAAGAAAAGAATAGAAAGTTTCTAGACTTTTCATTTCTTTCTTTCTTTTTATCCTATTTTATATAGCCTTAGGAAAAGATATTTTAAGTTCCTTTATGCTAAAATACCATTCCACCCTTCTATTTTTCCATCTTTGATACAAAAATTCCCAAATCAGTCCTTGAACTTTTTAATTTATCAAAATTAAACCACTAAATTTTTAATCCTTACACTTTAGTCACTAACTTGATGTTTGAGATATTACAATTGAAGTCACTAAACCTCATGGAAAGGAGCAATGAAGTGCACTCACTCTAAGGAGTGACACCTAAATTAATCAACAAAATAAGTTTGGAGGAAGGAAGTAAAAAAAATTCCACCCCCATGTATGTGCAAGGAGAATCGAAATTGCTACAAGTGATACTCGAGGAGAAGGATAATGATAAGGGTTCAACAAGTGAATCTACTGAGGGAGAAGACAGACCCCCATCACCCTTTCGTCAAAGACAGAAAAACACAATAATGATGTATAGTTTAAGAAGTTTTTTGACATTCTTGACCAATTATATATCAATGTCCCACTCCTGAAGGCCATTGAACAAATTCCTAAATATACCAAATTTCCCAAGAAAATTATCACCAAAAAGAGAAAAGTTTAGAAGTATGAGACAATTACACCAACAAAAGAATTTTTCTCTATATTAAGCAAGCTATTGCCAAAGTAAAAAATATCTGGGCAGCTTCATTATTCCATGTTCTATAGGAGACAACTATGTTGGGAATGCACTATATGACTTTAGATCAAGTGTGAATCTAATGTCCAAGTCAATATTTTTTAAGCTTGGGATGAGAGATGTAAGGCTCACCTCTGTTATTTTGCAAATAGCCAACTGATCCCATGTTCGTCCCATGGGAAGGATTGAAGATGTCATAGTGAAAGTGGATAAATTTGTGTTCTCAACCGACTTTCTTATACATGATTATGAGGCTGATACCAATGAACCAATAACTTTGGGGAGGCATTTCTTAGCCACAGGTCGCATCCTCATTGATTGTGAGAAGGGTAAACTTGTTATGCGGGTAACTGATCAAAGTGTGACTGTGAATGTCTTCCAATCTCTCAAGTATGTGGATGATTCTAAAGAATGTTAGAGCATTCTGGAAATAGACTCAATGATAGAAAGAAAAAATAGAACAACTTTGACACATCATTTTCATACAACTGGACGATTATGAAAAGCTCTTGGAAGAGGACAACAAAGAGGAAGCCGATGACTTTCCATTGGTTTCGATAAATTTATTCCTTCTAAGCTAGACCAGTTACGTTCTTTGAACCTCTTGATTTCGATGAATTTATTCCTTCTAGGCCCTCACTACAGCTGCACCTACCTTAGAGCTAAAAACTTTGCCATCGCATTTCAAGTATGATTACTTAGGTAGTAATGAAACATTACCGGTGATTATCTCCTCTAGTCTTAAGCCTGACTAGGAATGTAGTTTGTCAATTGTTTTGTCACAACATAAGAAAACATTAGTTTGGACTATGGCAGACTTGAAGAGGATAAGCCCTGCCATCTACGTGCATAAAATTATGCTAGAATAATGTCATCGTAATTCCATAGAGCGACAAAGAAGGCTCAACCCTTTCATGAAGAAGGTGGTGATGAAGAAGATCATCAAGTGGCTTGATGCTAGAGTTATTTACCCAATATCCAACAGTACGTGGGTGAGCCAAGTGCAATTCATCTCCAAGAAATGAGGCACGACCGTGGTGAGCAATAAAGATAATGAGCTCTTACCCACACGCACCGTCACATGATGAAGGATTTGCATGGACTACCGCAAGCTCAACAAGGATACCAAGAAGGGCCATTTTCCTCTACCTTTCATCGATCAGATGCTTGATCGATTAGCAGTCAAGACATACTATTGCTTTCTTTATGGATATTCGGGTTACAACCAAATTACCATAGCACTAGAGGACCAAGAGAAGAAAAAATTCACATGACCCTATGGCACTTATGCTTTTAGGAGAATGCCCTTTGGCCTATACAATGCTCCGACAACTTTTCAGCGATGTATGCAAGCCATTTTCTCAGACATGGTTGAGGATTTATTGGAAATATTCATGGATGATTTCTCCGTCTCTGGAAACAACTTTGAAAATACCTTGGCAATCTGGCAAAGGTTCTCAAGCGCTATGAAAAGGCTGACCTTGTGTTGAATTGGGAAAAGTGTCACTTCATAATGACTGAAGGCATTATACTATGCCATAAGATTTCACACAAAGGTATTAGGTGGATAAAACTAAAATTGAGGTGATTGAGAAGTTACCTCCACCAACCACAGTGAAGGGCATTAGGAGTTTTCTTGGACATGTTGGTTTCTATAGGAGGTTCATTAAGGACTTCTCTAAAATTTCTAAGCCCTTATGCACCTTGTTGCAGAAAAATAAGCCTTTTCTGTTCGATAAATTTTTCCATGACGTATTCACAGAGCTGAAGCAAAGCCTTATCTCAGGCCTTTTGGTGTTGCCCCCGATTGGATGTTGACATTCAAACTAATGTGCGATGCGAGTGATTATGTCGTGGGAGTAGTGTTAGGGTAGCGTCGAGGTAAAATCTTCCATGTTATTTATTATGCTAGTCGTACCTAGAAGGATGCACAACTTAACTATACAACCATAAAGAAAGAATTACTTGTTGTGGTATTTGTTTTTGATAAGTTTAGGGCATACTTGATAAGAACCAAAGTTATTGTTCACACTGATCACTCAACTATCAAATACTTATTGAATAAAAAGGATGCCAAGCCTAGACTTATAGATGGATACTACTATTGCAAGAATTCGACTTAGAGGTTGTAGATACGAAAGGTACTAGAACCAAGTTTCTGACCATCTTTCCAGGCTAGAGAACAATTTAGAATGCCATGACAATTTGAAAATCAAAGAGAAATTCCCTGATGAGCAAATTTTATATGCCACGATAATTCCATGGTACACTGACTTCGATAATTTTCTTGTTAATGATATTTTTCCTTATGACATGAACAGCCAAGGAAAGAGGAAATTTAGGCACGATGTGATATTTTAGTTTTGTGACGAGCCATACTTGTTCAAGCGGTGTGCCGATCAGATGATCAAAAAGTATGCCCCTGAAGAAGAGAAAAAAACTTTTATATCATTGTTACACGACCCTGTCTGGAGGCCACTTTAGAGGTACAAGGACTTCTGCGAAGGTCCTTCAATCATGCTTCTATTGGTATACTATCTTCAAGGATGCCCATGAATTTTACAAGGCTTGCGATAGATGACAGTGCATAGGAAACATTTCCATATGACATGAAATGCCATTGCAAAACGTTTTGAAGATAGAGTTTTTTTATGTATGGAGCATAGACTTCATGAGACCCTTCCCATCCTCGTTTAGAGACTTATATATCTTACTGGCAGTAGACTATGTGTCCAAATGGGTTGAAGCAATTGCGACTCCAAGGAATGATTCAAAGATTGTGCTTAAGTTCCTTCATAAGTATATTTTCACGAGATTTGGTGCACCTAGAGCTTTCATCAGTGAAGAAGAGACTCACTTTGACAACAAGTTAATTGCCAAGGCGTTATAGAGGTATGGGTGCGGTATACAATTGCCACAACATATCACCCCAGAAGAATGGACAAGACGAAGTCTCTAATCGCGATATCAAGCAGATTCTGTAAAAAGTGGTAAACCCATTACAACAAATTTATCATTTTATGAAGAAATTTCTATATGATGCTGCATATAACATCACAAATATACTATATAGGTGACGTTTTTTTTAATTTTTGTCATATTTAGTGATTGATGGTATATCTTTTATGACAATTTTGAAATGTTCATTAATTTTAGTCACTATATGCTTTGACTATGGAGGCCACTTTGGAGGTACAAGGACTTCTTCAAAGGTCCTTCAATCAGGCTTCTATTGATATACTCTCTTCAATGATGCCCATGAATTTTACAAGGCTTGCGATAGATGCCAGTGCATAGGAAACATTTCCATACGACATGAAACACCATTGCAAAACATTTTGGAAATAGATTTTTTAACATATGGGGCATAGACTTCATGAGACCCTTGCCATCCTCATTTAGAGACTTATATATCTTATTGGCAGTAGATTATGTGCCCAAGTGGGTTGAAGTAATTGCGACTCCAAGGAATGAATCAAATACTGTGCTTAAGTTTCTCCATAAGTATATTTTCACGAGATTTGGTGCACCTGGAGCTTTCATCAGTGACGAAGGGACTCGCTTTGACAACAAGTTAATTGCCAAGGCGTTGTAGGGGTATGGGTGTAGTATAAAATTGCCACAACATATCACCCCAGAAGAATGGAAAAACCGAAGTCTCTAATCGCAATATCAAGAAGATTTTGGAAAAAGTGGTGAACCCATTACAACAAATTTATCAATTTATAACAAAATTTCTATATGACGCTGCATATAACGTCAAAAAATATACTATATAGGTGAAGTTTGTTTTTAATTTTTGTCACATTTAGTAATTGATGGTATATCTTTTATGACAATTTTGAAATGTTCATTAATTTTAGTCACTCTATGCTTGGAGCTAAAATTTGCCTCTAAAAAATTGGAGGGAAACCTTTCAGTGATGTTTAGATAAAATGATGGCGTTGTAAAATCGTCTCCAACAAAATAGAAGTATCAATGACGAATTATTATTATGAGGATTTGACTTTAATTAGTGATGTGGAAAATTTGTCATTAATAATTTTTATTCATGATAAATTGATTTGTCATATTTTATAAGATATAAAAGATGATATTTTTTTCGCCACGAAAATAGGTTTAACGTGACAAATAGTTATTTATCATAATCACTTATCTTTTATATGACAATTTTAAATCAAGATATTATATCATTTAATGTTTGATACCAAGAATTAACCAAAAATATTATCAGAAAAAACTTTTATTGGCATCTTAGATGCACCACTAATTTGAAATCTTATTAGTAATGATTTTTCAGATGTTTTTTTTTGGATTTTTTAAACTGATGTGTTCTATATATTTACATTTATATTTATATTTATATTTCTTTATATTTATATTTATATTTATTTATATTATATTTATATTTATTTATATTATATTTATTATATTTATATTTATATTATATTTATTTATATTTATATATTTATTTATATTTATATTATATTATATTTATATTTATATTTATATATATTTATATTATATTTATTATATTTATATTATATATATTTATATTATATTTATATTTATATTTTATTTATATTTATATTTAATTTATTTATATTTATTTTATTTTATTTATTTATATTATATATTTATATTTATTTATATTTTATTATATTTATTTTATATTTATATTATATTTATATTATATTATATTTTATTATATTATATTATATTTATATTTATATTTATATTATATTATATTTCTATTTATTTTATATTTATATTATATTATATATATTTATTTATATTTATATTTATATTTATTATATTTATATTTATATTATATTTATTATATTTATTATATTTATATTTATATTTATATTTATATTTATATTTATATTATATTTTATTTATATTTATATTTAATTATATTTATATTTATATTTATATTTATATTTATATTTATATTTATTTATATTTATATTTATATTTATATTTATATTTATTTATATTTATTTATATTTATATTATATTTATATTTATTTTATATATTTATATTTATATTTATATTTATATTTATATTTATATTTATATTATATTATTTTATATTTATATTTATATTAATTTATATTTATATTATATTTATATTATATTTATATTTATATTTATTTATATTTATATTTATATTTATTTATATTATATTTTATTTATATTTATATTATATTTATATTATTTATATTTATATTTATATTTATATTTATATTTATTTATATTTTATTTATTTATATTTATATTTATATTTATATTTATATTATATTTATATTTATATTATTTTATTTATATTATATTTATATTTATATTATATATATTTATATTTATATTTATTTATATTATATTTATATTTATATTTATTTTATTTATATTTATATTTATTTTATATTTATATTTTATTTATATTTATATTTATATTTATATTTATATTTATGAATATTAGACTTTTTTATACATATATTTATGTATATGTATATTAAAGATCTCTTTCATCGTTAAAAAAAATCTTTAATCAATCATGTCAAAGTTGAATACTAATAACATAATCATATATGTCGCGCAAAAAATCGGTAGTAAAAGAATTAATTGGGTTTAAATTTGTTTTTTAAAATATTAATTCTGAAATTCAAATTAAATTAAAGATTTTGTAAAGTTTATATGGCCAATTCATAATTTTTAGATTATTAAAGCTTATAACCTCTAATTTTACCCTTCCACTTTATATTTAAAAAAAAACGTTTTGTGATTGGCAAAACTATGCTTTGTGGAAATATAAACGCGCCCCTAGCCATTGAGTTTTGGGTGAGTAAAATTTAACTAAAAAAATTAAAATTTTTTATTTGATTCACTCATAATTCCATAAAGTTGATTCAACTTAAAAAAAATTAAATAAAATTTGAGTTATAAAATAAGACTCGAATAACTCAAAAATTTTAGTAATTAATGGATTCGTTTTCAATTTCAAGTCGTCTCTTAATTCTGCATGATATAAGTATATAACATATGAAAAAAATATGAATATATATATATTGTATATGGTTATAAAATATTATTTAAATTGAAATCAATCGATACTCAGCACTTATTGAACCAACAAATCGTTTTTGATTTGGATGCAAAACTTTTTTCTTTACTCTTTTTATATATTTTTTCATTTCTTTGACCACAATAATAATAATATTAATAATAAACTGATTAGGACTAAATTATGAAAATAGAAAAGAATAGTGGTAGAAAAAGCAATCAAATATATTAATTAAGGACTAAATCAGAAATGTTACAAACTAAGGAGAACTAAAGATGTAATTACCCCGACACTAAAGAAAACATGTTGGTTTAGCAACTCTTTATCTTTCCTTTTTATATATATTTGTTTTTATATTTCTTTTTTTATTTTCTCTCTTCATAAAAACCTATCTTTCCCACTGTATTACGTCGCCGGCCATGGTATTGGCCGCTGTCAGCAGAGCCGTTGAACTCAAAAAATGCACCAACAGTTGTCTTTGGCCTCTTAATCACAATTTTGGCCTTGGTTTCAATGAAAAACTCCTCAATTTTCCCAAATTAGCCGCAAACGTTTTGGGTTCTTACCTTTGATATCCACCTTCCGCTGTTCGATGGAGCCCATCTTCACATATGTTGATCCTTTCACTGAATAAAGACTCCCTACCGTTAGGATTGGCCTTTCATTACTTTGATCACCCGAAAATGGCAACGATTAGAGGTAAGCCTTTTTTTTTCTTTGATTTCTCCATTTTTCACTTTTTACATATTTGAGTTTAAGGTATTACAATGTTTTGGGGAGGTTCGTTTTGTTGGATCAGCGATGAACTTGAGTGATGACGAGTGTAGAGTTGGGACAATGGCCGGTGGTGGACGATGGGTATGAGACGCTGATTCTTGAACGTAAAGGTCAAAAAATTTCATGGACTAATTATCACCATCATGTTTCTTCTTATATTGATGTTAATAGTTGTTTTTCACTCTTTTAGAATTAATCTATGATTTCTGAAAATAGTTATTTGACAGAAACATTGTTGTCTCTATAAGCAATTGGTTTGATAGCTTTTTCTGTATTTTGATTGTAATTCTTAACCATATATGGATGCCACTTTACGAACAGTGTGTGACAACAAATGAGAAAAGGTAAAGATAAAGTTTAGGACCCCATGTTCTCTTCAATAATTTTAAATTTTGTCAACTATTATTTGTTCTCATCAATGGACTCATCACTAGGATACGTGTTGCATGTAAAATAATTTTTATGTCTTATTCCCGTGATTGGTGTCTGTCACTTTTTTTCTTTTACTAGAAACGAGAATGATTGAAACTACTATTGGTCTGGCCTGCAGATTATGACATGATTAACGGGCCCATCTTCATACTGCTAGCATATTTCAAAAAGCTTTGGTGATGAATTCTTTATGTTATTTCGCTAGAATTTCCAACTATTGCAGCCTTCTTGTACTTTCTTCACCAGCCATGGTGGTTGGTCTATCTTTTTTTTTCACTATTTAATGTGTCAGGTATTTCTCTCATAACATTGTCTTTATATATAAACACAACTAGAAATCCTTGTGTTCTTCACCTTCATCATACAATAACTTTTCTGATCCAATATGTTGCGACTTATTTTAACATGGTTTTGTGCTGATTTTTCATTGACATATATGGTTTTGTACTGCTTTTGACCATTATTTTCCAAATACTCTTGTCATTTGATTTACTTGTTTTAAAGCTTTTGGATATTTTTTGGTATCTCCAACTTCTTAGTATTGAATTTACATTTTATAAAATAATTATATCTCACATATATTGGCAAGAGAAATTAAAAAAATAAGTAGGGTTTAATTAAAAACTTTACAAATTTCAATTCACTAAGGAAGAACTTCACCCTTGATCTTCATTAGTTCGTTTATCATTTAGGTATTCCATTAATAGTGGAAGTTAATTAATTAATACTTTAAATCATAATTTCTAATGACTCGATTTCTTCTCTACATTATCATCGTGCATAATTTATTTTTTGGTTTTCCAATTTGCTAACCCACTTATTTCTTTTCTTTTCTTTTTTTGAGTGTTTTAAATGGAGATGGTGTAAAGCTTGGCCAGTAGGCATAGGGGCATTGGCAGTAGTAGCTTGGATCGGGACAAACATTTATCATAATTTATAAATAATTATGTACTTTATTGTAATTTATAAATAGTTATGTACTTTATTATAATTTATGAATAGTTTTGTACTTTATTATAATATTTATTGTAATTTATAAATAGTTTTGTACTTTATTATAATTTATAAAAATTGTAAATTATTGTAATTTAAAAAAAGTTTTGTATTTTGTTGTAATTTATAAATAGTTTTGTACGTAACTGAAATTTATAAAAATATTTGTCCTTTATTATAATTTCCAAAATGTTTTGTCCTTTATTGTAATTCCATAAGTTTAGTCTTTTATTTTAATTTATGATCTTCTATTTTTAATAAAGAAAGTGTGACGATATTTTTTCATCATTAATACAATTATTATATTATCAATGACAATAATAAGAATAATTAATGACATATTTTTTTATATTATTTCATGAAATAATTAATTGTCATTGAATACAAATTATAAGGTATCATTATGTGTTAACATCACTATATGTTTAATAATACGTGACGAAAATATATATATCGTCACATTTGACATTTAGTGACACACCTAGCGCGCGACGTCAATTTACGTCACAAAATATAAATTGTGACGTAAATGTAAGTTTCACTGACACTACTTTAGATGTCGCAAATAAATAAATTTGTTATAGCCCCAAAAGGAAGGGCTGGTTACCGAAGCTTGATGAAACACTTTGGGTTTATCGTACAACATTTAAGACTACATTAGGGATGTTCCCATTTAAATTGGTGTATGGAAAGGCATGCTATATCCCGATTGAGTTGGAGCACAAAAGCCTATTGGGCTATCAAGAAACTCAATTTTGATGCCCAATTAGCTGGTGAACGAAGATTATTGGAGCTCAATGAGATGGAGTAGTTTAGGGCGCAGGCTTATGAAAATGCCAAGCTATACAAGGAAAGAACGAAGAAGTGGCATGATCAAACTCTTTCGCCAAGGTATTTTCATATTGGTCAACAGGTGCCCCTCTACAATTCAAGATTGAAACTCTTCCCAGGAAAGCTCAAGTCAAGATGGAATGAATATTTTGAGGTACACCAAGTATACCCTCACGGAGTTGTAGACATTAAAAATCTAGACGATGGGATAATTTTCAAGGTCAATGGCCAACGCTTGAAGGCATACACTGGAGCCCCCATTGTGTGAGATAATCCAACGCTTTACTTCTATTTCATAAATAACATGTGCAATTTTATTTAGTTCTTTTATTTATGTTAATATTTCCATTTTTACCTATTTTCACGTTTTCTTCTAGGGTAATATTTTATGTTCATCCATGCAAGGTGGCGGTTGAAGACTCAACGACAAAAAGGACAAAACCCTACTTTTAAGGTTTTGGGTGACAAACAGGCAAAAGGGAAAGGGAAAATTTACTTTTTATTTTTCAAAAACAATTTTTTAACTTTTTAACTATTTTCTCTTTCCACTTTTTCATTCCTCAATTATTACCTTTACCTTTTTGTCTCCATCAAACCCCCACCGTTTTTTTATTTTCACCTTTACTCTCTATGTTTTCCCTTTGTTATCTTTAACTCTTCATATTTTGCTTAGCTAAAAATCATATAGCTTAAAAAGTTTCAAGTTTTTTTCCTTTTTCTTTGTCTAATCGAGTAACCACGGTGCGTTCTCATCCAGCAGGTGCCAACCCTCATTTTCCTCAGCAATTCAAGGACGATGCGATAAAAAAACGGTTCTAAAGTATCAAGAATCGAAAGCTTTTCTCTGAGCAAGGGTTTGTCTTCTCTTGTGACAACAATCGTGACTTAAGACCAGATGTAATGAATGTTGTTAACCGGAACAAATGACACTATGTTCGTAAGGTACCCGATCAACATCACTGGCTCTCATGTCAGAGAGAGTTTTACGCGAATATCTCTGACCCAAAGCGAAGATACATTTATGTTTGAGGTAAAAATCTTCACTTTTCTTTCATTAATTGTTACTTTAAACTTCAGGGTGTTAATCATCATACCAAGTTTGAGGAGGAGGCCAATTATGAGACCTATATGGGAGTTATTGTAACACCCTCAACCCATACCCGACCCGGATACGAGTCCAGGATGTCACATAGACTAAACAAAATAATATTCTTTAAAAAAACGATAAAACATTTGAACTTATATTATTAAAATACAATAATATACATATGTGAATACAAGTTTATCAAAATACTCAGAGCATACACAACTTGACCATTTTGATTACATGCCAACATTCATTTACATAACAAAAGGACCTACTGATTAAGTTGCCTCTGATCTGATAGTTGCAGGAGTAGTGTTGTCCAGCTGCTTAACCTGTCTCGTCTACTTTCTCGAATCCTACGTGTGAAACACTCACACGCTAAGTCATCGACTTAGTGAGGCAAAATAATAATAATGACAATGAAGAAATGTAATGGAAATGTCATAATAAAATGGAATGAGATGAAATCAAATACTTAACCATGCAGTTTAAATCACCATGTTCCTTACCTGTAAGCATAGTATATTAACATTCATGAATTCGTATTAATAAGATTATTGGCCCATGATACCATACTTAGAACCTAAGGTATGTGAGTACTGTGAGGTTGTGCACTATACTGTCACCATAACTCGTATAAATGCACCGAATTACAACGTAGAATTGCACCAAAGTGCCGCGTAGAATTGCACCATAGTGCCATATAAGATTGTCCCTAAGGATCACATAGATAATTCCTTAAGAATCATATACATATGCCAAGGATCAAGTATGTGTTTCAAAAGACCTCACACATGTTCCAAAGAATACATATATGTCCCGAAGGACCGCGTAGACCCTCTACTCTTGGCATGCCAACTATACCTATAGTTCTCATCTACATAACATGGGCTTTTCCCAAATTACATAATATATCACATAGAAATATCATTTCCTTACCTTCATCACATAGCTCATATAACTTTGCATACATATTCATTTAAAACATGCTACACAATGCACATAGTATGAATTAATATCATGCTTCACAATATGAAATGAATCATGCATCAATGTATTGAATCTAGACTTCTCACAAGTCTAGAACTAATTATATCGTTATAATCATGTTATGCATATGCACTCACCTATATTTCCTTGCTTTTTCCTCGATCGATCTTACTAGGCAATTGTTCTGGAACTTGTTTAGACTCTGTATCTACATAGTAATTCATTGATACTTATCAGTATACTAATTAATATATTCTAAACTATCATTTCTTGGGCAAAAAGAAAAGCCATTTTCATCTTTTAATGAAGGTATGAATCGATGCACTACACCATCTATCGATGCATCCCTTGACGGGTGCATCGATGCACTATCTATGCTTCGATACAGAAATCCTATTCGATGTTTGTATTTAAGGGGGTGCATCGATGCACTACTTGTGCATCGATGCACTACTTGTGCATCGATGCACTGATGGCATTCTATGTTTTTATTTTAAATTAGTGCATTGATGCACTTGAACAATTTCTGGGATTTATCCTTGATGCATCGATGCACATAGCCCAGAAATGTTATTTTGAGCATGAAAATCTCTTTATAATCCTCTCAACACTTCATAATTCACCTCTTTTTGTATCCCTAACTTGTATACACTTACTTAAACTAATTATTATCCATTCAATACTTCTAAAACTTAGAAATCCAATCCTCCATATGGAATTTAAGAATCTCACTCAATTTCCAACATGTTCTAATTTTAATTCTAATACTTCCCATTCCTTAATTAGCTTGACCACAAGTCAAATCCCACTTCTAATTCTTATTATGAACTCTATTCTAAGATTTCACTTTTCTACTTCCTTTCTTTAATCCTTCCTAACTCCATCATTTTTTTATTTTAAGATAACCTAAGCTTTCCTTAAGCTTAGTTATCATCTAATGATCAATAAGCAACCTTAAACTCATCAAGAATTTGATTAACAAGAAAACTCACCTTTAGCTTGGCTTCACGATGGAGAAGAATAATGAAGAAGAAGAGAAATCTGGAAACTTTGGTTCTCTCCAATAGCTTCCACGTGGGTATAAAATATCCTCAAGTAATATTTAATTATTTCCCTTATTAAAAGACTTATTTACCCATTTAGTTCCTCATTCTTTGCTAATTGATCCTACATAAAACATTTCAATCAATTCTTTAAACTTTTTAATTTATCCAATTTGGTCACTGGATTTTTAAATCTCACAATTTGATCACTAACCCGGTATGGAGGATGTTACAAATCTCCCTCCCTTAAGAAAAATTCGTCCTCGAATTTTCATTGCATAAACAGATGAGGATATTGAAGTCGCATATCTTCTTCACGTTCCCACGTGGCTTCTTCTACCTTGTGATTTCTCCAAAGAACTTTGACCAAATGAACCGTTTTATTTCTCAATTACTTAACTTCGTGAGCCAATATTTGTATTGGTTCCTCTTCATAGGTCAAATCAGGCTGAACTTCTACTTGTTCTGGTGTAACAATGTGAGAGGGATCGGACCTATATCTTCGTAACATGGACACATGGAAAACATTATGAATTTTCTCCATTTCTGGTGGCAAAGATAACTGGTATGCCACTGGTCCTATTCTTTTAACAACTTCATACGGCCCGATGAATCTAGGACTTAGCTTTCCTTTCCAACCAAATCGTAATAATTTTTTCCATGGTGATACCTTCAGAAACACTTTATCCCCAACTTCAAATTCAATCTCCTTTATTTTAATGTCAGAATAGGAGTTTTGCCGATCAAATGTTACTTTTAGGTTATGTTGAATTTCCCGAACTTTCTCTTCCATATCTTGAATCAAATCTGGAATGAGTACATTTCGATCTTTGAGCTCATACCAGTTTAATGGCGTATGACACTTCCTCCCATATAATGCCTCAAAGGGTGCCATTTTAATACTGGACTGATAACTATTGTTGTAAGCGAACTCCGCCAGTGGTAAGTATTTCTCCCACGACCCTTTAAACTCAATGACACATGCTCGCAACATATCTTCCAATATTTGAATTGTTCTTTCTGATTGTCCGTCTGTCTAAGGGTGAAAGGCGATACTAAAATTTAAGTGAGTCCCCAATGCTCCATGCAAGGATTTCCAGAATCTAGAGGTGAATCGAGGATCTCGATAAGAAATTATAGAAACAGGCACTCCATGCAATCTAATAATTTCTCTAATATACAGTTTCAAATACTTTTCCATAGAGAAATCTGTTCTGACAAGAAGGAAATGTGCTGACTTGGTCAATCGATCAACAATTACCTAGATTGAATCTCTTTTGTTTGGAGTCAAGGGTAACCCCGAAAAAAAATCCATCGTTACATTTTCCCACTTTCATTGTGGAATGGAAAGTGTTTGCAATAATCCAGACGGAACTTGATGTTCGACTTTGACTTACTGACATGTTAAGCACTTGGACACAAATTCAGTAATGCTTCGTTTCATCCCTGGCCACCAATACCGATATTTTAAATACATATACATCTTGGTTCCACCCGGGTGCATCGTCAATAGACTGCAATGAGCCTCTGTCAATAAATCTTTCTTCAACTCTTCATCGTCTGGTATCACAATTCTTTCTTTATAATACAATTTCCCATTACACTTCACCTCAAAATCCTTAATTTCTTTATTCTTTACTTGCTCTATTCTTTTCAAACATATTCCATCTTGGCTTTGCAATTCTCCTATTAGGTCCAACCATGATGGTTTAAGTTTTAACTCTGCACTTAGATCACCGTCTCCAGTCAAAGATAACCTCGTACCCATAGCTCGTAAAGCTGCAAACGTTTTTCTACTCAAAGCATCTGCTACCGCGTTAGCCTTTCCGGGATGATAGTAAATTATTATATCATAATCTCTCAAAAACTCAACCCATCTCATTTGTCTCAAATTAAGCTCTTTTTGAGTCATCAGGTATTTCAAGCTCTTATGATCCGTATACAAGTTACATCGTTCTCCATACAGATAATGACACCAAATCTTGAGAGCGAATACCACTACAGCCATTTCTAAATCATGGGTGGGGTAATTCTTTTTATGTGGTTTCAACTGTCTCGATACATACACTACCACCTTCCCTTCTTGCATTAATACACCCCAACCCATTATGGGAAGCGTCACTGTATACAACAAAATGCTTACCAGATTCTGGTTGAACCAATACAAGAGTTTATGTCAGAATTCTCTTTAAAGCTTCAAAACTTTCTTGACATTTCGAAGTCCAAACAAACGGTACATTCTTTCTCATCAGCTTTGTTAAAGGCAACACTATCATTGAAAAATTCTTAACGAATCTTCGATAATAACCGGCAAGTCCAAGGAAACTCTAAACTTCAGATACATTCTTTGGAACTTCCCAGTCCATTATAGCTTTTACCTTTTGAGGGTCCACCCGAATCCCATTTTTAGAGATCACATGCCCCAAGAAAATTACTTCATTTAGCCAAAATTCACATTTGGAGAATTTGGCATAAATCTTATTATCTCTGAGAATTTACAAAACTATTCGCAAATGTGCGCTATGCTCTTCAATGGACTTCGAGTAAACCAATATGTCATCAATAAAGACAATAATAAACTGGTCCAAATAGGGCTGAAAAATCATGTTCATGAGATCCATGAAAGCAGCAGGTGCATTCGTTACTCCGAATGACATTACAGTGAATTCATAATGGCCATATCTCGTTCTAAAAGCAGTCTTTTGAATGTCCTTCTCGTGAATCTTCAATTGGTGATAACCCAAACGTAGATTGATCTTCGAGAATACCGAAACTCCTTTTAGCTGATCAAACAAGTCATCAATGCACGGGAGGGGATACTTATTCTTGATGGTCACCTTATTAAGCTGTCGATAATCAATGCAGAGACACATTCACCCATCCTTCTTCTTAACAAATAACACCGAAGCTCCCCAAGGCAACATACTTGGTCAAATAAATCCCTTCTCTAACAACTCTTGCAATTCTTTCAGAGCTATCCGATAAGGTGTCATTGCAATCGGAGCTGTTCCCGGCATTACTTCAATTTGAAATTCTACATCTCTATATGGAGGTAATCCTGGCAACTCAGCAGGGAAAACATCAGGGAATTCCCGAACTATTGAAATCTCATCTAATCCTTTCTCTTTAGCTCTTGTATCTATCACATTTGCAAGAAAACCTTGACATCCTTGTAGCAATAACTTCTTAGCAGACATTCATGATATTACATTTGCTAAAAGATTAAACCTTTCACTGATCACACTTATTTATGTTCTTTATGGACTCTTCAGGGTTACCTTTTTCGATCTGCAATTAACATCCCCATAGTAACGGAACGACCAATCCATTCTCAGAATCACTTCAAACTCGTCAAAGGGTAACTCCATCAGATTAGTAGGGAATTTAATTCCCTGAATCTTTATGAGACACCCCTTACAGACTTTGTTCACCCGAGCACTATGGCCTAAAGGATTAGTTACTATAATCTCATTACTCGTAGCTTCTAAGGGGATCCTCAATTCCTTTACTAACTTACTTGTAATGTAAGAATAATTAGAACCCGGATCAATCAGTACCAATACTAATTTATCATACAGCTAGAAAGTGCCTGCTATAATATCGGGATCATCACAGTCTTCACTTGTCTTTAAATTGTATATCCGTGCGGTTGACCGAACTTCAGGTTGAACAGAGGATTCATATTGGTTCCTTCTTCTTCCTCTTCCTCGTCCTCTCTGTGAGGCAGAACCAACTCTCTCTGATGGTACAGGTTCACCAACCATCAACGGACAATCCCGGATAAAATATCCAGTATTTTTGCATCAGAACAAGTCCCAACAGCCATCTAACACGCCCCAAAATAGTTTTTCCCACAGTGCTGACACTGTCTTGCTTGACCCTGATTGGATATCATAACACCAGATCCCATTGACTGTGTCTGTCTAGGCCTTAATTGACTTACTCCTCTAGCAGAGGATGCAACTGATTTTGATCTAACTTGTGATCGAAATCCTGAGTCTCTTCCTCTTTTTGGTGGTGCTGAGCTAGAAGAAACACTTGTCCTCTTTGATGTCTAAACTCTTGAGTCCCCAAATCTCTCATTCTAATCCCTTTCAAGAGCCTTTGCATGATTGATCACCTCTTGGAACGAGGAAAAATTCAATACTATCAGCATCTCTTTCAATCTAGGGCGTAAGCCCTCCACAAACCATTTACATGCATCTTTTTCAGTAGGCACAAGTTCAGATGCAAACTGACTCACCTTGTTGAACTCGCATTCATACTTACATACAGATTGGTTCATCTGTTTCAAGTTCATAAACTCCTGCTTCATCAGCCGAATAAATTGATCTCCAATGTACTTATTTTTAAATTCATCTAAGAAAAAAGACCAAGTCAACTGGTCACTAGACATCCTCATGGTGACGTTCGTCCACCATATTCTTGCCTGACCCCTCAGTAACGAGACAGCTCCATCTAACTTCTTCACTTCAGAGCAGTAGAGACCATCCAACATGATTTTTAAATCATTTAACCAAAGATCCGCCGCAACCGGACCTTCCTCATATTCTCCCTTAAATTCGGGAGCTCCCAAACTTCTCAACTCTTTTGCTACATTCATTCTTTGAATTGGTGGGGCAGGAGGTTGAAAACGCATCAGAATAGCGTCCAACGTCCTGAAAAAAGTGTTTTGGTCTTGTACAGGCACTCCTTGAGATGTATGTCCTTCACCTTGCCTGGACAGGGCAGGTGAATTACTACTTTCAGTAGGCATATGTTCTCCCGCCTCACTTCGGGAGCTATTATGTCCGGACATCTAATAAAATAAACACATTGTTCTATTAGCAAGACATCATACTCATAATATACCAGATCAGAAGTTCTCACTATTTGTTGGTATGTATTCAATTTAAAGACTCTATAGACTCTATATGCCTAGAATCGGCTAAAACATAGCTCTGATACCATTAAATATAACACCCTCAACCCATACCCGACCCGGATACGGGTCCAGGATGTCACAATGACTAAACAAAATAATATTCTTTAAAAAAACGATAAAACATGTGAACTTATATTATTAAAATAAAATAATATACATATGTGAATACAAGTTTATCAAAATAATCAGAGCATACACAACTTGACCCTTTGATTACATGCAACTTCATTTACATAACAAAAGAACCTACTGATTAAGTTGCCTCTGATCTGATAGTTGCAGGAGTAGTGTTGTCCAGCTGCTTAACCTGTCTCGTCTACTTTCTCGGATCCTACGTGTGAAACACTCACACACTAAGCCATCGACTTATTGGGGAAATAGAATAATAATGACAATGAAGAAATGTAATGGAAATGCCATAATAAAATGGAATGAGATGAAATCAAATACTTAACCATGCAGTTTATATCACCATGTTCCTTACCTGTAAGCATAGTATATTAACATTCATGAATTCGTATTAATACGATTATTGGCCCATGATACCATACTGAGAACCTAAGGTAAGTGAGTATTGTGAGGTTGTGCACTATGCTGTCACCACAGCTCGTATAAATGCACCAAAGTGCCACGAAGAATTGTATCGAAGTGCCTCGTAGAATTGCTCCGTAGTGCCATATAAGATTGTCCCTAAGGACCACATAGATAATTCCTTAAGAATCATATACATATGCCAAGGATCAAGTATGTGTCTCAAAAGACCTCACACATGTTCCAAATAATACATATTTGTCCTGAAGGACCGCGTAGACCCTCTACTCTTGGCATGCCAACTATACCTATAGTTCTCATCTACATAACATGGGCTTTTCCCAAATTACATAATATATCGCATAGACATATCATTTCCTTACCTTCATCACATGACTCATATAACTTTGCATACATATTCATTTAAAACATGTTACACAATACACATAATATGAATTAATATCATGCTTCACAATATGAAATGAATCATGCATCAATGTATTGAATCTAGACTTCTCACAAGTCTAGAAATAATTATATCGTTATAATCATGTTATGCATATGCACTCACCTACATTTCCTTGTTTTTTCCTCGATCAATCTTACTAGGCAATTGTTCTAGAACTTGTCTAGGCTCTGTATCTACATAGTAATTCATTGATACTTATCAGTATACTAATTAATATATTCTAAACTATCATTTCTTGGGCAAAAAGAAAAGCCATTTTCATCTTTTAATGAAGGTATACATCGATGCACTACACCATGTATCGATGTATCCCTTGGCGGGTGCATCGATGCACTATCTATGCATCGATACAGAAATCCTATTCGATGTTTGTATTTAAGGGGGTGCATCGATGCACTACTTGTGCATCGATACACTGATGGCATTCGATGTTTTTATTTTAAATTAGTGCATCGATGCACTTTATGTGTATCGATACACCTTGAACAATTTCTGGGATTTATCCTTGATGCACCGGTATACATTGAATGTGTATCGATGCACATAGCCCAGAAATGTTATTTTGAGCACGAAAATCTCTTTATAATCCTCTCAATACTTCATAATTCACCTCATTTTATATCCCTAACTTGCATACACTTACTTAAACTAATTATTATCCATTCAATACTTCTAAAACTTAGAAATCCAATCCTCCATATGGAATTTAAGAATCTCACTCAATTTCCAACATGTTCTAATTTTAATTCTAACACTTCACATTCCTTAATTAGCTTGATGACAAGTCAAATCCCACTTCTAATTCTTATTATGAACTCTATTCCAAGATTTCACTTTTCTACTTTCTTTCTTTTATCCTTCCTAACTCCATCATCTTTTGATTTTAAGATAACCTAAGCTTTCCTTAAGCTTAGTTATCATTTAATGATCAATAAGCAACCTTAAATTCATCAAGAATTTGATTAACAAGAAAACTCACCTTTAGCTTGGCTTCAGGATAGAGAAGAAGAAGAGAAATCTGGAAACTTTGGTTCTCTTCAATAGCTTCCACGTGGGTATAAAATATCCTCAACTAATATTTAATTATTTCCCTTATTAAAAGACTTTTTTACCCCTTTAGTTCCTCATTCTTTGCTAATTGATCCTACACAAAACATTTCAATCAATTCTTTGAACTCTTTAATTTATCAAATTTGGTCACTGAATTTTTAAATCTCACAATTTGATCACTAACCCGGTATGGAGAATGTTACAGTTATGAAAGATTTATGTTTTTCAAACTCTAAATGGAATGGTATACAAGCTAATCATCGCTCGATGAATCAAAAAAGGCTTCAACTAAGAGCGAAATTATGGAACCATTTCATGAAGCATAAGTTGATGCCAACCAGCCACAACACCACTGTCTTGTTGCCCTGGATGTTGATGTTGCACTCAATACTTACGGGAAGCTCAATCGATTTAGTTAAGATCATCGTGGAGTAAGCACATACATGTTTGAAGGGACCAACAAATTCTTTAGTATTTCCAAATCTCATTATGAAACTTTGTTGAAAGAATGGTGTCATTGAGGATAACTTTGATGAAATATTATCCAGGTTGAGCGGTATTATAGAGGCAAAGTTATTGGTACTATTAGGGTTTCATAAGGATAAACCCGAGGCAACTCCAGACACTGACGCAAAACCAAATGTCACAGTAAGGTTATATACAATTGTCGAGACTTTCAGGCAGACTAAGGAATAACTTGAGTCTCTATCAGGTGATCTCCAAAGATTCTTTGCCTATGGGAGTGCATCTTGTCAATGAATGAAGATACCTCGTCATTTCTAGATACCCCAACGTCTGCATCTTGCCAATGAATGAAGATGCTTCGACATTTCTAGATACCCCAATACCTGAGCCACAAGATACTGCCCAAACTACCATGGTGCCAAAAGAAGAAGAATAAGAGATAAACCCTCAGTTATAAACTCGAATCGATCTATAATAACCAATATATGTTCATGCTACTAATACAGAGCCTACAAGTGAGATGCCCAAACAAACCAAAATGCCACAATAATCTCCCCCGTGTAGGACTAAATGATGACTGAAGAAGTCTATGGGGCGTATGGAGAATCCATCCGCCAAGGACCTTGAGAGCATTCACTCCCCACCTGATGTCTGCTGAACTAGTATCAGACTCAAAACAGAGCCTTTTCCCATTGAAGAGGCACACCAGGTGTAACACATCCTCTACGACACCACCACCATCTTAGATAAGTCGAGGTCCTTGCATTTCATTGCATTACATTGTATACATAGCAAGTAGTTTAGTTTTTAACTTAGTTTATTTTATGCATTGAGGATAATGCAACCCTCAAATTTGGGGGAAGTAGTGTTCATATTAGGTAATTTTCATGACAGTGTTAGCAGAATTAATTTATCATTGCACTAGTAAGAATTAGGATAGTTTGTTGGAATAAGTTGATGATACTCGATAATGTACTTCTTTATGGCTAGAACTAAATGTACATGACTTTGGAGTTGGATAGGATTTGGTCTAGGACTTGGTTGTTTGTTCTTTTAATTGTTACACTATTGTATGCTATCTATGTTTAAAAATTTTAGAATTTTTTTAGGAAATAAAGCTTGAAGGTCTTAGTGTGTATTAAAGAGAATGAACTTAATTACTCAAATTAAATTCCCTTATGTTTGTAAATTATGATTAATTATGAATAAATGCTTTGACATAAATGTAGAGGGTTATTTCTATTTGCTATGGCATTGCCTGGATACTGGTTTCAATAAATGGTAGCTATAGCATACGAGTGAATGAAATTAGTCATTGGATGACTCTACCTACTAGCTCGGGGATGAGGTGTTTGCTCCACTTCATTCTCAAGTATATGAAAGTAGTTGTGATAGGTTATATCCCCTCGTAGCAGTGTATATATATATATAATTAAGTTATGTTAAATGTTAAGGAAATGGGAGTAATGAACTTTGCTTAAATTTGAACATATGCTATGGCAGAATAGTAGACTTCCTTAGAATTTTCCTAACTTGACTAAGCATAGATTGGATATAGTCACGCACACACACTCGCAAAATACCTTTTCCTAGGATAACATTCTTGAAATATCCACTTGTCTACCTTGTTGAAGCCAATACATTTATGAGGGCTGAAACGTTATCCCATATAATTGTCCTAATATTGAACTTTGCCATGACATTTTTTTCTAACTACTATTCATTGCTTGAGGACAAGCAATAGCTTAAGTTTGGTGGTTTGATAACTCCGTAAAAATGATATATTTAGGGCATTTTTACTTAAGTTATTGGCTATCTTAAAGCACATATAGGTTCATATATATGCATTTAGGAGCATATTATTGCATTTGGTGATTTAGATTTGTTGTGGCATATTATTTTGTAAATGGTGTTGTTTTACGGGGAAGGTTGTGTTTTGTTGATGATGTGCAGCTTGATAAAAAAATGGTGAGCATGGAGAATTGTCGAGTATTACCATATGGTGAGAAAAAGAGAATTGCCAAGGTAATTTAGGATGACTTCTAGATGCATAAAAAGGAAAAAATGAAGAATATATTTTATGGGAGCTGCCAGCTATCTAGTATTCATGTGTTTTCTGCTGGTACCCACCTAGGAGAGGACCACTGCCACCTTTTTACCCATTTTCACATTAAGGGAATATACCCTAGGGTACTATGGGAATTTTCGCAATAAAAACTATAATATTCCCCTGTATAAATAGAAAATATGGGCACAAAAATTAATCAGGGATTCTTTTAGTAAAGTAGTGAGCTAAGTAAGAGAGAGGCGGCTGAAAGCTTCTAAATTTTTTCCCTTTTCATCTTTTCAAATGTTTTCTCTATAAACAAGCTCAAGGGAGTGGCGAGCTAGGCGTCCAAGATGAGCTAGTGTCATTAAGGTATCATTCGTCATGGTCTGAGGAGCAACTAGCAGTGCGCGTTGGGAGTTTCCTCTACCCTTATACTTATATTTTCTTTTGATTACTTGGGTTATATAGAACGGATTATTCTCTTGGATATTTTGAATCCTCCATGAACTAAACCTTATTTGGTGTGGGTTTTTTTATGGATGATTAAGTGTTTGTTTTAATGAATGATTTGAGTTTTTATGTTTATCTATTTGTTATGCTCATTGTGCTTAATTAGTTAGGATTCTAAGAGCTATGAGAATAGCCATTTCTTAGGTAGAATACTTAGTGTTCAAGAAAAACTAAGTTAAAGATCCATACTATTCGAGAGAAACTAAGGGAGGATCAACATGAGTAATGGATTTTATCTGCTAACTAAGACCTAATCCACCTCAAAAATAAGGATAGGATTTCAATGACTAAAAGGAGTAATGCTTATTCGATAGGTTTGATGCTACTATTCACGCTAAGAGGTATTGCCCTGACATTTTTATCTGTCATGTCTCATGACTAGAGATAGCTTAGGTGCACTCTTAGTAAACTCTGTCGAGCAAATAGACCATTTAAGTTTGAATCATTCTGAGAGGTAAAGCTTAGGATTCCTTAGCAACCCCACCATTCATTCCCATAGTAGCTTGTTTTGTGAAGATTATTAAGTCTATTTATTTATTTTCGAATTCTCAACTCATTTTACCTTGACATTTTCAGTTATTTACATTTCAAAAAAATTTTTAATTGCCACGACATTTTCATTTGCCACATTGCTATCACATCTAATTTTGCCATTTTATTTCTACACTACCATTGAACCCTCATCTTTATACATCTCGTTTTGCCACAACATATTTACTTGTGCATATCATCACTTTAACCATACTTAGATAATTTAGTATTCGTGCCTTAACTTAACTTGCAATTTCCTCCAATCCCTGTAAGAACGATACTCATTCATTACTTTATTACTTATTCGATTGAGTATACTTAGCACATATTTTATGTCCAATTTATAGTACTCAAAACACAACACACTCTTGTAAGTATCTCTCCTCGATGTAGCATCTCTGAAAATTCCCTTTAAAAAGTTCCCAAGTCAACTGATCCTCGAGATACTTCTGGAAATTGAATTCCACCATCTCATCGCTTCCTTCTTAAGCAAAGCTAATGCTCCATTCAGTTTCTGCTTAGGCCTCAGCTCCATCTCATCCATGATCCTCTCGGTATTATTCAACCAATACTCAGCATCTATAGGAGGTTCCCCAAAAATACCATTAAACGAAACCACTCCATCAGCCACTAGGGACGTAGATATATCCACAACAGAAATATTAGCAGAAACTGCCTTTTGAAACATGTGATAAACAACTCTTTCTATGGAACCCCGATCCATCTTAGCATATGCATCATCGATAAAGGAAGGGTCTCCCGCAAGTGTAATTGGATCCTTTCGGGGAGTAGACGGATGGACACACGGAGCAGGATGATCTATAGCTAAAGTCAGATCCTTAGAAGAAACAGAATGCTGAGTCACTCACCAACGATCACAGCCAAGGCCTGTCCTACGACCTTGAACACTCATAGAATCAAATCTAATAAACTCTACAAAAATAATTTAAACCTAAGTTAGACTGGCACCAGAAATCTTAAATCCATTGAAAACTTGTAAAACAAGGTGACACAAAGTTTGTAAATATCAGAAACATCTTTGAAAATACAATATTTTGACTCATCCACAGTCTGAATGTTTAAAACCGAAAGCTCTGATACCATCAAATATAACCCCCTAGACCCTGTCTAGAAGGTATGCCTGAATCTTAGTGGTCTCATGCCATATACATAATTTATTTTCAGATTCGAAATGCAATTAAAATCCATTTCAAAAAATAAAATATAAAAAATAGTAAAATACAAAAATAATCATCAAAAAAGTCTATGCGGTAAATATACAGAGACAATAGCATCAAAAGCAAAATATTGGTAATACAGATGCGTGAAGATAGTAGTAAAAACACGTGTCACCAAAGTATAACAAAAAAGGCATATAGAAATATACAACAATATAAAAGTGAGGAGATAGCGGTCATCATGATGCCAAGTCCGTGTACACTGTCTGGTACTATCTGAAAAGTTAAAAATTAAAGAATGAGCTAAAAAGCCCAATGTCCTCCTTACGGTGTATAAAACATACAGATAAATACTTTAGTAAAAATATATTTTATAAAAAACACGTTCTTTCAAACATGAACACTACTCCAACTGAACACCAAAATGTGTAGGTTCCTTCGAACTATACACCCACTTGTACACCCGGTAAGGATCTTATACTAATAGCATAAGGGCCTACGGTAAGGTATTAGCCAATGCACAAAGTAGAGGAGCTTACGATAAGGTCTTACAAGTCAAAGACTAGGCGTGAGATACTTCCTCCAATCATATCTTCTCAATGATAGTATATATGCATTAATTTAAGTGGAAACAATACTTTTATTTAATAAAACATTAAAATATGTCATTTTTCAGAATCAGATACAAACATACGATAACTAGAGATCATATCATAATTATATGGTAATTAGATATTAGAAATTAAAGAAGACAGTAAAACATATATCATGCAGTCTGAATGTTTAAATTTCAAAATAGTTCAGAGAAATAGTTTAAAAACAGTACTGTAACACCAAATAGGAACACACTTGTACTGATCTGAGAAGTCTAGGATCGTAACCTACTTTTGGGTTTGCCTATCACGATTGGCGACGACGCTAGACCCTACGAATCAGAAAAACTATCTCAAAATCCTAACATAAAATAAATAATAAACTTTACTTAAACAATTTACAGAAACCTATAAGTTACTCTCGAAGAACGTATAGCCTGCTGATCTATCAGATGGGAAGTATCAAATCTGGTCAACCCTCGATTAGGGGAATCTCAAGTACCTTTATGAAAATATAATATCATATTAATTCCATATTCAAATCCCAAATAAATAAGTAGAAATACTAAAAATACTAAGTATTTTTGGATTAATGGACTCGATTCGGGGCTTTCATGTTAGAATTTAGCGAAGCGAACCGCAAAATCGGACTTAGGATGCCAAAAACCATCAAGAATGATATTTTTGAAAAAAGTCAACAGTCAACGCTGATCAAGAGTTAATGGCGGAGGTCAGACAGCGTTGTCAGTGGTGTGGTATGGTGTGGCTCGACACGACGCGACGTAGCTCGGTCGATTCAGGTTGGAGCGGTTCAGCTCAGTTGGATCGATTCGGGTTGGGCCGAATCAGATTTGGGTTTGGGCTGACAGGTGCACGGTTGAGTCAGATTATGTGGGTCGAGCAAATGGGTCAGCGGATCGGTTTGACCCGCTTCTAAAAACCCACTAAGCGGTGAACCTTCCCCACGCGCACAGGCGACGAATGGGTGCGTGTGCGGTGGCGTTTTAGCTAGAATTTTTTTAAAACTTAATTTAAAGCGTTTTAAGGCACTTACCAACCTTGGTTCACAAAGATAAATGGTGGAGACCCCGATTACGCTTTGTCAAAAAGTTGATGATGCTTACTTCGCCATACGCCAACGACGATCACAACATGGCAACCACCGTTGGACTCAGAACAAAACAAGGATTCTAATGGTTTGAACAGTGTTAATAACGGACCTTCAATCAGAAAGGAAACGACATTTAAAGGTATTTAGCTAAATTTTTCCAAAAAAATGGAAGGTTGAAGAGAGAGAGAGATTTTTTCCAAAAATATAAATTATGGGTTTTAAGATGGTTTTATACTCATAAAAAAGAAAATGGTATACTTATGCCATAAGTCCCTAGGCTTTTGAAACTTTTTGATTTGAGTCTTAATTTAACTAAAGTTTTATTTTGGTTCCTAAAATTTTCCAAAATTTTAGTTTAGTCTTCAAAATAAAATTAAGAAAAAATTTAACCCCGGAAATAGGGTGTGACATTAAACTATACTCATTAATGTTTAGAAGGATAGAGAGAATTGATGTAAATACATGAGTAATTATAATATTCTTTTTTTAGTAGGCTAAGATGATTACATGTTAGTATATATTTAGAATATTTTTTTAGTTATTAATGACACATACACATCATATTGGCATAATTGTTAGAACCTAGATCATCTAAAAAGAACAACATTCATTATTATTATTGATCGTATAAAGACATCAATGAGTTTTAAAAAAAATTATTATTACAAAATATTTTTATAGCTGGGGACATTCGTTCCCTAAAAATTTTAAATTATCAAATATTTTAGATATTTTCTTTGTATTTTTATTGACATTCTATTTTCGCCTCTCTTGAATTTTATAAGTCTTTCTTCTCTTAAAATTTTAAAAATCTGTCCCTCTAAAATAAAATCTTGTATTCGTCCCTGGTTGAAACTCTCATTGTCACTAGTGTTTTTTTAGAGAGACATGCCTACTTAATATTTAGTGTTTTGGCGTATTATTTTTGTTATTATTATTTTTAGGGTTAAAATAAAAAAAATCTCTAAACATTTTATTAACAAAAAAATCTAACTAAAAAATGACAAGACTTAGAGTGATTTTATATAATACTTTAAGGATTTATTTCTACTTAAAATAATTCTAGGACTTAAAGAAGAAATAAAACATATCTTTAAAGACTTTTTCCTTTAAGCTTTATTTTTATATCTTTCATGAATGAGTTATAATTCATATTTAGAATTCGTGTTTACGACTTATATTAATGTCATATCTAAAGTTTGATTTTGTGTTTTTTTGGCAATATGCTTTATTAAAAAAATCATATGTTATCAACGGGTGAGTTCAAGTGATAATCAGTTTGACATCATTTAAGCATGTCTTCAGTTTGACATCACTTAAGCATGTCTTAAGTTTGAGTTCTTGTGTATGCAGAAAATCTTATCTGGGAAACTCACCTACCAAAATCAGATATGCGACGCGGGTTGATCCGGATTAGTTACGTCGAAACATTGAAATCGGGAAGACAACAAAAAAAACTCATATGTTTGTTAAAAAATGTTTTTATTATATTGTATAATAAAATTAAAATATTTCGAAAATGTTATATCATATGTTTTTATCACTAACTCATAATTATCTTTTAAAAAACAACATTGATTAAAATTTAAATTTATTTGTCTTGAACTACACTCTTTAGTGCTTAGAAGGATGGAGAGAATTGACGTAAATAAATGAGTAATTACATTATTCTTTTATTTTTTTAATAGCGGTGATTATATGTTAGTATATATTTAAAATAATTTTAGTTATTCATAACATATACAAATCATACATTCTGTTAAAATTTAGATTATCTGGGAAGAACGACATTCATTTTTATTATTATTTAGGAAGAACAACATTCATTTTTATTATTGAAGTCATGAAGACATCAATGAGTTATTTTAATAATTTTTATTATTATCACAAAATATTTTTATAATATATTTTTTAATTATAACATGAGCTTCTTGTATGCATCACACATTATTTTGTTCAAAGTTTTGAGAAGAATAGTTTCGTTGGTTTCTACTTCAGTTTTTAAGTATACAAATTTTGAAGGATCATGTTAATCTTAAGGGTAATGTTCATTTTGAGGATTATATTAGTCAAAGACGATTTTATTTCTAAGGTAATGATTTTTCACGATATAGTTAAAGCTTTATTTTAATTCCATGAATTTATTTTCAGTCAGTGCATTTTACAGTAGTACTCTTTTCACGATATAATTAAGGCTTTTTATATATAACACGAACTTTATAACACATTCTTCTTTATTTATATGAATTATCAGTTGATATACCGATGATAGCATGTGTAGTTTGACTATGACCTTGATTAATATAAATTATATATTTATATTTTTTATTTAGATTTAAATGATAAAAAACTTGCTAAAGGACAAATATATATTTAATATAAAAATGAAATAATTTAATAAATTTAGAATATCAGAATAATTAGAAAAAAATATATAATTTTTTTTATTTTTATTAATAAATCTATCCTTGAATATTTAAATATTTAAAAAAACATTTTTAATTAGGTATAATGACAAAATTATTCTCTAACATTTGCGTAAATGGTTACTTTCTACTCTATTTTTTTAGCATTTTATCCCATAATATTTCAATTTTTGGTTAAAATAAATCATATTGAATGAAAATCGTTAGTTGATTAATGATCAAGTCATATTACTGATATAACATTTTTATATGTGTCTAATTACTAGCGTGACATGTGTCATGTCATATCATCACTTTTGGTGATATGATAAATGTCACGTTAGTAATATGGATTGATCGTTAGTTAACTAACAATTTTCTTTCAATAAGAATCGTTTTGACAGAAATTGAAACATTAGGGTAAAATACTCTAAAAAAATAGGGGCAAAACGACAAATTACTCAAACATTAGAGGGTATTTTTGTCATGATGACTTTTAATTATTATTGATGGAGTATTTTTTATAATAATTCATATTATTTTGAAATTTAAATTTATATACATACATAATTATAATATGTATCATAAAATATGTCATAAAAAATAAAAATATAATTATATTTTATTAATAAAAATTTAAAATTTCTTATAATTATAATATTATATTATTATTATTATTATTTTATTAAACTAAGGTAATTATACAATGATATCTATTCTAAGTACTCTTAATAATTTGACAATAAATATTTAATCATCCTTGTAATTGTTGGTGCTCGAACTCGTAACTTCTAACCATAACAACGATTCTTTTAATTATTTAAATAATTTAGTTCGTATGATATTATATAATTATTAAAATTAATTGCATGGTGATATTTAAATACATAATGATAATAACTTGCTACTTACCATGGAACGAGGAGGAAGACACAATCACAGCCGTAGTTATTCATTTCTGAATTACGGAGAATGGAGAGCACGGAGCCTATTTTATTTTCGTATACACTGGATTACTGAACCAAATTATCTTCAAAATTACTCCATTTCTGAATCATTGTTCATTAATAAATACTTCGAAAATAACAATAAATAACAACCATCATTTCATCTCTCTTATCTGATCTGCCTCTTTGTTTCAATCTCAAGATCCTTTTTCCCCCCACTTATTTTTGGTTAGAAAACAATGAATTGAAACGTGTTGCAGGTTTTCCTGTTTGAACTTTAGCTTCAGTTGTTCAACCCATGAAAACACCAACAAAATCTCCCTAGCTGAGAAGGGAGAAAAGAAAATCATTAATTCTTTCGAATTCCCTCGCAGAAAAGAAGAGAAAAAAAAAGCCCAGAAATTTGAAGCCATGAAACAGTTGCACAAGCAATCAAGCGTGAACCACAGGCGAGATGAGGAGATGTTAATACCTCAAACACCTCACTCACCCAAACCCTTGAAGCATCCCAGATCACTCCCCAGATCCATTAACTATCTCTTAAAGGAGCAACGGCTTTTGTTCATCTTCATCGGCATCTTAATCGGCTCCACTTTCTTCGTCCTCCAGCCAACTCTCTCTCGTTTAGGCCCATCTGAGACCCACCCTTCCATCCCCAGATCTTTCTCCAAAGACGACTTCGTAACCCACACCCAGGACTTTTCAGTTTCCACCAGACCGGTTCATGGCAAGGTGGGTCGGGTCCCCGTCGGGATCGGCCGGCGGAGGATGAGGATCGTAGTCACCGGTGGGGCTGGATTCGTTGGAAGCCATCTCGTCGATAAGCTAATTGGAAGAGGCGATGAAGTGATTGTTATCGATAATTTCTTCACTGGGAGGAAAGAAAACGTTGTTCATCTTTTCGGGAACCCCACGTTCGAACTCATCCGACACGACGTCGTCGAACCGATTCTCTTGGAAGTGGATCAAATCTATCATTTAGCTTGCCCTGCTTCTCCGGTTCATTATAAATATAATCCGGTCAAGACCATCATATCCTTTTCTAAAATTTAATGTCAATTTCGCTTTAGTATTTGGTATTTTTCTTCAACTTTCTATTTTTATTGATACTATTTGAGGTTTATATATATATAATAGAGTTAGAATTTACGTACATGATGGAAAACTTTGAGTTTTACACATACCTTAAAAATTATCTCATTGTTTAATTTTTTTTCTAGTATTATATATATATTGTATCATATTTATTTGAGATCCTTAACTTAGTGAGGTTACAAGACAAATGTGATGGGTACACTTAATATGTTGGGGCTTGCAAAGAGAGTTGGGGCAAGGTTCTTGCTTACGAGCACAAGTGAGGTTTATGGTGATCCCCTTCAGCATCCTCAGAAAGAAACCTATTGGGGAAATGTGAATCCAATTGGTAAAGGAGCTTATACGACAATTCAACGACGTTTTGTTCCGGTTGATGACTCTTCTTTGTTTTTGTGATGCTTAACGTTATTCGGTTTTATTAATGCGATTAGGGGAGAGGAGTTGCTACGATGAAGGAAAAAGGACTGCTGAAACCTTAACCATGGATTATCATCGAGGTGCTGGTGTTGAGGTATTTTCTTTTTTGTTTATTTACTTGAACAATCTATGACAATATTTGAGTTAAATTATCCCGTTGCATTGACTATCCTGTTATAATTTTACTTACTTCCAATCTCTAGCATGATCTGGTATTATTACTTGAAGTACTGTTGCCTTTGATATTTGATGAGCGCGAAAGAACTTGTGATGGGTTAATTGGTTTATAGATCCATAAAAAAGTAAGCAGATAAAGTGACTCTTGATGAAAGGTAATGTAGTATGACATGGATAGTTGTAGAATTTGTTATAAATGTTTTCTGTTGTCCACAAATCAGTCAGCTAGAGAAAAGGTAGGACCTGAATTTAGATATTTTTCGGAGTGATGTGCTAAAAGAGTAAGTTTATAAAAAATATGCAGTCTTATTTACAAATCACTTTTAGTAATGTGGTAGATGAATCTGTGTTATTGCGTTCAAAATGTGAATTTAGCCAGTTGAACCGTTCATCTGAATTTAGCCTAAACCTTAAGTATTAACTTCATATGAATACTGTTCAACTATGTATTTATTTATACATGCAATGCATTTTATCTATATTTTTAATTTTCTGACTGCCGGAGGTCTTCCACGGAAGCTACTCTCAACCTGGCGTTGGGGGCAGCCTACTACCCTACCTCCCCCTTACCCCATTGCATATGGGAATTGGGTTCTGTTGTTGTTGTTGTTGTTGTATGATGTGTACTACACAAGTTTTAATGTGAATATTATTAATAATGTATTTGAAAGGGAGATTAGAAAAGGTCAACATTACAAGAGAGATGTACGTGACTACATGTGATGATCAAATGATGATGCTTTCGATTTGCAGGTGCGAATTGCTCGTATTTTCAACACTTATGGTCCTCGCATGTGCTTGGATGATGGACGTGTCGTTAGCAATTTCGTTGCTCAGGTTGAGTGGTCCTATGGATCTTTTCTGGCTTTCACGTGTAGAATTCAGTTAGAGATTTCATATAACATATTTTAACAACCGTGACTTTATATCACAGGCCATTCGTAAGCAACCAATGACTGTTTATGGTGATGGGAAACAAACACGTAGCTTCCAATATGTTTCTGATTTGGTATGTCTGCTTATTTATTATCATAACTTCTCTTGATATGCTGCTTTTTTCTGGGTGACTTGTATTGGTATTTTTTTTCATTGGGATTAGAGGGAGGAAAGTAAAAACTTGTATAGGTTGATTTAATGGAGTGGTTAGAACTTAGAAGTGAGACAATTATGAATTTAATAAGTGTAATACAATTGAAGAGGATTTCGTACTCATGAATTACAGGTGGATGGACTTGTTGCTTTAATGGAAGGTGAGCACATAGGGCCCTTTAATCTTGGCAACCCAGGAGAATTCACTATGCTCGAATTGGCTAAGGTTTGTCCATGTGTATTCGATTTTCTTTTTGTTAACCAATTGAATCTGTTGGAATCATGGAGTCCTGAAATCATTTTCCTCCTGAGCTTTCAGGTTGTGAAAGACACAATTGATCCAAGTGCAACAATAGAATATAAACCAAATACGGCAGATGATCCCCATATGAGGAAACCGGATACCAGCAAAGCAAAGGAGCTGCTGAACTGGGAGCCGAAAATCCCCCTGAGAGAGGGGTTGCCCCTTATGGTGAATGATTTCCGGAATCGCATCTTGAACGAAGATGAAGGAAAAGGAGCTTATATGAAAAACAAGTATGTATAGTGTGAATGACAGCTGTGATTTGCCAATTCATTTCATTATTATTATTGTTATCTATCTGGAAAAATAATCAATTTCAGCCCTCTATAGGAAGATTTGATGTTCTTTCGTTTTATGATAATTAGCTCCCATTGCTCACATCTACATTATAGGAAGATTTGTTGTTCTTTCCTTTAATGATAATCAGCTCCCATTGTTCACATCTACATGATGTCTTTCGCACATGCATTATCGTCTTTGGCTGTTTATGGTTCATGGTAATTGCATTTTTTTTGACATGAATAACACAAATTTTTTGAGAAATTGAAGACAATTCATTAATTTTGATCAAAATTAATGAGATATTTGATGTTATTTTGTAGCATTTCTCCCAGTGTGATACAAAATTTATCTACTTCTCTCAAATATTTTTGAAGTTATCTCTTTTGTTCAAAGTTTTGAGAATAATAGTTTCGTTGGTTTCCACTTCAGTTTTTGGGTATACAAATTCTGAAGGATCATGTTAATCTTAGGGGCAATGTTCATTTCGAAGATTACATTAGTCGGGACAATTTTGTTTCTAAGGAAATAATTCTTTCACGATATAGTTCAAGCTTTGATTCAATTTCATGAATTTATTTTCAGTCGGTGCATTTTACAGTAGTACTATTTTCAACAATTTAGAAGTAAAATTATTATTAATGTTGAACAAGATGGTATCTGATCTCTCCAAACTCGAACCACTTGAAGGTATAAACTATCATCGATGATCTCTCCAAACTTGAACCACTTAAAGGTATAAACTATCATCGATGGTCACAAAGGATGATCATTTTCTTCGAACAACTTGAAGTGGGTTACATATTGGTCAATCCACCCATTACTGCCATAGATATTGCACAGATGTTGCTACAAATGCCACCTCTGGTATTGCTGCAATATGCAGATTCTCTAACCAATCTCATTACTAATTCCACTATCAAGGTGAAATTCGAAATAGATAACATAATGGTAAGAAGATACTTATTAAGTTATATGTCTAACAACTTATTTGATCATTTTGTCAAGGATAATAGTGTTAAGTTTATATTGGACATCTTAGATAAGAAGTATGAAACTGCTGATGTTGGGATCAATAAATGCTTCGTCGGTGAGTGTTTAAAATTCCAAATGACATGTGACAAATTCAGAATGGAAAAAATTCACGCTTACGAAAAACTTGTCTCTAAAATTCTAGCTGAGAGGATGAAGATATGTGAGATTCTCCGAATAAGTATTCTTATCGAGAAGTTGTTTAAGTTGTGGTTATACTACCACAATCTTTTGAAGCGCAAGAAAAAGGAAATCATTAAAAGAATTGGTATGTCACATAACGATATAAGAAATCAACTGACTCAAACATAAAACTTTTACATTATCTTTTCAATTCTCTTTTAAATTTTACTTTGTAAAATTAGTGTTATAATATCGAAATGATTATCGACAAACAAATAAATATGATCGAGAAAGAAAACAAAGAACACTAAGATTTACATTAAAAATTCAAAACGAAAAAACCACGTGCATAGAAGAATTTCACTAATATGAAGGAAAAAATACAAGAGAAAATTGCAGATAAAAAAACTCGATATATAACCCCTACCCTTAGTATCTAATTATAGAGATACATACTTGATTACAATGAAAACTAAATAATGTACAAACTACTTTAATAAAATTCTCCACTTTTAATCAAACTTGATTTTTTACTTTACCAATTAAATTGTGTCACTTTGAATTCGAGTTAAACTTTAACAAATATTCACATTGACATGAATTCTGAAAGTACAAAAGATTCGAGATAAAACACTCAAATTCGATGAGGCACCCAAACTCAACAAAAATAATTCATCACTTCAATGAACAAGTTTTCCACCTCTTCTACCACACCCCTCCAAGGGGTAATCTTCAATAATTGATACCGACTGAATCTAAGCTTTTTCTAAGCTTGGATTTAGTCTTCACATCGACATGGTTATCATAAGTGCCAACTTTGCTCACAAATGTATCACTACGAGCAATGTCATGCATAATACGATCCCGATCATCAATGATAATTCTATCTTCAATTTTGTTATGCCCATAAATTGAACTCTTTTCTGCTTCATATAATTGTTCTACCCATGGTTATCGTTTTCAACTAAAAATAGTCTTTTGCTTAATTTAGTCAAAATATTTTTACCAGTAACAACGTTGTTTGATAAGGAGGAAGAAACATCAACCATATTATCTAAAATTGGTTAACCCTGTAGAACATAAAACTTGACAATCTTTCTCTTTCATTTCATCATAATAAGAGAGCCCTAGTAATTTTTCATAGATCCACCTTCATTGGAGAATTTTTACCCTTTTGAATCTAGGGTACCTAACGAAATTAGATTTCTGCTCAAATCTGGAACATATCTCACATTACCAAGTATTCGAACAATCCCATCAAACATCTTAATCTTGATTATGCCAATACTTGTGACTTTACGAGAGACATTATTTTCTAAAAATATATCACTTGTGGATACAACTTAATACATCACAAACTAGTCACGCTTATGACTCATATAAAAACTACTACCAAAGACAAGTATTCACTCATCAATAGTTATAAAGTTGTTGCCAATCACAATTAAGAGTTCTGCTTTGTAGCTTGTCTTTTGATTTATTTTGTATTTTTTGAAAACATTTTGATGTTTCGATATAACAAATGAATTTTAAGATTTTGCAAATGATTTTCTAACTATATTCGATATAATTATTAGAATATCAAAATATTACTCCAAGTCTTTCAAAATTCATTTTAATCCTTACTAAAGTGTAAAATTGTGTTTTATACTTAAACTATTTTAAAACAATTTTATAAAATATTTCGAGCCTTAATCGAGCCAAAAATACTTTCTTTTTAAAGGGTTTCAAGAAAAATCATATTGTCCAGGGGGTACAGATTCCCCCCAGGGGGTATCGATTCCCCGGGAACAAATTCCCCCCCAGGGGTACAGATTCCCCCTGCATGGTTTGGCTCCGAGAAATAACAGATTACTCGGAGGGAACCGATTCCCCCTTGAGGGTACCGATTCCCTCACTGTTCATCAGCCCAACGGTCATAATATTTGAATATTATGATGGGGTATCGATTCCCTATGAAGGGGTACCGATTCCCCCCCATTCTGGGCATCCTATTTTTGTAGAAGAATCATTCCTAAACGGCTCCAAAACATCCCCAACGGCTAGATATGACTTCAAACACATTCCAAGCTATAAATACAAGCTAAGGACACTTGAAGATGCAATAGAACAACTATCCAAGCAATCAAACACAAGAGAAGAGTTTTTCATTCTTATTTCATCTTTCTCTTGTATATATTTTGTTCTTGTTAGCTCAATCTTGTTTACATTTCTTATCCTTTTGTAAAGGGGAAAGGTTCTAGCTAATCCCGTGTAAAAGCTAGGGAAAGGTTCTAGTTTAGCCCGGAAAAACTAGGGAGTTTGTAAGGTTACTCTTTATCCTCAAAAGAAAGAACAAATTAGTGAATTGTTGGAAAATCCTTGGTGAGGAGATAAGGTAGTGGGCGTAGACTTTGATTGAGAAAGTCGAACCACTATAAATCGCTGTGTAATTCTCTATCTTTCAATCTCCTTACTCCCTAAACACAAAACCGTTCCGACCCCTCTTTACAAACCGTTCCGGTTGTCGATTCGAGCTTCCGAAAATCCTAACAATTGGCATCAGAGTCTAACTCGTTAAGAAGGTTTAACCACCTTGAGACGGTCTTCGAAGAAGCTCTATCAATTCCTAACACAATCGAGAAGATGGCTTCCACCTCCGGCTCGTTCCATATGGAAGACTCCCTACCAACGGACAAGCCTCCATACTTCAATGGAGACAACTATCATCATTGGAAGAAATTAATGAAGGTATTCATCCAATCCAATGATCTTGATGTATGGGAGATAATCGAGAATGGCTACTCTTCTCCAAAGAAGAAGGAGAAGAAGCGGAGTGACAAAGAACAGAAGAAAGCTCAACTTAATGCCAAGGCCATGCACATGTTGTTTTATGCATTTGATCCTGAAATCTATGAAGGGGTTTCTTCATGTTCAAGTGCCAAGGAGCTTTGGAATAAGCTCGAGGAAATCCATGGAAATAAGAAAGAAGAACCAAAAAAAGGTGGTGTCTCTAATGGCTTATGAAGAGCCTGAGGTATCTTCTAACTCAAATGAATTTAATTCACATACATTTGATGAGTTGCAAGATGCTTTTAATAGGTTATATTCAGAGTTTGAGACCATGAACTCCAAATATAAGAAAATGATTTCAAAATTTAAAATTGAAAACGATTTTCTTTTGAAAACAAAAATAGATTTTGAAAGCCAAAATGAAATTTTGAAAAAGGATTTAGAGCTTTCAAAAATAAAAATTGATAGTTTTGAAAAACAAAATTTTGATTTAAAAGTTAAGCTTGAATGCTTAACAAAAGAAAAAGAAATCATTTTAAATGATTCATTTAGTTCAATAATGACAATATGCTCACATTGTCATTATCATGGTTATTTGGACATACTTGTCCTTTGAAGAAAGGAAAACGTTTTAAAATTAGGCAAGTATGGGTTCCAAAAGGAACAAGGGGCATTGAAACTAACGTCCAAGGATCCAAAGCAATTTGGATACCAAAATCTACTTAAATGTCTCTTGTAGGTGTGTGGGAGAAATGGTGATAAGAGTGATGATATTCAAGATGCTCTAGCCACACATGAAAAAGGAATGGGTAACCTCTAAGCTTAATACTTTTAATTTTGGTTATTTGGTTGCTCATTTGATTTTAAGCATGCATGAGTTTTATTTTTAAATGATTATGCATCATTTTTTTAATCTCATGTATGTTGAAAATATGATTATGATGAACATTTTAAAGTTATATTAATTTTTAAGAATTTTTAGTTCATCATAATAAATTTTTGGTCAAAATTGGTTTTAATGCAATTGATATCTCTCTAACAATTGATATCAATTTTTCAAATACTTTGATTTTACAAATTTTAAAATTTTTTACCTAAATTTGAATGTTTATGCATGTGGTTTAAATGCAATTGATATCTCTCTAACAATTGATATCAAAATTTTCAAATGCATAACATTTTTGAAAAACTTTATGCATATGCACTTAATTTTAACAATTGGTATTGATATCAAATTTCAACAATTGGTATTGCATAAAGTATTTTAGTCTTGGATATATTTAATTTCATGTGCTACTAACATGTTTGTTATTCTTTGTTGAAATTCAATTTTGTTTAAGTGTCTTGTTCTTAAAGCTAAATTTTATTTGGAATGCATTTATTAAAGGGGAGCTTTGATTTTTTTTTCAAATGATTTTTAAAATGTCAAATTTACTACTTACTCTCCAAAGTTATTTTGAACTTTAAAAGATTAGAGTCTTTTTGATTTAACAAAAAGGGGGAGAAGTGTTAAGGTGTTTTAAAGGGGAGAAGTGTTAAAGTAAGGGGGAGTAATTTCAAACTTGAATTCAAAATCTTAAAATTACTCAAATGTTTTGTTATATCAAAAAGGGGGAGATTGTTGAAAACATTTTGATGTTTCGATATAACAAATGAATTTTAAGATTTTGCAAATGATTTTCTAAGTATATTCGATATAATTATTCGAATATCAAAATATTACTCCAAGTCTTTCAAAATTCATTTTAATCCTTACTAAAGTGTAAAATTGTGTTTTATACTTAAACTATTTTAAAACAATTTTACAAAATATTTCGAGCCTTAATCGAGCCAAAAATATTTTCTTTTTAAAGGGTTTCAAGAAAAATCAGATTGTCCAGGGGTACAGATTCCCCCCAGGGGGTACAGATTCCCCCTATATGGTTTGGCTCCGAGAAATAACAGATTACTCGGAGGGAACCGATTCCCCCCTTGAGGGTACCGATTCCCTCACTGTTTATCAGCCTATCAGCCCAACGGTCATAATATTTGAATATTATGAAGGGGTATCGATTCCCTATGAAGGGGTACCGATTCCCCCCATTCTGGGCAGCCTATTTTTGCAGAAAAATCATTCCTAAACGGCTCCAAAACATCCCCAACGTCTAGATATGACTTCAAACGCATTCCAAGCTATAAATACAAGCTAAGGACACTTGAAGATGCAATAGAACAACTATCCAAGCAATCAAACACAAGAGAAGAGTTTTTCATTCTTATTTCATCTTTCTCTTGTATATATTTTGTTCTTGTGAGCTCAATCTTGTAAACACCTACCTTAGAGTGGTTTTCTTGTTTATATTTCTTATCCTTTTGTAAAGGGGAAAGTTCCTAGCTAATCCCGTGTAAAAGCTAGGGAAAGGTTCTAGTTTAGCCCAGAAAAACTAGGGAGTTTGTAAGGTTACTCTTTATCCTCAAAAGAAAGAACAAATTAGTGAATTTGTTGAAAAATCCTTGGTGAGGAGCTAAGGTAGTGGACGTAGACTTTAATTGAGAAAGTCAAACCACTATAAATCGCTGTGTAATTCTCTATCTTTCAATCTCCTTACTCTCTAAACACAAAACCGTTCCGACCCCTCTTTGCAAACCGTTCCGGTTGTCGATTCGAGCTTCCGAAAATCCTAACAGTATTGTAACACTCTACTTTAACATGACCTTTATTTTTTAAAAAGTGACAAGTTTTTCCTCGGTTGGAAGAATTTGACATGTTTCTTCCTATACTACTAAAAGAACGCCTGCCTTTTCTTCCACGATATGAGCTAGTCAATCCATACACCACAAGACCCATTGCTTAGGGCTCAAAACAAGATATTAGATGGTTTATCTTGTCAAACATGTTCAGTCCATTGTACATTTCTTCAAGAGTTGGTGTTTCGTGATTGTACAATATTATGTCTTTGAAAGATGAGTAGGAAAAAGACAGCAAACATAGAAGGGTCGATCCTAAGTCTTCTTGGTCATACTTCACTTCTAAAGTCTCTAGATCAGAGATAGTTTCCTTAAATATGGTTAGGTGTTCTTCAAGAGACGAATCTTCTGCCAATTTGAGCGAATAAAGACACTACTTTAAGTGTAACTTACTGATCAATTTTTTGCATGCATAGTTGCTCCAATTTTACCCGTAAAGAAGTAACCTTTTTTTTCCAACACATCCTGCAATATTTGATTTGATGAGTGTAAACGGATCTTAGATAGGGCCTTATGATCCATACGTTTTTCTTCATTCATCCAATTTATCGATGTCTTCTTTTTAAACCTTTTCGCAAGTCAACTGTGCAAGGACATCCCAAATCTTCACATGCCATTGTGAGAACATAGTGTTTCGATCCAATAGCATAATATCATATTTCATAGTTGCCATAATCTTGAACCCGAAACTCTGATACCAATTTGTTATAATATCAAAACGATTATCGACAAACAAATAAATACAATAAAAAAGAAAAACAAAGAACACAAAGATTTATGTAAAAACCGAAAAGAGAAAAACCACGAATAAATGAGAAAATTTTCACAAATACAAAGGAAGAAAATAAAAGACGATACGGAGAAAGAAAAGTTTGATGTTGATGTTTGACTCTTATCCTTAATATCAATTTATAGGTATATATACTTGATTACAAAAGAAATAAAATAAAATAAAATAAAACTACTGTAATAAAGTTATCTACTTTGTTAAATAAATTTAATTACAAAAAATATCTTCAACCACTAGAATTATAATAAAATCTAACTTAATTATTATTATAATTTAGGTCAAAATATAACAAATCTCTCATTTGACCAAAATTTCATAAAAAATGTCTTCAAGTCTTCAACAACTTCAATCTTTATGTAATTCTCATATCCATTGAAGCACCGTTATCAAATCTTCAACAACTTCAATTCTTACACAATATCCATTAAAGTATCAATGAATCAATTGAGAATTACTCTTCTACAACTAAAAACTCATTGTAAAAAATTCAAATTTCATGTCTTCAAAACCGCTAACAAAATTTGCAATAACAAATTCCTTCAAAACTCCATATCCCGAACCATAGCTATGATAATGCTTGTTAAAAATTTAAGAGGAAGAAAATAACCAAAGCGATATCAACATAAAATAAGTTATATACAAAGACAATATTTAACGTTGTTTGACATTACCTACCTCCACGGGAGAAATGAACAATAATTCATTATAAACGTAGAGAACACAAAAAGTACAAATACATATATCACATGTATCCCAAAACCCAATATAAAAAGCAAAACTTGGTATATCCCCAAAACACTCTTTCAACATCCTTACAAAACTATCTTTGCAACATAAACCCTAAAAATTACAGAGATCCCAAAAATAATTATCTCTCTAAAATAATTTTCTCTCACATAACCCTAAATGTTAAAACATAATTTTTTATAGAGTCAAATATCCGGTTACCAAGAATTCTTATGAATAAAAATTAAGAATTCTCACCTTAAATAAATATTTTATTAAAAAAACTAACTACAAAAAAAATCTTTAATCACTAGAATAATAAAATCTAATTTAATTAGTAATTATAAATTAAATCAAAATATAATTATTGATTTTAGAATTAATTGATTCAAGAATAAGAGAATTCAAAATAAAAAGAGAAGAAAATTTATGAAATCAAAAAAAAAAAACCACAAGAAAACCAACTACTATATTTATGATAAAGTTGGAGATAAAATGTACAAGTACTATCAATGGTAAGACTAACGTGATGTCAACATTATACAAACATGGGGAATTAAAAGTGGGGCAATATTTAGATATAGTGGTATGAAACACTAGATCTCTTAGGTAAGGTCTGAGATTTGAATCCTGGAGATTGCGAATGAAGTAAACTGGGTTGGGAGGATCGTCCTTACCTCTACAGTACCCGATCCGGATTAATCGATCAATAGATCATATACCAGTGGTTATACCAAAACATATTAACTAATAAATAAATAATATCTAATAATATTATTATATCCAGTAAATTATTATCTTAGATTGATATTTCATTCACTTAGACTTTTCGATCTGATCAATCAGATTAATATTTGATTTTGAAAGTTTGAGTTTAGTACGAATTTTAGTTTATGATAAAATAAATAAATTCAATCTGGTTCAATATAATATTATATTTATCTCTTATATATGTAAGAATAATTATAATAATATATTTTTATATTATTATTTTTATTTGGCTTAATATAAAAATAAGTGCTTAAAGAATGCCTCAAAGAACGTTTTAGCACATAAATTTTTTTTCGTTAAAAATATGTGCCTAAAGTTTTATCCATTACATTTTTAGACACCTACCGTTAAAAAAATCGTTAAGCGACACGTTTTATATCCATATATTTTTTTAAAAAAAATAAGAGGGTGTTTGGAAAACAATTTTTTGAATATCTTTTAGCTTTTTGAGCATAAATAGTTAGTTGGTAGTTAGACCTTCTAATTTTAGTATTTGGTAAATATCTTATTGAAAGAGTTTATTATGCAAAATAAGCTGGAAATGAAAACGATGAAAAATCCAGCGATTTGGAAGAGCTGATTACAAAATAAGATGTTAAATAACATATTTGACCTCATTTTTTTTTCCATAATTACATCCTTACCATAAAACCTAATATAATGAAATAACTTTCATCCTAATATATTTAAGCTGAAATTTTATTTTATTATTCTATTTTTTAATTGTAGATTCTTAAATATATTTTAGTTAAGAAAATATAGAAAAACATGAAAGTTAAAAAAATTTAACGTTGATGTTTTATAATAAGTTAATAGTATGTATCAATCTCAAATGTTAATATTTGTAAATATTAAATTTAAAAAATATATTCAGAATTTTTAAAAATATTCATTAATTTTCTTAAGAAAATTTTAATTCCTTGCCAAAAGTATTTTATCCGAGTAATTTCACCACAATAAAGACTAAAGTAATATAAAACATATATGTACTTAACAACTAAATGTATCATACCTTTATTTTTCATTTTACTCATATCAACTATAATCTATCAGCTAAATTTTAGCAAACACTTTTATATAAACAATTTATCAAATCAGTTTCTGAAATCAGCTAATCAAATCAATTGGTCAAACTAGGTACTGAAATTAGCTACTAGCTATCAGCTATCAATTGTTTGTCAAACACCCCTAAAATAATATTTAAAAAATATTTTTTAAAAATCAAGACGTGACACATGTCACTTAACTGTTTTTTTAACAGCATGTACCTAAAAGTGTAACTGAAAAAACTTTAGACACATACTTTTAGCAAAAAATTAAAAATATGATATATTAAATTAAAAATTTTAAAAATATTTTAAGATAACTCATTAATAATATTTTTATAAATGAAATATTTTATTAAGAAAAATATATTATCAGTACTTTTTAACATGTTGATATAAAATTATTACGAAATAATAATTTAAATACTTGTTTTGACAAAAAGAATATTACAAAAAAATACGTTAGTGCTTGCAAATTAAAGTGAATTTATTAAACTAGAAGCTATGTTATCTCTCATTAATTTCATTTCATAACGAGATGGAGTGTTTAATTATTCCAATTCAACTACAATCACTCATTTAAAATATAAAATAACATAATTTAAATGATATATTTGTCCTTTTAACTATTCAAAAATAAAAATATGTATTATAAATAAATTTAAAAGAAATTATTATTAAATATGAATATATCAATTTAAACTATAATAAAATATAAAAAGTATAAATAAAAAATATAATTATAATAAAATATATTTTATAATAACTCACTATTAATATTTTAATATATAAATCATGAATATTATTTACTTTAATTAATTAAAATAAATAATTTTGTAAGGATTGTAGTATTAAATTATTAAAATAAAATATAAATACATAATTGAGTGGAACCTATGCATTAGTAAGTGTAAAATTATAATTTGATTCCAAACAAAAATTGAAAATGAAAAAACTAGAAATCATAGTTTTTGCGGTTGATTTGAAATTGATGTTTTCACCATAATTTTTTTTTCATTTTTTTACTCGTTTTGCATTGATTTTGCGGTTGAAACAAGTTTTTTTATATATTAAAAGTGTTTTTAAAAAATCACAGGAAGGGCCTTAATTGTCTCCAAATTCTCAATAATTACGTAAATTAAAATTGTTATTTTATTTACATTACACAAACAAACCTAACTAGGCAGGAAGCAAACAAAGTTTAACTTCACTTCTAAGAATTATATATTTTGAAATTTGCTCATAAATAAATTGTAAAAAACACTCATTCTATCCATGGTTAATTTTTGTCTCATTTTTTTTAACTTTGACTCATCATTATTTAAAATTTATTATTGATAAAAATATGAAAAAAATATTTTATTAAGTAATTTTTAGATACATATTTTATAAAATTTATTTGTTTAAAATATTTAAAATAATCAAAACTAAAGTTTAGAAATTTTGAATTTTTGGAAGTGAATAATATAGGAAAGGAGTGTATATTTTTATAATTTAAATTAAACAGTTATTTAGCAAAAGAAATTGGATGAAGTAACTCAAACAATGTTCATCACTTATGGATACATGTATCTATAAACTACATTGAAGGTTTTTTAACAAGTACCGATGAAGCCCAAAATGAGTTAATATAACCAGAGCATCAACTCATTACTGCTCAGCTCTCATCTTTCTATTTACTCGATAACTTACCGTAATTCAAGGGATTCAACCAAAATGGTGCAGAGGGTAGGTAGATTTAGAATTTATACCTTTTTTATTATTCTTGCCACTGTAAAGATTTAGAATTTATTTATAGAGTCATGAAATGATCATATTCCAATCATTTTTACAAGCTGCAATCTCTAAATCCAAACTATCATCTAACTTAGCCATGCACTACCTCAGCTATTAGTTCATCTACCAGCAATCTCTCGATCTCCTTACCTATTGCATCGATATCACCCCTCAAGTTTAACCATTCACATTCCCCAGCATCCATGTCCAGTTTCTTGTTTTTGCTTACCAGACATCTGTGCAGGCCGTCTTCGAGCTCTTGTATGTTCCACTCTGGGATAATTTTTCTTACGGGCTTTATCCATGGGTATTGGTCCATAAATTGTTGATACATCTCCAGTAGACTTGAATTGATCGCGTCAAACATCAGCCTCCTTTCAGCCCTTGAACAAGAATTTAGGTTATGATATTTTTTCTCCAGTTCTTGGAAAACTATAGGATTCACGGGACAATCCGGGGAATGCCATGTCGCTAAGAAAGTATCGAGGTCGGCTCCATTGATTCCAGAATCAAACAAGACGTCAACTATGTACATAGACTCCAAATTCTTTTCGGCCATTGCTGTCCCTTTTTCCTCGGCAGACTGAACGGGTAATTGATCACTGTCATCATCACTAGAAAGAAGCACCGTTCCTTCTTCATATGCCTCGGTTTCTAGTTTTAATAGTTGAAGTTGCATCCGAAGGCCTAAAAATATAAAAATAACTAAAAGATTAAACAGAATAGATGGAATCACAAGAAATGTGAAACGAAACACAGATTGATAGCATAATTTTATTAACTTATAAGAGTCATGCATTAAACATATAGATTTAAATCATAGAGAAAGTCCATTCACTTAGGTGTAGAAAGACAGCATATGATTCCATACCTTTATTGTCCCTTAGTACTAGAATCTGATTAAAAAGCTCAGAAAACTAAAAAGAGACTTGTCTTTTCTAATCGAAAGGAACAGTAAAACATAAAAGTAATGAAGCTAAAACAGCCACTAAATTACCATGGAGGTGAACACCAACACTCTCAAAGCATTCAGAACCAGATGATAAATCATCAGTGAAAGGGGCTTCTATAACTGAAACCGGACTTGGTTGATCTCCCTCCTTAGAGCTTGCTCGAGATCCTAATTCTGATACAGGGCAATGCAATGGGGCTTGCTTAGATGGTGCCTCTGATGGTTCCTGGAGATAATTGCAAGAGAGATTCATTTGTTAAACCATGTATTAGGTTTGTCAAATATCCCTACTAACAACCAATCATATTTCTAAACATGTAAGCTAAAACACCATTCGATCAAAAAACAAATACCTCGGAGTTATTTGCATCACCACTAGAAACATCAGAATTTGCAGGAGTGGATAATTCCATGTGGGAAGATTTCGATAACACAGCCTTTTTCTGATCATTAATGTCCAATGCGTTTTGAAGAATTGAACTTGAATCCATGGCAGTACTAGCAGATTCTCCCGAGAACATAAGGTTGTTTTCAGATTGGTTATCCCCTTGGAAATTTTGTAGTACTTGATGTGTGGTGATGTTAAAATCTGGCGAAGTGTCAGTATTTTCCTTTTTACTACTACAACTGCTACTCAAAATTTGAGATTTCTTAACACGGAATCTTCGGTTGCTAGGTAATGGAGCTTCCCACTGATTAAAATTGCCTTTTACTGCTTTGTTTCTGTCCCGCTTGAATCCCTCTTTTGGAATCACATACTTATCTCTATGTAGACTTCCATGGAGACTGCTTATTCTAGGACTTCCAAAGTCGGTAACAGAAGCCGGTACAGATCGTGATCTTGAAAGACTACCGAGACATCCATCTTTCCAACCATCCCTACTGCTAATGCCTAATGGCTCATTCCACACTCTTGGCCCAGCATGATTACCAATCTCACTGCATCCTTCCTCACCAACAAGGCCACTATAATCTGCTGGGCTCATTTCCATATCCGAGATCGCAAGCATTTCACCCAATGTACTGCCCTTACAAACCATCTGCAGCCCTTGAGATGCATGTGTTAATTTCCACCTCTCAGATAGTCGCTTTTTAGCCTCCCTACTAATGAATGATTCAGTATAACAGGATGATGGCCTCCTATGTCGCTTATTCCAGCCAACTTTATCCCTGTGGGACACTGTTGGTACATCCAAATCATTTGCAGATTCGGAGCCTGATACATCACATGAACTCTCATCCCCTGCATATCCTCTAACCCTGGATGTTGAAGTTTTCATTGATCCATTGATAAAGCTATTTTTTATTTGCCTTGTAATCACCTTTGCCATTTCCCTCGACTCTCTAGAATTATGCCTTGAAAACCCGATATCGTGGTGAAACCTTTTCTTGAGCGATGTTTCTGCCTCACTGTTTTCAATACCCAAAATTTCCGGGTTGCCTAAATGAGAATGATGAGAAGAACAAGATGATGAAGCAGTTCTCATGGAATTCTGCGACTTCCCCAGATTTGGTTTCAAGACAACAATTCTTGTGGGTAGAATTGCTGGCCCACTTTTCTCATCTAACTGAAACTTAGGTAACATGGGGCAAGCAACATATCTCCCATATGAGCAGTTGAAAAGTTCTTCTTGAAGCCCTTTAGGAGGTTTACTGTGGTGCTTCAATCGAGTATCTTTCCCTGCTCCACGATGTAATCGACCATCATCATTATTCAGTGTGTGTGACGATTTCAAGACTGATATTCGACCACAATGGGACTGAGGTGACACACCTTGTAGATCATGCAAATGCTTTTCGAATAACAAATCTGGTTGCTCAAGGAATTTCAGCAGAAGATCCGTGTTTGAGTTTAGCACCTCAAGGGCATCATTGAATTCCTCGGAATCCTGCAACTTTTCATCAGTTGAAAGTCGTTTAGCCTCCATAAACTTCTGCTGGATAAAGGCAACCTCAGCATCAGAAAGCTTCGAGTTTGCAGTTCCTTGTGAAGAGTAATCACCACTCTCAATTTTAGATGCATCTAAATCTTCAAAAACGTCTTTAAACTCCAGCTCCTCCATTGAGCTTTTCCTAGAAGACTGCTGACTATAGAATGAACCACCCTTTTGAACTTTCCCTTGACTACTGTCAGTCTGTTTCTGCTGCTTGTGGCCATAACGTTGAGGTGGTAACTGATCAAGGCCCATTAATCTTGCTATAACACTTGATGATCGTTTTCTAGATTCATTTTCTTTCGACATCTCTCGTGCTAACAACTTCTTCATTGGGGTTCCAGTTGATTTCTTCTACGATCTCCAATCGAAATCAAACATTAACTACAACAACCAGAACCATATTTTGCATTAAAATAAATACTCAGGAGAATCTAAAGCCGCAGAGTATCTAACTGTAAATCGTACTGTAAAATCACGGAAACAATGAAACCAGCGCACCTGATCCTGGTCTCTAGTATCATTAAGGCATGAACTGGAATCAAATGCCAAATTTGGGACTTTTCTCTGTTTTTGAAGCTGCCTGTTTCCTGGGGAAAAAATCATATAGAAGCATTAGGATGTTCTAGGAGTAAAGTGAGGGGCAGGCTTAAAATTATTTTAGAAGCTAAGTTTCAAAAGCTTATGAAATCAACATATCACAAAAAGACTTGAGAACTATTCTCATAAAAAAAATGCATACGACAAACCCATAAACAAAATTCTACCTGGGGGAAAACGCCTAAACATTTTTTATTTTAAAAAAGTAAAAGCAACTCGAGCTAAGAAATGCAATCAGAACTTATCATAACCCAAGAAAAAGAGAGGCAAAATCATGTTGATAGGACCATAGAAAAAAGTTAGAAAAGGGTTCATGAGAAAAATGCTAACTTTGAAAGCATAATCAAAGAGTAGAAGACAGGACATAGAGGAAAGAAAATGCATGTGAGGTAGAGAAATAATGAAAGAAAAATTAAGATAATTCTACAAGAATGAGAGTGAACGGAATATAGCAGATTAAAAGCTTAACGTTTAACTCTTTATAAACCAAAGAAGAAAGCAACAAAAATTGGGGGAAATCGAGGGGAAAAATTTGCGTTTGGTAACTAAGAAAATGTAGGAAGGCAGCCAAGTACCAGTAACGGGAGGGGAAAAAAGCTTAAATAATGAAACTGTTTCGGCTAAATTCAATTTTCAAAATAGAAAAGCAAAAAGTAGATTTTTTTTTACATAATAAAGCAACTAAAAATTCAAAAAAAAAAAAAGCATACTTTTGCCTCGGATACCCCAACCCAAACTGAAAATTTACTTCCAAAATGCGTAAAAATATTATAAATAAGAAATAAAAAGAGAACAGCGGACCACTCGAGGAAGAAGGAGCATCTGAAGATAGCTCAAAATCAGTGAAGCCGATATCAGAAGGGAAGCTGGAAATCTTCAGCATCCGTTGCCCAGAAATCTCCATTTTCACTCATTTAACTAAGAACAAAAAACCCAGAAACATAGATCACACATTTGGGGGCTAGGAAGCAAGAAAATGAAAAGGCGAGATCTTGGACAGCAGCAGATGAAGAAAATTTGATAATTTTTTATTGAAAAAGAAAGAAAAGAAAGGGAAAATGGTTAGCTGAAGAGTTAAAACGGGGAGCGTGACAACGGCCCGGGAAAAGGGTGGGGGGCAATAAAGAGAGCCGTCGAAGAAAGGCAAAGGCAAAGTTAAAAGCTCTTTTTGAACATTCAAATACTCTGATAAACCCAGACTGAGGTTCGGGGGTGCACTCAGTGCGGGCAAGTGGACACCCAAGCCTTTCGAGTTATTTTATCGATATATCACCGTTGAATAATGTATTTTTTTATTAGACATCGTTTAAATTATATTTTTTAATTTAATACTTTTTTATAGAAAGATGTGACTTCTGAAAAGCGTCTTATGCTGACATAATATACACGTGTGTACAGGGGTATAGCGCGGTACAGGAGCCGCGTCTTACCCCAGAATTTGTCACGTGTCAGTAAGGCACGCCACCGAGTATAATTACCCACCTACCCCGACATTTCACACCTCAATCCCTCTCTATAAATACTCACATCCTCAATCACTTTCATCACACCAAATTTTCTTAACTTCTCTTAACTTCTCTCAAATACTCTTATAATCTCTATGGTATATTTTATTATATTTTTAATATTTTGTATTTAATTTATTTAAGTATTTAATTTATTTAATATTTTATTTAATTATTTTTTGCAGATATAAGATGGAAGACGGTCTACTTCGCTTAGATGGAAATCATATATCTCGACACTTTGCTGATACGATAACATTTTAATGTTTTAATTTAATTTAAATCATTAGTAATTATTTGTTGATTTATTTAATGCATGATTATTAAATTAAGAATTAATTTTTTTAATTATTTAATTTATAAGAAAGATCGTGTATTAGATCTATTTATTAGGAATCTTAAGTTAGTGATACCTAGCCGTGTCTTGCCGTATTTAGTAGAGGCTGGATTCGGTTACATAGGTAGATATCAGGGTCACTATAAGATAGAACCATACCTTATTTCTGCCTTAGTAGAGCGGTGGAGACCGGAGACCCACACATTCCATTTTCCGTACGGAGAGTGCACGATTACACTTGAGGATGTTGCTATGCACCTGGGGCTTTCGGTGGATGGAGATGTGATATCGGTGATCGCGCAGGGTTCCTAGAATGCTTTGTGTCGGAATAATCTAGGACGTGTCCCGGAAAGTTTTAACGGTGGTCGTATACCGTTAAATTGGTTAGATGCCAATTTTCGGGAGTTGAGCGAGGACGCGTCAGATGATGAAGTTAAAATGTATGCACGGGCATGCATACTGCAGCTGATAGGAGGGTTGTTGATGCCGGACAAATCGCGCAACCAAGTTCACTGTAGGTGGTTGCGACATCTTGTCGACTTTCGTCTGGCCGGATCACTCAGTTGGGGCTCGGTAATTTTGGCTTTATTGTACAGGGAGATGTGTCAAGCCACTGACTACAGGAGAAATGCTATCGGCGGATGTCTCCTCCTACTACAGTCTTGGGCATGGTATCGATTGCCCTTTTTATGTCCCGTTGTGAAGAACCTATTCGTATTTCCGCTACTCTTGAGGTAATTATAAAAATGATTTCGTATATTAATCATTTTATATAGTGTATAATAATTTTTTTTTGAATAGGTGGTCTACTGATAGGAAAAATCATCAGGAGCTACCTGATGATTTAGAAAAAAATTAGGGTGCTCATCGATCAGAAGGCTGGCACACAGGTATGAATTTAAATGTTTAAAAATCGATTTAAATTATAGTTATATAATTAGATTATTATTTTGATAAAAATTATATATATATTTTTTAGTTTGAATGAGTGTCATATTCTAATGATGATGTGAGGACGGTGATCCCACCTGAGTTGAATGACCCATCAGATGTTTGGATGGCGATTGTCCCTTTGATATGTTATGCGACCGTCGAGTGGCACTCCATTGATCGCGTGCTCAGACAATTTGGTTGTTTTCAACTAATTCCGGAAGCACCTCGCAATATGGACGACTTGCATGCTACAGATAGACGCGGCAAGACCGATACAGATTGGCTGGTGAGGCATCATGAGTGGGTCGTGTTGTGGGAGGATCGACATCGGCGCCTTCCTCGTAGAGAGCCCATTTATGTTGATGACTTGACGGTTGGTGATGATTATTATGAGTGGTTCAACAGAAACGAGAAACCGTTTCTTCTTCCCAAAGGATGTACGAGGGCGAACCTTTCCACGACGTCGATAGAGACGCTCACCGACACAGCACCATCGTCCCCCGACTCGTGGACGGAGAGCAGGTGCTTCCTCAGCTGCACCAGCAGGACCTTCACAGCAGCCACCGTCTGCAGCGACTTACATACCGCAACCATATATGATGCTGTCACCACCTTTCCATTACCAGATGTCGCCGTCGCCTTCACCTGGTTTTATGACCCCGTCGCCGTCACCTTCATAGAGTTTTATGACCGCTCCTTGAGGCTATTATGGTCTATGTTTGTAGATCTGACTTGGGGTTCATATGCTGAATATTTGGTGGGTTTAGCCTCATCACCCATGGCCGCAACACAGACACCTCCTGTACAGTTTTCACACTCAGCGATGTCTGGGTTTTATGAGTTTTCCCACTTTTCGCAGGCCGATGAGATAGTCAGTCATACACCTCCAGGATCCTTATTCTATGGAGGTGCTTCATCGTCATCAACTCCTCATCAACAAAATTTAGCTGCTCAGGACAAGGACGAGGATGAGGATGACGATGATAATGATGATGATGAAAGCGATGAGTCACAACCAGTGATATGAAGAAATCCTCCTCGAGACTGACAACCACCGCCCTGCGGAACACATTCGCGTCGCAGGCATCGATAGATTTTGTTTTTTATTATATTTGTATTTAGTACTTTTTATTGTAGTTATTTATTGGACTTTTTATTGTAATTTTTTTAATTATTTATCATTTAATACTTACTTTAATTCGTTAATATGGTTGGTTTTATTTTAATTTATTTTGATAAATTTGTTGGACTTTTTGTTAATTTATTTTGCTTAATTTTGTTTATTACCATTTAATATTAGTTATTGTAATTTGGTTATAATTTACCATTTAATACTTATTGTATCGTTAATATCAGTTATTTATTAATATAACGCCAACGTCCAATCTCGTATAATTGTATCATTTTTTTAATCTTCATTAGCGGTTATCGAATAACATTGACTTGAAGTAAATGCAAATTAAAGTACAATAATTATTAATTGATAAACAACTACATCATTTCCTCATCAATTGTTACTTGATGACAACAGAAGTGAACATGTTTTTCTAGTGTGTCCTTGGTTTCTACAATGCCCACATCTTTTGTATTGTCTAGACATTTCTCGAATATCCATATTGCAATGAATTTGATTGGATTTTGGATGACCATGCTCCCTCAATAAACTCAGATTTGGTATAATCGAAAGCCAATCTTGAACCTCATCAGGGTCTTTGTCATTACCTATGGGGGGAACTCAAATTCGTATACCTTAAAAACTTCAGATAGTAGGTATACGTGATCCACAAAATGGTTATAGTCTTGACGTGTATGCGAGCAAGCTACTGTCACATGAGAGCATGGATATTTCAGAGCTTGAAAAAACCCGCATTCACACGTTCTATCCCTTAGATTTACTCTTAACGACACAGCTTCAATCCCTTGAAGAGGTCGCGACAACTCTGTGACACGAAACATTTCATGCCTTCTAGAGAAACTTGTTACAGACATCCCATTTGATGCAACAATTTTTTTATGTAGATCTGCAACTAATCTAAGGTGATACAGATGACCTCCTTGCATCCAGGTTTGAGCTTGTCCCCCGAGCTTCGCAAAAAGCGCCTCCAAACGAAAATATGTAGTCTTTACCAAAGCCGCTACAGGTAAGTGATGTGCACCCTTTAAGGTTGAATTGATTGCCTCTACGAAGTTGGTCGTCATGTGTCCATATCGATATCCACCATCATATGTGTTCGTCCACATTTCTTTATCGATGAGGCTGATGTAATCGTATCCTTCCTCATTCTTCGCCCATAAATCTTGAAGTATTGATTCAAAGATTCGAGGAAGTAGTTCGTAACCTGATCAAAAAATGTATAACTTACTAACATGATTAAAAGGATCGAAAGAAAACAAACTACATCAGTTTCACTTACCCATGCACACAAGTAATTGACGCTCATCATTCTTCTTGTATCTTTCATGGTAGTTCGCAGCAATGTGTCGGAGACAATACCTATGTTGGATAAAGGGTGGTTGCCACATTGGACCCAAAGAATCCATTGCTGCTTTGATCCCAGCTCCGCGATATGAAATGACACTGATTTTTTCCCTCGTGCTAACATGTGCATGTAAATTTCGGAGGAAAAAGCCCAAGAATTTGTATCTTCTTCTTCGACAAGAGCAAAAGTAACTGGAAGAATGGTACGATTGTCATCTTGGACAATTGCCAATAATAAAACTTGCTTGTATTTTCCATACAAGAAAGTCTCGTCGATCTGGACCACAGGCTTGCAGTATTTGACAGCATTAACGCACTGTGGGTAAGTCCAAAAAACCTGGTAGAATTAGCATCGATCGTAGAGAACTCGATCATTATGGTATGCATAGGAGGTTTCGAAGTCCACGATTATCCCAAGATTCAATCTCCGCACCAGCCTAAACCAGCCTGGAAGTTCGTTGTAAGATGCATCCCATTCGCCATGAAGTTTGACAATGGCATTTTGTTTTGCCAACCAAGCTTTTTATATGAGACAGTGTACCCATACTGTGATTGTATAGTTGAAATCAACACAGCAACAGCTATATGAGAGCTTGCTTTTACCATGGGCATGATGGCTTGGCATATCACTTCAGAGTCCAAGTTGGGATGATCTTGGTTGACCCCTCCAGCACAACATGTGTGAGGACCGTTGTATACTGTTAGTTCCCATCTGTTGTTTTTCCTCTTTCTTTTCAATACGCGAACCATCTAATTGCATCCGTTTTCACGTCGGACACAGTAGCATACATATTTTTCTATCGTGGAGCGATCGACTCTCGATTGAACAAAATTACAGATATTATAATTTTTTTTAGCCATCATCGCTTCTTCTTTGCTTGAAAACTCCATGCCTAAATACAACTCACCATTATTTATTGATGAGTAATATCCATAGTCATCGAGATGAGGCATATCCGTAAATTATGGCCCATACATTGCACCATAATCAGCTTCATACATGTGTGCTGGAGGGTCAGTTTGTGCCACATTTGCTGGAACTTCATCCACATCATCATCATCATCGGAGTTGAATTGCGGTGATTCTGGGTGAATGAATAGTCCAGTCTCAGCACCATTCGCACCAGGCTCACGAAGCGGTTCTTCTGGTGGAGATGATGGTTCCTCCATGCTCTCCACATTTAGGTCGAAGAACCTACTACTTGCACGCCTTCCCCTTGAACTGGAAGGCATATTGACATTCAGATCGAAAAAGCTCGCAGTCGAATGCCTCCTCCTGGAGATTGAATCCATCGTGTCAAATGTAAACTGCACATATTGTTGCGTCGATGGCATCTCCATATTAAGGTCAAAGAGATTTGTAGATGAATGCATTCCTCTTGAACTGGACGCGATGTCGCCATACGGATTGTTCGTCGACCCACCTCGGTACATATTGTAAGGAGTTGAGGATGAATGTCTCCTCATTCCATTATGGCATTAAAATCATTATACATTACTGTCGTCGGGCTGATAACTTGATCAACTTGTTCAGCCAGCCCATAATGGGAGCTTAATGATTGACCCTGAACACACTTGAATAAAATTTGCATACATCTCAATATCGGCTTCTGAATAATTACTTTGAGCTTCAACCATCATTTCAACATCATCATTGTTCAAAAGTTCGAACGCTGTATAAGTTAATGACAACAATGATGTTGGAAATATGTATTGCAACGACGACATTCTTCTACTACTTCCAACATGAATCTTCCTTGAAATCTTCGTTATCAGCTTCTCAAGAGTTATGTTTCTCTTCAATGATATTTTAACACGCTCATTTGATACGAAAACAACGCCGATTTCATCTTCTCAAATTTCTCCATCATAATAAACAATAGCTGAAAGTCGCGTCATTCTTTGAGTTAAAAAGTGCGGCAATATTATATCTGCAAAAAAAAACAAGTGAAATAATATTGATTAAATAAATAATATATGAACGAAAATATAACACAATAAAATTTTTACACATAAACGTAAATAATTTAAATAATATAATTTTATATTATTACCTATATCGCAAAACTATTTCGATGTATATTCCCGCTTTCTAATTTTACAAACACAGAAATTAATTTGCATCAATTAATATAATTTTTTTAAATAATCATAATAAACAATAAGTATAATAAAAAAAATTATCACAAAATTACCTTATAACGAAAACTCGCACGAACTTCTGAATTAAATATGAGAAGATTGTTGGATTGTTGTATTAATTTTTTTCTAATCGAGAGGACATGTGAGGAGGAGATGTAAGAAGTTACCCCGGGAAAAGGGTATTTATAGCCGGGAAAAGCTACAAAACGCGGTACCTGCACCGTTCCTTACATAATTATATCAGATAAAGCTAAGGCGCGGCCCTTGTTCCGCGCCTAATAATTGTGTTAAAGGTAAGGCCCGACCCCTGCCCTGCGCTATACTCTTAGGTGGCCTAAGGCGCACCCCCGGGGCCGCGCTTACACACGTGTTTACCATGTCAGCATAAGGAGCGCTTCAGGGGGCGCGTCTTATCACACGTGGCACCAAATCAGCGTAAAGCATGTTGCAGGGGCCGCACCTTTCTGCAAAGGGTGTTAGATCGGGAAATATAACCTGAACGGTGCCTGATCGGGAAATATACTGTTCAACGGTGATATATCGGGAAAATCGCCTGTCTTTCTCCTCATCCAACTATTTTTTCCATTATTATTATTAGTAGGTTAAATTATAGCATAGGTTAATCAATTATTAGTGTAATTACAAATGGGTCACCTGATTTCAAGAAAGTCAATCGATTGAACACTAAACACTGGAAGACTCCAGAAATGTTAGATTATAGACAATTATTAGTAAGATTACAAATATGTTACCTAATTTTAAAAAGGTTACATATAAGTGATTTAATTGAAAAAGAAAACTCATTTTAGTTTTGAATAATGTGAAAATTATAAACAATTCTGAGAGACTATCTTTGATAAGGGGAAGAATATATTGAAGTTTACACTGAATATTTTTTATATTCTTGATCGATAAGGAATTAAAAACTTGGATTGAATATTCGTCGATGTTGACCTTCACAACCCTGCGAACAGGGGGACCAAGGATCGCACGTACCAGCCTTGAGACCCTTCCTTGGTGCAGCTCCATATTGCATTTCTTCTTCGCTTGAATCCTGGCGGTAAACAACTCTTGCTACAACAATTTAGCATTCGTTACCAGTATGCAGGGAGGTTGAAATTTGCCTTCATGCACCATGAAGTTTCAGCCATTCCAGATATGCCATAATAACACCAGAGTTCCGAACATTCCAGATATTCTACAATAACACCATAAAACCTGTAAAAACCTCTATGTCGAGGCAACCATCGTGGTTTCAATCCAAGATATAGACGATAAAAGATGATTGTCAAGGAAAGATCCCTGCAAGCATGCTACCACAAAAGCCTCTTGTGCATAAGGACAATTGCGAAATGTAAACTTCTATCTTGGGGTCTAGATTCCACATGGGACATAAGTCATGATCTATCCTTGCAGCTTTTAAACGAGGCCCTACAGGTAGCCCTCCATGTAACATTCTCCAAGCGAAAATGCACATTTTGGGAAGCGTCTGAAGTTTTACTACTAATCTCCAGACATGAGAGACTAGTTTTGTTGAATGTCTTGGTCTTTGCAACCACCAATATGCCAATCACACAGAATATTGCACTGAGTCGTGGTTACCCCAAATAAGGACATTCTCATTGCAAGAAGGATCGTAGTGGAAAGAATCTCCTCAGCATCAGACACTATAAACATTGGTCCTACCTTAACGTCATCCCAACTCGATCCACGTGCATGCATAAAGTGGAACCCACATAAACATTTCATGGGAATGTAGAGTAGGAACAAGACAATTTGACCAGCTTAGACCAGCTTCACTGGTCGGACACCAAATTAAGAGAACTATCCCAATTCGTCAATAAAAAAAATACCTGATAAGGCCTGCATTGCCTTATGAATACCCCTCCATGCATAAGAACTCTGATGTCCTATAAGAGCATGTAGCATATCTCCAGATGGAAAGTATTTTGCTCTAAGAACATGTGATAATAAGCAATTAGGTTGCATAATGAGTCTCCAAACTTGTTTACCAAGAAGCGCAATATTGAAAGAATGAAGGTCTCTCAAACCAAGACCTCTCTGACATCTCTGACATTTAGTTTACAAATGGTCGATCAACCTACCAAAGGCCACTCTCGTTTTGAAATTTTGTTAGTCCATCAATACTTGCGCATAATAGCAGACATTTTATTAAGAAGTTGTTCCGGTAACAAGTAACATGACATAGCATAATAGGGCAAAGCCTGAGCTACAGATTTCAGAAATAATTCCCTCCCACCATATGATAGAAGTCGTTTAGTCCATCCAATAATGCTAGTTGATACTCTACCCTGCAGGTATCCAAAAGTTAGTCTTAGTTTTACCAATATAGAGAGGAAGTCCAAGATAACGGCCTAAAGAGTTTACAGCTCGAATTCCGAAAATACCTATATGTTATCTATGAGCAGGAATTGTGTTCGGGCTAAAATAAATCACAGATTTGTCTATGTTGACTCTTTGCCAAGAGAAATAAGCATATACATTCAGAATATCTTTTATTTGAGTCGTCTCTTCCATTGAATTCTTCAAGAACAATAAGCTGTCATCCGTGAATAGTAAGTGAGAGACTCGAGGCCCCCTGACTAGCACAGATACCTTTGATCTTTCTTGTACACTGAGCCTTATTAAATAGTGCAGACAGTGCCTAAGTCACAAAAAAGAAAAAAATGGAAACAATGGGTCACCTTGGTATAAGCCATGAGTAGGGACAAACTCTCTTGTAAGGGAACCATTGGCTTGAGCATTAAATGTGACCGCAGTCACACAACTCATTATTAACTCAACAAACTCATTTCAAAAACTAAGCTTCAACGTGATCTCCGAGAAAGTCTCATTCAACACGGTCGCCTTTTCAATGTCTAGCTTGAGTGCTGCTCCCTTGTTGATCCCATTCTTTGAAGAATTCAGGTATTGTACTAGTTCATGAAAGACAAGCATATTATCAGAGATGTACCAGTGCCCCCTTACCACACGCTCCAATCCACTGCTGTCAGGGAAGATTGTTCCGATGTAAACCCCAACTCCAAAGCTTGAAATAAAAACCGGAGAAGACCTCTAGGATTCTTTCCAAAAACATGGTTACACATACCCCATCTCACGTGGGATAAAACCACTCCCCGAATCAATGAACGTTGATAAAACTAGTTAGGTACCGATTTTTTTATAGTGGATTGCCAAGGAATGAAATCAACAAAGTTAAACTACAAGTGCCCACATAAAACTCAGATGGATGAATCATCCACTTTTACGAACCATAATAGAATACAAAATAGCATAACTCAAAACCAAAAAGTTTTTGACAGCACCAGTAATCTACGAATCCAAACAACTCTAATTATTAACAACAAGCTACTAAGACCAAAATAGTAAAAAATATAATATAGATTCAAGACACGCCAATGACCTAAATATTCAATAATCGGTATGCATAATCCAAGGTTCACACACCACCGTTCATAAACAATGATTGGAAAACAAAACACAGTAATCATATACAGTGCACTGAAACCTAACACAAACTCACCTTTAAGGTGTAGCCCACAACTATCTAGAAACGTTGTAACACACTTCCATCTGTATCGTAACCTCATTGACAAATTCACGCTGGAGACGAACTCGTAGAATGTGGACCACATCATCCTCAAAGTCACCAAACTGATCAACGTGACATTTCCCACTATGGCTTTCTTTGTCCAACAAACAATGTAGGCCTTGCCATCTACGATGAAATGAAGCGTAAACTAGATCTTGTATACAAATAAAAACATAAACCTTAAATAGAATCGATTGTCTTCCATCGATCCACTAGGAGAATGGCCATACAAAATCTCATTCTTGCTGTCGGTGCAAGGATAGAAATCCAAAGAAGAAGAAGGAGGCACTACAACAAAACTGTTATGTAACGGCGATTTTTGCGGCGTTTTTAAATAAAACGTCACAAATTTTGAACAAAAAGCGGCGTTTTTACTAAAAAAGCCGCGATTGACTCTTATAAGGCGGCGTTTCTGTAATAAACGCCGCAATAGTCATGCACTTTAGCGGCGTTTTTTATAAACGCCACAATAGTCATGAACTGTAGTGGCTTTTTGTAATAAACGCCACAAAAGTCATGCACTTTAGTGGCATTTTTGCAATAAACGCAACAATAGTCATGCACTAAACGCCGTAAAAATCATGCACTTTAGCGGCGTTTTTATAATAAACGCGGCTATAGTCCTGCACCTTAGAGGTATTTTTGTAATAAACGCCGCAATTATGCAATCCTTTTAACCCACCGGGTTCCGAATCCCTAATTGTTTCATTCCCATTTTTTTCTAATTTTCCTCTAATGCCTAACCATCACAGTGAAGCCAACACCACAACCGCAACATCACGTCGCCATCGTCGGTTTTTGATCAACAATAGGTATTTTTCTCTTCTTCTTCGCACTCAGCCATTTCGTGTTCCAAAACCATCCAACTTGTTTCTATAGTGACATTTGGATCGAATTCACAAACCCTGCTGATGCCATCGAGGTGTTTGTTGATGGGTTTCCGGTGAAAATCCCTAAGGGTATGATTGTTCTCCATGCCTGCGAGATCGGTAGATTTGACATTCCTAGGTTTTGTTATCATAGTTGACTTTCGATCGCCGGGAACTGCCGTAAGAAGTGAAATTATTACGATGGAGTTTGCCGGTGATATCATAAAATTTGATGTATACAAAGTAATGCGACATCCAGATAAAGTTGCTAGTATTAATTTAGTTGATATTATTGAGCCTCTCGTTGATGATTTTATGGAATCTAACTTTATTGATAATCTATGCATGGAATTGGAGAAATTTGAAAATGAAATCAGAGAGTTCGAGAAAATATTTTTGATTAATTTTGATTCATGTTTTACTCCCTTAAATCCTAAAATGCTACATTCTGTTTTGTAGGCTCCTCAAATCGATTTGAAGAAATTGTCAGAACACTTGAAGAACACATTTTTGGAAAAATAGATACTTTGCCAGTAATTATTTCGGACAAGATGAAAATGATTTGTAGAAAAGCCTATGAGAATATCAAAATCTACAAGAAAAAAATAAAAGAATTATATGATCGTAGAATTTCTCATAAGGAAGTTCTTAGTTGAAAAAAGTGTATGAAGTGGAGGAAGTATTTCTTTCAAAACATATAGTCTAAAACATGTCATCAAGCTAACGATGTTAAACAAAAACACTTTATGGGAGACAACCCATTTCGTTTTATTTTTAGCAAACTTTATTTCATTTAAGTTTATTTCATTCCATTTTATTTTATTCTATCATATTCTTAATTTTATTTTATTTTTTTGTGAGCAGATTCGAATTTCAACCGAATATACAATCATAGGAACAGTGTCTCATATGTGAAGACACGAGGTGGTGCAAGTTAGTATTACCCAAACCCCCCCCCCATATAGCGCACGTTAGCAACTCCCAAAGCCAATTTTGGTTCTGCCGCCAACTCAAATTTTGGAAGACTTTTTGTTTCAAAAGCTTCTGCGGCTCCCACCTTACAACCATTTTAGCCTAAAACCATTATCCTTCCTTTTATACTACTCATAGGTCCCACTTATCCTTTTACAATCTTTATCTAATACTTTTAATAATTTAACAATCTCAATTCTTCCGCACTTTGACCGACCACACTTTCAATCTAACTCAAATTCTTTTTAACTTCTTTTCTTATATTTTAACTCTCCATGGACCCCACTTATCAATTATCCCTTTATTTTAATTCTTTAATTTTCTTACCATTAATTTGACATTTTTAACTATTTTTCAAATTTTTTCCACTTTTTGTTCTACAAACCACCTATATTTTCTTTACCCGGCCACACAATATCATCCCTCCATGCCATCTCACCTCTTTTATTTTTCATCCTAACCGACCGATCCAATCTACTCCCATCATGTTACGGTCTTTATTAAACCAGAGGAGTAATTTTGTTCTCTCTCTTGTGCTTTTCGATTCATATTGGAACAATATGGTCTAAGTGGGGGTCGAATTTGCTATCAAATTTTTTGTTTGCTTGTTTGATTGGTTGGAATCAAGTTGTTATGGTATTGATGTGTTGGAGTCTTTAATTTATTCTCTTGAAATTCACTTTATACTCTTGCTTCCTTTTGGATTGTGACCATGTTTTGATCGAACTTAATTTGCATTATGGTTATTGGCATAGTTGGTGATTTTCTACTAAGTATTGATATTTCATGCATTTGTTGATGGAGATGAATTTGACTTAGTTCATATAAACCTTTCTTGTGAGATTTGAGCCTAACGAGCATATATTTTCTTTCTTACTCACTGTTTGATTGAGTGTGTCGGACTAATTATGATATTCTAGAACTTGTAATCACAATGCATATCGAGACTACATGTTGGACATAATTTTTTAATGTGATAGGGGCACCTAGGGTAAACCCACTTTTCCCAAAAAGCCTACCCATTTATATATCTACTAGCAAACCACTTTTTGAGCCTTTATTCTTTTTCTTTATTTTACACCACATAATTAAACCCCAAGCCTTTATTTTTATCCCTATTTTCTACCCTTATCAAGACAAGTAGATTAGTTGTTTCCATTGATGTAAGTTCTTTATATTATTATTTTACTATTTTTGTTATTTTTATCTTTTCAAAAAAAAAAAAAAAGCGAAAAAACAAAAAAAAAGGCAAAAAGAAAAACCAAAAAAAATGAAAAAAATGAAAAAGGTGAAAAAAAGAAAAAAATGTTTATGTTTTTATATGTTTACTTTTATTTTATTTTATGAAGATTAGAAATAATTTGCAATGTCTTGGTATTTAAATCGATCACCATGGCATTTTCTCTCCCTTAACCTAAGCCTCATTACACCTTGATTTAAAGGCCCTTTGATTATTTCATTATGTTCACTTTTAGTAATAGAGACTTTATTGGATTCCAAGTCTATGATAATATCTTGGTAAGTTTGAGTTTGAGCGATTTCATTTTACCCTAAACACTTTGAGCGGATATGTGTGAATCTTTGTAAGGTATTGAGTTATGTTTTATTGATGTTGGCAAATAATTGTGATATCTTGCTTGCTTAAAAATTTTCTTGATTGTGTCTTTGCTTGATTGTACCTTGAATTCGACAATTGTCATGGACTTAGTTCGATTGGAAGTTTGAGGAATAAATTGAAATTGAAGATGGCAAATTGTGATTTTGATTTGTTAATTGAGGAATGCTTGAGGACAAGCATTGTATAAGTGAGGGGGAATTTGATAGGTGCTTTATTTAGTTATTATTTTACCTTTAAATTGATTCTTAATTGTTAGTTTTTGTGGCTGATTTGTTCGTTTTGATTCATTTTCTGTGCATGACACTAGATTATGAAAATTGCATTAAAAGGATATAATTATACAGTTTTTTTTTATTTTTGGAATCAAGGTTGGATTAGTGGGCATGACTCTGGGCATGAAGCATCTGATGAGGCGATAAGTCAGCACATTCCAAAAGGTCCAGTCAGCGCTTCTAGAAGGATGAATGAGTCTTCTGCGTTTTTAAATTTGAATTCAAGTTGAACTCATATTTTTAGGATTTTAGTTTAAATATTTTAAGAAATATCTTTAAGAATTATCTCTTATTTTTAGGAATTATATTTTCCTTGTTTTTAGGATTTTTAAAGGCTATAAATACCCTATCAGGGTAAGCCTAAAAACACATTAAGAGTTCATTATTCTTGTTTCCTCTGGTTTTATAAAAGTTTTCTTTTCTTTTCCAAAGTTTTTTTTTATTTTTATTTTTAAAGATGCTAAGTATGGTTGTCATACATAGCTAATTTCTCCATAGCTAAGGGCTGAAGCGATGACTCAATCCCTATTGTGAGGATTGAACTGCACTAAAACAACTTCAAGTTATTTTCTCAATTTTCTGGAGGAATAAAATTGGTAATCCACCTATCTTTTTAAAATCAAAACGCTTTTTAATCAGAAAGTCGACGTTGGTTTGGAAGTTGTTGAGATTTATAGTTGAAAGAATTGGTTGGTAGCAAGTTCGACTTCATTTGAACAAACTTAACAGTGGTCCGCTAAGGAAAATTGAGATCATGCTCGATTCTCATTGAGGCAACATAGTCCTAGTCGGGTTTTCCATAACTATAAAACATGTTGGTGCTGACGACGATAGTCGTAGTTGGCCTCCATAAAGGACTGATATCCATGAATATATTTTCGTAATCGGTTCACAAGAGAGAAAAACAAGTTACAGAGGTTGGGCCCTGTAGACTGTAACCAGCAAATAACCGAAACAAAAAAATATATTATGAGGATAAACTGGAATTTGAGACAAAAGCTGAAGTTCGAGGCTAATTTCACTATAAGTTTCTCTTTATCTTAATTACTTTAAATTTAATTATTTTATCCTTATCTTTGATTTTATTCTTATCTTTTATTTTTAAAACAATTTTTAAACACCCTATTTAATCTCATCCAAAACTCTACCTTATTTTATCCTTATCAAAATAAGAAAGTTCACTTCATCAAAAACTCTAGAGTCCCTATGGACCGACCTTGCTTCTCTACTCTACTCTCTCTATTTATTATTAAGAATGTGAAATTATTTTGATAGAAAAATGACACCTATCACTGAGCTTACAAAGCCCATAAGTATAATCACTAATATAAAGCAACATTAATAGTCTCATAAACATAAGTGTGCTAAAGATTAGGTACTAAGCAATAGGCACCTATATGATCTTGATCAAGTGTTACCTACTTAAAGCTTAACTGGTTTGCCATTAAAATGGGGGTCTCATGCTTCCCTTATTCCTAGGACGAGGGCCTCACCAAGAGCACGCCTCTATCTCGCCATTAGGTTACCCTCTCACTAGTTTCTATCTTGATCGATCTCGATCCAGAACGTTATGTGAAGACTTATTGGTATGTTATTGATATTATTTGATACATTGCTCTATTCTGGTCACTCGTTACTAAAGGGTATTTTAAGTGTTCTCTGACTCTAGAGAAGTCTCTACACATTCTCAGAGTTTGATGATGATTTTTTAGGTTGTTGTTCACTGACTGCACTATCTGTTAGCCCGGTACCTAACTCTGGTTCAACTCTGAGTAGCAACACTTTGTTTACTCTTATTGAACTTCTTTTCGATACCCCTTGGATTTAAAAAAAAATTACACCTCTTAGGTTCATTAACATTCTCGAAGCCCACGCTCTACACTATTTCTAAATCTGACTCACTCATTATACCGTTGGTTGATACATCCCTTGTAACTATCATCGTTCTCCACTATCCGAATACGTGCTCGACTGAAAATACCTTGACTTATATCACTTATAATAGTTATCTCTGTTGTAACCCTCTTCCACTAGTGTTTCTAGGTATGATTAGGCATTCAAGTCCCTTACAAACTTATTCTTACTATTACGAATCATTCTTAGGTCTTACAGGTCTTAATTGGGTCAAAACTGATCATCCAAAGTGAGTACTATCTATACTCTAATTGTAGTATTGATACCCTTGGGTAAAGTATTGATACCCCTGTGAGTATCAGTACCAAAAATATATTTTGTTGAAAAAAAGGGCCTCAGTATCGATATTGCAGTATCGATACTTTCCTTGGAAGTACTGATACTCCTAGCTCAAAACCCTATTTCTTACCCTAATTCATCTAGTATCGATAATGTTCATCATAGTATCGATACTCGAACCTTAAAATGATTATTTAGGCTAAAAAATACCCAAAAACCATCCTAAAGGCCATGGTTTGGTTTCTAAACTTGTTCTAAAGCTTTAGAGAGTTAATTAGGGTCTTAAAATAGTATAAAAACTTCTTCTAAACATCTAAAACATGATTTGATCTTGATATCAAATATAAAATCTAAAATACTTAAATACTCAAATCTTAGCAAAATCCTTAAATTTATGAAAACTTAATACTTTAAAGGATTACACTACCTTGGTTTTAGAAACCCAAAATAAACCCAAACTCCTTTCCTTGGTGATTTTGGTGAAAACTTCCACTTTTCTCTTTAATTATAAAAACCCAAGGCTTGGTTAACTAAAATAATGTTGTTGGAGGAGTTATGAACGAAAATGAAGCATGAAAAAAGGCTTAAACTCTTACCTTTAGCTTAACCTTTTGAAGAGAAAGAAGAAGAAGGAAAATGAGAGAAAATGGGAATGAGAAGAAATGAAAAAGTATAAAGGCTCGTCTTTTGAAAAGGGGGAAATCACGCTTTTGATAATTCTTTATTTTTTTCACTAATTAAAAGTCTCCTTATTATGATTATTTGGGCCCGATCTTGATCTAATTAAGCCCAACAACTTAAATTATAAAATTCACAGGGTCTACTTACCTCTTGAATAAACCCAAAACTACTAGCCCGGAATTTGGGGTGTTACAGTCATATCATTATTAACTTGTATGTGTCGTTTAACACTTCATGATTCTTGGTGCCAACAACATACTCCATTGATGATTGTTGCAATCCATTTTTTCTTTAACCTGTTGTTAGTTTCTTTGTCACAACCTTGTTACCATAATATTTTCACATCTTTTAAATATTTGTTATAAAAAATTCTATATTGTAGTCACTTATTCTCTATGGGTTGACATTCAACACACCTGTGTTCACTTACTACTTGATAACATGCACTTGCGTTAATTGCCATAACAATATTGGTAGCATCAAGTTTTTGGTTTCGTTTCCAAAGAACAATGTCATTACATTAGAGTTTTTTTCTTTTATTGTTACTAATTTTGTTTATTTTCTTTTTGGTAGGTAATTTTAGCATAGCGTTGCTGGTGTATGACATGCAACAACAACCATAACTTAGAACCTTTTGATATTGGAATTAAGCGAATGAAATGATTTACGAAGACAATGACAAAGCTGGTTTACCACTGTTGTAAAACAGTAAAGATGATAATTTACTAAATAAAAACGATTGGATGATTCTACATTTTCAAAACATTTTGATGCAACAGAATTATTACAATATCAATGAGCACAACAGGCTATCCAAGAGCATGTTGTGCCTAAACTAGATGATCTTTATCCTAGCGTTGTACGACGTGTTATCCACGTTACTCACTTTAAGTTAAATCCAGTGATAATCTAAATATTGTAGTCGATGGGAAAATACAATGTGATGTTTATCAAGGATCCACAACTACACCTACGAGCATTTATAGAAGTATGTGATTATTTTATTCAACAATGAGTGCATGGAGGAAGCTTTGAAGCTTAAATTATTTCCTTACTTTGCAACAAAGCTAAGGCATGGTCTTAACTCATTTCCACTTGAAGCTATAATATCATGGAATGAACTTGCACAAAAGTTCTTGTTACGATTCAACCCTCCTAACATGAATGCTAAGTAGAGGAATGATGTCACATATTTCAAATAGATAGAGGACGAGAACATTTATGAAGCATGAAGAAACTTAAAGATTTGTTGTATAAATGTCCGACGCATGGTTTCCAACATTGTACACAAATGAAAATTTTATGTAATGGTCTTAACATGAAAACAATGATGATTTTATATGATTCTACCAATGGAGAATTCCTATATAACACGTACAATGAAGCTTATAATATCTTGGAGATGATTCTTTATAGTGATTTATAATATCTTAATACGAGGTTTATTTCAGGTAGATGCGTTGTTACATAATGGACAACGATGCATTGAACACAATAACCACATAGATCACAATATTGACTGAAATGATAAAGAAAATACAAAATAAGGTATATATGAGGTAAAATATGAATATATTGTTTCTTATGTTTATTATGGTGATAATCATAATTTTAAAGAATGTCCTAAAACCCCGAGTCTATGTATTTAATAAGGAATTATAATAAGAATGACAATGCCAATACAAATGCACATGGGGATACCAACAATATGAATTTCCTAAATCATCCCAACTTATCTTGGAGAAGTCAGAATGTGACCAACCCCAATGTAGCATTGCAGTCTAACTTTGGCAATACAAAACAACTCATCAGTCGCAACATTATACATAACATCAACTGATGCTACCACCTCAACAATTACATGATCAAGTGATGTCTCCATAACAACATAATAACCAGTAGGATTTTCAAAGACAATCTTCCAACCAAGCTTCAATATCATTACTTGAGTCTCTATTGAAGAAGTGCATCTCAACAAATGAAGTTATGATCCAAAGTTAATAAATATCGCTAAGAGTTTTAATGAATAAAGTTTGATAATTGGTCAATGAGTTAAGTAATAGACCACAAAGAGCATTACCGAATGACACTGAAGTTCCTAAAGCACATGGGAAATCTCATTGTGATGAGCATTACAAAGCCATCACAACACGTAGTGGATTGCACCTTGAGAAACCAAATGATGAAAATAAAAAGAAAAAGGATGAGAGGTCTGGATAGTAATCAAAATGCAAGGAGTTGGAAGAATAGATTGAGACACCCAATATTGATATCATGAAAAAAAGAGGCTGAACAAAGCAGTAATTCTATGACATTTCCATCAACAATGCTATAACATTGTCGCCTGTGATGCCACCACAACTACCCTTACAACCTAATCCAAGACCTCAGCCTTCATTTTCTCAATGATTTATAAATACCAAGGAAGAACAATAGTTTAAGAGTTTCATTAATGTGTTGAAGCAATTGACAATCAACATTTCATTGATCAAAACATTGTAGAAAAATTTGTATTATGTCAAGTTTATCAAGGAAGTTCTTTCAAAGAAAGAACTTGAAACTGTTGCACTCATTGAAGGATGTAGTGTTATGGCTACAAGTAGATTATCGCCCAAATTGAAGGATCCAGAGAGTTTTTCTATCTCTTATGTTATTGTGTTATTGGTGATCAATTTATAGGTAAAACATTATATGATTTAGGTTTCAACACTAATCTAATGTTGTTGTTAGCTTTATCGATCAACTAAAAACTGCCAAGAGGGGTGAATTGGCCTTTTAAAATTCTTTGGTAGAAGCAATCGAAAAATAGAAAAATTTGCACAACGATTTAGAGTGGTTCAACTTCTAAACCAAATCTACATCCACTACTTTAGCATCCACACTAAGGATTCCTCAAATCCTTTAAGGACAAGATATAACCTTACAAACACTTCAAGGTTTATACCCCAAAACCTTGAATATACATTCTCCCAAAGAGTGACTACAAATTTAGCAAAATAAAGAAAAACCTCACAAATATAAATATGTTTGCATAATTTAAGCACTCACCCAATGCAAATTTGAGAAAAATATACAATGTAGCTCACAATTGTGTTTACAATAAAGAATTTGAAAAATTAAGCACAAATGAAAACTTTGATGCTAGTAGGTTGGTTCAATATGTTTTTTGTTAACCTTGGGAAACTTTTACCATCAATTTATATCTTATCTATTAATTCTAGCCGTTTGGAGACGTTGGGGATCATTATAGTCATTACCTACAACATAAAATAGCAATGAATGCATGAGGGATCAATCCTTTTGTGAAAGGGATCGATACTTTTGCAAATAATTCGACCGTTGTAGCAAAGGGATCGATCCTTTTGGTGAAAGGATCGATCTTTTTCCACAAAAAGGATCGATCCAAGGTAAACAAAGCCTACCATTGTGACACTTCAACTTGTTGATAGTTTTATAGTACATCCTAATGGAATAGTTGATAACATGCTAATCCAAGTGGATAAGTTCAATTTTCACACAACTTTCATTTTTTTTGGATTGTAAAGCTGATAAGGATGTGTCAATTATACTTGGTTGATCATTCCTTGCTACAGGAAGGACATTGATCGATGTTTAATGGGGAGAACTTACTATGCACTTTAATGATAAACAAATTACTTTTAATATCTTCAATAATATTTCGTATGATGATGATATTACAAAATGTCATTCTATTAACATCATTAAGGAAATTATGAAAGAACATATGGATGAATACTACAACATTAATGAAGTTGTTAGTAGCGCTATGGAAATAAAGGAAAATAAGGAACATGATGAGATTGATAAGGTTGAATGGAAGTATGTGCAACACTTTGAGTCATTGGACCTTCTAAATAGGCCTATCAAAGTTCCTCTACCCTCTATTGAAGGACTCTCACCCTTGAATAGGCCTATCAAGTGTGCATGTTATAGTTGTATCAAAGTTCATCGTATCACAAGAAGAAAAATTTGCTCAATGTTCTAAAGTATCATAAGAGCACAATTGGTTAAAGCACACTGATGTCAAGGATATTAGTCCAGCCTTTTGTATGCATAAAATATTTCTAGATGATCCAAATAGTAATTTTGTTGAGGAACAAAAGAGGTTGAACTCTATTATAAAAGAGGTTGTAAGGAAATAATTCATCAAGTGGTTAGATGTTGGAATCGTCTACTTATTTTTTACAACAATTAGGTGAGTCGTGTTTAATGCGTACCGAAGAAGGATGCCATTACTATTGTAAGCAACAAGAAGAATGAGTTATTGCGTACTTGCACCATGACTGGTTAACATATTGTATGGGCTATCGGATGTTGAACAAATCCACAAGGAATGATCATTTTCCATTATTATTCATTGACCAGATGATGGATAGACTAGCTAGCAAAGTATTCTATTATTTCCTTGATGGTTATTATGGTTATAATCAGATAAATATTGCACCTAAAAACCAAGAGAAAACTATATTTACTTGTCTAAATAGTAAATTTTCTTTTAGAATGATGTCTTTCGGTCTGTGTAATGTTCAACAATGTTTCAGTGTTGTATGATTGTTATATATTTTGACATGGTTGAAGACTCTCTTGAGGTATTCATGAATGATTTTTCTGTATTTGGCCAAATCTTCAACTAGTGTCTTACAATATAGCTATACTATTGAAGCAATGTGAAGAAACTAATTTGGTACTTAATTGAGAGAAGTGTCACTTTATGATGGCTGAAGGAATAGTGCTATGACATTGTATCTCACAGTATGACATTGCAGTGGACAAAGCCAAAGTTGAGGTCATTGAAAAGTTAAAACCTCCTACCAATGTTAAAGGAATAAAAAGTTTCTTAGTACATATTGGTTTAATTGATGATTCATTAAAAACTATTCAAAGATTGCTAGTCCTATTTGCTCATTGTTGAGTAAAAAAGAAAATTTATCTTTGATGATGACGTCCTTAATTCTTTTGAAACAATTAAGCTGAAATTAATGAATGCTTTGGTAGTAACTACATCAAATTGGAATTTTTCTTTTGAGTTGATGTTTGGCACAAATGATCACACTATTGGAGCAATGATAAGACAAAGGAAAAATAAAATCTTTCATGATATACCATATATGAGTAGAAACTTGAATAATATACAGACTAATTACACGATAATCGAAAAAGAGTGGCGTGTTGTTGTTTTCGCCTTTGATAAATTTAGATATTATCTTGTTAGAACAAAATTGATTGTTTACATAGATCACTCAGCATTGAAACACTAGTTTGCAAAGAAATACACCAAACCATGATTGATGCGATAGGTGTTGTTATTGCAAGAGTTTGACATAGACATTAGAGATAAAAAGGGAATTGAAAATCAAGCGACTGAACACTTGTTTAATTTAAAATTAGTGAGTGATGATGGAAGTATACTTTTGATTCCTGATCATTTCCTAGATGAAAGGCTTCTTGTTGTCGAAATATTACCTTAGTACGTTGATATTTTAAACTATTGGGTGTGTGGATTGCTGAAACTAGATCTTAACCGCCAAGAAAGAAATTTTTTTGTGATATGTCAAGTTCTACTATTAGTATGAGCCATATATTTTCAAGGAATGCAATGATCATATCATGAGATAATGTGTTTCTAAATGCGAACAACAAAGTATATTGTATCAATGCCATAATATGTCTTATGGTGGTCACTTAGAGGGAACGTGTACTGTACTAAAGGTTTTTCAATATGACTATTATTGGCCAAATTTATTTAAAGATGCAAATATATTTGTCAAGCATTGTGACCATTGTCAATAAACTGGTAGCATTTCTCATCGCAATGAGATGCCAATGTAATCTATATTAGAGATATAATTATGGTGTTTATGGGATTTTTATTACCATAGTAAAACAAAATTTTAATCAGAGTTGATTTGAGAATCGTTTTCTTGGAAACAAGCTTGATTTCATTGTTTTTAGAAAATATAGGGATCGATCTAATTACTATTGTTCTTTAGTGTTTTTAATTTTTTAAATGTTAATTTTCTTCATTCTCGATCCATTTTTCATTGGGGAAAATGTCAAATTGTTAGATAAGTTAGATCGCTTATGTTGTAAGAATTTTAGTTCTTTCATCGATATTTGATCTATTTGGGAAGCATAATTTTTTGCTATGTTTTGGATTTTTGGTGACATGATAATATGTTCTTTAAGGTGTTCTTTGAATCATTGATGAAGTAAAATTTGTTGCACTGACTATCGGATGTTAGTAGATAATTTTTTTCTAGTTGAATCACCATTGAAGTGAGTGGTTTTCCATTCTTAAATGAAGAACGTCATTAATTTTGAATGAAAGCTTAGTGATGAGTGTTCAAAATCGTTAATCTTTGCTTGTTATTTCTTCGATTTTATGGAATTATTGATGCTGAATTGGTTGTGATATACTTATTTTTGTACAGGTCCTTGCTTTCTAGAATTTGTGACAAAACGGGCAAATTATGCATTTTTTTATTATTTGGTCACAGCTGGAGACATGGGCACGACGCGGTCTGACGTGGCAGTTTCTAGAAGGCCCAGTCAGTGGCGGTTTCTAGAAGACTTCATTCGCACGCCTTCTGGAAGATTGACGAGTAGAGTTGCATTAGGAGATTAGTTTAAGTTTGAATTTAAATTTAAAAACAATTATCTTTTGTATTATTTTATTATTTTCTTTGCTTATCATTTAGGCTTTGAGAGGCTATAAATATCCACTTGGGGTAAGCCTAAACTTATCACTCAAATTACATTCTTCTTTTCTCTCTAGTTTTATTAAAGTTTTCTCTTTTTACTTTTCAAGTTTTTCCCTTTTTTCTTTTATTTTAAAGCTTTGTTTTCAAAATGCTAAGTATGACTTTTGTCATGCTTAGCTAAACTTTTCAAAAGCCGAGAGCTGTCGCGATGATTCAATTCCAACGGGAGAATTGAAACGGTCCCTTAATATATTCGAAATATCTCTCTCAATCTCTGCGCTTATTTTTCAAAATCAAAACAGTTTTCAAAATCAAAGATTGACTTTGGTCAAGAGTTTGTTGCGATTAAATGTGTGGAAGGAAGATTCGGCTTATAGAAAGCAATTCGACTTCCTTGGAACACACTTGGCGAGATAGCTTCGCTAAGAGGGAATTGAGATCGAAATTGACGGTTATAGAAGCAACAATCTGAGTCGGACGCTACGAACTTAAACGATAATTGATCTACGACAATTGATGTCGTTAGAATCAATTATCGAAGCCGAAATCAAAGATTGCCTTGGGTGTTTGGTATACAAGATAGAGTCACGGGGATAGCCCTTGTAGATAAAATAACCGATGTGAATCCCGAAGATAAAATCTTATTCGATGACCATAAGGAAATTGAATCAAAGCAAAGCTTGAGGCTACTTTTACCGAATTTATTCACAATCTTCATCTTCTTATTTTTACTTTAATTACTTTTATTTATTTAATCGTTTTTATTATTTTAATATCTTTTTACCAAAATTCCCCCCATTTTTACTGTTTCACACCTACCATAAATAAATTAGATAGAAATTTATAATTTTCTAAGTCTCTGTGGAATCGACCCTTACTTCTCTTTACTACGTATTTCATTTATTTATTTATTGAGAATAAGGAATTTATTTTGACACCAAAACGACAGTTGTTAAATTGGCGCCGTTGCCGGGGACTTCGACAAAGTTACTAATTTTTGTTTGCTTTTGATTTATGACCAGGACTAATCCGGGCGCATTAGTGGAGTACGACCCGGAGATCGAAGCTAAAGCTAGGAGACTCCACGCACAGACACTTCAGGAAAGAAGGAAACAACAATCAAATCTAGAAGAAGAATCAAATTCAGGTGAATCTTTTAATACAATTCCGATGGCCGAACCTACTATTCGGGAGTTAGCCTCGGCACCCACTGAACAAGGACCTATGTGCACTGATTTTCCCCAAGGCGAAACTCCATACCAGTTGAAAACTGGCCTTATTCATCTCCTCCCTACATTTCGTGGATTGCCAACGAGGATCCACACAAACATCTCAAGGAATTTCACATGGTCTGCTCCAGCATGACACCACAGGGAGTAACCGAGGACCAAATAAAACTTAGAGCTTTTCATTTTTCCTTAGCCGTCGGCTAAGGAGTGGTTATTTTATATTCCTCCTAATTTTATTACTACGTGGACTCAAATGACTCGTTGTTTTCTTGACAGGTTTTCTCTGCGGTAAAAGTAAGTGAATTACGAAGGAGAATACTTGGAATCAAGCAGCTTGATAGAGAGTCACTCTACGACTACTGGGAGCGTTTTAAGAAGTTATGTTCTAGTTGCCCACAACATGGGTTAACTGAACAAACACTCCTTCAATACTTTTATGAAGGATTATCTCCCCTGGAAATGAAGATTATCGATGCTGCCAGCGGTGGAGCCTTGGTGAATATTACTCCTACTGAGGCTAGAAACTTAATATCAACCATGGCTGTAAATTCCCAACAATTTCGCACAAATAATGAACCTTCTCGAAGGGTTCATGAGATAAGTTCATCTTCCTTAGAAAATAAAATCGATAAGCTAACTGAAGTCGTAAACTCTCTTGTTTCAGGAAAGATAGGGCAAAACCGAGTATGTGGAATATGTGCATTACCTGATCATCCGACAGATATGATGCAACAGCTCAAGTCAATGCAGTCGGGAATTTCCCGGGACCTCCCCAAAGAGCTTATAATCCCTACGGCAATGCATACAACCCATGATGGAGGGATCATCCGAATTTCAGCTACGCTCAGAACCCAAGACCAAATCAAAGCTATCAATCGAGACCATCTCCACCACAGCAACAGCCGTAGAAGACATCACTAGAATCAATTGTCGAGAGGTTAGCGCTTTCGCGGGAAAAGTTTCAGAATCGCACCGAAGCCCACTTACAAGAGTTAGACAAGCAGATGAGCCAACTGGCTCAAACCGTAAGTCGCATGGAATCACAAGGTAAACTTCCGTCTCAAACTGAAGTAAACCCGAGGGAGAACGTCAGTGCCATCACTCTTCGGAGTGGTATAGTAGTGGCGCCACCAATTCCATCAGACCAAGCAATCCAAAAAGAGAAGAAGATTGCTGATGCAGGATCCCAGAAAGAGAATGATGTGGACGATCCGACGCCAACTCCCTATGACGTTTAACCACCTTTTCCATCGAGGTTAGTCAAAAAGGATAAAAAAAGTCGAGGAAAATGAAATATTAGACGTACTTCAGAAGGTGGAAGTTAACATACCTCTCCTTGAGGTTATCCGGAAAGTTCCAAGGTATTGCCAGTTTTTGAAGGATCTCTGTACGACTAAAAGGAAACTTACCAGGGTCGAGAAAGTGGATTTAGGTGTGAACGTCTCAGTAGTTTTCCAACGACTGCTTCCACCGAAGTATAAAGACCAAGGTATGTTTTCAATACCTTGTAAAATTGGTGAGATTAAAATCAAGCGAGCTATGTGCAATCTAGGTGCCTCTATCAATGTAATGCCTCTCTCCGTCTATAATTTAATTTCCACCAAGCCTTTGAAGGAGACGAGAGTTACACTTCAGCTAGCCGACAAATCAATTATTTATCCTGAAGGACTCATAGAAAATATTCTAATAGAGGTAGAAAACTTAATTTTTCCTGCTGATTTTTATGTGATTGATATGGAAAATGATTGTAGCAACATTGGTTCTGAAATCCTCCTCGGTCGTCCCTTTCTAAGAACGGCAAATGCAAAAATTGACGTTCGAAGCGGTATTCTTACTATAGAATTCGACGGTGAGATCATAAAGTTTGATGTTTATAAAGCAATGACATATCTGGATAACGTGAATAGTATTAATTTTGTTGGCATTATTAAACCTGTTGACGATGAATCTAACTTTGTTGATTATTTATGCAAGGAATCGGATGATAAAAAAGATGACATAAGGGAGTTGAAAAATATTTCATTTATTGATTCGAATTTGATCTTAACTCCTTTAAACACTAAACATTCACTTTCCCTTTTGCAGACACCAAATATTATGTCGAAACCATCGAGGAATCGTTTGAAGAAATCAATTTTTGGGAAAAAAGATGTTTTGACGGACATTCTTTTCGACAAGAATTTTAATTTGGGAAAAATCCGAAGAAATCTTTATGAGAATTTTCGAATTTCTCATAAAGAATTTCTTAGTTGGAAAAAGCGAATGAAGTGGAAGTGTCTGTCACGAAATATGTAGTCTGAATCAGGTCGTCGAGCTAACGACGTTAAACAAAAGCGCTTCGTGGGAGGCAACCCATTGTTTTCAATTCCGTCATATTTTTATTTTTATCTTTGCTTTTTGTTTCATTTTATTTTTATTCATTTAAGCGTGTTTAATTTAATTTAATTTTTATTTTTATTTTTGCAGGAACCGAATAATTTTATTCAAACTTAAACGATGAATAATTGCAGAAATTTCAGTCAAATAGTGCTAATTTCGGAACCCCAGGAGCAGTGGTAAAAAAACGCAGAACAGTGGAACAAGGAAAGACCCGTGCGCATCGTTTCATTAAACGGCGCACGTTAGCACAACCCTTTGAAGGTCAGCGCATGTTAGCAAAACCCATATGAAAAATTCTTTCCCCTTTTTGTTATCTTTCTGCCGTCCACCATTCCCCAATTCTCTCTTCTCTTTCAATTTCCTTTTACCATGGACCCCACCATCCCTATCTCTATCACCTTTTAATTTTTAAACTCCCTTTTATCCACACAAAAAACAAAAACCCCATTTACTTCCAATTCAGACACCCCACGGCAGAAACCAAACTTAAACTCATCAACTCGATATCCATCCCCAAACAAACACAAAACCGTCGCCCCTTCTTCTCCTCACCGCCAACGGCATCATTGAACCCCTACGCCTTTGCTAACGAGTTTCCACGCCACCCGCTCCTCTCTACTCCATGAAGGTGCACACGCAAAACCGACATAAAATCCGGGGAGTACTCTAATTTTCGTTTTCAGGCAAAATGCTTTAAGTGAGGGGGAGTAGATTGTAGGATTGAATTTCCCTTTGATTATCTTTATGTTTCGATGCTAGTATGTGTTGGTTGGATTTGTTGAAAATTTCATTGATTTTCTTTGTCTTGTTGAAAATTTTTGGAATGCTATGCTTGTTTGGGAACACATGATTATTCAAGTTAGGATGTTCTTGATAGCGAATAGCATGAATTATGATAAGTTGGTGTTTTTGTGATATTCCATGACTTCGTTGGTTGAAATGTGATTAGCTCAATGCATGAAACAATTTGGTGAGATTTGAGCCTTTACAAGCATATCATTTTCGCTCTCATTTTGTTTGATTGAGTGTGTCGAATTTGGCATTGGTGTTCTAGAACCTGCATGTTAAATACTGTCGAGATTACACATGACCATAATGCTTAAAGATGATTTGGGCACCTTAGGATTAACCATTCCGTTTCCCCACTAAATAACCTACCCATGCATTTTCCCCTTAGTTAACCACTTTTGAGCCTTTTCTCGTTTCCTTGTTTTCACCATATTTATAAACCCGAGCCTTTTTATTTTATCCCTCTTTTCTACCGTTTTTAGGGCAAGTGAATAATTTTACCATTGTATTCTCCATCAAAAAAAATATTGAATGAAAGAAAGAAGAAAAAAATAGCAGTTCGAGAAATAAAGAGTTGTTCGCAAGAAACAGAGAGAAAAAAATGGAAAACATAACAACAAAAGTGTGAAAAAGAAAAAAAATGCATTTCGACAAGAAATTTTTTGTTTAATATGTCGTCTATTTATCTTGTTGTGCTTATTGTTTTGATGGAGTTGAGTTTATTATTTGTTAGTTCATTGCCTTGAATTTTTAGCCTTTTCCCCACCTTTACCTAAGCCCCGTTATAACCAATAAAAGACCCTTTGATTTATGCATTTTGTTCTTATTAGTAGTGGAGATTTGATTTACTTGCAGGCTTATGGTAATACCGTGTCAATTCTGACATTGAGCGTTTCTTTCCCCAGACACATTGAGTGATTTGAGTGAATCCCAGTAAGGTGTTGAGTTATGAGCATTGAGATTAATGAATGAATGAATATTACAATTGCACTTGACTTGTTTCATTTGGTGATGTTCAATTGATTGATTTCTTGACTTGAATAGTTATTGTGGTCCCTAGCCTGCTTCCCTAAATTTGAAACTTGACAAAAGAACGTTTAATGAAGTTTTTGACTAATTTGGTTAATCATACTTGAGGACAAGCATGAGATAAGTGAGGGGGAATTTGATGAGTGATCAAAATCGTTAATCTTTGCTTGTTATTTCTTCGATTTTGTGGAATTATTACTGCTAAATTGGTCGTGTTATACTTATTTTTGTACATGTCATTGCTTTCCAGAATTTGTGACAAAACGTGTAATACCCTAATTTAGGGGCTAAATTTAAGAAATTATAAAGTGGTAAATTTAATTGGTATTTTTGGAAGAAATTAAGGATTAAATTGTAAAATCATAAAGTTGGCAGACCATTTTAAGAAGTGCATGAAGTTCAGTGACTAAACCCATGATTTAACCATTTTTTATATATGATGAAATATAACTCCCCCTACCCGTGCTCAGTTTTCCAGATTCCTCCCATTTCCCTCCCTCGTTCACCTTACTTCGATCTTCGATCTACTCATCGTCCAACCTCCGATCGACAAACCGAAACCACCATCGTGTTCGTTGTCGACCGAGAAATAAAACCCCTCAAACCTTTCGTCGTGAATCATCGCCATTCGTCGTTAATTTCAGGCAGAAGTATCGTCCGTAATAACTCGATTTCAGTTGGTTTTTCATCGATTCACGACGATCCGGTCATCCATTTACGACACCTCCCACACCATCATGTTCCTTGCATCGTTCTGAGTCCACCGGTGTTCTCCGTTTCTCCGTCGTCGCCGGTACGTGGAGGGGTGAGACCGTCAAAGTTTTTGACGTTTTGGAATTGAGCTCTCCGCCGTTCAAAATTGTGAACTGAGCTTGGTAAGTGTCTCAAAACACCTTAAAATAATTTTTAGGATTTTTTTGGAGAATTTTCCGGCACTGTGTTACTGTTCACGCACCGCACGCGTCACCCTTGAGAGTGGGCATCGTCTGGGTGTTAATTTTGTAATTAATTTCTGTTTGGATGTTATTTGTGTAAAATTCGGGTGTTAGTTTCGTAAATATTTGCAGAAGGTAGCTAATTTTGTAATTAATTTATGTTAGGGTGATATTTGTGTAAAATGGTCGACTGTTGATCATTGACCTACGTTGACTGGCATTGACCAGAACTTTGACCAGCGTTGACCGGGCATTAAACGACATTTGACTTTGACCGAGTATACATATCCTGATGTTTTTCGACGTTCCAAGTACGATTCTGCAGTCTGTTTTTTGAAATTCAGACCCGAAGGCCTCAAAATTACTAGTCAAACCCGTTGACTTTGACTTTGATCGGAAATTCAAAATTTTTGAAAAGACATATTTTATGTTTTTAACGTCCCGAATCTTTTTTTAGGGTTTATTTCACCAAACTCGAACTCGGTAAGTTGTTTTAACTAATTTATCACCCGATTCGATCTGTTTTATGGAATTAAGCTCCGTTTTTTATATAATTTCTGTTGATATGCATCTGAAGAATTATTGGAAGTTGATTTCAAGATCGAGGGAGTTCAAATGGAATTTTTATGGTCGATCAGTATGGCACAGAAATCGAGGTAATACATTACTACATCTTTATGCTTTATAGAACATGTTGGTATTGGTAAATGCATGAATGTAAATGTTTGATTTCATATGTGTAATTAATGAAGTTCTACACTCGATATGAATGCAGTAAAAAGTATGTAACTGAATATGGCTCAGATGATTATTATAAGAATTGGAGGACAGTTGGAATTAAATTTCAAGTTCTGTGTTTAGTAATAAAGAAATCAACATGGATCTGTATCTTATAATTTATTTCATCAAAAGTCAAATGTTTCTTTATGCTTTATAGAACATGTTGGTATTGGTAAATGCATGAATGTAAATGTTTGATCTCATATGTGTAATTAATGAAGTTCTACACTCGATATGAATGCAGTAGAAAGTATGTAACTGAATATGGCTCAGATGATTATTATAAGAATTGGAGGACAGTTGGAATTAAATTTCAAGTTCTGTGTTTGGTAATAAAGAAATCAACATGGATATGTATCTTATAATTTATTTCATCAAAAGTCAAATGTTTCTTTATGCTTTATAGAACATGTTGGAATTGGTAAATGCATGAATGTAAATGTTTGATCTCATATGTGTAATTAATGAAGTTCTACACTCGATATGAATGCAGTAGAAAGTATGTAACTGAATATGGCTCAGATGATTATTATAAGAATTGGAGGACAGTTGGAATTAAATTTCAAGTTCTGTGTTTGGTAATAAAGAAATCAACATGGATATGTATCTTATAATTTATTTCATCAAAAGTCAAATGTTTCTTTATGCTTTATAGAACATGTTGGTATTGGTAAATGCATGAATGTAAATGTTTGATCTCATATGTGTAATTAATGAAGTTCTACACTCGATATGAATGCAGTAGAAAGTATGTAACTGAATATGGCTCAGATGATTATTATAAGAATTGGAGGACAGTTGGAATTAAATTTCAAGTTCTGTGTTTGGTAATAAAGAAATCAACATGGATCTGTATCTTATAATTTATTTCATCAAAAGTCAAATGTTAAAGGTACTTGGATGGGAAATGATGAGAATACTCTGGTAGGGTAAAATTACGAAAATATCCTTAAGTTGTAAGATGTCAAGAATTGTCCCTGAAAGTTGATTAATAACTCTGAAAGGATATATTGATATGATAAAACTACAGATGTGCATAAGAAATGCTAGTTTACTTAGAAAATTTGGATAATCGGTTTTTAACCCCAAGAGGGTTTATGCATGATACTAGAAATCTGTTAAGGAATCATTTCAAGATTTGAGAATGTTCTGAAAAACAATTAACCATAGGATATCTAAATTATAGTTATTTTCGTAAAGAGTTATACCAAAACTATTTGGTTAAGAAATTACGAAAATACCATTGAAAGGTAAAAATAGTCCGAGTTGACCCGGAATGAGAAAGTACTTTGAGGATTTGTACTTAACTCGATAAATTACGGATTTAATTGTTAAGATCCTATCTTAGTACAGAAAAATTCATGATATTTTGTTTGTAAAATCTGAGAAGGCTCTTCACCCGAAAATATCCGAGTTTTGAGGAAATACCTGAAGAATAATTTATCGGGTTGTTCTTTTGTCAGAATTGTTCGAAATCACTGAAATAAATAATAAGTTTGAATTTAATAATAAGATCGGACGGAATGAATTATTGGACTACAATGGATCTATAAAATGACCAAAATACCCCTGGAATAGAAATGACTCAAGAATATCACCAAGCCCAGGAATGAATGGACATCCTCAAGCTTTGAAATGAATGGAAAAACATTGAGCATCAAAATGATTGAAATACCCTTATGACCTAGACTAAGTAGATGTTGGATTAATTCAGGAATCCAAATAAACATGGGTGTAGTACTGATCTTAAAAGTTATGGATCACATATTAAGCCGAACAATCAATGCTAGTGTTATATCAGTACCTGAACGACATAGATGTCACTTGAATACATGTTTGTATTCTCAAGTGTAGATTGATGATAATTTTAGAAGTATTCAGCTCAGCTAAACTTTAGATCATATTCAATATTAAGAAGTGGATATTCATTAGACAAATCAACCACGACTACTAAATTGAATTGAACAGAAGTACAATATGTATATGGAATTAAAAAACGTCTGAATTATTATGGAAAACCCCGAAGTAACTGTAAAGGACTTGACTGCTAAATGAACTAAGTAACCTCAAGGATCGAGGATTAAGTAAGAGATTGGAATAAGTTTGGAAACTAGGATGAACTTATGTGATGTATCATCCCTATGGATTATGAACTACAAATCAAGTACATCGGCATTTCCTGGTATAGTTGAAACATGGAAATGAAATAAAGACCATTAGAATATTTGTTCGTCTCCTTAAGATCTGTTCAGTGATGACTCAGAAGATGATTTATGGATAAGAATATTTGGTATTAAAGAGTGAATACCCTAGAAGGTTAATGAAGTGACAAGTTGATAAGTATTGGTTCTGGAAACTATTCATCTGGAGTTGTTCGATAATCAAATTAATCGTCATAGATTGTAAAGATTCTGAATACCCTTCAGATTTCATAGAGTTTTCGAAAATTGTCTGAATAAGATGATCCTGATAAATCATATTCTGAATAATTGATGATTTCGTCAGTTATTGAACTCTTTAAATAGTGATTCTAAATTCCGACATTCTATTGGTATACTGAATATTCGTGTTTCTATTCCTGCTAAGATTATCCAGTACCTCTGAATAATATCTGTAAACTCTGGTGTGTTCCCTAATCATATAAATATTTTATCTGATTTCTGACTTAAATTCTGCTTTGATACATTACCTGAATTCTGTTATGATTTCTGATCTGGATTCTGTTATGATATTTGATCTGAATTCTATTTTGATTTTTGATATCTCCATTTACCGAAGGAGAAATGTTTTATCTGGGGGTTTATTGTTGGAGGAAGATTATCTGCAGGCTTCTAGGCTGTGTGCTCAGGGCCTCATTGGTTGTGCGGGGTGAATGGTTTTCGGGAACCTACACAAACAAATTGTGAAAGGATGGGGGTGTATATATATATATATGTTTTAAAATAAAAATCTGTATATTTTTACTAGTTTTATGGGAACACACTAGATAACCTATTCTGATCTCCTGAACCTAGACATCCGAAATATTTCCATCTGAACTGAATATTATCTATTTCTACCTGAAATATCAATAGGACCTCAGCTCAGCCAAAGAAATCAGTAAATATCTGAACCAATAAGGAAAAATACGTTTATCTGTATCTGCACATTCTTCAGCATCATCTGGTAGTTCTGTATTACTGAGCTTTCCAAAGCTCACTATGTTACTCATCTTTTTAGGTTAAAAGAATTGTACCAGTACAACTATCGTCTTCAGTAAGGGAGTTTTTCCGGCGTTGTTATCAGAGTATGGTACATGTGATTAGGGAGCATGTAATTGTATTTTGTTTTATATACGAGTCTGAAAATCTGTTTTAGTTCTGCATACTGATAAATCATTTTATAAGTACATGTTTTTATTAAAAGTTTTAAATTTTCCGCTATTTTTACAGTGGGTCGCTCCGGTGGCCCTAATGTGACACTCCAGATCGGATCGAGTTACCCGCATCGGTCTGAGGGGGTTACAAAATGGGTTAATTCTGCATTTTTTTATTATTTGGTCACGACTGGAGACATGGGCATAACTATGGGCATGACGCGGTCTAACGTGGCAGTTTCTAGAAGGTCCAGTCAGCGGTGGTTTCTAGAAGACTTCATCCGCACGCCTTCTGGAAGATTGACGAGTAGAGTTGCATTAGGAGACTAGTTTAAGTTTGAATTTAAATTTAAAAACAATTATCTTTTGTATTATTTTATTATTTTCTTTGCTTATCCTTTAGGCTTTGAGAGGCTATAAATTCCCACTTGGGGTAAGCCTAAACTCATCACTCAAATTACATTCTTCTTTTCTCTCTAGTTTTATTAAAGTTTTCTCTTTTTACTTTTCAAGTTTTTCCCTTTTTTCTTTTATTTTCAAGTTTTTCCCTTTTTTCTTTTATTTTAAAGCTTTGTTTTCAAAATGCTAAGTATGACTTTTGTCATGCTTAGCTAAACTTTTCAAAAGCCGAGAGCTGTCGCGATGATTCAATTCCAACGGGAGAATTAAAACGGTCCCTTAATATATTCGGAATATCTCTCTCAATCTCAGCGCTTATTTTTCAAAATCAAAACAGTTTTCAAAATCAAAGATTGACTTTGGTCAAGAGGTTGTTGCGATTAAATGTGTGGGAGGAAGATTCGGCTTATAGAAAGCAATTCGACTTCCTGGGAACACATTTGGCGAGATAGTTTCGCCAAGAGGGAATTGAGATCGGAATTGACAGTTATAGAAGCAACAATCCGAGTTGGACGCTACGAACTTAAACGGTAATTGATCTACGACAATTGATGTCGTTAGAATCAATTATCGAAGCCGGAATCAAAGATTGCATTGGGTGTTCAGTATAAAAGATAGAGTCACGGGGATAGCCCTTGTAGATAAAGTAACCGATGTGAATCCCAAAGAGAAAATCTTATTCGTTGATCATAAGGAAATTGAATCAAAGCGAAGCTTGATGCTATTTTTACCGAATTTATTCACAATCTTCATCTTCTTATTTTTACTTTAATTACTTCTATTTATTTAATCACTTTTATTATTTTAATATCTTTTTACCAAAATTCCCCCTATTTTTACTGTTTCACGCCTGGCATAAATAAATCAGACAGAAATTTATAATTTTATAAGTCCCTGTGGAATTGACCCTTACTTCTCTTTACTACGTATTTCCTTTATTTATTGATTGAGAATAAGGAATTTATTTTGACACCGAAACGACAGTTGTCACATAGTTAAGGGTAATACTTTAGATTAAGACCCTATGGTAAGTATGTTTGATGTGAATTAAATATGCAAATGTTATCGATATATATATATATATGAATTGTGAATCGATATGTTACACTCGATGCATAGTTATTTTGAAAAACCTATTTTGAATATGAATACTTAGATATAATATGGGATGAGTGGAATAACTTCGCTATCCATGGATGAGTGAACATTTTTCTCTCTAATTAAGGTTGATCATGACAATCAATGTGATTTGTATTTTAAATTGTGAATCATAAATGTAAACATAAAACTATGCGTCTTGTGTCAACTACTCTTGGTAAACGTGGATTAATTGACAATTTTTTTAAATAGGACCTTTGGATATAAAAGACATGCCTAGGAAAGAGTACTCTATGTTTTCTATAATTGTGTTATAAGGATTCAAGTAGTAAGATTGGTGCATTGAGCCCAACTTAGAGAATATTAAGGGGTAAGGTTGGAGCATGAGCATAGCCAGAAAATTGTGGTTTTGGTCCTAAGTGAGTCCACAAATAAACTGGAGACATATGAAGGTCATTGATCTAAAAATTTCTATAATTGTATAATGTGTTTGTGACTCGTTGCAAAGGTAATTGTGCATGAATGTGTTTGGTTTGCAGTGATGTTTATATTGAAATGTAGCATTTTTATAATATGATATTTGTATGCATTTTGAGTATAAAATGTGTGTATCATGGCTTGACATTATGGTATGATCACTGAGGTAAAAACAAGTGAGGTTTTCATGGCATTTAAGAGTGTTCTCCTTTAGCATTGATTTGTGCATCACTTAGGAATATTTAGTCATTCACTGGTCTTTTAGCTCACACTTGTCGTTAACATTTTCATATGATTGAGTGCTATTTTGGGAGCATGAGGGAGCATCTGGTGTGATCAAATAACACTTGGCTTTACTCAAGAGTATGTGGATTTTGTAATCCGAGGCAATATGGGATCTTATGTTTGGTTTAAATTGGATATTGTGTTGCTGAGTATGTTTTGGGATTCATATTGTGATTTTGGATACTTGAAATCTTTGAATAAATACATGATGATATTCTTTGATGATGTTGTATTCAAGTATTCATAATGCTTAGTTGTCTTAAATGCTCAAATGTTGTTATGTGCCTTAAATAAGTGTTTGGTGTGTTTATATAAGTGGTATTATGTGTACAAAATATGTTAGACTTGTAGGTCACATGAAATGACTTGAAATACATAATATGACTAGGTGACTTGTGTGAAATTTGACTTTTGATGACAAATTCATGAATGTTATGTTAAAATGATGTTATGAAGAATGCTACATATGTATTATGACTTGTTCTAAGTGGTTCAAGTGTGTTCAAGCATGTTCATAGAACTTAGGATGAATTTTATGATGATTTGTTCTTGCATGTTCATATATTTTTTTCATTTTACAAAAACAAGATCGATCTCTTGCCTTAAGGATCGAACCAATTCTTACTATTTTGAAAAGGATCGATTCCCCGTGAAAAAGAATCGATCTCTTTGCTGTTTGATCAATAAAAATGGTAAAATTTGATTCATTAAGGGTCCTAAGTGTTCTTAACTTCAGTTTGACCCTGGGATGTTTATATAAGTTCAAAATGGTCCCCATAAATAAATGGTTAATTAATTCTTCATCTTTAATTGGATTTTTTTTAAAATTTGGTTTGCCATCCTTAAATATACTGAATTACATAATGGGAGTGTCAATTGCATGTTTGTTTCTCGTATGAAACTTTTGTACTGTTTACATTTTGGTCCTTAGATTCACATGTTCAATTATGTCCATGTTTAGTGTCGAATTGATCAAGGAATTTACAGGTGTTTAATTGGTAATTAATAATGATAATTAGTTAATTCAATTTTTTTATCATTGAATTGATAATGGCATGTGGAATGAATGTTTTACCCTTGTTTGTTGAAATTCTGATTTTCTCGCAATGCGTAATTGTACGTTGTTTGATTCCTAATTTTATGTTGTCCCATTTGGATGTGTTGCATGTTTAATGGATGCTTGTAACTATTTTCGCTTAGTGCACATGATTAGGGTTTGTCCGATTCTCTTCAAAATCTAATGTGCACTTAGAATATTCTAGTCATCCTACGTGGTCGGGTATAGTGTGTTACACATCAAGCGGTTTGGGGGAACTTCTACCATGCCATTCTGTCTAATTTGGATATTGTCCCATTTGGATGTGTTGCATGTTTAATGGATGCTTGTAACTATTTTCGCTTAGTGCACATGATTAGGGTTTGTCCGATTCTCTTCAAAATCTAATGTGCACTTAGAATATTCTAGTCATCCTACGTGGTCGGGTATAGTGTGTTACACATCAAGCGGTTTGGGGGAACTTCTACCATGCCATTCTGTCTAATTTGGATAATATCAAGGTTGGAAAATGCAACAAATTAGGAATTTTCATATTAGATAGAGTCCCGAATTTTAGAGCTTATAAAAAGGGTTTGCCTTCACACTTTTTAATCCTTTATTCTTTAGGGTTTGCCTTCACACTTTTCAATCCTTTATTCTTTCTCTTTTATTTTTAGCTTCCGTTTTTATATTTCTTCCACCACCATAGCAGCCATGGAAGCTTAGATCCATTGGGAGAGCTTCAATCGTAAGTGGAGTAATACACTATGAAGGCGACAACCAACGTTGTTTGGGTTGTTTTTTTTTTTTTGCTTTTAGTTTTGAACCCAATAGGGGGAAACGTTATTTGCTAAGTTGTATGTTATTTTGTGGATGAGGTGTTAAACTTGTATGTTGAATTTTTTTTTTATGTTTTAAGAAATATATGTTTGTTTAGTTTTCTATGTTAATGGATTAATGTTACTTGAGCTTAATAATTAGGGTTATTTTTAGAAATAAAAAATTGCCTAGTATTGTAATGCGTTGATATAAAAGTTACATTCTGTATAACATCAATATTATGATAGATTGTGTAACACATTTGAAGATTTGTATTCCCTACATGTTATAGCATTCTAATTGATTATATTTAGGTTGAGAAGCAAAAGTACAATCTACCTTGTATGACATTTTAGAATTGCTAAACGCACTATTTTGTTTCCATAGCATTATTAACTTGTAATTTTCATTTAACACTTCATGATTCTTTCCAACAACATGATCCTTTGATGATTGTTGCAATCCATGTTTTCTTTAATCTGTTAGTTTCTTTGTCACAACTTTGTTACCATAATATTTTCACATATTTTAATTATGAGTTATAAATAACTCTAGATTGTAATCACTTGTTCTCCACGGATTAGACATCTGATACACTTTCCGTATCCACCTACTACTTGATAACGAAACATGCACTTGCATTAATTGCCATAACAATATCGGTAGCATAAAGTGTTCAGCGTTGTTTCCGAGGAACGGTGTTATTACATTAGAGTTATTTTTTTGTTACCAACTTTGGTAGGTAATTTCAGCATAGCATTTCTGATGCATGACACACAACAACAACCACAACTTAGAACCTTTTGATCTCAAAATCGAGTGAACAATCTATCGTAGAAAAAAACCAACATCAACCAAACATGGATCATCAAGGTGATGGAAACAATGGTTTACCATAATTGCAAAATGGTAAATATGATAATTTACCAAATGAAAACAATGGCATGATTCTACCTTTGAAGAGAGAAAATGTAAAAAAAAAAAAAAGAGGAAAATAAAGTAATGAGTGAATTAAAAATAGAGTGGGCCTCCTTTTATAGCTAAAAATGAGGTTATTTAGGTAAAAATATAAAGAGAAAAATCAACATAAAACTCTAAAAAATATCAACTTCCCTTATTATTTCAACATTTGAATTTTAAAATTTAAATTAATTAAAATTCAAATAAAGTGGATTTTACTTCACATATATATATATATATATATATATACCAGTCCCTCAATAATACAAAGAAGTAGAGATTTACAAAAGAATTAAGAGAAAAGAGCAACGTGAAATTAGTCGCTTAAGCATTAATATCTGTTAGATTTGAACTAGTACATAGTGGAATGAGTTATTCTTCTCTTTAAGAAGTGAATGAATCTTGAACTTGTTAATATTAGGGTTAACTCGTAACAAATGACTAACCTCATATCTATTTGGGTTTCGTGATAATTTAATAAATTTTGCAAAATAATCATAAGTGCTCTAGAAAGATGACTCAGAGTCTTTCATAGAAGGTGTCTAATCATTCACACCTACATAGGTAATTTCATCAAGTCTATCTGAATATAGACTACTTGAATTAGAGCTGTAAAAGCATTACGAGTTTTTACTAAGTTCAACCTGTCATATATAAATTCGTTGAATTCATCAAGTTCGTCTCACTAGGACCATCCACAAAATTGTGCAATGAATTCATTAAGAATGTAAAACTCAACCTCAAAAAATGATGTATCCATCAAGTTCTTCTCATTACGACTACCCAAATCCTGAGCTATGAATTTATTAAAAGTATAAAAGTCAACCTCTCAAGTGTACATGATACGCCATTGGGATAGGTATGAGCGTACGATATGAATTACTCATACAATGGGCTTAAGTCTCACCCCCTCGGCGAATCAAGAATCATTTTCCTACAAAATCATTTAGTTAAGGGATCAATAAGGTTCCTTTTAGATTTCACATACTCTAAACCAAGTAATCCATTCTTTATAAGATACCTCACAAATTCGTGTCTTATCCTTATGTGTCTCTTCTTATCATTGTAAAATTGATTATTATAAATGCATATTGTAACTTACCAGTCATATAATAACGACACTAGAGGTGTTTGTCTCCCCCATAATGGAATCTTTGCAAGCATATTCCTAAGCCATTCAGTCACTTGTCCAGATAAGTCAAGAGCAATAACTCTGATTCCATGGTGTAGCGAGCAGTACATTTCTATTTTGTAGACTTTTAGAAAAATAGTTGCTCCACCTAAAGTAAAAATATACTCACTAGTGGAACTTCATCATTATCAATTACCCAATTTGCATTACAATATCCTTTAAGGAATACAGGGTATCCAATGAATTTGAGTTCCCAATTTATTTTACTTTAAGATATCTAAGGAAACGATTAAGAGCATTCTAATGCTCACCACTAGGATTGTGAGTATATTTACTTAACCTGCTAACAACATAGTTAATATCAGGTCGAGTATAGTTCATTAAGAACATTAGACTTCTAATAATCTTTGCATATTCAGATTCTGAGTAACTATTATATTCTATTTATTTTTTATTAAATGCTAGAATCATAAGGGGACTTATACAGATTACATCAAAACTGTTAAACATTTTTAAAACTTTCTTTATGTAATGAGAATGGTTTAACGAGTATCCCTTATTTGATTTAGTCACTTTTACCCCTAAAATTAAATCACCTTCTCCTAAATCAGTCATTTCAAACTTAGTGGATAAAAAATCTTTAGTTTCTTAATAGCTTTTAGGTGTGTACTAAAAATCAGTAAATCATCTACATACATACTTATGATAATACAATCAAATCTAAACATTTTAGAATACACATGCATCAACATCATTAACTATAACACCATAATTGAGAATAGTTTTATGAAATTTCTCATACCATTGTTTTGGAGTTTGTTTGAGATCATATAAGAATTTTTTGAGTCTGTAAACTTTATTTTCATTCTCAGGTGCAAGGAATCCTAGAGGTTGCTCCATGTAAGTCTCCTAATCCAAATCATCATTGAAAAATGTTATTTTTCACATCCATCTTATGTATCAACAAGTTGTGAATGGGAGCTAAAGTAAATAAAACACGAATAAATATTTTAGTAACATGAGAATATGTATAAAAAAGTTAGTTCCAAACTTTTGGGGAAAATATTTTACAACTAGTATTATATTATAACTTTGTATAGATCTATTCAGTCTAAAATTCTTTTTAAAGACTCATTTATTACTGATAGATTTACAGCCTTCAGACAAGTATATTAACTCTCAAGAATGATTAGATAAAATGGATTCTAATTTATCTTTAATAGTATCTCTCCAAAAAAGATAGCATTAATAGGACTAATAGCTTCATCATATGTTTTTAGATCTTCATCTATTAAAAATGTGTTAGAATCACTAATTGAGTCTAAATCATCAATATCAATTATAAAGGGAGAAAGTCACGTCTGAAACTAGTTGCTACCTTTTTTATTTTACTCCTCCTAGGTTTATCATCGTTTTGATTATCTCTAGAAATTTTCCTAAAAGAAGAAACATTCTTATCTAATTTCATGTGATGATTGATGTGTTTTTTAAGAAACATTTTCAAAGAATATTGCATCTCTAGATTCACACATCGAATAATCATACAAGAACAAAAATCTGAAAGAAACATTATTTCAAACATAACCAATAAACACAATATCAATAATTTTAGACCCAATAATATTCTTTTTAAAAGCATGCAACTCTACTTTTGTTAGACAACCCCACACTTTTAGATTATAAGTTAATAGCATGGCATTTTCACAACTCATATGGGATACAATCTAACATTTAATGAGACACTCTATTAAGGATCTAATTAGAATAAAATAAAGCCTCCTCCCACATATTATCAGATAAACCAGAGCTAAACAAAAGAGTGTTTCATCATTTCTTTTAAAGTTCTATTCTTTCTTTCATTAATGTCATTTTTGTGGAGTGTAAGGGCAGAAAGCTCATGAATAATGCCTTCTTTCTCACAAGTTTCTTTAAGAAGATTAGCCATATATTCTCATCCCCTATCAGATCCAATTTTTTTTATTCTTTTATCAAGTTAATTTTTTTATTTATACTTTATGCACTGAAAAGGCTTTTTCTACTTCATCTTTAGACCTCAAGAGATAAACTTTAGAAAAACTAGAGTAATCATAAAAAAAGTGATATAATACCTTTTTCCATCTTTAATTTATGTATTTCTAAAGTGTGCTAAATTTTTACGAACTAACTTTAAAAGTTCAGTTTAAGTAACAGATTTGAAGAAAGGTCTAGCATGCTTTGCTCTAACATATATTTCACATTTATTAAGGTTAGTTTCATCTAGATTATGAACCATGTTCATTTGTTTAACCTTTTTAAAGATTGAAGGTCCACATGACCTAATTTAGCATGCCACATATCGTAAGTTTCAACTGTATAAGCAAAAATAAATGTCTTATTCATAACATTAGTCATAATTTCAATAACAAAGAGCCTGGCACGTACCATTTCCCTACATAATCACCATTATGAAATAATACAAACTTATCATATTCAAATACTAACTTAATTTCTGCCTTATTCAAGAGTTAACCACTAATAATATTTTTACGTAGCGGATGAATATACAAAACATTATACATAGTTAGAATTTTTCAAGAAGTAAGTTAAGTAAGATCTTTTTTTTATCGAGTACTTATGAACTGTTGGAGTTTCCCATGTAAACTTGTTCACCTTTATCTACATCTTCAAACTCGGTGTACATTTCTCTATTGGCACAAAAGTGTTTGGAAGCGTCAGTTTTCACCACCCACTCAATGTGATTTCCCATCAAATTGACCTTAGTGACCATAGTAGAATTCACCTTGTCTAGATTCTCAATCAATTTTTAATGTGGTTTATTCTCATTTTGATTATGATGTATGTGGTGATTATAGCGGTGAAAGCATTGATATACTTTGTGTACTGGCTTTCCACAAACGTAGCAACTTACTAAGTTGTTTAACTTATGTTTAGTTCCTGACTTTTTCCATTTGGTTTTATTCTTTGATTTGGAGTTACTTTTCTTCTTCGGGTTGGAAGAATTCCTAAACCTGATATAATTTGCACCATAGGAAGATTCCACTAGATTAGCCTTAAAAGATAGTTCATTTATAGGAACAAAAGGAATAAATTCTTTATCTTTATGACGATTTGCTTCCTTAATTTTCATGTGACAAATAAGCTCTTCCAAGGACATATCTCGCTTCTTATGCTTTAAAATGTTTCGATAGTCAGACCATGACTCGGTAGTTTTTCAATCAACACATTCGCCTGGAGAATCTCATTTTCATTCATTCATTTATGATGTTATAGAAAAGCCTTTCATAAACATGTACTTGGTCCATGATGGACTTCCTATCAGTCATTTGGAACGTTAACCATTTTCTAACGATAAACTTTTTGATTCTGACATTATTCGTTTCGTATTTCTATTATAGAGAATCCCAGATGGATTGGCATATTTGTCTTTAACAAACAAGTCAAAGAGGTTGTTAGTCATGTGACTAAACATATGACCTCTTACCATCTTTTTATCCTTCTTATGTTTTGCTTTAGCTACATCATCTTGGGGAAAGACAAGAGCTTATTCATTTTTATCGATGGTGGGGGCATCACATAAGACATAATCAATTTCTAATTATTCAACGAAAATCATTTGCCTTTGTGACCAGCGACGGTAGTTGGTTTCATCCAGCAGTTAAAGTTTGGATAAATCAATGATGAACTTATTTGTAAGAGTCATGTATTTGTAGTAAGTAAATTGCTTCTAATTGTTGGAAAAAATAGCTTACTGCAAAACGAAAAGATTAGTACTACCTACAAAAATAAATAAGATAAATAAATAAAGACCAAGTAATTTTATTATGTGTAGTTATTGTCTTAGAAGAAATTTCCTTTGGACTGGTGTAATCCCTAAAATAGGTGGCCCCAAGGTTAACATAGTCTTCTGAATTTCGTACACTCGAAATAAGAAAGTGGAACATTGAATAGTATTGCTCATTTATAGAAGAAAGAAAAATATTTTATTTGGAGTAAATACTACCGAAATGAGAATATCAAAGGCTACCAAAAAAAACTTTGCTATTCTTGTGAAAAGAGAAAATATTGAAGAAGAGAGGAGAATGAAGAAATGAGTGAGTTAAAAATGAAGGAGTGAGCCTCCTTTTGTAGCTAAGAACGAGAGTATTTAGATAAAATGTAAAGAGAAAATCAGCAAAAAAAAAAATCTCAAATTTTCTCATTATCTCAACATTTGAATTTTAAAATTTAAATAAAATAGATTTTAGTTTTTTTGCATTATTATTTTATATAACCGACGTAGGTTTGGATCCAAATTCGAGTTGTTTAAAGATGAATATATTTTGGATCTAGTTTAGGCAAGTACCAACAGATTTGGTGCTAACACATCTCTTTCGAAATGTACCTTAATTTAACATTAATATAGAAAAGAGACGGTGGAACAGACGTTGATATCATGGTTAATGCCTAATCCTCAAACTTTCTTTTCTAGAAAATTTACTTCTCATTGTTGGTAACTTGTCACATGTATTAACACTTGGAATTCTTATAATTTTTTATATTAAAAAAATATTGCTGATGAGTTTGATTTCAATTTAAGAATCCTCCCATTTGAACACCATATAAAAACAAATATATTCATAAAAAAACAAGCGTTAAAATGAATGCAATATGATATGCCATTTAAGGCGTATTTATAACTTACATTGTCTTTATTTAGGTTTTTTTATATTGTATTTATACAAAAATTCTACAATGCTCGACGAGCACCACTAACGATGAACACTATTGATTTAATTTATAAAAAAATAAATTTTAAAAGGCTTAACGTATAGTTATAAATTAGTTAAAAAATTAAAGGTAAATTATTTAAAATAAAGGGCAAACTATATCAGTGACCACCTAACTATTGCCCCTTTACATTTTGACCACTATTTTTGATATTTTGTTAATGAGGTCACTCAACTATTTAAGTGTATTCAATTAAGCCATTTGTCATTAATATTTAATGAAGAAACTGATGTGGCAGTTAAAATATTTGGTATAATTACACATTTGGTCATTGTTACTTATATATTCTATCAATTTGGTCCTAATTTTAATTTATTAAAATTAAATATTATATAAATTATTAGATATATTTATAATTTTATTCTTTATAAAAGTATTTTGAGAATAAAGTATTGATTAAATTATATGAAAATTAAAGAATTGGTTTTAGGATAGAATTTACAAAAAGATTTGCACTAAAAATTCAAGTTGAATAAAATGTAGGGTAAATTAGATATTTAGTCACCTAATTATTCGTGTGGTTTTGTTTTGGTCACCATATTATTTGTTTTGTTTTTCAAAATCATCACTAACATTACGATTTTTGTTTCATTTTGATCAACAATCGTTAAAAAATTAATGTTGGTGTTAACATGTCACCATAAGGTAAATGCCACATCATCATTGAAAAAAATAGAAAATTTCAAGTCAATAGTTCTGTTAATTTTTAGCAGTAGATTATCAAAATGAAATCAAAACCTAACACTAGTGAAGATTTTGAAAAACAAATAATTAAATTACCTAACAAAACCAAAGTGATATTTAAGTGATTAAATACATAATTAATCGCTTTTAGTTGAGAAACTTTCTCTACCTGTGATAAGAAAAAGCTTTTAAAATTCATATTAATTTGGAGTAAGTGCATGATGATATATGTTTTAAGATAACTCACAACCATTTGATTGCATCCCAGAATCCATAAAATTAAATGATTTATAATGATAACCTTTTATTATTATATACTTCCTTTCTTTATTATTATCATAATTAATTTTTTTGTGATGTTTTAATTTCTAATAATTTTATAAAGTATAGAATGGGCATATTACATTAAAGTCAATATAAAAGTTGTTGTTGAATTAGTATTTGTATGTTGAAAGATATAGTGCTTGAATTGGTAATGGTAAAGACGGGGTTGATGGCGACATAATACTCTATGTATATATCATTATTATATATGATAGCATAAAAATCAATTCTTTTTATTTTAATTTATTAAAATTAGGATCAAATTGATAGAATATATAAGTAATAGTGACCAAATGTGTAATTATACCAAATATTTTAACTGCCAAATGAGCTTCTCTATTAAATATTAATAGAAAATGGCTTAATTGAATGATTTAAATAGTTGAGTGATTTGATTGATAAAATTTCAAAAATGATGGTCAAAATGAAAAGGGGCAATAGTTAGGTGGTTACTGGTATAATTTACCCTTTATTTTAAAATTTTATCTTTAATTTTTAATTAATTTATATTTATACATTGAGTTCTTTAGAATTTTAAAATTTTATTAATTAGATTGATGGTGTTAATCATTAGTGGTGTTCATCGATGTTCATATCCGTATTTAACAATGGTCCTTGAATTATTTCTTTAAAAACAAATAACTCTTTCTAGTTTCTACTATAAAAATGGGTGCTTTTGTTTTTATGTATTTAATTTTAAAATAAACAGATAACAGGAAAACGATAACAAGGTTCTATGTTGAAAATGTTATGTTATTTTATTTAAAATAAAAAAGTAACAATTTAATTTTTATTACTTAATCTTTAATTGAATCTTATTCTATGAACACGAAAAATAAAAAAATTTAAAATTAAATATATAAAGATTAAATTTACTATTAAGTTATTTAACATATTTATATTCATATTATTAAAATAAGAAGTTCTAGACCCATGTTCCCATACATAATCTGTATAGGCTTTTTTTAATATATTAAAGGTATTTTTGAATTTATTTAGAATCGTTATATATAGATTATTATTTAATATAATATCGTTAAAAATAATTTTATAAACAGTCTGAAAAATGATGATAAGTGTTTTTAAAATATTCTTAATAATTTAAGTAAATGAATATAACATTTTATAAGTATATTAAGACTGTTTATGAAATTATTTTTTTAATGATAATGTATCATAAATTTAGTATATTCAACAGCCATAATATCTTCAAAAATATTTATTTATGAAGTTTAAGAGTTCTGGAAAATGTATATTATTTTTTATCTTCTTATAAAATAAAAAACATCAAAGAAAACATGTCTGATTAGAAAATAATTTATAATAAATAATGAAAAAAGTGAAAAATATAAAAACATAAAAATATATTTTCAGTATTTTCATTTAAATTATTTCAAAATTTTGAAAAATGGTAAAACACGAGATCTAGATTTTAAACTTAATCCAAATCCTTCTTACAACAACTTTTTTCACTTAATCGTATCTAAAACTCTCAAACTTTTGTGAAAGAATCAATGTGGTCCCTATCCTTTTTTTATACTCAATATAGTATTTAAATTAATTTTTAATAATTTAATTTTATAGTATTATGATATTTAATGTATTAAATAACTTAGTAATAGTTCATAGTTTCTATTTTAAATTCATATAATTTTGTTTCTAAAAAATTAAATAAGTTTTTAAACTTTCTAAAAAAATTAAGTGGGCCCTCAAATTTAGTATAAAATCAATTAAGTTCATTTATCACATCATCTTTCATCGTGTATTGTCACAACAACATCGTAAACTGTCACATTAGCATGTAAGCTTTGTAAACTGGTATGTAGTTGTCGTAACGATCAACTTTTGATTCAATTGGTCAAAGGGTTAGATTAATTTATTCTCAATTTAAGGGTCATATTGAGTAAAAAAGGTTCAGGGGCTATTCTACTTTTATTTTCCAAAAGTTTGAGGGTTTTAAATGTCATTAAACATATTTTTATATGCTATTGCTTACAACAATATTTTTTGTGCATTTTTTTATTTAATTGATATCCAATATGTATTAACATTATATTCATATTATACTAAAAAAAATTTTGTTATGAAATTTCCTATCAACTTTATTGTTTTACATTTCCATAACTCGCATGTCAAATTTATGTAACGAAATTTTTGAATAATTTTATTTTAAAACTAATTATTTAATAACTATTTGTTTATCTTTTTTAAATTAAATATCAAATATATATTTACTATTTTTACTTTTGAATTCAAATTTTCATTTATATTAATCAAACATGTTTTCTAACTTTTAGAAAACTAAAAATGAAAACTATTTTATAAAAAAAACATAAAATATTTTCTATAACCAAACATACCCTAAGTCTTTCACTTACTTAAATCAACTATGTTTTATATGTAAATTTATATATGGGTAAAGTACACAAATGGTCATTGATTATATAGCGATACTTTGTTGAGTCTCCGATTATTAAAAATTATAGAATGACCTCCTACTTATTGGGCATTATTTTGTTATATCCTCCAGCTCTTAAAAGTTACAAAATGGTCACCCAACTATTCATATGTTTCAAACTTGTCATTTTTCATTAAAAAAATTGACGGCAATCTAAATTGGACGTTAATTTGTTGACTGTGATATGATAAAATCTGATCTCAGAATCTTAAACGACTATCATATCTCAGTCAGCATCTTAACGTCTAACCTATACAACCACCAGTTTTTTAACAGAAAAGGGCGAGTTTAAAACATATGAATAGTCGGGTGACTATTTTATAACCTTTAATAGTCGAGAGACTCAACAAAGCAACACCCAACAGTAAGATGATCATTATGTAATTTTCAATAGATGGAGGCTTAACAAAACATCACCAAAAGATCACTTGTGTACATTAACCTTTATATATAATGAACCATTAGATAAATGAAAACAAAACTAGGACACCAAAGATTAAGCATTTTAGATATCGAATCAAAATTGGTTAAAGGATGGAACAATTGTGCAAGTAAGGTGGTTTTATATAAGAGGGATCAACTTATAATAGCTTAAGAAGATGATGAATTTTAAAAGGGAGCAAAAGTAAATCATCAATAAAAAATAAAATTATCAAGAAGGCGACCCCCTCTGATCGCTCCTCTCTCGATCCATCAATGAAGCTAGTGATGTTGGGGGGCAGGTTTTATGGTAGACTTGGCAATTCGTCAACCTCGAGGGCTCCATTGTTTTCAACAGAAAAGGCGATTTTGGTAATTTGAAATATGTTTCACAAATATAATATTTGAAATAGAGAAAATAACCTCAGTGACCAAAAATGTCTTATAATATACGATTTTAACCAACTTTTTTTGGATTTGCCAAAATGACCAACTAAATCGCAATGCGATCGATAATTCGCAACGCGATCTCCGGTATCGCAAATCAGTTTCCAGATTCACAACGCGATTCTGACTATCGCATTGCGATTTTCCAAATTCGCGTTGCGATTTTCCTAATTCGCAATGCGAATACGTAAATCGCAATGCAAATACGTAAATCGCAATGCAAATACGTAAATCGTAACGCGAATACGTAAATCGCAATGCGAATACGTAAATCGCAATGCAAATATGTAAATCGCAACGCGAATCTGACTATCGCAATGCGATTTACATAGCGCCATTCATATCCAACGCGTATATTTTTTTCAAATTCCAAACACGAATATTTTAATATATTGGAACACTGAACCGTCCACAGTATATCCCGTAATCACAACTCATAACCTAAAACCCTAAATCACAACTCAGTCTCATCTCCATCTCTCACTCTCTAAGGCGACATCCGTCCCCATCTCCGACGAAATCAGTCCCCATCTCCGACAATATCAGTCTCAATCTCCGACGAAATCATTCACGGTCAAAAATGGAAAATCAACCACCGAGGGTTAGTTTTTTAATTATTTTTATTTTGAAATTTTTGCATTATTATTAGGTTTTTCATATTGAAATTGATGATAAGTTTACTGGTGTTTTCAATAATAGATTAGCCATTTCACTTAGATTGCTTATTATATTCATTCGATTGCTGCCAATACTGCTAAACTGTTTAGTCTTTAACCCTGTGAAGTTAGTATTTGTCTTTGTTTTGTCTTTTGGTTGAAGTAATGTAATCCATTCAAGTTTCTTTCAATTTTAGTATTTGAAACCGAGAATGACTATCGCAATGTGATTCTGTCGTTGCGATTTTCATTTCGCGTTGCGATTCTTGCGTTGCGATAGTCATTTTCGTGTTGCGATTTTCATTTTCGTGTTGCGATTTAAAGTTTCAAAAACTATTCTTCTTCTGCAAATTGAAACTTGGATGAATTGCATTACTTCAACACAAAAAACAAAGACAAATACTAAATTCACAGTGTTGCAAATTTAATTTTGAAGAATAAACTACTACTCTTTATGTTTATTGTTCTTGTTATATCTTCACAGTGTAGTTTTTGGTATATCTAAATTGGTATGTTTATTGTTTTTGCAGAACTTTTATTCGGCTCAATTGACCTTAAGAAATAAAGTAAGTCTGGCCAAAACAATTGCGTCGAAGCTTTCACCTGCACAAAGAAAAATATTTGAGGATACTTGCTTCGGGCCATGGCTGAAAGTACAACATCCGGGTGGAGATGCTATGTTGACCCATCTGTTTCTTCAAACCATGACTAGCGATCTACCAGAGACTATACAACGTCGTGATGAAGATATATGGTTTGATTTTCCACCAGCGTATACATGTTTTAGGCGGGAGGAGTTTTGCTTAATCACCGGTCTACGCTTCGGACACGATGATGTAGATCGGTACACTAGACATATTACCCGCCTATCATGGTTTTCCCAGGTTTTTCCTGAGCTGTCAACGGAGAAGTCAAATTTACACGTGGAAGACTTGACGAGATTATTGAATAAGAAAGATGGTTTTACTCGGATATATGACGTCGATGTTGTCCGAGTATGCCTTTTAATACTTTTGCAAGCCGGCTTTTTAGGCAGAGAGGCCCGACAACCTATTCCTAATGATCTAATTAAATTGGTAGATGACCTAAATGCATGGAACCTGTTTCCGTGGGGTTCGTATCTATGGAGAGCTACATGGAATAAGTTGTCGTCTACCTTTGATGATCGGAAAAGTTTGCGTGGCGATGGTTCCAAATACACTTTGTCAGGCTTTATTTGGGCCTTTAAGGTAATAATTTTTATATAATGTTTCCAAAATTATAATTAATTCTTTAACAATTACTAATGTTTGTTATTATATTGTTAGTAGATTTGGATATTTGAGGCATTTCCCGCCATGCAGACATATGCATTAAAAACTTCTAATGATATTCCTAGGGCTATTTCCTGGAAGAGGAAACGGTCATTGCAGCAATGGGAAGATTTACTACCGTATACTACAATAAATAATGTAAGTTAATACAAATACTACCATATGTTTATAAACAAGTTATTACTAGTACACATTTAACTTTGTTTGAGCTTTTATATTGTTAGGAGGCCAACACTCCATTACAGAGGCTGACACCCACGGAAGCTGAGCTTGCCACTGATTGGTGGCAAGCTAGTAAGCATTTTTTTGATGGCACAGATGATGAGCAGCCACCACTTCGAGAGCCATCACCTCACCCAGAGCCATCACATGATCGACCCGAATATACACCTCCACAACGAGAGTCATCACCTATTATGTCACATCATCGAGCCTCTTCTCCACCATCACCTCATGATAGACGACAGGCAAAGATGCCACGACGTTTATCTCCCTGTTCCCCACCTCCATCTCCACCTCCACGGGATGAGTTAGGGGAGTTACGTAATGAGGACAATGCCTTGCGTGAGGAGGTCGGTACTTTACGCGATGACAATGGTGCATGGCGTGTTGAGGTGTCTACTTTACGTGGTGAGGTAGCAGCTCTACGTGAGATTGTAGCATCGTTGCAGAACGAGGTTCATACTCTATGCAACGAGGTAGGTTTAATATTTTTCATATTTAACTTGATGATAAATTTACTCGTAATTTCACTTAGATTGCTTAGTAAATTCATTCGGTTGCTGCCAATACTGTTTAACTGTTTATTCTTTAACCCTGTGAAGTTAGTATTTGTTTTTGGTTCTCTTTTGGTTGAAGTAATGCAATCCATTCAAGTTTCAATTTGTAGAAGAAGAATAGTTTACTATCGCAATGCGAAAATGACTATCGCAACGTGAAAATGACTATTGCAACGTGAAAATGACTATTGCAACGAGAGAATCGCAATGCGAAATGAAAATCGCAACAACAAAATCGTAACGCGAAAATGACTATCGCAATGCGAAAATGACTATCGCAATGCGAATTTGACTATCGCAACGAGAGAATCGCAATATAATTTTCATTTCGCATTGCGATTCTTTCGTTGCGATAGTCAAATTCGCATTGCAATAGTCATTTTCGCATTGCGATAGTCATTTTCGCATTGCGATAGTCATTTTCGCGTTGCGATAGTCATTTTCGCGTTGTGATTTTAAGTTTCAGATTCTATTCTTCTTCTGCAAATTGAAACTTGAATGAATTGCATTACTTCAACCAAAAGACAAATACTAACTTCACAGTGTTGAAAATTTAAGTTTCAAGAATAAACTACTACTCTTTATGTTGTCATTGAACCTGCACTAAACCTATATGTTGTCCTTTTAAATGTTTATATAAGTGCTTACTTCTGGAATGTTATCTGATGCATTTTGTGAACAATGATATAATAATGACTTGGGTGAATACCGTGCAAGTTTGAAATATATTTGTCTTTGTTTTCACTATTTAATATCATGTCTGTTTATTTACTGATTTATGTATTAATTTATTTTTAGCGGCCCGCTAAGGTGGATGCTCTACGTCGGGTTTTTCTTACAAGACGGAGTTCACGCATCAGACGGCGTGCACGTGCCATTACGTCTTCGTTCACCCCAATAGTGCGAAGAATCCGTAAGAAAAAGCCCGACTCACCTGTCATCGTTCAAGAGGCCTCCCCTATCGTTCAAGAGGCCTCTATCATCCCTCAAGAGTCCCCTCCCACCGTTCAAGAGGCCACTGTCATCGTTGAAGAGGTCTCTCCCAACATTCTAGAGCCCGATTCATATGGCGTAATATATCGAATTATTGAGAAGCCCCCTCACGTGCCGAACATGATGGATGACTGTTGGCTTTCGTATAAGTTACCGACCAGTACCATTCCGGCAAATGAAGTGGAGAGGAAACAACTACCGGAAACAATTCTGGATAATAACCTTTGGACTAAGACCGCAGTTGATTTTTATCTACATGAGCGGAGCCAAGGGTGTTACGCTGATATATAAAAATTCAACGATGATATGCATTTGTTGATTGAACAGTCTTGGTGGGGTGTATTATTAGGGGTTGAAGACAACGGCTATTTCGATGGGGGGTAAGTCTTATATTTCTTCTTATATTTCAGTTTGATTAATTTTTTTTAAAATTTATGTAATTCACTAATATATGTCTTTTTTTGTAAAACAACATGTTGATGCATGTGTGACACGTCTTCTAATTGTAAGGAAATTGAAGAAAAATATAAAAAAACGCGATATACAATTATGCCGACGTCTTTTCACGTAGTTCACTTGAAGAATCAACGACAGGAATCATATGTGTTGGCTAATGGACAAGCTAAACTTTATCCTGCATGGTGGGAGGTCGATAAGGTTAGTATTTATTTGTTTAAATATTTTAAAGGTGTTCATAAATAAGTGCACAATTTGAATTATTACATTTTGATGCAGGTGTTTATCCCTGTTTTGGAACGTACTCATTGGCTTCTCGTCGAGCTTCAGCTCCCATCCCTAAAGACAATAGTATATGATAGCATGATAAATTACATATCATTGTCTTATTTGAGAGATATTATTAAGGGATGGAGCTCTCATTTGGCTAAATTCTTGGATGCAATTAATTATTGGACTAATTCTGGAAATAAGAAGCCAAAGAAGTTCAATGTTACAGTTATCAGAGACGAGACCGCGTCACAACAAACGAAGGAAGGCAGAGGGGATTGTGGTCCTCTCGTATGCATGTTCTTAGAGCGTTTGACGACAGGAAGTACACAGTTTCTACCTCCCACCGATAGAGATAGAGGTGCAGTAGGCTTGTGGTTTCGGTATTTTATGGCTAGAACGATATATGCGAGACGCTGCCTACCTGCATCCGTGTTATGAAAGTGTCCATAAACAATTTGTAAGTCAAATGCAAGTGTTGTTAAACATATATACTCTTTTTGGTTTGAAAATGTTTGGTTAAGTAGCTAGAATTCAATAATTTGCTGTCTGTAGGTTTTAGATGTGTAGAAATTATTGTTGATTCAATGTTTGGTTTCTGCAGGTTAATCCTGAAGTGAGCTGCGTGAAATGGATGTATGGGTGCAAAAGTTGATTCAATAATTGATGAGGAAATAATTCTTATTATTATTTTTTGATTGTTTAATTGATTTGTAAAAGATGATTTGTAAATGTTGATTTGTTTAATTGATGTGTACATAATTATTATTTGTGCTTGTTTAATTGATTGAAATGTAATAGTTGATTTGTTGATTTCAATCTACATTATGTTGAATGAAAAACATACTATCTCAACGCGGAAATGACTATCGCAACGAGAGAATCGCAATGCGAAATGAAAATCGCAACGAGAGAATCGCAATGCGAAATGAAAATCGCAATGAGAGAATCGCAATGCGAAAATGAAAATAGCAACCTGAAACTAAATCCGCGTTGCGATTTTCATTTTCGCATTGCAATTCTCTCGTTGTGATTTTCATTTCGCATTGCGATTCTCTCGTTGCGATAGTCATTTCCGCGTTGCGATAGTCAATTCCGCGTTGCGATAGTCATTTTCGTGTTGCGATAGTCATATTCACGTTGCGATTTCCGCGTTGCGATAGTCAAATGAATGTCTAATAAGTGATAACAATTGAACATATCATAGCAATGTTCAAACTCAAGTTACTAATACATGCCTAACTAAAAATGTTAAAAGTTCACACATAATATACACATAATACAACGTTTGCATTTAAAAATCACCTAAGTTAACAGTCCCAAAAGGTGAAGCCGATTGTGATTGGGATTTTGATGAGGATCCATATTTTGGTAGAGGAAAAGATGATTATTATGGCACTGGTGATCCACATGTCAACTTTGTATGACCACTTTCCTTGCACCATGTCGATCTCTTCTTCTCTTCACCTTTAGACGATATACGATCGTGACTTTTTGGTCGACCAGGTAGCCTTCTGTCCATGGCTGGTGGCAAAACTATTTGTAAGTCATCTGGTATGTCCCACTCAGAAGGATGTGGAATAGGGTAGACAATCTCGACATAAGTCTGTCGATATACTTCTGTAGTGTAGCAATCTATAGCGTATGCCTATGAATCATCTTGGTTTAGATGAAGAGCAACTTTTATAACATGGCCACACGGATAACCAGATGTTTGCCATTTCATACAACTACACGTCTTTGCATTTAGATCGACAAGCCCATTTAAGTTATTATCCAATACTTCAAACAAAGTGTTTGAACATGGTTCAACTCTCCATGACGTTGACTTCACAACACGTTTCGTTATATTTTTTTCAGTCCATGGTGTAACACGATATTCCAATGTTCCTGTAAATTTAAATAAATAATACTTAGTAAAATATATGATAAGTTACGAATTTAAAGAAATAATACCTGCATGGTTTCTTTTCTTGTAGTACCACTGTTGAATAGAGGCTCTAAAAAACTCCATTAACATAGTAATGGGTAATTTCCGGGAATGACGACTTAGAGCGTTGATTGATTCTGCACTATTAGACGTCATGAAACCATATCTTACTCCAAGTTGATGTACTCTTGACCATCTTTCAAACCCGACATCTTCTAGTGTTTGAGCACACTGAGGCAAAACACGTCTTAAACAGTTTATATGCTTATTAAAATCCACTTCCCGATAAGCTTTTACAGCCTTCCAGTATGTCCATTTGTGATTTTTTATACCAGCAGACCTTGATTTTAGATTTCTATACAAATGAACACCACAAAGTTCATGAAAAGCATCTGGGAAACACCTTCTAACAGCGTTGTAAATTGAGTTTGCCCTATCGGATATGATTGTCAGATTGCTAATAGGACATATGCAATCCCTAAGATGCCCCATAAATCATGTCCATGAATCAGAGGTTTCAGATTTGCCAACCCCGTAAACTATTGGCAGTATCCCATTGTTAGCATCCATGGCTACTGCTAATAAGTTTACTCCAAGGTATCAACCTTTTAAATGTGCTCCGTCAACTATAATAACTGGGCGCATGCAAGTAATAAACGAACGAATCTACAAAACCATATACATAAGAAATATAATCATTTAAATGTGAAATGCATGTAACTAACAAAAATGAGTCAACAAAATTATATTGATTTACTAACCGCAGCACCAATGGCGATAAACAGCAATTCAAAGTGTCCATCTCTATATGTTTTGATATGAGTTACCGACCCAGGATTTTTCAGCTTTAAATTGTGACAATAAGCTGGCAATTGGGCAAACGATGCTTCTGGCGACCCCCTCAACAATTCCAAGGCATAACATTTGGCTCTCCAAGCTTGAGAATATGAGATACTAATCTTGAACCGAGCATTCATGTCAGTCATAATTTCATTTCCCCGATATACCCTGCCATTCAAAAACATTAACTCAGCCAAAAAACCACCCAACACCTTTTTGTTTGCCTGTCTATGGTGAGGAAAAACTTGGGTTCTTGAACATGTATGTTTATCAATAAAAGTCCTAACTTGAAACATTTCGCAATCTTTTATCCTCTTTGCAATCATACACCACGTACAGTTTTTGTCAATCATACACCTTGTTTCGAAACGATCTTTGCTTGATTTGTTAACTTTTAGTTGATAGTCATCTTCCACACATTTCGTATACAAAGCTATCTTCAAGTCTTCCTTTGTATAAAAACAATCATCTTTCTTGATACGAATAATTTTTGTTTAACAATCAACTGCTATCTTTACCAACTCTTCTTCCGGTATCTGAAGTAATTCTGGCATATTCCAGTTATACTCCCGTGGCATTTTCTTCGGGGACTTTTCTTTGGGGATTTCTTCTTCTTCTTTTTCTTCTTCAGGGTTATATGAATTACAGAATGGATGTTCAACATGTTCAGTTACAGTCGTAACTTCCTCCTCATTATCATCAACAACATCTTCTTCGGCAACGGCTGTTTCATCATAAAAATTCGGGTATTGACCAATATCAAAATCATTACATGCAGGGTCTGTTTATTCTTCTGAAAAATCATCAAAATCCGAGTATTGACCAAGATCAAATTTTGAATACTGACTAGTACTCACAATTTTTTCTGTTGGCTCATCATCGTCTAACTGGTCAATACGAAAACTGAAATTTGGTGCTGAAAGTTTATTAGGATTTGGATTAGGGAAAGGTTGTGGGTTTTGAGATTGTGTTTGGTATTGGAAATGTGGTGAAACAATATTTTCTTGGTGATGAAATTGTGGTGGAAACATTAAATTTTGAGCATCATAAACTGGGGTTGAAAAACTTAGTTGATTACTACCCGCTACTGACCCAACTTCACTACTTCGAGGTTCAACAACATACAATGTAACATCATCACTTGAAACACTAATGTAAGCAATGAATCGTTCAACATCTTCATTTTCGGTTAACAAATAAACTTTACCATTTCTCTGATAAGATAGCCTAAATCCACTTAGGGGCTCTAAATTCAATTTATTTGCAACACGTAACATTAGAGTTTCATAAGTTAACTTTTTTAATGACAGTTTTAGTTGAAGATTCATTGGTAAAGGCATATATTGTAAAAACCATGAACATTCTCCCATGACCCTCCAAAACACAAATCTATCCAAACATGATCAACATTAGATGATTTCATTATTGTAAATTAATTTACTAAACAAACGAGCTGCGAAACTAAAACCTGTTGCCGGATGGAGAAGGATGTCGTTGGATATAGGAACGGATGTCGCCGGAGAGAGTGATAAATGGAGATGGAATGAGTTGCGATTTAGGGATTTAAGTTATGAGTTGTTGCTGCTGCGTAGTTATATACCCAAAACATTTGTGTTGCGAAACTAAAACCTGTTGCGAATTTGAAATTCAGTATTGCGATAGTCAGAATCTCGTTGCGATAGTCAGATTCGCGTTGCGATTTACGTATTCGCATTGCGATTTACGTATTCACATTGTGATTTACGTATTCGCATTGCGATTTACGTATTCGCATTGCGATTTACGTATTCGCATTGCGAATTAGGAAAATCGCAACGCGAATTTGGAAAATCACAATGCGATAGTCAGAATCACGTTGCGAATCTGGAAACTGATTTGCGATACCGGAGATCGCGTTGCGAATTATCGATCGCATTGCGATTTAGTTGGTCATTTTGGCAAATCCAAAAAAAGTTGGTTAAAATCATATATTATAAGGCATTTTTGGTCACTGAGGTTATTTTCTCTTTGAAATATGTTATCAAATTTTAATTACGTATACATATTGGTATTTTTTTTTGCCCCGAGGTACTGTTTCAAAATAATGAGCCTCCTTAATCAACTAACACAACTCAGTAATTAATAATTATGATACGGTTCATGACACTTCTCATATCACAATGATAGATCCAGAAATTTATAAACATGATTTTAAAAATTTTAATTTTAAATTTTCAACATGATAGATATATAATACTTTTTTTATTTTTTTCTTCTTCCAAATAATGGGTAGGTATTTGACTCCTTAATTTGACCGAGACAACCATTTCCCTAGGACTAATAAGCTAAAAAGATAGACTTATCATGACTCTATATTTATTGTGATTACATACCAACCCTCCTTCATACAACTTCGCTACGTTGCATCCATAACCTAGAGGAGCTAGATTTTCTCTATCCAAAGAGGGGATCTCGATTCTCATTTGAGGTTCTTATCATATTCCCTCTAAAATAAAGTCTCATTTTTTTCATTCTATCAATTTTCAAAACCAAAATTATATTCAAATAAAAGATAAATCATGGTTGTCTAACTAAACTAATATCATATTTCACCAACATGACCACCTCATATGTATTTAAAATTTAATCCATATATTCTTTTACATGTGATGTATCATTTCTAAGCTAACATTTAATGTCAAAATGGACTGCTAAGCTGACGGAAGAGCTTAATTGATAAAGTACCTTGATAACATATTTAAAATGATTTGTATTATAAACCCAATTTAAAATGCAAACAATGATTTGAGGACATCTCATGTAACTAACCTAAAAAAACACTTTATGGGTCTTCTTTTGCTGTTAAAAGAAAAAGAAAAAGCAGGTTTGACTAAAGTGAAATGGATTTAGAAGCAAAATTAACAATAATTGAAGCCTTTGAATAGCTATAATTGAGTATAATCTTTTTGAGAGACAAAATTAGCTTAAATTAGAACACAAATGCTAACGGGCAGGGATGGATCGAGCGGCGAGTGAAGAGGCTGAAAATTTTAAATTCTCCTATACTTTAAATTTTTTAATGTATTTTCTATTAATAATTTATTTTCGTCTTATGGAAAATATTTTGTATGCGGCGTCAGATTATTGACATTCCATCTAATTTAAGTCACTTTCGAAGTTTGTTCCTTGGTTTGCCTTTCTTTACGTAGCTACTTAGATTCTGCATTGCACTTTAAAGAGTCAAAAAGAATTGGAAACTTTATTGGAACTGGATTGATACTAAAGTTGGGCAATGGTTTACATCATCCGTCTTGTGCCGTATTTATGTTCTTTTATTCAAAAAATATTGGATTATGATAAAATACTCGAAGATAATTTTTTTTATTAAGCTAATGTTGTAGATGCTCGGTTTCGTTTGGGGACTTCGTTCGAGTTCTAGATCCAGTACGAGTTACAGTGTGGATCAGTGAGAGCCCAAATGAGTCCAAACCAGTTGGAGGCCCATCTCAAGACCAATGGACAGCAGCTGCATGCAGAAAAAAAAAGAGATTGACGTTGGTTTTTAGCAGTTGAAATAATTAGATAGTGGGGAATTAACTACTAGAAAGAGACAGTTAACCGAGAGAAAGAGGGAGTTTTTTAGGGAGATTACACAGAGAACAAGGGGGAACAATTTGTAAATTTTTTTTTCTGATTCATAATTAAAAAAACTCTTCTTCATTGGTTTTTTACATAACAGAAAAAAAAAGAAGTGAAAAGGGTTCTACTGCCTGATTCTAAACTAAAAAAATAGTGTAAAAGCAGTGTAAAAAATCCATTTTCGGAAACGGAAGGAAGCGATATAACAAGCAACACATCATTCACTTTTCAACAATATCACCCACGCAATTCAAGAGCAATACTGGCACAAGCACAATATCACCCACGCAATTCAAGAGCAATACTAGCACAAGCAATGAGTTTCGAAAGCAACACTAGCAGTTTATAAACAGGTTATTATTATTATTTATGTTTCTAAATAATAAACAACATCATATGTTCTAAAGCAAATAGAAGTAAAGATATAAGTTAGTTTCATTTTATTTATGTTTGTTTTGGGTCTCGATCGAAATTGGCACTTGTCGTAACTTACTTAGTCGTCAGTTTACAGCATATCAGATTCTTTTGAATGAGGGAAGTTTATTTTTGTATATGGTGGATGGTCTCTTCGTCGATGTAGGGTAGCTTCGTCGGAGTAAATGTTGGGGTTCAACCTCCTCGTTGATCTTAGAAATTAGGGATCATTTGCATGTAGTGTAAGTAAAAAAAAACAGTAGGAAAAGTGAGATATTTTACCTCATCGTTGATTCCTTGTCGTAGGTCGCCAGCGGAGTACGAGTCAAAGTGTTTAAAGGTGAGCGATGGTGGTTTGGTTTCGAGAGGCATATGGACTGTTTTTTTTTGTCTTCTAGAGGTCGATTTAGCGAGCTTTTAGTTTCGGGTTTGTGATCTAGAGGGAAAAACGGGGCATGGATGTTGGTTTAGGATTAGTTTCAGTTTCTCTGGTCACTGTTGAGTGGTGGTCATGAGGTTGGTGAAGAAGAACGATCGGAGAAGAAAGGGATAGTGAAGAGGAAAAGTGAGGAGTAGCTGAGTTCAGTTTAGTTTAGCTTAGATTTTATATTAACATTTTAGGGTTAATTAGTGTTTAGCCATTGTAACTTTAGAGTAAAATTAGTATTTAGTCCACAAAGGTTTAGCTTTTATTTACACTTTAGTCACCTTCAGGACTGCTTTCGAATTCTGCCATTTTATAATTGTCATGATTTCGTTGTTTTCCCAATTTTAATTTTAGTTGTAATTTTTTAGATTATTTATGTTAAATCCTCTATATTTATGCGTGTTTTTATTTAAGTCCCTAATTTATTTTTGATTTGTATGTTAAATTTTACATTTATTTAATTTAGTCATTTTTAATGTGTATACATATATATTTTTTTTAATTTATAGTTTAGCATGTTAGATTTTATTTTTATATTTAGGTCACATGTGTACATAATATGTTAATATGCATAATTCATGATTTTTAATTAAAATATACGTATATAATTTTTTGTATGTAACGTTGTATGATATTTTTAATTTTGTTTAATTAATTTTGGTATGACATCCTTTTTTGCACGATTCACATGGTAACCTCATTTGCATAACTTGACTTATTACATAATTGGATTAAGGGTAATACACTTTTAATTTAAAATTGTTTTAAGTGGGTTGTCATAACGCATTTGATGTCCGATTTTAATGATTTTAAAATAAAAGTGTATTTCATTAGTGACGCCTAAAAATTGATCCATCCCTTTAAAATTTGGGAATGGAAGAAAAAGAAATGTTTGACTATTTAAATTTATCGAGAAAAGATTGTTATAGCTTTTAAGATCTGGTCTCGATATTTGTAAATAATCGAACATTCTTTATCTTTCTAAAACGACTTGGTAATTTTAATTTAATTTATTTGGGTGCTTTTGAATATTATTAAATTCACATCTTTGTTTTATGGGATCAAAAATCAAATTAAGTTCGAATTTGTCAAGTTCAATGCAAAGACATTAATTAATCGACTAGATACCGATTTAGGGCGTTGTGGGGGTGTTAATCCTTCCCCACACGTAACCGACTCTCAAACTCATTTTTTGGTAACGTATACCTCAATTTGTTGTTTTAATTAAAATTAATTTTTATTTAAAATGACAAAGCGTTTTTGGGTGCCCAATCACACCCTAATCAAAGATTGGTGGCAGCTCTTCGAACCGTATTTTTTTCGATCGTAAAGGAAATCCAAAATTTTTCGAAACGAGAGGTCCTTTAAATCACATTTGTTTTTAAATTAAAAAGAGGATAATTAAGAATTAATGTGGTTTTCAAAATCTCATCACTTTTTCACATTTAAGGAAAAAATCGTTTCGACAATTTGGCGACTCTGCTGGGGACACTTTTAGAGAGTCAGGCCGATAGTCGATTAATTAATTGTCTTTGCAATTGAAAATTATAAATTCATTTTAATTTGATTTTTGATCCCTTATTTGGTTTTTAATAAGTTTTGTTTGTATTTTGATTTAATTCGACTAATAATTAAATAGTTGTACTGATTTGTTTACTAATGATTTCAGATTAATTGTATGAATTTAGGAAATTTTAAGTGTTTTTATTGTGTGTTTTTTCGCTTTTCCTCACACACTACACAACTGCATTATCATAACATGAGCTAAAACCCCGCTCCGTCCTATTTAAGTAGGAGTGAGAGACTATGCCCTCGTGTGGTTTTCACCTTCGCATGGGATAGTTGATCGCTCCTGGAGCTCACGCCTTATGGTCCTCGTGATGGTAATCACCTCCGCATGGACATAAGGAGGTGTGTTCCCTCGAAATTGAACTTGATCCCCTAAAGCCTATGATGGGTCAGGATTGAGGGTTCAGCAGCCCAAGGGGGCACCGGTAAGGACAGTTCGAGAACCTCTTACTTTATAGCCGAACCTAGCATATAGTGAATATAGAGCCTGAACTTAGGTTGAGTCAAACCCGAACCTTAAGAATCCCGTGAGGAGGGTACACAAGGAAAAGCTTTTTTGAGTCATTTATTTTCGTTTTTTGAATAAACGCATGCGAACTAGATATCATGCGGTTAAGTTTATTTTTCGAACAAGCATGCGAATTAGATATCATGCGGTTAGGATTTCTTTTTGTGAATAACAAAGCATGGGGGTAGATATCATGTTCTCACACAATCATACTTTTAACGGAGCACTTGGGTTGGACTTGCTATGGTGACAAATTATTCTATGTTTATGAAGATTCAGAATGCAGCATGTGTGGGTAGGATTCTTGAACAAATTATTATCCCGACTTAATTGCTTTATGTTTACTAACCGATCTTTTGTTGTCTTTGCTTTATTTCTTTTTGTTTTTCATTGCAATATCCATTACATGGTGTTGATTTGGGATCGATGTCCATATAGAAGGCCAGTAATATGGAACGAATGGTTCAGAGAGAGGTTGAGAATAATGCATATGTTCTACGGTGGTCGGAACAATCCTAATTGACCAATGGGGATGGTGTGACGCCTGGATATGTTTCGGAGTTATTTGGTTACACTCACATCAACGTACGTCAGAATGATCTGAGTGAACTAAAAGAGGTATGAGGAAGATGGGAAGCAGCCGACAAAGAGATGTTTTATCAGTTGTACGGCGATATTCCTTATCTTCTGGATGTTCCAATTGATCAAAATATATTTAGAGCGTTGGCGCAGTTCTGAAATCCGTCTTATAGTTGTTTCACATTTGGTAGAGTGGATCTGACACCAACAATAGAGGAGTATCAAGCTTTGGTCCATTATCCGAGGTCCCAAATAGATAACATATATACCAAGCTGCCAGTCACTCCTTCATTTAAGAAGAAATTACTATTGATGACCAGAATGAGTGAAGATTGGGTAGTCAGAAACATTAAGAAGAAGGGACACAATGAGTGCATCTCTTGGGTTGCTTTGAAAGATGTAATTGCTTATCACCCTGATAAGAGAAAGAAGCTTGACTTGTTTACTTTAGGGATTTATGGGCTCGTTATTTTCCAAAGGTGCTAGGATATGTAGACGTATCAGTCGTTGACTTGTTTGAAAGATTAGACAAGCATGTAGATCATGTTCCAGCCATTCTAGCTGAGACGTTCAGATCTTTGAGTTCTTGTAGGCGCGAAGGAGAAGGAAACTTTATAGGGTGTGCACCTTTGTTGCTAGTGTGGATTCTAAGTCATTTCAAACATGTTGAAAGGGCACTAGGACGAGTATTTCTAGATGGGTTTTTGCCTTTGAAGGATTTTCTTTCTAAAGAATGGCCTGGGGGCTTCACCGAAGAAAAATGGATGGTCATCTTCAAGGATATCAAAGATGGTGATATTTTGTGGTGAGCATCGTGGAATGTCTCTTCTAATATACTTTATCGATGTGGAGAGCGAGATTGGGTTCCTTTGCCAGGTATATGGGGTTCTGTTGGGTATGCATCGCTGCTAGTTTCCAGACAGTATGGGTCAAGGCAGTTCATTCCAGCCATATGGGACTTGGTAGGGTCGGATTTTGCATTCAAAGGAGATCAGTATAAGGTTAAAGTTAAAGAGGTTACTGAGGCCTGGAAGCAAACCCGTCGTGTGAATCTGTTCACTTATGATCTCGAGTTATCTCAAGAGTATGAGCAGTGGAGAAGCGGTTGAGTAAATGACAACATCCCGATGGTGAATCCTGAAAATATTCAGTCGGTGGAAGAACAGTTGAGAGTGGTGCCATCTCCATTAGAGTTAGCTAAACGCGATTTTGAAGCAGAACGGAGACAATGGAGAATGACTTTATAGAAGCTGGAAGATGAAATGTATCAAAAGGGATTAGAGATTGACATTCAGAAAAGTAGAGCAAATCGAATTGAAAAAGTGGAGAAGCAACTTCGGTAAGACTTTGACGATCTTCAGTCAACTTATCAGCGAATGGTAAATGCTTAGACATGTTCTAGCTCAAGCAAGTCATATGTCGAATGGAGAAAAGAAGTGGCGAGCCTCAAAAGAGTAGCCGGAGAGAGTCAAGAAGAGCTCAAGCAAAGCAGACACCAAGTTAAGATTTTATCGAAGGAAAAGGATTCTTTAGAGAAGTGGTTATAAGAGAGTCAAGCCCAAAATGATAAGTTGAAGGAGAAGATTTCAAGTTTAGAGATTGTATTACGACAATACCGAAGCAGGGAAGGTAGCTCAAGCCGTGGGGAAGTTGAGAGTCTGAAAAAACAAGTGAGTGAGCTTGAAGCCATAGTTCAAGATTTTCAGAGGCAAGCAAGTGAGCTATCGATAGTTCCTTATGAGTGGGATATACAGTGGCGTTTTCGATGGGAGCGAGCTCAGGCGAGAGTTAAGCAAAGAGAGGACCTTATTGCTTGTTACCTAGGACACGCACGCAAAATAACTCAATATTTGGTCATTCTATCTGAGGAAACTGCTGATATGACTGAAGAACTGGATCCCGAGGCTGAAGAAAACCAGAAGATTGTGGAGCTACTAGCACATGTACAACAGATAGGAGAGATGGTGCAGATTTATTTGTGATATGTTCCAACTTTGTAATTGAACGTCGTTCTAATATAAAGAGTTGTTCTAAGGAGTCGTTCTAGGATCAACACTCTACATTTTGCATTTTGCATTTTTTTAATGCATTTAAATTTTGCATCGCATTTTATTCATTCATAATCATATATTTCAAATTCATTAATAAACATCAACATTAATAAAAGGATTGTGTGACAGAGTAATATTGGGAACTTCCAAGCATCCTTATAATACCCGAAAGAAGGTCATGGATGATAAAATTGCTCAACTTGAGAAAACTCAGCTGGAGTTACAAGAGAATATAAAGAAAATGCAAGAAGATATGATGAATGCCCAAAATGAGATGTTTTCCAAGTTTACGAGTTTGTTGGAAGGAAGAAATCTGAAACATGGGAAAAGCCCTGTGCCAGGAGCTGTAACTGAGGACCCACTTTATCCTCCAGGGTTCACCCCAGAACAATCTCAGAATGTTCAAGTGACTCATGTTCATGTTGGGAAGGTGCACATTAATCCAGTCGGTGCATCTGTTAACGTACAACTTGGATCTAGTTCGTATCAAGAAGAACATCAATATCATCAAGTTCCGGACCATGATGAAGAAGCCAATAAGGACCAAAACAATCTGCTGGAAGAGAAATGGAAACAGTTAGAAAGAGAATTCAGAGCCATGAAGGAAGATACCAGTATCTATGGATTCGACGCAAAGGAATTAAGTCTAGTTACTGATTTAGTTTTGCCTCTAAAGTTCAAGATTCCTGACTTTGAGAAGTTTGATGGTACCAGGTGTCCCTCTGCATATATCACGATGTTCTATAGGAAGATAACCGGATACATAGGGGACGATCAATTGTTGATAAACTGCTTTCAGGAAAGCTTAACTGGTTCGGCAATCCAATGGTACAACCAGCTGAGTAGAGCTAATATTAAATCGTGGAAAGACTTGGCTAAGTCCTTTCTTGAGTAATACAAACATGTAAAAGATGTTAGGCCCAATAGGATAATGTTTCAAGGAATGGAAAAGAAGTCTAACGAGAGTTTTAGACAATATGCTCAAAGATGGAGAGATGTAGCGGTGCAAGTCCATCCACTACTAGAAGAGGAGGAAACAAATATTCTTTTTGTCAATACCTTAAGGGCTCCTTTTTCTCGCATCTTATCGAAAATCCTTATCGAAGTTTTGCTGATGTAGTTACGACGGGAGAAATGATTGAAATAGCGGTTAAGAGTGGAAAGCTCGAGGGAGGAGAGTCTAGTAAGAGGCCACCAACGAGGAAAAAGGAAAACGAAGTCAGTAATGTGAGGTAGTACGATTCTAATAACATCACTGTTTCCCGTCCTCAAGGAGTAGGGTCATCAACAAAAAATGAAAATAGACAAGGGGCAAGGGACCAGAGGAGAGAGAAGCCTCAATTTGACCCCATCCCGATTACTTATAAGGAATTGTTTCAAATTTTGTATGATCGTCATGTGGTTTCTCCGTATCATGTGACACCAATGCAACCTCTTTTCCCCAAATGGTATGATGCTAGTGCTCAGTGTGAGTACCATACGGGGAATCCCGGGCATTCCATTGAGAATTGTACTACGTTTAAGAAGGTTGTCCAAGCTTTGCGAATGAGGAATGTCATCAACTTTGGTGTCAGTGAACATCCAAATATAGCTTAGAATCCATTGCCAAGCCATGCAAGGGCAGGAGTTAACGTAATTACTGAAGATAAAAGAAAGATAATTGTAAGGAATGTTAGTGAGGTGGTATCACCCATGTGTTGGGTATGGTGCCAGATGGTTAAGGTAGGATTGTTGAAGCCCAGTTTGATGGGTGAACAGTTTAACAGTGGAGAGGTATGTCAGTATCATAACAGTGAATGACACAGTATTCAACAATGTCCTGACTTCCTATCTTTGGTACAAGACATGATGGACAGTAAAGAAATTGAGTTCTTTAAAGAGATTGCTGAAGAAGAGGAAGCGGAAGTTTGCGCTTCAGAAGGATCGTCTAAAGGGGTATACAATGCTAGTTGTCCCCTAATCATTGCTCCCAAGAATCGATTGCTTGAAAAGGTAGCTCTAAAAGTGGTTATTACACCTCCATCTCCATTCCCATATTTGGATAATAAACAAGTGCCTTGGAGATATGATTTCCAGATGTGAGATGTAACAAAAGAGAATGAGGAAGTAGATGAGGTGGGACACTTTACCAGAACCTGTAGGTGTTATTCTCTTAATCCAGTTAAAGAGTCTGAGAAGAAGGTTGTTGTTGATAAGGGGAAAAAGGTTGATGTGCAGATAGAAGAAGATAAGCATGTTATCAACGAACCTGTAACTGAGAGTGAAGCAATGGAATTTTTGAAGTTTCTGAAGCACAATGAGTACAGTGTTGTGGAACAGTTACACAAGTTGTCTGCCCGTATTTCTATTTTATCATTACTTTTGAGTTCAGAGGCCCATATGAATGCTCTGTTAAAGGTTTTGAACCAGACTTTTGTTCCGAAAGAGTTGCCCATTGAAAAGTTGAACCAGTTAGTTTCCAATATACAAGCTGATAATTTTTTATCTTTTTCTGAGGATGAGATCCCTTCTGGGATGATTGGTAGTCAGAAGGCTTTGTATATCATAGTTAAGTGTAAAGGGCATGATTTGTTCCGGGTTTTGGTTGATAATGGTTCGGCTTTGAATGTGATGCCCTTAGTGACTCTGAAGAAGCTTCCATTAGATAGTACATTTATGAGAACCTGCCAAAGTGTGGTTCGAGCTTTTGATGGGACTAAAAGAGAAGTATTGGGCAAGATTGATGTTCCTCTGACTATTGGTCCAGCAACTTATGAAGTGGAATTTCTTGTAATGGACATTATGCCTACGTACAATTGTTTGTTGGGAAGGACTTGGATTCATCAGGCCGGTGCAGTTCCATCCACATTGCAACAGAGACTGAAATTTGTGATTAATGGAAGGTTGGTATGTATTCAAGCTAAAGAGGACATTATTGCTTCTGTTTCTACTACTGCTCCGTATATTGAAGTTGATGAACAAGCAGTCGAGTGTTCTTTCAGATCGTTGGAGTTTGTCAATGCCACGTTTGTGGCCGAAGGCATGAAGATACCAAAGCCTCGATTGTCAAATTGTACCAAGATGGGGCTTAAATTGACTCTTGAAATAGGAGCAAAAGTTGGAAAGGGGTTAGGTTGACAGTTGCAAGGATCGATAAATCCAATATGCCCTATTACTAAAAGAGATCAATTTGGTTTGGGGTATCAGCCAACTTCAAGGGATAAGCTAAGGGGAATTAAAAAGGGTCAGGAAATGAGGAAGGCCAGATTAGCTGGTGACCTTAGCTGGGAACCCATGACCTTCCCGCCGTTGAGCAGTATTTTCATATCTGGGGGGCATATGTTTCTAGGGAATTCAAGGAATAATGAAGTGATGGTTGAGAAGGCCTTAGAAGATTTAGGCATTAATGTTATAACTGATGGTGAGTTTGAGGAAATGAGAGCTATGGGCATTTATCCTGCATCGACAGGCTTCGTGTTGAACAATTGGACCGCAGAAGAACTGCCTGTAGTTTACAAATCTGTTACAGAGTAATGCACTGGAACTTTCTCCCTATTGTTCATACCCTGGGGCAATAGATGATTTTATGTAAAGGGTTAAGATGTTTGTTTTTTCTTGCTTTCAATAAAAGATGCATTATGTTAGTTCCAAATGGCAAACATTCTCCCATGCATTTTGTTTCATTCTTTGTTGTATATATGTATGTATTTATTCATTTCTATTTATTTATATGGGAAAAGATCCTCCCATATATATGTATATATATCTTCTCTTTCGTTTTTCCTTTAGGAACTCAGATATCAATAATATGAATGCTAATGACTCTAACTCGGATATTGATTTCGAGAAGCCTGTCGTAACCGATTTTCGTCCGGGCACGAATTTTTTATACTTGGCGGGAAAAATAATGTGAATAAATGGTTTTTAAAATAAATTTGAGAGTCGCCATCGGCCTTTTGGGTCAGGTAGGTCGAATACCTAAAAAAATCATCTTTTAAAAGAGTTTTTAAGAAAACATCGATTTAAAAGATAAACTGATCTGCGTTTTAACCAAAAATTCATTCTTTTTAATAATAAAAAAGGATTCGTGGTCAGTTACATTTAGGGAAGGATTAGCACCCCTACAACGCCCAAAATTGGTACTTTGTTAATTATAAATTGTCTCTATTATTAGAAAAAATTCAAAGATATATTTAATTTATAATTCTATTTAATTTAAATTTATTACTATAATTTTAAGAAAATATATTAGTATATACTTTTATTTTTATAAATAAGATATTTATTTATTTAGAAATATCAGAAAAGGGCTTCTAGTTGCTTTAAGACAACTCTTTTCTTAATATTAATAAATAAATAAATGTTAATAAAACATTTAAAAAATAATTAAAATATATTAATATATGATTTATAAAAATAGGACATTTATTTATTTAAGAATATCAGAAAATGAGTTCTAGGTATTTTAAGACAGCTCTTTTCTTAGATATTAAAAAATAAATACATATCAAAATATGTTTATTTTTCTTAAAAGTAATTTATAAAATTAAATTTATAAATAGGATTTTTATTTAATAAACAAATAGAGTAAATAAATAAATATTATATAAATATATTTATATAACTTAATAATAATAATAAAATTATCATGAAGATAATAATTTAAACATATATCAAACGTAATAATAAAATAAAATAATAATAATTAAAATGAAAGAAATTAAAAGTAATAATATTAAAAACTAATGGATCATATTTATAAATATATGAACTTAAAAATGTAAAAATAATAAAACTTATAGTTAAAATTAAGATTATATAAAATTTAATGATCAAATTATAAAAATATAAATATTTAAGAGACATGATTTGAATTATCCTAAAATATAAATACTAGTAGTGTAATTAACCATTATTTATTTAATCGATGATAAAAATAGAAATATTAAAATTATTAGGGACTAAATGTGATATTTATCCTAAATATATTATTTAATACTGGTAAGGATTAAAACATAATAAAATAAAATTCGAAGACTGAATTAGAACATTCATAAGTTAGTTTCAGTGACTAAAATGAATAATTACAAAACACGGATGGCTACTGAAAGGGTTTAGCCATACATATAAATTACGCATATACCCCTTCCCAAAACGACATCGTTCGCGAAGGGGTATATATACCCCTTCATAGCTGGCCCGAAGGGCCAGCAGCCTCATTATTCTCTTCTTCTTCTCTCTCAAAAACGAGAGAAGAATAAGCTCTCTCTTCCTTCTCTCTTAATTCCCTCACCGGAGGGAATTCTGGCGCCGATAGCCACCGCCAACCTCACCGCCGGCCACCGCCTCCGGTGGCCGAAAAATAAAACTTTATACCACAATGTAGATCGGATCGTCCCAATGACGATTCTGGTATTTGTTTACCTTAAAAAGCTCCCAATCGGAGTAAATCTATGAAAATACCTTCGGTTTTCGAAGGTTTGTTGTGGAGCGTGGAGGTGTGTGGTTACTCCGGTGGTGGTGTGGCTTTCCTCGGTAAGGTTTCTTTCGATTTTTATCTCGTTATTTTGGTGTTTGATGGTGGCTGGATTGCTTGCTGTTGGTGTTGTTGTCTCCCGTTTGCTGGCTATCCTCTCTCTTTCTCTTTGCAGGTGTGGTGGCTTTTATAGCCACCACCAAGGCTCTCGTCGGACCGGTCCTAGAGATGATTTCTAGTGAGTCATCGAACCTGTGGTGACTCACCGAAGAACGGGATGCGTAGACGGCTGGAATGACTCCTCTGGAGCTTCGATGGGCGTCGTGGCAGTGAGGTAGCGACGTGGAGCGGCTGACCGTTGGCAGTGGCTGGTTGGAGCACTTGGCAGCAGTGGGATGAGGCAATGGTAGAAGCGGCGCCGCGTGGTAGCTGGGAGCTTCTGGAAGCAGCGGCGGCTGGGGCTAGGGTTAGAAAACCTTAGCTGATATGTTATAAACCCTAAAGGGTTTGGGTCATCTGTTTTGGGCCATTTCTGATCTAGCCTGGTTGTAATCGGGCCTCATTTTTGGGTTTGTAATATTTATTAAATAATAATAATATATATATAAATATAAATAATAATAATAATATTTATAATAATAATAATAATTTAAGTAAAATAAAAATTAGTGTCTACAGCTGCCCCTCTTTGCTCATTGTTGTGTTAACAAGAATAGAGCAAAGACGAAAAAGACAATAATTTTTTCATTTAGCATATTTTGAGTAATATGGAAATGTTGAAAACATTCTGCCCAGAGGTCTTATGAATGACCCTGAGGGTTTGAAAACATCAAAAAGCTCCCGAAGGCTTTTTGGAAACATCATGCACTGCAGGACTTATAGATGACCCTGAGGGTTTGAAAACATTAAAAAGCTCCCGAAGGCTTTTTGGAAACATCATGCACTACAGGACTTACAGATGACCCTGAGGGTTTGAAAACATCAAAAAGCTCCCGAAGGCTTTTTGGAAACATCATGCACTGCAAGACTTACAGATGACCCTGAGGGTTTGAAAACATTAAAAAGCTCCCGAAGGCTTTTTGGAAACATCATGCACTGCAGGACTTACAGATGACCCAGAGGGTTTGAAAACATTAAAAAGCTCCCGAAGGCTTTTTGGAAACATCATGCACTGCAAGACTTACAGATGACCCTGAGGGTTTGAAAACATTAAAAAGCTCCCGAAGGCTTTTTGGAAACATCATGCACTGCAAGACTTACAGATGACCCTGAGGGTTTGAAAACATTAAAAAGCTCCCGAAGGCTTTTTGGAAACATCATGCGCTGCAGGACTTACAGAAGACCCTGAGGGTTTAAAAACATTAAAAAGCTCCCGAAGGCTTTTTGGAAACATCATGCACTGCAGGACTTACAGATGACCCTGAGGGTTTGAAAACATCAAAAAGCTCCCGAAGGGTTTTTGGAAACATCATGCACTGCAGGACTTACAGATGTGGGAAATAGTTTACTAAGTAAAAAACTAAGGAAATCGTTTTCTTACTTTTCAACATTTTCATTTTTAGAAAAGATTGAATGAGAAACTATGGAAATTGTTTTCTCATTATTTTTCAAAATAACAACATCAAAAAGCTCCCGAAGGCTTTTTGGAAACATCATGCACTACAGGACTTACAGATGTGGGAAATAGTTTACTAAGTAAAAAACTAAGGAAATCGTTTTCTTACTTTTCAACAATTTCATTTTTAGAAAAGATTGAATGAGAAACTATGGAAATCGTTTTCTCATTATTTTTCAAAATAACAACATCAAAAAGCTCCCGAAGGCTTTTTGGAAACATCATGCACTGCAGGACTTACAGATGTGGGAAATAGTTTACTAAGTAAAAAACTAAGGAAATCGTTTTCTTACTTTTCAACAATTTCATTTTTAGAAAAGATTGAATGAGAAACTTTGGAAATCGTTTTCTCATTATGTTTCAAGATAACATGTTGATTGGGTAACATACCCCAATCTCAAGATAAGGTTGTTGGAAATAGTTTACTAAGTAAAAAAAACTAAGAAAATCGTTTTCTTACTTTTCAACAATTTCATTTTAGAAAAGATAAAATGAGAAACTATGAAAATCGTTTTCTCATTATGTTTCTGAAATAACATATTGATTGGGTAACATGCCCCAACCTCAAGATAATGCTCATTCTTGTGAATTGCATCCATCACTTCTTCAGATGTTTGCATGATTCCTGTATTTTTGGTTTTGAATACCTTCTTCTTGTAAGGTATTTTTTTCCTTCTTCGTTCTTCCGAAGATCTGTAAAACTTCATGTTTGAATGCACTCAGATGTATCAATGTAATGCATTGTCTATTGTGTAAATGATATTCTTATGAATGTATGAATGTTGATGCAATCTTTATTTGACTTCAAAGTGGTGAACTTGGTCTTCCTTCAATTCATCATTTATTGCCAGGGTTACCTCTGGATATCAGTGTAAAAACTTATGCTATCAAGCTTTCATTTCTGCAGAATCATCTAATCAACTTGTATCTTGGCGTCTTCTTTGTTTCATGAAAGTCTCAGAAGAAATGTTTCATTTGTGGAACTCTTGCTGTAGTCAAAATTATGACCCTGGTGCCCCATTTTGTCTTGGATAAAACCAACTTTATTTGCTTGGACTTGTGTCGAAATCCCATAAAGTTTTCATCTTTGAAAAGAAAATCTATCATCTTTAAAAAGAAAATTTGTCATCTCTGAAGTGAGAATCTATCATCTTTAAAAAGCATAGATGTAGATATGCCTGACTCAGCAGGGATTAATCAGGAGAGTAGAGTCTGTTCTGATTTGACTCTTGAAACACATCATAAAGAAGATTTATTCCAATTTATTTCATGTCTCCACATATAATCAGATCTCGAATAAGGCAACTTGGACCATATAATGTCGAGATGCTTAACAAAAACCTGTCATTTAACCTTAGTTGGCTCCACTAGTTTCTTGTTGTTAAAATTTCAGCTCTACTTCTGCGGAAAGAAATCTTCATCATATCTCAATTCTAATCTTGGGGTTGAAGAAGATAGATTTCATCTTGGATCAATAATGAAAACCATATGATCACAACATTGGTTCAACACCATAATCACTGGTTCGTAAAACATTTGAAAACACATTCTTCATCTCATATGGTTTCAGTTCAGATGTTCGTAAAGCATTTGACAACACATTCATCATCTCATGTGGCTTCTGCTCAGATGTTCGTAAAGCTTTTGACAACACATTCATCCTCTTTTATGGTTTCTGCCAAGATTTCTCAATCATTGAAGCTCTTTGTATGGTGTTCAAAGTTTTTGTATGATGTCACAAGACCATTTGAGAACAAAACTCAGTGGGGATTCAAGTGTAATGTTGGTATGACCAAAAATTGGTCAAATTCACAAGATATGCTAGTGTTGAATTGAATAGGAGACACTAACTGATCTTGATATCATCTCGGGCAAAGACAAATGTGATACTGATCATGCTTTCTTTCATAATGAGAATTGTAGGAAGTAGAAACACATCAATTGTAGGATCCATGTACAGAAAAAGGTTCATGAAATTCTTGCTGTTAGGGATGAAACACTCATGATAAAACCAAAATAGATGAAAACTCAGTTTATCTTGGCTAGCAATGATGATCCCAATAACAACGGGAATAACAGTAATGTAAGTGAGTCGAATCTCCCTTTCCAATGTCATCAAGTAAACAAAACTGATGTGAAAAACAACTTCATAACCTCAACAATCTGGTTGAAACTAACTGACAGGAATCTCAAAGAAATATTTTCAATTATCACCAACATGGATAATGCAAAATTCAAAGCTGAGATCTTGAGGAACTGAACCCTGGATCAAGTAGTCTGCCTGGGGATCATCTTTATCCATGCAATCATGATGTAGTTTAACAAGGAACACGCTGTCATGTAATACATAGTTAAGAGGATTGGGTATTTGAAATTTGCTGAGTAAACATTTGTTCAACAACATGATCATAATGTAACTGCCTGATGTACGAAGCAATTATGTATAGTCAGCTCGACTGTCACTGTTTCACCATTTTCATTCTTCATATATTTCTGTCTCATTGGAAATATTTGTTCAAATCAATGATCTTGACACAGGATGTTGTGGGCCTTCAGCATGCCCCAATATTTGCTGATATGAGCGTTCAAAATACATCAACATTCTTCATTCTGATTGAAAGGGGCTTTCAGCATGCCCTAGCATTTTGCTGATATATACATTCAGGATATATTAACATACCTGATTCTGATTGACAAGGGTTTTCAGCATGCCCCAACATTTGTTTCTTGTTAATCTGAGCCTTCAAAATGCCCCACATGGATCTGTCTGACTTGGACTTTCAAAATGCCACCAACATTTTAATTCTGGTTTATTTTCAATGTCTGTTTGACTTGAATCTCATGATCCCTATGAGATCCAATTTTGACAATGCATTGTGTGGATTTATTCGTGCCCACAAACTCTGTTTATCTTGAATGCTCTCATTATGGTGTCACTAAACAACACTGTTGTCAAGTAACTGGAGGAATTCTCTTCATGTTGTCACAAATTTAAGAAGTACTCAATCATTCTGACAGAAACGTCTGAAATGAGGTGACCATTTTCTGTATCTGGAGGGGTCTAGTCAGACATAGCAGTATAAATAGCTTCGTAATCCGTTCCAGGCTGACACAGTGGCTTATCATCTTTCAGTGAAAGCCATCTCTGAAATATACTTTTCTATGGGAGAGAAACCAATTTATGCAAACAGTAATCTGATACAATAGCAAGACTACATATACAGTGGTACATGCTCATCAAAAATCCACATCCATGCAACATGTTGATTCTGAAAACAACTCATCTGATTATGAAGTGATCTTTCAGAATGATTTCACAGATATTGATAGTTCTTCTGATATCGAGGAAATCATGAATTCTGATTCTGATGAGGAGAATAAACTGTTATACTTGATAAAAATGGGATACTTAGAGGCTGAGGCTTCAATAGCCATGAAGATATGTGGTTCATCATCAATTGCAAAATTGACAGATTTTATATGTGCTGCTCAAATGGCTAAGGCTGCTGACGCATTTCTTCCGGTAAAAGATAGGAAGCCATTATGCAATGATCCCAATTACAAGCAAAGGCAAAACTTGGGCTATGATTTTTGAAAAGGGAGAAGCAGAGGAAGCTTGAAAAGAAGCTTCTTAATGAAGACGATCATGCAGTTCTTCTTTCAATTTCAATGATTGGTTATGGGATTCCTACTGAACCAGATCAGATAACTCAAAGAACACTTCCAGAAGATGCTATTGGGTCTTCTTATTTCTACTATGAACAAATTCATCTTTCAAATCTAATGATTGGTTTTGAGGTTCATACCAAACAAGATCAGATAACTTAAAGAACACTTCCAGAAGATGCTATTGGGTCTTCTTATTTCTACTAAGAACAAATTCATCTTTCAAATCCAATGATTGGTTTTGGGGTTCATACCAAACCAGATCAGATAACTCAAAGAACACTTCCAGAAGATGCTATTGGGTCTTCTTATTTCTACTATGAGCACATGGCACTTGCTCCAGTTAATGTTTGGACTGGGATATCACAGTACTTATTCGATGTAGAGCCAGAATTTGTAGATTCGAAGCATTTTCATGCTGCTACACTGAAAATAGGCTATATTCATAATCTGCCAATTGAGAACAGATTTCCTCTTATCTTGTTTTCTCCACGCACTATACATGATATTTTTCCATTGACAAAGAAATGATGGCCTTCCTGAGATCCAAGAACAAAGTTGAACTATTTATAAACATGTACAGGAAGTGCCAAATTGATAGAAATGATCTGTAAAGCTCTTGAAGCTTATGACGATGAGCCACCTTCGAGTGTCCAGAAGTATGTTCTTGATGAGTGCTGAAAATGGAATCTGGTATGGGTTGGAAGGAAAAAAATTGTTCCACTTGAATCTGATAAGGTGGAAATTCTTCTAGGTTTCCCTAAAAACCATACACGAGGATCTGTATAGAGACATGTTCCATGGTGGTATCAATGTCCTGTCTCTTTTCTCTGGAATCAGTGATGCAGAGATTGCCTTCTATTGTCTTGGCATACCTTTGAAAACAGATGTACAAGAACTGAATGATGATCGGTTGGAGTAATTGATGAGTAGATTTGTCGATTTCGACCTAGTTTTCGATAACATCCAGTGTAACAACCTTACTGGAAGAAATAAACACCATCAGGATGAAATAGAAGATTTTTACTGGTGCATTTTCTTGCAATGACTACCACAATGACTGTCTCTTCTGCTGCTCCAAAATACACACTGTCATATCCCACTCTTCCCTAACCATGGAAAGGTTTAGTTGATGGTAAAACTGGTTATCTCAACTTTTGGAATCCTGTACGGCATACAAATGTAGAATTTGTTCCAATGTCTTATTATGTGCCATAAGTCCTCAAATTCAAATTCAGCAATCTTCTGAAGGACATAATGGGTATCATTTTGAGAAAGAAAATGATCGGCATAGAAGAAATAGCAATGATGTATCAAGACTTGAGCCAACATCACGGTATAACCAGAGTGCAGGTAGTGACTTGTTCATGGCTCTATGATGTAATCTTCTAGAGAACATGAATTGATGGTTGGGAAAATAATCTGTCTGGTGATGCTTATCGCCCTCAGTATGAGATAAACAATAATCTTTCTTGATGAGCTACTAATAATGACATAGGAGAGTGTCACAAGTTTAATTCTCCAGACTTTCTGGCTTCTTGGACCACTTGCTTTCAAAAATGTGAAGTGCTTCATTATTCTGGCCCCGTTCATTCTTTTTCTACAACAGAGGTAGAATAAGCAACAATTGCTTTAAGGACCTTCTCTATTTGAGACTGTCCTGTTTAAAAATGTTTTTTCTCCTTTCTTTATTGAAGAATGAAAGAATTTTGAAAAGTAATGCCCTTCTCAGGTTCATAATAAAATCAAATCATAAGCATTAATTCAAAGAATATCAAAAGAATCAACAACTCTGTAATGTTTGAGAATTATAATTCTTTGACAAGTATCAAGATTTGGTTTGGTTTCAGGATGGCCTTCCTATTTTCTATGGTTACATCTATTTAAGATGTCACTCATCTCTCGCTCTTTGTGAACTTTGTCACATGTCTCACTTTGAGGACTTGGTATTTTAACCGGATGCGTACAAAATGACGCAACTAGGATTGCCAATCACTAGACCTTCTAGAATCCTTCTATTTCAATTCTCTGGAATCTTTCATTTAGACTCATCTAATCAAAGTAGTGCAAAAATATCGGTCTAAAAATGAAATTTCTGAGTACTTGTGTGAAGTCGACTATAACAGGTGTTTCGTAACTCCCTTAGTCCATTTATTAACACATTTGCCACTTTGGCTAGCTGAATTCAGCTTTATTGTATATAATAATATAATCACCTTTATCAGGTTAATTGAAACTTATCCATAAAGCCGGGGCTATTAACCAATTGCTCTAGAAGGACAGCTTTATTATATATAATAATATAATGGGTTGGCTGAATATTATCCATAAAGCCAGGGCGATCAACCATTTGCTCTAGTGGGACAATTCAAGCTTTATTGTATATAATAATATAACATGGCTATCCAAATCCAATTTCTTAAGCTTGTTAGGAAGAACCTGTTATAGTCTAAGTGTTTTGGTGGAATTCATAAAATCTCTTTGTTAGAGTTCAATTCTCAAGCAACTGACTTAAACTAGATTTCCCTATTTGTAAAAATTATGTTCATCATCGAATGTCATTAATAGAAAAATACTCTAGTAAGTTTTGTAATGTAATACACCAATGATGCCCCATGTTGTACGCTCCTATATATAAATACCAAGCCTTTTTGTAATTCCTTTCAATAGGAGTAGGCTATCTCATATTTGTAATAGGATAGTGTTTGGGTGTATTTCTTATGAGGTAAAGTCAATGGTCCTTGTTTTTCTGGTTTTCAATCCTGATATTCTGTCAAAGATTATAACTCTAATCATGAAGAGCATTTTAATCCAGTTGATATTCAAAGAACTGCAAGATTGCAAAATCGACTCAATGCTCATAACCTTAATAAGCAACACAAATTTATTTATTGTACAAAAGGCGGAGAAAGGAACAAAAAACAAGTTCAAACAAGATACTGAAAGTAGAAAGGTACTACAGTGGTAGATAACACTTCCACTTATTTATTTTATCATGCCTCATTATTCCTATAATGTTGGGTATGTAATAGGATCAGGGTTCTTTTCTTCATTCGCCTCCCCATTTCTTGATCATTTCTTGTGTCAAAACCCCTTTGTCAACAAGCATCTCAATTTCTTTTAACAGTGGCCTACAATTGCCTGTAGAATGCCCCTTTACCCCCAAGTGGAAATTACAAACACTATCTTGATCATAGCTATGAGCAGAAGGGTTTGATATCACTTTAGTTGGTCTTGGTGTGATGTATTGACCTTTAACCAAATGAGGATAGAAGTCTGAAATGGAAGTTTGGAACACTTCCAAAGTTTTTCTTGATCGCATGACTTTCTTTGGTCGATCCGAACAACTATTGGCTCCTTTTCTTTTGCAATTGCGGGGACTTTGGATGTGATACTCATTCACATTACCAACTTTAGCTCTCTGATCAATCGGGTTATTGGATGTGACTTTTGAGTTTCCTTCACTGATTACATTCTCAATTAAATCTCCACTTGTCATAAGATTCTTGAATTCCTTCGTTGGATTTGCCTGCATTAACTCACAGAAAGGAGCAGGAATGGAATCCCGAAACATATGTGATATCTCTTCTTCTAACATGGGAGGTTGAACTTGTGCTGCCACTCCTCTCCATCTTAAGGCATATTCTTGAAATCTTTCATTGATTTTCTTCTTTACTCTTCGAAGATCCATACGTGTTGAAGCTAAGCCTTTAACATACCGATATTGTCCCAAAAATGCATCAACTAGATCTACCCATTTCTTGATCTGTTCTTGGGTCAACTGATTGTACCAGACTATTGTTGGGTTAACAAGGCTATCATGGAAAGAGTGAATTAACAGGTCATCAGAATTTAAATATCCTCCCATTTTTCTGCAAAACATTCTCAGGTGGATTAGGGGACAACTTGTGCCATCATATTTCTCAAAATCAGGCATTTTGAATTCATGTGGAATAATCAAATCTGGAACCAAGCTAAGCTTTCTTGCTTCTAATTCTTTGTGAGAAGTATCAACATATTTCATATTTTTGATTGCTTCATCCATCTTCTTGAATCTTTCCTCATATTGCGAATAATGAACAAGGCTATTCTTTGGGTTCAATTGGGATGCCCCAGAGGGTTTTACCATTTTCGACTCTTCAATCTGACAGCATGGTTGCTCTTTATCAATTATATCTTCTTTATCAGATGTCACATACTGAATAATTTGATTTGATCCATCTGGTACTGAATCTGATGTTTCTTTCTTTATATCCGGAGGTAACCCTGTCAATTGTTCTGGCCACTGGTCTTGTAGCCCCTTATAAGATTGCTCCATTGTTTTCATGATGATAGTAAAGTAATATGAATGAATGACCTTGGTTTTACTGTTACAAAACCTTTCATTAATTATTAACATGTTTTTATAATTAAAGTACATAACAGTACTTAAATAAAAATGTGAAAAATGCATAAATGGACAAATAAGAATGCAAAATGTGCAATTCAAAGATATAAAAAGTAAAAATACAAAATGAAAATGCACATATACAAAATGTAAATGCATGTATGAAAAGGTGTTACTCAAGAGTGATCATCTTAGAACAAATTTCATTGAACACAAAAGCTTCAGTACATCAAACAAAACTTTTACATGTAGGGGACAACTTTCAGTCCTAACTTCAACAAAACTTTACATATAGGGAATAACTTTCCCATTTTCTTCTCTAAAACCAAGTTAGTTTATCAGCTTATGGGCCATATTGCTTGTCTGGACTGCAGCTTCTTCCATGACATTCTGGTGTTCTTTCATCTCCTATGTCAATTCTCGGAGTTGCTCATTTTCCCTTGTGAGAGAACATTTGTGTTCAAAAAGTTTTTGGACAAGATCTTCATGTATGTTGCAACTCTTTTTCAGTTTGGTGACCCCTGCTATCCACTCTTCTGGGGTGTTCCCTATGCTAGCATTTTGAAAGGCTTGGCTGACCTTCTGGAAATCTTCATGTATGGTTTCCATTTTTGGTGCTCAATTTATCGTTTTCAATCTTCAAATGACGTATTTGAGCTTCAAACCTCAGCAAATCTTCTTCTCTTTGGGCGCCCCTACTAATATTCTTACCTTTGAAGACTTTTGGTATTAAACTAGCAGGACCCTCGGTTACCAAACTAGGTCTATCATTTACCATAAACTGCAAGGTTCCATGATCCAAAAGACTTTGGACTCGACGTTTGAAGGCAAGACAATTCTCGATGGTATGTCCTTGAGCTCTGCCATGATATTCACAATGAACGTTGATGTCATACCAATTTGGATACGGAGGTTGGAATGGTTTTATGTAATATGGAGCCACTTCTCGTGCTTCAAGTAACTTCTCATACAACTCTTTATATGATATAGGGATAGCATCAAAATGAGAACCACCTTTTGTTTTGGATTGAACCTGAGTTTTAGACGTCGGGAGCAGACCAAACTTTGATATTTTTGATTACATGATTTCTTCTCATCTCTGGGAGCTTTTACAGTGGTCAACATTTCTTTGGTATCTCCAGACGATTTTTGAATACAAATGATGATTGTCTGCAACTTCTCAAATTGGTTAGGATCAAAAGGCCCTTGCATATATGAAATTGCAGGATTATCTTCATTAAGCTTTCTCTCTTTCTGTGCAAGAATCTCTTCTCTTTTGGCCAAAACATATATTCTATCCATCATCTTGGACATCTGCTCTCTTATTTCTCGTATCTCCTTTTGCTCTTCGATGGGCATACGATCTTTGGGTGCATAGCTCTTCTCTATCTTCAGAGTTCCCTCAGGATGTCTTTTCTTGGCCGCATTATATTTTGTTTGATCATAGAACTTTTTGTCAATTTACGATTTCTTTCCAATATGATGAACAATCTTTCAAGTCAACGCCTTTTGATTATGCCATGATCATGCAATGCAAACAAAAGAAATCAATATGAACAGATTAGAGCAATGTAACATGCATGAAAAAAAATAGAATAGTTAGTACCAACTAATGGAAAAAAATCTATTTATCAAGGTATAAATCTTAACCTCATGCTTTCTAGTTCCATGCTTTGTTTGGAAAATTTAACCTAACCGCATGATTTCTAGTTCGCATGCATTTATTCCGGAAAAAGAAAAGGAAATAAAATAAATTAAAAGCTAGAGCTTATTTCTCCTTTGTGTATACCTACTGACAAAATTTTGGCATGGCCTCAGATTGGGAGAGTTTCTAGGGTTATTATATGCAGGTTTTCAGTTCTAGGAGTAAAAGTACTCGAACTGTCCTTGTTGATGCCCCCTTGGGCTGTCAACCCTTAATCCTAGTCCATTACAGACTTAAGTGGATCGAGTTCAATTCGAGGGGATACACTTCTCTATGCCTGACACGGAGAATAAATTCTCACGAAGACATAGAGCATATGAACCCCGAAAGTTACTTGCTAGGTCTGACACGGAGAATAAATTCTCACGAAGACGTCGTTTTCACTCCCACTTAAAAGGGACAAACTCAATTATAGAGCTTTATGTTATGCAATGCAAGTGTTGTGTGGGAGGAGAAATGTTCAAACCTCTGACAGAAAAAATAAATAATGAAATAAAATACTTGTAAATAAAATGAAATATTAAAAATACTATGAAAATAATAAGTATAAAAAATTTGAAAAGAAAGAATTATAAATTAAATATATGAATTTTTTAATTTATAATTAATAGAGACAATATATAATTGATTTTAAAAGTTTGACTAGTCCCCAGCAGAGTCGCCAAGCTGTCGTAACCGGTTTTCGTCCAGGCACGAATTGTTTTATACTTGGCGGGAAAAATAATGTGAATAAATAGTTTTTAAAATAAATTTGAGAGTCGCCATCGGCCTTTTGGGTCAGGTAGGTCGAATACCTAAAAAATCATCTTTTAAAAGAGTTTTTAAGAAAACATCGATTTAAAAGATAAACTGATCCGCGTTTTAACCAAAAATTCATTCTTTTTAATAATAAAAAGGGATTCGTGGTCGGTTAAGTTTAGGGAATGATTAGCACCCCTACAACACCCAAAATTGGTACTTTGTTAATTATAAATTGTCTCTATTATTAGAAAAAATTCAAAGATATATTTAATTTATAATTCTATTTAATTTAAATTTATTACTATAATTTTAAGAAAATATATTAGTATATACTTTTATTTTTATAAATAAGATATTTATTTATTTAGAAATATCAGAAAAGGGCTTCTAGTTGCTTTAAGACAGCTCTTTTCTTAATATTAATAAATAAATAAATGTTAATAAAACATTTAAAAAATAATTAAAATATATTAATATATGATTTATAAAAATAGGACATTTATTTATTTAAGAATATCAGAAAATGACTTCTAGGTATTTTAAGACAACTCTTTTCTTAGATATTAAAAAATAAATACATATCAAAATATGTTTATTTTTCTTAAAAGTAATTTATAAAATTAAATTTATAAATAGGATTTTTATTTAATAAAAAAATAGAATAAATAAAAAATATTATATAATATATTTATATAACTTAATAATAATAATAAATTATCATGAAGATAATAATTTAAACATATATCAAACGTAATAAAATAATAATAATAATTAAAATGAAAGAAATTAAAAGTAATAATATTAAAAACTAATGGATCATATTTATAATATATGAACTTAAAATGTAAAAATAATAAAACTTATAGTTAAAATTAAGATTATATAAAATTTAATGATCAAATTATAAAAATATAAATATTTAAGAGACATGATTAGAATTATCCTAAAATATAAATACTAGTAGTGTAATTAACCATTATTTATTTAATCGATGATAAAAATAGAAATATTAAAATTATTAGGGTCTAAATGTGATATTTATCCTAAATATATTATTTAATACTGGTAAGGATTAAAACATAATAAAATAAAATTCGAAGACTGAATTAGAACATTCATAAGTTAGTTTCAGTGACAAAAATGAATAATTACAAAACACAGATGGCTACTGAAAGGGTTTAGCCATACAAGTAAATTACGCATATACCCCTTCCCAAAATGACGTCGTTCGGGAAGGGGTATATATACCCCTTCATAGCTAGCCCGAAGGGCCAGCAGCCTCATTATTCTCTTCTTCTTCTCTCTCAAAAACGAGAGAAGAAGAAGCTCTCTCTTCCTTCTCTCTTAATTCCCTCACCGGAGGGAATTCCAGCGCCGATAGCCACCGCCAACCTCACCGCTGGCCACCGCCTCCGGTGGCCGGAAAATAAAACTTTATACCACAATGTAGATCGGATCGTCCTAATGACGATTCCGGTATTTGTTTACCTTAAAAAGCTCCCAATCGGAGCAAATATATAAAAATACCTTCGATTTTCGAAGGTTTGTTGTGGAGCGTGGAGGTGCGTGGTTACTCCGGTGGTGGTGTGGCTTTCCTCGGTAAGGTTTCTTTCAATTTTTATCTCGTTATTTTGGTGTTTGATGGTGGCTGGATTGCTTGCTGTTGGTGTTGTTATCTCCCGTTTGCTGGCTGTCCTCTCTCTTTCTCTTTGCAGGTGTGGTGGCTTTTATAGCCACCACCGAGGCTCTCGTCGGACCGGTCCTAGAGATGATTTCTAGTGAGTCACCGAACCTGTGGTGACTCACCGAAGAACGGGATGCGTGGACGGCTGGAATGACTCCTCTGGGAGCTTCGATGGGCGTCGTGGCAGTGAGGTAGCGACGTGGGGCGGCTGACCGTCGGCAGTGGCTGGTTGGAGCACTTGGCAGCAGTGGGATGAGGCAATGGTAGAGGCGGCGCCGCGTGGCAGCTGGGAGCTTCTGGAAGCAGCGACGGCTGGGGCTAGGGTTAGAAAACCCTAGCTGATATGTTACAAACCCTAAAGGGTTTAGGTCATCTATTTTGGGCCATTTCTAATATGGTCTGGTTGTAATCGGGCCTCATTTTTGGGTTTGTAATATTTATTAAATAATAATAATATATATATAAATATAAATAATAATAATAATAATAATAATTTAAGTAAAATAAAAATTAGTGTCTACAAAGCCTATGTGTCAAGGGGAAATCGAGGATTGTGATAATGATGAGGGATGTAAACTACCTTCTAAATTACTGAAAATGGTGGAGAATGAAGATAAACATATTCTACCTCATAAAGAGCCTATTGAGATTTTGAATTTGGGGACAGATGAGAATAAGAGAGAAGTAAAGATTGGTATCACTCTGTCAGTTGGAGGTCGACAAGATTTGATAGAATTGCTTCGAGAATACAAGGATGTGTTTGCTTGGTCATACAAAGATATGATGGGTTTAGATACAGAGGTTGCTGTCCACAAACTACCAATAAAGCCTGAATATAAGCCGGTACAACAAAAACTAAGAAGAATGAGACTTGAGATGCTGCTCAAGATTAAAGAGGAAGTGAAGAAACAATTTGATGCTGGGTTTCTTAAAGTGGCTAAATATCATGAGTGGGTGGCGAATATCGTCCCAGTACCGAAGAATGATGGGAAAGTTTGAATGTGTGTCGACTATAGAGATCTCAACCGAGCTAGTCCAAAGGATAATTTTCCTTTGCCACATATAGACACTCTAGTGGATAATAATGCTGGAAATTCTTTGTTCTCTTTTATGGATGGTTTCTCTGGCTACAATCAAATTAAGATGAACCCTGAAGATATGGAAAAAATGACGTTCGTTACCATATGGTGAATGTTTTGTAATAAAGTAATGCTGTTTAGATTGAAGAACGCAGGGGCAACATATCAAAGGGCCATGGTGACGTTATTTCACGACATGATGCGTAAAGAAATAGAAGTTTATGTCGATGATATGATTGTCAAAGCTAAGATAGAGGAAGAACATATTGGGAATTTGAGAAAACTCTTTAAAAGACTAAGAAGATGCCAGCTAAAACTCAACCCAAATAAATGTACTTTTGGGGTGACATCTGGGAAGCTGTTGGGATTTGTAGTAAGCCAAAAAGACCCAGATAAAGTAAAAGCTATTCAAGACTTGCCAGCCCCACGAACACAGAAAGAAGTCAGAGGATTTTTTGGGAGATTGAATTATATAGCTCGATTTATTTCACAGCTGAAGGAAAGGTGTGATCCCATATTCCGCCTTCTTCGCAAGAATAACTCAGGGGAATGATGTGAGGATTGTCAAAGAGCTTTTGAAGAAGTGAAAAGATATTTGTCGAGTACTCCAATCTTGGCGCCACCCATCTCAGGAAAACCATTGATTCTGTATTTGTCGGTTTATGAAAATTCAATGGGGTGTCTGCTGGGGCAACGTGACCAAACTGAGAAGAAAGAAAGAGTTATCTATTATCTCAGCAAGAAGTTCACTGAATGTGAGACTAGATACTCACCCATTGAAAAGTTGTACTGCACTTTAGTATGGGCTACCCGAAAGCTTAGGCAATATATGTTGTATCATACTACTTGGCTTATATCCAAGCTTGATCCCTTGAAATATCTAATGGGTGTGCCTGCATTATCTGGAAGATTAGCTCGTTGGCAGATCATATTGTCTGAATTTGACATCCAGTATGTAAACTAGACGATGATTAAAGGAAGTGCTATAGCAGAATTCATTGTAAGCAGGGCTTCAGAAGAATATGAGTCGTTGATATTTGATTTCCCAGATGAGGATTTAATGTCTATTTCGGTAGAAGAAGCAGTGGCATCCACTAGTAAATATTGGAAGTTGAACTTCGATGGTGCTTCAAATGCCATGGGACATGGAATCGAGGCAATTTTGGTCTCACCAGAGGGAGAACATTATCCTTTCACCAGTCGGCTTAATTTTGAGTGTACAAATAATATGGCTGAGTATGAAGCTTGTGTTATGGGTCTTAGAGCTACCGTTGAGCGCAAAGTAAAACTTCTCAAGGTGTATAGGGATTCAACTTTGGTAATTTACCAACTCAGAGGAAAATGAGAGATAAAAGATCCTAAGCTTGTAGAATACCGTAAGTTGGTTATGGAACTTATTGAAGAATTTGAAGAAGTAACTTTCAATTATCTCCCCATAGAAGAGAATCAAATGGCAGATGCCTTGGCCACACTGGCAGTGGCATTTAAGATGAACGAGCATTCAAATATGATGCCCATTGAAATAAAAGCTTATGAGTATCCAGCCCATTGTTTTAATATTGAAGAGGAAGAAGATGGAAACCCCTGGTATTATGATATCTTGCAATATATATGGTATCAGAGTTATTCGGAACAAGCCACTGAGAATGATAAGAGAACCATTAGAAGAATGTCATCAGTTTATGTGCTTGATGGTGAGACTCTATACAAGAAAAGTCTGGATCAGGTCTTGTTAAGGTGTCTTGACACGAAAGAAGCCAAGTTGATTCTTGAAGAAGTGCATGAGGGAATATGTGGTACCCATGCTAATGGACATGTTATGGCTAGGTAGATTATGAGATTTGGGTATTATTGGTCAACTATGGAAACATGTTGTATCAATTATGCTCGAAAATATCACAAATGTCATATTTATGGAGATAAGATACATACTCCTCATCTGTTGCATGTAATGACAGCGCCGTGGCCATTCTCAATGTGGGGCATGGATGTTATTGGACAAATTTCACCCAAAGCTTCAAATGGTCATCGCTTCATCCTGGTAGCCATAGATTACTTCACCAAGTGGGTAGAAGCAGTTTCTTATGCAAATGTTACCCAGTCGACAGTATATAAATTTTTAAAGAAGGAGATCATATGTAGATATGGTTTACCAGAGAGGATTATCTCCGATAATGCGTTGAATTTAAACAATAAGATGATGGACTCGGTCTGTAAGCAGTTCAAAATAAAGCATCATAATTCCACCACTTATCGCCCAAAGATGAATGGGGCAGTAGAGGCGGCTAATAAGAACTTCAAAAGGCTCATAGAGAAGATGACTGAGACCTATAAGGATTGGCATGAGAAGTTGCCATTTGCTCTGTTTGCCTATCGAACTGCAGTACGGACTTCAACTGGGGCAACTCCATTTTCTCTGGTATATGTGATGGAAGCTGTCTTACCTATTGAGGTGGAAATTCCCTCGCTTCAGATTTTGTCAGACATGAAGCTCAATGAGGCAGAATGGGTACAGGCTAGGTATGACCAGTTGAATTTGATTGAAGAAAAGAGATTGAAAACTATTTGTCATGGTTAGATGTACCAAAAACGTATGATACGAGCACGTGGTAAGAAAGTTCGTCTTCGAGAATTCCATGAAGGAGATTTGGTGCTTAAAAGGATTTTACCTGTTCAGAAGGATTTTCGAGGAAAATGGATGCCCAACTGGGAAGGACCTTATGTTGTCAAGAAAGCCTTTTCCGGGGGAGCTCTAGTATTAACTGAAATGGATTGATCAGAATTACCCTATCCAGTGAATTCCGACGTTGTTAAGAGATATTTCGCTTAAAGAAGAAATGGAAAAATGAAAAAATGAAAAATGAAAAAAATGAAAAAAATGAAAAAATGAAAAGAAAAAGAAGAAAAGAAAAATGAAAAATGAAAAAAAAGAAGAAAAAATAAAATGAAAAAATGAAAAAAGAAGAAAGAGAAAAAATGATGAAAAAAGAAAAAGAAATAAAAGGGGGGGTTCAAGATGAAAATCCGCAAAGGGCGTCTTGAAACCAAAAGAGGTCTCAAGTTGAAAACCCGCAAAGGACGACTTGAGTTTTGTTTAAATTTAGAATTCGTGCATGGTGGAGGTTCCGAATTGATTTTGGAAGTGGAAAGAGCTCTTGATATGGATAGTAACAATGACAGTTGGTGATCAGGGTTGAGACTAAATATTAATGAGTCTCGATTGAAATAATCAGGAGAGAAATTGAATGCACATGAGATTCAATACTGGTTTAGGGCATCCAATGATGGAGATTTGGGAGTTTAGAAGTAGCTTCACACTCTTAAGCATCATCACAATTTTGGAGACCCTTTCGACAGAAGCTAAACTTGAGTCATTCTAACAGTGTGCCAGTTCAAAAGCATTTGCATTATTGATATTTGAAGATGCCTACTCTTTTGTTCTTTTATTGTTTCCAGTTAAAAGTTTGTCATGTAGTTACCTAAAAATTCTCTGCATTTATATAAATAAAGAGATGTATTTTCTTGTTAGTTTCTTTTTTGTAAGCATCTTATTTTGAAAAATAAAAACATATAACTTAACTTGAAGTACATGAGATCATTTTGTATTATTGTACAAAAGGTTTTGTAAAATACAAGTATTCAGAAGCTGTCAATGGTTTAAACATGTAAGCTTGTATGGCTATGGGAAACTAAAACCTTGGAGTTCATAGAAAATCTCAGCCATTAAAAGATGACCTAAGGAGAGTGTCATTAATTAAGAAGTTGGTTATGGTTACTGGCGGGTTTCAAGAAAGAAATAAGTCAAGGTACTGTTAAACCGAAAGATGTGATATTGAGATTATTAACTGGGTGAACTGGTCAAATGTTATGTGCCCAAGACGAAACCGAGTTCCATTGAGATCAAAAGGAGATCGATTTCCTTCGAAGAAGAAAACGCATCAAATTGTATAATTGCATACATTGAAGATTGAAGATATTGAAGCATTGAGATGAAGATAACTGGTTTTGAGATCTTGAAAAGAATGATGTTTAGATGAAAATTAAGCCAAAGTAGATTCACGTATCCAATGGCTTCCAGACAAGTTTTCACGATGGAGATGGATTTTCAAAAAATTTCTCAAATTCTAAATATTTGAGTCTAATATTTTTCAAACATACATTAATGATTGGTAATGTTTGATTTTCAGGTTGGATCGTCGAAACAGGTCAATCTTAAGCCGTCACGGAAGAGTAGTGAAGCAAATCATCATAAGACTTCACGGAAGAGTAGTGAAACAAACTCATTTTATGAAGATCGAGTTCTATACTCTCTGATAGAATAGGGAGCGAACCCGTTTTATGAAGATTGTTCGAGTTCTATACTCTCTAAAGGAATAGAGAGCGGACCCATTTGTTGAAGATTGTTCGAGTTCTATACTCTCTGAAGGAATAGAGAGCAGACCCGTTTTATGAAGATTGTTCGAGTTCTATACTCCCTGAACGAATAGGGAGCGAACCCGTTTATTGAAGATTGTTTGAGTCTTATACTCCCTGAACGAATAGGGAGCAAACACATTTTATGAAGATTGTTCGAGTCTTATACTCCTTGAAGGAATAAGGAGTGGACCCGTCATTTGAAGATTTTTCAAGTTTCATTTATCCCGAAATAACAGTGGGGTGCTTTAATCTTTTGAAGTTCTCAGGATCGGATAAACTCGATCATCTTTTGATCTTTGATCTATTCTCGTTATACGATAATGAGCAAAGAGGGGCAGCTGTAGATGCTCGGTTTCATCCGGGGACTTCGTTCGAGTTCTAGATCCAGTACGAGTTACAGTGTGGATCAGTGAGAGCCCAAATGAGTCCAAACCAGTTGGAGGCCCATCTCAAGACCAATGGACAGTAGCTGCATGCAGAAAAAAAGAGAGTGATTGACGTTGGTTTTTAGCAGTTGAAATAGCCAGATAGTGGGGAATTAACTACTAGAAAGAGACAGTTAACCGAGAGAACGATGGAGTTTTTTAGGGAAATTACACAGAGAACAAGAGGGAACAATTTGTAATTTTTTTTTCTAATTCACAATTAAAAAAAACTCTTCTTCATTGGTTTTTTACATAATAGAGAAAAAAAGAAGAAGTGAAAAGGGTTTTACTGCCTGATTCTAAACTAAAAAAATAGTGTAAAAGCAGTGTAAAAAATCTATTTTCGGAAGAGGAAGGAAGCGATATAACAGACAACACACCATTCACTTTTCAACAATATCACCCACGCAATTCAAGAGCAATATTGGCACAAGCACAATATCACCCACGCAATTCAAGAGCAATACTAGCATAAGCAGTGAGTTTCGAAACCAACACTAGCAGTCCATAAACATGTTATTATTATTATTTATGTTTCTAAATAATAAACAACATCATATGTTCTAAAGCAAATAGAAGTAAAGATATAAGTTAGTTTCATTTTATTTATGTCTGTTTTGGGTCTCGATCGAAATTGGCACTAGTCGTAACTTACTTAGTCGTCAGTTTACAGCAAGTAGATTCTTTTGAATGAGGGAAGTTTATTTTTGTATATGGTGGATGGTCTCTTCGTCGATGTAGGGTAGCTTTGCCGGAGTAAATGTTGGGGTTCAACCTCCTCGTCGACCTTAGAATTTAGGGATCATTTGCATGTGGTGTAAGTAAAAAAACAGTAGGAAAAGTGAGATATTTTGCCTAATCGTTGATTCCTTGTCGTAGGTCGCCAGCGGAGTGCGAGTCAAAGTGTCTAGAGGTGAGCGATGGTGGTTTGGTTTTGTGAGGCATATGGACTATTTTTTTTGTCTTCTAGAGGTTGATTTAGCGAGTGTTTAGTTTCGGGTTTGTGATCTAGAGGGAAAACCGAGGCGTGGATTTTGGTTTAGGATTAGTTTCAGTTTCTGTGGTCACCGTTGAGCTGTGGTCGTGAGTTTGGTGAAGAAGAACGATCGGAGAAGAAAGGGATAGTGAAGAGGAAACGTGAGGAGCGGCTAAGTTCAGTTTAGTTTAGCTTAGGTTTAAGTTTTACTTAGGTTTTATATTAACATTTTAGGGTTAATTAGTGTTTAGCCATTGTAACTTTAGAGTAAAATTAGTATTTAGTCCACATAGGTTTAGCTTTTATTTACACTTTAGTCACTTTCAGGACTGCTTTCGAATTCTGCCATTTTATAATTGTCCTGATTTCGTTGTTTTCCCAATTTTAATTTTAGTTGTAATTTTTTAGATTATTTATGTTAAATCCTCTATATTTATGCGTGTTTTTATTTAAGTCCCTAATTTATATTTTTGATTTGTATGTTGAATTTTACATTTATTTAATTTAGTCATTTTTAATGTGTATACATATATATTTTTTAATTTATAGTTTAGCATGTTATGATTTTATTTTTATATTTAGGTCACATGTGTACATAATATGTTAATATGCATAATTCATGATTTTTAATTAAAATTTACGTATATAATTTTTTGTATGTCACGTTGTATGATATTTTTAATTTTGTTTAATTAATTTTGGTATGACATCCTTTTTTGCACGATTCACATGGTAACCTCATTAGCATAACTCGACATATTACATAATTGGATTAAGGGTAATACACTTTTAATTTAAAATTGTTTTAAGTGGGTTGTCATAACACATTTGAAGTCCGCTTTTAAAGATTTTAAAATAAAAGTGTATCCCATTAGTGACGCCTAAAAATTGATCCATCACTTTAAAATTTAGGAATGGAAGAAAAAATAAATGTTCGACTATTTAAATTTATCGAGAAAATGTTGTTATAGCTTTTAAGATCTGGTCTCGATATTTTTAAATAATCGAACATTCTTTATCTTTCTAAAACGACTTGGTGATTTTAATTTAATTTATTTGGGTGCTTTTGAATATTATTAAATTCACATATTTGTTTTATGGGATCAAAAATCAAATTAAGTTCGAATTTTTCAAGTTCAATGCAAAGACATTAATTAATCGACTATGTACCGATTTAGGGCGTTGTGGGGTGCTAATCTTTCCCCACACGTAACCGACTCCCGAACTCATTTTTTGGTAACGCAGACCTCAATTTGTTGTTTTAATTAAAATTAATTTTTATTTAAAATGACAAAGCGTTTTTGGGTGCCCAATCATACCCTAATCAAAGATTGGTGGCGACTCTTCGAACTGCATTTTTTTCGATCCTAAAGGAAATCCAAAATTTTTCGAAACGAGAGGTCCTTTAAATCGCATTTGTTTTTAAATTAAAAAGAGGATAATTAAGAATTAATGTGGTTTTCAAAATCTCATCACTTTTTCACATTTAAGGAAAAAATCGTTTCGACAAAGGTGATTATAAAGTAGTGTATGTTTTAAATATTCTTAATCATTTGACAATGAATGCTCAATCACCTTGCTATAGTTGCTGGTGCTCGAACCCGTGACCTCTAAAACCGCTCAAAGATAATTTTTGAAACGGTTAATTTACAATACTCCTCTTAATATTTATTAATCAAATTCTTCGATCAATCTATCTGGCGTCTTGGGCACTAAATACCAATTTGGTTCGAGCACGAAAATTATTTAAAATATAAATCAATTTTTAAAATTTATTTTAAAAATATATAAATCTTAAATTTAATTTTTAAAATAAATTTTATATTTTCCTTTTCACATTTATAATTCACATATTTATTTAATAAATTTTTTATTAGAGTTTAACAAAAATCGAATTTAAATTACATAATTTAAATAAATAAAAAATATCCTCCAGTCATGTATTGGCATGTGTTACTAATTACATGTGTCATGTTCCTGTGCTGACACATTTCAAATCCTGATTGAATGATTAATTTATTAAATTATATTTCAATTATGACCAAATTGAGAGAATATACAAATATTAAGAACTAATGTAAAAATATATCAATTTTTAACTGTCACGTCAGTATTTTCGTCAAATATTAAAGGCTATTGGTCTAATTGAACAAATTAAATAGTTGAGTGGTGTGATTGATAAAATTGAAAGATCGACGACAAATGGCTACATAGTTAAGTGGTCAACTTAGTATTTTACCGAAAACAAAATTATCCAAGTTAGATTGATAAAATAAATTGATTGATACAACGCCGACATTGTAAATACTTAATTAGAACGCTTTACAATTTTTAAACCAATTTAAAATCTGGATCATAATTTGAGAGTTTTTGGTGTAATAACCCCATAAAATGAAAAACTTCTAAGAAGTAAAATATACATGTATCAAATACTTATAGGGTAAACTAAACATTTAGTACTTCAACTATCACTTTTATTCCATTTTGGCCATCCAATTATTTTTGTGTTTTAAAATATACCTAACAATATGTTTTAGTTTCATTTTAGTCATCTACTATTAAAAAATTAAAGGTATTGCTAATGTGTCATAATAAGGTAATGTCACATCATCATTAATAAATTTAAAAATATGCCATATAAGTAGTTCTATTAGTTTTTAATGGCGGATGACCAAAATAAAACAAAAATATAACATTAGGTATGTTTTTGAAAAAAAAAATAATTGGATAACCAAAATAAAACAAAAGTAATAGTTTAAGTATTAAATGTGTAGTTTTCTCGTACTTATATTCCAAACATAACAGTATAAAATGTGAAAGCAAACAAGGAAATGTTTGTACATCTCAGTGCCAGTATCAGAGATTTGTTGTGCAATCAGAAAAGTACCATAACATTCAACTATTTAAACACTCGCTCCGTTCAGCTTCACATACCTCACCACCTTAATCATTAATAATTAGACAATCAAAGCCTGAAGCAATGTATGCATGTAAGAGTGAATTACAGTTCAAATATGAACTCAGTGGGTCTAAAATGTAATACCATCTTGAAAGATAACTGTCCCGATTTACATGATTTAATTATAGTAACGAAATATTTTCAGTTTCAACCTATAATATTACTTGTTCACTCTAAAAAATTATGTATTTAATAATAATTTCAATTTCAAACTCAATTTACTGTCAAAACTGAGTTAAAACCCAACTTATTAGGGCTCAAAAGGCATTTTCAAATACTTATTAAATCGATTTTTTTGCAGAGAGATCAATCCATCGAACAAAGGGATCAGTCCTTTCCATCACAGCAGCCATTGAATCTGTCCAATGCACAAAGGATCAATCTTTTCCCCAAAAGAGATCAGTCTTTTTGCTGAAAAATCACAGAATTCACTTATGACGTATATAATTGAGCTAACAATTCAACTCCTAATTGCCTCCAAAGTCGGTGCACATACATGGACATGCTTGCGACACCAAAAACATGTTAAAACATAAATTATTCATGTTTTTCAATAATCAATCCTCACTTGGTCGTGCTCAATTAGTCAAAATTCTAATTATGCCATTGTTGTCACCTATTGTCGTGTTTTTAAGTCGTTTTAGACAGTAAAGGTCAATTGGGGTCATTTACATACATACATGTGTCTTACCCAGACATGCTTAATAACAAATCTCAATCAACTTGTATTCAATCATGCACACTTGAAATCAATCATCCAAAACATGCACCCACACCATCAAACACCATATAAAAGCCTTATTAAGAGTGCATAGTCCATGCAAAGTTCAAAAACAAACCAAAATAAATGTCAAGTCCCCAATTAGGTGCCCACATTGCCACTAAATCATCTCAAAATCAATGCTTATCACATACATCAAAAATTTCTCTTGTAAGGATCAATCAATGACTCCTCGCAAATTCTCCAAATGTTTATTTCTCTTCAAAGAATAATTAACAACAGGGCGCGCTTAAATAAGCTGAGTGAATGTCGAAAGCAATTGCAAAATAAAAGGTCAAGTAGAAGTATCCCAAATGCAATCCTACACACTATTTTTTTCTTCGACATGTTGCATACTAGTAATGACATAATGCAAATGGAATGTTCACTCGCTAGAAACTTAGGCTTGAACCAAAGATGGACATGATATAACATGCTTTCCGAGTGACATAATGTGCTTCAATTAGTGTTCATCATCAATGATTTGTTCAATTTGGAACATGATAATTTTCACATGCACATCGAATAAACGCCTCTCCTTATAACTCTCGTTTTGGATTCTTAAGGGTCAATCTTATATTTTAGTTCTAACATCTAACTCATACCTTATTTTTTTGTTTCTTTTTAAGTTTTTGAAGTATTTTTGTTTCTCGCAATTCTTAGCTAAATTACCCGAACTTTATTACTCCTCAAATTTGAACACATTCTGAGGAATCGACAATGACAACAAATCTAGTAATAATTTGTATGTTTCCCACTGTGTAAAGCTCCTTTCGCAGATAATAAAAACTTTTTTTTGGTTAAACTCTTTGATTTGTGTTATTTAAGATTATAGGCCACAATCTTAGATTATAAAATAAGACTATGATGCTTGATTTGTGTTATAATCCCAAATTTGATTTGTGTGTAACCACACAACGGTCGCCGTTGTGAGAGGAGGAGAAGAAACATTGAAATGAGAGTATTGTTTGAAGAAATAAGTTAGTGGAATCGAATCCTAACCCTCGGATTAATAATATTTTGTGTTAAGATGTGTGTGGACGGTAACGGTTTTTCTTTTTCTTTTAAGAGTAAACTATAGAGTTCATCACTTTTTTTTATTTTTATAAACGTACGGTCACTCGCTTCAAAAAAGTTAACACACGGTCACTTTTATTTCATTTTAATTAAATGGTTACTGAAACGTTAACTTCCGTTAGTTTGTTGACATGACATGTTAGTAAAACGGTTTTATTTTTTACTTTAACCCTTGAAACTTCAGATAAAATACTAATTAGGGACCATTTTATAAATTCAAAGTAATTTAGAGACAAGGTTCTAATTGACCCTTTTTTATATGTTTTCTTCCGCAACTCCAACGCAATCTATTTTTGCCGCACATTCCCCTCTTCTCTACATGGGATGGTGGCGCAGTTGGCTAGCTCGTAGGTCTCATAGAAATGTATGCAACAAAAACTTTTACATTTTTTAAGTCAACACATGTGATAAATTGTTAATTTCATTTGTGGAAGTTTCTAATTCTAATTCTACAACAACTGTTTCACCGATTCCCCAGACCTATTTTGATTCTTTTCAAGCTAACGTGTCCGAATATTATCAGGAAACTTTCAAATGCTAGCGTCAAGTAACAGGAAAGAGTAAAGCAAAACCGCTTTCATTTTCATTAAAATATGCACACAGCCGAACCCAAAGCATTAGAATGTTGAAATTTTAATTTCAATACAACAGTCATTCATGAATTGTATAGATTGAGAAAACTTAAGAGTTGTTAAATGATATTACCGGTTATTAAACAGCATTTAACCCCCGTCTTTAAAATTACAACAATTTTACAACTTGTGTAAATCGCCTTAAATTTCTAGTTGTATCCCGTTCTTACTCCGAGTGAAAAATTTAGCAAACCCATTTCTGTTCTTCTCCGAACTTACATGATTTGATGACACAATCGAGGATGAAGATGGAGATGTGTTTCCATTGTCCTTATCAGCACTAGCTCTTGGAGACTCTGGATCTCTTTTGGCCGAAGATGTTTCATTGGAACGTAAATTCCAAGGCTCTCCACCAGCTTTAGGAATCGATGACCCAACCATAGGGAACTCAGAAATGCTCGTGGTGTCGATTAAGAAGTCTTCAAGTTATTGCAAGAGATTTCAGTTGATTTCCTAAAGATGCTATTGTTTTTTGACACTCCGCAAGTTTTCCAGCAGCAGTAGCTAAATCCTCCGGCCATGGCGTCGTGTGATTATCGCATAAAACATCCCATACTTCTAAAACTATATAGTAATTCGATAATGAATGAGAATGAACGGTGGTCGGCAGCGTGGGCTTAGGGCTGCGAGGGTCACGACTGCAGAGGAGAGGGAGATGTGCCGCGCAAGAAGATGGGCTGGCCGGTTGGGGAAGAAAACATATAAAAAAAAGGTAAATTAGAACTTTGCTCCTAAATTACTTTGAACTTATAAAATGGTCCTTAATTAGTATTTTATCTAGAGTTCAAGGGTTAAAGTAAAAATTAACCTTTTACTAACGTGCCACATCAACAAACTAACGGAAATTAACGTTCCAGTGACCACATCTTAATTAAAATGAAACAAAAGTGACAATGTATTAACTTTATTGAAACGAGTAATCATACGTTTATAAAAATGAAACAAAAATGACCAACTCTGTAGTTTACCCTTCTTTTAATTATTTGTCAACGGAAGGAAAATAACGACACTGCTGGTTCAACGGCAACGTTTAGAGGTCATGGGTTGGATGCTGGTATATATTTATCCAACCGGCACCATGCGAACACTTGCACTTCAATAAAGATAATAATAATAATATGTTATAAATCTATTTATTAAGCGGATGTTGCTGTAACTTTTTTTTGTTACAAGTAAAAAGTTGTGTTAACAGCGAAGACTTCTCTTCCACTTGTCCAAATCGAGTTGGAGAAGGTGATGCATATTGGCAGGCGGGCAATCAAAATCTGATCGGTCGAAAAGGGACGTGAGTCCAAGGAGGGCTAACACGTCAGCAGCGTCGTTGGCTTCGCAGTGTATATGCTTGAGATTGATTTGCCACTAGAAGTGAAGGAGATCTCTAATACAGCGGACCAAAGCAGGTTCAAAAGAGGAGGAATGAGAAGAAAAAATCCTGATAGCTTCTTTGTTGTCCATTTCCACCTCTATACTTCTTAAGCCATGTTTCGAGGCGGCATCTAAACCATCATCTAGCGCCTAAAGCTCGACATGACGAGTGGAGCATCGACCAAAGCTGTGGCAGTAACCAGTGATCCATGCTCCATTGGAGCTATGAAGAATGTCGCCTCCAATTGCTTCTATCGTGGTTTGATTCACAGATTCGTCAGTAATGAGCTTAATAGTACCGTGAATGGGAGGCCTCCAGATTTGATCTTTGTTCCTTTGGTTGGAGCCTGGTGATCTAGACAAATGTTTCACTTGGATGGATTGGGCCCAACACTTAACGAAATGAATAATGGCCTGAGTGGACCAGATCTTGCCTTCAAAAACGAAGCTGCAACGTTGCTTCTAAAGCCACCATAACATAATCCCAAAGAGATGTCTCCAGCAGTGTCAGCATACACCATAATCAAGGAATTAAGGTTAGATTTAAGCCAATCGAGTAAGTTAAGAGAAAAGAAACTCATTGTCAAATTTGGCAGAATGACTTGCGTCCACAACATGCGGGCAATAAAACAGTCTCAGAGGGCATGGGTTACTGTCTCAGCACTAATCAGGCAAACGGGGTAACTAGAATCCGTCGTAAGTTCACGTCTTGCCCATTCCGCGTTGGTCATGATCCGCTCACGGAGAATCAGACAAATAAAGTTCCTAATACGTTAAGGGCCGTCAAAGTTCCAAGCAAGGTTCCAAAGATTTGTTTTATCGTCCCACGGGTTATGATGCATAACATTATAGGGTGGCTTAACCATGCAATACCATTGTGCTCCCAGCACCAAGTGGAAAGGCCAGGGCCAGCTCCAGGGTGGAGGGTATGGCAAGAATTTCACGAATCATTGGATCATCAACTAGATGTTGGTAATGCTCAATCCCACATAGTGTTGGAAACACTATTGGGAATGGTATTTAAGGCTTGACATTCCACTTCCTTGTTGAGTGATAGAGAACAAGGGGGGCTCTCGCGCGCCGCCGCCGTCCGTCTCGTCTCGGCTCGGCTCGGCTCGTGGTCGTGGTCGTGGTCGTGGTCGTGGTCATACGTGTCTTCGACACGTCCGCGCGGATACTATCTTTTTAGAGGAATTTCTCTTTGAAAGAAACAAATGGAAAATGTCAACTGATATTTTGAATTTCAAATAATAACAGCTGAATTATTTTTTATCAGAAATTAAACAGTTTATTCCTAAATTAAATCAGAAACGTTAAGATGTTAATATCAGGAGTTATTTGATTTAATTCCAGGGGTTACATGATATAATTTCGGGAGTTATAACAGCTGAATAATGATACAATGAACCTGGACTATTTCTGAGTCAGGTTCATCTAGTTGTTTCAGCTGTTACAAATAAGAGGTTTAGACGACTTTAACCCTATTTCTAGCCTATAAATAGAGAGCTATATTCAGCTTCTCAACTCACTCCAAAACATTCACAATTCACTTACCAAAGTGTTTTCTAAATTTCTCTCTGTGAGTTCTCTCTGAGTGCTTTCCGATCAGAAGTGCAATACCACCAGCAGTCCACTCCGGTTTCGGGTGTACGGAATTCGGAGCGACCGTGTTAACCTCGGGGGACGTTCCGCCTACTGCAGCGATTACACACATCGAGGCGAATTCGTTTCTAAGGCAGTGGTTCTTACCACGACACGGTTTACGAATCTGTTCTTCTTAATTACTGTTTATATTTTCAGTCAGTGCTAACGGTGTAGTTTTGCAGTTCATATATCCAACACTAGATTCTCCAATTTGGAGGTGTCCCAACCATTGGCTGAGGTGGTAAGGTCACTAAGAAAAATATCAAGTTGATAAGGGTGATCCCTAGGAGAGTGATCGAAGATAATATCCTTTCCGGGGATCGAAGCATCAGTCCAGGAATTAATGTTTTCTCCATCTCCAATAAACCAGCGAACATTCCCCTTAATGAAGTATCTCACTTTGAAGAGGGATTTCCACACAAAAGAGCTATTCTTGTACGTAATACTTCCAGGAACGAGGTCATTAATCTTGTACTTAAAGCGACAAAATCTGACCCAGTGTGTGTTGGGTTGCATGAGGAAAGTGTACCTTAGCTTAACCAAAAAGGCTTTTTTTAATGGTGAAGGGGGCAAATTCCAAGGCCACCGTGACTAGTAGGCTGACAACAAGTGTCCTAGTTAACTAGGGCTTGTTCGAAGGAGTCACTAGTACCACCCCAAATAAAACGACGAGCAAAAGAGGCAAAAGGGCTTGTATGAAGTAATTCGGAATAGACAAAAGGGTCGACTTAGCTAAGTTACATGGCCTACCATAGAAAGCTTCGAAGTCGTCCTGTTGTAAAGTTTCCCTGGACTTTATCAACGATGGTCATTAAGGTGTTTTTGGTGACCCTACTGTGCAAAAGAGGCATACCCAAATACATCCCCAAGTTGGACGAGGGTTGAAAACCCAATATAGAACCTATTCCTAGCTGTAACAATCTTTTAAAAGCCCTCCAATCTCTGTGGAGACGATACCTCACTTACTACTATATTACTTGCATCGACTGTGTATACTTGCACAGATCTACGTGCCACAACACACACATTTACACGCGATCATTCGTCTATTGCATCGATTGCACACATCAGAGAAAATTTGTTTCTAGGGTTATGGTTTTTTCCACGACACGGTTTCGATTGTTCACTTGTGCTGGTTATTTTTTTATTTGTTCTGTCAGTGCTAACAGTGTGATTTTGCAGTATCCATTTCCTACAATTTAGAAACAAATTCCCAATTTACTGTAAAATAATAACAACAATAAGTAAATTTATTCCAAATTTGTCCAAGCTTGATGCACTAAATGGGTCCAATTACCGAAGGTTATCCTAACGGATCTTAATATTCTTCGAGTATCTTGACTTAGACTAAGTGATGCTAAAGTCGCCACCTACTACTCCGGTAACAGCAGTTACATATATTGCTACTGCTACTTGTGATAAGGTCAAGATTGACTCCATCCTTGCTTTTACCTCTACTTCTACTGTCGTCGTTACTGTTAACAAATATGAGAAAGACAACAAGATGGTGTGAGGCCATCTCCTAAGCCACATGTGTAACAAGTTGTTTGACATGTTTCTCAAAGAGATGAGTGTCAAGCCAATATGGGATACACTCAAGAAGAAGTACAGTGTTAATGATACAGGTATTCTTGCTGAAGGAATGCAAATGTGTGAGGTGCTACAAGCCAATGTCTTGATCGACAAACTCCCTAAATCATGGTCCAACTACCACAACTCTCTTAAACATAAAAAAGGTAAATTTCAATTGAGAAATTGGTTAGTCACATGAAGATATATGAGGCTAACCATTTGAAAGATAAGGTTACTAATTCTATTGGTCAATTGTCCTTTAAAGCTAACTTGGTTGAGTTTGGTTCTCCCTCATGGTCTAAATTCAAGAAGACCACAAAAATAGTATGGAAGGGCACCAACTTCAATATATCAAGGAAGCCCAAGGTTGAAGAAAAATCCATTAATTGTTATGTGTGCGATCAATTCGGTCACAAAGCTTAACAGTGCCAACATTGTTCAGACCGCCAAAATGAGAACAAACCATAACTGAACCTTGCATAGAACAATACTGATAATGTCATCACAATTGTGGTTTTAAAGGTAAATTTGGTGGTGAATAATACTGAGTGGGTCATGGACACTGGTGCTTCCAAACATTTTTGCACAAGGAGGGAGTTTTTAACTGAGTTCGAGGATGAGGACGAAGGTGAACGTGTGTACATGGAAAACTCTAGCAGCTTTGAAGTGCTAGGCAAGGGCAATGTGAACGTATGTACCTACCCTACGTAGAAATTTCATAAGTGGAAGACTTTTGAATAAGGTAGATATTAAGTTAGTTTTTGAGGTAGCTATGTAATACACCAAATTTTGTCTAGTGACTGAAGTGTAAGTTTTGAAAGTTTAGTGGCTGAAGTATAAACTTTGAAAAGTTTAGGGATAGAAATGTAATTTTTAAAAGTTATAATTTAGCCTGTAAATGGAAAGTATGGATTAAAACAGAGATTTTAGTGGGAAATTAGATTTCGATACGGGAATTGTGTTACAAGCTATAAAACAGTAAAGTTCGGTATTAAATAGAATATTCAGATCGAATTGGAATTTTACGAAAATTTGAAAGTTGTTATAAAATGGTAGGAAATATTTTTAATATTTTATATCAGAGAAATTTGGCTCAGAAATGTACAATTTTTCAGATTTGACTGAAACAGTGGAATTTAGTAACTAAAATGCAAATTTTGAAAATTACATGGAAAATTTCGTAAGTCAAATTGGATCATATTTGACTGTGGAAGATGACAAGGTTTATGTGACTTGGTATTAATGTAAATATCAAGTTCATTAAGGGTAAATTAGGAAAGATATTTTAATTTTAAGGGTAAATTTGTAATTTAACATTTAATTAATTTTTAATTCATTAAATGATAATGAAATATGAAGAGTTATTGAGGATGCTTCTTCATCTTCATCAGAATGGTCGTAGGTTTTTCTCAAAGGTAAGAAAAAAAATTTATTTTCCATTTTTGAGCATTTTTCTTAGGATTTTGAGTTATGTCGTAAAATAGAAAATTGTTCTACGTGAAAAACGCTATCATTTGGTACCAATATTGCATGATAATCTTGCTTGTGTTCAAAAATCCCAAATTATATGGTTTTTGTTCATATAAGGGATAATGAAATTGATGATGAATCTTGATGTTTTTGAGGTAGTAGATTCATATTCAAGCTTGTATGATGATTAGAACATGTTCAATCTTCCTAGAAAATTTTCTTTAACATTCATCCAAATCATAACTTGGGAAAACTTTGTGTTCTAATGAAATATGATTAGGTATTTGATTTTAGAGATAATTTAAGGTTTAATGGAAGTTGATTTCATGCTTGAATCAAATCGAAATCGAGAAAAATAATGGAAAACCTATATTTGGAATTTTAAACCATTAGGCCTTGGTCTTAAAAGATGAGGAAAATTCTGAAAAAATATATAAGGGCTGGAAATGATGTAGGAATTATGTTACAAGCCTTAGAAAAATTTTAGGACCATTCTGTAATTTTTTAAAAGTTGAGGGACCAATTCGAAAATTTTGGAAAATTTGATGGGTTATTTTGTAAGTTTTATATAATTGATGTACTATGCTGGAAATTGTTGTTTGGGAATTGAAATGAGTGTTAGAATGTGAAATTTGATCATTTTGGAAGTTTAGAAAGTTTGGTGATTTTAATGCAAATTTTGAATTGTTTGGGAGTGTTTATTGTAATTATGTCTTTTTATGGGTACTTGGTTGATAATACTTTCAATACTGGAATTTTTGTATTGAAAGTTTAAGTGGTAAAATGGTGAAGGACCATTTTATATAAATTAAAAAAAGTTGGTGCCAAAATTAAAAGAATTAATAAGTGTTAAAGTATTTGGTGGTGAATAGGTTTCAAGTATGATTATGAAATTTATTTTGGAAATGTATTTATGTTAATAAAATACTAACATATGTATAGATATGAATCTATGATTTTGTACAGATCGTGATTGACTCGATGTTGGAAGCAAATCGAATATAAAAAAAGGACGAAGTTGGAGCATAGTGAGGAAAAATCTTTTGAAAATTTTAAAGTGTCAAGGTCAGTGCAATACATGCATGACATTTTACATAGATGTTTTATACATCATCAGGAAGACTTGTGATGAGTCTACCTTGTTTATATCACCATTATATTATGTCATTTTTCATAATATCAACATGACCTTAATATGTCAAAGTGTGAAGTCATAATGCATTGATCACTTGTGGAAATGTATATGTGAATATATTTTGTGTATGAACTGCCTAAATTGTGAATGTGATGGATACATTACTATGAATGAATCAAGAATAGACTATAAGCCCAAGTGAATTATTGAGGGACAGGGTATAGTTGGCATGCCATAGAGTCCAACAGCAGGCTGCATATTCGGGATTACACTAAAGTATAATTAGTGTATATAGTGGGCACAATCTTATGTGTCATATTCGGGACTGTACTTAAGTATACCTAGTACAGATGATGGACACAACCTAATGTGTCATACTCGGGTTAGCATTACGGTGTTTATTTATATTGACTCGTGTACCTAGGGTCCTCAAGGTCTACATATTGGGCTATGGTTCATTGAAAATATTTTATAATGCACCATTATCATGTTTACTATTGTAATTAAATGGTTATACATGTAAGTGATCATGTTACATTGATTATGATATATATGGTTGTATATTAATGATGTATTGAATGATTTATTATTGTTGATTGCCTCACTAAGTATATACTTAGTGTGTGATGATTTTCACGCGTAGGTAAACATCAAGAGTAGAAGTAAGGAGTACTGAGCTACATCAATCATCGAGGAGTATAATACAATATCAGTAAGACCTCCTTTGATGTAATTTTGACTTATTTAGTGGCATGTACTTATAAATGTTCTAGTTGCTTTGTTAACTATTTTAGAAATAATTGTAATGGATAAACTAAATTGTTTTACTCTATTTCATCATGGATGATATTATTTAGAATTACATTTATAAATGGATGTATTTGATATTTAAATATTATAAAAAAAATTATGTCATTTATTATTTTATATTTTCTATTATAATTGGGAAAAAAATCAAGCCACTTTTGAATTGAGAAATGTTTTAAGTAAATCATGTGACATCCATAACCTGTATTGGTATAAGTATACGGGTCGTAGATGTTACATTTATTGGCATCAGAGCTATAGGTTTAGTCGTTTCTGGAAAGAAAATGAGTCTAAATATATTTAAGAATGTATACATGCCACTAGGATGTCAAAATTATACTGATGGTTGTATAAATACTTTGATGCTTATTATGTAGTAAAGTTACTCCTTATTAATGTTAGATAATTTTAATTGTGTTTAGATGTCGAATCATCAAGAGTTAAGTAGGGCAGATGAGCGTGTTACTCCTGCACAGAGTGAGAGTAATGAGGTGAACCAAAATCAACCTCTTGCTCAGCCTAATGTAGAGCTGATTATTGTGAATCAGCAAAACATGCATGTTCAAGATCGTGGGTTATTTTTACAAGCTTTGGACAACATTATTAATCGTTGGGCACCGATATCGGTTCCTAAAGAATTGAGAAAGATGAAAGCACCTGAGTTTCCAGGCGATGTAGATGCTGATACGATGACTAATGATTATTGTTTAAATGATGTTAAGAACATGCTGAACATGATTCCTTGTGATGATCAGGGAAAGCTAGAAGGAGTTGTGTCTCTGTTGATGGAACAAGCTAGTACGTGGTGGAATACTATCACCGCACGAGTTTCCCCTGAGCAGATCACATTGGACTTCTTCCTAATTGAATTCAAGGAGAAATACATTGTAGATATGTTTGTTAATGAAATGATGCAACAATTCCTGAATCTGAAGCAAGCTGGCAGGACAGTTTATGAATATGAATGTGAGTTCCACTGGCTGAGTCGATTTGCATCGGAGTTCCTTTAAACAAAGAAAGTCAGAATTGACAGATTTATTTCTAGGTTGGATCCTCAATACAAAAAGATCCTGTTTTCTCATTATTTTACTTTATTTCAAGAAGCAGTAAGCAAGGCTAAAGCTATGGAAAAAGTTGACCTTGAGGATCAAGAGGCGAAAAGGCACACACAAGTAAAAGATTTGGAAGCTCTTACTCTATACCCTTCTCTAAACGCAGTAAAGGTCACCAACAGAAAAGTTCTCCATCTTCAGCATCTACAGGCAGAAAGGGATTCTATAGAGGGAAGTTTAAGCATACTCAAATAACTTCAACGGGTACCAGAGGTTCAGGAGTACGTCCTATTCCAGAATGCGAGCATTGTGGAAAGAGGCATTCATGATAGTGTTGGTTTGCTGAGGGAAAATGTTTTCATTGCTAACAACCTGGTCATTTTAAAAGGGAGTGTCCAGAGCTATACCCAGATCAGTCTGTAGTAGGACATCAGAAGGTCAGAGGTGGAAAAATAGGCGGGCCTGGTACATCTGAGGTTGTATATAATCGGGAAGGTAAGACTACTGCCCAAATTTATCATATCAAGACTGATGATGATTGAGAGGCTCCTGAGATTATAGAAGGTATCTTTTATCTTTTTGATGAACCTGTTGTGGTGTTGATTAATCCCGGATCTACTTATTCTTATATTAGTGCGAACCTGGTTAGAGATAGGGGAATCTCTTTAGAAACTATTTCTAGTGATATTGTGGCAATTAATCCATTGGGCCATAGTGCGAGGATTAGTCGGATATGTAAGGATTGTCCGATAAAGATACAAGGAGTGGAATTTCCTACAAATCTGTTGGAATTATCTTTCAAGGAATTTGGAATAATTTTAGGCATGGATTGGTTATCTTCCTATTATGGTTGGGTAAATTGTCGTTTGTAGAGATTGTTCTTAAAGGATGCAAAGGTTTCAGAGATAATATTTATTGGAGAAAGGGTGAATCCCTTATCCAATGTGATTTCAACCTTTACTTCTAAGAAATTGTTGTTACAAGGGTGTCAATCAATTTTAGAAAATGTGGTGGATACAAGAGCTATCGAATTTAAGTTGGAAGATATACCAACGGTTCGAGAATATTCAGAGGTGTTTCCAGATGAGTTACTTGGTTTACCTTCATATAAAGATGTGGAGTTTGGTATTGATGTATTTCTAGGTACAACTCCAATTTTGATGGCTCCTTATCCAATGGCCCTTACTGAATTAAGGGAATTAAAGGCTCAATTGCAAGAACTGTTAGATCGAGGATTCATTAGACCAGTTGTTTCACCTTGGGATGCTCCAGTGTTGTTTGTAAAAAAGAAAGATGGATCCATACGATTATCCATTGATTATCGACAGTTAAACAAGGTGACAATCAAGAACAAGTATCCTCTTCCAAGGATTGATGATTTATTTGATCAACTTAAGGGAGCAACCATTTTCTCCAAGATTGATCTTCGATTGGGATATCACCAATTGAAGATTAAAGAGGAAGATATTCCAAAGACAACTTTCAGGACACGGTATGGGTACTATGAGTTTGTGGTGATGCTGTTTGGGTTGACTAATGCTCCAGCAACATTTATGGATTTAATGAACCGAGTATTTCAGCCTTATTTGGATCACTTTGTAGTGGTATTTATTGATGAAATTCTAATGTACTCGAAAACATAGAAAGATCATGACGTTCACCTTCGTACTGTGTTCGAGATCCTTAAAGAGAAAAAGTTATTTGCCAAGCTGTCAAAGTGTGAATTTTGGCTGTCTAAAGTTGTTTTCCTTGTTCGTGTGGTTTCGGCATAAGGCATAAGTGTTGATCCTAAGAAAGTTCAAGCTATCGTGGAGTGGAAATCTCCAAAGAATATTACAGAGGTTCGAAGTTTCTTGGGACTTACTGGTTATTATCGAAGGTTCGCGAAAAACTTTTCGATGATTGCTTCTCTATTGACTAAGCTCTTGAGAAAGGATGTTCTATTTATTTGGACTGAGAAATGCCAAGAAAGTTTTGAAACTCTAAAGAAGATTTTAATGGAAGCACCAATACTGGTACAACTGGAGTCAGGTAAAGGGTATGTGGTGTATAGTAATACATCTCATAATGGTTTGGGTTGTGTACTTATGCAAGAAGGTAAGGTTGTAGCTTATGCTTCCAGACAATTAAAGACTCACAAGAGAAATTATCCCACACATGATCTTAAGTTGGCAGTTATGGTATTTGCTCTAAAGATTTGGTACCATTATTTGTATAGTGAGTGGTGCTACATATACGCGGATCATAAAAGTTGTTGGGATTTGCGGAAGCTCGAATCGATAACCAGAACGGTTTACAAAGAGGAGTTGAAACTATTTTTTTGTTTAGAGAGTAAGGGGATTGAAAGATAAAAAATTGCACATCGATTTATAGTGGTTCGACTTCTCAACCAAGTCTATATCCACTACCTTAGCTCCTCACCAAAGATTTTCTAACAAATTCACTAATTTGTTCTTTCTTTTTCAAGGACAAAGAGATAACCTTTACAACTCCCTAGTTTTTCACAGGATAAACGAACCTTTCCCTAGCTTTTCACGGGATCAACTAGAACCTTTCCCATTTACAATGAAAGCAAATGTAAACAAGAAAACCTCTCTAAGGTAGGTGTTTATAAGAATTAAGCTCACAAGAACTCAATATTTACAAGAGAAAGATGAAATAAGAATGGAAAACTCTTCTCTTGTGTTTGATTGCTTGGATAAGTGTTCTTATTGTTTCTTCAAGTGTTCTCAGCTTGTATTTATAGCTTGGAATATGTTTGAAGCCATATCTAACCATTGGGGATATTTTGGAGCCGTTTGAGGATGATTTTTCTGCAAAACAAGGTTGTCCATAACATGGAGTATCGGTAACACTTCAAGGGGTATCGGTACTACCTTTGTTAAATTCAAATTAAACTAGCCGTTGGAGCATGGGGGTATTGATACTCAGGAAGGGGTATCAGTACCCAGGGTATGGATACCCATAGGGGTATCGATACCCTTTTTGCATTCGATGTTTGAGCAGTCATAGGGGTATTGATACCCAGGCAGGGGTATCGGTACCCAGGGTATAGATACCCTTTGAAGGGGTATTGGTACCCATTTGCATATTTGCTCAAATTCAAATCTAATGGACTTTGAATTATTTTTGAAACCTTTGAATAAATTCAATTCAAGTCAAGAATATTTTGCCTTAAATTTGTTATATCGAAACATAGTTCAACAATCTCCCCTTTTTGATATAACAAAACATTTGAAAATTTGTTTTTTGGCAAAACTCCCCTTTAATAAAATATTTAATGAAAAATATAATAATTGTTTACAAAAGGATATCAATTGTTGGAAAATATATGAAAATATTAAGCTTCCCCTTTTTCATTAAGAAATTAAATTTTTCAAACCATACTTCTCCCCCTTTTTATTATATAAAAAATAATTCAACTTTAAAGTTCAAAAATAACTTTGGAGAGTAAGTGTTAAATTTTAACAATAAAAATTATATGAAAAATCAAAGCTCCCCCTCAATAAATGCATTTCAAACAAAATTTAGCTTTTAGAGTTTCACACTTAAACAAAGTTGAATTTCAACATAGAATAACAAATATGTTAGTAGCTCATGAAATTCAATATATCCTAGTCTAAAATACTTTATGCAATATCAATTTTTGAAATTAAGTGCATATGCATAAAGCTTTTCCAAAAATGTTATTCATTTGAAAATTTTGATATCAATTGTTAGAGAGATATCATTTTGATTTGAACCACATACATAAACATTCTAATTTAGGTCAAAAATTTTAAAATATGTAAAATCAAAGCATTTGAAAAATTGATATCAATTTTTAGAGAGATATCATTTGCATTGAAAATCAATTTTGACCAAAAATTCATTATGATGAAAACAAATTATGAAAAATCATTAAAACTTTAAAATATTCATCATACTAATTGTTTTCAACATACATGAGATTAAAAAAAATAATGCATAATCATTTAAAACAAAAAAAAACTCATGCATGATTAACATCAAATGAGCAACCAAATAACCAAAATTAAAAGCATTAAGCTTAGAGGTTACCCATTCCTTTTTCATGTGTGGCTAGAGCATCTGGAATATCATCACTTTCATCACCATTGCTCCCACACACCTACAATAGACATTTAAGTAGATTTTGGTATCCAAATTGTTTTGGATCCTTGAACATTAGTTTCAATGCCCCTTGTTCCCTTAGGAACCTGTACTGTCCAATTTTAAAACGTTTTCCTTTCTTCAAAGGACAATATGTTCCAAATGACCATGATTATGGCAATGTGAGAATTTTGCCATTTTTAAACATAATAGGTGTTTTTTAGAAATTAATTCGTTTTCTTCTGTTAAGCTTTCAAGCTTAACTTTTAAATCAAAATTTTCTTTTTCTAAATCATTTATTTAGATTTTTTAAATCTCTAAATCATTTTTCAAAATTTCATTTTGATTTTCAAAATCGACTTTTACATTCAAAATCAATTCATCTTTAATTTTGAGTTTTGAAATTAATTTCGTATATTTGGAATTCATGGTCTCAATTCCCAAATACAACCTATTATAAGCATCTTGCAACTCATCAAAAGTAAATGAATTAAATTCATTTGAGTTAGAAGATACCTCGAATTCTTCATGCGTGGCCATTAGGCATAGGTTGACTACTTCATCATCATTGAAGTCATCTTCATCACTCCAAGATACCACATATGCCTTCTTCTTGGATGATCCCTTCTTTCTTAGAAGAGGACAACCATACTTGACATGTCCCGTTCTTTGACAATTAAAGTATACCAGTGGACTCTTCTTCTTGGTTGATTCATGCTTTACTTCCTTGGAAGTCATGAATCTCTTTAACTCTTTTAAGAGCTTGACCATCTCATATTCTTGTTTATCATCGTCTTCATCCACCTCATCACTTGAATCTTGATAGCTTTCATTGATGGACTTGAAGGTAATTCCTACCTCATTCTTCTTCTTGTTTTTCTTCTCTTTATATTTTTCTTCTTCTTTCAACATCATCTCATGAGTGAGAACAGAACCAATCAATTCATCGAGAGTGAGAGACTTTAGGTCTCTAGCTTCGATAATGATTGTCTTCTTCGATTTCCACGAACATCGAAGAGAGTATATCATCTTCCTTACAAGCTTCTCATTAGGGATTACTTCTCCAAATCCCCTGAGAACATTGACAATCATAGAAAATATATCCATCATAGCTTTGATGTCTTCATCGGGTTTCATCTTGAAGTTCTAGTAGCTATGGTTGAGAAGACTTTTCTTTGATTCCCTCACTTCGTCGGTTCCTTCATGAATGACTTGGAGCTTATCCCAAATCTCTTTGGCACTAGAATAAGATGAGATTCTTCCATATTCATTTGGACCTCATGCACAAAAGAGAATATGGATAGCCTTAGAATTAAACTGGAACTTTTTCTTCTCTTTATTACGCTAATCATCGTATTCACCGGGTGGAGTGGAGTAACCCCTCGTGATTGAGTTCCAAGCTCCTAGATCGTAGGCTCGAATAAAGTAGATCATCTTATTCTTCCAATGAGAATAATTTACTCCAAAGTATATATATGAGTATTAGAGGTATAGTTGGCATGCCGAGAGTCGAGGGTTTATGTGGTCCTTCAGTGCAACCTATGTGATCATTCGTGATAAATATGTGGCACTTCAGTGCAACCTATGTGATCCTTAGGAATAATTATATGGCACTTCGGTGCAAATTACGAGTTGTGGAGACAACATTAGTGCACAACCTCAATGTACTCAAATACTTAGCATTCTCGGTAGTATACCTTGGGGATTTGGAACAAAGATACACGAAGTGAACAATATTCATAAGTATACTTTTTAATATGGAAAATAATGAGAGTTCTTTATAAAACATTTTGATAAAATCAAATAAGATTTCGTTTACTAAGTTAGTAATCTAGTATTTGCCTCACTAAGTCATCAACTTAGCGTGTGATTTTCTCACGCGTAGGTTTGAAGAAAGTAGAAGACTGAGTTATCGAGGATAATATATTACTTGAAGATCAGATCAGGACATATTAAATGTAGGTTTTTATGTTAATTTTGTAAAATGTTGGCATGTCTTATACTTTTAATTGAAATGCTCTGATCGATTTTGTAAACTCTTATATTTTGGGTATTTATGTAAATTATTAAGTTTTTATGTAAATATGTATGTGAGATGATTATCTTATTCAAGAGGCTTATTCCTTTTTATATTGATTAAAAAATTTAATTTTGTTCCTATTTGTGAATTGCATATGTTTTGAAAAGTGAAATGTAACACCTTGAATTTGTATCCGGGTCGGGTACGGGTCAGGAGTGTTACATTTAATAGTATCAGAGCTATGTTTAAGTGGTTTTAAGTTTGAAATAAAGTCGTTTTTTGCTTTAAAAAGTGTACATGCAAATTTTTAGTAAAGTTTTTCTGATCTGATAAGGTGATCAATATGTTATCCTTACTAATTTATTTAGTAACTTGATCTTAATATATGTCAAACTTTAAAGGCTCCCGAAGTGATACGGGAGATAGGATGGAGAAGAGTAGTAACTCATCTACCTCGAGCAGGCAGGGTGAGGAGCAGGTACAACCTGGAGTGTCTGTGCAAGATCAGGGGACTTTCTTTCAGACGTTGGACGCGATCCTGACGCGTTTCTAACTGTTTTCCCCCTCAGCCCCTAAGATGAATGTCCCTAAAGAGCTGAGAAGTCTATGAGAGCCTAAATTTAGGGGAGAAGCAAAAGAAGGTTCATTTTTCACCGATATATGGCTCAATATCTAAAAGTTATGCTAGAGAATCTACATTGTTTTGAACTGGAGAAATTTGATGGTGCAGTTTTGTTATTAAGATGTCAAGCCAAAATTTGGTGTTCGAATGTGACAATGAGAGCTTCAAGGGATTAGGTGACTTGGCCCTTTTTTCTGGAGGAGTTTAAGAACAAATATGTAGGGGATCAATTCATATGGCAGATGAAATATGAATTTATGTGTTTAAAATAAGGGAATATCACGGTGTATGAGTTCGGGTCCGAATTCAACAAGTTGAGTTGTTTTGTTGTAGAGTTGATCCTTACACAAAAGAACTCTTGTGATTGGTTTGTGGAGGGTTTACGCCCCAGACTGAAAGAGTTATTGTTGGCACTCAACCTCTCTTCCTTCCAAGAGGTAGTGAACCGAGCTAAAGCTTTGGAGCGAACTCAAAATGAAAGATTTGCATAGCAAAGGACGCAATGGAATAAGAGATATGGTGTGTCGTCTGGTTCTTCTCAATCAAAGAAAAGTAGAGGTTTGAGTTCTCAACCTCATACTAGAGTAGAATCTGTAGCATCCTCAAGTAGATGATTAAATCCGGAAAGAGCAAGACAAACTTATTCGGTGGAATCTGGAGTGGACAAGCCGAAACAATGTCAGCACTGTGGGAAGAACCATAGTGGAGTTTGCATAAGGGTCTCCGGAGCTTGCTTTAAGTGTGAAGAGACAAAGCATTTTATTCGAGACTGCCCAATGAAGACGGGAGAGCCTACCCAAATAGAAAGATCCACTGTTGCACCTATGAGAGGAAGAGATAGAGGTAGAGGAAGGAATCAATCTGAGTCGACCGCTCAACCTGACGTACGTTCTACCGCTCGGGTGTACAATTTGAAGACTAGGAAATATTATAATGATCCTGAAATCAATGCAGGTACTTTTCAGATTATTGGTAAATTTGTTTTAGTTTTGATTGATCCGGGATTGAATTATTCCTATGTCAGTAGTAAACTGGTTAAAGACTTGAATATTCCATTAGAGCCTATTCGTAGTGAGGTGATTGTGACAAATCCATTAGGACATAATGCTTGGGTGAGATAAATTTGTCGATGGTGTCCCATATGGATTCAAGGAATTGAATTCCCTGATAATCTAATGGAATTACCCTTTGATAAATTCGAGGTTATCCTTGGTATGGATTGGTTGTACCATTATCATGCCAGAATGGATTGTTGACTTAAGTGAGTTCAGTTAACCAGTCTTGAGGGATTGGAAGTTAGTGTGGTCAGCGAAAGAATTAATCCCTTAGCTAATGTGATATCATTGATGTCGACTCGGAAGTTAATACTACAGGGATTTCAACCATATATTGCTAATATAATTGATATAAGAGTCAAAGAAAAGAAGCTTGAAGATATTCCGACAGTCAGAGAGTTTCCAAAAGTATTTCCGGATGAATTACCAGGGTTACCTCCAGATAGGGAGGTAGAGTTTCAAATTGAAGTAATGTTAGAATCAATACCGATTTCAATGGCTCCTTATAGGATGGCTCCGAAGGAGTTGAACGAGTTAAACGCTCAGTTGTAGGAGCTTTTAAATAAAGGGTTTATTAGACCTAGTGTGTCACCTTGAGGTTCTCTAGTGTTATTTGTAAAGAAGAAAGATGGTTTGATGCGCCTTTGTATTGATTATCGTTAGCTTAACAACGTGACTGTAAAGAATATGTATCATCTTCCAAGGATCGATGATTTATTTGATTAACTCAAGGGAGCGGTAGTGTTTTCAAAGATCGATTTACGTTCATGGTATCATCAGCTGAAGATTCAAGAAAAAATATGTTTAAAAAACAGCGTTTAGGACTCGGTATGGTAATTATGAATTTGTAGTAATGTCATTCGGGTTAACTAAGGCACATGTAGCATTTATGGACTTGATGAATAGAATTTTCCAACCTTATCTTGAACAGTTCATGGTCGTCTTTATTGATGACATCTTAGTGTATTCAAAGTCAAATGAGGAGCATGATGTCCATCTTTATGTGGTTCTCCAAACGTTGTGAGATAATAAGCTTTATGAAAAGTTCTCTAAGTGTGAGTTTTGGTTATCGAAAGTGGCATTTCTTCGACATGTGGTTTTGAACGAGGGTATTCGGGTAGATCCTCAAAAAGTTAAAACTTTGTTAGAATGGGAGATTCCAAAGAATGTGTCATAAGTTCGAAGTTTCTTGAGTCTTGTAGGATATTATCGAAGGTTTGTCAAAAATTTCTCGATGATATCTCTGCCTCTAAAAAAATTATTAAGGAAAGATGTGCATTTTGAATGGACTCTTGATTGTTATAAGAGCTTTGCAGTATTGAATAAAGTTCTAACAGAAGCTCCGGTATTAGTACAACCGTAATCGAACAAAGAATTCACAATTTTTAGCGATGTTTCCCATAATGGTTTAGGTTTTGTTTTAATGCAAGATGGGAAGGTAATTATTTATGCTTCACGACAGCTTAAGCCTCATGAAAAGAATTATCGGACGCATGACCTTGAGTTAGCAATTGTGATCTTTGCATTGAAATTTTGGTGACATTATTTATATGGTAAACGTTGCTATATCTTCACCGATCATAAGAGTTTGAAGTATTTGTTGATGTAAAAGGAGTTAAATTTGAGGCAAATAAGGTGGATGGAGTTGTTGAAAGATTATGATGCCATCATCAATTATTATCCCGAGAAAGCCAACATAGTAGCGGACGCTCTTAGTCGGAAGACTTTTGTTGTTTTATGTAGTTTGGATGCTCGAGTTGTGTTAAAGGATGATAGTGCATTGATGGCCAAATTAACGTTGAAAACATTATTGTTAGAGAGGATTAAAGAATTGAAAAGGAATTATGATAAGTGTTTAGCTTGGTTTGAACGAGAAGAGAAATGAGAACTCAAGGACTTCAATGTTAAGTCGAATTGGTGTTTATATTTCAAGAATCAAGTTTGTGTTCCTTATGATGATGAATTGAAAAGAGATATATTGTATGAAGCTCATTGTAGTCCTTTAACGATGCACCCAGGAGGAAACAAGATGTATAGAGATTTGAAAGAGCGTTTTTAATGGCCATGCATGAAAAGAGACATTACGGAATTTGTATCTAAGTGCTTAAATTGTAAACAGGTAAAAGCTTAGCATCAGGTGCCTTTGGGATTATTGCAATCGATCTCAATTCCTCAGTGGAAATGGGAAAACATTACGATGGATTTCGTAACGGGTTTGCCTTTATCACTGGGTAAAAAGGATTCTATTTGGGTAATTATGGACCACTTTACAAAGACTGCACATTCCATCCCTATGCGAACAGATTTCTCTATGGAGAAATATGTTGAATTGTATATCAAGGAGATAGTGTGACTTCATGGCGTTCCAGTTTCAATAGTTTCTGATAGAGATCCTAGGTTCACTTCGAGATTTTGGAAGTCTTTGCAAGGAGCATTGGGTACCCGATTGAGTTTTAGCACTGCTTTTTATCCTCATACTTATGGTCAATCAAAGCGAACAATTTAGATTCTGGAAGATATGTTGAGAGCTTGTGTGATTGATTTTACTGGATCGTGGGAAAAGTATTTTCCGTTTGTGGAATTTGTATATAATAATAACTATCAATCAAGTATCAAAATGGCACCGTATGAAGCATTATATGGAAGGAAGTGCAAAACGCCACTCAATTTGTATGAATTAATGGATCGGGAAGTTCATGGTTCATATTTGATTAAAGAAGTAGAAGAAAAGGTCCAGATGATTCAGCACAATTTGAAAATGACCTCAGACAGACAAAAGTCATACGCCGATTTGAAAAAAAAAAGAAATTGAATTTCAAGAAGGTGATGAAGTGTTTTTGAAAGTATCACCTTGGAAGAAAGTGCTTCGCTTTGGGCGTAAAGGAAAACTGAGTCCTAGGTTTATTGGACCTTATGAAGTTCTGAAGAAAGTTGGACCTATGGCATATCAGTTAGTATTGCCGCCAGAGATGGAAAAGATCCAAAATGTATTTCATGTGTCTATGATTAGGCCATATCGATCAGATCCTGCACACATTCTAACTCCAGATGAAATCAAAATTCAATCTGACTTGACATATGAGGAAGAATAGTGCAGATTCTAACTTTTGAGAACAAGCAGTTGAGAATAAGACGATTCCACTAGTTAAGGTTCTTTGGAGAAACCATAAAGTAGAAGAAGCTACGTGGGAGCGTGAAGAAGATATGGCAGTAATATCCCCACCTCTTTGTGTAATGAAAATTTGAGGACGAATTTTTCTTAAGGGGGAGATTTGTAACATCCCAAACATCGGGTCAGTGGTCAAATTGTAAGAATTTTAAACTCAATGTTTGAATTAGAATAATTCAATAACTCAAGGATTTATAATGGAATTTATGTGTAGGGCTTAATGAAATTTTGGTTTTATGGAGAGGACAATATTGTCTTTTCCAAGAAGGATTTTATATTCCTTTTTAAAGGAGATAGACACATGGGTTTTGGAAGAAAGTAAATGTCGTAACCGTTTTTCGGCAGGGACAATGGTTTAATTGTTTTAAGAAACAGTTACGACTTTTAATTTTGAAAAATGGTTGATTTTGAATTAATTTGGATTAAATTGGAAAGAGTCATCATCGACCTTTGGGTTAGGTAGGTCGAATACCTAAAAACGTCTTTTAAAAACAATTTTAAGAAAATTCATTTTTTAAGACAAAAGCTGGTCTGTGTTTACCAAATATTCTATTAAAACGGGTTCGAGAGTCGATTATGCGTGGGGAAGGATTAGCACCCCCACAACGCCCAAAATTGGTACTGTGTCGCTTACACATTGTCGTAAATGGTGAAAATCAGGAATCGAATATAAAATTAAACTATGATTTGTTTATTGAAATTTAATTTATTTGCTTTAAATTAATTAATTAAAAAATCATTTTACTCGAATAAGAAATCTTGAAAACATGAACTTAAAGGATTAAAATAACATAAACGTATATTTAAGGGACTAAAAAAACAACAAAATCAAAATCACCAATATTAAAAAGTACATGTACAAAAAAATGAAAATAACCCACAAATAATTTAAAGGACTGAAATGAACTAAACGGAAACATAAAACATTAATTAAACCAAATACTAAAGTGGCTAAAATATGATATTTACAAATTAAATGTTCAAAATGAAATAAAACATAACTTCATTTAATGGTTGGAAAATAAAGTAACAAAGATAGATGGACCTAGATTGTTAATATACTTTAACCAGAAAACATGCAGAAGACAAATCATGGTATACTAATTCCAAAACATATAAAATAAAGTAATATGCTAACATGGGATTTTGTTTCATATAAAAATAACAACGTTGTACCATTATATTAATATTTAAATTCACCCAAATTCTTTCATGCAAACAAATATAAATGTGATAATATATAAAAAAAATAAAACATATTTTTTAATCATTTACTTGGATATCTTACAAAGATATTAATAAATTGATTATAAAACCAAAAATATATTTACTTTAAATAACAAATAAACTACAACAATTGGATCATGAAAGTAAACCACATATTACTAAATTAATACTCCACTTTCTCTCCACTACTTATCAATAACAATAATAACTCCACTTTCTCCACACCACTCATCAATAACAATAATAAACCATCTATCCCACCTTTTCAATAATAATACGTATTATACTTAAATTTTAGTTTTCATAATTTATGAAACTTTTAATTTTTAAGATGCATTGCATGTGTCACATAAAACTAATTATAAAATCACCAAATAATAATATATTTATGAACAGACAAAACACGTATTCATGAATAAATAAGAATATTAAAACTAATTAGTGACTAAAATAAAATGAACAGAAATAAAGAGCTGAAATTAAAAAGAAATTAAACTGATTAGTAACAAAAGTAAAAACGCGATGAAATTGAAGTGACCTTAAAAGAATTAACCATAATAAGCTCTAAAGATGTAATATAAAACCCTATTTTTTTATTACCCTAATCTAATTTCAAGCATAAGCACACAGTCGCATCATCCTTCTTCACTCTTCTTCATATCTTCGCTATTCTCAACCGAGAGCCACAAAGGCTCACTTCAACGCCGTCGATAGGCCACCGATGGTGATAGCCAATCTCTCTGACCGCCTTTCCAGACCGGCCACCATACTATGATGGCCAAACTTATTAGCTACCTAACCCGAATGAGGAGCTTGAAAGCCCAACAGTTAAAAAATCGACGAAACCCCCGCTAAACACTCAGATCGGACCTTAAAACAAACATGCAAGGGTTCACTCTGGCAATGAGACCCTTTCTGGAAGGTAAATGATATTTCCCTATTCTTTACATAATATATTTTTTAAGAATGAAAATGGATATGATTGTTGATTTTAAGAAAAATAAAGAAAACTACTTTTTGAAGAAAATACCTAGTCTTAGCACTGTGCTGTGAATAAGTGAATCAGAATGCTTCATATTGCTTTATTTTCGATATATATATATATATATATATATATATATATATATATATATATATATATATATATATAACTTTTACATGGATTTATTGAAGATTCGGGAGGAACATTTTGACTATGTTTTTTTTTATCGAAAGATATGAACCAACTTACACTACTCTTTTTTTTATGTTTCAAATAATATAAGCACACATATAAAAAGAAATTGGAAAATAAAAATAAAACCAAATAATAATACCTCGAATGTCCTGGTATTTTTATTGTTTTCTTGGCTTTTGAATACAATGTAGATATCCCTGTTACAATGATTTATTATTTTTCCTTTTTGAGTATCGAGGAAAACTTTTTCTGTTGATGTTTTTTTTCTGTGATTCTTCGAATGGTTCTGGTTCTCCCTTATTATGTGTTTTCTTCTTCCTTTTTATATCTCTTCTCAGTACCAAATCCTCTTGTCATTGCATGCTTATTTTCTACGTGTTTGGTGAGATTTTGATGTGTTTAGTTGGGATTAGGTGTTGTTTTGACATGGGTTGCCATTGACTTGGTAGATTTGTTCAGGTTTATCGATGGTGACAGCTCGGGGTATCTCGGCTTGATATCTCGACGATGGCTTCGGCTATGGCTCGTCTGTGGCTCAGCTCATGTCTGGGACTTGGTCTGCTGCTAATGGATTACTGAGTGGATCCGGTTCTTGGGCTTGAACTGGGTTGTAGCTTATAATTGGGCCACATTTGGCCTGCACAAAAATATAAAAACACTTAATAATAATAATAATAATAATTTAATAATATTTTTTTAACCCGAACAAAAACGGGTGTCTACAGCTACCCCTCTTTACACATTCTTGTGTTAACAAGAATAGGGCAAAGATAAAAAAGACAACCAATTTTTTTTGTCCGATTCTATTTTTTGTTTAGCGTTTGAATTTGATATCCTTCGTTGTAAAGCTTTGGATTGAACAAGTTATTCTCATTATGAACTTCTTCTCTCTTGTTGGATGAGTTCTTTTAATTATGAACTCTTCACTGAAAATGTTGATCCACCTTCTTCTGTGATGGAATCGAACCACGGTTGAACAAGTTCTTCTCATTATGAACTTCTTCTTCCTCATTGGATGAGTTCTTATCATTATGAACTCTCCACTGAAAATGTTTATCCATCTCTTTCTGTGATGGACTTGAAAGGAACAAGTTCTTCTCATTATGAACTTTCCCCTTTAGGACGAGTTCTTCTCATTATGAACTCTTAATTAGAAATGTCAATCCCTCAAGCGAGGAGCCATTGATTCAAAATGTCGTGAATCAATATATAGGTCGAACAAGCTCTTCTAATTATGAACTTCTTCTCCCTCTATCGAATGAGTTCTTCTCATTATGAACTCTTCATTATAAATGTTAATCCCTCAAGCGAGGCATCACTGATTTGAAATGTCATGAATCGAGTGATAGGTCGAACAAGCTCTTCTCATTATGAACTTCTTCTCCCTCTGTCGGATGAGTTCTTCTCATTATGAACTCTTCATTAGAAATGTTAATCCCTCAAACGAGGTATCACTGATTCAAAATGTCTTGAATCGAGTGATAGGTCAAACAAGCTCTTCTCATTATGAACTTCTTATCCCTCTGTCGGATGAGTTCTTCTCATTATGAACTCTCCATTGGAAACACTAATGCGAGGTCGAACAAGTTCTTCTCATTATGAACTTCTTCTTCCTCGTTAGACGAGTTCTTCTCATTATGAACTCTGTACTGGAAATGTCGATATGTTTATCTTCTCTTTGAAAATTTTCAGACCTAAAAAAGATTATCATGTGTCAGTAATAATTGTGTTTGAAGTACCCAAAGGTATTGACCCAAAATTTCTCGAATTGTTGGGATCCATTTCTTTCAATGGTGAAAAATATGGATTGATTCTTTGTTGAAGTCATAAAACGAAATCTTTGTTGACTCTTTTAATTCCTGTCAGATATTTAACACTTGATGAAAATTAATAAGAAACTTATTTTAAGAGAAGCTCTCTCAAGTGAGATAAATTTTGCTTCGAAGGAAAATTGTCTCAAGGTTTTAAGAAAAACTATCTCAAATGAGATAAATTTTGTTTCAAAAAAAACCGTCTCAAGGGTTTTAAGAAAGACCATCTCAATTGAGATAAATTTTGTTTCAAATAAAACTGTCTTAAGGGTTTTAAGAAAAACCATCTCAAGTGAGATAAAATTTGTTTCGAAGGAAAATTGTCTCAAAAACTTATTTCAAGAGAAACTGTCTCAAAAACTTGTTTCAAAGGAAAACTGTCTCAAGGGTTTTTAAGAAAAACCATCTCAAGTGAGACAAATTTGGTTTTAAGAAAAACCATCTTAAGGGAGACAAAACTATGTTTCAAGAGAAACTGTCTCAAGGGAGACAAAATTCGTTTCAAGGGAAATGTTCTCAAAATTTTCAAGAGAAACTATTTCAAGGGAGACAAAACTTGTTTCAAGGGAAACTGTCTCAAGTGAGACAAAAAAAAATTCAAGGGAAACTATCTCAAGCAAGATAAAAAAAATTATTTCGAGGGAAACTATATCAAGCGAGATAAAATCTTTTGTTTTAAGGAAAAACAATCTTGAGCGAGATAAAATCTTCTCTTTCAAGGAAAAACAATCTTGAGCGAGATAAAATCTTCTGTTTCAGGGAAAAACAATCTTGAGCGAGATAAAATCTTCTGTTTCAAGGCAAAACAATCTTGAGCGAGATAAAATCTTATGTTTCAAGGAAAAACAATCTTGAGTGAGATAAAATCTTCTGTTTCAAGGAAAAATAATCTTAAGTGAGATAAAATCTTCTGTTTCAAGAAAAAACAATCTTGAGTGAGATAAAATCTTCTGTTTCAAGGAAAAACAATCTTGAGTGAGATAAAATCTTTTGTTTCAAGGAAAAACAATCTTGAGTGAGATAAAATCTTTTGTTTCAAGGAAAAACAATCTTGAATGAAATAAAATCTTCTGTTTCAAGGAAAAATAATCTTGAATGAGATAAAATCTTCTGTTTCAAGGAAAAACAATCTCCAGTGAGATAAATCCTCCATATTAAATCTTATCTTCTCCTGAAAGAGCTGCAAAAATTTAGATGAATGCAACATGTAATGCATGACTTTTTTATATGCAAATGATGTTTTTATGAACGCAAAAAATGTTGATGTAATCTTCATTTAACTTTAAAGTGGCCATCTCGGTCTTCTTCTACTTGATCACTTCTTCTCAAAGTCTACTCAAATATTCATGTAGCAACTCATAATTTCCAACTTTCATTTTTGAAGATCCATCTAATCTTCTTCTCCCTTCTTGTCATCTTCGTTTTCTATCTTCATTTCGGAGAAAACATTTTCTTTCTCAACTTCTTACTACGATCAGAAATATGATTATGTTGCCCTATTTTCAAAGACTATGAGTATGACTATTCCAAACTCCGTAAAGATCAAAGGGAGAGTTGCGTCAATTATGATTTGACTCTTGAAACTCGACATCAGGAGGACTTATCCAAATTTCATGTCACCACATCTAGTCACACATCAAATGAGGCTCGTTTTTAACAACAACCCATCTTTCAGCCTTAGTTGATACCACTAGTCTCTTGCTGTTAAGATTTTATCACATCTTTCATGGAAAGAAATCTTCATTATATCTCACTTCTAACCTTGGGGTTGAAAAAGACAAACTTCATAAATAGAAACACCATATGATCGCAACATTGGTTCAACACCATAATCATTGGTTCAGCACCATAATCATTGGTTCGTAAAGCATTTGACAACACATTCATTATTTCTTGTAGCTTCTACTCAGATTTCTCAATCATTGATACTCTTTGCATAGTTTTTGGAGCTTTTGTAGGATGTCACTTAAGAACAAAGCTCAGTGAGACTGCAAGTGGGATATTTTAACTGCCAGCATCAAATCACCAGAATAATACAACTTCCTGATGAACAAAACAATTATGTATAGTTAGCTCCACTGTCACGGATTTATCATTTTCATTCTTCATATCTTTTTATCTCATTGGAAATATTTGCTCAAATCAATGATCTTGACACATGATGATATGAGCCTTCAGCATGCCCCAACATTTGCTGATATGAACGTTCAAAATGCATTCAAAATTGTTTCTTACTGATATGAGCCTTCAAAATGAACTTTCAAAATGCCCCCACATGAATTGTTTTTGTCTGAAATGGGCCTTCAAAATGCTCCAACATTCTATTTCTGGTTGAAATGAACCTTCAAAATATCCCAACCTTTTCATGCTAGTGTGAGCCTTCAAGATGCCCCATGCTGATGTGAGCCTTCAAGATGCCCCACTTGGATTACTTTTATCTTTTCATGCTGATGTGAGCCTTCAATATGCCTCCATGAATAATATGGACCTTCAAAAATACATCCAACCTTCAAGTCAAAAGGTTCACTCTCAATGTCCATTGAATTTGAATCTCATGATTCCAAAAAGGTACAAATTTGATAATTCCCCACTTGTGGATCATTGTGGCTTTATTTGTGCTCAAATTTGTTTATCTTGAATGCTCTCATTCTGGTGTTACTAAAAATAGTGTTGTCAAGTAACTTCGAGGGAATATCTTCATATTATCACAAACTTAAGAAGTGGTCAATCTTTCTAACAGAAATGACTGAGATATGTGCTTCTTCTGAGTAAGGTGGCCATCTTCTGCTTGACTGGTCACATTCTTGTGCTCCTTTTTTCGAACGAGACAATCATCGTATTCTTGTCAGGTTGCTGATAATGTCACAAGAGAGTGTTACAAGTTCTCTCCTCCAGCCTTCCTGATCTTTCGGACCACTTGCTTTCAAGAATGTGAAGTGATTCCTCATTTTGGCATCGCTCATTCTTTTTTCCAATAGAGGTAGAATAGACATCAGCTTGCTTCAAGGACCTTTTTCAATTTGAGACTATCCTATTTGAAAATGTTTTTCCTCCTTTCTTTATCAAAAAATGAAAGAATTTTGTAAAGTATTGCTTCTTCTAGGTTCACAATTGAATCAAATCATAAACAATGAGTTCAATGATATCAAATAAATCAACTACTATTTTAAATCATTCAAAAATCATAGTCCTATGGCAAAATGTCAAAATTATTGACTAATTTAATGTGTAGGTTAATTATGGTAAAGTAAGGTCTCTCATGTTGGTCCAGCATATATGTCTTTTTGAGCGTCCAATAATTTTGAAGAAATGATTGTTATGCTCATCTCGTAGAGATACTTCTTGGTTCCATACTCTCAGGAACATCTTTGGGATGTGTGGTTCTTCATCAAGAATTTAAGATCGTCTCTTATGTCATTGTTGTACCATTCAATATTTGAGCCGCCTTTTCAGGTTTTCAACTCGAATCCTCCTTTGGTTTCAAGACATTATTCAAAATTTATATCTTGAACCCCCCCTTTTATAATATCATGCATTAAAGATTTTTAAAAAACTAATTTTTATAAATAAAAATCAATCCTGAGAAGCGGAATAAAATCTGAAGATAGTCTCTTTTACTTAGAAATCCATGTACGATTAGAATGGACTTTTCAGGGACGTAACGTAGGCCAGGGCTCATGGTTATGAAAGAAATGGATAAAAAGGCCCAAACAAGTGTTTAAGAGTAATTAAACCAAGGATCAATTCATTCTGATGCCTTCAATCTTGTCTTGCTTGACTTGGATCTGCTTTGTTACTTGTATTTCATCATTTCTTTTTCTGGATCCCTCTAGACTGTCAATTTTGTTATATTTCCATCATTTCTTACGCTTCTTGTTGAATATGAATCTTTGAACTTGATCAACCTTAAAACTTGAGGTTCAATGAATCATCCATCTTGATTCAATTTCATTTTATTTCTTTTATTTCTTTTCTTTTTTTTTCTTTTTTTCTTTTTTTCCTTTTTTGATGGATGAGTATAAGACTTCAATTGCTTTGAGTATCTCCTTTTACTCTTGCATTCGTTATTCTTGACTGGATTTGATCTTCAATCACCTCATATATGACATGCCTTGTGGTTCAAAACTCTATTTACTTCATGGAGATTTTCCTTCGTAATAAAACTGGATTGACAATTTTTATTCATGTGAGCAGATATTCTTCACCTTGCCCCCCAATGTGGAGGGTGATCCTTGGTTATAGTTGAATCAGAAGAAAAATCATTCAGGCTCAAATGGGGACAACTAAATATATTTTTCTCCTTTTACGAATGGATAAATGAAAGAATGTCGTTCATCATTTCATACACAGAAGTCTATGTAAAAAAAAGTATCCCCAAGGGATGAATATTTAGGATTAACTTTTATTTATATGAAAACAATGTAATTAATGCATGATATAATTATTTAAATCAATCTTTTTTTTCTTTTTTTCTTCTTTTTACTTCGAGCAAGCCCCAATTACCCGAAATTTTCATCGACAAGTTGGTCCATGATGCCCTATCTTATTTCTTCTTGCAGGAAGATTCATGGATAATCAAAAGTTTGGTTCTTTTGAGGTCTGTTGGTTTCACTAGTATAAAGAACAAATGTGTGACTTTTGCAGTCGTGTATATGATGGAGAACCAATCAACTCTACCCAAGAAGATAAGCATCTGGATTTGGTGTCTCAAAAAATAGGTAAAGACATTACGTCAGATCCTCAGATAAATATAGGGTTAGGATTTGGTAAGGGTCAAAATAGATCAAGTAATTGTATTTATGGCATTGTATAGGATATGAAAGGTCTAATTTTACCACTTGCCAAAGATCTATGATTCTTGAGAAAATAAAAGAATATTTAATTTACTTGATACTCAAAAACTTCAAGATTAAAATTTGATTCCTTTCTTATAACCATAAAAGCAACACAAATTTATTTATTATACAAAAGGCAAAGAAAGGAATAAAAAAACAAATTCAAACAAGATGCTGAAAATGAAATGCAACTGTAGAAGATTATAACTTCCACTTATTTATCTAACTGCCCATTACTCTTAGAATGTTGAGCGTGTGGTCGGACCATGATCTTTATCCTCATTTGCTCCCAATTTCTCGGCCATTTTACTTGTCATGACTCCTTTTGATGTACCCTCAGATGCACAAATTTCTGCTTTCTCCTTAGCAGCTTCTTCGTAAAATCCCAATTTCTTGTTATTCATCAATTTTTCCTTCCTTGATTGGAAATTAGGCCCAAATTTAGATCCGAAGCGATTTTCCTTGGTGATGATATTTTTGGATGGAACCTGAACACATATTGCAGCTGTAGTTGGCGTAACATTCGTCAAACCTTCTAAATTGCCCAAAACCCCACTTGCCTTCAGGAAATCTGATATAGGTGTTTGAGATGTCTTCAAGGCTGCATCTGCCCTATTAATTCTTAAACCCATGGGCCAGTCTCATATTACATCCATGGAAGCCCTTTTGCTTTGATTTCCTTTCTCATACTCTTGTGACATGTGTTCTTTATGGGAATTAACTGTATTAATCTCTGTTGAAGCAATAACCCCTTTCTCTTTTACTTTACACCTTTGAATTGCTTGCTCTAAAGGATCCTCAAAGTTGCTAGGAACCTTAAATGAACAATCTGGGGTTCCTTTCTGGTTTATCCAAGGAATCACCTTATAGGTCCACTTCTCATTCTGGGGCCACTGTGGATGGACACATCCCAGTGTAACCAATCCGGCTGTGAGCTTTTTCTTCTCATGTAATCCCTCTGACGAGAGATTATTTGGTGATGGCTTTATAGATAGAACTTGATTTTCTTAAATGAAAGATTGTAAAGGGTTAAAACCTCTAATCATGAGAGATTGATCATTCTTAGCTTTCTTGATCAGCATTTGGTTCTTTTATATGCCCTTCTTCTTTGAGTAAGACTCAATTTTCCCAAGGGAAATTTTATCTGTTGTTAGCTCTTCATTCATTGTGGGCCCAGTGGAACCTTCTACAATCACAGTTTCAACACTAGCATTCATATTCTCATCTAACACGAGATCCTCTAGTAGCTCTTCTCCATAGATCATGACATACACCATCCTCATTAATTTGGTTATCTGATCCATTGACTCATCCTGAAACTTCTTTGCTTGATCATTCATTTCTTTTTTAATCTTAATAAGTTGCTCTTGGAGTTTCTCGATTCTATAAACCCTTGCTAAAATCTCATTCATGGTTCTTATCCTTCTCTAGGAAGACCAAGTTAGCTCCAATTTGATTTTGAAAATTCTGTCATGGAATCCTCCACAAATTATTCCCATATTTTCATGATTTATTGCATGTAAAATAGTTTGAAACAAAATGCAAATGCATGATGTAAGATTAAAACTATAAATATAACTATGCAAAGATGCAAATGCAAAAAAAATGAAAACGTAAATAAAAACGTAAAAATGTGAATGCAAATGCAAATGCAAAAGGTATCGATTTCCAAAAGTAATCATTCTTAGAAAGAGTTTCATTCTTCCAAAAGAACTTTCATCTTTACAAGAAAGATCAATCTATGAATTTGGTTTGGCCTTTTTATTTAGCTTCATGATCTCAGTCATGATCTCAATAACTTTCTCCTTTTTCCATAAATAATTCTGAATCCAAACGGTGATTACTTAAGTGCAACTTCTGAATCGCCTTCCCTCCAATCTATGGCAATCATTTAAGAATCAAAAAGTCTCTGCCAAGATAGCCAGTGCAAGACTTATACCTTTCTCCAATCTATCAAAGAAATCTGCAACAACACTTTCCACATGGAACAAAGTCTTTGGAAATATCACTAAACCATACATAGCAAGAGCAAATATGTCAAATATTTTATCTTCATGTATATGCTCGAGTATCACCTTATTAAGATAATGCCAATGAAATCATTCACTTTTTCCTTTTTGTTGAATGCTGTACTATCCAATTTTTACTTGTACCGGTAATCTTTATCAGTTTATTCTTAAAGGATTAAACTTTTAAAGGTCTGGAATAAACTTTATCCACCTAGATGTTGTTGAAATTAAACAGAGATGTATACTCCTCGATTGTTAGTGTCAAATCTTGTCTGTTAAAAGTGAAATAGTTGTGCGCAGGGTTCCAGAATTGGACCAGAGCTTTGAGCAATGGTTCTTCTATCTTTACATAAAAGAGCTTAGCTATGTCACCATATTTCTTGTAGAACCTCTCTTTGGTAAGTACTCTCCAACTTTCTCAAATCTCTATCAGCTCTTGTAGATCATTTTTGCTTGAGATTGACATTTGTGAGCATTTGTGATATGAACTCCCCAGAAAAACTACATCTTTTTTGCCCTTTGTGCTTCTTTAGATCAATCTAGAACTACTGGATTGGGTTCTTCCTTGTTATGAAAACTCTTTTCCATTTCAATGATCGCTCTTCTAATCTGATGATTACTTGGTTTAATCAACACCTTTCTTTTATTCATAATGATTATGCAAATGCGAAGATGCAAATACAATGTAATCTAATTAAAAAAATAACGCAAACAAAATAAACAAAATAAGTTAGGATCATAAACAAAAAATGAATTAGTATTAGCAAGATAATCAATAGAATTAAAAAATGTTATTTACAAATAAATATAACACCTACCTAATCATGATATCCACCCGGGCATGTTTGAAATAGATAACAATTCTACTCGAACATGCTTTCTACCCAAAATAATTATTTTCAAGAAATTAATCTTAATCGCATGGTATCTAGTTCACATGTTGTTATTTAACACAAAATAAAAAGGTTCAGAAATACTCATCCTATGTGTACACTTAATTTGGGTACCTACTGACGGACAGAGGTTCGGTATAACTATATCTAGGGTGATCATTCTACAGTTCACTATATGCATGGTTTCAACTCTATCAGGAAAAAGGTACTCGAATTGTCCTTGATGTCGGTGCCCTCTTGGGCTACCAAACCCTCAATCCTGGCCCATTACAGGTTCGTACGGATCGAGTTTAATTCGAAAGGATACATTCCCTTATGTCCATGTGGAGAAATAATCTATCTCACGTAGACATAAGGTATATGAACCCCAAAGATTACTTGCTAAAACCCGTGCAGAGAAACAAATTATCTCACGTAGGTTAAGCTTTCATCTCAACTTAAAAGGGACAAAGCTCGTAAGTGAGCTTATGGTATGCAAATGCCCGTGATGTGTGTGAGGAGGAACATTCAACCCTTTGACTCAAAAGGAAAATGAAACCACTCGACAAAAACTTGGACATATCTCGAAGCAAAAAATCAAAATGTTAGTATAACAAAAAAATGAAGCAATTACAAACTTCAATAAATGAATCATAAATTAACTAAAAACTCGAACTCATAATTTCCATCACAAAGACAATATGTAAACGAGTAACAGACTGACTCTCAAAAAGTCCCTAGCAGAGTCGCCAAGCTGTCGTAACCGTTTTTCGGCAGGGACAATGGTTTAATTGTTTTTAAGAAACATTTACGACTTTTAATTTTGAAAAATGGTTGATTTTGAATTAATTTAGATTAAATTGGAAAGAGTCACCATCGACCTTTGGGTTAGGTAGGTCAAATACCTAAAAACGTCTTTTAAAAACAATTTTAAGAAAATTCATTTTTTAAATTTTAAGAAAATTCATTTTTTAAGACAAAAGTTGGTATGCATTTACCAAATATTCTATTAAAACAGGTTCGTGAGTCGATTACGCGTGGGGAAGGATTAACACCCCCACAACGCCCAAAATTGATACTGTGTCGCTTACACATTGTCGTAAATGGTGAAAATCAGGAATCGAATATAAAATTAAACTATGATATGTTTATTGAAATTTAATTTATTTGCTTTAAATTAATTAATTAAAAAATCATTTTACTCGAATAAGAAATCTTGAAAACATGAACTTAAAGGATTAAAATAACATAAATGTATATTTAAGGGACTATAAAAACAACAAAATCAAAATCACCAATATTAAAAAGTACATGTACAAAAAAATTAAAATAACCCACAAATAATTTAAAGGACTGAAATGAACTAAACGGAAACATAAAACATTAATTAAACCAAATACTAAAGTGGCTAAAATATGATATTTACAAATTAAATGTTCAAAATGAAATAAAACATAACTTCATTTAATGGTTGGAAAATAAAGTAACAAAGATAGATGGACCTAGATTGTTAATATACTTTAACCAGAAAACATGCAGAAGACAAATCATGGTATACTAATTCCAAAACATATAAAATAAAGTAATATGCTAACATGGGATTTTGTTTCATATAAAAATAGCAACGTGGTACCATTATATTAATATTTAAATTCACCCAAATTCTTTCATGCAAACAAATATAAATGTTATAATATATAAAAAAAATGAAACATATTTTTTAATCATTTACTTGGATATCTTATAAAGATATTAATAAATTGATTATAAAACCAAAAATATATTTACTTTAAATAACAAATAAACTACAACAATTGGATCATGAAAGTAAACCACATATTACTAAATTAATACTTCAATTTCTCTCCACTGCTTATCAATAACAATAATAACTCCACTTTCTCCACACCACTCATCAATAACAATAATAAATCATCTATCCCACCTTTTCAATAATAATACGTATTATACTTAAATTTTAGTTTTCATAATTTATGAAACTTTTAATTTTTAAGATGCATTGCATGTGTCACATAAAACTAATTATAAAATCCCCAAATAATAATATATTTATGAACAGACAAGACACGTATTCATGAATAAATAAGAATATTAAAACTAATTAGTGATTAAAATAAAATGAACAGAAATAAAGAGCTGAAATTAAAAAGAAATTAAACTGATTAGTGACTAAAGTAAAAACACGATGAAATTGAAGTGACCTTAAAAGAATTAACCATAATATAAAACCCTATTTTTTTACTACCCTAATCTAATTTCAAACATAAGCACACAGCCGCATCATCCTTCTTCACTTTTCTTCATCTCTTCGTTATTCTCGACCGAGAGCCACAAAGGCTCACTTCAACGCCATCGATAGGCCACCGATGGTGATAGTCAATCTCTCTGACCGCCTTGCCAGACCGGCCACCACACTATGATAGCCAAACTTATTAGCTAACTAACCCGAATGAGGAGCTCGAAAGCCCCACAGTTAAAAAACCGACGAAACCCCCGCCAAACACTCAGATCTGACCTTAAAACAAACACGCAAGGGTTCACTCCGGCCATGAGACCCTTTCTGGAAGGTAAATAATATTTCCCTATTCTTTACATAATATATTTTTTAAGAATGAAAATGGATATGATTGTTGATTTTAAGAAAAATAAAGAAAACTACTTTTTAAAGAAAATACCTAGTCTTAGCACTGTGCTGTGAATAAGTGAATCAGAATGCTTCATATTGCTTTATTTTTGAATATATATATTAAAAACTTTTACATGGATTTATTGAAGATTCGGGAGGAACATTTGGACTCTATTTTTTTATAGAAAGATATGAACCAACTTACACTGCTCTTTTTTTATGTTTCAAATATATGAGCACACATATAAAAAGAAACTGGAAAACAAAAATAAAACCAAATAATAATACCTCAAATGTCCTGGTAATTTTATTATTTTCTTGTCTTTTGAATACAATGTAGATATCCCTGTTACAATGATTTACTATTTTTCCTTTTTGAGTACCGAGGAAAACTTTTTCTATTGATGTTTTTTTTCTGTGATTCTTCGAATGGTTATGGTTCTCCCATATTATGTGTTTTCTTCTTCCTTTTTATTTCTCTTCTCAGTACCAAATCCTCTTGTCATTGCATGCTTATTTTCTACACGTTTGGTGAGATTTTGATGTGTTTAGTTGGGATTAGGTGTTGTTTTGACATGGGTTGTCATTGACTTGGTAGATTTGTGCAGGTTTATCGATGGTGACAGATTGGGATATCTCGGCTTGATATCTCAACGATGGCTTCGGCTATGGCTCGTCTATGGCTCAGCTCATGTCTGGGAGTTGGTCTGCTGCTGATGGATTACTGAGTGGATCCGGTTCTTGGGCTTGAACTGGGTTGTAGCTTATAATTGGGCCACATTTGGCCTGCACAAAAATATAAACACGCTTAACAATAATAATAATAATAATAATAATAATTTAATAATATTTTTTAACCCGGACAAAAAAGGGTGTCTACAGTAAAGAGAAGTCTGGAATCATTTATTATCTCTTCTTCTACGTGAACTCCATTAATAAAGGTAAGAATCTGAATTTTATGGTTTTTCTTTAATTTTTGGTTTGGTAATGGAAGTTGGGGTGTTGTATAAGCTTAAGGAAAGCTTATATAGTATTAAAACAACAAAATGAGTGTATTAGAAATGAATTTGTAAAATGGGGAAATGAAATTTTGATATGGGGTAGTTTTTGAAGTTTTGTTGAGATATTTGAATTGTCAATGGGCTAATTAAAGTTTAGGAGTATTAAAAATGATTAAGAGCTTGGTTGAAAACATGGTATGATTTTTTAGATGTAAGTGTTTTAGTGAAATTTTGTATGTTTGGGAGTTGTAAATGTGTAGAAGTTGGTTTGGAAGTATAAAGGTGAGTTCAAAGGCTTAAGGTATGATGTATATGAGAGATTTAGGAGGTTTTTGGGGATATTTTCGAATTGAAAATGGCCATCGAGTATCGGTACCGTTAGAATAGTACTGATATTTCAAGGGATTAATATGTGTATTTTAAGTGTAGTATCGATACTAGTTGAAGAGGGCATCGATATTGTGTGGGTAGTATCGATACCGGGGGGATGGTATCGATACCATTTTAAGATGAGATTATAGAATGCCAAATCGGTATCGGTACCTTAAGGAGGTATCGATACCCTTGAAGGGAAGTATCGGTACTGGTGGGGTAGTACTGATACTTCTAGGCATGAAATAGAAAGTAAGAGTTTCTTGCATCACAAGTTATTCTGATTGGATATAAATGACTCAAAGAACGATATTGATTTTCGATTGTGTTGTGTAGTGATTGAACGTAATCAACTTCCGGTCAGCTCGACATATTAAGTATCGATTCGAAAGCGTTAAGGATTTGGATTAAATTTCAGTGAGGCAAAGGTGAGTGCAACTTCTCAATTTTGTAATAGAATTGAGGAAGGCTTGTGATAAGCCAACCTCAGTGTTTTCGATCGAAAACTTTATAATTTCTTTTATGTTATATTGAAATATATTATTCAATTTATATTATACAAGTTATGTTTTATGATTATATGATTATGGAAATATGAACTTTGAACAAGTGAATGGGAAAAGACTCTATGAGAGAGATAATATGCGAATAAGAACCACTTCGAATAATGATTGAACATAATTATGTGATTAATAGCCCAAAGTATATATATGAGGATTAGAGGTATAGTTGGCATGCCAAGAGTCAAGGGTTTATGTGGTCCTTCGGGATAATTATGTGGTCCTTTGGGACAAATATGTGGAACTTCGGTGTAACCTATATGGTCTTTCAGGATAATTATGTGGTACTTCGATGCAAATTATGAGTTGTTGTGACAGCATTAGTGCACAACCTCACTGTACTCAAATACCTAGCGATCTCAGTAGTATACCTTGGGCATTTGGAACAAAGATACACGAAGTGAACAATATTCATAAGTATACTTTTTAATATGAAAAATAATGAGAGTTCTTTGTAAAACATTTTGATGAAATCAAATAAGATTTCGCTTACTAAGTTAGTATTATAGTATTTGCCTCACTAAGTCATCGACTTAGCGTGTGATTTTCTCATGCGTAGGTTTGAAAAAAGCAGAAGATTGAGTTATCGAGGATAGCATATTACTTGAAGATCAGATCATGACATATTAAATGTAGGTTTTTATGTTAATTTTGTAAATTGTTGGCATGTATTATACTTTTAATTGAAATGCTCTAATCGATTTTGTAAACTCTTATATTTTGGTTATTTATGTAAATATGTACGTGAGATGATTATCTTATTCAAGAAGTTTATACCTTTTTATCTTGATTAAAAAAATTTAATTTTGTTCATATTTGTGAATTGCATATGTTTTGAAAAGTCAAATGTGACACCTCGAATTCATATCCGGGTCTGGTACGGGTCAGGGGTGTTACATGTGGCATGCTAGATTAGGACATGTGAATATTCACTCTTTAAAGAAATTGATAAAAATGAATATTTTTCCTAAATTGTACATAACTAGCTTAAAAAATATGAAATTTGTGTAGAAGCCAAGCATGCTCAACCTCACTTTAAGACTATTTCTAATAGAAAGACTGAATTGTTAAAGCTTATACATAATGATCTAGCAGACTTTAGAAACATCGAGAGTAATGGATGAAAACACTATTATATCACTTTTGTGGATGATTATTCGATATACACAAAAGTATATCTCCTAAGAACTAAAGATAAAGATGAAAACTTCTTTCTTATTTATAAGGCAGAAGTTGAGAATTAATTAGATATGAGAGTTAAACGGGTTAGATATGATAGATATGGTGAATATTGATCGAATTTCTTAAAAGATGTGTGTAAGAAGAATGACATAATTCACGAAACTTTTGCTCCCTGTTTTCCTTAACAAAATGGTATAGCCGATAGGCAAAATAGAAATTTAAAAGAGATGATGAACTCATTGTTGATAAGTTCTGGGTTGTCTAACAACATGTGGGAGAAGTCATTCTATATACAAATCATATTTTGAACTAAGTATGTAACAACCCGAATATTTACAAAATAGTATTTAATTGAAATTGGAGGTTAATTGTGAAAATTTGTGAAAATTTAGGGACTAAATTGAAAGATTTTAAAATTTGGAGCTTGTTTTAGAGTTAAAGAAAATTCAGGGACTAAGCCCTGAATTTACCCAAAAAAGTTAGGTAAGTTTGGGGTTATATGATATATTCGTGTGGTTTCTGTTTCAAAAACAGAAAACCACACTCCCAAATTCCCTTCCCCCTACGCCAGTTTCCGACTTAGATCCCGACGCCGTCCGAATTCCGATCGTCGTTTTGAATCCACCATTGTGTTCATCATCGAGTGAGAAACAAACCCTTCAAATTAATTGAAGCGAAAAACTGCCAAACGTCGGGGATTTCTAGTCAAAGTTTCGACGTTTTATTTAGCTCGATCGTCGGGAAAATCTCAAATTCATCACCGATCGTTACTCCGTTTATGACACCTCCTGCACCATCGTGCTCCTTGTGTCGTTGCGAGTCCGTCGGTGTCAACCTTGTTCGCCGTCGACGGCGGCGCATGAGGAGGTAGAGCAGTCAAAGATTCGGTCGAGTTGAAATTCGAGCTCTCCGCCGTTCAAAAAATTGAACCGATCGTTATAAGTATCTTGAAATCGCTCAAAATAATTTTTGGAAATTGTTTCGCAATTTTTAGACTCCCGGAGGAGGTCTCACGCGCCGCCGCAGGGAGAGTGAGCAGCTGGAAAACCAGTTTGACCGGTTTTAACCAGTCTGACCGGTCTGAACCGATTTGACCGGTCTGACCCGACCCGACCCGACCGTTGGCTCGACCCGACCGTTGACCGTTGACCTCCTTTGACCAAAAACTTAAAATGGCTTTGACCGACCATTAAACGATCGTTAATCTTTCCGAGTATACCTATTCTGATAGTTTTCGATGACCCAAATCTGTTTCCGAAGTCTGTTTCGTCAAATTCAAACCCGAAGGCCTCCAAATCGACGGTCAAAGTGGTTGACTTTGACCAAGAATTTAAATTTTTGAAAAGTCATACTTTATGTTTTTCGACGTCCTGATTCCGATTCCGCAATCCGTTTGACCAAATTCAGACTTGAAATCCTCCAAATTAATAGTCAAACCCTGAAAATACTTATATACTTAAAAATTTTAGCTTTGAACAATTAAGTAAGATTTAGGGCTGATAAATTATTATTGTTTGAAGGTACAAGAGATTCTCCGGATCGTTCGACAGCTCGACCCAGCTCTTCTAGATCAGTTAAACCACGTGTGCCATTATTCACCCGTAAGACCCGTAAATTTTATGATTTTAGAGATTTATTTATGTTACCCATAAGTAATATAGGGTTATTATAAAATAGGTTCGAAAACTGTAGCAGAGCGTGGTGAAACCAGCAATCAGTAGATCTACTATTTGAACCTATTATCGAGGTGTGTTCCCTAATTATTACTGAACTTTTGGATTGAATTACAATAGTATAGCTCTGATCAAGCTAATAAACAGAATGGGCCTAATGTGACTCTTGGGGCCCCAAGATACATTAGGTTGGCTTCCCTTGTTGCGTGCTTAGGGTAAGCTATATGGACTTGGACTTACGGGCCTAAGGATACAAGCTCTAAAGCTTATCCTTCGGTTGGCTTTCTTTTTGCTGTGTGCTTAAAGTAAGCTATCTGGAAAATAGTTTTGGGAACTACTGATGGTGTACAAGAAAAGGGTTTAAACTATGATTTTCAAAAGTTAAACTCTTTTATGAATTTATGAGATTTACTAGACTATGATTTGTTTAATGCACCTATTGTGATTTTAAGGTAATATCGGGACACACTGAGCCTAACTCACCTTTCGAAAATGTTTTTCCCCCTTTCAGATACTGTTGGTTAGATATCTCGGTTCGAGCACTTGGAGGATCAACATATCTCTTGAAGTATATCTGATTGTAATGTTTTATCTAGCTAGTTGACTTTATTTTGGTGACATGGACCTTATTTCAAAGTATCGTATTTTAGTATGATGACACTTTTACTATTACTGTTCGGTTTATTGTGATTTTGATTTTGAAGACATGTTTTAAATTAATTTATTACTTATTGGTATTATATTTACAAGTTGGGTTTTGATAGTATAATATCATGTCATTTATAATGTGATTTTACAATGATTGAATAACGGTTTCAGAAAATGTCTTTAAGAATCATATATGTGATCCACTAGATTTAGTCGAAACTCATAGGTCGGGTCTAGGGGGTTACATTTATTGGTATCATAGCTTTTGGTTTTTAACCCTCGGACTGTGTATGAGTCCATATTGAAAATACGGTTTTGAAATATTTTACAAAACAAGTTACAAAGGCCATGTCACAAAATTATTAAGATTTTTAAATTATGTTCGAGACTCCAAGTGCTTATCTAACCCTAAGTTTTATCTTCTGTAGTAAACTTGAGATTCATCAAAATGAGTGCTAGACGTGGTCGTCGAACTAGCCGTGGACGAGGTCGAGTGGCTAGATTTGCAGATCCGATTAATGAGATACGGGTAAATCCCCCACCTCCGATAGGTGATCCTGCTCCTACGACCCCAACGAAGCTGCCTCCTGCCGCTGGTATTGGCATGACTACACCGATCATAGGAGCGACCGATATTGAGTCAGAGTCTACCGGAGTTGCTTTGGATGAGAATTTTGGTAGAAAATTTCTGCAGTTGATACAAGGAGCAGTCAGAGCTACTAGTGTTGTATCAGTGGTTCCTATTTCGAAGACTTTGATTGCCAATGGAGTTAGAACTTTTGGGGGACAGATTGGTGGAGCTCCTACTGAAGCTGAGGATTGGCTCCAGGATACAGAGAGACGCATGGATCAGTTGGGTTTAGACTCAACTAATAGATATCAGGGTGTTGTGGCGATGTTAGATGGCAATGCCTACACTTGGTGGGAGTCAGTGACCAGTAGTGTTCCTACCGATCGTTTGACCTAGAATTTCTTTAAGGATCTCTTTCAGAGTCATTTTCTGGGATAGCGCTACTTAGCTCAGAGACGTCAGTAGTTTCACGACCTGGATCAGGGAGACATGACTGTTTCTGAGTATGAGATCGAGTTCTTGAAGTTGTCGAAGTATGGATTCAGTATGGTACCTACTGAGAGAGATCGATGTCGTAAATTTACCCTTGGACTCGGATACGAGCTGTGTAGGCAAGTTGTAACCCATTAGGATGAGATATTTGATGTGCTGGTGGGCAGAGCCAAAGATGCTGAAGAGGTGGAGGTTTTAGCTTCTGGTAGAGAGCTTGTTGAACAGGAATGATCTAAGAAATTTTTAGTCCCGATGGAGTCATCAGCACAGTCCGGAAAAAGGACTCGTACTTCAGTCTCTCAGAGAAGCAATACACGTTTCAGGCCTGCAGCATCCTCATCGTTAGTTGGCATTCGAGGCAGTTCCTCGTCGTATTATCATGGGTTCCTCTGTGAGTTTTGTGGTAAACAACACACAGGAGAGTGTTGTAAGAAGATTGGTCTTTGCTATCAGTGTGGATCTAGTGGTCATTTTTGGAGGGATTATCCTCAGCTAGCTTCGTTTGAGCAGACCGCTACCCAGACTCCTGTGCGTTCTCATACTACAGTACAGACCCCAATTAGAGATCGTAGTCAAGGAAAGACTCGAGGATCAGTGTCCAGAACAGACAGTAGAGCCTGACCTCAACAAAATAGAGGGCCAACAGTTTCTGAGGCTAGACAGTCAGCTTTGGTTTATGCCACTAGACAACGGGATGACAGGGATGAGCCTGAGGTTATTGCAGGTACATTTACTATTTATTCTATCCCATACTTTGCATTACTGGACAATGGCTCCACCCACTCCTATGTATAGAGCTCAGTATCTCGAAACCTTCAGATTCCGATCGAGAACACTGAAAATACTGTTACAGTTACGAGTCCAGTAGGACAAGCGGTATTAGTGAATAAAGTATTTCGGCGTTGTCATCTCGAGGTTCAGGGAGAAATTTTTTTCGCTGATCTTATGGAACTTCCTTTAGAGGAGTTCGATCTAATTCTTGGGATGGATTGGTTGAATAAACACAAGGTAAATCTGGATTGCGAATACAAACGGGCTACTCTAAAGACTTCAGATGGTCGGACTGTTGTGTTAATTGGTGAACGGCGTGGCTATCTCTCCAATATAGTTTCAGCGATGGAAATTGATCGTATGATCCGGAAGGGGTATGAGACTTTCATTGCTTGTATTTTGAACACTAAAGGTTCATTGTCCATGATCGAAGAGATCCGTACAGTTATCGAGTTTCCTGATGTCTTTTCAGAGGAGTTGTCTGGTTTACCTCCTGATAGAGAGGTAGAGTTCGAGATAGAGACTTATCCGGGATCTGCACCTATTTCTATGGCACCTTATCGCATGGCTCCAAAAGAACTTAAGGAGTTGAAGGTCCAATTGCAAGAATTATTCGATCGAGGATTTATTCGGCATAGTACTTCACCATGGGGAGCTCCAGTTCTGTTCGTGAAAAAGAAGGATGGGTCGCTAAGATTATGTATTGACTATCGGAAGTTGAATCAGATGACGGTCAAGAATAAATATCCACTACCCAGGATTGATGACTTATTTGATCAATTGCGATGAGATATTGTATTCTCTAAGATTGATCTTCGTTCAGGGTATTATCAATTGAAAGTTAAAGGATCTGATGTTGCAAAGACGACCATTCGCACTAGATATGGTCATTATGAATTCTTAGTGATGCCTTTTGGTTTGACGAACGCTCCTGCAGCTTTCATGGATTTGATGAATCGGGTGTTCCGACCATATTTGGATCAATTTGTGGTGGTCTTCATTGATGATATTCTGATATATTCTCGTACTGCGGCAGAGCATGACGAGCATTTGAAGATCGTTCTGCGGACTTTGAGAGAGCATCGTCTATATGCCAAACTAAGCAAGTGTGAATTTTGGCTTCAAGAAGTGTCGTTTCTGGGGCATATTATTTCTGCGCGAGGTATTCAGGTCGATCCAAGGAAGATCGAGGCTATTGTGAATTGGAAACGACCCAAGAATATCTCTGAAATTCGCACTTTCTTGGGCTTGGCTGGTTATTATCGACGTTTTGTTGAGGGATTCCCTATCATTGCTTCTCCTTTGACAAAGTTGTTAAGGAAGAATGTGTCGTTTGACTGGGGTGAGGCACAACAGGAGAGCTTTGAGAAATTAAAGGCGGTATTGACTCAAGCACCAGTGTTGATTCAACCAGAGTCCGGGAAGGATTTTACAGTGTATAGTGATGCGTCACACTCAGGACTCGGATGTGTTCTAATGCAGGAAGGTAAGGTAGTGGCTTATGCATCCCGTCAGCTGCGACCGCATGAGTGTAATTATCCTACTCATGATTTGGAGTTAGCAGCAGTGATTTTTGCCTTGAAGATTTTGAGACACTATCTTTATGGAGAGAAGTGGTACATTTTCACGGATCATAAGAGTTTAAAGTATCTTCTGACCCAGAAAGAGCTTAATTTGAGACAGCGACACTGGCTAGAGCTTCTAAAGGATTATGATTGTGTGATTGATTATCACCCTGGTAAAGCTAACATTGTAGCGGATGCTTTGAGTCGAAAGGAGATAACAGAGTTGAGATCTTTAATGGCCAGGATGAATTTATATGACGATGGCACTCTGTTAGCAGAATTACAAGTTAAGCCGACCTTGGTTGATGAGATCAAAGTTAAGCAGCCCCTTGATAGCTCCTTGCTTTCCATCTTTGAGCAAGTAGAGCAAGGGACAAGCTCAGATTATGCTCTTGATCAGGATGAAGTTTTATGCTTTAAAGGTCGGTATTGTGTGCCTGATGATGCTGAGTTGAGGCAGACTATCCTTACTGAGGCTCATAGTAGTCCATATGCTATGCACCCCGGTGGAGATAAGATGTATCGAAATTTGAGAGAGATGTATCATTGGGTCGGCATGAAGAAGGACATCTCGAATTTTGTGGCGAGGTGTTTGACTTGTCAGCAAGTTAAGGCAGAACATCAACATCCATCAGGTTTGTTATAACCTATCAAGATTCCTGAATGGAAATGGGAGCGTATTACTATGGATTTTGTTACTGGTTTACCTATGACTCCTTCGAAAAATGACTCAATTTGGGTGATTATTGACAGACTTACAAAGTCAGCTCACTTCATTCCTGTACGGGTAAATTATACGTTGGACAAGTTGGCGAGGTTGTATATTTCAGAGATTGTTAGATTGCATGGTGTTCCGTTATCTATCATTTCAGATCGAGATCCGAGATTTACTTCAAGATTTTGGAAGGCGCTTCATACGGCTTTGGGTACGAGATTGGATTATAGTACCTCCTTCCACCCACAAACTGATGGTCAATCTGAGAGAGTAATTCAGATTCTGGAGGATATGTTACGGGGTTGTGTAATTGATTTTCATGTTAGCTGGGAGAACTTTTTTCCTTTGGCTGAATTCGCTTATAATAACAGTTACCAACAAGCATTCGTATGGCACCCTATGAAGCACTCTATGGACGTAGGCGTCGCACCCCGATTTGTTGGACTTAGTTGCTTGATAGGAAGACTTTGGGACCTGAGTTAGTGCGGGAGACGGAAGACACAGTCAGATTGATCCGTGACCGTCTGAAAGAGGCATTTGATAAGCAGAAATCTTATGCAGATCAAAGGAGGAAGGATATACAGTTTGACGTTGAAGATCAGGTTTTTCTCAAGGTATCTCCATGGAAGAAAGTATTGAGATTTGGACGTAAGGGTAAATTGAGTCTGCGATTTATTAGGCCGTATCGTATTCTGAAGAAAGTTGGACCTGTTGCTTATTAGCTTGAGTTGCCTTTCCATCTTAGTCGTATTCATGATGTTTTTCATGTGTCTATGTTAAGGCGATACCGTCCAGATCCAGATCACATCATTCAAGTTGATGAGGTAGAGCTGAGACCTGATTTTTCATATGAGGAGGAGAACATCCAGATCTTAGAAAGAGATGAGCGAGTTCTTCGGAATAGGCGTATTCCAATGGTCAAAGTTCAATGGAGTAACCGAGGCCCCTCAGAAGCTACTTGGGAGACATTGGAGTCAATGGAGGCTCAGTTTCCTCAACTATTCTTATAAGGTAAATTTCGAGGACGAAATTTCTTGTAGAGGGGGAGAATTGTAACAACCCGAATATTTACAAAATAGTATTTAATTGAAATTGGAGGTTAATTGTGAAAATTGGCGAACATTTGGGGACTAAATTGAAAGATTTTAAAACTTGGAGCTTGTTTTAGAGTTAAAGAAAATTCAGGGACTAAGCCCTGAATTTACCCAAAAAAGTTAGGTAAGTTTGGGGTTATATGTTATATACGTGTAGTTTCTGTTTCAAAAACAGAAAACCACACTCCTAAATTCCCTTCCCCCTACGCCAGTTTCCGACTTAGATCCCGACGCCGTCCGAATTTCGATCGTCGTTTTGAAACCACCGTTGTGTTCATCATCGAGCAAGAAAAAAACCCTCCAAATTAATTGAAGCGAAACGCTGCCAAACGTCGGGAATTTCCAGTCAAAGTCTCGACGTTTTATTTAGCTCGATCGTCAGGAAAATCTCAAATTCATCACCGATCGTTACTCTGTTTACGACACCTCCTGCACCATCGTGTTCCTTGTGTCGTTGCGAGTCCGTCGGTGTCAACCTTGTTCGCCGTCGATGGCGGCGCGTGAGGAGGTGGAGCAGTCAAAGATTCGGCCGAGTTGAAATTTAAGCTCTCCGCCGTTCAAAAATTTGAACCGATCATTGTAAGTATCTCGAAATCGCTCAAAATAATTTTTGGAAATTTTTCCGTAATTTTTAGACCCCCGGATGAGGTCTCACGCGCCACATGCGCCGTCGTAGGGAGAGTGAGCAGCTTGAAAACCGGTTTGACTGGTTTTGAACCAGTTTGACCGGTTTTGAACCGGTTTGGCCGGTTTCGATCGGTTCAAACCGATCTGAATTGGTTTGACCGGTCTGACCCGACCCGACCGTTGACCCGACCGTTGACCGTTGACTGTTGACCTCCTTTGACCAAAAACTTAAAATGGCTTTGACCGACCATTAAACGATCGTTAATCTTTTCCAAGTATACCTATTCTGATAGTTTTCGATGTCCTGAATCCGTTTCCGAAGTCTGTTTTGTCAAATTCGAACCCGAAGGCCTCCAAATCGATGGTCAAAGTGCTTGACTTTGACTTTGACTAAGAATTTAAATTTTCAAAAAGTCATACTTTATGTTTTTCAACGTCCTGATTCTGATTCCTCAATCCGTTTGAGCAAATTCAGACTCGAAATCCTCCAAATTGATAGTCAAACCCTGAAAATACTTATATACTTAAGAATTTTAGCTTTGAACAATTAAGTAAGATTTGGGGCTGATAAATTATTATTGTTTGAAGGTACAAGAGATTCTCTGGATCATTCGACAGCTCAACACAGCTCTTTTAGATCATTTAAACCACGTGTGCCAGTATTCACCCGTAAGACCCGTAAATTTTATGATTTTAGAGATTTATTTATTTTACCCATAAGTAATATAGGGTTATTATAAAATAGGTTCGAAAACTGTAGCAGAGCGTGGTGAAACCAGCAATCAGTAGATCTACTATTTGAACCTATTATTAAGGTGTGTTCCCTAATTATTACTGAACTATTTTATTAGTTTTAATATGAGGTACACTGAGTTCTTTGGTTACTGTTTTATTGATACACCAATTTAATGTGATGATTTATGGAATTTGTGACACGGTGCAATTGAACTTTTGGATTGAATTACAATAGTATAGCTCTGATCAAGCTAACAAACAGAATGGGCCTAATATGACTCTTGGGGCCCCAAGATACATTAGGTTGGCTTCCCTTGTTGTGTGCTTAGGGTAAGCTATATGGACTTGGACTTACGGGCCTAAGGATACAAGCTCTAAAGCTTATCCTTAGGTTGGCTTTCTTTTTGCTGTGTGCTTAAAGTAAGCTATATGGAAAATAGTTTTGGGAACTACTGATGGTGTACAAGAAAAGGGTTTAAACTATTATTTTCAAAAGTTAAACTCTTTTATGAGTTTATGAGATTTACTGGACTATGATTTGTTTAATGTACCTATTGTGATTTTAAGGTAATATCGGGACACACTGAGCCTAGCTCACCTTTCGAAAATGTTTTTCCCCTTTAAGATACTGTTGGTTAGATATCTCGGTTCGAGCACTTGGAGGATCAACATATCTCTTGAAGTATATCTGATTGTAATGTTTTATCTTGCTAGTTGACTTTATTTTGGTGACATGGACCTTATTTTAAAGTATCGTATTTTAGTATGATGACACTTTTACTATTACTGTTCGGTTTATTGTGATTTTGATTTTGAAGACCTGTTTTAAATTAATTTATTACTTATTGGTATTATATTTACAAGTTGGGTTTTGATAGTATAATATCATGTCATTTATAATGTGATTTTACAATGATTGAATAACGGTTTCAGAAAATGTCTTTAAGAATCATGTATGTGATCCACTAGACTTAGTCGAAACGCATAGGCCGGGTCTAGGGTGTTACAAAGTACCTCACAAAAAATTAGATTTTACTCAATACGAATTGTGGAAAGGCTACACTCCAAATCTACAATACCTGAAAGTGTGGGGGTGTCTAGCTAAAGTGGTCTTGCTAGATTTAAGAAGTCCACCATCATTCTGAAAATCGTTGATGCAATGTTTATATGTATGCTACAAATAGTGTTGCATACAGGTTCATGTTTCTACAAGACTACTCTATTTGTGAATCTAAGGATGTCGTTTTCTTTTAAAATAATTTTCCTCTAAAGAAACCTAGATTAAATGAAGAAACAAAAATAGAAAAACCACCATTCACTTCTTCTAGTGTACTAGCTAATACTTCCTAAAAGATTGAATTTGAGCCTAGAAGAAGTAAAAGACAAAGAGTTGAAACTTCTTTTGGACCAGACAAACTTCATAACTTTATTTATTTCTAAGATAAATGATTAGACTCCATATCTGATCCTATAGCTCAAATTTTTATGTTAGATGAGGATTCTAATACATATGAGGTAGCTATAAGATCCATTGATGCTAGTTTTTGAAAAAAACGTTATCAATGATGAACTAGAATCAATAATGTCTAATCATACTTTGGAATTGCTTGACTTGCCTAGAGGATTTAAAACTATCAGCAACAAACAGGTCTTCTGAAAGAAACTCAAATCATATGGTTCTATTTAGAGGTAGAAGATAAGGTTGGTTATCAAAATATTTACTCAAAAATTTAGTTTAGACTTCTTTGATACTTATTCCTCCGTAACAAAAATCTCAACAATATGTGCATTATTTGCACTAGCCTCTATTCACAAGTTGCAAGTACATCAAATGGATGTAAAGACTGCATTTCTTAATGGATATCTCGATGAGGAGATCTACATGGAGCAAACTCAAAGCTTTGAGGCACCTGACATGGAAGATCAAGTGTACATACTTAAAAAGTAGCTTTATAGCCTCAAGCAAGCTCCTAAATAGTGGTATGAAAAATTTCACAAAACTATCTTTAGTCTTGGTTTTGTTGTGAATGGTTCAGATGCATGCATGTATTCAAGGATGTTTGGTGCGAATTGTGTCATCATAAGTTTATATGTTGATGACATGTTGATTTTTAGTACTAACATTGAGTCCATTAATAAAACTAAAAGTTTCTTATCCACTAAATTTGAGATGACAAATTTGAGAGAAGTCGATGTAATCTTATGAGTCAAATTCACCAAAACTAAAAAGGTTTTTTCTTTAAACCAAACACATTATATTAACAAAGTGTTAAAGAAATTTAACAATTTTGATGTCATCCCTATTCAGACTCCTTATGACCTTAGCATGCATCTTTTTAAAGATAAAGGAAATAGCGTTCCCCAAACAGAATATGCTAAAATAATTGGGAGCTTAATGTTCTTAATGAACTATACTTGGCCTAATATTTCCTACACTGTGAGAAGACTTAGTAGATATACTCATAACCCAAGTGGCGAACATTGGGTTTTTCTTCAACGCTTACTCAAGTATATTAAGGGTACGATGGATTAAAAACTTGAGTTTGTTAGTTATCATGCGATTTTGGAAAGATATTGTGACACCAACTGAGTTTCTGATAATAATGAGGTAAGCTCTACGAGTGGGTATGTTCGTACTTTAGGTGGAGCATCGATCTCGTGGAAGTCTGCAAAGCAAACCTATATTACTTGTTCCGCTATGGAGTCAGAGTTTATAGCTCTTGACTTAGCTAGGCAAAAAGCTTAGTGGCTTAGAAATTTATTAGCAGAAATTCTGTTGTGGTGAAGACTTAATCATCCGGTCTCATTACTGTGTGATTCACAAGCTGTTATTTGTATGACTAAAAACCAAGCTTACAATAGTAAGAAAAGGCACACTCGCATAAGGCATGAATATATTAGAAACTTAATAAGGAATGGAGTACTCTCTTTAGAGTATTTAAAGTCATAAAGGAACCTAGCAGATCCACTTACCAAAGGTTTAAATAGGAAACTAGTCCTATATTCGTCGAAGGGGATGGGTTTAAAGCCCATTGATTGAGGAATTCATTGTAGATGCCTAACTTAGTTATCTAAGTTCAATATAGTCAAACGAAATCATGGATCATATTGTATATTTACCTACCTATCCCTATGACAAACAATGTAAATGCACAGGATGAGCTTGATTGCTCTTAATAAATTCATAGTTCAGGCTTTGGATAGTCTTAGTGAGAAAAACTTGATGAATTTACCGACTTTAGCTGAATATTTATTCTTAATAAGTTTATAACCCAATTTTGAGTGGGTAATCCTAATTTAGAATGTCAGGATGAACTTACCGCTAGAATGATTGATTTTTATGAAAATTCTTAATGAATTCATATCCAAAGGTTTGGATGATCATAGTGAGAAGGACATATCGAATTCAATGATTAATGAGGTTGAATATATATTCTTAATGAATTCTTATCCAGAGTTTGGGTGGTTCGTTTATAATGAACTTGAAGAAAATCATCAAATCCTTTGAGAGGTTGAGCTATTGTAAAAGGCTCTTAATTGTTTCATGGCCCGGTTTTAGAATGGTTTATATTGAGATAAACCCGATGAAATAACCTATATAAGTGAGAAGGATTAGCCACCTTCTATGAAAAATGTTGGGATGTTTTTCTAGTACACTTGCTAAAATCCTGAGGTAAGATGGCCAAATATACACTTGTGTATATATATTTTACACATCGAGGGATTCGGTGATGAAGGGGTTAGTTGTGTGTTATGAGTTTACCCCTATCTCATAAAGTTCAAGACTAGTTTCACTTATCTAAGAGAAGGATTGATCATCATCACTATGTACTGGTTCAAGATACATTCACTAGAGCTTAAGCAACTAGTTCAACTATTGCTCTTATGAGAAGGTTATATTTCAAGTTTCAGAAGAGTTTTTTCACATTAGTGGGGGAATGTTGGTTATGTGTAAAACATTGTCCCTTATTAAGTGAGAAATGTCATTGCTTGGGTATTTATAATGTTCATTTTTCCCTCCCTTGTTGAGTGATAGAGAACAAAAAGTCATCTCGTGCATCGCCACCTGTCTATCTCAAATCTTGCTCGTGCTCATGGACGTGGTTGTGGTCGAGGTTGTGGCTCGTGGAAATATATGTCTTCGACACGTCCGCGTGGATACTTTCTTTTCGGAGAAAATTCATAGAGAATTTTCTGAGCAAATAAAGGATGTGAAATAATTTTTCTTTAATATTTATAGGATGCACAAAAGTCTATTTGATTTAAATTTTCGGAGGGTAACAACTGATTGATTAGCTCTCATTTGATTTCTGAATAATTAAAATCATAACAGTCAGTTTCTGAAATTTAAATCTATGAACGTTTGGATGTATCTGGATGATTTTTCAGCTATGTTCAAAGCAAATAATGAGTTGTTTATTATGTCAGTTACAAGAGTGATTACAAGAGTTACAATAGTGATTACAAGAGTTACAAATGGTTGGAAATTAAATCACGATTCTGGATTATTTTGGGGACTAGGTTCATTCGTTTATGACTGCAATTTCAACAGAGATTAAATTCAAAATTTTAAATCAGATTTATTTCAGATTTATGCGTGGACGTTTTTGTCCCCTACTTCGGCCTACAAATAAAGAGGCTCCCTGAGCTTCTCAACACTCACAAATCATCTCAATCAAAAGCTTTGTAAGTTTCCTTTTCTCTACTGCTATCAGAAAAACAATACCACCGACATATCACTCCGGTTTCAAGTGTATGAATCTCAGAGCGACTGTTAACCTCGGGAGACGATTCACCTATCACAACAATTACACACATTAGGACGAATTTATTTCTAAGACAGTGATTTTCACCATGACACGGTTTCGGTTGTTAACTTACATTGATTATATTTTTTATTTATCCTATTAGTGCTAACAGTGTGCTTTTACGGTATTCATTTCGTACAGTAATAATAATAATAAAAAAACCATAACCTTAATGAAAATAATTTATTACCTTTCAAATTTTAGCTTTTGGCTCTTGCGAAGTTGCGATAAAAAAATGGTTGTTAATGCCTTTCAAATTCCACTTTTTGCCTTGAAAGAATCGTGGAAGATAGTATTTCTAAATTGTCTGGGCCATGCTCTATAATTTATAGGCTGCTGCTATGGGAAAGTATAACTAAATTGTAATTAGGACTATTGATAAAATAATTTTAATTTAATTAATAATTTTTTTATGAGGGAGCAATAGGCCCAGGCCTATACCCGCCCCTCTGTTGAGCTCTAAATGATATTATTATCAACAAAGAAAACACGTTCATATACACACTATAATGACTTGAGGATACAAAACATCTCAAGCTCACACGTAGGACTCATTCGACGCCCAAACAATCGCGGTCACCTTGGCAATTCTTCAGTTCTGCAACCACATTCCCACATACATGCTAATTAGCATTATTAATATTATTATCATTGAGCTCTACCCTGAACAAACTTATGAGAAATACAAAAGTGTTGTGTAATCAACGTAACCTTTTGACAAACAACGCAAAATGAAAACAAGCAACTTAATTTCCATTTTAGGAAAGGTATTGCGGCCATGATCTCGAACTCCCCAAGCCAGTAAATTCAAAGTCCGGAATATATATACATATATATCCAAGGATTGGAGCCTTTCCTAAACTGGGTAAACCACAAGTCATACTTAAAAACTCATCGTCTCTCATTGCATTGTTACTTTCTAAATCACTCTTCATTTCACTTTCACTTTCACTTTCACTTTCACTTTCACTTTCACTTTCACTTTCCAATCTTCATCATATTACAAATTCGTATGTTTTCGGGAATGTATTACCAAATTTTGGTTGGTTATCAAAATGTAAGTTTTTTAAATTTTGGTTATCAAAGTATAAATTTTATAAAAGTTTAGGGATCAAAATATAATTTTTAAAAGTTATATATTTTCGCCTGTAAATAGATAGTTCGTCCCGAAACTAAAGTTTTCGTGGGAATCAGAATTTTGATTCAGTGTTTGTATTAAAAGCTATAAAGCATTAAAGTCCGATAAGAAATCGAATAATCAGATCAAACAGAATTTCATAAAAATTTGAACAACGCTAGATAAATGTTGGAAATATTATTTTTCATATTTTAGAATAGTGAAATTTAGTATAAATAAGCGGAATTGAAGTTGATTTTCCCTATTTAGCCGAAATTGAGAAAATTTAGTGACGAAATTGTAATTTTCAAAAATTTACATGGCCAAAGTAAAAAATTCAACTTTACTTTGGTTCATCTTTGACTATGAGATATTTTAATTGAAGATATTTCAATTAAAATTAATAATTATCAAGGTTCATTAATGGTAAAAGTGAAATTTATTATTAATTGAATTTTAAATTCAATTAAATTAGTTTAAAGTTACCCGACAACCAGTTAGTCTAGTGGGATGAGACACTAGGTCCCTTAAGCAAGGTCAGGGTTTCGAATCCTAGCGTTTTCGAATGGAGCAAACTGGGTTGGGAGGGTCACTCTCTCCTCTACAGTACCCGATCTGGATTAGTCAGTCAATAGATCGGATACGAGTGATTAATTAAAAAAAATAGTTTAAAGTCAAGTGTATGTGATTTTTTTTGGGAAATTTCAAGAATTTTCAGCCATTTCTTCCATTAAGTTATTACATAGAGAATTAATCCTCTTGAAATTCTCTATCATTTGATATAAAATTTACATGGAAATCATGCTTAAACGATGAGTTCCATGATTTGGGTGGTTGAAGAACATGTTTGATTTTGAAGATTTGATGGAAGATATTTATGTTATTGATGTTGTAGATTAATTCTAAAGCACGAGTGATGATTAAAATCAAGTGTAGAAACATGTGTAGTATTCGACCATGTCAAGGTTTATAAAGGTTGGTTGAATTTTGATTGAATCTGATGTTAAGATGATTGGAATAACATGAATTTGAAGTTAGGAGGTTGAATTCATGCTTGAAATTGAATGAAAAATTACCCTAATTGTTTCAAGAGGTTCGACCATAGGGAAATTAATAAGGGAAAATGTTAAAAAAAATTCCTATGATCTAGAATTGATAACAAATAAATCTATGTGCCTTGGAGATTGAATTGAATCAATTTGGGAACTTGAGATAGTGAAAGGAATATTTTACAATTTTTGAGAATTGTGAGACATTGATGTATAATTGTATATATAAGGGTATTCAATGCTGAAATTTAATTATGGAATGTTGAATTTTAAGTTATAATGTTGATTTGGGGATCAAAGTGCAAAATTGGCAAAGTTATGTAGAGGAATTCGAAAGGTTATTGAAGTTGGGGGACTTAATTGTAAGTTTGTAAAATGTGAAAGTAATAATTGAGTATAATAATACAATGCTGGAAATTATTATTGAATGTTGAATTTATAGTTTAAGTATTTATTTGGGACCCAATTTGTAAGATTGGTAAAGTTAGTGATTGAATTCAAATGATAATAGTAATTAAGGATGAAATTGCAAGTATTCAAATGTTAAAAATGTTGGATTGGGTATATTATTTATATGCTGAAAATTTTAGTATTTGATTTGAACTAAGTAAAGTTATGAAGGACCATTGTGAATTAAATGGAAAGTTGATGTGAATTTTAAAAAAAATCATAAATGGTGATTTAAATGCAAAGTTTGTGAAAGTTGAAGGATTGATGATGGAAATGAACATTTATGGAATCAAATAGCTATTTTGGAAAGTTTGAAGTTATGACGGAATTGTGATTCAGTTTTATATCAATTTAATATCGATTATGTTTATATAATTTATGTTATCAGAATTAGATTATGTTAGAATAATACTAACGTATAGTTGAACATGGTGTTATGTATGTGATGTCGTACATATTACGAAAAAAATATGTGATTCTAGTGACTCGAATGTGAAAGTCAAAGCACTTGAATAAAAAGATATCATAGAAAATGTTTAGTAGTAAGGTAAAGGTGAGTGCAATTTATTTATTTAATTATTCTAATCGGGGAAGACTTGCAATAAGTCAATCTCGTATTATTTTAAAGTATGGAATTTAAAGTATGATTTAATTCTAATTATGGAATATTTCCATAATGCTTACATAAATGTTTTATGAATGAATTTTGGTGTGAATTACCCAGTATTTCTATATATGATATTTTCTGAAAAGATATTTGAATGAAATCCCTAAAAAAAATTTTGGGCATGGAATGCATAAAATATTTTATGTGATATATGTATTCAAAATATGGATGATTTCGGGTATGAATTACCCAATTTATAATTTTTATATTGATGAGATGAAAATGATTCTGATTTGAAAATATATGATTAATAAATGAATATGATATGATCTGAGAGCCCATTGTATGCTGCATTGAGAGTCGTAGGTACACTTGACATGACATGAAGTTGGGTAAAGTAAAGTAAAGTCTGATTTCGATATGGTACATTCTTGTACATTATTTATGGCATTGTTGGTGCAAATGATATGATTGCATTTGGAGTACATATGATGACGATGATGGCACCATTGGTGCTTAGTGCGTACATTATGTCCAACTCACGTACATTGCATTCTCTTACATATACAATGAGCTATAAAAGTAAATGTGAAAGTTATGAAAAGTATCTGAAAAGAAAATAATATAAAAATGAAATATGAAATTTTTGGAATGTGTCCAAAAGAAAAAGAATATGGAATAGTTGTTATATCTGGTGTTGATTAACATGATTTTGATAAAATATGAGATGATGATTTTTTCAGGTTTCTAAAGAGGAAAATGGCTTGAATAGATCGGTTTGAAAATAAATAATTTTATTTGAATGACTTTTTTAATGTTTTAAGTATTTATGATATTTTATATTTTAGGCCACCTTTGCTATGTTACTACCTCACTAAGTTTTACTTAACGCATGATGATTTTCATGCATATGTTCATATAAAGAAAAGAACATGAAGTGAGAATCCTCTAAAGCATCTTTTCAAAAAATCATATCAAATATCAGTATCAGTAAGACATCTCTAACTATTCTTTTGGCTTTTTAGTGGCATGTATATTATATATGTTTGTTTGCTTTATCAGATTTATTTAGAATGGTATGCAAAGTAAAATAAGACTATTCTATATTTTGGCTAGCATCAACTATATCTGAAAGTATGAATGAATCGCATATATATATATAATGTGTTTTAAAAAGTTTTTAAAGGATTTTTAAATTAAACAGTGTTTAGGTAGTTTAATAATAATTTATGAAACAACACTGAACTGCCTAATTGTTGCCTAAAATCAGTTTTGTTTTGAAAAATAAATTATTATTTTGTGATTTTACCCGATTAATTAATTTGATTTAAATTGTTAAATTGAGATTTTAAAAATGGTCCAAAATTTTTAAGTATTTTATACGAAGAGTGTCTTAATGTTTAATGTGATATCTTTAACTCATATTTCAAAATGTATACGAGTTATGAGTGTTACAAGACTTAAGTATACAAAAGGTAGCCAACTTATGTCTATTTTTCCAGTTTAGTGTTTAACTTTTATTTCGTTCCAATTTGATGCCCAATGTTACAAATGTTACCCATTTAGGTGCAAGGCCCGTTAACAGCGTTAATTTCCTCCGTTAAGTGACACGTGTCACAACTTGGTAATTTTAAATTTTTTTATATAAATTTAAAATTAAAATAATATATATATTAAAAAGAAAATACAAATTTTGAAATAAACCCAAAACTTTGAAAACCTTTATTTCAAACCCTAAACCCACACTTGTCACCTCCTTTTACCATCGACAAAGCTCCACCCGACCTCTCCTTCCCTCGTAGACCAAAACCCCCATGAAATCGTGACTGATCGACAGTTGATTGATAACGAATCAACGTTTTATATCCCCCGAACCCTAGGATGAAAATCACGATCCCACATAATTCCGACGGTCGATTGACCGTCGATCGGTCACGATTTCATAGGAGTTTTGGTCACCGGTGGAGGTCGGGTGGAGCTTTATAACGGAAAAGGCGGTGGTCAATGTAGGTTTAAGGGTTGAAATAAAGGTTTTCAAACTTTTGGGTTTAGGGTGACTTTTTTTAATATTAAAACATATGTCAAGTGGCATTTTTAATGGGTTAGCAGCTAAATTTAACGGTTTGTCACGACTTGACCCATTTTGAGTATCAAAATGAGACATTAGGTATCAAACTGGAACGAAATAAACGTTAGACATTAAACTGAAAAAAGGAAATATGTTGGACACCTTTTGTGTACTTAAGCTTAATAAAAAATATTGAAAAAAAGGACTCTAATAAAAAGTACTCAAAAATTAGACTCATAATAACAAATAAATATTAAAAAATAAATTAAATTTTAAAAGTATGCCCTTCGTAATAAATATTGAAAATTTTAGGCAATTGATAATAAGTATTAAAAAATTTGGGGCTTTAATAATACATGTTAAAAAATTAAACATTTATACAAATATTAGAAAAAATAAATTATAAAAGTAGGCTCCTAATAATAAATATTAGAAAAAATGAGATCATAATAATAAATATTAGGGAAAAATTGGATCCTTAATAACCAATATTAAAAACAATTAAGCCCTGTAACTATAATTGATATAAAATTAATATGCATCCCTCCTACTCGGGCCTAGATACATCTCTAATAATAATTATTAACTACGAATGATTAATTGATTATAAATTAATAATATTAATAATCAATTTATTATTTTTAAAACTTCAATGATAGATATAAATATGTAATCAAATATTAGTTAACATTTGTCTATTTACCCTTGAAATAAAAGCAATAAGACAAATACTCAAAAATCATTTGACTGTTTGTTAGGCTAAAACCGCAAAGGAAGATACCAAGCACAAAGAAGATCCCAGTTCCCTTTTTTTTCGCTTTCCTTCTAACTTCCCAAAATCTGGCAACCTTAGAAGGACTGAGAGCACGTTCATCGTTTAAACCAGAGATCTTCGATTTTAACAGCAACAACAAAGAGTGTAGGCCTTGGCGTCGTAGGTTGTCAATGGCTTTTTCCTGGGGCTTCTCTCCCAGGATCACTCTTGTTCTTTTTGCTGCTATTGTTTTTTCTTGTTTCACCCTCCCAGTTGAGAAGGCTTGTTTTTTTCTATCTTTTTACACATTTTCTTGATCCGGGGGAATTTATTTTCTATTGTTTATTCTTAATTTTGTTTTTTGTTTTCTTTTGGTTTTCTGATCTGGGTATTTCTTGCTTTTCTCTTTTGGATTGATAATTATATTTATTTGTTATTTTTTTGGGTTTTTATACTCTTGTTCTTTCTTTTTTTGAGATTCTCTATTTTTTTGCGGGTGTTTGTATTGACTAAGATTTGAATGTGTTAGTGTTTTCTACTCCAATGAGCTAACTATGTGGCGCATTTTTGGATCTGTTAGTATACATTCCTTTCTATTCATGAACTTTAGGGTATGATGTTATAAGTGTAAATTTGTGATTTTTTCATAGGTTTCAGGATTAATTTGCGACTAAGCCTATGCTTTTGAACTCATGTATTTATCTAATTGCATTCCACTTCTGAAACCAATACCAATTGCAAAGTTAGAGTAAATATAAAGGCAATATATATGAGGAGAAATACAAAATTAAGTATGGTCATGAATTCTTTGTTGCACGTTCAAATCTGAAATCACAAGAAATTCCAGAAGAAGAAAGCAAGATGAAGAAGATCAAGAGAAGAAGAGTAGATTAGTAGAACGGCTGAGATTTTTTTTAAAACTCAAAATTGTTTTTGCACAAACCCTCTACTCAGCATTTAGGTTAAGCCAGACCGCTGCATTTAATGATCAAAACGACAACGTTTTCATAAGTAAAACGAGCCGGTTTACTTGAACTATAAAATGCCTCGTATAATTCTTAAGAATTATGGTTCTCCTTAGCTTTCCAGTTATTAACTGTTAGTGTAATTACCCAGTTTTTTTTTTTTTGTTTTTAAGAATCTTTATGTTGATGAAAGCAAGTTTTCTTGCAGATTCTGAAGGATTTTTTGTTATGGGTTGACAAGGATCTTGGACCTTGGGGTCCACTTGTGCTGTAAGTCACCTGAAATCCTCTTGTATTTTTTTCCCTCTAGCATCTATTGTTTCGTTTACTAAATGCAGTACATTTGATTTGGCAGTGTGTCCATCTGATAATATAAAATGTTCATTGTTGTCAAGACAGAACTGATTATTAATAGAATGCCCCTCGATGAGTATTAATCTTAGCCTCATTATTATGTAGTATAACTCTAAATTTGAAGCTTTGGTGTTGATAACTGACTAATTTTCTAGTGAATTGATTAGCTGTGGATAACGTAATTCTGAAGTATTGGAATTTGTTACCTTTCAACTTCATAGTTCTTTGTTGATTTGCAGGGCTGTTGCTTATATTCCTTTGACAGTCTTAGCGGTTCCAGCTTCAGTGCTTACTGTAAGCATTAAACTCCTATACTGATGCTTCATTGTAGCCAAATCATTAGCATTTTGTGTCATCATGGATTTCTTTCTTGTTCATGCTATTTTTACTAATCATTGTTGTTTCCCTCCCTGCGTGATATGGAGTAACGATCTTGATTCTTTCATTCATTATTAGAGGTTGTTCTCTGTAGAGTAGGGATAGTGTCCATGCCCTACCATTATCTACTATTATAGAAGTAAAATCCATTCAATTCTTGATGCAGATTATTTACCATACATGGCTCTTTTAGGAAGATGTTGGTCAAGCCCTATATGGAAGAGTTAATTACATGTTAATAAACTTAGAATTAGTTTCTATAAGTGATTTAGTAGCTCTGTAAGTACCTGGATTTGGAATAAATTGACATCTAGAATAATGATATGGTAAATTATGGGTCTTGTTAAATTGACACTTTTTTGGTTAAATTCTATGCTGCCTATTGGAAAATTAAAACTTAAACAAACCACTTTATCCTAATTTTTTTGTCATTTAACAGAGAAGACTAAATTATGATTGACTAGCATTCTTACTGTTAATATGACATTAAATTATCCCTACGATCTTTTAACTTTTTCCGTATTTCTCTGCAACATGTTTTCTTAAATTTTTTATTTACATGATTTTTTTTTATAAAAAGGGAGTTCTCGTTAAACCCCCCTTCATAACTGTCAAGCAAGAAGAGTGACTCAACGGACATTGGAAGGAGGAAAAGAGTGCTTCAAAATTTTATTGCATAAATACCAAGTACAAGAAGAGTACAATACCATCAAACACAACCTGACTACCCCCTCAACAATGATCAACATTAAACTACATAAACACAGCAATGACCAAACCCAACTCAAGAAAACTATATCATAAAAACAATCAACCAAACGCAAGCACAACACAATTGACAAATATAACCAAAACTTCCCCAAATACAACAAACTCAATGAAACAAATATATCCCAACATCGTGTGTTCGATCCATGCTCCCCGCATTTTAGCTTTTAAAAATGTATTTTGAATTTTGATAGAGAGAGAAGCGGAAGGTTAGGTGTTTTTGGTGTTATCATCCGTTCACAGGCAATTATCTACCGCCATCCGCCGCCGCCAATCCCGCCGATCGTCGTTCACCGCGGTCAGCTGCAACACTCCGAACATCGTTCGCCGCCGTTTTTCTCAGGGAAGTTCATCTCGCCATTGTGGTTCTAATTTCGAACATAGTTTTTCCAAAAAAACCTTTAATCGGTGCAGATCTACCGTTGAAGGTCGATTTTTTAATTTTCCCTGGTGACTTTTGGAGGTCATTGTCTCAACACCGCTAGCACCAAGAGGTACTCCTTGCGACGAACGGTCGATCTGGAAAGACTGGTCACAAAACGCCTAGCGCGTGGAGTTCACGCGCCGCCACAAGGTTCGTTCACTCCTTCACGCGCCGACGCGTGAGGGCCATTTCTAACGCCAGTTTTTTTCCACTGTCTCTGGGTGATTCCGACCAGACCCTACCTCTCAGATTTGAAGTTGATTTATGAAATATGGGCGATCATTTCAATCGGGTTTGGCTTGGAACCAAAAATAGTTACGGTAGGAATGGCAACAGTGAATGGAGGAAAAATAACAGTTCCTGCTGGAAGCAAAAATACATATCAACTAAAAAGAGAAATAGGGTTGGGTGTTATACGCTATTTGTTGAAAATATTCCCGACAATCTTCATTGGAAAAGGTTTGGCTCTCTTTTTTGCATCCATGGAAAGGTGATTAATGTTTTCATCCTTTCTAAAAAATCTATAAGGGGGATTCGTTTTGGATTTATCAGATTTGCTACATTTGAAGAAGCCAAGAAAGCAATTGTTAGGATGGATGACTCTTTCATTTTTGGATGTAAAATTGGTGTTTCGATGGCAAAATATAATCCCAAACAATCCTTCTGGAGAAGAACTACTTCATCCTTTCAGCAGAAGGATAGGGATGTAGCTGACAAAAAGAGTTACCCATCCTCGATAGAAGGGGTGGTTGATGAAGATAAAATACAAGTTCTGGAAAATTGCCTTGTGTGTTAGTGTAGAAATTTTTTTTCCATCTCGAACTGTTGGATCATAAACTTGATCCATTATGGGAGCCTAAACCCAAACCCAAACTAAATTGATGTCATTACTTACATCATTTAATTAAAGATGTCATTGCTTACATCATTTAATTAATGATGTCATTGCTTACATCAATTTAGTTAGGTGAGAGTTAGATATTTGTTGAATTTGTAATGGTTTAAATTAGTTTATTTGTGTGGTGTAGGATTGTTCTTGAGTAGTATAAATACCCCTTCCCATTTTAGTTTTAAGCATAAAGAAAAATTAAGAGCTTCTAAGTGAGTGAAGAAGCAAAGTCTTATTAGAGTGAGTTGTAGTTCTTGTTTTTGAGTGAGAGTACTCTTGTAATATTTGTTTGAGTTTCAATAAAAGTTGTTTGTGTGAGTGTTTTATTTCCAACATAGTGGCATCAGAGAGAGTTGGAAAGATCGAAGGTCTCGACGAGAGGAATCCGACGCTGCCAGAATTTTCTCAATCTGAGTTCTGACGCACCGCCACGCACCACCGGAAGGCTGCTGCCAGAAAATCGAGTTGACTCACCGAGTTGAGCCGAGTCAGCCGAGTTGGAGCCCTTGACCGAGTTGTCCAAGTCCCTCCAAAGTTTTTTTTTCATCGTTCCGGATTCATCCGTGCAATCGGATTTTACAAAATCTCATTATATTGAGAGATATGGCAAATGGTATGGCACCATTCCAAGTTCCGACACTCAACAACAACTATGACAATTGGAGTATCAAAATGAAGGCACTTCTTGGATCACAAGATGTGTGGGATATCATAGAGAAAGGCTATAACGAGCCTGCAGATGATGATGCTTTTGCTACTCTTACACCAGATCAAAAGACAACTTTGAAGGATTCAAGAAAGAGAGACAAGAAGGCTCTCTACCTCATCTATCAAGCATTAGATGATGATGGTTTTGAAAAGATTTCAAGTGCAAGCTCTAGCAAGGAAGCGTGGGAGAAGCTACAAACCTCTTACAAAGGATCCGAGCAAGTGAAGAAGGTTCGTCTCCAAACATTAAGAGGTGAATTCGAATCCTTAAACATGAAAGCATCTGAGTCTATTTCAGATTATTTCTCAAGAGTAGTAGCTGTTTCTAATCAATTAAAAAGAAATGGTGAAAAGTTAGACGATGTGAGGATAATAGAGAAGATACTCCGTTCGTTAGATCCCAAATTTGAGTACATCGTCGTGACGATTGAAGAAACTAAAGACTTGGAAGAAATGAAGATCGAACAGCTTCAAGGATCATTGCAAGCATACGAAGAGAAGCATAAAAAGAAGCATGAGTTTACTGAGCAACTCCTCAAGCTGCAACTCAAGGATATGCATGAGAGCCAACGCAATGATAGAAACCAACGTGGCCAAGGCAGAGGTAGATGCCATGGACAAGGTGGAAGTCGAGGTCGTGGACGAGGCTGGAATTACAACAATAACAATTCCAACAACAACTATGAGAAAGGAGAAAGCTCAACACGAGGTCGTGGAAGAATTAATCCAAACTCAAAGTATGACAAATCTCAAATTCGATGTTATAATTGTCAAAAATTTGGGCATTATGCTTCAGAATGTAGAGCTCCCAACAACAAAATTGAGGAGAAGGCCAATTACGTGGAGGAAAAGACAGATGGCAAAGAAACTCTTCTTCTAGCACGAAAGGAAACTGATGGTGGCCAAGAAAATTCCTGGTATCTTGACAGTGGTGCAAGCAATCACATGTGTGGAAGGAAAGATATGTTTGTGGAGCTAGACGAGTCAGTAAGTGGAAATGTTTCGTTTGGAGATGATTCCACAATAGCAGTGAAAGGGAGAGGTAACATTCTTATCCGTTTGAAAGATGGGAGACATCAATTTATTTCAAATGTCTACTATGTGCCCAATATGAAAAGTAACATTTTAAGTTTAGGGCAACTGGTAGAGAAAGGTTATGATATTCATATGAATAATTATAATCTTTCTATAAAAGATGATAAGAATAACTTCATTGCTAAAGTGCCGATGTCAAAGAATAGAATGTTCTTGATCAACATACAAAATGATGTTGCAAAGTGCCTGAAAGCTTGCTACAAAGATGCATCATGGCTTTGGCATCTTCGATTTGGGCATCTCAATTTTGGAGGTCTAGAGCTATTATCTAAGAAGGAGATGGTGAAAGGACTACCTCACATCAACCATCCTGACCAGCTCTGTGAAGGGTGTCTAGTCGGGAAACAATTCAGGAAAAGCTTTCCAAATGAGTCAGAGACAAGAGCTAAGAAGCCACTTGAGCTCATCCATACCGATGTGTGTGGACCGATCAAGCCAAGCTCTCTCGGTAACAATAACTATTTTCTTCTCTTCATTGATGATTTTTCAAGAAAAACCTGGGTATATTTCTTGAAACAGAAGTCAGAAGTTTTTGAATTCAAGAAGTTCAAAGTAGCAGTGGAGAGAGAAAGCGGTAGAAAGATCAAAGCCATGAGATCCGATCGAGGTGGAGAATTTACTTCCAGGGAGTTTCAAGAGTTCTGTGAAGCAAATGGAATTCGTCGACCAATGACAGTTCCTAGATCCCCCCAGCAAAATGGTGTGGCAGAAAGAAAGAATAGAACAATTCTCGACATGGCACGAAGCATGCTCAAAAGCAAGAAACTACCCAAAGAATTTTGGGCGGAAGCAGTATCGTGTGCAGTCTACTTGTCAAATCGATCTCCAACAAGAAGTGTATGGGGAAAGACACCGCAAGAGGCATGGAGTGAAAGAAAGCCTGGCATTTCCCACTTGAGAACCTTTGGAAGTATAGCCCATGTTCACGTACCAGACGAGAGAAGAACGAAGCTTGATGATAAAAGCGAGAGTTTTATCTTCATCGGCTATGATGCTAATTCAAAGGGCTACAAGTTGTACAATCCAGACAATAAGAAGTTTGTGATTAGTCGAGATGTGGTCTTCAACGAAGAAGGAGAATGGGATTTTAACTCTCATACAGATGACTTCAATTTCTTTCCTCAGTTTGAAGAAGATGAGCAAACAATGAGGGAGCAACTAGATGAATCTCAACAAGAGCTTGCAACTCCACCCACTTCACCAACATCAACCACTCAAGGAGACTCATCACCTTCATCATCGTCAAGTGGGAGTCAAAGTGAAAGAGTTGTGCAACGCACCAGAAGCCTTAGAGATCTCTATGAGGTAACTGAACGACAAGATAATCTTACATTATTTTGTCTGTTTGCCGATTGTGAACCAGTGAGCTTTCAAGAAGCGGTACAAGAAAAGAAATGGAGAGATGCGATGGACGAAGAAATCAAGGCCATCGAAAAGAATGACACATGGGAACTTACCTCACTTCCCAAGGGACATAAGGCGATAGGTGTCAAATGGGTGTACAAAACAAAGCAAAACGCCAAAGGAGAGATTGAAAGGCACAAGGCGAAGCTAGTTGCTAAAGGCTATAGTCAAAAGGCTGGAATTGACTATGATGAGGTATTTGCTCCTGTTGCTCGATTAGAGACTATCAGACTAATCATTTCTTTGGCAGCTCAAAACAAGTGGAAGATACAACAGATGGATGTAAAGTCCGCCTTCCTAAATGGAGTTCTTGAAGAGGAACTTTACATTCAGCAACCATCAGGCTATGAAGTCAAAGGGCATGAAGACAAGGTGTTGAAGTTGAAAAAGGCTCTTTACGGGCTAAAACAAGCACCAAGGGCATGGAATAGCCGAATCGACAAGTACTTCCAAGAGAATAGCTTCAACAAATGTCCCTACGAGCATGCTCTATATATCAAGATCAAAGATGAAGATATTTTGATCGTGTGCCTCTACGTGGATGATTTGATCTTCACTAGAAGCAACCCAAGCATGTTTAATGAATTCAAGGATGTGATGATGAAAGAATTCGAGATGACAGACATGGGGCTCATGGCGTACTACCTTGGCATTGAAGTTAAGCAACAAAATGATGGAATTTTCATTTCACAGGAAAGCTATGCAAAGGAGATACTGAAGAAGTTCAAGATGGAGAACTGTAAGCCAATAAGCACACCGGCAGAATACGGGATCAAGATGACCAAACATGAAGAAGGCGAAAGTGTAGATCCAACATTCTTCAAAAGTTTGGTAGGAAGTCTACGCTATCTAACTTGCACGGGACCCGATATTCTTCACGCAGTTGGATTGGTTAGTCGCTACATGGAATCCCCAACAACCACCCATTTTAAAGCCGCAAAGAGAATTCTTCGCTATCTGAAAGGTACAATTGACTTTGGCTTGTTCTATTCAGTTTCTAATGATTACAAGCTTGTTGGATATAGCGACAGTGATTGGGGTGGAGACATAGATAATCGAAGGAGCACTACTGGATTCGTATTTTTCATGGGAGATATTGCATTCACATGGATGTCAAAGAAACAACCGATTGTCACATTGTCCACTTGTGAAGCGGAATATGTTGCTGCTACCTCATGTGTTTGTCATGCAATTTGGCTTAGAAATCTATTGAAGGAGATTGGTTTGATACAAAAAGAGCCTACCAAGGTTTGTGTCGACAACAAGTCAGCCATTGCCTTAGCGAAGAATCCAGTATTCCATGATCGAAGCAAGCACATTGATATTCGCTACCACTATATAAGGGAGTGTGTTGCAAGAAAAGATGTGGAAGTTGAATATGTGAAGTCACAAGATCAAGTTGCTGATATTTTTACCAAGCCACTGACCATCGAAGACTTCTTAAGATTAAGGAACCTACTAGGGGTCACGAGATCAAGTTTAAGGGAGGGTGTTGGATCATAAACTTGATCCATTATGGGAGCCTAAACCCAAACCCAAACTAAATTGATGTCATTACTTACATCATTTAATTAAAGATGTCATTGCTTACATCATTTAATTAATGATGTCATTGCTTACATCAATTTAGTTAGGTGAGAGTTAGATATTTGTTGAATTTGTAATGGTTTAAATTAGTTTATTTGTATGGTGTAGGATTGTTCTTGAGTAGTATAAATACCCCTTCCCATTTTAGTTTTAAGCATAAAGAAAAATTAAGAGCTTCTAAGTGAGTGAAGAAGCAAAGTCTTATAAGAGTGAGTTGTAGTTCTTGTTTTTGAGTGAGAGTACTCTTGTAATATTTGTTTGAGTTTCAATAAAAGTTGTTTGTGTGAGTGTTTTATTTCCAACACGAACTTCACAAGACAGATGCATGAAAAGGTCTTAAGGGTTTTTCGTTGATGAGAGCTACTGAAAATGTTGTCTTAATTTGTTTTGAAAACTCGATGTTAATAGAATGAAAGTCGAGAATTCGGAATATCTGGTAGTGTGGTTCGACAGGTTTGAATCATGGTAAAAAAATTGGTGGTGGAGATTCGGCGTCTTTGGTTGGTTTGGGAAGGGATTCTTTTTCATGCTAGGAGCTGGGATACCTTTACAAACATAGCATCAAAGTAGGGGAAAATTATTGCAATAGATGAAAACTCCCAATATCCATCGTCCTTTGATCGGGTAAAAATCCAGATCTTCACAAATATCATCTCTAGAATTGAAGAGGTAGTATAACTGAAGGTTGAAGGCCAATCGTTTACCGTCCTGGTTCGCGAGATCGATCTGAGTTTCAAGCCTATTCCTTGGGTTCCCGAGGAAGATGAAGAAGACACAGTTACCTCTGATAACGACAAATCCAAAAATTCAATGTCAAGCATGGATGCATTGGCCCTATCTAATACTCAAATTGAAGCTCCTCCCTCTGGTAGATGTTCCCCTGAGGTACACCGGGTTCCTTTCCACTTGAATTGATGGAAAACTTGTCAAATCAGATTGGGAAAGAAGAAGTACCTCGTAGTAGAGCCACTGGTGGTGAAATTGGTTTAGCTTCAAGGCCATGTTCAGTTTTGGAGTCTTCCTTACCTTGTGCCCTCTATCGATCAGATCAAAATGTTCTCATGCCCTAGAAGACGGCCACAGTATGGGTCTATTGGTTTCTAATGGGGCAATAGGTGATTCAATCCGGCTGCAGGGAGAGGGTCAAAGGAAGGGACCAAAGTGCGGAAAGAAAAAAAACCTCGCGAATCTAAAAAAGGCAAGCAAAAGGTAGAGGTGGCTTAACTGCCTCGGACGAATCTTGGCCTTTAGTCTGTTAGCGGTTTTTGAAGGAGTTTTGTTGATTGGATCGTGTTGCTTCTCCAATTGTTTTGATGGTTTGCCGCTCGGATTCAGTTTTTTTTTCTTCATATTATTGGATTTAGGTGTTGCTTTCGAATATTTTGGTTCTTAGTGATGCGAGGCTCGGGATAGGCGTGAGTTGGTATCGAATAAGGCTCTCCTTGTTTTATTTGGTTGTTTTAGGGTGGTTTATTAGAGGTTTTCTGGGGTTTTTTTATTTGATGGATGTATCTTATTGGGGTGTTATTTCATTTCATCCAAGGTGTACTGGTTTTAATATTTAATAAATCATGTGGTACTATTTTCCTCCTAATTTTCGTTGACATATGGTTTAGTATGTTGATGATTATGAAGGGGGTTTTTAACAAGGCCTCCAATTCTTATAAAAAAAACAAATATATCCCAACCAATTAGCCTATCCCTAGCTTAGCAAATTCATCCGCTTCCCAGTTAGATGCTCTCAACACATGCCTAACAATAACACCTTTGTCAACCACAATCGAGGCTATATCTTTAACTATGGACAAAAACAATAGGGTGGTAGCAGCAAGATTCTTGATCCAATCGACAACCACAACACTATCGAATTCTAAAATAAGCCTTTCAATTCGCTGAAATCCCCGACTCTAAGAAAAGCCTCAGCCTTCTCATAATTGCCATCAATTCTGCCAGAATTGGAGGGTAACCAATTCTCTCTAAGAACGATCTCAACACCACACCTTTCTCGTCTCTGAGTAGCCCTCCGATGCCACCTTTCACCTACATTTTATCAATAGCACCATCTATGTTCACTTTTAACGAAACCCCCACCAAACATGAAACCTACAATTGTCCACCCTTTTTTTAGGACTGAATAAGTCTCCGATGAAGAGAGGTTCGAACGACACCCTTTCCCAAAGCAAGGTAAACACGACTAACTCCATTCCTCACTCTTCTATTTCCTTGATTTTGCTTTGTTCAAAAAAAAATACAGATTCGAAAAAACCTTGAAAAATGTTGTTGTATTGATGAAAAATCCCCCTACAATTGTTTCACTTTCGTTTTGCTGTTTGAATCGTCCCCTCCTTTCTTACATTTCGTTCATTTTTTATAGCTGAACTTTACATAAGTTTAACATAAAAAAATAAGCAAACTAGTGGGGTGGTTATGCTTTTATTATTGCAGGAAACACGAGATGGTGGGATGGTAGGTGTTGAAATATGGGATGGTGGGACGATTTTCAACACCTACCATCTCACATCTCGTGTTTCCTGCAATAATAAAAGCATAACCACCCCACTAGTTTGTTTATTTTTTTATGTTAAACTTATGTAAAGTTCATCTATAAAAAACTGAACGAAATGTACGAAAGGGGGAACGATTCGAACAGCAAAACAAAAGTGAAACAATTGTAGGTGGATTTTTCATCAATACAACAACATTTTACAAGGTTTTTTCGAATCTGTATTTTTTTTTGAACAAAGCAAAATCAAGAAAATAGAAGAGCGAGGAATGAAGTTAGTCGTGTTTACCTTGCTTTGGGGAAGGGTGTCGTTCGAACTTCTCTTCGCCGTAGACTTATTCGGTCCTAAAAAGGGGTGGACGGTTGTGGGTTTTGTGTTTGGTGGGGGTTTCGTTAAAAAATAGGGGACTTTTGGGTCTCGCCAGTTGGTCGATATCCCTTCTCCGGTGGGTTTTGACACCAAATTCGGTGGTCGGCGTTGTTCAGTGGGGTCCTTTGGTGAGGTCGGCGTCGCATGAATTGAGGGAAGGCCAGGGTAAATCACGGGCAGAAACAAAACAAGGGGAGAAGTATTAAACTTTTAAAAATTTTGGGGCTAATCACGCGTCAGGTCCCCTGATTCTAGGAGCTTTATCTTTTGTTCACCTATCTTAATGGGTAAATTTCAGTCTATGTCCTCACAATTTTAGCGTTTTATGTTTTGGTCATTATCAGGGTAAAATTATCTTTAAGCTCCTCTTATTTTAGCTTCTTTTGCACTATGGTTATTTATTTTGAATATGCATATTTATTTTATTAACTTTCAAATTTAGTCACTACTTATTTTCTATTTAGTTACTAACTTTTATTTTCTTGCATTTTAATCATTGTTATTTTATATTTATGCAATTAGGCCATTATTTTATTTTATATTTTTTTATTATCTTTTGTTTTGTTTCATAGTTTTAATTCTAAATTTAGTTTTTAAATTAGATTAAAATTCAGAAATTTGGACGACACTTTTGTTTTAATTAGAGAGCAATTCGAGTCGAGTTTTCGTATAAAATGTTCAATTGCTCGAATTTTAAAATTTATTAATAATTAATATTTACTAAAAATTCTAAGTTTAATCATTTAGATAAAAAATAGGTTTTAATTTAATCTTCAACTTTAGAAATTATCGATTTAGGTCCTTAAGCTTCTAGATCTTTTAAAAATCAATATTTTTAGATCTTGACTCTTTAGTCCCCGAATTTTATTTTTGAAATAATTAATTAAGATTGATATTAGAGCCTCCACTTTTAGTTAGATTTCAAACTAGTCTTTTAATTTAGGGGATAATTCGAGTTGGTCTTCGCCTAAATACTCGAGGGACCATCTCGATTATTCGATAATTTATTAAAATCAAATAGGATTAATATTAGAACCTACACATTTAAGTTTGAGCCCCTAGGTTCCTTAATTCTCATAATTTGACACAATAAGTTAGAAAAAACATTAATTTATCTTAGATTAATTAGGATTGAATAAAAAAAATTCTGATTGCATTTTATTTTAAACTCTAAGGCACTGTTTACTTATTAAGGAATTAATAATATATCTCCCGCAATTATGCTCTGGGAGTGACTACTGGTGATTCCCGAAATAAGTCGACATCCTTTTCAAAACTGCATCATGGTTTTCTAAAAACGAGACAATGTTCGGTTATTAGACACAATAGTTGATCTCCCGCATTTACACTCGGGGGCAAATGCTATCGGCCTTAATAAACAAATATCCTTTTCAACTTTGCATCCGTAATGACTTTCAAATTAAATAAATATCGAACTCAAAATTTCCGATTTTAAATATAGGGTAAGCAACTAGTTACCAATTTTTGGGGCACTTGTGGGGGTGCTAATTGACAAGATTTCTTCTCATAGAAATGCCCAAAACATCTTGAAGAGTTTGATTTCCTGAATCAACAATCTTCCCCACCTTGTTATTCGAAAGAGTGAACAACCTTGGAAAACGCTCTTTCAATGGAACTCTATCATGCCAAAACAAAATTGAATCCCTATTGTCCACCTTCAATTTGAAATTAGTCCGCAAATAAACTCTACTGTGTAAAGTAATATCGGTACCCCTTTGAGCTTGATCAATATCGATACTATGCTTCATGGTATTGATACCACTGTGTAAAGTAGTATCGATACCTATTTTGCATTCTGAAATTTGAGCAATTTGGAAAATAATTGGTAATATCGATACTACCTAGAGAGTAACGATACTTCTCTTACCTTTGGTATCGGTACCACACAAACAGTTGGTACTGTTCATGTAATGTCGATACTATAAGAACAATATCAGTACTACGTACCCTGAAAAACTGTTTTGTGCTCAAATTCTAGTTTAATGGACTTTGAATTATTTTTGAAAACTTTAAACAAATTTAATCGAGTCCAAAAATATTTTGTCTTAATTTGTTATATTAAAACCTTAGTAAACATAGTTCAACAATCTCATCCTTTTTGGTATAACAAAACATTTAAAAAATCGTTTTAGCAAAACTCTCCCTTAATAAAATATTTAATGAAAAAGAACAATATTTGAAAAATATTAAAGGTCACTTTTTCATTGAGAAATTAAATTTTTCAAATTTATACTTCTCCCTCTTTTTGTTATATAAAAAAATAATTCAAACTTTTAAGGTACAAAACAACAATGAAGAGTAAGTAGTAATTTTAACATTAAAATCATCTGAAAAATCAAAGTTTTCCCTCAATAAAATCATTCCAAACAAAAACTTGACTCTAAAAGCTTAACACTTAAAAGATATTGAATTTCAACAAAGATTAATAAACGTGTTAGTAGCACATGAAATTCAATATATCAAAGTTTAAACTATTTTATGCAATACCAAAAGTTATATTTAAGTGCATGTGCATAAAGCTAGCAAAAAATGTTATGCATTTGAAAAAATTGATATCAATTGTTAGAGATATATCACTTGTAATAAATCACATGCATAAACATTTAAATTAAGGTAAAAATTAAAATTTGTAAAAACAAAATATTAAAACCAATTTTGACCAAAAATTATTATGATTGACTAAAATTATGAAAAAGCATTAAAACTTTAAAATGTCTATCATATTACAATTTTCAAATTACATGAGATGGAAAACTTAAAATTATTTAAAATCAAATAATTCATTCATGTTTAAACTAAATGAGCAAACAATTGTGCAAGATAATCAAATTAAGTTTAAATGTTACACATTCCTCATTTTGTGTGGCTTGAGCTTTTGTATTCCTTCACTTTCATCATCATTGCTCTCACACACTTACAAAAGACATTTATTAGGATTTTGGTACACAAATTGCTTTGGACCCTTGAACATTAGTTTCAATGGCCCTTGTTCCATTAAGAATACATACTTGTTTAATTTTAAAATGTTTTTCTTTCTTTAAAGGACAAGTATGTTCCTTGTGATCATGATAATGACAATGTGAGCATTTTGTCATTATGAAACTAGATGAATTATTAAAAATGATTTCTTTTTCTTTTGTTAAGCATTCAAGCTTAACTTTTAAATAAAAACATTTTTTTTCAAAATTTTCAATTTTCACTTTAAATCATTTTTCAAAATTTCATTTTGTTTTTCAAAATCAACTTTAGCTTTCAAAAGATTTTTTATAAGAATTTGATTCACTAGAGTTAAAAGATACATCGGGCTCTTCAAGAGCCATTAAGCAGACCACCATAGTTGGTTTTTCTTTCTTGTTTCCGTTAAGTTCGTCGAGCTTATTCCAAAGCTCCTTGGCATTTGAAAAGAATAAACGCCTTCATAGACATCGGGACCAAATGCACAAAACATGTCCATGGCCTTGGCATTTTGTTGGGCATTCTTTCGTTCTAGGGCACTCCACTCCTTTGTCTTCTTCTTTGGAGAAGAGAAATCATTCTCGATCACTCCTATGCATCAAGATCATTGGATTCGATTAATAGTTTCATTAATTTCTTCCAATGACGGTAGTTTGCTCCATTGAAGTATGGAGGTTTGTCGAATTAGTTGGGAGTCTTTCATGTGAAACGAGCCGGAGGTGGAAGTCATCTTCTCAGTTGTGTCGGGTATCGGTAGAGTTTCTTCAAGGATCGTCTCAATGTTTTTAAACCTTCTAACGAGTTAAGCTCTGATATCAATTGTTAGGATTTCGATGAAGCTCAATTGATCAACCGAATAATTTGCCAAGAGGGGGTGAATTAACTTTTTGAGTTTAGGGAATAATGAGTAAAAAGAGATAGACAATTTGAATAAGGATTTATAGTGGTTTGATTTCTCAACCAAGTCTAAATCCATTACCTTAGTTCCTCACTAAGGATTTTCTAACAAATTCACTAATTTGTTTTTTCTTTTTACAGGATCAAGAGATAACATTTACAACTCCTTAGCTTTTCAAAGGCTAAGCTAGAATCACTCCCCTTTTACAAGGTATAAAGAAGTGTAAACAAGAAAATCTCTTAAAGGTTGGATGTTTACAAAAGTTAGGCTCATAAAAATAAGACCTAAGGTTATACAATTAAACTCAAAGAACAAATATTTACAAGAGAAAGAAAAACAATTATTGAAAAACTTTTCTTGTGTATGATGCTAAATTTTTCTTCTCTCCAAGAGGTAACCCCAAATAATCTATTGGGAAGGAACCCACTGTGCCCCCTATTCTAGCAGCCCACTGACTAAGGACCCCTTCATTAACGTTAATTCCGTATAACCTGCTCTTGGATAAATTAATTTGCAAGCCAGACATCATCTCAAAGATCAGAAGCACCCTACTCACATTCTTCAATTCCCTGATCGAAGCGTTACAAAATATTAATAGATCGTCTGCAAATTGGAGGTGAGAGAGGTTAAAGGAATTACCCTGATTTCCAATCTTAAATCCTCTAAACAAACCTAAACTCATAGCCTTTGACTACATCAAGCTCAATAATTCACCGACCAAATTAAAAAGAAGAGGAGAAAGAGAACAACCTTGTCGAAGACCCCTCGCAATCCGAAACTCATCCGAAGGAGAATCATTCACTAAAATTGAAATTGAAGTCGTAGAAAAACACATTTTCATCCAAGATCTCCACCTCTACCCAAACACAATGCAATCCATGATTTTTAATATTATACTCCAATCAATTGATTCATACGCTCTCTTGAAGTCAACCTTGAACACTATTCCTTCAAGGCCTTTCCTTCTCCAACAATCAATTCCCTCGTTCGCAATAAATGAACAATCCATAATATGCCTCCCCAGAATGAAGGCGAATTGGGAAGAGTCGACAACCGCATCCATATATTGTCGTAATCTCCTAGATAACACCTTCGAAAAAATCTTATAAAGCCCTCCGACTAGGCTAATCGGTCTAAAGTCCTCAATACTTTCCGAGTTCGTCTTTTTCGAAATAAGGGTATTGAAAGAGTGATTTACCCCTTTATCCCATCTTTTTCCCACATAAAAGTCACTAAAAACCTCAAGATTCACTTTTTGAAAAATTATATTGGCAATCGATCTGGCCCCGAAGCTTTATTACTATCCGAGGACGATATTACATCCCAAACTTTTTTCTCCGAAAATTGTTTATCCAAAAACGAATTCTGCTCCACTGAAATCTTGGAGAAATTAAAATTCAATATCTCTACCTCAATTGTAGGGTTTTTATTGCAAGCTTCATTGAAAAAATTTACAACGCTTGATTTAATTACTTTAGAATATGTCGTTAACTGACCAATCACTTTCAACGCTTTAATAACGTCCACCCTTCCTTTGTTTGCAGCACATATGAAAAAATCTAGTATTACGATCGCCCTCCAAACACCATTTCACTCGTGATTTCTGCAACCAAACCAACTCCTTTTTTTATAAATCCCAAAGCTTCTTTCTAGCCATACCCAAAGACTATAGAGACGGAAGAGGACCCCTGCTGTATATCAAGTTCCATGTCGTGTATAAATTTTTCCAGCTCCGAAATGGACCCTTGCATTTTGATAAAACTGGCTTTAGAATTCTTTTTGATTGTCGCTTTAGAGAATTTTAGAACACTGGAAATCCCTTTTCTCCTTCTTTCCATCCTCGCTCTCTGAAAATCCTCCCTCATTTTCTCTTTGAAACCTTATTCTTCTAACAAATAATTAAACAATCCGCCCCTTTACTTTCTAGAATAATTGCATTGTGGTCGGATAAAGATCTCAGGAGAAGACTCTGATTTAGCATCGGAAACACTGATAAGAAATTCGAATCTACCAGAAATCTGTCCAATCTAACAAAAGTATGAATTTCCCTGTTGTTACACCAAGTGAAGTTGCCACCCGACAAAGGAATATCAGTCAGATTAGACCTATGCACAAACTCATTAAAGATTCTCATCGAGAACCTGTTCTGATTTCTCCCCATTTTCTCCTCTTGTGATAGGTATGCATTAAAGCCACCTCCCAAACAAATGAGACAATCCAGTTGCAGCACAAAAAACGTCTTGAAGAAATATTCTTTCTTCGAATTCACTGATGGCCCATACACATTAATAAACTAACATTTAACAAACAATTCTTTTGGATTACCTTTAACTGCAATAAACCTCTCCTGAGCACATTCAGACTCCACCTCCAGCTTACTTTCATCCCATAAAGTTATCAAGCCCCCTGCTGATTCAACCGCAGAAGACGCCACATACCCTCTCAACATATTCCCTCCTAATCTCCTTAGTAAGGAAAGATTGACAACCTCCAACTTTGATTCTTGGATAAACATCAACGCCGATTTCTTCCCTATAATAAAATTCATCACTGCCCTTGACTTTTCTCTTCTTCCCAAACCCCACACATTCCAAGATAAGATACTTAAACTTGACATAGGAATAAGAAAATAACATAATAACCACAGGAGATCAATTCTCACCCCCTTCCTCCTCTCCTCTATCAGAGAATTTGCCTTTTTCATAAAAGCTTTTTTACCTCCTCGGAAGGTTACACCCATCAAATTGCTAACTTTCCAACTTGCCCGGACTACTTCATCCTCATCAAAACAATGACTTGGACTCTTCGAACGATCCCTCTTTTTTTTATCTCGAATTTCCCCTTCCTCTGCTTCTACTATAGACTCTATTAAAGAATTTGCACCCAGTTCTACCAATTGACACACTCCTATTTAAAGTGCGACCACGATTTGAATGACCTATTCTCTGAGAAGATGACCTTGAAGGAGAAATCGAATCTTCGCCCAATCTAATATTATGGTTTCGAGAACCACCTGAACCCCTTATATGATTTCCATTACTACTTAAAGAGTAAAGAACTGGATCTCTTACGAGACCCATGTTGAAAGGGTCCACCTTTGCTTGTTCCTGGATCAGCCCAGATAATCTCCACATTCTCTCTAACAGAATTGGGCCTATCTGACATGCTATTAATTCCTCTAACCAACCCATAATTCACATCATTTACCCCCTACAAAATATGTTGCATAGGAACTAAATATTTATACTGCCTCTCTTTATCAATACCCATCGAATTAGTTTGCCTCGTATCAGTTACATCATTAATTCCAGGAACGAAAACCTCCATGCCACCTGTCGAAATCTCATTAGCCCAAGTCTCCACTCTCTCCTGGGACTACACTCCTGCCTCTTGGACTTCCCGATCCCTCAAGACCCCTCCATCATCGTATTGGTTCTCCGATGATCCATCCTCCCCTTCATCAGAAGACTCTCCATCACTCTCTCCATTCGATATCTCAGAAGAACCATCATTCGATATCTCTACTTTAATCTTTATCACATACAACCTACCGTTAGTGTTGATGGAGATCGATTCCAGAAAATCAAAAGGACGGCCTAGTGGCAGGGTAGAATAAGCTTGTCCTCTTTTCAAGCATTTTAATGTTTTAGGTAGGGAGTAGGGGTATGACTTACTGTCCCCTGTTCGAGCATTTCAACGTCTATAGGTAGCATTTCTGCTATTTTGTTTTCGCATATATGTAAGGGGTGGACAGCCGGCAGAGTTTGGGCTGATCCACAGGTAAAGGTACGTGTCTTGTGGACACCATCGAGGGCCGCCCCTACGGCCTAATCGGTGGTGTGGGTGAGTCTTCTGTAACCCGATATTCCTTTTATTAATAAAACATTTTTCTCTCGGAGAAGTCCGGGGGTTGAGGTGTGCATCCGCTATGCCCCACGGGCTCGGATTATTGGTCGAAGGACCATGTGGCTATAAAGATCTAACGCGATGTTTGTTTATGCTTGATCAGATCTACGAGATTAAGGCTGACTTGGTTGGGAAGCGTCCCTTTCGAGTGCCACACGGATTAGCAACCGAACCAACTAGGCTAACAACCATCTGAGCTACTCTGCAATCCAACTTCAGCAGTGTTTCCTTTTTTATCTCCACTAGCTCTCCCTACTTTGAAGCCAAACTGGAGAAAAAGATTTCATTCCAACAATTCAGTGATACTCCAATTAACGACACTTCGCAAAACGCCAAAGGAACACCCCCATCCGAGTAAACTGGCCTCAACCAATCGAACCAGAAATTTAACTCCAGAGTTTTTTCTTTCAGAGCTTTCATTTTCTCTTCTTCCGACAGAAAAGTGACTAAACATGAGTTCCTGGCATACCCCCAGCTCGCCACTTTTGCATTTATACCATCACTGTGTTGAGCTTTCTGGATTAGTTCCACATCATACGATTGTTTATGAATGTCAATCAACGACCTCTTTAACCAACATCGCTCCTCCACAGGGATGAAGACATAGTATGGATTCTTCGAAGCAACTTCTCCACTCGTCAAACTATTACATCCCTCCTACTGGTAACCTCTTGTTTCCCACCAACTTATCACGGTAAGAGCTCCCATCATGAAACTAATTAAACACCTTACCTTTACCGTCAAGGCTCTTTATGTGAGTCTCAACCCTATACTTAACCCCTTCAACGTCTGAACCAATCAGATTCTTCCCTCTTGCCGACTTATGATACTTCGTCTCCCTAACCGAAACTCTCTTCCCATCAATCATCGCATTATCAACCTTTGCTACTACTTGCAAAAGATCCTCTTGACTCTCAAAGTGAACAAATGCAAAAGTTGAATCTCTGTACTTCGGTCTCTTGTTGACAATGGGAATAAACACCTTAACAACCTTGCCATGGACCTTGAACCGTTCCCACAAAGCTCTCATACTGACTCTTTTACTCAAATTATTAACAAAAGCAGACCGAGAGGCTCCAGTAGGGAGAAAACCTTGAATTGACTTTTCGCTTGTCATTTTTTCAAATGAGAAGTATCATGCATGGAAACCGTGGTTTAACAGTTAATCAGCACAAAGCAATAACCAAACAAGAAACCAGGTTTTGATAAGTTTGTTATGCATGTAAAGAATAAAGAGGCTTAAAATCTCATTTTATAGTTGACACACAGATAACAGAAATTGGTAGTTAAATTACTATATTTTTTCATGTTATTTACATGATATATTTTACTCACCATGTAACATTGCATATTGAAACCTCCTTCCAGAAATTAAATGAGAAATGAACAGAATTTAAATCTACCAAGTACTGTTTTTTCATTTGTCAGCTTGGTGGTGGCTATCTTTTTTGGATTGCCTGTGGGCTTTGTTGCAGATTCTATTGGTGCAACTCTTGGTGCAGGAGCGGCGTTCCTTCTTGGCAGAACAGTATGTTAATTGATTTGCTATGAAATTTTTAATTGTCTTATTACTTTACCATCCCTGGACAAAAAGCAACTTATTGATATGTTAGGTATTGATTTTTATTAAACCTTGTCAGTTGCTTTATATTTAGTTCGGTATCATATTTATTTCTATCATGTCTCTTTCAATTTTCTTTGTATTTTGTAGTTCTTATGCAGATTGGGAGATCATTTGTTGTTTCTAAGTTAAAAGATTATCCTCAGTTCCGGTCAGAAGCAATTGCAATACGGAGATCTGGCTTTAAGGTTTGTAGTCTTGTTATTTTCTTAAAGATGTCTTACTAGTTCTATTTCTAACTCTTTTTTAAATTTAAGTTATTTGATAAGCTGTGGCTTAAATCCTGCTTAATGCATCAGAATGAGTTAATAATGCTATTAGCCAAATAATGGGGGGAAATTTTATGTTCTTCCTATGTTTGAGAAGTTAGAACTTTGATTGAATAGAAGAAAAGTGTCTTTTCAGGCTCTCAGAAAGTGATGTTCCAGATTATGTAGATGAAAATGTTACTATTTATAGTTCGCCTGATGGTTCAGTGGCGACACAACATGTTAGCTTATATCAATTATTATTAATTTTTTTGAAAAAATGGATAATAACCGTTGAAGATAAAAAAAAGGGAATAACTTTGTTTATTGATTGAAATACTGTCAGATTTCTAAATTTTCTTCTGTTGCTGGACAGATTGTTTTGCTGCTTCGACTTGTACCCTTTCTCCCATTCAACATGATGAATTATCTGTTGTCGATGACTCCCGTTTCAGTTCTAGAATACATGTTGGCCTCCTGGTTAGGAATGATGGTATTTTCTTCTCAATTTACTATCACCCTCTACTTATTCTTTCCAAAAGTTTCAGCTTGCTATTTATGCGTGTTTCATTTTTTTGTGGTTTTGTCGTGCTTCGGATTTAACACTGAGAATGGTGTTTGTTACAGCCAATAACCCTTGCTTTAGTTTATGTCGGAACAACTCTTAAGGATCTTTCTGATGTGACACATGGATGGAATGAGTTTTCAACTGCGCGTTGGGTAAGTTTTGTTATTCTTCATATGTTCAATTGTTTATCTATTTGTATTTTAAGTAGTTGGTCCCAATGTATAGTTTTCTGAGGTATGCTTCTTTTGTGGCCCCTATATGCCAGGAAAATGCACTTATCTAATTACTTCTAGTTATTCTTCCATAAGATTCTAGCTTGCATGTTTGCTTTTACATTTGGCAATCCTAATTAGGAGGAAGATGCTTTTTATGCTTCATCTTAATTCTGTCTTGTGTTCTGACAACCCATGTTTGCTTTATGAATGCAGGCATTTCTCATAATGGGCCTTTCTGTGTCTGGTAAGCAGCAAAGCACTGAATAAATGATATTTTGCATATCTCTCTCTCTCTCTCTATTTTTTCTCCTTACCCCATAATAATACTTTTAAGACAATTTTTCTATGTTACCGAACTTGGATGTGGTCAGATACAGCATGTGTTTGACATGGGAATGTTCAAAAAATTGTTTTTGAATTTTTTGAATGGATTTGGAGGATATTTATTAGCTCAAGTGTCATACAAAAGAATTGTGGAAATGAATCCTGGTAACATAGATAAAGAAATATTGGATCTGCTAGATGATTCATATGAAAATGATTTTCTCACCTTTATTTTGTTAGTGCTTTCAGTTCTAGAAGAAACGGTTGTCAATAAAATACTTGAAAATTTACAGAAAACTGCAATTATGTAATTGCACTACAACCTACCTGTGTTTTTACAGTTACAGAAATGTTTGACCTGAGTGTATTTCTTTTTATGCAGTGGTTTTAATGATTTGTGTGACTAAAGTTGCGAAATCGGCCCTAGATAAAGCCTTGGCTGAAAATGAGGACGTCGATAGCATTGTAGGCTCACTGTCGTTGCCTATTGTGGGTGAAGCAGTTGGAAATCTCCACCAGCCTCTTATAATTAAGACAGACGCCATCGACGATAGTCATGAAAAATGAAGTGAAATTACCTGTAAATTCTTCTCCCCCTTCTTGATATGCTGTGGTTCACATTAAATTTGTAGTTGGTTTAGTTTTCCATAGAGCTGATTATATCGAGAACAAACCATTAGATTGCTGAATGAAAATTAACGAAGCAATTGACATATTGAGAGTATAATTCTTTTGTTACGTAGGCTTGTTTAATTTTTCTATGCTTTTTCATGTGTTTATATATTAAACTTTAATATATACCTACGGTATGGATATTCCGAATTAAATTTTAGAGAACTGGGAAAGGAATTAAATTTTTGTATCCGTTTCTATCACACAGATTTGTTAATATTTTAAGTGAAAATATTAAATATCCCATAAAATTTAATATGTATATTATTTAAAATTATTTGATAAATCTTAAAATTAACGTCTATATATATATATATATATATATATATATTTGTTACACACTCATAATATCCTGAAAAAATATTTATATATTTTTGAAGGTTTTATATAATAATATTTATAGTAAAGTGACTTTTTTTTGCATAAATTTTAAATTTAGTCTAAATTTAATTAGAAGAAAAAGAGGATTATAGGGGAAAGAAGGGAGGAGAGAGCTCCTACTGTGTCTAAAAATCATAACTTAGGAGAATACGAGAGAATAAATGTTAGCAGTTCGGTCAATCGACCAAATGTGCAGAATATATACATTACGATTAAGTTTGGTATTCAAACTTTAAAAAGCATATTAATTAGTTTCTACTTGTCAAAAAATATTTTTAAGGGTGGATTCGTACGAATAGAATTCTCTTATTTTCATTTTATCCCTCTGCACGTGCCTCGTTGCTTATATTATGACACATGGATTGATGATATACTAGTAAATGGAAAGAAGTTTAACATTATTATTATTATTATTTTCTTCAGTTCATTTACTTTTTTTTATTTTCTCACTAAAACAAAATTTAATAATTCTTAGTAATGTTTCATTAATTAATTTTTTTAATTTATCCAAATTGACTTATTAGAAATATTTTGAGTTTTTCAAAAATCAACTTTAATAGTAGATATAAAAGATAATATAGAAAAAGAAATAAATTAAATAATATTAATCTATTGATTTTAATAAAATATTATAGAATTTAATTAAAAATTATTTATGAGAAAACTTTAAAACTTTATAAAATAATATCCAAAAGTCATAAATATATTTTTTATTTAAATAAAGTTCAAAAATTAAAAATATAAAATAAAATAAAAATAAAATTAAGGGTAAATTACAGTAATGGTCACTGAACTTTTCTGAAGCTTGCATTTAGATTCTCCAACTTTTAAAATTTGCAATACATTCCTCCAACATTTAGTCTGTTTGCATTGTGGTCCCCGACGTAACCAGCCATTTGACGCCGTTACACTGTTGTTAGAAGAAGATGATGTGGAAGTCCTCCAAAATTAGTCTGTTTGCAATATGGTCACTAAACTTTTCAGGCGCTTTCATTTAGGTCCCCCAACTTTTAAAACTTACAACACAGTCCTCAATTTCATTCTAAACCCTAAATTCCAAAATAATTCAATTATATTTTAAACCCTAAATTCTATAATACTTCAACTTAGGGTTTAGAATATAATTGAAGTATTTTGGAATTCGAGGTTTAGAATATAATTGAAGTGTTTTGGAATTTTGAACATGACTTTGCTATTTGACAGTGTTTACTTCAATATAAATTTGAGGTTTATTGCATGCACATCCAACGGTTGCTGCACTTTGAACACGAAAAGTGCACCTATCACGTTTATTGCATAAACCGTTGAAGTAAAAGTAACAAGGTCAATTTGTCTTGTTCGTAGCTGTCGCACTTTGGTATGACAATCCAATAGGTTTGGATGGAACTTGAGCATGAACATCCAACGGCTGCGAAAATAGTAAAGAGTTTTAGTTCATATGACTACAACATACAACCAAGCAATAACTAAAATAAACCAAGAATATCAATTAATAACTCATTCAAAAGGAGGACTTAATAAATAAAGGGAAAGAGGTTTGGTCATAGTCACTCCAAAAGCTAAGGCGTCAAATGGGTTGTTTAAGATAAACATTAGATGCCAAATACAACATTACTAGTTGCAAAAGTGTAAGAATAGATAACTAAGAGGTGGTAATAAAGATAATATGGATAATGATATGAGGTTATTATTGATAATAATAACAGGATCTGTATAGGTGTACTTTATATTATGTGTAATGTTATATTGTTTGTGTAATACTATGGTATGATGTTGTGTTACCTGAGATATATATACATATATATATATACATGCATTTGTTAGTTACTTTATGTATTTACATGTCTCACTAAGTATATGACTTAGCATGTGTCTTACACGTAGGAGTGGATAAGTCAGAAGATCAAGATTCGGATCAGCATAGCATCATATCTCCGCTCAAAGTTCAGATCAGAAATATTTGTAATGTATGTTCTATTATATAAATTAGTATGTTGGCATGTAAACCAAGTTATTATGAATGTACGCTCTGATGGAGTTTGATAATGTTTTAAACATGTTTATGTAAAATATTAACTTTTTAGAAAGGAAGTTTTAAATTTTCTATGGTTTTTATAAAAGTACATGCTTTGACTAGTCAATGGACACCTCAGATTATTATCTGGGTCGCATACGAGTTGGGGGTGTTACATTTAATGGTATCAGGGCTAAGGTTTAGCCGATTCTAGGCTTAAACCGAAGTCAAAAGTATTTTGAAAAGATATACCTACCAACATAAAGTGAAAGTTTCTGATCTGATAGAGTCATGAGTATGTTGTGTTCTAATAAAGTTATATGGTTATGTAATAGATGTCTGATCGTGAGAGTCCTCGCAGTGAAATAAGAAGTAATAGACCTGAGGGTAGTAGCAATTCACCTGCCCTGGCCAGGCATGGTGAAGAGCGAACACCTCCAGTAGTACCAGTGAGAGATCAAGGGTTATTTTTGGGGACGTTAAAAGTTGTTTTGTCGCGTTTTCAACCCTCTGCACCCTCAGCTCCTAGAATGAATATAGCTAAGGAATTAAAAGGTTTAGGAGCACATGAGTTTAAAGGTGAAGCTGAAGAAGATCCAGTTGATGTGGATCTTTGGTTGAACGTTGTCAAGATTATGTTGGAAGGGCTCCGCTGTTCTGCTGTGGAGAAATTAGATGGAATAGTTTATCTGTTAAGGGGTCAAGCTATAATATGGTGGACAAATATCACCATGAGATTAAGAAGTGATCAAGTGACCTGGTTATTCTTCTTGGAAGAATTCAAGCGTAAGTACATTGGTGATCAATATATTAGACAGATAAAACAAGAATTTTTAAACTCGAAGCAAGGGAATTATACAGTATATGAATATGAATGTGAGTTTAATAAGTTAATTTGTTTTGCTGCTGAACTTATTCCGACTGAGAAGAATGTGTGCGACTGGTTTGTAGAGGGTTTGCGCCCTAGGCTAAGAGAGTTGTTGATAGCCTTGAATTTTTCATCGTTTCAAGAAGTGGTTAATCGAGCTAAAGCTCTAGAGAGAGCTCAGAATGAAATATTTAAAGAACAGAAAGTTTAAAAAGTCCAAGAGAATGGGTGCTTCGTCGAGTTCTTTGCTATCAAAGAAAAATAGAGAATGAGATTCTCTAACTCAAGATATGTTGGAATCAGATGCTTTTACTGATAGAAGATCAAATCTCAGTCAAGTTAGGCAATGTTCATATTGCGGAAAGAATCATACAGGAGTTTGTAGAGTGATCTTAGGAGCCTATTTTAGATGTGGGGATATTGGACATTTTATTCGAGATTGTCCATTTATGACTGAGGAGACGGTACAGAGAGAAATATCTATTGTGGTATCTCAAATAAATAGAGGTAGAGGTCGTAAAAGAAATCGATCAGAGTCATTCACTTAACATAATATACAACCAACTACACAAGTTTATAATTTAAGGATCGATGAAAATGTTGAGGATCCAGAGATTCTTGAAGGTAAATCCCAATTTTATGATAAAGTAGTTGGTTTTAATAGAATATGGTTTCCAATTGAATAGGTTGTGTTAAGTTTGTATATAGTATGAGTAAAAGCAATATGTATGGAGTAAGGTATATGAGTATAAGGTTAATAGTAATGGTAAGCTAAGAATTGTTGAGTATTATAAAGGATTGCTTCATCTCGTGGTGAAGTGAAAATTTGAGGATGAATTTTCTTTAAAGGAGGGGAGATTTGTAACATCCCGAAATCTGGGTAAGTGACTAAAATGAGAATTTTTGAAATTTAGGGATCAATTTAGGAAAAATTGAAAAGTTCAAGGATTTAAATAGGAATATTTCATTATTGGATTAAAGGGTAAATATGAAAGGATTATAAGGGTAGTATGGTAATTTAGCTTGGAGGATATTTTTATCTCCATATTTAGGGAGATAACACGTGGGATAGAGGAAAAGCTCCAGAAGCTTATTTTCTTTCTTTCTTCTTCTTCCTCTCGTGACTCTAGCTCCCAAAGGTAAGTTGATTTTAATTGGTTAATTTCTTGAATTTATAGGTTGGGTTGGAGTAATTGGGTGTTATATAAGTTTAAGGAAAGCTTATATAAGTTTAAAACATTAAGAAAAGAGAATTAGAAAGGAAATTTGATTAAGGGTTTAGAAATGAATTCCTAATATAATGAGTTTTTTGAAGTTTTATTGATGAATTTGACTTGTCAATGGTATAATTAAGAAGTTATAGGTGATAGAAATGAATTTAGAACATATGTAAAATTTGATGAAATTCTTTGATTCAAGAATTATGGTTAGTTATGAGAAATGGCGAAGTGTTATAGGGTTATAAGAAGGTTTAAATGTGTATGGATAAGTTTTAAGGCATAAGAAGGGCTTAACAAGTAAAATTTAGTGGCAAAGTGTTAAATTTTTGGGTTGAAAATGGCCATTTTGGGCCTAGTGTATCGATACCCTCAAAACACCGAATGTAATTAGTGAACCGATACATAGGTAGTGTACTAATACACCAGTGAAGGGATGTATCGATACCCTATAGTGTGTATCGATACACTTCTAAGGGGAAAATAGAAATGAATCTTTCTTTTAGTCTAAGAAATGATATATTAAAGTATATCAATTGGATATTGATAAGTATCAATGTATGATTGTGTAGACATTGATCGAAAGCAATGTTCGGATAGGTCGGTGGAGTAAGATACGCAAGAAAGAACAAGAGCTTGGTAGTGTTCATTGTGACCAGGTGAGTACATGATATTAAGTGTACATGATGTTTAGGGAATTAAGACTTGTGATGAGTCTAATTCTAATAATAGATGTTTATGAGTACCTGAGTATGATCATATAGAAATATGGTGCTAGATGTATATGAGTAAAAACAGAGGTTTAATTGTTAAGCGCATCTTATTATATGAATTATGTAAATGAATGTATGTGTGATAATCGGTTATGTGATCATAAGAGATAAGAAATATATATGAAAGTAATATGACTCATATGTGTTCTATCAGAATGTTACATGATATAATATGTATGTTAAATGAGTGATGTGAACACATATTAGTGTAATAAGCTAGGTTAAATGTTATAATTGAATGAAGGGATTGTATGAGAACATATATATGTGTGAATATATGTTATGAGATAAGAATCATAACTATGAGATATGTGAAAAAGAATACAAGTAAAAGTGAAAGGTTATGTGATACGTGAATGTGAATTACATGGAAATATGCTACGTGAAAGTAAATATGTGTCTATGTGAAGACGTGAAATGATATAACAGATAATGCCCATGTCATGTGTTATGAGAGCTATAGGTATAGTTGGCATGCCAAGAGTCGAGGGTTCTACGTGGTCCTTCGGGACATATGTGTTCTATGTGGTCCTTCGAGACATAGTGTTCCTACAGGACAAATTTCTACGCACCCCTAGTGGGATTTATACAAGCTGTGGTGACAACATTATGCACAACCTCTATGTACTCACATACCTTCAGTTCTCAAAAGAATACATGGGATCTAAAGAAATAAATAACTTGTTATGATAATATGTGTGATCTTTTGTGAAATGATAAATGTGTTATGGGACGTATACAAATGATATATTGGATATCATATGATAATAGGAATGAGGATAATAATAATGAGTGCATATGTGTAGTTTCAATATAAAGTAATATGTGTGATATATGATAATAATAAGGTTAATTGTAAGAATAGATAACTAAGTGGTAGTAATAAAGATAATATGGATAATGATATGAGGTTATTATTGATAATAATAACAGGATCTGTATAGGTGTACTTCATATTATGTGTAATGTTATATTGTTTGTGTAATAGTATGGTATGATGTTGTGTTAAATGAGATATATATACATATATATACATGCATTTGTTAGTTACTTTATGTATTTACATGTCTCACTAAGTCTATGACTTAGTGTGTAAGTGTCTTACACGTAGGTGAGGATAAGTCAGAAGATCAAGATTCGGACCAACAGAGAAGCATATCTCCGTTCAAAGTTCAGATCAGAAATATTTGTAAAGTATGTTCTATTATGTAAATTAGTATGTTGGCATGTAAACCAAGTTATTATAAATGTACGCTCTGATGGAGTTTGATAATGTTTTAAACTTGTTTATGTAAAATATTAACTTTATAGAAAGGAAGTTTTAAATTTTCTATGGTTTTTTATAAAAGTACATGCTTTGACTAGTCAATGTGACACCTCGAATTCGTATCCGGGTCAGATACGGGTTGGGGGTGTTACATAAATTGTCAGGATAGGTCGATTTCCCTATTAATTTTTTTTTTGAGATCAAGTTTAGGCAAAGTTTACTTCCCTCTGTCAAATTATATTCACTAAAATGCTCCTCTTAATTGTATAATTAATTATATATATTTTTTTGAATTAATCACTGATATTCGATCTATTGACTAACTAATCCAGATTGAGTTTTGTAGATGTCTGTTGTGAGGCGACCCTTTCAACTTAATTTACTCAATTCACAAATTTAATTATAAAATTTAGTTTCATAACTTCTTTTTTTTTAAAAAAAAATTTATAATATTTATTCAATTTAATTTTATAAAGATTTAATGAAATGTAGTTAGAAAGATAATTGGAGTACAAGATAACTAGAGGTAAATATAGTGGATGTAGACTTAGTTTAGAAGTCGAACCACTCTAAAATTGTTGTACAAAAGTTTCATTTTCGGTTACTTCCACCACAAAATTTTAAAGGCCAATTAACCCCCTCTTGACGTACTTCATTTATTTGTATAAGCTAATGCAATACGAAAAAGGTCATAAACTATAACCTAATGTATAAGTCAAGTTTGAATTAAATTCTCATCCTTAAATGATCACTGATATGATATTGACCTAACCCAAAAACCAACTGATATGATATTGATATGACTCAAAAATTGATCGCTCTAATATTGATTTTGAATAAAAAATCGAAGAGACTGATATAATATTGACTCGAATCACTACCAGACTTGACTCGACTTACTATAGACCCAAACCAAATTTGAACTCAAAATAACACGACCCAAATCGAACGTAAATCTAATGTAGTTCAAACTCAAAATAATTTGATATAAACTCGTTCCGACGACCCGATTATCACCTCTAACTAAAAGATATTTACTATTTTTTTCTTTTAACTAAGGTGGTCATATTGAATTTTCCTAGTAAATTTTTTAACAAGGTAATATTGTTAATATTTATGTATTTTTCCTCCATTAAAATATGTTAAACCATGTTTTACAATATTTTGATATAACAAATTAAGGAAAAATGTTTTAGGACTTGAATTAAATTTATTCAAAGTTTTCAAAAATAATTCAAAGTCCATTTAAAGTGAATTTGAGCACAAAACAAATTTTCACGTACGAAGTACATATATTATTCTTACAGTATCGATACTATATGAACAGTATCGATATTGTTCATGTGGTATCGATACCCTAGGTAAGAAAAATATCGATACTCTCAAGGTAGTACTATAGGCTTAGTATCGATCCTGTAAGGCCCAACGGCTAGTAACATCTAGTTTTATTTAAATATTACAAACGTAGTACCGGTACTCCCTGTAGGAGTATCGATACCCTTTGTTCTAGGTAACTTTATTTTGTAGAGAAAACATCCCTAAACGGCTAGAAATCATCCCCAACGGATAGAAACGGCCACAACCTTATTCCAACATATAAATACAAGATCAAGACACTTGAAGAAGGGTTAGAACACCTATCCAAGCAATCAAACACAATAGAAAAACTTTTCACTCTTTATTTCATTTCTCTTGTAAATATTGTGTTTTTTTGAGCTTTAATTTTTAATCAACTTCCTTTTTAGAGGTTTCTTTATTTACATCTTTTTCCTTTTGTAAAAAGAGTTTTGGTTATATATTAGTCAAGTGAAAAGATAGGAAGTTGTAAAGGTTACTCTTGATCCTTGAAAAAGAAAGAACAAATTAGTGGATTTGTTGGAAAATCCTAAGTGAGGAGCTTAGGTAGTGGATTTAGACTTAGTTCAGAAGTCGAACCACTATAAATCGTTGTACAAAACTTTCCTATCTTTTTACTCCTTACTCTGTAAACTCTCGAAAAGCCAATTCACCCCTCTTGGTAATATTTTCAGTTGTCAATTTGAGCTTTGTAAATCCTAACAATTGGTATCAGAACTTGACTCTTTAGAAGGCTTCACATCATTGAAGAAGCTCTATCGATTCTTGACACAACTGACAAGAAGATGGCTTTGACCTCTGGCTCTTATTACATTGAAGATTCTCAATCGGTCAACAAGCCACCATATTTCAATGGATCAAACTATGCCTATTGGAAGAGTAGGATTATGCTCTCCATTCAAGCCAACGATCTAGGAGTTTGGAACTCAATCAAAGTATACTTCATTCCAACCGATAAGATAAATGATTGGAGTGATGAAGAGAAGAAGAAGTTACAACTCAATGCTAAGACTATGCATATCCTCTTTTGTGCATTAGGCTCGGATGAATATGGAAAAGTCTCCTCTTGTTCTAATGCAAATGAGATATGGGACAAGCTCCAAATCACTCATGAAGGAACCAATGAAGTGAGGGAAACCAAGATTAGTCTTCTCAACCATAGCTATGAAAATTTCAAGATGAAACCTGATAAAGACATCAAAACTATGGAAGATAGATTTTACGTGATTGTCAATGGTCTAAAAGGATTTAGGGAAGTAATCCTTAATGAGAAGCTTGTGAGGAAGATGATCTACTCTCTTCCAAAGTCTTGGCAATAAAGAAGAATACGATTATCGAAGTTAAGAACCTCAAGTTACTCACTCTTGATGAGCTTATCGGTTCTCTTCTCACTCATGAGTTGATGGTAAAGGAAAAAGAAGATGATGAAGAAAAGAAAAACAAGAAGAAAAAGGTAGGCATTGCCTTCAAATCCGCCAATGAGAGCAATAAATATACAAATGAAGAGGTGGATGAAGACGATGATAAAGAAGAAGAGATGGACAAGCTCTTCAAAGGATTCAAGAGATTCATAACTTCCAAAGAAGTGAAGTATGAATCAAGCAAAAAGAAGGGTCCCCCGGTGTGCTTCGAATGTCAACGAACGGGGCATGTCAATTATGATTGTTCCTTCCTAAAAAAAAGGGATCAAATAAAAAAAAGGCATTTGTGGTAGCTTGGAGTGATGAAGATGACTCAAATGACGAAAATGAAGTAGGAAATCTATGCCTCATAGCCATCAATGAAGAGTCAATGGTAACTTCTAACTCTAGTGAATTAGATTCTTATTCTTTTGATGAGTTAAAAGTTGCTTATAATGAGTTGTATTTGGAATTTGAGACCATGAATTCCAAATATAATAAATTAATTTCAAAACTTAAAGTTTAAAATGATTTGGTTTTGAAAGAAAAAGTTGATTTTGAGAAACAAAATAAATCTTTGAAAAATGATTTAGAGCTTTCCAAAGTCAAAATCAATGATTTAGAAAAAGAAAATTTTGATTTGAAAGTTAAGCTTGTGAACATAAAAAAAGAAAAAGAATTAATTTCTAAAAACAACTCATTTTGTTTAAAAATGACAAAATGCTCACATTGTCATTTTCATGGTCACATGGAACATACTTGTCATTTGAAGAAAGGAAAACGTTTTAAAATTAGACAAGTGTGGGTTCCTAAGGGAACAAAGGACATTGAAACTAACGTTTAAGGATCCAAAGGCAATTTGGATACCAAAATCTACTTAAATGTCTCTTGTAGGTGTGTGGGAGCAATGGTGATGAAAATGAAGATATTCAAATACTTTAGCCACACTTGAAAAGGAATGGGTAACCTTTAAGCTTAAAAGCTTTTTGATTTTGCATACTTGGTTGCTCATTTAGTTTATGCATGCATGCGTTTTGAACTTAAATGATTTTGTGTTGATTTTTCTATCTCATGTATGTTAAAAGGAATTGTGATGAACATTTTAAAGTTTTAATGATTTTTTATAATTTTTAGTTCATCATAATGAATTTTGGTTAAAATTGGTTTTTAATGCAAAAGATATCTCACTAACAATTGATATCAAATTTTCAAATGCTTTGTTTTTCAAATTTTAATTTTTAACCTTAATTTTTAAATGCTTATGCATGTAACTTATTTTAAATGATATCTCTCTAACAATTGATATCAATTTTTTTAAATGCATAACATTCTTTTTGGATAGCTTTATGCATATGCAATTTATTTCAACAATTGGTATTGCATAAAGTATTTTAGACTTGTATATATTGAATTGCATATGCTACTAACATATTTGTTCATCTTTGGTGAAATTCAATTTTTTTTTTTGATGACATGATTTTAAATTCAAATCTTTGTTTGGAATGTTTTTATTAAGGGGGAGTTTTTGATTTTTCAAATGATTTTATAATATGATTTATCCCTTACTCTTCATTGTTATTTTTGAACCTTAAAGTTGAATTATTTTTTATATAACAAAAAGGGGGAGAAGTTAGGTTTGAAAAATTCAATTTCAATAATGAAAAAGGGGGATTTTAATGTTCTTCCAAAATATGTTTCTTTTTCATTAAATGTTTTATTAAGGGAGAGTTTTTGCCAAAAATAATTTTTCAAATGTTTTGTTATATCAAAAAGCGGTAGATTTTAATCATGCTTTATAATATTTTGATATAACAAATTAAGGTAAAATGTTTTTGGACTTGAATTGAATTTATTCAAAGTTTTCAAAAATAATTCAAAGTCCATTTAAAGTGAATTTGAGCACAAAACAAATTTTCACGTACGAAGTACCGATACTATTCTTATAGTATCGATACTATATGAACAGAACCAATATTGTTCATATGGTATTGATACCCTACGTAAGAGAAGTATTGATACTCTCAAGGTAGTACCGATACTACCAGCTTGCTTAAATTCAAGAATGCAAAATAGGTATCGATACCCAAAGGGGTACCGAAACTACTTTACATGAAGTAGTATCGATACCGTCAGGCCCAACGGCTAGTTTTATTTAAATATTATAAAGGTAGTATCGATACTCCCTGTAGGAGAATCGATATCTGTTCTGGGTAGCTTTATTTTGCAGAGAAAACATACCAAACGGCTATAAATCATCCCTAATGGCTAGAAAAATACCACAATCTTATTCTAACATATAAATACAAGATCAAGACACTTGAAGAAGGGTTATAACACTTATCCAAACAATCAAACACAAGAGAATATATTTTTCACTCTTTATTTCCTTTCTCTTGTAAGTATTGTGTTTTTGTGAGCTTTAATTTGTAAACACTTTCCTTTTTAGAGGTTTATTTGTTTTCATTTTTTTTTCTTTTGTAAAAGGGGTTTTGGTTCTATCTTAGCCAAGTGAAAAGATATGGAGTTGTAAAAGTTACTCTTGATCCTTGAAAAAGAAACAACAAATTGGTGGATTTGTTGGAAAATCCTAAGTGAGGAGCTTAGGTAGTGGATGTAGACTTAGTTGAGAAGTCGAAACACTATAAATTATTGTGCAAAACTTTCCTATTTTTTTACTCCTTACTCCCTAAACTCTCAAAAAACCTATTCACCCCTCTTGGCAATATTTTCGATTGTCAATTTCAGCTTCGTAAATCCTAACAAAATCTTTATCCCACCAAATATTGTCTTGCAAGATTTTTAGTAATATATTTTAATTATGAATATCTAAAGGGAATATTATAGATTATTATGGATGTTGATAAATATTAGAAGGAAAAGGCATTCCTTTCTTCTTAGATGAACCATATATTTATCTTTTTTATGTACATCTATAATCCACGTGTCCATTTAATTATTTGTATTTGGGATAGACTGAGGAGATGTATAAGAGCAGTTGTTTCCTTAAAAAAATTATATGTTTTAAATATTTTATTTTTATTGAAAATTTATTTCCATCTCCAAAAACTTAGATTCATCCATGTTCATATTCATTTACCTCATTATTTATTTTTTATTTTGTAAGCTTTATCATTATCTTCTACCCCTACACATATTATAAATATGAAATTCAAGTGAATGAGAACAAGAATAATAAAAATTACTCTTCTTTTATTTCTTTATATTCCTTGACAAATTTCTTTTAGTAAACAAAAATATTATATCCAACAAAATAGTCTTCGAACTAAAAATTAAATCTGTTTAAACCCCTGGTCCGTTTTCAATTATATAATATATTATCTTTACATGTTCTGTAAAAAAAATTAAATATAAAATTTTAGTGGAGATGTAAAATTGTTTATATTTAAAAATAAATAAAAATTAAATTACTAAATATTAAACAAATTAACATAATGGAAAGAATCATATATTAGAAAAACTTAAACAAAAATGAATTATTTGTTTACAACTATGAAAAGATTTGAATAATATTAATGGGTAGCAATAGCATACATAGGCCTAATCGGAATCAATGTTATATAATGGAACTGTCAAACTCAAGGGCTTGTAATGATCTACAAGTGAACCAGACACGAGCAACGACTGCAAGCAAATTCCATATGAAAATCCCTTGTAATGATCTACAAGTGAAGCAACTATATACTCAAAACTATGTATGGTAATAGGTCAATAATGAATGCCGACTCGACTCGGAATAAATCATTAATTAGCCTCCGGGCACCACTTAAGCCGTCGCTACCTGCAGTCCAGAGGTTTCGACGACTGTATGACGTTGTAGAGGCCACTTTCCGCTCGGAAAAACGTTCATCAAGCCTCCTAGGACTTGCTTTACTATCTTGCACATAGAACATTGAGCAGCACATGGCATAACATGAGATCGACGAAATACTGGTGTCCGATCTCACCGTCTATCCACTTCATCTTTAGGGGAGCCCTCCCGTAATGAACACCATCGTTGCACCTATTATCGTAGTGCCATGAATATGTCATATCAAAGTTATCAATCACGCTCGAAACCAGCCCAGCTTGCCTTAGTTTCTCCAAAAGAACTCCATTGAATGCTTCCATCTTACTAGGATTAAATGCCAGTGATCTTGCATACCCACCGGTTGCGATCGTGGACCGGAAAACAATTTGTGGCACCGATAACCCTCTCCGCCTCACCGATTCCACAATGTCTTTCCAGAACGATGCTGCATACTCTGCCCCTTGAGAAAATGATCGAATACTCGACCAGTGAACACCATCATGCAAGCCCGAGTTCATGATGATAGTGTCCGGGACCATGTCCTCTGAGAAGTGCTTCTTTAACAAATTCCGAAACCCTTCATCTTTCAAAGAATCCAGACCCAAGTAATTCTGTGTTCCATTCCAATGACCATTGAAAATGCTAGTGATCCGAACTGTCTGAGACCGATCTTTCGGGTTTGAGAAGTTCATATCAAACCTTCTAGGCACAGATTTGATCTCAGGCAAGCCTAACACAAAATTAAGCATATTCCTGATGGTATCGACATGATTCGAATCACCCCAGAAGAAAATCCACCTATTCTTCAAGCAATTCCAACCAGAATCAACCGAAAACAACCGAAACGAACAATGGCTCGAATACACCCATCCGTTACTCTCTAAAAGTCCTAATGAACCATTGCACCATGGACTCCGACATGGAAAATCCGGTTCCAGGCATCGATATCGGCCATCTTTACTAATTCGACAATCATCATTCTTTCCATGTCTAGTCCATCTACCAGACCAAACATCTCTATTGAAATCAGTTTTTTGGCAAATCTGTAGTTGGGGCAGTTGAGCTTTAGTCTTAAAGAACCTAATCCCTATATGGCGCAATTGTCTATCATATGCAAATCTTGCAGGCGAAATTTTAAGGCCTTGGAAATTTCTAAAGAGCAAAATAAGAGAGAGGTTATAATCACCAGCAAAATCAGGATGAACCTGAAGGGAAACCGAGTAAGAACCATTGCAAAAATCTTTCACCAGAGGCCTTGATTTCCATGAATCTCCTGAAAGATCGACTTCAAAGTAATCCCCACCTAAACAACGAGCATTCCCAGATTCATCGACAGCTTGAAACACGAAATAATGGATTTCACCGGCTGATAGTTCCACCATTTTCTCTTTCTCCAAACCCGGAATCTTGATTCCCACAGTTTGGGAGTCTTTACAGGGCTCTCCTCCTTTAGCCAACCATTTACTCAATAGATTTGCAGTAAAGTTGGTCTCCAGCTCTGCTGAAACCCAGTTCAACAAATCATTGGATTTCGTTGTTTCAAGGGAAGAATTAACAATAAAAAGGGGGAAATGGGTGGTGTTTAAAGTTGGATTTAAGGTAAGATTTCCAAGGGAATGCGAGGGATTTTGGTAAGTTCGATTGGTATTAGCCGAGTTCACTTTGAAGGTGATGTGATCTTGTTTAAACTGCCGTGATTGGATAAAGTCCTTGATAGTGCAGCCATCTATGCTCCAAACTACCACCATGCCAACGAGAACCAAAGTCGTTAACAACCCAAAACGCCATCGATGCACTGGAACAAAGCCCCCTCCTTTCACTGCCATCTGCAAATAAAACCAAGGGAAATTTTTTTTTCTTTCCACCACCGAGGAAGAACAGTGGAATAATTTTTATAATGGAAACACCCAAGAATCAACGAAGACTTGTAATTTGACGACCCAGCATATTCCGATAAAAGTTTTCTCAAAGCACGAAACTTTCGAGTTTATCAATGAAAATGTACGATTAAAAAGGAGAAAAAGGAAACAGCTGTAAACCTGCAACTTAATGAGATGTTGTGCTTCTTCTACTGTAAAAATCGCCGGCTTCACCAAATAAACAAGAAAAACTTGGGTTTTGACAAATTGCTTATGAAACCAAAGATATTTCTTCTTGGTTTTTCTAATGTATATATACAAGGAGGACAAATCCAAAGACGCGTCCTTCTTTTACTGTAATTTGTTTTCCTTTTATCCGCATTCATTGTGTATCATGATAATTTAATATATAAATTTATAGTATAACATCAGTTTGTGCTCTTAATATATATATATATATATATATATATATATATATATATATATATATATATATATATATATATATATTGTTGAAAACAAATGAGGAGATATCAATGCAGTTTAATTTTACAATCACATTTATTGTTCAAACATAAAGCATAATTTTTTCTCAAAAATCTCTATATAACTTATTCACAATTATATTTCGTTATTTCTCGTTAATGTTATGGAAGAACACATTAATCTTTTGAGCAAACACGTTTAGCCTGTTGATTAAGTTATCTATCTTTGTTTCATCATCTCTTTTTAGGTGAACTCACTAAGAATACACACTTTCTTTCTTTTAGAATCCTCCCTTCTTTCTTCTTTTTATGTAGGATTAGTATTAGAGTTTATATTTATAAAGAAAATATATTAATCTTTTAATATCCTATTACACCGATAATAATCATCGTACACCTATTAATATACTTTCATTCACATAAGAAAAACATTGATATCTTATGCCATTTTTTTACAAAGACACTGCATTTTAAACATTTAACCTTTAAGGAAAAAATCATTATTCTTAAGATATAGGATTCTCACAACCCATTAATAAGCACTGCTAAGGATTGAGTATTAATACTCTTATTGAATGCAAAATTAGTCTAATTTGACTCTTTAAATTTGGGTGAGGGAAGTGGTAAGGATTCATAATAAAAGGATGAATCTAAAAGGAAGCCTAAATATAGAAATAACTATTTCAAGCTCAAAAATCACTTTCGATCTCTCTCTAAACATGTAATTTAAGATCTTACTCAATTATTAAGGCTTATGAAAATGGTGTCAGATCATCTAACATCATTTTCACACATGTTTAATAACAAAGGTATTAATTCCATAAAAAAAAATTATGTGACACTTGCAACAACCAGCATGCATCGTACCTAGGGATGAGAATGGTACTCGAATTCAACGGGTTGCGACCTAACCCAACTCGATCACGTAGTGTTTTTTTATAAAAAAAATTGAATTCGGGCCGGTTCGGTCGATTTTTTAAGAGTGATGTTCGGGTCGGGTTTGGATTTATGGTGAAAAATATCCTACTCGAAAAAATATAATTTTACCTTATATATTTAGGAATAATTACAATATATATATATATATATATATATATATATATATTTCAATTAAATTATTATTTTTATTGAATAAAAATAATATTTTTTTTATTGAATAAAAATAATATTTTTATTATTTTGAGTTGGGTTGGATTCAGATTTTATCTTAAAAAATCGGGTTAAATTCGAGTCCAGTAAAAAATATATATTTTCAAGTCGAATAAAATCAAATGAATGATATAAAATTTTTAGATCATGCTGAATTGATTGAAGCCCGACTCATATATATCCCTAATCGTACGAACAAGCAAATCATAATTTTTATGAAGTATTTCAAAGTGTACCCACCTTAGGCTTCTAGAGCCTTAAGGCTTGATGAGGGAGGTGCACTCTTATCATCCTATTCTAATAAAGATTATTTTCTCTCTCTGGTCAATGTATTCTAATAAGAATTTCAAAAGTATAAATTCATACACTCGTACAATAATTAAAATTTTACATGTGACACCTTAATATAGCGTAATTAAATAAAAATATTATCTTAAGGAATAATATTTTATTTTATTATCTTAAGGAATAAACATCACTTTTCCAAAATTTAATGATATCCATCGATGGTAAAACATATAATTTTTCATTAAAAATTTTCTGTTTCTTAGGAATAAATAATAATGTTAGTGAATAAACGTAGGTATGAGCATGAGACTTGAACCTTATTGGTTTCCACCTGACTTAGCTCGATCGGATTAAGTTTTTTTTTAAAAAGTCGGGTTCGATAGAGTCGGGTTTTTTTAATGTGATGTTCGGGTCGGGTGAAGTTCAGGTTTAGGGTGAAAAATATCTGATCCTACCCGACCTGACCCGAAAAAATATATAATTTTACCTTATATATTTAGAAATAATTACAATAATACAACTTTATATATTATTTTTTTCAATTAAGTCAATATTTTTATTGAATAAAAATAATATTTTTATTATTATTTTAGGTCAGGTCAGATCAAATTTTTAAGTTATATATCAAATCGATTTCGAATTGGGTGAAATCTTTGTTCTCCGTTCAGATTGAGTAGACAAAAAACTCGACCCAACTTGACCCATACCCATCCCTAAATAAACAGACCGGTTATTATTTTATAAACATTAAGAGTGAGTTTTATTTTTATACATGATAGATAAATTTTTAAATTTCATAGTTGATGTACATATAAGTTTATGCAATCAATTAAATAGAATTTCACGCTAATGCCCTTAGAAAATGACAGTGAGGCTGTAGACGCCCAATACGGCACCGACATGGCAAAGAGACTCCGTTAAAATATGATTTTATCATATACTAGTTGAAAGGTTAATGTTTAACTTAGATGATTGTTAATTTTTAATAAAAAATAACGAGTTTAAAATATATAAATAATTGAGTGATTATTTTATAATTTTTAATAATTAATACACTCAATAAACTATTATCTTATAATTAAGAACCATTTTATAAATTTAAATAATCAAAAAATTCAATAAACTAATTTACTATAATTAAAGTACCATTTTTATACGTTAACCTTTTATTTTCATTTTGACAAATGTTCATATGATTGATGGCGACACACAAAAAGCCAAAAGGACAAAGACTGTCTTTTGGAAACAGTATCTCGAACAGTCATGTTCAATTATTTGTAGGTCAAATTGTAGGGTAAATTATACATTTAATACTTTAATTATTCGTTTTATTTAATTTTAGTATTTAAACTTTTATTTCTTTTAAGGTCTTGTAAAAAGTTCAGTTTTTGTTTCTTTTTATTACCGCGGCTAAAAATTTTAATTTTTTTGTTTTATTTTAGTGCTGTCACTCAAAATTTAACATGAAGTTTTGAAAAAAATTTAAAAATTAGATATTAAAATAGATCAAAACTGATAGTTTAGGTATTAAATGTATAGTTTACCCTAAATTTTATATACAACACAATTCTACATATAAAAGTAAATATTATAAATTCGCGTCACATTTATATAAATTTTTATAAGATGTATATTTTAAAAACTCATCATTAAAATTAATGATATAATTATATCCATTGTATATGTAAATTCTTGAGTCAATCTAATATTTTTATTATATTGATTGAGTATATATATATTTTTGATGTAATTGTTGAAAGTTTTTTTACAATACATAAATAATTAAATATTTTTAATTCACCTAAGGCTAACAGTTTGATGTTTGGATAAACCTTCTCGATTTTATTGTATGAAGGGGTTGTTTAATGGTTTTTTTTTAACAAATACATAATCCAAACACGCTTCCTATTTCTAATGCAACTTGGTTTTCTTTTCTACTCATTCATTTAGTGTAAATTGGTATTAGTAGTAAAAGATAATATTATTTTTCTTAAAATTTTTAGGCTCGAACAATTATGTTTACCAATAGGTTAATAAAAAAAATTATAAACATATATTACTTTCTAATCACTAAGACTAATCAAATATATATAATTAGGCTTAATAAAAAAAATAAGAGCCCAAACTATATCATTTTTCCTATTTAGGTACCTAAACTATTTTCTGTCAATTTATGTACTTAACGTTACAAACGTTACTATTTTAAGTGTATCGGTTGTAACAACCGTTAAAAAAATGTTATATGATCAGTGTTGCATTTAGATAATTTTAAAAAATTAAAAATAATAGGGTAAAGTACACAAATAGTCCCCCAACTATTGAGTATTACTCTATTGAGTCCCTCGACTATTAAAAATTATAAAATGATCCTCTGACTATAGGGTATTACTTTGTTGATCCTTCGATTATTAAAAGTTATAAAATATTTATCTCACTATTCATATGTTCTAAACTCGTCATTTTTTGTTAAAAATTTGATGGTAGTCTGAGTTGGACATTAACTTGCTGATTGTGATATTATAGTCATTTGAGAATCCATGATCAGATTTTATTATATCCCAGTTAGTGGGTTAACGTCCAACTCAAACTGTCGTCAATTTTTTAACGGAAAAAAATGAGTTCGGAACATATGAATAGTCGAGTGACCATTTTAAAACTTTTAATAGTCAGGGGTGTAACACCCCCAACCCATATCCGATCCGGATACGAGTCTGAGGTGTCATATTGACTTTTCAAATCGTTTACTTTTACAAGATAACAGAAAATTTAAATTCACTTTAAAATAAAACTAAATAGTTTATATTAAATACAATCATATAGTTTTACAAAACCGATCAGAGCATATCTGACTCAAATCTTTAATTACATCTAACTTCATTCATTATAACAAAATGCATACTATTCAATTCTTTTCCGATCTGATCTTCGAAAATCGGAAAGGAGATGTTGTCCAACTCGTTTAGCTTTGCTCTTCCTACCTCATTGAACATACGTGTGAAACACTCACACGCCAAGTCATTAACTTAGTAAGGCATATAAAGCGTATAATAAAAACCTTAAATACTTAACAAAATCTGAGCATTTCATATAATAATAAAATACAAAAACCATAGAACATTTTATATAACAAAATGCATACATGCATATATACCATTAACATCATTATCGTTATCAATATTATTATCATTAATCCCTTTAATCATATAATCTTGTACTTAACATTTGTAAACATCATATAATACATTTCACAAAGCAAAAAAACGTAACATCACATATAGTTTATTTATGTTATCTCTTTTAATAGCCCATGATACACTTCTGAGAACTTAAAGTATGTGAGTGCATTGAGGTTGTGCACAAATATTGTCACCACAGCTCATATAAATTGCACCAAAGTGTCACATAGAATGTCCCGAAGGACCACGTAGAAATGTCTCGAATGATCATATAGTATTGTCCCAAAGGACCGCATAGAATCCTCGACTCTTGGTATGCCAATTATACCCTTAGCTCTCATAACATATACTTATGGGCTTTACTGTTTACACATTTCACATTTTCAATTATTCACATAGTTCTGTATCACATAGATTATATCACATTTTCACATAGTCACATAGATCATCACATAGACATGTACTGATATAGCTCATAGTCACATAGCTTATATCATATCTCTTGTAATCACATAGGTCAATGTTATTGAGTTTATCTCACTTTTTCATTTACTCACATAGGTCATTTATATCAGTTCGCATAGGATACCATACAAACATGTATTCACATAGATCTAATTCATATAACTTATACCTTGTTATCATATATTCCCATAGATCATTATCACATAAGATAACATGTACCACATAGTTCATGAATAACAATGTATATAACACTTAAACATGTATTCATAGATTCATGTTGTAACATCCTCAATACCGGGTTAGTGACCAAATTGTAAAATTTTAAGAATTGGTGATTAAAGTGGGATAATTGAATAGTTCAATGATTTATTAGAAATATGATGAAGGTTATTTAGTAATTATTGAATGGAGTAAAGGGTAAAATAGTCATTTGACATGGAAGATTTTTATTTTCCTTTATTAGATAAAGAAGCCACGTGGAAGAGAAAAGAAGGCAAAATAAACTTCCAGAGTTCTCTTCTTATTCTTCAGCCGCGAGTCACCATGGCAAAGGTGAGTTTTGTGGTTAGTTGATTATTTGTTGAAATAAAAGTTGGTTTATGATTATTATATGATAACTAAGCTTAAGGAAAGCTTAAGTTATCTTAAAATCAAAGTATGATGGAGTTAGGAGGGATTAAAGATTTGAGGTTCTTGGGTGAAATCTTGAAATAGAGTTTATAACTAGAGTTAGAAGTTAAATTAGACTTGTCAATGGTCTAATTAAGAAGTTAGAAGCCATAGAATTGGAATTAAAACATATTCCAAAGTTGGTTTAATTCTTGAGTTACATATGAGGAATATAATTTTGAAGCTAAAGATGGTTTATATGGATATAAATTGGTTTAAGCATGTGTATATGAGTTGAGAACATGAAAGGGGTTGAAAGATGAAGCATTTGAGTTGATTTGAGTAGATTTTCGGGCTTAAAAATGAATTATGGGCTATGTGCATCGATGCACATTCAAGGTGCACCGATGCATCAAGGGTAAATTTCCAGAAATTGTTCAGAGTGTATCGATGCACAGGAAGTGCATCGATGCACCCATTAAAAATGGAAACATCGAATGCAATTAATGCATCGATGCATAAGGAGTGCATCGATGCACATGTTAAGGGATGCATCGATACACTGTAGAATGCATCGATGCACTTCAAGGGAAATAGAATTATACCTTTCTTTTGGTCTAAGAAATGATAGATTAGTGTATATCAATTGGATACTAACATGTATCAATATATGATTATATAGATATCGAGCACGAACAAGTCCCGGAGCGATTATCAAGTTATGATTCGATCACAAGAGAGGAAATTATAAAAAGAGATTGGAACTTAGTGAGGCCAAGGTGAGTGCGTATTATTTTATATATGATGTTTAATGGGGAATAAGACTTGCGACAAGTCTAATTTCTATAGTATTGTGCATGAAGTATGAACATGAACATGTGTTTGTTATGAGTGTCTGAGTTATATGTTATGGTATGTGTTGACATGTTATTGTATATGTATTTCATGGTTGATGTGAATATATGTTATGTTATGATGATATGATAAGAAATTATATGAATATAAAAGAGAAGTTATGTGATAAAATCTTTGAGATATATAGAAATGGAATATAAGATTACGCGAATACATGATATGGGATAAATTAGGTAATAGTATGGGAATATGGTAAAAAGCGAGTTTAGAAGAAATGATGGGAATGAAGTAATCAAGTGTAAATGTTATATAAACAATAAGAATGTGAGTTGGGTAAGTGAATAGTAGTATGAGCATTTATGTGAAATAGTAAAATAGAATTATATCATTGAATGAGAATTGAAACAAGATAGATAATATTGACATATATGATGATATGAGACTTGAACATAAGTGATAATAGGAACATATAAGATGAGTTTTATGGGAAATATACATATGCTTAAATAAAATTATGATATATGGGTTGTATGATGGAAATCTACGTAGTCATATTAGAAAGTTATAAGTACTATATGAATTGAATTAGGTAAATAAATTAGATTAGTATATAAATGAAATAATAGAAGTGACATATGTTTATGAGTGTGACAGATATGATATGATCTAGGTGAATATCATAGAATGAGGTATAAGCTATATGATATAAGATAAGTTATTTTATACATATATGATATAAGCTATTAATCATGACATATGAGATTATGAGAAGGAGAATATAAATGATGTGAATATAAGTATAGGAAAAATGATATATATATATATATAGGAAGATGAATTATATGAATACACATTTAGATGATGAAATGATGGATTGTATGAACATGTGAATATATATATATATATATATATATATATATATATAGGATAAGATATAAAAATAAGATGTAAGCAATGTGACAAGAAATGTGAAATAATATGAAAAGTGGATATCAGCTACGTGATATGTGAAAGTGATTTACGTGTTTATACGTATATGTGATTAAACTTATGTGACATAATCTACGTGCTATGTGAAAGTGAATTACGTGTTTATGTGAAAATGTGAAATGACATAAATGATGACGCCCATGTTATGTCATGAGAGTTAGGGTATAGTTGGCATGCCAAGAGTTGAGGTCTACGCGGTCCTTCGGGACATATATGTATTCTTTGGAACATGTGTGAGGTCTTTTGAGACACATACTTGATCTTTGGCATATGTATATGATTCTTAAAGAATTTTCTACGTGGTCCTTAGGGACAACCTTATATGGCACTTCAGTGCATTTCTACGCGGCACTACGGTGTAATTCTACGTGGCACTTTAGTGCATTTATACGAGCTGTGGTGACAACATTAGTGCACAACCTCTATAGACTCACATATCTATAGTTCTCACAAGTGTACATGGGTTAATAAGAAAAACAACAAATATATTACATATGATTTGTATGCTTTTGTGATATGAATGGTATTATATGATTTATATGATGATATGTGGATTGTATGATTAAATGAGGAAAATGTTGGTTAAAATGCTAGGTATAAGAGGATATGTATTAAGTGATATAAACGATAATAATATTGTTAATGAAATAAGGCTAATGATGGAAATGATGAGTGATGAATATATGTGTGTATATGTTTTTATATGTAATAATATATATTGCATATGTGTTATAGGGATTTGTTACATGAATAAGGGTATGAGTGATAGTAGTAATTGTTCATGCATGATTACAAGCTATAGTTATATTTTATGTTTATTGCCTCACTAAGTCATCGACTTAGCGTGTGATTGTTTCACACGTAGGTTACCGAAGTGAGGAGAGTAAAGAGCAGTGTGGAGCAAGACAAGTCAGTTCTCCTTACCAAAGGTCAGACAAATAAAATAATAAAAATAAAAATTAAATATATGGAAAATAATGATGAGGGTATTATGGTCAAATTTCACATTCCCTCCTCAAAAGGATTTTAATTCTCTCATGTTATGGATGAAATTTACTTTCCCTCCCTTGATGGAAAGTTGAAGTCATTTAGGATTTCAATTCCCTTTGAAAACTTGAACCAAACATGGGGAAGTGATGAAATTGGATTCCAATTCCCCCTAATTCCAAGGGATTCCTGCGAACCAAACGCCACCTTAGGTCATTTACACTCTAGGGGCATTTTGGTCATTTTATAATTCAAATGTATTCAATTAATTTCTTTTATTCAAATGTATTAATCATTTTAGTAATTTATTTATCAGGTGGTTTTGTCCAAAAACCATAAATTCTAAACCTTTTGCCATATTGGAGGTTAGAAATCGGTTATCCAAAATTTTTAAGCAAAACTAGCATTTTCCATGTACATCAGTAGTTTCATCGAATCAATATATCTTTTCGGAGTTATTTTTTCACTTTCAGGGATAATTTATAGTTTTTTTTACAACATAAGGGTATTTTCGTAAATTTACCCAAAAGGGCATTTTCGAAATTTTACCCTACCAAAGTATTGCCATAATTTCTCATCCGAATACCTTTGGCATTTAACCTTTAAAGAGATAAAACAGAATTTACAAATCTTGAGGTTGATTGTTTTACCACTTAATCACAAAACTTGTAATTTAATTCCTATCGGTTCCAATTCCTTATACGAGTCATCAGAGTCATATTCAATTTACTAACTTCACACCATAACCGATTCGAGTCTAGAAATAATTAACTATACTTAAATGATCAATAATATTTATGCATGCAACCCATACCAACGTGTTCCTTAAAGCATGCAAGAAGGTAATAATTATTACCTCGATTTACGAGCCATATCAATAACCCATTTAAACACCATTCGATCGCATTCGAACTTTAATTCCACGTCCAATAATTGCTCGGATACATAGCAAATGAATTTATGTCAGAAATTGAACTTAATTGAAAAGTCAAATTGAATCCGAAGGTAAAACACTTAAAAACGACTTACCTAGTGAGAATTTGGCAAAATGGACTTCAGATTCGGACTCAGGATGTAAAAAAACATAAAATAAGACTTTTCAAAAAATTTGACTTTTTGGGTCAAAGTAAAAGTCAACGGTCAGATATGTCAAAGTCAACAGTTAGATCGATTAATGGTTAACGGGTAGGGTCGGGTTGACTTAATTCGGGTCAAACATACCTGGGTCGGGTCGGGCTGGGCTGGTTCAGACCGATCTAGATCGACTGGACCGATTCTAGATGAAACTAGAGCTGGAAACAAGCCCCACGTGCATGCTGCAACGCGTGGTGGCGCTTGACGACGGTGACGAGTGCAGTTCTGGCGATCAATTCCGAGAGCTCCAAAACAACATTTACAAACCACCAAAAATAACTCTAAAATCGAGACAAAAATACGCGAAATTAAAACCAAACTTGCGATCGAAAAAAACGACGATGAAGGTGGAGGTCTCGGTCGAGTTTTGGGCGGAAACACCTGGGGTGTTTAGTGCTCAGGGCAGTGAGACGAGATGGTCATCAGATCGGCCAGAATCACGGAAATTCGCACGAATTTTGTGGTTTTCGTCTAAACTTCACTGCGGGTTTTACAACGAACAATGTCGATTTTGAAAGGGGGTTTGGGGGTTTTGCTCACTGGTCGACGACGAGCCTAACAGAGGTGGTGGCGTAAGCTAGGGTGGTCGGATTATGAAGATTTGGGGAGGTCAGTGAGGTTTTAGTTTGGGTTTAGAGATTTAGGTTTTAATTTTGAGGATTGGCTTTCTCGATCGATAGGGGTTTATTTTTCTCTTACAAAAGAAATGGTAAAATTCAAGGTTAAGTCCCTAAACTTTTCACAAGTTCCAAAATAGAGCTGTAACTTTAAAAAAAATTCAATTTGGTCCTCAATTTTTCTCTTGTTACGACTTTAATTCGATACTTTAAATTAATAAAATCTAACCCCTAAATTGGGATCTTACAATATTCATGCCTTAAAAATATTATATATCATTTTTTTAAAAGAAAAAAAATTAGTTGGGTGGAGATCCATAAAGGTGGTTTAGGAAGTTATTTCCAACTCTAATTTGGTTGATTTTCCGGTTACTTTTCTATAACAAAATTGATTTATGTAGTTATTCATGAAAATTAAGTTATGAAATAAACTTAAAATTATTACATAAAAATAAAATTGTTTTTTATATATAAATAAATTACGATTTTGTTTTCAGAAAATTAAAATGCTGAATATTAACAGTATTTTTTTCTTTTTTGAAATCGAGTCCAACCTATTCACGCTATCTTTTCTATAAATATAATTTAAAAGACCTTCACTCATTGAAATCCAATTTCCTTAGGAAATTAAGAGCATTAAAACATTAATATAGAATAAAAGGTCAAAGTTAAACATTTCTTTGATAAATAAGAGATTATGATCATAAAAATAAGACATTTGTCGGAACCGTCTTTCGGTTGGGCCCCAGAATTAGGTTTCAACTTGAATAATCGGGTTAGAGTCGTCACCGATCATTTTAAAAATATTTAGGTGGATCGGACACTCTGCGTTTACCAAAAATGTATTAGGTTCGGGAATCGGTTACGGTCAAGGAAGGATTAACACCCTTGAACCACCCTTTCAGTACCAATTAATTTTTCGGTTATCTTAATAGCGAAAATTAAAATTAAAATTTAAAAATTCAATTTGAATTAATTACCTCTGACCAATTGAAATTGATACTGAAAAAGTCGAGAAGATGTTAGATGATAAAATAAAAGAAATAGAAAATAGAAATTACTTAAAAAAATATAATTTAATCGTTAAAATCAAATAAATAAAAAAATTAAATTAAATCTGATATATTTAATTGATTAATCCGATTAAATAAAGTATTTACTGACACCTACAACACGATGCTTGCACCATCTGAACCACAAACATGGAAGACCAGTAATCACCAAAGAATCAATAAACACAAATTTTAATTCGACAAAACACAAACTCTTGAAGATGCGTCATAGATAAGTTGTAAAATATACGTGTGTGTGTGTGTGTATATATTAAATTGGAAGCTCATAATTCCAAGTCCAACAGCTTGAAATTTATGATTTTGAGAGAGATTCCTGTGTATCAACTGTGTTAAGGCAAAATAAAGTCCAACGACATCCAAAAAATCAATCAATGCTTTCAAAAGTTCTTGGGAAATGCATAAGTAACAAGTTTCTCCATGAGCTTAAAATGAATATATTGTTCAAAAAGGACCACTGACAGTATTACAATCCATATGTCTAACAGATCCTTTAGCAACTCCAGTTAAGAAAGTAGTAAAGGGTTTCATATTTGAATCTAATTAACAAAGTCATCAAATCAAACTCCACAAGCTACAACAAAAGCTGGAAATTATTTAAAATTACAGCAATATTGCGCTCCTCGGTTCCTCCACGCAGATTCAAATTCCAGAACAATAATAAAAAAATACCTGGTATGGATCAAAGCCATCAATTCTCGCAGCAAAGCTTTCTGCCTCCTAATATGATTTTTTATCTCCTCTTTTCCATCGATAAGCTTCTCCACGGCTTTCATCTCATCAGGAGAAGCGTTAAATCGAGTTGGAATGGAGAGTTCGTGTAGTCAATGACTCGCGCGACTTGGAAATAAGCGTCTTATGTGCAGCAGCTAGAACAGGAAAAACATCTGGATAAGTGATGCATTAAGAAATGCTACTTCAGGATCAAGTGTCCCAGCTTGCATATAGTCCAGGAGTTCCTTGGAATTGGTGGCGTCGGTGAAGAGGGCAAGCGAGAGAGTGTTGCAATTGACTTGAAAAACAGTTGCGAAGGAGGAACCGCCACTCGGTGAGGAGGTTGACGATCGATCAGACATAATCCACGTTCCCTCTCTGCATCTGTTCCAGCATAAGATCAATGAAATACCGCTCCATTGTAGGTGTCCAGTATGTCCTCGTACGATCATTAGTTGCAAGGGCTTGGCTACCCATCTCTTTATATTCCCCGAGGAAAACGAGCAATGCGTAGTTTGGTGCCTGAAAGAAATCCAGAGATTCAATCCCCCCTCCAGTTTTTTGCTTTGTTCAGGTCCCCCATATTAAAAGCACAGAGGCTTTTTTATAATCAAAGAGAGAAGAATAGCTCCTATTCACGTGGCTCCCCACTACCCCAAATTGCTACGTGATTTATTTGTGGTTGTGTGGTTGTGAGTTTAGTGGAGTAGTGGAGGTTATTGGGTAGTTGGAAATGGGCCATGCAAAAAACAAATATATAAAAATATTAATAATAATAATAATAATAAATAATAAGACTAATAATAGTAATAAATTATTTTAAAAAATTCGGACAAAAACGGGTGTATGTCTCTTCTCCATGATGCTTTGTCGAAAATATTTGAGTGAAAGTTAAGAGTTTTAGTTGATTTGTTCACAAGTTTATCGAAAATAGAAATTACTAATCATTATAAACGAAAATTTCTTGGCAGGTGAAAATGTGGACTCACGTTCATTTGTTTTTTCCAATGACAAAATACGAGCTTTACCTTACTCGTCTCTTCTTAACTTATAAAATACAGTTTAAAAACAACATCCCTTACACATTATTTAAATACAAGTGCTCGATTTTAAATCCGTTACGAAGAACAATGTCCCTTATTATCAGGGACGAACGTCATATTTTATGTCGAGAGCGAATTAAAATTCTAGAGGAACGAAACAAATTTTCAATATAAAATTATTATGATATTGTATTGATTTAAAATTTTATAATTTTAAAAATCCAAAACATAAAATCATTATTTTTGGAGGGGTCCAAATATAATTTCATCATTATATTAATTTAAAATATAATAGTTTTAAGAAGCGTTAAACATCAATTTTACCATAAAAGGAACACAACCTCTACCAATCTCCGACGTGGTTGCTGAAACAGCAGGATTTTGAAAATCTCCTCCGTAGCCATAGCTTCATCTAAGTTGACCAGATTAAATAAACACATTAATAAACGAACAAATAATCATTATGTAGTTAATTTAATATAATATAAGATGGGATTGAATTTACATTTTTTAAAAAATTCTAAATTATTTATTATTAAGATAATAATAAAGGTTAAATTCTAAGTAACACAACCAGAATTTTTAATTTTTGGAAAGTAGACCATTCAATGGTAAACCCAAAAATAATTTTATTAATGACATAAAATTTTTGTACGAGATGAACACAAATAAAATTTTAACATAAACATAATTAATAAAATAAATAATTATTAAAAAAATCAGATTTTAAGATAAACATTTACTCTTAATAAGAAGCGGATATGTCACTAAAATCATCCTATAAAAACATATCAATTATTTTAATCAACGATTACAAGAGTATAACTATATGAGATAATGAGCGAAAATATTCTTAAAACACACAAAAAAAAAATCAAATGAAGAAGAAGATGCAACTTGAACCAATAAATAAATAAATAATTTAATCGGTAAGCAAAAAGAAATTGACTAGTAGAATTCTATTTCATGGCTAGCGGAAGAGATGGACATTGTTATCATAAGGGATTTTTCATTTTTCTATTATTTCTTATGGATCACGCGAACTAATTTATCTCAGTGGTTAAAATAATCGTTGTTGTTCTTAAAGGTTACGAGTTCGAGTACCAACGACTGTAGCAAGGTGATTGAGCGTTCATCGTCAAATGGTTGAGAGTATTTATAACATATACTATTTTGTAATCACCTTAACTTAATATAAAAATTCATATGGATCAAATAAAAACAATTTTTAATAAGATATTCAATTTCAAGGATGAACTAATGGAGTTGATTCAAGTGATAAGTAGCTTCATATCGCTTAAACAAGGTCTCAGATTCAAGTTTTGTGTATGCAGAAAATTCTCGTTAGAAGACTCATCCATTAAAATTAAGTGTGCGACGCAGATCGATCTGGATTAATCGCGAAACCTAATCTCCGATGGGAATGATTTGGAAGATGCTATTATACGCCAAATGGCAATTTTTTGATAGATCATTTCTAGTGGAGGTTGGGCCGAGTATATATATAGAAGAGACTTTGATTATAAAATTTGCCTATCGAGTTCGAATTAGAGATGGCGACAAGGTTGAGCATGTCGAATTTTTTATTGTCTCGACTCCGATTAGAAATGTTATATGCTTCATCTGAGATGATTTGTGCCGAGTAAAACGCTTGCATCCACTATGAACTTATCTCGATATCTGAGATGTAAAAAAATATAAATTTAATCTCATATAATTTTATATTTGCTAAAATTTACTATTTCAAAAAATAAATTTCATGAATATAAACTTTAGAAAATATGAATACAGAAAAAAGAAGACAATTTGATATCTTAAACGAATCTAGAAAAGGACAAAAATAAAAAAAAAGTACATTTTTTATGTTTTTAATTTTCATGATATAACTTCTCTTTGCTTAAAATGTGAGCTTTCCGTAATCGATTTTTTTTTGAAATCATATCAAAATTTTAAAAAAGTGAAATACTTAAATATATACATCTTTACCTGAAATAAAAAAGGAAAAATAAATAAATATGGGAAGAACAAGAAAACGTAAAAGAAAAATAATCCAAGAAAACAAACCAAAGATGATTAGGAAGAAACTGGGGAAATTTCTAAAAGGGTCGCAGAAGAAACTGGAGAGAGGGAAAGATGACATAAAGTTAATATAAATATTATATCTATACATATATATATCAAATGATATTTTCGTAAATATTATAACATATATGTAATGATGCTTTTGTAAATATCTCAAGTCAGGTTAGCGTAGTACGTTACTCTAAATCTGACATTGATCTAAACTTCAATTTTTTTATATTAAATTCGATATGATCCTCCTTGAATCAGATTTTTAAAATAAAAAAAATGATCCTAGAAAACTAAATTAAATCAAAACTTATCAAGATCGAATATTTTTTTACATATAGTTATAATGCATATCAAGATTGAATTTTTTTACATATAGTTATAATGCAAGTCAACCTTATTGATAAATTAAGCATATAGAAAGGATCATTCATTGAATGAATAAAAGTTACTATAGAGAAAATGAATATATCTTTTCTCTGATCTCTGAACTAAGTTGTAACACATTTAACCCGTATTCATATTTGAATACAAGTTAATAATGTCGTATGTTTCTGTATAGTATTTATTGTTTAAAGACCGATAAAGTTTTGTTTCTTTTAAAACTCCTAATTTAACATTTATTATCCTACTATTTAGTAACATAAATTCGTAATGATATATTTTAATTTCCAATTGACATCAATTTTTAGGCAACCACTGGATAATTTAATATTGTTTCATATCACAATTAAAATGTCTAATTTTAAAACTCAACCAATTAGTCTTTATAATATAATTTATTAATCATTCAAGCACAACCATTTAGCATCTTATCATATTTTCACTTTTCTTTATTACGCTTTCTCATACTATATTATTGCACATTTTATAATTCTCATAATATCTTTTATCTCATCATACAGAATCGTGCATACAGACATCAAGGTACTTCATTTGTTTCTAACTGAAAAACCGTTGCTTGTTACACGCATCTGTTTGATATGATGTACTTTTATTCAGGGAGCAAACATTCTTGTGGATAACAAGGGGTGTATCAAACTTGCAGACTTCGGTGCATCCAAAAAAGTTGTCGAGTTGGTAAGGAAACCATTTTTCATTCTTTTCCATCCATGCCCTAAAAGTTATTCATTTAGAGTGATGGTTTTCTACTTCTTCAGGCTACAATAAACGGAGCCAAATCAATGCAGGGAACTCCATATTGGATGGCTCCTGAAGTTATTCTTCAAACTGGACATAGGTTGTAAGAAATTCATGTAACTTGACGCTTATAAATGATAAAGACTATCAAATTTCTCTCGAGACTGGAGGAGGAAAGTTATATACCTAAATCATGATTCCTTTCTGTTTCATGTATTGTTTAATTCTTTCATTCCTTTTTAGAACACGAATGGGTAAAACAATGGAAACAACTTATGATAAATCATTACAAGAAATTCTTAAGATATATACATATGCAGTAAATACTTTCTTGGGTTGAACTAAAATTTAATGCTTGTAGTCCATGGTATCTGATATTATAGCTTATCTACTTCGGTCTTCCTTTTCTTAGTTCTGCTGATATATGGAGTGTTGGTACTATAATTGAGATGGCTACTGGAAAGCCTCCATGGAGTCAACAATATCAGGAGGTACGTATCAAAAGCTGTTAGAAGACCATCATAAGAATGATCTATAAGAATAATCCTATTATAGATTGAATTAAGATAGATTTTTCCTCATTTTAAAGGCTGACCTGGTGTTTCGTTCAGGTTGCTGCTCTCTTCCATATTGGGACAACTAAATCTCATCCACCAATCCCTGAGCATCTCTCGATTGAGGCTAGTTAAAGTGCCTACAAAAGTATGTTCTTGATATCTTTTTTGTTGTTCCATATTTCCGTACCCCACCATTCTCTGTTTCTTTGAGTGGTCAATGAAATAGTTGAATCATGCGTAAACTACAAGAACTTTTTTCCTAATTATTTCTATTTTTAATAACCCTTATTTTTGGTGCCAGAGAACCAGAACTGAGACCTAGTGCATCAGACTTACTTATGGTAATTTGAAATCATTGACCAGCTTTTGCCTGAATTCTTCATAAAATAGTCATATATCGGTTGTAATACATACATTTAGCCATGGACATGACTACATATATAGTATTCTTCTCACATAACTTAATGTCTTCATCAAAATAAATGCAGCACCCTTTTTTGACTGGGAACTATCAGGAACATGCAGTTTGTAGCTCAATTATGACAAGTCTGATTGCATTAAGCTTTATTATATGATATTTCTATTCTTTTGACCTTGATCAATCTATCAGGAACCTGAAAATCTGGAGATTGCATCTGGGGATAACTTGAAGAGCTCGTATGTGTCCAAATTTCATGAGCAATGTTTATATATTTATTTTTCATACATGTTTTGAACATAATGGTAGTAACAAATATTTATGTCACAGAATAAATTCTGGGATCATGTCAACAAGCATAGGTTTAAAGGATGTTTGTGAAATGGGTAGTTTGAGTTGCTCAGAACCAGGAGCCTATTGGAGGGAAGACAGTTGTGACAATAGCATGTGTCGGATAGATGACAACGATGATCTTGAATTTGGTGCTTCAGTCAAGTTCTGCTCTGTTTTAGAATCTGCCAACTTGAACAAAGCAATCCAACTGTTCTTGGAAGTCTTCAAATCTGATTTTTATAATTAGCTTGAATTAAATTGAGGAATTATTTATTTGCATCAGAGTTTTAATCCCGTGTGTGAACCTACTGAAGACTGGCCATGCAAATTTGATCAAAGTTTTGAGCTAAGCCAAAGTCAAGCAGCTGATGATGATGATGAAGTTACAGAGACAAAAATTAGAGCCTTTCTGGATGAAAAGATATCGTTTTTTTACAATTACCGTGATCTTTGTTTTACGGATGATTGATAGGTTCATTTATTCTTTAGTTTTCTTTGCCTTGAGGTCCTGCACGAGAGAAGCTAATTCTGTATTATAATTTCACCAGGCTGTGGAACTGAAGAAGCTGCAATCTCCTCTGTACGAAGAGTTCTACAACACATTGAAACAGTAGTCTTCCAACTTCTGTTGGAACTGCAAAAGGTGAAAATATTTTGAGCTTACATCCTAAAAGCAGGTCACCTAAGCGGCTGCCTAGCAGAAGACTCTCGGCAGTTGCTGATGCTGCCAACATAGTTAGCCCAAAGGGTCATAAGAATCCTTTGTCAAATACTGCCGGTGTTCTTGATCGGACTCTACAAGAAAATCAGGCACCTGTTGGGGAATAGAAAGGGCTCAATGCCCAGCAGGAGACTATTAGTCCTAGGTTTGTTAATTCTTTTTTGTGGTCTGTTTTGCCTTATGGCTTGAATGTAAAGCTTCATGTCCTATTCCCTAATCTTGCGAACGGCACTGCAGCAAGAGCTTTTCAGAGAGACAAAGGAGGTGGAAGGAAGAGCTCGACCAAGAGCTGGAAAGGAAGCGAGGTAGGTTATGCTTTCAATTTGAGCCTTTATTTTTAATAGTTTGGGGTGATTATAAGGCAGTTCATAATCTTTCTTAGCCCATTTTGAGTGTGCATAATGATCTAGTTCTTCTGCGTTTAGCGTGTTAGATAAGTCAGTTCTTTTAGTATACATAACAAGCAAAATTTATATTTCAGAGATGCTGCGGAAGACATTATCTCCAAAGGATAAGTTTATATTTGGACAAAGAGATCAAATACGATCTGCATTTGCTGGCAAGTAAATGCATCTAACTTTACCAATGGGACTGTTGGAAATGAGATATTACAAGAAAAAAAAATGAAGTCGGAGCAATATAGTAATAATGTATACATATGCATGAGTAGTATGACAGTCGTCCCTTGTGCCTGCTCTTGTTTTTCAGCAAAATAGATTTACAAGTATCCGTGCATGCTTTTTTCCCTTTGTTTTTCTTTTTACAAATGATTACAGGGAATAAATTTTTAAAAATTTTATTTAAAAATACTATTAAAAGAATATTTTCAATCACTCAAAATGCAACGGGTGGCACATTTATAAATTTTTTAAAATTTTATCCAGAAAAATTTAATAAATTATCATTATTTAAAAAACCTAAAATATTTTTAAGATCTCAAAAGTGTCTCAAAATTCTTAATTATCAACTCCACTTGAGATCGTCCTCCGTCGCTGTCGATCGCCTACCCACCCGTTGCCGATTGTCATCCGTAGTTTGAATTACTCAAAATCCCAACACCTAAATCCCTATTTCTCTAAATTCTTACACACATCCATCCTAATTGGTAGGTGAGTAGTCGGTTGATGAGTGACCAACAAGTGAGTGAGTGAGTGAGTGATTGCCGATGGTGATGATGGTCGGCAACAAAATCTAAGATCTTGAGATATTTTTTAAAAAATAGTAAAAATTAATTTTTTTAAATGTATGATTTTCTAAAATTAAAGGAAATAAAAAAATAGACTGATTTTTAACAAATTTTTTAATGGTTGTTATGACGTAGTAGACAATTGAAATAGTAACGTCTATGATGTTAAACACTTATATTAACTGAAACAATTAGACACCTAAATGAAAAATAAATGATTGTGACACATTTTTATATTAAATTCAAGTTTAACAAGTTTATTATTTTTTATCAATTGGTTTAAATTTATAAAAAAATTAAAAATGTTAAAATTAAAAAGATAAAAAAATCAGGATAAACTATCTATTTAGTCACATACCTATTACTAAGTTTCTATTTTGATCACTCAATTATTTTTTTCAAAATCATATTAAATGTTACGTTTTGGTTCTATTTTGATCTCTCGTCTTTAAAAAATTAGCGATAATGATGATATGTCATCATAAGGTAATGTCATGTCAATATTGAAAAATAATAGTTAGATGACCAAAACATAACTAAAAAACTAACGTTAATTTTTTAATGTCGGGTGGCCAAAATAGAATTAAAATGTAACACTAGGTATGATTTAAAAAAAAAATTAAATGGTCAAAACAAAAGCTAAATAATAGATGAACGGTCGAATAGGTAGTTTAGGCAAAAATTTAATGACTGATAAAATTTCAACACTTGGGCTGGCTGACCTGATTCAAGCCCGCGTATGCCTTTTAAAAATGGGTCGTAGTTTGAAGTACGATCCAAATATTGAGGGCATAACTATCAATATTCTAAAATAAGAAAGTTTTTATCTTAAAAATAAAATATTGAAGATCAAAATATTCTAAGAAAATGATAAAGACCAAAATAACTATTTTATTAAATTTTATAGGGCTTTGTTATCATAAAAGAAAATATTGAAGGTCAAAATAACTATTTTTTATCCTAAAAAATAATTATATATAAAGTTATAGTTTAAGGGATAATTTTGTTTTTGTAGTAAATTTAAATAGATATAGTATTTTTCTTGTTTTTTAATTATATAAAATTTACCTTTAAATTTACTTAATTGTATTAACGGTTCTTTGATTGATGCTGACTGTTATAATGTCGGCGTGTCAATTAATAATACTAATATATTGGTTTATTGTATATAGGTATATTGACGTGATAATCCATGATCAATACGAGTCTATTATTATTTTTAACATATTTTCATTAATTTCTCTGTTGTATTAGAGTAACAATAAATGCTAAATTTTCCTTTGATTTTCTACACCAAATATTAGTGAGAGTAAAAAATTGAAGGAGAATTTATGTTCTATTTTTACTATAATATAAGTTTGATTCTATTGAAATATGTTTAGGGAATAACAATAGACTCATGTTTAAGAGAGACAGATGAAAATTTTTCTCATGAAAATGGTTAAATTTTTAATACTTTCTAAATATTTTTTAGTTTATAATTTATAATATTTTTTATTTTTACTTATTTTTAACTTTCAGATTTTTTTATATTTGAAAAATTGTATAAATATTTTGATATTTTTTTATATTTTATTAAATTTTTAAATATTAAATAAGCTCACAATCTATAAATTAAAACCAAGTATACTTTTAGATTTAGTAAATAAAATTAATTATGTTTTTGCAAAATAGAAGCAATTAATTTTATTAAGAATAGAAAATATCCAAAATTACAATAAAAAAAATTATGACAAAAATCGTAAATTAAACACGTAGTCGAGATATTCTTCTAAAATAATTAAGAAACTAGTCACTCAAGTCATAATCATATGATGACCATATGAGAAAAATGTGAAATTCTCATCCAGAAAAACTCGAATTACATGTAGATACGAACAAATTCGACTGTTACAGTAAACAAACCACGACAAGAGATTTAATCTATTGAAAGACCATTGACAAAACGCAAGTCAGAGTCAAGCATCATGAAATAATTATTTACAATCACATGTTGCGTATCCAAATCCAATTCGACGACTAAAGTAGGGAAGATCAGCATATAACAAATGAGCGTCATCTTGATCAGTCGTTGCGACGTCAAATATAATTCTGAGAAAAATAAATGATAAACGATCAAAAAAGAAAAATAAAAAAATGCTAAAAGAAAAAAAGTGCTATAAAAAATCATGTCATAAAGACATAGTTATTATAAACAAAAAATAAATATAAAAAATACAGACAACAATAATTAACATCAAAACTGATGTCACCACCTGCTCCTGCTAATAAAAGAAAAAAAGATCAATGACGAATTAAAAAGATAATAAAATTTAATAATTTTAATAATAAAATAAATATATTTATTATATCACTATCGTAATGATTAATGTAATCATTTGTATATAGAGTACTATATCAACATAGTATATCCATCATATTAATACTATTAATTATTATATCACTGTCGTAATGATTAATGTTAATAAAAAAGAAATTGATAAAATTTAATGAATTTAATAATAAAATAAATATAATTAAAAATATAAAGATAAAACAGTTCATTTTTTTCCTCTAAAACTACCACCAAACACGAAGATTGACGAAATTCAACCATAATAAAACAATATTAACTTGAATGGAACTTATTAATCGTGAACAGAAAAAAAAAGCAACCAAGAAACATTTACGTAAAATGATAGGTTGTAATTGTTTTTTTTGGAAAACAATTTGCGTAAAATGAATTACCTGAAAATAATTTTACGTAAAATGAATTATATTTTATAGGAAATAGTTTACGGAAATTATTTTACGGTGTTTTGATGATATTGTGTAAATCATTTTCACTAATTGTTTGATACACTATAATTAATTTTATAGAAAATGATTTACATAAAATGAATAAAGTTAAGTTCGGTTAATATTTAAAAAAAATGTTTTAATCACCGATTAAAGAAAAAAATTAGTTTATTCGGTTAATGGTAATTCAATTTGATAGGTGACCATTTGAACACCCTTAATTTTAATTATTAGTATTTTATTAACATAATACTAAATTATTATATTAATATTAAATATATAAATTAATATTACTTGTTATTAATAATTTAATAATATTATATTTATAAAAATAATAGATAAATATTAATAATTTATTATATATTACTCAATTAAAAATATAATATCATATATTATTATAATATATATGAGTATATATTAATAAAATATTAACAATATAATCTTATTAAAAGTATATTATATGTATATTAAATATTTTAATAATTAATTTTTTATTAAAATTATATTAAAGTATTAATTTAATATTAAAATAATATTTTTTGAGTGCTTAGAGTTAAAAGTTAAGAAAATGTTTTACGAAAAATTAGATGGTAAAACAATTTATAGAAAATACAAAAGAATTAAAAAAATGAATTATATTGAAAAATCAATTACAACTATTAAAAATTAAAAAATATTTTTTGTAAAACCAATTACAACTATTAAATATAAAAAAATATTTTTTAATTATCAAACACAAAAAAATAAGAAATATTTAAAAAAAAAACATTTTTGAGCGATCAAACATACCCTTAAAACGTTAGGTTATCTAAAATAACAAACGTGTAATAAATATCTGCCATGTGGAACTTTTAAATATAAAACGACAAAGTGTAGGTTATCTAAAATAACAAACGTGTAATATGTGGAACTTTTAATATGATCCGTATTGAAAACGATGAGTCAACTAATTATTTAATCACCCATTTATTATTTAACGTTTTGGTAACTCAATTATTAAAGGGTAAATTATACTAGTGACCACTTAATTATTATCGGATTTCATTTTGACCACTAATGTTTCTATTTTATCAATCAAACCACCCAACTATTTAAATGCTTCAATCAAACCACCCAACTATTTAAATTCTTCAATCAAACCATCGGCCGTTAACTTTTAACAGAGGGAGTGATGTGGAAGTTAAAAAACTTGGTACAATTATATATTTGGTCCTCAATGTTTATACATCCTATCAATTTGATCATAATTTAATTTAATTAAAATAATTTAATCTATAATTAGATGATCACACATGTCACCATCTTATTTAGTTAAAAAATGAATTTATGAATTATGCACTAATTGAGATTCAAACTACAAAGACATGGTCTGCGCAAGCCTAAACCACTCTGTTAAGCTCTAATTTGGTTCTATATTACAACATGTGTTATATATATATTCTAGTTAATGATAGAAAAAAAAAAGTGAAAATGCAAATTAGGAGGCACATGGATTCAAAGCAAGGATTAATTTACTATAACCATGAATTCCAATCACATATTTGAATATAATTTACAATATTTTTTAATATTTTTTTTAAATTTTTTTAATGGAAGAAATAATTCTTAAATTTTATTTATTAAATATGATTTACATTTTTTATATATTTTCAATTTTTTAATGAAAGAAATAATTCTTAATTTGTATTTTTTACTATAATTTACAACACTTTTATATATTTAATAAATACATATTAACAAAAATTATTAAAGTAAATACAAGTTTCATAAATAAAAATTTAATAAATATATTTACTAAAATTGTTAAATACATATTAACAAAATTTGTTTAAGTAAATAAAAAAATTAATATATATATAAATTTTATATATATATATATATATATATATATATATATATTAATTATAAAGAGGCCATGCGAAAGCTAGGGTGAAGCTACAGACAGTGAGAAAGCTCCTCTTATATTAAGGGATAAAAGAGGCGACGTTGCTGTCGACAGTTGTTTTCGTCTGAGTGTCGTTTTTATTATTTATAATAATATATAATAATATATTATATAATATTAAATTATTACAAGCTCAACTCGAAGGCCCACTTACAAAGCAAGATCCATTTGTGATTACAACAACCGGTTTAGGCCTAGACCCAGATCAACCGAAGCCCAACAACCCAGCAGGCCCACATTAACCCAAATACAGTTAGGGTTTTCCATTGCTTTTCCAGCATCGCCAGCAACTCTCAGCTGTCCGATCAAGACACAGATCAAGGATCCACAGTAATCCAATAGAAGCCCTAGGTTTCATTACACCCTAGGGCCTATTCCGGCTGTCGCCTCCATCTATTCCAACCAATGGTTGCCATGTCTCCACTACCTCTCCAGAACCCAGTAGAAGGCTCAAGAGGATGTACAACAATAGCACACCACATATGGCCTAGGTGAGTCACCACTATAGGTCCGACGACTCACCAAAATGCAATCATCATGGCCGATTTACATGGGCTATATAAACCCACATCACTGGCCAAGAACAGAACAACAACGACAACAACCAAAAACAAAGCAAGACAGAGAGAGCAAGCAAACACAAAGCGAGAAACAGAGAGAAATACAACAATAAAGCAATCATTACGAAAGGAAGAAGAGCTTACCTAAAGTCATCATAGCATCCACGCGCCTCCACGCGCCATCGTAGAAGACAAAACGCCGAAGGTAAATAGTTAGATCTACACCGTTTGGTTGGGTTTTAGGGAAAGAGGGGGTCAGATCTAGGTTGAGGGAAAATCGGGGAATATTTTGGTATAGTTTGGTATTTTCCGGCCACCGTGGGTGGTGGCTGGCGGCGGCGATCGGTGCCGGAACATGACTGCCAGCCGTTGACCGATTACCCTTCGGTGGAGAGTAATTTTGGGGAGGGTTGCTTGTGTAATTTCATGAATGGGTAAATTACAAGCTTGGTCCCTCTGGTTTTGTAATTTTATATCTTGGTCACTAAATCAGGTTCTTATGTGTTTTAATTTTGTTTTTTAATTTTGTTTATTTATATTTTAATCCCTACTTATATATTTATATATATTTAGGTAAAATTACATGTTTAGTCCTTATTATTTTAATATTTTATATTATTATTATAAGATTAATTACACTATCAATATTTATATTTTATAATATTTTGAATTAGTATTATAAATCTATATATTTTTATAATTTAACATATGTAATTTTAATATTCTGAATAAATTATTTAAGTAGTAATTTAACTATATTTATTTTTATAAAATTAAATGCAAATTTGTTAATTTATTGCAAAGATAAAATCAATTAATAAACACCGGTACCAACTTTGGCCGTTATGGGGTGTTAATCCTTCCCCATACGTAACCGACTCCCGAACTCATTTTTCTGGTAAACAGACCCTTTGTTGTATTATTTTAATATTATTCTCAGGAATTTTATTAGAATAATATAACATTTTGGTGACCAATCTCACCACATTAAAAGATTGGTGGCGACTCCTTAAAATAGTGTTCTGTCTTATGCCAGAAGATAAATTCTTACTTTTTCGAGACTAGTTACACTTAGGTGTACTATCTGTTTTCTTCGTCGCCGGGCAGAGAAACGTCTCGACATCTTGGCGACTTTGCTGGGGAATTTTTAAAAGAGAGTCAAACCACCAGTTTATTAATATTTGTCTTTGCAATAAAATTATAAATTTGTTTTAAATTTAGTTTTTTCCTTTAATTATTTTATTAATTATACTAACTTTTGTTTTTTATGTGTACATATTTAATTAAAGTCTTTAGAATATAATAATAGGTTGTACATTATTTTTACTTTTATGCTTTTCCTCACCCACTGTGCACTACATTCATGACATAAGCTAAAACCTCGCTCTTATCATATTTAGTTCGAATGAGAAACTACTCCCTCTTGTGGTTTTCACCTTCGTATGGGATAGGGGACCATTCATTGAGCTCACCCCTTATGTTCCTCATGTGGTTTTCACCTCCGTATGGACATAAGAAAGTGTGTTCCTTCAAGTTGAACTTGACCTGAAAGTCTGTAATGGACCAGGATTGAGGGTCTGGTAGTCCAAGGGGCACTAACAAAAGACAATCCGTTGACCCTTTTACCTTAGAGCCAAAACCCAACATATAGTAAAACTTAGAATTTGAGTCTAGGTGAAGCATAACCCGATTAAGTCTCGTAAGGTTAGCACACGAGGAAAAGCATGTTGAATCTTTTAATTTATTTAGTATTACTTTATTTTCTGAATAAATGCATATCAAGAAATAATGCGGTTAGGTTTTTCCAAACAAATCATGGAACTAGAAAGCATGAGGTTAGGATGTATATACTTTTTTCCTTATATTAATTTGTACCAACCATTTCTAATCTCTTGTAGACACATTTTATCTAATTAGTTTATATTGATTTCTTTTGCTTATATTGCATAATTATGACATAATCAAGGGTGTTGATTCAAGAGTGATCATCAAAATCAAAGGTTTTCATCAGACGAAGGGTTTTATGATCAAGTGAACTATAACAAAGTCAAAGACTGGTATCTTGAAGAAGCTCTCAAAAATGTTGAAAGCTATGTACCCAAAGATCCTGTTAGATTGGTACCAAAAGCAGTTTATGGTAAGAGTATCAATAGAAGCTGTCAAGAAGGATAAATTTTTATGAAGCTCAAGCCCGTTTTTGGAAAGATGAAAACAAGAAATTGAGCACAGAGGTCGAAGTCATGCTTAATGATTTTCGAAAAATCATTCAAGCATTTGAAAATACTGGTCTAGGAAATACCCCAGAAGAATGGGTAACAGAGATCATTAAACTGAAAAATGATGCTGAGCATTGGAAAAAAATGAAAAGATACATAAAGATCGAGTAAAGAAATTCTCCTATGACTTTCAGATTGCAGAAGAAATGTGCAATACATCCATCATCAAATTGGGAAAATGTCAAGATGAAAACCAGATATTAAAGAAGACTATAGCCAATAATCAGTCCAGTCAGTTTGAAATTAATGCTGAATTAAAATCCACTAGAGCCAAGAACCACACATTGATGAAGATTGTAGATGATTATAGAGATATTGTACAAGAACTTCTTGAACACAAGGGCTCTCTTATAAGGGAAAATGAGCAATTTTGTCTACAATTTTAAGAGATGACATGTAAGATTCAAGATAAAGACAATGACATGAAGAAAGTTGCTGCCCAAGCAAGAAATATGGCCCACAAGCTGGTGGACTTAGCTGGTTTTACAAGGGAATTAAAGCAGAATGACAACTCGATTCTAGAGCATAAATGGAAATTAAATTGGCTTTTTAAGGAAATAGAGAAATTAGGAGGAAAAGCTATCCCTTATATGTAATGATATTTTGAATGTATTACAAACCTTTTGCATTCAATAAAAGCTGTTTTAAGATAATCATTCTTGAATCATTCATATATGCATTTGCATTTGTATTTTTATTTACATTCATGTTCTGCATAACATGTTAACATGTGTCAATAATGAAAACATGGGAGTAATCAGTAAAGGATTTTAGAATCAGGAGTTCTGAAAGTACATTCAAGAATCAGGGCAGGTCTCTAAAAGATTGAAAACAATGAATGAAATATTAGAATGAGTTGGAAAGATTGAGAAAATCCAAGAGCATCTTGTAGAAACTCAACGAGAAATGTTTAAAGAAACAAGAATGTTCCAAGCTGAGTCCAGGGAACAGATGACCAAAATGATGAGTATGATGGTTACTGTACTATATGGGGAGAAAATGTTAGAAGACCCTATTGAACATGAAAGCATGGTAGCCATGGGAAAAAGTCTGAATGGAAATACTATGATAACAAATGACCAAGAACATGTTATGGAACTCAGAAATCCAACTCAACTTCAAAGATCAGGAAATATGACAGAGAACATGAAAATTAAAGTTAGCTCAAAGAAAAGAAGCATGGAAGATGATCAATTAAAGAAGGTTAAAAAGTGCAAGAAGGAAAAGAGGATGAGACATCTCATTCCAATTCCAATTTTGTATTCAAACTTGTTACCCTTTCTCTTTGAAAGTGGTCTTATAACACCCATTCCTCATAGTACTTATTTTCGCCCAGATTGGCAAAATGTCGAAGAGTCATACAATTATCTTTCTGGAGATTTTGGCCAATCTAATGAAAATTGCCTAATTCTGAGATTAAAATTTCAAGACTTTATAGTGGAAGGATTGTTACGTTTTGAAGATGGGAAACCTAAGCTCCCAAGAAACTCAAAGCTGGTTGAGAAAGAGAAAATTTCAAATCACCGTCTCTCTCATAATATTGGTCAAGAATCAAGAATTCAAACCAAACATTTTGATTATTGGTCACAAGGTCTTTAGGAAAGCAATAGTAAAGAAATAGTAATATCAAAGGAATTTCTATCCCTTTTTCCTTCAGTTTCATGCAGCAAGTTATATTCTGAGTTACACAAAGCCCAACTTATTACTCCATGTCTGGCTAAACCTTTGATACTTCCTTACCCAAGATGGTATAATAAAAAAGTCTTTTGTGAGTATCATGCTAGAATCCAAGGACATTCCATTAAAAATTACGATAACTTCAAACGACGAGTTCAAGCCCTTTTGACTCATGGAATCATAAAGGTGAATGCTAAAACTCTATCTATTTTGATTAAACATTTGGGAATCAACCCCCAAAATGAAGTTGATAGTGTCAAATCAAGTGAAGTTCACATAGCAAGAGGTATTGAAAAGAAAAAAGGTAAAATCAAGGAAGGTGAAGTATGTATGGCATATTCAACTCTCGATACTTCTCTGATGAGTGAGACAGAAATTAGAAATGAAAAAGTGAAAGGAAATGTAATCCGAGACTGGCTACAGGTTTAAGAAGGAATAGGATCGATACAACCCTGAAGACACCTCAGACACCTATATTAGATTTTCTGAAAATAAGTGAGACAGGGGAAATTTAAGGAATCTAGTGAATACTACCCCAATCACAGTTGCGGTGAGCGTACAACACAAAGACAAAACTATCATCACCAAAGAAATTTGTTCTAAAGCTAAATTTGAACCCAATTTCCAGTCAGGGAAGGGAAATATGATAATGAGATTTGACCAAGAAACAACTCAGGAGAAAACAAAAAATTTACGTATCTGAAGGGTCATCCAAAGAAACTACCAAAGAAATGATCAAGAAATGGGGTGAAAATATAGATAAAACCCTGGTCTAATTATACATTCAACATTCAAGGAGTAATGGGGGCAGTTAGATAAATAGGTGGAAGTTGTTATCTATCACTATTATACCTTTCATTTTGTAGCATCTTATTTGAACATGTTTTGTTTTTTTTTTTCCGCCTCTTTTGTAATAATTGTGTGTTGCTTTTAAGGTTATGAACATTGAATCAATTTTGCAATCTTGCAGTTCTTTGAATATCATTATATTAAAAACTCTTTACGGTTAGAGTTATACATCTTTGACAAAGTATAAAGATTGAAAACTGGTAAAATAAGGACCTTGACCTTACTTCAGAAGAAATACACCCAAACACTGTACCCTATTACAAAAATGAGATAATCTTCTCTAGTGTGAGGAACTAGACAAAAGGCTTGGTATTTACATATAAGAGCGTACAACACGGGGTATTTTTTTTGTGTAACATTACAAAACTGACTAGACCACTTTTCTATTGATGATGTTTGATGATAAAATCTTCACAAATAGGCCTAAGTCAAGTTTCTTGGGAATTGAACTCTAATGATGAGATTTTCTAATTTCCACCAAACATATAGACTGTAACAGGCTTAAGAAATTGGAGTTGTATACCCATGTTATATTATTATATTCAATAAAACTATCCCTTTAGAGCAATTGGTTAATAGCTCTGGCTTTATGGATAAATTTCAATTAGCCCAATGAAGGCTAATTTCAATAAAGCTGAATTCAGTTAGCCAAAATGGCAAAAGAAGAAGTTGTTGTAAGAGAGTTAAATAATACATGTTATGGTCAATTCACACAAGTGCACACAGAAATTTCATTTTTAGATTGATATTTTCGCACTACTTTGGTTAGAATCAAAGATTTCAGAGAACTGAAATAGAGATATTCTAGAAAGTCTAGTAACTTGTTATGCTAGTTGCGTCATTTTGTCCACATCCGGTTAAAATACCAAGTCATGAAAGTGAGATATGTGGCAATATTCATAAAGAGCGAGAGATGAGTGTCATCTTCAATAAGATATAACCATAGAAAATAGGAAAGCCAACCTGAAATCAACCCATAAATCTTGATACTTGTCAAAGAGCTGTAACTCTGAAATATTAAAAAGTTATTGATTCTTTTGATATTTTTTGAACTCATGCTTATGATTTGATTCTATTGTGAACCTGTAAGGGGAAATATTTTCATTTTTTTGATAAAGAAATGAGGAAAAACATTTTCAAAAAGGATAGTTTCAAATGAGAAAAGATCTTGAATCAAGTTGATTCCTATTTTACCCTTATGAGCAAGGCCAGAATGATGAAGCATTTCATATTCTTGAAAGCCAGTAGAAAGTCTGGGGAATTGAACTTGTAACATTCCCTTTGTAATAACATCTCTCAAGCTACTTGACAACGTTGTTGTAACACCAGAATAAGAGCATTCCAGATCAAAGTATTTGGCATCAAGAGGGCCATAAGTAACCACGATGGGGCATTATCAAAGCTGAACCTCATGAGGAGCACGAGATCCAAGTTAAACAAACATTGAGAGCCTATTCCAGAAAGGAATTAATGTCCATATATTTTGGAAACTTGGTTCAACCTGAAATACAAATGTTGGGGTCTTTGCTTTCCATATCAGCAAGAAGCAAATATTGGGGCATGCTGAAAGCCCTTATCATGAAAAGATCATTGAATTAAACAAACATTTCCAATGAGGCAGAAGAGTATGAAGAATGAAAATGGTGAAATAATGACAGTTACATTATCCTGGTAATTTCACCTACATTGATACTGTCAAGTTAAAGCATTCCAGTTGTATTTTGTTCTTTGTTGTCTTTGTAACGCCATACTATAAGCTCCAAGCAAAGAGTTCACTAAAAAATTCAGGTAAAAGCCACAGGAAAGGATGAATGTGTTGTCAAACGTTATATGATATAATGTTGGCAAATCAAGATATCCCACTTGTATTTCAAAGAAATTTGTTCTTAAGTGTCATTGTAACGTCATACAAAAACTCTGAACACCATGCAAAGAATTCATTAGTTGAGAAATCTAGGCAGAAGTCACAGGAAATGATGAATGTATTGTCAAATGTTTTACAAATCAGTGATTATGATACTGAACTAATGTTGTGGTCATATGGTTTCCATTCGTTGACTCAAGATAAGGATTGTATTCCAAAACTCCAAGATTCAGAAATGAGAAATGTTGAAGATTTTTTTCCATGAAAAGACTGGAATTTTAGCAACAAGAAACTAGTGGAGCCAACTAAGATTGAACAATGAGTTATTGTTAAGCATCTCAATATGATATAGTTTGAAAAACCTTTTTTGAGATTTGATTAGATGTGGAGACATGAAAGAAATTAGGATAAATCCTTCTTGTGATGTGTTTCAAGAGTCAAATCAAAACATACATTGTTCTCCTGATTAATCTCTTCTGAGTTTAATCTACATCTGTAAAGATGATAGATTTTCTTTTCAAAGACAAAAGCTTTATTGGATTTCTACACAAGTTCAAATGAAGAAAGTCGGTGTTATTAAGAACAAAATGGGGCACCCATCATAATGTTGATTATGGCAAGAATTTTATTTCTTCCGAGACTTTAATGCAAATAGAGGCAAAAAAGACACCAAGATATAAGTGGATCAGATGATTCTTTAGAAATGCATGATAGCAGGAGTTACTACACTAAATGAATGAAGTGAACCCTGGAAAGGAATGATCAAGTGGAAGAAGATAAAACTTTGGAGTCAAATGAAGATTGAACCGACATTTTGCATTCATAAGAACATCATTTGCATAAAAGATCATGCATTACATTTAATTGCATTTGCATAAATACAGTTTTCACATGAAGATGCAGGGAAAAATACCTTACGAGTATAAGATAGAATTCAAATCATAAATGAAGGAATCATAGTTGGAAAGGCAAAACATCTGAAGAATAGATAGACACAATCCATAGAAGCGGTATTATTTTGGGGCATGCCCAATTAACAAGTTGTTTGAAAAATGAGAAAACGATTTTCAAAGTTTCTCATTTAATCTTTTGAAGAAGATGGACTTTTTTAAAAGTAAGAAGTTTCTTACCCAGTAAATCATTTCCCACTCATTTGTAAAATCTTCTAGTCATTTGTAAAACCTTCGGGTCATTGTAAAGCCTCCGAGTCATTTGTAAAACCTTCGGGTCATTTGTAAAACCTTTGGATCATTTGTAAAACCTCCGGGTAATTTGTAAATCCTTTGGGTCATCTGTCAGTCTTTCGAGCATGATGCTTAAAACCTTTGGGTCATCTGTTAGTCTTTCGAGCCAGATGATAAGTCCTTAGGGCCATTCTTAAGATCTTCACGGAAGAGTAGTGGAAGCAAATCAACCTCGAGTCTGATCTTCACAGAAGAGTAGTGAAACAGATAGTAATTCTCTATAATTTCTTATTCTTTTCAATAGAACATAGTACATATTTATATACAAATCATCTCTCTAAAGTAGGAAACTCTAAGAAAGGAAATATATTAATCCTAGGAGATATGATCCCTTAAAATAAGGGATTATAGAATATTTATAGAATCCCTTAATTAAAGGATATTTACAGAATCATATATTTCTATAATTCCTACACTCCCCCTCAAGCTGGAGAATATACATTGTATAATCCTAGATTGAATAGGAATTTATTGAAAACAGACTTTGGCAAAGCCTTAGTAAGAATGTCTGTAACTTGTTCTTCTGAAGGAATGTATGAAAGTGTGGCTATTTTTTTGTTAACTTGATCAGCAATAAAATGCCTATCAATCTCAACATGCTTTGCCCGATCACGTTGAACTGGGTTCTTGGCAATTTGAATAGCAGATTGATTATCATACAAAACTTTAAATTGATCCTCTTGATTAGTGACAAGTTCTTTCAGTAGTTTAAGTAGCCAAATTCCTTCGCATATTCTCAATGCTAGTGCTCTGAATTCAGCTTCAGCACTACTTCTTGAAACAACAGATTATTTCTTACTTCTCCAAGTTGTAAGGTTTCCCCAAATAAAGGTGCAGTAGCCACTAGTGGATCTCCTTTTAGTAAGGTCTCCGGTCCAACTAGAATCTGTAAAGATCTTAACAGTTCTATCTTGTGTCTTCTTAAACATTAAACCGTGTCCTGGAGTTTTCTTCAAGTACTTGAGAATTCTATTTGCTGCTATCATATGATCTTCAGTAGGATTAGTCATGTGTTGACTTATCATATTTACAAGAAATGCTATATCTGGCCTTGTCAAGGATATAAATTAGTTTCCCAACTAATCTTTGAAATTTCTCTTTATCTACTAAGGACCCATCTTCTTTGTTAAATTTCAAGCTTGCATCCATTGGTGTATCATTCGGCTTACAACCAAGAAAACCAGTTTCTTTGAGTAAATCAAGTACATATTTTCTTTGGTTGATCACAAGTCCTTCTTTTGACCTTGCCACCTCCATTCCTAGGAAATAGCTTAGCTTTCCCAAGTCCACGGTTTTGAATTCCTTATTTAACAACTTCTTCAAATTGTAAATCTATTCTTCATCATCTCCGGTAAGAATTATGTCGTCCACGTACACAATAAGGATAGCTTTCTTATTTGTAGAAGTTACCTTGATGAAAAGAGTATGATCGGCGAGGGACTACTTGTAGCCATTTTTTAGGATGACTTAAGTGAACCTCTCGAACCAAGCTCTGGGTGATTTTTTTAACCCGTATAGAGACTTGTTGAGCTTGTACACCTTGTTACTTCCTTCAACAGACTTTAAGCCAGGTGGCAACTTTATATAAACTTTTTCTTCTAGCTTGCCATTAAGAAAAGCATTTTTTACATCAAGTTGGTGTAATTTCCAATCACAATTTACAACCAAACTTAGGAGTACTCGAATAGTATTCAACTTCGCCACATGTGCAAAAGGTTCTGTGAAATCTATCCCATATGTTTGTGTAAAGCCTCTGGCCACTAGACTCGCTTTGTATCGTTGGATGCTACCATTGGAGTTATACTTTACAGTAAAGATCCATTTACAGCCAACAACCTTTTTCCTTGAGGAAGGTCCGTAATGGTCCAAGTAGCATTTTTTTCTAGTGCATAAATTTCCTCTTCAACAACCTTTCTCCATTTTGAATCCTTTAGAGCTTCAGCTATGCTTGTGGGAACTTGTTCTTTATCCAAGATTGATGTAAATGCTTGAAAAGACGACATCAATGAATTATAACCAGCAAATTTTTCAATAGGATGCTTGGTGCATTGTCTAACCCCTTTTCTAATAGCAATAGGGAAGTCATCTAGAGTAGGGGAAGTGGACTTACTGATTTCTTCTTCTATTTCGGCAGTTGAACCCAAATACAATTCTCGACAAGCATCAGATTGCAAAACAGCCTCAGGAATATGTTTTCTTTTCCTTGTATAGAAACGGAACTGTTTTATTGGTGTTGTTTGTGGAATATTTTGAATGGAAGTAGGTTTATTTTCAGGAAAGGTATTTAAAGTGGGTATGGGTGAAGTAGTGATAGGTACTACCGGTAGATCAATAAGAGTAGTTACAGGTGACAAATATGTAGGTAAGGACAAAATTGGTGGCAATTCTGAAGGTTGAGAATGAAGAGTAAGAGGAGATACCTGATGTGGCTGAAAATCCTTCCATGTCTCCCCCTGAATTTCAACCTGAGTGAAATAGGGATCCTACTCATAAAATGTTATATCCATAGTGGTAAAAAATTATTTTGAATGAGGATGATAGCATTTATAACCCTTCTTAAGTGAAGAATACCCAACCAGTACACACTTTAATGATTTAGGATCTAACTTGGACTTATTAGGAGCAATGTTTTGGATAAAAACAGTACAACCAAATATTTTAAGTGGAAGAATGGAGGAGATATGTTTAAAATGGGGAAAGTATTGCAAAAATATAGATTGAGGTGTTTGAAATTGTAAAACCTTACTAGACATTCGATTGATTAAATATGTGGCAGTTAATAAGGCTTCCCCCCACAAATATTTTAGAACATTAGTGGTAAATAGAAGAGAACGAGTGTCTTCAAGGAGGTGTCTATTTTTTCTTTCGGTAATACCGTTTTGTTGTGGGGTCAACATAAGAACTAATATGAACTATGCCCTTTTCCCTGATAAACACACCCAAAGACTTAGCAAAAAATTCACTGCCATTATCATATTTAAAGAGTTGAATTTTAGACCCAAATTGAGTGAGAACCATGTTATAAAATTAGGTAAAAACACTAGCAGTTTCAGATTTATCTTTTAGCAAATAAGTCCAAGTTATCCTATTGTGATCATCAATGAAAGTGATAAACCACTTACAATTATCAGCATTCTTCACCTGAGAATGGCCCCAAATATCATTGTGGATCAAAGTAAAAGGGTGAGAAGGCTTATATGTAGAAGGAGAATAAGTTGATTTAGTATGTTTGGCAAGAGAGCAAACTTTGCAAGAAAAAGAATTTGGCCTTTTATGAATGAATAGAGCAAGAAAAACTTTTGCAAGATAGTGAAAACTAGGATGACCTAAACGATAGTGCCATAACATAACATTATCAACTTTTTCTAAAGCGGTGAAAGATTTTGAGATTTCGATTTTAGTAGAGGCAGGAAGAATGTAGAGACCATTCTGCAAGCTGGCCTTACCAATCACCTTCTTCGAGTTCAGTGCCTGCAAAGTACAATCAATATCATTAAAAATTGCAGAGCAGTGCAAGTCGGTGGAAAGTTTACTAACGGAAACTAGATTGCAAGCCAGATTTGGTACGAAGAGGACATTTTAAAGTACAATCTGGTCATTGAGAATAACAGTGCCATGTTCTTCTATTTTTCATAAAGAACCATCAACCGTTTTGACAGCTTTACCAAAGTTTGGAAAAAAATTGCAAAACAAATCCATATTACCAGTCATATGATCCGTAGAACCAGAATCGAGGATCCAATTAGGGATCGACTGGGAGGAGAAAAAAATTGTAGCATGAGGGTTACCTTCTGGTTCTTTCATGACCAAATTACCTTCTGATTGAGCAGCAGAACCAGAAAAATTTTCTGGATTCGAAGTGATCTCCGGAGTAGGAGAAGAAGTTGTAGACATCGTCTAGGTTGTAAAGAAACCGTAACCTAAGCTCTGGTACCATGTAGAAATCAGAGTAATTGTCTGTAATTTATTATTCTTTTCAATAGGACATATTACATATTTATATACAAATCATCTCTCTAAAAGTAGGAAACTCTAATAAAGGAAAGATACTAATCTTAGGAGATATGATCCCTTAATTAAAGGATATTTATATAATCATATATTTCTATAATTCCTACAGATTCTTTTCAAGCATTTTCAAGCTTCACGGAAGAGTAGTGAAGTCAATCATTTTCAACCTTCACGGAAGAGTAGTGAAGTCAATCATTTTCAACATTCATAGAAGAGTAGTGAAGTCAATCATTTTCAACCTTCACGGAAGAGTAGTGAAGTCAATCAATTTCAACCTTCACAGAAGAGTAGTGAAGTAAATCATTTTCAACCTTCACGGAAGAGTAGTGAAGTCAATCATTTTCAACCTTCACGGAAGAGTAGTGAAGTCAATCATTTTCAACCTTCACGGAAGAGTAGTGAAGTAAATCATTTTCAACCTTCACAGAAGAGTAGTGAAGTAAATCATTTTCAACCTTCACGAAAGAGTAGTGAAGTAAATCATTTTCAACCTTCATGGAAGAGTAGTGAAGTCAATCATTTTCAACCTTCACGAAAGAGTAATGAAGTCAATCATTTTCAACCATCACGGAAGAGTAGTGAAGTCAATCATTTTCAACATTCATGGAAGAGTAGTGAAGTCAATCATTTTTAACCTTCATGGAAGAGTAGTGAAGTCAATCATTTCAACCTTCAAGAAGAGTAGTGAAACAAATTCTTTTCAAGTATTTTCAACCTTCACGGAAGGGTAGTGAAGTCAATCATTTTCAACCTTCACGGAAGAGTAGTGAAGTATTCCAACCTAGAATATGATCTTCACGGAAGAGTAGTGAAACAGATTATTCTCAAGTCAATTCAATCTTCACGGAAGAGTAGTGAAGCAGGATCAAGATCAAAATTCGATCTCCACGAAGGAGTAGTGGAACGAATTTTCCGTCAAAGCATGAAGTTCACTCGATGAAAAATTATTGTCTTTTTATTTTTGCTCTATTCTTGTTAACACAAAAATAAGCAAAGAGGGGTAGCTGTCGATAGTTGTTTTCGTCCAAGTGTCGTTTTTATTATTTATAATAATATATAATAATATATTATATAATATTAAATTATTACAAGCTCAACTCGAAGGCACAATTACAAAGCAAGATCCAGGCCCGATTACAACGTTCAGGCCCAGACCCATATCAACCGAAGCCCAACAACCCACCAGGGCCAAATTGGCCCGAATGTAGCTAGGGTTTTCCCTTGCTTTTCTAGCATCGCCAACAGCTCTCAGCTATACGATCAAGATGCAGATCAAGGATCCACAGTCATCCAGTAGAAGCCCTAAGGTTTTATTACACCTTAGGGCCTATTTCGGTCGTCGCCTCTATCTGTTCCAACCAAAGGTTGCCATGTCTCCACCGCCTCTCCAGAACCCAGTTGAAGGCTCTAGAGGATGCACAACAGCCGCACACCACATCTGGTCTATAGTGAGTCACCACCATAAGACCGGTGACTCACCAAAATGCAATAATCACGGTCGATTTACAGGGGCTATATAAACCCCCATCACCTACCAAGAATAGAACAACAACGATAAAAAAAGCGAGGCAAAGAGAGTAAGCAACCACAAAATGAGAAACAGGGAGAAATACAACAACAAAGCAAGCAATACGAAAGGAAGAAGAGCTTACCTAAAGTCATCAGAGCATCCATGCGCCACCGTAGAAGATAAAACACCGAAGGTAAATGGTTAGATCTACACCATTTGGTTGGGTTTTAGGAAAAGAGGTGGCCAGATTTAGGTGGAGAGAAAATCGGGGAATATTTTGGTATTTGTCGGCCACCGTGGGTGGTGGCCGGCGGTGGCAATTGGTGTTGGAACACGGCTGTCAGCCGGTGACCGGTTACCCTCCGGTGGAGAGTTTTAGAGAGAAGTGAGAGCTTCTCTCTCTTAAGAGAGAGAAGTGAAAGCTTCTCTCTCTTAAGAGAGAGAAGCCAAAGAGGGAAATGAGAAGCTTGGCCCTCTTTGGGCTGGTTAGGATTAATAAATACCCACCTCAAACGGCGTCATTTTGGGGAGGGGTGTTTGTGTAATTTCACGAACGGGTTGTGTAATTTTACATCTTGGTTACTAAATCAGGTTCTTATGCGTCTTAATTTTATTTTTTAATTTTATTTATTTATATTTTAGTCCCTACTTATATATTTATATATATTTAGGTAAAATTACAAATTTAGTCCTTATTATTTTATTATTTTATATTATTATTATAGGATTAATTACACTATCAGTATTTATATTTTATAATATTTTGAATTAGTATTATAAATTTATATATTTTTATAATTTAACCTATGTAATTTTAATATTTTGAATAAATTATTTAAGTATTAATTTAATTATATTTATTTGTATAAAATTAAATGCAAATTTGTTAATTTATTGCAAAGACAAAATCAATTAATAAACACCGGTACCAATTTTGGGCGTTATGGTGGTGTTAATCATTCCCCATACGTAACTGACTCCCGAACTTATTTTTCTGGTAAGCAATTTGTTGTATTATTTTAATATTATTCTCAGGAATTTTATTAGAATAATATAATATTTTGGTGACCAATCTCATCACATTAAAAGATTGATGGTCACTCCTTAAAATAGTGTCCTATTTTATGCCAGAAGATAAACACTTACTTTCTCGAGAGTATTTACACTTAGGTGTACTATCTGTTTTCTTCGTCGCCGGGTAGAGAAACGTCTCGATAGTTGCATAAAACATTGTTAAGGTAAAAGTGGGAATAGTCATTTTTTCTAGCTTGTCGGCTACAACATTCGCAAAGCGAGGAATCCAACATAGACGATTGCTCCCAGCATGTCTATATAAGGCAATGATGGAGCGAACACGGGAGACCGGATTGTTCGTCGCCGTATTATCTTTGAGTAGCTTGACTGCTTGCTGGCAATCAGTTTGAACTTCAAGACGCTTAACACCAATGTTTCGAGCTAAGAGGAGACCTTCATAGATACCTCAAAGTTCAACTTGTAAAATTAGGGCGTGACTGATATTTTTGCTAAAACCATTAAAGCAAGAGCTTTCATCATTCATGATAACACCTCCAGAAGATTTGAGACAGGTCGAAGAGTGAACATAGACCATGCAATTTCATTTCCTATCACATTAGAACTATTCCTCAAATTGGAAAGGATCCAAGTCTCGAGATCATGTTGGAATAAGCTCGAAATGATAGGGTAAAGAAAGATTTGTATCAAGAAGGTCCGAATTAGAGGGCAATCACGTAAGACGTGTGTAACACCCTAAACTCGATTAGGCCTACAGTGCCAAATTAGGCTATCAGGGCAACACCTGATTTTCAAAACATGTTCATTTTCCTTTTAAACACACTGAATGTTATCATAAATAAAACATAAATAACGAATATAAAACATTTTACAAAACCGAAGCTCCTTGACATATAATTTTAAAACCAAAATAATACACTCTGAGTTTAATATACTGAATACATGAGTAAGGTTATATGAATATATATGATAACTAAAGTTAGAGTAAAATACTCTATTAAAGATGCTGGAAGTCCTGCTACGATAGTGCTCCATGAACTATCCAAACTACAAAGCTGTCAACGGAAAACATCCGAAGACTGAGTTTACAAAGTCTAGCAGTATAATTGTTAATCTAGAGCAACATAAGTGTAATATCCCAAAATCAGGGTTAGTAACTAAAATGGAATTTTTGAAACTTTGAGGTATGATTTTAAAAATTTGTAAAGTGTAGGGACTCATTTGTAGATATTTTTGAAGAATTATTGGTAATTATTAAATGAAGTAAGGAACAAAATGGTCTTTTGGTAAATGAAATAATTAAATGTTGTTGTGGCATTATATTAACCTACGCGGAAGAGGAAATGAAGGCAAAGTTGGTTCTAGAGTTTTCTTCTTCTCATTTCTTCCTCATACGTGAGAGCTCAAGGCAAATGTAAGATTTCTTAGTTGTTGATTATTAGTTGAAATTTCAGTTAGGTTTTGATCATTAAGTGATACTTAAGCTTAAGGAGAGCTTAAGTTATCTTTAAACAATAAGATAAAGAGAATAGAAAGGATTAAAGATGAGGGGTGATTAAATGAAATCTTTGTAGAGGGACCATAATTGGATTTCAAGACTAATTTTGACTTGTCATTAATGGAATTAAGAAGCATGAAGTGATAGAATTGAATTTAGAACATATTGAAAAATTTGTATGATTATTGATTTCCATATGGAGAAAGGAATTTTGAGATTTAAAGGGGTGATAAATGAGTATAAATGGGTTTAAGCATATGTATATGAATTATGAATATGTAAAGGGTTGAAATATGAGATATTTGTGAGAAATAGAGAGAATTTTCGTGCATAAAAATGTGATTATGGGCTAGGGATATCGATACCCATTCAACAGGTATCGATACCCTCTCAAACAAAAAATCACAGAATGCAATGAGGGTACCGATACCCTAAGAAGGGTATCGATACCCCCTAAAGGAAAATAAATAAATTATAGTTCAATAAATTAGTTTAAGTTATTAGCATCGAATTATAAGGTTTAGGCTTCTAATAATCGTCTTGGAAATTATATTTATGTAGATGCTAAGCCTAAACAAGTTCCAGAATATTTGGCAAGTAAGATCGATCGAGAAGAGATAAATGATCGATATTGACTAGTGAGGCCAGATGTTTGCATATTCATTGGTATATGATATGTATGGAAATAAGACTTGCGATGAGTCTATTTCCAATATTTGATTGCATGATTCTATGAAGACTAATATGGATGATATGATTATTATTTATACAAGAATATATGAATAGAGTTATAGGTGTTATATATGATTTTGTGTGCTATGGGTATAAGTAATTGTATGATGATAACGTATCAATTATATGAATTAGATTTAATCGAATAAATGGAAAGTGAGATAAACAAAGTATGGTTGATCTATATGATAATATAAGAATAGCTCATAAGTTATATGATAAAGATAGAACATGTGATTTAAACTACAAATTAAAGAAAAAATATGATATCTGTAAACATAAGATAATTCAAGGGTAAACGATATGATATGAATGTGTTATATGTATTGAAGGACAATGATCTATGAAACAATATAAGAATATTAATTGGGTTTCTTGATAATAAGTCATAAGGTTACATGCATAGGTAACATAAGTTATAAGATGAGAATATATAAGAATATCAAATAAGTTATGAGATAAGTTATATGGCATTGATATACAGACTATATGAAAGTATACACATGATTACATGTATATGTGATGCATGTTAAATGATATAAAATAGATGTTTACACATACATGTGGTATGTGATAGAAGAGAAAGATATGTGATATGTGATTTATGGGAAACATATGTGAACAAGAAATGACAATGATATACATGTCATATGAACACATGAGAAGTCTTATAAGCTAAGTGACGTATGCATATAAAATCATATGAAAAGTGATGTGAACAAGTGAATATGTGATAAGTGTAAAGATAATGCCCATGTTATGTGTATGAGAGCTATAAGTATAGTTGGCATGCCAAGAGTCGAGGGTTTACCTATGTCCTTAGGGACATATGGACAGTTTTCTAAGGAACATATGGTCAGTTTACCTAGGTTCTTTGGGACCTATGGACAGTTGCTGAGGTTCTTTATGACCTCTAGACAGGTTCTTCGGGACATTTATACGAGCTGTGGTGACATCATATGTGTGCACAACCTCATAGTACTCATATACCTTGAGTTCTCAGTAATGTACATGAGCTTATAAAAGATATGAAAAGAGTTTGTATGAGGGTATGTTATCATGTTGCCATTGCTTGTATTGAATCATATATGTATATGAACTAATAAAGAGATAATCCTGAATATAATGTAAGTATATATATGATTTGTGATATGAATTGTTATATGTGTGTTATGAGTGATTGCATCTGTGATAAGAATGAATTATAAGATATATGATAATATCATAAGAGATTATACGAACAAGAGATAAGAAATATAATAATAACAAGGTAGAAATATGATAGAAACATAAATGATGACATGTATGTATGTATGTACTTGCTGGATGACAAGTATATGAGTTGCATGGTTATGATAGTATAAATTATTCATGTATGTACTTGCTGGATGAAAAGTATATGAGTTGCATGGTTATGATAGCATAAATTATTCATGCATGGTTAGTGTGTGTAAATTATATTAGATGAGTTTTTATGCCTCACTAAGTCATAGACTTAGCGTGTGATTGTTTCACACGTAGGTTCCGAAGAGCGAGAAGAGAAGCTAAGAGGAGTAAGACAGGTCAGCATCTCCCTTACAAAGTTCAGATCAGAAAAGAAATGTTCGATATATAATTTATTCTTTTAGATATAGTTGGCATGTAATATAAATGATTTGAATAATATATGCTCTGATAAGTTTGTAAACTCTTATGAGGAAATAATATGAAGTTTTCTTTAATGGGGAAATTTTCATTATTTTGAACAAGTAAAGGTTTTAAAAGTTGATGTGACACCTCGGACTCGGATCCGGGTCGGATACGGGTTGGGGGTGTTACAATAAGAATTTCATAAACGTAAGAATTCTGAAGATATGGTACTAAACAGTAGGTACATGCATGACCTAGATCAATTGCTACCTACTTAAGGCTTTATTTACTGCACTATCACTGAAGTAGGGTCTCACGCTTCCCTTAATCCTCTGCTAAGGGTCTCGCCATGAGATTACCTTTAAAGGGTCTCTAACCCTAATGACAGAACATGATACACATTATCTAAATGCGAAACTAATACTCCAATGTATCATCTGAATGCAAACCTGACATGTTGTGCATTATCTGAATCCAAACCTGACATGCTGCACATTTATGAATGCAAACCTGACATATTATGCATTATCTGAATGCAAAGCTGACTAGTATCTGGTCTCACATAGCTATCAGACACTAATTACTGAAGGACGGTGTTACATAACATCGATGTAATTCCCACTAACATACAAAATAATCTCCTGGTCCTCACATAGCCATCAAGTAGATCACTGAGGGGGAACCTAATGTCATATAACATCATTATAATTCCAGCACAAACTGAAACATTGACTCATTCTCATATAGCCTTCAAGCCAAGCTTTTACATATCTGACATATTGAACTGATGGGACTATACATGCATGACTGACACAACATGAGGTAGGTCTAGTGGTGTGGTGATAGGAATTTCACATGCATCTCAGGACAACACCCTAGCCTACCCTGCATACTCAAAAGCCTCGGGGTAAAAACCATAATTTATGTTCATCAAAAGCATACTTAACTGAATTGAACTGATATAACTACCCATGCATATCTAAGGCCCACATGCCACATAACACTAACATCGCTAACCCACTCATCGTGAGTGTTTGAGCCTCGCATCCTATTTAGCCCCTGAAGTGTCTCACGCACTGGTAATGCACCACTAGGGAAACTAAGGTATCCTGGGTATACCTTAACATACATAGACTCACTAAAGTGAAGTCAACATCATACTAGTTATTATCTCGCTCGTTATCTCATTTAGAACGTTATGCAAATACTTTCTTATTAATTATGGAGCTAGTTAGCTCGAATTTTGGCTCGGGTTTATTTCTGATACACGAAACCCTATTCGACCTTATTATATTTCCCTTCAGAACCTCTTAAACTAAAAATGGTGGCTTACTCTTCCTGAGTTCATTGACATTCTCGAAGCGCATGTTTTTCACTACCACTAAATCTGAAATATTGATCGTACTGCTTATCGGATATCTCTTGTAATGATCCTCGGTCCCAACTATCTGTATACTTCCTTGATTGAAGATACTTCGGTGTATTACACTTAATATGGTTCCTCTTGATGTAACCCACTCCTATGAGTGTTTTTAGGTATGCTTGGTCATTTGTACCTCACGGACTAAGTCTTACTATTACAGATAGTACTTAGCTCTTACAGGCCTTAAACGAGTTAAATCTAACCATCCGAAGTGAGTAGTATCGATACTTTACTTGCAGTATCGATACCCTAGGGTCAAGTATCGATACCTCTATGAGTATCGGTACCAAAAACATATTTTGTTGCGAAAATGGGGCCTCAGTGTTGATATTGTCACCCTGAGTATCAATACTTCTAGTTAAAATCCCTAATTTTGCCCTAATTCATCAAGTATCAATATTGTTCATCTCAGTATCGATACTTGAACCCTAAAATAGTTTATTTAGGCTAAAAAATACTCTAAAATTATCCCAAATGACTTGGTTTGGTTTCTAAACTTATTCTGAAGCTTTAGAGAGCTAATTAGGGCCATAAGGTGTCATAAAAAACACTTCCTTAACACCCAAAACGTGATTTGATCATGATTTCAAAGATGAACCCTAGCATGCTCAACTACACAAATCTTTGAAATTCTTGAAATTTATAAAAGCTTAATACTCCAAAGGATTAGAAATACACTACCTTGAAGATTGAATCTCGAAATGAAGTCCCTTTAGCTAGCAAGCACTCCCCTTTTTGAACTTGGTTGATTTTCCACCTTTTTCCTCTAGCCAACAAAGATGCTTGGATTTTTCAACAAAAGAATGTTGTAGGAAGTGTTAAAGACGAATTTTGAAGCTTAAAGGAGTGAGAAAGAACCCCAAACACTTACCTTGAGTTTTGCTCTTGCTATGGAGAAGGGAAAATGAAGGAAAAAAGACAAAATAAAAAAGAGAATATGGGAAATGAGAACCCACGTCCAAAATGGTATAAATCCCCAAATTTAACTTCAATTTTCATAAATGGTCTAATAGCTCTTTTGGTCCTTTATATTTTGTCCTTTATTTAAAAAATCTTTTTTTTTTGGCTAATTGGGTCCCAAATCCAACCCAATTAACCCCAACAATTTAATTTATAAATTTCATGAGGTCCACTTATCTCTTAGGTAAACCCGAAACTACTAGCCTATAATTTGGGGTGTTACAACGTGAATGATGATTTATTGCACAACACCCCAATAATTACAAGAAGCATCGTTGGAAAAGCAGTGTTGGACATGTTCATAATTTTTCATGAGCTTCCAATGAAAAGAAATCCAAAAGAAAAAGCACAAACATTGAGGGATGAGAAGAGACTAAATAAATTTCCAAGCAGCGTTGATATCATCCCAATTTTCAGCACAAATATTAGTATAGACAGATTTGAGGTCAAAGCTATGGTTGTGAGACCATCGACAAGCAATAGCATCTTCGATGTCAGTTGCATTAGGAGCCTTGATGCTGAGAATATGACTGAGAGCATAGTGTAACCAAAGAAGATAAGACCTCTTCGTTCCACAAGCCATTCAACAAGGTTGTAGAAGATACATACAAGCTATCATCAATATGTCATGGGTTGATTGCGTGGAGGCGCAACAAACCAATGGAGGGGACCCATACATCATCCCAAAATCTGATATTCGATCCATTTCAAAGAGACCAAAAGAGATGTGGTAAAAATGAAGGCCATGCATTGAATAAACCTCACCACATGGGGGAACAAACCTTGCGAGAGATCGAGTGGGGGCATGATTCCATGACATTGTATTTATGGTGGAAGACTTGGATCTAGTAGGTGTCAGTCTTCGTAATAATGACATCCAATTTTCATAAAAACGCCATATTATGCTCGTGGGTACGGATTTTGCCAAGGCCTCCGCGATCACGGGGTTGGCATAACGCCTCCAAGTGGACTAGCGAGATCTATTATCGGCATTAGATGAACCCCAAATAAATCGACGGATGTATTTCTCAATGCCGTTACAAACTCATTTCAGAAGAACCATTGTTTACATAAAATACATCGGAATCGCAACAAAAACGGTCTTAGCAAGCGTTATGCGGCCATCAATAGATAGCGATCGAGCTGCCCAACCAGATAGCTTATTATTTATCATGTCCGTAATGAACGAGTAATCCGATTAATATGGGTGCCTATGAAAAACATGCACTCCAACGTGAAATAAATAAATAATTAAGAAAATATTTTCCATCGATATAGTGACATGTGTAACTATGTAATTGGAGATTAAATTTTATTTTAATTAGATTAAATTATGATCAAATTGATAGAATATATAAATATTAAGGACCAAACATGCAATTACATCAATATTTTTAACTGTCGCGTCTCCTCCTCTGTTAAAAGTTAACAGACAATGGCTTGATTGAGCAATCTAAATAACTGGGTGGTCTGATTAATTAAATTAAAACATCAGTGGTCAAAGTGAATTTTTTGCAATAGTTAAGTCTCACCAATATTGTTTACCCAAAATTAAATTCAACGTTAAAGTTATCAATAAAAAAGAAAGGGTAACCGTGTAGTATCCCAACTATTATTTATATTTCATTTTAGCCTCTAACTATTATTTTTTTCAAAATCATATAATATTATGTTTTAGTTTTATTTTGGTCACACATTGTTAAAAATTTAACAAAATTTATGACATGACATTTTGAAAATTTTTGTAATGATGATATAACATTACCTTATGACGACATATTAATATCATTGTTACTTTTTTAATAATTGGTGACGAAAAGGAAACTAAAACGTAATAGTAGATATGATTTTGAAACAATAAATAACGGAGTGACCAAAATGGAACATAAGTGAAAGTGGGGATACTAAATCTGTATTTTACCCAAAAGGAAAGAAAAAGAATACACAGAAACACTATAGCAAGAATTGTCGCTTTGTCCATTTGAGAACGATCATTTATCTACTTTTTTAAGTTTTTGTTCATTCATCCTTTCTTTCTGAGATGAAAAGCCGAACACGCAACGTATATGTCCTTATCCAAAAGCATAACGAGCTCCTACTTTGTCATCATTATCTTCCAACCCTCCCATAACTCGAACGGAAAATGATCATGTCAATGGATTCCACCAAAGCTCAACGTCGACTTAATACCATACAAGGGCACCTTGTTTCCGCCGTCAGCTCCGCCGTTTCTCATTACGACCTCCGTTCTTGCCCAACCGCAGCCGAGTTCGTCTGCGGTACGTTTATACATGTATATGTGATTGAGAAGAACAAAGGTGTATAGGCTTGGACTGGTTACTCTGTTTTGTTTTCAAGGTTTTTTGGGTTAATATCCTTCCATGAAAAAATGATACCTTTTTATGGTACTATAAATATATATATATTTTTTTATCTGGGTTTTCGGTTTTGATTGAAAATGTTTCTTATTATGCTGTAGAAAATGGGAATTATGCATAAGAAGCATAAATCCATCAAGCATTTTCTGTTGGCTTTAATTGTCTGTCAATTATATTGTATATAGTTGATATTTTATATGTGTTTAACTAACATATGTTGATATTGAAAACTTATGTTTGAGCAGAACAGAAATACAGTGTTGTGTTGCCAGAGAAACTGCAAACAGGAAAATGGAATGTATACAGGTAACACTGATCTGCTACTATCCTTGGTATATTTTGTCTCTGCATTGTCCCTTCCTTACTTTTATGCCTTATGATAGATCTGCTCGCTCACCGTTGAAGCTCGTAAATCAGTTTCCCGATCATCCCGACATCGGTACATTGCATGAAAATTTTGTGTAAGCATCTGGTTTTTGTCCAATGTATCAATGCTTTATCATCTTTTTTCATTTGGAAGTACTTTGGATGGTTACTTCAATTATTGGTATTTTTTATTTTATTCAGACATGCCGTTGAGTCCTATGGAGATTACAGATATCTCGGAACAAGAACTCGAGTTGATGGAACTGTTGGAGAGTAAGTTTCTTATTGAAAAAATCAAGGTCACAGTTCATTGCCAAAGTTCATTCATTTGCTATCAATTTTTATGTTCTATTCATCAAGTTACAAGTGGATGACATACAAAGAAGCTGCTACAGCTCGGACAGCTATTGGATGCGGCCTAATACATCATGGGATACTAAAGGTGGAGAAGCACTTCAGTAGTAATTATATATTTGTTATTACTTGATGCTGCATGGTCGGCAATAAGTTTCTTGCCTGGTGAACATACTCAGTAGTAATTATATATTTGTTATTACTTGATGCTGCGTGGTCTGCAATAAGTTTCTTGCCTGGTGAACGTACTTGCGTGGCTTTTTCGATCCGTCTCCTCACTTTTCTTAAAGTACCTTTATCCGGCTCTAACACTCTCGAGTCTTGCTTTTATAATGACAGGGCTCTTGCGTTGGATTATATTTCATCAATAGACCAGAGTGGCTCATTGTTGATCATGCCTGTGCTGCATATTCCCTTATATCAGTTCCTTTATATGACACTCTAGGTTTGCCACTACCCCGAATGCTCTCCTTTTCGATTGAATGCTCGTCCTACTCGGCTTATAGCTAAGGTGCTATTTTGAAAATTATGTTTTACTGCAGGTCCGGATTCTGTCAAGTACATCATTAATCATGCAGATCTAAAAGCTGTATTTTGCATGCCTCAAACTTTGAATTCTGTGAGTTTAGGCTTTCAATGGTGCATATATATATATATATATATAGGGAATTATGTTCCGGTTTCCATTTTGACAAACTGATTCTTTGTGAATAACTTTTATACTGTCTTAATATTAATTCATTTTCCCCCTTGGAATTTGCAGTTGTTGAGCATCTTGTCCGAGATTCCATCCCTTCGTTTGATTGTGGTATAAAACATGCCAAAATTAACTTTCTTAGTTTTTCCATCTCTTCACTTGATTGTTCGGAGGCACTTCTCACCTCCTAATCAGGGGGTTGACCTCGTTTTAATGATCGAAGTCTCATATGGTCTTCAATGTGCCGGAGGACGTTCGGACCTCATGGGTCCAACAAAAGTAGATACTGATCTGCCATTTTCTCTGGAGTAAAATAATCCGCTTCTTTAATCTGCAGGTAGTTGGAGGAATGGAAAATGAAGTGCCTTCATTGCCATCATCAACTAGCATTCAGGTTGTCACATATTCACAATTATTAAGTCAGGTAATGAAATAAGATCCTAAAAGCCCTATAAATATGCAGAAAAAGAACTTCAGCCATTGCTTAATACTGTGTGGTATAATTGTTTTCCATTGGAATGGTTCGACTAGGGCCATAGTAACCTTCGGCCATTTTGCCAACCGAAACCAGACGACATAGCTACCATTTGCTACACTAGTGGTACAACTGGAACACCAAAGGTATTATTAGCTTTCCCCTGTGAATTTCAACAGATCTTATCTAGGTAACCATGAAGCTTTACTTAAAGGGCTTACCGTTCGATCTAAGAGGCGACGATATTAACTAAAAGAGGAGTTTGTTTCATTCACCTGCTAATACGATTCATAACCTTTTGGCAAGGGAGTTGTGTTGACACATGGGAACTTGATTGCAAGTGCAGCTGGATTCACCATTTCAGTAAAATTCAACACCTCAGACGTGTACGTTGTATTGGTTTCAAATGATGTTTTACACATTCATTCAGTTGGCCTGAAATATTTGTATATGGTTTCTTCTTCAGTTACATATCGTATCTCCCTTTGGCACACATTTTTGAGCGGTTTACTCTGATCAATTTGGCTCATTTTGGGGTCGCAGTTGGATTCTACCAGGGGGTATGTATGTCAGACACTAAACTCTCGGGCTTCCTACTCTGCTATAATGCTAAAATGCTATGTTGGTGTTTCTGTTTAAAATATTTTTATTTTCTATAAATTTTAATAGTGTTATTTATTTTTTAGGTATAATGTCAAAAAAGTCCCTAACATTTGACTAGATAGTCACTTTTATCCCTACCCTTTTTTCTGGAGCATTTTGGCCCCAACATTTTATTTTCGGACCTATGTGGATGGAAACCATTAGTTAACAAACGGTTAACGCTCCAAAATATGAGCCTTGTTACTCTAAAATGAAATGTTGAGGGCCAAAATGATCCAAAAAATAAAAAGGGCCACATTGATCATTTAGTCAAAAATTAGGTCTTATTATCCTAAAATGAGACGTTAGGGGCTGAAATGTTCCAAAAAAAATAGAGATCAAAATGATCATTTTAATAAATATTAGGGGCTAATTTCGACATTGTAACTTATTCTTAATATATTTTTATGTTTGATGTTATAGTTTAATTATTTTTATATTATTACATAATGTGCAACTTTACTGAGAAATTGAATGACATGGTGTTGGAATGCAGGATACCATGAAATTAATGGATGACATGGCTGCTCTACGGCCCACTGTATTCTGCAGTGTCCCTAGACTGTATAACAGAATTTATGCAGGGTACTACGTCAGATCAATACATTAGAAGTTAAGCTGCGAGAATATATATGAAAAAGGACTTTGTATGTTAGATGGATAATTTTAATATAAAATAAATATCAATACATTTTTAAAAAATAAAACCAAGTGATATAAATAGAAGAGGAATGGTTAAATATGATAATGTGTAATAGTTATTTTATCATGGTATCGGACTCTTCCTTTGTGCAGTATTCTGAACGCTGTCAAGGAATCGGGTTCTATCAGGGAGAGACTTTTTAATGCAGCCTACAACTCTAAGAAGCAAGCAATAATGAATGGTAAACACTTAGTTACATCGTTCAATTATTACTAAATGAAAATACTCCCTTAATACCATTTCAATGCATTGATACGTAAATAATTATGCATATAAACTCCTATCCAGGAAAGAGTCCTTCTCCTATATGGGACAGATTGGTGTTCAACAAAATAAGGGCCCGACTTGGAGGACGTGTTCGTTTCATGGTTTCCGGTGCTTCACCCTTATCTTCCGATGTCATGGACTTCTTGAAGATGTAAGCTTTCTGTTTGTTTCGACGGATCGTAAAACAACGACCGTAACATCGTTTAACGGCCATCACTTAAATCATCGTGAATCTGCAGATGCTTCGGTGGTCATGTGATCGAAGGGTATGGAATGACGGAGACATCATGTGTCATAAGCGTCATGGAAGAGGGCGACATTCTTTCTGGCCATGTTGGTTCTCCTAACCCCGCTTGTGGTGAGTTGTTACACTTGTAATTTACAAGACTAACTAACAACGAAGCTTGGACTATTCTTGTAGTTCTAACTTTTTTATTTCAGAAATAAAGCTTGTGGACGTCCCCGAAATGAACTACACATCAGATGATCAGCCTTATCCTCGAGGAGAAATCTGTGTTAGGGGTCCAATTGTTTTCCAAGGATATTACAAAGATGAAATGCAAACGTAGGCTTCACACATATGGCTCCGTATTCCATTGCTTTCTTTTCTTGTTCTTGTGAAAATCGAAACCATTGTAAGCCGTATATCGAATGTGTCCTAAAATGTGTTAAGTTTTGACAGGAGAGAAGTAATTGATCAAGATGGATGGCTTCATACAGGAGATATAGGGCTATGGTTCACCGGAGGTCGTTTAAAGATTATTGATCGGTAAGATCTAAAATCATGTGGTCGTTACCAATGATAAGAAATTCGATATCTTTTAAATAAGATTTTGGTCTCTAATCTTGTGAATAGAAAATCAGGTACTAAAAGATCGAAAATGTGTGTGTGGGTACAGGAAGAAGAACATTTTTAAGCTGGCTCAGGGAGAGTACATAGCACCAGAAAAGATTGAAAATGTATACTCTAAATGCAAATTTGTAGCCCAGTGTTTTATATACGGTAAGATAATGATGTTTGTAATTTTGTTTATTCTCTCCTGCTGCTGACACTTATTTTGCTTTGTAGGCGACAGCTTGAATTCTTCATTGGTAGCAGTTGTCTCGGTGGACCCTGATGCTCTGAAAGCATGGGCTTCATCTCAAGGCATTCAGGTCATCTCTCTCTATATTTCACTTAATTTTACTAAAATTTAGAGCCAAGGGTATGACATGACCCAACAATAAAAGGTGACTATACATTTTACAAAAGTCATAATGTTAAAAAATGCCCCTAATATTTGGTAAAATAGTCATTTTAATCCTTTTTTTTGAATATTTATGGCTCAACATTTCATTTCAAGGTAAAAATGCTCCTAACGTTTGACTCAATAGTCCCTTTAGTCCTTATTTCTTTTGGAGCATTTTGACCCCTGACGCTTCATTGTAGGGAAAAAGGCTCTTATTTTAGAGTGTTGATTGTTTGTTGACTAATGATTTTCATCCACGGAAGGGTTTTTTTTTTGCCTCAAAATAAAATGTTAGGGGCCAAAATACTTTAGAAAAAAGGAATTAAAATGACTATTTAATGAAACGTGAAAGATTTTTTGTTATTATGCTTTTATAGAAGTGGTTGTTACTAAAATGATCATAGGTTAGATGCTTATAGATGCAAGGATTTGAGACCATCACATAAAAATAGCAGCATGAACTAATTAATCTAAGCTTGTGCTCGAGTTGATAATTGATAGTGCCATGTTCTTCTTCACTAAAACCTCACATTCCCTTTTCCCATTATCACTGCCTGCTAATTGTTATAAGCCGATGAAAAAGTGCAGTACAAAGATTTAGAAGAGTTGTGCAATGACCCAAGAGCAAGGGCGGCTGTCCAGGCTGAGATGGATGCTGTCGGAAGAGAAGCTCAGGCAAAATACTCGTCCATTAACACTTTGTTTACTACAATTTGTCTCCATTTCCTTCTTCATTAACCCTTGAGTCTTGGATTTCTCCGTTGTCGAACAGTTGAGAGGCTTTGAATTTGCGAAATCGGTGACGTTGGTACTCGAACCATTTACAATGGAGAATGGTCTACTGACTCCTACATTCAAGGCAAGCAAAAGCAATTTCATACACATGGATTAATGTTAACATGAGGCATCCTCATCTCTTGTAAACTTTTGTTGGCAGATAAAGAGACCTCAAGCAAAGGAGTATTTTGCAAAAGCAATTTCAAACATGTATGCAGAGCTGAATGCATCTGATCCATCTCCTCTTAAGTAAGTTCTGAAAATTCAGTCCCCATTAATGGAATCCTCAACACTTATCAGTATTGTTTGTATTTGACCTCAACACTTGTCGTCCCCGATATGCTATTCTGATGGGTATAGCCATCTTTTTTATTCTACCAATCTAGTTGCTGATCATATATTCTTATCTTGCAAGTTTTATCGAAGATCTTGTTATGAATATATTAACCTCTTAAGATTTGCGTGATCCATTTAAGTTAAATTTATTTATATGATTTAATTATTTTTATCTCTTTATCAAAAAAATTAAAATACCAACAACCAATTGGTCTAGTGGGATGAGACATTGGATTCTTTAAACAAGATTAGAGGTTTAAATCCTGACGATTGTGAATGGAGCAAACTAAGTTGGGAGAGTCGTTTTTGTTTCTGCAGTACTCGATTCGAATTAGTTGATTAATAGATCTGATATCGTAGTTATACCAAAAAAAAGTTTTATCTTTCATTGTAAATTGTATGAAGAAATCTGTTATTACGCAAAGTAATATTTAAATAATTTATCCTTCACAGGCTATATTTCATTTTCACAAAAAATAAGATGTCATTGAGAGGATGCCATTAACTCTTAATTTTATGTATACTTTCATATCTACAATCCATCTTTATCACCTATGAGTTACTTAACATATCATCCATGAACTTATTACTTTGAGACACATCAAATCTTAATATATTAAAGTCTACAATTCACAGTTCTACATTTATTTAGGATTAAGGAAAATATATTTTAAATGTCAGAGATGAATTTATTGTTTTTAACAGATTTAAAATCTTAATCCAATGTGGATCTAGTCTAATATGATGTTAGTCCAGACCGATATATAGTTATTTGGATTTTACAAAAACTGATATATAGTTATTTGCTGAGGATAATTATATGAATGGTAACAACCCGACTATTTACAAAATAATATTAATTGAAATTGGAGGTAAATTGTGAAAATGGGTGAAATTAAGTGACTAAAGTATAATTTATGAAAACTTGTATGCCATTTTCAAAGTAAAGGAAATTCAGGGAGCCCTGAATTTCCTCTAAAAGTGTCGGCAGGTTTGGTTATAACTAACGTGTTTTCTGATTTCAATCAGAAAACACAAAAGTTTTTCTTAAATTTTCACTCCTCCCGCACCTCGACTTTCAAGTCCGATTCCGACGCCGTTCGACATCCGATCGTCAAATTGAAACCACCATCGTGTTCGTTATTGAGTCAGGAACAATCCCCTTAAATTAATTGAAGCGAAACGCTGCTAAACGTTGGAAATTTCAAGTCAAAGCATCGACGTTTTTTTTAGCTCTATCGCCGAGAAAATCTCAAATTCACCGCCGATCGTTGCTCAGTTTACGACACCTCCTGCACCATCGTGTTCCTTGTGTCGTTTCGAGTTCACCGGTGTCAACCTTGTCCGCCGTAGACGGCGGCGCGTGAGGAGGTAGTGCAGTCAAAGATTCAACCGATTTGAAATCGAGCTCTCCGCCGTTCAAAAATTTGAACCGATCGTTGTAAGTATCTCGAAATCGCTCAAAATAATTTTTAGAAATTTTTTCAGGATTTTTAGGGCCCCGGAGGACGCCTCACGCGCCACACGCGCCGCCGCAGGGCGAGTGGCTGCTGGAAACCGGTTTAACCGGTTCTGACCGGTTTGACCGGTTCGAACTGGTTTGACCGGTCTGACCCGACCGACCGACCGACCCGACCCGGCCGTTGACCCGACCCGACCCGACCGTTGACCGTTGACTTTCTTTGACCAAAACTTAAAATGGCTTTGACCGAGCATTAAACGACCGTTAATCTTTTCCGAGTATACCTATCCTGATAGTTTTCGACGTGCCAAATCCGTTTACGCTGTCCGTTTTGTCAAATTCGAACCCGAAGGACTCCAAATCGACGGTCAAAGTAGTTGACTTTGACTTTGACCAAGAATCTGAATTTTCGAAAAGTCATACTTTATGTTTTTCGACGTCCTGATTCCGATTCCGCAATTCGTTTGGCCAAATTCAGACTCGAAATACCCCAAATGGATAGTCAAACCCGAAAAATGCTTATATACTTAAGAAGTCTAGTTTTGAACAATTAAATAGGATTTGGGACTGATAGATTATTATTGTTTGAAGATACAAGAGACTCTCCGGATCGTTCGACAACTCGACCCAGCTCTTCTAGATCAGTTAAACCACGTGTGCCATTATTCACGCGTTCGAAAACTGTAGCAGAGCGTGGTGAAACCAGCAATCAGTAGATTTGCTATTTGAACCTATTGTCGAGGTGTGTTCCCTACTTATTACTGAACTGTTTTATTGGTTTTAATATGTGGTACACCGAATTCATTGGTTATTGTTTTATGGATGCACCAATTTAATGTGACAATTTATGGAATATGGCTGCTATCTAATTTTTGTTTTGAAATAGTATATGATTACCATGTTTTTGGATTTATGGAATTTATGTCACGGTGCAATTGAATTTTGGAATTGAATTACGATGGAATAGCTCTGATCAAGCTAAATGGGCCTAATGTGACTCTTGAGGGCCCCAAGATGTTTCATTAGGTCGGTTTTCCTTTGCTGTGTGCTTTGGGTAAGCTATATGGACTTATTGACTTGGGCTTAAGGATACAAGCTTCAGAGCCTATCCTTAAGTCGGCTTTCTTTTTGCTATGTGCATAAAGTAAGCTATATGGAAAATAATTTTGGGAACTACTGATGGTGTACCAGAAAAGGGTTTAAACTATGATTTTCAAAAGTTAAACTCTTTTACGAATTTGTGAGATTACTGGACTATGATTTGTACCTATTGACATTTTATGGAAATGTTGGGACACACTGAGCCTAGCTCACCTTTTGAAAATGTTTTCCCCTTTCAGATACTGTTGGTTAGATACCTTGGTTCGAGCACTTGGAGGATCAACATATCTCTTGAAGTAAATCAGATTGTAATGTTTTTATCTTGCAAGTTGACTTTATTTTGGTGACATGGACCTTATTTTAAATATCGGATTTTATAATGATGACTCTTTTGCTATTACTGCTCGGTTTATTATGATTTTGAATTTGAAGACATGTTTTAAATTAAATTATTATTTATTAGTACTATATTTACGAGTTGGATTTTGATAGTATAATTTGTTTATAATTTCTTGTTATTTATAATGTGATTTTATATTGATAGAATAACGATTTCGGAAAATGTCTTTAATAATCATAATGTGATCCACTAGACTTAGTCGAAACGCATAGGCCGGGTCTAGAGGGTTACATTTATTGGTATCAGAGCTTTTGGTTTTTAACCATCGGACTGTGTATGAGTCCACATTGAAAATACAGTTTTGAAATATTTTACAAAACGAGTTACTAAGGCCTTGTATTAAGATTTTAACTATGTTCGAGACTCCAAGTGCTTATCTAACCTTAAGTTTATCTTATGTAGTAATCTCGAGATAGACCAAAATGAGTGCTAGACGTGGTCGTCGAACTAGTCGTGGACGAGGTCGAGTGGCTAGATTTGCAGATCCGATTGATGAGATACGAGTAGATCCCCCACCTCCGATAGGTGATCCTGCTCCTACGACCCCAACGAATATGCCACCTACCGATGGTATTGGCATGACTACACCGATCATATGAGCTACCGATATTGAGTTAGAGTCTACTGGAGTTACATTGGATGAGAATTTTAGTAGACAGTTTCTGCAGTTAATACAGGGAGCAGTTAGAGCTACTGGTGTTGTATCTGAGGTTCTTATTTCACAGACGTTGATTGCCAATGGAGTTAGAAATTTTGGGGGACTGATTGGTGGAGCTCCTACTGAAGCTGAGGATTGGCTCCAGGATACAGAGAGACGCATGGATCAGTTGGGTTTGGACTCAACTAAGAGATATCTGGGTGTTGTAGCAATGTTAGATGGTAATGCCTACACTTGGTGGGAGTCAGTGATCAGTAGTGTTCCTACCGATCGTTTGACCTGGAATTTCTTTAAGGATCGCTTTCGGAGTCGTTTTCTGGGAGAGCGCTACTTAGCTCAGAGACGACAACAGTTTCAAGACTTGGTTCAGGGAGACATGACTGTTTCTGAGTATGAGATCGACTTCTTGAAGTTGCTGAAGTATGGATTCAGTATGGTACCTACTGAGAGAGATCGATGTCGTAAATTTTCCCTTGGACTCACATACGAGCTGCGTAGGCAAGTTGTAACCCATCAGGATGAAATATTTGATGTGCTGGTAGGCAGAGCCAAAGATGCTGAAGAGGTGGAGGTTTTAGCTTCTGGTAGAGAGCGTGTTGATCAGGAACGATCTAAAAAATTTTCAGGCCCGATGGAGTCATCAGCACAGTCCGGGAAGAGGACTCGTACTTCAGCCCCTCAGAGAAGCAATACACGTTTCAGGCCTACAGCATCCTCACCGTTAGTTGGCAGTCGAGGCGGTTACTCGTCGTATTATAATGGGCCCCTTTGTGAGTATTGTGGTAAACAACACTCAGGAGAGTGTCGTAAGAAGATGGGTCTTTGCTATCAGTGTGGATCTAGTGGTCATTATCAGAGGGATTGTCCTCAGCTAGTTTCATTTGAGCAGACCACTACCCAAACTCCTGTGCGTTTGCAGACTACAGTACAAACCCCAATTAGAGATCGTAGTCAAGGAAAGTCTCGAGGATCAGCGTCTAGGACAGACAGTAGAGCCCGACCTCAACAAAATAGAGGGCCAACAGCTTCTGAGGCTAGACAGCCAGCTTTGGTTTATGCAACTAGACGTCGTGATGACAGAGATGAGCCTGAGGTTATTGCAGGTACATTTACTATTTATTCTACCCCATACTTTGCATTATTGGACAATGGCTCCACTCACTCCTATGTATCGAGCTCAGTATCTCGAAACCTTCAGATTCCAATCGAGAACACTGAAAATACTGTTACAGTTACAAGTCCAGTAGGACAAGCGGTATTAGTGAATAAAGTATTTCGGCGTTGTCCTCTCGAGGTTCAGGGAGAAATTTTTCTCGCTGATCTTATGGAACTTCCTTTAGGGGAGTTCGATCTAATTCTTGGAATGGATTGGTTGAATAAACACAAGGTAAGGCTGGATTGCGAATACAAGCGGGCTACTCTGAAGACTTCAGATGGTCGGACTGTTGTGTTAATTGGTGAACGGCGTGGTTATCTCTCCAATATAGTTTCAGCGATGGAAATTGATCATATGATCCGGAAGGGATATGAGACCTTTATTGCTTGTATTTTGAACACCAAAGGTGCATTGTCCACGATCGAGGAGATTCGTACAGTTAGCGAGTTTCCTGATGTTTTTCCGGAGGAGTTTCCTGGGTTACCTCCTAATAGAGAGGTAGAGTTCGAGATTGAGACTTATCCGGGATATTCACCTATTTCTATGGCACCTTATCGTATGGCTCCAAAGGAACTTAAGGAGTTGAAAGTCCAATTGCAATAATTATTCGATCGAGGATTTATCCGACATAGTACTTCACCATGGGGAGCTCCAGTTCTATTCGTGAAAAAGAAGGATGGGTCGCTAAGATTATGTATTGACTATCGGAAATTGAAAAAGATGACGGTCAAGAATAAATACCCATTACCCAGGATTGATGACTTATTTGATCAATTGCGAGGAGCTACTGTATTCTCTAAGATTGATCTTCGTTCGGGGTATTATCAATTGAAAGTTAAAGGATCTGATGTTGCAAAAACGGCCATTCGCACTAGATATGGTCATTATGAATTTTTAGTGATGCCTTTTGGTTTGACGAACGCTCCTGCGTTCCGACCATATTTGGATCAATTTGTGGTGGTCTTTATTGACGATATTCTGATATATTCTCGTACTGAGGCAGAGCATGACGAGCATTTGAAGATCGTTCTGCGGACTTTGAGAGAGCATCGTCTATATGCCAAACTAAGCAAGTGTGAGTTTTGGCTTCAAGAAGTGTCATTTCTGGGGCATATTATTTCTGCGCGAGGTGTTCAGGTTGATCCCAGCAAGATAGAGGCTATTATGAATTAGAAACGACCTAAGAACGTATCTAAAATCCACAGTTTCTTGGGCTTGGCTGGTTATTATCGACGTTTTGTTGAGGGCTTCTCGATCATTGCTTCTCCTTTGACAAAGTTGTTAAGGAAGAATGTGCTGTTTGACTGGGGCGAGGCACAACAGAAGAGCTTTGAGAAATTAAAGGCGATTTTGACTCAAGCACCGGTGTTGATTCAACCAGAGTTCGGGAAGGATTTTACAGTGTATAGTGATGCTTCACATTCAGGACTTGGTTGTGTTTTAATGCAGGAAAGTAAGGTGGTGGTTTATGCATCCCGTCAGCTGCGGCCGTATGAGAGTAACTATCCTACTCACGATTTAGAGTTGGCAGTAGTAATTTTTGCCTTGAAGATTTGGAGACACTATCTTTATGGAGAGAAGTGTTACATTTTCACAGATCATAAGAGCTTAAAGTATCTTCTGACCCAGAAGGAACTTAATTTGAGACAGCGTCGCTGGTTAGAGCTTCTAAAGGATTATGATTGCGTGATTGATTACCACCCTGGTAAAGCTAACATTGTAGCAGATGCTTTGAGTCGAAAGACGGTATCGGAGTTGAGGTCTTTAATGGCCAAGATGAATTTATATGACGATGGCACTTTGTTAGCAGAATTGCAAGTTAAGCCGACCTTGGTTGATGAGATCAAAGCTAAACAGCCCCTTGATAGCTCCTTGCTTTCCATCTTTGAGCAAGTAGAGCAGGGGACAAACTCAGATTACACAATTGATCAGGATGAAGTTTTATGCTTTAAAGGTAGATATTGTGTGCCTGATGATGCTGAGTTGAGGAAGACTATCCTTACTGAGGCTCATAGTAGTCCATATGCTATGCACCCCGGAGGAGATAAGATGTACCGGAATTTGAGAGAGAGGTATTATTGGATTGGTATGAAGAAAGACATATCTGACTTTGTGGCTAGGTGTTTGACTTGTCAGTAAGTTAAGGCAGAACATCAACATCCATCAAGTTTGTTACAGCCTATCAAGATTCCTGAATGGAAATGGGAGCGTATTACTATGGATTTTGTTACTGGCTTGCCTATGACTCCTTCGAAAAAAGATTCAGTTTGGGTGATTGTTGACAGACTTACAAAGTCAGCTCACTTCATTCCTGTGCGAGTAAATTATACTTTGGATAAGCTGGCAAGATTGTATATTTCAGAGATTGTCAGATTGCATGGTGTTCCATTGTCTATTATTTCTGACCGAGATCCGAGATTTACTTCGAGATTTTGGAAGGCGTTACATACGGCTTTGGGAACAAGATTGGATTATAGTACATCCTTTCATCCACAAACTGATGGTCAATCTGAGAGAGTAATTCAGATTCTGGAGGATATGTTGCGGGGTTGCGTAATCGATTTTCATGGTAGTTGGGAGAACTTTTTGCCGTTGGCTGAATTTGCTTACAATAACAGTTATCAGACCAGCATTCGTATGGCACCCTATGAAGCACTCTATGGGCGTAAATGTCGCACTCCGATCTGTTGGACTGAGTTGCGTGATAGGAAAACGTTGGGACCTGAGTTAGTGCGAGAGACAGAGGACACAGTCAGATTAATCCGTGACCGTCTGAAAGAGGCATTTGATAGGCAGAAATCTTATGCAGATCAAAGAAGGAAGGATATACAGTTTGAAGTGGGAGATCATGTCTTTTTGAAAGTTTCACCCTGGAAGAAAGTATTGAGATTCAGGCGTAAGGGTAAATTGAGTCCAAGATTTATTGGACCATTTCGTATCTTGAAGAGGGTAGGACCTGTTGCATTTCAGCTTGAGTTGCCTTCTGAGCTAAGTCGTATTCATGATGTCTTTCATGTATCAATGTTGAGGAGATACCGTCCAGATCCAGGTCACATTATTCAGGTTGAAGAAGTAGAGCTGAGAACTGATTTGTCATATGAAGAGGAGCCCATTCAGATCTTAGAAAGAGATGAACGAGTTCTTCGAAATAGGCGAATTCCAATGGTCAAAGTTCAGTGGAGTAATCGAGGCCCCTCAGAAGCTACTTGGGAGACATTGGAGTCAATGGAGGCTCAGTTTCCTCAACTATTCTCATAAGGTAAATTTCGAGGACGAAATTTCTTGTAGAGGGGGAGAATTGTAACAACCCGACTATTTACAAAATAATATTAATTGAAATTGGAGGTAAATTGTGAAAATGGGTGAAATTAAGTGACTAAAGTATAATTTATGAGAACTTGTATGCCATTTTCAAAGTAAAGGAAATTCAGGGACCAAGCCCTGAATTTCCCCTAAAAGTGTCGGCAGGTTTGGTTATAACTAACGTGTTTTCTGATTTCAATCAGAAAACACAAAAGCTTTTCTTAAATTTTCACTCCTCCCGCACCTCGACTTTCAAGTCCGATTCCGATGTCGTTCGACATCCGATCATCAAATTGAAACCACCATCGTGTTCGTTATCGAGTCAGGAACAATCCCCTTAAATTAATTGAAGCGAAACGCTGCTAAACGTCGGGAATTTCAAGTCAAAGCATCGATATTTTTTTTAGCTCTATCGCCGAGAAAATCTCAAATTCACCGCCGATCGTTGCTCAGTTTACCACACCTCCTGCACCATCGTGTTCCTTGTGTCGTTTCGAGTTCACCAGTGTCAACCTTATCCGCCGTAGATGGTGGCGCGTGAGGAGGTGGTGCAATCAAAGATTCGGCCGATTTGAAATCGAGCTCTCCGCCGTTCAAAAATTTGAACCGATCATTGTAAGTATCTCGAAATCGCTCAAAATAATTTTTAGAAATTTTTCCGGGATTTTTAGGGCCCCGAAGGACGCCTCACGCGCCACACGTGCCGCCGTAGGGCGAGTGGCTGCTGGAAACCGGTTTAACCGGTTTTCAACCGGTTCTGACCGGTTTGACCGGTTCGAATCGGTTTGACCGGTCTGACCCGACCGACTGACCCGACCCGACCGTTGACCCGACCCGACCGTTGACCGTTGACCGTTGACTTTCTTTGACCAAAACTTAAAATGGGTTTGACCGAGCATTAAACGACCGTTAATCTTTTCCGAGTATACCTATCCTGATAGTTTTCGACGTGCCAAATCCGTTTCCGCTGTCCGTTTCGTCAAATTCGAACCTGAAGGACTCCAAATCGACGGTCAAAGTAGTTGACTTTGACTTTGACCAAGAATCTGAATTTTCGAAAAGTCATACTTTATGTTTTTCGACGTCCTGATTCTGATTCCGCAATTCGTTTGTCTAAATTCAGACTCGAAATACCCCAAATGGATAGTCAAACCCGAAAAATGCTTATATACTTAAGAAGTCTAGTTTTGAACAATTAAATAGGAATTGGGACTGATAGATTACTATTGTTTGAAGGTACAAGAGACTCTCCGGATCGTTCGACAACTCGACCCAGCTCTTCTAGATCAGTTAAACCACGTGTGCCATTATTCACGCGTTCAAAAACTGTAGCAGAGCGTGGTGAAACCAACAATCAGTAGATTTGCTATTTGAACCTATTGTCGAGGTGTGTTCCCTACTTATTACTGAACTGTTTTATTGGTTTTAATATGTGGTACACCGAATTCATTGGTTATTGTTTTATGGATGCACCAATTTAATGCGACAATTTATGGAATATGGCTGCTATCTAATTTTTGTTTTGAAATGGTATATGATTACCATGTTTTTGGATTTATGGAATTTATGTCACGGTGCAATTGAATTTTGGAATTGAATTACGATGGAATAGCTCTGATCAAGCTAAATGGGCCTAATGTGACTCTTGAGGGCCCCAAGATGTTTCATTAGGTCGGCTTTCCTTTGCTGTGTGCTTTGGGTAAGCTATATGGACTTATTGACTTGGGCTTAAGGATACAAGCTTCAGAGCCTATCCTTAAGTCGGCTTTCTTTTTGCTATGTTCATAAAGTAAGCTATATGGAAAATAATTTTGGGAACTACTGATGGTGTACCAGAAAAGGGTTTAAACTATGATTTTCAAAAGTTAAACTCTTTTACGAATTTGTGAGATTACTGGACTATGATTTGTACCTATTGACATTTTATGGAAATGTTGGGACACATTGAGCCTAGCTCACCTTTTGAAAATGTTTTCCCCCTTTCAGATACTGTTGGTTAGATACCTTGGTTCGAGCACTTGGAGGATCAACATATCTCTTGAAGTAAATCAGATTGTAATGTTTTTATCTTGCAAGTTGACTTTATTTTGGTGACATGGACCTTATTTTAAATATCGGATTTTATAATGATGACTCTTTTGCTATTACTGCTCGGTTTATTATGATTTTGAATTTGAAGACATGTTTTAAATTAAATTATTATTTATTGGTACTATATTTACGAGTTGGATTTTGATAGTATAATTTGTTTATAATTTCATGTTATTTATAATGTGATTTTATATTGATAGAATAACGATTTCGGAAAATGTCTTTAATAATCATAATGTGATCCACTAGACTTAGTCGTAACGCATAGGCCGGGTCTAGGAGGTTACATGAATTATGTACATGTTTAAATTAATCAATATAAATCATCTTTTATATTATAATCAATAAACCGATATTTATTTATATTTAATCTCTTCCCTTGTAATATCAAATTTCGGGAACAATATGCACAACAAAATAAAAGAAATAAAAAGTTTTATTTATTTTATTTCAGTTCAAACTGATTCAATAATTATACATATTATTTACTTGAGAGTAATAAATTCCGGTAGTCTTTACTTAGTAGAAGGCATAATTAATTATTGTTTCAGTGAAAACGCACCCACACCTCGTAGAATTATAGTATGAATCAATCATAAAATAGTATGTATTCAAATTTCATTGGGTAAATTACGTATTTGGTATCTAAACTATAAGTTTTTGTCTGTTTTAGTATCTAAATTTTCATTTTTTTCTTCATAATCATACCTAACGTTTAATTTTCATTTCATTTTAGTACTCGTCGTTAAAAGCTTAACGCAATTAGTATCTAAACTTTCAATTTTTTCAAAACATAACGTTAAATTTTGAACGGGATATTAAAATGAAACAAAAACTAGAGTTTTTAACGGCGGGATATTAAAGTGAAGAAAAAAACTAAACTTTATATATGGTTTTAAAAAGATTAAAAGTTTATATATTAAAGCGGATAAAAACTGATAGTTTAGGTTAAAAAAACACAATTTATCCAATTTTTTTATTCTATTGATAAAGTGCATGTATTGGGGAGTAACTACTTGAACTCCGATCTTTAGAGAAAATAATAGCATTGAAGCATCCGAGGACTTTAGATGTGCCAAGGATAATTCTTTGTAGGCATCTAATAAATAGTGGTTTCTAGGTACGATCCATGGAGTAAATAAGAATCCACTTGCGAAATAGAAGAGTGAAAAGACTATGCAGCAAGAGAGAAGAAGAAAATAAAACGGTTATAATTGCTCCAAGCTTGAAACAACCTAACATGCTCTTAAGGGCTTAAACCTCAAGAAACTAGAAACAATGTGGAATTGTTTGTTTTTCTCATTTATTTTCGATAAAGTGCCGGATCCTGCACTATATAACCAAAGCAGCGATGACCAGTCCCGTAGTGAGCCCAAGTGTCCATCAGCTACCGATTTATCGAGCAGTAAAATTTACTGGAAAAGAAAACGAAACAAGACCAACAACTTTATTGCGGTAGAATCAAACAACCTTAACATCGGTCCTTAAGTCATCGTCGGCCATGAAAGAACACCAGAACCAGTGCTGCTTCCAGACTTTGTCAACCATGGAATCAACAGGGACCCCTTTGGTCTCAGGCAACAAGAACCAAGTGAAGACTCCCATTATAACAATCCACCCAGCGAAGAAGAAGAAGATCCCAGCTTGCATGTGGCAGAGCATCGAGAGGAAAGCTTGAGCAATGACGAAAGTGAAGAGCATGTTGGAGCTGACCGCAAAGGCAAAACCAGCGGATCTCGTCTCCAGAGGGAACGTCTCGCTTGGAATTAGCCAGCCAATAGGCCCCCATGACCAGGCAAACCCCATCACAAAGAGACACACCATGACCACCACGAAGGTTGCCTCCCCTTTGGTAAGATTGTCAGCCGTGGTTTTCAACTCTTTGAGGAGGATTATACCGATGATAACCTGCATAAATGCAACACATTAGTATTACTATTGGAAAAATCAGCTAGTATGAATTCAATTGGAGGCTTAATAGAGCCCTAACGTGGGAAATAAGCATCTGGACACAAGCTTCAAGTAGCAGAAATCTCCTGCCGGCCCTGTCTACTAAATATACTGAAACCACAGTACTAAACACGTTGACGAGGCCAGTAATAACTGACGAAAGCAATGCGGCATCGTTCCCGAATCCTACGGTCTGGAAGAGGACCGGAGCGTAGAACATTATAGCGTTGATCCCGGTAAATTGCTGGAAAACTTGTAAACAGATGGCAATTATTAGTGGGGGTCGGCTCACTGGCTTCATTAGTTTGCGGAATGGGTCCTTTACTTGCCTTGCCATCTCACAAGCGTGTACAATCGAATCGAACTCGTCGTCGATGTTCTCGACGCCGCGGATTTTCCTCAGAACCTTCCTTCCTTCCTCGATTTTGTTACGTTCAATAAGGCTGGTTGGAGTCTCACAGATGAGTATAGATCCCAGGCAGAGCATCAAAGCGGGGACACCGGCAATGCCAAGAGAAATTCTCCAGCCATGAGGGTGGACATTTGATGTGAAGTAGTTTATCAGATTGGCTACCAGAATCCCAATAGTAATGAAGAGTTGGAAACTAATGTTGAGTGCTCCACGGATCCTAGCCGGAGCTATCTCAGATAAGAAGAGTGGTACAGCCTGAAACAATTTATAATAATTAATATTATTAGCTAGTTAGCCGACTGGTATACATTAAATTACCGAAACTAATTAGCTTACTTGATTGGCAAAACCAACACCAACTCCAAGAAAAATTCTCCCCAAGATGATCATTCCAAGATTGACACCAGCAGCAGTTAAAATGACGCCGATCATGAAGAAAATTGAAGCAATCTGCATGGTGAGCTTCCTGCCAGCTTTTGAGCAAACCTTCGAAGCTACAAAACTGGCGATCAGAGCAGCAAGGTACAAGCTCGACGTGAACAATTGGAGGAACTGGTTATCGTATTTACAGTAATTGTTTTCAAGAACATGTTGTTTCTTTCTATAAACAGCTGGGAAGAATTCTTTCAAGAAATCATCCATGGATGTTACTCCACCTGTCAATCCAAATCAATTCTTTTCCTCACCACAAATTTTTTAAAATATATTCAACACATAAATTCAGAAAGCAAAAGAAAAACCTGAAATGCCAATGTCATAACCAAACATCAAGCCTCCAAAGGCTGCTATGATCACACAAACTATGACATACACTGTTATCCTGCCTTCAAATTCTGGATGTTCACCAGAGCCGCTTACTACGACTGCAGGCGCCATTTTTTTTTATCAGAGTGAAGATATATGATGTAGATATCGATAATAATATTTTCTTTTCTGAGATTAAGTAATAAAACGAAAAGAACAACACTGCTATTACTGTTTATTTGTGATCGATATAAGTTCAGTATCTTACACCTCATTGTACATGCTTTATATACAGGAGCTGAGCATACAACAGAAATCTAAAATTGACATTTTCTTCAAACTAAAATCACGATAAGCTGTCCCACCTGTTTTTTTTTTTACTTCTAATTTTAACCTTGAACTGATTTTATTCTGATTTGAATCGGTAAAAATATGCTAAAATACGACCCTAAACTGATGTTCCTGATCCATAATTATCGATCTTCACCAAGGATTACTTACAATAAACAGTTGCTAATCCACCTTAACAAACACAATTCCACATCTTTAGCAGCTACTGTATATTACTATAATATAGTATTATTAATATTACTCTTTTTTTGTTTTCAATTTTATTTTCCATTTTAGTATATTTTAATTTTAAGTACGTTTACATTCAAGTTATAATATAATTCAGTTTAAAGACTAGATATATAAATGCGATATAAAATACAATATAAAAATAGATATGGTAAAATAAATAAATTATATAGAAATATACATATAATAAACTGAAATATATTAACATAATGTTATATTATTAATTGCTTAAAACTAACAATAATGAAACTAATAACAAATAAAATATTTTTAAGTATGTGACTTATACATAAGCCATTATTATAAGTCTTATGATGTGCTTAAAATGTGTAATTCAAGTGATTATAGTGATGATATAATGTATATAATGTATAAAAGATATATGTATACATACATATGTATAAATTGGTATAAATATAGAAGCAATATTTATGTTCAGTGTATTTATATTTTTGTTTTCGGCATATTTTTATCATTGTTTAGGGCATTATTGATCTTGTTGCTCATGTGATTTGTTTTTCCATACGTAGATATTTGATTATAGTATTCCTAATTGTTTGAGGGTTGTATTATCTAATAAGTCACATACAATCTCCCTATCATAGCTATTTTGATCCCTAAATATATTTTTTTTGGACTACGTGGTATCTAAAAGGTATTAATGTCTTGATTTGTTATGATCTTACATACCCTTTTCAAATGTCATCTAATACACACATAGATCTTACATACATCGAGATCTATGGGGAACTTCCTGCAATAGTAGCTTCGAAAAACATCTATGGAGACAGAATACTCGAAATCTTATACCTCTTGAAAAATTATAATTTTTAACATCATCTCTAATAGGTGCTATGTGATTTATCAGAAAAAAAATCAAGGTCCGATCACATTAAACATACTTGTTATTAAGAACTCAGTGAAGAAATGGTATTTTATTGTTTTCAGTTCACTTTTCAAAGTAACCGCATGCACTAATATATACAAAGCACTACAACCAATGTGGTTAGTCAGACATGCAACAGACAGTCTACAACCAAACAGCCTAACCTCCTTGATCAACCGGAAACAGACACGTGTACCCACAACTAACATCAGTAAGGTCTCTCAATATTCTCCCCACTCTTTTTTCCTTCTTCAAATTGCTGAACATTAACCTTCTCACAAAATGCAACAAAGGTAGCTTTAGAGAGAGGCTTTGTTAAGCCATCAGCAACCTGATGGCACGCAGGCACATAACTGACTTTCAGCTGATTTGCAACAACTTTTTCCTTGGAAAAAATGAACGTCCATGCCCACATGCTTAGATTGATCATGATAAACTGGATTTGCACTCATCGCAATTACTCCAATATCATCACACTAGTTTGTTGGTAGCTCGATCTGATTCACTCCCAGCTCCTTCAACAACATGCTCACTCATATTACTTCAGCTGCAGCATCAACGATGCTCTTATATTCAGCCTCCACCGTAGAGCGAGAGACGGTTTTTCTTCTTTGTTACCCAAGATCAGACTGCTGCCTTTAAACACACAGCTGCCAGCCATAGACCGACGATTGTTAAGATCACCATCCCAATAAGCATAAACAAATGCAACTATATTCAACGCTGATGATGTCAATGAGAAAACAAGCCCATAGTCAAGCGTACTCTTAAGGTATCGAAGTATTTGTTTAACCGCTAGCATATGACATTCACACGGTGCATGTATGTACTGAGCTACTTTTCTTACGCTAAAGGCAACATAAGGCCTTATATGACAAACATAAAGCAAGGCTCCAACTATGCTATGATACTCTCGAGCACACTCTAACGGTTTCCTGACTTCCTGAGTCAACTTTGTAGCTACCACCATAGGAGTAAAAGTGGGTGTGTCCTTGTCCATTTTTGTCTTACAGAGAAGACCGCTAAGGACAAGCATCCCATCATGACGCTTAACCTCGATACCTAGAAAATAGGTGAGATCATCGAGATTTTTTAACAAGAACTGACTACTCAATGCATGTATAACATTCTCAGCTTCTTCCTTAGATTGACCTGTCACAATTATATGGCCTATATATACCAAAACATAGGTATACACACCATTTTTGCTTGTAACAAACAAGCTATCAACCTTGGATTCATGAAACCCTATTTACAGCAAGCAATTCTTCAACGTGGCATGCTAGTTACGAGGAGTCTGGTGAAGCCTGTAGAAAGCCTTTTGTAACTTGCAAACAAGCTTGGACCCATTAGGAGCTAATTCTTCGAAACCAGGGGGTTGCTGCATAAAAACGTCTCCATAAAGTCCTCTGTTTAGAAAAGCATAATTTATGCCTACTTGACGCAACACCCAACTGTTTGCAATGACCAAGAAAAGCACAACATTTAGCATTGAAAATTTATCACAGGACTGAAAGTGTCTTGGAAATCCTGCTCCGGCACTTGAGAGTAGACTAAACGCGCCTTGTATCACTGAATCGAGTCGTCAACATTTCATTTCAGCTTGAAGAGCCACTTGTACCAATGACTGATTGACCTTCAGGTAATTTAACCAACATCCATGTCCCGTTTTTTTCTAGGCATTCAACTCATCATACACTGCTTCCTTCCAACTGTTACAGCGAAGAGCTTTATGCGCAATGGTTGGCACCTCATCATCAAACATGCTTGTGAAAAAATTTAATTTGACTATATTTGCTCCTTGTGAGCATGAGATGAAGATTGACACTTGGACCAGCAATTTCAGCAGACTGCTCAGGAACCAAGGGATCCTCTCAAGCTCTAGACACAAGTATGACTTGCCTCATGCGATTCTATCACAGCTTGGGAGTTGACATGTGTGGTGGATGGTGCACTCTCATTACCACTATGTTGTATACTTTTATGACCACTGGACAAAGACCCCTGAATTTTTGGAGAGGCTATCGCAATGTTATTTTCATCAACTGGCTGAGGTGCTGACATTATAGGGGCAGTATGACTATGTGAGCTATGTAAATTAGTCACAATCTCCAAGATTGCTGACTTTTTTGGTTGACTGGAACCAAGACCCTCATTCGAACTTAACTCTGTAAAAGGAAAAATATTTCATCAAACTGAACGTGCCTTGAGATAATTACTCGACCATCGAGAGTCAGACACTGAAAGCCTTTATGCCGAGGACTACAATTTAAAAAGGTTAAAGCTTGAGATCAAAACATAATTTGTACCTCTGAAATGGACTGAGATATAGGAAACACCTACAACCGAAGACCCTCAGTGAAGAGTAGTCAGGTTTTTTGTTAAAGAGCTTCTCACGGGAGGCATGCCATCAAGCACTTGTGTTGGTAATCTATTCACTAATTGCATAATAATTACAACTGCATACGACCAGAATCGAAGAGAAAGAGATGCATAATCCAGTAACACAAGAGCTAACTCCACCAAGTGTCGATGTTTTTGCTCCACAACCCCATTCTGTTATAAAGTATGGGGATAAGTAACACGATGAGTAATGTTTTCCTTTAATAGCTCATTTGACAGGGTTCTATACTCATCCCCCAGTCACTTTATATTGCTTAGAGAGGCAAGCCTGTAACACCTAAATCCAAATAAAACGAAACCCAAAGGGTTTGTTAATTTCACGGGACCACCGGAGTGATTAACCTATTTTTTCTTTCAAATAAAACATTTCATTTTCCAAAATAAAGTTCATCACTTTTAAGTTAAAACAAAATATTAGTAGTTAGGTGTACAAACCGGGGAGCTCTTAAAATAATTTATCAACTACAATAATCTAAGAGTTATGACTCGAAATAGAAAAAGGGTCTATGATAATACGTGTCCACTACAATAATCAAGACATACTCTGTTGCTGCTATTTGGAATTCGAAGTCTGGCAATACGCTCTCAAGTCCGACACCTACTAACCCGCAAACGGAAACAATTCCGAACATTGAGCTACGAGCTCAGTGCCACATAAGTGACTACACTATGCTATATGCATCCATTAACTATGAGTACTTAGAAAGTTAAGTCATGATGTAACATAATGCAATAAGAAAAGATCATAACATAAAGATATGTGTCACAATATCATAAGAATTATAATATAATTACCATTATATAACGAAAGTGCCTTAGCACTAATACTAAAGTGTCGCATCACTGATACAAAAGTGCATTCGCACTGTTGACGAAAACAGGTAAAGAAAACAAAAGAACACGAGAATTTTACGAGGTTCGGCAATGTGCTTACGTCCTCGGTGCCTAGGCGGCGCTAGAAGTTTTTATTCAATGATATTTTAGGTCTAGGTTACATCTCTATTTATAATAGAAAACCCTGGTACATAATTACAAAATTAACCCTGTACCGTACCGCGGGGGCTGCGCCCCCGCACCCCCAACCCACATAATTCGTAACCCCACAACGAGACTTTCTTTGTAAGAACAGTTGATGTTCGCTTCGCTCACTCCGCTCCATCTCCTGTCCTCTTTACTGGTATATTTATGAGCCATACCTAACAAATCTCCACCTTGGCGAATATCCTGCCTCTTGAAAATTCAATGTGGGTTGGGTTACCTTGATTCTTTAACAACTCGAAAACATTCAACAAGTCCAAGCAATGCTTGAACTTGTCTGTCGTAACTGGCTTAGTGAACATATCAGCAGCATTCTCATCAGTATGTACCTTCTAAAACAAAACCTCTCCAGATGCAACCAACTCTCTGATCTTGTGGAACCTTACATCAATATGTTTAGTTCTAGCACGATACACCTGATTCTTACCCAAGTGAATAGCACTTTGATTATCACAAAGCAAGTGAACTCCACCTTGTTGAACACCCAACTCCTTCACTAAACCAGTAAGCCATAAAGCTTCTTTTGCAGCTTCAGCCGCTGCCATGTACTCAGCTTCAGTTGTAGATAGAGCCACAATAGATTGAACAGTAGACTTCCAACAAATAGGCCCTCCACCAAGAGTAAAGACATACCCTGTCGTAGATCTTCTATTATCCAAGTCACCTGCATAGTATGAATCCACATATCCTACAACCAAAGGATTATCCCGCTGACTCCCAAAAACAATTCCATGTCCCACAGTACCCTTTAAGTACCGAAAGATCCACTTGACTGCTTCCCAATGTTGCTTACCAGGTTTAGACATGTACTTACAAACTTGACTAACAGCATGAGCTAAATCAGGACGAGTACATACCATCGCATACATCAAGCAGCCAACAACATTAGAATACGGAACCTTTGCCATATCTTCAGCTTCCTTATCTGTCTTGGGGCACTGTTCTGATGAGAGCTTAAAGTGATTCGCCAATGGAGTGCTAACTGGTTTTGCGCTGCTCATCGCAAACCTTTCTAGCATTTTCTCAACATAACCCCGTTGAGATAGCCGCAGTTTCCTTGAGTCTCTGTCCCTGCAAATTTCCATTCCAAGAATTTTCTTTGCAGCACCTAAATCTTTCATATCAAATTCCTGACTCAATAAAGTTTTCAAACCGATAACATCATCCATGTTCTTCGCAGCAATCAACATACAGTAATAGAAAAATAAAAGAACCATCATCAAGGCTCTTAACATAGACACAACAATCATACTCACATCGGTTGTAGCCAATCTTGATCATATAGGAGTCAAATCGTTTATACCACTGTCTCGGAGACTGTTTCAACCCGTACAAAGATTTCTTCAATCTGCAAACTAAATGCTCGTTTCCAGGTTGAGTGAAACCTTCAGGTTGCCGCATGTAGATCTGCTCTAAATGCAAATCCCAACTAGCCACCAATGCAAGTACTGCTCGGATTGAAGTGTGCCTGACCACAGGAGAAAAGATTTCATCATAATCAACTCCTTTCTGCTGTGAAAAACCCTTCGCTACCAAACGAGCCTTGAACTTCTCCCCCTCTTTTTCTGTTACTACTGGTTTCTTCTTATACACCCATTTGCAACCAATCGGCTTCTTACCCTCAGGAAGGGGAACTAACTCCCATGTGCGATTGTGATTCAAAGACTCCATCTCCTCAACCATGGCTGCCATCCACTTGTCGTTTTCCTGACTAGTAACGGCATCATGAAAAGTAACCGGATCATCACTGCTAACAATAAGTGCAAAAGATACCAAGTCTTCAAAACCCAATCAGTTCGGAGGCTTTATATTCGTCCGTCTCACCCTGTCTCTGGCGAGACTATAATCCTGCAAATCATCCGTAGTGGAACCACCAGAAGTCGGTTGAGAAGTTTCTGGTTTCTCAACTGGAAACTGCTCGAAATCCACCACTGTCGTGTCTTGCTTCTGCTGCAACATGGATTGTTCATCAAAAACGACATCTCTACTAATCACAACTTTCTTCGCAACTGGATCCCGGAACTTGAATCCTTTGACACCTTTCTTGTAACCCAGAAAAATGCACTTCTTCGATTTTGCATCAAGTTTGGATCTCTCATCAGCAGGTACATGCACATAAGCAGGACAACCAAAAATCCGTAAGTTATCAAAACTAACATCATGACCAGTCCATACCTCTTCTGCAACTTTCCCAGCCAGCGATGCCCTTGGCGATCTGTTGATAAGGTAACACGCCATGTTAACAGCCTCAGCCCAGAAGTGTTTGGGAAGCCCCGCATTCAACCGCAAACATCTGGCTCTTTCATTCAACGACCTGTTCATTCGTTCCGCAACACCATTCTGTTGTGGTGTCTTGCGCACTGTAAAATGCCTCTGAATCCCATGCTCCTTACAGAATTGTAGGAACTGTGAATCTGTGTACTCCGTACCATTGTCAGACCGCAAACACTTGATTTTTCGTCCTGTTTGGTTTTCTACCTCAGCTTTCCACAGCTTGAACTTCTCAAAAACTTCAGATTTCTGTTTCAAAAAATACACCCAAACTTTCCGTGAAAAATCATCAATAAAAGTAACATAGTACCTAGATCCACCCAAAGACGATGTCGTGGAAGGCCCCCATACATCAGAATGCACATAATCAAGAATCCCTTGAGTTGTGTGCTTCGCAGTCTTGAAACGGACTTTAGTCTGTTTACCAAGAACACAATACTTGCAAAAGTCGAGCTTATAGCTTTTGACACCATGCAACAAGTTTCTCTTGTGTAATTCTGCCATACCACGTTCACTAAGATGAGCAAGGCGCATATGCCACAATTTTGTCGTATCATCACAGGACTCAACAGAGTGAACTCCACCTGCAACGGTACTCCCTAACAATCTGTAGATATTCCCTGCAGTCATATTGCCTTTCATCACAGTCAATGCTCCTTTAACAATCCGAATGGTTTCCCTATCCTCGTCAGCCTTAGGGATAAAACCATTCTTGTGCAAAGTGCCCAAGAAAATCAAATTCTTCTTCAAGTCTGGGATATGTAGAACACCAATCAACGTCCGAACGGAGCCATCGTGCATCTTAATTCTGACATCATCAATACCAACAATATTGCAACATCGATCATCACCCAAATAAACCGAACCAGAATTAACCGGCCTGTATGTCGAAAACCATTCCCTATTTGGCGTGATGTGATAAGAACATCCAGAATCAAGAATCCAAGCATCCGTCAATTGTGTCGTTGAAATAGAAAGCATATCACCCTCACTGCAATCAGAATTATCATCCTCGACCACGTTCACAGACTTGGATGAGCCATCACGCTTCTCATCAGTCTGCTTTTTCAACTTCGGACAGTCTCGCTTCATATGTCCCGCCTCCTTGCACTTGTAACAGTGAATCGTCTTCTTATCCATGGATTTGGATCTGGAATTCCGCTTCCCGGACCCTGCCTTCTCTGGCTTCCGTCCACGATCTCGATTACCCTTGACATATAAGCTATCGGCTTGAGAGCTTTCCCCTGCATTCTGCTTCCGCTGGTTGTGAGCCAACAAGGCTGCAGTAATCTCCTCAACATTGATAGTCTCTTTCCCATATGTAAGAGTAGTCACCATGTGTTCGTAAGAGGGAGGCAACGAACACAACAGAATCATCGCTCTGTCTTCATCCTCAATTTTCACATCAAGCCGAGCCAGATCAGAAACGATTTGATTGAAGACATTCACGTGTTGCGCCAAATCGTGATCATCCTGCATCTTCAGCCCATACAACCGCTGCTTCAGATACAGTTTTGTCGTTAAGGATTTGGACATAAACTGACTTTCCAACTTCCTCCAAATTTCGTCTGGAGACGATAGATGCATGACGTGATACATGACCTCGTCCGCCAAGCATAATCGTATGGTTCCTGCCGCTCGCTGCTGCAATTCTTCCCAATCTTCCTCATCCATCGACGTCGGCTTTGTAGATCGCAAAGCCTTCAAGATCCCTTGCTGCGCCAATAGATCCTTCACCCTCGTTTTCCATAATCCGAAGTTACCCTGACCATCGAATTTCGCGACTTCGAATTTTGCTCCTGACATATGATACCAATTGTTGACGAAAACGGGTAAAGAAAACAAAAGAACACGAGAATTTTACGAGGTTCGGCAATGTGCTTACGTCCTCGGTGCCTAGGCGGCGCTAGAAGTTTTTATTCAATGATATTTTAGGTCTAGGTTACATCTCTATTTATAATAGAAAACCCTGGTACATAATTACAAAATTAACCCTGTACCGTACCGCGGGGGCTGCGCCCCCGCACCCCCAACCCACATAATTCGTAACCCCACAACGAGACTTTCTTTGTAAGGACAGTTGATGTTCACTTCGCTCACTCCGCTCCATCTCCTGTCCTCTTTACTGGTATATTTATGAGCCATACCTAACACGCACTGATACTAAAATGCCTTTGCACTGGGGAAGAGAATCCGAATATCTCTGCTCACGTAGTTGAATAGTATATACATACGTTCAAGTAACCCGGGTGTCCTTGTTGTTTCCCGAGCATCAAACAAAAGCTAGTTTTATGCCACATAATTTAGCGTTATTATTCATAAGGGTTTAAAATGTTATTACTAGTTGTAGTCTTATTTAAGAACCCTCGATGCCGTCATAACCCCCTCAACAAACTTACAAAGTTTTATAAGTTCTCTGCCCTGATCAGTATCGATACCAGCCTTAGGGTATCAATACTGGCCTTAGTATCGATACTAGTTTGAGCTTCGATGTTTCAATTTTAATCTTAGTACCAATATCCTGATTTATAGTATCGATACTCTCCCAATGGTATCAATACTCGTATGAGTATGGTACCAATTCGAAATTATGGAATCCCGTATCGAGACCACACCCTTGGGTATCGAGATCGGACCCCGAGTATCGATAGTCCTTGAAGGGATATCGATACTCACCCTAAAAAATTGTCTTATTTTACCCTATACAAAGAACACTATTGGTATTGTTCTTATAGTATCGATACCGACAGTTCAGAGTGCTTTGATTAAATATGAAAATGGCTCCTTAAAGTCTCTTATAAACACCCTTACGTCTACCAAAGGTTTGTTAAGTCTTATGGGGTTATTTAACATCAAAATGAGTCATTTTTAACATAATAAAAGCATCAATTAAGCATGCTACCATTAACACCCATTTTTCACACAAAGAACACAACAAGCAATCAAACATAGACTGATGGCTTACATATGGTAAAAGAGGAGTTACTTATGTGTTACATTAGCTGTAGATAATGAAAGGAGGCTCCAAAGATCACCCAAGCACCAACTTTTCTTTGTTTTTGGCTTTTGAACACTCACCAAGCTCTTTCACTAACCAAAGCAAACAAATAGGTTACAAACTTGTTTTAATGCTCTAAGTGATTAGAAACATGTTTCTAAACACTTAGAAACAACTAGAAACACTCTTACTTCTAGAAATCAAAACCCTCTAAAACCCACATTTTGACCACTATGGTCAAACCTCAAGATTTTGGGTTTAATTTTAAACTCTAAGGGTGTAGATCGTTTTTCTTACCTTCCTAAATCTGGAATGACTGTGGAGAACTACAAAATTCTCACTTTTGATACTTCAGAGGGGAAAAAGAATAAAATGGTTAGGAGGAGAAGAAAGACACAAAGGTGATGAAATGAGGAGAAAGTTTTCAGCTTTCTCTTCATGTATACATCAGCATACATAAATGAAATAAGCCTTATCTTTCAAACTAGGGTCTAATTTCACCCTAGGTACTTCCTCTTTCAAATCCAATTCAAAAATACCTTTTTTTATCACCTTGTGGGCTTTCTACAAGCCCAATTCTCTTTATTATTGACTCAATTGGTTAAATTGGTCTTACCCAAGTACTCGAAGCCCAATGTTATTACCCGAAATTACTAACCTAGTTTTCGGGGTGTTACAAGCCAAATTGAGTTGTAACCATTTTTTGGAACAACTGAAAGCAACAATGGCTTCTGACTTATCCTTCAACATATATAGTCAATTGTAGCGTGTGCATGCATGAATAAAGTAGATATAATAACGGAAACCATTGGAGGTTACATATGGAGAACCCCATAAGTTAGTAAAAACAAGTTAAAATGGGACATCATAGATGGTATGTGAATGGTGAAAGGGCAATCTGTGACTCTTACCTATATAATAAGCACCATACATTTTATTCATGGTTTTTTGAAACATTTACATTCATAGAATGCCAACCTTTCCCTAATGTATTAAATGACCCAACCTCTTATACCAAAGATCAACAACATCAAATGTAGTTAAACTAACTTCAAAATTGCTATAATATTTATTAGAATTACAACCCATAGAGAAAGTATAGAGACCACTATGTTGCTTGCCTCAAAGAAGAATACTACTAGTGGCTTCATCATGAACACAATAATTCTTCACATGTAACTCAAAGAAAACTTGATTGTCCCTAGTAAGCTTGGATAACGAGAGTAAATTCTTTGTTATCTTAGGCACACATAAAATATCATTCAATAACAAGGCTAACTAAGATGAAGGAAATGAAAAATTATCAACCATGTTAACATCAAGTAAAACTCCATTACCCACTATAAGATTACCTAGTCCACTATAATTTGTAGAATGTTTGTAGAATGTTCAATGTTGCTAGCATTAGGGATGACATGGTGAGTGGCCCCCGAATCTATTATCCATCATTCATTTATGAAAGAAGCAACATGAGCTTGTGATACACAAACAACTTGTAGTCTAGTGGACCAACCAGGAATATTTGCGAAGTAACATGCACACCCACTGCCACAGTAACAATATAAGCACTACCAATATTTTCCTCAGACTTTGTCTTACTACTTGTAGTGTCAGCACCATAGAAATGTCGATCAAAATGATACCAATAATTTTTAACTAGATGCCTAACTCTGTCACACAATTGACACTGAATCTGAGCTTGACCATGACCTCGATCGCCTGACCTTTCACCAGATCCAGAATTGGGATAATAAGACTGGTGATCCTTATAATCGTGACCAGATCGAGACTTAAAGGAACTATGGATTTTTCCCAAAGCCAGATTTGCACTCGTTAGCAAACCATGAGTCTCAAATCCTACAAATTATGATTCAGCATCAACCAACATGTTAGTCACCATATCAAGTGAAAGAGACTCATGCATGGTAGTTATAACTACCATAAAAGGATGATAATCACGTTATAGTTCTTTTAGAATGTTGACGATTTGCTTAACCAGAGAAATCAGACTTTCACATGACGTAAAAGCATCACACACCTCTTTTACATGAGTAAGGTAAAGTCTCCTACTATCACCATCCCCTTTTAAGCGATTGGAGCTTATAGTGAAGATCCGTCACAACTATCGTTGACCTATTGGAAAATAACTAAAGGACGATTTGCCAAACAACGATAATAATCTCTACACTAACAAACTAAGTGAGTAATTGAGAGCTAACCGTTGAAAGCAGCCAAGAAGCAAGTGCATTCTCTTACGAATCAAATTCTTAAGCTTTATTTGGAACAGTCTCACCATGCTCACCTACAACAGTTTCAGGCGAAGGTTCAAAAGATCCATTCAACATATGCTCAAGTTGATGGCTACGAACCGTGAGCAAGATATGTTGTTTCTACAAAAGCAAGTTCATCTCTTTGAGAATGACATTAACCTTCTTGTGAGAAAACATGTTCATGCTTTCGGACGAGAAATCCATCACAAGAACCATTGGTCACCATTAGCAAAACCAAAGGAATGAAGAACAAGCAAAAAGAAAGGAAAAAACGTAAAATAAATTTTCCCAAAATCACAACGAATGATACCATATTAAGAACTCAGTGAAGAAGAAATTGTATTTTATTATTTTTTAGTTCACTTTGCAAAGAAACTCCATGCACTGGTATATACAAAGCACTACAACTAATGCAGTTAGAGGAAGCCATACAACAAATTGCCTAACAACCTAACTTCCTTGATCAACCAGTAACAAACACGTGTATCCACAACTAACATCAACCAGGTCTCTCAACACATGTTTATCTTGCCAGCCTGCAAATAACTAACATAAACCTAGATCTGACATCAATATTAAGAGTCACTATATAACCTTTTAATCTAGACCAAGAGAGGGGATTGAGAGACCATCTCCACATCCACCATTTTTTTCTCACAAAAAAGAGAGTTTTTCATACCTATTAACAATCATTTAACCATCAATTATGGTTCTCTGCCTAATAAAAAAGGTGAACCACCTATAACTATGGTAACCCATTTATTTTCATCAATAAGTAGAAAACATCACCATCTTGTATTTATCCATTTTTGGGTAAAAATGGCAACATGAATGCATCGAAATAAAAAAAAATGGATAGCAACCAATAGATTTCTCCCTGTAATATGTAACTATTAGTGTTATTTTACAAAGATTAGAAAAATGTACAATAGAATATTTAAAATTTTTCTTTTTAGAATGGATCAACAAGATATCTAATGTAATTAATATATCATTACATGAAAATTGAGTTAAATATCAAAACATTAGTTTTAAAATTACAATTTAGGAATAAAATGAAGAAAAAAATAAAACCTTGGGTGGTAAAAATCTAATTTTTAGAAGTTCTTTGCCAAATTTATATATCCTACATAGTTAGGGACTACTTTCTCAATTTATTCATTTTCTTTTAATTTATATATTCTCTCTCTCTTCTCCAATTGCCCTTTTAAGTTTCTCTAACCTTAAAATCTCATCTTTGCATCGCACGTCCACTCACTCCAAATCACTTGGGGTTTCAACTTCTAAAATTTTAGAAAGAAAAATATAGTATCGATATCAAATACAAAAATATTTAAATTATATAATAATTTAAAATTTTAAAGGAAAGCGTTATCCATCCCAACCGGGTACTTCCTCCCCTGTTGCACTTTCGTTGGTCACTCCCCTTCACCAACATTGTACTGTACTGTTTGACCTCGTGCAAACCCTTTGGCCCTCTATAAGTAACGTCCCTTCGTTTGATCCTAACGCCAACATCTTGTTTGTAATTCTGATGTCGGTTGAGCAACATCCGTTGAAGATCGACTTTCAATGACATGATATTGTATCTACCTTAGACGAAATCCTATTGCGTGGTGTTCCAAGAAGTAAAGTGCGGTCTCTCGGTTAACCTGGAAAGCTGAATATAGAAACTTGGATAATTCTATCTCGAAGCTTGTATGGATAGAGCAGTTGTTAGCAGAAATCGGGATGCCTATAGAAGGAAATCCAATAGTCTGGTGTTACAATTCTTCGACTGTTTCAATCCCACTCATCATGCTCGGATCAAGCACCTGAGATCGATATTCATTGTGTTCATAAACAAGTGCTAGATGATTAACTCCTAGTTAATTATGTTCCTTCTGTAGAGCAAGTCACTGATATTCTCATCAAACCTATTCTACTAGCACACTTTGCTCAAATGCGACTTAGACTTGCAGTGTTTGCTTCATAAAAAAAAATTAAAAAAATGAACGAACTGTGAAGATATCAGAGTATAAAGAACAACTCTGTTAAGCAGACGTTAGACAATTATTCTTATAACAGACTTTGTTAAGTCTATTGGGCTTGTATGACTGAATCTGTTGTGGGTTTTCTATTGTAATATTGGGCTACAAATAAGGCCTGATTATGTGACTGAAATACATGTAAAAATTATATTTAGTATATTTCCTCTTGATTGTTAGAATATTTTACTTTCTTGTTTTCTTTCCAATTAACTATTGTTGCTTCTTTTACTATGGTCAACGATTCTAATTTGACCATCAGACTTTATTATTAACAACTTTAATAACAATAATAATATTGATACGAAAATAATATTTCTTATATTATTAGTTGTAATAATAATATTACCGATTTGCTCATATCCTTTTGAACTGGGTTAATGGCTTTATGGTTTAGAGCTATAATTTGGGGTTATGAGTCTTGAATATGGCTGAGTAATAGGGTCCAAGGGGTGGGGTTGTTGGTCGGTTCGGGGTACCCGTTTGGGCACTATGCACAATCTAAGTAGATCCCAACGATAGGCGTGAGGCTAAGCAACACAGTGAAGTGGCTCTGGCGCAAGGCTCCCTTTCTTTTAAAGCTACTTCCGAATCAATCGAGAAAGCAACTTCTGTAATAGTTAGTCATAAAGTTACATGGATGATTTACCAGGGTTATCTGTCAGAATTGTAGTTGGTAGAGTAGCGTTATGGAATCCTCTCTCTTCTATTACTTGTCAGGCGTCATTTGCTTACTCTCTGCTAATCTTCTCTTAAGGATACCTCAACAGGCTTCGTGATTAGTGATACCAAATTTCCGGTGCGTGTTGGAAGAGAGAGTTGAGCGAGGAGAACACGCCATGCTTTTGGTCCTATTTTTTTTAGTAATCTTTGGCATCGCTTGCATGTTCTACTACTTAGTTCTGTAGGAGTTCACCGAAAATAACCACTTACGTCATGGAAGATTTTAGGAGAAAGTTGGTGTGATGTTGGTTATTTTGATTTTAGGGTCATATTTTGACTTATTATTTCTTGATAATAGGTATTTCCATTCATCGTACCATTTGTTAATGTGAACAATTGGGTTACGATGCTATAAGAGGTTCATCCCTTTTGATTTAGATAAAGAGTTGTAGCCGGTAAGAGAATTATCATTGGCCAATGTTAATGTTCTCTATTTCTATGATAAGGTATCAGGGAATTCAGTAAGGTTATTAATGTTCTCTATTTCTATGATAAGGTATCAGGGAATTCAGTAAGGTTGAGGTGGTTCGATGTTATCTATTGATCTATAGTGCGACTATCAAGTGTAGGGACATGATGGCTACCCATAGGTCAACATGCTATAGGGATACAATCAAATGATCACAATGAATTTGTCAGAAGTCATGCCAACAAGTCACGATTTTTTGAGGGAGGTTAATTATTCAAGATCCTTTTTCTAGAGACACTCTCCTTGTATCTTTCGAAGTTCACAAGATTCTTTTTCCGAAGGTATTCTTCTAAAGTCCTACCAACAGAGAGGTTTTTCTCTAGAGGCTCTAATGTGCGAGTGAAGTGATAACACGGAAAGAATGTTTGGCGAAAATATAAAACACATACTAAGGTGTCAGCTCAGACATACACAATGAAGGGTCATGAGGATTACGCTCCAACGATGTTATATCAAGTATAATCACATTATTTTTATTTCAATACATGTTTTGGTTGATCCAAGTTCTACACACTCGTGTAACTGGAGATGTAGCAGAGGAGTTGAGTTGAATTGGGTATTCTGATGAAGATAATAAAAAATAGGTTTATAATGATTGATTTGTTGGGATATAACGCTATTTATTTTTGAAAAAAATTAGATTTAAACTTACACATACACGTATAAACTATGCTGCTTGAACCTGGGTTATTTAAAGAGAATAAATTTTTCTTAATCACTGGAATCACTCTAAAGGTTTCATAATCTTATTGTCGATTGAGTACGTAGATGGTGTCATATAGTTAATCAAGATTAAGAGTTTCCAGTAGATCTTATGGAATTACCTTTCACGCAACTTTATTGACATATGGAATGGATTGATTGATCAAGTATAGGATAATGATAGATTTTGAGATTAAGATGATTTCCATAAGACGTAAGAACGGCGTGGAGTTGGTAGTTAATGAGGAGAGACTCAATTATCTCTCCAACGTAATATTCACTATCCCATAAGAAAGATGGTGTAAAGGATGTAAACTAATATATAATGATATAGTATACTAATTTATGGGATATGGGTAGGGATGGGCCGAGAGGGTTGTAAATTTAAAAATTATTATATATTTTATATTTTTAAATATATTTTATTTTAAAAAATTATTTTGATTTCTTGAAATTTTATAAGTTTGTCATTTCTTGAAATTTTAGAAGTTATTCCTTAACATAAATTTTTGATAAAGTGCTCTATCCGAAACAAATCCTGTTTCGGCTATTACCTTGTTCCATTATTATGTTAGCCGGCTTTTGTAGCAAGGCATGGCGGAGTATGAACTCGGCATATGACAAGGAAAAGATGTAGAACTGTGTTTGTTAAGGTGGATTGGTAATTATTTATTGGAAGTAACCCCTTGTGAAGATCGAAAATTATGGATCAAGAATCAGTTTGGGGTCGGGTTTTACCATATTTTTATGGATCCACATCAAAATAAAATCACTTCAAAGTTAAAATTTGAAGGGGGAAAAAAACAGATGGGAAAACATATCGTGATTTTAGTTTGAACAAAATGCCAAATTTAGATTTCTGTTGTGTACTCAACTCGTGTATATAAAGCATGTAAATTAAGGTATAATACAGAACTTTTTATTTACCAATTACCACAAGTAAATAGTAATAATAGGGTTGCTCTTTTCGTTTTATTACTTAGTCACAGAAAAGAAAATATTATCATCGATATCTATATATTTATAGATTCATCTTCAGTACTCCGATAGAAAATGGCACCTGCAGTCGTAGTAAGCGGCTCTGGTGAAAATGAAGAATTTGAAGGCAGGACAACAGTGTATGTCATAGTTTGTGCGATCATAGCCGCCTTCGGAGGCTTGATGTTTGGATATGACATTGGGATTTCAGGTTTTGCTTTTGCTTTCTGAATATTTATGTTATATATACAGAAAAAGTAGTGTGGTGAGGAAAAGAATTGATCTGGATTGACTGGTGGAGTAACATCCATGGATGATTTCTTGGAAAAATTCTTTCCAGCTGTGATAGAAAGTAACATGTTATTGACAACAATTACTGTAAATACAATAACCAGTCCCACCAGTTGTTCACGTGCTTGTACCTTGCTGCTCTGATCGCCAGTTTTGTAGCTTCAAAGGTGTGCTCAAAAGCTGGTAGGAAACTCACCATGCAGATTGCTTCAAATATCTTCTTATTAGGCGTAGCTTTGACTTCTGCTGGTGTCAACCTTGGAATGATAATTTTTGGGAGAATTTTTCTTGGCTTTGGCATTGAGTTTGCCAATCAAGTAAGCTGATTAATCAATTCAGTCGATAAACCACCGTATGACTGGCCTTCCTTTACATGCGTATAACATTATTTCAGGTGGTTCCACTCTTCTTATCTGAGATAGCTCCAGCTAGGATTCGTGGAGCATTCACCATTAGTTTCCAACTCTTCATTACTATTGGGATTCTGATAGCCAATCTGGTAAACTACTTCGCATCAAATATCCACACTTATGGCTGGAGAATTTCTCTTGCTATTGCCGGTCTCCAGCTTCGATGCTTTGCCTGGGATCCATAGCCGTTTGTGAGACTCTAACCAGCCACATTGAACGTAACAAATTGGAGAAAGGAGTGAAGGTTCTGAGAAAAATCCAGGGCGTCGAGAATGTCGATCGACGACGAGTTCGATTCGATTGTGCACGCTTGTGAGATGGCAAGGCAAGTAAAGGATCCGTTCCGCAAACTAATTAAGCCAGTGAGCCGATCCCCACTAGTGATTGCCATTTGTTTGCAAGTTTTCCAGCAATTTACTGGGATCAACGCTATAATGTTCTACGCTCCGGTTCTCTTCCAGACCGTGGGAATTGGGAACGATGCTGCATTGCTTTCATCGGTTATTACTGGCCTTGTCAATGTGTTTAGCACTATGGTTTCAGTATATTTAGTAGATAGAGCGGGCAGGAGAGTTCTGCTACTTGAAGCTTGTGACCAGATATTTATTTCCCAGGTTATAATCGGAATAATCCTCCAAAGAGAGTTGAAACCCACGGGTGATAATCTTTCGAAAGGGGAGGCAATCTTGGTGGTGATCATGGTGTGTATCTTTGTCATGGGATTTTCCGGTTTCGCCTTCGCAGTCAGCTCTAACATGTTCTTCACTTTCGCCATTGCTCAAGCTTTCCTCTCAATGCTCTGCCGCATGCAAGCTAGGATCTTCTTCTTCTTCGCTGGGTGGATTATAATAATGGGAGTCTTCACTTAGTTCTTGGTGGCCGAGACCAAAGGGGTTCCCGTTGATTCCATGGTGGAAAAAGTCTGGAAGCAGCATTGGTTCTGGGGTTCTTACATGGCCGACGATGACCGCACAACTGATGTTAAGGTTGTATAATCATCCTTCCTTGGGTCAAAATGATCGATTCGGATTGTCGGCCTCAACAGGAGATGTTGCAGCCTTTCGATCGTTTGTGTTTGTACCTTCTAACTGTATAGGGAGCGGCCAGTACGGACAGTCGTATGTGTTTTGTATGAGCGTGTTGAGCTGTTTCACGCATTGTCCACCATCAATGTGGGCTGGTTCATACGGATAGTCATATTATCAATTGTTTATCTCCATATAGAGAACTCGATTGTATTTTAGAGGATAAATTGCATTCCTCTTACCATATTCCAACAAATACGTGATATTGCATTTGTTCAGTTCATGTTTAATTTAGTGGAGAAAAGACGGAGAAATCAAAGATTTCATTCGTCCATGGGTTCTTCTCCACTAAAGGGTCGATCGTCTTCCAGATCATACTGTTGCATTTGAACCCTGATCCGAATCCTATTTGCCAAACCCTATCGTCGGTGTTCACCCTTCCTTTAGCTTCGCAATAAGCCAGTTCGTACCACAATGAAGAGCTGGAAGTGTTACCGAATCTATAAAGAATCATCCTCGACGTCTCCATTTGCGATTCCCCAAGTTTCAAGCTTTTCTGCAACTCATCCAACACTGTCTTCCCACCTGCATGAATGCAGACATGCTCGAATGCAAGCTTGAAATCTGGAATGTACACTTTCACATGTTATTACAGGCAATCTCAATTACGTTTTTTTTTCAATATTTTAAAGAATTCAGACTATTTTAAAAAGGTATAATAATAAAATTACCCCTAACGTTTTTACAAATGGTTATTTTGGCCTCTATTTTTTTCTTGGAGCATTTTAGTTTTCAGCATTTCAATTTTTTATCAAAATATCTCATGTTGGAAGAAAATCGTTAATTGATTAACGGTCAACAAATATTCTTGAAGTGATATTTTTACGTGTATTTAATTGATGACATGACATGTGTTATGTCACTTAAAGTGATGATATGACATGTGTAACGTCCCCTAGTGATGATGTGATACACATCACGTCAATAATTCAGCGCATGAGAAAATGTCTCGTCAGCAACATGTGTTGATTGTTAGTTAACTAAAGATTTTCTTCTAGCATGGGGTATTTTGACAGAAAATTGAAACATTAAGAGCTAAATTTCTAAAAAAAAAGGAATAAGGACTAAAGTAATTATGTGTACAAATGATAGGGATATTTTTGTCTTTTCCCTTTAAAGAAAGAGTACCTTTTTTGTGAAGAATTTTCTTGCAACCAGAGAGGCAACAACAAAGACCTATTCTAACAAGGGGAGGACGAAGTTAGCAAATGTTGAGATGTTTTTTTTCAAGGCGTTTCTGGCGACCGCCATGAGATTTTTGGATAGCGCAATGCCTGCAGTGCCTTGGTCATCTTCATCTTCGTAGACACATTTATAACTAGAATCATTAGAGGCTACATTTGTACGAAATGTGTGAAGCAGTTCGTACTTAGAGCAACGGCGATCCGATGGATGGTTAGATAGTATGATTGCTGCTCCGCCCACCCGAAACAGGCAGCTGAAAAGTAGCATTGCCTGATTGTTGCCAAAATATAGGCTGTGAGTCAGGTTTTCGGTGCTCATCACCAAACCATAAGTCCTTGGATGCACCTATATTAAACCAAACAAGTGGTTTTGGTTATTTTCAACATTTTTATTTATTGTTATAAGGTCTAATAAAAATTTTATATAACCCGTTATATTACTTTACAAAATTAAACCAAATACATTTTATAAGAGATTCAACTAGTTTGGTCGGGTCATATTTTGTTGAGAAACAAATGAGTAACAAGTAATTTCCTTATAACCATATTAGTGCGAATGCAAAATAAAAGCGGAAAAATAATACCTGAAATTGATAACGGAGTTCAGCCAATTTGCTTACGTCTCCGGATTGCTGCAGATCTTTTACTAAGAGAAAAAATTTACAGATGTTTACAAAACACTCACTACTCACAAGAAAACTCTCTAGTATTGGGAGAAAGAAATGATTTTTGGGATGATTTTGAAGCTAAATGGGCTAGGGTATTTATAGTTGAAGCTTAGGGACTAATCTTGTAAATACCCTAAAAAATGCAATGACTAAAATTGCAATTACCAAAAAAAAAATCAACAAATCATTTATGGCACCGAATTCAACCCCTAAGCACACACATATTGACTTTACAATCTCCCACTTGAAGACTGATTTTAATCTGTCTTCACACCTCGATCAATGCAGCAGTATGTCTGGTCTTGTTACTCTAGCATGCCAACTGTAGCTGAACATAACTTCAGTTTTTCCTTAGTCACCGTCTTTGTTAACATGTCTGCCGGATTTTGAGCTCCACTAATTTTTTCAAGTTTCAAAATCCCATCTTCCAGAAGAGACCGGATAAAATGATATCGTAATTGTATATGATTCGTCCTGGAATGAAAAGACGGAATTTTTGCTAGATGGAGAGCACTTTGACTGTCACAATACAAGACATTGTTTTCTTGTTTCTTGCCTAACTATTCCAATAAACTTTGGAGCCAAACCATCTCCTTACTGGCTTCTGTAACAAAGACATATTCTTCTTCAATTGTGGAGAGAGCAACTATTTTCTGTAGTTGAGAAACCCAACTCACTGCGGTTCCTCCTAGAGTATAGACATACCCAGTAGTGCTCCTTCTGATGTCAACATTTCCGACTAAGTCAGCATCTACATAGCCTGTCAGTATCGTATCTCCACCTTTGAAACAAAGTGCTTTGTTTGTGGTACCCCGTAGATATCTGAGGATCCATTTGACTGCTTCCTAGTGTACCTTGCCCGAATTATTCATGTACCTGCTAACAGCTCCCACTGCATGAGCAATATCTGGTCTAGTACAAACCATGGCATACATCAGACTTCCAATTGCTAAGGCATACGACACCTTCACCATGTGTGCACGCTCTTCCTCCGTCTTTGGTGACTGCTCTTTGGAGAGTCTAAAATGAACACCTAAAGGTGTACTTACTGGTTTAACATCTTGCATGTTGAACCTGGAGAGTACTTTGTTGATGTACTCAGCCTGTGATAACACCAAAGTCCCCGACTTTGTGTCTCTCTTGATCCTCATCCCAAGAATCTGCTTTGCAGCGCCCAGATCTTTCATAGCAAACTACTTTGACAATTTTTGCTTCAAGTTTATAATCTCTTTCATGTCTGAGCCTGCAACGAGCATGTCATCAACATACAAGAATAAAATAATAAAGCTATTGTCGAACCTCTTGATGTAGCAACAATGATTTGCTTGACATCTAGTAAAACCAGTGCTACTCATGAAACTATCGAACTTCTTGTACCACTGTCTTGGAGCTTGTTTTAAACTATACAAGCTCTTCTTCAACCTGCATACCAGGTTTTTCATGCCTGCCTCTATGAAGCCTTCTGGCTGCCTCATATAGATTTATTCCTCCAAATCACCATGAAGGAAATATGTCTTTACATCTAATTGCTCAAGATGTAAATTCTCTGCAGCTACAATTTTCAACACCAGTCTGATTGTAAACAGTTTCAGGTCTGGAGAGAAAATTTCATTATAGTCAATACCTTCTTTTTGCTGAAAACCTTTGACAACCAATTTTGCTTTGTAGCGTTTGATCCCATCGTGCTCTTCTTTGATCATGTAAATCCACTTGTTGTGGAGCGCTTTCTTTCCTGGTGGTAATTCAGCTAATTCCCACGTCTGATTTGACATAAACGAGCCCATCTCATCTTTCATGGAAGAATCCCACTTGACTGAATCCTCCACCTGCATTGCTTCATCATAGCATTATAGTTCACTGATAACTCCGTAAAAAGACTATTTTTAAGGCCTTTTCAACTTAAGTTATTGTTTGTTTAAGGGTACATATAGGTCATTTTAGATGTATGTAGCTGCATATAATTGCATTTTTGGTGGTTGTGTTATTTTATTTTATTAAGGTGCTATATGAAGAGGAAGGTGTGGTTTTTAGTATGTGCAGGAAATAACAAGCAAAATAGGCGAGTTGGGAAGTAATGTCGCGGCATCACACGTTGCTGAAGCAGATTGAAATGCCTCGACATTTCTGGCGTAGAAAACGACAAAAATATACAGTTGTACGTGGACAGCTGGCTCTGCACATGAAATGATGGCTGTAACAGCCTGCTAGGGGACCACTGATACCTGTAGGATAAGGTTCATGCACAACATGTGATTCTAGGGGTATGAGAGGTATTTTGCACCCAACAATATCCCAACAACCTCATCATTACCCCTAGATATTTTTTATATATTACACCTCACAAGAGAGAGAGTGGGGAAAGAAAGGAGACGTATGTTGTAGAAGAAAAATCAGATTTTTATTTTCCCTCTTCCTTTCTTCTTCCTTGGGTTTTCCTCCATTGATAAAGCTTCAAGGAGTGGCGAGCTAGGTGCCGAGAGGAGCTAGCGAGCTAAAGTGGTACGTGGTGGCCGAGGAGACCTCCGGTGGCGCGCGTCGAAGGCTCTTTCTCACTTCCCTTTGCTATTATTTTATTTATTTTATTTGTGGGTTGTTGGAACGAATATTTTGTGGATTTTTCTATGGATATTTCGAACCCCACCATGAACTAACTTATTTGGTGGTGGTTAGTTTAATGGATGTTTTAACTTTATTTTAATGGTATATTTAAGTTTATTTTGGTTCTTTATTTGCTTTGCTTATGAATGCTTCACCATCTAGGCTTGTAAGAGGCATGGAAATGTCAATTTCTTAGACGAAGGTTAGGTGTTCAGAAGAATCCTAAGCTAAAAATACTTGTAAGTATTCGGAAGAAACGCAAGACAAGATCCTCATAAGCAATGGGTTATAGTATTTTCAAGGGGCTTTGAACCGGCCTAGGAATATTATAATCTAATCCCTTAGATCTCGGAAGAGACTAGGATAGGATTTCAAAGACTAAAAAGGGTGTCTTTATCAATAGGGTAGACTGTCCAACATCGTTGAGTGAGAGCAGATGCCTTGGCATCCTATTCTGTTAGGTTCCTGTGAGAACATTTTACGAAATCCCTGTCGAGTAAGTAAAGACCATATAGCTTAAATCTGCCTGAGAGATAAGTTTAACATTCTTAGATCAATCCCTACCATTCATTCCATTGGAAGCTTGTCACGTGAGGATTATCTTCTTTTTATTTTATTTATCTTTTATTTACTGTTTTTACCATTTTTCATTGTCTTGACATTTCATCATTTTCAACACTAAACATTTATTCTTACCACTGCATTTCCATTTGCTACACCATCACACCATCAATTCAAATTCACCAGCATACACATATCCATTGTCGTGACATTTGTATATATCAAGACTAACTATACTTAGATAGAATAGTGCATAAACTTTACTCAATATCCTTCCAATCCCTGTGGAGACGATACTCACTCATCACTTTATTACTTGAGATATTGTGTATACTTGCACATTATTTGCATATATTTTATAGTACTCACAACACTCAAACAAGGTTTTGGCGCCGTTGCCGGGGATTGGCAATTGATGATGTTGAGTTTAGTTATTGCACCATTTTATTTATTTTCTTTGTATATAGTTACTTGTTTTTGTGTTTACCTTTTTCAGGTGTTACGTTGTCGCATGACACGTAAAAGACCCAAAGAACCATTATTTCATATAGAACCTGAGGCTCATGTTGTTCAAAATCAAGTGAAGGATCATGCAGTTCTAAATGCCACGACAATTCCAAATGCTAGGAGTGCTGCTTGACCACAAACTATTAGAGATTACTTAGCTCCCACCTTGGATGACCTAAAACCTGTTATTATAGCTCCCAAGATTCAGGCAACCCAATTCGAGCTCAAACCGGTTATGTTCGACATGTTGGACTTGATTGGAAAGTTTGGTGGTGCTCCTCATGAGGATGCAAGGTAACATGTTCGAGAATTTTTGGAGGTCTATGACTCCTTTCGACAAGAAGGTGTGCATGAAGATGTGCTGAAACTGAAGTTATTTCCATATTCTTTGAAAGAGAATGCCAGGGCATGGCTCAATGGATTACCTTCCGGCTCTATAAGGTCTTGGGCTGAATTGTGCAAAATTTTTTTTACTACGGCATGATCCACCGAATATGAACAACCATCTTAGGAATGCCATAGCATCTTTTCACCAAGCTGATGACTAGTCAATGCATGAGTGTTGGGACCGCCACAAAGAATTGCTTCGCAAATGTACCAACCATGGATTCCACTACTGGACTCAAGTCGTGATATTCTACAATGGAGCCAATGCACCCATGAGGATGATGCTAGATGCCTGGACAAATGGTACTTTGCTTGACAAATCACCTGAAGAGGCTTTTGGCATTCTTGATCGAATTGCTAACCATGATTACCAATTTCCCTCTTCAAGGTTTGAAACTATAAGGAAGGCATCTGGGACATTCAAGTTAGAAGCTGAAGATTCAGTGTCGGCCCAACTCTCTACCATCACCAATATGTTGAAGAATTTGTAAAATTCTAAGGAGGTGAAAGAAGTGAAGGTTGATAGCTTGGCATGTCTGTTATACCGAGGCAATCACCATGAATGTGAATGCCCGAACAATCAAAAGTCCATCAACTATGTGGGAAGCTTCAATGGATGGAGTCAGCATCCCAATTTCGCATGGGAAAATCAAGGAGCTTGTAATGTCAGTCATCTCGCTCAGCAGCAGTATATAGATGAGCCCCCAGCCTTTCAAACGAATATGCCATGGCATAATCAAGGGACAACATCTTCACTTAATACAAGTTCTCTAGAGGCCACTATGCAAGACTTTATGGCAACTACAAAGGCTCTATTACAAGATCACGATGTATCTATTAAGAGTCAAGAAGAATTATTACAAAGTCAAGGGGCATGGTTGCAAAGTCATAGTTTGTCTTTGAGAGCTTTGGAAATGCAAGTGGATCAAATTGCCACGGCATTACAAGAATACCAACCAGACAGATTGTCTAGTGATACTGAAGTCACTAAGGCTAAAGGCAATGAGCAATTTAGTACATTCATCTCAGGGAGTGGCACCTATATCTACAAAGATGCTATGTTTAGGGGGAAACACTCGAAGAACCTAGCTATGAGATTGTGCATGAAGAGTCTCAATTGCAAGAGGACTTACATTCGCTGGAGAACAAAGCTGGATGTTCAATGAGTAAACTCGATGATGGCAAGCAAAATATTTCCACGGCAAAAGAAAAATCCCCACTAGCAGAAGTTGATGACCAAAGGGAAGCTGCAGAATTATGCCATGACAATTTTGTAGGCACTTGTGAGTACTTGAAGCTCGATGAAGAAGACAAAGATGAGCTTAAGGATATTTCAAAAGAGACGGGTCAATCTAGCTTACTCATAGCTAGACCAGGTACGAAATCTGAACTTGTGGATTTCATTGAATTTACTCAACCCCAATTAGTTGCCCATTTTTCTTGGCTAGAAATTGTTAAAGCACTAAGGAATAAAATGGAGAAATAATTCCCTGATGAGAAATTATTATTTGCCACGGCATTGTCGTGGTACGCTGACATTGTCAATTTTCTCGTTAGTGGTGTTTTGCTTCTGTACTTGAATAGCCAGGGCAATAACAAATTGATGCAGGATGCTGACCCCTACTTCTTGAATGACTTTGCTACCCAAGCAATTAAAAGATGCCACTGCAACGGGGAGAGAAAAGAGAGGACTACTGTAAAGGTCCTATAAATCGGGTTCTATCGACTTACACTGAAGGTGGTGCTGTTATATATGTGGAGCATTTTGGTCTATACTGGTGCTCCAATCGAACGTGACAAAAATTCCATAACAATTTATGATTTTTTGGAGTTTGCATCCCTTGAACCTTTTTTAATTTATGTTTCAGAAGTTTTGTTTTGTCGTGAGTGTTTGTTTGTTTGTTTTTATTTGTTTTATCTTTATTTTTAATATTAGTTCTTTTTAGGATGAAGGGTGTTCTGAAGGATGAATATGATGAAATCTCACGAGGGAACTTCACAGGCTGCTGCAAATCAATATGTCACGGCAAAGATAGATGCAATCGAGGCTCTAACAAGACACAATCGTGGTACCTGTTCACAAGGAGATGCTCCCATATTGGGCTTATAATCTTCCGGTCATCCTGGACAAGATCTTGCCATCATTTTAGGATGCCACGACATTTGCAAATGTCACTCAGCAAGACAGTACACCCAAGCCAGAGGATGCTAACCCAGTCAGCATGAACTAGATGACGTCTGAAGTCATCTGTTGGGCGTATGGAGACCTCAACATCTAAGAACACTGAAGACCCTAACACACCACCTACTAAACCTAATTCTGATCTTGACAAAAGCCTCACATCACTGAGGAAGTGCACTAGACGCAATACTACTAGCACTGCCAGCGTGACTCCACCACCATCTTAGGAAGACAAGGTACCTTGCATTGCATTGCATCACATCGCATGTAGTCTAGTTTTAACTTAGTTTTTATTCAACATTGAGGACAATGCTTCTCTCAAGTTTGGGGGAGGTAGTGTTCTTTGTAGAACATGTGCATGATAATATTAACATAATGTTATGCCATGGCATCAGTAAATGGTAGGATAGTTAGATGAAATGTTTTGATGATACCTGATGAAGATGAACTTTTTAGGCTGGAAATTGAATGTAAATGACTATTAGGAATGATAGAACTGACTCTAGGGCTTGATGCTTTGTGAATTATTCTTACACGATTTGTATGTTTTCTATACTTAAAGAACTTAGGAAGTTTTTATTAAAGAACTCTGGTTAGCCTTGGTATTAAAATATGGTATTATGCTTAAATGATAAATCACTGTTTAAGAACTCCCTTATCTTTGAATTTTGTTTGATCGTGAATAAATGCTTCGGCATAGCTGTAGAGGGACACTCCTCTTTGCCATGGCATTGCCTGGAACTCTCTTCAATAAATGGCAGTCACGCGCATACGAGTGAATGAAAGTAGTCACGGGATGACTTTGCCTGACTAGCTTGGGGGTGGAAGGTATGCTCCCTTTCACCTAGAGTGTGGGATGGTAGGTGTGATGAGCTGACTCCTTTCGTAGCAGCGTAAAAAGTGAAAAAGTGAAAAAAAAAGAAAAAAAAAAGAAAAGAAAAAAAGAAAAAATGTGTACTAAATGAAAAGGGAGTATAAATGTGCTTAATGAATGAGTAAATGTCGTGGCGAAACTAGGGAACTCAATTAGAAATTGCCTAAATTCGTTAAGTATAGATTAGATTCAATCACACACACACACACAACCATAAACAATATTGACCTAGGGAAAAGTACTTGAATTCTTGATATGTCTAGCATGTTGAAGCCAATTATTCTGAGGCTTGAAATTCAATTATTGTCTTTTTATCCTACTGTTGAAATTGCCATGACATTTTGATTGTGTTAATTGTTATCCATTGCTTGAGGACAAGCAATAGCTTAAGTTTGGGGTGTGATAACTCCGTAAAAAGACTATTTTTAAGGCCTTTTCAACTTAAGTTATTATTTGTTTAAGGGTACATATAGGTCATTTTAGATGTATGTAGCTGCATATAATTGTATTTTTGGTGGTTGTATTATTTTATTTTATTAAGGTGCTATATGAAGAGGAAGGTGTGGTGTTTAGTATGTGCAGGAAATAACAAGCAAAATAGGCGAGCTGGGAAGTAATGCCACGGCATCACACATTGCTGAAGTAGATTGAAATGCCTCGGCATTTCTGGCGCAGAAAATGACAAAAATATACAGTTGTACGTGGACAGCTGGCTCTGCTCATGAAATGATGGCTGTAACAGCCTGCTAGGGGACCACTGACACCTGGAGGATAAGGTTCATGCACAACATATGATTCTAGGGGTATGAGGGGTATTTTGCACCCAACAATATCCCAACAACCTCATTATTACCCCTAGATATTTTTTATATATTACACCTCACAAGAGAGAGAGTGGGGGAAAGAAATGAGACGCATATTATAGCAGAAAAATCAGATTTTTATTTTCCCTTTTCCTTTCTTCTTCCTTGGGTTTTCCTCCATTGATAAAGCTTCAAGGAGTGGCGAGCTAGGCGCTGAGAGGAGCTAGCGAGCTAAAGTGGTTCGTTGTGGCAGAGGAGACCTCTGGTGGCGCACGTCGAAGGCTCTTTCTCACTTCCCTTTGCTGTTATTTTATTTATTTTATTTGTGGGTTGTTGGAATGAATATTTTGTGGATTTTTCTATGGATATTTCGAACCCCACCATGAACTAACTTATTTGGTGGTGGTTGGTTTAATGGATGTTTTAACTTTATTTTAATGGTATATTTAAGTTTATTTTGGTTCTTTATTTGCTTTGCTTATGAATGCTTCACCATCTAGGCTTGTAAGAGGCATGGAAATGTCCATTTCTTAGATGAAGGTTAGGTGTTCGGAAGAATCCTAAGCTAAAAATACTTGTAAGTATTCGGAAGAAACGCAAGACAAGATCCTCATAAGAAACGGGTTATAGTATTATCAAGGGGCTTTGAACCGGCCTAGGAATATTATAACCTAATCCCTTAGATCTTGAAAGAGACTAGGATAGGATTTCAACGACTAAAAAGGGTGTCTTTATCAATAGGGTAGGCTGTCCAACATCGTTGAGTGAGAGCAGATGCCTTGGCATCCTATTCTGTTAGGTTCCTGTGAGAACATTTTAGGAAAGTCCTGTCGAGTAAGTAAAGACCAGATAGCTTAAATCTGCCTGAGAGATAAGTTTAGCATTCTTAGATCAATCCCTACCATTCATTCCATTGGAAGCTTGTCACGTGAGGATTATCTTCTTTTTATTTTATTTATCTTTTATTTACTGTTTTTACCATTTTTCATTGTCTTGATATTTCATCATTTTCAACACTAAACGTCTATTCTTGCCACTGCATTTCCATTTGCTACACCATCACACCATCAATCCACATTCACCAGCATACACATATCCATTGCCGTGACATTTGCATATATCAATACTAACTATACTTGGATAGAATAGTGCATAAACTTTACTCAATATCCTTCCAATCCCTGTGGAGACGATACTCACTCATCACTTTATTACTTGAGCAATTGTGTATACTTGCACATTATTTGCATATATTTTATAGTACTCACAACACACGAACATTCACCATTGTCAGTCAACAACAAGTAGTGCAAATAAGGCGAATAACGTTGGGTTGGTTTAGGAATTCTGGAGGAGCGTCTCAGTTCTAGTGTGCCTGTTTCTTCTTGAACTGCTTCAAGATTGATCTTAACATCTTTTCAAGAAATCTCCTCAAACTCAACAAATTCCTTTGTTTCAGCTTCGATATTGGAGCTACTTGATTCTATGGTTGACATGTCTTTGTACATTACATTCGCATTGAAAATGGCGTCTCTTCTTCTGATGATCTTCCAATTTTCATAGTCCCAAAATGGGTAATCGAACTCATCACCACCATAACCAACAAAGACGCATTTGTTGGACTTGGCATCAAGTTTGCTTCTTTCAGCAAAATTTATGTGTATATAAGAAATACAACCAAACACTCTTAAGTGTAAAAGGTTTATTTCTTTCTTGCTCCAAGCTTCCTCTGGTATTCCACCATCCAAAGGAACTGAGGGCCCATGGTTGATCAGGTAAGCTGCAGTGTTGATAGCTTCAGCCCATAGAAATTTGGGCAATCCGACATGTATCCTCATGTTTCTGGCACGTTCATTCAGAGTTCTGTTTATGCGCTCTGCTACGCCATTCTGCTATGGTGTCATGGGAACTGTTGTCTCTATCTTGATCCCATTTTTGTAAAGAAATCTCTCAATCTACTGTTTCTGTGCTCTCCTCCATTGTCAGGCCTCAACCGCTTGACTTTCAAACTAGTCTCATTTTCCACCATGGCCTTCCATTTTCAGAATGTATCAAAGACTTCTGATTTCTTGTTCATAAAATAAACCCACACCTTCCTTGTAGAATCATTGATGAATGTGACATAATATAGTGAGCCTGCAAGAGATGGAACTGGAGATGGTCCCCATACATCAATATAAACCAACTCTAACTTTTCTCCCTTGGGTGTCTTGCCAATCTTTGCAAAACTGACTTTCTTTTGTTTTCCAAAGATGCAATCCTCACATAGTCCGACATCTACATTCTTTAGATCCGACAGCTTCCCTTTTGACAAAAGCGTCTTCTTCGCTTTCTCGCTCATATGGCCAAGCCTTTGGTGCCATAGGTTTGATTTTCCATCAGCATCTGCGGCTGCAATAATATTCTCTAAATTTGAGGTTACACAGAGAGTACAAGTCTTCTTAGCACGAGCAATGACAAGTGCTCCTTTGGTAATCTTCCATTCACAGCCTGAAAAGGTTGTGCTATATCCTTCTTCATCAAGCTGCCCAACAGAAATCAAATTTCTTTTGAGACCAGGAATATGTCTCACACCTTTCAGCGTCTAGGTGGTCTGGTTTGGCAACTTTAGTCGGATGTCTCCTCTTCCGACGATCTTTAAGGTTTCATCATCAGCTAGATGATCCTTCCCAAAATCACCACTGACATAGTTCTCCATGATTTCTCGGCATGGGGTGGAGTGGAAAGATGCCCCTGAATCCAAGATCAATGATTCAATCGGACTGTTGACGGTTAGAATCATGGCATCACCTGTCTCCTCTGTCACGTTGGCAGATTCCCGTGCACCGATATTTTTCTTCGGTGCTCGGAAATCTCTTTTAAAGTGACCCTTCTTACCGCAGTTATAATAGGTAAAATATTTCTTTCTCGTTCTTGATTTTCCCCTTCTGGATTTGGATTTGCCACGATTTGAATTTCTCTCTGATGTTCTCCCTCTAGACTCCGTGTGCAAGGCTGAGGAGGTTGATGCTTCACCCGATTCTCTCCGTCGAATTTATTCGCTCAATACCAAATCTCGAATATTGTCGAATTTTAATTTGCTGTTTCCCGATGAGCTGCTGACTGCTGTATTAGTAGCATTCCAACTGTCTGGTAGAGATGATAAGAGAATTAAAGCTCGAACTTCATCATCGAATTCAATTTCCACGGAACTCAACTGGGTTGTGATTGTGTTGAGTTCATTCAGGTGTTGAGCCACTGATGCCCCTTCCGTCATCCGCAAATTGAATAATCACCTCATCATGTGAACTTTGTTTGAGGCCGATGACTTCTCATACATATTGGAGAGAGCCACCATAAGACCCGCCATGGTCTTTTCCTTTGCTATGTTGAAAGCAACATTGCGGGATAACGTCAGTCGGATAACTCCGAGGGCTTGTCTGTCGAGAAGAGTCCAGTCTTCATTCTTCATGCCCTCTGGTTGTTTTCCTGAGAGAGGTTGATATAGATTTTTCTGGTACATAAAATCTTCAATCTGCATCTTCCAAAAGCCAAAGTCCGCACCATCGTACTTTTTAATTTTCACATTCCCTTCGTCTGCAGCCATCGCTTTCACTCGAATCTAGCTTCGTTTGGATCATTTCTGACAAATCTTGCGAACCACCGTGTATTAGAACACCTCCGTCGACAAATTCGTATCGCCGACAAAATTTTTACTATTCACGAAATTTACTATTCACATGAATATTAATAAATAGTAACCTCGCAAAAAAATTGACAAAATTCACAACCAAAAACTTTGATTACCAGTTGTTGGGAAATAAACGAGTAACAAGTAATTTCCCTATAACCAGATTAGTGTGAATGCGAAATAAAAGCGGAAAAATAATACCCGAAATTGATAACGGAGTTCAACCAATTTGCTTACGTCTCCGGACTGCTGCAGATCTTTTACTAAGAGGGAAAATTTACAGGTGTTTACAAAACACTCATTACTCACAAGAAAGCTCTCTAGTATTGGGAGAAAGAAATGACTTTTGGGATGATTTTAAAGCTAAATGGGCTAGGGTATTTATAATTGAAGCTTAGGGACTAATCTTGTAAATACCCTAAAAAATACAATGACTAAAATTACAATTACCCAAAAAAAATCAACAAATCTTTTATGCACCGAATTCGGTGCCCCCTTAGCACACACATATTGACTTTACATATTTTTGGTCCCTCGAATTAGATCAAAAAATTAAAGATTTTCAAATAGTATGTTCCGATCATATTTTATAAAAGGGGTTAGATCCCAAATATAGGAAGCGTATAGGGACCTCAAGCATATTTTATCCTTTGTAAAATCACTCTTAAAATAAGAAGGAATCTGGTAAGCCAAACCTGCAACAGTCGTTTGGCAAGATCAATGGCGATAACTCCAGCACTGCAACCCATACCTGCATGGCTATAACTCAAAACATCGTCTCTAAACTTAACCCGAATCACAATCGTGGAAGACAAGGACGGAACGGGGTTAAACAAGCTGCTGTTCACAACTACAATCCCTATATCCATACTTCTAATCCCTGTTTTCTTCAAAACCTCATCAACGGCGCCAAATATAACATCTTCCGTCTCGTTTCTCGCCTCGGAAATCCCTGTATCAATTGGAAACTTCAGTAAACCTCTGAGAATATATGTCTTTTCACCTATACCAGATTTCTCTAAGATCTTCTTTTGAAATGCTAAGCTTTCTTCACTGAATTTCTCGGTGCTCTGGTATTTTGCTGCAGCGCGCGTTCTTTGCTGCACATTTGGTCTGGTTTGGGCTTGTAACATGCGAAGTTTAACAAATAAACTTTTGCAGGACAGGTTTTGAAGTCAAGGGTTGCCGAGAACACGAGAGAAATGAGAATACTACTATTGTTTTCAAGTGATTGAAGATTTCATGGACCAAACCTTGAATAAAAAACGTAGGGATGATGGTCATTAAGAACAAGTTGAAAGCTTGGATTTTGAAGTTATAATTTTCTGGCTTCATTACTGTGTACAAATAGTTCCAGATACAAATAGGACTATAAGAGTGGAGAAAATGAGGGAAACTGTTGGGAATGCCTTGGAAAAGCTTTCAGAGGGAAAGAAATTTATATAGGCCTCATCCAACGGAACTCAGACTCTGATCCTTTACCCATGTTTAAAATATGGGATTTAATTTTATATTTTAATTTGATATATATATATTTTATAACATTTTTAAATAATTAATTTTACCATTGCGACAAATGAATTGTATCGACGTTTGACAATCCACCTTATAATTTAAGTACAAAGTCGTAGTAAGTAAAAGGATGCCTGTTGATTGATGATTATATACAAGAGAGATAAAGACATAAAAAATAAATATAATAGTGAATGAGAAAGAAGTGGAGTGGATATTCTTAGTGACTCCATTTTTATTAAAACTGTTTTCTAGTTTTATTTTTTTCTATTTTTATTTTATATTAGTTTTATTGAATATTTTCATTTATGGTTTATTTATTGAACATTCCTATTTATTTCGTATGATCTTTAAGCTTATTCATTTGTTTATTTATCATTTATTAACCAGTAAACCATAGCTCAAATATAGACATATAAGGACCCTGGGTACACGAGTCAAATATGCACCGAAGTGTTAAACCGAATATGATACATAAGGTCGTGCCCACCATACACACTAAGTATCTTGGGTATACACTCTAGTGCTAGATCGAGTATTGTTGAAAACATTTTGATGTTTCGATATAACAAATTAAGTTAAATAAATTTTAAGATTTTACAAATGATTTTATAAGTATATTTGATTTAATTACTCGAATATCAAATTATTACTCCAAGTCTTCAAGATCAATTTCAAACCTTACTAAATGGGTAAAATTGTGTTTTATACTTAATATATTTTTGAAACAATTTTCACAAAGTATTTTGAACCAAAATCAAGCCTAAAATCAATTTTTCAGAGTGATGCACCGATGCACCAATCCATGCATCGATGTACCATGAAATAAATTGAACATCGAATGCATTTCATGCACCGATGCACATACTATGCATCGATGCACTCATAGTTTTATGAAAACATCGAATGCATTTGATGCATCGATGCACCAGCCATGCATCGATGCACTCTGGTTATTTTGAAACATCGAATGCATTTCATGAATCGATGCACTCTTAGTGCACCGATGCACTAAGGGTCTAACGGTTAAAATATTTGAATTTTACACTTGATGCACCGATGCACCTAGTGTATACATCGATGCACTGACGCTCCCAACTAATTTTATTAATTGTTTTCACACTTAAACGGCTATATTGACTCCACTAACCATCCCCAACGTTCAGAATCATTTGAAGGATTATTTAAACAAGTTTTGAAGCCATTGATCAACAACAATCAAGAAGAAATCATAGAGAAACAAGAGAGAAAGCATCAAACATCAAGTTTGTGCAATTCAAGCCAAATTTTCTTTCAATATTCATTTTTCTTTCAAGAACACAATTTGTGCTCATTTGTAATTATCTTTGAATGTTCTTATCTTGTTCTAGAATTGTGCAAACATATTGCCTTATGAGATTTTCCTTGTAAGTTTGCAAATTTGTGTATTTCTCTTTAAAAAAGAGTGTGCTCAAGAATTGGGGTATAATTCTTGAGGGAGTTATGAGGTTACTCTTGGTCCTCAAAAGAAAGAACAAATTAGTGAATTTGTTGGAAAATCCTTAGTGTGGATAACTAAGGTAGTGGGTGTAGGCTTTGGTTGAGAAAGTCGAACCACTCTAAATCGCTGTGCAATTACTTTCAATTTTCTACAAAAGCTTCCACCAACTTTTTAATTGCCAATTCACCCCCTCTTGGTCGATTTCGTCGATCGATTAACTCAATAATTGGTATCAGAGCCTCACTCATTTAAAGGTTTAATCGCCTCTTGAGTCGATTCGGGAAGAGTTACATCGATTATCAAGTCATCAATGGCCTCTACTTCAAATGTCGACCTTGGTCTCGATTCGATGCCCGTCAACAAGCCTCCTTTCTTCAATGGAGCTAACTATGCCTATTGGAAGAATAGAATGATGTATTTCATTCAAGCAAGTGACATGGGAGCATGGAATGTTGTAGAAGACCGATATATCAAGTCTCTCACTCATCCAAGATTGTGGAGTGAAGGAGAGACAAGAATGTTCCAACTCAACTCCAAAGCCATCCATATCATATTTTGTTCTCTTGGACCAGATGATTATGGAAGAGTCTCATCTTGTACAATCGCCAAAGAAATATGGGATAAACTACAAGTCACTCATGAAGGCACCGACGAGGTAAAAAAATCTAAAATTAGTCTTCTAACACATAGCTATGAAAATTTCAGGATGAAACCAAATGAAGATATCAAAGCTATGACAGATACATTCTCAACGATTGTCAGTGGTCTCAAATCATATGGAGAGATCATTCCAAATGAAAAGCTTGTGAGAAAGTTAGTTTACTCACTTCTAAAATCTTGGCAATCCAAGAAGACGACAATCATCGAGGCTAAGAACCTAAAGTCCTTAACTCTTGAAGAGCTAATCGGTTCCCTCCTCACTCATGAAATGATGCTTGAAGATGAGGTGGACCTCGATAAGATTGACGAGACACCAAAGGAGAAGGAGAAGAAGAAAAACATTGGAGTTGCTCTCAAATCCACAAAATATGAGAGTGATTCGGATGAAGATGACGATGACGAGGAAATGACATAGTTTGCCAAACGGTTCAGAAAAATGATGAGACCTTACCGAGGAAGAAAATTCAAACGAAATGAAGGCCTCAAAAATGAACCAAAAGAGAAGGACCCTATCATTTTCTATAAATGCAAAAAGCCGGGGCATGTCAAATATGATTGCCCACAATTGAAGAGAAAGTGCCAATCAAAGAATAAGCGCAAGGCTCATGTGGCTACATGGAGCGATGAAGAAGGTTCCGATGAAGAGGAACAAGAAGTAGCAAACTTGTGCTTAATGCCATTCGGGGAAGATTCTAAGGTAACCTCTAACTCATTTGAATTAGATGATTTATCTTATGATGAGTTATTAGATGAATATAATGGGTTAGCTTCAGATTATGAGAGATTGTTTTTAAAATATAAAAATGATGTCTCAAAATTGAAAAATGAAAATAAGCTCATATCCAAGACCAACAATGATTTTGAAAGTAAAATCAAAGATTTGCAAATCAAACTAGAAGAGTTCGAAAAGAAAAATTCGGATTTGCAAAATTTACTTTCAAAGGTCAATGATGATCATCAAAAGAAAATTGATGATCTTAAAGCTTATTTTGATAAAGTTGGAACAAAATGTTTTAAAAATGGAGAAAATTCAAAATCCAACTTTGTTTGAAAAAGTTTTAAAAACTACAATCATAGAGGTCTCTGAAGAACCTCTAATGGAAAAATCATTAGAAGTATATGGGTTCCTAAAGAACTCATTACTACTAAAGATAAGGATATTCTACACAAATGGATACCTAAGGGGACTAGGATTTTGGAAACTAATGAATATGGACCCAAAAGAATTTGGGTATCAAAAATTAGAAATTAATCTATGTTTGTAGGAAAAGGAGCATTGCTACAAGGCACGGGAAACAAATTCAAACTCATGGTACCTTGATAGTGGATGCTCAAGACACATGACCGTGGACAAAAGCCGGTTCATAGAGCTTAACGCCAAAAATGGAGGAGAAGTGACTTTTGGTGATAATTCAAAAAGTCACATTGAATGTATAGGTACAATATGTAATACCTCTTCCATACAAATTAAGAATGTTTTATATGTGAATTAATTAAAGCATAATCTCTTGAGTATTAGTCAATTATGTGACAAGGGATTCAATGCCATGTTTGAAACTAATGGTTGTAAAGTTATTGACATTGCATCTAATCAGATTATGCTTGTTGGTCATAGAATAGGAAACATTTACATGGTGTATTTAGATTCTATTGATATGACTAATTTATGCCTAGTTGCTAAGTATGAGCATAATAGTTGGTTATGGCATAGGAGACTAGGACATGCTAGTATGAGCGTTTTGCAACGGCTAATTCAAGGTGATTTAGTTTGAGGGTTGCCTAAACTAAAATTTGATAATGATAAAATCTGTGATGCTTGTGCTAAAGGAAAACAGAAGCGAGTTTCTTTTAAATCCATTAACGATGTATCAACTAGTAGAGTATTACAATTGATCTACTTAGATCTTTTTGGGCCATCTAGAACTACTAGCTTGGGTGGAAAACAATATGCATTTGTCTTGGTAGATGACTATTCTAGATATACTTGGGTTCTATTCTTAAGTACTAAAGATGAAGCATTAGAAAAATTCATCATGTTTTCAAAATTAATCCAAAACGAAAAAGGTTACTCTATAACTAGTATTAGGAGTGATCATGGAACTGAATTTGAAAATCTTGGATTTATTGAATTTTGTAATTCAAATGGTATTAGCCATAATTTTTCAGCACCTAGAACCCCTCAATAAAATGGAGTTGTTGAGAGGAAAAATCAAACTTTAGAAGAAATGGCTAGAACCATGCTTTGTGAAAACAATTTGCCAAAATATTTTTGGGCGTGAGCCACAAATACCGCTTGTTATGTTATTAATCCAGTAATGATTAGGCCTATTTTAAAGAAAACTTCATATGAACTTTTTAAAAATAAAAAGCCTAAGATTAGCTATTTTCATCCTTTTGGATGTAAATGTTTTGTTTTAAACAACGGTAAAGACAATCTTAGCAAATTTGATGCTAAAAGTGATGAAGGATTTTTTTGGGTTATTCCTTAAATTCTAAAGCTTATCGAGTATTTAATAAAAGAAATTTGGTTGCAAAAGAGTCTATACATGTTGTTTTCAATGATAATCTCCTTCCGAGAAAGGATTCTTGTTTGAAAGATGATGTAGGTGTTATAAATACAAATGACGTTAGGCATGACATTGGAGAACCATCATCAAAGGAAGAAACGAAAGATGAGGAAACTCATGATCCTCTCGAGAATCCAACCATTAAAGAAAGGGAAGTATCTTACCCAAGAGAGTACAACTATGTCAAGGATGGTGAAATTATAGGTGATCCATCCAAAGGGTAATACCTCGATCTTCTCTTAGAAATATTTGTAATTATGTTGCATTTATCTCATGCATAGAGCCCAAGAATATTAAAGAAGCATTAAAAGATAAACATTGGATTATGGCTATGTAAGAAGAGTTAAATCAATTTGAGAGAAGTAAAGTTTGGACATTAGTTGAAAGGCCTAGTAATAAATCTACTGTAGGTACTAGATGAGTATTTAGAAATAAGCTTGATGAGAGTGGTAATAGAGTGAGAAACAAGGCTAGACTTGTTGCTCAAGGGTATACTCAAGAAGAAGGCATAGACTATGATGAAACATACGCTCCCGTAGCTAGGATGGAAGCAATTAGAATGTTATTAGTTTTTTCATGCTTTCATGAATTTAAATTATATCAAATGGATGTTAAAAGTGCATTTTTAAATGGTTTTATAAAAGAAGTGTATGTGGAACAACCTCCTGGTTTTGAAGATTTAAAATTTCCAAATCATGTTCTTAAATTGACAAAAGCACTTTATGGTTTAAAACAAGCCCCAAGAGCTTGGTATGAAAGATTGTCAAATTTTTTAATTGAAAAAGGTTTTTCCAAAGGGAAGGTTGACACTACATTTTTTTTAAAGCATAAAGGTAAAGATTTATTAGTAGTTCAAATTTATGTTGATGATATAATATTTGGTTCTACTAATGATGTTCTTTGCCAAGAATTTTCTAAGCTAATACAAAGTGAATTCAAGATGAGCATGATGGGGAAGCTCTCATTTTTCTTGGGACTCTAAATCAAGCAAAGAAAAGATGGCATCTTCATCAATCAAGCTAAGTACATTAAAGATATGCTCAAGAAGTTTGGACTGGAAAATGGTAAACCTTATGACACTCCAATGAGCTCATCAACAAAGCTTGACATAGATGAAGGAGGTAAATGTATGGATGTTAAATTATATAGGTCAATGATTGGTTCTTTGCTTTATCTAACTGCAAGTAGACCAGACATTATGTTTAGTGTTTGCTTATGTGCTAGATTTCAATCATGCCCTAAGGAATCACATTTACTAGCTGTTAAGAGAATCTTTAGATACCTTAAGGACACTCCTAGATTAGGACTTTGGTATCCTAGAGACTCTAGTTTTAGCTTGCATGCCTTTTTTGATACGGATTATGGAGGATGCAAATTAGATAGGAAAAGCACCTCCGATACTTGCCAATTCCTTGGAAATATGATGATTTCTTGGTTTTCAAAGAAACAAAATTATGTTGCATTATCTACCACTGAAGTGGAATATATTTCAGCTGGTAGTTGTGCACAAGTTTTATGGATGAAATAACAACTTTTTGATTATGAAATTGAAGTAGGTACCATTCCTATCAAGTGTGACAATACTATTGCTATTTGTCTCACTAAAAATCCCATCCAACACTCTAGAACTAATCATATTGAAATAAGACATCACTTCATTAGAGACCATGTCGCTAAGGAAGATGTAGTTCTAGAATTAGGAGAGAATTAGGTTTAACTGACCTATCTTCACTTAGTGTTTAAAATAATTTTAAGAATAAATGAAAAATGCTTATAATAGTAATTTTTGATTGCATTCATTGCTATTAGTTAGGGGAAGTTTATGTTCTTTGGTGAAAATTAATTTTATCTTCAAATGTTGTTTAAGGATTAATTTGATTGATTGAACATGATTAATTTTCAATATATGAGTTGCCGATAGCACTAGAGCTAATTAATTTAGCATTTTTGAGTGTTTAAAATGGATTTTTGTCATTTTTGTGCTTCATGCATCGATGCACTGCATACATCGATACACTTAAAAGTGCATCGATGCATCCCTTTGAATCTGCATCGATACACCATGAATGTGCACCGATGCACGCCTTGAATGTGCATCGATGCATTCATCGGGTTTTGGGTTTAAAAAGCTTATTTTCTTATTTGTTTTAAACCCTAAAACTAAACCCTCTCTAGCCGTACGCCTCTCTTCCTCTCTAAATCCTCCATTTGCTCAAAATCAACAAAAATTTATCGAAATCTTCGAGCTTTTCATCTCTATATCCTGCTACTATCATTAAATCTTGCAACACATCATCTCATTCTCATCAATCCGAAATTTTCAAGGTATTTTTCTAAAAACTTGTAGTTTATCATATTTTGATCTTATGACTAGTTTTAATTAGTTATAGGATGAACATTATATCGGGCATCGATTGTTTGATAATTTCAAACTAGATTTTACAACCAATTTCATCAAAAACTCACAAATTTTCAATGAATTTTTGAATTTTTGAAATTAAAAAAATTAAAAATCTAAATTTGATGTTTTTGATTTAATTATGTTATTTTCATGAAAAACTATACATATTATAATGTTCAAACATTGTTTTCTAAATAGTTTTTCAAAACTATGCCCATTAGGATTCAATTTAGAGAACCTTGAATTATTGCGGACTCAATTGAGTTTTGGGATTGATTAAATTGCATACATGTGTTTCAATTTGCAGGTTATATTCCTTTTTCTGACTCCTAAACCATGTATAATCCCAAACGCCCTAGAACTTCATTGAGTCGTTCTCGTTCAAACCAACCACCTAATCACATTCCTTCTCCACCTAATAGTCTTATAGGATCCTGTTTCAATATGCCTGAACGTCGTAGAGACGACTTGTACCATAGATATATAAATTCTTTCCAATCTTATAGAACTGAGAAGAGCGTATTCCTTCTCTTCAAGCCATGATTGATATTGACTTCGAATACCTTCCGATTCTCAAAACATGGAAGTTTGATAAAATGTTTCACCTCAAACCTATCGTATATCATCAGTTAGTCCGCATTTTATGCTCTAATGCGGTATGCATTCAAAACCAGACTCAGTGTAGAACTATAGCAATCAGATCCTACCTTTTAGGACAATATATTAATATTGACCCCGAGACTATACCATTCCATTTTGGGTTAGATTACGATGGTATTTTTAATGAGAATGAAACTGTGGATTATCCCTACGTTCCAAACGCTAGTGTTAGTACTCTACGTTCTCATCATGATCATTTTCTTCATTTGATGATCTCTTGGTGGTTTAGACCATCCGGAGGTAGATACTCCACTCTTCGTGCTAGGGATTTATAGTGGATGCACTGTCTCAAGAATAAAAACAAAATCTGCCCCACATTATTTTTAGTCAACTAGTGGATATCATAAACATTGTTCCTTCAAAACATGTCGAAACATTAGTTTATGGATGTCTTCTTAGTAACTTTTTTTATCAAACTCGGTCTAAATGTCTCTCTTGACAATCCTATTCCTCTCCAAAACCCAATCAATCTCATCTCGTTGAAGAAAGCTAATTGGAAACAAAATGAGGTAACCGGTCTTTGGGTCTTTCGACCCGGTAAGCAAACTCAGGGAGCGAGTTCTTCATGAGCTGCTCCTAGCTCTTCTCGTGCTCCTCCTCCTCCGGCACCGGCTGCTGACGATGATCCAGAATTTCAACAGCTCATGCAAGATATCAACGATCACATACCAGACGATGAGCCTGCACCAGAACCAGCACGGCAAGAAGATCAAACTCCACCATATTTTCGATCTTTCTTAGAGTTGTTTGATCTGAGGTTTGCCTCCATGGAGTCTCAAATTACTGAGTTTCAGCGGGAGATGCGTGAATGAATAGACGCTCTCACTTTTGAAGTTCGAGCTCATTATCCTCCTCCTCCCGATCCTCCGATGGAGTAGATTTGTTTCCTTGTTACGCTTTCTTGGTTTTCTAAAACTTGGATTGATTTTGATGTTTTTGGATTGTTTATTTTGGATCCTTAATTGTTTGAATTTGTTAGGATTTAATATTTGGATGCTTGGCTGATTGAACTTATAATATGTATTTGGTTTGATTTTAACTGTATTATTTTGAGCTTAATATTTCTTAATTTTTGCATCATATTAGTTCATTATGACCAATTATGCCATTTCACATTTGATTATGAATATTGATTATGAAACTAATGGCTAATCTCTCTTTTGATCTTTGATCTTAGCAGCTTAAGCTATATATATATATATTTAATCAATTGGCTATGTTTTTCAAAACCTTGTTTAAATAGATTTTTAAGTCTTTTTGATTTAACAAAAAGAGGGAGAATTGTTAAGTGTTAAAATGTTTTAAAGGGGAGAAGTGTTAAAGTAAGGGGGATTAATTTCAAACTTAATTTTTCAAAATTTATTTTCAAAGAAAATCTTAAAATTACACAAATATTTTGTTATATAAAAAAGGGGGAGATTGTTAAAAACATTTTGATGTTTCGATATAACAAATTAAGTTAAATGAATTTTAAGATTTTACAAATGATTTTATAAGTATATTCGATTTAATTACTCGAATATCAAATTATTACTCCAAGTCTTCAAGATCAATTTCAAACCTTACTAAATGTGTAAAATTGTGTTTTATACTTAATATATTTTTGAAACAATTTTCACAAAGTATTTTGAACCAAAATCAAGCCTAAAATCAATTTTTCAGAGTGATGCACCGATGCACCAATCCATGCATCGATGCACCATGGAATAAATTGAACATTGAATGCATTTCATGCACCGATGCACATACTATGCATCGATGCACTCAGAGTTTTATGAAAACATCGAATGCATTTCATGCATCGATGCACCAGCCATGCATCGATGCACTCTAGTTATTTTGAAACATCGAATGCATTTCATGCATCGATGCACTCTTAGTGCACCGATGCACTAAGGGTCTAACGGTTAAAATATTTGAATTTTACACTTGATGCACCAATGCACCTAGTGTATGCATCGATGCACTGACGCTCCCAACTGATTTTACTAATTGTTTTCACACTTAAACGGCTATATTGACTCCACTAACCATCCCCAACGTTCAGAATCATTTGAAGGATTATTTAAACAAGTTCTGAAGCCATTGATCAACAACAATCAAGAAGAAATCACAGAGAAACAAGAGAGAAAGCATCAAACATCAAGTTTGTGCAATTCAAGCCAAATTTCCTTTCAATATTCATTTTACTTTTAAGAACACAATTTGTGCTCATTTGTAATTATCTTTGAGTGTTCTTATCTTGTTCTAGAATTGTGCAAACATATTGCCTTATGAGATTTTCCTTGTAAGTTTGCAAATTTGTGTATTTCTCTTTGAAAAAGAGTTTGCTCAAAAATTGGGGTATAATTCTTGAGGGAGTTGTAAGGCTACTCTTGGTCCTCAAAAGAAAGAACAAATTAGTGAATTTGTTTGAAAATTCTTAGTGTGGATAGCTAAGGTAGTGGATGTAGACTTTGGTTGAGAAAGTCGAACCACTCTAAATCGCTGTGCAATTACTTTCAATTTTCTGTAAAAGCTTCCACCAACTTTTTAATTGCCAATTCACCCCCCTCTTGGCCGATTCCGTCGATCGATTAACTCATCAAGTATGACACATAAGGCCATGGCCGCCACCTACACTAAGTGTCTTGGGTATACACTCTAGTGCTAAACCAAATATGACACATAAGGTCGTGCCTACCATCTACACTAAGTGTCTTGGGTATACACTTTAGTGCTAAACCGAATATGCGGTCTGCTGCTGGACTCTATGTCATACCAACTGTACCTTGTCCCTCAATGACTTACTTGGGCATATAATCTATTTTATTCCTTCCATAGAAAATTATATTAAGATAATTTAACATTGGGCAGTTCATACCCAAAATAACATTCATAATAAACATAATATATAATAACCAGGGATCAATGCATTTTATATTCAACATTTGAAAATTTAGAATATGTCAAATATATGATAAATGACATAAATTTCCTGCCGATATAAATAAGGTAGACTCATTGCAAGTCTTTCTAATGATGTATAAAACATCCATGTATAATATTATGCATGCATTGCACTCAATTTGATACTTTATATACAAGTCAAAATATAAGTCACACTAAGCTTTAACTTGATCTTTTGCTTTCGATTTGGTTCGATCCCAAAATGTATAATATTATGCATGCATTGCATTCAGTTTGATACTTTATATACAAATCAAAATATAAGTCACAGTAAGCTTTAACTTGATCTTTAGCTTTCGATTTGGTTTGATCCCAAAATTTATCACAATTTCATATTCTGGCAATTTGCACTACCTTCAAATAAATATTAATCTACACACTTAAAAATTATTCCGTTTATATCATTGGAAACTAGACTCGAACAAAAATCTAAAACCATATAAGGCACTTCTTCTAGTTCAATTTATACAATTTATAGTGAATTTTCAAAGTTGACTTATAGAAGCTTTTTGAGCATAATCTGCTGCCATATTTACTGACCTATCATCGATAAAAATTCATATCTTTTGTATACTCCTCGAAATTAGTAGCTATTTGTTTTAAACAAAACTAGACTGATATCCAATGGTATAAAATCATCCACTAATCATTTTTTTATAATTTATGGTGATTTTCTAAACTTATTATTTAAATCACAAATTAGGCAGATTTCACTAATTTGCATCCTTAGCTTATTCCATAATTCTATTAGAACCAAATGAGCATATATGCATGAATCACAAAGTAATACAACATTAGGAGTCAATTATTGCCATAGTAACTCCGTCACTAGCTCATCGCAAACCAATGTTTGTTTGATAACATAAATACAAATTAAATATGCTATCACTTGTTGTACTTAGTTTGTAAGCATTCCTTAGTAATCCACATTCATCCTTAAGTTTCTCCTTAGTTTTAATATTGCTTGATCTTAATTTCAATAATAATATAAATGAAAAACATTTACAAAACATGTACAATTCAACCCACAAAATCTTACTAACATAGGCACACATTAGAAAATAAATTCCTAAAAATCTTCCAATGCTCATTCGATACAAATTCCATGTCACAACATAAATGTTGACCTTAACACTTCTAATTGACCATTCAAGTTCCTTTTATCCAAATTTATCCAAACTTCACATAACATTTTCACTTAAGTTTCCAATTTTTCCATATTTGTCATTTGATCATCAATTTTTACCAACTTTACAAAATGGCCCAATTTCACACTCTAACATCAATTTCAACACTATAACATTAATTTCCAGCATAGTCCATCAACTAGTGAACAATTACACATTAATCCCATAATTTTCCATAATTACCTAACAGGTTCCCTAACTTTCACAAAATTACAAATTGGTCCAAACAACAATCTAAAGCTTGAAGAACCTTCCAAATATCATTTTTAAGTCATGGTAAAATTTTCACAAATTTTCCCTAATTATTTCCTTAGGGTTGGAACTTTAGGGTTTAGGGCCTCTTTGATTTTCACTTGATTCAAGCATGGATTCCACCTCTAAACAACATTTCATGGCTTGTACAATCAAACCCCTAACATAATTTAACCGAATCACAAATTTTCAAAACTTAGGGTTAAGGAGAATTCAATATAAGTAGTTCTAGGTGATTTTAAACATCATTCAAGCTTGAAAATGATTCTACAACATCAACAATCTCAAAATCCATCATCAATCCATAAAACTCGAATATCTTCTTCAACCCTAAAATTTGGGATCTAAGTACTCAAGAAAGATAGCATGCAATAATGGTACCAAATGATAGAGCTCTTCGAATAGAATAATTTTCTATTTCACGCTTTAATCCAAAAACCAAAGAAAATTGCTCAAAAAATGAAAAATAAAATTTCTCTTACCTAGGGTTTATGGTTCACGCCTTTGGTGGATGAAGATGATCTTGGAATCAAGAAATTTCTAGTTTATTTCATGTTAATTTGTCATTTATTAAGCTTAAATAAATTTAAAATTCATTTAATTTAAAAAAGATAATTTCACCTTTAATGAAACTTGATAATTACATCTATACCAAGCCACATATTACTTATCATCTTCCCAAAGTCAAAGATGAACAAATTATTATACCCTTTACAACTTTGCCCATGCATTTTTACAAAAATTTCAATCTTGTCATTTTCATTCATAGTCCAAAATGAACATGGAAATTAATTATCAAATCCAATGATCTATATTATTTTTTCTCATTTTAAAACGTAGAAATATAATTTCCTCCAAAGTAAGTTCTTCTGTTTTGCCAAGGCATCAAATAATTTTACTAAGAACAGTTTCACTCCTACTTATTCAACATGTAACTTCATACTTTGTGTTATCATATTTTGTTTTTTAGCAAACTGCCTAATGGGAGTCAACTCATCACACCTACGATCCCATACTCTAGGTGAAAGGGAGCATACATTCCACCCCAAGCTAGTCAGGTAGAGTCATCCCGTGACTACTTTCATTCACTCATATGCTAAGGCAACTATTTATTTAAGGAGTTTTCCAAGTTATTCTAACACATAGAGGAATGTCCCTCTACAGTTATATCGAGGCATATATTTTTAATTCAACACAATTCAGAACATTATGGAGTTCAACACAATCTTTTCAATCATTTAATGCCATGACGTGCAAAAAATTCTTCCCTAAAAATTTTCTAAGCACTTTAAGCAGAGAAAACATACAATCGTGTTACAAGATCACAAAGCATCAAGTCCTAGGGTAAGCTCTATCCTTCAACAGTCATAAACAATTATGGCATAGGTAATAAGAATTTGCTTTCATCATCGGGCATCCTCAACTTATTCCAACAAATATCCTAACAAAATTCATGCCATGACAAAAAATATTTCAACCAATTATTATCAAATGAAATTAACCTAAGTATGGAGTACAACACCTCCCCCAAACTTGAGGGATGTATTGTCTTTAATGCATGAATATGAATGCAAGGAAATTACTCAATCATACGGATGCAAGAATGATACCTCATTATGGTGGAGAGGTTCGGCTGGACACGCGGGTTCTGCGTCGTTTGATAGGAGGGGGCTGGTTGATCCTGTGTTCACTGAAAGAACCTCATATAGAGATGGAATAACGATACAACATGTTGTCCGCTTGAGGAGACACCTTGTCCTCGGGGTACTTACTGGTGATGACATCTCCTCAGTGCACGAAGTTTCAGCAGGGACATCTTGTGGTTGGCTTGCTTCAGGGTCAATAAATGGTTCAACATTGAGATTCAGTTGTTGTTCAAATACTTGTTCAGGAGTAGGCTGGTCAGGGACTGGAATAGAAAAATCTATGGTCGGGGCCAAATCGACATCATCAAAAAATTCTAGTGGGATTTCTCGAGTGTGCTCGGAAGAATAAGAGGAGGATCTGAGATAGTCATCGGTTTGGTCGTGGCCTTTTTCATGGATGGGGAGACGTGCATGGCAAGAGGAGTGACATCTATTGGGGACTCAGGTGGAACATTTTGTGCCAAGGAAAAAAATGTACTGCCGCTTGTAGGGACAGATTGGCGCAAGATTTCATCTGGAAAAGGTGACAGGTCTTCATTGGTAACTGGAAGTAGTTTCTTGAAGAAAGTATTCGTCTGGGCAACTCATGCCTTAACATACTTAAAGAAGGTCTGCATGTGACCCTCCAAACGTTCCATCAATTCCCGTGTCTCTCAAGTAGATGTGACCACGACCGTCATTCTTACCGCGGTAACTAATTTTTCTCCTAGATCCAGGCCCTCTTGCAGAGCGTTATCATCAAAACTCATAAGTGCGGGCATCTTCTTTTTGGTGATGTCTTCCTTCGAGTTGATAAACTCCTTTAAAGACTTATCAGGGACCTTTTTCTTTATGCATAAAGTGGTGATTAAATTGGGAAAAAGTAGATTACCTTGGGTTCACTTTGCACACGCGTGAATCTGCTCAAAATTTATCTTCCCCACATCGATCGTGCGCCCGTAGATGATTCAGCAGAGCATTTAGAGGCACAAAGATTCTTCTTTGAGCAAGCCATGATCAACAGATTTTATTGAGAAAGCAAATGATTTTTACAAAAATAATAGAGGGTTTTAGGAGGTTGAAAACTCAAAGAAAATAAAAGAAAAGATGGAGAAGAAAGTGAAAAGAAACGGTGAAAGGTAAAAGATAGAGGTAGGCGGTTTTGGAGGAAAAATGTGGGTAGTGGGCGTTTTCTTGAACGTAAATAGGTAAAAAGTGCAAGGGAAAGGATATACGGTATTAAATGGAAAGATATGTTAATTGACAAAAAATAATAAAATGATATGAAAGATATTTTTTCCCTCTCAAAAGTGCCACTAAAACTAATATTTTAGGGTTTAACTCCCTTTCATGTGTGAGCTTGAGCCCTATGATGCCAAGTGTACACTTGCTACTAAACGAAACAAAATTAGAGAATAAAATAGAAATAAACAACTCATGAAAAATTAAAATAAAAATATATTATTTATGTACATAGTGCAAATTATTGTTGCTTAGGAAACAAAATTTGTTTAGGAAAAAAGGTAAACTCTTGGGCATCGTGGAGTAACGCCACCGATTTATCAAGCAAGAATGGGTGCACCATTGTACGTCTTGAGTCGTTGACCATTCACCTTGAAGATAGACTCATCATCAATGTTCTTGATTTCTACTGCGCCATGGATATGCACTTAATGTACTATGAACGGTCCTGACCATCTCGACTTCATCTTGCTTGGGAACAACTTGAGTCTTGAATTATAGAGTAGTACTTGTTGTCCATGAAAAGATTGCTTAGGCAAAAGGTTTCTTTCATGCCATCTTTTTGTCTTTTCTTTATAAAGGCGGCCATTTTCGTACACCTGAGCTCTAAATTTGTCCATCTCATTTAGCTCTAACAATCTTCTCTCTCTAGCAAGTTGTGCATCCATATTTAGTTTCTTGATGGCCCAAAATGCTTTATGTTCCAATTCCACGGGAAAATGGCATGCCTTACCGTTGACTAACTTGAATGAGGACATTCCGAGAGGCGTTTTGAATGTTGTTCGGTATGCCCATAATGCCCCATCGAGCTTTGGTGACCAATCTTTGCGCTTTGGGTTGACCACCTTCTCAAGAATTTGCTTGATCTCATGATTGGAGACCTCAACTTGCCTATTAGTTGGGGATGGTATGTCGTGGCAATTATATGGCACACCCCGTATCTCTTTAGTGCCTTGGCAATTAATTTATTGTCGAAGTGAGTGCCTTCATCGCTGATAACTGCTCGTGGTGCTCTAAAACGTGTGAATATGTTTTTGTGCAAGAATTTCAGCACAGTATTGGAGTCATTGCGAGGTGTGGCCACGGCTTCAACCCATTTAGAAATAAGTTTTTCATCTTTTCATATTTCCCTTTTTCAACCCTTAATAAATATCCCAAATAAAATGAATATTAAATTCAATTTCTTCTAAAAGACTATAATGCCCTTCCATTTATCCATTCTTACTAATAAGTCTTATACACAATTTCTTACATAAATCTTTTTACTTTTCAATTTATTCAAATTAACCATCACATTTTAAATCCTTTCACTATATTCACTGTCCCGATATTTGGGGTATTACAAGACTATTGTGTCAATGGAATTGTAATGTTGAGGTCAAAAAGTTGGAAGATGAATGTCTTTCCCTTGAACTTAAAGGGATGTTTCCATATGGATTGTTAGTGGAACCACCTCAATAGAGATTGTAACTAGTTGCTAGTGAATGCCTCCCACTTAAACTTGAAAGCATGCTATGAAGAGGTGGATTTTCCATTAATGATGTGAAACCATTAGAGATTATTTGAGTTATGTAGTTAACTTGATCAACTTGATGAGCCAACCCATAGTGAGAGCATAAAGACATATCGTGAACCATACGAACCTCAACAAATATGGCATACATTTTTGTAATAGCTTGTGAATTTTCCATCTCAACATTAACCATCATAGCAATATCATCATCGTCGGAGAGATCAAAAGTTGTATATGTCAATTGAAAAACTTCAGTAGAAAATTTGTACTAAAGAGAAGATAGTCTTTTAGTACTTTCAACATGAACTTTTAAGGAAATTCTTGTGATTAGCTCCTCAAGAGTGATGTTTCACTTGAAGGTTAAGGGGGCATAATGATCTGACTCGGAAATAACTCCTTCGTCAGGTTGTCGAATTTGTCCATCATAATAAACAACAACAAAAATACAACCTATTTTGAGAGTTTGGGAGTTCCAAAATTTGAGAGTTTCAGAGTTTCAGAGAATAAGAGTTTGAGAGTATGAATTGTTAAGTATTAAAATGAATATACCATGTACCCAGTCAGAATGAGACATTGTGACATGGTAGAGATTTTCAAAAAAGGAGAAAATGCTTCTTGTGTAACGCGCCTTCATTTTTTGTCATATTTTATCTACTTATTTTAGTCAATTTTATGTAGATATAATTGTTCCCAGTCGGGGCACTATTCATGTCAATCCAATTTATGTTTGACAGGATGAGATACTATGACGTGACAAAGATTCTCTAAAAAGGAGAACGTGCTTCTTGTGCAACGCGCCTTCCCTTTTTGTCATATTTTATCTACATATTTCAGTCAATTATATGCAAATATAATTGTGCCCAGTTAAGGCAATATTCACATCTATCTAATTTATGTTTGTTGGGATGAGACACTAAGACATGGCAAAGATTCTCTCAAAAGGCGAAGGCACTTATTGTGAAATGTGCCCTCCATTTTTGTCAGATTTTATCTACATATTTCAGTTAATTATATACATATATAATTGTTCCCAGTCGGGATACTATTCACTTTAATGCAATTTATGTTTGATGGGATGAAACACTATGACATGAGAGAGATTCTTTGAAAAGATGAATGCACTTCTTGTGCAATGCGCCTTTTTTCCCAGATTTTATTTGTATATTTCATTCAATTATATACATGTATAATTGTTCCAATTTTGGGGAACTATTCTGTAGCAAATAAATACTAACTATATTAATGAAAGATATCAAATGGTCCTCACTAACTCATTTGCTATCTATAATTTTCATTATGCTCAAATAAACAACTCGCACATATTTCAATAGCAGCTAAATATTCTTTATCTTATCTCCTAAATGATATATTAGCTAAGATTTTATGTTACGTTGTTACTATTGAGGATTTCCTCAACCTTTGTTTTACTTGGCTTCAAATTACATATTTATATTTCCAAATGTTAACTTTATTAGTACGCCTTGAAACCTTTGGATCGTTCTGAATGGCTGCTCTTACGAAAGGCTTATATTAATCCAGATGCATTGTTTGGAGAAGTTATAATTGAGTGATTTTCCAGGTGTTGTGTCAATGTTGAAGTTGGTTTACATATCTTGAAGCAAGCCTCTACTATGGGTGCCATTGAAGCAACTTATGCGATATGTGTATGATTTCTTTACATAAAATATAGGGTGCAAGAAGGATATCAAGTGTTATATACTCTTCACCCAATGCATCTATAGATGAAGCAAAAAGAGCTTACCTATTGTAGAATCATCACTATCTCTACTAATGGAAAAACTTTATCAATTTTGTACATCGAAAAAATTCCACAAACATATTGCTCGTGTAATGACATGTTTAAAGATTGATTTTATTTTTTCTGGAATCGTGAAAGCAATATTGTACTAGATTTTGTTTTTAGTAGGACTAATTAAATTCAATATGATATTGTAATAGATTTTAATTATAAAAACAACGAAACATACACATTACATTAAACAACAAACCATAAAACATTACATTAAAGAGATTAAAACAATGAACCATAAATACAACAAATCTTACACACACTCTAAACAATAAATAAAATGATAAACATACAACTATTCTTTATGATGTTTTAATCCCAATGTCATTGGAACCATGCTTCTGCGCTTTCATCATCTATCTCTATTTTCCTATTATTTTTCTTAGATGGTGGGATATTCGAACTGGAAGTAGCATCCTCAGCCATACGAGCAAGGTTAACATCGTCGAGCTCTACAAACAAATCTGCATTATATATAGAATGAGAATAGTATGTGTCATTCATACTATTCACATCGACATCATTTCTTAGAGGAAAGCTCATGAATGATGGTGACAATCTATAATATAATAAAGATATTCTTATATTACTTCTAACTTAAACCTTTATTTCTATCATAAACTTCAACTCCTCTTGTTGATTTTTTTTGAAATACATGCTTAAAGATTTGTAATCATGAAAAACAGTTGCAAGAATAGTAGCCATCTTAGCAAAAAACACAAGCTTTTGAAGTGAAATACTCAAACATTTTTTTAGATGTTTTTTGCTTCAAGTGTGACTAAAATAACTTTCAGCTCGCATATATTTATAGACCCTCAGGAAGTGCTTCTTGTAGAACATATTTTCCCTTATTATTGGGTTATGTTTTTCCTTAACATAAACATTAAACATAATACAACAAACTTAATATAAATACATTATAAAAAAAACTTAATATAAAGACATAATAAAAAAATATAAAAAACATAATTCATTTAAGTTTATGCAAAACTAAAAAGCATTACAATTAGTTAAATTCTTTTGATGTCTCATTCTTCAATGTGTTTCATAGGGCAGTGGTTATCTATTTCAATGAGGGTTTCTTCTTATAGGTTGGTCTTCCTCTCCACTCTCCTCATTATCATCATCATCATCAACTACATTTTGTTGATTAGGGATAGATGACAATGAAGGACCTACTTAGAATAACAACCCTAGAGGTGTATGACTAACCATTCCACCATTTAATGAGAACTACAAAAACTGTGAAAAACTGAAATCGATGTCTACGACCCATACACAGATGGAGGTGTTTGTGGTGGAACACCACCCACCAGATAAACAACATATGAAGCAAATGTTGGATCAATAAGCATGGCTATATAATATCCTCCAAGGGGTGTCATAAAACCCTATGGGGTTCGTACTTAACATTAGGCTGGTGGCATATAAAATTACGATAATTGTATCTAAACTAGCGGTGATGACATTTGAAATAACGATGGTGACATCTGAAATAACGATGGTGACATCTAAATCGACGATGATGGTATCTGAACGTGGTACGAAGATATCTAAACCGAAGGTGCACCCATGTAAACTGGTGGGCTTGGGATGTAACCAAGTGGTGATGATGGATGTTGTGATGTTTCTGTTGGAGCTGCTGAGGACGACGAGCAGGAAGCACCTGCTCTTCTTCCACGAGTACGAGGATGATTATGTTATGATGGTGGATGTTTTTCTCAGTGACCATGAATTTCCCCTTCATGCTTCCACTGAAAGTAAGAAAAACTTCCCATTACCGTTGAACCATTCAATGTAATCATATGAAATTGAGGAAACATTTTCTAATATATATTGTTGATGGGGAAAGCGTTGATATTGGCTTTCCCACATCATCATCCACTCTTTGTGCTTCCCCCACCCAATTAACCTCTTTTTCGCCTCGTCTACCAATGTTATGCATACTGACGAGATTCTTATATTGTGTGAAACCAAACTGACAAAGCACACAATCAGTCGGATGCCACTCAACAATAGCATAACAAATAAGAGGAACAACCACTAGCCATGTATCTAATTTCCCACTCAACTCAGGTGGGATGCAAGCCCTCATTTCATCATTCAGATAGGGAAACCATTGGAACTAAAACAAAAAGATATATTTATTATGAAAAATAAAATAATATTCTAATTATATAAAGATAATTAAATTAAAAAATTAAAATTTCAATTCGTATCTCTAAACCAGTTTTCTGATCAATGAGTAATCAGATCTCTTCTAATGCATCAGGGATATAACATGACTTTTTTTTATTTGATGACCAATAATTTAATATAATAATATATTTCATTATGTACTTCACGAAATAATTAATAAATAAATTCAGTATTGAAATTAGTTTAGTAGTAATATGAAAACAAATGCTCATTCACGATCGGACATAAAAAAGGCATGCGATACCATGCTCAAGATTAGAGAAGAAGAAGACAGGCCCCAATAGCAGTTTTACTATAATTCTTTGCCCGACACATATCTCTAAACAAAAAACTCAAAATTGTAGAGCTCAAACTTAATCTACCAGCTACTTCAAAATCAATGAGGTGTCGCAACCACATACAATGGACCTGGTAGCGAGATTTTTCGGGCATCAATATCGTCAAATGATTCATAGTATGTATCCTCAGGCAAATGCTTTTGCCTCATCCTTGAAACAATTTTTGTTAAACTCTTTAAAATTATATTGCAGTCACGATAACGTTATTTCACCACCGTCGAACTCCGTTGGGGAAGCTCTAAGATACTCCATGCACAGAGAATGTCAATCACCATCCACCACTCCACAAATAATAGTTCTATCTACTAGGAGCCCCAAGTGCATTGAAACATCCTCCAAGGTAATGGTACACTCCCCCACATTGCAGATAGAACGTGTGTGTCTCTGGCCTCCACCTCTCGATTAGTGCAGAAATGAGGGTAAGTTCAATCTTACAAGCTCCAACAATTTTGGCTACGTAACCAAATCTTGCATTGGATAAATACCTCCAAATAAGATTCGTGTGTTCATCTTGTTGTTATGAATAAAAAAACTTCTAATATACAATCAGTTTCCTAATAAATAAACTCTAACAATTAGAATTTGAAATAATTTTTTTAAAATATTTAAATTTAAATATAATATTCAAAAATTTAAAAATAACATAGTCTCATATTCTTACCATATTGACAAAATGACTCGAAATATGATCAATATTCAATCTCAATATCTCACCTTCCATTTTGTAACTGCATATAATAACACAAAAAATTAATTTTTATAAGTAAAATAAAATAATAATAAATTATTAACTGAAAAATAATAGGTATAAAATAAATTATACTTTTAGGATAAGAAATATGAGAGATATATATGATTTTAGATGTGATTTGTTAAGGTTAGGGGGTTTATACATAGGAGGGAGGGGAAAACGGTAGGAAGAGGGGGCAGAAAAGGTTGGCGGGAAGGAGGGGAAGGCACGTCCCTTGCCAAGCACCTTCCACGGGGTGCGAAAACCCGACGAAGACACATTTCATGCTAAGCGCCTTCCACCATAACAGAACACATCACCTAAGGCACGTTACTTGCAATGTGCTTCCTTGTCGCGTCAACGAGTCACGTTCTTTTTCGTCAGAATATGTACTACTTTGGTACATATTCTGGAAAGGGTGTTAATGTGATTTTTATTTTATTTTAGAGTTATTGTTTATTAAAAGAAACCCTTAAATTTATCCTTAATCCCCTTTTCTTTTATTTACTGTTTGTTTTGTTTTTTTTAATTAAAAAAATTTAAGTTTCAATTAAAATGATTAGAGTAAGAAGAATTTTTAATTTTTTTTATTATTTTGGCTGTTTTATTATTTTATTTCTTATTAGCTTGCTTGGATTTTATTTTTCTTACAGTTAAATTAGAATTTCTCATTCTTGTTTAATTTTGTTTCGTTCTCTACCTTAAACCCTAATTTAAAAAAATGTTAGGTATCATATTCTAGTTTAAAATATTTATTTATTTTACAAAATGTTAGTTAAATATATGATACCTTAAACCCTAGTGTTAAAAACAAATTTTACCTCTAATGTTAATTATATATATCATTGATGAATTAGATATTGATATATAATCCTAAAGTTTTAAAATTAAACCTATTTTAATTTATTTTAATGAATTTTATAACTATATTATATAGTATTTACGTTATATGATTTGATAAATATAGAGCTGTTGTTCAGATGTGATAAAAGAAATTATATAAATTTAGATCGAAATTATTATTATATCTGAAGAAAAATAATCAAATAATTCAATAAAAAGATGAAACATAAGTTCAAATACAAGTCCATTATTAGAAATATAAGAAACAACACATATTTGAAGCCAGCAGCATGCAGTGCATTAATCAGTGGGACTTATTCTTCGTAGCCTTATCCATTTATGCAACATGGTCGAACAAGCTTCCATCAAAACAGCCCCTCACTGCTTCTTTCGATAGATAACCATTTTCATCTTTTGCAAGCCGATATAAAAGTATCCATTCCCCCTTCGATATTATCCTGAAAATCAGTTTCAAAAAATTTCAGGAAACAGCTTCTTGACCATTTATTGAATCTAAAACACGAAATACGAAGAAGATACCATCCAATAAAATCGTATTGGTTCCGATTAGCCTCGGTCATGTTCCACACTTCTTCGAACGATAACTTGTCGGGCACAGTTCGAGCGTACTTGCTGAAGATGTTCTCGAAGTTCACTGGCATGAACCTGAAAATCCCAAGGGTCAAGATATTTTCTTTTCTTGTGTTTTGAAATGAGATGTGGTGATTACCTTCCTTCAGTGTCATATGTTGCTGTGTCACTGCCATGCTTGCATTTGTGTATTCTGTCGATATATATGGGGAAATGTAGATCTGGGAGCCATCCCTATCAAATTTGTGAAATATACAACTTTGTTATACGAGTGTTTATGTATGTATATAATATAAAAGCGTTTCAAATATTAAGAGCCTAAATGATTCAAGATTGAAATATACCACATTTGAGAAAACTGGGGTCTAGAAAAATATGCCACCCGTGATTGACTTGAAAAAAATTTGAACCTGAACATGAAACTATCTAAATTCAAGAAGATTTAATTTTGAAAACACAAGCTAAAAAGGATAAACTACATGGGTGTGGTCCCTTATATTTTTAGTCACAGGTTAAAAAAAAGACTTAAACTATCAATCCACTTAATTTTAGTTATTCAACCGTTAACTCCCGTAAATCCATTAGTGAAAGTATTTGACAATTAAAAAATAAAAATATCTATGTGTTTTCTTCTTAGACTTTATTTTTAACTATTAATTTATTACTTTTGTTAATGGGTTAATAAGAGTTAATAAATGAGAGTCTAAAACCAAAATGATCGATAACATAAGGAACCAAAATTCTTTTCTTAAGCTGTGACTAAATCAAACATAGCAAATACACAAACGACCACCATGAAGGTTACCCACACTCTACCTAAAGTAATTAATTTTTAAAAAAAAATTAAATTCAAATATAAAATAATACAAACTCAAGTTCATATGAATCAAACTTGTCCGGATCGATCTAAATAAAAAATATATATAATATGAATGATTACAAGGATAATATTTATTTAAAATATTTTTTAATAATTCATAACATACTATTTAAAACACATGATTGTAATCTAAGGTCTCAAAGAGAAACCACTTATTTTAACCACTTATTTTAACCTCTTAAGTCACAAATGGATTTGAAAATAGTGAAATCCAGACCAAGTTTATATGTGTATATATATTTTTCCAGAATAACTTACAGAGAGAGTGGAATAACTCAATGCCATATTGATGACGATCGCAGCAAAGAAACTTTCAATTCGGCCGAAACCAAGATTTCTCATCCCTAGTTTTTACATAAAATTTTGTCAAAAACATAAAAGCAAAAACAAACTGTAGAGAGATGAAGATTAGAATAAAAAGTGAACCTCTGTAAGTTTCCCTGGGATACAAAACTCCATCTTTGTCTTGATCAAAAAAGGAAGCATGTTGCTGAAGAACACTCAATCCTTTATTATCACGCCCTTCTGTTCCGTGTGGATGTTCCACGTCTGGAGCTACCAGAGCCCTTCCCAAATCTAACCCATAAACCAAACACACTTAATAAAACCAGCTTTAGTTAAACTGATCAGAGAAAGGAACGAAACTTTACAGGGTTTAGGTAATTTTTCCTCAAGGTTTGATCGAATCTTCCTTTCACGAGTCAATGGAGCTTTGGGTGCCTCAGTTGCCATATCCATCTTTTTTCTCTACTTTCCTTGTTTTCTCATACAAAAGTGAAACTCTCCTTTATATAGAAAACATCGTCATCCAAATCTATCCATTTTTTTTTTATAAATTGTTTTCTACAGTTGAGCTGACATTCATATTGTTTTTATGTGTAACGCGTAATTACAAAACATTCTGCTGCCATACCACAAGTTCCGTTTTCCAATGAGACAAATAAGGCGGCGATTCATCTTTGGACCTCCATTTCTTCATTATATTATTGTTATATATTTATATAATTATATAAGTCGGTAGCTGACGTATAATGGAAGTGAAAAGATAATGGAGAGGAGTCCCAACTTGTCACGTTTTCTAATTTAAAATCAAAATAACTGTGGGTGTCTCTCAATGTAAACTGATTGGTGGTAGTCAATAATAACAAGGTAAATAATTATTTATGTCTGAAGATACTAATTTTTTACTCATATTAATTTATTTATTTATTATTATTATTAATTATTATTATTATTATTATAAATATTATTATTATTATATATATATATATATATAAATAATAATAAAAAAAATTACAAACCAAATTTCCGGCCAGAACCAAACTGAAATCCAAAACATTTAGGGTTTCAGTTAGGGTTTTCTAACCCTAGCCCCATGCGCAGCCGCCTCTGCCTCCAGCCGCCTCTGCCTCCAGCCGCCTCAGCCAACGGTCCAGCTTCCAGCCGCCTCTGCTGCCAGTGCCACGCCTCCATCGAAGCCTCCAGAAGACCCAGATGGCCACCCACGTTGCTACTCTAGCAGTGAGTCACCACATAGTTCGGTGACTCACCGAAATCCGCTCTTCGGACCGGTCCGATGGCCACACCGGTGATGGCTATAAAGCCATCACCCCATCTGCGAGCAAAAGAAGAAAAAAGGAGAGACAGAAAATACACAGAGAGAAGAGAAATACAGAGAAACAAAATACTAAAAAAAAAAAGCTACCAACGATCTCAACAACAACGTAGCAAAGAAACAGAAAAGAAAGAAAAAGGAAGAAGAGAAACTTACCGAGGAAGCCCGACCGCCGGATCTCACCAAAACCTTCGAAAAACCGAAGGTATATTTCTTAGATTTGCTCCGATCGGGAGCTGTTTAAAAGAAAAGATCATCGGAACCGCCATTAGGGCGGTCCGATCTACGTTTCAATGAAAAAAATTTTATCCCGGCCACCGAAGACGGTGGCCGGCGGCGGGATTCACGCCGGCAAGCGGCGGCCGGCCGGATAGCTTCTCTCTTTTCTAGAGAGAAGCGAGAGAATTTCTTTCTCTCAGAAAAGAGAGAGAGAGGGAAGAAAGGAGAAATGAAGCTGGCCCTTCGGGCCAGCTGATTTTGGGCTTAAATAGCCCTTCCCGAACGACGCCGTTTTGGGAAGGGCTATTCGTGTAATTAATAATAGTTAAATCCTTTCCACAGTCCTCCGAATTTGTAAACTTTACATTTTAGTCACTAAATCGAATTTATAATCCTTTTAATTTGATCTCTAAATTTTAATTTCATTTATTTTAGTCCTTTATATTAAAATAATATATTTAGGATAAATAACAGATTTAATCCCTTAATTTTAATAAATAATATTTTAATCCCTAGGTTATATTTTTAATCTTATATTCGAATTTTAAATAATTTTATTTTAGTCACTAAATAAATTAAAGAAATAGCATGTTTAATCCCTATAATTTTGATTAATTATGAATTAGGTTTTTAATTTTATTTTTACTATAATTTAGTCATTTATTTTAAATGCTTTCATTTATTTTATTCTTTTAAATATATCGTTCTAATTTTATTTTTTTATTATTTTAATTTTATTTGTTTATATTTTTAAATATTTTTATTCATAAATATATATATAATAAATAATTTATTTTTAAATAAATTATTTTAATATTTATTTTTCAATATCAAAGAAAAGGACAGTCTTAATACAACTGGATGTCATATTCTGGTATTTTAAAATTTAAAAATTATAAAAAATATTATTTAATTTAAATTAATATTTATCAATATCAAAGAAAAGAGCTGTCTTAAGGCACCTAGAAGTTCTTTTCCGATATTTTTAAATATTTTTTATAATTTTGAAATAATAGGATTATAAATTAAATATATTTTGAATTTTTTAAATTTTTAATAATAGAGACAATTTATAATTAAAAAGTACCAATTTTGGGCGTTATAGGGGTGCTAATCCTTCCCTAAACGTAACCGACCACGAATCCCTTTTTCTTATTAAAAAGAATGAATTTTTGGTTACAAACGCAGATCAGTTCATTTTTTTATTGGTGTTTTTTTAAAACTCTTTTAAAAAAAATAATTTTTAGGTATTTGACCTACCTGACCCAAAAGGACGATGGCGACTCCCAAATTATTTTCAAAACCATTTATTCACATCAATTTTCCCGCCAAATAAATATTTCGTACCCGGACGAAAACCGGTTACGACAGCTTGGCGACTCCACTGGGGACGGTCAAACTTTAAAATCAATTATAAATTGTCTCTATTAATTAAAAATTAAAAATTAAAAATTCATATATTTAATTTTTAATTCTTTCTTTTCAAAATTTTTATATTTACTTATTATTTTCATAATATTTATATGTTTTATTTGCAAGTATTTTATTTCATTATCATTATTTATTTTTCTGTCAAAGGTTTGAACATTTCTCCTCACACACAGCACTTGCATTACATAACATAAAGCTCTATAATTGAGTTGTCCCTTTTAAGTGGGAGTGAAAGCGACGTCTTCGTGAGAATTTATTCTCCGTGTCAGACCTAGCAAGTAACTTTCGGGGTTCATATGCTCCATGTCTTCGTGAGAATTTATTCTCCGTGTCAGGCATAGAAAAATGTATCCCCTCGAATTGAACTCGATCCACTTTAGTCTGTAATAGACTAGGGTTGAGGGTTAGCAACCCAAGGGGGCACTAACAAAGACAATTCGGGTACCTTTATTCTTAGATCTGAAACCCTGCATATAAAAAACCCTAGAAACTCTTCCGACTTGAAGTCATGCCGAAATTTTGTCCAAAATAGGTGTACACACAGGAGAAATGAATTCTAACTTTCTTGTTTGTTTATTTTCTTTATTGATTAAATTACATGTATATTTAAATTATTTCAATTTAGAAAAGCATGTTTAAATAAAAATATTTAGGTAAATGTTATTATTAAATTTCTTTATTATGTAAACTAATTCATTTCTTTTTGTGTGTTCTTTATTTTTTTTCTGTTTGCATAGCATCATACAGGATAAAAGGCATTGATCCTTGTGTTAATTGTCTCATTGGAAAGCCTTCATCCATGGATAAAAAGTGTTCAAATCAAGTAATTCTAAACTCATAAGTAAGACAGTGGGCTGAAGAATTGCAAAGACAAGAAGGAGACAGTCTGCAGGATGATTATGTATCTGACTTGGCCAGTTATACTCCAGTTTCGCTAAAAAGAAATGATATGCAAGATTTGCGAAGTATTTGGGAAAGTTGGGATTCAAATAAAAAATTGCAGTTTTATCAAACTTACGGAGACATCCCATATTTGCTCTATGTCGAAGTTGATGATGAATTACTCAGAGCCCTAATTCAATTCTGGAATCCAGGGTACAATTGCTTCACTCTCAATAAAGAAGACTTGGTCCCTACTATTGAAGAGTATCCAACTTTGTTACATATCGAAGGGGCTTTGGAGAATCGAATCTATTCAAAGTCAATTAAAACTCAACCCTTTCGAGTTAAATTAGCAAAGATTACCGGGGTACGAGAAGAATGGGTGGCATCCCGTATAAAACAAAAAGGCGAAAGCGAAGGCATTGCTTGGACCAACATTAAAGAACTTATTCAGAGTCATCCAGATATTAAAGTACGATTCGATTTATTTGCTCTGGGTATGTATGGTATGGTCATCTTCCCAAAAGTAGTGGGATATGTTGAAGCTGCAGTGGTAGATTTGTTTGAACAGCTACCGAAAAAGATTAATCCTGCTTCTGCAATTCTAGCAGAGACCTTCAGATCGTTAAATGCTTGTAGAAAGCTAGGAGGTGGACGATTCTCAGGGTGTACCCAGTTGTTATATGCTTGGATCCGTAGTCATTTCTGGAGTACAGAAAAAGTTTCATACCGACGCTTTAATACGGATTATTCACCATTAAAAGAATTTCTGGAGCAGGAATGGCCGAAAGAAATTAAGAAAGATATGTGGATTAATGCCTTTCGAAATCTGCAAAGCAATGACATTGTTTGGCGAGCCCCGTGGCAAATCCAAAGGGAATTCTTTTACAAATGTGGTGATTACAATTGGATAATGCTGCTCGGATTATGGGGAGGAATTGGATATGCACCACTTCTGGTCATAAGACAGTATGAAGGTCGTCAATTTGTACCTGTCACTGCCGGATTACAGTCATCTGAGTTCGCATTCCATAGCAAAAATTATAAAAGAAATATCATGGAAGCCGTTACAGCTTGGAATACAACTTTTTGTATCCGAGCTAAAGCAGCAAAAGAAATGCTAACTCCTGATTATGAAGAATGGAGATCTGTCAGGAAAAATGAAAATATTCCTCTACCAGATCAAAAAGAGGAAATCTCTATGGAAGATCGCATTAAAGTGGTTCCATCAGAAATTGAAATCCTGAGAGCTGAGTTTGAAGCAGAAAGAGAAGGCTGGTCGAAAGAATTAGAGCAAATGAGACAAGATAAAGCTATGTTGGGTGTTGACATTGACTTTCATTCATCACAATGTGCAATGTTGAGAAAAGATAAAGAAAAAGTTGATGATGAATTCAGAGCATTACAGAAAAATTACCAGGAGTTATATAAATTCCGGAAAGCATCAGGATCAAGCCAAGCAACAATACAGATGACCAGAGAATTGAACATCGAGAAAAGTCGAGTTGAAGATTTGAAAGGAAAGAATAGCCGTCTACTCAAAATCCTTGAGAAAGGAAAGCAAAAAATGGAAGATTTTGAGGTTGACAGAAGAGAGCGAATTATAAAAAGCAAGGCTGAACACCGCAAGATCATGAATGAAATGCAAAAAGAAAGGGATCAAGCCAAAGATTTAGAAGAGATGAAGGATGACATCTTTGATAAATTTGAAGGTGAGAAAAATATCATGTTCAAGGGATTTGAATCTGAAATGAACCAGTTGATTGCTGAACTTGAAGTCAGAGGCCAAAAGATGGAAGAATACAATATTGAAAAAGAAAAATGGGAGCTAGAAAGAAAAAATTTCAACACCAGACTTGAGGTAGAGCAGGAAGTGGCTAGCAATTGGATGCAAAGATGCATAAACAAGGATGTTCAAATCCAAAAGCTTAATCAAAGAACGCAAGAAGCACGAACAAAACTTGAAGAAGATCTGGATCAGTCTAGAAATAAAAACTCAGAGTTTAACGCTTACATTTTGCAACTTGAAGAGTCATTATTTCAAGAAAAGGTTCGTCTAGGACCTAATGATCTCAAAGAAAGTAATGAGGAAAATGCTTCACTGCGAAGACGTATTAGAGATCTTGAAAAAATTCTGCACAATTGTCAAGTCAGAATCACTGAGTTAGAGCAAACTCTTGAAGGAACGAATGAACAATGGCAAAAGTCAACTGATTTCTATGTGGAAAGAAGTGAAGAAAGAAGTAATATGGTGTTTGAGGCCATGGTACAAATGAGCGAAGTTGCTAGATATGTTGGGGAATTAGCTATTGAAGCCAAAATAATTGAGCATCACGTTGATCCAGTTTCTAAGATTGGAAAGAAGGTGTCATGGTTAATGAAATAAATTATAGAGCTTAATAGGAAAGCTACGCCTTATCTGTAGTTATGAACTATTATAAAGAAACTTTTGTATGCCGATGAAAGTTGTTCTATGACAGTTAACTTTTTGGGATCAATACCTTTTTGCATACATGCATTTTGCATACATTCATCATTCATTTCATAATTTTCTTTATGAATAATTTTATTATTTTATTTATTAAGATAAAATTCATTAATTAAAATTTGGAAAAAAAATATTAAAAGATTTTTCAATTGCAGTTATTCTGGCCAAAAGAGAAATACAACATCACTACGGTACTAGACAAGCTACTAAGAGAATTATGGAGGATAAAATACAACGTATTGAGGAACAACATAATAAAGAACAAGCAGAAAAGAGAATGAAGCTATAGAAAATGGAAGCCAATATTGCAAATTCACAAGACAGTATGATGCAGAAAATAGAGGATATGTTTAAAAGGCAGGCTATCAGTGGAAAAATGCATGAAAATCCTGTATCTTTCGACCAAGAACCCATATATCCTCTAGGTTTTCCACCAGAACCAATTTATCACTCTGGTACTACACCTATACAAATCAATGCTCGTACATCAGCATTTCAAGAAGATAAACCACATGAAAATCGATAAGTGGATCCTGCATCTTCAAGTAAAAATCCGCTTATATCAGATGTGAAAATAGGGGATTTTAATACTGAACATTTAATCCCAGATTTGAATGAGCTGAATGAGAAACAAAAAGTAAATGAAGAACTGACCAGACAGATCAAGAGCTTAGAAGAACGAATGAAATCCGTGGAAATAACTGAATCATTCTATGGGTTTGATGCTAGTGAGTTGAGTTTGGTTCCAGACTTAATTCTCCCCATCAAATTCAAAGCTCCTAAATTTGATAAATATGATGGTACTACATGCCCTTCATCCCACATTACTATGTTTTGTCGCAGAATGGCAGGATATGTGAAGGACGAAAAATTGTTAATTCACTGTTTTCAGGATAGTTTGACAGGACCGGCTTTAAAATGGTATACTCAATTGACCAAAGCCAACATTAGATCCTGGAAAGATCTGGCTAAATCATTCTTAGAGCAGTACCGCCACGTAACAGACATGGTTCCTGATAGATGGACTCTCCAAAATTTAGAGAAAAAGAATAATGAAACATTCAGACAGTATGCCCAGAGATGGCGTGGCACGGCAGCCCAAGTTCAACCACCTTTGTCAGAAAAAGAGGCCACAGTAATGTTTGTTCATACATTGAAGGCTCCTTATTTAAATCATCTAATGGGGAATGCAACCAGAAATTTTGCAGATTTGGTCATTTCTGGAGAACTCATTGAAAATGTCTTGAAAAGTGGCAAAATTGAATCAAATGAGGGGTCTAGTTCCAAAAGACCTATGTACCGGAAAAAAGAGAATGAAGTTAACAATGAAAACTCTTACAACAAGGATTCATCGAAAAGTGTTACAATAACCCAGCCAAGGGTTAAGAAAGAGGAAACAAACACTAATCGAGCAGATTCCAGAGGATCTCGAAAGGAAAATGAAAGGTTGTCTTTTACACCTTTACCAGTATCATATGCGGAGATCTATGATTCGCTGTTAAAAGCAGATGTCATACGGCCCTATCCTTTGGTTCCCATGCAACCACCATTCCCTCCTTGGTATGATACAAAGGCACACTGTGTTTACCATGAAGGAATTACGGGGCATTCTATTGAAAACTATTTGGCATTCAAAAGGGTGGTCCAAAATTTGATCAACACTGGAAAGTTGGAATTCAATACACCATCTGCATCAAATCATCCATTGCCAAATCATGGAGATAAAAACGTGAATGCAATTCAGGAAGAGAACAGAAATAAAGCAAAAACTGACATTTCTGAAATTAAATCTCCTTTTGTTTGGGTATTCCAACAACTCTCTTTAGCCGGTATAATTCCACAAAAATTCAAGCCAAAGCAGAATGAAGGCAAGAATTATTGTGAATATCATCAGGAGAAAGGGCATAAAATTCAACTATGTCCTGAGTTTAGGGATTTGGTGCAAAAATTGATGAACAACAGAGAAATAAAATTCTTTGAAGAAGAACCAGGGAAAAAAGAGGATGATGTTTGCTCATCAGAAGATTCTAAACCTAATCAAAGAATAAATGATCCTGTGATCATTAATGTGAAATCATCTACGGCGATTCCTGCACCAATAAAACCGAAAGTAGTTATCACCACTCCTCTACCATTTCCATATAAAGATACCCGCAGGGTACCTTGGAATTATACTACCAATGTTTCAATGGTAGGAGGATCTGTTTCTCTAGAAAAAACAGAAGAGAAAAAACAGAGTTTGGGTACAACATCGAAGTCTGAAGCAGTGAGCGAAGTTGGTTTCTTTACGAGAAGTGGGAGATGTTACTCTCCCGAAACATCCAATCCTTCAGAACAAGTGAAAGCAAAAGGAAAAGCCATGGCAATACCTCAGAAAGTATTTGAGGATGAATCCCTTCCAGCATTTAATGAGCCTGTGACAGAAAAACAAGCTCAAGAATTTTTGAAATTCTTGAAACATAGTGAGTATAGTGTGGTTGAACAACTACACAAACAACAAGCGAGAATTTCTATTCTTGATCTATTGATGAATTCAGAAGCACATAGAAATGCTTTGATGAAAATTCTCAATCAAACATTCATCCCTGAAGATATATCCCTCAATAAACTTGACAGAATTGTGGGACATATAGCCGCTGACAATTACATAACATTCACGGATGATAAAATACCGGAAGGCGGAATGGGGGCAGTAAAAGCTTTGAACATCACGACACATTGTCATGGTCATGTGTTGCCAGGAGTATTGATTGACAATGGATCCGCTCTCAACTTGATGCCTCTAGTCACACTTCAAAGAATGCCTGTGGATCAATCACACATGAAGAGTTATCAGAATGTAGTGCGAGCATTTGATGGTACTCAAAAAGAAGTGCTTGGGAAAATGGAAATACCGTTGTTAATTGGACCAGTCGTGTACAGTATTGACTTTGTGGTGATGGACATCCACCCTACATATAATTGTCTATTAGGGAGGCCATGGATTCATTCAGCAGGAGCCGTTCCTTCTTCATTACATCAAAAATTGAAATTTGTTGTTGAGGGACAACTAATATGCGTAGGAGCTGAAGAAGAAATCATTGCGTCAGTAACAAGTGATGTTCCATATATCAACACCAATGATGATGCTCTTGAATGCTCTTTCCGAGCTCTTGAATTTGTAAATGCAACCTTTATTATAGAAGGAAGCAAAATTCCATATCCCAGATTGTCTGATTGCACCAAGATGACGGTACAACAAACTCTAGGCATCGGAGCTAAAACTGGGAAAGGGTTAGGAAAGAATCTTCAAGGGATTTCAGTTCCTGTCAGTATAAAGATGAAGAAAGATCGTTTTGGGCTTGGATTTAAGCCCAATTTTCAGCAAAAGAACAAAGAGATGAAAAGAAGATGTGAAGACAGAAAAGCAAAATTGAAAGGGGGAGAAATCCTTTGGAAACACATGTATTTCCCACAGTTGAAGACCATATTCAGATCAGGAGGAACAATTAATGTAGAACAGCAGTTTGTTGAAGCCTTTAAAGAGGAAAAGTTGACGAAAGATCAAAACATAGTTGAAGAAGCTATGAATGGATTATTTATCAACATGATCATGAATGACAACAAGACTGGCAAGTACTTGGATAGGATTCGCCCATGTTTTCCTGGAGAAACACTCAACAATTGGACCACTGAAGATCTTCCTATAGTTTTTAATATTAACGCAGAGTAATATTCAGAACTAATCTTTATGTTTAGCTCAAAAGTATGAAAACTTGTTATCTTGTAAAAGAAATTATGTTAAATATAAGAAATTTTCTTTAAAATTTTCAGATGGAAATCATTCTTTACATTTTCTTACATTTATACATTTATTTATTTCATAAATTTACTATATTCTTTCAGAAATATGTCCGACTTAAATTTGCAGGTGTCACCATGTTAATAGCATGTTTATTCCTAAATTTAATCAAGAGATAAATTTAGACCCACCTATATGTCTGGAAGAAATCAATGGGTGTGAGGATGAACTGGAATGTGATGTTCCTACTGAACTATTAAGATTGGTAGAAAAAGAAGACAAACAAATTCTACCCCACAAAGAAGAGATTGAGACTGTGAATTTGGGAACAGATGAAGAAATGAAAGAGGTGAAAATTGGTACTACTCTGACAATCCAGATAAAACAAGAATTGATAAATCTCCTTCAAGAGTTCAAAGATATCTTTGCATGGTCTTATCAAGATATGCCTGGTTTAAGCACAGATATAGTGATACACAAGCTTCCAATCAATCCAGAATATAAACCGGTCCAACAAAAGCTCAGACGAATGAGGTCAGAAATGTTGTTGCAGATCAAAGAGGAAGTGATGAAACAGATCAATGCAGGATTCCTACAGGCATCTAAATACCCAGAATGGGTAGCCAACATTGTTCCCGTACCAAAGAAAAATGGGAAAGTTCGAATGTGTGTGGATTACAGAGATCTCAACAAAGCTAGTCCAAAAGATAGCTTTCCATTACCCCACATAGACACATTGGTAGACAATACTGCAGGACACGCATGGTTTTCATTCATGGATGGTTTTTCAGGATATAATCAGATAAAAATGAATCCTAAAGACATGGAAAAAACAACATTTGTAACCATGTGGGGCATATTCTGTTATAAAGTGATGCCATTTGGATTGAAAAATGCAGGGGCAACGTATCAAAGAGCCATGGTAACTTTGTTTCATGACATGATGCACAAAGAGATTGAAGTATATGTAGATGACATGATTGCCAAATCCTGAACTGAAGAAGAACATATTCAAAATCTGAGAAAGCTTTTCCAGAGATTGAGGAAATATCAATTAAAGCTCAACCCCGCAAAATGCACTTTTGGGGTAACTTCTGGGAAACTTTTGGGATTTGTGGTCAGCAAAAAAGGAATCGAAATTGATCCAGATAAAGTAAAAGCAATTCAAGATCTTCCACCACCCAATACAAAAAAAGAAGTTCGAGGCTTTTTGGGAAGATTAAATTATATATCTTGGTTCATTTCTCAATTAACTGATAAATGTGATCCAGTGTTCAAATTACTTCGAAAGAACAATCCTGAAGTCTGGAATGAAGAATGTCAAGAAACTTTGGATATTATTAAGAAATATTTATCCAATGCCCCAATTTTAGTATCACCAATGCCTGATAGACCATTAATTCTCTACTTGACGGTCTTCGAAAATTCGATGGGATGTGTACTAGGACAGCATGATGAATCTGGAAGAAAAGAAAAAGCTATTTATTATCTGAGCAAGAAATTTACTGATTGTGAAATTCGATATCCACCAATACAAAAATTATGTTGTCCTTTGGTGTGGGCTACTCGAAGACTCAGACAATATATGTTATACCATACTACTTGGTTGATATCCAAACTTGATCCTTTGAAATTCTTAATGGAATCACCAGCTTTGACAGGCAGAATGGCTAGATGGCAGATGTTATTATCTGAGTTTGATATTGTATATGTCAACCAAAAAGTAATAAAAGGAAGTGTAATAGCTGATTTTCTGGCCAGTCGTGTATCAAATGATTATCAGCCTTTGAGTTTCAATTTTCCTGATGAAGATTTATTATGTATATCCATGAATGAAGAAGTTAGAACAAATGACACATCTGCATCTTGGAAGCTTTACTTTGACGGAGCATCTAATGCTTTGGGACGAGGAATCGGGGCAGTGTTAATTTCTCCAGAAAATGTTTATTATCCCTTTACAAGTAGACTGGAGTTCTTTTGCACCAATAACATGGCAGAATATGAAGCTTGTGTCATGGGATTGAAAGCAGCTATAGAAAGAAAAATCAAATGTCTCAAAATATATGGAGATTCATCGTTAGTGGTGTATCAATTGCGAGGAGAATGGGAAACAAAAGACCCCAAATTGTTGGAATACCGAAATTTTACCCTCGAATTAGTGAAAGAATTTGAGAAAGTTACCTTCAATTATCTCCCTCGAGAAGAGAATCAAATGGCAGATGCTTTAGCTACATTAGCTGCTATGTTTCAAGCAACTAAGAAAGTTGATATGATGCCAATCAAAATGCATGTTTATGAAATTCCTGCACATTGTTATAGTGTGGAAGAAGAGGTAGATGGTAAACCATGGTATCATGATATTTTGCAATATATCAAAAATCAAAGTTATCCACCAAATGCATAGGAAATTGATAAAAGAACCTTGAGAAGAATGGCTGCTGGATATTTTCTTGATGGCGAGATTATGTATAGAAGAAGCAATGATCAAATGCTATTGAGATGTTTAAATACCAGCGAAGCTCGAAACATCATTGAAGAAGTACACAGTGGAATATGTGGAACACATGCAAATGGTCTTTCCATGGCCAGAAAAATAATGAGATATGGATACTATTGGGCTACCATGCACACAGATTGCATTGATTATGCAAGGAAATGTCATAAATGCCAGATATATGCAGACAAGATTCATGTACCCCCATCTTCTTTACATGTAATGACAACACCCTGGCCATTTTCTATGTGGGGAATAGATGTCATTGGTGCAATCACACCAAAAGCATCGAATGGACATTGTTTCATTCTTGTGGCAATTGATTATTTTACCAAATGGGTTGAAGCTGCTTCATATGCCAATATTAAGAGGTCCACAGTCTGCAAATTCATAAAGAAAGAGATAGTTTGCCGATATGGTCTACCAGAAAGGATCATTACAGATAATGCTCTGAACCTAAACAACAAAATGATGACCGAACTTTGTGCGCAGTTTAAGATTAAACATGCAAACTCAGTGGCATATCGTCCAAAGATGAATGGGGCAGTTGAAGCAGCAAATAAGAACATCAAAAGAATCATTACAAAGACCACTGAAACTTACAAAGATTGGCACGAAAAGTTACATTTTGCTCTATATGCATACCGAACTACTGTTCGAACATCTATTGGGGCAACACCATTTTCTTTAGTCTACGGGATGGAAGCAGTCTTACCAATTGAAGTTGAGATTCCATCGCTTCGAATATTGAGAGAAACAAAATTGGATGAATCTGAATGGATCCAAGCTAGAGTTGATCAATTGAACCTTGTTGAGGAGAAAAGATTAAAAGCTATTTGCCATGGACAGATGTATCAAAAACGGATGATGAAGTCTCATGACAAAAAAGTACATCCAAGAGAATTCCAAGAGGGTGATCTAGTACTAAAAAAGATCTTGCCTATACATAAAGATTTCCGTGGGAAATGGATGCCTAATTGGGAAGGGCCATACGTTGTAAAAAAGGCCTTTTCCGGAGGAGCATTGATCTTAGCAGAAATGGATGGAAAAATTCTGATAAATCCAATAAACTCAGATTCTGTCAAGAAATATTATGCTTGAAGAAAAAAGAAAAAAAAGAAAAAAAAGAAAAAAAAGAAGAGAGAAAAAAAAAGAGAAAAAAGAAAAAAGGGGGGTCAAGGTGAAAACCCGCAAAGGGCATCTTGTAACCAAATGAAGGATTTGAGTTGAAAACCTGAAAAGGCGGCTCAAATGCAGGTTGATATTAGGCATCTGGAAATTGAACCCTCTTAAGATTTTGACAGTTTGGAAGAAACTTCACATCTACAAGCATTTCGACAACGTTTGAGATCTTCTAGACAAAAGCTTACATCATTTCTCTAAGTTGTGTCAACTTGATTAATTTAGAAATACTTATGCTTATAATTTGTTGAGACATTTGAATTTTTATCATTCTTATGCTTGCCAGAACATTGAATACAATTCTATCTATTTCAAGTTCAATTTATTTGAGATTCAATTTATTTTCGAAAATTCAATTTATTCTTTTATATGAATTAACATAATTTTGAAATAATTTAAAGATTTCTGAATATCACTTTATGTTAATACTTTTAAATACATGGAATACAAAGTAAGCAAATCATCACCATCTTAAAGCCATGAACATCAAGATTGTTACACGGGATGCTACCGACAACAAGGTCGAATCCGCCAAATCTACTCATCAATTGCTCCAACAGATCACCATTCAGTTCTTGCACCTCTGTTTTCAAAGATATACTAATACAGTAGAATGCGACCTTTGCAGCACTGATTCCAGCAAAAAGAAACAAGACATTGATATCACTGGGAAACATGTCTCTATACAGATTATTGTGTATGGTGTTTTAGAGAAACCTAGAAACATTTCCACCTCATCAGGTTCAAGTGGAGCAACTTTATTCCTTCCAACCCATACTAGATTCCATTTTTAGCACTCATCAAGAACATACTTCTGGACACTCGAATGTGGCTCTTTGTCATAAGCTTCAAGAGCCTTACAGATCCTTTCTGTCAATTTGGCATTTCTTGTACATGTTTATAAACAGTTCAACTTTGTTCTTTGATTCCAAGAAGGCCATCATTTCTTTGTCAATGGAAAAGCATCAGCACATGGAGGAAACAGAATAAGAGAAAATCTGTTCTTAATTGGCAGAATTATGAATATAGCCCTTCTCAGTGTAGTAGCATGAAAATGCTTCGAATCTACAAATTCTGGCTTTACATTGAATAAATACTGTGATATTCCAGTCCAAACATTAACTGGAACAAATGCCAGGTGCTCATAGCATCTTCTAGAAGTGTTCTTTGAGTTATCTGATCTGGTTTGGTAAAACCAATCATTGAATTTGAAAGATGAATTTGCTCATAGCATCTTCTGGAAGTGTTCTTTGAGTTATCTGATCTGGTTTGGTAAAACCAATCATTGAAGTTGAAAGATGAATATTGCCAATAGCATCTTCTGGAAGTGTTCTTTGAGTTATCTGATCTGGTTTAGTATGAACCCCAAAACCAATCATTGAAGTTGAAAGATGAATTTGCTCATAGCATCTTCTGGAAGTGTTCTTTGAGTTATCTGATCTGATTCAGTAGGAACCCCAGAATCGATCGTTGGAATTGAAAGATGAACTGCATGATCATCTTCATTAATAAGCTTCTTTTCAAGCTTCATCTGCTTCTTCCTTTTCCACAAATCATAGCCCAAGTTTCGCCTTTGCTTGTAATTGTGATCATTGCATAATGGCTTCCCATATTTTACCTGAAGAAATGTGTCGGCAGCCTTAGCCATTTGAGCAGTACATATAAAATTTGTCAATTCTGCAATTGATGAATCTGGATCACATCTCTCCATGGCTATTTGAAGTTTCAGCCTCTAAGAATCCCATTTTTGTCAAGTATAACAGTTTATTCTCCCCATCAGAATCAGAATTCAAGATTTCTTGGTATTAAAAGAACTATCGATATCTGTGAAATCATCTTGAAAAGACATTTCATAATCAGATGAGTTATTATCAGAATCAACATGTCACATGAAGGCAAGCTTTTCAAGAGCCTATACTATTGAGTTTTAGTCTCAAGAAGTTTTGTATCTACATCTACATTTGTCAAAGATGACAGTTTCTCTGATTTGAAGAAGAAAGATTTATTGGGTTTTTTCTACAACTGAAGAAATACTCAGTACACCAATCTGAAATCAAATAACTTAACATTCATGCATCATATTTAGGCATTTACAAAAATATGTGCATTTTCATTTATTTTTCATCCATGTGGAATTTTGACAGGAATTTCAAAGATTTTAGCAAAGATTTAAATCTATCACTTGATGGATTATCTTTTCCAGAAAGAGTTCATAATGAGAAGAACTCATCTGAAGAAGGATGAAGAAGTTCATAATGAGAAGAATTTGTTCAACCTTTTGTTTAAATCTATCACTTGATGGATTATCTTTTCCAGGTAGAGTTCATAATGAGAAGAACTCATCTGAAGAAGGATGAAGAAGTTCATAATGAGAAGAATTTATTCAACCTTTTGTTTAAATCTATCACTTGATGGATTATCTTTTCCAAGTAGAGTTCATAATGAGAAGAACTCATCTGAAGAAGGATGAAGAAGTTCATAATGAGAAGAATTTGTTCAACCTTTTGTTTAAATCTATCACTTGATGGATTATCTTTTCCAGAAAGAGTTCATAATGAGAAGTATTCATATGAAGAAGGATGAAGAAGTTCATAATGAGAAGAACTTGTTCAACTTTTTGTTTGAATTCATCATTTGATGGATCAACATTGCCAGGTAGAGTTCCTAATGAGAAGAACTCGTCATCTGAAGAAGGAAGAAGAAGTTCATAATGAGAAGAATTTGTTCAACCTTTTGTTCTAATCCATCACTTGATGGATCAGCTTTTCCAGAGAAAGTTCATAATGAGAAGAACTCATCTGAAGAAGAAGAAGTTCATAATGAGAAGAACTAATCTGAAAAAGAAGAAGTTCACCATGAAAAGAGCTTGTTCAATCTTTTGAATGACTCTATCACAGAAGGAAATAGGTCAACATCATCCCCAACAGAAAGTTCATAATGAGAAGAATTCATCTGAAGAAAGAGAAGAATTTATTCAACATCTCCATCATAATCAAGTGAAGCCAAATGGGTAAAAAAAATTTATTATCTTTTCATCTTTGCCCTCACTGCTTCTTTCGATAGATAACCATTTTCATCTTTTGCAAGCCGATATAAAAGTATCCATTCCCCCTTCGATATTATCCTGAAAATCAGTTTCAAAAAATTTCAGGAAACAGCTTCTTGACCATTTATTGAATCTAAAACACGAAATACGAAGAAAATACCATCCAATAAAATCGTATTGATTCCGATTAGCCTCGGTCATGTTCCACACTTCTTCGAACGATAACTTGTCGGGCACAGTTCGAGCGTACTTGCTGAAGATGTTCTCGAAGTTCACTGGCATGAACCTGAAAATCCCAAGGGTCAAGATATTTTCTTTTCTTGTGTTTTGAAATGAGATGTGGTGATTACCTTCCTTCAGTGTCATATGTTGCTGTGTCACTGCCATGCTTGCATTTGTGTATTCTGTCGATATATATGGGGAAATGTAGATCTGGGAGCCATCCCTATCAAATTTGTGAAATATACAACTTTGTTATACGAGTGTTTATGTATGTATATAATATAAAAGCGTTTCAAATATTAAGAGCCTAAATGATTCAAGATTGAAATATACCACATTTGAGAAAACTGGGGTCTAGAAAAATATGCCACCCGTGATTGACTTGAAAAAAAATTGAACCTGAACATGAAACTATCTAAATTCAAGAAGATTTAATTTTGAAAACACAAGCTAAAAAGGATAAACTACATGGGTGTGGTCCCTTATATTTTTAGTCACAGGTTAAAAAAAAAGAATGATTTTGATCCCTTACGCTATCAATCCACTTAATTTTAGTTACTCAATCGTTAACTCCCGTAAATCCATTAGTGAAAGTATTTGACAATTAAAAAATAAAAATATCTATGTGTTTTCTTCTTAGACTTTATTTTTAACTATTAATTTATTACTTTTGTTAATGGGTTAATAAGAGTTAATAAATGAGAGTCTAAAATCAAAATGATCGATAACATAAGGAACTAAAATTCTTTTCTTAAGCTGTGACTAAATCAAACATAGCAAAGACACAGACCACCACCATGAAGTTTACCCACACTCTACCTAAAGTAATTAATTTTTTTTAAAAAATTAAATTCAAATATAAAATAATACAAACTCAAGTTCATATGAATCAAACTTGTCCGGATCGATCTAAATAAAAAATATATATAATATGAATGATTACAAGGATAATATTTATTTAAAATCTTTTTTAATAATTCATTACATACTATTTAAAACACATGATTGTAATCTAAGGTCTCAAAGAGAAACCACTTATTTTAACCACTTATTTTAACCTCTTAAGTCACAAATGGATTTGAAAATAGTGAAATCCAGACCAAGTTTATATGTGTATATATATTTTTCCAGAATAACTTACAGAGAGAGTGGAATAACTCAATGTCATATTGATGACGATCGCAGCAAAGAAACTTTCAATTCGGCCGAAACCAAGATTTCTCATCCCTAGTTTTTACATAAAATTTTGTCAAAAACATAAAAGCAAAAACAAACTGTAGAGAGATGAAGATTAGAATAAAAAGTGAACCTCTGTAAGTTTCCCTGGGATACAAAACTCCATCTTTGTCTTGATCAAAAAAGGAAGCATGTTGCTGAAGAACACTCAATCCTTTATTATCACGCCCTTCTGTTCCGTGTGGATGTTCCACGTCTGGAGCTACCAGAGCCCTTCCCAAATCTAACCCATAAACCAAACACACTTAATAAAACCAGCTTTAGTTAAACTGATCAGAGAAAGGAACGAAACTTTACAGGGTTTAGGTAATTTTTCCTCAAGGTTTGATCGAATCTTCCTTTCACGAGTCAATGGAGCTTTGGGTGCCTCAGTTGCCATATCCATCTTTTTTCTCTACTTTCCTTGTTTTCTCATACAAAAGTGAAACTCTCCTTTATATAGAAAACATCGTCATCCAAATCTATCCATTTTTTTTTTATAAATTGTTTTCTACAGTTGAGCTGACATTCATATTGTTTTTATGTGTAACGCGTAATTACAAAACATTCTGCTGCCATACCACAAGTTCCGTTTTCCAATGAGACAAATAAGGCGGCGATTCATCTTTGGACCTCCATTTCTTCATTATATTATTGTTATATATTTATATAATTATATAAGTCGGTAGCTGACGTATAATGGAAGTGAAAAGATAATGGAGAGGAGTCCCAACTTGTCACGTTTTCTAATTTAAAATCAAAATAACTGTGGGTGTCTCTCAATGTAAACTGATTGGTGGTAGTCAATAATAACAAGGTAAATAATTATTTATGTCTGAAGATACTAATTTTTTACTCATATTAATTTATTTATTTATTATTATTATTATAATTATTATTATTATTATTATTATAAATATTATTATTATTATTAAATATATATATATATATATATAAATAATAAAAAAAAATTACAAACCAAATTTCCGGCCAGAACCAAACTGAAACCCAAAACATTTAGGGTTTCAGTTAGGGTTTTCTAACCCTAGCCCCATGCGCAGCCGCCTCTGCCTCCAGCCGCCTTTACCTCCAGCCGCCTCAGCCAACGGTCCAGCTTCCAGCCGCCTCTGCTGCCAGTGCCACGCCTCCATCGAAGCCTCCAGAAGACCCAGATGGCCACCCACGTTGCTACTCTAGCAGTGAGTCACCACATAGTTCGGTGACTCACCGAAATCCGCTCTTCGGACCGGTCCGATGGCCACACCGGTGATGGCTATAAAGCCATCACCCCATCTGCGAGCAAAAGAAGAAAAAAGGAGAGACAGAAAATACACAGAGAGAAGAGAAATACAGAGAAACAAAATACTAAAAAAAAAAAAACTACCAACGATCTCAACAACAACGTAGCAAAGAAACAGAAAAGAAAGAAAAAGGAAGAAGAGAAACTTACCGAGGAAGCCCGACCGCCGGATCTCACCAAAACCTTCGAAAAACCGAAGGTATATTTCTTAGATTTGCTCCGATCGGGAGCTGTTTAAAAGAAAATATCATCGGAACCGCCATTAGGGCGGTCCGATCTACGTTTCAATGAAAAAAAATTTATTCCGGCCACCGAAGACGGTGGCCGGCGGCGGGATTCACGCCGGCAAGCGGCGGCCGGCCGGATAGCTTCTCTCTTTTCTAGAGAGAAGCGAGAGAATTTCTTTCTCTCAGAAAAGAGAGAGAGAGGGAAGAAAAGAGAAATGAAGCTGGCCCTTCGGGCCAGCTGATTTTGGGCTTAAATAGCCCTTCCCGAACGATGCCGTTTTGGGAAGGGCTATTCGTGTAATTAATAATAGTTAAATCCTTTCCGCAGTCCTCCGAATTTGTAAACTTTACATTTTAGTCACTAAATCGAATATATAATCCTTTTAATTTGATCTCTAAATTTTAATTTCATTTATTTTAGTCCTTTATATTAAAATAATATATTTAGGATAAATAACAGATTTAATCCCTTAATTTTAATAAATAATATTTTAATCCCTAGGTTATATTTTTAATCTTATATTCGAATTTTAAATAATTTTATTTTAGTCACTAAATAAATAAATTAAAGAAATAGCATGTTTAATCCCTATAATTATGAATTAGGTTTTAAATTTTATTTTTACTATAATTTAGTCATTTATTTTAAATGTTTTCATTTATTTTATTGCTTTTAAATATATCGTTCTAATTGTATTTTTTTATTATTTTAATTTTATTTGTTTATATTTTTAAATATTTTTATTCATAAATATATATATAATAAATAATTTATTTTTAAATAAATTATTTTAATATTTATTTTTCAATATCAAAGAAAAGGACAGTCTTAATACAACTGGATGTCCTATTCTGGTATTTTAAAATTTAAAAATTATAAAAAATATTATTTAATTTAAATTAATATTTATTAATATCAAAGAAAAGAGTTGTCTTAAGGCACCTAGAAGTTCTTTTCCGATATTTTTAAATATTTTTTATAATTTTGAAATAATAGGATTATAAATTAAATATATTTTGAGTTTTTAAAATTTTTAATAATAGAGACAATTTATAATTAAAAAGTACCAATTTTGGGCGTTATAGGGGTGCTAATCCTTCCCTAAACGTAACCGACCACGAATCCCTTTTTCTTATTAAAAAGAATGAATTTTTGGTTACAAACGCAGATCAGTTCATTTTTTATTGGTGATTTTTTAAAACTCTTTTAAAAAAAATATTTTTAGGTATTTGACCTACCTGACCCAAAAGGCCGATGGCGACTCCCAAATTATTTTCAAAACCATTTATTCACATCAATTTTCCCGCCAAATAAATATTTCGTACCCGGACGAAAACCGGTTACGACAATGTCGTCCCCACTCCCTCAACTACCCACATGTAATACGTCATCTCAATATATACAGGTTTATTACACTTTCCTAAACTATTGTTTCATCGTAATTTGCTTTTAAATTTTGAGAAAATAACATCAGTGATCGAAAATTCCTTATAATATACAATTTTGACCAATTTTTTTTGATTTGCCAAAATGACCAACAAGATCGCAATGCGGTCTCTAAATCGCAACGCGATCTCCAGTATCGCAAATCAGTTTCCAGATTCGCAACGCGATTTTGACAATCGCAATACGAATATGTAAATCGCAACGCGATTCTGACTATCGCAATGCGATTCTGACTATCGCGTTGCGATAATACAAAATCGAATGCGATTTTCAAAGCTCCATTAGTATCGCAACGCGTATTTTATTTTCAAATTCCAAACACGAATATTAATATATCCCGTAATCGCAACTCTTAACCTAAAACCCTAAATCACAACTCAGTCCCATATTCATCTCTCACTCTCTACGGCGACATCCGTCCCTATCTTCGACGAAATTCGTCCTCATCTCTGGCGAAATCCGTCTATCTCCATCTCTCAGAGCTACCCTCACAATCATTCACGATCAGAAATGGAAAATCAACCAAATCAACCACCGAGGGTTAGTTTTTTTAATTATTTTTATTTTGAATTTTTTGCATTATTATTAGGTTTTTCATATTGAAATTAATATTGAAATTGATGATAAGTTTATTGGTAATTTCAATAATAGATTAACCATTTCACTTAGATTGCTTATTAAATTCATTCGATTGCTGTCAATACTGCTAAACTGTTTAGTCTTTAACCCTGTGAAGTTAGTATTTGTCTTTGTTTTGTCTTTTGGTTGAAGTAATGCAATTCATTCAAGTTTCAATTTTAGACAATGACTATTTGAAACCGAGGATCGTAACGACAAAATCGCAACGCGATTTTAGTTTCGCGTTGCGATTTTCATTTCGCGTTGCGATTATCTCGTTGCGATAGTCATTTTCGTGTTGCGATTTTCATTTTCGTGTTGCGATTTTCATTTTCGTGTTGCGATTTTAAGTTTCAGAAACTATTCTTCTTCTGCAAATTGAAACTTGAATGAATTGCATTACTTCAACAAAAAAACAAAGACAAATACGAAATTCACAGTGTTGCAAATTTAAGTTTGAAGAATAAACTACTACTACTCTTTATGTTTATTATTGTTTTTGGTATATCTTCACAGTGTAGTTTTTGGTATATCTAACTTGGTATGTTTATTGTTTTTGTAGAACTTTTTTCGGCTCAATTGACCTTAAGGAATAAAATAAGCCTAGTTAATACAATTGCGTCGAAGCTTTCACCTGTACAAAGAAAATTGTTTGAGGATACTTGTTTCGGGTCATGGCTGAAAGTACAACATCCGGGTGGAGATGCTATGTTGACCCATTTGTGGCTTCAGACCATGACTAGCGATCTACCCGAGAGTATAAAACGTGGTAATGAAGAGATATGGTTTCATTTTCCACCGGTGTATACGTGTTTTGGGCGAGAGGAGTTTTGCTTAATCACTGGTCTACGCTTCGGACATGATGATGTAGGTCGATACACTAGTCATATTACCCGCCCATCATGGTTATCCCGGGTTTTTCCTGAGCTGTCAATGGAGAAGCCGAATTTACACGTCGATGACTTGATGAGATTATTTAATAAGAAAGATGGTTTTACTCGGATGGATGACGTCAATGTTGTCCGAGTATGTCTTTTAGTACTTTTGCATGCCGACTTTTTAGGCAGAGAGGCCAGACAACCTATTCCTAAGGACCTAATATTATTGGTAGAGGACCTAAATACATGGAACCTGTTTCCATGGGGTTCGTATCTATGGAAAACTACCTGGAATAAGTTGTCGTCTGCCTTTGATGACCGCAAAAGTTTGCGTGGCGATGGTTCCAAATACACTTTGTCAAGCTTTATTTGGGCCTTTAAGGTAAAAATTTCTATATAATGTTTCCAAAATTGTAATTAATTATTTAACAATTACTAATGTTTGTGTATTATATTGTTTGTAGATTTGGATATTTGAGGCTTTCCCGACATGCAGACATATGCATTAAAAACTTCAAATGATATTCCTAAGGCTATTTCCTGGAAGCGGAAATGTCGGCTGTTGATTTGGGAAGAGTTACTACGGTATACGACAATAAATGATGTAAGTTAACACAAATACTACCATATATAAACAAGTTATTACTAGTACACGTTTAACTTTGTTTGAGCTTTTATATTGTTAGGAAGCCAATACTCCATTACAGAGGCTGACACCCACGGAGGCTGAGCTTGCCACTGATTGGTGGCAATCTAGTAAGCGTTTTTTTGATGGCACGGATGATGAGCAGCCTCTACTTCGAGAGCCATTACCTCACCCAGATCCATCACCTGATCGACCACACTATACACCTCTACAACGAGAGCCATCACCTATTCCGTCACATCATCGAGCCTCTTCTCCACCATCACCTCATGATAGGCGACCGGTAAAGATGCCACGACATTTATCTCCCTGTTCTCCACCTCAACCTCCACGGGATGAGTTAGGGGAGTTACGTGATGATGTCAATGCCTTGCGTGAGGAGGTCGATACTTTACGCGATGACAATGGTGCATGGCGTGATGAGGTATCTACTTTACGTCGTGAGGCAGCGGCTCTACATGAGATGGTAGCATCGTTGCAGAATGAGGTTCATACTCTACGCAATGAGGTAAATTTAAGTTTTTTCATATTTAACTTGATTTACTCGTAATTTCACTTAGATTAACCATTTCACTTAGATTGCTTAGTAAATTCATTCGGTTGCTGCCAATACTGCTAAAAAGTTCTAAAATAACCCTGTGAAGTTATTATTTGTCTTTGTTTTGTCTTTTGGTTGAAGTAATGCAATCCATTCAAGTTTCAATTTGCAAAAGAAGAATAGTCGCAACACGAAACTTAAAATCGCAACGCGAAAATGACTATCGCAACGCGGAAATGACTATCGCAACGCGAATTTGACTATCGCAACGGGATAATCGCAATGCGAAATAAAAATCACAACGTGAAAATTGCAATGCGAAAATGAAAATCGCAACGCGAATTTAGTTTCGCGTTGCAATTTTCTCGTTGCGATTTTTATTTCGCATTGCGATTATCTTGTTGCGATAGTTAAATTCGCGTTGCGATAGTCATTTTCGCGTTGCGATTTTAAGTTTCGGGTTGCGCTTTTAAGTTTCATAAACTATTCTTCTTCTGCAAATTGAAACTTGAATGGATTGCATTACTTCAACCAAAAGACAAAGACAAGTATTAACTTCACAGTGTTGCAAATTTAAGTTTCAAGAATAAACAACTACTCTTTATGTTGTCCTTGAACATGCACTAAACCTATATGTTGTCCTTTTAAATGTTTATATAAGTGCTTACTTATGGAATGTTAACTGATGCATTTTGTGAACTATGATAGAATAATGACTTGGGTGAATACCGTGCAAGTTTGAAACATATTTGTCTTTGTTTTCACTGGTTAATATCATGTCTATTTATTTATTGATTTATGTATTAATTTATTTTTAGCGACCCGATAAGGTGGATGCTTTACGTCGGGTTTTTCTTGCACGACAGGGTTCACGCATCAGACGGCGTGCACGTGCCATTACGTCTCCGTTCACCCCAATAGTGTGAAGACTCCGTAAGAAGAAGCCCGACTCACCTGTCATCGTTCAAGAGGCCTCTCCTATCATTCAAGAGGCCCCTATCATCCCTCAAGAGTCCTCTCCTACCGTTCAAGAGGCCCCTGTCATCGTTGAAGAGGTCCCTCCCATCATTCAAGAGCCCGATTCACACGGCGTAATATGTCGAATTATTGAGAAACCCTCTCACGTGCCGGACATGATGGATGACTGTTGGCTTTCGTATGAGTTACCGGCCAGTACCATTCCGGCAGATGAAGTGGAGAGGAGAAAACTACCGGAAACAATTCTGGATAATACCCTTTGGGCTAAGACCACATTTGATGTTTATCTACATGAGCGGAGCCAGGGGTTTTACGCTGACATATACAAACTCAACGATAATATGCATTTGTTGATTGATCAGTCTTGGTGGGGTGTTATTAAGGGTTGAAGACAAAGGCTATTTCGATGGGGGTAAGTCTTATATTTTTCTTATATTTCATTTTGATTAATTTTTTTTTAAATTTATGTAATTCACTAATATATGTCTTTTTTTGTAAAACAACATATTGATGCATGGGTGTCACGTCTTCTAATGATAAGGAAAATGAGGAAAAATAAAAAAATACACGATATACAATTATGCCGACGTCTTTTCACGTATTTCACTTGAAGAATCAACGACAGGAATCATATGTGTTGGCTAATGGACAAGCTAAACTTTATCCTGCATGGTGGGAGGTCGATAAGGTTAGTATTTATTTTTTAAATATTTTAAAGGTGTTCATAAATAAGTGCGCAATTGAATTATTACTTATGATTGCAGGTGTTTATCCCTATTTTGAAATGTACTCATTGACTTCTCGTCGAACTTCAGCTCCTATCCCTGAAGACAATAGTATATGACAGCATGATAAATTACATATCATTGTCTGATTTGAGAGATATTATTAAGGGATGGAGCTCTCATTTGGCTAAATTCTTGGATGCGATTAATTATTAGACTTATTATGGAAACAAGAAGCCAAAGAAGTTCAATGTTACAGTTATCAGAGACGAGACCGCGCCACAACAAACGTAGGAAGCCAGAGGGGATTGTGGTCCTCTCGTATGCATGTGCTTGGAGCATTTGACGACAGGAAGTACACAGTTTCTACCTCCCGCCGATAGAGATAGAGGTGCAGTAGGCTTGTGGTTTTGGCATTTTATGGCTAGAGCGATATATGCGAGACGCTGCCTACCTGCATCCGCGTTATTAAAGTGTCCATAAACAATTGGTAAGTCAAATGCAAGTGTTGTTAAGTACCTAGAATTCAATAATTTACTGTTTGTTGGTTTTAGATGTGTAGAAAGTGTTGTTTGAGCAAATGTTTGGTTTCTGCAGGTTAATCCTGAAGTGAGCTGCGTGAAATTGATGTATGGGTGCATAAACAACTGTCTGGGGTACACTTTTTTTTATTGTTTAATTGATTCTTAAAAGTCTGATTTGTTTAATTGATGAGGAAAATAAGAATTATTATTATTTTTTGCTTGTTTAATTGATTTGTAAAAGTTTATTTGTTTAATTGATGTGTAAATAATTCTTATTTGTGCTTGTTTAATTGATTGAAATGTAAAAGTTGATTTCAATCTGCATCATATTGAAGGCAAAAGACCTGGTGAAGGTACACTTTCGCAACGCTAAACTCAAAATCGCAATGCGAAAGTCAAAATCGCAATGCGAAAGCCAAAATCGCAACGCGAAAGTCAATTCGCGTTGCGATAGTCTAATACGCTTTGCGATTTTCTCGTTGCGATAGTCAAATTCCCGTTGCGATAATCAAATTCACGTTGCGATAGTCAAATTTGCGTTGCGATAGTCAAATTTGCGTTGCGATAGTCATATTCACGTTGCGATAGTCATATCCGCGTTGCGATAGTCAAATTCGCGTTGCGATAGTCAAATTCGCATTGCGATTTTTGCGTTGTGATAGTCAAATTCGTATTGCGATTTTTGCATTGAGATAGTCAAATTCGCGTTGCGATATTCAAATGAATGTGTAATAAGTGATAACAACTGAACAGATCATAGCAATGTTCAAACTCAAGTTACTAATACATGCCTAACTGAAAATGTTAAAAGTTTACACATAAAATACACATAATACAACGTTTGCATTTAAAAATCACCTAAGTTATTAGTCCCAAAAGGTGAAGCCGGTTGTGATTGGGATTTTGATTTTGATTGCGATTTTGATTGCCTTTTGCTTGACACCATATGAGCTTTGGATTTTGATGAGGATCCATATTTTGGTAGAGGAAAAGATGATTGTGATGGCACTGGTGATCCACATGTCAACCTTGTATGGCCACTTTCCTTGCACCGACTACATGTCAATCTCTTCTTCTCTTCACCCTTAGACGGTATACGATCATGAATTTTTGGTCGGCCAAGTAGCCTTCTGCCCATGGCTGGTGGCAAAACTATTTGTAAGTCATCTGGTATGTCCCACTCAGAAGGATGTGGAATAGGGTAGATAATCTTGGCATAAGTCTGTCGATATACTTCTGTAATGTATCAATCCATAGCTTATGCGCTTCAATCATCTTGGTTTAGATGAAGAGCAACTTTTATAACATGGCCACACGGATAACCAGATGTTTGCCATTTCATACAACTACACGTCTTTGCATTTAGATCGACAAGCCCATTTAAGTTATTATCCAGTACTTCAAACAAAGTGTTTGAACATGGTTCAACTCTCCATGACGTTGACTTCACAATACGTATCGTTATCTTTTTTTCAGTCCATGGTGTAACACGATGTTCCAATGTTCCTGTAAATTTAAATAAATAATACATAGTAAAATATAAGATAAGTTACGAATTTAAAGAAATAATACCTGCATGGTTTCTTTTCTTGTAGTACCACTATTGAATAGAGGCTCGAAAAAACTCCATTAACATAGTAATGGGTAATTTCCGAGAATGACGACTTAGAGCATTGATTGATTCTGCACTATTAGACGTCATGAAACCATATCTTGCTCCAAGTTGATGTATTCTTGACCATATTTCAAACCCGACATCTTCTAGTGTTTGAGCACACTGAGGCAAAACACGTTTTAAACAATTTATATGCTTATTAAAATCCACTTCCCGATAAGCTTTTACAGCCTTCCAGTATGTCCATTTGTGATTTTTTATACCAGCAGACCTTGATTTTAGATTTCTATACAAATGAACACCACAAAGTCCATGAAAAGCATCTGGGAAACACCTTCTAACAGCGTTGTCAATTGAGTTTTCCCTATCGGATATGATTGTCAGATTGCTAATAGGACCTATGCAATTCCTAAGATGCCCATAAACCATGTCCATGAATCAGAGGTTTCAGAATTGCCAACCCCGTAAACTATTGGCAATATCCCATTGTTAGCATCCATGACTACTGCTAATAAGTTTACTCCAAGGTATCGACCTTTTAAATGTGCTCCGTCAACTATAATAACTGGACACATGCAAGTAATAAACGGACGAATCTACAAAATAATATACACAAGAAATATAATCATTTAAATGTGAAATGCATGTAACTAACATAAATGAGTCAACAAAATTATATTGATTTACTAATTATAGCACCAATGGTGATAAACAGCAACTCAAAGCATCCATCTCTATCTGTTTTGATATGAGTTACCGACCCATGATTTTTCAGCTTTAAATTGTGACAATAAGCCGTCAGTTGGGCAAACGATGCTTCTGGTGACCCCCTCAACAATTTCAAGACATAACATTTGGCTCTCCAAGCTTGAGAATATGAGATACTAATCTGGAACCGAGCATTCATGTCAGTCATAATTTCATGTCCCAGATATACCCTGCCATTCAAAAACATTAACTCAGCCAGAAAACCACCCAACACCTTTTTGTTTGCCTGTCTATGGTGAGGAAAAACTTGGGTTCTTGAACATGTATGTTTATCAATAAAAGTTCTAACTTGAAACATTTCGCAATCTTTTATCCTCTTTGCAATCATACGCTACGTACAGTTTTTGTCAATCATACACCTTGTTTCGAAACGATCTTTGCTTGATTTGTTAACTTTTAGTTGATAGTCATCTTCCACACATTTCGTATACAAAGCTATCTTCAAGTCTTCTTTTGTATCAAAACAATCATCTTTCTTGATACGAATAATTTTTGTGTAACAATCAACTGTTATCTTTACCAACTCTTCTTCCGGTATCTGAAGTAATTCTGGCATATTCCAGTTATACTCCCGTGGCATTTTCTTCGGGGACGTTTCTTCGGGGATTTCTTCTTCTTTTTTTTCTTCTTTAAGGTTATATGAATTACAGAATGGATGTTCAACATGTTCATTCACAGTCGTAACTTCCTCCTCATTATCATCAACAACATCTTCCTCGGCAGCGGCTGTTTCATCATCAAAATTCGGGTATTGACCAATATCAAAATCATTACACGCATGGTCTGTTTCTTCTTCTGAAACATCATCAAAATCCAAGTATTGACCAAGATCAAAGTCCGGGTATTGACCAAGATCAAAGTCCGGGTATTGACCAAGATCAAATTTTGAATACTGACTAGTACTCATAATTTTTTCTGTTGGCTAATCATCGTCTAACTGGTCAATACGAAAACCGGAATTTGGTGCTGAAAGTTGATTGGGATTTGGATTAGGGAAATGTTGTGGGTTTTGAGATTGTGTTTCTTATTGGAAATGTGGTGAAACAAAATTTGCTTGGTGATGAAATTATGGTGGAACCATTAAATTTTGAACACCATAAACTGGGGTTGAAAAACTTAGTTGATTACTACTCGCTACTGACCCAACTTCACTATTCTTAGGTTCAACAACATACAATGTAACATCATCTTGCGAAACACTAATATAAGCAATGAATCGTTCAACATCTTCATTGTCGGTTAATAAATAAACTTTACATTTTCTCTGATATGATAGCCTAAATCCACTTAGGGGCTTTAAATTCAATTTATTTGCAACACGTAACATTAGAGTTTCATAAGATAACTTTTTTAATGACAGTTTTAGTTGAAGATTCATGGGTAAAGACATATATTGTAAAACACCATGAACATTCTCCCATGACCCTCCAAAATACAAATCTATCCAAACATGATCAACATTAGATGATTTCATTATTGTAAATTAATTTACTAAACAAACGAGATGCGAAACTAAAACCTGTTGCCAGATGGGAAAGGATGTCGTTGGATATAGGAACGGATGTCGCCGAAGAGAGTGATAGATGGAGATGGAATGAGTTGTGAATTAGGGATTTAGGTTATGAGTTGCTGCTGCTGCGTAGTTATATACCCAAAACATTTGTGTTGCGAAACTAAAACCTGTTGCGAATTTGAAATTCAGTGTTGCGATAGTCAGAATCGCGTTGCGATAGTCAGAATCGAGTTGCGATTATGTATTATCGCGTTGCGATAGTCAGAATCGCGTTGCGATTTACATATTCGCATTGCAATTTTATAAAATCGCAACGCGAATTTGGAAAATCGCAATGCGATAGTCAAAATCGTGTTGCGAATCTGGAAACTGATTTGCGATACTGGAGATCGCGTTGCGATTTATAGATCGCATTGCGATTTTGTTGGTCATTTTAGCAAATCGAAAAAAAATTGGTCAAAATCGTATATTATAAGGAATTTTTGGTCACTGAGATTATTTTCTCTTAAATTTTTAGTTTCCTCTAATAGATTTGTGAGCTTATACGGTATTCAAAACATTTATGATCAATATTTATAATTAAAATAATAATTGCTTTATGAAAACAAAAAAAATATAACAACTTATTACATATCCGGAAGTATGTTTCATCGTTATCTTATCTAAAAAAATAGTGCTAGAAGGATTAGACATCCGATAAGACCATCAACAAGATCTTTAATAGATTAAAGAATTTTATGTTGATCAAATATAATAATTAACGGTTGTATTTATACATATTTTATTTAAAGATAAATATAAAATTTTTTATTAAAGGAATAAATTTAATCTTATAAAATTTTAAGAGAATAAATAAAATTTTAGAGAATAAAAATAAATTTTTAATAAAAAATATATAAAAATATATAATAACTTCAAATTTTTAAAGAGAATCACCCCTCATAAATGAGTTAACCGATATGAGTTTAAGAAGAAACACCGAAACTATTATTTCTTTCCACTGGATAGTATTTCATCTGATACCTAACCTCCACAATTTGTATATAACTGACCGATCATCGATCAATTACCGATTACGTGTCTTTACTCAAATAGAAAAACTTAATCCATCAACAACTTATAACCTAACCATCTGGACTAAAAATTGATTAGGGTTTCTTATAACCCCAAAATAAAGCACGCACAATCGAGTTGCAACCGTTAGATCCGTGTCTGAGATATAACGGTCCAAGATAACATTTGGATGCCCCAAAAATCAGAAGAAAATAAACGATGGAGATAGCGAGCCGATTCGATGACTAGGAACATCTAATGTACCATGGGTGGAGCGTGGATGGCACCCAAGATCATTCTAGATTCCCACGCGTCATTTTTTGATTTCTCAGATTCTCACGCGCACGTGAAAGGTCCCGGCTCCCTCGTGTGGTGCCTATGCTGCCTCTGTCATGGTAGAGGGAAAACTTCCCTTTGTGCAAAATGTCAGAAACCGTTGAAGAGGAATCTTCAACCATCCGATGATTCACAAAGAAAGATCTATGGTGAAAAAGGTTTCTTTTCCCCCAAGCATCACATGCAAAAAGGAGGGATTTTTTTCGGAGAAAAGTGATCGGGGCCCTTAGAAATAGCAATAGGGATTTCATCCACGGCTTTAATTTTTCACATGCAAAACAAAAACATAAAACAGAAAGGAAATTAGAGGGGTTATAAAAGAAAAATGAAAATAAACAAACCAAAAAGGGGAGGATCAGGTTCGAAAAGGAAAAACAAAAATCAAAGGAAAGGAAAGAAAAAGGGGAAAACATAAAGGTTCTTACCTTTGGGAGCTCGGAACCCTTCTCATCGGAGCAAAAGGCACCTCCTTTCTCTAAGGTAAACTCCTATCCACCGTAGATTTGAGTTGGAGAGGAACGAGGTTTGTGAAAAAAGATAAGTTTCTCTCTGAAATCTTTGGGGTTTTAAGAGCCTTTGGGTCGTTTGGGAAAAAGGGTCGTTTAAAGGTTTGTTTAAAGGTTTGTAGAAAGTTGTAAAGGCTTTTTCGGGGAGGTTCTTAGTGTGCTGGCCACCGATTCATGGCGGCCGGAGCTGGGTATGCTCCTCTCTGCGTGGGAGGATAAGAGCGAAGCTGGAAAGGATTTTGGTTTTCCTTTTTTAGCAAAAAAAACAAAGGTATTAAAATGAGAGGTTTCCATTTTAAGGCATTAAATATAGGGATGGCAAACGGGTTTAGTTTCGTGGATTCCGTACCGTATTCGTTCTAATTGGAGCGGAGATGGGTATAATTTTAGCGGGTAGTGGATGGGTGTGGATTTATAAAGTGGTACCCATCGTGGGTGGTGGGTGGTGGGCGGGTAATGGGTTTGAGACATTACCCGCCCCTCATCTGCCCGCCCCGCATCCGCCCGCCTCACATCCGCTCGCCTAGCTAAATATCTATTAAATTTTGGACCATTATGAATTTAGGTGTAATTTTAGAGACTAATTTATAAATTTTAATATTGTATAATATATAACAATAATTTAACCAAATATTAAGGATATTTAGTCTTTAATCTGGTCTTTAATTAGAGAAATATTCGACTCTTTGATTAAACCCATAATCCCACTAACCACGTCACTTTCCATGTTCTTTAGCCCATGCTGTCCATCCAAACACAAATTAGCCGTACTATATGCATTAATATCAAAAGCAAAAGTTTCCATGTTCTTTAGCCCCTCAAAACCCATATTAAGCGCACTATGAGTATTAACATCGAAAGCAACTCAACAATCCAGCTCTGCGACTACATGCTCCTTACAATATGTCTCCATAACATTCGTAGAGCCACTCCTCTGACAAATTGAAGCATGCGTTGCTACCCTATCACGAACTGTCTGGGAACCAACTCCAACATCCCATTAGTTTGCTGTCAGGCGGGTCTAGATGGGTATGTCGCTAGTGGGTAGTGGGTGTGGGGATGGATTTGAAAATGTACCCGCGTGGGCGGGTGTGAATTTGAAAATTTGTACCCATCATGGGTGGTGGGCGGGTGGTGGATTGAAAAATATTAGGTGGATATGGGGATGGGGGATGGGGTATCCGCACCCGACCCGTCTGTTTGCCATCCCTAATTAGATAGGACTTATAAAGAAGGTACCATACGACAACATTTTGGGAGCAAGGGAGTGTCTTTTTCGATATGGGTAAATAGCATTTTAGGTCATTCTTTTTACATATTTTATGTTTTGATCATTAAATGGAATGCATATTATTATATTTAGAGTCCTTTACGTTTTATTGTGTTTATTTTCTGATCTTTGTTTATTATAAAATGTTATTTAAATTTAATATTGATGAATGATTGGTTTATTTTCATTTTAGGCCCTTTTGATTTGTTTATGCATGTGTTTTAGTCCCTTCTTGAATGGTTAATTCCTATAATTTGTCCCTGTACTTTCTGTCTTATGCATTTAGTCCCCATTTTATTGAGCTTTTGTTTTAAGCCCTGTGTCTTAATATATGTCCATTTTCACAAATTTAAAGAATATTTTTTAGATTATTATTATTATTTCTTATATATGTTTCATTTTTTTAATATTATTTTTTTTGTAGGGAATCCATGGAAATGTTTCTCAATTACAAGGGAGCGCATGTCCGATGATTGCTTACACAAAAGAGTTCTCTTTTTATTCAAGTGTTTTTATTTTACATATTTAGTATAACTTTATTATATTTAATATTAAGTAAAAATCAAGGCAATGCCAATTTGTGTGGGGAATCCATGAAAAGGTCTCTTGACTACAAGAGAAATGCGTTTCCAATGATTGTTTATCCAAAAGGGTATCATCTTATTCTAACGTTTTCTTTAAATTTGTCTTTATTTTAGAGATTAAAGAAGAATTGAGTCCATGTATTGTGTCTGGGAAATATATAAAAAAGTGTCCCAAATACAAATGAAGTGTGTTTTTTAGGATTGTTCGGATAAAAAGATCATAATTTAAATACTAATTTAAATTTACAATTCTCAAACATAAAGACAATGTATAATCAATTTGGTACCAATTCTGACCCTGTGGGGGTGCTTACCCTTCCCCACGCATAATCGACTTTAGAACCCCTTTTTAGAATGCATTTCTGACTCAACGCAGATTGGTTTCATTTTTTATATCTTTTAATTTAATTTCTATAAAATCATTTTAAAAGTTAATTTTTTAGGTTTCGGTCCACCTAACCCGAAGGTCGATGGCGACTCTAAATTTGTATTTCTAAACCTAAGTTTTAAAATTAATCTGGTTTGATCCTATTCCAGTCCAAAAAAGCTTAAGGACGGTTCCGATAGTTTGGCAACTCCGTTTGGGATCATTAGAGAGTTAGTTTGTAATTGATTATATGTCGTCTTTATGTTTGAGAATTGTAAATTTAAATGCTATTTAAATTATGGTCCTTTTGGTTTTGTTTTATTTTATCTTTATTATGCATCGCATCATGTCATTTATAATTTTTATTTGACTATTACTAATAAATAGTTGTACTAATGTGTGATTTCTCATGGTTTTAGATTTTTGACTTTTTATTTGATTTGATTCTGGATCGAGGCAAAATATTACGAGTTTCCCCTGGAATATTGTAACCATCTAGGATAATTAGAGCCTATTTATTGCGCTCTGTCCCATTAAGTAGAGGTGAAAGCTTCACCTTTTTGAGAAAATTGGTTCTCCGTGTGGGCCTTAGCGATTAGCCTTCGGGGTATATATCTTATGTCTTTGTAAGAAAATTGGTTCTCTGCATGGACATAGTGTTTTGTGTTGTGATTACTATAAAATTATACACAAATAATGTGCAAGTATACACAATCGCTCAAGTAATAAAGTGATGAGTGAGTATCATATCCACATGGATTGGTTGAAATTACAAAATTCTAACCAAAGCAAAGCACTACTCTATCTATGTATAGTTAGTGTTGATATGTACAATGTCACAGCAAATGAAAAGTGTATGTTGGTGGATATGGATTGATGGTCTAATGGTGTAGCAAATGGAAATGCAGTGGCAAGAACAAATTTTTGATGTTGAAATTATGATATGTCAAGGCAATGAAAAATGGTAAAAATAGTAAATAAATAGCAAATAAATGATAAGTGGATAATCCTCACACGACAAGTTTCCGCTGGAATGAATGGTAGGGATTAGGTTAAGGATGCTAAACTTATCTCTCAAACATATTTAATCTATCTAAACTTTACTTACTTGATAGGGTTTCCTGAAAATGCTCCCGCTATCTCTAGTCAAAGGAACCTCATAATAGAATGCCATGGAATCTGTACTCACTCTCACCTATGACAGTCTACACTATTAACACTATTGATAAAAACTACCCTTTTTAGTTGTTGAAATCCTGTCTTAGTCTCTCTCGATTACTCAGGGATTAGGATATAGTATTCATAGGCCGGTTCAAAGCTTATGAAAATACAATAGCCCATTGGTTATGAGGATATTGTCTTGTGTTTCTCTCGAATACTACAAGTATTTTTAGCTAGGTTTCTCTCGAACACCTAACCTTCATCTAAGAAATGGACACTCCCATGCCTCTTACAAGCTTAGATGATGAAGCATACATAAGAAAAGCAAGCAAATAAAAAAGATAAACATAAATCCACCATTAAAATAAAGTTTAAACATCAATCAAAACAACCCCACCAAATAAGGTTAAGTCATGGTGGGGTTCGAATCATCCATAGAACAAGCCATGAAAATATTTGATCCAACAACCCAAGAAATAATAGAAAAATAGTAGCAAAGGGAAGTGAGAAGAAGCCCTCGACGAGCGCCACTAGAGGTCTCCTCGACCACAACAAAATGCCTTAGCTCGCTAGCTCCAAGGAGTGGCGAGCTAGCTCCTCTCGGACGCCTAGCTCGCCACTCCTTAGAGCTTATCAATGGAGGAACACCACTCAAGGAAGAAGAAAGGGAAATGGTGAAAAAGATAAGAAAATATTTTGTTGAAAAATCCCTTCTCTCCGCCGTATATCCCTTCTCACCCATGAGGTGTAATATATAATAAAAAATATATAGGGGTAATGTTAAGGTTGTTGGGTGCAAAATACCCCTCATACCCCTAGAATCACACCTTGTGTGTGAACCTTATTCTCCAGGTGACAGTGGTCCCCCAGCAGGCAGTTACAACCATAATTTCACGTGCAGAGCCAGCTGTCCTCGTACAGAAATATCTTTTTGTCATTTTCTGTTCCAGAAATACCAAGGCATTTCAATATGCTTCAGCAACATGTGATGCCACGACATTACTTCCCAAAGAGACCTTTTGTTTGCTATTTCTTACACACCACAAACAACTGCACGTTTCTCTCATACAACACATTTAAGAGATAAAATATCAATACCACCACACATGTAACTATATGCAACTACATGATCCTAAAATGACTAAAATGAGCTTTTAAACAAACAATAACTTAAGTGAAAAAGACCTTAAAAGTAGCCTTTTTAGGGAGTTATCACACCCCCAAACTTAAGCTATTGCTTGTCCTCAAGCAATGGATAGCAATTACACAAACAGAATGTCATGGCAATTTTTAACAATAGAACAGTAGGACACAATTGAATTTCAACCCTTAGAAAAATAGGATTCAACTTGGTAGATATATCAAGAATTCAAGTACTTTTCCCTAGGTCAAGAATATTTGTGGTAGTGTGTGTGTGTGTGATTGTATCCAATCTGTACTTAGCAAATTTAGACAATTTCTAATCAAGTCCCCTTATTTTTGCCAAGGCATTTAATCATTCATTAAGCACATTTTTACTCCCTTTTTACTGAACTCTTTTTTTAATTGTTGTTACGAAGGGAGTCAGCTCACCACACATACTCTCATACACTCTAGGTGAAAGGGAGCATACCTTCCACCCTGAGCTAGTTAAGCAGAGTCATCCCGTGACTACTTTCATTCACTCATATGCGTGAGGCTGCCATTTATTAAAGAGAGTTACAAGTAATACCACGGCAAAGAAGAGTGTCCCTCTACAGCTATGCCTAAGCATTTATTCACATTCTCATATATAAGGGAGTTATTTTTTATTTATCTTTTAAGCACAATATTATATTTCATGCCAAAACTAACTAGAGTTCCTTCATAAAAATTTTCTAAATTTCCTAAGTATAGAGAACATACAAATTGTGTAAAAATAGTTCACAAAGCATCAAGCCCTAGAGTAAGTTCTATCATTCTCAACAGTCATTTATATTCAATTTCTAGGCTAACAAGTTCATCATCATCGGGTATCCTCAAAACATTCTATCTAACTATTCTACTATTTACTGATTCCATGGCATAATACTATTATAATACTATCATGCATATGCTCTACCGAGAACACTACCTCCCCCAAACTTAAGGGAAACATTATCCTAAATGCTTAAGAGAACTAAACTAAATAAGAATAAAACTATATATCATGCAATGAAATGCAAGTGAGGTACCTCATGGTTGGCGTGGTGGTGTTGCCTTGGAGCTACTGACAGCTCCTCATCTGGTGCACTTACGCAGTAGTGTCGGACTGGACTCTAAAGAATTAGAGTAATAACGTGCTATATTGATAATGAGGTTTAGGTGCGCCGACCACTACGTGGTGTAGGAGATGGATCAGGCACAGGAACAGGACTGGGTGTTTCCTCAGCAGGTGCAATAGGTGATTCAGGAGTCTCGAAACATTACAAGTCAGGAGTTAGTTCAATAATTGGAGGATCAACGTCCTCTTTCTCTGGCTCGAGAGATGCCTCGGCATTGAATGCGGGCAAAATTTCATCTGGAAAGCCTGGGAAATTCTATTGAATGTAGGGAATGATCTCTTGGAACATCGTTTCCACCACATCATATCTCTGCTTAACATAGCCAATGAAATTACGAATGTCACCATGTAAAGCATGTAAGTGCGTCTTAGTCTATATCATAACTTCTTCGAGAGCATGCCTCAACATTTAATTGTTCAATACCTGCAGACTTCTCATGAGCAGGGTTCTTAGATTTTGGAATTTCAAGTCCCAATAACAGTGGTAATCTAGCACTAGTAATGCCTGAAATTCCAGGTAAAATCTCATCAAAAACATTCTTATTTACCTTTTTCTTACGACACAAAGCAGTAATAAAATTGGGGAACACTAAAGCACTTGCCTTTTTACCTAAACACTCAAGAACTTGAGGAATAATGATTTGACCCATATCAATAGGACGGGCTAGCATGATCGAGTGTAAAAGCATTAAACGAGAAAGAGATACCGTCGTATTGTGTGATGTAGGCATGAGCTTGTGTTTGAGGAAATGGTTCCATAACTTAGCGCGCGGTTGTAGACGCTCACGGTTGACCGAATATCGACTGGCTTGCGACCATTCCATACGATGTTGGCGAAGCAAAAGTCCTCGAAGATCTCATAATAAGAGGTGATATCGACATCATTTTCGAACTTGTCATGTTGGTCCTCAACATCCTGTAAATGAAAATATCTATTAATCGCGGATGGTGTAAAACGGACGTGCTTACCTTGGACAAAAATGGAGTGTTGGTTGTACTTGGAGATGTTGGTGTAAAACTCTTTAACTAGTGAAGCATTCACCGAACACGGATGCCTTGCAAACTTTTTCCACTTGTGTGGAGTAACAATGTCCATCACGTCCGGTCCAAAGCAACCGTCGACTTCATTGGTAAAAACAAAACCCAACTCAAAGAAGAGTTTTCTGTTCTTGAAATTATAAAATATTGCCTTGGCTTCATTATTCTCAAACTATTGCAAAGTGGAAGCTTCGACTTTGGTTGGTCTTGTGCGCACCATTTTTTCCAATATTTGTGAAGCAAGAAAAATGAAAAAGGAAGAAACTTTGAGAGCTTGAAGGATTTTCGGCTATGGGGAAAATGAAGGAAGAAGATGAAGAAATGAGAGAGAAAAGAAAAAGTTAAAAATGAGAGAAAAAAAGGAAAAGTTAAAAATGAGTGAGAAATGGATGGTAGGACGGTTAAAAGAAATGAGTGGGTGGGGGTTAATGGGTGTATGGGGAAGGAAAAGTAACCTGCAAAAATAATGATGATGATGGGACAAAACACTGGAGAGAGAAAAGTTAAAATAAAAAATAAAATAAAAGAAAAAAAAAATCTTTTCCCCAATTAATTGTATGTCCTTTCCTCCCTTTGGTAACCGCTCCTTGTACGGTTGCAGCAGTGTGGTCCTTACAAATCAAATCAAAAATTATCTACAAAATAAAATAAGAATAAAAATTTAAAAATTAAAATAAAGGAAAGATTAAATTTATTATTTATGCACAGTCACATAATTCAATTCCGTGGCATTGAAATTTGGTTCTCAGTTGGGTACTCTTCAGTATCATGCAGATTCAGCACTTCCTTGTTGTGCGTTGGTGGAACTCCATTATAGGTTGTCAGACGCTGGCCATTGACTTTGAAGATCGTCCCATCTATATTCTTGATGTCAACAGCTCTATGGGGATAGAATAATGCACCTCAAATGGCCCTGACCATCGAGATTTGAGCTTCCCAGGAAAGAGTTTAAGTCTGCAGTTATAAAGCAATACTTGTTGGCCAATATGAAAATGCCATGGCATCAGTTTCTGGTCATGCCACTTCTTTGTTTTCTCCTTGTATATCCGAGCATTCTCATATGCTTGTGCTCTAAACTCTTCCATTTAATTAAGTTCAGTAATCTCTACTCCCCAGCTAGTTGAGCATCAAAATTCAATCGCTTAATGGCCCAATATACCTTATGTTCAAGTTCAACTGGGAGATGACAAGCTTTCCCACACACTAGCTTGAATGGTCACATTCACAAAGGAGTTTTGAATGCTGTTATATACGCCCAAAGTGCTTCATCTAACTTTGGAGACCAATCCTTACGCCTTGGGTTCACTACTTTCTCTAAAATCTGTTTGATCTCTCGATTGGATATCTCTGCTTGGTCATTTGTCTGCGGATAATATGCCATGGCAATCTTATGTTGAACTCCATATCTCCTCAATGCCTTGAAAATTAACTTGTTATCAAAGTGGGTTCTTTTATCACTAATGATACCATGAGGTACTCTAAACCGAGTGAAAATATACTTGTGCTCAAACTTGAGTACGATTTTAGAGTCATTCCTTGATGTTGTTATTGCTTCTACCCACTTTGATACATAATCCAAAGTAAGCAAGATATATAGATCTCCTCCAGAAGATGGGAATGGTCCCATGAAATTGATGCCCCAAACATCAAACAACTCTATTTTCAAAATATTTTGTAGTGGCATTTCATGTTGTCTGGATATGTTTCCAGTCCACTGGCATCAATCACAAGATTTGTAAAATGCTTGAGCATCTCTAAACAGATTTGTAAAAAGAAATAGAATGTTTTGCCGGCCAATTGATCCAACATTTGGTCGATGAAAGGTAAAGGAAAATGGTCATTATTTGTAGCTTTGTTGAGTTTTCGATAGTCCATGCATATCCTACATCCGGTAACAGTGCGAGTGGGTAATAGCTCATTATCCTCATTAGTAACCACCGTCGTGCCTCATTTCTTCAAAACACATTTTACAGGGCTCACCCATGAGCTATTTGAGATAGGATAAATCACTCCAGTATCAAGTAATTTTAGAATTTCTTTCATCACCACTTTTTTCATAACAGGGTTGAATCTTCGTTGTGGTTCTATCGAATTGTCGTGGAAATCTTTGAGCATAATCTTGTGCATGCAGATTGTAGGACTAATTCTTTTCAAGTCGGCCATAGTCCAACCATTTGCTTTCTTATGCTGCATCAACACAATTAATAAACTTTTCTCTTGATTATCAGTAAGGTTAGCAGAAATAATCATTGGTAAAGTCCCAAATAAACATATTTAAGATGCCCTGTCAAAGTCTTAAGCTCTAGAGTAGGTGCATGCAATAATGAAGGCTTAGGAGAAATAAATTCATCAAAATTCAGAGGTTCAAAATTCATACCTGATCTAGCTTGTAGTAAGCTAGATTGCTCCTCTAAAATTGGAAAGTTGTCGTACTCCACTATGCTTTCATCATCCACACAATATTCCTTCTCTGCTAGCTAAATGAAATTATTATGGTAAAGCTCTTCTTCAATTATTGAGTTCAATTCAGAAATGCCTTGGCATTATTCAGTGTCATCGACATACTTGAGAGTTCAAAACACGTTGATGGTCACACACTGGTCAGCCACTCTCATGGTGAGTTCACATTTTTCACAGTCTATCAAAATACGACCAATGGCTAGGAAAGGTCTTCCCAGAATAATAGGTGCATTTGCATAAACTTCACAGTCCAAAATTAAGAAGTCGATTGGAAACACAAACTTATTCACTCTTACTATAACATCCTCGACTCTCCCTTCAGGTCTAACATGGGATCTGTCGGCAAGTTGTCAAATAACCGAGGTGGGTCTTGCATCTTGGCAACATACCTTTTCGTCCTACTAGGATTCAAGTTCCTAAAAATAGGATAGAATTTTGTTATGAAACTCCTAAAAATAGGATAGAGTTCTACTATTATTTAAACTCCTAAAGATAGGATCCACAAGCACTATAAATAGCCATTGTAACTCACTATTGTAACACACGATTTACAGACAAAATACAAAGGAAAACACGGAAAATACAAAGGCAAAGCTATTGTAAACGATTCGAAAAGGAAATAAAAGGTAGCATTTTTTTTGATTTGTTCATTTCTCGCATGTGCACGTTATTTTTCTTGAGTTTTGGTTCGAATAACCCAAAACGTGGGTTGCGCCGATGACCAAAAATGGGTGGGGTTTCGATGTTTCGAACCTAGATCTACCCCGAGGCGTGTTCATTTTTTTATCCCCATAATGCGCAATATCAACGTTAATTGTCTTTCAAATTTGGCCCCAATCTTTATTTTTCTTTATATTAGTCCTTTTATTTATTGAATGGATATTTTTATTTATTTATTATTTACATTATTGTCATTATATAAATATATATACGTATGTTTTTTAATGATTTTCAATTGATTTTTTTACACTATATATTATTATATATACATATATTTTTATTTATTTATATTCATTTGGTTATTTTTTAATATTATTATTTATATATATATATATACTTTTTTTTTAAATATTTTATTTATAAGCTTATTATTACCATATATATATATATATATATATATATTATAATTATCTTTATTTAGTTTTTTTACTTTATCATTATACGTATATATGTATGTTTTAATAGTTTATTTATAAGCCAATTATCATTATATGTATACTTTTATATTTGATTTATATATTTATTTATTTTTGTTTTTGGTTTTTTTATTTGTTTATATTATATTATATTTTCATATTACTATCATTATTGTTATGATTATTATTTTTCTATTTCACTCATTTATATATATATATATATATATATATATATATATATATATATTAATATTTCATTTATTTATTTATTTTTCCTTTTTTTTATATTTTTTACCTATTTTTATTCTTCATTTTTTTTCATTTATTCATTTTTTCCCTCTAACACATCTTATGACTTTTAAGGGTATTTTCGTCAATTAATCAGAGGTAAGTAATTAATGATCAAATTTTACCTTTTAATTTAAAATTACAATTTTCTTAATTAAGACAACTGGAAATTACGTAGTACCGAAAGGGAGGTTCAAGGGTGCTAATCCTTCATTGACCGTAACCGACTCCCGAGCCCGACATATTTCTGGTAAGACGCAGATCAGGTAAGAAATAGGGTATCCGATCAACCCATTTATTTTTAAATAAATGATCGGTGGCGACTCCAATCTATATTTTTCAAGTCAAAGCCCAATTCCGGGGCCCAATCGAAAGACGGTTGCAACAGCTTGGCGACTCCTCTGGGGACACAGGTAAGTGAGTCAGGCTAAGGTAATTTCCAGTTATCTTTTTAATGAAAAGGGTAAGTTTAAATTTTAAGGTAACATTTCGATCCTCATTACTTACTTTTGATTATATTTTCGAGTAAATAGTTGTACTGACCGTTTTTTTAATGATTTCAGCCCTTAAAGATTTTTCATCCAAAGGCTCTATACCTGAGCTCCAAACCCGTTTTAAGTGGGGGTGAAAGCGACGCCTTCATGTGAATTTATTCATCGTATGGGCCTAGCAAGTAACCTTCGGGATTCATATACCTTATGCCTTCGTGTGAATTTATTCTCCGTATGGGCATAAGGGAATGTTTCCTCTTGAGTTTAACTTAGTCCACAGAAGCCTGTGATGGGTTTACGACTAAGGGCCTGGTAAGCCCAAGGGGGCACCGTCAAGGAGAACTCGAGTACCTTTTTTTAGAACCTAAACCTAGAGACTACAAGGAGTTAGGGCCCACCCCAAAACCTCGTTTTAAACCCTAAGATGCCAAAATTATTTTCTGCTTTACTTTCTGTTCAAAACATGTGAACTAGAAATTTATGCGGTTAGGACTTGTTCAAAATCAACTTGCGGGATAAAGATCATGTCCGAGTAGGAATAATAAGCATGTGGGGTAGATATCATGTGGGGTAGGACTTTTATTTTCATGATTACTTTGATTATTATCTTTACCTTACTAACTCTTTTCATTTTTTTCCTCTCTTTTATTTTATTTCCATCATATGCATCATTCAAAAGAGGTGTTGATCCACCAAAAAAACGTGTTCGTTAACCATAAATAATCTGCATTAATGGACAAAGGTGCAGGAGATTAAAAACCCCAAGGTACGACTATGGTCCGAGAAGACTCAGAAAGAAAAAGGAGACAATCTTCAAGGAAGTTATGTGTCAGAGCTTGTTAGCTATGCCTCTATCAGCCTAAAATAGAACAATGTGCAAGAACTTCGAGACATCTGGGACAGTTGGAAGAATGATTGAAAATATAAGTTCAGTCAGCGGTATGGTGACATTGCACTTTTGCTTCATGTTAAGACCGGTGAGCCCTTAATCAGAGCCTTGGTTCAATTCTGGAACCCGAGATACAGTTGCTTCACTTTTAACCAAGAGGACATGGTACCTACCATCGAGGAGTATACTACACTATTGCACTGTGAAAGTATTAAACTGGAGCGAGCCTATATCAAACACATTAAGAGTCAGCCTTTTAAGAACATACTGGTTAAGATTGCAGGAGTTGATGAAAAGTGAGTGATTGACTAACTCCGAAACAAAGGTAACGGGCAAGGAATTCAGTGGATCCACATAAAGAAACTAATGAATGACCACCCTGATGAATTGACGCAACCATGGTGGAACTATTTGAGAAACTTCTGAAACGAGTCAACCCAGCACCAACCATCTTAGCCGAGACCTTTCGGTCTCTCAACCATTGCCGAAGAGCTGACGGAGGTAGATTCATTGGATGTGTTCAGCTCCTTCAAGTCTGGATTCACAGCCACTTCTGGAACACTAATTGGGTTGCCTATTGCCGATTTAGCACTACGTATTTACCTTTGAGAGAGTTCATCACCATGAAATGGCATGAAGGAACTTCAAAAGAGAAGTGGATGAAAGTCTTCACTCATCTATCAAGACCGAGATATTACATGGAGAGCCCCCTGGTTGTTCCTCAGTGAAATTCTTTTCCAATGTGGGGACTCTGACACTATGACCTTACTTGAACTTTGGGATGTAGTTGGGTATGCTCCATTGTTAGCACTTAGACATTATAGGGCACGTCAGTTTGTCCCAACAACATGCGGACTAGCTAAATCAGAGTTTGAGTATCACGGTGACAACTATAAGAAGATGATCATAGAAGCAGTCGATTCATGGAAGAAAGTATTCCGGATGGATGTGGTAACTACCAGAAACATGCTTGCTCCGAACTACGTGGAGTGGCGAAGATTGAGGAAAAATGACAATATTTCGGTGCCAGACTGTGAGGACACACAGACCATGGAGGAACATCTCAGGCCCATCCCTTCTGGACTTGAGATAGCCAAAACAGAGTTTGAAGCTATGAACAATGAGCTGGGGAAGAGGATAAAGGAACTTGAGGCTGAGCGCTATCAGTGGAATCTAGATGCCGACTCTCAGAAAGATCGAGCAGACAAACTAGAAAGAGAACAAAAAAGAGTCTGTTTAGAGTTCGAAGACTTGAGAAAGGTGTATCAAGATAAAGTCAAGAATAACTCCAAGTTGAAAGTGGCTTATAAATACTGGAATGAGAGAGCTTGGAAGGAACAGATGAAGACTGCCCAGAGGCACTTAGCAGGCAGTCAGCATCAAAACCAATGCTTGAAAATCCGGATGGCTGATCTGGATAAACAACATGAGAGAGATGGCAAAATAATAGCTGAGTTAGAAGCTATTATAGATGAGTTCAAGAAGTAAGCAAGCAAGCTTCAGATAGTGCCCTTCGAAGGATGTTTACAATGGCGTTTCCGTTGGGAGCAAGCACAACAAAGGGTGAAGGCCAGAGACGCAGTCATCCGAGACTTCCTGGATCAAGTACAGAAGGCAGCTCGCCATCTACACGGCCTGGAAAGGGAAGCTGGAGTGGTCCAACAAGGCATACAACCAGTGACAGATGAAAACAGAAGACTTGTCAACCTGCTGGAAGCTGTTCGGGGTCTAGAGGATTTAGTCCGAATGTACCTTTGATTGTTTTTATTTCTCTTACAAGATAAAACATTTTTGTCGAAATAAGGAATATTTATAATAATGGACACTTTTCTGGATCAATGCCTCGAACATTTCATGCATTTTTTTTCATTTTGCGTTGTGCATCTACATTTCATTTTTAAGCATGTTCATAAACATGAAATTTCTTCATTGAGGATTCGATGAAGTGGTTTTAACCACATGACACCACATGGAAGCAAGATTGTAACATCAAAAGAAAAAAACTGAAAACAATACAGTGGGAGCCTGATCAACTGATTGTAGGAAAAAGCCTGCAAGATGATCTAAGAAAAGAATCCCCATATCCTAAGGGCTACGATGTTGAAGCTGTTAGCTCTTACCACATAAGAAGCCCCAAACAATCCTCTGAAAACTGTAAGGCGCTTGCCGAAGAAGGGGGCATGGCATATACCATTTGCACTTAGAGGATTGTTTTGTTTGAACACGTCTTTGATCTTTCATATTTGCTTAATCTTTTAAATGATTGAATTTATACTGCTTTCTAAGGTGGAGCAATTGAACAAATTTTAATCTTTAGTTCTTCGAATATTAAATGAATTAATAATTCTTTTAATTCTTCAAGAATTATAGATTTTTGACATATAGAAAGATTAGACTTTTCTTACCCTGTCTCAAACCCCAGAATAAAATACATTGATTCTTTGCCCAAAACAACTCGTGTTCATTACCAAAAGATGAAATTTTGACATTACCTCATTTTAAAATTCTTGAACATTGGCTTTATCTTTTTGATACACTCATACCTTTCTTTGAGTCAATAAGATCACACCACTGTCTTTTTTAGACTCAAAAATAACCTTTCTTACCATTAAAACCCAAGGCATTGAGTTGTTCATTTTAACATGAGTATTCTTCTAAAGAACCAACTTGGGGCATCTCGCGGGGAGCCTGAACATTGAGACATCTGGGAAAAAAGAAGAAGAATTCATTCGAAATAATTTTATCATACATTAATTATACTGTTTTCATGTGAATAGAATTAATCTTGAAAATCTATCCCCCTGGGCATACCTCTTCTGTGAAGATTTACATGTATGAAATTATGAACGGCTTTCTTTCTTTATCCCTTCACAACAGGAGAAAAAATATATCCCTTGTGTCCCCTTTTGAGCCTGTAGTATTTTTCTTCTGATTCAACCCTAACCAAGGATCACCCCCCATACTGGGGGGCAAGGTGGAAGAAATATGCTCACATGAGCGAAGACATTGATTCAGATGAGATACCAAAAGGTGAACCAAATGCCAAGTGCGAAGATTCAATCAGAACAAAAAGGGAAAAAACAAAAAAAAACAAAAAAAAACAAAAAACAAAAATCAAAAAGAAAAATGGACAAAAAAGCACATGCAAAGATTCCCTAAAGACAACTGGTACATCAAGCTTCAAACTATGAGATTGATCAAGCACAATCATTCCCGAATCACTGAATCACTTCACTCGAAGATCATAGAGCATCAAGAGAGAGAAACATTTTGAGCAAGATTGAAGGCATCAAAATGAATTGATCATTGGTTCAACACCTTGAAATACTTGTTTGGGCCTATTTATCATTTTCTTTCATAACCATGAACCCTGGCCTACATTACGTGCCTTAAAAGTCCATTCTAATCATACATGGATTTCTAAACAGAAGAGAATATCTTCAGATTTCATCCCGCCCATCAGGATTAATCTTTGTTTGCAAAAAACAATGTAATTAATGCATGGTAGAGAAAAATAACAAAGGGGGGGTTCAAGACGTAAATCCTGAATAACGCCTTGAAACTAAAGGATGATTCGAGTTGAAAACTTGAAAAGGTGGCTCGAATATAAAAATTGTGCAACTGAGGCAATCACACAAATTCCTTGATATGGCATCGCACAATCCAAATGTGACTATGAAAGCTGGGAGTCGGAGAACACTTCCAGTAGAGGAGCATGCAAGCTACCCCATCAAACCTTTGAGCATAAAATGCCAAACCTTTGAGCATCAAATGCCAAACCTTTGACCAAACACAATAACCTGAGACCTTTTTATCATTTCCTTACTTAACCATTTCCCAAAGATAGCTTTGATCTTGGCACGTGTCAAATAGCTATAATTTATTGAATGATTAACATTGTAATTAAACATTTGATATCCAATGAAATCTAGTTTTATGATTCTTCTCAAATGTAAAACCGTGAAAGAGACAATATTTTCAAAACTTTTGATTAAACATTTTTCGAAACTCTTTATTGATATTTTCAGAACTTTGAAAATAAAATAGAAAGAAAAACATTTTTTTTTTCAAACAAGACAATCTCTCTAGAGTGGATCTTGGTAAATGACATGTGACTCTTAGACACAAAACTCATGCTCAGAATCAATGCTGAAGCAAGAAATGGGGAACATTTGGGGCATCTTTGAAGATTCAACATCAAATATTGGGGCATTTTTGGATATTGGGGCATCATTTGGGGATTCAACATCCTAATGCAAATTATCAGACCTTTTTCAGGAGATAAAATATAACCAATTCATCTTACATGCATCTTATGCATACATTTTAGAGCATCATATTTATCATTTTCCACATACATAATTTTTTGCAGCTTTTAGAGTCAAATTTCAACTTCACAATGAAGGATATTGGACTCCAGACAATGCAAGTTCAACTTCACGACGAAGGAACCGCTGGTTTTCAATAAACAATTTCTCAATTTTAGAGCCAATTTCAACTTCAGAGCGAAGAATATTGGACTCCAGACAACGCAAGTTCAACTTCACAACGAAGGGACCGCTGGTTGTCAACAAATGACTTCTCAATTTCAGAGCCAATTTCAACTTCACAACGAAGGATATTGGACTCCAGACAATGCAAATTCAACTTCAGGACGAAGGGACGGCTGGTTGTCAATAAACAATTTTCCAATTTCAGAGCCAATTTCAACTTCACAGTGAAGGATATTGGACTCAAGACAACGCAAGTTCAACTTCACGACGAAGGGACTGCTGGTTGTCAATAATCAACTTCCCAATTTCAGAGCCAATTTCAACTTCACAGCGAAGGATATTGGACTCCAGACAACGCAAGTTCAACTTCACGACGAAAGGACTGCTGGTTGTCAACAAACAACTTCTCAATTTCAGAGCCAATTTCAACTTTACAATGAAGGATATTGGACTCCAGAGAACACAAGTTCAACTTCACGACGAAGGGACCGCTGGTTGTCAATAAACAATTTTCCAATTTCAGAGTCAATTTCAACTTCACAGCGTAGGATATTGGACTTAAGACATCGCAAGTTCAACTTCACGACGAAGGGACCGCTGGTTGTCAATAAACAACTTCCCAATTTCAGAGCCAATTTCAACTTCTCAGCGAAGGATCTTGGACCCAAGACAACACAAGCTCAACTTCACGACGAAGGGACCGCTGGTTGTCAACAAACAATTTCCCAATTTCGGAGCCAATTTCAACTTCACAACAAAGGATATTGGACTCGAGACAACACAAGTTCAACTTCACAACGAAGGGACGGCTGGTTGTCAACAAACAATTTCCCAGTTCTAGAGCCAATTTCAACTTCACGACGGAGGATATTGGACTCAGAACAATGCTACTTACTTGGATTTCAACTTCACGACGAAGGATATCCAATTTCAGGCTCAACTTCACGACGAATGGGCCACCCGTGGTTTCAACTTCACGACGAAGGGAATCATGCACACAAGCATCATCCATCTTTATATTGGATTTCAACTTCACGACGAAGGATATCCAACTCAAAGCTGTTAACAAAGACCTTCGAGTTCGACTACGCTCAGCTCCAAGGCACATCATTTACAACATAACCCAAGGCTAGAAGGGTTATCTGCCATCAAAATTGTCGAGTTCGATTCCATTCAGCTCGATGACACATCAATTGCACTACTTTCCAGTTGCAGTCAAGGTTTTCAAGTCGAGAAGAGGACCTGGGTTAACCGTGCTTTAGTGACAAGCAACCATTTTCAAGCAAAAGCTATCTGTCAATGAAGATTTCTGAGTTCGATTCTGATCCAAGGTCTTTAAACCGAGAAGAAGACCGAAGGGAAATGAGAAGCCACGTGCTGATTCAAATTCCGAACTATGGCTTCAATTTCATATCATTTCAAGATGAACTCGGCTTCACGACGGAGGAGTCATCCGTAACTCAATTCGACAGGGAGTTATTGAAACATCAGAGTCAATTTTCAATTCTACCGAACGAAAAGTGTGTCTTTTAATCTTTGTCCTATCCCCGTTACACGACTATGGGCAAAGAGGGGCAGCTGTCAACACACCTTTTCGTCCTACTAGGATTCAAACTCCTAAAAATAGGATAGAATTTTGCTATGATTTAAACTCCTAAAAATAGGATAGAGTTCTACTATTATTTAAACTCCTAAAGATAGGATCCACAAGCACTATAAATAGCCATTGTAACTCACTATTGTAACACACGATTTACAGACAAAATACAGAGGAAAACACGGAAAATACAAAGGCAAAGCTATTGTAAACGATTCGAAAAGGAAATAAAAGGTAGCATTTTTTTGATTCGTTCATTTCTCGCATGTGCACGTTATTTTTCTTGAGTTTTGGTTCGAATAACCCAAAACGTGGGTTACGCCGATGACCAAAAATGGGTGGGGTTTCGAAGTTTCGAACCTAGATCTACCCCGAGGCGTGTTCATTTTTTATCCCCATAATGCGCAATATCAACGTTAATTGTCTTTCAAATTTGGCCCCAATCTTTATTTTTCTTTATATTAGTCCTTTTATATATTGAATGGATATTTTTATTTATTTATTATTTACATTATTGTCATTATATAAATATATAAACGTATGTTTTTTTTTAATGATTTTCAATTGATTTTTTACACTATATATTATTATTATTATATATACATATATTTTTTATTTATTTATATTCATTTGGTTATTTTTTAATATTATTAATTTATATATATATATATACTTTTTTTTAAAAAATATTTTATTTATAAGCGTATTATTACCATATATTTATATATTGTAATTATCTTTATTTAGTTTTTTTTACTTTATCATTATACGTATATATGTATGTTTTAATAGTTTATTTATAAGCCAATTATCATTATATGTATACTTTTATATTTGATTTATATATTTATTTATTTTTGGTTTTGGTTTTTTATTTGTTTATATTATATTATATTTTCATATTACTATCATTATTGTTATGATTATTATTTTTCTATTTCACTCATTTATATATATATATATATATATATATATATATATATTTTAATATTTCATTTATTTATTTATTTTTCCTTTTATTTTTAATTTTTTTACTTATTTTTATTCTTTATTTTTTTTCATTTATTCATTTTTTCCCTCTAACACATCTTATGACTTTTTAAGGGTATTTTCGTCAATTAATCAGAGGTAAGTAATTAATGATCAAATTTTACCTTTTAATTTAAAATTACAATTTTCTTAATTAAGACAACTGGAAATTACGTAGTACCGAAAGGGCGGTTCAAGGGTGCTAATCCTTCCTTGACCGTAACCGACTCCCGAGCCCGACATATTTCTGGTAAGACGCAGATCAGGTAAGAAATAGGGTATCCGATCAACCCATTTATTTTTAAATAAATGATCGGTGGCGACTCCAATCCACATTTTTCAAGTCGAAGCCCAATTACGGGGCCCAACCGAAAGACGGTTGCGACACATCTCCTATGCCAAGCTTCAAGAATATCAATTGTGGCATTAAGTTGACACTTGAACCAATATCACATAGTGCCTTTCCAAGGAAATTAGCTCATATCGAACAAGGAATAATGAAGTTACCCAGATCATTTTACTTTGGCGGCAACTTACTGAATGAAGATAAATAATTTGTTACCGTGGCAACAGTCTCATAAGTCTCTACTTTCCTCTTCTTGGTATAGATTTCCTTCAAAAATTTGGCATACGTCGACATCTGTTCAATAGCTTCCAAGAGAGGGACGTTTATATGGAGCTGATCAAGAATGTCCACGAACTTCTTGAACTGAACTTCATCATTATGCTTCTTCAATATTTGCGAGAAGGGTGGTGGGGGTCTAGCTTCCTTAACTGCAGGAATAAGAATTCCTTTTGCCTTGACATCAGAATCTGTGGCCTTAGTAGAATCAGTAGTATAACCCTCCTCCTTGTCATTCTCAGAAATAATATCATCATGTAATTATGCTTCACCATTTTCAGTAGTGGGAGTAGAGTCATCATGTTATGCCCCACTTGTCTTGACTTATTGATTGATTTTTGTTCCACTCCTAAGAGTTAACACGTTGCAATGCTCTTTTTCATGCGGTTTAGTGACTTTAGTATCACTTGGCAAATATTCTTGCTACCGTTCTTGCAATGTCGTAGCAATCTGACCAACCTGACCTTCCAAAGCTCTCAGAGAGGAGCTATGGCATTGAAGTAAGGCACCTTGACTATGAAGTAAAGCTTCTTGCAGCATTATCTTCATAGTAGATATGAACTCATGCTCCCTGAAGATGAAGCTTCTTTGTTGGCATTATGCCATGGCATAGCATTCTGGTAACTTTGAGGCTCATTGTGATTCTGCTACCTAATGGGTTAAGTAGTATTGTGGGCTCCTTGATTTCCCTATGAGAAATTGGGATGCTGACCCATCCTACATTATAAGTGTTTGTGTAAGGATTGTTGTTGTCTCGATTGAAATTACCTACAAAGTTGATGAACTCATGGTTGGTTGGGCATTCGCACTCGTTATGATTTCCTTGGCATAACAAACATGCCAAGCTAGTTGCTTTCACTTCCTTCACATCGGTGGAACGTTATAAATTTTTTAGCATATTAGTGATAGCTAAGAGTTGAGCAGACACCGAATCCTTGGTATCTAACTCAAATTCTCCAGGTGCTTTCCTCCCACTCCCAAGCCTTGAGAAAGGAAATTGATAATCATTATTAGCAATTCTGTCCAAGACAGCAAACGCCTCAGTAGGTGATTTATCCAGCGTGCCCCATTTGCCGAGGCATCCAGTAACATCCTCGTGGGTGCATTGACTCCATTATAGAACATAACTACTTGAGTCCAATCGTGAAAACCATGATTTGAACACTTCCGAAGTAAAATCTTGTAACGGTCCCAACACTCATACATGGATTCGTCGTCGCCCTGGCGAAAAGATGCTATATCATTCCTTAGCTGAGTATTCATGTTCGGTGGGTTGTACCATAATAAGAAACTCTTGCAAAGATCGGCCCACGATTCCATCAAACTGGATGGTACACCACTCAACCAAGCCCTTGCTCAATCATGCAATGAATACAATAATAGCTTTAATTTCAGAACATCCTCATGCACTCCTTCTTGGAGGAAGGAATCACAAACTTCCAGAAAATTACGAATATGCTGCATGGCATCTTCAGTTGGCATACCCCCAAACTGCCCAATGGAATTCAACATGTTGAACATGACTGATTTAAGCTCAAAATGTGCATCTTGAATTTCGGGTGCCACAATTCCAGGATTCAGATCATCCAACATTAGATTTAAGTGATCATGAATAAACGTGGCCTGCCAGCAGGTTCAACATTTTGTAATGCCTCGGCATTCGGAATTCTGTAATCTTGAACAATGCCTTGGTTTCCAATCTGATACATATTTTCTCGAGCACGTCTCCTTTTTCTAAAGAGTCTTTCAATCTCAGGTTTTATCGGTTCCAATTACTCTTCAGAATGTCTTATAGGCATACACTCAATAAACCTAAAAAATAATAAAACAAAAATATCAAGTAAAATATACACAAATAAAAAAGAAAAAATAAAATGCTCTGGCAAAACTAATTAACTTCGGGCTGCTAATCCCCGGCAATGGCACCAAAAACTTATTGCGTGTTATGAGTACTATAAAATTATACGCAAATAATGTGCAAGTATACACAATCCCTCAAGTAATAAAGTGATGAGTTAGTATCATATTCACAGGGATTGGTTGAAATTACAAAAGTCTAACCAAAGCAAAGCACTACTCTATCTAAGTATAGTTAGTGTTGATATGTACAATGTCACGGGAAATGAAAAGTGTGTGTTGGTGGATATGGATTGATGGTCCAGAGATTTAGTTATGGATGCTAAAGTTATCTGTCAAGCAGATTTAATCTATCTAAACTTCACTTACTTGGCAGGGTTTGCTGAAAATGCTCCCGCTATCTCTAGTCAAAGGAACCTTAACAAAATAGAATGCCATGACATCTGCTCTCACTCTCACCTATGACAGTCTACACTATTGACACTATTGATAAAACTACCCTTTTTAGTCATTTAAATCATGTATTAGTCTCTCTCGAGTTCTAAGGGATTAAGATATAGTATTCCTAGGCCGGTTCAAAACTTATGAAATACTATAGCCTATTTCTTATGAGGATATTGTCTTGTGTTTCTCTCGAATACTACAAGTATTTTTAGCTAGGTTTCTCTCAAACACCTAACCTTCATCTAAGAAATGGACACTCTCATTCCTCTTACGAGCTTAGATGATGAAGCATATATAAGCAAAGCAAGCAAATAACAAAGATAAACATTAATCCAACATTAAAATAAAGTTTAAACATCTATCAAAACAACCCCACCAAATAAGGTTAAGTCATGGTGGGGTTCGAATCATCCATAGAAAATGCCATGAACATATTCATTCCAACAACCCAAGAAATAATAGAAAATAACACCAAAGGGAAGTGAGAAGAAGCCTTTGACGCGCGCCACCAGAGGTCTTCTCAGCCACCACGAAACGCCTTAGCTCGCTAGCTCCTCTCGGACGCCTAGCTCGCCACTCTTTGGAGCTTATCAATGGAGGAACACCACTCAAGGAATAAGAAAGGGAAATAATAAAAAAGATAAGAAAATATTTTACTGAAAATCCTTTCTCTCCGTTGTATATCCCTTCTCCACCATGAGGTGTAATATATAATAAAAAATATCTAGGGGTAATGACGAGGTTTTTGGGTGTAAAATACCCCTCATACCCCTAGAATCACACCTTGTGCATGAACCTTATCATCCAGGTGGTAGTGGTCCCCCAGCAGGCAGTTACAGTCATCATTTCACATGTAGAGCCAACTATCCTCGTACAGAAATATCTTTTTGTCGTTTTCTGCACCAGAAATACCAAGGCATTTCAATCTGCTTCAGTAACGTGTGATTCCACGACATTACTTCCCAAAGAGACCTTTTGCTTGCTATTTCCTAGTCACCACAAACAACTGCACCTTTCTCTCATACAACACCTTTAAGAGATAAAATAGCAATACCACCACACATGTAACTATATGCAACTACATGATCCTAAAATGACTAGAATGAGCTTTTAAACAAACAATAACTTAAGTAAAAAAGACCATAAAAGTAGCCTTTTTAGGGAGTTAACACATATGGACATTTATCCTCTCAAATTGAACTTGGTCCGCGTAAGCCTGTAATAGATGAAGACCGAGGGTCTAACAAGCCCAATGGGTCACTGATAAGGACAATTCGATGACCCTTTTAGTAGTAGTGAAACTCTACCCATTTTGTATTGAGACTCTGCTCTGAACTTTATCTGTGGTAGCAAAGGTGAAACTTGTTCTAACCTTAGCTCGAGTATACTTTTTTACCAAAAGCATGGGAATTAGAAAAACATGCGATTAAGATTTCTTTGCTAAAAGCATAGGGTAGATACTATGTTTGGGTAGGATTTCATAACCATGTTGGGTAGATGGTTTATGAGTATGCTATACAATATTGCTTTTGATTATATATTGAATGTACTGACATGTTTTTATTTTGCTATTTTTTGTTTTTATTCTTTTTGTATTGCATGATCATATCATGAAGAAGAGTGTTTATTTGCAAAGTGATCAACAAAGTGGACAACTTTCATATATGGATAAGGGTTATCATAGTAAGTCTACCAAAGGGGTACATCCTAACGTTTTCAGGTGATGCATTCATTAATATCCAGGACAATGATCTTCGAGAGCTAAGAGAAATATGGTATAAGTGGGGAGTTGGCACAAAATGACAGTTCTATAAGAAATATGGTGATATAGCTCAACTCTTATACGTGGAAGTAAATGAGGCTTTGATCAAGGCCTTTGTTAGATTATGGAACCCAACTTACAGTTGCTTTAGATTTGACAAGGAGGACATGACACCTACCATCGAAAAATATACAACTCTGTTCAACTTTGAGAACATTAAGGTATATAAGATTTATGAAAGAGAAAAAAAGGTTCAGGTATTTAAAACCAAGCTGGTAATCATCACTGGAATATGGGATAAATGGGTAGAAGATCGCCTATAGAAGAAAGGAGAAAGTTAGAGCATCATTTGGTCAAGCTTGGTAGAAGTAGTTCATACTCATTAGGATGTATGTAATATTATATATGTATTTGCTTTAGGCATTTACAGATTGGTCATTTTCCCGAAGGTTAAGGGGCATATTGAATCTGTTGTGGTAAACTTCTTCGACAGATTGAAGTGAGGGATTAATCTAGCTCTGACAATGCTAACAGAAAATTTCAGGTCTTTCAACACTTGTAAAATGATAGAAAGTGGTCATTTTATGAGTTGTGCTCAGTTGCTCACTGTCTGGATCCACAACCACTTTTAGAAGGATGAGAATTTTACTATTAAATGATCATTGACTGGTTATTCACTCTTAAATGAGTACCTCACTAAAGAATGGCCAAGAAATGTAACCAATAAAGCTGGATTTCATTCTTCATGAATCTACAAGATAAAGATATTGTATGGAGTGCACCATGAACTAGTTATTGTGAAATATTATATAAGTGTGGTGATTTTGATTGGGTGCCACTATTAGGGCTGTGGGGAGATGTCGACTATGCTTCATTAATAGTTTTAAGGTAGTATAGATACGTCATTTTAACCCAGCTACGTTTGGTTTGAGTCATCTAGTTTTTTATATCAAGGTGAACATTACAAGAAGAAAATCCTCGAATAGTCAAAGTCATAGAAATTACCATTTCGAACACGAGAAATGTTAGTTGATATTAAGTTAACCCAGACTATGAAGCATTGCGAGATAGAAGAGTAAACATAACTTTTATTTGCCAAACCAGGAATGAGCTATTCTAGTGAAAGATTACTTTAGAATAGTCCTATCAAGATTTGAGATTCAAAGAAATGAATTTGATGCAAAAAATCAAACGACTTAAGGAAAATGAAATCACCATGCTAGGCCTCGAGGTTGGTTTTCATATCAAGTAGTTTGAGCTGATGTGAATTAGGAAGGGCAAAGTTGAAGCCAACTTTACATATTTACGAAAAGATTACCAGAAGATGAATCGAGTAAGGCAATTTGTTGGACTGGGAAAAACTTTAGAAGAGTGGAGGTCATGACTAAAATATGAAAAAGAATTCAGAATCAGAGAACTGGAAGTCAAAAAGAAGAAAAATGATCAAGAGCACAAAGAAGAGAATAAGTATTGGGAACATGTACAGAAAGGAGAAAGAGAATAGGCTAAAGGTCTGAGACAAAGGCACACCCTCAGTAAGTAGCGAGGGAATGAACTCACCTGCGAAGTGAAAATGTTGAAGGCTAAGATCGAGGAGCTTGAAGTTGAAAATCAAGGAAGACTAAATGAAATTGTAGAAGGAAGAAAAAGAGTCGAAAGACTAGAAATAGAGAAAACCAATATGTTTGAAGGATTCAGATTTGAAGCGAACAACATGATAAATGAGTTCGAGATCCAAGGACAAAGAATTATAGAGATGAAAGGTGAAGAAAAATGAAAATGTAAAGAGCTGAAACTAGAAATAAAGCATTGAGATAATCCACTTCAGAACAAGCAAGATGAAGTGTACCTTTGGATGCAGCGATGTGGAAGAAAAAAATGATCAAATAGGAACCCTTACTCATGAAAAGAAAGAAATTGAGGCAAGGTATACTGAAGAGCTAGCACAGAGTCAAGCTAAGAATGCAAAGACCAACAGTTACAACTTGTACCTCAAAACCTCATTGTTCTAAGAGGATATTCAGTATGTCCTGGTAAATTAGAGAACTAGGCTTGGGGAAGATGCTGCCTTAAAAAGAAAGCTACATGACTTGGAAGATGTACTGTGAGGTTGTTAGGCATAGATCATCGGTCTGGAGTGCGATATCTGAAATACCAATGAACATTGAAAGAATATGAATGATTACTATAAGGACTGTAAAGAAAATACTAATCATGTGATACTCAAGACCATGACTCAGATAAGTGGCATCACAAGATAACTGGGAGAGATGGAGATCCAAGAAAAGGACATCGAGTGCCATATCGATCTAACATCTAAAGAGAGAGAAGGGTCACCTAGCTTGTCAACGAGATTAAAGAACTGGATGTGAGGGCTAGGCCTTTCATATAGAAAATTTGTCTCGTAAAGCTGAACTTTTGTTCTTTCTAAGTTGGACTACTTTTCGAAATCAATTTGTCTTGTAGAGATGAAGCTCTCATTAATTTAAGTTGTACTAAATTTGTTCACTTTATGGAATCAATACCCTTTTGCATTCAATTTCATTTTGTTAAACATTTTGCTTTTTTATTTTTGAGCTTTCTTTATATTTTGTATTGTTTTACTTGTATCATTTGTATTCATTGTTAAATCATTAAGACTAATAATGGGGAGGTGTTCTATAGAACATTGGGGCCTTCTAAGCACTCGTACAACACTAGAAAGAAAGAAGTGGATGACAAACTTGCCCAAATATAGCAATAGATTGAGGAAAATGTGAAAATATGCAAGTAGAAAAGAAAGAAATGATATTGAAGGCACAAGACAAAATGTTCAAAAGATTCGCCGGTCTGCTAGAGGAAAGGAATCCCAAGAATAAAAAGGTCATTGTAAAATTGTGACTGAAACTCCACCTTACCCACCAGGTTTCGCCCTAACTCATGTTAAAGCTCCCCAAGAAACCCTCGTTCATACAGGAAAAGTGCATATTAATCCAGCTGATGTTTCTGTGGATCTGTAACAAGGAGCGAGTTCTCATCAGGAAGAGTAAACGTGTCCCTGATTTTAATGAAGAGACTAGATTAGAGCAGAGCAAACAAATGAAAGAAGTTTGAAAGTAATTAAAATAAGAAATTAACACTATGAAGGAAGATAATGATGTGTATGGGGTAGACGCCATAAAACTGAGCTTGGTTCTTAACTTCATTTTACCCCCAAAATTCAAAATCCCTAATTTCAAAAAATAGGATGGCATGAAGTGTCCCTTTGCTCACATCAAGATGTCCTATAGAAAGATGTTGAATACATAGGGAATGATTAGTTGTTGATACATTATTTTTAAGAAAGCTTAAGAGGTTCAGTCACTACACAATATAATGAGCTAAGTAGAACTCACATTCGCTCATAAAAAGACTCGACCAAGTCATTTTTGGAACAATACACGCTTATAAAAGATATCAGACCCAATTGAATCATGCTACGAGGTATGGAGAAGAGATCGAATGAAAGCCTTAGGCCGTACACCCAAAGATGGAGAGACATGGAAATACCAGTTCATCCCCCACTCGAGGAGGAATAAACAAACATGCTCTTTATGAAAACCTTAAGAGCTTCCATCATAGGGCATCTGATAGGGAATTCATCCAAAAAATTTGTTGATTTGTCACAACAGGAGAAATGATCGAAATTGATGTCAAAAATGGAAAACTGTATGGGGAAGAATCAACCAATAAGCAAGTAGTTAAGAGGAAAGATAATGAGGTACCTCAAGTAACAGGGTTATCTGCCTCGAACACTATCAGACAAGACTCGAGAGGACCAAGGCAATAAAAGGAGAAATATAGATTGAACCGATCATAGTGACCTATAAGGAGTTAATTCAGGAGTTATATGATCGACATATAATATTTCCTTAGTATGTGACACCTATACAACCCCCACACTCTAAATGGTTCGACGCTAATACTCATTACGAATACCATGTAAGGGCACCTGAATATTCGATTAAAAACTGCATTGCCTTTAAGAAGATTGTCTAGATCTTAACAAATAAGAATGTTATAAACTTAGGTCATGAGGTACAACCAAATGTGACTCAGAATCCTTTGCCTAACTACAAAGAGGCAGAAATCAATGCCCTAATTAAAGAAAAAATAAAAATGGTCATTATTGATGTGAATGAAGTAAACTCACCAATTATGAGGGTATGGAGTCAGATGGTTAAGGTAATACTATTGGCCCCGAGCTCAAGAATAAGATTTAACAATGTGGAGCCTGCCAATATCGTGATTGTGAAGGCCATAGCATACAAGATTGTGCCAAATTTTGAGCTTTGGTACAGAGTATGATGGATGATAAAGAAATGGAATTCCACAAGGAAATTGAGGAAGAAGGATAAGAGATTTACACGTCTGAAGGTTCTTCCAAAGAAATTTATAATACCATATGTCCTCTTATCATCACACTAAAAACCCAGGTTGTAGAGAATGTAACACTAAAAGTGGTAACCATATCTCTTGGAAATATGAATATAAGATATAAAAGGTTGGGGCACCAGAAGATATCAGGGGAAAAATAGATGAAGTAGGCTATTTCACCTGAAATGGTAGATGTTACTCTCTAAACCAGTAAAAGGAACCTGAGAAACAATCTACTAGTGAAAAGGGGAAGAAGGTCGATAATTTGTTAAAGAAAGAAAATAAGCCAATCATCAATGAACCAGCTACCCGAAAATAAGGCTATAAAATTTTAAAGTTTCTAAAGCATAGAGAATACATCATTGTCGACCAACTACACAAGTTGCCTGCTCGCATATGAGTGCTAGCTCTTTTGCTAAATTCTGAAGTACACCATAATGCTCTGCTGAAAGTTTTGAATAAAATATTTGTGCATCAGAATTTACCCGTAGACAAATTGGAGAGGTTGGTTGCAAACAATCAAGTTGATAACTTTATCTCCTTTTTTTATGATGAGATCTCTTCAAGAATAATGATTAGTAATCCCAAGGCTTTGTATATCACTATTAGGTGTAAGGGGCATGTCCTACCAAGGGTGCTGATTGACAATGGTTTTGTACTGAATGTGATGCCTCTTGTGAATTTAAAGAAATTACCCATGGACAACACACACATGAGAAATTTACAGAATGTTGTCCAAGCCTTTGAAGGAGTGAAGAGAGATGTGATAGGAAAGATTTGCATCCCCTTAATTATTGACTCATCTACCTACGAGGTCGAATTTCTTATCATGGACATCGTACCTACTTATAACTACTTTCTAGGAAGGCCCTGTATCCATCAAACATGAGTAGTTCCATCAACATTACACCAAAGGCTAAAATTCATAATTAAGGAGGGGCTGATATGCATTCAGGCCGAAGAATATATAATTGCTTATGTTTCTATTGATGCCCCTTCATTGAAGTGAGCAATGAAGCCCTAGAGTTTTTCTTCATATCCCTCATGTTCATTAATACCAATTTTGCAGCTAAAGGAAGGAAGATACCAAGCCCCAAGTTGTCTAAATACACTCAGATGAGCGTCAGGCTAACCGTTGGAAAAGGGCAAGAGCTGTAAAGGGTCTTGGCAAACACCTTCAAGGATTAGTCCACCATGTATTCCCCACTTCCTAGAGAGACTATTTTTTCCTAGGATATCATGTTACTCTAATAGAAAAAATGAAAGAAATTTAGAAGATCTAGGAAAGATGAAGAGTTAGATGGGTTGGAGAATACCTCAAGTGGAAATCGATGACTTTCTCGCCACTTTGTCAGATATTTATATTCGGGGGTATATGTTTCAAAAAGATCGGCTTGTGAAGAAACATGTGGTTGAGGATACCCTAATGTCATGAGCGTTAATGTTATTCTAGAAGATGAAGATGATGAAGGAAATGTTGTTGGAATCTATCTCGCTCTGTCAAGATTTTTGCTGAATAATTGGACTGTAGAGAAATTACCTGTAGTTTACAAACGTTTTTGAAGTAATACATAAAAAATTTCTCCATTGTTCAAACCTGGGCCAATGGGTGATCTTATGTTAAGGTTAAATTATATGTTTTTAAGATGCAATAAAAGATGTGTTTCCTGAAATCTCACATGGAAAACGTTCTTTCTTTCATTCGACTTAATCTTTCATTCTTTATTAAGTATGTATGATAGTTATAACTATTTCAGTATGAAGATTGAGTCCCCTATATGTGTATATGTATATATCATCTCGCTCTTTATTCTTTCAGGTCCCTGGATATCAATGGCATGAATGGTGATGATTCTGACCTGAACATTAATTTCAAACTGTTCATATGTCAAACGAAAATTAAAAATTGTGATAATGAGGGGGAATGTGATATGCCTTTTGAATTGCTGAAATTAGTGGAAATAGAAGATAAGTAAATTCTGCCTTATGAAGAGCCAACAAAAATCTTGAATTTGGGATCTGACGAAGAAAGAAAAAAAGTAAAGATCGACAACACTTTATCAACTAAAATAACTCAGAATTTGATTAAGTTTCTTTGAGAGTACAAAGATGTATTTTCTTGGTTGTATGAGAACATGCCAGGTTTAGATACATAACTAGTAGTACATAAGTTTCCAATAAAGTCTGAATGCAAACTAGTGCAACATAAGTTGAGGAAGATGAGACTCGAGATGTTACTAAAAGTAAAGTTAGAGGTAAAGAAGTAATTTGATGCTGAATTTCTCAAAGTGGCCAAATACCCTGAATGGGTAGTAAATAATGTGCCAGTACCAAAGAAGGATAAAAAAGTTCATATGTGTGTTGATTACAGAGATCTTAATAGAGCATGTCCAATGGATAATTTTCTATTGCCACATATTGATACCTTGGTAGATAATACTGCTGGAAATTCCTTATGCTCATTTATGGATGGTTTCTCTAGTATAATAAAAAAAGTTACAGCTTGAGGATATGGAAAAGATAACATTTGTTACCATGTGGGACATATTTTACTATAAAGTGATGCCATTTGGACTAAAGAATACATGGGCAACATACCAAAGAGCTATGTTGACATTGTTTAACGGTTTGATACATAAAAAAATAAAAAGTTTATGTCGATGATTTGATTGTTAAATCCATAAAAAAAGAGGAGGAACATGTCAAGAACTTGAAAAAACTCTTCTAAAGGTTGAGGAAATGTCAATTGAAACTTAATCCGATTAAGTGCACGTTCGAGGTAACTTTTGGAAATTACTGGGTTTTGTAGTCAATAAAAAAAGATTGAAATAGACCCCGACAAGGTCAAATCCATTCATAATTTATCATCTCCACAAAAGCAGAAAGAAGTTCATACATTCCTAGGAAGATTAAACTACATTGCTCGATTTATCTAGTAATTGACCAAGAAATGTGATCATATCTTTTGAATTCTTTGAAAAAATAACTCGGTTGTATGGGGTGATGATTTTCATGAAGCTTTTGATGCAATAATGTTGTATTTGTCTAATACCATGATCTTAGTTCTACCAATTTTTGAAAAACCGTTGATTTTATACCTATCCGTCTTCAAAAACTTGATAAGATATGTATTAGGGCAACATGACCATACAGAGAAGAAGGAAAGAGCAATTTATTACCTCAATAAAAAGTTTATCGATTGTGAGATGAGGTATTCTCTAATTAAAAAACTATGTTGCGTACTGGTCTGGGCTACTCGTAGACTCACACAATACATGTTGTATCACACCACCTGGTTAATCTCTAAATTAAAACCCTTGAAATATTTGATAGGTGTGTCAACTTTTTCTATAAGAGTAACTCGTTGAAAAATCCTAGTATCAGAATTTGACATCCAAAATGTGAGTCAAAATGTAGTAAAAGGGAGTGCTATAGTAGATTCATAGCAAGTAGAAAGTCTGAATAATATGAACCGCTAAATTTTGATTTTCCTGATAAATATTTATAATGCTAGAAGAAACAACCAACCCTACAGATGGATACTGGAAGTTGAACTTTGATGGTGCTTCAAATGTACTGGGCATGAAATAAGGGCAATTCCGGTCTCACCCCAAGAAGATCATTACCTTTTCACGAGTTGATTGAACTTTGACTACACAAACAATATGGCTATGTATGAAGCTTGTGTTTTGGGTCTTAGAGATGCTATTAAATGAAAAAAAAAGACACTTAAGGTATATGAAGATTTTTCTATAGTGATTTACCAACTCATAGGTGAATAGGAAACAAAAGATCCCAAGCTCGTGGAATACCTCAAATTAGTCATGGAATTGACTGAAGAATTTGAGAAAGTGACAATTAATTACCTCCCTAGGGAAGAGAATCAAATGGCAGATGCTTGAGCTACCCTAGTAGCAACTTTCAAAGTAAATGAGCATTCAAGTATGAGGTCCATTGAGTTGTAGGCTTATGAGTTCCTAACCCATTGTTGTAGTATTGGAGAGGAAGATGAGAATCCTTGATATCATGATATCTTGTAATAAATCATATATCAAAGTTATCCTGATGACTAAAAATGATTAAAAAACTATAAGAAGAATGGTTGTTGGTTATGTGTTAGATGGTGATATCTTGTTTTAAAAAAAGCCTAGATCAAGTCATGTTAAGAAATATAGATGTCAACGAAGCTAAAACAATCATTAAAGAGTTATATGAGAGAGAGTGTGATATTCATGCCAAAGGACATGCCTTGGTTAAGCAAATAATGAGATTGGGGTATTATTGGTCAATAATGAAAACTGACTGCATCAACTATGTGAGAAAATGTCATAAGTGCTAGATCTATGGAGACAGAATTCATGCTCCTCCGCAACCATTACACGTAATGACAGTCTCGTGGCCTTTCTCTATGTAGGGTATGTATATTATTGGACAAATCACATTCAAGACTTTGAATGGTCATCGTTTCATATTGGTGGCAATAGATTACTTCACCAAATAAGTAGAAATAACCTTTTATATAAATGTAACTCAATCGACGATGTGTAAATTCTTAATGAAATAAATTACTTGTCGATATGGCTTGCTAAAATGAATTATCACTAACAACGCCCTGAACCTAAATAATAAGATAATGCAATCAGCTTGTGCGTAGTTCAATATAAAACATCACAACTCCATAACTTACCATCCAAAAATTAATTGGGTAGTAGAGGCATCTAAAAAATATCAAGAGGTTTTTGGAAAAATGGTCGAAACGTATAGAGACTAGCACGAGAAATTACTATTTTCCTTGTTTTCTTAGAAAACTTTAGTACGTACTTTGACTAAAGTAACTCTATTTTCTTTAGTCTATGGAATGGAAGTTGTGTTACCTATTGAGGTAAATATCCCGTCACTTCGAATTTTATCAGAGGTGAAGCTAGATGAGGCAGAATGTGTGTTAACTAGATATAACCAATTGAACATGATTAAAGAAAAAGGTTAAAGTATCATGATTAAATGTATTAAAAACGTATGATGATGGCACATGATAAGATGATTCGCCCAAGAGAGTTTCACGAAGGAGATCTGGTACTTAGAAGAATCCTACCAATTCAAAAAGACTTATGAGGAAAATAGATGACAAATTAGGAATGACCTTATGTGGTAAAGAAGGCATTCTCTGGAAGAGCTTTGATCTTTATTGAGATGGACAGACTAGAGCAACCCAATCTCGTGAATTTTGGTGTTGTTAAGAAGTATTTGCTTGAAAAAAAAAAGAAAAAAGAAAGGAAAATGGAAAAAGAGAAGAAAAAAAGAAAAAATAGGGGATAAAAGGGGGTTTAATATGTAAATCCGTAAAGGGCGTCTTGAAATCAATGAAGGTCTCAAGTTGAAAACCCAAAAAGGGTGGCTTGAGTTTTGGAAAGATTCAAGATTCGTGCAAGGTGAAGGTCTTAAACTGATATTGAATCGGCAATTAGTTCTTAAAATGAGCATCTGATGCAAATCACATTTGGGACCCATGACTAAAAAGGTTCCCATGACAAAACCAGAAGTTCAACTTAATATAGATAAAGATTTAATATTGGTTTTATGGCATCTAATTTTTGGAGATTTGGTAATCCAGAGGGAACTTCACACTATTATGTTTTGTGAGTACTAAATATTGGACGCAAATTATGTGCAAGTATACATATTCACACAAGCAATACAGTGATGAGTGAGTATCGTCTCCACAGGTATTGGAGGAAATTACAAGTTAAGTCAAAGCAATAAACTAATCTATCTATGTATAACTAGTGGTATGAACAAATGATTATACCAAGGCAACATGAAATGTATGTAATTTGAATTGGAATGGTATGATGAATGGGTAGCAAATAGGGATGTGGCAAAATGATATGTTTAAAGTGTAGTAAATTAAAAATGATAAGGCTAAATAGATTGATAACTCGAGAAATAAGTAAGATAATTGAAAATCCTCACACAAACAAGCTACAATGAGAATAAATGGTGCAGTCATTAAGGGATCCTAAGCCTTGTCTTTTATAATGGTATAAGTTTTTATGACTCACTTGCTCGACAGAGTTCATCTAGAGTGTCCCTATGTTATCTTAGTCATGGAACCTGACAAATTAGAATGCCACGATAATCCTTTCTGCCTGAATAGCAACAACTAATCTATCGATTAAGCATAACTCCTATTAGTCATTGTAATCCTACTTTAGTTTCTCTCGATCACCAACATTGAATTAAGTTCTAGTTACTATCTAAAACCCATTGTTCTCGTTGATCTTCCCCTAGTTTCACTCGAACACTAAGGATCCTTAACTTAGTTTCTCTATAACACTAAATAATGTACTTAAGAAATGTTTACTCTCATGCCTCCTACAATCATAAGTAATTCGAAACAATGAACAAAACAAGTGATAAACATAAAAACCTCAAACATTCATTAAGACAAACACTTAGTAAACCATAAATGAACCTCCACCAAATATAGTTTAGTTCATGGTGGGGTTCGAATCATCCATGAAAATAATCCATTCCATACAACCCAAATATTCGAATGAAAAATAAAAGCTTAAGGGTGAAGGAAAACTCCCAACGTCAACTGCTGGTAGCTCCTTGAACCACAGCAAAAATTATCTTAGCGACTACCTCCTCTCGGACGCGTAGTACGCCACTCCCTCTATCTTGGCTATGGAGGAAAACGATAGAAAAGATGAAAGGGGAAGGAAATGTGGAACCTTTAGCTGCCTTTTTTCTTGTTTAACTCACAATTTCCCAAAAAGAAATAGCACCCTCACTTTCATGCCAAACTTTTCTATTTATACTAAGAGGCCAAAAACCAATAGTACCCTAGAGTCATTCCCTTCATGTGAGTATGTGTACAATAGGTTGTAGTAGTTCCCATATAGGTAGATGGCAGCAAAGAACACGTGCTAGAAATATAGCTAGCTACTTGTGAAAATATCTTCACTCCTTTGTCTTCTTCTGCGCCTAGAAATGCCAAGGCATTTTATTATGCTTAATCAAATTAGTTTGCCATGGTAATTTTCCTCGCACGCCCTTTGCTGCTAGAATCCTACACACCAACATCTAAAACAAGACATTCCCCATAAAATAACACAATTCACAAAAAAATGCTAAGTCTAACCAAATCCACAAAATATAACTATATGGTTATAAATACATCTAAATAAACCTATATGAGCCTTCAAAAAATTAATAACTTAAGTGAAACTACCCTAAATATATCCTTTTTATGAAGTTATCACACCCCCAAAATTCAGCTATTGTTTATCCTCAAGGAATAGATTACAGTTAGTAAAATAAAAATGTCATGGTAAAGCTCACAGTCAAAACAATCATGTAAGATAGAGTTTCAGACCTCATAAATGTTTTGACATCAAAAAGTTAGACAAGTGGAGATTTCAAGAATATTACACTAAGACAAGGTCTTTTGTGACTATATGTGCGTGAATGTATCCAATCTATGCTTAGTCAAGTTGGAAAATTTATATATAAAGTCTAGTATTCTACCATAGCATGTTTTCAAGTTTAAGCACAAATTCATTACTCCCATTTCCTTAACACTTAATAAATAAAAATAATTTTTTCACTGCTACGAGTAGAGTCAACTTGTCACAACTACCATCCCACACTCTAGATGAATGGAAGCATACCTTCCATCCTGAGCTAGTCAAACAGAGTCACCTTGTGACTACTCGTATGCCTATGGCTACCATCTATTAAAATGTAGTATCCATGCAATGCCATGGAAAAGGGGAGTGTCCTTTTACAGTTATGTCGCAGCATTTATTCACAATTAACCACAATTCAAAATATATAAGGGAGTTTAATTCAACAAGTAGTTTCATTTACATTAATACACACTAAAGCATTCAAGCTTTCTTTCCTAAAAAAATTCTAAAATTTCTAAGCATAGAGAGCATACAATCGTGTAACCATTAAAAGCACAAACAACCAGGTCCTAGAGAAAATCCTATCCAACTCTAAAGTCGTTTACATTCAGTTCTAGCCATAAAGAATTATCGTTATTGAGCATCATTAACTTATTTCAACAGACTATCCTAACTCTTACAAATGTCATGGCATAATGATTCTACTAACCCCATAATGCAAATGTCCTACTAAGAACACTACCTCTCCCAAACTTAAGGGAAGCATTGTCCTCAATACTTTAATAAAAACTAAATTAAAGTTAAACTACATGATATGCAATGCAATTTGAGGTACCTTGACTTCCTATACTGGTGGTGTCGTTTTGGTAGTGTTGCGCCTGGTGCGCTCCCTCAGTGAGGCGGGGCTTATTTCAGGGTTGGAATTAAGTTCATCAAGTGATGTTCTAGGGCCTTCAGCATTCTCGGCAGTTAGGGTCTCCACACCCCCATCAAACTTCTTCAGGCATCGTCTGCTCATACACGGTAAAGGTTGTGGCATCATTTTTGCCTGACTGGGTATCTCACTTGAGGGCTCCTCTTTAGTAGTGTAGGTCTCCTTAGACTGTTCAGACTCGGTTTGGGATTGGGGCTGAGGCTTAATCTCAGGTATTTTTTTCTCTTCCTGGGACACCGTGTTGAGTGGGCCAGTGTCTTGTAGCTCAGGCATAGCGTCTTGCTGGGTGGCATTTGGGAATGTCGTGGCATATTCAGATGCTAGCAAGATCGTGCCTGGGAAGACTGTAAGATTATAAGCCAAATGTGTGAGTATCTCCTTGTAAACGGATGCCACGACTGCGTCTTTTTCCTTGATATAAGCAAATAAATTCTTGAGATTATCGCTTAGGTTGTCCATTTGTTCCCTCGTCTCCCTTGCTGATTCTTCGATAACATACAACTTTTTCTTGGCAAATTGGTTTACTCTAGTCTATTGACTAACATTTACTTTGATGGTGGTGGAGTTATCTTATGCTCCAGCTGTTTTATGCACTGTTTCCTTGGCTTAGTAATGGGTTGTTCAGGTTCTAGGATAGTGGGTAATGGTGTGTCTTCCTCAGATTCCACAAGTGGAGAAGTCTAAATGTGATCGACTGTCCTCTTCAAGTAATACTTGGTCAAAGGTGTCGTAATTTTCTGTGGCATTTATGTAGGAGGGTGAACATCTCAGCAGTGTCATCGTTTGTGCCAACGGCAAATGAGGCTTCCTTTTAATGGGTTCAACATCCATGAGGAATTTGTCCTTGGCAACATGCTTGGGAAGTTGTTCTGCTAGAAAAACTAATATTAAAATTAAAAATAAATAAATATAGCAAAGAAAAACAAACAAACAAACAAACACACACAGAGGACAAAACAAACTTGCTTTAGCATTAATTAAAGTGCGTTGAATGAATGCAAACTCCAAAACATCCTGAATCGATATGGTATTTTTTTCGCGTTTGATTGGAGCACTAGTATAGACCAAAATACCCCCACACATATAATTGTTCCACCTTCAAAATATTTTGCTTTAGCATTTCTTGTCTTCCATATATGTTCATCGCCCCTTGGCATCTATTAGAAGATTTATATAAATCTTGGGTATCCTTGAAGAGTGTAGGCCAATAGAACTCAAATTGTAGGACCTTTTCAGTAGTCCTTGCACCTCTAGAGTGCTCTCCACATGAAGATAAATGGTAGTGGAATTTTATTTCTTTTTGCTCCTCTTTGCTATGGCATCTTTTAATTGTTTGGATAACAAATTATTTGAAGAGGTATGGTTATCCCAATGATAGTAACCATCATCACGTATGAACTTACTATTTCCCTGGATATTCAAGTAAGAAAGAAAAATACCACTAATGAGAAAATTAACAATGTCAGCATACCATAAAATTATCACAACAAATTTCTCATTAGAAATTTTATCCTTAATTTCAAATTCAGGTGAAGGCTTTAACTCTAATATGGGTGCATGCTCAAGTGAGGTATTGGGAGGAATAAATTCAATGAAATCCAAAGGTTCAAATTTCATATCTAGTCTAGCAATGAGTAATCTAGACTGACTCATCTCCTTTGGATTTTCCTCGTGCTCTTATTCATTTTCTTCATAGAGCTTCAAGTAATTATTAGTGCCTAAACATTTGCTACTGTAAAATTCTACAGCTTCCTCTTCCATCACAGATTCCTCATCTTGAAGCGATTGACACTCCCTATAATCATCAACATATTTAAGAGTGTTGAAGACATTAGAAGTTACCGTTTGTTCATCTACTCCTGTTGGTGGGGGATTATCTTTTTTCGTGGTAATACTTTGCCTATCATCATTGGTTTCACTCATCGAACCCTCATCATTGTCTCCATCACATGTGAGTCTTCTCACAACTGAGATTCTTCGAGCACAATCTCATGGATGGGTTCGCCAATTTCCCCCCAAACTTAGCTTCTTTATATATCTGGTTGCCACTCCCTAAGGTTAATGCACTAAATTGCTCTTTTGCTTGAGCCTTAGTGACTTCAGTATCACTAGGCAAATTGTTTGGTTGGCGTTCTTATAATGCTACGACAATTTGACCAAACTGGCCCTCAAGAGCTCTTAAAGAAGAACTATGACTTTGCAACAATGCTCATTGACTTTGTATTGAAACTCTTTGGTTATTGATGGTTGTGGTGTGTTCTTGTAGCATAGCCCATGTAGTTGCTATAAAATCTTGCATAATAGCCTCTAATGAATTACTATTAGATAAAGATGCAACCCCTTTGTTCAAATAATGTCACGGTATATTAGTTTGAAAACCTTGGGATTCATTGGTATTCTGCTACAAAGCAGATTAATTAGTGTTAGGGACTCCTTGATTTCCCCAGGAGAAATTAGGATGCTGATGCCATCCTTATTTGTAGGTGTTAGAATAGGGGTTGTTGTTGCTCATATTGAAAATTCCCATGTAGTTGGTAGACTCATGGTTGTCAGGGAATTCGTTTACATGATGATTGAACAATAATATACATAAGCAGAACTAGCCACCTTGACTTCCTTTACTTCACTAGGACATTTAAGATTCTTTTAACATATTTGTAATGGTTGACAATTGAACTAAAATAGAGTCATCAATATCCAAATCAAATGTCACTTGAGCTTTTCTCCCCATTCCTAGACTTGAAGAAGATAATTGATAGTCATCATCCGCTATCTTATCAAGGATATCAAATGCTTCTTCAGGTGATTTGTCAAGAAAAGTGTCATTCGACGAGGCATCTAGCATCATCCTCGTGGATGCATTGACTCCATTGTAAAACATCACGACTTGAGTCCAATTGTGAAATCCATGGTTTGTGCATTTTCGTAGGATTCTCTTGTATAGATCCCAACACTAAAACATAGATTTGTTATCAGCTTGATGAAAAGATGATATGACATTCCTAAGGTGGTTGTTCATATTAGGTAGATTATGTTGTAGAAAAACTTTTTTGCACAAGTCTGCCCATGATTTTATCGAGCCAAAAGGTACTCCATGAAGCCATGCCCTTGCTCGATCTCTCAATGAGTATGGAAAAAACTTCAATTTCAACACATCCTCATGCACACCTTGCTTTTGAAGAAGTCACACACCTCCAAAAATCCTCTAACATGTTGCCTAGCATCCATATAAGGTGCACAACCAAATTGTCCAATCATGTCCAACATGTCGAACATCACCGGTTTGAGCTCGAAGTGGAATGTCTAAAACTTTGAAGCTATAATACCAGGTTTGAGGTCGTCCAAGGTGGGAGCTAAGTGATTTCAAATAGCACGAGGGCTAGTAGTATTCCCAATATTTGGAATTGTCTTGACATTCTAATTTTCCTTTTGACCAATACATTGATTTCCAATTTGATACATATTTTCTTGAGCACGTTAATCACATCTTCTTTGTCTGAAAAGTTGTTCAATCTCAGGGTTCAATTGGTAACAATAGTCCTTCGAAATGTTCTCTGGTCATACACCAATTAATTCTGAAAATTATAAAGAAAAATATCAAGTAAACTATACACAAATAAAAAAGTAAAATAAAAGTACTATGACAAAACTAATTAACTTCCAATTGTCAATCCTCGGTAACGACGCCAAAAACTTGTTACATTTTGTGAGTACTAAATATTGGATGCAAATTATGTACAAGTATACACAATCACACAAGTAATACAGTGATGAGTGAGTATCATCTCCATAGGGATTGGAAGAAATTACAAGTTGAGTCAAAGCAATAAACTAATTTATCTATGTATAACTAGTGATATGCATAAATGATTATGCCGAATCAAAATGAGATGTATGTAGTTGGAATTGGAATGGTATGGTGAATATGTAGAAAATAGGGATGTCGTGGAAAAAAATATATACTTAAAGTGTAATAAATTAAAATGCTAAGGCTAAGTAGACTGATAACTCGAGAAATAAGATAACTACCAATCTTCACAAAAACAAGCTACAATGAGAATGAATGGTGGAGTCATTAAGGGATCCTAAGCCTTGTCTTTTAGAATTGTTTAAGTTTCTATGGCTCGCTTACTCAACAGAGTTCATCTAGAGTGTCCCTATGCTATCTGTAGTCATGGAACCTGACAAATTAGAATGGCATTACAATCCTCTCGGGCTGAGCAGCAACACCTCATCTATCGATTAAGCACAACTCCTATTAATCATTGAACTCCTACTTTAATTTCTCTCGAACACTAACATTGGATTAGGCTCTAGTTACTATCTAACAACATATTGTTCACGTTGATCTTCTTATAGTTTCTCTCGAGCAATAAAGATCTTTAACTTAGTTTCTATCGAACACTAAGTAATGTACTTAAGAAATGATCACTCTCATGCCTCCTACAATCTTAAGTAATTCGAAATAATGAACAAAACAAGTGATAAACATAAAAGCCTCAAACATTCATTAAAACAAACACTTAGTAAACCATAAATGAACATCCACCAAATAAATTTTAATTCATGGCGGGGTTTGAATCATCTATGAAAATTCCACACAACCCAAATATTCGAATGAAAAGTAAAAGCTTAAAGGTGGAGGAAAACTCCCAACGCTAGCTGCTGGTAGCTCCTTAGATCACCTAGCTCCTCTCGGACGCGTAGCACTCCACTCCCTCTAGCTTGGCTATAGGGAAAAACTTTGAAAAGATTAAAGAAGAAGAAAATGTGAAACTTTTAGCCATCCTTTTTCTTGTTTAGCTTACAATTTCCCAAAAAGAAATTAGCATCCTCACTTTTTTGCCAAACTTTTCTATTTATACTAAGAAAATATCCTACGTTTGTGAGCCAAAATACCCATAGTACCCTAGGATCATTCCCTTCATGTGAGTGTGAGTACAATAGATGGCAATGGTCCCCACATAGGTGGCGGGCAACAAAGAACACGTGCTAGAAATACAGCTGGCCACTTATGAAAATATCTCGACTCTTTTGTCTTATTCTACGCCCAGATATGTTAAGGCATTTTATTCTGCTTAAGTAATTTAGTTTGTCACGGTATTTTTCCTCGCACACCATTTGCTACTAGATTATATGTAAAAAGGCTCAGGCAACGAGCGACTCAATGGGTTAGAGCTGGAGGGCTTCAGAGACATCAGGGCCATCATAGTTGTTGGCGAAGTGGGCCAAGAGTCCCTAGAGTTCAAGAGACTGCCATCAAGGTTGTCTAGGGGAGTAGCACAGAGTTCAAATCGTGGAGGTAGATTTGTCTCCCGCAGGAAACACTTATCATCAACTTTTGGATCGAGTGCTAGCAGATCAGAGTGTGCACTAGCTCACCTAGTGTGCTCGACTTGTGGACGGAGACACCATGGAGAGTGTTATGAGACGACATGAGGTTATTTTAGTTGTGGGTCCTTAGACCATTTTGTTAGAGACTATCACCGAGCTTAGAGTTCATGCCCTATATTATCATAGAGATATGTGTCATTTGTTCAATGAGGCTGAGGTTTCTCGAGGATGACGGAGCCCCTTTCGGGTAATATATTAAGGGAATTTCCAGATCTGAGACCAGCCAAGAGCCTAGAGTAGCCTTGCTCTAGTATGTCATACGAGCCTAGGAAGAGTGTGATGTTGCTGATGTGATATCAGGTATGATTATAGTATTCTCAATTCCTATTACTGCATTAGTAGATATTAGTTCCACCCACTCCTAGGTTTGTTATGACCTTGTCTGACAGAGGAATATTCCAGCTGAGAATTTAGAGATAGGGGTCATAGTGTTTAATCCCCTAGGATTAGATGTTTTGGTTGCCAAAGTTCATCGTTGTTACCTCGTAGAGCTTCAGGGTGAGGTATTCTTAGACAATTTGATGGAACTACCATTTCAGGAGTTCAATGTAAGCTTAAGCATTAATTGCTTATAGAGTATGACGTAAGTTTGAGGTGTAAAGAGAGACAACATAAACTTTGAAAGGATGATGGGACTAAAATAGTGATGACCAGTGAGAGATCGGGTTGTACTACCAAGTTTTTCTCAGAGATTTTTGAGTCAGGGGTGCAAAACCTTCTTGGCTCATGTAGTGGACACACGAGCTTCCATTTTGATGCTTAGGGATATTCGTATTGTACGAGAGTTCTCTGATGTATTTCTAGAGGAGTTATCAGGGTTACCACTAGACTGTGAGATTGAGTTCAGTATAGAGGTTTTACCAAGCTCAGCTCCGATGTCCATTGCACCTTATTGCATGACAACGACAGAGTTGAAAGAATTAAAGAACCAGATTCAAAAGTTGTTAGAAAAGGGTTTCATTCAACCAAGCATTTCACTTTGGGGAGCGCTGATCTTCTTTGCCAAGAAAAATGATGGGTCGATGAGGTTATGCATCAATTATTGACAGTTGAATAAGTTGACAATCAAAAACCCATACCCTCTCCCTAGGATAGATGATATGTTCAACCAACTCAAGGGAGCCTGTGTGTTTTCCAAGATTGACTTGAGTTTAGGGTATTATAAGTTGAAAGTCAAGGATGTCGACATAGCCAAGACAATCTTCAGAATGAGTTACGACAATTATGATTTCCTCGTAATATCATTTGGACTCATCAAAACCCTGGTGGCATTCATGGATTTTATGAATCGTGTCTTTCATCCCTATCTAGCTCAGTTTTTGGTGGTCTTCATTGATGACATTCTTGTGTACTCTCGGTCCAAAGAAGAGTATGACCAGCACCTCTGTATCATTTTGCAGACACTTCGAGAATGCCAATTATATGCTAAGTTTAGGAAGTGTGAATTCTAGTTAACCAAAGTTGCATTTTTATGTCATCAACTAGCAATCAATGGCAACTGAGTAGAGCCCCATAAGATTAAAGTAGTGTTAGAGTGGGAATTGCCTAAGAATGTCACCGAGGTGCGAAGTTTCTTAGGCCTTACAAGGTACCACCGTCATTTCATCCAAGGTTTTTCAATGATTATGATACTATTGACGAAGTTGCTATAAAAGGGAGTTCATTTCATGTAACACACTCAACCCGTACCCGACCCGGATACGAGTCCAATATGTCACATTGACTTTTCAAACTTTGACTCTTGACGAAAAATCAAGGAAATTTAAAACTTTCATTAAAATAACATTGTTACTTTACAAAAGTTAACCAAAACAAGACAAAACTGATTAGAGCATTTGTAACAAACATTTTTCTTACATGCCAACACTATACACAACAAAAGACATACTTTATCTGTTACTTCTGATCTGATCTTCTAGCAGTGTTCTTGTTCTTGCCACCCTATTTCAGCTATTCCTGATTCTTGGTACCTACGTGTAAGTCACTTAGACACTAAGTCATAGACTTAGTGAGACATATAAATATAATAATAATGCAATCCATATGAATATGAACATGCAATCTATCCATTCAATCATGTCATATATAATTCAATGTAAACAAAAATAATATGGTAACATATAACTATAACAATGCAATTACCTTTGATAACCTTTTATAATCCCGTGTACTTTTTTGAGAACTCAAGGTATTCGAGTACATTGAGTTGTGCACTATGTTGTCACCACAGCTCGTATGGGTCCCACTAGGGGCTATGAAATTTTTTTCTCGAAGGACCTATGTACTGTATTTGTCCCGAAGGACCACTCCTTAAGAACCATATACATATTCCAGTGGATCAAATCTGTCTCAAAAGACACTGTAAATATTCCAAAGGATACATATATGTCTCGAAGGACCACGTAGAACCCTCGACTCTTGGCATGCCAACTATACCTATAGCTCTCATATTGTATACCATGGGCATTATTCTTATATTTCATATGTTCATGTATTCATGTCATTTCTCTTGTAATCATATAACTCATATCACTTACCATGTCACATGTGCATTTAAATCTATTCACATATATCAATTATCAAATCATATGAACATATATACTTTATGCATATATCGTAATAATTATCATGTATGCATGTTCATAACTATTGTGATATGAAAATCAGCATAGGAATTAGACTTATCATAAGTCTTATTCCATTGTACCATACTTCTAATATGTACTCACCTTAGCCTTGCTTTGACTCGATTCTAATCCTTCAATTGTTTCGAAATGAGATTACATTCTAAATCTACATATTAAAACATTGATACATATCAATATACTAATTGATATATTCTAAACTATCATTCCTTAGGCTAATAAGAAAGCTATTTTTATCTTTTAATGAAGGTATGCATCGATGCACTACACCATGTATCGATGCATCCCTTGACGGGTGCACCGATGCACTGTCTATGCATCAGTGCATAAATCCCATTCGATGTTTGTATTTTAAGCGGGTGCATCGATGCACTCCTTATGCATCGATGCACTAATGGCATTTGATGTTTCCATTTTTAATGGGTGCATCGATGCACTCCCTGTGCATCGATACACACTGAACAATTTCTGGAAATACCCTTGATGCATCGGTACACATTGAATGTGCATCGATGTACATAACCCAGAAATGTCAATTTAAGCTCGAAACCCATCAACTCTTCACTCAATTCTTCTATTTTAAGCCCCTATCATGTCCTTAAACTCAACTACCATTACTTAAACCAACTTATATCCATATAAACCCTCTTTATCTTCCATATCTCTTCATGATTCTTAAATTTTAAGAATCATACCAAACTTTCAACTTTGTTATTAATCCTTTCCAACTTCACAAATCTCTTATTCTTATTGATGGCAAGTCAAATTCAACTTTCAATTCTTATTATAAACTCTATTTCAATATTTCACTCAAGAACTCCAAACCTTTAATCTTCCCTAACTCCTTTATCTTTTGATTTTAAGATAACTTAAGCTTTCCTTAAGCTTAGTTTTACTCTAATGATCATAACCCAACCTTAATTTAACCAGAAATTATCTAAATAAAAAAACGCACCTTTGCTTGGCTTCACACGTGAAGAAGAAGAGAAAGGAAGAGAACTCTGGAAACCTCTAAAATTTGTTTCATTCCTTCAACGTGTATCTATATATACAATTATTAAATATTTTTTTTACTTTGCAATAGACCACACTATCATTTCATTCCTCATTCTTTTCAATTTAATGCTACACCACATTTCTCATACAAGTCTTTAAATTATTCTAATTAAATCTTCAAATTTTGAAATCTTATAATTTAGTCACTAACCGGGTATTGACGATGTTATAAATCTCCCCTCCTTTTAAGAAAATTCGTCCTCAAATTTTCATTACACAGACCGATAAGAATATATCTTTTAATGTTCTCTTGCTCCTTTCTCTACTTTATCTCCTTACAATTTATAATCAATGATTTGCTTTCACTTCCCCAAAGACCCAATCCGTTTCTAATTACCTTATAACCATAACCAATCTCTTATTCCATCATCCTTTAACTCATAACACAACCTTAAATCTCTTCAAGTGTTATTAAACATACACTTTACGAAATCCAACAATCTTTTCATAACACTATCTACCATTTCCTTACTTTCATATCCACTTATAATTCACACTTTACACCCTTTTCATTTAATTTCCCTATCTATTTACTCCTTTATAAATCACTATCTCCTTGTCTCATAGATCATATCTTTTTCTTATTCCAGACACAAATTACTTATCCCTTTTTATTACCTTTAACTTTTTCAGTTAATTCTTACTTACGCCAAACATACAAATCCTTTATCTTTATTACACACACTATCATACTATTTTATTATTCAACTCATTTCTTCCGATAAAACATACCCCACCATCAAACCATTAATATACTATACATTGTTCTCAATCAAAAATAGTTCGTCCTCCATTTTCTTAACTTATCAAACCTTCATTCTCACTTATCCATAATACAATTTCCTTGGTTTGCATTCAAACATTCCATTTACCTTTGTCTTATAAACTGATTAATGATGTACATATTTTCCAATTCCTCCAAAATAGTAGTATCCATCACTTGTTCTTTTAATATTCCCCTAATAAAACCCATTATTTCTACCTTATTTTGTCATTGAAGTAAAGAAACTACTTTATTTCAGAACGATAAAGATCCTCTAATTCTATAGTTTCCAATCTTACTTCAAATCATTTGAATAGTAATTCCATTAATTTAACAGGGAATTCAATTCTCTAAATTCTAATGGAACATTCTCAACATATCTTATTTTTCCCAACACTATACCCTAATAAATTTGTCACTTCCACATCACTATAAATAACTTCTATTTGAATTCTCAATTCTCACATCAATTTACTACTAATATATAAATATGCAAGTCCAGATCAATCAATATCCTAACATATCTATTACATAATAAAAGGTATATGTTATCATCTCTGGATCATCAAAATCTTCAATAGTATTAATATTATACACTCGAGCAGTGGAATGTATTTCCTGTTGAGTAGAGGATTCAGGTTGACTTATATCTCTTCCTCTACTTCTTCCTCTTTGAGACATCGAAGAAGATCACTCCGACTGTACTGGTTCTCCTGTCCCTAATAGACAATCTCTCATGAAATGTCCCACTTCACCACATCGGAATTAAGCTCCAGTTACTACCCTACACGTTCTGTTATGGCTTCTTCCACAAAATTCACATTGTCTAATTTAACTTTTCTTTGCTCGTCCATCACCAGACCCTACAGATTGACTCTGTCTAGCTCTCATTTGATTTGATTCTCTTGCAACGGATGCCATCGACTTTGATTATGCTGGAGATCGGAAACCAAAATCTCTACTTCTCTTAGGTGGTGCAAAACTTGATGAAGCCCCAGTTCTTTTAGATAGTTGGGTTCTTTAATTCCCAAACCTTTCATTTTGATATCTCTCTAAGGCTTTAGCACGATTTACTACCTCTTGAAATGAGGATAAGTTCAACACTATCAGCATCTCTTTTAAACTTGGGAGTAAGCCCTCTACAAACCACTCACAAGCATCTTTCTCTATAGGCACTAACTCTGCTACAAAGCGACTTAATTTATTAAATTCGCACTCATACTCATATACAGTGCGGTCCAATTGCTTCAGGTTCAAGAATTCTTGCTTCATTTGCCTGATAAACTGGTCTCCTATATATTTGTGTTTGAACTCTTTTAATAACAAGGACCAGGTCACTTCGTCACTTGTCATTCTTAGAGTGACGTTTGTCCACCAGATTCTTGTTTGCCCACAAAGTAAGGAGACCACTCCATCTAACTTCTCTACATTAGAATAGTGGAGACCATCTAACATAATTTTTATATCATTAAGCCAAATGACCGCAACAACAGAACCTTCTTCGGCTTCACCTTTAAACTCTGGAGCTCCTAAACCCTTCAACTCCTTTGCAATATTCATTCTCAGAGTTGAAGTAGCAGGAGGTTGGAAACGCGTCAATACCACATCTAATGTTCTGAAGAACACATCTTGATCAATTATAAGCACTTCAGAAGGTGCTTGTTCTTCACCTTGCCTAGCCAGGGCAGGTGAATTACTACTTTCAGCGGGACTATCATCTCCCGCTTCACTTCTAGAGCTACCATGTCCGGACATCTATAAGAACATAACCATATCATTCTATTAGCAAAATAACATACTTACTATTATATCATATCAAAAGTTTTCACTATTTTGTTATCATGAATACTTTATAGGACATTCTAGACTCCGGTTTATGCCGAGAATCGACTAAACCGTAGCTCTGATACCATTAAATGTAACACCCTCAACCCGTACCTGACCCGGATACGAGTCCAAGGTGTCATATTGACTTTTCAAACTTTGACTCTTGACGAAAAAAATCAAGGAAATTTAAAACTTTCATTAAAATAACATTGTTACTTTACAAAAGTTAACTAAAACAAGACAAAACTGATAAGAGCATTTGTAATAGATATTTTTCTTACATTCCAACACTATATACAACAAAAGACATACTTTATTTGTTACTTCTGATCTGATCTTCTAGCAGTGTTGAAATTCTTGCCACCCAGTTTCAGCTCTTCCTGATTCTTGGTACCTACGTGTAAGTCACTTACACGCTAAGTCATAGACTTAGTGAGAAATATAAATATAATAATAATGCATTCCGTATGAATATGAACATGCAATCTATCCATTCAATCATGACATATACAATTCAATGTAAACAATAATAATATGGTAACATATAACTATAACAATGCAATTACCTTTGATAACCTTTTATAATCCCATGTACATTTTTGAGAACTCAAGGTATTCGAGTACATTGAGGTTGTGCACTATGCTATCACTACAGCTCGTATGGGTCCCACTAGGGGCTATGAAATTTTTGTCCTGAAGGACCTATGTACTGTATTTTTTCGGAAAGACCACTCCTTAAGAACCATATACATATTCCAATGGATCAAATCTGTCTCAAAAGACACTATAAATGTTCCAAAGGATACATATATGTCCCGAAGGACCACGTAGAACCCTTGACTCTTGGCATGCCAACTATACCTATAGCTCTCATATCATATACCATGGGCATTATTCTTATATTTCATATGTTCATGTATTCATGTCATTTCTCTTGTGATCATATAACTCATATCACTTACCATATCACATGTGCATTTAAATCTATTCACATATATCATTTATCAAATCATATGAACATATATACTTTATGCATGTATCATAATAATTATCATGTATGCATGTTCATAACTATTATGACATGAAAATCGACATAGGAATTAGACTTATCACAAGTCTTATTCCATTGTATCATAATTCTAATATGTACTCACCTTAGCCTTGCTTTAACTCGATTCTAATCCATCAATTATTCCGGAACGAGATTACGTTCTAAATCTACATATTAATACATTGATACATATCAGTATACTAATTGATATATTCTAAACTATCATTCCTTAGGCTAATAAGAAAGCTACTTTTATCTTTTAATGAAGGTATGCATCGATGCATCCCTTGACGGGTGCATCGATGCACTGTCTATGCATCGGTACATAAATCCCATTCGATGTTTGTATTTTAAGCGGGTACATCGATGCACTCCTTATGCATCGATGCACTAATGGCATTTGATGTTTCTATTTTTAATGGGTGTATCGATGCACTCCCTGTGCATCGATACACACTGAACAATTTCTGGAAATTCCCTTGATGCATCGGTACACATTGAATGTGCATCGATGCACATATCATAGAAATGTCATTTTAATCTCAAAACCCATCAACTCTTCACTCAATTCTTTTATTTTAAGCCCCTATCATATCCTTAAACTCAACTACCATTACTTAAACCAACTTATATACATATAAACCCTCTTTATCTTTCATATCTCATCATGATTCTTAAATTTTAAGAATCTTACCAAACTTTCAACTTTGTTATTAATCCTTTCCAACTTAACAAATCACTTATTCTTATTGATGGCAAGTCAAATTCAACTTTCAATTCTTATTATAAACTCTATTTCAATATTTCACTCAAGAACTCCAAACCTTTAATCTTCCCTAACTCCTTTATCTTTTGATTTTAAGATAACTTAAGTTTTCATTAAGCTTAGTTATACTCTAATGATCATAACCCAACCTTAATTTAACCAGAAATTATCTAAATAAAAAAACTCACCTTTGCTTGGCTTCACACGTGAAGAAGAAGAGAAAGGAAGAGAACTCTGGAAACCTCTAAACTTTGTTTCCTTCCTTCCACGTGTATCTATATATACCATTATTAAAATTTTTTTCTTTGCAATTGACCATACTATCCTTTCATTCCTCATTCTTTTCAATTTAATCCTACACCACATTTCTCGTATAAATCTTTAAACTATTCAATTATTCTAATTAAATCTCTAAATTTTGAAATCTTATAATTTAGTCACTGACCCGGTATTGAGGATGTTACAAATCTCCCCTCCTTTTAAGAAAATTCATCCTTGAATTTTCATTACACATACCGATAAGAACCTATCTTTTAATGTTCTCTTGCTCTTTTCTCTACTTTATCTCGTTACAATTTATAATCAATGATTTGCTATCACTTCCCCAAAGACCCAATCCATTTCTAATTACCTTATAACCATAACCAATCTCTTATTCCATCATCCTTTAACTTAGAACACAACCTTAAATCTTTTCAAATGTTATTAAACGTATACTTTACGAAATCAAACTATCTTTTCATAACACTATCTACCATTTCATTACTTTCATATCCACTTATAATTCACATTTTACACCCTTTTCATTTAATTTCCCTATCTATTTACTCCTTTATAAATCATTATCTCCTTGTCTCATAGATCATATCTTTTTCCTTATTCCAGTCACAAATTACTATCCCTTTTTATTACCTTTAACTTTTCAGTTAATTCTTACTTCCGCCAAACATACAAATCCTTTATCATTATTACACTCACTATCATACTACTTTATTATTCAACTCATTTCTTCCAATAAAACATACCCCGCCGTCAAACCATTCATATACTATACATTTTTCCCAATCAAAAATAGTTCGTCCTCCATTTCCTTAACTTATCAAACCTTCATTCTCACTTATCCATAATACAATTTCAATGGTTTGCATTCAAACATTCAATTTACCTTTGTCTTATAAACTGATTACTTATGTACATATTTTCCAATTCCTCCAAAATAATAGTATCCATCACTTGTTCCTTTAATATTCCCCTAATAACACCCATTTCTTCTAACTTATCTTTTCATTGAAGTAAAGAAACTACTTTATTTCAGAACGATAAAGATCCTCTAATTCTATAGTTTCCAATCTTACTTCAAATCATTTGAATAGTAATTTCATCAATTTAATAGGGAATTCAATTCTCTAAATTCTAATGGAACATTCTCAATATGTATTATTTATCCCAACATTGTACCCTAATAAATTTGTCACTTCCACATCACTATAAATAACTTCTAATTGAATTCTCAATTCTCACATCAATTTACTACTAATATATAATTATGCAAGTCCAGATCAATCAATATCATAACATATATATTACATAATAAAAGGTACCTATTATAATCTCTGGATCATCAAAATCTTCATTAGTATTAATATTATACACTCGAGCAGTGGAACGTATTTCCTGTTGAGTAGAGGATTCAGGTTGACTTCTACCTCTTCCTCTACTTCTTCTTCTTTGAGACATCGAATCAGATCGCTCCGACTGTACTATTTTTCCTATCCCCAATGGACAATCTCTCATGAAATGTCCCACTTCACCACATCGAAAACAAGCTCCAGTTACTACCCTACACGTTCTGCTATGGCTTCTTCCATAAATTTCACATTATCTAATTTAACTCTATTGTGCTCGTCCACCACCAGACCCTACAGATTGAGTCTGTCTAGCTCTCATATGATTTGATTCTCTTGAACCGGATGCCATCGACTTTGATTGTGCTGGAGATTGGAAACCAATATCTCTACTTCTCTTAGGTGGTGCAAAACTTGATGAAGCCCCAGTTCTTTTAGATTGTTGGGTTCTTTGATTCCCAAACCTTTCATTTTAAGCTCTCTCTAAGGCTTTAGCACGATTTACTACCTCTTGAATCGAGGATAAGTTCAACACTATCAGCATCTCTTTTAAACTTGGGCGTAAGCCCTCAACAAACCACTCGCAAGCATCTTTCTCTATAGGCACTAACTCTGCTGCAAAGCGACTTAATTTATTAAATTCGCACTCATACTCATATACAGTGCGGTCCAATTGCTTCAGGTTCAAGAATTCTTGCTTCATTTTCCTGATAAACTGGTCTCCTATATATTTGTGTTTGAACTCTTTTAATAACAAGGACAAGGTCACTTTGTCACTTGTCATTCTCAGAGTGACGTTTGTCCACCAGATTCTCGCTTTCCCACGAAGCAAGGAGACCACTCCATCTAACTTCTCTACATTCGAGTACATTGAGGTTGTGCACTATGCTATCATCACAGCTCTTATGGGTCCCACTAGGGGCTATGAATTTTTTTTCCCGAATGACCTATATATTGTATTTATCCCGAATGATCACTCCATAAGAACCATATACATATTTTAGTGGATCAAATATGTCTCAAAAGACACTGTAAACGTTCGAAAGGATACATATATGTCCCGAAGGACCACGTAGAACCCTCTACTCTTGGCATGCAAACTATACCTATAGCTCTCATATCGTATACCATGGGCATTATTCTTATATTTCATATGTTCATGTATTCATGTCATTTCTCTTGTGATCATATAACTCATATCACTTACCATGTCACATGTGCATTTAAATCTATTCACATATATCATTTATCAAATCATATGAACATATATACTTTATGCATGTATCATAATAATTATCATGTATGCATGTTCATAACTATTGTGATATGAAAATCAACATAGGAATTAGACTTATCATAAGTCTTATTCCATTGTACCATTCTTCTAATATGTACTCACCTTAGCCTTGCTTTGACTCGATTCTAATCCTTCAATTGTTCCGGAACGAGATTATGTTCTAAATCTACATATTAATACATTGATACATATCAGTAAACTAATTGATATATTTTAAACATTCATTCCTTAGGCTAATAAGAAAGCTATTTTTATCTTTTAATGAAGGTATGCATCAATTCACTACACCATGTATCGATGCATCCCTTGACGGGTGCATCGATGTACTGTCTATGCATCGGTGCATAAATCCCATTCGAAGTTTGTATTTTAAGCGGGTGCATCGATGCACTCCTTATGCATCGATGCACTAATGGTATTCGATGTTTCCATTTTTAATGGGTGCATCGATGCACTCCCTGTGCATCAATACACACTGAACAATTTCTGGAAATTCCCTTGATGCATTGGTACACATTGAATGTGCATCGATGTACATATCCCAGAAATGTCATTTTAAGATCGAAACCCATCAACTCTTCACTCAATTCTTCTATTTTAAGCCCCTATCATGTCCTTAAACTCAACTACCATTACTTAAACCAACTTATATCCATATAAACCCTCTTTGTCTTTCATATCTCATCATGATTCTTAAATTTTAAGAATCTTACCAAACTTTAAACTTTGTTATTAATCCTTTCCAACTTCACAAATCTCTTATTCTTATTGATGGCAAGTCAAATTCAACTTTTAATTCTTATTATAATCTCTATTTCAAAATTTCACTCAAGAACTCCAAACCTTTAATCTTCCCTAACTCCTTTATCTTTTGATTTTAAGATAACTTAAGCATTCCTTAAGCTTAGTTATACTCTAATGATCATAGCCCAACCTTAAATTAACCAGGAATTATCTAAATAAAAAAACTCACCTTTGCTTGGCTTCACACGTGGAGAAGAAGAGAAAGGAAGAGAACTCTGGAAACCTCTAAACTTTGTTTCCTTCCTTCCACGTGTATCTATATATACCATTATTAAATATTTTTTCTTTGCAATTGACCATACTATCCTTTCATTCCTCATTCTTTTCAATTTAATCCTACACCACATTTCTCATATAAGTCTTTAAACTATTCAATTATTCTAATTAAATCTCCAAATTTTGAAATCTTACAATTTAGTCACTAACTAGGTATTGAGGATGTTACATTTCATATGGAATGAGAAGCTCCAAGAGAGTTTTGATCTGTTGAAAGAAATTCTCACTCAATCTACCTTTTAACTCAATCGAAATTAGTTAAAGACTACACCTTATTTAGTGGTGTGTCACTAAATGGTTTAGGGTACATCTTGATATAAGAAGGGAAAGTTCTGGCCTATGTGCCTCGTCAACTAAAGCCTCATGAGTGCAATTATCCTACCTACGAGTTAGAGCTTGCTGCGATGGTTTTTACGTTAAATATTTGGAGGCAATACTTGTTTTGGGAGAAGTGTCACATTTTCACAAAGCACAAGATCCTTAAGTATCTGCTTTCTCAGAAGAAGTTGAACTTGGGGTAGAAAAGATGGGTAGAGCTGTTGAAAGACTATGATTGTGTGATCGACTATCATCTGGGTAAAGTTAATATTGTTGTAGATGTTCTGATAAGAAATATCATGGTAGAGTTACGAGCTTTGCTAGAACATCTGAGTTTGAATGACTCAGGCAGTTTCCTAGCCAAGTTACAGGTTAAACACGAGTTATTGGGTAAAGTTAAGAGATTACAAAGTTTATACGATCAATTGAAGACCCGAGTATAGCATGTCCTTCAAGGTGAGGCCCAGATTTCGAGTTATGTGATGAGAGTGTATTCTACTTCTGAGGGCGTTTGTGTGTGCTAGCCAACAGGTAGCATCATGACAAGATCCTTCATGAAGCGCATTGTAGCCCCCTTTCCGTCCATCCGGGTAGAAAAAAAAGTATCAAGAGCTCCAACCATTATATTGTTGGTTGGGCATGAAGAGGGAGTATTCAAATTTATTGCCAAGTGCTTAGTAAGCCATTAAGTCAAGGCAAAATATCAGGTTCCTTCATGATTACTACAACCAATTCAAATAACGTAGTAGAAGTAGGAACGTGTGACCATGGACTTTTTGACTGATCTACTAATGACGAAATTTTTGAATGATGCAGTGTGGGTAGTAGTAGATTGTTTGACCAAATTCACTCACTTTCTTCTAGTTCATATAGACTTTAAATTAGAGAGATTAGCGAAGTTGTACATCCGCGAGGTTGGGAAGTTGCACGGGGTTTCTATTTCGATCATATCCGACCGAGATTCGCGTTTCACCTCTCGATTCTATAAAGCACTACATTGAGCTTTGGGTACTAAGCTGCACTTTAGCACTGCCTTCCATCCTTAAAAAGATGGGGAATATGAGCACGTTATTAAAATCTTGGAAGACATGCTTAGGTGTACTATTTTAGACCTTGAAGGCAGTTGGGAAGACTGTTTGTCTTTAGTGGAGTTTGCATAGAACAATAATTTTTAGGTAAGCATTCAGATTGCTCCGTGTGAAGCCTTGTATGGGCACAAATTTATAACTCCATTGTGTTGGATGAAACTCAATGAGGGTAAGATCATGGGTCTTGAATTGATCTGAGAAACCGAAGATAAAGTTTAGTTGATTTAGAGTTGATTGAAAAGATGCTTCTGATAGACAGAGGTCATACGCTGATATAAAGCGCAATGATATAGAGTTTACATTAGGAGACAAATTATTTCTCAAAGTTTCCCCATGACAAAAGTTACTTAGTTTTGGACGCAAGGGTAAATTAACTCCATGATTCATCAGACCTTATAAAATGTTGTAAAAAGTGGGGCCAGTGGCTTATCGATTAGCGTTACCTCTAGAGTTTGAGCATATCCATAACATTTTTCACGTATCTATGCTTCAAAAATACTGATTCAATCAGTCCCATGTCATACCCCTTGAGTAATTTGAAGTGAGGCAATACCTAACTTACGAGGAAGAACCGATTAGAATCCTTACCAAAGACATCAAGGGCATAGGATCCCAAGGAGTATATGTTGTTTCAGTATCTGCACCTCTTCTATTCAGGTAAATTTCAAGGACATAATTTCTTCTTATGAGGGGAAAGTTGTAACGCCCCGAATTTTGAGTTAGGAGTTTCGGGTTTATTTGAATGGGATTTAGAATAAATTTTCCTTAGCTTGAAAAGCTTTGAACCTAAGCGGATTTGATTTGGACCTTAGATGAACCCAATAAATGATTAAATAGGGTGTTTTTAATCTTGACCAAAATATGGAGGAACTAGGGGAGAAATTATCCCATTTTTAAAGATAAGTTTGAAAATCATTAATGGTTGATGATATAACATCGTACACATTGCTTCTTTTTTTCACACTAGAGTTTGTCTAATTCCTCTCTTCTTTATTATCTCTTTTCTCTTCAAGCATCAAACAAAGTTATGAACTTTAAGGTTTCCAAGCATCCTTTGAAACAACCAAAGTAAGAGCTATAATCTACTATTTCCAAGCTTCAATTCAAGCCCCTAATTTCAAGTTATGGTTAACTTAGAAAAACATAGGTTTAAGTTGGGTTTAGAAAACCTTAGGATTTCAATCCGTTAGAGAGTTTTGTGTTGTAGAACTCATTATAGCATCACCCTAAGTTTAAAAATAAAGCATTTAAGGTGAAATCCACATTTGAAGCACTTATGGTTTGTTTAGCTCATGAAGCATGACAGAGTAATTTTATGGTGAAATATTCATTTGGTGTTTGTAACATGAAAGATGATATCTTTTTACCTCTAAGACCTTAAATAAGACTTTAATAACCTTTGTAAGTCTTAAAAGAGTGAATGAGTGAGTTTAAGATGCCTTTTTGTGCCCAAAAAAGGCACTTTAGGTTGTAAGTATCGGTACTGGAAGAATAGTATTGATATTATTCTTCGTGAAAGGAGTGGTATCGATATTCCCTTAAGGGGTATCAATCCTCGAGGTCGAGTATCGATACTCAGAGGGTGGTATCGATACTGGTGACAATTTCAGGATTCTAGAATACCATTTTGGTACCGTCACTTATAGGAGTATTGATACCAAGGCATTTTTTAAAACAATGAAGCTATTTTTGGTATCGATATTTGTTAGAATCGATACTATTGGCAGAATATCAGCACCATCGCTGATTTTTGGGAAATTTGGTTTGTTTGGTTCAGGGGTTTAAGCATGGGTAATTTGATATCATATAAGCTCTAAGTATTTGATACATGTGAAAACAATTAAGTTAACTAAAAATATACTTAAAAATAAACAAGTTAGGATGACATAAGATTCGACTTTGTATGCAATTTTAAAACGATAAAGACACCCAAGTTACTCTAGAATTATGAAGATCATCCTCTGTTTGTGAAAAATTCGGGTATTGTCTGATAAGGTACTATCAACACCTTTTGTTGTTCAGGTGGGAAAAAACTAGTTCAACTTAGGGTTTTTCTTTGAAAAGGTTTTAGGAAATGTTTAGTGTCTCCACCAACCATTTAAGGTGCATTGGAACACCATAAAAAATGAGTAATTTTAATAAAACATTTTATTTTTTCTAAGAATACCAAGTTTAGGGTATACAAAAACCATAAAATATGTTCATGAGTCGGTTGCACGTGGGGAAGGATTAGCACCCTCATAACATCCAAAATTGGTACCTAGTTGATTACCCTATATTTAAAATCAAAAAATTTGAGTTCGAAGTTTTATTTAATTTAGAAATCACTATGGATGTAAAGTTAAAGAGGGTGCTCATTTATTAAAGCCAATAATATTCACCCCCAAGTATGAATATGGGGATCAATTATTGTGCCCAATAACCGGAAATTACCTCAAAATTTAAAAAATGAAGGCATTTTGAAAAGGATGTTCATCTACTTCGGGAATCACTAGCGGTCACCCCTTGAGCATAATGCGGAGGATACGCCATGAATTCCTTGGTAAATCAACATTGCCTTGTCCTTTAAAATTAAATGCAATCAATCATTTTATTATTGAACCTAATTATGCTAGGTGGGTTAATTAAGGCTTCCTATAACCTAAAGTGTAAATTTATGTAATTTAAAGAACATAGAGGTTCTAATATTAACCTTATTTGATTTTTAACCAATTATTGAATTAAATAATCGAGATGGTCCCTTAGGCATTTAGGCAAGGGCCAAATTGAATTATTTCCTAAATTTAAGGACTAAAGTGAATGCTCTAATATTAACCTAATTGATTATGTCAAATGAATGTCTAATTAAAAAGTTTGAGGACCAATTTTAATGATTTAAAGTTTAGAGAATAATCTTAAAGAATCCTTAATTAAAAGGAGTAAATCTAAAGTTTAAGGTTTCTAATTTAGGACTAGACTAAAAGACATTCAAACTTAATAGTGTTGAAGCTAGGATTAAAAGGCACTAAAAACATATTCTAACTATGCTATCTTGGTACTAACATGGCATTGAACCATTAAACTAAAACACGCGCTAATATCAAAGCCTCAAATTTAAAAAAGAATGACAAAATGGTAAAAATGACAATTTTTTTTATAGAAATCCGCTAGTTTTATTAAAAATATAAAATATCCAGAATTACAATAAAGATTTACGAGCATAACCATAAACGTAAACTAAATTATAGTTAGGACATTTTCCTATAACCATTAACACAAAAACTAGTCACCTAGATCGCACAATGACCATAAAAGGAAAAGGTTAAAAACCCTAACCAATGATCGAATAAAATAAAGATACTAACATATCTGACTACATCGATAAACGAACCAAAAAAGGGGATGAAACTACTGAAAGACCACCGAAAAATCGCAAATCAAAGTCAAGTGACGTGAGAAAACTGTTCATGAGCGCAAAATGCGTATCTAAATCAACCGAGGGTCCAAAGCAAGGAAGATCAGCAGGATAACAAATAAGCGTCATCTTGATCAGTCGTGGTGACGTCAAATCCAACCCTGTGAAAAAAGAAAAATGAAAAAAGGGCAAAAAATTGTAAGCTACCAAAAGGCTGAGAAAACGTGCCACAAAGGCAAAGAAAAACGTACCATAAAGGCAGAGAACATGTCACAAAGACATAATTATTCTTATTAAAAATAAAAAATAAAGAAAAAAGATAAACAGCAGGTGGTAACCAGTATCAAAACCGATGCCATTGCCGATTAAAGAAAATTATAGAAGAAAAAGTTGAATTGATCAATAAAATTGACACAAGTTGTAAGGAAAAAAAGAAAGAGAGAGAGGAAGAAAGCTAAAAAAAATAGCATACGTGGATATAAATTATAGATATAAAACATAGTATCTAACAACTAATAAATTATTGACCCCCTTTTTTAGATTAGTGGACGTTTATACCATATGTACATAAAATGCATAATGCTTGCCCCAGAAAACTATACACACACGTTTATTTGCAATGCAATTAATGTTATATATTATAATAAAGTAAATGACGCGTAAATATATAAGGTATTCCTAAATGGACATCTGCTAAAGGAAATCAACTTAAATGCTATCATGATTTTAAAATGGATGGAAAATGAGCATATTTGGTAATTACATGTAAATGAAAGGAAACTAAATTGGAGATAAATGTAATTTGAACGTAGAAACAAATAAATTAAAAGTAACTTTGACCGATTTAATACAAAATAAATGCTCAAAATTATGCTAAATGGGTAAACAAAGGTAAAGCCTAAAATTATTTGCACTGGAAATGAAAGTTGGAATAATAAATATTAAAAAAGTGCTAAAATTAAGTAAAGAAGAAACACAAGTACTAAAATGTCAATTGCAACAATTTAAAGGATAGAAATTTAAATATTGGAAATTTAAAAGGTTGAAATGTAAAGAGCATAACTTAAATTAAAATAATAATAAGGATGAATTTACAAAGAAGTAACATGTTAAGATGGTGACCATAATGTAAACAGGTGGTTAAAGTTGGATGACCTAAGTGAAAATAACCCAAAACAATTTATATAAAAACCTAATTATCCCTTTAATCTAACTCTAATCACTTCCTAAACTTATCAGCCGCCCGAAAATGAGAGAGTTCTCTCGTGCTCCTCTTTGCATCTCCCTCCTCCTTGCCTCGACCATCGTGAACGGTGGTCGGGAAAGCCAAATTTAGCCTAAAGACCACCCCCAATGAGCCTAAAGTCCTCGACTTGACCTCTTCTACCCAAAATCAAACCTCTAACCAACTAAAAACCCCCCCAAACAAACCCCAAAACTTCAAAAAAAAACTCTATATTTTTTCCAATAAACCTTTTTTCAACATTTTAGGAAACCCGTTCAAAACAGGAGCCAAACCACATATGACCCATCATTCCTCAGTGACGGAGCCTCGCCTGAGTGTCGTGGAACCCCAAAAAAGGCACGTACGTCTCAGGCAAAAAACAATATTTTTTGTAGTTTGAGTTTCGAAAATAAACATGCATAAACATACAGAGCTAATTACCTTCCAAAAGCTTGATTTTCTTTTGATTTTCTCCTCCTTTTACATTGTTTTTTGGAGGGAATTTTATAGAAACCCTCCATACAAAAGTAGAAAAAAACAAAGTTTTTTTCTCTCTTTTTTCTCTCTTATTTGCTTCTTCTATTTTTGGTCTGGCATGCAGATGGTCAATCGAGATCTGATCATGCATAGATTGTAATAAATGCATTGGATTCCTAGTAATTTGTCACATCTAGGTTCGACACCGGTGATTACTTGATGATCGACGTGGCTAGAAAATGAGAAGTCCCTCTTGGTGGTGGCGACACGAGTTATCAGCTTGGGTGCTTCATTAGGGTTTTGAAAATCCTAATTGTGCATTGATCTGGACCATTGGATGAGGTCTAGATATAACGGTATAGGGTGAGCAGTAGCTGAGGTAACGTTGGAAACCCTAAGGTTCATAATAGTTGGGTTTTATGATTGGACAATGTATTGGGCTTTGTCTTGTGCTATTATTTTAATAAAATAATAATATTATTATCAATGACCAAAAATAGGTGACTACATGTATGCATTAGATGTACGTAAAATTTCAGATCGTACTCCTTTGCTCTACTAGGTTTGGGATGTGATCTTCCAATGCACGTAAATTTGAGTCTCACTTCGACCTTTTAGGTATCCAAGATAGACTAGGGCTCTAAGTTCTAATCCACGTAAAATTCCTGGTCTTACCCCGAAGCTATCACATTCTAGATGGGTTGGTATGTTGTCTGAGATGCACATAAAATTCTTCCGACCATATCACTCGGTCTATCTCATGTTTGTTTGTATACTTTGCATGTTTATGATGTAATAGATGCATGTAGTATTTCATAGTTATTTTTGTCGCACTGATCTTGTGAGCTTAGTGTATGGAATGTGTTTTCGTGCACAGGTTGTAGAGGATCGATGAGAAGTCTATCGTAACAATACATTTCAGATTGGTCATTTTCAGAATGTCTCGAGTCTATTAGAGGACATGCATTTTATATAGACCTTTTGTATAATCGAGTCATAACCCTATTTTGTTTTCAAACTCAGTGGATGTATTTTTACTAATTGAGAGACTCCCTTATTTTTGTAACTCGAATTATGATCTTTTGTTTAAGTGATGACGAACGCTTATTGATTTTTTATAAATGTTTTTAATAAAATTTTCGGTTGACCATTTCGATCGTTCTGTGTGGCAACGTAATCCATGGATTTTGGGTCATAATGGATTACAGTGTTACAGGATCACTTTGCCATGAAAGCTTAAGAATCAATTTAACAAAGTATTTTTTATTAAATGGTTTATACAACACTGTTGTTTTAATGATAATTGAACTTAAAGAAAGTGATGTTTGATTATGGAAACACATAATTTTTTGTTTTTATATAGAAATAACTAATATTATTCAAAGTGGGAAATATCTCAAATTATAATCAAGATTTCCAATCATAATCGTTAATTAAGAACATAATTAGGAAAATTTTCTATAATCACTGAAACAAAACTAGAAGCTTAAGATCACATAAGGACCATACAAGGAAAGATTAAATCTAACCAAGAAACCTGAACAGAGATAGATAAAAATAGGTCTGATCGTATCTGTAAATGAACCACAAAAGAGGTCAAGCTATAGAAAGACCACCGACAAACCATAAATCAGACTCGAGCGACGTGAAAAGATATCCACGAATGTAAATTGGGTAGGCAAATCCAATCCAAGGGTCCAAAGCAGGGAAGATCAACAAGATATCAGATAAGCACCATCTTGGTCAGTCGTGGCGACGTTAAATCAACTCATAGAAAAAAATGATAAATGAAAAAAGACCAAAGAACCAAAAAACACGCCAAAAAGCATGACAAATGTGCCATAAACGCATATGAAAATGTGGAAGACATGCAGACTTATTGAAAATCAAAAAACAAAAGAAAATAAAGATATGATATAGAGAATAAAAATACAATAAATAATACTAGCGGTCGGAAACCAATATTAAAGTTGGAGCCACTATTGGTCAACAATAAAAAAAAAGAAAAAAGATGAGCGATACACCAATGAGACAATAGTAAGTTTTTTTATAAAAAAAATGTTATACAAAAATTTTGTTTGATTTTTAATAAAAATGGACTTGATAATATAAATGGATACAGACTATATATTTATACAATATAATATGGGCTTGTTATGATAAAATATGATTTTAATTAATATAAAGAGTCTAATATAGTATAGGTTTATTTTTTAACGATAATAATAATAATAATTTCATCACCCCGGATAAAATGAGTAATGATAAAAATAAAACAATTTTCCATATAATAATTGCATACCTATAAAATATGTTTATTGAATCCAAAGCCATATATAGAAGCTTTAATTCAATAAAATCATGAACTTACTATTGAATTATTTTATTGTTTAAAAGAAGTGTGATAACTCCGAAAAAAAGACTATATTTTAGGTCTTTTTACTTAAGTTATTGAGTGTCTGAAATCCATTGAAATAGAATTTTAGTTGCATTTAGTACATATTTGCATGTGGTGGATAAGTTTTACTGAGACAATGTTTATTTGGCTAAACTGATGCTGCTGAGGAGAAAGGTTGTTTGTTGGTTGTGATGATACATGAAATGACTAAAGATGAATTTATTTGTCGAGACAAATTAATTTGCTAGGGTCAGTGGAACAGAAGACGATGACAGTGAGGAACAAATTTTATTACCAAGGCAAGTTTTATCTTGCAAGTCTGACGAAACTACTGACGTCACTTAGCCAACTGGCCTATTCACCTCACGTGCAATAATGCCCTCATCAAGGAATTTGACCACTACCAGCTGTTATGTTATTCACGAAAAGGGTTTAACTTCAAGGGTATTTAGGGAATTTTAAAGGGCACTAAACCCTAGAAATTCCCACTGTAAATACCACATTATAACTCTTCATAAAGTGTTCAGAATCATATAGAGAAAATACCCTAGGCTTGGAAAAAGGAGGCCGCGGCATACTCTTTTCCACAGTGTGGCACTCGTATGTCCTTGGTGCCCACCATAGCCAGACTTCGCTGGAGCAGTGGTTAGGCTATTGACAGAGGCTAACCGCTGGAGTAGTCATGGTGGATGATGCTTTGTTCTATGAGTTTTTCTTCCTCTTGTTCTTCATTTTCTTATCTTTTAAGGGCTTATACTTAAAGATTTTTGGGATGATATTTACCACACCATGAACTGTTTTATTTGGTGTTAGATGATGCTTTGATGATACTTTATTCAATTGTTAAAGAATAATTAAGTTTGTTTATGCTAAGTGTTATTTTGTTCATTGTTTTAATATTTTGCCTTGGCACTATAAGAGCTTTTGAGAGATTGCCTGGTGTCATGACAAAACATTCATATTCGTTGTAAGAGCTTTTGAGAGATTTTCATTTTTCTAGGAGTTGATACCTAATATCGAGAGAATTAGGTTAGATCTACGTGAACAAGGGAACTAATCTGGGATGGTGAGGTTCTAATCTGCCTTAGAGATAAGGAGAGGGTTTTATTCGACTAAAAAGGGTAAATACTTGAGTAAGATAGGCGAAAAGCTATAGTTTACTAAATTATTATATGCCAAGGGTTGTAGTTCACGCCAAGTAATATTTATGTAGCAAAAGTCCTAGAATACTTTAGTAAATCCTGTCGGACAACATAGGCATAGGATACTAGATCATCCTTGGCATATAATAATTTCTCGCCGTAGAAAATTCAACCAAAGTGCTCCTTTAGAAGTTTGATTGTGTAAGGTTGCCAGTCTATTTACAGAGTTTTGACAACTTTAGCATTGACAATTTTTATTTATTTCACTTTACATTTTTTCTTGCCACGACAAAACGCTTCTGCTCACTTCAGTTTACAATTTTTCTTGCCTCAACCATACTTTTTTCCATCTATTCAAACCATTTGTCACTGCATATTTTCCTTGTTTATATCATTAGAATTATATACTTAAGATTAGTTAGTGACACCTATTCCTAACTATAGAAATCTTTAAAAAGCCCTTAAATCCATGTGGAGACGATACTCACTCACTACTATTTTACTTGCATCGATTGTGTATACTTTCACAGATTTGCATGCCAAAACACACGCATTTACACACGATCAAGTTTTTGGCGCCGTTAACGGGGATTGACAATTGGTGTTTTAAAAAGTTTTGTTATAGCATTATTTTGTTTTTTATGATTATTTTGTATGGATTTATTCTCTATTTTTGTTTACCATTTTTAGGTGTTTTGCAGTTGCATAACTTGTAGAAGTCCCAAAGAACCATTATCTCATTTTAAACATGAGATCGAAAAAAAATATGTCAAAGAAGATATGTTCAAGGAGCTCAAAAACCTATATACAAAGTTTAAAATGAAGTGGAGGAACCTGAAGAATTAAATGTCATGGCAAATAAAAATACAATAAATGCTGCAAGACCATTAACTATTAGAGATTACTTAGCTCCCACCTTGGACGACCTAAAACATTCTATTGTAGCTCCCAAGATTCAGGTATACCACTTCGAGCTAAAATCGGTTATGTTTGACATGTTGGACTTGATTGGACAGTTTGGTGGTGCTCCTCATGAGGATGCATGGTAACATGTTTAAGCATTTTTGGAGGTCTGTGACTCCTTTCGACAGGAAGGTATGCATGAAGATGTACTGAAATTGAAGTTATTTCCATATTCTTTGAAAGATCACGCCAAGGCATGGCTTAGTGGACTACCTTCTGGCTCGATAAGGTCCTGGGTGGACTTGTGCAAAACAATATATGGCATAATCCACCCAATATGAACAACCATCTTATATATGGGATAGCATATTTTTTCCAAGACGATAAAGAGTCTATGTATGAGTGTTAGGATGGATACAAAAGTTTGCTTCGTAAGTGCACCAATCATGGATTCTACGATTGGACTCAAGTTGTGATGTTCTACAATGGAGTCAACGCACCCACTCGCATGATGTTGGATGCCTCAACGAATGGTACTCTGTTTGACAAATCACCCGAGGAAGCCTTTGATATCCTTGATAGGATAACCAACAACGATTATCAATTCCCGTCTACAAGGCTTGGAACCATAAGGAAATTGTATGGGGAAATTGAACTTGATGCCAAGGATTCAGTGTCTGCTCAGCTTTCTACCATAAAAAATATGTTGAAAATTTTGTAGCGTTCCAACGAGGTTAAGAAAGTCAAGTTAACCAGCACAGCATGCATTTTTTTTTCCATGACAACCATCATGAGAGTGAATGCCCATAAAATTAGGAGTCTATCAATTTCGTGGGCAATTTTAATATAAGCAACAACAACCCTTACTTTAAGACATATAACCCTAGATGAAGTCAGCATCCAAATTTTTCTTGGGGTAATCAAGGGACCAACAATAACCATGCATGCAATCTTAACAGGCCACAACAAAATATTTCTGAACCTACAAATTTTCAGCATCAACAAATGCCCTGGAAAAATATTAACAATGGTTCAGTATCTTCCTCAAATTCTAATTCCCTCGAAGCTTCACTGCAAGTTTTTATGGTCTCCACAAAAGATTTCATGTCTTTAACAAAGGCCTTAATGCATGAACACTCGTCAACAATCAAGAACCAGGGCACTCTGTTGCAAAGCCAATCAGCTTTATTACAAAGCCGTAACTCATCTTTGAGAGCATTGGAGAACCAAGTAGGCCAAATTTCCACGACATTACATTCTCACCCGCAAGGAAGCCTCCCTAGTGATATTGAGGTCACTAAGCCTCATGAAAAAGAGCAATGCAATGCTTTTACACTGATGAGTGGCACCTAAATTAATCTGGAAGATAAGTTTAAGGGAAGAAGCAAGAAATTTCTCACCACGGCATTACACGTGAAGAATCTGAAAGTTAAGCTGAAACTGTTGAACAAGACGAATTGCCTATAGAGAAGGACAAGGGCGAGGGTCTAACAAGTCATCCCACTGATGGTGGAAAATTTATTGCCATGGTAAAAGTTTAACCTCCACCTGCAGTAGATGAAGTTAGATCCCCACCACCTTTTTGTAATTATACCTATACAGATTATAGATGTCACCTGAATTTTTAAAAACATTTCCAATTCAAAAGTGATTTAAAATTTTATTTTCTTAAAATGGTAAATGATATTATAAAAATATCATATCATATGAATTATGTTTCGTTATAACAAATTTAAAGCAAAAGATGTTTTTATGAATAGTATTGTGAACAGTAATGAACAATACTGTGAACAGTGTACCGATGCACTGCTACAGTAACGTGAAAAGTGTACAGATGCACAAAAACATCAAATTTAAAATGTGTATTGATGCACTGCTACATTATATCGATGCACTGCTACAGTAACTTCAGCAAAATATATATAAAACTCATAAAAACTTAACCTTTCATCACTATAAAGTTATCATTTTTTTCAAAATTAGTTCAACAAAACAAATAGAACATTAATAAGTACATGCTACTAATAAAGTCAACATTACATCATAGGATGTCTTACTGATATTGAAATATACTCCTCGATGCTCGATGTCGCTTTGAAATCTTTATTCCACTACTGGCTTTTTACCTAGGTGTGAAAATCATCACACGCTAAGTATATACTTAGTGAGGTAATTAAAACAATAAACAGTGCAATAAAACTCATGCATGAATTTCATTGTCAAAATCAAAATGCCTTAAAATCATGTTACCAACATATAAAATATTTTACCATGATCAAAATATTATAACTGAATATAAAAATTCTTTCCAATATACTTGCCATTTATTCCAAAAGCTTGTAAGCTTATTTGCATACTTAGCATTTATTAACCAATAAACCATACATCATTAATCACAAACAATAGACAATAAATAATATTCCAATATAAAACCCTGAGGACCCTGGGTATTCGAGTAATATTTGCACCGTAGTGCTACACATAAGGTTGTGCTCACCATATACACCGAAGTGTATTATATATAAGGTCGTTCCCACCATATACACCGAAGTGTATTACACATAAGGTCGTGCCCACCATATACACCGAAGTGTATTACACATAAGGTCGTGCTCACCATATACACCTAGTGTCCTTACACACTATAGTGTAATATAAACATGTAGCTGCTATACTCTATGGCATGCCAACTATACCCTGTCCCTCAATGACTTACTTGGGCATATAGTCTATTTTATTTGATACATCCATGGAAAAATATATTATCAATATTTAACATTGGACAATTCATACCTGAAAACACTCATGGTAAAATATCACATTATTCTTGATCAATGCATTATAATTTCACAATATGACATATCAATGTCATGTCAATTTAAAAAATGACATAATATCATGCTGATATAAACAAGGTCGACTTATCGCAAGTCTTCCTGATGATGTATAAAACATCCATGTATAACTTCATGCATGTATTGCACTCACCTTGACACTTTATATCTTTCAAAATATATGCCTCACTACGTTCCACAATAAATCCTTTTTATACTTGACTTGCTTCAATCACAAATCAATCACGATTTGTATAAATCACAAATTCATAACGCTACATATGTTAGTATTGTACTAACATAAACACATCCCATAATCCATAATATACTTGAAACTCATTTCCGACCAAAATATTTAACACTTAATAATTCATTTTTAACATTTACACCAACTTTTCCAATTTACACAAAATGGTCCTTCACCATTTTATCACTTATATTCTTAATGCCAAAAATTCCAGCAATGAAATTATTACCATTCAAATGCTTTTACAATGGCATAATTGCATTTAAGTACCCCAACTATGCAAATATTATACTTAAATCAATAATCTTTTCAAACTTCCAAAGTAGTTATATTTCACATCTAAACACTCATTTCAATCCTAAAACACCAATTTCCATTATAGTACATCAATTATATAACATTTACACAACAACCCATCAATTTTCCAAATTTTTGAATTGATCCCCAAACTTTTCAAAAATTACAAAATGGTCCCCAAATTTTCCTAAGGCTTGTAGAATACTTTCTTCATCATTTCCAACCCTTATATAATTTTTTCCATAATTTTCTCACTCAAACCATCCATAGCCGAAACTTAAAGAACAAGTTCTAGAAAGATTAAACATGTTCTATTCATCATTCATGCTTGAATATGAATCTACTACTTCACAAACATCAAAATTCATCATCAATTTCACAATCCCTTATATAAACACACACTGTATAATTTGGGATCTTTGAACACCAGCAAGATTACCATGAAATATTGAGACCAAATGATAGCGTTTTTCGCGTATAATAATTTTCTATTTTACGACATACTCAAAATCTCAAGGAAATTGCTTAAAATTGAATTAAAATTTTCTCTCACCTTTGGAGAAACCCACAACAGCTTGGAGAAGAAGATGAGAAATGTTGGATGAAATGTTAGGTACATTTCATCTTAATTTATATTTAATTTAACTTTAAATGAATAAAATATTTATTTAATTGAGATAAGACCAAATCACCCTTAATGAATCTTCCTATTCACCATAAAACCAAGACACCTCAACCTTATCATCTTCCAAAGTTAAAGATGAACAAAATATTTTTCCACTTTACCATTTTGCCCTTTAACTTTCCAAAAATTACAATTCTATCACTTTAATACAACATTCCAAATTAAACATGGAATTAAACCCTTAAATATTATTTTCCAACATTTAAAAATGTGAAAATAATATATTTATTTTCTTTTATTTTCGAAGCCAATGGTAAATTTTTAAAAATTACCATTTGGTCGCTAAACTTTTCTAAAGTTTATACTTTGATCACCAAACTTTAAAAATTTATAATTTGGTCATTCACTAAATCCATTTATGGAATAACATTCTTTTTGGAAAATTACCACTTAATTCCTTAAAATTTTCCCAATTTTATACTTTGACCATCAAACTTTCAAAATTTTCATTTTGGTCATTATCTAAATTTTTGGGGTATTACAATTGTCCCCTCCTTAAATAAAATTTGTCCTCGAATTTTAAGATGTACCTGATATAAAGAGGTGTGGAAACTGCTTTCTCATGTCCTCTTCTCTTTCCCAAGTAGCGTCCTCGACTTTATGATTTTGCCAAAGTAATTTGACTAGAGGAATCGTCTTATTACGCAGTTCTTTGATTTCTCGAGCTAAGATCCGAATTGGTTCTTCTTCATAAGTCAAATCTGGTTGGATCTCAATTTTTTCTGATGCAATGACATGTGAAGGATTTGATCGATACTTTCTAAGCATCGACACATGAAAAACATTATGTACTTTGTCCAACTCTGGAGGTAATACTAACTGGTAAGCCACCGGTTCAACACGCTTTAAGATCTCATAAGGTCCAATGAATCTTGGACTTAGTTTCCCTTTGCACCCAAAACGTAAAATCTTTTTTCAAGGCAATACTTTAAGAAAAACTTTATCACCTTCATGAAATTCAATCTCTTTTCGTTTCAAGTCTGCATAAGACTTCTGTCGATCAAATGCCACCTTGAGATTATCTTAAATTATTTTTACTTTATCCTCAACCTCTTTTAATAAATCAGGGCCAGTAAGATTTTGATCTTTTAACTCGAACCAATTTAATAGTGTTCGACATTTTCTCTCATATAAAGCTTTATACGGAGCCATCTTGATGCTCATTTGATAGCTGTTGTTATAGGCAAATTCTGCTAAAGGTAAAGACTTTTCCCATGATCCATTGAACTCATGCTCTTATCATATCTTCCAATATCTGAATAGTACGCTCTAACTGACCATCCGTCTGTGGATGAAATGTCGTACTGAATTTCAATCGAGTACCCAATGCTTTATGTAAAGAATTCCAAAATCTTGAAGTGAACCTTGGATCCCTGTCAGATATGATTGATACTGGCACTCCATGTAGCCGAACTATCTCCTTGATATACAACTCTGCATATTTATCCAAGGCGTAGTCTATTCACACCGGAATGAAATGTGTCGATTTAGTTAACTGGTCAATTATCACCCAAATGTAATCCTTCTTATTTGATGTCAATGGTAGTCCTGTAACAAAATCCATAGTAACTCTCCCACTTCCATTCTGGAATAGAAATTGGTTGTAACAATCCCAAAGGCACCTGATGTTCAACTTTCACTCGTTAACACGTCAGACATGTAGCAACAAACTCATAAATGGCTCTTTTCATACCCGACCACCAAAATCAACTCTTTACATCATGATACATTTTGCTCCCACCTGGATACATAGTCAGTGGACTATAATGTGCCTTAGAAAGAATATCTATTTTTAATTCATCATCATGTGGAATACAGATTCTTCCTCGATAACACAAACATCCATCTGACTTGACTTCAAAGTCTTTAGTCTCACTTTTTCCACTAGTGAAATCTTTTCCAAGCATTTGTCATCTTTATTTTGTAGCTCTATTATCCAATTTAAAAGAATTAGTTTTATTTTTAATTCAACCAATAATGCACCATTTTCTTCTAACAATAGTCGCACATCCATAGCTCACAAAGCTTCAAAAGTTTTCTGACTAAGTGCATCTGCTACAACATTTGCTTTACCTGGATGATAATCAATGATCAAATCATAGTCCTTTAAAAGTTCTATCCATCTTCTTTGTCTCAAATTGAGCTCTTTTTGAGTCAGCATATATTTCAAACTCTTATGATCCGTGTAGATGTGACATCTCTCACCATACAAATAATGACGCCAAATCTTTAGAGAAAAAATGAACGCTGCTAACTCAAGATCATGAGTAGGATAATTCCTCTCATGCATTTTTAATTGCGAGAATCATAGGCTACCACCTTACCTTCTTTCATAAGTACACAACCCAAACCATTATGAGATGCATCACTATACACCACATACTCTTTGCCTGATTCTGGTTGTACCAAAACTGGTGCTTTCATTTAAATCTTCTTTAGAGCTTTAAAACTCTCTTGACATTTCTCAGTCCAAGCAAATGAAACATCTTTTCGCAAAAGCTTGGTCAAAGGAGAAGCAATCATCGAAAAATTTTCACAAACCTTCAATCATAACCAGCAAGTCCCAAAAAACTTCGGACCTCTGTAACATTATTTGGAGGTTTCCACTCCACTATTGCTTGAACTTTATTTGGATCAACTCTTATGCCTTCTTCCAAAACAACATGGCCAAAAAAAGAAACTTCTGATAGTCAAAACTCACACTTTGACAATTTGGAATATAACTTCTTATCCTTAAGTATTTCGAGCACGGTACGAATATGAACATCATGTTCTATCTTTTTCTTCGAGTATACCAGAATATCATCAATAAGGACCACCATAAATTGATATAATTAAGTTTGAAATAATCGATTCATCAAATCCATGAATGTTGCTGGAGCATTTGTCAACCCAAAAAGCATTACTACGAACTCGTAGTGTCCATACCGTGTCCTGAAAATTACCTTTGGAACATCTTCCTCTTTAATCTTTAATTGGTGATATCCCAATCTAAGATCAATCTTAGAGAAAACAGATGCTCCCTTAAGTTGATCAAACAAGTCATTAATCCTCGGGAGAGGATACTTGTTCTTTATAGTCACCTTGTTCAACTCTCGATAATTTATACACAAACGCATTGATCCATCTTTCTTTTTCATGAAAAACACCAGTGCACCCTAAGGTGAAATACTCGGTCTTATAAATCCTCGATCCAGTAGATTTTGTAATTAGGCCTTTAATTCTCTTAACTCTGTTGGGGCCATTCGATAAGGAGCCATCGAAATAGGCGATGTTCCTGGAAATACATCAATCCCAAACTCCACCTTTCTATCTGGAGATAATCCATGTAGCTCATCCAGAAACACCTCTGGATACTCTCGTACAGTTCGAATGCTTCCCAACTTAACTTCAGCAGTTCTCGTATCCAACACATTTGCTAAAATTGCTTGACATCCCCATGACAACAATTTCTTAGCAGTAAAAGCTGAAATCACATTACATAAGGGATTTACCCTTTCTCCAATAAACATTATCTCTGAACCCATTGTATCTTTTAAAAAATATCTCTTTAAACAACAATCTACCCAACCATAGTAGGAAGATAGCCAATCCATGCCTAAGATTATCCCGAATTCCTCAAAAGGCAATTCTAATAGGTTTGCAGTAAATTCTACTCCTTGTATCTTTATCGGACATTCGTTACAAATCTGACAAATTTTCACACTATGGCCCAATGGATTGATTTCCACAATATCACTAGAAATAGGTTCTAAAAAGATTCCCCTATCTCTTATCAGTTTTGTACTAATATACGAGTATGTAGAACCGGGATCAATCAATACAAAACAGGCTCATCAAAGAGATAAAAGGTACCTGCTATAATCTCAGGACCATCTCTGTCATCATCAGTCTTGATGTGATAAACTCTTGCAGTAGTTATACCTTCACGATTGGATGCAGCCTCAGATGTACCAGGTTTACCTATTTTACAACCTCTACCCCTCTGGGGTCCCGATACTGTCTAATCTAGATTTAACTATGGATAATGCCTTTTATAAAGACTCGCTTGCCCACAGATATAATATTTTCCTTCAACAAACCAACATTGACCAGAATGTCTCCTTCTACAAAACTTATACTCTGCAACAGGACGAAATCTCGAACCTTGAGTACCCACCGAAGCTGCTTGTGTATGCTTTAATTTTCCCCCAGAAAATCTTTTTCTTCCCATGGATACTGAGAAAGCATAACTCTTCTGTTGTTGGCCCTTGTTGCGTTTGGAAAATGGTGCAGAGTAAGAGCTTCCAAACCTTTATTTTGTCTGAGCCTTCTTCGCCTCTATATCTTCAAGGTCAACTTTTTCCATAGCCTTAACCTTGTTTACCGCTTCTTGAAAAGTAGTAAAATGATGAGAAACCAGAATTCTCTTATACTGAGAATCCAATCCAGAAATAAATCTATCAATTCTAGATTTCTCAGTCGGAAGAAACTCCGAAGCAAATCTACTCAGCCTGTGAAACTCGCATTCGTACTCATAAAATGTTTTGTCGGATTGCTTTAAGTTTAGGAACTGTTGCATCATCTCATTGACAAACACGTCCCCAATATATTTTTCCTTGAATTCCCTCAGAAAGAATTCTCATGTGATCTGCTCAGTGGAAACTCGTGCGACGGCTGTATTCCACCACACACTAGCTTGCTCCATCAGTAGAGACACAACCCCTTCCAACTTTCCTTGATCATCACAAGGAATCCTGTTGAGAATATTCTTAACATCATTCAACCAGAAGTCAACAGCCATCAGATTAGCATCTGAATCACCTCGAAATTCAGGTGCTCTCATCTTCTTCAATTTTTTTGAAACTGACATTGGGGTTCGACGATTAATAATGATGTCTAGGGCTTGTAAGAACAACCCCTGATCTTAAACAGACATATCATGTTGATTCGGATTAGACATCTCTACATTCGGCTGAGCATTGGGTGGATTCTGGTTCACCTCATTACTCTCACTCTGTGCAGGAGTAACATGATCGCCTGCCCTACTCGATTCTTGATGATCTGACATCTGAACACACTCAAAATCATCGTACTTTAGTAAAGAGTAACTTTACTCCTAATAAGCATCATCATAGTATATATACAACTATCAGTAACTTTTGACATCCTAGCGGCATGTATACACTTTTTAACTCAAAACAAACTCGGTTTAGTCCTAGAATCGACTAAACCTGTAGCTATGATACCAATAAATGTAACACCCATAACCCGTATAATTATACCTATACAGATTATAGATGTCACCTGAATTTTTAAAACCATTTCCAATTCAAAAGTGATTTAAAATTTTATTTTCTTAAAATGGTAAATGATATTATAAAAATATCATATCATATGAATTATGTTTCATTATAACAAACTTAAAGCAAAAGATGTTTTTATGAATAGTATTATGAACAGTAATGAACAGTGTATCGATGCACTGCTACAGTAACGTGAATAGTCTAGCATACAATCACGCACACACACTGACAAAGGATCTTGACCTAGGGAAAGGTACTTGACTTATCGTTCAATCTAGCATGTTGAGGCCAAACTTGTTGCTGAGGGCTGAAATTTTAAACCACTTGACTGTCTTGATTTAGACTTTGCGATAGCATTTCATTTTTCTATTGCTCATTATCCATTGCTTGAGGACAAGTAATAGCTTAAGTTTGGGGGTGTGATAACTCCGTAAAAATACTATATTTTAGGTCTTTTACTTAAGTTATTGAGTGTATAAAAGCCATTGAATTAGCATTTTAGCTGCATTTAGTTGCATTTAGGACATATTTGCATGTGGTGGATAAGTTTTGACGAGGCAAAGTTTATTTGGCTAAACTTATGTTTCTGAAGAAAAAGGTTGTTTGTTCATTGTGATAATGCAGGAAATGACTAAAGAAGAATTTATTTACCGAGAAAAATTAATTTTCTAGGGCCAGTGGAACAGAATACCATGACAGCGAGGAACAAATTTTATTGCCAAGGCAAGTTTTATCTTGCAAGTCTAACAGAACTGCTGACATCACTTGGCCAAATGGCCTATTCACCTCATGTGCAATCATGCCCTCGTCAAGGAATTTGACCACTACCAGCTACTATGTTATTCACAATAAAGGTTTAACTTCAAGGGTATTTAGGGAATTTCTAAGGGAACTAAACCCTAAAAATTCTCACTATATATATCCCATTATAATTCTTCATAAAGTGTTCAGAATCATATAGAGAAAATACCCTATGCTTGGAAAAAGGCGGGCGCGACATACTCTTTTCCATCGTTCTCAACTCGTTTGTCCTTGGTGCCCTCCATAGCGAGGCTTCTCCAGAGTAGTGGCTATGCCCTTGACAGAGGCTAGCCGCTGGAGCAGTCATGGTGGTGGTCTGATGTCACGGCAAAGCTCTGCTCTGGGAGTTTTTCTTCCTCTTGTTCTTCATTTTCTTATCTTTTAAGGGCTTGTACTTAAATATTGATTTTTGGGATGATATTTACCACACTATGAGCTATTTTTTTTGGTGTTGGATGATGATTTGATAATACTTTATTCAATTGTTAAAGAATGATTAAGTTTGTTTATGCTTAGTGTTGTTTTGTTCACTGTTTTAATATTTTGCCTTGTCACTATAAGAGCTTTTGAGAGATTGCTTGGTGCCACGACAAAACATTTCTAGTCTTTGTAAGAGCTTTTGAGAGAATGTCATTTTTCTAGGAGTTGATGCCTAATATCGAGAGAGTTAGGTTAGATTTACATAAATAAGGGAACAAATCCAGGATGGTGAGGATCTAATCCGCCTTAGAGATAAGGAGAGGGTTTTATTCGACTAAAAAGGGTAGATACTTGAGTAAGATAGGAGAAAAGCTACAGATTACGCTGAGGGGTATTGTCGCAACAACAGTTTGACAAACCAAGGGTTGTAGTTCACGCCGAGTAGTATTGTCGCAGCAAAAGTCCTAGAATACTTTAGTAAATCCTATGGGGCACTAGATCATCCTAGACATAGAATAATTTCTCGTCGTAGCAAATTCAACCCAAGTGCTCCTTTAGAAATCTGATTGTGTGAGGTTGTCAGTCTATTTACAAAGTTTTAACAACTTTAGCCTTGACAACTTTTATTTGTTTAACTTTACAATTTTTCTTGCCACGACAAAACGATTATGCTTACTTCACTTTATAATTTTTCTTACCTTGGCCATACTTTTTTCCATATGTTCAAACCATTTGTCATTGCATATTTTCCTTGTTTATATAATTAGAATTAGATAGTTAGGATTAGTTAGTGACACTTAGGGGTTGTTTGTTTACTTCAGAATGATTAAGCGCTGAATGATTCAAATGTTGAATGATTCAGAGGCTCTGCATGAATTAGCTCTGAATGTGACATGTTGTTTTATAATGGCTCTGAATCATTCAGAATGTACTTCTGTGCTGAATCATTCAGCACTGTTTTGTTGAATCATTCATTACTGAAACATTCAGAGGTGAAAAAACAAACAGTTTGATTGTTGAACGGTTCAGCATTCAGCGCTAAATGATTCCATTCAGAGCCAAACAAACAGCCCCTTATTCCTAGTTGTAGCAATCTTTTAAAAGCCCTCCAATCCCTGTGGAGACGATACTCACTCACTACTATATTACTTGCGTCGATTGTGAATACTTACATAGATTTACGTGCCACAATAAACACATTTACAAGCGATTAGAGTGTTACATAATTTAGTTCTCGGTATCATTGTATATCTATTACTTACATAATTACACTGTAACGAGATGTATTACAAAAGTTAAAATTCTAACCTTAAATATATTTCACATCACATTTTTAAAGATAATTGTAGAAACTAATAGACTAAACATGAGTCCGAGTAATTATAGCATTAAAACGCAGACTTTGACACCTGAAAGTTGGAACTCATATCCTGAGGTATTGAAGTGTAGAAGAATCAAGCCCTTTTGAGAAGTAGCTTGACAGGAAGTCTTTGATAGTAGTTTCCCTATAGAGTGGAGGCTTTTCTTCATACACCAATTCCTTGATTGGTCCATAAAGCCTTGATGCATTCTCAGGTGGAAGATGTGTTCTAAAGAAACTTGCTATTGAAAGTCTTGGACCTTTTTTATTTGCAAGCACTCTATGATGAACATTTTTGAATTTGTCATTGGATAATAACTGTATACAAATAGAAATAAGAAAAAAAGAGAGAGAGAATCAAATCCAATTATCGTATATGTTCCCGAAATGTTAATGCATTTTATGGTTTTGAAAAGAAAAAAGGATTTTTCTTTTTTAATAAAGGTATTAAATAATTTTTATGTTTTAAAGAAATAGTAATTGATAAAGGAAATATTTAACGGTGCCAAAACAGAATCGTAGGAATAATTGAGTGGACTTGCCTGCATCATATCGCCCAAATTGAAAACAAGAGCCCCGTGGATAGAGTCAACGTCAAGCTATTGGTTTTGGTGATGAACTTGAAGTCCACCGATTTGATCTTGTAAAAGCACGGTGAAGAAGCCACTATCGGTGTGGCTGCTGGTTCCCAATGTCAAGTCAGGTTTGGGGCAAGGCGGATAGTAATGGCCGACCATAAACAATCCCTCGCCACACCCAATCTCTTCCAGGTAACCAGCGTTCAAACCCAATGCTTCCGACATCAATCCCAGCAAAGTCTGCCCTAATTTCATCACTTGATTTGAACACTCTATCAATATATCCCTTCAGATTGAGTTTGTTTCATGTGAGTAATGCAAATAGCGAAGTAAATTATTGGGTAGGTTATTCAAGAGCAGTTGGAGTAAGTAGTCGTCTGATGATTTTATATGTCTAGTACTTCTATAAAAGGATAGCTCCTCTTCATAATTTACACCCAATTTGATATTTAAGTGTAAGATTTGAAAGACTGTTAAACTTATGAGATGACGGTCACTCTTAGAATTCTAAGACATCAATTCAGACAAATTAGTTCTAAAATAATGGCTTTTATCGCAAGAAAATAATTATATCTTTTATTATTATTGTGAATAATCTAAATTAATTACATGATAATATCTAATTAGAATCTTTTTTAATCATTAATAATGCACATACACCCGTAAACACAGCTGATTGAAAAAGTGTAAGACGCATCAAGAAACAAGACGCATCAAGAAGTAAAGGATCCCTAGCAGCAAAGGCGATTTAGTTTCTATTAAAACAAGAATATTTTTTTATTAAAATCTTCCACAGGCGGCAAAGGCGTGCGCTAACCGCTTTAGTAAAATAGTGCCCAGAGCGAGCGCTTTGGTGTTGTGTGCACCCACCTTGTCGGAGGCGATCTTCTTCACATCCACTCACAACCCGTGCCTTTAAAAATTAAGCCTAGAATCTTTAGAAATAACAATAATCCCTAAAATCGCTTGTTCATCATTTTTTTTATCTTGAGGATAAAGTAAATAAATGATCCAACGACAGTATTATTTTATTGAGTTTTCAGCTATTAAAAATTAGAAAATAGTCTCTTGATTATAGGGTGTTGCTTTGTTGAGTCTCAATATTTTAACGAAAAAAGACGAGTTTAAAACATATAAAACATTAGATTACTTTTTGTAACTTTTAATAGTCAAATGACTCACTAAAATAATGCACTATAATTGACAACCATTCTCTAACTTTAAATAGTGAAGACTCGACAAAACAACTTCATATAATCGAAAAAAAAAATTTGTACTTTACCTTTATTTTAATTATTACTAATTAATATTAATGATATTATTTTGGAGCAATATACTTTACTAACACTAGTGACATGATATTTAACTAAAACGCAAATAAAAAAATATAAATGCATTAATTTATTAGGCTTAATATAAAATTAAGTTTTCAAATTATACATTTTCTCATTTAAGTACTTAAATTAATTTTCGATTAATATAGACGTTTAATGTTTTTAACGTTATATTTTTAAGTATATAGATTGTTACCGCGGTTAAATTCTATCGTTAAATAATACATATCGTCTTTATAAATTTTAAAACTTAATCTTCTTAAAATATAATTCTTTTACATGAACTTGACATGTATCACTTAATAGCAGAGTTTAACATCCATTAAGATAGAGATCGTTAAAAATAAGTATTTAAATTTTTCAATGTTACATTTTTAAGTGTCCAGTTTATAATGGCCATAAAGTTTGTCGTCAAATGGTAAGTGTTGTCTTTATAAAATTTAAAATATTTTATTTAAAAATATACTTAAAATGTTATATTAAAATTCTTACTTTTTCTAAAATTATAAAAATAACTCAAAATCTTTTAAAACCTTAATTTCAATCTCTTTACCACTGTCAGCTACCACCAACACTGTCAATCGACCGAACACCCAATGACGTGTAATAAACCAAAACTCCAATACTATCGCACCCGATCGAACACCCAACAATGGTGTAAATGCAAATTTCCGTTTTAAACATTCAAATCCTTAAAAATTCTTTTGACCGATTGTGGTAGTTGGTCGTTTGGTCGACTATGACAGTCGAACATATGATCGATTGTGACAGTCAACCATTTTACTATTTGGTCGACCGGTACAGTTGACCATTGGTCTTTGGCCTTAGGCTCTTTGGGAAAATTCTGAGAAGAACATTCGGAGGGGATGACGCGGGTTGAGTTTGTTTGTTTGTTTGGGCTAATTTTTTACAAATAAAAACATGGAAAATTGCTCGAATAATGGTGAACAAAAATTATGTGTTCGAATAATGCATATACAACAGTAGTTCCTAAATCGAAAGGAACACAATGTGACTTTAATTGGGAGACACAATATGCTCCATTTTTTTGTAATAATAGTCAAAATTAAACCCAAACTCTAAATCTTGAACTTTAACCCCTAAACCCTAAATCATATATAAATAATAAACACTAAACCTTATACCCTAAATCTTAAACCCACAAAAGAATCAAAAAAAATATGGGAGACGCATTGCACTCCACGTGTCTCCCCAAAAATTTTATTAGAATCACAATGTACTATATACGTCTTAAACTGCAATAACCTTATTTCAGAAAATAATTTCAACTAATCAATGATCGAACTAATAAAACATTCCAACACATTATCTAAAAAAATTGTCGTTTGTTTGTTTTAATTTTTTTAATAATATTTTTATTTTTTAAAAAATAAAAGTTTTAAAATTCTATAAATGTGACATATGTCATTTAACAAAAAAAAAATTAACGACTATGATAGTTCCAACGCCTAACAACGTAACCTTGAAAATATTAAACACCTAGATTGATTGAAAAATAATTTAAACACCTAAATAAAAAATATAATTTAAATACTTATTTTTATATTAATTCATAAATTAACGTTGTTATACATTTTTGGTAAGAACATTTTAGTGCTATCAATTAAATAATATGTTGAGTTAATCGATTGATGGAATCAGCCAAGAGGGGGTGAATTGGCAATTAAAATTTTGGTGGAAGCTTTTGCAGAAAATTGAAAGTAATTGCACTGCGATTTAGAGTGGTTCGACTTTCTCAACCAAAGTCTACGTCCACTACCTTAGTTATCCACACTAAGGATTTTCCAACAAATTCACTATTTTGTTCTTTCTTTTGAGGCCAAAGAGATAACCTTACAACTCCCTCAAGAATATACCCCAATTCTTAAGAACACTCTTTCTCAAAGAGAAGATTACAAATTTGCAAACTTACAAGGAAATCCTTACAAGGTAGATTGTTTGCACAATTCTAGAACAAAGAAAAGAACACTCAAAAATGAATACAATGGAGTACAAGTAGTGTTCTTGAAAGAAAAATGAATATTGAATGAAAAATAGGCTTGAAATGCTCAAAATTGAGGTTTGATGCTTTCTCCTTGATTCTCTCTTAATTCTTGATTCTTGTTGTTTCTTGTTTTTGATCAATGGCTTCTAAGCTTGTTTAAATACTCCTTCAATTGATTCTGAACGTTGGGGATGATTAGTGGAGTCAATAGAGTCGTTTAAGTGTGAAAACAATTAATAAAATCAATTGGGAGCATCAGTGCATCGATACATACACAAGGTGTATCGGTGCATCAAGTGTAAAATTCAGCTATTTTGACCGTTGGAACACTTAGTGCATCGGTGCACTAAGTGTGCATCGATGCATAAAATGCATTCGATGTTTTGAATAAGTCTAAGTGCATCAATGCATGGTGTGTACATCAATGCATAAAATGCAATCGATGTTTTCATTAAAACCTGAGTGCATCGATGCATGGAGAGTGCATCGATGCATGGAGAGTGCATCGATGCATGGAGAGTGCATCGATGCATGGAGAGTGCATCGATGCATGGAGAGTGCATCGATGCATAAACTGCATTCGATGTTCAATTTATTCATTGGTGCATCGATGCATGTATTGGTGAATCGGTGCATTCCTTTGAAAAATTGATTTTAGGCTTGATTTTGGTTCAAAATACTTTGTGAAAATTGTTTTAAAAATATATTAAGTATAAAACACAATTTTACACATTTAGTAAGGTTTGAAATTGATCTTGAAAGACTTGGAGTAATAATTTGATATTTGATTAATTGAATCGAATATACTCATAAAAATCTTTGAAAAATCTTAAAATTCATTTATACTTAGTTTGTTATATCGAAACATCAAAATATTTTCAACAATCTCCCCCTTTTTGATATAACAAAACACTTGAGTAATTTTAAGATTTGTTTTAAAAATTTATTTTTGAAATCAATTTGAAAAGTTGAAAATTACTTCCCCTTACTATGATACATCTTCTCACCCTTTTTGTTAAATCAAAAAGACTCTAAAAAATTTTTGCCAATTTATTTATAATAAGATTAAGCTGATAAGATCACAATCAAAAGAGAGATTAGCCATTAGTTTCATAATCAATATTCATATCGAATGTGAAATGGTAAATTGGTCATATATGTCTAATGATGCAAAAATAAGAAAATTCAAACCAAACTAAACATATATGTATTAAGTTCTTATAGCTCAAACAACCAAAACATTAATCCAAACATTTAATCATCCAAAATAAATAATCCAGAAACATCAAAATCAATCCAAGTTTTAAATCCAAGAAAGCATAACAAGGAAAAATCTACTCCATCGGAGGATCGAGAGGAAGAGGAAATCGTGCTTGCATCTCAAGAGAGAGAGCATCCATACGTGCAAGCATCTGCCGTTGAAACTCCATTTGTTGAGCTTCCAAAGTGTCTAAGGGATGATTCACCGCTTCATTGTTAGCAGTCAAATGGGATTTGATGGAAGCAAACCGTAGATCAAATGTCTCCAAAAACGAATGAAAATATGGAGGCACTTGATCCTCTTGTGGTATCGGTGCATTGTCGGGATCGTCAATGTCTTGAAATAATCCTTGAAGCTCGGGATCATCATCTGCAGCCGGTGCCGGAGGAGGAGGAGGAGCACGAGAAGAGCTAGGAGCAGGAGGTGCTCGTGAAGAACTCGCTCCCGGAGTTTGCTTAGAGGGTCGATAAACCCATTGACCAGTTTCCTCATCCTGTTTCCAATCAGCTTTCTTCAAGGATGTGAGATTGATTTGGTTTTGAAGAGGAATGGGATTGTCAAGAGAGACGTTAAGACCAACTTTGATAAAAAGATTACTAAGAAGACATCCATAAACTAATTTTTCGACATGCTTTAAAGGAATAATGTTTATGGTATCCACTAGCTCACTAAATATAATATGTGGAAAATTTATTTTGTTCTTATTCTTGATACAGTGCATCCACCATAAATCCCTAATACGAAGAGTAGAGTACCTACCTCTGGATGGTCTAAACCACCAAGATATCATTAAATGAAGAAGACAATCATGATGAGATTGTAGAGTACTAGCACTAATATTTGGAACATAGGGATATTCCATAGTTTCTTTCTCATTATATAAACCATCGTCATCTAGCCCAAAATGTGAAGTTATCGTCTCGAAGTCAATATTAATATATTATCCTAAAAGGTAAGATCTGATTGCTATAGTCCCACATTGAGTCTAGTTTTGAATACATACCGAATTAGAGTGGAAAATGCAGACTAACTGATGATAGACGATAGGTTTTAGGTGAAACAGTTTATCAAACTTCCATGTTTTGAGAATCGGAAGGTATTCGAAGTCAATATCAATCATGGCTTGAATAGAAGGAATACGCTCTTCCTGGATTCTATAAGATTGAAAATAATTCATGTATCTATGGTACAATTCTTCTCTATGACGTTCAGGCATATTAAAATAGGATCCTATAAGATTTGTAGGTTGAGGAGGAACGGGATTAGGAGGTCGGGTAGAACGACTAGAAGAGGTCCTAGGGTGTTTAGGATTTGACATGGTTTAAGGAATCGGAATAAGGAATGTAACCTGCAATTTGAAAAACATGTGTATGCAATTTAATCAATCCCAAAACTCAATTGAGTCCACAATAATTCAAGGTTCTCTAAACTAAATCCTAGTAGGCAAGGTTTCGAAAACTTATTTGAAAATAATTTTTGAAAAATCATAGTTTTCATGAAAAATAATATAATTGAGTCAAAAGATCTAAATAAATCAAAAGATTTTCTATTTTTTTATTTAGAATTTCAAAGAAAATTTTGAAATATTGTGTGTTTTTGACGAAATTTGTTGTAAAATCTTGTTTCTAATCACCAAAAAATCAATGCTCGATATAATGTTCATCCTAGAACTAATCTAAACTAGTTCTAAAATCAAAATATAATAAAATAGACGTTTTTAGAAAAATACCTTGAAAATTTCGGATTGATGAGAATGAGAAGTTGTTTTGCACGATTTAATGATGTTAGCAGGATATGGAGATGAAAAGCTTGAAGATTCCGACTATTTTTCGTTGGTTTTGAGCAAAAATAGAATTTAGAGAGGGAGAGAGGCAAATGGCTGGAGAGGGTTTAGTTTTAGGGTTTGAAACAAATAAGAAAATAAGCCTTTTAAACCCAAAACCCGACGGATGCAGCGATGCATGGCTTTGTGCATCGATGCACATTCAATGAGTGCATCGGTGTATCTTAATGATGTATCGATGCACATTCAAAGGGATGCATCGATGCACTATTCAGTGTATCGATGCATTAAGCACAAAAATGACAAAAATCTGTATTTAAACACTGAAAATGCTAAAATAAACTACTCTAATGGTATTGGCAACTCATATAATAAAAATTAATCATGTTCAAACAATTAATTTTATCCTTGAACTTTTGAACATATAATCAATTTTCACTAAAAATCATAAACTCCCCTTAACTAAAAGCAAAGAATGCAATAAAAATTATTATTAATATAAGCATTTTTCATTTATTCTTAAAAGTGCTAAAATTAATTTAAACACTAAGTGAAGATAGGTCAGTTAAACCTAATTCTCTTCTAAGTGTCCAAAATCTTTCTTTGTCTAAAGGTTTTGTAAAAATGTCCGCTAATTGGTGCAAAATATCAACAAATTCTAGAACTACATCTTCCTTAGTGACATGGTCTCTAATGAAGTGATGTCTAATTTCAATATGCTTAGTTCTAGAGTATTGGATGGGATTTTTAGTGAGACAAATAGCACTAGTATTGTCACACTAGAAAAGAATGGTACCTACTTCAATTCCATAATCAAAAAGTTGTTGTTTCATCCATAAAAATTGTGCACAACAACTGCCGGCTGAAATGTATTCCGCTTCAGTGGTAGATAATGCCACACAATTTTGTTTCTTTGAAAACCAAGAAATCAACATATTTCCAAGGAATTGGCAAGTACCGGAGGTTCTTTTCCTATCTAATTTGCATCTTCCATAATCCGCATCAGAGAAGGCATGCAAGCTAAAGCTAGAGTCTCTAGGATACCAAAGTCCTAAACTAGGAGTGTCCTTAAGGTATCTAAAGATTCTCTTAACAGCTAGTAAACGTGATTCCTTAGGACATGATTGAAATGTGGCACATAAGCAAACACTAACATAATGTTCGGTCTACTTGCGGTTAAATAAAGCAAATAGCCAATCATTGACATATATAGTTAAACATCCACACATTTACCTCCTTCATATATGTCAAGCTTTGTTGATGAGCTCATTGGATTGTAATGAGGTTTCCCATTTTCCAGTCCAAACTTCTTGAGCATATCTTTGACGTACTTAGCTTGATTGATGAAATTGCCATATTTTCTTTGCTTGATTTGGAGTCCCGAGAAAAATGAGAGCTCCCCCATCATGCTCATCTCGAATTCACTTTGCATTAGCTTAGAAAATTCTTGGCAAAGAACATCATTAGTAGAACTAAATATTATATCATCAACATAAATTTGAACTACTAATAAATCTTTACCTTTATGCTTTAAAAACAATGTTGTGTCAACCTTCCCTTTTGAAAAACCTTTTTTGATTAAAAAATTTGACAATCTTTTATACCAAGCTATAGGAGATTGTTTTAAACCATAAAGAGCTTTTGTCAATTTAAGAACACGATTTGGAAATTTTGAATCTTCAAAACCAGGAGGTTGTTCCACATACACTTCTTCTTTTATAAAACCATTTAAAAATGCACTTTTAACATCCATTTGATATAATTTGAATTCATTGAAACATGTAAATGCTAATAACATTCTAATAGCTTTCATCCTAGCTACGAGAGCGTATGTTTCATCATAGTCTATTCCCTCTTCTTGAGTATACCCTTGAGCAACAAGTCTAGCCTTGTTTCTCACTATATTACCACTTTCATCAAGCTTATTCCTAAATACCCATCTAGTACCTACAATAGATTTATTACTAGGCCTTTCAACTAATGTCCATACTTTACTTCTCTCAAATTAATTTAACTCTTCTTGCATAGCCATAATCCAATGTTCATCATTTAATGCTTCTTTAATATTTTTAGGCTCTATGCATGAGATAAATGCAACATAATTACAAATATTTCTGAGAGAAGATCGAGTTGTTACCCTTTTGGATGGATCACCTATTATTTCACCATCCTTGACATAGTTGTATTCCCTTGGGTAAGAGACTTCCCTTTCTTCAATGGTTGGATTCTCGAGAGGATCTTGAGTTTCCTCATCTTTCATTTCTTCCTTTGATGATGGTTCTCCAACGTCATGTCCAACGTCATTTATATTTATAATGCCTACATCATCATTCACAAAAGAATCCTTCCTCGGAAGGGGATTATCATCGAAAACAACATGTATAGACTCTTCTACAACTAAAGTTCTTTTATTAAATACTCGATAAGCTTTAGAATTTAAGGAATAACCCATAAAAATTCCTTCATCACTTTTAGCATCAAATTTGCCAAGATTGTCCTTACTGTTGTTTAAAACAAAACATTTACAACCAAAAAGATAAAAATAGCTAATGTTAGGCTTTTTATTTTTGAAAATTTCATATAGAGTTTTCTTTAAAATTGGCCTAATCATTACTCGATTTGCAACATAACAAGCGGTATTTGTGGCTTCCGCCCAAAAATATTTTGGCAAATTGTTTTCACAAAGCATGGTTCTAGCCATTTCTTCTAAAGTTCGATTTTTCCTCTCAACAACTCCATTTTGTTGAGGGGTTCTAGGTGCTGAAAAATTATGGCTAATACCATTAGAATTGCAAAACTCAGTAAATCCAAGATTTTCAAATTCAGTGCCATGATCACTTCTAACACTAGTGATAGAGTAACCTTTTTCGTTTTGGATTATTTTTAAAAATTTGATAAAATGTTCTAATGCTTCATCTTTAGTACTTAAAAATAGAACTCAAGTATATCTAGAATAGTCATCTACCAAGACAAATGCATATTGTTTTCCACCCAAGCCAGTAGTTCTAGTTGGCCCAAAAAGATCTATATGGATCAATTGTAATACTCTACTAGTTGATACATCATTAATGAATTTAAAAGAAACTCGCTTTTGTTTTCCTTTAGCACAAGCATCACAGATTTTATCATTAACAAATTTTAGTTTAGGCAACCCTCTTACTAAATCTCCTTGAATTAGCCTTTGCAAAACACTCATACTAGCATATCCTAGTCTCCTATGCCATAACCAACTATCATGCTCATCCTTAGCAACTAGGCATAAATTAGTCATATCTATAGAATCTAAATGTACCATGTAAATGTTTTCTATTCTATGACCAACAAGCATAATCCGATTAGATGCAATGTCAATAACTTTAAAACCATTACTTTCAAACATGACATTGAATCCCTTATCACAAAATTGACTAATACTCAAAAGATTATGATTTAATCCATTCACATATAAAACATTCTTAATTTGTATGGAAGAGGTATTACCTATAGTGCATATACCTTCAATGTGACCTTTTGAGTTATCACCAAAAGTCACATCTCCTCCATTTTTGGCGTTGAGCTCTATGAACCGGATTTTGTCTCTGGTCATGTGTCTTGAGCATCCACTATCAAGGTACCATGAGTTTGAGTTTGTTTCCCGTGCCTTGTAGCAATGCTCCTTTTCCTACAAACATAGATTAATTTTTTTATTTTTAGTACCCAAATTCTTTTGGGTCCATATTCATTAGTTTCCAAAATCCTAGTCCCCTTAGGTATCCATTTGTGTAGGATATCCTTATCTTTAGTAGTAATGAGTTCTTTAGGAACCCATATACTTCTAATGATCTTTTCATTAGAGATTCTTTAGGGACCTCTATGATTGTAGTTTCTAAAACTTTTTTTAACAAAGTTGGTTTTTGAATTTTCAAAACGTTTTGATCCAACTTTATCAAAAGAAGCTTTAAGATCATCAATTTCCTTTTGATGATCATCATTGACTCTTGAAAGTAAATTTTGCAAATCAGTATTGTTCTTTTCAAACTCTTCTAGTTTGATTTGTAAATCTTTGATTTTACTTTCAAGATCATTGTTGGTCTTGGATATGAGATTATTTTTATTTTTCAATTTTGAAATGTCGTTTTTGTATTTTAAAAACAATTTCTCATAATCCGAAGACAACCCATTATATTCCTCTAATAACTCATCATAAGATAAATCGTCTAAATCAAATGAGTTATAGGTTACCTTAGAATCTTCCCCCAATACCATCAAGCACAAGTTTGCTACTTCTTGTTCCTCTTCATCGGAACCTTCTTCATCGCTCCATGTAGCCACGTGAGCCTTATGCTTATTCTTTGATTGACCCTTTCTCTTCAATTGCGGGCAATTATATTTGACATGCCCCGATTTTTTGCATTCATAGCAAATGATCGGGTCTTTTTCTTTTGGTTCATTCTTGAAGCCTTCATTTCATTTGAATTTTCTTCCTCAATTTGGCCTCATCATTTTTCTGAACCGTTTGGCAAACAATGACATCTCCTCGCCATCATCATCCGAATCACTCTCATCTTTTGTTGATTTGAGAGTAACTCCCACGTTCTTCTTCTTCTCCTTCTCTTTTGGTATATCGTCAATCTTATCGAGGTCCACCTCATCTTCAAGAAATATTTTATGAGTGAGGAGAGAACCGATTAGCTCTTCAAGAGTTAAGGACTTTAGGTTCTTAGCCTCGATGATTGTCGTCTTCTTTGATTGCCACGATTTTGGAAGTGAGTAAACTAACTTCCTCACAAGTTTTTCATTTGAAATGATCTCTCTATATGATTTGAGACCATTGACAATTATTGAGAATCTATCCATCATAGCTTTGATATCTTCATTTGGTTTCATCCTGAAATTTTCATAGCTATGTGTTAGAAGACTAATTTTAGATTCTTTTACCTCGTCCGTGCCTTCATGAGTGACTTGTAGTTTATCCCATATTTCTTTGGCGGTTGTACAAGATGAAACTCTTCCGTATTCATCTAGTCCAAGAGCACAAAATATGATATGAATGGCTTTGGAGTTGAGCTGGAACATTCTTGTCTCTCCTTCACTCCATAATCTTGGATGAGTGAGAGGCTTGATATATTCGTCATCTACAATATTTCATGCTCCCATGTCACTTGCTTGAATGAAATACATCATCATATTCTTCTAATAGGCATAGTTAGCTCCATTGAAGAAAGGAGGCTTGTTGACGGGCATCGAATCGAGACCGGAGTCGAAGTTTGAAGTGGAGGTCATTGATGACTTGATTATAGATGTAACTCTTCCCGAATCAACTCAAGAGGCGATTAAACCTTCAAATGAGTGAGGCTCTGATACCAATTGTTGAGTTAATTGATTGATGGAATCGGCCAAGAGGGGGTGAATTGGCAATTAAAATTTTAGTGGAAGCTTTTGCAGAAAATTGAAAGTAATTACACAGCGATTTAGAGTGGTTCGACTTTCTCAACCAAAGTCTACGTCCACTACCTTAGCTATCCACACTAAGGATTTTCCAAAAAATTAACTAATATGTTCTTTCTTTTGAGGCCAAAGAGATAACCTTACAACTCCCTCAAGAATATACCATAATTCTTGAGAACACTCTTTCTCAAAGAGAAGATTACAAATATGCAAACTTACAAGGAAATAGATTGTTTGCACAATTCTAGAACAAATAAAAGAACACTAAAAAATGAATACAATTGAGTTCAAGTAGTGTTCTTGAAAGCAAAATGAATATTGAATGAAAAATAGGCTTGAAATGCTCAAACTTTAGGTTTGATGCTTTCTCTTTGATTCTCTATTAATTTTTTATTCTTGTTGTTTCTTATTTTTGATCAATGGCTTCTAAGCTAGTTTAAATACTCCTTCAATTGATTCTAAACATTGGGGATGATTAGTGGAGTCAATAGAGCCGTTTAAGTGTGAAAACAATTAATAAAATCAGTTGGGACCGTCAGTGCATCGATCCATACACAAGGTATAAAATTCAAATATTTTGACCGTTGGAACACTTAGTGCATCGGTGCACTAAGTGTGCATCAATGCATAAAATGCATTTGATGTTTTGAATAAACCTAAGTGCATTGATGCATGGTGTGTACATCGATGCATAAAATGCAATCGATGTTTTCATTCAAACCTGAGTGCATCGATGCATGGAGAGTGCATCGATGCATAAACTGCATTCGATGTTCAATTTATTCATTGGTGCATCGATGCATGGATTGGTGTATCGGTGCATTCATTTGAAAAATTGATTTTAGGCTTGATTTTGGTTCAAAATACTTTGTGAAAATTGTTTCACAAATATATTAAGTATAAAACACAATTTTACACATTTAATAAGGTTTGAAATTGATCTTGAAAGACTTGGAGTAATAATTTGATATTCGATTAATTGAATCGAATATACTTATAAAAATCTTTGTAAAATCTTAAAATTCATTTATACTTAGTTTGTTATATCGAAACATCAAAATATTTTCAACATAATATTATTGATAAAAGTGTAAGGGTCACCAGGTTAGATCTGAATTTAATAATTATGCCATTATTTTTATAATTATTGATATTCAATTTATTTATCAATTAATTAGGTTTAATTTGAGATTTGACTCGAATTGGAGTCGCCATCGACCTTTGGGTTAGGTAGGTCGAATACCTAAAAATGTCTTTTAAAAACAACTTTAATAAAAATTATTTAAAAGACAAAAATTGGTTTGTGATTACCAGGAATTCATTTTTAAGAATTTGGGAATCAGTTATGTGTGAGAAAAGGTGAGCACCCTCACAATGCCCAAAATTGGTACATTCGATTATATGTTGTCTAAACTGGTGAAATTTTACGAATTTGAATTCAAAATTTAAAATTACGATTCTTTTATCTTAACTATTCAGATCTGTCACCCGGTCACCGGAGTCACCATTTTCGAAGACCAAAGTTAAACTCTTATGTTTTCTCTCGTTCTCATTTTTGTTTCGATTTCCACTTTGACTACCCTTTTTTATTTTTTTATTTGGTTCGAACCCCGATTCTTTTTTGTTATATTCCCCTTTTTTTGTTCGATATGTTCTTCCTCGTTTCTTCTTTATGTCCATGCTCTCCCCTTTCTTCTTTGCTTTTATATGGCGTTGTATGTTATGATGATGCTATGTTCTTGTGCTCCTAAGAAGATAGGATATGAGTGCCCTATTTTAAATCCTAGATTTAATTTCTCTTTGTTTTATCTGAGGAAAAAAAATTATATTCGTATTTTAAATTTTTTTTTTCTAATTTGGTGTCTTTTTCTTGATTGACATATGACGGCTAGCTGAAACGACAGCACCAGCGGGTGTCAGAAGCGGTGGTGATGGGAGAGGCTTGGTTAGGTGACAACGGTGGTGGCATGATCTGTCAGTGACAACGGCGACGCACTAGGCCTAGGGTTAGGGTGGTACCCTAGCTATCATCTCATGTGGGCCGTTGGATCAAGCACAGATCCAACTGTTAAGGAGCAAAGTGGTTGGAGATCGTGAAAACCCTAATTACATTGGGCTATCTTGATTGGGCTTAGGGTTTTTGGGCCTAGCCCGTTTGGGTATGTTGTTGGGCTTTTCTTTGTAATGGGCCTGTAACATGAAATATAATAATAATAATAATAATAATTAATAAATAATAATAATAATAATAATAAACCCGGACGAAAACGGGTGTCTACAACACTATTTTAATTTATGAAATTTATTATTTATTGATTGCATGACCATTCTTATTTAAAATGATTAGGATCCTCCGGTGAAACTACTAAAAATAATAACAAAATTAATCGAGAGAGTAGAAAAGGAAATATTCTCATATTTAAATTTATTGAAAATGAGCCTCTCGACCCTATTCGGTGGTTTAGTTTTGATACTTATAAATATTTGAGCATTCTTTATCTATCTTAAAGGCCCGATAATCTTCATTAATAAAACTTTTGTTTGTTGCATAACCTTAGGTAAATAAATACAATGTTTGATTATGACATTTCTTATTCCCTTCCAAATGAGAGAAAGTTGCCACTCTACCTTATATTAGGAGGTGTTTCCCTTTGATTTGAAATGGTGAAATATTAACAATTTAACCTAAAATTTTCGAGAAGAAATAATATTAACAATTCATTGCTTTAGTTGGAAATGAGAAGGATGCCACTTTACCTTATATTAGGTGGTTAAGTTTCTCTAGTTAAATGCACAAATTATTAACTTTTCTCTCTAAAATTTTAATAAGTTAAATAGTGTTGCACTTATTTAACTAAAAAGGCTTATTAATTAAATTAAAATTTGAATTCACAAATTTCATTGCAAAGACAATAATTAATCGACTAGGTATCGGTTTTCGGACATTATGGGGGTGTTAATCATTTCTCACACGTAATCGACTCGCGAACCTCTTCTTTTTTAAAAAAAAAAAAGTAGACCAAAACGTTATTTTAAAATTAAATTTTATTAAAATGACGAAATATTTTTGGGTGATTCAATTACACCCTAAACAATGATTGGTGGTGACTCCTCAAACCGTATTTTTTATTTTTAAAGAAAACTCAATTTTAATCAAAACGAACCTTAAAATTAATTTTTGATTTTTTGGTATGTTACGACAATAAGTAACAAACGTAACGGATATTCCCCATATTGGATGCTAGACGTTCGTAAGCGTAACCCATATAACTTGAAAATTAATCATACTTGTTGTGAGAAATCTGTCCACAACAATTCTCCTAAAAGATTGGAGTAGAATTGTTTGTTGGCATGAATTATTTTGTTATTATTTTTTAGTAGTTTTACATGAAATTCTTCCAAAAGGCAGAGAAAAACCTAGCACATGGGGTTTTTATCTCTCTCTAATCTAAAATCCGCTTTTAATACAAATATTTTTTATCTTTTAAATGTGTAAATAATTAAATATATATACTAATAACTTCGGATTAATTTTTTATATAAATAAAATAAATAAATGTAATACAAATGAATTCATTAGTTTTAATGGGAAATTAAAGAAAAACAATTTTTTTATTAATCTGCGACGCTCACACTCCTAACATCTATGGTGTTCGAACCCAAATTTTCAATGAATAACAACAATTTCTTTACCATAGAAACCACTTGGTTTGTGCAAAGAAAAACAGATCAACATAAACAAAATATGGAAATTCAAAAATAAAATCCTAACTACCCCTTTCATAAATGGTAGAATAAATGGATTCAATAAAAGATACATAGAATTTCATAGATAAATCTAAGGGATTTTTGTACAAATTTCCAAACATAATAAAAATTCAAATTACAATAGCCTAGAAAACTTTGATGCACCTTTTGTAGCAGTACTTCAGATATTCATATGCTTACTTCTCATCTGACTTTGACGAATCAATTCAAGTGATGTATTCTGATATATCCTTTACTTGAACATCTGAAGATTGTATTCGAGATTGAGTTGTAATACCTAAAGATTCTATGTGATATTATTATGAGGGGAGTAAATACACATTGTACTTTTTTCCCCTTATCCAAGGTTTTGTCCCACTGATTTTCCTGTTATGGTTTTTAATGAGGTAACATGTTATACGTATTAAAGATATGTGTACTCTTTTTCCTTTATTAAGATTTTTTCCACAGGGTTTTTATTTTAATGATGTTTTAACGAGGCACAATATCTTCATAGACATTGAAAGGGAGTGTTATGAATATTTATTTATGTGGATGTCAATTTCTATCTTTTATCTCTATCTACAAGATAGGTTTTTATATACTTTATTATTAGGACTTTAATATAAATTAGAGTTCTACATCATATCTGCTCCTTATGATTATAAATATAGAGCATAAAACATTATACACAACACAAATTAAAATAATAATACAGTTTTCTCCCCTTGTTCCTATATCTTTTGTTCTTTTCTTATTCCGATTATTGCTTCGTTCTGGTTATTTCATAACAATATATAAAATGTTGTCAATATTTTTCAATAATGCGATTTGCTTTAGTGGTTATAGTGCTTCCTCTACAAGTTAGATTCTTATCAAATCTTTATTATTTCTTTACGTTATGTCATGTTTTGAAACAAAATATATAAAATAATTTGCAAACAACTACACTTGGATGGTGTACTCTAGTGGCAGTATTTCCCTGGTTCAAACCCCCAGGTGATAATTATCAATAATTTGTATTTTTTCTTTAAACATGAGGTGACACGTGTTACCATCTGATTGATAAGAAAAATTATTTAATTAAAATATTAAAATTAATTTAAAAATTCTCCGATCATGTGGTCGCATGTGACACATTTGATTGAAAGATTAATTTTTAAATTAAATTGAAATTAGGACTAAATTGATAGAATATATAAGTATTGAGGACCATATGTATAATTATAATAATTTTATTAATATTAACTGTCACAACATCATCTTTATAAACTGTTAAGGGTTAGTGATCTGATTGAAGCATTTAAATAGATTAGTTGTTTGGTTGACAAAATCGAAACATTTGTGGTCAAAATGAAATAGGGGCAATAGTTGGGTGGTTACTAGTGTAGTTTATCCAAAATAAAAATATTATGTCAATAATTTTGTTAATTTTCTAACGATGCATCACCAAAATAAAACAAAAGAGAAAATAACATTAGTGACCAAAAATACCTTATAATATACGATTTAACCAACTTTTTTTGGATTTGCCAAAATGACCAACTAAATCGCAATGCGATCGATAATTCGCAACGCGAACATCGACTATCGCAACGCGAACTTCGACTATCGCAATGCGATTTTCCAAATTTGTTGCGATAGTCCAAGTTCGCGTTGCGATTTATTCCAAATTCGCGTTGCGATAGTCCAAGTTCGTTGCGATAGTCGAAGTTCGCGTTGCGATTTATTCCAAGTTCGTTGCGATAGTCGAAGTTCGCGTTGCAATTTATTCCAAGTTCGTTGCGATAGTCGAAGTTCGCGTTGCGATTTATTCCAAATTCGTTGCGATAGTCGAAGTTCGCTTTGCGATAGTCGAAGTTCGCGTTGCGATTTATTCCAAGTTCGTTGCGATAGTCGAAGTTCGCGTTGCGATTAATTCCAATATCGCAACGACTGGTGGTATTGCATTTGTTTCTTAAGAATTTTCTCTAAAAAGATAGTATTCGCGCGGACGTGTCGAAGACACGTATTACCAGGACCACGACCACGAGACGAGACGGACGGCGGCAGCGGCGCGCGAGAGTCCCCCTTGTTCTCTATCACTCAACAAGGAAGTGGGAAAGCCAAGCCTTAAATATCATTCCCAATAGTGTTTCCAATACTATGTGGGATTGAGCATTACCGACACTTGTTCCCAATACTATGTGGGATTGAGCCTTAAATAGTGATATTATTTGTGAATTATAGTTAATGACTTTAGTATTTGTATGAAAAGTATTTGTGGTTCGTTTAGTTTTAATACAATTCTAATTTATTTTCAATTGGTTGTAATTGCATGATAACAATTTTTTTTATTCTCGCGAGTGATGTAATTTTTTTTGAATGTTTTTCTTAAAATTGCAATAATCGCGATTGATTGTAGATTGACTTTTAATTATGACATATTTAATCGTATAATACTAATGCAATTGGTTGCTGATTCAATTGTTTTAAGGTGCATGATTGTTAATTGTTTCCTGAATAATCACATAGTATTGGAAATAAGTGTTGGTAATGCTCAATCCCACATAGTATTGGAAACACTATTGGGAATGGTATTTAAGGCTTGGCTTTCCCACTTCCTTGTTGAGTGATAGAGAACAAGGGGGACTCTCGCACGCCGCCGCCGCCGTCGTCCGTCTCGGGTCGTGGTCGTGGTCGTGGTCGTGGTCGTGGTAATACGTGTCTTCGACACGTCCGCGCGAATACTATCTTTTTAGAGAAAATTCATAAGAAAAAAATGCAATACCACCAGTCGTTGCGATTTTGGACTATCGCAACGAACTTGGAATAAATCGCAACTCGAACTTCGACTATCGCAACGAACTTGGAATAAATCGCAACGAATTTGGAATAAATCACAACGCGAACTTCGACTATCGCAACGAACTTGGAATAAATCGCAACACGAACTTGGACTATCGCAACGAATTTGGAATAAATCGCAATGCGAACTTCGACTATCGCAACGAACTTGGAATAAATCGCAACGAATTTGGAATAAATTGCAACGCGAACTTCGACTATCGCAACGAATTTGGAATAAATCGCAACGAACTTGGAATAAATCGCAACGCGAACTTCGACTATCGCAACAAACTTAGACTATCGCAATGAATTTGTAATAAATCGCAACGCGAACTTCGACTATCGCAAATCAGTTTCCAGATTCACAACGCGAACTTCGACTATCGCAATGCGAACTTGGACTATCGCAATGCGATAGTCGAAGTTCGCGTTGTGAATCTGGAAACTGATTTACGATACCGGAGATCGCGTTGCGAATTATCGATCGCATTGCGATTTAGTTGGTCATTTTGGCAAATCCAAAAAAAGTTGGTTAAAATCGTATATTATAAGGCATTTTTGTCACTGAGGTTATTTTCTCTAAAAAAACAAAACTTGACGTTAGTGATGATTTTGAAAAAAAAAAATAGTTATATAATTAAAACAAAATCAAAGTGATAGTTGAGTGAGTAAATATATAGTTTACCCAAAAATTCTTAGGTAAACTACACATTTAGCTGCCCCAACTATTATTTTTGTTCCATTTTGGTCACCCAACTATGTTTTTTTCCTTTCAAAATCATACTTAACAATTAGTTTTAGTTTCATTTTGGTTGCTTGCCTTTAAAAAATCTAACGACGCATTTTGCTTCAATGATGACATGACATTACATTATGATGACATATCAGCATCGCCAGTAAATTTTTAATGACAGATGACCAAAATGAAACTAAAACTAAACATTAGACATGATTTTGAAAAAAAAATAGTTAAATGATAAAAACAAAACAAAAATCATAATTGGAATACTAAACGTGTAGTTTAGCAAAATTTGTTCATAATACAAATATATTTTTATCTTTTAACATGTATAAATAATTAAATGTATATATTAATAACTTTGGGTTAGTTTGTTTTTTAAAATAAAATAAATAAATGTCCTACAAATGAATATATTAGTTTTCATGGGAATTAATCACAAAATAGTTTTCAAGGGAAATTAAAGAAAACGAATTAACATAAATAAATCATGGGAACTCAAAAATAAAATCCTAATTACCCTTTCACAAATGGTAGAATAAATGGATTCAATAAAAGATACATAAATTTCATAGATAAATCTAAGGGATTCTTGTTCAAATTACAACAGCCTAGAAAACTTTGATGCACCTTTTGTAGCAGTACTTCCGATATCCATCTGCTTCCTTCTCATCTGCAAAACACAAGATACACCTTTAGCTTTGTTTTTTTATTTATTTATCAGAAATCAATGCAAATTATATTTGATACCAAAACAAAAGAGCGGTCTTTACTAGATTTGAAGTTTTGGGGCATTAATTCTGCACAATGATTAGTACATTGGAAGATCAGCTCCGAGTAATGGAAAAAGCATCTTGACCTGCAGACATTGTTGCACAAGTTGAGAAGAGGAAACTTTTCTTTCAGACATTTTATCGAACACTTGTATTCACAGATGTTTGCTGGATATGGAGGTGCAAGAGGCAATCTGACTTTATGATTTGGATCTATTTGATAAGAAATTTACTGGATTTCAAAATACTCATCGGACGGTTCGAAATCCTGGGAAAATCCAGATTCTGAAGTCCGAGGGAAAATTTTGGCGTTGTAGTGAACCTTGAGGAAATTCATATTCTGGAAACAAGGAAGTCTCTCCAGGATTTGAGTCGGGTTTCATAGTCTGAAAATAAAGAAGTTTCATCAGAATTTATTGGAGTTTCCAGAGAGAAGTGTTGGGTTATTTGGGAAAATTTGGAAGCTTCAGAATCATGAGAAAATTCAGGTTTTAAATCGAAGGAAAATAATCCGTGAACTTGAACTACAACAAGAGGAAGCAATTGGCCATCGAAAATCTCTTCTTCTTTGTTTTCCATTGATGAAAAACAAGAAGAAATTTAAAGGCGTTGAAATCATTGATTGCTCCATAAGCAGAGCACTGTTGAGAAAATCTCTCAACTTTCCATGACCAAAATTAGGTTCATAAGATAAGAGATTCCTAGTTAATGCCTTTGATTCCTCAATTCCAATTATGATTTTTGTAACATTATGCCAAATTAATGATACACAAGGACGAATAAAGACAAAATAATTTTGTGCAGACGAATATAAATATAATAAAAAATTCACGTTTATATTTTTTTATTTAAAATATAATAATTATTATATATTTAATTAAATATAGAAAAATATATCAACTAAACTAATATAATTTATACATATTTTTATAAAAATTACATTCTAATTTTTTTATTTTTTGGGACATGGGATAAGCCAACGTTTATATTTTTTAATTTAAAATATAATAATAATTATTTATTTAAATTAAATTTTAAAAATATATCAAATAAATTAATATAAAATTTTTAATATAATCTATACATATTTTATTTAAATTACATGCTAATGTCATGCTAGGGTTTTTAATGAGTTGAGTAGATTGAATTCGACTCGATAAAAGCTCGATTCGGATTGACTTGATTCGAACTCGAGTTTTACTCGATACTTTAACGATCTGAGTTGAGTAAACTCCAACTCGACTTGATAAGTTTGCGAGCACCTAGTTAAATTTTTTTAATACTTTTTTAGCAGTTATCTCAAAAAATCATTTCATTCAAAAAATTACTAATTTACTAATGATAAATGACTAATCTATTAATTTTCTAATAAATAATAATAATAAAATTATTAATTAATAATTATGATTTTATTACACCTAAAAATCAAACCCTAATTATTATTTTAATATATTTGTGGATTGTTATTTTAGAGTTTATACTTTCAATTTGTTTCATACACTCTTTTGACAATTTTTTTGGTTAAATTTATAACTTATGTTTATATTAAGCTCTATATAATATTAATAGATTTTACCTATTTTTAAAAAGTAAGATAAAAATTTTGGTGAGCATAACAAGTAACGAGCTTAACGAGCACTAATTGAACAATAAGTTTTTGTAACAAGCACAAATCAAATAAAATTTTAACGAACTTTACGAACAACGAGTCAAGTCGAGCAACAAAATATTTTAACGAGCACGAGTCGAACAATAGTCAACTTGCGATCACCTCGTTTATAAGCACCCTATGCCATGCACAACTTCATCTAAAGTTTGAAAATGCATTACGAAAAATATTTTTAAGGTTAAAACACTTTTTCATTTATAAATACTAAATATTCAACTCTTAACCCTAAAATTAATATTCGAAACAAATTTACAAATTAAACTTTTTAATTTTAATTATGAAAAAAAAATCACTTTTACATAATATTATAATTTTTTAATTATTTAAAATAATGAAATTAAAATTAGTTACCTTTAATTAAAATTATTTTTAAACTATATTAATCGGTTTTATTAATAAAAATAATAGAAGGATAAAAAGTTGCAACGCAATCAAAAAGAAAAATAGAGATAATACTCACAAAAGAAAACTCAAACATAAAATAAAAATTTTAAACCTAAAGATACGAAAAAGTGAAACATTTCACTGAGAATGACGTCCAACATTAAACAACCCAATAACCTTCATAAAACATCGTCTCTATCAAACGAGATTCTTTATGAAGTGATAAAAGAGTTATGAGCAAACCAAACAATTTGACAAATTGTTTCGCTACACAATTCTAATTATATCAATAAACAACATTTTATCAAAGAGGGAATCTGACAACACGTGACAATCAACAAACCAAACAAAAAAAAAATGTCATGAAAATCTTTATATGAGCACTAACACAACAAGAGATATATGAAAAACTTACCAAAAAGTCATAAGAAACAAACTACAAGAGTACAGAAAATGTGCTACAATGACAGAAATTTTTATTTAAAATAGAAATAACTCAAGAAGAAAAAGAAAAACATATGACATAATATGAGAAAAAACAAGAAAAATAATAATCACTGACGATCGATAAATATTACTCCATCCATCCCATTAAATATGTCCATTATTGACTTTCAAAATGTCAAAAATTTTAAACTTTGATCATGATTATTTTAAACAATTAAATTTTATAAAATATATATATTTAAAATCTACTTGATTTAATGTTTTTAAAATATATATTTATATTTTTATCAATAATAAATTTTAAATAATAATGAGTAAAAATTAAAAAAATTTGACAAAAAAATTAATAATGAACAAATTTAATAGGACGGAGTGAGTATTAAGATTGATATCATCACGATTAAAAAAGTAAAAAAATGACCCAAAATATATAAAAACAACTCAAGTTGAAGAAAAAAAAAATTCAGATTCTCACATGAACATAATAATAATAATAATAATAATAAATATGTTTTTTTATTAAAATCATTTTTAAATCAATTATTACTTCTGTCCCACTTAAAATGTCTATTATTGATTTTTTTTATCAAATTTTTTATCTTTGACCGTTTATTATTTAAAAATTATTATTAATCAAAATATATTTTAAAATCTTTCAATTAATTAGTTTTGAAATATAATTTAATTTTTTAAAATATTTAAAAATTGACTTTTACAAAGTTAAAATTAAGTATTTTTAAAATATATTTTTTATAAAATGTAATTTTTTAAAATATTTAAAAATAATTATAGTTAAATTTAAAAAATTTAATTTTTAAAAAGTTAATAAGATAGAGTGTTAATAAAATGGAGGGAGTATTAAAAAAAAGTGATTCCATCGTTGGCTTCCAAATATCATCTCTCAGTAAGTTCTAATCCATTTCACTTCAGTTTTATTTTACCTTAAATCTTCCCTCTTTGATGAAATTAGGTCAAGACCCTTATATATCCTATGGCTAAACCTTCATCCTTTCTTCTAAACCTCCTTAGGCAAAACCCTAGAACTGCCCAAAACACTAATACCCAAATTAGATACGTCACTATAGAATCCAAAGAAACTTGTTTTATCGTTAAGGAGTCTTTAGAGAATCAAAAGCAATGTAAAGAACTATTGAATGATTCCATAAGTGAATCGGATTTAGCCATTGTTAAACAAATTTGCAAGATTACTAGAACAATGCCTAGATGGGAGGAAACTCTGGTTTCAAAATTTCCCTCTTTTAATTTCTCGGAACCCTGGTTTTTTTCGTGAGCTTGTGATCCAGCAAGAAAATGTGTTATTCTCTCTGCATTTCTTTCATTGGCTGCGGTCGAGGTACAAGTTTTCGCCGGACTTTGATTCCTGTAATCTGCTACTTGATAAGCTCGTAGAGGCTAATGCCTACAAAGCAGCAAGAAATTTTCTTCATCAGATCGGTCTTGACCCCGAGCCGCCTTCTTTAGAACGCTACTTAAGATGTCTTTGTGCAAACAAATCGGTTGAAGATGCTGTTGATGTGTTCTCCATCTTGAATAAGATTGGTTATTATCCATCAATAGCGACTTGGAATTTAGCACTATTGGCTTGTCTTAAGGTCGTTAGGAATGATATTTTCTGGAAATTGTATCAGGATATGATAGAATCTGGTTTAGGGGTTAATATTGATGTTGGTACCCTTGGGTGTTTGATTCAAGCATTTTGTATTGATGGGAAAGCTTCAAAAGGTTTCGAGCTTCTTCAGTAGGTTTTGGCTGATGGCTTGGTGCAGGGTACGGTTGCTTTTCAAAAATTGATTGCTTCCTTCTGTAAGACCAGAAACTACGGTAGAGTATCCCAACTTCTTCACACGATGATTGCTACAGGTCGTGCTCCCGATATTTATACATATCAGGAAGTCATTAATGGACTCTGTAAGAACAGAGTATCTGGAAGGTTTTCGGATTTTTAATGATCTTAAGAATAGAGGGTATGTTCTGGATAGGGTCATGTATACAACAATGATTCATGGACTATGTAAGATGGGGAGCCTCAGGGAGGCCAGAAAGCTTTGGTTTGAGATTAATATTGGAATGCTTCCGAATGAATACACTTACAATGCAATGCTTTACGGGCTTTACAAGGTTCATGACCTCGAAGAGGCAAATAGGCTTTATAAGGAGATGCTCGAAAATGGTTATGGTGAAACAACCGTGAGTTACATTATCATGATTGCAGGGTTTTGTTTACATGGAGAGACAGATGAGGCTTCACATTTATTCAAAGAAATGACTCAAAAGGGAATTGTTTGTGACATGATCACATTCAATAATCTGTTCCGGGCCTTTTGCATTAAAGGGAAAGTCGTCGGGAGTCTGCCCCTATAATAGAAGTTCTACGTCGAGATGGTCACATCGAAGAAACCAAAAATTTGTTGAAGGATATGCAAAGTAGGAGTGTAGAACTGAAAGTTTGTACTCACGATCACTTTATTGCTGGATTATGCGAGCAAGGATACGTTGCAGAGGGACTGGAATGGTTCGGAGAGATGCTGAAGAATCAACTGAAACCGCAACAAAAAACTCTTGAGAAACTGGTTCGGTGTCTTTCACAAAGAGATAGGTTTGATGATTCTTTACTTATTTTAGATTTTATATTAGGTTATGCACTTAAAATCAGCGTATGCCATTCAATTGTTACCAAGTTTTGCCAAAGAAATGCTCATCTTGTTGAACCATGTTTGGACGAGATCCTAGAAATAAATTAAGCAAAGTATTCCCAGTAATTTGTGTTGTAATGCTTATACCCTATGTTTCTTGGACTCAGAGGTGACTGTCAGCATCCGACACAGGTCTGCTTAATTTTTTTCTATGTCTTTTCCCTTATATTTGCAGAACCATAACCCGTATCCGTGCTTGAATGTGCTGGATATGGGTTTCAGACATAGGTGTTTTAGGGAAAATGAAGAGTCGAAACAACATAGGTTTTGTATTGTTTTACTAATGAAATGGCAAAGAGAAGTTGATAGTGGCTCTTTTGATTTCTGTGGATATGTTTTGAACATCTTTGAGATTGTCATTGGTTGATTGCACTTATGATGAATATGATGAATGTTTTGAATATGTTATGCATTGGTATGCCACCATATATTGTCGTAAAGCAGGTGGAAGATCATCTGGAAATAATGGGAACCCATATCAATACTTGTTGTCATCTTGTTCGCAACTCGATTGCCGTCTCTGTACACGTCACTTGCACCGCCTAGTCTTTTTTTTATATCAGCTGACTGATGTATGGCCGGAACTAGTGCCGTTGGCTTGTAACTCGTCAGATTTCATGTTAATAGTAGCTAGGCTGAGTTGGAGTACTGCATGTCTCTATCCCATTGACCAAGCCATCACATTCAAGCCTTCTAATGTTCTCCTTAATTGATCTAACATGGCTTACATCCGTTGCATCTTTTCTCATTTTCCTCACTTTGTATCTCGCTTCATAAGCTGCCTTTGTCGTAAACTTGTGCCGGTTATGCCTAGAGCCGGCTTAGGCGGGGGACCACCATGCGCTCCGACTCAGCTCCCACCTTCTACCTTTTTAAATTAATAAAAATTATATATTTAACAATTTATAAGTTAGTGGTTACCTCTTATTGTTTTAGTTGTATTTAAAATGTTTTCTTAATAAAATAATAAAATTAATATGTATAATTATTTTTCTATAATTTATTAATAAAATATTAAATTAATTGTTTAAAATAATAAAATATATTTCCGTTCAGGGCACCAAAAATATTTAAGATGAATCTGATTATGCTAAACCCATCCCAGATTTTCGTCAACAATCAACATCAGTCGGGTCTAAACTTATTTGGGGTCATTTTTAATCTTTTTCAAAACGATGATTTCAGAATAAGAGAGAGAATAAAAGTAGACTATTATCAATTGATTTATCAAACAAAACAGTTAATAGTTCGCATGAAACTAAAAACATACTACCTTATAATCATTTTTAGATTAATTTTTAAAATATTATAGTAGAAAAAAGCTCAAGTAAAAAAATGCTTAATACAAAAATAAGTGTTTAAATTATATCGTTTTTTATATTTAGGTGCTTAAATGTTTTTCGGTTAATCCATGTATCTAACGTTTTAAACCTTACACTTTTAGGTGCATCGGCCGTAATAGATGGTAAATTCTGTCGTTAGGCGATACATGTCACTTTCATGTAAATTTAATTTTTTTTTAAAAAAATATAAGTTTTTAAAATTTTATAAAGGTGAAACATATCATTTAATGACAAAATTTAATGGCGATAACAGTCCATGCACCTAAAAGTACCTGGATTGACCGAAAAATAATTTACGCACCTAAATAAAAAAAAATGTATAGTTTAAACACTTATTTTTTCATATTAAGTCTAATAAAAAATATATTTTTAGACTAATAAAAAATATATTTTTAGATGTAATAAAATATTTTTATTTTTACTAAAAAAAATTAGTTTTATGTTCATATATATTGTCACAAGTCACAATCGGCCTTTCGCGAAGGAAAAGAACCGACTAGTCACGACGATGGAATTTTTTTAGAAAAGATTTTTGATGAAAAGATGGGAGTCACCACTAATTACTTTAAAGGTGCGATTAGAACACTTAAAATAGGTAATTTTAACAAAACATTTTATTTTATAAAAAAAATCAAATTTTGATACTCGAAAACCATAAATTAGGTTTAGGTATCAGTTACGTGGGGGGAAAGATTAGCACCCCACAACACCAAAAAAATTGGTACCTAGTCGATTATCCTGTAATTTAAAATTGAAAATTTTTAAGTTCGAGGTTTCATTTAATTTACAATTCATTATGTATATAAATTTTAAAAATGGATGTTGATTTACCGAAACCAATAACGACCACCCAAGGCACTAGCAGAAGCTTCATTATCGATCCCAATAAATAATCATTGCCCTGAGGATTTAGAAATAATGATACAGGGTTTTAAAAATGATGTTGATTTAATTCGAGAATTACCAGTGTCACCCCAGGGCATAACACGGGAGATACACCATTAGCCCCTAATAAATGAACATTGCCTTGTTTATAAATTGAGTCATGAAATCAAACAATCAATTATTAAGCCTAATTATACTAAGCAGATTAATTAAGGCTTCCCTCTTACTTAAAGTGTCAAATTATGAAATTTAAAGAACCTAAAGGACTAAACCAAAAAAAATGTAATCTCTAATACTAGTCCTAAGCATATTTTAGCAAATTATGGAATCTAATAATCAAAATGGTACCTCAGGCATTAAGGCGAGGACCAAATTGAATATTTCCCTAAATTGAAGGAGTAAAAGTGAAATTAATCTAAAGTGAAGGTTGTAATCATTAATCCTAATTGATTTTAATCAATTATTAAATCGAATAATCGAAATGGAACATCGGGCATCAAGGCGAGGACCAAATTGAATATTAACCTAAATTAAAGGACTAAAAGTGAAATTTATCTAAAGTGGAGGCTTTAATTATTAATCCTAGTGAATTTTAATCAATTATTGAATCGAATAATCGAAATGGAGCCTCGGACATTAATGTGATAACCAAATCGAATACTAGCCTAATTTAAAAAGTCGGAGACTAAATTACAAGAGAAACAAAATAACAAAGATTAAACATGTAATAAACCCTAAAATATTAAATGTTATAATACAGGCAGTGACTAAATCGAATTAAACAAAAATAAAAAGACTAAAGCGAAAACAAGTATATATAGACATACAAAATGGATAAAAATGAAATAAATCACAAACCAGTAGCAATGATCAGAAATTTATCCAAAGCACATCCATGAGCAAACAGTGACAAAAACAGAATGTAAATAAACATGCAAAATTAGAACTAATTAAAAAATAAACACCAAGCGACTTAAATGTAAAAAAGAGGGTAAGTTTAAGGGATTTAAAAGAAAATTTTTCTTTTTATTTTAACACTAACATATTAAGGAACATAAAAAGGAAAATAGCACAAACAAGGTCTGCATATTCAAATTAAAAATAGAATGAAATAAATTACATAAAACAATAATAAAATGAAAAAAAAGGAAATGATAACCCATATTCGAAATCATAAAAAAAGAGGAAACAAGGACTTAAATGTAAATATGCAATAAAAGAATGTAGATCTAGACACGATTTTTCCTTTTTATAACTTAAAAACTTATAACAAAAACAAAGGGGAAATAACCTAAATGGTACACACATTGGTAATGAAATAAAAACACAACACAATGTGATTAGAACGAAAATTCTCGGCAAAGTTAAGGGAACCTAAGAAGGAATTTACCCTAAACCCTAAGTATAAAACTTATGCTTTTTCATTTTCGGCTAAACCTTAACCTAAGACCAAATAACCAGCCACTACATCTCTTAGAAAACTCTCAAGCTTTCACTCTTACCTCTGTCGACCGAGATCTCCAAAGAAACATGAACACTGCTCAACCGTCGTACTCGAACGACACTTGAACTCTTCGACCACCATTTATGATGGCCATGGAGTCTATAACTAACCCAAACCAACCCCGTTTCTTCTTCCAAATACCCTTCTATCTTTGATTGAACCCCTTGTAGCCCACAAACCACCACAAGCCAACGTTCTTCCTCTCTCCGACCACCATCAATGGTGATCGATTTAACCACGGCCTAAATCTAAACCACCCATGTTGTTAGAGTTTTCGTTTCTCTATCAATTAACCGAAAATGTTCCAGAAGGGTGAATTGGATAAATAAAAAAATGGGTATGAAAAAAAGGATGGGAAAATTGTACTAGTATTTAATGTGGTTCAATTTCATCAAATGAAGTCTACATCAACTACCTTAGTTCCACACTAATGATTTCTAACAAATTCACTAATTTATTCTTTCTTTTTCTAGGCTCAAGAGTAACCTTTTACAAATCCATAGTTTTCAATGGCTAAACTACAACCAAGCCCCTTTCACAGAAGAATAAAAAGGTTGTAAACAAGAAACCCTCACAAGGTGGTGTTTACTCAATTAAGCTCACTAAAACACTCTATGCACAAGAGAAAAGGAGAATTAAGATTGAAAGAGCTTTTCTTTTGATGTGAATTGCTTGGATAGGGGTTGTAGCCTTCTTCAAATGTCCTCAATTTGTTTTTTATATGTTGAAATGTGTTTTGATCGTTTCTAGTTGTTTGAGGAAGTTTGGAGCCGTTGGGGATTAATAATCTGTAAAATAAAACTGCCCAAATCAAGGAGTATCGATACTCCGACTAGGAGTATCAGTACTGCCCTAATAACATTTAAATAAAAATAGTCGTTTATGATCGTTGGACTGAGAGAGTATTTGTAATACTCAGATTTTTCCTAAATCTAAAACCCTAGAATTTAAGGATTTATTCTAGAATCCTTAATTTGATATTAGTGACCAAATTGCAATAAATATAAAAAATTGTAGCTTGTTTTGAAATTCCTAGATAGTTTAGGGTTTAATCTTGTGATTATCCCTTTTTTGCTTTATATCATAATTCCTAATCCTATTTCTTCGTCAGTTACGCTGTTGCTCTTTCTTTCCTTCTTGATATTTCTATTGACAGTGGTTCACTCTTTTCCTTTCTTTCTTGTGCTTCATGAACGCCGCTGCTCACTCCCTTGTCTTGCTTCATGGTGCGAACGTCGACCAAGACTCGATAAGTTTAAAAACAGGCTTCCCCGTCACTATTCGAGTTAATCACGACCATTCACGGCTGTTTGGCACTTGACGTGAGTGGGACTTCGTCAGACCGGCCTAGTAAGGGTTGTGCTGGTTGTCGTCAACCATTTGGCCCCCCTGGCAGCCCTTATGTTGATTTTGTCGCCTCTATGGCAGGGTTTCAAATAGCGGCCGAATAGCGATATCGCGGTCACAATGATGTCCGAAACCTCTATCACGAAAAATAATGATGTGAAGTGGGATCACACTAATAGCGGCAACAAATCACGGCCAATCGCGGCAATAGCGGACCGCTATTTCGCTATTATTCTGTTATTTTAATTTTTTTTAAAAAAACATTTTTTTTATTAAAAAAAGTCAGCTCATTCGGGAAAAAAATTCACAATCGCGATATCCGTAATGACCGCAATAGCATCTGTTAAATCCGTAACCGTGATAAACAAAACACGACCGAAAACGTGGCTGCGAACTCTCTCGTCAGTCGTTTAAGGTCACGACAAGGCTGGTCGTGAGGTCAACGACCCTTAGAGACTGTTGTCGGTGTGTTCCATCGCCGGTAGTCTCGTTTCACTCGATCTAACAATCCTAAACCTGAACAATATTCCACTGTTAACTTTTGATACGATTTGGAAATTGATTAATTAGTGTCGTTAATATTTTCGTTGCGCTGAAATTGATTTATTGGGACTTTAAATTCGGACGTCATAATTTTGTAGGAAATTCTGAATCGGGAATCGAGTTATCGCCTCCTTCTTCGTTACCCGCAAACTTCAAACATAATTATATTTCTCGTGTTGAGCGTGAGTGATAGTTGTTATTTTTTAGTCGTAAGAAATTTTCGGTTAATTAGATTATTTATTAATTAAATTAATTCGTAGGAATTGGTTTGGGTCGGTCCACTGCTCGAGTTGATCGTGATAGACGCTACGATAATCGTTAGTTATTTTATCGAGGTGTGTCTCTGTTCAGTGCTATATTTGTATTGAGTGATTACTTGCATGTTTGATTGATTGGGAAATAATTTGGAAGGATGTTTGATTGTGAAAGTAAACTCTATTAAATATGACTTAGATAAATGTCGTGTGATGTATGTTGATTTTTCGGAATTGAAATATATGTTGTATATTCAGGATATGTGATTGTGTTGAATTATCGGAATCCAAATATGTACTTCGGAATACTTGGTTATGAAATATTGTTATTCGGATCAGATCAGGCATCATATATATGTTATTGGGATATATGCAAATACGAATGTCATTTGTTTGTTATTTTAAGACAAATTTTTTATAGGAGAAGTTTAGTGCATTCAATCGACTGGGTGAATGCCACTTTCGGATTCTGTGGTCTCTGTCTTTGTGGTATACCTCACTTCATATGGTGTGATTGTAGATAATGTAGTTCTGGGGAACCCACTCTTCGAATGGTATGACAGGAGTATGGGTGGGTGCATAAGCATTTGCATAACATTTGAATTATGTATATCACTGTAGACTCGAATTATGATTTATTATTTGTTGACTTCGATCATGAATATTTCTAATTGAATCGAATTGTGTATTTTTTTGTGTTTTGACTTTTGTATGTATGCACTTTAGAGGCACACTAAGCTTAATAGCTTACACCCCTACAGTTTTTATTTCAGATACTCAAACTTAGATGATCTGAACTTGGAGAGTGACATTTATTTTCAGATAAATAATTATTTCAGTAGGATTTTTATTCTACCTTTCTTTTTTGCTCATTTATTTATTTTCATAATTATTTTTAGGACTTGTAATTCGAACTTTGGGCATTATAATTTTATTTTGGAACTAATTATGCATGGTTTGAATATTTATCATTCATATCTGATTTTTCTCGAACATTTGTTTTCAATGAAAATTTTGAAGTTTGAATTTGAGGAATGTTTATGTAATATTAATATTAAACTTTAAGTTTTGAATCGAAAACGGTTTTGTGAGGGACAAGTTTTAACATGACTCTCTAGATTCAACCTAACTCTTTCTAGGTCAAATTTAGGGGGTTACAGTATCGATAATAGGGTTATGGTATCGATATTGTTATGAAATAGTATTTGATACTCCTTTGAGTATAACATTTTGTCTTACTGGAATCTGAACACACTTGAAACCAATAAGCAGTATCTGTACTACCATATGAGTGTCTATACCCCTATTCTCGTTGGCTACAATATCAGTATTGTTCATACAATATCAATATTGTAAGAACAGTATTAGTACTGCTTACCAAAAAAATGTTTTGTGTTCAAATTCAAATTTTATGAACTTTGAATTGCTTTTGAATACTTTGAATAAATTCAATCAAGTCCTAAAATATTTTGCCCTTAAATTTTTTTATATCAAAATAGGTTCAACAATCTCCCTCTTTATGATATAACAAAAAATTTGAAAAATAGTTTTAGCAAAACTCCTCCTTAATAAAACATTTAATGAAAAAGATAATTATTTTGGAAAATATTTAAGTTCCCCCTCTTTCATTCTTGAAATTGAATTTTTCAAGCCTATACTTCTCCTTTTTTTGTTATATAAAAATAATTCAAATTTGTAGGTTCAAAAATAAAAATGGAGAATAAGTAAAAAAATTTAACATAAAATCATTTGAAAAATCAAAAGCTCCCCCTCAATAAATGCATTCCAAAAAGATGACTTCAAAAACTAGACACTTAAAAACTACTGAATTTCAACAAATATGTTAGTAATACGTGATGTTCAATAAATCTAATTCTATTATACTTTATGTGATATTAAAATGGGACATTAAAGTTCATATGAATAAAGCTTTCTAAAATGTAATGCATATGACAAATTGATATAAATTGTCAGAGAGATATCATGTGCAACGCCTATGCACAATCATTTAAATTTAAGATAAAAATCAAAGTTTGTAAAAACAAATTTAAAAAAAATTTGACCAAAAATCATTATGATGAACAAAAATTAGAAAAAACATTAAAACTTTAAAATATTCACCAAAAAATATTGTTGAACCAAGTTTTATAATATTTTGATATAACAAATGAAGGCAAAATGTTTTTGGACTTGATTGAATTTATTAAAAATTTTCAAAAATAATTCAAAGTCAAATAAACTAGAATTTGAGCAAAAACATTTTGTCACGTACATAGTATCGATATTGTTCTTACATTATCGATACTATATGAATAGTATCGATACTGTTCATGTGGTACCAATACCAATTGTAAGAGAAGTATCGATACTCTCAAGGTAGTATCGATACTACCAACTTGCTCAAATTCTAAAATACAAAATAGGTACTGATACCCAAAGGGGTACCGATACTAATTTATATAGTAGTATCGATACCATAGGCTCAGTATCGATATCGTCAGACTCAACGGCTAGTAACAACTAGTTTTATTTAAATATTACAAAGGTAGTATCGATACTCTCTATAGGAGTACCGATACCCTCTATCATGGGAACTTTTATTTTGCAGAGAAAATATCCCCAACGGTTCCAATTCACTCCCAACGGCTAGAAACGGCCACAAACACATTCCAACATATAAATACACATTCCTTTCTCTTGTAAATAGTTGTGTTTTTGTGAGCTTAATCTTTGTAAACATTTTCCTTTTTAGAGGTTTTCTTTGTTTACATATATTTCCTTATAAAGGGGTTTTGGTTCTAGCTGAGCCTTTGAAAAGTTAGGGAGTTTTGTAAAGGTTATCACTTTGTCCTTGAAAAGGAAGAACAAATTAGTGGATTTGTTGGAAAATACGAAGTAAGGAGCTTAGGTAGTGGATGCAGACTTCATTGAGGAAGTTGAACCACTATAAATCATTGTGCATTATTTTTCTATCTCTTTTTACTCCTTACCCCCTAAAATTATCTAAAAGCCAATCCACCCCCTCTTGGCAATATTTTTGGTTATCAATTTGAGCTTCTTCAATCCTAACAATAGGTATCATAGCTTGACTCATTAGAAGGTTTAACAACCTTAAGACAGTCCTTGAAGAAGCTCTATCCATTCCCAACACAACCGAGAAGATGACTTTGACCTCCGGCTCTTACTACATTGAAGACTCTCAACCGGCCAATAAGCCACCTTATTTCAATGGAGAAAATTATTTCTATTTAAAGATTATGATGATACTCTCATTCAAGCTAACAATTTAGGAGCTTGGAACTCAATCACTAAAGGATACTCCATTCGAACCGATGAGATGGATGATTGGAGTGATGAAGAGAAGAAGTTCCAACTCAATGCAAAGGCTATGCACATTCTATTTTATGCATTAGGCTCAGATGAATATGGAAGAGTCTCATCTTGTTCTAATGTCAAAGAGATTTGGGACAAGTTCCAAGTCACTCATGAAGGAACCAATGAAGTGAAAAAACCCAAGATTAGTCTTCTCAACCATAGCTATGAGAATTTCAAGATGAAACCGGATGAAGACATCAAATCTATGATGGATAGATTTTCCGTGATTACCAACGGTCTCAAGGGATTTGGAGAAGTGATCCCTAATGAGAAGCTTATGAGAAAGATGATTTACTCTCTTCCAAAGTCTTAGTAATCGAAGAAGACGACGATCATAGAAGCTAAGGACCTAAAGACTCTCACTCTTGATGAGCTTATCAGCTCTATTCTCACTCATGAGCTGATGGTAAAGGAAGAAGAAGAAGAAGATGATGATGATGATGAAGAGAAGAAAAACAAGAAGAAGAAGGAGGTACGCATTTTCTTCAAATCCACCAATGAGAGTAATTAAAACTCAAGTGAAGAGGTGGATGAAGATGATGATGAAGAAGAAGAGATGATCAAGCTCTTCAAAAGATTCAAGAAATTCATGACTTCTAAGGAAGCGAAGCATGAATCAAACAAAAAGAAGAGGCCCCCGGTGTGCTTTAATTATCAAAGAATGGGACATTCCAAGTATGATTATCCCCTCCTAAAGAAGAAGAGATCAAGTAAAAAAAATGTATTTATGGCATCCTGGAGTGATGAAGACGACTCCAATGATGAAGATGAAGTAGCCAACCTTTGCCTCATTGCCATCGAAGAAGATTCAATGGTATCATCTAACTCTTGTGATTCAAATTCTTATTCATTTAAAGAGTTACAAGATGCCTATAATGAATTGTATTTGGAATTTGAGACCATGAATTCCAAATATAAGAAATTAATTTCAATATTTAAAGTTGAAAATGATTTGATTTTGAAAGTAACAGTTGATTTTGAAAAACAAAATGAAACTTTGAAAATTGATTTAGAGCTTTCAAAAATCAAAACAAATAAAATTTTGATTTGAAAGTTAAGCTTGAAAGTGTTGAGTTAATCGATCGACGAAATAGCCAAGAGAGGGTGAATTGGCAATTAAAATTTTGGTGGAACCTTTTGCAGAAAATAGAAAAGATTTGCACAGCGACTTAGAGTGGTTCGACTTTCTCAACCAAAGTCTACGTCCACTACCTTAGCTATCCATACTAAGGATTTTCCACAAATTCAATAATTTGTCATTCTTTTGAGGACAAAGAGTAACCTTACAAATCCCTCAAGAATTATATGCCAAATTATTGAGAACACTATCTCCTATAGAGAAATACACAAATTTTACAAACTTACAGAAAAACCTCACAAGGCAAGATGTTTGCACAATTCTAGAATAAAGAAAGAACATTAAAAAATGAATACACTTGAGCACAACAAGTTTTCTTGAAAGCAAAATGAATATTGAATGAAAATGGGCTTGAAATGCTCAAACTTGAGGTTTGATGCTTTCTCTTTGATTCTCTAGCTTCTCTTCTTAATTCTTGTTGATCAATAGCTCCTGAGCTTGTTTAAATACTCCTTGAATCACTTCTGAACATTGGGGATTATTGGAGAAGTCAATAGAGTCGTTATTGTGCAATTATAATTTTAATAATCTGTTGGGAGCGTGAGTGTATCAGTACACTCTCAAGGTGTATCGCTACACTGTGAGTAAAATTCAAATATTTCGACTGTTATATGACCGAGTGTATCGGTACACTAATTACATTCGATGTTTCAATAGAGTCAGGAGTGTATTGATGCATTTTCTGTGTATCGGTACACAAAATGCATTCGATGTTGGGTATATATCGATGCATCCAAGAGTGTATCGGTACATCCCTTTGTAAAATTAATTTTTGGCTCAATTATGGTTCGAAATACTTTGTAAAAATTGTTTCAAAAATATTTTAAGTTTAAAACACAATTTTACACTTTAGTAATGATTGAAATTGACCTTTAAAAAACTTGAAGTAATATTTGTGATATTCGAATAATTTAATCGAATATACTTTAAAAAATATTGTAAAATCTTAAAATTCAATAACACTTAATTTGTTATATCGAAATATCAAAAATGTTTTCACCAATCTCCCCCTTTTTGATATAACAAAATATTTGTGTAATTGTAAGATTTTCTTTGAAAATCAATTTTGAAATCAATTTTGAAAATTACTCCCTCTTACTATATTTCCCCCCTTTTTGTTAAATAAAAAAGATCTATAAAACGTTTATAAAAAAGATTGTTCTCCCCTTTAAGAAAAATATCCAATTGATATAAATTTAAATTTTAAGCTGCTAAGATCACAATCAAGAAAAATATTAGCCATCAGCTCCATAAATCAATATTCATAAATAATGTGCAATGGTAATTGGTCATATTTATCTAAAATGTAAATGATGCAAAAACTAATAAAACCAATATTAAGTTCAAAATTAGTCAAACCAAAATTCAAACACTCAAAACCAAATATATATATAAACATTCAAGTTCAAACATCCATATCATCAAAAACATAACAATCCAAAAACATCCAAAATGTTTTAACAATTAGGTTTTATCTTAATCTAAGAAAACAGAGTAAGAAAAAGGTCTAATCATCCATCGGTGGATCAAGAGGTGATAAATGTGCCCATATATTGTCCACATCACGTATAAGTTCATCGACCCTTTCGTCCATAGCATCGAAACAATGATTCATCGCTTCGTTGTTAGCAGTTAATTGGGACTTGATGGATGCAAACCTCATGTCAAGATTCTCCATAAATAATTGGAAGTATGGAGGCATCTGACTCTCTTGCTGTGCCGGCTCGTCATCGGGTACGTGATCATCAATATCGTGCATGAGTTCTTCAAGCTCTGGATCATCGTCCGTAGCCGGTGCCGGAGGAGCTCGTGAAGAGCTAGCACCTGGTGTTTTCTCAGTGGATCGAACCCATTGATCCTTTTCCTCGGACCATCCTTATTTCTTCAACGTTGTGAAATTTATTTTGTTCTTAAGGGGGATGGCTACATCAAGCGAGACCCTAATATTGGATTTGATAAACAAATTACTTAGAAGACAACAAAAAATGATTTGTGGCAAATTTATTTTCTTTTTATGTTGGATACAATGTATCGACCATAAATTTATTTTCTTTTTATTTGTGGCAAATTTATTTTCTACATATTTGGATGGGACATTGTTTACAGTTTTTACTAGCTCACCGATAATGATTTGTGGCAAATTTATTTTCTTTTTATGTTGGATACAATGTATCCACCATAAATCTAAAACTCTAAGGGTGGAGTACCTACCTCCGGATTGTCTAAACCACCAAGAGATAATCAGGTGAAGAAAACGCTCCTGATGAGTCAACAAGGTACTTGCACTAGCCTTAGCTTTATAAGTGTAGCCATAATTTCTTTTTCATTGTCTAAACTCTCGTTATCTAAACCAAAGATGTTAGCGATTGCGTCGGAGTCAATATAAAATAATTGACCTAAAAGATAAGATCGAATCCGTATGGTTTCAATTTCACGCTCATTTTGGACACAAACCGCATTGGAATAGAAAATGCGGACGAGTTAGTGATAAACGATAGGATTGAGCTGAAACAGTTTATCAACATTCCAAGATTTAAGGGTGGAAAGATATTGAAATTTCATATCGACCATAGCATGGATTGAGGGAATTCGTTCTTCTAAGATTTTATATGATTGGAACGAGTTAACGTACCTATGGTAGAGGTTTTCTCTACGGCCAAGTTGGTTAAAACATGAATTAAGAATGATCATTTCTGGTTTGTTTGGATTTGGATTTTGAGGTGGAGGTGGAATAAGATGTCGGTTTTGGTTTGAATGACTAGATGATGACCTAGGGTGTTTAGAATGAGACATGGTTCTTAATCGGAATGGATAAGGTTACCTGCAAATTTTGAAACACATGTATGCAATACAATCAATTCCCAAAACTCAATATGAGTCTGCAATAGTCAAGGTTCTCTAAATAATATCCCAATGGGAAAAATTTGAAAACTATTTTGAAAACAATGTTTGAAAAATCATATTATGTATAGTTTTCATGAAAGCAACATAATTAAATAAAAAAACAAAAATTTTAAAATCAAAACATTTTTTTAATTTTGAAATTAAAAAAAAATTGTCAAAATTTCTGTTTTTGATAAAATTAGTTGTAGAATCTAATTTATAAACATAATATAATCAATTCTCGATATCTAATTCAATCTAGAACTAATCAAAACTAGTCCTAAGTTAAAAATCATCAAAATATGGGTTTTAGAAAAATTACCTTGAAAAATTGGGATTGAGTGGAATGTGATGTTGTTTGCACGTATTTGATGATTCCAACAGGTTTAGAAGTTAAAGAGTAGTTGGATTCCGACTAGATTTTGTTTATTTGAAGCAAAAGAGAGATTAGGGGTGATTTTTGAAGAGAACGGCGGGAGTGTTTGGGTTTATGTGGTTTTAGCAGATATGATAAATTAAGTTTTTAAAGCCAAAAACCCGATGAGTGTATCGGTACACTCCTGAGTGTATCGATACACATTCAAGGAATGCATCGGTACACTATCATAGTGTATAGATGCACATTCAAGGAATGCATCGATACCTAGGCATCAATACACTGTGCACAAAAATATTAAAATCCGTTTTAAACACTCAAAATGCTAAATTAATCAGCTCTAGTTGTTTTGGCAACTCATAGATTGAAAATTAACTATGTTCAATCAATCAAATCTATCCTTAAAAATTATTTGAACATATTATTAATTTTCATCAAAGATCATAAACCCCCCTAACTATTAGCAAGGAATGCAAAAATTGTTATTTTTATAAGCATTTTTCATTTCTAATGAAAAGTGCTAAAATTATTTTTAAACACCAAGTCAAGGTAGGTTGGTTAAACTTAATTCTCTCCTAAGTGTCCAAAATCTTTCTTTATCTAAACGTTTTGTAAAAATATCTGCTAATTGATGCAAAGTATCAACATATTCTAGAACTATATCTCCTTTAGTGACATGATCTCTAATAAAATGATGTCTAATTTCAATGTGCTTAGTTCTGAAGTGTTGGATGGAATATTTAGTGAAACATTTAGCACTAGTATTGTCACACTTGATAGGTATGGTACTAACTTCAATTCCATATTATAAAAGTTGTTGTTTCATCCAAAAAACTTGTGCACAATAACTACCCACTAAATGTATTATACTTCAGTGATAGATAATGCAACACAATTTTGTTTATTTGAAAACTATGAAATCATCATATTTCCTAGGACTTGGCAAGTATCGAAGGTGCTTTTCCTATCTGTTTTGCATCATCTATAATCCACATCAGAGAAGGCATGCAAGCTAAAGCTAGAGTCTCTAGGATACCAAAGTCATAAACTAGGAGTTTCCTTAAGGTATCTAAAGATTCTCTTAATGGCTAGTAGATGTGATTCCTTAGGGCATGATTGAAATATAGCACATAAGCAAACACTAAACATTATGTCTGGTCTACTTGCGGTTAGATAAAGCAATGAGTCAATCATGGATCTATATAATTTAACATCTACACATTTACCTCCTTCATCTTTGTCAAGCTTTGTAGAAGAGCTCATTAGAGTGGCATGAGGTTTCCCATTTTCTAATCCAAACTTTCTGAGCATATCCTTGATGTACTTTGCTTGATTGATGAAGATGCCATCTTTTCTTTGCTTGATTTGGAGTCCCAAGAAATATGAGAGCTCCCCCATCATGCTCATCTCGAATTCACCTTGCATTATCTTTGAAAATTCTTGATAAAGAGTATCATTAGTAGAACCAAACATTATACCATCAACATAAATTTGAACTACTAATAAATCTTTACCTTTTCTCTTTAAAAACAATATAGTGTCAACCTTCCCTTTTCAAAAACCTTTTTCTATTAAAAAATTTGACAATATTTCATACCAAGCTCTAAGATCTTGTTTTAAACCATATAAAGCTTTTGTCAATTTAAAAACATGATTTGGAAATTTTGAATATTCAAATCCTGGAGGTTGTTCCACATACACTTCTTTTATAAAACCATTTAAAAATGCACTTTTAACATCCATTTGATATAATTTAAATTCATTGAAACATACAAATGCTAATAATATTCTAATTGCTTCCATCCTAGCTACGGGAGCATATGTTTCTTCAAAATCTATACCCTCTTCTTGAGTATACCCTTGAACAACAAGTATAGCCTTGTTTCTTACTATATTACCACTTTCATCAAGCTTATTCCTAAGTAGATTTATTACTGGGCCTTTCAACTATTGTCCATACTTTACTGCTCTCAAATTGATTTAACTCTTCTTGCATAGCCATAATCCAATTTTCATCTTCTAATGCTTCTTGAATATTCTTAGGCTCTATGCATGAGATAAATGCAACATAATTACATATATTTCTAAGAAAAGATCGAGTTGTTACCCCTTTGGATAGATCACCTATAATTTCTCCATCATTGACATAGTTGTACTCTCTTGGGTAAGTGACTTCTCTTTCTTTAATGGTTGGATTCTTGAGAACATCGTGAGTTTCCCCATCTTTCACTTCTTCTTTTGATGATGGTTCTCCAACGTCATGTGTATTTATAATACCTATGTCATCATCAATACAAGAATCCTTCCTCGGAAGGGGATTATCATCGAAAACATGTATAGACTCTTCTACCACTAAAGTTCTTTTATTAAATACTTGACAAGCTTTAGAATTTAAGGAATAACCCAGAAAAATTCCTTCATCACTTTTAGCATTAAATTTTCCAAGATTGTCTTTTTTCGTTGTTTAAAACAAAACATTTACATCCAAAAGGATGAAAATAACTAATGTTAGGCTTTTTATTTTTGAAAAGTTCATATGAAGTTTTCTTTAATATATGCCTAATCATTACTCGATTTATAACATAACAAGCGGTATTTGTGGCTTCCATCCAAAAATATTTTGGCAAATTGTTTTCACAAATCATGGTTCTAACCATTTCTTCTAAAGTTTGATCTTTCTTCTCAACAACTCCATTTTGTTTAGAGTTATAGGTGTTAAAAAATTATGGCTAATCCCATTTGAATTACAAAAATCAGTAAATCCAAGATTTTCAAATTCAGTACCATGATCACTTCTAACACTAGTTATGAAGTAACCTTTTTCATTTTGGATTACTTTTGAAAACGTGATGAATTTTCTAATGCTTCATCTTTAGTACTTAAAAATAGAACCCAAGTATATCTAGAATAGTCATCTACCAATACAAAGCAATATTGTTTTCCACCCAAGCTAGTAGTCCTAATTGGCCCAAAAAGATCTATATGGATCAATTGTAACACTCTACTAGTTGATCATCATTAATGGACTTAAAGGAAGATCTTTATGTTTTTCTTTAGCACAAGCATCACATATTTTATCATTATCAAATTTTAGTTTTGGCAATCCTCTTACTAAATTTCCTTGAATTAGTCTTTGTAAAACACACATGCTAGCATGTCCTAGTCTCATATGCCATAACCAACTATCATTTTCATCCTTAGCAACTAGGCATAAATTATTCATATTTATAGAATCTAAATGCACCATGTATTTGTTTCCTATTCTATGACCAACAAGCATAATCCGATTAGATGCTACAACCATTAGTTTCAAACATGACATTGTATCCCTTATCACATAATTGACTAATATTCAATAGATTATGCTTTAACCCATTCACATATAACACATTTTTAATTTGTATGGAAGAGGTATTACCTATAGTACATAAACCTTCAATGTGACCTTTTAAATTATCACCAAAAGTCACATCTCCTCCATTTTTGTCGTTTAGCTCTATAAACCAACTCTTGTCTCCGGTTATGTGTCTTGAGCATCCACTATCAAGGTACCATGAGTTTGAATTTGTTTCTCATGCCTTGTAAAAATGGTCTTTTCCCTACAAACATAGATTAATTTTTTATTTTTGGTACCCAAATTCTTTTGGGTCCATATTCATTAGTACTTAAAATCCTAGTCCCCTTGGGTATCCATTTGTGAAGGATATCCTTATCTTTAGTAGTAAGGAGTTCTTTAGGAACCCATATCCTTCTAACGATTTTACCATTAAAGGTTCTTTGGGGACCTCTATGGTTGTAGTTTTTAAAACTTTTTCTAACAAAGTTGGATTTTTAATTTTCTTCTTTTTCAAAATGTTTTGTTCCAACTTTATTAAAAGAAGCTTTAAGATCATCAATTTCCTTTTGATGATCATCATTTACTCTTGAAAGTAAATTATGCAAATCAGTATTTTTCTTTTCAAACTCATCTAGTTTGATTTGCAAATCCTTAATTTTACTTTCAAGATCAACGTTGGTCTTGGATATTTTTTGTTTTTCAATTTTGAAATATCTTTCTTATATTTTGAAAATAATTTCTCATAATCCGAAGCGAACCCAGTATATTCCTCTATTAACTCATCAAAAGAATAATCCTCAAAATCGGATGAGTTAGAGGTTACCTGAGAGTTTTCCCCGATGGCCATCAAGCACAAGTTTTATACTTCTTGTTCCTCTTTATCGGATTGTTCATCATCGCTCCATGTAGCAACGTGAGCCTTTTGTTTTTTCTTCGATTATCCATTTTTCTTCAATTGTGGATAATCGTATTTGACATGCCCCAGCTTTTTGCATTCGTAGCAAATAATAAGGTCTTTCTCCTTCGGTTCATTCTTGAAGCCTTCATTTCGTTTGAATTTTCTTCCTCGGTTGGGCTTTATCAATTTTCTAAACCGTTTGGAAAATAATGCCATTTTCTCGTCATCGACATCTTCATCAGAATCACTCTCATCTTTTGTAGATTTGAGAGCAACTCTAACGTTCTTCTTCTTCTCCGTCTCCTTTGTCTCATCCTTCTTTTCGAGGTCTACCTCATCTTGAATAATCATTTCATACATGATGAGAGAATCGATGAGTTCATCGAGAGTTATTTTAGCTTCGATGATCACTGTCTTCTTCGATTACTAAGCTTTTGGAAGAGATTATATTAACTTCCTCACAAGCTTCTCGTTTGGAATGATCTCTCCATATGATTTGAGACCATTTACAATCACGAAAAATCTATCTGTCATAGCTTTGTTGTCTTCATCTGGTTTCATCCTGAAATTTTCATAGCTATGAGTTAGAAGACTAATTTTATATTCTTTTACCTCGTTTGTGCCTTCATGAGTGACTTGTAGTTTATCTCATATCTCTTTGGCGTTTTTACAAGATGAAACTCTTCCATATTCATCTGGTCCAAGAGCACATAATATAATATGGATAACCTTTGAGTTGAGCTGGAAAATTCTTGTCTCTTCTTCACTCCACAATCCTGAATGAGTGGAAGGTATGATGTATTCGTCTTCCATGATATTCCATTCTCCCATGTCACTTGCTTGAATGAATTACCTCATTCTATTCTTCCAATAAGCATAATTAGCTCTATTGAAGAAATGAGGCTTGTTGACGGGCATTGAATCAAGAACGAAGTCGAAGTTTGAAGTGGAGACCATTGATGACTTGAATATCGATATAACTCTTCCCGAATCGACTTAAGAGGTGGTTAAACCTTCAAATGAGTGAGGGTATGATATCAATTGTTGAGTTAATCGATCGACGAAACAGCCAAGAGGGGGTGACTTGGCAATTAAAATTTTGGTGGAAGCTTTTGCAGAAAATAGAAAAGATTTATACATTGATTTAGAGTGGTTCGACTTTCTCAACCAAAGTATACGTCCACTACCTTAGCTATCCACACTAAGGATTTTCCACAAATTCACTAATTTGTCTTTCTTTTGAGGACAAAGAGTAACCTTACAAATCCATCAAGAATTATACCCCAAATTCTTGAGAACACTCTCTCCCAAAAAGAAATACTCAATTTTTGCAAACTTACAGAAAAACCTCACAAGCCAAGATGTTTGCATAATTCTATAACAAAGAAAGAACACTAAAAATGAATACAATTGAGCACAACAAGTGTTCTTGAAAGCAAAATGAATATTAAATGAAAAATGGGCTTGAAATGCTCAAACTTGAGGTTTGATGCTTTCTCTTTGATTATCTAGCTTCTCTTCTTAATTCTTGTTGATCAATGGCTCCTGAGCTTGTTTAAATACTCCTTGAATCACTTATGAACGTTGGGGATTATTGGAGAAGTCAATAGAGCCGTTATTGTGTAATTATCATTTTAAAAATATGTTGGGAGCGTGAGTGTATCGGTACACTCTCAAGGTGTATCGCTACACTATGTGTAAAATTCAAATATTTTGACTGTTATATGACCGAGTGTATCGGTACACATAAAGTGTATCGGTACACAAATTACATTCGATGTTTCAATAGAGCAAGGAGTGTATTGATGCATTATCTATGTATCGGTACACAAAATGCATTCGATGTTGGGTATGTATCAATGCATCCAAGAGTGTATTAGTGCATCCCTTTGTAAAATTAATTTTTGGCTCGATTACGGTTTGAAATATTTTGTAAAAATTATTTCGAAAATATTTTAAGTTTAAAAAACAATTTACACTTTAGTAAGGATTGAAATTGACCTTTGAAAAACTTGGAGTAATATTTGTGATATTCGAATAATTTAATCGAATATATTTTAAAAATGATTGTAAAATCTTAAAATTCAATAACACTTAATTTGTTATATCAAAACAGCAAAAATGTTTTCAACAGAAAGCTTAACAAAAGAAAAAGAATTAATCTCTAAAACAAATCATTATTTTTAAAAATGGAAAAATGCTCACATTGCCATTTTCATGGTCATTTGGAATATACTTGTCCTTTAAAGAAAGGAAAACACTTTAAAATTAAACAAGTATGGTTCCAAAAGGAACATGGGGCATGGAAACTAATGTTCAAAGATCCAAAGCAATTTGAATACCAAAATCAAATTAAATGTCTATTGTAGGTGCGTGGGAGCAATGGTGACTAAAGTGAATATATTCAAATGCTCTAGCCACACTTGATATAGAATGGGTAACCTCTAAGCTTAATGCTTTCGTTTTGATTAATTGGTTGCTCATTTAGTCTTAAGCATGCATGAGTTATGATCTTAAATAATTTTATGTTTTTTTCATTTTATGTATGTTGAAAAGTGTATTATGATGGTCATTTTAAAGTTTTAATGATTTTTCATAATTTTTAGTTCATCATAATGAATTTTGGTCAAAATTGTTTTTAAATGCAAATTATCTCTCTAACAATTGATTTTAATTTTTCAAATGCTTTGTTTTTATAAAATTAAAATTTTTGACCTTAAATTTAAATGTGTATGAATGTGATTTATTGCAAATGATATCTCTCTAACAATTGGTATCAATTTTTTAAGTGCTTAACATTTTAGGATAACTTTATGCACATGCACTTAAAATTCAACAATTGGAATTGCATAAAGTTTATTAGTCTTGGATATATTGAATTTCATGTATCACTAACATGTTTGTTTATCTTTGTTGAAATTTAATTTTTTTTTGTCTAAGCTTTTGAGCTAATTTTTTTGAAATGCTTTTATTGAGGGGGAACTTTGATTTTTTAAATGATTATATTTCAAATTTTACCACTTACTCTCCATTGCTATTTTTGAACTTTAAAGTTGAATTATTTTGATATAAAAAAAGGGGCATAAGTATGAGTTTGAAAATTTCAATTTCAAGAATGAAAAAGGGGGAGTTTTTAATGTTTTCCAATATATGTCTCTTTTTCATTAAATGTTTTATTAAGGGGGACTTTTGCATAAAAATGATTTCTCAATTGTTTTGTTATATCAAAGAGGGGGAGATTGTTGAACTAAGTTTTATAATATTTGATATTACAAATTATGGAAAAATGTTTTTGGATTTGATTGAATTTATACAAAATTTTCAAAAATAATTCAAAGTCCAATAAACTAGAATTTGAGCAAAAACAATTTTTCACGTACGTAGTACCGATAATGTTCTTACAGTATCGATACTATATGAACAATACTGATATTGTTCATGTGGTACCGATACCAAAGGTAAGAGAAGTATTGATACTCTCAATGTAGTATCGATACTACCAACTTGCTCAAATTCGAGAATGCAAAATAGATACCGATACCCAAAGGGGTATCGATACTACTTTATATAATAGTATCGATACTACTTTATATAATAATATCGATACCATAGGCTCAGTATCAATAGACTCAAGCCCAACGACTAGTAACGACTAGTTTTACTTAAATATTACAAAGGTAGTACCGATACTCCTCATGGGAGTATTGATACCCACTGTCCTGAGCACTTTTTGTTTTGCAGAGAAAACATCCCCAACGGCTCCAAATCACTCCCAATGACTAGAAACGACAACAAAAACATTCCAACATATAAATACAAGTTAAGGACACTTGAAGAAGAGTTAGAACACCTATCCAAGCATTCAAACACAATAGAAGAGCTTTTCACTCTTTATTTCCTTTCTCTTGTAAATAATTGTGTTTTGTAAGCTTAACCTTTGTAAACACTTTCCTTTTTTAGAGGTTTTCTTTGTTTACATGTTTTTCCTTGTAAAGGGGTTTTGGTTCTAGCCGAACCTTTGAAAAGCTAGGGAGTTTTGTTAAGGTTATCTTTTTATCATTAAAAAAGAAAGAACAAATTAGTGATTTGTTGAAAAATCCTAAGTGCGGAGCTTAGGTAGTGAATGTACACTTCATTGAGGGAGTTGAACCACTATAAATAAATGTGCATTATTTTTCTATCTCTTTTTACTACTTACTCCCTTAAATTATCTAAAATCCAATTTACCCCCTCTTGGTAATATTTTTGATTGTCAATTTGAGCTTCTTCAATCCTAACAAATATTTTAACATACATAAGATAAAAACAACAACATATAATCATTTATGCTCAAAACTCATGCATGTTTAAAAAATAGTAGGCAACTAATTATTCGAAATCAAAAACATTAAGCTTAAAGGTTACCCATACCTCATCTTGTGTGGCTAGAGCATTTGAATATCTTCACTTTTGTCATCACTGCTCCCACTCACCTACAAGAGACATTTATTTTGATTTTTGGTATCCAAATTGCTTTGGATCCTTTATTGTTAGTGCTACTGTTAGTTCCTTTGAGAACCCATAATTTCCTAATTTTAAAAGTTTTTCTAAGTTTTAAATGACAAGTATGTTCCATGTGACTATGAAAATGGCAATGTGAGCATTTTGTCATTTTTAAACATGATGAATTATTTTGAAAAATTATTTCAATTTCTTTTGTTAAATATTCAAGATTAACTTTCAAATAAAGATTTTAATTTTCTAAATCATTATTTATGATTTTTAAAACTTAGAATAATTTTTTAAAATTTCATTTTGGTTTTCAAAATCCAATTTTGCTTTAAAAATCATTTTCAACTTTAAATTTTGAAATCAATTTCTTAAATTTTGAGTCAATGGTCTCAAATTCCAAATACAATTCATCCTATGCATCTTGTAACACTATAAAAGAATAATAATTTAATTCACTAGAGTTAGAAGTTACCCTTGAATCTTTTTCGATGTCCATGAGACATAGGCTGGCTACTTCATTTTCATTGTTGATGTTCTCTTCATCATTCTAAGTAGCCACAATTGGATTCTTTTTTCTTGATCTCTTCTTCTTTATAAAAGAACATTCATATTTGACATATCACATTCTTTGGCACTCAAAGCATACCAGAGACCTTTCTTCTTATTTGATTCATGCTTCTTGTCATGTTTTGTTGTCATGAATTGTTTGAATCTTTTTAAAAGCTTGATCATCTCTTTATCTTCATCCATATCTTCACTTGAGTCTTGATTAATCTCATTGGTGTATTCCAAGGCGTTTCCCACCTATTTCTTTTTCTTGTTCTTCTCTTCTTCTTCATTTTTCTTTTGGAGTCTCACCTCATGAGTAAATAATGACCCAATGAGCTCATCGAGGGTGTAAAACTCCAAATCGTTGGCTTTTTTATGGTGGTTGCATTGCCTTCCCATAATATAGGTAATGAGGTAAGTATCTTTCTCACTATTTGTTCGTTGAGACAAACCTTCCCAAAGTTCTTAAACTCATTGATAATTGAAGTAAATTGATCATACATCTTTTTTATGTCTTCATCGGGCTTCATCTTGAAGTTCTCGTAATTGAAAGTGAGAATGTCAATCTTAGACTTCTTCACTTGGCTTATTCCTTCATAGGTTACCTTTAACTTGTCCCATATCTCCCTAGCATTAGAGCATGAACATACTCTACTATATTTGCATGGGCTAAGAGCATAAAGGAGAATGTGCATTGCTTTGGTATTGAGTTGGGCCAGCTTCTTATCATCACTTGTATATTTCAATTGATTTCTTGAAGGAAGGGGGAGAACCATTGATGATGACATCCTAAACTACAAGGTCAGTGGCTTGGATGAACAAACACATCTTATTTTTCTAATAGGAAAATTTTGCTCAATTGAAGTAGGATGACCTAATGATGGAGTGAAAATCCTCAAGATAGTGCGGGTCGGATGTGAATGCCATCTTCTCGGTTGAAAAGGAAATTGATAGAGAGCTTCAAGGATCTTCACAAGGTTGTTAAATTGTTGATTGTGACCCGCTCTGATACCAATTGTTAGGATTTTTGTTGCTCTAACGATCAACCGAAAATGTGCCAAGAGATAGTGAATTGGTCAAATGAAAAAATTTGTGTATAGAGAGAAATGATAGGAAAAATTGTATAAGTATTTAGAGTGGTTCAACTTCCTTAAATGAAATCTACATCTACTATCTTATCTTCACACTAAAGATTTATAACAAATTCACTAATTTGTTCTTTATTTTTCTAGACGCAAGAGTAACCTTTTATAAATCCATAGTTTTCTATGGCTAAACTAGAACCAAGCCCCTTTTAAAAAAGAATAAAAAGTTTGTAAACAATAAACCCTCACAAAATAGGTGTTTACTCAATTAAGCTCACTAAAACACTATATGCACAAGAGAAAAGAAAATGTAAGATTGAAAGAGTTTTTCTCTTGACGTGGATTACTTGGATAGGTGTTGTAACCTTCTTAATGTGTCCTCAACTTATTTTTATATATAGGAATGTGTTTGTGACCATTTCTAGCCATTAGATGAAGTTTGGAGCTGTTGAGGATTAAAAATCTACAAAATAAAACTATCGAGACCAAGAGTATTAGGTTCTTGGGCTATGAGTATCGGTACTGTCCTACTAACATTTAAATAAAAAGGTCGTTTATGATCGTTGGGTTGGGATTATATCAATACTAGGGTTATGGTATCGTAACAATATTGATACTCCTTTGAATATCGGTACCATTCTTCTCTTTGGTACCGATACTCCAAGAACATTATCGATATTGTTCATGCGATATCGATACTGTAAGAACAATATTATTACTGCTTACCTATACAACTGTTTTGTGTTCAAATTCAAGTTTTATGGAATTTAAATTTTTTTTGAAAACTTTGAATAAATTCTATCAATTCCAAAAACATTTTACCCTTAAATTTTTATATCAAAATAGGTTCAAAAATCTCTACCTTTTTTATATAACAAAACATATGAAAAATGGTTTTGTCAAAACTCCCCCTTAATAAAACATTAAATGGAAAAGAGAAATATTTTGAAAATTATTTAAGCATCCCATTTTTCATTCTTGAAATTAAATTTTTCAAACTTATACTTCTCCCCTTTTGTTATATAAAAAATAATTCGAATTTGAAGGTTCAAAAATAACAATGGAGAGTAAGTAGAAATTTTTAACATAAAATCATTTGAAAAATCAAAAGCTCCCCATCAATAAGTGCATTAAAAATGACTTTAAAAACTAGACACTTTAAAACTATTGAATTTCAACAAAGGTAAACAAATATGATAGTAATACATGAAATTCAATAAATCCATTCTATTTTACTTTATGTGATATTAACACGAGACATTAAAGTTCATATGCATAAAACTTTCTAAAATGTTATGCATTTGAAAAATTAATACCAATTGTTAGAGATATATTATTTCCAATAAAAGCCTTATGCATAATTATTTAAATTTAAGGTCAAAAATCAAAGTTTGCAAAAAAAACATTAAAAACATATTTAACCAAAAATTATTATGATGAACAAAATCTTTTTAAAAAAAATATTAAAACTTTAAAATGTTCACCATAACACATTTTAACATACATGAAATAGAAAAACAAAAACTAATGCATGCATAAAATAAAATAGGCAACCAATTATTCAAAATAAAAAACATTAAGTTTAAAGGTTACTCATTTTTTTTTCTTGTGTGGCTAGAGCATTTAAATGTCTTCACTTTTGTCATCATTACTCCTACATACCTACAAGAGGCATTTATTTTGATTTTGATATCCAAATTGCTTTGGATAATGATTGTTATTGCTAATGTCTTTGGTTTTATTGATTTTAAATTATTTTTAAAAATTTTAAATAAATTTAATCAATTATAAAAATATTTAACATAAAATTTATTATATTAAAATAGGTTCAACCCATGTCATTTCTTTACTCATCTAACCCTAGAAGAACCCTTCCCAAACCGAACATTCAAGCCTAAAAAAGAAGCCTAGGATTCGACTCCTCCAACTTCGGTGACTACTTCTCCAAGAATCGATCTCAAGCGGCCGTGGTGAGATCGACGAGACCTCGACCGATAGGGAACTATGACTCAGGTAACTCTTTACTCTTTCTATTGTATTTCTTTTTGTTTACGAAATCAAAATAAAAAAAATAAAAAGATATCTCTGTAAAAGAAATGTTTCTCTCCCTTTTGATTGCTTGTTGGTTTTAAAGAAAAATGGGGGTTTATTTCAAAAATGGGGAGATAGCACCCGCTTGCAATCTGTTCTTCAAAAATGAAAGGAGAAGCCCCCTTACCATCTGTTTTTGGGATTTATATAACCCTTATTACAAAATAAAATAAAAAATGAAATGAAAATTACATTCTCTTCGTTTTTCTTCGTTCCTGGATGATTTCATGTTATATAGCATCAGGATATTTGTTTTTCTTCCGTGCGAGGTAGTTGGGCTTTTCCATTTTGAGTTTTTTTGCAGGGGTACTCATTCTCTAGTGGCATAACGTCCTTAGCAGTGGTCCCAAGGACCACACGAGAGAAGTCTGCGCGACTAAAATGGGGACCATTGTTGTTGCTTTCACTTCGAGCGCTCGTGCAATGTAAGGTGCCCGTGCGTGGAGTACTTGCTGTGCACGCAGAAGACCATGGCTGGGTTATACGTGTAGAAGGTGAAGAGGCCACTAATTGCGACAATTGAAGGATGATGAGAACTAGGGACCTTGAAAACCCTAGGCATCTTGACCATCCAAATCTGATGGGCCAAATTGGCCCGTTACCGCTCCCCGGTAAATTATTTAACCTATTAGGGCACCAAAACTTTTAATTTGGGATATACGGCAATTGTAACAGTTCCCTTGAAATTCGTCACGTTGGCATGACTAGTTCCATGGGATATAATTTTTTAATGGTTCGTGTCAAGTGGGCCTCACAGCCTGATTAAAAAAATTTCAAGAGGGACTCGTCACTCCGGCTTGATAAGTCCCAATAAAATTTTTTTTTTTGAAATTTTTTAAAAGAAAACTAAAAAATAATATTTTATGGACATGGAACTCGTCACGCAAGTTAAAATTTTAACTTTTTTTATCGTTGGATTGAATGTTGTTGAACGGTCAAATTTTTTAAAAATTTCAATGGAACTCGTCACGCCGGTGTGACGGATTCCAACGACTATTTTTAGTTTGAAAAAAGTAGTTGTTGGGTAGGGAAGTATAAATAGTGGTTTGGGTTGGATAGATTTTTCACTTGTAATTAAACATTTTATTGAGAGCAAAAAATTTTGTGTTGAAGATTTTTGTTGAAATGGCATAAAGAGATGAAATGTTACGACTTGATGAAGTTCATATTTTATCGATCGAGTTGACAACGGTAAGTTTAATTTGTTTTATTTTATTTGAGTTTTGACAAAATTATAGTATTAATAATTATTATTTTATGTAAATGTATTAAATAATTTATTTTCAAATTGTAGCGAGAAGAACGAACTATTCATCATCGAGGAATGATGAATGAAGAGCCACATCAGTGGATGTTGATATATCTTTCACGATCCGTATTATATAGAGTGATGTTTCTTCGCGAATTTAAGGTGATATCGGCGTTGATTGAGTATTGGAGACCCGAAACACATACATTTCATTTATCTTGTGGTAAAGTGACGATAACGTTATGTCGCTTATCAACTTGGCGTTCCGACTAATGGTATGCCATTAGTGTTTCGTAACACTTATAAGGTAAATAATGTTATTTCAAATTTAATGGGAAATAAGGCTCCAACCGATGTCATTAATGGTTTGCGGGTACGGATGACGTGGTTGGAAAGTGAATTTAGAGTATATGAACAATTAACGGAGCAAGAGGTGATATATGCTGCTCGAGCATATCTTTTGACGTTAATTGAAGGTATCTTGCTACCGGATAAATTGGACAATTTGGTGTATACCAAATATCTTCTTGTAATGGAGGATTTCGCTGTATGTTGCTAATATAGTTGGTGTTCTGCAATTTTGGCGTTTTTGTATCGTGAACTATGTAAGGCGACCGTAGTCGTGGGAGGAAAAAGTGAATGTAGCGGGTTGTTTAGTTTTTCCAATCATGGGCGTGGTATCGTCTCTCGTTTATGACACCTATTACATCGGCTCTTATGGAATTTCCTCTCGCCGCAAGGTAAATTCATATTTTTAAAGTTTTGATATTTTATATATTTTGAAAATGATAATAAATAACGTAATTGTTTTAGATGGCGACATCGAATAATCGATACAAAGTTGTTGGATACAACCAAATTAGATATTCGGATGAGAATTGATATCACCGGTAGACATGCGGTAAATTTTTAATTTTTTGCATTAACTTTTAAATTGTAATATTAATTATTTAATTATAATATCATAATACTTATGATAGTTTAATTGGATGTCTTATTATGAGTCGGATATCCAACGGTGTCTACTGCCAATGTTATTTGAAGGAGCAGACACATGATGTGTCATAACACCATTATTCCATTTTGCAATTATTGAGATCTTTGTTGCCGATAGAGTTTTGCGACAATTTGGGTTTCATCAACCGATAGAAATGTCAATATATAACATTGACGATTTGCCTAAAGTAGATGCGAGTGAGAAGAATACTGAAGATTGATCGAGGAAGCATGCTACATTCATATAACAATGGCAAAATAGACACTTACGGTTGCCTAATCGTTCTAAGGTCCAACCCGAAGATTTTGATTTCAATGTTTCTCCCTACCTCCAAAATTTTGAAGCAAATGGGAAATCATTCTTGACAATGGTATATGAGTGGTCCGAGTGGGAAATAATGAAGGAAAATATGGGAAAAATCATCAGCTTCGTCAACATCTTCATCTTATACTTCTGCTAATTATTATCCATCGCAAGAAAGTTATGGTGCATATGGTGCATATCAACTATCGATGGAGAGTCGAGGGGCTTGGGAAGAAAGTGTGTGGGATCAAGTGCCACCTTCACTACAATTTTTCTCAGAACCGGAAGAAAGAGGTCCATGGAATCATCTTCTTCATCACGGACAATCTCAATTTGAGGCGATGACGTCAATGATGGTGTCAAATACCTTGAGTACTCCATCGTTTTCACCCGAAGATGTATATCAAAATGGTGGAGTAGTGTTCGGAACACCGAGACTAGAACCAGAAGAAGATTTTTTAAGTACATTATTTTTTAGCCCATTATATTATTAATAATAAAAATATTTTAGTTATAGAATACCTTGAATTATGTACTCATGTTGAGTTTTGTGATTAATTGATTGCATATATATGTATTGTTTATCCTTGCAGGTATAATCTTTATTCTGATTTTTGTTAAAATGTCTAAAAAACGTCCTAGATCATCATCATCTCGTGCTAATCCACCTCCTAACCCTTCATCAAATCCTCCTCCTAGGCCAACTGAAATGACAATCGTAAACTCTTGTTTTAATGAACCAAATCGTCGAAATCTATACTCCCAATACCTAAATCATTTTGAGTCTTACACTATTAAGGCCGAGTGTCTTCCTTCTCTAAGCTTGGAAATTTGACAACATGTTCAAAGTAAAACTTGTTGTCTTTCACCAACTTGTCCGCATTTTCTATTCTAATGCGATTTGCATTGAAAATTAATCTCGTTCTCAAACTAAAAGTATTTGTTCCTATCTCTTTGGCGAATATATTACAATTGATTCTGACTATATTGCTTGTGCATTTGGTCTTGAAAACATCGGGATAGATAATGAGCAAGATTTTGTCCCTTCTTCCTTAGACATAGGAAAGATCACTAATATACTTGACTTTCACGAGTGTTTTCTTCACTTAATTATCTCTTGGTGGTTTCGACCATCCGGAGGCAAATACTATTTTTTTTCCGAAGTATCGATATTTGGTAGATACACTATTTTCAAAACAATAAAAGAATTAATCTTGCTCAAATCATTTTCGGTGAGCTAGTGGACATCGTAAACCATATTACCTCTAAGAGATTAGAGTCTTTGATGTATGGTTGTCTTTTTAGTAATTTATTTATCAAAGTCGGTCTTAGAGTCAACCTAGATGCTGTCATCCCTTTAGGTACCCAAATTGATTTTACGTCTCTCCGCAAGTCTAGATGGACTCAAGTTGGTACAAATTGGGAACGATCAACTAAAAAGACACCCGATGATAGTTCTTCACATGTAGCTCTAGCTCCGGCTCCTCATATCGATGATATTTTACAAGATGTAGATGATCCTGTAAATCGCGTCCTTGACGAGCCACCTAGCGATAGTAGTGCGATGCCTCCCTATTTTCAATCGTTGATGGAGACATTGGATATGAGGTTTGCATCCATGGAGTCCCATTTTACTGCCTTGGGGACTCAACTGACCGAGCTGCAACGCGACACCCATGCTCGATTCGACGCCGTCAATGATAGGCTCGATACTCTTTCTCAAGATGTTGCATATTTCCTTGCACCTCGTTCGGATCCCGATCCACCATCAGATGCTTCATAATGCAATTGCTAGTCACATGTTGTTCTTTTGTTGACGTTTCAAATAGCATACATTGAACCTATCATATTTCGTATTTCTTAATTACCATGTTACCTTTTATTATGTTTATGATCATTCCCACTATATTTTGGATATTATTTATGTTGAAAATTTGAGTCTTATACTTGAAAAGTTTTCGAAATAATATTTACTAAGGGTTTCAAACTTTAATCGAGTAAAAAATGATTTTTAAATATAGTTGTACCGATAATGTTATAACAGTACCGATACTGTTAAAGAAGTATCGAAACATATATCCATACTAAAACCCAAAATAATGAAGTAATACTGATATTGCTGGTGTAGTATCGATACTGTCAAAGTAGAATGCTAAAATGGTCTGATATCATATATGATATCGATACCACTTAGAGTAGTAATATCGATACTCTGAGTTATGGTACCGATACTGTCAAAACAGAATGCTAAATTGGTACCGATACCATATATGATATCGATACTACTTAGAGTTGTAGTACCGATACTTTTGAGGCAATATTGATACTGTCAAAACAGAATGTTAAAATGGTATCGATACCATATATAATATCGATACTACTTAGAGTAATAGTACCGATACTGATGATACAGTACTGATACTGTCAAAATAGAATGTTATAATGGTATCGATACCATATATGATATCGATACTACTTAGATTAATAATATCGATACTTTGAGTAATGGTACCAATACTACTCATTTAGTTTTGAGTTTGTTAAATTTCCATTGAAATTTTAAAAAAAATGAAAATTTTAGCCGTAGGAACTCGTCACGCCGGGTCCATAAAATATTATTTTTTAATTTTCTTTTAAAAAATTACAAAAAAAATATTATTTTTATTGGGACTCGTCACACTAGCATGACGAGTCCCTCTTGAATTTTTTTAATCAAGCTATGGGGCCCACCTTACACTGACCATTTAAAAAATTATATCTCATGGAACTCGTCACGCTGGCGTGATGAGTTCCATGGGGACTGTTGCAATTGCTGTAGATCCCAAATTAAAAGTTTGGGTGCCCTAATGAACTAAATAATTTATCCGGGAGCGGTAATGGGCCAATTTTGCCTCCAAATCTGAGCCAAATCCAACTGTTGATGTATGGGGCTCTAGATGTTTATGTTCCTTGGGCTTGATGTGTAATGGACTGCAATTTGAATAAAATAGGCTAGATGTAATAATTTAGTCTAAGAGGGCGGCTGGTTTTGCAAATGGGTTGTTTTTAAATTTGGTTTAATAGGTTTTGGTTTAATGGGTTTAATGTAACGGTCAATTGGGACTTGGACGAATTGGGTTATAATTTGTATGATGGACTTTAATACTTCACCTTTAATGGACATTTCTCTCTTTTAACTTTCATGTAGGCGAATGACATGGATCAATGGAATGACCCATAAAAGCATTTAACCCTCTATTTAGTCCAATTTATGATGTTCAAACATTGAGCTGACCACGTCGATGCTCAAGCAAATCAAAGCACTCGAGCTTTAAAAGAAATTCAATTGGAAACCCTCTGTCTTGAATAATCAAATGCTCGAACGACTCAATTTCCATCATGCTATAGAATTAAAGTCCATAATTATGAGGACATACTTTAATGTATATTGTTATATAAAAAAATATGACAAGTATTAGAAGTATCATAGAAACAAAAATGTAGATATTATTAAAGTTGTATTTATAATTTGATGAGAGACAAAGTTATAAGTGCAGACAATAATTGATTCTTAAATCAGCTATATAAAGGGGTTATGATCCCCAAGAAATATAAAATCTCGTATTTTCTCCCATCCCATGAGAGAGTTTATGCTCAAGAGAATTTTATCTTCTTAAAAGATCACAACCAAATAAAAGATTTAAAGATTTTAATTTGTCAATCAAATCAGATATGCTTCTGCATATAGTATTTTATTCTTAATTATTTGGCATGGTTAGATCCTTGTTAATTTTTCATATTTATTATGGTTTAGTTCTAATAAGTGGTATTATTGTTGCATCATGCCGAATTATTGAGAATCAATTGATTTTAGAATTTAAGATTTATGATATTAAAATTCTCATATAATTTTTGGTATAACATTTATAAATTATGATTGTATGACGTTTAGAGTTTATTTATATCACCATTAACTAAGGTTAATTTATTTGTTTGTCTTCAATTTCATGTGATTGTTGAGGTGTTGAATTCAATTTCACATTGCATTGATTATAAACAATTTTAATTTGATTTCATATAATTAGATTCAATGGTGAATTATTGCAATCATTCGTATATATTTGGGGAAAATATATGTTGCTTATATATATTTCCATGAATATATGTGCGTCTAATGGAGTTTTATATTCTCTAATAGCATAGTAACAGATTTTTGTAATTACTTTATTTTACTTTTCGTTCAATTAGAAACCCTAAAATAATAATTTAATGTTGTTATAATTTCATGCAATTTGATATTTTCATATGTGAAAATTTCTATGCTACTGTATGAATATATATGAATCCCAATTATGGACTTCACGGTTGGACTTGAATTTTCGATGGGTGATTCAATTATATATTTGGGTCTTTTAAGGTTTAATATATTACATAGTTTGATATTCCTAATTGTAATTATGGAATTTTCAATTTTAATGGTACTTTTTATTATGGAAATGGAACTTTGTCATCCAATTATGATTTTTAGATTTTAAAAGCATGATTTCGATTTTTACTTTGGATATAATTTGGGCATGATATTGTCGTAATTTGTGACTAATTGGTTTTGGTTTCATTTATCAAGTTTTGGTTTAATTTGGTTATTAAAAAATTCTCAAGGAATAGTCAAAGATTTGTGTTTACAGTTTCTAATATCTTTTAGAAAAGCTTATTATATGTTACTTCATAAATCATGAAGTGATTAAAAAATCAATTTTAGCTTTTGACTGTTATGGATAATAGAATATATATTGGGTATTGGTATATTCAATTCATTTTGATCAAAGATTTAATTCACTAGTATGTACTTTAATTTTGACTTTTAGTTAAATGTTGATTGTTTTGAATTCCGTTTATCTTTGGTAATTTATGAAGTTATACATTAAATGCATGTTTAAGGAATTCTTCAGATACAACCAGAGACTTGAGTTTCTGACTTTTGATAGCACCATTTACGTAGCCATATTTCAGATATTGTAGTGCAATCAGAAATTTCAATTTTGACCTTTGATTATTATAGAAATGATAAATTTGAATATTGATATTTATTTTGAGATGATTTAATTAAAACAATAAGTTGTTAAAGTGACCTCAATTATGGAAAATATTTTAGTTTTAAAATATAAAGGTTATATACATGTAACTTAGGATATGCTACTATTGATCGACCCAAAGAAATATTAATAGTTGATATAATCGCATGTACAACTTTGGTAATAAGCATGTGATAATTATTAGGCTTGATGTATGAGTAATAAATCGGGTCAAAGGAATATTTTTGCTTGACATGTTCTTATTATCAGTGTTTGGTTACCGCACCAGATATCACTTAAGGTGAATATTTTGTTTAAAGATGAAATATTAATGGAGCATCTGATATCTGCGGATAAGGTTTAAGTGTATTCAAATTTATTATTATTTTGGTTATCTTTTAATTTAATTGATATATAAAAATTAAGAGAAATTAATTGGTTAGCAATATTTATATTGTTTTTTTATATTGATAATGCAATATATGTATATATTCAATTTGATTTTTCAATTTTGATTGTTTGTTAATAGAATATATATATATCAAATTAATTCATATTATGACTTTATCTGATACTTTGATAGATTAGTTGAAACATAATGTTGTTAAAGTGACATCTTTTGTGTAGACTAATTTATTTAAAATGTCAAGATGATTATGTGTTTCTTGTGATTAATGCATTTATTTATTGGCCCAAAAGAAAGCTAATATTTGGCCAGATTTCAAGCCACACATGTGGTAATAATATGTGATAATTAAAATGTATTTTATGTGAGCATTACATTAGTCCAAAAATTAGTCATTTTTTTGACATAATTTATTGTCAATGATTGATTCCTACAATGAGAGTACTGTTTAATGTCAGTATTACTGTCCAAAGATTTGATATTAATGTAGCATTTGGTATCTTGAGTTGAAAATTAGCCATTATTTTGAATTTATTATTTGCTTATGTGAGCTTGTTGTTTATTTTATTAATCTAGTTCTTTTATTATCACAGTTTCTGCTAATATCAATTTTATTCTCATGCTTAATGGGACAAATTTCAAGTAATGGAAAAATGCACTTATATAAGGTTTTAGTTGTATGAACATAAACTTTTCACTAAGGAAAGAAAAATTTCCACCTCTCATGGGGGATAACATCCTTAACTGGTATAAGGGGTTTTTAGAGATAAAATTTGTTCAAATTGCAGTAGTCTAGTGGCTAATAGTTTCTTTGACGAAATTGAGAAATGTTTTAAAAAACATTAAGGTTTAAATGACATTATTCTTTACTTCGTTGATGTCTATAAAGTATAAGGGTCAAAGAAATGTGAGGTAGTATATTATGAATATGTTTCATATTGCTTCAAGACTTAAGACACTTAAGATCGGGTTTTTTTTTAAGAATTACTTGTTCTTATAATTTCAGTATCAGTTCCTATAGAGTTAAATCAAATCAGAGGGATAAATGAACTCATAAATGAGTTTATTTTTCATTATGTGCAAGAGGAAGAAAGGTTAAAGCATAATAAGTTTGAAAGTACTCACTTAACAAATGCATATAAAGAAAATGACAAAAATAAAATTAGAATGTAATTGTTAAGGGTTTAACTCAAAAGAGACGACAATATCTTACAAAGAATTCTTCCCTTTTGTAATAAGTTAGGACATATGAGGATCAATTAAATTCTTAAATATTAAACAACTACTTTAGTTATTTTGAGCAATTTAGGGGTTACAAGTTTTATGATCTCATAATTAGTAATATTGTTGAGTCAATCGATCGGATGAAATAACCAAGAGGGGGGTGAATTAGAAATTAAAATTTTGGTGGAAGCTTTGACAGAAAAGAGAAATAATTTTCACAACGATTTAGAGTGGTTCGACTTTCTCAACCAAAGTCTGCGTCCACTACCTTAGTTATCCACACTAAGGATTTTCCACAAATTCACTAATTTATCTTTCTTTTGAGGACAAAGAGTAACCTTACAACTCCCTCAAGAATTATACCCCAAATTCTTGAGACACTCTCTTCTTAAAGAGAAAATTACAAACTTGCAAACTTACAGAAAAACCTCACAAGGTAAGATGTTTGCACAATTCTAGAACAAAGAAAGAACACTAAAAAATGAATACAATTGAGCACAAATTGTGTTCTTGAAAGCAAAAAGAATATTGAATGGATGTTGGCTTGAATTGTTCAAACTTGATGTTTAAGGCTTTCTCTTTTGTTTTTCTAGCTTCTCTTTGTGAATTCTTCTTCACCAATGGCTTCAAAACTTGTTTAAATACCCCTTGAATGAATTCTGAACGTTGGGAATCATATTGGAGTCTATAGAGCCGTTGTAGTGTGAAATCCACTTGAAAAAGCTGTTGGGAGCGTATGGGTATCTGTATTTCACTAAGGGGTATCAATACTACCTGTATAAAATTCAAATATTTTGACTGATACAAACCAACGGTATCAATACTGTCTAGGGAGTATCGATACTACTATGTGTAGTAGTATTGATACCGTCCAGTGAGTATCGATACTATTATGTAAAGTAGTATCGATACCGAACATGGTAACGGTACCTGTTGCATTCTGTTAAAATTCAGAGTCAAAACCAAAGGGGTAGTATCGGTACCATGACCATGTGTTGAAAACATTTTGATGTTTCGATATAACAAATTAAGTTAAATGAATTTTAAGATTTTACAAAAGATTTTCTAAGTATATTCGATTTAATTATTCGAATATCAAAATATTACTCTAAGTCTTTCAAAGTTCATTTTAATCCTTACTAAAGTGTAAAATTGTGTTTTATACTTAACTATTTTAAAACAATTTTACAAAGTATTTCGAGCCTTAATCGAGCCAAAAACATTTTCTTTTTAAAGGGTTTCAAGAAAAATCAGATTGCCCAGGGGGTACAGATTCCCCCCCAGGGGGTACCGATTGCCCCCCCAGAACAGATTCCCTCCCAGGGGGTACCGATTCCCCCCTGTCTAACAGTCAAAAATAGATTGCACTTAGGGAACCGATTCCCCATGAGGGGGTACCGATTCCCCCCATGCTCCAAGCTGTTTTATTAATTGTTTCTCATCCCCAAACGGCTTTAAAACATCCCCAACGACTATATACGACTTCAAACACATTCCAAGTTATAAATACAAGCTAAGGACACTTGAAGAAGTAAGAGAACAACTATCCAAGTAATCAAACACAAGAGAAGAGTTTTTCATTCTTATTTCATCTTTCTCTTGTATATATTTTGTTCTTGTGAGCTCAATCTTGTAAACACCTACCTTAGAGAGGTTTTCTTGTTTACATTCTTATCATTTTGTAAAGGGGAAAGGTTCTAGCTAATCCCGTGTAAAAGCTAGGGAAAGGTTATAGTTTAGCCCGGAAAAACTAGGGAGTTTGTAAGGTTACTCTTTATCCTCAAAAGAAAGAACAAATTAGTGAATCCTTGGTGAGGAGCTAAGGTAGTGGACGTAGACTTTGGTTGAGAAAGTTGAACCACTATAAATCGTTATGCAATTCTCTATCTTTCAATCTCCTTACTCCCTAAACACAAAACCGTTCCGACCCCTCTTTGCAAACCGTTCCGGTTGTCGATTCGAGCTTCCGAAAATCCTAAAACCATGGAATCGGTACTACTATATGCAAGAGTATCGATACTGTATAGGGTATCGGTACTCATTTTGCATTCGATGTTTGGGGGTATCGATACTGTTAAGGCAGTATCGGTACTACCCTATTGAAAATCCATTTTTGACTCGATTATGGTTCAAAATACTTTGTAAAAATTATTTCAAAATTATTTTAAGTATAAATATCAATTTTTCATTTAGTAAGGAGTAAAAATTGATATTTAAAGACTTGGAGTAATATTTGTAATATTCGAATAATTGAATCGAATATACTATTTAAATCGAATATAAAATCTTAAAATTAATTATCACTTTATTTGTTATATCGAAATATCAAAATATTTTCAACAATCTCCCACTTTTTTATATAACAAAACATTTTAGAAATTTTAAGATTTTCTTTTGAAAAATCATTTTGAAAAATTACTCTCCCTTACTGTAAGATTTCTCCCCCTTTTTCTTAAATAAAAAATACTCTATAAATTTTAAACAAGATAGCCAATTGATATATATATATACCTGCTAAGATCAAACCAAGAGAAATGTTAGGCAACATTTTCAATATTCATATTCAATATGCAATAGGGATTGGTCATAAGATTTCTATGATGAAATATGCATAAGTGCAATACTAAATTAAACATATAAATCAATTAAGTCCAAAATACCAATCATTAAAAATCAAACTTTCAAAACGAAAAAATATCCAAACAACCAAAGCATCCAAATCATTCATCAAAATGTTTAAACAATATTAGGTTCAAAAGATGGATCATCCTAAGAAAACTAGCAAGATCGGTCAGTCATCCGTAGGAGAATCGGGATGAGAATGATTTGCTCGTATAGATGCCACATATGTATGCAACAATTATTCCCAAAACTCAATATGAGTACTCAAATTCAAGGTTCTCTAACACTAGTGTCTAATGGGCAAATTTGAAAACTATTTTGAAAACTAAGTTTGAAAAATTATAATATGTATAGTTTTCATAAAAAATGTAATTAAATAAAAAAATAACAAAAACATTTATTTCAAAATTTCTGAAAATTTTAAAAAAATTTGTGTTTTTGATTAAATTAGTTGTATGTTCTAGTGTAAAACTATAATCTACGAAATGCCCATTCACTAATTTGATCTAAAACTAACTAAAATTAGTCCTAGATTCAAAAATCAATAAAATAGTGTTTTACAAAAATTTACCTTGAAAATTTGGGATTGAGAGGGATCTGTTGTTGTTTGCACGAAATTAATGATCTTCGCAGGATTAGAAGTTGAAGAACGAAAGATTTCCGACTTGAAACATTGGATTTGAACAAAGTGGAGATTTTGGAGTTTAGAGGGAGAAACGGTTGAAGTGTTTGTATTGAAAGGTTTTGGCAAAAATATGAAGATTTTAGGGATTTATAGAATAAACCCGACAGGTACTATCGGTACTCCTCTAGGAGTATCGATACTTCAAGGCTTTTTAGCATAGTATCGATACCTGGGTATCGATATCCATTTAAGTAGTATCGGTATTGTATGAACAATAGCAATACTCGATCTATTGATACCTAGCAAGAGTAGTATCAGTACTGGGTGACCAGTATCGATACCAAATGCAAAAAATGGTCAAAAATATGCATTTAAACACTTTGCATGCAAAATTTATCAGCTCTAGTGGTATTGGAAACTCATATTACAAAAAATAATTATGTTCAATCAATCAAATCATACTTAAGCCTAATTTGAACATATTATTAATTTTCACTAAAGATCATAAACTCCCCCTAACTATTAGCATAGAAGGCATTTAAAAATGTCATTTTGACATACAGTTTTAATCATTAAAAGTACTGAAATTATTTTAAACACAAAGCCAATGTAGGTTTGTTAGACCTAATTCTCTCCTAAGTGTCGAAAACCTATCTTTATCCAAGGGTTTTGTAAAAATATCCACTAATTGATGCAAAGAATCTACATATTCTAGAACTATATCTTGTTTTGTGACATGATCTATAATGAAATGATGTCTAATCTCAATGTGCTTAGTTCTAGAGTGTTGGATGGGATTTTTAGTGAGACAAATAACAATAGTATTGTCACACTTGATATGAATGGTACATACTTCAATTCCATAGTCTAAAAGCTGTTGTTTCATCCATAAAACCTATACACAACAACTACCGGCTGAAATGTATTCTACTTTAGTGGTAGATAATACAACACTATTTTGCTTTTTTGAAAACCAAGAAATTAACATGTTTCCTAGGAATTGATAAGTACCATAGGTGTTTTTCCTAACTATTTTGCATCCTCCATAATCCGCATCTGAGAAGGCATGCAAGCTAAAGCTAGAGTCTCTAGGATACCAAAGTCCTATACTAGTAGTGTCCTTAAGGTATCTAAAGATTCTCTTAATGGATTGTAGATGTGATTCCATAGGGCATTATTGAAATATAACACATAAGCAAACACTAAACATAATGTCCGGTCTACTTGCGGTTAGATAAAGTAAAGAGTCAATCATAGACCTATAGAGTTTAACATCAACACATTACCTCCTTCATCTTTATCAAGCTTTGTAGATGAACTCATAGGAGTGGCTTGGGGTTTCACATTCTCCAATCCAAACTTTTTGAACATATCTTGAACGTACTTTGCTTGATTTATGAAGATGTCATCTTTCCTTTGATTGGTTTGGAGCCCCAAGAAAAATGAAAGCTCTGCCATCATGCTCATCTCAAATTCACCTTGCATTAGCTTTGAAAATTCTTGGTAAAGAGAATCATTAGTGGAACCAAATATTATATCATCAACATATATTTGTACTACTAATAAATATTTACCTTTTCGTTTTAAAAACAATGTAGTGTCAACCTTCCCTTTTGAAAAACCTTTTTCAATTAAAAATTTTGACAATTTTTCATACCAAGCTCTAGGAGCTTGTTTTAAACCATATAATGCTTTTTTTCAATTTAAAAACATGATTGGGAAATTTTGAATCTCCAAAACCAGGAGGTTGTTCCACATACACTTCTTCTTTTATAAAACCGTTTAAAAAAGCACTTTTAACATCCATTTGGTATAATTTAAATTAATTTAAACATGGAAATGACAATAACATTCTAATTGCTTCCATCCTAGCTACGGTAGCATATGTTTCATCAAAATATATTCCTTCTTCTTGAGTATACCCTTGAGCAACAAGTCTATCCTTGTTTCTCACTATATTACCACTTTCATCTAGCTTATTCCTAAACATCCATTTAGCACCTATAGTATATTTATTACTTGGCCTTTTAACTAATGTTCATACTTTACTTCTCTCAAATTAATTTAACTCTTCTTGCATAGCCATAATCCAATTTTCATCGGTTAATGCTTCTTTAACATTTTTAGGCTCTATGCATGAGATAAATGCAACATAATTACAAATATTCCTAAGAGAATATCGAGTAGTTACCCCTTTGAATGGATCACCTAAAATCTCACCATCCTTGACATAGTTGTACTCTCTTGGGTATGTGACTTCCCTTTCTTCAATGGTTAGATTCTTGAAGGCATCTTGAGTTTCCTCATCCTTCACTTCTTATTTTGATAATGATTCTCCCACGTCATTTTTATTCGATATACCTACGTCATCATTAACACAAGAATCCTTCCTCGAAAGGGGTTTATCATCGAAAAAAACATGGATTAACTCTTCTACCACTAAAGTTATTTTATTAAATACACAATAAGCTATATAATTTAAGCAATAACCCAAAAAAACTCATTCATCACTTTTAACATCGAATTTACCAATATTGTCTTTATTGTTGTTTAAAACAAAACATTTGCATCCAAAAGGATCAAAATAACTAATGTTAGGCTTTTTATTTTTGAAAATTTCGTATGTAGTTTTCTTTAAAATTGGCCTAATCATTACTCGGTTAATTACATAACAAGCGGTATTTATGGCTTCCGCCCAAAAATATTTTAGCAAATTGTTTTCACAAAGCATGGTTCTATCCATTTCCTCTAAAGTTCTATTTTTTCTCTCAACAACTCCATTTTGTTGAGGGGTTCTAGGTGCTAAAACATTATGTCTAATCCCATTTGAATTACAAAACTCAGTAAAACCAAGATTTTCAAATTCAGTACCATGATCACTCTTAATACTTGAAATGAAGTAAACTTTTTCATTTTGGATTACTTTTGAAAAAAAATGATAAATTTTGCTAATGCTTCATCTTTAGTACTTAAAAATAGAACCCATGTAAATCTAGAATAGTCATCAACCAATACAAAAGCATATTATTTTTCACCCAAGCTAGTAGTTCTAATTGGCCCAAAAATATCTATGTGGATCAATTGTAATACTCTACTAGTTGATTCATCATTAATGTATTTAAATGAAGCTTTCTTATGTTTTCCTTTTGTACATGCATCACATATTTTAGCAAGATTAAATTTTAGTTTTGGCAAGCCTTCTACTAAATTGCCTTGATTAAGTCTTTGTAAAACAATCATGCTTGTATGTCCTAGGCTCCTATGCCATAACCAACTATCATGCTCATCTTTAGAAACTAGGCATAAATTAGTCATGTTAATTGAATCTAAATGAACCATATAAATGTTTCATATTCTATGACCAATAAGTATAATCCTATTAGATGCAATGTCAATAACTTTACAACCGTTTGATTCAAACAAGTCATTGTATCCTTTATCACACAATTGACTAATACTTAAAAGATTATACTTTAACTCATTCACATATAGCACATTTTCTATTTGTATGGAAGAGGTATTACCTATAGTACCTATACCTTCGATGTGACCTTTTGAATTGTCACCAAAGGTTACCACTCCTCCATTTTTCTCGTTAAGCTCTGAAAACCGGCTCTTGTCTCTGGTCATGTGTCTCGAGCATCCACTATCAAGGTACCATGAATTTGAGCTTGAATTTCGTGCCTTGAAGCAATGCTCTTTTTCCTACAAAAATAGATTAATTTTTTATTTTTGGTACCCAAAGTCTTTTGGGTTTATATTCATTAGTCCCTAAAAGACTTGTCCCCTTACGTATATATTTGCTTAGGATATCCTTATCTTTAGTAGCATTGAGTCCTTTAGGAACTCATATACTCCTAATGATTTTACCATTTGAGGTTCTTTGGGGACCTCTATGATTTTAAGTTTTAAAGTTCTTTCTAACATAGTTGGATTTTGAATTTTCTCCTTTTTCAAAAACGTTTTGATCTAACTTTATCGAAAGAAGTGTTAAGATCATCAATTTTCTTTTAATGGTCATCATTAACTCTAGAAAGTAAGTTTTGCAAATTAGAATTTTGTTTTTCAAAATCTTCTATTTTGACTTGCAAGTCTTTAATCTTACTTTTCGAGATATCTATTGGTCTTGGATATGATATCTTTTTCATCTTTTAATTTTGAAGTATTTTTCTTGTATTTTGAAAATAATTTCTCATAATCTGAAGCCAACTCATAATATTCCTCTAATAACTCATTAAAAGTATAATCTTCTAAATTGGATGAGTTAGAGGTTACCTAAGAATCCTCCTCAGTGGCCATTAAGCACAGGTTTGCTACTTCTTATTCCTCTTCATCAGATGATTCATCATCGCTCCAAGTAGCCACATGTGCTTTATGCTTCTTCTTTGAAAGAACATTCTTCTTCAATTGTGGGCAATTATATTTAATATGCCCAGGCTTTTTACACTCATAGCATATGATTGGGTCCTTCTCCTTGGACTCATTTTTGAAGCCTTTATTTGATTGGAATTTTGTTCCTCTATTGGGCTTCATTTTTTTTTGATCTTTTGGCAAGCAATGCCATTTCTTCATCCTCTTCATCGTCAGAGTCACTCTCATCTTGTGTTAATTTGAGAGCAACACCAATGTTCTTCTTCTTCTCCATATCCTTATTTGTGTTCTCCTTCTTCTCGTGATCTACCTCATCTTGAATCATCATTTCGTGAGTGAGGAGAGAAGCATTGAGTTCATCGAGAGTTAAGACTTTAGTTCTTTAGCTTCGATAATTGCAGTCTTCTTCGATTGCCAAGCTTTTGGAAGAGAATAAATTATCTTCCTCACAAGTTTCTCATTAGGGATTATTTCTCCGAATCCCTTGAGACCGTTGACAATTAAAGAAAATTTATCCGTCATAGCTTTGATATCTTCATCTGGTTTCATCCTGAAATTTTCATAGCTATAATTAAGAAGACTAATTTTGGTTTCTTTTACCTCGTCAGTTCCTTCATGTATGACTTGAAGCTTGTCCCATATCTCCTTGGCAGTTGAACAAGATGATATTCTCTCGTATTCATCTGGCCCAAGTGCACAAAATAGAATATGGATTGCTTCTGAATTGAGTTGGAATTTTCTCGTCTCTTCTTCACTCCACATCTCTGGTTTTGTGGATGGTTCAGAGTATCCTCTCATCATGATATTCTCTGCTCTCATGTCACTAGCTTGAATAAAGAACTTAATTCTATTCTTCCAATAGGCGTAGTTAGCTCCATTGAAGAAATGAGGCTTGTTGATGGGCTGAGAATCAAGAACGAACTCTAAGCTTGATATAGAGGCCATAGATGACTTAGATAACGATTAAACTCTTCCCGGATCTTCTCAAGAGGTAGTAAAACCTTCAAATGAGACAAGCTCTGATACCAATTATTGAGTCAATCAATCGGATGAAATAACAAGATGGTGAATTGAAATTTAAAATTTTGGTGGAGGCTTTGATAGAAAATAGAAATAATTTACACAACTATTTAGAGTGGTTCGACTTTCTCAACCAAAGTCTACGTCCACTACCTTAGCTATCCATACTAAGGATTTTCACAAATTTACTAATTTATCTTTCTTTTGAGGACAAAGAGTAACCTTACAACTCCCTCAAAAATTATACCCCAAATTCTTGAGACACTTTCTTCTCAAAGAGAAAATTACAAACTTGCAAACTTACAGAAAAACCTCACAAGGTAAGATGTTTGCACAATTCTAGAACAAAGAAAGAACACTCAAAAATGAATACAATTGAGCACAAATTGTGTTCTTGAAAGTAAAAAGAATATTAAATAGATGTTGGCTTGAATTGCTCAAACTTGATGTTTAAGGTTTTCTTTTTTATTTTTCTAGCTTTTCTTTGTGAATTCTTCTTCACCAATGGCTTCAAAACTTGTTTAAATACCCCTTGAATGAATTATGAACGTTGAGAATCATATTGGAGTCAATAGAGCCGTTGTAGTGTGAAATCCACTTGAAAAAGCTATTGGGAGCGTATGGGTATCAGTACACCACTAAGGGGTATCGACACTACCTGTATAAAATTCAAATACTTTAACCATTGCAAACCAACAGTATCGATACTGTCCAGGGAGTATCGATACTACTATGTACAGTAGTATCGATATCTTCCAATGAGTATCGATACTACTATGTAAAGTAGTATTGATACCGAACATGGTATCAGTACCCGTTCTGCATTCTATTAAAATTCAGAGTCAAAACCAAAGAGGTAGTATCGGTACCATGACCATGGTATCGGTACTACTATATGTAAGAATATTGATACTGTGTAGGGTATCGGTACTACCCTATTAAAAATCCATTTTTGACTCGATTATGGTTCAAAATACTTTGTAAAAATTATTTCAAAAATATTTTAAGTATAAATCTCAAATTTTCATTTAGTAAGGTGTAAAAATTGATATTTGAAAACTTGAAGTAATATTTGTAATATTCAAATAATTGAATCGAATATACTATTTAAGTCGAATATAAAATCTTAAAATTAATTAACATTTTATTTGTTATATCGAAATATCAAAATGTTTTCAAAAAATATTTTTAAGGTGAGATCTATAACATTAGTTTTTAGGATGTTGAGTTTGGAGGGAGAAATAAGGTTTAAGGAATTGATTTTGAGGAGGATTTGGATTATAATTCAATTCCTATTATCACTTTCGATGATATTCATGTGTTTATACATGTCAGTAATCAAGAAGTGAATCTAGAACCTCAATAAGGTTATTTTGAGCAACTTTCCATTTGAGATGAGAAATTATTTCTAAAGAACAAACTCAACAGCCTCAAAGAACAAGTGTCATTAAGAACATCCATGAGATGAGAGAAATATTATTTAGATTATTATGTTATATTTCTCCAAGAAATAAGGATGACAATGGAATGATGAAAGATTATCTAATCAACTTTTGTCATATCATATAAGTTCTGACTCTTAAAAGTGGATTATGCCATAAAGAAGAGTATAAGCTCTATACAAGATAATAAAATTTGAGAAATTGTCTCATTACTTGAAGGTGCAAAATTGATTAGTTGAAAACGAATATTTAAAATCAAGATGGATACAAAGGTTGAAGTTGACAGATATAAGACATGTCTTGTATCTAAAGGATATACTAAGGAAGTACACAATAATTTTGTAGAGAATTTCTTTGGTTTCATTAAAAGACTCTTTTAAGATAATCATGATATTTGTTGCTCATATTTGATATTGAATTATATAAGTTTGATTTCAAAATTATGTTTCTCAATGGTAGAATTGATAAAATGTTTTATACGGTTCGATCAGAAAATTGTGTCTGATGATACAAAATTAATGATATGCAAATTTAGGAGATCCATTTATGAGTTTAAGTGTGACTCTCGTTAGTTGTATAACAAATTTCATCAATTGATTATCTTATTTAGTTTTGAGATGAATTTGGTTAACAATTGTATATCTTATCAGTTCAATGGGAGTAAACAAATGATATCCCTTATTGCTAAAGGAAACAAGTTTAGTCCTAATCATTGTCCTAAAGATGATTTTGGAACTAAGGAAATGCAAAAAGATTCTTTATGCTTCAAAATAAATAAAAGTTTATTGTATACTCAGATTTATATGCATTCAGATGTAGCTTATGATTTTATGATATTAATTAGATATTTAAATAATTTGGGTATGAACCGTTGATAGTAGCCAAATTGATTCATATGATACATTTAAGAACAAAAATGTCACATATTCACATATCGTAGGTCTAGTAGGTAAGAGATCATTCGGTTTATGGACTCCTACTTATTAGAATATAGATGCAAAATTTTGTTACATGAACTGCTAATTATAGATTTATAAGAAAGACGAATTGAGTTATTTTGTGACAACAAAGTTACAGTACTTTGTTCCATATATAATAGAAACACTTTAAGTCTAAGCACATAGACATTATGTTTCTGGTTGTTAAAGAAAATTTAGAGTGATTATGCGTTTATAGAGCATATTCGTACAAACTTATAATTGTGCGTTTACTAAAGAACTGTCACCCAAGGTCTTTCATGGGCACACTACTCATATGGGTGTAATATCATTTAAGGATATTCGGTTTTAGACGGAGCTTGTAATTTTAATGCTCGTTTGTTATAGACCAAATTTTAGTTACTTCAGTTTAAAGATGTTTTTGTTAAAAGTTAATTTTTGCAGAAATAAAGTTTATTTGGTTTATCCACATTCTGATGTTGATCAAATTTGATCTTGCTAATGTTTAAAGAAGATCAGTTGTAAATAGACACGTGTAGTTCACGTCTCATGTAATTTCCATGCTACACTCCATGATTGATCTATGTCATTCGATTGTGTTTATACTTTTCATATTTATTATAATTTTGCCACCAACAATGGCTTTTGTTTGGTTTTGTTCTTTCCTCACCAATTTGGCTTTTGTATAGCTTCATTTTATTCAAACTTTGGGTAACTTTTACGCAGATGCACACTATCTTAGATGAGATAATTATGAGGGCTGTAGATATCTAAGTGCTCTCTCTTACGGGCATTTATATGATTTTTATATTGCTCCCATTTGCATCAATAATTATACAGATGGCCTTAATCATGATATACGATAGAAGCTGCTTCAAATGCTATCACACTCAATTTGCTTCCGGTTGGTTTGGGTAAGTAGGCAGTTCTGTATTCAAACGCTGTTAAAATTGATCCTTTAATTATTTTTTCTCACTGCGAGTTGATGAACCAACTTTTGATGACCATAATGCTCTAGTGTTTTCTTACTCGTCCACATTATCAAAAAGTTTCGAGATTTAACTAGTTATTTTTCTTATTAGCTTTAATGTGAGGCATCAAGTTAATTAGTGCTTATAAACTCCTTAGAGCATTAACTTTTTTGAATGGTTCAGATCAAAACAAATTTATTTTTAAAAAATAAATAAAAACTAAATTGTTAGGTATAATTTAAAAAAAAAATTACTTTTCACCAAGAAGAATAGTGTTTTTACCCAAAAATCACACAAATATTATAATATTAATCATCAGACACCTTTTTTTTAAATTTTACCGATCTAGCATTTCTGATAAGGTACATTACGTAAAACGCACATTTGCTTAAGTAGACCTACATGGCACCACATGGAAAGACGTGTTTCAAGGGGCGCGTCTTCCAGGATCCACATTAGATTCCCTAAAAGCATTTTAAAAAATATGCTTTAAAAAATTGAAAAACAAAATTTTAGAGACTACCATCATAATTTAATACATATTAGTTCCATGAGTTGAAGAGCTTAATGAAGTTAGTTTATATAGGCATATTGGAGTGTTTAGGTTATGTTTATTGACAATGTGGTATAAAAGCTAAAATGTGTATTCTAAGGTTTATATTAATTAAGATTAGATATTTTTATATGTTAATATATTTAAATAATTACATTAGGTTAATATTTATTATTAAGGTTTATACTAAATTAACTTTTGAAGCTAATATATATGATTATATCAAAGGGAAAACGATATACTCATGTAAGATCAAATATAAGATTAATTATATTCAGACTGCTCAAACGCCTTAAAATAATGTATGTTCTTTTGTTTTAAATGATAATGGATAATTTTCGTGTAATTTAATTATATGTTTTTGATATAGTAATTTGAGATAGAATAAGCTACAAGATATTCCTTTTGAAATTGACGAGATTAAGAGTCTAACACATCTGTAAACAGCACCTGGAAGTATTTGTTTTCACGTTATGATAATCACGATTGTTGTTCCCTACTAACTAGAAGTTTTGTTTCATAAATCAAATATGGAGTACTATTTTATAAACTTTTCTGACATAATATTGGCTTTCTTTTAAATGAAATTTGGAAACCATCAAACCCTGCTTACGTTGCCAGTATGGAATCATTCGCCAACTTATGTAAATTTTGACACCGTTGCAGACGGAAAGAGTTGAAGAAGCTTGAATCATACAACAAACCCATGATACCCTCTAGTTATGAGTAGGAAAACATCACGTCCTAAAAAGGAATAGTATGTGTGGTTATTTGTTCAGAATGGGCGAGCTGGATACTCTTTGAATTTCCTTGATGATTAGCTCTTTTTCCTCTTCAAATTCCTCATCTTCTGCACCTACAATGATACACACAAGGGGTGGTAGGTAACGAGATATTATTCCAACTCAGGTGTATATATTAAGACCCAAGTCAGAGGATTGGGTTAAGAACCTTTCCCTGAGAGATTTTGAAGAAGTTGTACCAATTTTTCATGGTTCTTTGCCAGAATGATCTTTATCTCTCTTGGCTTGTTAGGATTAGCCACAAAAACCTGCAATCTCAATACAACATTCAAACGATCATTGCTATAAATATCTGGTTACCCAACAAACCAACTGTAGCTAATCGAATCCAGTTTGTTCCGTTTCTCGTTTTTATTCGGTTAGATAGATAGTTCGGTTTTAACCAATGTTATTTGAAGCCTTCATTCTTCTTCAAAAACCCGTGTCCGATGCACGCTTGGAAATGTGATACTCCAAAGGACCTCTAAACACATGGAAATCTTGAAATAAATTGAACATTAAAAAAATTATACAAAAAAAAAGGTTTTAACAATTTTAAATATCCAAGTCCACTTACATTTGAAAATGCATTTTTTATAATTGAATATAATTAATACGAAACAGAAAAATGGGTTTGGCTTAATGGCATAAAATCAATATTCATTAATTTTACAAATACGATTTTTTTAAATAAAAAAAGGGTAATTTAATGATTGGAGAGATTTTGTACTAAAGACCAACTGCAACATAGGCCACCAGTTCGGCCAGCCAGTCCAATCCTGCTTTTAAACCCAATTAATAGACTGGTGTGGTGTTCATGAGAGAGAGAGAGAGAGAGAGATCACCTTGAAAATGTGGAAAGCAGAAATTTGAATGTTTTTGCTTGAATCCTGCATGACAAAACGAGCGGAAAATCATATAACAAACGATTTTGAACAAGTTCTTGATGATTTAATATATTTATTTACCAGGGAAGCACAGGTTTAAAACTTGTCAGACAATTATTAAAAAAAAAATTGTCAGACAAACAAGTAAAACCTTTGTTATTGGAACTCGAATGTATCAGATTTGGATGTGTCATTTAATATTTTTCTTAAAAAAGTATTTGGAGGATCATATCCACACACCCATGTCTGAATATATGTAGTACACAAATGTCGAGGCATGAGTCCTTCAAGCAAAATGAAGAGTCGGAACAACATAGAAACAAGGCCAATCTATTCAAAACTTGAATGGCCAAATTAATTCAGGTAAATCAAAACTAACACCATGCAGTCCTGCTTTATGTTATTTTGACTTCTTTTTAAGGAAATACAAAGAGTATGGTTGTTGAACAAAGAAATCGTATGAGCAAGAATTTGGGACTACCAATTCAACTCAATTAACATTGACAGGATCATACAGAAGCAAAAGTAAAGTTAATAAGAATGTACCCTCAGTAATGTCATCATGGTTTTCAAATTTTGAACTTCTAAAATGTAGCGCTTCATTATCTGCGAATTCGGAGCCTCCAAAAGAAAATCCGATAGAAGCTAAACCAAAAAAACATTGCATTAACAATAAACACATCAACAAAGCAAAATCAGAAGGAAAAGAGAGAGAGAGATTGAGAACTGACCTTTAAAGATTGCCTTCTTGTCACATAATTGGAAGATGTCAAGAGTTTTTCATATAGATCAAAAAACTGGAACAATGCTATCACATTAGATAATCCAACAGTGAAAACGGAAAAGGAATATTTCATCGAACTTAAGGGAAAAGATCCACACAAATTCATCCCAGGTAATCATAGCCTGTCCCTTACTGTAAGGGTGCATTCAATATAAAACAATCCAGAAGAAATTTTAAGTTGAGCAAGAGATCTTAGTTGAATCATTTAATCAAACATAAGGTCCTAAAGCAAAATTGGGCTCCGGCAAGATCATTTCGGAGGCCGCATAAGATATGAGGGAGTGTCAGAAACAGTTTGACACAGCAGAATACGTGCAGACACGTTAGGACAAGTTAAAAAATAAATGTATACCAGACACTGTAGAAACATGATTAAAACATGAAGGAAAATCCTGGATACATCCAGACACAAAATGAAGTTTTGTTTCATTTATTTACCATTATTTCAAATTTTCTCCCAAATGCGGAATCAACAATGAGGAATTTTGGTTAAAATGGGTTTTTGAGGTTCAAGTTTTTAGATTCGAAAATTGAAAAGCATAAATTTCACATTTTTATATAATTTATTATTTAAAAAAAATTATGCTCTGCACTGCCATACGTGCCCTAAATTTTCCATACTTTCTGTGTCGTGTTTACATTGTACACGTAAAATGTGTCTCTGTCCATCCTATCTAAGATTAAACAAAATGTAAATATACCTCATTGTAATGACCATTCAAATATTCAGCTACCAATGATGCATGTTTTGTAAGGATATCCTGAGAAAATTCAATCAAACACTCATAAGACAAAGAAAACATGGAACCCAGAAATATCTTTAGTTAATCTAACAGTAAGACTTTAAAACTAACAGATCGAACCTTAAATGTTGAAAATGCATCAGAAGCAACATCAAAGTTGGGCAACTCCACAAATTTGAAGAACAACACAAAGCTAGGAGAATTTATTATGTATCTGTAAAAGCACTACAAAATTTAAAAGGTGGAAAAGTGAAACTTGTTTTTTCAGTAAAGAAATTTTGCACCTAAAACATGAGTTTAAAATGAAGTGCCTGAGCAGCCAATTTTTCGGTCCTCTAGTTTATTTGGACTAGCTCATAGACACAAACCAGCTAAGGGTTAGACAACTAACCAAAGCAGCGTCAACTTGTAATACTCGGGTTTGGGTGTCTGACATTGGTATGCGTCTGATATAGGTATTTTCGATTTTTCTAAGATTTCCATATATTTGAAGGATCCTAGAGGATCATATCCGAAAAAGGTATTTCACGAAAAAATTGAAAAAGTCAGCGCAACACAGAGTGGCACTTCGAAAACAAGCAACAGCCTAACAGGGCGCCAATGTCTATATTAGTCCTGAATTATCCAGAATGCGAGGTTTTTTACTCAAAATCTTCATGATATGCTTTACAGTTGACCTTTTAAAGTAGCCCAAAGTAAAATATTAACAAGTTTATCTTTGGGAACCAAATCTTCAAGTTAATACCATCATAAGATGTCGAAAGTGGTAATTACTGGGACTACTAAAAACTATAGTTATATGCGAGTGTTTACCTGAGAGCGACATATTGCATGCACGCTCTGCTTTTTCACTAAATCGAGCCTAAAATTTAAGCTGGAAACTATGTCACTCAGACTTTGGTGTAAATATTGGAAATGGTATGCATCCAAACAAGTATGTTCAATTATTTGAAAATTTTCATGTATTAGGAGGGTCACTGGAGGATTATATCCCTATACCTACGTTCGGACATGAGTCAGACGCGAGTGTCGGACACATGGACTTCAATCATATGGGAAGAATAGGGATGTGGACATTGATTGCAATCAAGGTAACATACAAAACTCACCAAAAATTTAGATGAGATAGAATACAATAATTTTAGAGAGTTCACATAGAAGGAAATACATTTCATTTTCGGAATAATATATGATCATCGTTGAGGATGAAGCAATGTTTTTAATCATTCCAACAGTTTAGCAACATCATTAAGTACTTCTATCATATGAAAGAATAGCCATACAGCTTAAATGTCTTACTTTGCAAGTGTTGGAAATTTGATGCACTCCCTCAACATATTTCCGCAATTTAAAGCTATTTCCTTGTTATCATAGCTGCTAGCAAAAACAGAAAGAAGACTTATACACCCAACTATAAAGATTCAATAGGTGCTACGATTTAGGTCATTTATTTCAGTATAAATACTGGATTACTGGTCAATACATTTAAATCAGTTTTATGCATATTGGATAAGCAAAACAGCTATGTTATTTGGACTCTAGTACGAGCGGCAATATGGGCATGTATGTTTATGTTTTTGTAAGTTTTACTATGAATGTAGAGGGCCCTTGGAGAGTCAAAACCCAGTATTAATGTCTTAATATGTGTCGGACATGGGTATTTTTGGAGAAATAAAGACTTGGAGCAACATAGACAGACAACAAACTATATAGATTTTCAAGCTACAAAAGGGCATGTACATAGATAAACAGTATGACATTCATAAACATACCAAACTACAAGAAAGTCAAGTAACTCCCAATTTTTCTCAATGTATTCCACACAGCAATATGTGGAATCAACTTGTTGCTTCAAAAATATGGACCAACAGTGGACTAAATCTTTTCTTGCCTGAAAAACATATACTACATTATAATGCTTATGAATAACAAGATACAAGCCACAAAATTAAAATTTTCAACAGTGCTTACTTCCCATCCCAGTGTCGGTAACTTGTGAATAACAAGAGAAATAATATCCTCTTTTGAGATTTCAAATGCCAACTGTGAGACCTGTTCAACATTTGGTTCAACCTCACCATCTCCAGAAAGCATGCATCTCATCACTGCAAAATTCTTTTCAACTTCTTCCATAGCCTAAGAACAACATAATAACAAAACTGTCAATTTCCAAGTTCTTAAACATATAAATTGGTAATTTACAAAGAACTCAAATACGCGTCTGCAGTCCATTCTTGATTTCATTTTTAAACATAAACCTCATCTGAAACAGAATGCCAACACTTTATTTAATCTGCATTGTATCAAAAAGCAGGTTAAAACAGCATCAATCCCATAAGACAGCAACAGCAGGCAGATACCGAGCAAGCATTACCCTTTTTTGTTCCATAAGTAGAACTTGCACATTCCACTTGGGAGGTTTCGAGTTTAAGTTTTTAAAGCTCTCAAGGGGAAACAAAAACTTTTCATTTTTCTTGAAGTGCTCATGTTCCAGAGATACTGTCGGACACATTTACAGACATCGGAGCTTCTAAATACATGGGGAAAAAAACACATGTGCCAGACACATACTCAATCCGATACTCAAACATGAATGCGAGTAACACGGCTTTATATTATTATTACACAAATAAAACATTAGTTCATATTATAACGACTGACATTTACATACACTATAGCAAACATCGTAATGACAGTCAATAGCATTTTCATGAGAGGAAACATGGGGCTACAAACACAAGAACATCGAATTAAAAGGCATAGAATGGGGGGGGGGGGATACCAAACAACCTACAAAATCATAGCCAAAAACATAGTCAAATGAAATATTTCCAAAAGCCCATTTCACAATTTCAATATTAAACCAAATCCAAGAAGAAAAAAATGAATGAATGAATGAAATTACATCAAATTTAAGTATTAAAAACTCAGAGAGATCTTTTTTTTAACCTTTTCAAGGGCTTTAACTTCAGCAACTGTTTTTGCATCGAGTGCATTAAGGCTGTCTTTGATCGCTTTGGCAACCTCTGGTGGGGTTTTGGGCCTCGACGGCTTGAAGAATGAGAAAGACATGTTCAAAAATTGCTGAAATAATATGATTTTACTCAAAATTCAATAATCTCTCAGTTGCGCTTTGATTTAGAATTTGCAAATTGAGGAATGGTGAAAGGATCAGTTGATCTGTGTTTGATCATTGATACTTCACACATTTGTTTTCTCGGTAAAAGCTGGGGTTTTTTCTTTTTCGCCAATTCAATGGGAATTTAGAAAATACAAAACTTAGCTGGAAAATGTTTGCATTTCAAGGAGAAAGGTCAAATGGGTCGGTTCAGAATTAGATATGTTAGAAAAAAGTATTTTACAGGGTAAACTACATCAAATGGTTATTACTGTTTGAATAAATTTTTGTCTTCTGTAATAAAATTTTAAACGAAATAAATTGATCATTAATATTATTAATTTATAATAAAATAGTAATTAATTTTATAAATTTATGACAAAATGATCCTCGACCACCATCTCTGTTAAATTGATAACGTGAAAACACTAACAAAAGGAGTATTTGGTTGGATAAACTACCTAAATAGTCTTTTAATTTTCGTACTCTTTTACTCTCCAAATTCTAAAAAAAGTAAGTTTTTGATCACTTATGTTATCATTTTATTAAATTTTGATCATTGAAACGTTAAATGCCGTTAAGTTGATGAAATGACACGCTAATAAAAAGATTAAAATTTTATTTTAACCCCAGAATTTTAGATAAAATACTAATTTAGACCATTTTGTAAACCCAAAATAGTTTTAAGTACATTTTTTATGCACAACCATAGTTGGCGGTCGGTTACCCTTCAATGTATAAGGTGTTTGAATGAAAATTTGGGTGAAAAAGACATGAATTCACCTCTATAATTTGTTGTGAACTCGATTTGCAGAAAGGGAATCTCAATATCCCATGCTGAAATGCCTGATGTTTTAAGTTTATGGCATTAAAGGCACCAAGTCATCAACACTTCCCCATTGCATTCTGAAACTCAACCAGCTTTGCCCTTTCATTTCTTCCTTATGCAAATACAGCTAGCAAGTTCAATTTTAATGATGCTTTGATTTTTACCATCTTCATTAGATTAACATGACTTGTTTCCATCTGTATTTCCTTCCTGCCTCTTCTTCTGCTTCCTCCAATTTTTAATTTCCCGGTGAGGTAAAATCTTTAAACTCAATTCTGGGTCTTTTTCTTTCACTGTTAGAAATTCGATTTGTGTTCTTCACTGCCTCTGGTACATCTTTAGGATTCTTCACTGCCACGAATTCAAATGGCCTCTCATTTTTCAGAAAAAACAATCAATGCCAATGTGACCAAATTGCTACTTTTAAAAGTTTAGTGGTTAAAACGAAAACTTATTCAAATATTAGTAATCATTTGTGTAATTTACCCTTTAAATTTTATATATTCACTGTGTTACGTCAGTAATTCATTAAATGTCTAACAACAATTAACACTCAATGATCATATTTCAATTAAATAAATATGAAAGTGATCAAATATTATATTTTTTTAAAATCCAATGAGGAAAAATGTGAAAATTTTAAATTAAATTGTCAATCTTGTAGTTTACCCTGTTTTATTTTACTCATAAATTATTGCTAAAATTTTAAATAAGTCATTCGACAATGATTTTATATCTAATTTATCCTATTATTTTCTAATTTTCAATTTTTTTTCAACTCTTATTCAGTTATTCTTGATTATTGTTATCCTTGGAGCTAGATCCTACTCTTAAGAGTATTGTGAGTCCTCGATTCAGCCAAAAAATTAGCAACTACTAGATCATATCCTAAGTAAGCTTCATTTTTGTAAGGTATGACTCATAAATATACCGGTAAAGAGGACAGGGGATGGAGCGGAGTGAGCGAAGCGAACGCAGCGAACATCAACTGTCCTTACAATGAAAGTCTCGTAGAGGGGGTTACGATTATGTGGGTTGGGGTGCGGGGGGTGCGCCCCCGCGGTACGGTACAGGGTTAATTTTGGAATTATGTACCAGGGTTTTCTATTATAAATAGAGATGTAACCTAAACCTATTATCATTGAATAAAAAATTTTCTAGCGCCGCCTAGGCACCGAGGACGTAAGCACATTGTCGAACCTCGTTAAAATTCTTGTGTTCTTTCGTTTACTTTGCCCGATTTATCAACAATTGGTATCAGATGTTAGGAGCAAAATTCGAAGTTACGAAATTCGATGGTCTGGGTAACTTCGAATTATGGAAAACGAGGGTGAAGGATCTGTTGGCGCAGCAGGGGATCTTTAAGGCTTTGCGACCTACAAAGCCGGCGTCGATGGAGGAGGAAGATTGGGAAGAATTGGCAGGAACCATACGATTATACTTGGCGGACGAGGTTATGTATCACGTCATGCATCTATCGTCTCTAGACGAAATTTGGAGGAAGTTGGAAAGTCAGTTTATGTCCAAATCCTTAACGATAAAACTGTATCTAAAGCAGCGGCTGTATGGGCTGAAGATGCAGGACGATCATGATTTGGCGCAACACGTGAATGTCTTCAATCAAATCGTTTCTGATTTGGCTCGGCTTGATGTAAAAATTGAGGATGAAGACAGAGCGATGATTTTGTTGTGTTCGTTGCCTCCCTCTTACGAACATATGGTGACTACTCTTACATATGGGAAAGAGACTATCAACGTTGAGGAGATTACTGCAGCCTTGTTGGCTCATAACCAGCGGAAGCAGAATGCAGGGGAAAACTCTCAAGCCGATAGCTTATATGTCAAGGGTAATCGAGACCGTGGACGGAAGCCAGAGAAGGTAGGGTCTGGCAAGCGGAATTCCAGATCCAAATCTAGGGATAAGAAGACAATTCACTGTTACAAGTGCAAGGAGGCGCGACATATGAAGCGAGACTATTCGAAGTTGAAAAAGCAGACTGATGAGAAGCGTGATGTTTCATCCAAGTCTGTGAACGTGGTCGAGGATGACAATTCTGATTGCGGTGAGGGTGATATGCTTTCTATTTCAACGACTCAATTGACGGATGCGTGGATTCTTGATTCTGGATGTTCTTATCACATCACGCCAAATAGGGAATGGTTTTCGACATACAGGTCGGTTAATTCTGGTTCTGTTTATTTGGGTGATGATCGATGTTGCAATATTGTTGGTATTGGTGATGTCAGAATTAAGGTGTATGATGGCTCTGTTCGGACGTTGAGTGGTGTTCGACATATCCCAGATTTGAAGAAGAATTTGATTTCTTTGGGCACTTTGCAAAAAATTGGTTTTATCCCTAAGGCTGATGAGGATAGGGAAACCATTCGGATTGTTAAAGGTGTTTTGACTGTGATGAAAGGAAAGATGACTGCAGGAAATATTTATAGATTGTTAGGGAGTACCGTTGCAGGTGGAGTTCATTCTGTTGAGTCATGTGATGATACTACAAAACTGTGGCATATGCGTCTTGCTCATCTTAGTGAACGTGGTATGACAGAATTACACAAAAGAAATCTGTTGCATGGTGTCAAAAGTTGTAAGCTCGATTTTTGCAAGTATTGTGTTCTTGGTAAACAGACTAAAGTCCGTTTCAAGACTGTGAAGCACACAACTCAAGGGATTCTTGATTATGTGCATTCTGATGTATGGGGGCCTTCCACGACATCGTCTTTGGGTGGATCTAGGTATTATGTTACTTTTATTGATGATTTTTCACGGAAAGTTTGGGTGTATTTTTTGAAACAGAAATCTGAAGTTTTTGAGAAGTTCAAGCTGTGGAAAAGTGAGGTAGAAAACCAAACAGGACGAAAAATCAAGTGTTTACGGTCTGACAATGGTACGGAGTACACAGATTCACAGTTCTTACACTTCTGTAAGGAGCACGGGATTAAGAGACATTTTACAGTGACCACAACAGAATGGTGTTGCAGAACGGATAAACAGGTCGTTGAATGAAAGAGCCAGATGTTTGCGGTTGAATGCGGGGCTTCCCAAACACTTCTGGGCCGAGGCTGTTAACATGGCGTGTTATCTTATCAACAGATCGCCAAGGGCATCATTGGCTGGGAAAGTTGCAGAAGAGGTATGGACTGGTCATGATGTTAGTTTTGATAACTTACGGATTTTTGGTTGTCCTGCTTATGTGCATGTACCTGCTGATAAGAGATCCAAACTTGATGCAAAATCGAAGGAGTGCATTTTTCTGGGTTACAAGATAGGTGTCAAAGGATTCAAGTTCTGGGATCCAGTTGCGAAGAAAATTATGATCAGTAGAGATGTTGTTTTTGATGAACAATCCATGTTGCAACAGAAGAAAGACACGACAGTGGTGGATTTCGAGCAGTTTCCAATTGAGAAACCAGAAACGTCTCAACCGACTTTTGGTGGTTCCACTACGGATGATTTGCAGGATTATAGTCTCGCCAGAGACAGGGTGAGACGGACGAATATAAAGCCTCCGAGTAGATTGGGTTTTGAAGACTTGGTCTCTTTTGCACTTATTGTTAGCAGTGATGATCCGATTACTTTTCATGATACTGTTACTAGTCAGGAAAACGACAAGTGGATGGCAGCCATGGTTGAGGAGATGGAGTCTTTGAATCACAATCGTACATGGGAGTTGGTTCACCTTCCTGAGGGTAAAAAGCCGATTGGTTGCAAATGGGTGTATAAGAAGAAACCAATAGTAACAGAAAAAGAGGGGGAGAAGTTCAAGGCTCGTTTGGTAGCAAAGGGTTTTTCACAGCAGAAAGGAGTTGATTATGATGAAATCTTTTCTCCTGTGGTCAGGCACACTTCAATCCGAGCAGTACTTGTATTGGTGGCCAGTTGGGATTTGCATTTAGAGCAGATGGACGTTAAAACTGCTTTTTTATATATTGATTTAGAGGAGCAGATCTACATGCGGCAACCTGAAGGTTTCACTCAACCTGGAAACGAGCTTTTATTTTGCAGATTGAAGAAATCTTTGTACGGGTTGAAACAGTCTCCGAGACAGTGGTATAAACGGTTTGACTCCTAAATGATCAAGATTGGCTACAACCGATGTGAGTATGATTGTTGTGTCTATGTTAAGAGCCTTGATGATGGTTTTTTTATTTTTCTATTACTGTATGTTGATGATATGTTGATTGCTGTGAAGAACATGGATGATGTTATCGGTTTGAAAACTTTATTGAGTCAGGAATTTGATATGAAAGATTTAGGTGCTGCAAAGAAAATTCTTGGAATGGAAATTTGCAGGGACAGAGACTCAAGGAAATTGTGGCTATCTCAACGGGGTTATGTTAAAAAAAATTCTAGAAAGGTTTGCGATGAGCAGCGCAAAACCAGTTAGCACTCAATTGGCGAACCACTTTAAGCTCTCATCAGAACAGTTCCCTAAGACAGATAAGGAAACTGAAGATATGGCAAATGTTCCGTATTCTAATGCTGTTAGCTGCTTGATGTATGCAATGGTATGTACTCGTCCTGATTTAGCTCTTGTTGTTAGTCAAGTTTGTAAGTACATGTCTAAACTTGGTAAGCAACATTGGGAAGCAGTCAAGTGGATCTTTCAGTACTTAAAGGGTACTGTGGGACATGGAATTGTTTTTGGTAGTCAACGAGATAATCCTTTGGTTGTAGGATATGTGGATTCAAACTATGCAGGTGACTTGGATAATAGAAGATCTACGACAGGGTACGTTTTTACTCTTGGTGGAGGACCTATTTGTTGGAAGTCTACTGTTCAATCTGTTGTGGCACTATCTATAACTGAAGCTGAGTACATGGCAGCGGCTGAAGCTGCAAAAGAATCTTTATGGCTCACTGGTTTAGTGAAGGAGTTGGGTGTTCAACAAGGTGGAGTTCAGCTACTCTGCTACAATCAAAGTGCTATTCACTTAGCTAAGAATTAGGTATATCGTGTTAGAACTAAGCACATTGATGTACATTTTCACAAGATCAGAGAGTTGGTTGCATCTGGAGAGATTTTGTTTCAGAAGGTATACACTGATAGGAATGCCGCTGATATGTTCACCAAGCCAGTTACAACAGACAAGTTCAAGCATTGCTTGGACTTGTTGAATGTTTCAAGTTGTTAAAGAAATAAGGTAACCCAACCCACATTGAATGTTTCCTAAGGGGCAGGATATTCGCCAAGGTGGAGATTTGTAAGGTATGGCTCATAAATATACCGGTAAAGAAGACAGGGGATGGAGCGGAGTGAGCGAAGCGAACGCAGCGAACATCAACTGTCCTTACAAAGAAAGTCTCGTAGAGGGGGTTACGATTATGTGGGTTGGGGGTGCGGGGGGTGTGCCCCCGCGGTACGGTACAGGGTTAATTTTGGAATTATGTACCAGGGTTTTCTATTATAAATAGAGATGTAACCTAAACCTATTATCATTGAATAAAAAATTTTCTAGCGCCGCCTAGGCACCAAGGACGTAAGCACATTGTCGAACCTCGTTAAAATTCTTGTGTTCTTTTGTTTACTTTGCCCGATTTATCAACAATTTTAATAATCATAGCTGTGAGAAAATAAATGTTTGATCCACCTGTTTTGTAATGGGGGAATTAAATATCAAAGGGTCCCCAAGCTGGGATCTTTAGGGCATGTTCCAAGGAGAAAATAAATGTAAAGGTTCTCTCTTTTTATAATGTCACAAAAAGGTCCTTTATAAGACCTAATGAGAGGTTTATGGGGAATATCGACATTGTTCTCTCATTGCTTCACCTATAGTGGTTTGGAAATACAGTGAAGGTGTTGGGGTGTTTGAAAAAAATGAAAATTATAATGTTTTAGGAGTAAATCAGATTCAAAATTATTGTTCAATAATTAATTTAAAGTTTTAGCAGTACTTTAGAGATAAAATTAAATATTAACATTTTTATTAACGTTGCAACATCATTAATTTAACAGATAGGACGGTGAAATGATCGTTTTATTACAAATCGATAGTATTAGTGATCAATTTGTTACTTTTAAAACTTCAGTAGAAAAGATAATAATTTGTTTAAATATTAGTGATAAGTTGTTTAGTTTATCCTATTTTATGAGGTGGGTTTTAATGTTTAATATGATTTATGAATTAGGGTTTAGACTAATAAATTCTAACTTAAAATTTATGATTAAGGAGTTGGAGATAACAATAGATGTTTTATAAGGTGGGTTTAATTGCTATAATGCGATTTATGTATTTTATTTAAGGTTAAGAGCTTTATATTTTGATGATCAAGGTTTAGGATTTATTTTTTTATTAAAAGATTTTGGATTAGAGGTAATAATGAGACATTACATTTTTTTATCGTTTTAACCCTATTCTAATATATTCATTTCTAAATCTTAATTACAATTTAAATATTATTTTTTATATTTCGATTTATTAATTTCTAATCCTTACACCTATGAAATAATCTCAAATAACCGTCCATGATAAAGATTAAATGTGAGTAACCTATTATCATAGTTTCTTTTTAGAATAAAAAATAGAGTAACTAAATACATTAGGCATGCCCTAAACAATAAAGAGATATAGGGGACCAAACTCATCCCGACTAAGCAAATCCAAAAGAGTTAGCGGCGTGGGGTCATACAAGGATAAAACATTGACACCATTGTCGTCAAGCTTTGTCAAATAATATGCAATCATATTCGCTTCATGGGTATTAATTTTATGTCAACCATCTACACTTAATTAATAAATTCATGATGTCACGTATCAAAGAATATGTAATGTGATAGGGAAATCATGTTATTTCTCACACGAAAGTAGTTTCAAAATTAATTTAAAACATCAAGATCATGACTACTAAAATTGCACAACGGATAAATCCATCAAACTATTGAATATTGATACACAATAAAAAACCCCATAAAGAACAATAATAGAGAGAACACTTCAAATTTACGAGATTCACCAAAATATTGTCTATTCCTCGGGCACCATCAATGGATGATAACTTCACTATCAAAAAAATATTACAATAAATGAAATTCCTTAGAATTCCCAAACTACTACAAAATGGGAAAATGAAGAAACCCAACTAGAATAAATGATTTTTGGGATTATTTCAAATAAAAATGCTTAAGCCTATTTATAGTTGATTTATAAGGATCAACTTACAAATAACCTAATAGTTTAGGACTGGCCACTTGCCAACTTGAACTTTTGATGCATTTAATTTGCATCATTCTTTGACCAAAATAGTCGTCATCTTTTAATCTTTGATAGTATAAAATTTGAACTTGAATTCTTGTCAATTTTGACCAACACTTTGACTTTCCAACTTGTAGCGTGTAATATTGCAAGTCACACACATAACAAATCTCCAACTTGGCTTGAAATTACCAAGCCTAATCAAATTCTTTAATTCCCCAAATATTGTGATGATATCCTTATCTAGTGCCTCTAATTGCGGTCATAAGTGTTGTTCACCTGAAGGTGCTTTAAACCTTCATATTGTTAATCAAATTCAAACAATGATTGAACTTGATTACTGTTACCACCTTGGTCATCAGATCTATAAGATTTTTTGCTATAGCAGTCTTCTGAAGTTGAATCTTTACTTCTTTAAAGATCTCACGCAGTAAAGTAATATCTTACGTCGATATGCTTTGTAAAATAGAATCTTTACTTCTTTCATAGCCTCAGAAACTGCCATAGACTCTGTCTCTATAGTAGACAAAGCCACCGTAAACTGTAAAGTATACTTCCAACTCCCTAAGGCTTTAACAAGAGTCAATAACTACCTAGTAGTTGATCAACACTTATCTAAATAACCAAAATAGTCGAACTCAACATATCCAACCATAAATTGATCAAGTGCTTTATCTTGTACAAAAACTAAACCAACATCCACGGTTTGTTGGAGATAACATAAAATCCATTTCACAGCTGTCAACATCCTTTTCCAAGATCATACATGTACCTACACACAACTTTAATTGTATGTGAAATGTTATGATGCGTATACATCATTGCATACATAAAGCTCCAAACTAAATTAGCATATGGGATTTTTTCATATATTCTCGTTCTTCATTAGTTTTAGGAGACAACTGAGAACTAAGTTTCAAATGAGAAACAAGTGGGATAATTAAATGTTTAATTTCTCCATTCATGTCAAAACATTGTAATACCTTTTTAAGATACTTCTTCTGAGTCAAACAAAGCTTGCCTTTATGTATATCTCTACTTATCTTCGTACTAAGGATCTTCTTAGCCTCACCTAGATCTTTTATCTCAAACTCTTGATTCAACTTATCCTTTATTTTGTTTATCTCATTTTGACTCTTCAAAGCAATTAACATATCATCAACATACAAAAGAAGATTAATAAAAGATCCATCTTATAGATTTTGTAAATATACATAATGATCGTATTTGTTTCTAGTGTAATTTTACCTCTTCATAAATTTATCAAATCGATTGTACCATAGTCTCAGAGATTTTTTCAATACATATACCGATTTATTCAGCTTACAAACCCATTTCCCACAACCATCATCTTTGTATCCTTTATGTTAAGTTATACAAATCTCATCTTCTAAATCACCGTGCAAGAAAGTCGTCTTTACATAAAGTTGAGTTACCTCTAAATTCAACTATGCTACTAAAGACAATAATATTCTAAAAGAAGAATGCTTCACAACAGGGGAAAAATACTTCACTGTAGTCGATTCTCTCTTTTTGAGTACAACATTTAGTTGTCAATTCTACCTTGTGGCGAACCTTTTTACTACTAGGAGATTTATCTTTCTTTGAAAATACTCACTTACATCTAATTACTCTTTTACATTTCAGTAATTGTGTCAACTTACGAGTGTTATTCTATTAGAGATATTGCATTTATTCATCCTTGACACTTTTACTCTTGTCACTTCATAATCTTTGTCTTGCTTATTGGTAAGTGATAGGATATCATCATCAACAAATGAAAGAGTATAGGTAAGCAAACCTAGCAAGTCTACAAATTTCTCTCTTTGGCCTTGTAATTGTAAGTAGTTCTGGTTCTTGGGTTTGAACCTATTTATCTTATAATTCTTCTATTAGATTTGAATAATCAGTTGCATCAATTTCTAAGCTCATCGTTTGCTGAAACTTCACATATTTTTGGAGTACACTCCACATACTATGGAGCACTAGTTTGAACAGCTCCATTTGGCATCTTTTTTAGTATAGAAGATTCACCAAAGATAACATCTCTACTACATATTATCTTCTTGGTGTCTACACACTAGAGGTAGAATCCCTTCACTTCATGAGTGATTCCTCTAAAGATATCCTCTTTTATCTCAAATTAAACTTTGATTCATTTACATGATAATAAGTAGTGGATCCAAATACATGTAAGAAATCATAATCTGTTGAGTTAATCGATTGACGGAATCGGCCAAGAGAGGGGTGAATTGGCAATAAAAATTTTGGTGGAAGCTTTTGCAGAAAATTAAAAATAATTGCACAGCGATTTAGAGTGGTTCGACTTTCTCAACCAAAGTCTACTTCCACTACCTTAGCTATCCACACTAAGGATTTTCCACAAATTCACTAATTTGTCTTTCTTTTGAGGACAAAGAGTAACCTTACAAGCCCTCAAGAATTATACCCTAAATTCTTGAGAACGCTCTCTCCCAAAGAGAACAATACAAATTTTGCAAACTTACAAGGAAATCCTCACAAGGTAGATTGATTGCACAATTCTAGAACAAAGAAAAGAACACTCAAGAATGAATACAATTGAGCACAATAAGTGTTCTTGAAAGCAAAATGAATATTGAATGAAAAATAGGCTTGGAATGCTCAAACTTGAGGTTTGATGCTTTCTCTTTGATTCTCTCTTGATTCTAGTTGCTTGATGTTTCTTATTATTGATCAATGGCTTCTAAGCTTGCTTAAATACACCTTGAATCACTTATGAACGTTGGGGATCATTAATGAAGATAATATAGTCGTTTAAGTGTGAAAACAATTAATTAAAACAGTTGGGAGCGTCAGTGCATCAATGCATACCCATGATGCATCGGTGCATCAGTGTAAAATTCAAATATTTTGACCGTTGGATCCTTAGTGCATCGGTGCACTAAGAGTGCATCGATGCATCAAGTGCATTCGATGTTTCAAAATAGCCAGAGTGCATCGATGCATTGCTGGTGCATCGATGCATCAAATGCATTCAATGTTTTCATAAAATCCTCAGTGCATCGGTGCATGGTATGTGCATCGATGCATGAAATGCATTCGATGTTCAATTAATTCATGGTGCATCGATGCATGGATTGGTGCATCGGTGCATCACTCTTAAAAATTGATTTTAGGCTTGATTTTGGTTCAAAATACTTTGTGAAATTTGTTTCAAAAATATATTAAGTATAAACACAATTTTACACATTTAGTAAGGTTTGAAATTGATCTTAAAAGACTTTGAGTAATAATTTGATATTCAATTAATTAAATCGAATATACTTAGAAAATCATTTGTAAAATCTTAAAATTCATTTAAATTTAATTTGTTATATCGAAACACAAAATGTTTTTAACAATCTCCCCCCTTTTTGATATAACAAAACATTTGTGTTATTTTAAGATTTTCTAAAAATTTGAAATCAATTTCAATTTAGAAAAATTACTTACTCCCCCTTACTATAACACTTCTCCCTTTTAAACACATTTTAACACTTAAACATTTCTCCCCCTTTTTGTTAAATCAAAAAGCTTCAAAATGTTTTAAACAAGTTAGTGAAAAACATAGCCAATTGATATATATATATATATATATAGCTTAAGCTGCTAAGATAAAAAAAAGAGTTAGCCATTAGTTTCATAATCAATATTCATAATAAAAATGTGAAATGGTAAATTGGTCATATTTCAACTAAAATAAATAAATAAATAAATGATTCATATGTTGTAACAAACCAAAATATATATATAAAATATCAAATAGTCATCCAAAAATCAACGAAAGATAATCCAAAATGTTTTAAAAATTCAAGTTCATCCGAAAGACAATCAAAGAAAGATAAGTCTATTCATCCATTGAAGGATCGGGAGGAGGAGGAGGGTAACGTGCTCTCATCTCAAGTGATAGTGCATCCAAACGATCATTTATATCTTGTTGTCGAGCTCCCAATGTAGAGAGCTGGGACTCAATGAATGTGAAGCACGAATCCATGAACGCATACCGTAAATCAAATGTCTCCAAAAACGAACGAAAATACGGAGGCATTTGTTCTTCTTGTGGAGCAGGTTCCGGTGTAGGCTCGTCATCAGGTACATGATCATCGATGTCTTGCATAAGTTGTTGAAATTAAGGATCATCGTCATCAGCCGGAGCTGGATGAGGAGGAGCACGAGAGGAGCTAGGAGCAGCTCGTGAGGAACTAACTCCCGGAGTTTGCTTTCCTGGTCTAAAAACCCATTGACCGGTAACCTCGTCTTGTTTCCAATCCGCTTTCTTCAAGGATGTGAGATTGATTTGATTTTGAAGTGGGATAGGATTGTCAAGAGAAACGTCTAGACCAAGTTTGATAAAGAGGTTACTAAGAAGACATCCATAAACTAATGTTTCGACATGTTTTGAAGGAACAATGTTTATGACATCAACTAGTTGATTGAAGATAATGTGGGGTAGATTGATTTTGATTTTATTTTTAAGACAATACATCCACCATAAATCCCTAGCACGAAGTGTGGAGTACCTACCTCCGGATGGTCTAAACCACCAAGAGATCATCAAATGGAGAAAACGATCGTGATGAGATCGTAGAGTACTAACACTTGAGTTTGGAACATAGGGATATTCCACATTTTCACTTTCATTATATACACCATTATCATCTAACCCAAAATGGAAAGCTATAGTCTAGGGGTCAATATTAATATATTGGCCTAAAAGATAGGATCTAATGGCTATAGTTCCACATTGAGTTTCATTTTGAATACATACCGCATTGGAATAGAAAATGCGGACCAATTGTTGATAGACGATGGGTTTAAGTTTAAACAATTTATCAAACTTCCAAGCTTTAAGAATTGGAAGGTATTCGAAATCGATGTCAACCATAGCTTGAAGCGAAGGAATACACTCTTCACGAATTCTATAAGTTTGGAAAGAGTTTCTGTACCTAGAGTACAATTCGTCTCTACGATGCTCAGGCATGTTAAAACAAGATCCTAATAGAGATGAAAGTGGAGGAGGAACGGGATTAGGAGGTTGATGAATGGGAGGACGGTTTTGGTTTGATCGACTAGAAGATGACCTAGGCCGTTTAGGATTTGACATGATTAAAGGAAATTGGAATAAGGAATGTCACCTGCAATTTGAAACACATGTATGCATAATCAATCCTAAAACTCAAATGAGTCCTCAATAATTCAAGGTTCTCTAAACCATATCCTAATGGGCATGTTTTGAAAACTATTTTGATAATCATAATATAGTTTTCATGAAAACAAAAAAAATCTTACTAATTTTCGAAATCATAATTTTTTTATAAATTTCGAAATTAAAAATTTTGAAAAATAATTATTTGTTTTTGACGAAATTGGTAGTAAAATCTAGTTTAGAACCAACAAACAATCAATGCCCGATATAATATACATTCTAGAACTAATCAAAACTAGTTCTAAAATCAAAAGTTTGTAAAATAGAGGTTTTTAGAAAAATACCTTGAAAATTCGGATTGAGAGGGATGAGGAGTTGTTTTGCACGATTTAATGATTGAAGCAGGTTTGCAAGTTGAAAAGCTTGAAGATTCCGACAAAAAATCGTTGATTTTGAGCAAGAATAGAGATTTTAGAGTGAGAGGGACGAACGGCTTGGAGAGAATAGATTTTAGGTTTTGAGAAAATGAAGAAAATGAAGCATTTTAACCTAAAACCCGACGGATGCATCGATGCATGACCTCGTGCATCGATGCACATTCAAGGCGTGCATTGGTGCATCAACATGATGAATCGATACACATTCAAAGGGATGCATCGATGCATTGTTAAGTGCATCGGTGCATGAAGCACAAAAATGTCCAAAAATCTGTTTTAAAGACTCAAAATGCTAAATTAATTAGCTCTAGTGGTCTTGGCAACTCATATATTGAAAATTAACCATGTTCAATCAATCAAATTAATCTTTTAAATAATATTGGAACATAAAATTAATTTTCACCAAATAACATAAACTCACCCTAACTAATAGCAAAGAATGCAATCAAAAATTATCATTATAAGCATTTTTCATTTATTCTTAAAAGTGTTGAAAACTATTTTAAACACTAAGTGAAAATAGGTCAGTTAAACCTAATTCTCTCCTGAGTGTCCAAAATTTTTCTTTGTCTAAAGGTTTTGTAAAGATATCCGCTAATTGGTGCAAAGTATCAACAAATTCTAGAACTACATCTTCCTTAGTGACATGGTCTCTAATGAAGTGATGTCTTATTTCAATGTGCTTAGTTCTAGAGTGTTGGATGGGATTTTTAGTGAGACAAATAGCACTAGTATTGTCACACTTGATAGAAATGGTACCAACTTCAATTCCATAATCAAAAAGTTGTTTTTTCATCCATAAAACTTGTGCACAACAACTACCAGCTGAAATGTATTCGGCTTCAGTGGTAGATAATGCAACACAATTTTGTTTCTTTGAAAACCAAGAAATTAGCATATTTCCAAGGAATTGACAAGTACCGGAGGTGCTTTTCCTATCTAATTTGCATCCTCCATAATCCGCATCAGAAAAAGCATGCAAGCTAAAGCTAGAGTCTCTAGGATACCAAAGTCCTAAACCAGGAGTATCCTTAAGGTATCTAAAGATTCTTTTAACAGCTAGTAAATGTGATTCCTTAGGGCATGATTGAAATCTAGCACATAAGCAAACACTAAACATAATGTCCGGTCTACTTACAGTTAGATAAAGTAGAGATCCAATCATTGACCTATATAATTTAGCATCTACACATTTACCTCCTTCATCTAAGTCAAGCTTTGTTGAAGAGCTCATTGGAGTACCATGAGGTTTGCCATTTTCCAGTCCAAACTTCTTAAGCATGTCTTTGACGTATTTAGCTTGATTGATGAAGATGCCATCTTTTCTTTGCTTGATTTGGAGTCCCAAAAAAAAATGAGAGCTCCCTTATCATGCTCATTTCAAATTCACTTTGCATTAGCTTAGAAAATCCTTGGCAAAGAACATCATTAGTAGAACCAAATATTATATCATCAACATAAATTTGAACTACAAATAAATCTTTACCTGTGTTTTAAAAACAATGTAGTGTCAACCTTCCCTTTTGAAAAACCTTTTTCAATTAAAAAATTTGACAATCTTTCATACCAAGTTCTAGGAGCTTGTTTTAAACCATAAAGCACTTTTGTTAATTTAAGAACATGATCTAGAAATTTTGAATCTTCAAATCCTGGAGGTTGTTCCATATACACTTCTTCCTTTATAAAACAATTAAAAATGCACTTTTAACATCCATTTGATATAATTTAAATTCATGAAAACATGCAAATGCTAATAACATTCTAATTGCTTTCATCCTAGCTACGGGAGCATATGTTTCATCATAGTCTATGCCCTCTTCTTGAGTATACCCTTGAGCAACAAGTCTAGCCTTGTTTCTCACTATATTACCACTCTCATCAAGCTTATTCCTAAATACCCATCTAGTACCTACAGTAGATTTATTACTAGGCCTTTCAACTAATGTTCATACTTTACTTCTCTCAAATTGATTTAATTCTTCTTCCATAGCCATAATCCAATGTTCATCATTTAATGCTTCTTTAATATTTTTAGGCTCTATGCATGAAATAAATGCAACATAATTACAAATATTTCTAAGAGAAGATCGAGTCGTTACCCCTTTGGATGGATCACCTATAATCTCACAATCCTTGACATAGTTGTACTCTCTTGGATAAGATACTTCCCTTTCTTCAATGGTTGGATTCTCAAGAGGATTATGAGTTACCACATCTTTTGTTTCTTCCTTTGATGATGGTTCTTCAACGTCATGTCTAACTTCATTTGTATTTATAATACCTATATCATCATTCACACAAGAATCCTTCCTCGGAAGGGGATTATCATCGAAAACAACATGTATAGACTCTTCTACAACTAAAGTTCTTTTATTAAATACTCGATAAGCTTTAGAATTTAAGGAATAACCCAAAAAAATTCCTTCATCACATTTTTGAAAATTTCATATGGAGTTTTCTTTAAAATTGGCCTAATCATTACTCGATTTATAACATAACAAGCGATATTTGTGGCTTCCGCCCAAAAATATTTTGGCAAATTATTTTCACAAAGCATGGTTCTAGCCATTTCTTCTAAAGTTCGATTTTTCCTCTCAACAACTCCATTTTGTTGAGGGGTTCTAGGTGCTGAAAAATTATGGCTAATACCATTAGAATTACAAAACTCAATAAATCCAAGATTTTCAAATTCAGTGCCATGATCACTCCTAACACTAGTTATAGAGTAACCTTTTTCATTTTGGATTATTTTTGAAAATGTGATGAAATGTTCTAATGCTTCATCTTTAGTACTTAAAAATAGAACCCAAGTATATCTAGAATAGTCATCTACTAAGACAAATGCATATTGTTTTCCACCCAAGCTAGTTGGCCCAAAAAGATCTATATGGATCAATTGTAATACTCTACTAGTTGATACGTCATTAATGGATTTAAAAGAAACTCGCTTTTGTTTTCCTTTAGCACAAGCATCACAAATTTTATCATTATCAAATTTAAGCTTAGGCAACCCTCGAACTAAATCACCTTGAATTAGCTGTTGCAAAACACTCATACTAGCATGTCCTAGTCTCCTATGCCATAACCAATTATCATGTTCATCCTTAGCAACTAGGCACAAATTAGTCATATCAATAGAATCTAAACGCACTATGTATATGTTTCCTATTCTATGACCAATAAGCATAATCCGATTAGATGCAATGTCAATAACTTTACAACCATTAATATCAAACATGACATTGAATCCCTTATCATAAAATTGACTAATACTCAATAGATTATGCTTTAATCCATTCACATATAAAACATTCTTAATTTGTATGGAAGAGGTATTACCAATAGTACCAATACCTTCAATGTGACCTTTTGAATCATTACCAAAAGTCACTTCTCCTCCATTTTTGGCATTAAGCTCAATGAACCGGTTTTTGTCTCCGGTCATGTGTCTTGAGCATCCACTATCAAGGTACCATGAATTTGGATTTGTTTCCCGTGCCTTATAGCAATGCTCCTTTTCCTACAAACATAGATTAATTTCTAATTTTTGGTACCCAAATTCTTTTGGGTCCATATTCATTAGTTTACAAAATCCTAGTCCCCTTAGGTATCCATTTGTGTAGGATATCCTTATCTTTAGTAGTAATGAGCTCCTTAGGAACCCATATACTTCTAACGATTTTTCCATTAGAGGTTCTTTGGGGACCTCTATGATTGTAGTTTTTAAAACTTTTTCTAACAAAGTTGGATTTTAAATTTTCTCCACTTTCAAAACGTTTTGTTCCAACTTCATCAAAAGAAGCTTTAAGATCATCAATTTTCTTTTGATGATCATCATTGACCTTTGAAAGTAAATTTTGCAAATCTAAATTTTTCTTTTCAAACTGTTCTAGTTTGATTTGCAAATATTTGATTTTACTTTCAAGATCGTTGTTGGTTTTGGATATGAGTTTATTTTCATTTTTCAATTTTGAAACATTTTTTTTATATTTTAAAAACAATTTCTCATAATCCGAAGCCAACCCATTATATTCCTCTAATAGCTCATCATAGGATAAATCATCAAAATTAGATGAGTTAGAGGTTACCTTAGAATCTTCCCCGAATGCCATTAAGAACAAGTTTGCTACTTCTTGTTCCTCTTCATCGGAACCTTCTTCATCGCTCCATGTAGCCACATGAGCCTTGTGCTTATTCTTTGATTGACCCTTTCTCTTCAATTATGGGCAATCATATTTGACATGCCCCGGCTTTTTACATTCATAGCAAATGATCGGGTCCTTATCTTTTGGTTCATTTTTTAGGCCTTCATTTCGTTTGAATTTTCTTCCTCGGTAAGGTCTCATCATTTTTCTGAACCGTTTGGCAAATAATGCCATTTCCTCGTCATCTTCATCTTCATCCGAATCACTCTCATTTTTTGTGGATTTGAGAGCAACTCCAATGTTTTTCTTCTTCTCCTTCTCCTTTGGTGTCTCTTCAATCTTATCAAGGTCCACCTCATCTTCAAGCATCATTTCATGAGTGAGGAGTGAACCGATTAGCTCTTCAAGAGTTAAGGATGTTAGATCCTTAGACTCGATGATTACCGTCTTCTTTGATTGCCACGATTTTGGGAGGGAGTAGACTAACTTCCTCACAAGCTTTTCATTTGAAATGATCTCTCCATATGATTTGAGACCATTGACAATCGTTGAGAATCTATCCGTCATAGCTTTGATATCTTCATTTGGTTTCATCCTGAAATTTTCATAGCTATGCGTTAGAATACTAATTTTAGATTTCTTTACCTCATCGGTACCTTCATGAGTGACTTGAAGTTTGTCCCATATTTCTTTGGCATTGTACAAGATGAAACTCTTTCATATTCATCTGGTCCAAGAGCACAAAATATGATATGAATGACTTTGGAGTTGAGCTGGAACATTTCTGTCTCTACTTCACTCCATAATCTTGGATGAGTGAGAGGTTTGAAGTATCCTTGTTCTACAATATTCCATGCTCCCATGTCACTTGCTTGAATGAAGTACATCATCCTATTTTCCAATAGGCATAGTTAGCTCCATTGAAGAAAGGAGGCTTGTTGACGGGCATCGAATCGAGACCGGAGTCGAAATTTGAAGCAGAGACCATTGGTGACTTAATAATCGATGTAACTCTTCTCGAATCGACTCAAGAGGCGATTAAACCTTCAAATGAGTGAGGCTCTGATACTAATTATTGAGTTAATCGACTGACGGAATCAGCCAAGAGGGGGTAAATTGGCAATACAAATTTTGGTGGAAGCTTTTGCAGAAAATTAAAAAGAATTGCACAGCGATTTAGAGTGGTTCGACTTTCTCAACCAAAGTCTACGTCCACTACCTTAGCTATCCACACTAAGGATTTTCTACAAATTCACTAATTTGTCTTTCTTTTGAGGACAAAGAGTAACCTTACAAACCCTCAAGAATTATACCCCAAATTCTTGAGAACACTCTCTCCCAAAGAGAACAATACAAATTTTGCAAACTTACAAGGAAATCCTCACAAGGTAGATTGTTTGCACAATTCTAGAACAAAGAAAAGAACACTCAAGAATGAATACAATTGAGCACAATAAGTGTTCTTGAAAGCAAAATGAATATTGAATGAAAAATAGGCTTGGAATGCTCAAACTTGAGGTTTGATGCTTTCTCTTTGATTCTCTCTTGATTCTAGTTGCTTGATGTTTCTTATTATTGATCAATGGCTTCTAAGCTTGCTTAAATACACCTTGAATCACTTCTAAACGTCGGGGATCATTAATGAAGATAATATAGCCGTTTTAGTGTGAAAACAATTAAATAAAACAGTTGGGAGCGTCATTGCATCGATGCATACCCATGGTGCATCGGTGCATCAGTGTAAAATTCAAATATTTTGACCGTTGGATCCTTAGTGCATCGGTGCACTAAGAGTGCATCGATGCATCAAGTGCATTCGATGTTTCAAAATATCCAGAGTGTATCAATGCATTGCTGGTGCATCGATGCATCAAATGCATTCGATGTTTTCATAAAATCCTCAGTGCATCGGTGCATGGTATGTGCATCGATTCATGAAATGCATTCGATGTTCAATTTAATTCATGGTGCATCGATGCATGGATTGGTGCATCTGTGAATCACTCTTAAAAAATGATTTTAGGCTTGATTTTGGTTCAAAATACTTTGTGAAATTTGTTTCAAAAATATATTAAGTATAAAACACAATTTTACACATTTAGTAAGGTTTGAAATTGATCTTAAAAGACTTGGAGTAATAATTTGATATTCAATTAATTAAATCGAATATACTTAGAAAATCATTTGTAAATTTTTAAAATTCATTTAAATTTAATTTGTTATATCGAAACACAAAATGTTTTCAACATAATCTATAGTAGGTTTTTTATACCATACCTCTAATGGTGTTTTTAATCATATCACTGACGAAGACAGACAATTGATGAAATGACTAGTATATATCACAACCTCAACCCAAAATGCCTTGCCTAACCTAACATTCGATAGAATACATCAAACGTTTTCCAATAAGATTCGATTCATATGCTCTACCACCTCATTCTATTATGGTTTATTTCTAACAGTGAAATGTTGAACAATACCATGCTCTTGACAAATATCAAAGAATATATCACTTTTATATTCCCTTGTATTGTCTGTACTAATTTGTTTGATTATCAATATGTTCTCGATTATATTTTTATATTTAAGAAAAATTTAGAGCACTTCATCTTTATACTTCATCATGTACATCAAGCTCTTCTGAAAAAGTTATCTATAAAAGTTACAAAGCAATATTTTCCTCCCAAATATATTGTCTTGGTAGGATCACACAAATCTAAGTGAATATAATCCAAAATATCTTTTGTATTATGTATAGTGGTGCCAAACTTTACTCTTTTCTGCTTTCCCAAAACACAATGCTCATAAAAGTTCAATTTGCAATCCTTTGTACATTTCAATAACCATTGCTTTGCTAGAATTTATAATGATTTCTCTCTAATATGTCCCAACCTTATATGCCACAACTAGATTTTGTCCAAATTTTCTCCACTAGAGGCTATTACAACTACTCCAATAATTGTACTACCTTGGTAGTAAAACAAATTATTTTTCCTGATGCCTTTCATCATCAAAAGTGCACTAGATGTGACTTTCAAAACTCTACCTCTCATAGTGATAACTAAGCCTTTGGATTTTAATGCTCCTAATGAGATGAGATTTTTCTTTAAATTGGGCACGTATTGAACATCAATCAAAATTCTGATTGATCTATCTTGATTCTTCAATCAGATTAGACATATCTTAATAATTTTACATGTTTTTTATTGCAAATATAAACAACTCTTGCATTTAGTTATACTAAATTGGAGAGCCACTTTCGATTAGGGGACATATGATAGGTGCAACCTGAATTTAATATCTACTCATCTAAATGGAATGTTTATGATGAGGCAACCAATGATATTTTAGAGTCATTAGCATCATGCTTTGCAACACATGCATTGGAAGTACCATTTTTAGAGGTGGCAATTGGGTCATTCAAATTGGGTTCGAGTCAGGTTATTTCGGATAGGGTCATTTCATATCTAGATTATTTTGGTTTAAATTCAGTTTAAATCGGGTCTAATATGGTTTGGGTTTAGTTTGTGTCTATGAAATTTAGTTTGAATTGGATATCGGGTCGGTTCAAATCATATCTGTTGGGTTCTGGTTCGGGATAATGTTAAATCGGTTGGCTTTAAGTAGGGTCAATATTGAGTCAGTTGATTTCAATTTAGTCAACCATTAGATTTTTGGGTCAATTCAGGTCGGTTTCAATTAGGGTTAACCTTTAGATTTTTGGGTCAACATTTAGATTTTTAGGTCAACCATTGTCGCTCTTTGTCGTCATGACTTTGGTGTTGCTCTTTATTACTTATAATTCAAGACTTTTAAGAATTTTATCTAAATATATATATTGTCACATCCCAAATTCAGAGCTAGAAGTTTTAGTTTTAATCAACCGACTCAGTAAATCTTTAAATGCAATAACTTTATGTGAATATATATTGTCATAGTCCAAATTCAGATCTAGAAATTATTTCATCAGATATAGAGATGGTCTTCTAACTGAGGAAAGATTATTGAACCATTAAATTATTAAAACTGGTGGTTGACTAGTAATATAATATAACATAAGAATAAAATATACATCATTTTACTATTTATCAAAGCTAAAATAGGTAATAATAAATAAATTATTCATTCACTTAGACTCAATTATTAGGTCAAAATTGGGTCGAAGTTCAGTTCAAATTGGATATGGGTAAACTAAATTTAGGTTGCTTTCGATTTAGATTGTTTTTGCTTTGGGTTTTTTCGGTTTAAGTTACTTTTGGTTCTAGTTGCTTTCAGTTTAGGTTAATTTCAATTCAGATTACTTTCGGTCTAACAAAAATTCAGGATATTTTGGTTCAATTCGGGTTATTTCGAGTTTCAGATCAATTTTGGGTCATCTTATTTGGGTATCAGATCAGGTAAATTAATTCGAGTAATCGGGTATGGGTAAAATTGTCTTGTATGGACATATTCATCTTTTTTCTAGTATGGACTTCGACTTCGATCTCCCTTTTATCTTTGGCTTTTGGTTTTTTAAGCGACCTCTTGCCACCCTGGCCTCCGCTGCTTTGTACTTGTTCTCCTTCTTGGTTTTCTTCCTAAGCTCATAACTATACAAAATGTCATTTACATCTTTAAGGGTAAATTTATCCTTACCATAACGTTGTGTCAAGGTGCTTGAATTCATATAGAAGAAATACTAGCAATATTAAATCCAAAACTTCATTTTTGAAGGTTTTATTCATGCCCAATAAATCTACCACTAGCTCATTGAAGGTAGTGATGTGTTTATTCATACTGGTGTTTGGTTGATACTCAAATCTAAACAATTTTTTCTTCGTGTGGATATGATTCTTAGAGCTTTTCTTTAGGAATTTTCCTCTAATGGTTTCCACAGCTTAATTATATAAGTTTCGTTCTTGTAACCATACTTCTGCTATTTGGAAAGACAAGATCGAACCGTGTTGCACGACAAATGATTGATCTTTACCCATTCTTTATCATCTTCGAGCTTTTCTTCCTCAATGAAGATGTCTAGACCTTGTTGGAATAAAGCATCTAACACCTCATCTTGTCACATGTCAAAATGATTGGATCCATCAAACAACTCCACCGAGAAGTTTACATTTTACATCACCCTCTTCATTAGTATGGATGATGAGCTTGATATCTCAATTGATCTGTATTTTGTCATTTCAATGCCAAAGAACAATCTTCAATAGCATGAAATGGATATTTCAGCAACGAAACAACCAAAATAACGTCAACTGAAGCTCTGATACTAGTTATTGGGGAAACTAGATTATATCTCATAGAATTTAGTTTTAAAATTGATCTAAAACATCACGATCAAAACTACCAAAGTTACACAACAGACAAACCTGTCAAACTATTGAATATTGATACATAATGAAAAATCCATATAAAGAACAATAATATAGAGAACAAACTAAATTTACGAGGTTCAACTAAAGATTGTCTACTTCTCATGCAGCATCAATGGATGTTAACTTTACTATCAAGAAAATATTACAACAAATGAAATTCCTTAGAATTCTTAAAATATTATAACGTTGTAACATCCTCAATACGGGTTAGTGATCAAATTATGAGATTTTAAATTTCAGTGACCAAATTACATAAATTGAGAAAATTTAAGGATTTAATTGAAACATTTGGTGAAGGATGAATTAGCAAAGAAAGGAAGAAGAAAGGGGTAAAGGAGTCATTTAACAAAGAAAACAATTAAATAATAATAAGTGTGGGTATTTTAATACCAATGTGGAACATGTTGGAAAACAAATGTTTCCATATTTCTCTTCTTCATCTTCTTATTCTCTAACCGTTAAGCATACAAGCAAAGGTGAGTTTCTTAATTAGTTGATTATTTTCTGAATTAAAGGTTGGGTTATGATCCTTAGGTGATACTTAAGCTTAAGGAAAGCTTAAGTTGTCTTATAATCAAAAGATGAAGAAGTTATAAGAGATTCAATAGAAGGGGTGTTTAAATGAATTTCTGGAAAAAAAGTTGATAAGTTGAATTCTAAACTAAATTTGACTTGTCATCAACCTAATTAAGAGATATGAAGTGTTAGAACTGGAATTAAAACATGTTGCAAGGTTGGTGTAATTCTGGAATTTCATATGGATGATAAGATTTTGAGGTTTAAGAGGTGATAAATGAATAGTAATGGATATAAGTATATGGATGTGAGTTAGGAATATGTAAGGGGATGAATATGAAGTTTTTGAGCTAAATTGAGTAATTTTGGTGTATAAAATGTGAATTATGGGCTTGTGTGTATTGGTACACATTCAACATCTACCGATACATCAAGGGTAAATTTTTAGAAAATAGTCAGAGTGTATCGATACACAGGAAGTGTATCGATACACCCCTTTAAATGAAAACTTCGAATGTAATTTGTGTACTGATACATAGGTAGTGTGTAACACCCATAACCCGTATAATTATACCTATACAGATTATAGATGTCACCAGCATTTTCTAAAACCATTTTACGATTCGAAAGAAATTTAAAATTTATATTCTTAAAATAGTAAATGATATTATAAAATTATCATATCATAAAAATTACGTTTCGTTGTAACCAATTTAATTTAAAATATTTTTAATTATGAATAGTGAATAGTATCCTAATAGTGAACAGTGAACAGTGGGGGAATCGATTCCCTGTAGCAGGGGAATCGGTACCCCTTTAACAATCTGGAAAAATTTTGTTAAAACTGTGGTTACTGTTCATGCTACAGTAACTTCCGAAAATTTACATATAAATTCATAAAAATTCACCTTTCATCACTATAAAAATTTCCAAAATTAATTGAACAAATAAATTGAACATTTTCAAATTACATGCCACTATCTAAAATCAAATTTCACAATAGGATGTCTTACTGATATTGAAATATACCTCTCAATGCTTGATGTCGTTCTGAACTCTTTATTCTTATTCTTTGCTTTTTACCGACGCGTGAAAATCATCACAAGCTAAGTATAAACTTAGTGAGGCAATTAAAACATTTAACAGTGCAATACAATTCATGCATGATTTTCAATGTCAAAAATTGAGTTTCCATAAAATCATTTTACCATGATCAAAATAATATAAAATCCCTTACCATTTATTCCATAAGCTCGTAAGCTTATTTTACCAAAATACTTACCATTTAAATTCCATAAGCTCGTAAGCTTATTTTACCCATATACTTGCCATTATTCCAAAAGCTCGTAAGCTTATTTATATGCTTACCTTTTATTAAGCAATAAACCGTAAACCATAGCCTATAGCCCAATATTCAACCTTGAGGACCCTGGTACACGAGTCAAATATAAGCACCGTAGTGCTATCCCGAATATGACACATAAGGTCGTGTCCACCATCTGTACTAGGTATCCTTAAGTACAGTCCCGAATATGACACATAAGGTCATGCCCACCATATACACTAGGTATCCTTTAGTGTATTCCTGAATATGCAGCCTACTGCTGGACTCTATGGCATGTCAACTATACCCTGTCCCTCAATAACTGATTTGGGCATATAGTCTATTTTATTTGATTCATCCATGGAAAAGTATATTATCAATATTTAACAATGGGGCAGTTCATACCCGAAATAACATTCATGGTAAAATCATATGCAAAAATCAGTGATCAATGCATTTTAATTTCATACTCTGACATATCAATATCAATTTATAAAAAATGATATAAAATCATGCCGATATAAACAAGGTCGACTTATAGCAAGTCTTCCTTATGATGTATAAAACATCCATGTATAATTTCATGCATGTATTGCACTCACCTTGACACTTTATGTCTTTCAAAATATATGAGCCTCACTATTGTCCACAATATACCCTTTTTGTACTTAACTTGCTTCAATTGCAAATCAATCATAATCTGTATAATTTACAATTTCATAACGATACATATGTTAGTATTTTACTAACATAAACATATCCCAAAATAAATCCATAATACTTATTATTCCTTTTAACATTGGAACCAACTTGTCCAATTTACACAAAATGGTCATTCACCATTTTACCACTTAAATTCTTTAATACCAATAATTCCAACATTGAAATTATTTCACAAATAACACTCATTTCAATTCCCTAACAATAATTTCCAGCATAGTACATCAATTATATAACACTTACACAACAACCCATCAATTTTCTAGAATTCAGACAACTTGCACTACCCTTAAAGAATCATTATTATGTATTGATATAGACACTGGAATTCAATTACGTTTCTTCCGTTAAAAACTAGACTCGAATAAAAATCTATCCATATAAATAACTCCTTCTAATTAATTCTGTACAATTTATGGTGAATTTTCAAAGTTCACCAACAGAATCTGTTTTGTACAGAATTCTGTTGTCTGACTTTTCTGACCTTTCCTTAGTTAAAAATTCATATCTATTTGTATACAACTTGAAATTGATCCCCGTTTGTTTTAAACGAAACTAGATCCATATATGAACACAATATATAAATATAACCTCCAAATTATTTTTATATATGTTCTGGTGAATTTTCGAACCTACTGTAATTCTCAAAATCTAAATTGTTTTTCTTTAACCTCATCATTATGTTCTTCATCAATTCATACAACCTCAAAATCATCAATAATCATCATCAATTTCAAAAACCATTGTATAAACCCAAATTTCCAGATTTGGGGATATTTGAATCAAGCAAGATTACCATGTAATATTGGTACCAAATGATAGCGTTTTCCGCAAATAATCATTTTCTATTTTCATTATACTCATAATCCTAAAGAAATGACTTGAAAATAGAATTGAAGCTTTGCTCTTACCTTTGAAGAAGCCCACGTTGGCTGGAGAAGAAGATAGCAAATTTAAATGAAATTTTGAGTGCATTTCATCTTTGATTGAATTATATTCCACTATAATAAAATAAAATATTCATTCACCTGAGAAAAGACCAAATCACCCTTAATGAATATTATTATTCACCATAAAACCAAGCCATCTGATATTACAAAGTCAAATATAATTTAATTTGACTTTGACCTACGAAAATGCCCTGAAATTTTCAAAACTTGCATTTTAGTCACTAAATTTCACAGTTTCGGTTTAATCTGAAAAATTACACAATTCCAAACCAAATTTCTCTGATCCAAAATATTACAATAATATTTCCAACCATTTTATAACATCCTTCAAATTTTTGTAAAATTTTGATTCGATCAGAATTTACGGATTCCTTATCGGCTTTAACTCTTTCTTTACTAAATTACAAATCCAACAATATGATTTCCATAAAACTCTAATCTCAAGAGTAAACCATATATTTATGAAATAAAAATCTTTTTAGGAAATTTATCACTTAATTCCCTAAACTTTTCCCAAGTTTTAACTTTGACCATCAAACTTTCAAAATTTGCATTTTGGTCATTATCTAAATTTTTGGGGTATTACATGGTGTATCGATACACACGTTAAGGAATGTACCGATACACTATAGAGTGTACCGATGATTACCTTAAATAAGAATGAAAATAGCCTTTCTTTTAGTTTAAGGAATGAAATGTTAGAGTATACTAATTAGAATACTGATATGTATCAATGTATTATTATGTAGATATAGAACGTAATCCCGTTTCGGAACAATCGAAGAATTAGGATTGAATCAACGCAAGCAAGGCCAAGGTGAGTGCATAATATAATGATAATATAATGGAAATAAGACTTACGATGAGTCTATTTCCTATGTCAGTTCCATAGTATAATAGTTATGAACATGCATACATTATAGTCTTTATTAAATATGTATAAGTCATATAGGTTTACATATGATTTAATACATGTTATATGACTCATGTAATATGATATAAGATGGATGGTTATACGCACATGTGAATGTGATTGAAGAAAAGACATATGTGATCACAAAGGAAATGACATGAGTACATGTTTATATGAAAAATAATATTACAGCCCATGTTATATAATATGAGAGCTCTAGGTATAGTTGGCAAGCCAAGAGTCGAGGGTTTCATAGGTCCTTCGGGACATATTCACAGGTCCTTCAGGACAAAATTTCATATGTCACTCAGTGGGACTTATACAAGCTGTGGTAACAGCAGAAGTGCTAAACCTCTATGTACTCGAATGCCTTATGTTCTCAGTATATACATGGGCCTATAAATCATATGAAAAATGTGTATTGCCTTATATATATTGAATCATAGGAAATTATATGGAATTTGTAACACCCATAACCCGTATAATTATACCTATACAGATTCTAGATGTCACCCGAATTTCTAAAACCATTTCCAATTCAAAAGTGATTTAATTTTTTTCTTAAAATGGTAAATGATATTATAAAAATATCATATCATCTGAATTATGTTTCATTATAACAAATTTAAGGAAAAAGTATTTTTTTATTTATTGAATAATAATGTGAACAATACCGTGAACAGTTAACAGTGTATCGATACACTGCTATAATACCGTGAACAGTGTGCCGATGCACAAAAATATCAAACTTAAAATGTGTATCGATGCACTGCTACAGTGTGCCGGTGCACTGCTACAATAACTGCTACAGTAATTTCAGCAAATTATATAAAATTCATAAAAATTAACCTTTCATCACTATAAAGTTACCATTTTATTTCAAATTAGTTTAACAAAATAAATTGAACATTAATAAGTACATGCCACTAACAAAGTCAACAATACATCATAGGATGTCTTACTGATATTGAAATATACTCCTCGATGCTTGATGTCGTTCTGCACTCTTTACTCTACTACTGGCTTTTTACCTACGCGTGAAAATCATCACACGCTAAGTATATACTTAGTGAGGCCATTAAAACAATAAACAGTGCAATACTATTCATGCATGAATTTCAATGTAAAAATCAAAATGACATAAAATCATATTACCAACATATCCAATATTTTACCTCAATATAATATAACTGAATATAACATTTCTTACGAATATACTAACCATTTAATCACATAAGCTCGTAAGCTTATTTTACCAATATACTTACCATTTATTCATAAGCTCGTAAGCTTATTTTACCAATACACTTACCATTTATTCCATAAGATCGTAAGCTTATTTTACCAATATACTTACCATTATTCCATAAGCTCGTAAGCTTATTTGCATGGTTACTATTTATTAACCAATAAACCATAAACCATATACAATAGCCAGTATAAAACCCTGAGGACTCTGGGTATTCGAGTAATATTTGCACCGTAGTGCTACACATAAGGTCGTGCCCACCATATACACCGAAGTGTATTACACATAAGGTCGTGCCCACCATATACACTGAAGTGTATTATAAACCTGCAGCTGCTATATTTTATGGCATGCCAACTATACCCTGTCCCTCAACGACTTACTTGGGCATATAGTCTATTTTATTTAATCCATCCATGGCAAAGTATATTATCATAATTTAACATTGGGCAGTTCAAACCAGAAAACATTCATAGTAAAATATCACATTTTTTATAATCAATGCATTATAATTTCATACTGCGACATATCAATGTCATGTAAATTTATAAAAATATGACATAATATTATGCTGATATAAACAAGGTCGACTTATTACAAGTCTTCCTGATGATGTATAAAACATCCATGTATAATTTCATGCATGTATTGCACTCACCTTGACACTTTATATATCCAATATATGTGCCTCACTATGTTCCACAATAAACCCTTTTTATATTTGACTTGCTTCAATTGCAAATCAATCACAATCTGTATAAATCACAAATTCATAATGATACATAAGTTAGTATTTTACTAACATAAACATATCCCAAAATAACTCCATAATATAATTGAAACTCATTTTCTATCAAAATACTTAACATTTAATAATTCTTTTTAACATTGGAACCAATTTTTCCAATTTACTCAAAATGGTCCTTCACCATTTTATCACTTAGATTCTTAATACCAAAAATTCCAGCATTGAAATTATTACCATTCAAATGTTTTTACAAAGGCATAATTACATTTAAGTACCCCAACTATACGAATGTTGTACTTAAATCACCAATCTTTTCAAACTTCCAAAACAGTCATATTTCACATCTAAACACTCATTTCAATTCCAAAATAGCATTTTCCAGTGTAGTACATCAACTATTAAACAATTATACAACCATTTACAACTTTTCCAAAATTGATGAATTGGTCCTCTAACTTTTCAAAAATTACAAAATGGTCTCTCAATTTTTATAAGGCCTGTAGAATACTTTCTATATCATTTTCAAACCTTATATAATTTTTCCATAATTTTTCTGATCCTTTAAGACCAAGTCCTAATGTTTTAAAGTTCCAAAACTAGGTTTTTCATGATTTTATTCGATTTTGATTCGATTCAAGCATGAAATCAACCTTATAACATCTTTAAAATCAAATCCCAAATCAACTCTCATCAGAACACAAAGTTCTACAATTTCCTCTTTTGACCGAATTTTAAAGAATTATTTCTATGAAGATTGAACATATTTTAACTATCAATCAAGCTTGAAAATAAATCTACAATCTCTAAATCATCAAGATTTATCATCAATTTTATGAACCCTATCATGAACATAAACCCTTAGATTTGGGATCTTTGAAATCCAACAAGATTAGAAAGAAATATTGGTACCAAATGATAGTGTTTTTCGCGTAGATCACTTTCCTATTTCACGCCATAACCTGAATTCCAAAGGAATTGGCTCAAAAATTGAAAAAAAAAATATTTTCTTACCTTGGAAGCTATCTCATGTCCTTTGCTGGAGAAGATTAACATCTTGGCATGATATTTTAGATTGATATCATGCTTATCATCCTTTAAATTAATCTTTAATTCATTAACTTGGGAAAATACCAATATACTCTTAATGAAACTTCATAATTACCATAAAACCTAGATACTTATCCTTATCATCTTCCAAATCATAAAAATATCAGCCTTATCATCTTTCAATAGTCAAAGATGAACAAAATAGTTTTCCACTTTATCGTTTTGCCCATGCAAATTCCAAAAATTACAAATCAATCACTTTAATCAAACGGTCCAAATTAAACATAAAATTAAACCCTTAAATATTATTTTTCAACATTTAAAAATGTGAAAATAATATATTTATTTCCTTAGTTTCGTGACCCATTTGTAACTTTTTAAAATTACATTTTGATCTCTAAACTTTTCAAAATTTATATTTTGGTCACCAAACTTTACCAAATTTATAATTTGGTCACTAAATAAATCCATTTATGAAATAAAATTCTTTTTGGAAAAATCACCACTTAATTCCTTGAACTTTTCCCACTTTTCTACTTTGACCATCAAACTTTCAAAATTTTCATTTTAGTCATTATCTAAATTTTAGGGTATTACATAATTCTGATTACGATGTTGCATGTTCATATTCATAAGAAATGCATTATCATTATAAGTTTATGCCTCACTAAGTCTATGACTTAGCGTGTAAGTGATTTATGCGTAGGTACAGAAAAGCAAGAAGATCGATCTTAAGAGCAGCAAATAAGCATATCATCATTTGAAGATCAGATTAGAAGAACCTTACACAGTATGTCTGTTTATGTAATATATGTGTTGGCATGTAAATAGAGTCGTTTAGTATGTATGCTCTGATCGACTTTTGTAATGTTTTAAACTTATATATATGTAAATGGTAACTTTATGGTGATGAAAGTTTTAAATTTTACGAGTTTTTATAAGTGGACAAAATTATTGTAGGAAGGGTATCAATACACTGTAGCAGGGTATCAATACCCCTGTAGCATTCTGGAAAATTGTAGCATTCGGTACTGTTCATTACTGTTCATAGTATTGTTCATTACTGTTCACAGTACTGTTCATACCGTATAATACTATTCATAAAAACATTTCTTTTCTTAAAATTGTTATAACGAACATAATTTAACGATATATTATCGTATTTTCTTAATATAAGTTCAAACGTTTTGTATTTTGTAAGAATATTATTTTAAAAAGTCAATGTGACATCTCAGACTCGTATCCGGGTCGGGTACGGGTCGAGGGTGTTACAAACGTGGTAGAATAACGAAAAAAATTGAAGAAATGATTTTTGGGATTATTTAAAATGAAAGTGCTTATGGCTATTTATAGTTGATTTCTAAGGACCAACTTACAAATAACCTAATAGTTTAGGACGAAAATAAAATTTTTCTCACGTACACAAGTTAGCTACTTGCCAACTTGAACTTTTGATGCATTTTTGTATCATTCTTTGACCAAAATAGTTGTCATCTTTTAATCTTTGATGACAGCAAGTTTGAACTTGAATTCTTGTCTGTCTTAACCAACACTTTAACTTTTTAATTTATAGGCTTGTTACAATTCTCACACATAACAGTCGATCCAATATCTCATTCGAAGATCCGAATGTGTTCACTATCACTGCAGCTTGCATTGCGAGTGTCATACATGAGAACCCAAATAGCAGTAATAGCATGAACAATAATTATATTTTCTTTTTTATTCTCTCGTTTTACCTATGTTCTTTTTTTAATATCTGTTTATGTAGTTACATATTTAGATGTTAGATGTTTGCAGATTATATATATATATATATATATATATATATATATATATATATATATATTAACTTTACGATTTTTCTTTTCTTTTAATATTTTAATTAGTTTTTCCTTTAAAACATTAATTAAAATATAATTTATTCTCAAACAAATTATTAGACTGACATAAGGATGTGACTAAAACGAATATTTAGAGTTTGAGGACTTAATTAAAGTATTTTGAAGTTTAGTGACTGATTTAAAATCTTGGTACAATCTGGGAACGTCCAATACAGATAACCCTAATTTGTGAAATTTATAAGGGGACGCATTCCCCCATAAACCCTGTGTTAGGGTTTCCAGAATTCCCCAATTTAGGAATGAATCGTTTGTACAATTGAAGACGGTGGCCAGTTTTCTACTTCCCAGAGTCTTCAACTTCAAACCCATTTCCAGTTTCAAGCTAAAGACGAGAAAAGGGTTCTTCTTCAACAGTGTGAAGAAAATGAATGGCAGAAAAAGAGCAGCGGTTAAAGCTTCGAGCAGCAGCATCCCATGCGTAAATCAAGAATCACCCATTCTTCCTTTCAGGATTCTTCAACTCCCGCGCCGTACAATCTACGAAATCCTCGCGAGGCTCCCAATCAAAACCCTCTTCCAATGCAGGTCCGTTTGCAAGAGGTTCCTTCGTTTCATCTCAGATCCTGAATTCGCAAAGCTTCAACTTTCGAAATCTCAAGTTTGCATCTTAATCAAGACTCTGCCGCTCCAGAATGCTTCCAAAAGGCTCCAGATAGCTCACGTTGAGTCCAGTGGTTCAAATTTCCAGGTCTCGAAACTCAACTTTACCCCCAAATCGAATCTCCCCACTATCGAAATCTCTCATATGAATGCTTGCAATGGTTTACTTTGTTTAGTTGGATCTGAGAAAGATTATAACTTCTATGTTTGTAACCCGATTTTGGGCGAATTCATCACAATTCAACCACCTTATAAGGATAGACAACGAGGTAGCTTTTGGGGGCTTGGTTTTTCAACTATGATGGATCAATACAAAGTTTTGCAAAGCTATTATCCTGTAGTTGAATCGAATAATCGATATGTAACCGCTGAGATTTACACCATTGGAACTGGTTCATGGAGGAGCATTGGAAATGCACCAATTGATACTGTTGCTTTGCCATTCAATGCTTTCTTGAATGATACTCTTCACTGGTTTCCTTGTACTCCTAATGGTAGTGAATTCATTCATACTTTTGACTTCAATTCTGAGAGGTTTGGGACACTACCGCCACCCAATCATTTCCGTGAAGATGATAAGAAATTCACAAATCATTCAAGGATTGGCGTTCTAGAAGGGTGCCTGTTTATGATTTACTTCACGAATTCGAATCGGTTCGATATTTGGGTTATGAAGGAATATGGTGTGAAGGAGACATGGACCAAACAATTTGTTGTTGAGAATTTGTATCCAAAACAAGGCAGCTGGGATTTCTATGAACCAATGGTTGTTTTGAACAATGGAGAGATTTTGATGTTGTACAATAATGATGCAGTGGTTTGTTACAATCAGAAGCGGAAAAATTTTCGCGGAACTAAGTTTTTCCGGACTCGTTCACAGTTTGATGCGACTGCTTACACCCCTTCATTGGTTTCTCTTAACAATGTTACGAAAGGAGAGCAAATTTCTAGGTACTATATTATATGCACATATGTATATGTATATGTGTTTATATATATAATATATGTATTTGCATTCATGTATATATGTATTAAATACTTATGCATTTTCTTTGGTTCAAATGAGTGTAAATTGACAATATAGACACACACACAATGTGTGTGTGTGTGTATATATATATATATATATATGTTTTTCGATAAAAAAATATAAATTGTGTGTGTGTATCTATATTAAACATTCATGCATTTGATTTGTTTAAAACGAGTGCAAATTGACAATAAATATTGTATGTATGTCAGTGTGTGTGTGTATATATATATATATATATATATATATATATATATATATATATATACATTATAAGTACTTGTGCGTTTGCTTTGTTTGAAATGAGTGCAAATTGACATTATATATATATATATATATATATTTTTTTTTTTATGTCTGTCTACTTTCTTTCTCTGAGGTTTCAGTTATTTTGTAGGTTTTATAGTATATTTCATCATACTATGTTTTGTTGATTGAATAACATAAGTTTGTAGGAATCCTGATGTAGGTAAGGCTTGAAGTTTGCACCATATAGCATATACTGAGATATGTTACTTGGACTCGAGTGTGTCAGATGTGGGTACACGCCCGACACATGCATATTCATTTTTTCCCCAAGTTTTGCCATTTTTTAGAGGGTCTTTGGAGGATCATATTCTACCTATATCTGAAAATTTATCCAACAGGTGCTGGACACCCATGTCCAACATGTGTATGTGGATATATTTTTTCAATGGCCTTGTAAATACATGAAAAAACTTTGAAAATATTATACATACTCGTGTCTGAAACATAATAGTATCATTGCCTATCATAAATTTTTGATGATAAGATTTAATTTAGCTATTTAAAGTATAAATTGCAGCTTTTGGATCATTTCAGACACGTTTACTCGATGCTTGAGTTGTTAGATTGATCCCATTGCTTTGGCTTTTCATTTTTCTTGAATTGCTCATAGTCGTATCCAATACCCAGTGTCTGATACATATGTAGTCATGGGTATAGGGATATGACCCCTAAATACCCTCCAAATGCGTAGCAAAACTCAGAAGAAATAGACTCTCATGTTGAACATATACTTGTATCTGACGCTAAAAATGAATCTGAGCAACATAGGTTTTTTTATGACGTTAGCCCCATGTGGTTTCTAAGATGAGAAGTTATTAATATACAGGATGCAAGGCACCAAAGACTATGACAAGCCCACCGATTTCCAAGATTGTGTTGATTGTGGAGTGCAACTAGATAACCCTATCTGTAATTTTCCGACTTTTGGGGTTGCCTATGGTGATGTAAATTACCATGTGAGTTTCATTGTTTCCTTGAATTTGTATACGAGTCTCTGATTGAATATTCATTGCCATCGGTTGTGATTTAATCATTCATAAAAAAAAAATTCAGGCAGATTTGTATGGGAGAAACACCGAGAACAGATGTGCAGCTTGTGCGGATCGCCTAGTTACTTCGATGAAATCGTTTCTTACCTTGTGGAATATGTGAAGAAATCAGTGATCAATGGATGAGGATCTGTTTCGACTTGTGGTGCCAACTTAATCCTTGGATGTTTCATTATCCAATTCTGCTACTGAACTTTTAAGCATTATTTTCAGTTGTTTGCTCTGTTTTGCTTGTAAATATTTGAAACATCTTCCTGTTTAACTAGGGAAAATTAGTTTGCTAATTAGTAGAGTAAAGCTTGAACCGCCATTGGCGGATCTGGACCTTTTGAGCTACAAAATATAAGGATATGATATTCGAAAAATTAAAAGAAAGAATATCAATGCTGCTGTCGGACACATCGGTATTGAAATAACAAAAATTAACATTGTATTCATATCCATAAATGGCGTCTGAAACATTTGGAAGATATCCCAAATACAAGATGTGACATTAGAATCAAACTCTAATGGTGAAGATGTTGTCGGAGCATAGCGATTGCTGCACCATTTGCAGATCACTAATATGTTGGACCAGGAAGTTGGCATGCATGTCCAGTATTGCCCGAGCGTCGGCGAGGATAAAACTCATCACAGATAAATCATGGCCATGATCCCTGAGTTGGCGAATGACATTCATTGAGTCATTCTCGATAGCAACAGGAGAAGCAGCAAAATTAAGAGCCAACCCAGCACGGATAAATCATGGCCATGATCCTCGAGTTGGCAAATGGCATTCATCGAGACATTCTCGATAGCAACAGGAGAAGCAGCAAAATTAAGATCCAAATGAACACCAGCGCAAATCGCTTGTGATACACGAGAAGCATTCACTGGATATGCCAGTCCGGCGAGAACCAGGCCCTGATCATATCTCGCAACAACACCAATGGCTGGGGTAGTAGAAGAAGAGACGCATATACCATCCACATTGATTTTAATGGTCCCCTGTACTGGTTTACTCCATCGAACCAGAAGAGAATCAGTAGGAGAAATAACGCCACGGCCAGATAAGGCTGCAAGAAACGTTGATTTTTCACATTCCATTGATTCTACGCAAAAGAAAATTATAATTTTTTTTTGGTAAACAACATGGCCCCTTATGTTTTCGGTCTTTTCAATTTTGATCACCATTTTTATGACATCGTTAAGCTTGCTGACGGCTGAACCCACACTCGTACCGGTTGCCATTCGAGCACTAAGTCCAGATGCACACATTACTGGAACATTGACTGCCTTTGAATTTAAGAATGCTGCTGTTAATGTTTTCCGACAATTGGTCCTCCAATTTTAGGGTGTTCCTTTATTGAGTTTTCCGACAATTAAAAGTTACAAAATGATCGACAATAGGAAGTTGCTTTGTTGAGTTCCCAACTATTAAAAGTTACAAAATGATCACCCTGTAACATCCTAAACCCGATTGAGACTAAAGTACCACATTGGGTTACCGAGACAACCACTACATTTAAAAACATTCATTTAAAACATGATAATTTTCCAAATAGACATCCATAACTGTTATAAACTACTTTTACAAACTAGAGCTCTATGACACATAGCTCAAATCAATAATAACTCAAAGTTTGCAAATCCCAAATACATAAGTAAGTGTTCTATGAATACACATGCCCACTAAACGTAGCAGTACAATACTATGGAAGAGATGTTGGAAACCCTGCTGCGACAGTGCTCCTCGAATGGCTCAAACTACTAACCTATGAACGAAAAATCTGAGCCTTGTGCTTACAAAGCCCAACAGTAGAATCGTTAATCTAGAGCAACATTATGAGTCTTATAAACATAAACATGCTAGAAGACATGGTGATAAGTAGTAGGTACATGCATGATTATAGGAAGATGCTATCTACTTAAGGTTCAACTATTCTACCACTATAATGAGAGTCTCATGCTTCCCCAAGTCCTCTGCGAAGGGCCTCGCTAGTAGTATATGTATATTGAGTCTCTAACCAAAATATCGAACTACTATGCATTCTATAATGCAACACACAAACACACTTCTAGTACTTGGTCTCACACTGTCATCAGATACTAGTTAAAACTAGGGGAACTCGATAATCACACAACCTGTTGAAAACATTTTGATGTTTCGATATAACAAATAAAGTGTTATTGAATTTTAAGATTTTAATTCATTTTTAAAGTATATTTGATTAAATTATTCGAATATCAAAAATATTACTCCAAGTTTTTTCAAAGGTCAATTTCAATCCTTACTAAAGTGTAAAATTGTGTTTTAATCTTAAAATATTTTTTAAACAATTTTGACAAAGTATTTCGAACCTTAATCGGACCAAAAATAATTTTTACAAAGGGATGTACCGATACACTCATTGATGTACCGATACACCCCCTACTTCGAGTGTAATTTGGGAACTGATACACTCTTGATGTACCGATACACTCCTGGCTCAGAAAAACTTCGAATGTAATTAGTGTACCGGTACACCTGATGTGTACCGATACACTAGGTCAAATAACGGTCGAAATATTTGAATTTTACACAGAGTGTACCGATACACCTTGATAGTGTACTGATACACCTACGTTCCCATCAGATTGATTAAATGATAATTACACCATAACGGCTCTATTGACTTCACCAATGATCTCCAACGTTCCTAATCAATCCAAGGTGTATTTAAACAAGCTAAGGAGCCATTGAACAACAACAATTAAGAAGAGAAGCTAGAGAATCAAATAGAAAGCCTTAAACTTATTGTTTGAGCATTTTCAAGCCAATTTCCTTTCAATATTCATTTTGCTTTCAAGAACACATTTTGTGCTCAATTGTATTCATTCTTGAGTGTTCTTTCTTTGTTCTAGAATTGTGAAAATATCTTTCCTTGTGAGGTTTTTCTATAAGTTTGCAAAATTTGTGTATTTCTCTTTGGGAGAAAGTGTTCTCAAGAATTTGGGGTATAATTCTTGAGGGAGTTGTAAGGTTACTCTTTTTCCTCAAAAGAAAGACAAATTAGTGAATTTGTGGAAAATCCTTAGTGTGGATAGCTAAGGTAGTGGACGTAGACTTTGGTTGAGAAAGTCGAACCACTCTAAATCGTTGTGCAAATATTTTCTATTTTCTGCAAAAGCTTCCACCAAAATTTTTATTGCCAATTCACCCCCTCTTGGATATTTCGTCGATCGATTAACTCAACAATTGGTATCAGAGCCACACTCATTTGAAGGTTTAACCACCTCTTGAGTTAATTCAGGAAGAGTTATATCGATAATCAAGTCATCAATGACCTCCACTTCAAACTTCGACTTCGTTCTCGATTCTCAGCTTGTCAACAAGCATCATTTCTTCAATGGAGCTAATTATGCCTATTGGAAGAATAGGATGAGGTACTTCATTCAACCAAGTGACATGAGAGCATGGAAAATCGTGGTGAACAAATACTCCGAACCTTCCATAGATCCAAATTTGTGGAGTGAAGAAGAGACGAGAATGTTCCAACTCAACTTTAAAGCTATCCATATTCTATTTTGTGCTCTTAGACCGGATGAATACGAGAGAGTTTCATCTTGTACAACCTCCAAGGAGATATGGGATAAATTACAAGTCACTCATGAAGGCACCAACGAGGTAAAAGAATAAAAAATAAGTCTTCTAACTCATAACTATGAAATTTTCAGGATGAAACTGGATGAAGATATCAAAGCTATGACTGATAGATTTTCAACGATTGTCAATGGTCTCAAGTCATATGGAAAGATCATTTTAAACGAGAAGCTTGTGAGGAAGATATTTTATTCTCTCCCAAAAGCTTGGCAATCAAAGAAGACGACGATCATCGAGGCTAAAAACTTAAAGCCTTTAACCCTCGATGAGTTAATTGGTTCTCTCCTCACGCATGAAATGATGATTCAAGATGAGGAAGACCTTGAAAAGAAGGACGAGACAAAGAAGGAGATGGAGAAAAAGAAGAACGTTGAAGTTGCTCTCAAATCCACTAAAGTTGAGAGTGATTTTGATTAAGATGACGATGAAGAAGAAATGAAATTATTTGCCAAAAGATTCAGAAAATTAATGAAGCCCAACAGAGGAAGAAAATTCAAAAGAAATGAAGGCTTTAAAACTGAATCGAAGGAGAAGGACCCTATCATTTGCTACGAATGCAAAAATCCGGGGCATGTCAAATACAAGTGCCCGCAATTAAAGAAGAATGGTCAATCAAAGAAAAAACACAAGGCACACGTGGCTACATGGAATAATGATGAACAATCCGATGAAGAGGAACAAGAAGTAGCAAACTTATGCTTGATGGCCATCGGAGAGAATTCTCAGGTAACCTCTAACTCATCCGATTTTCAAGATTATTCTTTTGATGAGTTAATAAAGGAATATACTGGGTTGGCTTCCAATTATGATAAATTATTTTCAAAAATATATGAAAGATATTTCAAAATTGAAAAACGAAAATAATCTCATATCCAAGACCAACAATGATCTTGAAAGTAAAATTAATGATTTGCAAATCAAACTAGATGAGTTTGAAAAGAAAATTCTGATTTGCATAATTTACTTTCAAGAGTCAACAATGATCATCAAAAAGAAATTGATGATCTTAAAGCTTCTTTCGATAAAGTTGGATCAAAACGTTTTGAAAAAGGAGAAAATTCAAAATCCAACTATATTAGAAAGAACTTTAAAAACTACAATCATAGAGGACCCCAAAGAACCTCTAATGAAAAAAATCATTAGAAGTATATGGGTTCCTAAATAACTCATTACTACTAAAGATAAGGATATCCTACACAAATGGATACCCAATGAGACTAGGATTTTAGAGACTAATGAATATGAACCTAAAAGAATTTGGGTACCAAAAATAAAAAATTAATCTATGTTTGTAGGAGAAGGAACATTGATACAAGGCACAAAATACAAGTTCAAATTCGTGGTTCCTTGATAGTGGATGCTCAAGACACATGACTAGAGACAATAGCCGGTTTATAGAGCTTAACGACAAAAATAGTGGAGTGGTAACCTTTGGTGACAACTCAAAAGGTTACATTGAAGGTATAGGTATTGTATGTAATACCTCTTCCATACAAATAGAAAAAGTTTTATATGTGAATGGGTTAAAGCATAATCTATTGAGTATTAGTCAATTATGCGATAAAGAATACAATGTCTTGTTTGAAACTAATGGTTGTAAAGTTATTGACATTGCATCTAATTGGATTATGCTTGTTGGTTATAGAATAGGAAACATTTATATGGTACATTTAGATTCCATAAATATGACTAACTTGTACTTAGTTGCTAAGGATGAACATGATAGTTGGTTATGACATATGAGACTAGGACATGCTAGCATGAGTGTTTTACAAAGATTAATTCAAGCAAATCTAGTTAGAAGATTGTCAAAGCTAAAATTTGATAATGACAAAATATGTGATGCATGTGCTAAAGGAAAACACAAAATAGCCTCCCTTAAATCCATTAATGATGTATCAACTAGTAGACTATTACAATTGATCCATATAGATCTCTTTAAGCCAATTAGGACTACTAGCTTGGGTGGAAAACAATAGGCATTTGTCTTGGTAGATGACTATTGTAGATATACTTGGGTTCTATTCTTAAGTACTAAAGATGAAGCATTAGAAAATTTCATCACGTTTTCAAAAGTAATCCAAAATGAAAAAGGTTACTCCATTTATAGTGTTAGGAGTGATCATGGTACTGAATTTGAAAATCTTGGATTTACTGAGTTTTGTAATTCTAATGGTATTAGTCATAATTTTTCAGCACCAAAAACCCCTCAACAAAATGGAGTTGTTGAGAGGAAAAACAGAACTTTAAAAGAAATGGCTAGAACCATGCTTTGTGAAAACAGTTTGCCAAAATATTTTTGGGCGGAAGCCACAAATACCTCTTGTTATGTTATAAATCGAGTAACGATTAGGCCTATTTTGAAGAAATCTGCATATGAAATTTTCAAAAATAAAAAGCCTAACATTAGCTATTTTTATCCATTTGGATGTAAATGTTTTATTTTAAACAACGATAAAGACAATCTTGGCAAATTTGATGCTAAAAGTGATGAAGGATTTTTTTTGGGTTATTCCTTAAATTCTAAAGCTTATCGGGTATTTAATAAAAGAACTTTAGAGGTAGAAGAGTCTATACATGTTGTTTTTTATGATAATCCCTTTCCGAGGAAGGATTCTTGTGTTGATGATGACATAGGTATTGTAAACACACATGATGTTAGACATGACGTTGGAGAACCATCATCAAATGAATAAGTGAAAGATGAGAAAACTTACGATGTTATCGAGAATCCAACCATTGAAGAAAGGGAAGTCACTTACCAAAGAGAGTACAACTATGTCAAGGATGGTGAGATTATAGGTGATCCATCCAAAGGGGTAATAACTCGATATTCTCTTAAAAATATATGTAATTATGTTGCATTTATCTCATGCATAGAGCCTAATAATATTCAAGAAGCATTAGATGATGAAAATTGGATAATGGCTATGCAAGAAGAGTTAAATCAATTTGAGAGAAGTAAAGTATATACATTAGTTGAAAGGCATAGTAATAAATCTACTGTAGGTACTAGATGGGTCTTTAGGAATAAGCTTGATGAAAGTGGTAATATAGCGAGGAACAATGCTAGACTTATTGCTTAAGGGTATACTCAAGAAGAAGGAATAGATTTTGACGAGACATACGCTCCCGTAACTAGGTGGAAGCAATACGAATGTTATTAGTATTTGCATGCTTCAATGAATTTAAATTATATCAAATGGATGTTAAAAGTGCATTTTGAAATGGTTTTATAAAGAAGAAGTGTATGTGGAACAACCTCCTCGTTTTGGAGATTCAAAATTTTGAAATCATGTTTTTAAATTGACAAAAACTTTATATGGCTTAAAACAAGCTCCTAGATGAAAGATTGTCAAATTTTTAATAGAAAAAGGTTTTTTTTCAAAAGGGAAGGTTGACACTACATTGTTTTTAAAGTAAAAAGGTAAAGATTTATTAGTAGTTCAAATATATGTTGATGATAAAATATTTGGTTCTACTAATGATGCTCTTTGCCAACAATTTTCTAAGCTAATGCAAGGTGAATTCGAGATGAGCATAATGGGGGATCTTTCATATTTCTTGGGGCTCTAAATCAAGCAAAGAAGAGATGACATCTTCATCAATCAAGCAAAGTATGTCAAGGATATGCTCAAGGAGTTTGGATTGGAAAATGGAAAGCCCCAAGCTACTCCAATGAGCTTATCTACAAAGCTTGACAAAGATGAAGGAGGTAAATGTATCAATGTTAAATTATATAGGTCAAGGATTGGTTATTTACTTTATCTAACCGCAAGTAGACTGAACATTATGTTTAGTGTTTGCTTATGTGCTAGATTTCAGTCATGCTCTAAGGAATCACATCTACTATCCATTAAGAGAATCTTTAGATACCTTAAGAATACTCCTAATTTAGGACTTTGGTATCATAGAGACTCTAGCTTTATCTTGCATGCCTTCTCTGATGCGGATTATGGAGGATGCAAAATAGATAGGAAAAGTACCTCCGATACTTGTCAATTCCTAGGAAATATGTTGATTTTATGATTTTCAAAGAAACAAAATAGTATTGCGTTATCCACCACTGAAGCGGAATACATTTTAGCAGGTAGTTTTTGCGCACAAGTTTTATGGATGAAACAACAACTTTTAGATTATGAAATTGAAGTTGGTACCATACCTATCAAGTGTTACAATACTAGTGATATTTGTCTCACTAAAAATCCCATCAAACACTTTAGAACTAAACATATTGAAATAAGACATCATTTCATTAGAGATCATGTCAGCAAAGGAGATGTAGTTTTAGAATCTATAAATACTTTGCATCAAATAAATGATATTTTTATAAAACCTTTAGATAAAGAAAGATTTTGGACACTTAGGAGAGAATTAGGTTTAACAAACCTACCTTGACTTAGTGTTTAAAATAATTTTAGCACTTTTAATTAGAAAATGAAAAATGCTTATAAAAAATAACATTTTTGAATGCATTCTATGCTAATAGTTAGGGGGAGTTTATGATCTTTAGTGAAAATTAATAATATGTTCAAATAAAATTTAAGGATAGATTTGATTGATTGAACATTATTAATTTTCGATCTATGACTTGCCAATACCACTAGAGCTAATTAATTTAGCATTTTAAGTGTTTAAATACAGATTTTGACATTTTTGTGCATAGTGTATCGATACCTATGTATCCATACACCCTCGCTATTTATCGATACACTATGAAAGTGTACCGATGCATTCCTTGAATGTGTATCAATACACTCAAGAGTGTACTGATACACCCGTCGGGTTTTAGGCTTAAAATCCCTAAAATCTTTCATTTTGTCAAAAACCCTTAAACACTCTCATTGCTGTCGTTCGTTCATCTCTCTCACCCAAATCTTTTATTGCTCAAAACCTTCAATCTATAGTCGAAATTCGATAATTCTTCAACTTCTAAACATGTTGGAATCATCAAATTCGTGCAAATATCACTACATTCCACTCAATCCCATTTTTCAAGGTAATTTTTCTAAAACTATTTTATTTTGATTTTTAAACATAGGACTAGTTTTAATTAGTTCTAAGTTGAATTAGATATCAGGCATTTATTAGATTGTAGTCTAGAACTATAATCTACAACTAATTTAATCAAAAACACAACATTTTTCAATTTTTTTTTAAAATTTTCGAAATAAAAAAATATTTTGTTTATGAAATTGTTCTTTTTGATTTAATTATGTTGGTTTTATGAAAACTATACATAATATAACTTTTCAAACATTATTTTCAAAATAGTTTTCAAATTTTGCCCATTAGAATATTATTTAGAGAACCTTGAATATTGCAGACTCATATTGAGTTTTGAGATTGATATTATTGCATACATATGTTTTAAATTGCAGGTATTCCTTTATCCCATTCTGATTATAATTATGTCTCATTCCAAACATCCTAGGACTTTGTATAGTCGTTCCAACCAACCACAAAACTAACCTCCCATTCCACCTCCAAATCCAAACCCAAACGAACCGGAAATGACCATTCTAAACTCTTGTTTTAATGAGCTTGGTCGTAGAGAAAATCTTTACCATAGGTTCACTCATCTTTTTGAGTCATATAGAATCTGGGAAGAACATATCCCCTCAATCCATGCTATGATCGATATGAAATTTAAATATCTTCCTAGCCTTAAAACTTGGAAATTTGATAAACTCTTTCAGCTCAAACTTATCGTTTATCACCAACTAGTCCGCATTTTCTATTCCAATGTGGTTTGTGTACAAAAGAGTCTCACACTACCACCGTTGGAATTCAGTCTTATCTCTTAGGCCAATTCGTCTATATTGACTCCGACACAATTGCTAATATTTTTGGTCTAGATAACGAAGGTGTAGATAACGAGAAAGAGATTGTGGTTATCCGTTATAGAGCTAAGGATAGTGCGAGTACTTTAGTCGATCATGACAATCGTTTCCTTCACTTGATGATCATTTGGTGGTTTAGACCATCCGAGGATAGATACTCCACCCTTAGAGCCTTAGATTTATGTTGGATACATTGTATCCAACATAATAAGAAAATAAATTTTCCACAGATTGTTTTTGTTGAGCTAGTAGAGACCGTAAACAATGTTCCCTCTAAATATGTCGAAACCTTAGTTTACGGTTGTCTCCTTAGTAATTTATTTATCAAATCTAGGCTTAGGTTACGCTTGATGTAACTATCCCTCTTAAGAACCTAATAAATCTCACAACCTTGAAAAAGTCAGGATGGTTCGGGGAAAAAGATCAATGGGTTTGATCAACCTAGAAAACACCGGGTGCTAATCTTCACGAGCTCCTCCGGCACCGACTGCGGACGATGATCCATAGCTTGAAGCACTTATGCGAGATATCGATGATCACGTACCCGAGGACGAGCTGGTCCAGCAATAAAGTCCAATGCCTCTATACTTTCGATTGTTTATAGAGACATTCAACTTGAGGTTTACATCCATAGAGTCCCATTTAACTGCTATGGGGGCTTAACAATTGGAGATTCTAAGGGACATGCGAGCGAACAACAAAACAACAAACGAAAGAATCAACGCGCTCACACTCGAGATGGCTGCTCTACGAGCACATTTTCCTCCTCTCGATCCACCGATGGATAATTAGACCTACTCTTGCTTTGTTTTCTTAGGTTGATTTAAAACTTAATTGTTAAAGCATTTTGGATGTTATAGATGTTTGAACTTGGATGTTTATATGATGATTATTTGGTTTTAATTTGGTTTGGTTGAATGTTTAATTTGAACTTAATGTGTATATTAATTTTTGTATCATTTACATCGTAGTTGAAAATGACCAATTACCATTACACATTATTTTTGAATATTGATTTTGGACTAATGGCTAATCTTTCTCTTGATTGTGATCTTAGCAGCTTAAGCTATATCTTTATAAAAATCAATTGGCTATTTTCCTAAAGGGGGAGAATAAATCTTGTTTAAAAACGTTTTATAGAGTCTTTTTGATTTAAAAAAAGGGGGAGAATATAGTAAGGGGGAGTAATTTTCAAAATTGATTTCAAAAATTACTTTCAAAAAAATCTTAAAATTACTTAAATGTCTTGTTATATCAAAAAGGGGGAGATTGTTGAAAACATTTTGATGTTTCGATATAACGAATAAAGTGTTAATGAATTTTAAGATTTTATATTCATTTTCAAAGTATATTCGATTAAATTATCCGAATATAAAAAATATTACTCCAAGTTTTTTCAAAGGTCAATTTCAATCCTTACTTAAGTGTAAAATTGTGTTTTAATCTTAAAATATTTTTTAAACAATTTTGACAAAGTATTTCGAACCTTAATCGGGCCAAAAATAATTTTTACAAAGGGATGTACCGATACACTCATTGATGTACCGATACACCCCCTACTTCGAGTGTAATTTGGGAACCGATACACTCTTGATGTACCGATACACTCCTGGCTCAGACAAACTTTTAATGTAATTAGTGTACCGATACACCTGGTGTGTACCGGTACACTAGGCCAAATAACGGTCGAAATATTTGAATTTTACACAGAGTGTACCGATACACCTTGATAGTGTACCGATACACCTACACTCCCATCAAATTTTTTAAATGATAATTACACCATAACGGCTCTATTGACTTCACCAATGATCCCCAACGTTCAGAATTAATCCAAGGTATATTTAAACAAGCTGAGGAGCCATTGATCAACAACAATTAAGAAGAGAAGCTAGAGAATCAAAGAGAAAGCCTTAAACTTATTGTTTAAGCATTTTCAAGCCAAATTCCTTTCAATATTCATTTTTCTTTCAAGAACACCTTTTGTGCTCAATTGTATTCATTCTTGAGTGTTCTTTCTTTGTTCTAGAATTGTGCAAAGATCTTGCCTTATCAGGTTTTTCTGTAAATTTGCAAAATTTATGTATTTCTCTTTGAAAGAGAGTGTTCTCAAGAATTTGGGGTACAAGTCTTGAGGGAGTTGTAAGGTTACTCTTTGTCCTCAAAAGAAAGACAAATTAGTGAATTTGTGGAAAATCCTTGGTGTGGATAGCTAAGGTAGTGAATGTAGACTTTGGTTGAGAAAGTTGAACCACTCTAAATCGCTATGCAAATATTTTCTATTTTCTGCAAAAGCTTCCACCAAAATTTTTATTGTCAATTCACCCCTTATTGGCTATTTGTCAATCAATTAACTCAACACAACCTCGGTAAAATTCCCACTGAGATTCTAAATGATCTCCCGATCCTCACATAGCCTTTAAGTAAACTATGGAGGGGAACACAGTGTCACATGTCTTGGTACAATTCATGTTCGAACATAGAATTGGCTTAGTCTCACGTAGCCGTCAAGTCAAGCATTAAATGTATCTACTATAATACTACTGCAATCACATATGCATACCTGGGTGCCCTGAGGCCACACGTAACAATAAATGTCACACCATGGTAACTAAGGTAGCTCAACTATACACTAGCATAGTTCATCACATGCAAGTGAGGTCATCCCCTCACTCGCTAATAACTCACTCGTTCTCTTATCTATAACATTCTGCCAGAGTTTATTAGTCTTTTATATCTTTTAGTTCATTAAATCACTATATTATGGTCCAGTCGTAATGTCTCGAAAAAAAATTACTTTTAGGTTTTGTTTTGACTAAAATTAGGTTTTCCTTTTAAAATAAAAAAAAATGGTTCAAGGGGTCACCACCAATATTTTTTCATTTTAATAAAATTTAATTTTATAAATCATTAAAACAACTTTTAAATCTTCTTTCTAAAAAATGAGTTTAGGAGTCGATTACGTACGGGGAAGGGTTAGCATGCCCACAATGCCTGAAAATCGGCACCTAGTCGATTAATTACAGTGTTTGCAATGAAATTTATGCATTCAAATTTAATTTAATTAATCATTATCTAAATTAATACAATGTGATTCAACCAATTAAAATTCTAAAGAGAAAAATTAATAATTCATTTCATTTAACTGGTGAGAGTTAACCACCTAATATAAAGTAGGACGACGTCCCTCCATTTTCCAACTAAAACAATGAATTACTAATATTTCTTCTCAAGGATTTTATGTTAAATCGACAACACTTCAGTATTTCAAACCGAGGGGAAATACCATCTAAAAGTAGAATGATGATTTTATCTATTTTAGAAAGAAATAAGAAACATTGTATAATCAAATGTTGTATTAATTTACCTAAAGGTTATGCAACAAACAAATATTTTATTAATAACCGAGCTTTTAAGATAAATAGAGAGTGTTCAAATATTTATAAATACAGAGACTAAATCACTGAATATGGTCGAGTGGCTCATCCTCGTTAAATTTAAATACAAGAACATTTTCATTTCTACCATCTTGATTAGTTTTAAAATTCATCATCTTAAATGATTCCACTAAAGGATACTTGTCCATTTTAAATTACCAAATTGCACTACCCATGTGGATTATGATAATTCTCTTTGATAATTTAAAATAAACAAGCATTGTCTTTTAATTTATTATGGAAAAGGTTGATTGACGCTGATATGACTATTATGTTTATCGAAATATAATGTCACGCAATCAATAAATTTCAGAAAATTAAATAATTTAATTATGATTTAAGATAATTAATCATACTCAAATTAAGAAACAAATTAATTAATCATGTTTATTCATCTATGTCACAAAATTAGAAAATCACGTGTTATTTTGAAAATTTAACAAATTAATTAAATTAATTAATAACTAGGTATGCTTGAAATCAAAACATAACAAAAATAATAAAAAATAGCGTAAAATATTAATTTAATAACTAACAAGAACTAAAAAAAATTAACATAAAATGAGAGATTTAATTGCATTAAAATAAAAAATTACAGGGACTAAATTGCCAGTTAAATAGCCTAATTTAAGGATTTAGTGACTAAACTACAAGATCCTAAAGAGCACAAAACAAATTAACCCCTATTTCCTCAAAAACACGTAGTTCAACTAATTTCAAGACCGAATCGGTTCGCTTGAACCGAGCCTATTTAAGCTACCATTTTTTATTTTTGTTCATTTGCAATCCTCTCTAAAAAATGAGAGCCTAAAATACTCTCAACTCCTCAAGACCCCTCGTTGTTTTACACAAACCCAGATTCCGATGGCATCCCACCGGAAAACTAGTCCCGACCACCACACCGGCTACCACCCACTGTGGCGGAATCCTAAAAATTACTTTACTCGACTCCTCTCAACCCCCTTAGCAAAGATCTAGCCTTAAAAATGCCAAACATCGAACATACAGCCGTAGATCTATCGAGGAGTTTGGGTTTACCTCCTTCTTAGGTGTCTGTTCGTATTATGGTGATCACTCATTTTCCCGATGATCACGAACGAGGTAAATGCTTCAAAAGCCTTCCCTTTCTTTTCTTTCAAAATTTGTTTTTGATTTTTTTATATTTTGAATTCTCTTTCTTTTCCCTTTAAAACTGGTACATTTTTTTGTAGGGTTCTTAAAGATTGAATAGGTCTTTGTTTTCTTTTTTCCCCTTATTTTACTTCTGTTTTTGTCTTATTTTTGGTGTTGATTTCGTTACTAATTGGATTGTGTTTTCACCAAAACTAGCAAATATTTCAAAAAAAAGAAAAGAAATCTTTCATTTTTCTTATTGGCGCGTGGTCTTTATGCGCTACCTTAGGGCGGTTGGATGACCTTTGGGTTATCTTTATCTATCATGGACCATTGGATAAGTCGATCAGATCCAATGGTCGTTGATTGTCGGTGTTGTTGCTTTATACCTTAGGGTTTTAAAACCCTAGTGCCTTGCAATCTGAACTGTTGATGCTCTCCCTTGATCGTATGGTTATCATCTTGCGGCGCTAAGAACAATATGAAACCCTAGCTAGACCTGTAGGATCAGGCTTGTCAAATGGACTTTTCTTGACTGCTGGACCGATACCAAACCCTATTTTACTGGGTCAGGAAGATTTGGATTTGGCTTGGACTATTCCTCATGCTAGACCTTTTTGGACTTGTTGGACCTACATTAGGCCGAAGTAATAATTTAAATAATAATAAAATATAATTAATATAAATATATAACATACAAATATTATATACTATAAATATAAATATTATATATATAATACTATATAAGTATAAATAAAATATTATATCCTATATAAATAATATAAATATAATATTATAATAATATAATATAATATAAATATAGTACATAACACACTATAATATATAATATGTATGTAATATAAAATATATATGATATTATATATATACTATAATATAGGTATTATAAATACTATATTTATAAAATAGAAAGGAAAATGGGTCCAGACAAAAATAGGTGTCTACAGCTGTCACACTTTACCCATTATCGTGCAACGCCAATAGGAAAAAGAAAGAAAAAGACGCAATTTAATTTGGCTCATAATTCAAGTTAGGTATCTTGTTTCGAACTCAAATATCCCTCGTAGTGAAGTCAACATTTGACTTGAAAGTCTTGACTAGAAACTAGCTCAGTTGTTGAGTTTAGCTAGATTACAGGCGACTCCTCCATTATGGGTTGAGTCGATTTTGAACTTGCTTTCAAACCCAAATATCATTTGCCGTGAAGTTAAAATTTGATATGAAAGTCTTCTTAATCCAATATACTTTACTGTGAACTTGAAATTGGTTTCGAAAAAACTTGATTAGAAGATAACTCCTCGCTGTAGAGTTAGGCTAATTGCAGTAGGTTCTGAATGTGCTCGTGAGTCCAGTATTCTTCATCGTGAAGTTGAAACTTGGCCTGGAAATTTTAATTAGAAACTAAATCCTCACCGCTGAGTTTAACTAGATCGTAGACGACCCATCCATTACGAGCTTAGTCGATTTTGAACTTACTTTCAAGCCCAAATATCATTCGTAATGAAATCCAAATTTGGCATTAAATTTTTTAACTGGAAATTAGCTCATCGTCGTTGAGTTTAGCTAGATTGTAGTTGGATTGGAAATACTTTCGATTCCAATATCCTTCATTTGTGAAGTGGAAATTGGTTTAAATAAAACTTGACTGAAAAATAGCTACTCGCTGCTGAGTTAAGCTAAATTACAATTGATTATAAATAAGTTCTTGGGTCAAGCATCCTTGTCGTGAAGTTGTAACTTGACTTTAAAACTACAAAAATTATGTATACATGTGTAAAATTATGAATGTGATGCACTTAGGTATACCTAAGATGTATGAAAAAATGAATCGTTTCGTTTTCTTGTTTTTCTTCTTCCAGAATGAGTCACATTCTTCATCTATTGACCATGATCTCATCCTGCGCTCTCAAGTAACACAACCTAAAATCCATCGTGGTTCGTAACGTTAAAAAAAGGAGTACCCTTGAGTGACAGGGAGTCATGCATTTGCGCTAATACCCAATCCTGTGCTGAGAAAATAACTTTTCGAGATTATATGAATTTTTTGCCAATCTCATGTCAACTTCGCAATGCCTTTACTTTTAAGAACCTTTTGTACATTAATACGCAACGATCTTTTGTCAAGACGAATAAACCAATCATACTTTATTTCAAATGTTGTCATAAAAAATAGATTTGTTTTATTCATATATAAATGAAATGAGTCTTTTGGCAAATACATGACAATCATTTTAAAAAGAGCATATAACGAAAGAAAACAAATAGGCCCTAGATATAAAAAATATGAACTCTTTCGAAATGGTGTGCCACAAAGTGGATCAAGCATGGCTACTATCGAGGGGATCTCAAAGGTTATGACAGCGTATGAAAGATGCAAATTTCCTCCTGAACTATTGAGTTTCATGAGAATTTGGATGCCATAATTGAATCTTAACCGCATTTAATTGTCTATAAATGCTTTTTCAAAGTCATTCTTGATTTAGAATCTTCCCATACGTGTATCCTGAATCGCAACTCAAGCAGTGTTTTCAGCTTGAGACCTCATTCGATTTCAAGATGCCCTTTGTGGGTTTTCATCTTGAAACATTCTTTTATTTTTTATTTTCTCTCTTTTTTATTTCTCTATTCTTTTATATCTAGAACGCCCTTTTTGGATTTTCACCATAGATATTTTCACATGTTTCTTCTCGAAGCGCCCTTTCAGGTTTTCATTTTATCTCACTCATTTTTTTCAAGCAAAATATCTCTTGACAACATCTTAGTTTACATTATTGGGTAACTCAAGTCCGTCCAACCCAGTCAAGATTAAAGCTCCTATATAAAAGGCTCTTTTTCACAACATAGGGACCTTCTAATTTGGCATCCATTTTCCTCGAAAATCTTTATGGACATGTAATATCCTTTTTAGCATTAGATCTCCTTCCTTGAATTCCCTTGGTCGAACTTTCTTGTCATGTGATTGAACCATTTATTTTTGATACATTTGACCATGACAAATATATTTCAATCTTTTTTCTCAATCAGATTCAGTTGGTCATATCGAACTTGCATCCATTCAGCCTCATCCAACTTTATTTTTAAAAGCACTCTCTTAACCTCAATAGGTAACACAACTTCTATTTTATACAAAAAAAATGATGTTACCCCAGTTGAAGTTAGTACTGAAGTTTAATAGGCGAACGAAACAAAAAGTAGCTTCTCATGCCAATCTTTATAGGTTTTAATCATCTTTTCCACTATTCTCTTGATGTTCTTATTTGCTGCCTCCACTGCCCTATTAATCTTTGATCGATAGATAGTGGAGCTATGATGTTTTATGTTAAATTATTCACACACCATCGTTATTCCTTGGTTATTTAGGTTAAACACATTGTTTGTAATGATTCTTTCTGGAAAACTATATCGACAAATGATTTTTTTTCCAAAAATATACAAATAGTCGATTAATTAACATTGGTATATGATGTAGCTTCCACTCATTTGGTAAAGTAGCCAATCACTACAAGAATGAATCGATGAACATTGGAAGCTTTTGGATGAATTTGCCCTACAACATCCATACCCACATGAAGAAATGTCATGGGGCAGTTATTATATGAGGAGGATGGGGTGGCACATGTATCTTATTCCCGTAAATTTGACTTTTATGGGACTTTCGGATATAATTGATACAATCACTTTCCAATGTGGATTAATAGTACCAAAATCTCTTGATTTGTTTTGGCATTGCATTTCCATTTTCATGAGCATCACATACTCCATCAAGAACTTCTTCTAGTATCATATTTTCTTATTTTGCATCCACACATCTTAACAATATTTGACCATGAATGTTTTTCATTTAAGATGTCTCTATCAAAGACATCCTACCATCATTCTTTGAATTGTCCTTTCATTTTCAGTTGCCTCTTTGGGATAACTTTGGATTTTAATGTGCTGCAAGATATCATGATACAATGGATTCCCATCATTTTCTTTGTTGATGTGATAGTAATGAGCCAAATACTTATATGATTGCATTTCGATTAACATCATGTTAGATTCTCTGTTGGCTTTGAATGTTGCGGCTAATGTAGCCAAAGTATCTGCCATTTGATTTTTTTGGGAAGATAATTGAATGTAACCTCATTGAATTATTCAATTAATTCTAGGATGAATTTTTGATACTCCACTAGTTTGGTGTCTCTTATCTTCAACTATCCTCGGAGTTGATAAATCACTAGGGCAGAATCGACATACACCTTTAAGCATTTTACTCTATTTGATTACTACTCAAAGTCCTAAAACAAAAGCATCGTACTCTGCCACGTTATTGGTGTAATAAAAGTTTAGTTTATAGTTGAACGAATAATGATCACCTTCATTTGAGACCAAGACTGCCCAAATTTCATGCCCTAGAGCATTTCGAGTGCCATCAAAATTCATCTTCCAATACTCACCACTAGAGGTGCTAGCTTCCTCCACCGATATCGCCATCAGAGTCTCATATGAAAAGTTAAATTTTAACAATTCATAATAATCAGAAGCTTTAGTAGCTAAGAAGTTAGATATTGTGATTCCCTTTATAGCTTTTTGGCTTACGTATTGAATATCAAACTCAAACAATAACATCTGCCATCAGGCTAATTTTCCCGAGAGAGTGGGTACACCCATCATGAATTTCAAAGGATCCAGTTTGGAGATAAGCCACGCGATATGATACAACATATATTGTCTAAGATTTCGGGTAAGCCATACTAGAGTACAATAGACTTTTTCGACTGATGGATACCAAGCTTCGTAGTCAACGAACTTCTTACTAAGGTAGTATATAACCCTTTCTTTCTTTCTGGTCTCGTCATACTACCTCAACACATATTCCATTGAATTCTAAAAAATAGACAAGTAAAGAAACAATGGTTTTCCTGGAATGAGTGATATCAATATGGGGTGTTAGATAGATATTATTTTACTTTCTCAAAAGCCTCTTGGCAGTCATCTGTTCATACTCTCAAATTATTTTTTGGAGCAGTCGAAAGACAGGATCACATTTATCAGTTAAATGTGAAATGAAACGGGCAATATAATTTAGTCTGCCCAGAAAACCTTGAACTTCTTTTTTTTGTTCATGGAGGTGGTAAGTTTTGAATAGCCTTGACTTTGTCTGGATCGATTTCTATTCCCTTTTTACTGAAGATAAAACATAGTAACTTCCCAGACATTACTCCAAAGGTGCTATTATTCGGATTGAGTTCTAACTAGAATTTCCTCAACCTCTGGAAAAAACTTTCTCAAATTCTCAATGTGCTATTCTCCTGTTTGAGTTTTAACGATCATCAACGTACACCTATATTTCTTTGTGCATCATGCCATGAAATAAGGTTTCGATGACTTTTTGGTAAGTTACCCCGGTAATTTTCAGTCTGAATTACATCAATTTGTAACAAAATGTTTCCCACATGGTTAAAGATGTGGTCTTTTCCATATCTTTGGGTGTATCTTTATCTGATTGTATCCAGATAAACCATACATGAACAAGAATATAGAGTTTTCGGTTGTATTATCCATCAATGTGTCTATATGCGGTAGTGTGAAGTTATCTTTGGGGCTTGCCCTATTGAGGTTTCGATAATAGACTTACATGCGTACCTTTTTGTCCTTCTTTGGTATTGACATTATGTTAGCCAACCATTATGAATATTTGGCCATTTGGAGAAAGCCAACATGAAATTACTTATTGACTTCCCCTTTTATTTTTAACAACATTTCAAGTCTCATCCATTGCAATTTCTGTTGCACTGGTTTACATTCAAGCATGATTAATAGCTTGTTGACTACCATATATGTGTCAAGTCTTGGCATATCCTGGTATAACCATGTAAATACATTATTATATTCTTAGATTAGCTCGATCAAATTTTGTTGTGCCTCGGTAGATAGTGTGATTCCTCTATTTATCTCTTTTCCTCTTCAAAACCAAGATTCAAAATTTCAATCTTTTCTTCATAAGGTCATATATGTTTATCTTTATTTTCCACCATGTTCAATTATTTAGGGGGAAATAACATACTTCATTGTTATCACACTCATTGACTTCCCTAAGAAATATGACATGCTCGAAATCCACCTCTGGGTAATAGTCACCATTATCCATATTATCGATATCTAGAGACCTGAAAGAAGAAGTGATTAAAAAGATATATACATATGTAAATGTGATAGAAACTATATCACATAAAAAATAGAATGAAATAGTATAATATATATACACAAAGAATTTAAAAGAATGAAAGTGAAAGAGATGTTTGTCATATGAAAAATCATGTAATTCATCATTTATTGAAATTAATATAAATAGTTTATTTACCATTACAAAAGATCACATATTTCCCCAGGTATGAGTAAATAGCGAAGGTCTGAGTATTACTCTAAAATGGTTTTGAAGAATACATGTAATTCCTCGATAGTCTAGTTGTTAAGCACTAATCTAGGTGGAAGTAGACGAATCCCAGACCTATCAATTTGTCCATCATCCTCCCCCACTATCGCATTGATGCTCAAGTCTTCCATGGTGTCTTCTAGAGCAGGCAGGGCAATAATTGATTATTCTTCAAATTTGTAACCTCCAAAGATAAATGACTTATAAAGTGGATAGAAGACCATCGTTTCCCAACGAACCTCTTCTCCATTCAATGTTACCCTTCTTTTTTCTTGGCTCTTTAAAAATATCTTTACTCCTTTGATGATAGCTTAGATGATATCCTAGGCTAAAATGATCTAGTTTGATAGCAAGACAAATGGGGCCAATCCTTCGTTGTACACATTTTTTTAAAACTCTTTCCTATCACAACACATCAACTGAAAGTCAACTTTGATCTTCATCTTAGTATAATTCGACAGACGAGGTTTATGAATCTTATTTCTTTCTATTGAAAAGATGGCATTAACGAACTTTAATGATCAAAATGAACATTCTAAGGCCTCCTCATATTGATATAGGGTGTTTCAGCAGGCACTGTTACCACTATCTCTTCCTCAGTATCAAAATTTATAAGTTTCGTTCAGGACAAACTTTATCTTCTGATAGAGCGTTGATGGTACAACTCTAGCTTGATGAATCCTTCCCAAAAGGTAATTATACGATGGCATGATATCGATAACGAGGAATTCCACATTATAGGTAGTAGACAGTTAATGAGATGTTGATCTTGCCAAAGACCTCACTTTTCGTACCATCAAAGGCGTGCACCACACTCTAACATGCTCTCATATGCGAACTGTCCACATGAAGCCTTTTGAGAGTGAATACGGGCAAAACTTTCATTACTGAGCCATTATCAACTAGGACACTAGGCAAAACATGCCCCTAGTAGTAAGTGGTAATATGTAATACCTTGGCCTTGCCTCTATTCATGGATGTAATCTCATCATCAGAGAATGACATAAAATTTTCAGCCTGAATGTTGTTTAGCAAACGGTCTAACATGAAAATACTAGCAGGTAATTTGTGTAGTTGATCCATAATGTTGTATTCACCGTGTTTTAAAATTTTAAAAATTCTACCACCTCATTCTCATTCACAAGTTTATTGATAATTGGATTTTTTTCTTTGAATGGTTCGACTACCTGGGCGGTGGGTTCTTCTCATTGGGCTTTTAGGAGTAACACCTTCCACTCCTAGTGAAATTCCCTACATCATTAACACATTCTTTCTCAACCTCCACCTTACATTCATATCTCTACGGCACCTGATTGTTATCTTTGTAGGTGAAAGGTTTTGGGACCGTGATTATCACCTTCGGTGATGCCTTCTCCACAACCTTCACATTGGGTGTGATTACTAAGGGGCATTAAAATTCCCCTTGTCTAGTGAGATTTCTGTTATATACACATCTTCTTCATCAGCTTCATCATAGAATTCTATTTCCTTCTCGTCTATCATTCGGTAGACTAGAGCTCTAAATTCATGACACTCTTGGATAACATGTCCATCTTTGTTGTGATAACAATAGTAATTACCATTCTTGCATTCCTAAACCTTGAGATGATAGGTGAATAATTCTTCTTTCATCATCTATTCCCATACATAGGATAAGAGATATTTTACTTCAAAGATCATAACCTTGGTTCTCATTCCCCCTTCTTCAAATACAGGATTAATATAACGCCCTGATTTCTAGGTTAGGAGTTTCAGGTTAATTGATATCCGTCTTTGAATAAAACCCATGGCTTGTAGGAAACCTTCACCATAGATTAAGTGAAATTTGGCTTCGATTGAGCCTAATTGTGGATAAAAGGGCATTTTTATTTTGTAACCAAAATCAAGAGGACCAAGAAAGTAAATATACCAATTTTATTTGAAAAGGCTGATTTTAATTAAAATTTGGTGATTTCACGTTGTCCTCATCTCTCTTTTTCCTCATTCTCTTTTTCCTCATTCTCTTTTGTCTTTTCCCTTCATATTCATCCTTTTCTTCTTCCTCTTGTAAGATCAAAAGAGCAAGCTCGGTAAGCTAACATTTTCAGTTCATTTAAGTGAAAGTAAGAATTGAAAGCAACATTCCCAGAGCCTTTATTTAAGCCCTCAACCTTAACTTTTCTGCATGGAAACCAAAAATAAGTTTAGTGGAGGTTTTAGGAACCCAAGTGATTCGATTTGGGAAGATTTAGACCTCTACGAACGTTTAAATTATCATTTAAGCTTTCCAACAACATTAGTAACCATTGTTTTGATTTCTTACTTAGTGATAGAGGTTGGACAAAGCTTCAAAGCCAAGGGGAAGGACAAGCTCACTTTGGGTTGAACCTTGGATGCTTTAAAAAGCCTAGTTTAACAAGGTAACTCACCTATAACTCAACTCTACCACTTGTAGCTCATTAAGTAAGTTTTGGTAAGTTGTATAAGCATGAAGCAAGTTCATGGTAGAATTCATATTTTGATGTTATAACATGTTTAAAAGCCTATTTATGATCCCTTGAAACTCTCATAAGACTTAAATATCAGTTGGAACCCTTAATGAGGTATTTTGGGGCGAAAGTTGGCATATTCATGCAAAAAAGGGATATTTTTAGCAAGGGTATCGGTACTGGAAGAACAATACCGATACTGCTCTTCATCCAGGGTAAAAATAGCCTAGTTTAGAGAGAGATATCGATATTCATCAGGGAGTATCGATACTAGAGAGTCGGTCTCGACACCCGCAAGGTGGTATCGATACCGAGGACACGAATCAGATTCTAGAATACTATTTTGGTATCGATACTCAGACAAGTATCGATACCTCAGCCTCGAAGTATCGATACTTAGCCAGGAGTATCGATACTACCTTTCCCAATCAGCTTTTGTTAAATAGTCAGTCAATTGGTGAGTATCGATACTCAAGGTTCAATATCGATACTCAAGGGTCAATATTGATACCCACATAAAATTTTAGATAAATAATCCAAAAATTAATGGTTTAGACTTGAAGGGCCCAAATACATCCCTATAACAGCAGATAAAATTACAAGTGAGAACAGTAATTCATATCATAACAATAGAAATAATAACACCTAGGATTACATAAAACTAGCCTTGTTTGACACTCAGGAAATAGCTAGGACAACCGAGTCCCTCTTTAGAAAATTTTGAAAGTCAGTTGGATATCCAAGTCTGTGTCTAGGCACTTTAGCTGTCGACTAGACGCAGATGCCCCAAGACTCGACGGAGTAAGTTGGACATGTATACACTTCCAATGTAGTTTCGAATCTCACCCCATTGTATCGAGGGTATACAAAAAGGCTAGAGGGGTACGTGAGCTCTTAGATATAGAACCCTCAGCAACACCATGATGCCAGACATATCTTAGTAGATAAGTATTTTGCATGTTTCATACCCATTCCTCTAGCCAGGTCATTTAGTGAATGTATGTAGTATAATATAATTTTTTTAGAGGTATTGAGCTCGTAAGCTCAGTGCATGAAATGTGTTTCCGTGTGAGATGTTCATCCAGATGAGGCCCAGTTTAGAAGGGCTGGATGACATATCGTAACTTAAAATTTTAAACTCGGTGTTTTATTATCTTGGATATTTTGGGAGCTTCCCCATATTATAAACTTTATTACTATATTATTTTATTTTCTATTGTTGAACCATTATCATTTTTTATAAATCAATTTTAAGAATAAAATTTTTGATAGCAATTTCGGTGGCCCATGTGACATTGTAATCCATGGATCCTAGGGTCGGATTAGATTATGGTGTTATATTCAGTGGTATCAGAGCGTCCAGTTTTAATTATTTCCAATACCGACGGGTTAGATTCGGTCAACGTTCTGTAAGTGTACATGCGTCTAGAGAATCAAGAGTACTAAAATGACTGGAATAACGATAATGACCTCCCTTTTCTTTCTAAATTCATATATAACCCATGGAAGAAGATCTAGCATATAGTCAGGATGACAGAGACAAAAGTCATGCTTTATTAGCATTAGATACCAATGATATGTTCATCTCGGATATATCTCAACAGGAGTTTTTAGTAGATTCGAGGGTTGAGGAGGTGACTTATTTAGAGACATCACCTCCTTACTTAGACAAATTTTTAGGTGGTCCATACCTAGTTCCTTAGCTGAAATACCTCCCCCACTAGTACAATCACTTTAGGCAACAGTAGTGTCCTAATAGTCCCCAGTACAGAGGCTCTGCAGATATATGGCCACTGTCATCTTTAGTTTAGGGGATGATTATCCCATATTAGTAGACCAATGGTTCAGAGAGACGTTTTGCACCATCAAACAATTGTATCTTACCCCAGTAGGTAAGCTTGATTGCATCATCGCCCTATTCAAGGGTGACGCGATAGATTGGTGGGAGACAATCGATATGGCCATGGAGCTAGAGAGGCCAACATCGGAGCAGTTTCTCACAAAATTCAAATAGAAGTACATCAGGGAGACTCAGACCGATGACTTGATGGAGTAGTTTTTACATTTAACTTAGGAGGACCGTTTAGTGATGAAGAACGAGTGAGAGTTTCTCTGACTTAGCAAGTATACCACATAGTTGATTTCGATAGAGGAACATAACTACCGCAGATTCAGAGAGGGTTTTCTCTTTGATATTTATCATACCTTGCAATTGATCCTCTCAGGGTCTTCTCTATCAGTTGACTTACCAGGTAAAGGAATTTAAGAGAGTCCTCGATAGGCGAAATAAGTAGTCTAATGAGACAGTAGGGCAGACCAAGGGAGCCCTCGAGTTAGCGAGGTAAGTTCAGCCTTCATCCAAGTAGGTCAGGGATGGTTAAAGTTTAGGGAGACCTCCAACTACACAGTCGAGGAGAGTTAGTTAGAGTTTGGATCAAAGAGGTAGATCTGAGTCTAGGAGGAGGCCCCTTACCATAGCCTCTAGAGTTAGTCCTAGTGAGTAAACTAGAGGGTTCACCCACCCCGTTTGTGCTTAGTATGGGAGGAGACACCCTAGGACATGCCAACAAATATTCAGGGGTTGCTACAGTTATGGTTTTTTCGATCACTTTGTCCGTGACTATTTAGGAGTTTAGGGGGCAGTGCAGGTAGCAACTGAGAGATTAGCGCCATCAATTCAGAAGGGTAGGTGGTAGTATAGTGTATGGACATCAGAGCATAGAGACGACTAAGTGAGTGGCTAGTGCAGAGCCGAGAGTGGCCTCTAGACTGTATGTAGTACAAGCCAGGAGGAGTGTGATGCGATAGATGTTATATCAGGTATGTAACACTTAATACCCGAATAATATACCTATACAGATTATATATGTCACATGATTTTCTAAAAACATTTTCCCAATTCCAAAGGAGATTTAAAAAAATTCTTTTATCAAATTGGTAATTGATAATATAAAAATATTATCTCAAGTAAAACTATCATATGATATTTAAACCATATATATGTATATTAATTACATATACTCAAAATAATAATACAGTTTCATATTATCCATATTTAAAATAGCATAAAACGATTCAGTTTATCTATTACAAACCAGTTTCAAAATTGTTCAACAAAGCAACTAAGGCATTGATAAGTACATGCCACTAACTAAGTCAAAATTACATCATAGGATGTCTTACTGATACTATAGTGTTAATATAAACCTGCAGTTACTATACTCTATGGCATGCCAACTATACCATGTCCTTCAACAACTTAGTTGGGCATATAGTCTAATTCATTCATCTAGGGTATCATATAACCATATATTTAACATTAGGGCAGTTCATACCCAAAATAACATCCATGATAAAATATCACATTATTCATGATCAATGCATTATAATTTCACACTATGACATATCAATGTCATATCGAAGTTATAAAAATGACATAATATCATGCTGATATAAATAAGGTCGACTTGTCGCAGTCAAAGATGGACAAATAAGATCTTAGTTTATCGATTTGCCCTTATCTTTTTCCAAAAATCACAATCTTGCCACTTTAATCCAACGATCCAAATTAAACATGGAATTAAACTCTTAAATCTCAAGATTTATATTATTTTCCAACATGTAAAAATTTAAAAATAATATTTTTGGTCTAATGTATCATACTTAAGCTTTATAACTTTTATTACAAAACTCGTATTAACATTCTGATTCCCTTAGAAACATTATTCTTGAGATAAACTATTTATTTACAAGGCCAATGTTTAACTTTTAAATTATCATTTTGGTCCCTAAATTTTTTCAAAATTTATACTTTAGTCACCAAACTTTAAAAATTTGTAATTTGGTCACTCACTAAATCCATTTATGGAATAAAATTATTTTGAGAAAATTACCACATAGGTCCTTAAACTTTTCTGAAATTTCTACTTTGACCAATAAACTTTCAAAATTTTTATTTTGGCCACTATATAAATTTTTGGGGTATTACAAGGTACTTTTATATTCTTCCCCATTCTACTTACTGTTTTGATAGACCCAAGTTTCAACCACTCCTACATCTGCTCCATCTTGGTTCAAGAGATAAAAATTCCAACAGAGGATCTAGTGGTAGGTGTTCGAGTATCAAGCTCCATAGGTTTAACATCCTGGTAGACAAGATCCATTGGTGATGTCAAGTAGAGATTCAGGGTCAGTCCTTCTCGACAGACTTGATGGAGTTACCCTTAAGGGAGCTTGACACTATCTTGGGTATGGATTGGCTAACCGAACCCGAAACCAACTTAAGGTGTAAGTCCAGAAAACTTAAGTTCAGAGCAATTGATGTGACCAAGTTAGTGATGACCAGCGAGAGATCCCGGTAGTTGAAGATAGTTTCAGTTGTAAGAGCTCAGATGATGATCGACCGTGGTTGTTAGGCCTTCTTGGCTCATATCGTTGACACCTGAATTTTGGTCCCAATACTCGAGGATATCCGAACAGTATTAGATTTTACCGATGTGTTCCCAGATGAATTGCTAGGTTTACCACTCGAGCGTGAATTAGAGTTTGGCATTGAGATAATGTCAGGTTCAACTCCTCTGTCCATTGCTCCCTATTAGATGGAACCAACATAACTAAATGAGTTAAAGACCCATATACATGAGTTTTTGGAGAAAGGCTTCATCTGACCGAGCATTTCTTCATGGGGAGTGCCGGTCTTTTTGTTAAGAAAAATATGGGCCGATGAAGTTGTGTATCGACTACAGACAATTGAATAAGTTAACCATCAAGAACCATTACCACTTTCCAAGATAAGCGACCTCTTTGACCAACTTAGAGGAGCATGTGTATTCTCAAAGATTGATGTACGATCTAGCTGCTATCAGTTTAAAGTGAAGGATGCATATATGGTGAAGATGACTTTCAGGACAAGGTACATTCATTATGAGTACTTGGTAATGCCTTTTGGACTCACTAACACCCCGACGATATTTATATACCTAATGAACCGAGTCTTCCACCCATACTTAGATAAATTTGTGGTAGTGTTTATAAATGACATCCTAGTGTACTCCCGATCAAAGGAGCATCATTAGCATCTTCGTATCGTCATTTAAACGCTTAGGGAAAGACAATTGTATACAAAGTTTGGAAAGTATGAGTTATGACTACCAGAAGTGTCATTCTTGGGACATTTCATATCAGTAGACGACATCAGAGTTAACCCCTAGAAAATTCAGACTATAGTTGAATGGGAGCCACCTAAGAATGTGTCAGAAGTACATAATTTCCTTGGCTTAGTCGGGTACTTTTGTCATTTTGTTTAGGGTTTCTTATTGATAGTCACCCCGCTCACCAACTTGTTTCAGAAAGGAGTATCATTGTTTGGAATGAGAAGTGGTAGGAGAGTTTCGAATAGGTTAAGGTCTTATTGACTCAAGTCCCAATGATGACTCAATCAAAGTCGGGTAAAGATTTCACAGTTTTCAATGATGCCTCGTTGAATAGTCTTGGTTGCGTGTTGATATAGGAGGGTAAAGTAGTAACATACGCATCCTGACAGCTTAAACCTCATGATCATAATTACCCTACCCATAATGTTAGTTAGCAGAGTATTGTTCGCCTTGAAGATTTGGCGACACTACCTCTTTGGTGAGAAGTTCCATAACTTAACCGATCACAAGAGCCTCAAGTATCTACTCACTAAAAAGAAGTTCAACCTCAGACATTATAGATGGGTCGAGCTACTTAAGGACTATGACTGTGTAATAGACTACCATCTAGGAAAGGCTAATGTTGTGGAAGACGCCTTGAGCAAAAAGTCAATGATAGAGTTGCGAGCCCTTCTAGCACAGTTGGATTTGACCAGTGAAGGTGGAATGCTAGCTGAGTTACGTGTTGATCCAGAATTAGTTGGCAAAACCAAAAGATTATAGAGTTCAGACGATAGGCTAAGTAGTAGGATTCAGTAGGTTTGCCAGGGTGAGGTCCCCAGGTTTTGAGCTTTGTGATAGAGATGTGTTATACTTTAGGGGTCGATTGTGTGTACTCGTATATTCTCAGTTGCACGCACATTAATATTCTTCATGAGGCGCAATGTAGTCCACTCTCAGTACACCTAGACAATTACAAGATGTATCAGGGGCTTCACTAGTTATATTGGTGGCTGGCATGAAGAGAGAAGTGCAGAGTTTGTCGTTAGATGTCTAGTCTGTTGGCAGGTTAAAGTGGAACACTAGGTTCCCTCATATTTTCTTCAACCCATTCAAATTCCTCAATAGAATGAGACAAGGTAACCATGGACTTTGTGACAGGGCTATTAATGACCAGACAGAGACAAGACACAATTTAGGTCATAGTAGACAGCTTAACCAAATCAACCTATTTTCTTCCAGTTTGGATGGACTATACTTTAGAGAGGTTATCTCAGTTGTACAACCGTGTGATAGTTAGGTTGCATGACGTTTCAACTTTCAGCATATCAGACAGAGACCCTCGATTTACTTTCAACTTCTAGAAAACCCTCCATAAATCTTTAGGCACCAAACTACACTTCAACACATCTTTCCGTCCTCAGATAGATGTCCAGTCAGAGCGAGTTATCTAGATTATTGAGGACATACTCAGGGTTTACCATTATCGATCTAGAAGGTGGTTGGGTGAACCATTTGCCTTTAGTGGTGTTTACCTACAACAATAGTTTCCTGTCGAGCATTCAAATGTCTCCTTATGAGGGCTTGTATGGGCGTAAGTGTAGTAATCCGATATGTTCGAAAGAATTCAGTGAGAGTAAAATAGTAGCCCTAGACTTGATCAGAGAGACAAAAAATAATGTTTAGTTAATTTCAGAAATGACTAAAGGATGCTTTAGATAGGCAGAGGTCTTACGCGGACTTAAAGTGTAAAGACATCGAGTTATCGGCAGGGGATAAAGTGTTCCTTAAGGTTTCCCTGTGGAAGAAGGTACTTCATTTTGGGCACAAATAGAAGTTAATCCCACGTTTCATAGGACCTTACGATGTACTAGAGAGATTTGGACCAGTGGCTTACAGGTTAGCCCTATCACCAGAATTGAAGCGCATACACAATGTGTTCCATGTATCTATGCTCAAGAGATATCGTTCTAATCCTTCTCATGTCATATCCCTAGAGCAGATAGAGGTAATCCCAGATATGACCTATACAGAAGAGCCAGTCAAAATCCTAGCCAAGGATGTGAGAAAGTTAAGGAACAAGAGGATTCCCTTAGTAAAAGTGCTATGGAGGAACCATGGCATCCAGGAAGTAAATTGGAAAACCGAGGACTTGCAACTTCACTATCTTCACCTCTTTTATCTAGGTAAAAATCACGAGGATGAAATTTCTTTTTTAAGAGGGGAGAGTTGTAACACCCTGAATTATGGGTTAGAAGTTTCGAGTTAATTAAAATCGGGCTTTGAATAAAACCTATGGCTTTTAAGAAGCCTTGACCCAAGATAAAGTGAAATTGGGCTGGGATTGATCCCAATAGTTGAAAAAAGGTCACTTTATGTTTGCAACCAAAATCAGGAGGACAAAGGAAGTAAATATACCATTTTTATTTCAGAAGGCTGATTTTCATTAAAATTTGGTGATCTCACATTGTCCTCATCCCTCTCTTTTTCCTCACTCTTTTGCCTTCTTCCCTTTCATTCATCTTCTTCTTCCTCTTGTAAGATTGAAAGAGCAATCTTCGTAAGCTAACATTTCCAGTTCATTTCAATGAAAGTAAGAATTGAAAAAAAAAAAAATTCCTAGAGCTTTCATTTAAGCCCTCACCACTACTTTCTCCATAGAAATCAAAAATAGGTTTAGTGGGAGTTTTAGGAACCCAAGTGATTTCAGCTCGATTTGGGAAGATTAAGAACTATATGAATATTTTAAATTCCCCTTTAAGTTTTCCAACAATGTTAGTAACCGTTGTTATGATTTCTTGCTTAGTGCGAGAGGTTAGCGAAAGATCCAAAGCCAAAAGGAAGGATAAGCTTACTTTGGTTTGAATCTTGTACTTTTTTTAAAGCCTAGTTTAGCAAGGTATAACATGTTTTGATGTTATAACATGTTTAAAAGCCTCTTTATGATCTCTTTAAACTCTTATAAGACTTAAATATCAGTTGAAACCCTCAATGGAATATTTTGGGATAAAAGTTGGCATCTTTTGAGGCTAAAACAAGACATTTTCGAGTAGGGGTATCGATACTAGAAGAACAATACCGATATTGTTCTTCAATAGGTTAAAAATAGCATAGTTTAGAAGGGGTATCGATACTCATTGGGTAGTATCGAAACTACATAGTTGGTTTCGACACCTACAGGTTGGTATCGATACTGGGGACATAAATAAGATTCTAGAATACCATTTTGGTATCGATACTCAGACAAGTATCGATACCCCATCCTCATAATATTGATACTCAACTAGGAGTATCGATACTACATTTCCTAATCAACCTTTGTTAAGCAGTCAATGTCGATACTAATATGTGAGTATCGATACTCAAGGTTCTATATCGATATTGAAGGGTCAATATCGATACCCATAAACAGTTTTGGATAAATAATCCAAAGGTTAATGGTTTTGACTTGAGGGGCCTAAATATATTAGTATAACAACAAATAAAACTACAAGTAAGAAAAATAACTAATATCATAATAGTAGAAACAATAACACCTAAGATTACATAAAACTAGCCTTGTTTGACACTCGGGGACACCCAAGTCTCTCTTTAGCAAATTTTGACAGTCAGTCGGATATCTAAGTCAATGCCAAGGCACTTTAACAGCTGACTGGGTGCAGATGCCCCAAGACTCGACGAAGTAAGTTGGCTGAGTGTGCTTTTTCGATGCAATTCTAGATTTCAACCCAGTGTACCTGAGGGTATACCGATAGGTTAGAGGAGTGCTTGAGCTTCGAGATGCAGAACAGTCAGCAACACCATGATGCCAACCACATCTTAGTATATTAGTATTTTTCATGTTTCATACATATTCCTCTAGCCATCTCATTTAGTGAATGCATTTAGTGTAGTATATTTATTGTGAGGCACTAAGCTTATAAGCTCAATTTATTGAATATGTTTATGTGCACAGGACCATAGGTGACCAATAGCAGGGCTTTATCGTCGATAGCGGTTCCATTCCAACCGAGGCACCATAGTATATTTTGGATTTTTTAGAGGGCAAGTACTATTATATAGACTCTTTTGTATTCAGTTGTAACTCTATTTTGCTTTAAAATCAGTGTTGTATTATCTTGGATATTTTGGGAGCTCTCCTGTATTGTAAATTTTATTACTATGTTATTTTATTTTCTATGGATGAACCATTATCAATGTTTAAGAAGAATTTTTTTTGTATCCATTTCGGTGGCTCATGTGATATCTTAATCCATGTATCTTCAGGTCAAACTGGATTAGGGTGTTACAATTAATCCCTACTTCTCCATGATTGTGCAAAGGGTTTTGAGCCACATTGGGTGCTTCTGATTTATTAAAATGAATTTAGTTTTTGCTCTGCAATCTTTGGACAATCCTCTTCAAAGCAATACAAATTTCAATGGAATACCCATTACATTGGCATGGTATTCACCTTTGGCATTTTGTCATACCATTTAGGGTACGAAGACTTAATAGCGTCCACGAGGTATGGTGATACCATGTAAGCATTATAGAGGTTATAGAAAAATTCTTTGTATAATATAGGAATGGGGTCAAACTACTATCTTTCTCTCTCTCCTTGGTTCCCTCGAATTTTGTCTCCTTGGCTTTGAGGACACAACCACAATTGAGATTGTAACCCTATTTCCCAAACTCTGGATGCTCACATTATTTACTTCCCCGTCTTTTTTCTTCATGGCTGACCTTCTGTGGGATTTGGCTTCAATCTTCCTTTGTTTAATGGTCATCTCTATCATTTCTCCTGTCACGACCACATCAGCAAAACTACCAGAAGAGATTGTGAGATGCCCGAATTATGGAGCTTTAAGGGTATGAATAAAGAGTTTCCTCATTTCTTTGCAATCAAAAAGGGGATGGACTTATACGACTATGTCCTTACATCGTCATGCGTGCTATCTTAAGATTTCATTAGGTTTTTTCTCTATACTTTGCAAGATGACACGGTCTGATATCATGTCATTCACGTATTTATACTATTCTAGGAAAGATTTGGTTAGATCTTTCCATGACTTACTATAGGCTATATTCAGCTGGTTATACCAACAGATAGCCGACCCTGTCAAGCTTTCCTAAAATTAGTGCATCAAGAGTTGGTCATTTGCCATATATCCAATCATATTTTGGAAAAACATATTGATGTGAGCTGAATGGAAACTGTTCCCGTCAAACTTCTCGAAGTCTGGGCTTTTGAATTTAGGGGGCAAGATTAAATATGTAACTAAGCTTAGTTCTAAAGCGTCAACCCCATACAATTAGTCTTATTCTTTTATTACCCTCATCTGATCCTCCAATTATTTTATTTTTTTTCTCCATTTTCTTTGACTTATCCTCCTCATATAGGTCTGGGACATGGTAGCCTTTGGGGTTATTATGAGGATTCATCATTGAAGTTTGACCCTTTGTGGCAGAAGAATCTCCTGAATATCCCTAGAAATTTTTAAGTGTGATCACCAACTTTGGCGAGGGTTGCATCTCTATTTCTTCAAAACCTCCCACCTCTGAGATGTTTGTAAGGTTCAACCCTATCAGTCTTGCCATGATTTGGTCGACCAAAGCAGTCTGGTCTTTTGCAATGGAATCCATGGTGATTTTCTGATTTTGCTTTAACATGTCTTCCAAATCTTTTTGTAGCTTAGCAAGGTTTTCCTCAATTTCCTTTAGTCAGTTCTCTATTTGCCTTGCTTTAAAATGAGTGTTGTGAGGATATGTAATACTACCGGCCAATATCCTTTTTCTGTTATACAACCTTCTGTTTATTATTAATTAATTTATTTTAATATGGATGAATACTATAGTGCAAAAACATATAAATAAATTTGATGCAAAGCATTATGAAATGAATGCAATATGCAATGTAAGAAAAGTCACTGATCCAAATAATATCCCATTATAGAGCAACTTTCATTGAAAAGAAAAATCCCAAATATCACAAGTACTTCAATTACAGATACGGCCTAGCCCTTTTATTTAAATCTAAAATCTCGTTTGTTAGCCAAGTGACTCTTATTCTATAGTCTGAGATGAGATCGTTACGGGCCTGAATAACTTTACCTTCTTCTGCTAGCACCCTCATATATCGTGCTACGTCACTCATTTGTGTAGTGGCCTTTTCCATGACGCGAGTTTGATCAACAACCATTCCTACATAGTGTTGAGTGGTGTCCTTTCAGCAGTAGTCCATGTCTTCGATCTTCTACTCCAGATTGAAGATTTTCACCCTACCCTACTGTAAAGCTTCTAGTTCTTTGATCTATGCTCGTAAGACATGTTCTTCTCGTAGACAACTCTTTAATCTATCGGCCAAAGCTACCCTTGGCATAGCGTAAGAGATTCTTCAAAATCTGAAACCCTATCCCTAAGCTAAGTATTCTGGGTTTTAGTCTAGGATAGAGCTTACCCATACATTGTGTATTTACTGAATGCTACGAGTAAGTTCTTCCACATGTCAATCCTTTGTGACACATCTTTGTGTCAAGGCATCAATCTTATCAAGTTTTCCCTCGAGCATACAGTTCTAGCCTTATCTTTTAACCATAATTCTTTATTTTTACGCTCTGTTTCAGTCTCGAGACCCTCGATCCTTACCTCTTAAGTTTGAACTCTTGTAGCATATTATCCCTTTCAGCCTCTAGTTCCCCAAATATGTGCCTTGCTATTCTTAAATATACATTTAAGTAATTTCTTTCAACCCTTAGTTCATCACATTTGCGCTTCTCAACTTTGAAATATCTGGCCCTATACCTCATATCAGCTTCCAATCTTCTAACTTCTGTCTTTCCGCTTCTAATTCTGAAGTTCAAATTTCAATTTCCATTCCCAAATTCACAAGTTCCTTTCAACTTCCAACTCGTTAGCCAATTTTTAGATACCTTGCTTAATCCACCAGTTCTTCTGCTCAATTGCCGAAAGTCTCCCTTTAACTCGACATACTCAGACTCAATTCTTTCTTCTTTTTTTCTTCTACAATTCCTTTAGCTCATTTCTTTTGAAAGCCACATCAATGCTCATCAGATAAATTTAGTTTTCTAGATTTTTTTATTGTGGCCCATTTAGCTCTCTGAACCTCGAATTCAACCCTTTCAATCTCTAGGGGTAAAGGGACTAGACGTAACTATTCTTCTAGAGAAACATTAGGTTCATTAGTAGGTGCAGGGACCGTCTCATTTTTTTCTTCGACGCCTTTAGGCTTTATAATTTGGAGTAAGCATGTTATCTCCGAAAACTAATTTGTATCAGAAAGTCACTTTCCAAGATTCAAACACTTCGCATATTATCTTTTTATAATGGTCTCTTTGAAAGAAGAACTCAGACTTACTTAATCCATATGTCATTGGAATGTATTGCCTTTCTCCAAATTATCAGATCACTAAGAGCAACGCGTAACCAGTACCTCCCCATAATCCTAACAAGTTTACCCAGTATTCATCACCACACTTGTACATAAATTTATATTGGTCGAACCATGGTGCAGGCCATACAATATCTTCATCTTGGAGATTCCTGAAGATCTTGATCCATCTATCCTTTGGGATATCTTTTGGTAATTCTTGTTCCAAGAATTCACTCAAAGGCGAGTAATTATGAGTGAACCGAAGAATAGACACATGAACAATCTTTCAGAAGTGGTTATGAATCCACACTTGTAGTAGTTGAGCGCAGCCAACAAAATGTCCACCTTTTATACTTCGACAATTGTTTATAGCTATCTAGGTCTCTTCCAGGATTGCAGGTGCAAGAATATTTTTTTAGGTAGTTGTTCAATAGATTCTACTATGGCTCCCTCAATGTGCCTAGAACTCTCGGAAATTGCACTAGCCCATAGATTGCTAGAGAAAAAGCTTTAGTTTTCTTTCTTTCGTCTAAGTGTTATTCAACGATTTCTTTAATGCTGACCCAAGGAATGCCTTCTCTTTTGCCTTCCTGCTTAGTGTGATTACTCACCCATTTCTCCCCTACTCCAAAGGTCTTCATCAAGCTGGTTTTAAATGACTTTGGCCAGTTTGCAGTAAATCCAATCACCTTTAACGTCTTTGGTGTTCAATAGAGTCATGTACTCTTCAACAGTGGGAACCATATCATATCCATTGAAGGTGAAACAATGGTACCCCAGATTCCAAAATTGAGCCATGACATGAAGAAGCGCTTCGACAACCATTACATATAACAAACCTGCAATGTCACCATATAGATGTTGGAAATGTTATTTAGTCCTCATAGTCCAACTATCCCACATATTTCTATGAACTTTCAAATCATTTTGTTTGCTACTGATGTAAAACCCCAAAATTTTATTAAAAGAAAAATAAGGGAATTATGTACTAAGTTGGATGCTACTGATCGTCCGTGGCGTGCAACACCACCACTGGTGTGATCGTCATCAACCCACGACCAAAACCCACTACCCCATTCATCGTAGACCCCGACGTTCATCGCAAATCGAAAGAAAAATCATTTGATGTTCTTCACTACTGTCTTCGTCACCTTTAGCTATGGCTATCAACATCGGTAACAACACGACCGACTGGCCACCGCGGTCAAAACCCTGGTGTTTGATTGTTGAAATTCCTTGCCATTCATCCTGAATCGTCAATCAAATATTCACCACTAAACCACGCCAACCGGTGATTTCTTATTGATTCGAGTTGATCCCAGGGTTTGATAACTACATTGCCTTCACCACTACAACCCTCGAGTTATTTCGATGAAAACCTGACCAAGTTCTTCGATCCTCCGTCGCTCATTTTTCGATCATCGTTGTGGTAAGTCTCCAAACTATTTTTAGTTTATTTCACCTTGCTTTGCCTTGATATTGTTAGAGTATGCCCAAAGACCAATCATATGATGATTGTAACAATACTTTTATTTACCGATTTTATTGAATAAAGGCATTGCCGCTATTATTTTCAGTTATATATATGTGTTTAACATAAACTCGAAGATAATAAAGTCCATATAATGACATAATTGTTATTATTAAAAGATCCCTAGTCAAGTATTATTATGGGCATGGACAATAATAATACGCTCAAGACTAACATGTTATTGATTGATGACAACGAGTTGTCATTGACATAGAGATGTCAGAATTAATACATGATTATATTGTGAGAACAATGTATTGATTGACCCACCATGAGCATATGTCTTGGATTATTATGTGACAGTCATAACATTACTCATGGTGATGGCTATATGTATGATCCTCATACTTGAGATCAATACTATCCCAACATATATTGTTGTATGTTTTGATGCAGCTAAACAAGCTCCGTAACTGGTTGCTCTATAAAGACTTTTTGAATATCTCATATATGTAGTGGTGTGTATGATTAAGATAGGATATGTCCTTCCTACATAATAGGAAATATATCATAGGTTGAGTAAGACTAGAAACGTATGGCCAAGATCGAATAAGTTAATATGAGATATCATAAACTATTCGTTAATTAAAGTCTACTATAGAAATCAAGAAAAATAGATGGGCTATACAAGTGTGACTTCCAAGACTTGTGCCTATTCTACATATAAGGAATAAGGATAAATACATAAAAGAGTTAATCACCAGATGATATATCGAATCATATTTTCTTGTAACTTAGGTGACAATGATATATTGCTAGATGTCACTCATTGTATGTAATATTAGAATTGTTCTAATAATTACTTCTAATTTACAAGAACCTACAGGGTCACACCCTAAGATTGAAACGAGCAAAAATGTACAATTTGTTGTACGTACTAAAATATCTAGAGTTATTAAGTATATATTTTAATAATCCCGAATATTTAATTTCAATTAATTAAATATAAATTTAATTAATTTGAAATATAAAATCCCTGATATGATTAGGGTAACTCGGATATAAAAGGATTATTCATTCTAATTAATTAAATATAGATTTAATTAATTTGAAATAATAAAAACCCTAATATGACTAGGGTAACTTGGCTATAAAAGGGTGTGTTAGGTCTAGCAGTCGTTTTGGGGAGAACACACACAAAACCTTCAGCCACTTTCTCTCAAAGCTGTTTTGGGGGAAAACAAAATTGCTCTCAATCGGGTGAACTGAGTAGAGGCCGAGACGTGATTTCGTGGAGGCTTACGATTCGAACCAATCTACACCACCAGAATTAACTGCTTTCCTTGCTTTTTTTCAAGGAACCCGCTGTAAGTATTCGCATCTCTTCCTCCCGATTTCAGTTTTTCGTACTTGGATCGCTGGTGAGACCGTCGAGTTTTGTTTTCGCTGCGCCATGGGGTGCGCCGACAGTCCTAACAGTGGCATCAGAGCCACTTGTACGATCTGATTTTGGGTTAAATTTTTGATTGATGTGATATGTATGAGATGCATGTTCTAGTTTTATCGATTTCGGTAAATATGTTGATATCATTGTTCGAATCGATACCCATAACGATTAATTTGTTAATATGTTTATCAATCGATTTGTTACTGGATGATCTATGGGAGTGCGATAGCAGATCGCGTTTAGCAGTGGAACAATGGTTGTTCCGATGGAGAAAAGCTTCGGGATTGAAAATCCCAAAAGAACGATTTTAACAAATTGAAGGCCCGTATTAATATTTTAACAAAGGCGTAACAACGTGTATATATATATATGATATGTTTGTTTTGCACGGTGTTTGATATGCATGGTTATATCCCTTGTTCAATTCACAATGGTTTATTTTGAAATACGGTCTGCGAGCCGTGCCTTTCTATATCTCTGTTGTATTTCTCTTCTCATCTTACTCCCTCGTATGTAAAACGAGTTTCTTTTAAAATTGTAAATCTATGAAGATTCACAAGGAGCAGAAGAATGGCGAGAAGATGCCTAGAGAGTAGTCTTAGGCTTTAGGGTTCTTGGTTCTCCCATTGGCTTGGGATGGGCCACCTTAGTCATTATTTTGGGCTATAACTATTGCATCTTATTTATTGTTATATTTGTTATGTATGCAATGCATCAAATGATATAATAAGAATAAATATGATGAGATCAATAAGGGCCTAATATTAAAACGAACAATGATGAGATAATTACGCAAATCCCTCTTTATAATCTAAGTTAACTTAACCGTCCAATATTTACCCTCGTTAAGGCTTTGATCGATATTGTGTGGGCTTTGCCAAAGCATTGGTACATAAATCTATCTTGGTTAAACGCGAAGAATAAGCAAGTGATATTCACCGGTTGAAATATTGGTAATAACTTAGCTAGGTTATTCTAATAGGATTAGAAACCTAGAGGTTAAATATTTGGATAAGTCATGAGATGACATGAACAAAAGTTATTCACCAAAAGTGAGGAGTTACATGAGATGTAACTAGTCAAGTGTTACTTACCTAAATAATCACTATCCTAAAAGAAAAGCCAAAGCTGATTTAGGAAATTGATGTATTATGGATCCTCACCCACTAGAAAAATTTTCGTTGAATTTTTCTGAAATTAAAACAAAGAGGGTTTTTAATTTTGAATAAAATAGTGGGAGTAATTTATAAATAAAGTCCTATTTATAAATTTTAATTCGGTAAATTTACTTACTTTAATATTTCCATTGTTGTAGATTTAATGGCAAACAAGACTTTATCACTGCGATCACTCATTGAGAAGGATAAACTTAATGGCATAAACTTCCTTGACTGGTTTCGTAATTTGAGAATTGTTCTCAAATAGGAAAGGAAGGAATATGTCATTGAGGAACCTGTTCCTGATAAACCGGCAGCTAATGCTTCAAAAGCAGACAAAGACAAATTCAAGAAACATATGGATGATATGTTAGATGTTGGATGTCTAATGCTTGCCACCATGACTCCTGAGCTTCAGAAGCAATATGAGGACATGGTTGCATATGAGATGATTCAAAATCCTCAAAGAAATATATGAAGGGCAAGCACGTCAAGAGAGATATGAGACCTTTAAAGCTCTATTTCAATGCAAAATGGCAGAGGGAACTCCTGTAGGAGCTCATGTCATCAAGATGATGGGCTACATCCAAACGTTGGAAAAGTTAGGATTTCCTCTCAAAGATGAATTGACTACCGATGTTATCCTGCAATCGTTGCCAAATAGCTTTAGCCAATTTCTCCTTAATTTCAACATGAATGAGATTAACAAAACTTTGCCACAGTTACTTGGCATGTTACAAACTGCTGAAAGTAACATGAAAAAGGTTGGACCTAAGCCCATTCTGATGGTCCACAAGGACAAAGGAAAGGGAAAGAAAAAGGTAATGGCAAAGTCTAAAGGAAATGGTAAGACCAAACTAAAATGGAAAAATGCATTGAAACCTAAAGGGGGGGTTAGAAAAGAAGGAAAATGTTTCCATTGCGATAAGACCGGACACTGGAAGAGAAACTGCCCTATTTACCTTGAAGAAGTCAAGAAGGCAAAAGCAAACGGAACGTTTGTTTCAGGTATTTATGTTATTGATGTTAATTTATCAACATCTACTTCTTGGGTATTAGATACCGGTTGTGGTTCTCATATTTGTACTTCTGTACAGGGACTGTAAAAGAGAAGGAACCTGGCTAAAGGAGACGTGGACCTACGAGTGGGAAATGGAGCAAGAGTTGTTGTATTATCTATAGGGACATATGTTTTATCTTTGCCTAGTGGACTTGATTTAAATTTAGAGGATTGTTATTATGTGCCTAGTTTGACTAAGAACATTATTTCTATTTCTTGTTTGGACAAGATTGGCTTTGAGATTATTATTAAGAATAATTGTTGTTCTTTTTATCTCGATAGTGTTTTTTATGGTTCGACACAATTGGTTAATGGTCTCTATATTTTGGATCAAGATAACACCATTTATAACATAAATACTAGGAGATTAAAAACAAATGACTCGAATCAAACTTATCTTTGGCATTGTCGTTTAGGCCATATAAGTGAGAGACGCATATCAAAATTCCATAAAGATGGATTCTTAGATTCATTTGTTTTCGAACATATGATGTATGCAAATCTTGCCTGTTGGGAAAAATGACTAAAGCTCCTTTTAATAGTAAAGGTGAGCGAGCAAGTGATTTATTGGGGTTAATACATAGTGATGTATGTGGACCAATGAATACACAAGCCAGAGGTGGATTCCATTACTTCATTACTTTGACCGATGACTTCAGTCGGTATGGGTATTTATCTTATGCGCCATAAATATGAAGCCCTTGAAAAGTTTAAGGAATTTAAAAATGAAGTACAAAATCAACTAGGAAAGAGTATTAAGGCACTCCAATCAGATCGAGGAGGAGAATACTTAAGCATAGAGTTTGATGAACTCCTAAAAGAATGTGGGATTGTCTCACAGCTTACACCACCTGATACGCCACAGTGGAATGGAGTTTCTGAAAGAAGAAATCAAACACTATTAGACATGGTTCGATCGATAATGAGTCATAATGATCTTCCGACTTCTTTTTGGGGACATGCACTTGAAACAGTCGCATTCACACTAAATCGTGTTCCATCTAAATCGGTTCAAAAGAAACCATACGAGATATGGACTGGGAAACGTCCTAATATGTCTTTTATGAAGATTTAGGGTTGTGAAGCTTATGTAAAACATCAAATGTCTACAAAGCTTGAACCTAAATCTCATAAGTGTATATTTATTGGATATCCTAAAGAAACTAAGGGATACTATTTCTTCAACCCTAACGAGAACAAAGTGTTTGTTGCTCGAACAAGAGTTTTTCTCGAAAGAGAATTTCTCTCAAAGAAAGGGAATGGTAGAAATATTGAACTTGGAGAAGTTCAAGAAAAACAAATAAATGAACCTAAAGCTGAGCATGTTTCACAAGTTGTTGAGGAGCATTCAACAGATTTAGAAATACAATCACTGCGTAGATCCACAAGATAACATCGTGCACCTGAGAGATTTGGATTTCTCCTTACGACACATGGAGATGTTCTTCTTATGGATCAAGATGAGCCCAGGACTTATCAAGAGGCAGTGTCTAGCCCAGACTCTGAGAAATGGCTTGAAGCTATGAGATCTGAGATGGATTCTATGTCAGTAAACCAAGTATGGACTTTGGTTGAACCACCTGAAGGGGTCAAACCTATTGGATGTAAATGGGTTTTCAAGAAGGAAACCAACATAGATGGTAAAATACAAACATACAAGGGGCGATTAGTCGCTAAAGGTTTTTGACAAGTTCATGATGTAGACTATGACGAAACATTCTCCCCTGTAGCTATGTTTAAGTCCATCCGGATCCTGCTCGCAATAGCTGCATTCCATGATTATGAAATCTGGCAAATGGATGTCAAAACCGCCTTCCTTAATGGAAAACTTAAAGAGGATGTGTATATGACACAACCAGAAGGTTTTGTCTTTCCAGGAAATACTGGAAAGATTTGTAAGCTATAGGGGTCTATTTATGGACTAAAGCAAGCTTCTCGAAGCTGAAATCTTCGTTTCAATGATGCAATCAAAGAGTTTGGTTTTATCAGAAATGAAGATGAGCCTTGTGTTTATAAGAAGGCTAGTGGGAGCATTATTTCTTTCCTAATCTTGTATGTAGACGACTTACTCATCATAGGAAATGATATACCTACTTTACAGTCTGTTAAGACTTGGTTAAGTTGTTGTTTTTCTATGAAAGATTTGGGTGAGGCAGCCTATATCTTAGGAGTTAAGATCTATAGAGATAGATCAAGACGACTTCTAGGTCTAAGTCAAAGTACATATATAGACAAAGTGCTGAAAAGGTTCAGTATGGAAGAATCCAAGAAAGGATTTTTGCCTATGAGACATGGCATTTCTCTTTCGAAGGAAATGTGTCCTTTAACTCCACTAGAAAGAGAACGGATGAATAAGATTCCTTATGCTTCGGTGATTGGTTCCATCATGTATACCATGATATGTACTCGACCAGATGTATCGTATGCTTTAAGCATGACAAGTCGGTATCAAGTGAACCCTAGTGAAAATCATTGGGTTGCGGTTAAAAATATCCTTAAGTACTTAAGAAGAACTAAGGATAAATTTATTGTCTATGGAGGAGGGGAAGAGCTTTGTATAAAAGGTTATACTGATGCCAGCTTCCAAGGATTACTCACGATCGCAATCAGGTTTTGTGTTTTGTCTTAATGGAGGTGCTGTGAGCGGGAAAAGTTCAAAGCAAGACACAGTAGCTGATTCTACAACAGAGGCTGAATACATTGCAGCTAGTGAAGCAGCAAAAGAGGCTGTTTGGATCAAGAAATTTATAATGGAATTAGGGGTTGTTCCCAGCATATCAGATGATGTAGAACTCCGTTGTGACAATAATGGAGCCATTGCACAAGCAAAGGAACCCAGATCTCATTAACGATCCAAACATATTCTTAGGCGCTTTCATCTCATTCGAGAGATCATTGATCGAGGAGATGTGGAAATATGTAGAGTACACACGGATGACAATATTGCTGATCCCTTGACGAAGCCTCTTACACAACAGAGGCATGATCGTCACACTGAGTCACTCGGTATTAGATATGTGAGTGATTGGTCTTAGTGCTAGTGGGAGATTGTTAGAGTATGCCCAAAGACCAATCATATGATGATTGTAACAATACTTTTATTTACCGATTTTATTGAATAAAGGCATTGCCGCTATTATTTTCAGTTATATATATGTGTTTAACATAAACTGGAAGATAATAAAGTCCATATAATGACATAGTTGTTATTATTAAAAGATCCCTAGTCAAGTATTATTATGGGCATGGACAATAATAATACGCTCAAGACTAACATGTTATTGATTGATGACAACGAGTTGTCATTGACATAGAGATGTCAGAATTAATACATGATTATATTGTTAGAGAACAATGTATTGGATTGACCCACCATGAGCATATGTCTTGGATTATTATGTGACAGTCATAACATTACTCATGGTGATGTCTATATGCATGATCCTCATACTTGAGATCAATGCTATCCCAACATATATTGTTGTATGTTTTGATGCAGCTAAACAAGCTCCGTAACTGGTTTCTCTATAAAAACTGTTATTGAATATATCTCAATATATGTAGTGGGTGTGTATGATTAAGATAGGATATGTCCTACCTACATAATAGGAAATATATCATAGGCCACTTGATTGAGTAAGACTAGAAACGCATGGCCATGCTCGAATAAGTTGATATGAGATATCATAAACTATTCGTTAATTAAAGTCTACTCTAGAAATCAAGAAACAATAGATGGGCTATACAAGTGTGACTATTCCAAGACTTGTGCCTATTCTAGATATAAAGAACATAAGGATATAATACATAAAAGAGTTAATCACCAAGATGATATATCGAATCATATTTTCTTGTAACTTAGGTGACAATGATATATTGCTAGATGTCACTCATTGTATGTAATATTAGAATTGTTCTAATAATTACTTCTAATGTTACAAGAACCTACAGGGTCACACCCTAAGATTGAAACGAGCAAAAATGTATAATTTGTTGTACGTTACTAAAATATATCTAGAGTTATTACGTATATATATTTTAATAATCCCGAATATTTAATTTCAATTAAATAAATATAGATTTAATTAATTTGAAATAATAAAATCCTTGATATGATTAGGGTAACTTGAATATAAAAGGATTATTAAATTCTAATTAATTAAATATAAATTTAATTAATTTGAAATAATAAAAACCCTAATATGACTAAGGTAACTTGGCTATAAAAGGGTGTGTTAGGTCTAACAGCCGTTTTGGGGAGAACACACACAAAACCTTCAGCCACTTTCTCTCAAAATTGTTTTGGGGGAAAACAAAATTACTCTCAATCGGGTGAACTGAGTAGAGGCCGAGACATGATTTCGTGGAGGCTTACGATTCGAACTGATCTACACCACCAGAGTTCACTGCTTTCCTTGTTGTTTTTCAAGGAACCCGCTGTTAGTATTTGCATCTCTTCCTCCCGATTTCAATTTTTCGTACTTGGATCGCTGGTGAGACCGTCGAGTTTTGTTTCCGCTGCGCCATGGGGTGCGCCGACGGTCCTAACAGATATCTATTTGGATTTGGGATGATCTTTGTGAGTAGAAGTTTTGAGAGCAATTAACAACCTCTCTTGGTCTGTTTCTCCTTCACACGCACCCCTACACGCCGCTCCTGCGTTGGTCTCTTTGACAACCTGTGGGAGACTTCCAGACCGGTCTGTACCAGCCCAAACTATTTGAACCGGTCTGGAATGCTTGACCCAAACTGGTTTTGTTAGAATGAGTCCAGCCTAGTCACTAATTGAACCAAGCCACTGATTTAGCTGAGATGCTGATTGAGCCGAGCTACTGTTGACTTTACCTAAAATTGACTTTGACTTTGACCATTGTTGACTTTGACCATTGACTAAAAGTTGACTTTTTCAAAAAATTTATATTTTATGTTTCTCGATGTCTTACATCCATTTTGGGGGTTGTTTCAGCAAATTCAAATTCGATAATTTGTTTTCATAATTTTGTCTTTTGATTCGATTCGATTTTCATGATTAAGCTCCGTTTTTATGCAATTCGTTTTCCATGTCACCGAGATATTATGGGACGTCAAATTCAAGTGCAAGATAGATTGAATAGAGTTTAATTGGTCAACCGATATGACTTAAAAATCGAGGTAATACTCTACTACCTTATGCACGTTTTATGGTACATATTGGTAATTGACTGATGCATGATTTTAAATGTTTAGTCAAATAAATCTATATGAATATTCCTAAATTCTTACTTAATTAAATTGGTTAAGGCTCGAACTGAATACGATATAAAGATGGTATATTGAATAAGACTCAGATGACTTGCGTAAGTAATTGGAAGACTGATAGGAAATAATTTCAGGATTAGCAATCAACCTCAGCATCCGTAAACTTCAGTTATTTTCTTTAAAGGTTAAGTGCTGAGAATACTTGGATAGGAAATTACAAAAAATACCCCTATTAGGTAAAATTACAAAAAAAATACATTTGTGTTATAAAAAGACATAGAATTCTGATTCTTGAATAAACAACCTATAGACTAAATTACCGAAAGTAATGCTAATGATAGAATTGAATGAAATGACAAAAATACCCTTAAAGTGTAAAATGAACTAAGGATGATCGTGATACTGGAATCGACCTGAGAACTCATATTTTGATCCATTTGAAGACTAGAACATTGGAAGACCGATACGTCACTAAAGTATTTACGATGATTGGATTATCCTTGAGTTTTGAAATGGCCAAATTACCCTTGGGCCCTAAAATAACCAAAATACCCTTAACTCTTAAAATTATTAAAATAATACTGATTACTAAAATGACATGAATATCCTCATGATTTGGATTTAAGGAAATGTTTGTGGACAAGTTATGAAAGTAACAATGAAGCATTAAATATTGTAACAACCCTGATGTTATAGAGACAACCCAAGTATGCCGACCACTCTGGATATTATTGTAATACAAAATAAATTAAACACCACTGAAATACTAGCTTAGTTCCTCAAGTTATGTTTAGTTATGACTCCGAAGGTGATTATTTCAATTATTGTAGTTAGTGATAAAAAAAATAAACGTTTGTAAATTATCTCGATCCGAATGATTGACAAGTATTGTAGTATTGGGATTTGTTCAATTCGAGTTGACCTGATTTGCTGATAAATTGACATGAATCTTGAATATTGTAAATTATCATTTCACCTTATTGGATTAAGTTACTAAGAATTCTCCTTGAAATCAAAATGTTCGAAATACCCTTGATTGCCTAAGTAATAGAATCACTGTGGTTATATCTAAAATCTTAGATTATTTTGATGTAAAGGTTCCTGAATACTTTCCTGATGCACTTGAATCCTATATGATCCAAAAGCATCAATCCCTAAAAGTTTGATTAGCTCTATTAGTAATCGAACTCTTTTAATAGGGATCTTATTCCTACAATCTGATCAATTTTACGTAAGTTTATATTTTCTATTCATGTTAACTACCAAGTGCCTCTGAAAAATATTTGAATCCTCTAGTGTGTTCCCCATGCACAAAACTATTTTCTCTGTTTATAAAAGTATGACTCCGATATCTAAATTAAAAAACTCGATCTCTAATCTCTATTTTCTAATATATATTATATGTGGCTTCTGATCTCTGGTATTATTGGTTACTGTTCACTATATGTATGATCTGATTTATATTGGGGTATTACTGGGATATGTTATGGTGTTCTGCAGGTTCATCCCCAATCAGGCTGGTAATTCCTTACGTACCTAAGAGACCCTTCGGTGGGCTCATAGGCTCAATGGGCCTAGTGGTAAGACCTTATGGATCCTATGACACTTCTATAGGGTGGCTCATTTATGTTGTGCTTAGGGTAAGTCCTTATGGACCTGAGGCCACTCCCCTTAGGTGGCTCCTACACTTCGGCTAGGGTAATTCCTTATGGACCCAAGGTACTCCCTTAGGTTGGCTCTTACGCCCAATGAGCCTAAGGTAATTCCTTATGGATGCAGTTCTAGGGAAATGCATATGGAGTGTTCGCGTGAAGGGTATTACTGGGTTTTTAAAAGTCTGTTTTACTGAAATAAAATACTATTATTTTTAAGCTAAAATTTTATTTACTCTGGTTTTTTGGGAACACACTAGACTTTTTATTTTGATTCTCCTAAATCTATCTTTTCGAATGTTTCATATGAACTGTAAGTTTATTGACGGTTACCTGAAGATTTTATAGTGAAATCTCAACTCATCACTAGGACTTGTATATGCCTAGAAAATTAAGGAAATTTCATGCTTTTTCATATATCTTCTTATCCTCTAGCATAATCCAGTAATTTTGTATTACTGAGCTTTTCCAAAGCTCACTTTGTTACTTACCATTTCAGGTTAAAAGAATTGACCATGAGAAGTATCAACATCAGTAATAGGAGTTCGATGTTGCTTGTAGAGTACGATACAAGTGTAATTAGGGGGCATGTAAGTTGTATTTTTTTATATTGAGTCTGTAATTTATTTTACATATGACATTAACTAATTTTGTTTTATGATATGAATGATTTTTCTGAGATTGTGTCTTTATTTATAATTTTTTTTACGATTTAAAATGGTTTAACAAGAATTTTAGTTTTCTGTATTTTTTTGTGGGTCACTCTGGTGGCCTTAATGTGACACCTCTTATTGGATCAGGTCATCATATCATTTTTGGGGTGTTACAATTGAAACGAGTCTTATCTGATAGGCCTGACATAAAATTTGGTGGCAAACTATCCTTAAACTCTCGTTGTGTTGTTTCTGACCAAGCACACACCTCTAAATACGAAATCAGGTTCTTTTGGGACTCTTGATCCATTAGTGAAAACCTTTTAATATGATGGAATACCAACAGATAAATACCTCTTATAGTATGAATGTGATACAAAGGACACAAAATTAAAGAAATTGTAAAAGAAAACAAGTCAATAAATTAATGATTAAAAGGTAAAGACCGTAAATCTTACCCCGCAAGTTATCTACCCTTATCATGATAAAATCATACATGCACATGATTTTTTCCCTTATGGTTTTATAAATCCTAACCGGATGATTTCTAATTACCATGATTAGTAAAAATAAAAGGAAAAATGATAAAGGTCGATTTCTCCTTTGTGTACTCTAATTTAGGAATGCCCTATGGATTTGGAATGGTTTTGATCCAGTTAGATTTCTATGGTTCATTATATGCATAGACTTGGCACTAGGGTAAAAGATACTCGAATTATCCTTGATGGTGCCCATTGATCTTGCCAGACCCTCGATCCTAAACCCATCATAGGTTTGTATGGATCGAGTTTAATTCGAGAGGATGCACCTCTTTATGCCTTATACAGAGAAACATATCCCACAAAGGCATAAGATATAGACCCCGAAGGTTACTTGCTAGGCTAGACAAGAGGAAACATTCCCTATGAAGGCATCACTTTTACCCCCACTTAGAAGGGACAACTCGATTATAGGATTTATGTCATGCAAATGCAGTGAGTGTGTAAAGAGAAATCTACCAACCTTTAATTCAAAATAACATACAAAATTTTCAAAGCAATCCAGGCAACACAATCTAAAAATTTGAAATCCACGAATACACACATCAGTACAAACAATCTCCAATATGCATATGCCACTAAGGTCTAAAATGAATGCAAAAAAAAAAAAAAACTAGCACAATTAAGGGATCAAAATTTAAATTAAGTTAAATCCATAATTTTCATTGTAATGATAATAATTAATCGACTAATGACTTAAATCTCTAAGGTCTCCAGGGAGACACCAAGCTATCATAATGTCTGAAAAATAAAAAATAATTTCAAGGTTTGTTTTAACTAAAATTGGGTTTTCTTTTTAAAATAAAAAACGTGGTTCGAGAGAGTCACCATCAATCTTTTTTTAAAGTGCGATTGGATCCCCCAAAAATATTTTTTTCATTTTAATAAAATTTAATTTTAAAAAGCATTAAAACAACTTTTAGTTATGATTTCAAGAAACATGAGTTCGGGAGTCAATTACGTGTGGGGAAGGGTTAGCACCATCACAACGCCCGAAAATAGTACCCAATCAATTAATTATTGTCTTTGCAATAGAATTTAGTTAATTTAATTAATGATCTCTATTTTAGCTAAATGAATACATCGTGATTTAACCAATTAAAATTTTAAAGAGAAAAGTTAATAATTTGTTGCATTTAACAGGAGAGAGCTAATCACCAAATATGAAGTAGGATGACATCCCTCTTTTTTCCAACTAACTTGATGAATTACCAATATTGCTTCTCAAGGATTTTAAGTTAAATTGACAACACTTCAACATTTCAAACTCAGGGAAAATACCATCCAATATAAAGTAGAAAGACAATTTCCCCTTTTCGAAAAGAAATAAGAAACATTGTATAATTGAACGTTAAGATAGACCACCTAATAGGGTCGAGTGTCTCATCCTCGTTAAATATAAATACAAGAACATTTCATGTCTACCTTCTTGATTAATTTTAAAATGATATCATTTTAAATGGTTCCACTAGAGGATAATTGCTCATTTTAAATTATCAGGTGGATTAGGATAACCCTCCTCGATAATTTAAAAGAAACAATCACTACCCTTTAATTCATTATGGAAGAGGTTAAGTTAGGCTATCATGCTTATTGGAATATAACGTCATGAAATCAATAAATTTTAGAAAATAAAATAATTTAATTATAGTTTAAGATAATTAATCGGGAACAAATTAATTAATATTTTTCATCTATGCAACAAAATTAGACAATCATGGGTTATTTTAAAACAATTAACAATTTAATTAAATTAATTAATAACTAGGTATGCTTGAAATTAAAATATAACACAAAAAATAAAAATAGCATAAAATATCAATTTAATAACTAACAAGAACTAAAAAAATTAATATAAAATAAGAGATTTAATTGCATTAAAATAAAAATTTACAGGGACTAAATTGCAAGTTAGATATCCTAATTTAATGATTTAGTGACTAAACTGCAAGATCCTAAACTTAGGATGACCAAGAAATGAATTAACCCCTATTTAGGTTCTAATTTGAAAGATCCTAATTTAAGGATTTAGTGTTTAAATTGCAAACCTCTCTAAAAAATGAGAGCCTAAAAAACTCTTAATTCCTTAAGAACAACAACCTTCGTCGTTTAACACAAATACAAATTATGGTGGCTTCCAAACAAAAAATGTATCGACCACCGTGTTGGCCCCCACCCACAGTGGTTGAAATCCTAAGAATTACTTCACTCAACTCATCTCAACCCCATAAGAAAAGATCTAACCTTAGAAATCCAAAACATCGAACATGCAAGCATAGATCTAATGAGAAGGGGTTCAGGTTTACCCCTTTCTCCGGTATCCGTTTGTGTTCTGGAGACCACTACTCTTCCCGATGATCACGAACGAGGTAAGTTCTTTGAAAGCCTTCCTTCTCTTTTCTTTCGAAATTTATCTTTGGTATTTTTTATATTTTGAATTCTCTAGATTTCCCTCAAAACTCATCCTTTTCCATTTTTACAGGGTTCTTATAGGATTGAATGATTCTTTGTTTCATTTTTGTTTCCCTTATTTGCTGATTTGATTTTCGATTTCTTATCTGAACTGAGAAGACTCTGTGTTGTTTCCCTTATTTCTATTGATTTGAATATCTTAAAAGAAATTGTTTTCTTCTTTTTGGTGTTGATTTAGGTATTGATTGAATTATGTTTTTACCAAAACGAGCAAAATTTTCCAAAAGGAAAATCTTTCCTTTTTCTGATCGGTACATAGTCTTCACACATGGCCTTCGGGCTGTTAGATGACCATTGGCTTATCTTGATCTATCGAGGTCTGTTATATTATTTGGTTAGATTGAACGGTCACTGATTGGTGATGTTGTTGTTTTATGCCTTAGACCATCTCCAGCGCATCGCTAGAGTAGAGAAAATCTCCACTTTGGAGATGAATTTCAACTACAGCCCATCTCCACTTTCAACATTAGAGTAGATAAAAGTTACAGTGATACTCTACATCTAGAGTTGTACTGTAGCTGTGCTACATTTTTTTTCTTTTTCTTTTTCTGATTTATGATTTATGTTATTTTTTTACTTTCTTTTGTTATTTTCTTTTTCTTTTCCTTTTCTTTGTTACATTATTTTCTCTTATTCTATCTTTTATGTTTTTTATTGTACTTTCTACATAATAAAATAAAAATTAAACGTAATATAATAAATTCAAGTAGATTAAATTGCATGATAGATAAAAATACATTGAAATTAGATAAATAAACACACTAATAATTAAATATTGTGAATAAAGTAGAGTTGGTGGTAATGTAGAGATAGTGCTGGAGATGAATTAATGTTTTATATTTAAAATAGATATAAAGATGTTGTAGAGTAGAAATGAGGGCTGGAGATGGACTAAGGATTTAAAACCATAGTGCCTTGCAGTATGAACTGTTGATGCTCTCCATTGATCATATAGTTATCATCTTGCGATGTTAAGAACAATATGAAACCCTAGCCAGACTTACTGGATCAGGCATGTTTGTTGGGTTTTTTCTTGACTGTTGGATCAAATTCATTATTGGACTCCTTAAACTTGGTCTCGTTGGACCTTTGACATCAAACCTTATAATGTTGAGTTAAGCATATTTGGGATTGGGTAGGGCTATTTCCCATGCTGGACCTTTTGGACTTGTTGGACCTACATTATAACGAAGTAATAATTTAAAGAATAATAAAATGATATATATATAAATATATATACTATAAATATATATATATATATATATATATATATTATAATAATGTATAAGTATATATATACTATATAATATATATATATATATATATATATATATATATATATATATATATATATATATATATATATATATATATATATTAAATACTATATAAATACTATAAAATATAATGATATACTATATAATGTGTAATAATACTATATAATATAATATACATATAATATAATATTATATAATAATATTATATAATATAACACATACTATATCATATAATATATATGTAATATAAAATATATTATATATATATAATATATGATGTTATATAAATACAATAATATAGGTATTATAAATACTATACATATTAAATATAATACAAAATGGATGCGGATGAAAATAGGTGTCTACATGTCCTCTAATACTCAAAGATGTTTTGGTCATTTTCACATCTAAAGGTGTCTTTAGCATTTCACGCTCTTATGGCGATTGATATTACCACTATTCACTTGGTGTATAATTTGATAGCCCGATACTTGACTCGATTTGCTAATCGTTAGTGACTCCCTGGTTGTTTTCTTCACATTACCCTTCATTTCACCAACGAACCAGAGAGGTAACTTATGTGTATTTGATTTATCGATGCTCATATGGTACAAATGTCCTTTATCATATAAATTGCTTAGTTCATCATACCATTTGTAGGTACATCCTCCACAATGATCCTTTGTTCTCAATTACTCGATACATGCTCGATTGATGATACTTTGAATTATGACACCAATTAAGTTTACATTGGTCATAACCTACTCCTAAGAGTGTTTCTAGGAACCTTTAGCCATTTAAGCCCCTCACGAACTAAGTCCCACCATTATGGGTGATCCATAACTCATATGAGCCTTGATGAAGTTGAATTTAACCATTTAAAACAGGCAACATCAATACCCTACATGTAGTAATTATACTCTCTAGTTAAGTATTGATACTCCTTTGAGTACCGGTACCAAAAATAACTTCGAAATTGCCAAAAGTTTGATAGTGAAACCCTCAATATCGATACCATGGATATAATATTTATACTTCTCTTTAGGGTATTGATACTTATTAACTCCTTTAAAAGGCTATATTTAGGGCATTTTCACTTAAGTTATTGATTGTCTAAAGGCCCATATAGGTTCATATAGATGCATTTAGGAGCATGTAATTGTATTTGGTGGATTTGTTTTATCGTGGCAATTTATTTTGTTAATGGTGCTATTTTCTAGGGAAGGTCTAGTTTGAATGTTGATGTGCAGACTCTAGAAGCAAGAGTGTGTAAAGGAACTTGTCGTGGCGAAGTGCAAATGAACGTGCCGTGGCATTTCTGGCGCAAAAAATGATAAAGAAGTTGAAGATATTTTCACTCAAAGCCAGTTGTCCTTTACATCACATGTTCTCTGCTGCTAACCGCCTATAAGGGGTCCACTGCTAGCTATTGTATTACCCTCCTCATGTGGGAAGTGTGACTTAGGGTACCATTAGAATTGTGGCACAAAAGTCTAAGTAGATTCACCTAGTATGTATAGAATATGATTCCAAAAAGAAATGGAGACTCTTCACAATCTAAAAAATTCCATTTGTGAGCTAAAGAGACGTCTGAAAAGCTCTTTCTTTTTTATTTTCTTTGTGGTGTTCCTCCATTAAACGATCTTGAGGGAGTGGTGAGCTTGGCGTCCGAGAGGAGCAAGTAGTACATCAAGCGGTTCATGGTGGATAAGGAGTACACGACAGTGTACGTTGGGAGTTTTCCTCCACCCTTCATTGCTTCATTTCTATTTTTATTAGATGGGTTGTATAGAACAAATTTTTTTTATGGATGATTCGAACCTCACCATGAACTAGACCTTAATTGGCGGGGTTTATAATGGATGATTAATTGTTTTTCTTTAATAAATGGTTGATGTTTTTATGTGTATCACTTGTTTTGTTCATTGTTTCGAATTACATAAGATTTTAGGAGGCATGAGAGTGAACATTTCTTAAGTATAATACTTAGTGTTCGAGAGAAACTAGGTTAAGGATCCTTAGTGTTCGAGAAAAACTAGGTTAAGGATCCTTAGTGTTCGAGAGAAACTAGGAGAATATGAACATGAACAATGGGTTTTAGTTAATAACTAGAACCTAATAAACATTAGTGTTTGAGAGAAACTAAGGTAGAATTTCAACAACTAATAGGAGACGAGTTTAATCGATATGTTAAATGTTGTTGCATCAGGCAGAGAGGATTTTCTGTGACATTCTTGTCTGTCAGGTTTCATGACTAGCGATAACTTAGGAACTCTCTTAGTGAACTCTGTCGAGCAAGTGAGCCAAATAAGTTTAGACCATTCTTAAGGTGATCATTTGGAATCCTTCATGACTTCATCAATCATTCCCATAATAGATTGTTTATGAGAGGATTATAAAGTCATTTTAGTTAATTCTAGAGTTGTCATTTTACTTTGCATTGACATTTTTAACCAAATTGCCTCAACATTTTCATCTGCCACATTGACATCACAATTTACCATCACATTTACATGATACCATCCGCATACATTTCACTAAGCCTCGACATTCTCATTTGTGCATACCACCACACTAACTATACTTAGATAATTTAGTTTTCGTGCTTTAACTCAACTTGCAATTCCCTCCAATTGTCATGGGAATGATACTCACTCACTCTTTATTACTTATGTGAATGTGTGTACTTGCACGTATTTTATGTCTAATTTATAGTACTCAAAATATGCAACAGGTTTTTAGCACCGTTGTCGGGGATTAGTAATTAGAAGTTTAATAGTTTTTATATCATTTTATTTTACTTCTTTACTTTTAGTATAGTTTTACTTAATATTTTCTTTGTTTTTCTTTTTCAAGCTTTTCCATTGCATGTCTAGAAGATATATTGAGGAACCTCTTAATCCTCTAGTACTTGAGATTAAACAATTATTTTATGAAAGGAGATATGATAAACTTGATAATAGAGATATGAACAATAATCAGAACCAAGGAGTACCGTAAGTGCAAGATCTAATAAATCCAAATGTGGCGACAAATCAAAATGATGGACTTGTACCATGAACTCATGCTATTAGAGATCACTTAACTCTTATTTTGGATGATATCAATCTAAGAATTGTATCTCCCGAGATTCAGGCAACCCACTTTGAGCTCAAACCAGTCATGTTCATCATGATGAACTCGATAGGACAATTTGGTGGCATGCCTCATGAAGATGACAGGAAAAAAATTCATGCTTTCTTAAAAGTTTGTGATTCGTTTAGATAAGAAACAGTGCATGATGATGTGATGAAGATTAAATTATTTCCTTACTCATTGCATGACTGAGCAAGAGCTTGGTTGAGTGGAATCCCAACCGGTTCGATGTAGTCATGGGTTGATTTATGCAAAAGCTTTTTGCTGCGATATAATCCCTTGAACATGAACACTCAACTCAGAAATGACATAGCATCTTTCTATCAATCTGATCACGAGTCAATGTATGAGTTTTGGGATCATTATAAGGGATTGCTTAGGAAGTGTACTAATAATGGATTTCAAGATTAGACTAAAGTTGTTCTGTTTTACAATGGAGTCAATGCATCCACTAGGATGATGTTAGAAGCCTCGACAAATGGCATTTTGCTAGACAAATCACCTGAAGAGGCTGTTTACATTCTCGATAGGATTGTTAACAATGATTACTGATTTCTTTCATCAAGATTTGGAACAAGGAGGATGACATCAGGGATATTTGAGCTAGATGCTAAGGATTTCATGTCCGCTAAACTCTCAGCTATCACAAATATGTTTAAGAACTTGCAACATTCCAATGAGGTGAAATAAGTGAAGATGGTTAGTTCAGCATGTCTGTTATGCCAGGGAAATCACCATGAGAGTAATGCCCATGAAATCAGGAATCTATCAACTATGTTAGTAATTTTAATCAAAGCAACAACAATCCTTACTCCAGCACCTACAACTCAGAATGGCTTCAGCATCCAAATTTCCCATGGGGAAATCAAGAAGCAAGTAATGCTAGTCATCCCACTAGGCAGCAAAATGTAAATGAGTCCCCAACATTTCAACAAAAGTTACCTTGCCATAATCCTAATAAGGGGAAATATATTCATCGAATACAAGTTCTCTAGAGGATATTATGCAAGAATTTATAGCTAGCACAAGGAGTATGTTGCAAGAACATTCTAAATCTATCATGAATCAAGGAGCTTTGCTACAAAGTCAAGGAATAATACTGCAAAGCCATAACGCATCTCTACAAACTTTGAAGGGCCAGGTTGGTCAAATTGTTAAAGCATTACAAGAACGGTAGCTAGATCATCAACCAAGTGACGCTTAGGTTACTAAGCCTCATGGGAAGGAGAAATGTAGTGCACTCACTCTAACGAGTGGCACCCAAATTAATCAACAAGACAAGTTTGAGGGAAAGAAGAAAGTTGATCACATCCAGAAACTTTTACAAACATAAATGCTAGAAGAGATACTAGAGGAAAACGAAAAAAATGAGGGTTCAACAAGTGAAACTACTTATGGGGAACATATAAATGCCAAAAAAAAAGTAGTTCCTACACCATCAGTAGAAGAAGTTAGACCCCTACTGCTATTCCCTCAAAGACTAAAAAAGCACAATGATATGCAGTTCAAGAAGTTTGTTGACATTCTAGACCATCTTTACATCAATGTCCCATTCTTGGAGGCAATTGATCAAATGCCCACATATACAAATGTCCGCTATTTGTGAGTACTATAAATGGTGCGAATATGTGTTCAAGTATACACAATCGAAAAAGTAATAAAGTGATGAGTGAGTATCGTTCTCCACAGGGATTGGGGAAATCAAATAAGTTTGTCACGGCACTTTACTCTGTCACCTAAGTAAAGTTAGAGATGGTATATATACAAATGGTAATGCTGTGGTAAAATGAATGGATGGTATGGAAATGGAACGATGACAATGTGGTAGCAAATGTATATGTTGTGGAAAAAGGAATTGTGTGTACTGCAATCAAATAAAAATGTAAAGGCAAAATAAACTGTAAATACTGGATTTGATTATAAGGACTTTAGACTCCTCACACGACAAGCTACTATGGGAATGAGTGATAGGAGTTACTTAGGAAATTTAAGTCTACTTCTCAGAATGATCTTACTTCTGTGCCTAATCTGCCCGAAAGAGTCTACTAGGGTGTCCTATGCTATCTCTAGTCAAGGGACTCGACAGATTGAAGATGCCTTGGAAAACCCGATTGGCGTTAGCTACTACAGGGATCTGATTGGTCCAGATAACAGGATATGTCTTGGCAATACCTTTTTGCGGCAGCATTAACATCTAACCTATCGCTCATGCACAACTCCTTTTAGTCGAATGAAATCCTAGCCTTGTCTCTAAGGTGGATTAGGCCTAGTTACTATCTAGAACCTTTACTTATGTGGTTCCTACCTAGTTTATCTCGAATACTAAGGATATACTACTTAGGCATTCTCTCGAACACTAAGTAATCACCTAAGGAATGGATACTCTCATAGCTCCTACAACCTTAAGGCATTAAAATTCATAAGTAAAACATATTATAACATAGAAAAATAATCATTCATTAAAGCAAAACTTAAATATCCAAAATAAACTCCCACCAAATAGGATTAGTTCATGGTGGGGTTCGAAATAAGCAAGCAAAAAGCAAGTTAATACGTTCTTTACTACCCAAATAATAAATAACAAAGCAAAGAGCAAAGGGAAGGAGGAAAAGCCTTCGACGTGCACTGCTAAAGCTTCCATCAGCCACCACGAATAGTCCCAGCGATCTAACTCCTCTCGAACGCCTAGTTTGCCACTCCCTATAGCCTGTCAACGGAGGAATACCACGGCAAAAATGATTGACGGAAAAAGAGAGAACTTTTTCTCCAAATTTTTAGGCTCTTGGTGGCTGTCTAAAAATCTCCAAGTCTCCTCAAAAAGTTAGGCTTCATCTTCTATTTATAGGGGAGAATGAACCTAAGGTTTTGTGATAAAATTACACTAGCACCTTAAAGTTCATTCATTTTATGTGAGAGTTGGTACAAGGTTGGTAACTAGCCCCTCCATTATGGCTGATTGCAGAAAGCACTTTTTATGCCATGACAGCTGGCTCTTACTAAAAATATTCTTATTTCATTTTGATCGCTCTCGAAATGGCAACTGGTTCGACATTTGCATTCTGCTCAATAGTCTCTTTATGTCATGGCATTTCCCTTTTTCTTTTCCTTGCTCCCAAATCCTGCACATCACCAGACAATCACCTTCCCCATAAAGAAGCACTAATTACAAAATAAAATGCCGTGAAAAACAAAATTTCACCACATGCAACTATATGCTCCTAAATGCATCTATATGATCCTATATGAGCTCTAAGACAGTCAATAAATTAAGTAAAAAGGTCCCAAATATGACCTTTTTACGGAGTTATCACACCCCCAAACTTAAACTATTGCTTGTCCTCAAGCAATGGATAATATTAAGCAAAATAAAAATTCCATGGCAAGTTCAGAAGCAGAATAGTTATATGGGATAAAATTTCAGCCCTCATAACATTTGGCTTCAACATACTAGACTGGTTTGAGAAGTCAAGTACTGTCCCCTAGGGCAAGATTTTTTGTGTGGGTGTGTGCGTGTTTGTATCTAGTCCAAGCTTAACAAACCTAAAAATTTTCTATGCAAGTTTTCTTGTTTTTCCACGACATTTACAATTTTTACTCCCACATTATTTTCTTTTTCTTTTTGCTTTTTTTAACACTGCTACGAGGGGATTCATCCCATCATACCTACCATCCCATACTCTAGGTGAAAGGGAGCATGCCTTCCACCCTCGAGCTAGTCAAGTAGAGTCATCCCGTGACTACTTTCATTCACTCATATACCATAGCTGCCATTTATTTATTTGGAGTTTCCAGGAAATGCCATGGCATAGTGGAGTGTCCCTCTACAGATATGCCGAAGCATTTATTCACAACTTTAAATTCTTTTTTTACAAAGTGGGGTTTTCATCGTTTATGCCAAGACATGCAAGAATTCTCTTATAAAATATTTCTAAGTTCCTTAAGCTTGAAAAAACTTACAATCGTGTATTCAAGGGTTTCAAAGATGCAAGTCCTAGAGTTGGTTCTATTATCCTCAACAGTCATGTACATTCAATCCTAGCCATCAAGAGTTCACCATCATCGGGCATCCTTAATTTATTCCACAAAACCAATTCAACCTCTTACTAATGTCATGGCATATTCATTCTACTAATACTATCATGAAATGATTTAAGAACCCTACCTCCCCCAAACTTGAGAGAAGCATTATCCTCAATGATAAATAAAAACTAAGGAAAAATCTAAACTACATGCTATGAAATTCATTACAATGCAAGGTACCTTGACTTCATGCTTGTGGTGGTGCGGCGGTCGTGCAACATGTGCGCTTTTGTAATTTTGTGGGGCTGGAATGTTCAGAATATGATGCTGGTACGGTTGAAATCTGGATAGACCCTAACCTTGCAAAGAAAAATAAAATAGTAAAATAAAAGGAAACTGAATAAAAACAGTAACAAAATAAACATTTATTTATGTACAAGAGTAAATCTAAAATGTCACGGCATCCTTAAGATGTTGGGCCAGTATCAACTTTATGCAAGAAAAGTTTAGTGTTGTCACACAATGGTGGAACTCCTTGGTATGCCTTCAGGCGCTGGCCATTGATTTTAAAGACGGACCCATCATCCATGTTCTTGATAACCACAGCGCCATACGGGTAAACATGGTGGACTTTGAATGGTCCCGACCATCGTGACTTCAGTTTGCCAGGGAAGAGTTTGAGCCTAGAGTTAAACAGGAGCACTTTCTGTCCAACCTGAAAATGTTGTGGCAAAATAATTTTGTCATGCCACTTCTTCATTTTTTCCTTATAGAGCTTGGCATTTTCATATGCTTGTGCTTGAAACTCTTGCATCTCATTTAGATCGAGCAGTCGTTTCTCCCTAGCTAGTTGTGCGTCGAAGTTCAGCTTCTTGATTGCCCAGTATGCCTTATATTCTAGCTTAACTGGTAGGTGACAGGCTTTTCCATATACCATCTTTAAGGGCGACATTCCCAAATGTGTTTTAAATGTCGTCTGGTATGCCCAGAGTGCTTCATCGAGTTTTGGGGACTAGTCTTTCGTTCGGGGGTTCACCACCTTCTTGAGAATCTGTTTGACTTCACGATTGTATACTTCAGCTTGCCCATTTGTTTGTGGGTTATATGCCATGGCAATTTTATGTCGCACTCCGTATTTCTGTAATGCCTTGGTAATTAGCTTGTTGTCAAAGTGGGTGCCCTCGTCACTGATAATGGCTCTTGGTGCTCCAAATCTAGTGAAAATGTTCTTGTGAAGGAACTTGAGCACCGTCTTCGAGTCATTCCTTGGTGTCGCAATCACTTTAACCCACTTGGATACATAGTCCACCGCGAGTAAAATGTATAAGTTTCCAAAAGAAGATGGGAACGATCCCATAAAATTGATGCCCCAAACATCGAATAGTTCTATCTCCAAAATATTTTACAGCGACATTTCGTGTCGTCTAGAAATGTTCCTAGTACGCTGGCATCTGTCACAGGCCTTGTAAAATTCATGGGCATCCTTAAATAGCGATGGATAATAGAAGCCTGATTAGATGACCTTGGCAGCAGTCCTCGCACCTCCAAAATGCCCTCCACAGGGTGCTGTGTGGCAATGATGTAAGATATCATGTTGCTCCTCTTCAGGGACACATCGTCGAATCATTTGATCGACACATTGCTTGAACAAGTATGGCTCATCCCAAAAATAGAACTTGGCATCATGAAGAAATCTCTTTTTGCCCTGGTTGTTCAATTCATATGGAAAAACACCACTAACAAGAAAATTAACGAGGTCAGCGTACCACGGAATTACTGTGGCATATAAAATTTTCTCTTCAGGGAATTTTTCTTTAATATCAAAAATGTCATGGCATTCATAAATGTTTTCTAGCCTAGATAAATGGTCTGCAACCTGGTTCTCTGTACCTTTCCTATCAACTACCTCTAAGTCGAACTCTTGCAATAGTAATATCCACCTAATGAGTCTAGGCTTGGCATCTTTCTTGTTCACTAAGTATTTTATAGCTGAGTGAGCAGTGTGAACTATGACTTTGGTGCCTATCAAGTATGGCCTAAACTTGTCAAATACAAATACCACGGCAAGTAATTCTTTCTCAGTGGTGGTATAGTTTAATTGTGTCTCATTCAAGGTATGAATAACATAATATATTACATGAAAGATTTTACCTCTACATTTCCCAAGCACAGCTCCTACGAAAAAATCACTTGTATCACACATTAGTTCAAATGGTGCCGTCCAATCTGGGGGATCCATGATCGGTACAGAGATAAGTCTTTGCTTCATCTCTTTGAATGCACCATGGCATTTCTGATCGAATACAAAAGGTTGGTTATGTTACAGCAAGGTGCACAAGGGCTTGGATATTGTGGAGAAGTCCTTGATGAATCGTCTATAAAATCTAGCATTTCCAAGGAAACTCCAAATGCCCTTGACAGAAGTTGGTGGCGGTAGCTTCTCGATCACCTCAATCTTGGTCTTGTCAACCTCAATTCCCTTTGCAGAAATCTTATGGCCTAGAACAATGCCTTCAATCACCATGAAGTGGAATTCTTCCCAGTTCAATACGAGATCAGCCTCCTCGCATCTCTTCAGTAGCTTCGCCAAATTGCCGAGGCTTTTTTGAAAATCATCTCCAGAAATAGAAAAATCATCCATAAAAATTTCCAGAAAGTCCTCAACCATGTCTGAAAATATGGCTTGCATGCAGCGCTGAAAAGTTGCCGGGGCATTACAGAGTCCAAAAGGCATTCTTCGAAAGGCATACGTGCCATAGGGACACGTGAATGTTATATTTTCTTGGTACTCCGGTGCGATGTCAATCTGATTATACCCCGACTATCCATCCAAGAAACAATAAAATTCCTTGCCAGCAAGTCGATCTAGCAGTTGATCGATGAATGAAAAAGGGAAGTGATCCTTCTTGGTAGCCTTGTTGAGCTTGCGGTAGTCCATGCAAATCCGCCACCCGGTGATCGTGCGTGTAGGTATCAACTCATTGTCCTAACTCGTCACCACGGTTATGCCTCCCTTCTTTGGCACGCATTGGACGGGACTCACCCAAGAACTATCAGAAATAGGGTATATTACACCAGCATCAAGCCATTTGAGAATCTCCTTCATCACAACTTGCTTCATGATTGGGTTTAGTTTGTGCTGCGGCTCTATGGATTTGTTGTGGCATTCTTCCAGCAGGATTTTGTGCATGCAGATTGTTGGACTTATTCCTTTGAGATCTGCCATCTTCCATCCTAACGCTTTCTTATGTTGTGACAAAACACTTAGCAAACTCGATTCTTGGTTAGGAGTAAGGACAGAGGAAATAATCACATGTAAAGTTTCGTTACTACCCATATAAGCATATTTAAGATGTTGTGGCAAATTCTTAAGCTCTAGGGTAAGTGCATGCTGTAATGAGGGCTTAGGAGGAACAAACTCATCAAAGTTAAGAGGTTCAAAATGCGTAGCTGGGCTAGCTTTGAGGAAGCTAGCCTGTTGTTCCTCGATAGAAAAATCATTAGGCTCTCCAGCCTTTAAGTCTTCAAATAACCCCTTATCAGGTCCCAGCTGAATGAAGTTATCCTGGAAAAATTGATATGCTTCTTTCGTGATTAATGTATCCACTTCTAAAATGCTTTGGCATTCTTCAGAATCATCCATGTACTTGACGGATCAGAAGACATTCACAGTGACATATTGATCAGCCACTCTCATGGTCAGCTTGCCCCTCTCGCAGTCGATGAGAATATGCCTGGTAGCTAGGAAGGGTCTCCCCAAGATTATGGGTGCTGTAGCATCGACCTCACAGTCCAGAATCAGAAAATCAACAGGAAAAATGAACTTGTCAACCCTCACGATGACATCTTCAATTTGCCCTTCAGGACGCACATGTGATCGATCAGTTAATTGCAAGATGATAGATGTGGGTCTCGCATTTCCTATCCCAAGCTTCACAAAAATTGACTTAGGTATCAAGTTCACGCTTGAGCCAAGGTCACATAGTGCCTTCCCAACAAATTTGTTTCCTATCGAACATGGGATGATAAAACTGCCCGGATCATGTCTCTTCGGTGGCAGCTTTCTTAAGGATGAGCAAAATTGTTTTTCCGTGGCAATTGTCTTGTACTGCTCAACCTTTCTTTTCTTGTTCACAATCTCCTTGAGGAACTTAGCATATGTAGGCATTTGTTCCATAGCCTCTAGAAAAGGAACATTGATTTAAAGTTAACTCAGAATGTCAACAAATTTTCTGAATTGAATATCCTTGTTATGCTTTTTCAGTCTTTGCAGAAAAAGAGGTGGGGGTCTGGCTTCCTGTACTGACGGGGTGGGAACATTATTTTCCTTGGCATTTTTGTTTGCTCCCTCAGTCACTTTACTTGATGAACTCTCATCTTTATCCTCTTCCTCTGGTGCTTCTTCGAGCACTTCTTCATCAGTTTGTACAGTCTCAGGGGGTGAATTATCCTTCGATCCTCCCCTAAACTTATGTTCGAAATAAATTCATGTACCACTTCGTAGAGTTAGCACACTACAATGCTATTTTCCATGAGGTTTTGTGACTTTAGTGTCACTCGGCATATGTCCTGGTCATCGTTCTTGTAATGCCACGGTAATTTGACCAACCTGATTCTCCAATGTCCTTAATGACGAACTGTGGCTCTGAAGCAGAGCCCCTTGGTTTTTTTATGGAGGTTGCATGATCTTGCAGCATTGTCTTCGTTGTTGCTATGAACTCTTGCATTGTGGCCTCCAAAGAACTGGTGTTAGATGAAGATGGCCCTCCCCTAATGGAATTATGCCATGGCATATTCGATTGAAATCCCTGGGAGTCATTGAAATTTTGCTGCCGAGCTAGTTGATGAGCATTGTTGGTTCCTTGGTTTCCCCACGAAAAGTTTGGATGTTGACGCCATACAAGATTATATGTGTTAAAATAGGGGTTGTTGTTACCTCGGTTGAAGTTTTCTACATAATTGATGGATTCTTGATTGGTCGGGCAGTCACTCTCATTGTGATTGTGGTCGCATAATAAACATGTTGAATGGGATGCCTTCACTTCTCTCACCTCACTTGGCCTTTGCAGATTCTTCAACATGATGGTGATAACAGCAAGTTGGGCGGACACGTTATCCTTAGAGTCTAGCTTGAAAGCTCCATGTGATTTGCGCCCAAGTCCAAGCCTTGTGGATGGGAACTGATAATCATTGGTGGCAATCCTATCCAGAATGTCAAATGGTTATGCTTGTGATTTGTCAAGTAATGTCCCATTTGCTGAGGCATCTAACATCATCCTCGTGGGTGCATTAACTCCATTGTAGAACATCACCACTTGCGTCCAATATTCAAAACCATGATTTGAATATTTATGAAGCAATTCTTTGTATTGATCCCAGCACTCATACATCGACTCGACATTAGCTTGACGAAAAGAAGCAATGTTGTTCCTCAGTTGGGTGTTCATGTTCGGAGGATTATACTGCAGCAAATTTTTTTTTGCACAGATCAGTCCACGACTCCATTGAACCCACTGGAACGCCACTCAACCAAGCTCTTGCTCGGTCACGCAGGGAATATGGAAATAGCTTTAATTTCAGAGCATCTTCATTCACTCCTTATTGGTAAAAAGAAGCGCACACCTCCAAGAAGTTACGAATGTGCTGCATGGCATCTTCATTTGGCATGCCCCCAAATTTCCCTATGGAGTTCAGCATATTGAACATAACAGGTTTGATCTCGAAGTGGGCTGCCTTAATTTCTGGTGCAACTATTCCAGGATTTTAGTTATCTAAGATTAGGTTTAAGTGATCACGAATGGCACGAGGTCAGGCTGTATTCCCAGCATTTAGATTTGCCTCGACATTCTGATCATCCTCATGACCAATGCCTTGATTTCCGATTTGATACATATTTTCACGTTGAGCATGTATTCTTTGCCTAAAAAGCCTCTCGATCTTAGGTTCATCCGATTATAATGGGTCGTCCGAATGTCTTCTGGTCATACACCGCGAAAAACCTGAAAAAGATAAGGAAAATAAAATGTAAAACTATCTAAATAAATAAATAAATAAATAAACAAGTAAAATAATAATGCTATGAAAAAAAATTAACTTCCAGTTGCCAATCCCCGGCAACGGTGCCAAAACGTTGTTCGCTGTTTGTGAGTACTATAAATGGTGCGGATATGTGTGCAAGTATACACAATCGAACAAGTAATAAAGTGATGAGTGAGTATCGTTCTCCACAGGGATTGGGGGAAATCAAATAAGTTTCTCACGACACTTTACTCTGTCACCTAAGTAAAGTTAGAGATGGTATATATACAAATGGTAATGTTATGGCAAAATGCATGGATGGTATGGAAATGGAACGATGACAATGTGGTAGCAAATGGATATGTTGTGGCAAAAGGAATTGTGTGTACTGGAATCAAATAAAAATGTAAAGGCAAAATAAACTGTACATACTAGATTTGATTATTAGGACTTTAGACTCCTCACATAACAAGCTACTATGGGAATGAGTGATAGGAGTTGCTTAGGAAATTTAAGTCTACTTCTCAGAATGATCTTACTTCTATGCCTAATCTGCCCGACAGAGTCTACTAGGGTGTCCTATGCTATCTCTAGTCAAGGGCCTCGATAGATTGAAGATGCCTTGGAAAAACCGATTGGCGTTAGCTACTGCAGGGATCCTATTGGTCCAGATAAGAGGATATATCTTGGCAATACCTTTTTGCGGCAATATTAACATCTAACCTATCACTCATACACATCTCCTTTTAGTCGAATGAAATCCTAGCCTTGTCTCTAAGGTGGATTAGGCCTAGTTACTATCTAGAACCCTTGTTTATGTGGTTCCTCCCTAGTTTCTCTCGAATACTAAAGATATACTACTTAGGCATTCTCTCGAACACTAAGTAATCACCTAAGGAATGGCTACTCTCATAGCTCCTACAACCTTAAGGCATTAAAATTCATAAGAAAAACATATTATAACATAGAAAAACAAGCATTCATTAAAGCAAAACTTAAATATCCAAAATAAACTCCCACCAAATAGGATTAGTTCATGGTGGGGTTCGAAATAAGCAAGCAAAAAGCAAGTTAATATGTTCCTTACAACCCAAATAATAAATAACAAAGCAAAGAGCAAAGGGAAGGAGGAAAAGCCTTCGACGTGCATTGTCGAAGCTTCCATCGGCCACCACGAATAATCCCAGCGATTTAGCTCCTCTCGAACGCCTAGTTCGCCACTCCATATAGCCTGTCAACGTAGGAATGCCACGGCAAAAACGATTGACGAAAAAAGAGAGAACTTTTTCTCCAAAATTTTAGGCTCTTGGTGGCTGTCTAAAAATCTCCAAGTCTCCTCAAAAAGTTAGGCTTCATCTTCTATTTATAGGAGAGAATGAACCTAGGGTTTTGTGCTAAAATTACACTAGCACCCTAAAGTTCATTCATTTTATGTGAGAGTTGGTACAAGGTTGGTAACTGGCCCCTCCATTATGGCTGATTGCAGAAAGCACTTTTTATGCCATGATAGCTGGCTCTTACTAAAAATCTTCTTATTTCGTTTTGATCGCTCTCGAAATGGCAACTGGTTCGACATTTGCATTCTGCTCAACAGTCTCCTTATGTCATGGCATTTCCCTTTTGCTTTTCCTTGCTCCCAAATCCTGCACATCACCAGACAATCACCTTCCCCATAAAGCAGCACTAATTACAAAATAAAATGCCACCGCAATCAAAATTTCACCACATGCAACTATATGCTCCTAAATGCATCTATATGATCCTATATGAGCTCTAAGAAAGTCAATAACTTAAGTGAAAAGGTCTCAAATATGACCTTTTTACGGAGTTATCAACAAAATTTCTCAAAGAAATTGTCACCTAGAAGAGAAAATTTGAGAAGTGTGAGATAATTTCCACGACACAAGAATTTTGTTTCGCATTGACCAAGCTGCCACCAAAGTAAAAAGATCCAAGCAGCCTCATTATTCCTTGTTCTATAGGGGTCAACTATGTTGGGAAGACACTATGTGATCTTGGATCAAGTGTTAATTTAATGCCCAAGTCAATATTCTTGAAGCTTGGGATGGGAAATGCAAGACCCACCTCCGTTATTTTGCAACTAGCCGACCGATCCCATGTTCGTCTTGAGGGGAGAGTCGAAGATTTCATAGTGAGAGTGGATAAATTTGTGTTCCTAGCTAACTTTCTTTTACTTGATTGTGAGGTTGATGCCAATGCACCCATAATTTTGGGAAGACCTTTCCTAGCCATGGGTTGCATCCTCATTCATTGTGAGAAGAATGAACTCACTATGTGAGTACCTGATCAAAGTGTGACCATGAATGTCTTTCATTCTTTTAAGTATATGGATGATTCTTAAGAATACCAGAGCATTCTAGAACTGGATTCAATGATAGGAGAAGCAGACCAAATGTGCCATAACAACTTCATACAACTAGATGATTATGAAAAGCTCACTGACGAGGAAACTAAAGAGGAGGATGAGGGATTTCCATTTAAGGTAAAATAATCTAGATTACTCCCAGCTAGACCAGGTATGTGCTTTGAACCTCTTTATTTTGATTAATTTACTCCTTATAAGCCTTCATTTCAACATGCACCCACCTTAGAGCTAAAACCTTTTCCACAACACCTTAAATATACTTACTTGGGTGAGAATGATACTTTGCCTGTGATTATTTCTTCTAGTCTTAATCATGACCAAGAACGCAGTTTGCTAACTGTTCTATCACAACATAAGAAAGTGATAGGTTGAACTATGGTAGATTTGAAGGGGATAAGTCCGACCATATGCATGGACAAAATTCTCTTGGAAGAATGTCATGACAATTCTATAGTGCCACAACGAAGGCTCAACCCTATCATGAAGAAGGTGGTGATGAAAGAGATTATCCAGTGGCTCAACAAGGCTACCAAGAATTACCATTTTCCTCTACTTTTCATCGATCATATGCTAGATCAATTGGCGAGCAAGGTATACTATTCCTTTCCAGATGGATATTCGGGGTAAAACCAAATTACCATAGCACCAGAGGATCAGGAAAAGATAACATTCGCATGTCCCTATGGCACATATGATTTTAGGAGGATGCCCTTTGGTCTATGCAATGCTTTGTCAACTTTTCAACGATGTATGTAAGCCATTTTCTCTGACATGGTTGAGAAAATTTTGGAAATATTCATGGTTGATTTCTTCATCTCTAGAGATAGCTTTGAAAAATGCCTTGGCAATCTGGAGAAGGTTCTCAAGCGATATAAAGAGGCTGACCTTGTGTTGAATTGGGAAAAATGTCACTTCAAGGTGGTTGAAGGCATTGTGTTAGGTCACAAAATTTCACACAAGGGTATTGAGGTGGATAAAACTAAGATCGAAGTGATTGAGAAGTTGCTTCCACTAACCTCTGTCAAGGGCATTAGGAGTTTTCTTGGACATGCAGATTTTTATGGAAGTTTCATTAAGGACTTTTCCAAGATTTCCAAGCCTTTGTGTACCTTGCTGCAACAAAATCAACCTTTTGTTTTTGATAAATTTTTCCATGGTGCATTCACAAAGCCGAAGCAAAGCCTATCTTAGCGCCTATTGTTTTTACCTGTTGGATGTCGCCATTTGAGTTGATGCGCGATGCAAGAGATTATACCATAGAAGCCATTCTTGGTTAACGCTGAGGTAAAATCTTTTATGTCATATATTATACTAGCCGTACTGTGAATGATGAACAACTTAAATCTACTACCACTGAGAAAGAATTACTTGTTGTGGTATTTGCATGTGACAAGTTTAGGTCATACTTAATACATATCAAAGTCATAGTACACTGATCACTCAGCTATAAAATACTTAGTGAACAAGAAAGATGCCAAGCCTAGACTTATTAGGTGAATATTACTACTACAAGAATTCAACATAGAGGTTATAGATAGGAAAGGTACTGAGAATCAAGTTGCATATCATCTTTCTAGGCTAGAGAACAATTCAGTATGCCATGACAACTTAGAAATTAAAGAGGAATTCTTTGATGAGAAAATTTTATAAGCAATGACAATTCTGTGGTACGCTGACATTGTTAATTTTCTTGTTAGTGGTATTTTACCTTATGACATGAACAGTCAGGGAAATAGGAGATTCATGCATGGTAAAAGGTTTTATTTTTGGGATGATTCATACTTGTTCAAGCGATATGTCAACCAGATGATCTGAAGGTGTGTCCTTGAGGAGGATCAAAAGGAAATCTTATCCCATTGTCACACGAGACCATGTAGAGGTAACTTTGGAGGAGCAAAAATTGTTGCCAAGGTCCTACAATCAGGCTTTTACTGGCCAACACTTTTCAATGATACCCATGAATTTTACAAGGCTTGTGATAGATGCCAACACAGAGGAAACATCTCCAAGAGACATGTAAGGCCACTGTAAAATATTTTGGAGATAAAGATTTTTGATGTGTGGGTCATAGACTTTATGGGACCATTACCATATTTATTTGGAGACTTATATATCTTGTTGGCTATGAATTATGTATCCAAGTGAGTTAAAGTAATTGCAAAGCCAAATAATGATTCAAAGATAGTGCTTAAGTTTCTTCATAAGTACATTTTCACTAGATTTGGTACATCTAGAGCTACCATCAGTGATGAAGGCACCCATTGTAACAACAAATTAATTTCCAATGCATTGCAAAGATATGGGATGTGACATAAAATTGCCACAACATATCACCTCCAGACCAATGAGCAAGCAGAAGTATCCAATCACGAGATCAAGCAAATCATTTAGAAGGTGGTGATCCTAAATGGAATGAATGGTTGCCAAAGCTTGATGAAACACTTTGGGCCTATAGCACAGTATTTAAAACTCCACTAGGAATGTCTCCATTCAAATTGGTGTATGGAAAATCCTGCCATCTCCTTGTTTAGTTAGAACACGAAGCTTATTGGGCCATCAAAAAGCTAAATTTTGATGCACAATTAGTTGTTGCGAAAAGATTATTGGAGCTCAATGAAATAGAGGAGTTTCAGGCACATGCATATGAAAATGCTAAGCTATACAAGGAAAAGACCAAGAAGTGGCTTGATCAAATGCTTGTTCCATGGAATTTTTATATTGGTCATCAAGTTCTCCTCTACAACTCAACGTTAAGGCTCTCTCTCGATAAACTTAAATCAAGACGGTATGGAACCTTTGAAGTGCACCAAGTCTACCCTCATAGAGTTGTTGACATCAAGAACATGGACGATTAGACTACATTTAAAGTCAATGGTCAGAGATTAAAAGCATACAATGGAGCCCTACCCTTGCGTGACAAGTCAACGCTATATTTGAAAGATGCCTAAGTTACTTATTAAATCTTTTTAAAAATGCCACGACGTGATGGATTTACTTCTGTGTATAAATAACATGTGAAATTATTTTAGTATTGATTCAATTTTTTTTCTTTTTTTTAATTTTTTTCTATATTTTTTAAGGCATACAATTGTTCCTTGCATGAGGGAGATGACTGAAGTACAAAAGGACGAGGAGAATGACAACCATACTTTTGAGATTTTGTGCGGCAAAAGACAAAAAAGGAAGTTACCTTTTTCATGTTTGAATTTTAAATATTTATTTATTTTCTCTCCCCTACTTTTTGACTTGTTGTTAATTACTTTTCATTATTTCATCTTTACAAAAAAACCACCTCCACACATTTTTCATCATTAAAACCACCCTTCCCCACCATTTTTTTATTTTACTTTTGCTATCTCTATATCTTTTTTGTTATTCTTCATCATCCTCACTTTCTTTTTCATGCTGAAATACCTATAGCTTTAAAAGCTTCAAGCTTTCATATTTTTCATTATATGCTAAAATCACAATGTCGACCAATACCTTACCTTAAAATTGAATAACTTTCTTCTCATCCATGGAATTCAATCCCTCAAATAAAGTGAAAGGGAGCACAACTTGCCCCGAACAGTAAATAAGAGGTTGTAAGAATTCTGAAAATGTAGTATGACCGTGTGCACTCATCCTTCTAAGAAAGACCCTCATACATTTCAATATGATGAGGCAAAAAAGTAATTTCAACAGATAAATAAGCGACGAGTCTTCTTTGAGCAAAGATTTATTTTCTCCAACGATAAACGTGGCGACCTTAGGTTGGATGTTATGGAAATCATTATTCAACACCACTAGCAGAAGTTTGCTCGACATCCTGGAACTATCAATGCTTCCATTTTCAAAGAGTTTTATGCTAATATCGCCGACTTTGACCAACATTCAGTTTTAGAGCAAGGTAAGTATAGTTGTTTTACATCCTCCACGATTTATAGATAATTTAAATTGTAGGTTATTGTTTATTATTATACCAAGTTTGAAGCGAAGGTTGACAATGTGACCTATCATGGGTTGATAGAAGATTTGTGCCTTGTGAACTCAAAGTGGAATGGTAAGCAACCAAGTAGAAAGTCGATGGATAGAGAAAGGCTTCAACCAAGAGCCAACTTATTGAACCACTTTATGATGTACAAGCTAATGCTGACCACACATAATATTATCGTCTCACTCCCTCAGATGATGTTATTGTACTTAAAACTTATGGGGTGATCCAATGATGTGGGCAAGATTATTGTCAAACAAATGTATGCTTGTTTAAAGTGACAGACTAGTACCTTAATCTTCCCTAGCCTCATAACAACTCTTTGTCACAAGAAAAAGGTCGAGGAAACTCAATTTTATGAAATCTTTCCTGGGTTGTCAGGCATCATAAAAGCTAAGCTCCCTGCTCTGTTAGGGTTAACTGAAAAAAATGCTAAGGACATGGACGAGGAAGCCTCAGAGTCCGGTGAAAACCAACATGTCACAGTAAAGTTAGATGCTCTCAAAAATTCAGTACATCAAACAAGGGAACAGTTGGAGGCCTTAAGCGATGATCTCAAGACTTTCTTTGCTTATGTTAACCAAAGAGATGTTGTTGTTGCATCTGTCTACAAGGAGCTACTCCTACGTTTGGCTCAAAATCTTCTAGTCTTTCTGAACAGAATCTTGCCAGCATTTAAGGATGTCGTGGTATTCTCATATATCACCCAACAAGATGTTGTGCCGAGCCACATGATGATGTCCCAAGTAACACGGTGCTCGAGCTAGTATCTGAACCCCAATCCCAACCTGAGCCCAAACTCTCTAAGGAGATACACACTGTTGATGAGCCTTAGAGTGAGATACCTAGCCAGATAGAAATACCGCGACCACCTTCGCTGTGCATGACTAGAAGATGGCTGAAAAAGGCTACTGGTCATGTGGTGACCCCATTCATCGAGGCTACTGAGGGCTTGAGCACCCCACATGCTGAACCCATCATAGACCTCGAGTCAAGCCCTACCCTATTGAAGAAACGCACCAGGCCCAACCCAGTCACCACAGCACCACCACCATATTAGTTAAGCCAAGGTACCCTGTATTACATTTCATAGCATGTAGTTTAGATTTAACGTAGTTTATTTTTTGTATTAAGGATAATGCATCACTCAAGTTTGGGGGAGGTATTGTTCTTTTTAGGTAATTTGCATGATAGGGTTAACATAATTATTTTGCCATGGTATTAGTAGGTTTAGAATAGTTTTTTGAATAAGTTGATGATGCCCGTTGATGATGAATTCTTATGGCTAGAACGGAATGTATATGACTTTAGAGTTGGATAGGATTTGCTCTAAGACTTGGTTATTTGTACTTTTAATTGTTACACGATTGTGTGGTCTCTATGCTTAGAAATTTTAGAATTTTTTAGGAAATAAAGCTTGAATGCCTTAATGTGTATCAATGTGAATGAAATTAATTTCTAAATTAAACTCCCTTATGTTTGTTAATCATATTTAATTGCTAATAAGTACTTCATAATAACTGTAGAGGGACACTCATCTTTTCCATGTCATTGGCTGGATACTACATTTTAATAAATGGCAGCCATGGGTACAGAGTGAATGAAGTAGTCATGGGGTGACTCTTCCTGACTAGATCAGGAATGGAAGGTATGCTCTCATTCATCTAGAGTGTAGGATGGTAGTCGTGACAAGCAGACTCCATTCGTAGCAGTTCTAAAAAATATATTAAAAAATAATTAAGTGTTTAAGTAAAAGAGAGTGATGAACTTGTGCCTAAATTTGAAAACATTCCAAGGTAGAATAGTTTATTTTCTTTAGAATTTTTCTAACGTTACTAAGCATGGATTGGATACAGTCACATACATATACTTTCAAAAGACCTTATCCTATGGTATCATTCTTGAAATCTCCATTTGTCTAACTTGTTGATACCAATATAATTCTGAGGGTTGAAACTTTATCTCACATGACTATCTTGAATCTATTCTTTGCCATGATTTTTGTTTGCTAACAACTATCCATTGTTTGAGGACAAGAAATAACTTAAGTTTGGTAGTGAGATAAATTTGTAAAAATATATATTTAGGGCCTTTTCACTTAAGTTATTGATTATCTAAAAGATTATATAGGTTTATATAGATGTATTTAGGAGCATGTAATTGTATCTGGTGGATTTGTTTTGCCTTGACATTTTATTTTGTGAATTGTGCTATTTTATGGGGAAGGCTTGGGTTGGATGTTGATGTGCAAGCTCTAGAAGAAAGGGTATGCAAAAGAACTTGCCATGGCGAAGTGAAAATGAATGTGTCGTGTCATTTCTGGGTGCAAAATAGGACGAAGAAGTTGAAGATATTTTACACAAGGCCAGTTGTCCTTTTCATCACATGTTCTCTACTATTAACCACCTATAAGGGGCAATCTGCCAACTATTGGACTGCCCTCCTCTTGTGGGAAGTGTGACTTAGGTTACGATTAGAATTTTGGCACAAAAACCTAAGTAGATTCCCCTAGTATATACAAAATATGACACCATAAAGAAAGAGAGACTTCACAATTTTAAAAATTCCATTTGTGAGCTAAAGAGGCAGATGAAAAGCTCTTTGTTTTTCTTTCTTTTTATTTTCTTCTTGGTTTCCTCCACTAAACGAGCTTGAGGGAGTGGTGAGCTTGGTTTTCGAGAGGAACAAGTGATGCTAAGGCAGTTCATGGTGGCCGAGGAGCTCATGACAATGCACGTTGGGAGTTTTCCTCTATCCTTCTTTTCTTCATTTATACTTTTATTAGATGGGTTATATAGAATGAATTGTTTTATGGATGATTCAAACCTCACCATGAACTATACCTTATTTGGTGGGGTTTATGATGAATGATTAATTATTTTTCTTTACTGAATGGTTGATGCTTTTATGGTTATCACTTGTTTTGTTCATTGTTTCAAATTACTTAAGATTGTAGGAGGCATGAGAGTTACCATTTCTTAAGTATAATACTTAGTATTCGAGAGAAACTAGGTTAAGGATTCTTAGTGTTCGATAGAAACTAGGGTAAAATCAACATGAACGATGGCTTTTAGTTAATAACTAGAGCCTAATCCATATTAGTGTTTGAAAGAAGCTAAGGTAGGATTTCAACGACTAATAGTAGTTGATTTTAATCGATAGGTTAGATTTTATTGCATCAGGCTGAGAGGATTTGTTGTGACATTCTTGTCTATCAGGTTCCATGACTAGAGATAGCTTAGGAACACTCTTAGTGAACTCTGTCAAGCAAGTGAGCAATATAAGTTTAGGCCATTCATAAAGGTGAGCATTTTGAATCCTTCATGACTCCATCAATCATTCCCAAAGTAGTTTGTTTGTGATAGGATTATAAAGTCATTTTAGTTAATTCTCAAGTTGCCATTTTACTTTTCCTTGTCATTTTATTCAAATTGCCTCAACATTTTCATATGCCACATTGCCATCAATTCACCATCACATTTCCACGATACCATCCACATACATTTCACCAAGCCTCATCATTATCATTTGTGCATACCACTGCACTAACTATACTTAGATAATTTAGTTTTTGTGCTTTAACTTAACTTGTAATTTTCTCCAATCCTCATGGGAACGATACTCACTCACTCTTTATTACTTGTGCGACTGTGTATACTTGCACATGTTTTATGTCTAATTTATAATACACACAAGACGCAACAATAATCCCCATATAAAATGCCCAAAAATCAACTTAGTTCATCCAATATCGATATTTTTCATCTAGTATCGATACTCAAACATAGGAATGCTTCATTTAGGCTTGGTAATCACTTAAAAATCCTCTTAATAGTCCTAGTTTGTTCCCAAATCATGTGCTAAAGCTCAGGGAAGTTACTTAGGGTTATCTAGCACCCTAAAACCCAACTTCCACAACAAAAATGTCATTTATGGTATTAATCGAACAAAAAGCCTAAAATGCTTTAACACCTAAATCTTAACAATTCAACATGATTATAAAAGTCATAACACCATAAAGGATTAGAAATACACTACCTTGATGTTAGAAACTAAAAAATGAATATTGTTTTCTTAGCTATCACTTTTATCTTCTCTCCCCTAGCATTTCTCTCTAGCCAACAAGAAATACCAGGATTTTATTAATAAAAGAATGTTGTAGTAAGTATTAGGGACATACTTGAACTTATTAAAGTAGGGAAAAATTTCTTACCACCCACTTGAAGCTATAAAGGTTTAGGAAAGAAAGATTAAGGGCAAGAAAAGAAGATAAAGAAGAAGAAAGAAGAAAGAGAAGACAAAGATGAAAAGCCACCAACTTTTGGTCCAATATCCTCACTTCACCATCGTATCAAAATCTAAAAAAATTAGTTTTTTTATCAATAAAGGTCTAATTACACTTTTGGCCCTCATATTTTACCTTCTATGCAAAAATATTTTTATGCCCAACTGGCCCAAGTTACTTTTAATTTAGCCCATGCTTGGATCAATGAATTCAATCATGAACTCCACATGGTCCACACAACTCTAGGGTCACACAAAAAATTAACCCATAATTTCGGGTGTTATAACTCTCACTCTTAAAAAGAAATTTCGTCCTCGAAATTTACTAGACATAATGAAAATTCACTCTTAACTTGAAATAACTAGAAGTCTTAAAAGCATCCCAACTCTCGATGAGTCAGATCCTTAAATGAGAAGCCTAAGTACAACGATATGGAAATTACGATCCCATAAAATAGATCATGATCACTCAACGATGTTACCTTTGTCGAACCTTAAGCAATAACGTCAAGAAGCGCAAGGCTACTAATTCTCATTATTTTCATCTAATATTGAATGTTTAAAATGTTTCACAAGGCCAATGATTTTCTACGATAGAGTCTACAACCACTAAACCCTTTATTGATTAATTCTACTCAATTGAGATAACATACTGCAAAACTCTACAGCCTCGTTTACTTAGTAAACATAGAAAAATTATCATAAAACACTTTGAAATCCTACAAACTCTTGTTGTACACAGTCTCGAAGTCATCTCTTGAAGATATTATGAGAATTCCTTACTTTCTATACATTGATCTATATGTTTCTCCTATGTAACTCTGATTCAATGTACATCTACACCAACTCAATTGTTTCTCACTTTTATTGTAGTTCACAAGTATGCTACCCACCAGATCATGTATCTTAGACAATCAACACCAAGGATCGATTACTCGCTTAGCGAAACTAGCAATATCTGGCTCTCCAAGAGAGCATGTATAAAAAAGTAGAGATCTCTCACGAACGCACTTGGACCTTAAAAATTCTTTTACTCTACATCTTACACCCAAGTTCAACACATAAGGTACTTGGTCTCCCTTAGCCTCAAGTATTAAAATCCATTATATTACTTGACATCACATAACAAGACTCATATACCAACCTAATGACAATAAAGAGGAAGTTTGGTTCATAAGGCTCAAACAACTAGTTGTATACACAAGTAAGCATTATAGTGTAGTCTGGGGTCACACAACATCACAAGTCTCACACCATCCTAGCCCACTAACCAGGGTACTTGGATAAGACCTGAGTCACTCTCGCTATCAGAATATACACCCAAAGGCTCCACATGGCCAGTACCTTGAAACAACAATTGAAAAACTAGAATAACTCATTACATACGATCGACGATCAACATACAAATTTAACTTGGGTGTTCTTAACACCTTCATGAAGATCTCTACCTTTAAGGATGAACTTAGGATTCTAAATCTCTATTGGGCCGATTATAAGAACCTTTAACTATCGATGCAAGAAACATCCTTATAATCTCATATCAAATTTTTGATAACTCACTTGGATTCTCCCTCAATGATCACACAAGGATAAAGGAACTTATGGCTAAACTTTTCCTTAAAGTCGACTATCAAGCTTAACCCAAGAAAATAGCAATATAAGTAATCCTAATATACCCTACTAAGATCAACCAAACTAGGCACTTGGATCCCATGCTTGGATCATCTACACAATTACTCTTTTTACATAGTTCACCCTGACATCATACAAGAATGCACGAACTCATGCCTACTAGTGCAACATAAATAACTAGAATAGTTAAAAATGTACATAACATCTTATCTGCATCCTTAACATCTTGTTCCAGCTTCATTGTTATATGATAAGCTGGATTACACATAGTCAAATCGAGAACATGCCGCTCCACTCTACCAATCATATAACTAACACTTCCCTAAGTAGGTTCTCTCTCATGTTGGGCTATTAGGATCGTTCTCTAAGGTTGAGTTAAGATATTACTATCTGAACTAGGATAATCCTTTACCATATGCTCCAAGGATTTGTATCTAAAGCACTTTCTAAAGAGTCTAAACACCTCCATCGATGCTTCTTGCCATAATTCTCACACTCTAATAAGTCAAAACTCTATCATAACCTCTCATGCTTGCTACAAATGGTAGAGCTAGTGATCTCCTACTAGGCCTTATGTCTAACCTCTGACTCGACTGAAGTGATTGAGTTGACGTTACTTTCCTCTTCTGATGATAAGCAATGACCCTATTGGCCACTAGATGAGATAATTATACTGGTACTAAGGTCATCATGCTCGTAGTTCCAGTATCGTTTAACAGATTCTTCTTTATAATCTGCACCCTCTCCATGGTTTTAGCCTATCGTGTCAACTCTAAAAACTCTCCGAGCAAGTCTACCGCTAATTGCTTATGGATATTAATATGAAGTTCAACGAGGATCCTCTTGTATCTTGAGGGATCGGTTGTAACAAACTCTAGAGTATAACGACCAAACCAAAAAAATCCCTCTCATACTCATACACTGAGCGGTCTCTATGAACCAGTTGAGAAAATTGTATCCACAAGCCATCAATGTGGGCTTCATCGATATATTTATCTCTAAACTTACTCAGAAACTGATCCCATGTAGGCATCTCGAGCTGTAGAGCCCCATCTCTATAGTCTTCTACTGATCAATAGTGTTACCCTTGAGCAAAACGATGACATACTCTAACTTACCTTTCGGGATAAGGTGAAGCTGTCTCAAGTTCCTCACGATCTCTCTCAACCACTGATTGTCTGAAATCGGGTTATCATCGCCTGAACTATAGAAGTAGACAATTTTACGCCTTCTCAGTCTCTCTATTGGAAACTCTATCAGAGCTAAAGTACTCGGGGTGGCCGGTTAAACAATATGTGTTCTAGAAATAACGACCACTCTCACTAAAGGAAAATAGGTTAGTAACGACATTTTTAGCGGTGTTTTGAGAGTAATTTCCACTAACTTTACACATATTACGACGTTTAAAGCCAAAATGACTAAAAGATAGTAACATTAGTGGTGCTTTAATAAAAGCACCGCTAAAAACCCATATTGTAGTGACATTTGTTTATCAAACTCTGAAATAGATTTCATATATAGTGGTGGTTTTTATTAAGCGTCGTAATTTTTCAGTACTTTAGTGGTATTTTTAATTACAAAATATATAATTTTTTTACCTTTAGTGACTTTTTAAAATAAATACATTAATTTTCTATACTTTAGTTCGTTTGTATTTCCAAACGCCGCATGTTTTGATATCTCCCATATCCCATTGTTACTTTTACAAACCAGATCCCCGTGACACATAGTTTAGATCAATAATAAAACTCAAAGTCTGAAAATCCCAAATACATAAGTAAGGGTCATAAGAATATACACGCCCACTAAAAGTAACAATATAGTACTCTGGAAGGAATGTTAGAAATCCTGCTACGATGGTTCTACTTGAATAACTCAAACTAATAACTTGCCAATGGAAACATCCAAACACTAAGCTTACAAAGCCCAGCAATATAATCGTTAATCTAGAGCAACATCATAAGTCTAAAAAAATAAGCATGCTAGAAGACATGGTTAGAAGTAGTAGATACATACATGATTGTAGTCAAGTCTTATATATTTCAGGTTTAGTTCTATCATTATAATGAGTCTCATGCTTCCTTTAGTCCTCTACAAAGGGCCTTGCCATTAGTATATGTAATTGGGTCTCTAACAACAATATTAAACTATTGTGTATTCTCTAAATGTAACACATAGTTACACTACTAGTACCCAATCTCACACACCCACAAGATACTAGTCATAAATAGAGGAAACCGATAATCACATAGCCTTGACAAAATTCCCGCTAAGCTGCTAAATGATCTTTGGGTCCTCACATAACTTTCAGGTGGATAATGAAGGGGAACTCGGTCTCACATAAAACTATATACAATTCTTGCTCAATTATATCATTGGCTCGATCTCACATAACTATCAAGCCAAGCATTAAGGATATCAATTGTATAATACTATTGTTATCACACATACATACATGGGTACCCTAAGGCCACACATAAAAATCAATGCCACACCAGTGAAACTAAGGTAGCTTAGCTACACACTAGCATAGTTCATCACACTCGAGTGAGATTATCCCCTCACTTGCTACTATATAGCTCATTCCTCTTTTAAATCTATTAGTTCATTAAATCACTCTATCATGGTCCTTTAATACTCAAGAGTATTTAGTTTCATGTTTTTACGACAATTGCCATTACCATTATTCACTTAGTGTATTATTTGCTAGCTCGATACTTGACTCGGGTTTTCTACTCGTTAACAAATCCTTAGTCATTCTCCTTATACTGCCCTTCGATTTACTTTTGAAATAGAGAGGCAACTTGCGTGTCTTTGATTTTTTAATGCTCATATGGTACATGATTCCTTTTTCATTTAAATCACTTATTTCATCATGTTTCTTGTAGGTACAACCTCCACAATGATCCTTTGTTTTCAACTACTTGATACGTTCTTGATTGAGGATACTTGGAAGTATTACACCCATTAAGGTTAGCTCGGTCATAACCAACTCCTAACAGTGTTTATAGGCATCTTTAGCCATCTAACTTCCTCACGGACTAAGTCCCACCGTTACGTGTCATCACTAACTCTTACGAACCATAATAAAGTTGAATTAACCATGTAAAACATATAATATCAACACCCTACATGTATTATCGATACTCCCTTGAGTATCGGTACCTAAAAGAGCCTCAAAGTTGCCGAAAATTCTCCTAGTGTTGATATTGCTCCTTAGGTTATCGATACCCCTATAAAATGCCCAAAAATCATTTAGTTAATCCAATATCAATACTCTTCATCTAGTATCGATACTCAAATCCGAGAATGTTTCATTTAGGCTTGGGAAACACTAAAAAATCCTCTTAAGAGTCCTAGTTTGGTCCCAAATCATGTGCTAAAGATTAAGGATGTTACTTAGGATCATCTAGTAACCTAAAAACACAACCTAAGCAATAAAAATGTCATTTATGACATGAATCAAGTAAAAACCCTAAAATGCTTAATCAATCAAATCTTAACAAAACATCATGATTATGAAAGTCATAACACCTTAAAGGATTAGAAATACACTACCTTGGTGTTATATTCCTGAAATAAAGCTCATTTTCTCAGTTATCAGTTTTCTTAGCTATCAATTTCCTCTTATTTCCCCAAGAACTTGGTATCTTCTCTACCTACTTCTCTCTAGCTAATAAAAAATACCAGGATTTTCTTAACAAAAGATTGTTGTATGAAGTATTAGAAACATATTTAAACTTATTGAAGTTGGGAAAGAAGTTTTTACCACCCACTTGAAGCTATGAATGTTTAATGGAAGAAATAAGATGGGGGAGAAAAGAAGATAAAGAATAAGAATGAAGGAAGAGAAAACAAAGATAGAAATCCACCAGCTTTTAATCCAAGATCCCCAATTCACCCTTGTTTGGAAATTCCAAGAAAATTATCTTTGTTATCAACAAGGGTCTAATTACAGTTTTGGTCCCTCATACTTTGCATTCTATGTAAAAATACCAATTTTTGGCTAACAGGGCCCAAATTGTCGAGGCTATGATAATGCTACAGCAAAGTGTAAGCATACACTATCGTGTTTAAGTAATAAAGTGTAAGATATAAAAACTTCAGATGTCGAACCCATAGAGAGCGCATGATTCAAAAGAGTTGTTGGAAAAAGAAAAGATAAGTAATGTGTATTTTAACTAGGTAAAAAAAGGTAACAAAGTAATTAAATCAGAATGATAAAAACAAGTGAATGATATAGCAAGTAGTGGAACAATTGGATAGATGGACTTAAGATGTTGTTCTACTTGGTTGCTAACAAAATGATTATGTAGTAGCACTATATATTATGAGTCAAGCAATGATTAAAACTTAACCTAATGAATTTTAAATCTCATTAAAGTCCTAGATTAAAGGTTAACAAGGCATAATATTGGTTTCCTATATCTCTATATAGAATTTATTATTCTTGTAAAATACCAATGTTGAGGCAAAGACAGCATGCAATCTCAATTACTTTTATATCTAAAAATAACTAAGATCAACATACAATAAGATGTAATTATCTCTAATAAAACATCTATTAAAAATGCAGCTCATAAAATATAGTTTAAAACAAAAATCATCATTCAAACATTCATTCAAACATTTAACCGAACACCTTATGTTCGATACCAAAAAAACAAAGAAATTAAAATATCCAACTTCACAATAATGTTTCTCCCTTCTCAAGTCGAATACACCAAGTAAAAATGAACAACAATCAGTCGTCGCTACTACAATGCTACTCCACGTTGCTAGTACACTCCCTGGTGAATGTCTTAGGTGGCCATGATGTTGGTTGAATAGAAAAATAAAATGCAACTAGGGTTTATGATAAAAACTAAAGTGTGCATAAGATGTTATATTTATATCCCACTAAAGCTAAACTTTTCACCATTAGAAAAGTTACTCTTCTTTAAATTTTAATTCCTGCCTTTATCTCACAACTTTATCAATTCATAAAATTTATCCAACAACCTCGTGCCTCAGCACTTGTTGCATATTTATCTCAGCAATCTAGTCCATCATCGACACACAGTAACAACAACATTAATAATGCTACATCATCAGTTTTTGTAGTAAAGACATTAAAATCAGACTAAGTACCAACAATTCACTCCCAATATATAAATGATGTAAAATATGCTAAAATAAATCAAAATATGATCATAAAAACGGTACAGTGCAAACTTAACCTAATTAAAAAGGATATAAAATATAACTCTTTTGAAGATTTATCATACCCTCAAACCTAAATGTTTGCTTGTCCTCAAGCAATGCATGACATCAACTTCCTCACATCAATTAGACAACATCACTCTTACACTTGTTTTGTACCTGTCACCTTAGAACCTTAGAAATTTTCTTCCAATCACCTTCAAATCTCAATACAACAAGAAATCAACTCAAAATAATTTATGATGCTCGTGTATGTCTGTGCTCTTAGTCGGGAAGGTTCACCACCATTGGTATTTACAGAGAATATCATAATTATCAAAGTAATTAAATAAGGAAAAGATGTCACAACAATTACTATTTAGCTTACCTAGAGCTTCAACTCATCACAACTACCTGCAAATACTTGAGTAATAAGATGTTGTGAACAACGAACCCCTAGCCTTTTAGGTAGAGTCATCCCTTGAAGACTTTCATTCACTATGCTATTCAAGACTATCTTTCATACTCAACATTCATTAAGTGTACTGGACTTGCCTAAGCAATGGAGTGTTCAAGAGCAAAAAGTTTTTTGTTAACAATTTATTCGGCTAAAGTCAGTTGGGCACCTCTAGCAATTTACACAAAACTTAAAAAACTTTTCTTTTTTCTTTAAAAAATGCAGGAGAACTAAATATTCGTCAAAATACCCACAAGTCAACCAAACACGCCATTATTTAAATAGTTATAACATCACAAGAATCATTACGGCAATTTCAAATTATTTCTAAATCCTAAGATTATCGGTATTAAAATGATATCGACAATTTATCTCATCATAGGTTAGTACAAAGTCTTGGCAATTCATTATCTATCTAAATGTCATGAAAAGTAAATGTCATGGAAAGCTTGAATGAACAATACAAACAATGCAAAACACAAACATGATATAACAAATGCAATATGACAAAACAAACAACACCGCACCCCCAAACCTAAGATGTGTATTGTCCTCGATGCATGCAAACAAAAAGAAAAATAAAATAAAATAACATGGGAAAAGGGACATCAATACTTATATAATGTCAGTAAATGCGATGTGCAGCAATGGCAGTCTGGAATTCAAGAAGATGTTGGACAATAATAGTTGTTTGTACTCCAGTTAATGTTGTGAAGCAAAGGCAACATGTGATGAATGATGGTGCACCGATCGGTGTAGAAACTTGACCTAGAATGAAAATCTCAATAAAAGAAAATTCATTAAATAAACTAAACAAATCTAATCTAATGTCATAAATGACTTATTGAAATCATGTAAAAAATGATTTCATATAGTGAAATAGAGAGTCGTGGTAACTTCGTTTGGATCCTAATAAAACAATTCTCCTTTATGTTTATCGATGGTTACTGTGGCATCATCATAACTCTCTAGGCCCTTGTGCTTGTAGGATCACAACATTGTTCACAACAAAACTCTTGCTTCCTGGAATTAGTCATGAAGCACACTTCTTCATTGAAACCATAGAGATGATGCAGCTTCGTAGGGTGAAATTTCATATGAAAACCTTTATTGCTAGAGTCTTGCAAAACTTTCCTTATTGCCTTTGCTGTTGATGTATCATTCTGCACCATGGTAGCATTTTCAACTTTCCTCAAATGCTCATGTTGTGGCTTTGTAGTCTGCATTAGCAGTTCAAAACTACTATTATTGCCATAATTAATGTAGAAGCATTGGTTCCCCTCTGGCTTGTCTGAATCTTCTTTTGTCACAGTAATATTAAATAGCTCTTCAATGTTCCTACATTCATCTAATTGATCTTGCACTATTGCTTTGACAATGTCAGTAACATGGTATTCTTCATCTTCATCGCATTGTAGTAGGTCAAACTCATTGAATGTAATTTTGTATCATTGAGGCACAATATGAGTTCTCCCTTTTTGACATCAATTAATGTTCATCCAGTAGGAAGGAATGGTCTTCCTATTATTATGAGCATTTTTTTGTCGACTTCACCGTCCAAGACAATGAAGTCCACTAGATACATAAATTTGTCAACTCGTATTAGCACATTGTCAATCTTGCCTTCAGGTTTATAGTGGATCGGTTGACAAGTTGAAGTATAACTGTTGTGGATTGTGCTTTAGCAATGCCAAGTTTCCTGAAAATAGATGAAGGTATTAAGTTAATGTTAGAGCCTAAGTAACATAAAGTAACATAAAGCTCTACTTATTATTGATTATTAATAGTACAAGGAATAGTAAAACTTTTTGGATCCTTTAATATTTGGGGCAATTTGCTCGTGACAATGGTGTTACATCCTTCAGTGAGTTCAACGGTCTTAAAATCACCAATCCTACATTTCTTGGAAAGCACCTCCTTCGTAAATTTGACGTAGTTTGGCATTTGCTCCAATATTTCCAATAATGGTATGTTAACGAGCAATTGCTACAGCACATCAATGAGTTTTCTAAATTGCTGGTCCTCCTTACTTTTCTGAAATCTTTGGGGGAATGGAGGTGGAGGTCTTTGATGATGTCACACTAGTAATGTTGGTGGCATCACAGGTGGCAATGTTGTCAACATTATTGGAGGTAATGTACCAGAATTACTGCTCTGTCTTGCATCCTTTGATGTAGTGTAACACCCCAAATTCTAGGCTAGTAGTTTTGGGTTTATCCTAGAGGTAAGTAGACCTCATGAAATTTATAAATTAAGTTGTTGGGTTTAATTGAGTTATTTTGGGGCCTAATTAGCCATAAAAGGGGGATTTTTAAATAAGGAAAAAATGCAAAGAGCAATTAGACCATTGATGGAAATTGAAGCTAATATTTGGGGTTTTATATCATATTAGATGTGGGTTTCTCCCATTTCCTCTACATCCTCTTCCTTTGTCTCCTTTCTTCCTTCCCTATCTAAGATCCATAGCAATGTAAGATCTTCAGCACTTTTATACTTTATTTTCGTCCTAATAAACCTCTCAACAACCTCGTTTTTTAAGATTCAAGCTTTGGGTTTTATTTTTACAAGAAAAAGAGGGGTTTTCATCATCCAAGACTTGAGGAGGGTGATTTCTAGCTAAATGAGGTTCATTTATGATTTCTAAAATCAAGGTAGTGTATTTCTAATCCTTTGGAGTGTTAAGCTTTCATAACTTTAAATATTTTGCTCATATTTGAGAATTTAAGCATTTTAGGGTTTTATATTTGATTTTATGATCAAATGATATTTTAGAGGTTTATAAGACATTTTTATGCCACTTTAAGACCCTAGTTAACTCCCTAAAGCTTTAGCATATGATTAAGAACCAAATTATGGCATTTAGAATGATTTTTGGGTGTTTTCTCGAGCCTAAATAACTATTTTATGGTTCTAGTATCGATATTGGGATGAACAATATCGATATAGGATGAATTAGGGTAAAAATTAGGGGTTTTAGGCAGGGAGTATCAATACTGGGGGAAAGAGAATCGATACTGACCCCATGGTAACAATATTAAGGGTTTAATATCGATATCATATGTTCGATATCGAGACTGGCTACTCAATCTCGAGACCGAGTCTCTATACCGCAGGACTGGTCTTCATACCGAAGGATTGGTATACATACATAAGATTGAGTATCCATACCAAAGTCTTGATATCAATACCCAAAGTGAGTGAGTTCAAGATGTCAAATAGACTCAAGAGTGAGGAGTTTAATATCGTTTAAGATCTGATATCTATTTCAGGAGAAAATGATAGAGCGAGTAACTAAGAATGAATGATCATTATGGAGGACATACAGACAAGCGGTATGATGAATTAATTAAACTAAAAATATAAAAATCACGTAGTACGAGGATGTTAGCGAATGGTGAACGTAAAATCATCCCTCTAACTCGAGGGTGAATTACAGGAAAGTATAGCAAGAGCGACTTAGAGTTGAACCTGAGTCAGTTATCAGGCTAGCCAATTCCTCAGATAATAAGTATGCCTTCGTTTAACATTCTAGATGAGAAAATGAGCGAGATAACAACTAGTGTGGCATTGACTTCACTTTAGTGAGTCCAACTATGTTAAGGTATACCCAGGTTACCTTAGTTGCCCTAGTAGGACATTACCAATGCGAGAGGCACTTTAGAGGCTAACTAGGGTGTGAGACCCAAACACTCACGAGGAGTGGGTTATTAATGTTAGTATTATGTGGCCTATGGGCCTTAGATCTGTATGGTTAGTTATGTCAGTTCAGTTGGATAAGCTTCCGATGTACGTAAATTTCGGTTGTTACCTTTAGGCTTCTACATATTCAAGGTAGGATAGGGTGTTGCTCTAAGATGCACGTAAATTCCTCCGACCACACCACCAGTCCAATCCCATGTTTGTTTGTGTTAGTCATGCATGTATAGTCCCATCAATTCAGTTTATGTGAGAATTGTACAGATGCTATGTGACACTAGGTTCCCCTCAGTGATCTACCTGATGGCTATATGAGGACCAATAGATCATTCAGTATGTTTGTGGGAATTACACCGATGCTATTTGATATCGGGGTTCCCTCAATAACTAGTGTTTGAGAGCTATGTAGAGTTTAGTCATATTTGTATTCAGATAATGCACAATATGACAGATTTGCATTCAGAAAATGCACAGGAGTATCAATGTGACATTTAGATAATGCATAGCATGTTCAGTTATTAGGGTTAGATACCCTTTAGAGGTGTACTCATGGCGAGGCCCTTAGCGGAGGATTAAAGTAAGCGTGACCCCTATGTCAGTGATAGAGCAGTAAAGCCTTAAGTATGTAGCTCTTGATCTAGGTCATGCATGCACCTTCTGTTTGGTACCATGTCTTCATAATGATTATGTTTATGAAATTCTTATGTTGTTATATATTAGCGATTATACTGTTGGGCTTTGTAACCTCAGTCTTCGGATGTTTTTCGTTGGCAGGTTTCTAGTTTGGGTCATTCGTAGAGCACCATCATAGCAGGACTTACAACATATCCGGCAGAGTACTATATTGTAGCTTTAGTGGGCATGTGTATTCTGTAATACCCCAAAATTTTGGTTAGTGACCAAAATGTAAATTTTGAAAGTTTGATGGATAAAGTAGTAGATTGGGAAAAGTTTAAGGACTTAAGTGGTAATTTTCTCAAAAAGAATTTTTATTCTATAAATGGATTTTTTTAGTGACCAAATTGTAAAATTTGAAAGTTAAGTGTCCAAAGTATAAAGTTTAGAAAAGTTTAGAAAAGTTTAGAGACCAAAATGGTAATTTTAAAAAGTTATATTTTAGCCTCATAAATAAATAGTTACTCCAAGAATGATGATTTTGTAGGAATCATATTTTTCGTACGAATTTGGTATTAAAAGCTATAATGTGATAAAGTCCAGTAAAAATTCGGTAAATCGGATCGAATAGAATTTTTGGAAGATTTGAAAGATGATAAATTAGGCTTAAAATATTATTTCCACATTTTAAAATGATGGAAAATAATATGGAACATCAGATTTGAGGATTTAATTTCATGTTTAATTTGGACTCTTGGATTAAAGTGGAAAGATTATATTTTTTGGAAAGATGCAAGGGAAAATCTGTAAAGTAAGATTTTGTTGGTTCATCTTTGACTTAAAGAAGATGATAAGGTTGAGGTGTCTTGGTTTGATGGTAATTATGAAGTTTCATTAAGGGTAAATTGGTGATTTAACATTTAATGAATTTTTAATTCATTAATTTATAAAGAAATATGAAGAATTATCAAGGATATTTCTTCATTTTCACCAGCATGGACGTGAGCTCCTCCCAAAGGTAAGAAAAAAAATTGTTTTCCATTTTTGAGTCATTTCCTTTGGATTTCTTATTATGCCATGAAATAGAAATTTGTTCTAATCGAGAAACGCTATCTTTGGGTACCATTTATGCTTGCTAAACTTGCTTGATTTCAAAGATACCAAATCCTAGGGGTTGTGTTAATATTTGGGTTCATGCATTTGATGATGATTCTTGATGTTTTTGAGGTGGTAGATTCATTTTCAAGCTTGTTTGATGATTAAAACATGTTCAATCTTCTTAGAAACTGTTCTTTAAAATTCGGCCAAATTATTGAGTTATGGAACTTTATGTTTTAATGAAATTTGATTAGGGATTTGATCTTAGAGATGATTTAAGGTTGGATGGAAGTTGATTTCATGCTTGAATCGAATCAAAATAGAGCAAAATCATGAAAAACCTAGGTTTGGAACTTTGAACCATTTGACCTTGGTCTTAAAGGATGAGGAAAATTCTGCAAAAATTATGAAAGGGCGGGAAATGATGTAGGAAGTATTCTACAAGCTTTAGAAAAATTTGGGGACTATTGTGTAATTTTTGAAAAGTTGGGGAACCTATTTGACAATTTTAGAAAAATTGTGGAGTCTTGTGTACTTGTTTAATAGTTGATGTGATATGCTATAAATTGATGTTTGAGTGTTGAAATTTATGTTAGGGTGTGAAATTTGATTATTTTGGAAATCTTGTAAAAGTTGAGGTTTAAATCACAAATATCGAAAGTTTGGGAGCTCAAGTGAAAATGTTATATGAATTTGGATTAAATGGAACTTGAGTGGTCAACTAGAAGTATTAAGGCCAACATTTATGTTGTGACATGGAAATTGTATCAAATAAGCATCGAAAAAATTTATTAGGAATTTATTTTCCAAAGTATACCTATGTTAGTAAGATTCTAACATATGGTTTGAATTTGTATATGTTTGGAAATGATGTCCATTTAGATTGAGTGCTTGAAATCAAGATCAAACAATATCAAAGCTAAAGAAAAGCTTGAGCATGGAATGTTAAATCCCAAGGGAAGTTTGCAAGCTAAGGACACCTTGTGAGTGCAAATTTAATTTGTACTTATGTTATGGAACAAACATTGGCTTGCGATGAACCAGTGACAAAGTTACTATTATAAGGAATGACTCCTAACACGTTAAGTTATTTGTGATGCATGCATATATGTGCATTTGGTGAGTTAATAGAATTGGTGAACAAGTTGAAAATGCAAATTGGTGAAACCTAATTTGAATTTATGTTATGGACAATAAGTTTAGAAAATCACCATAAATTATAAAAGAATGATTAGAGGATTATTTTTATACCGTTAGACTAATATACCAGTCTATTTTTGTTTATAATAAACGAAAACCTATTTCGAGGTGTGTACAAAAAGATATGAATTTTTAACCGATGATAGGTCAGAAAATGGGGCAGCAGATTATGCTCAAAACAGATTATGTCGGTCAAATATGAAAATTCATCATAAAGTGTACAAATTCAACTAGAAGGTGTTATTTATATGGATAGATTCTTATTTGAGTCTAGTTTCCAATGGTATAAACAAAATTTTTTTAAAGGTGTATATTAATACAGAATAATATTTCTTTAAAGGTAGTGCAAACTGTCAGTATATAAAATTATGTCAAATTTTGGGATTTAACCAAATTAGAAGCAAATGATCAAGTTAAAGCTTAATGAGGCTTATATTTTGACATGCACATAATGTCAAAATGAGTGCAATGCATGCATAACATTATACATGGATGTTTTATATATCATTGGGTAGGACTTGTGATAAGTCTACCTTGTTTATGTTGACATGATATTTATGTCATTTATCATATATTTGACATATTCTAAATATTTCAAAGGTTGAATATAAAATGCATTGATCACTTATTATTTCCTATGATATTTATCATGAATGATATTTTGGGTATGAATTGTCCAATGTTAAATTATGATAATATACTTTGCCATGGATGGATCAAATAAAGACTATATTCCCAAGTAAGTCATTGAGTGACATGCTATAGTTGGCATGTCATAGAGTATAGCAACTGCAGGTTTATATTAGCACTAGTGTGTAAGGACACTAAGTGCAGTTTACATTAGCACTAGTGTGTAAGGACACTAAGTCCAAGTTTCTATTAGCACTAGTGTGTAAGGACACTAAGTGAAAGTTTATCCGAATTAACACTAGAGCTTAAGCTTAGTGCAGGTTTAGCACTACGGTGCAGGTATTTGACTCGCGTACCTAGGGTCCTCAAGATTTAAATTGGGCTATGGTTTATTGATTAATAAATGATAAACAAGCAAATAAGCTTACGAGCTTATGAGATGAATGCAAATAATTGTTCAAGTTTAAAAAAAATACTCAGTTCAATTAAACAAATGTTTTGAATTTCTAATGTGACATCTATAACTCGTATTGGTTCGCGTATACGGGTTATGGGTGTTACATATTCATAGAACCTTACTTATGTATTTGAGTTGTAAACTTCAAGATGTATTATTTGTTTTAAATTATGTGTCACGGAGATCTGATTTTTGTAAAATGTTTTGTGTTCATTATTTATGTTTTATTTATGATACCATTCAGTACGTTTGAAAAGAAAATTAATAGGTTTTGAAACTCAGGTTTACCTCAATAGCCTAGTGTGGCACTTTAGGCCCAATTGGGCTTAGGGTATTACATGTAGCAGCCAAGATAGGTGACTTAATCACCTTTTCCCATTCTTTCCCTTTTGATTATTGTGGAGGGAATTTCTCATCTTACTCCATTTTCTCATCAGGTTTTCCAATTTACAGTCCCTTCGCATTGTGATGGCTTTGCAATGCTCATTGTAAAGGGCTTTCCCATGAGCTTTTGGAACTTCAATGCCACTTGTTCCTTGCTGCCTACTACTCAGAACATTCACCAATTGACCAACTTGATTCTCTAAAGCTCTTAGTGATGCTGATTGACTCTTTATGTACTTCTTCATTAAGGCTTCAAGGGATTAAGATTGGTGGGTTGTGTTAAAGACTCTCCTTGGTAATTCGTCCGTCAATGTGCAACTTGTTGTTGTGTCTGATGTTGAGGCATTGGTTGTTGTTGATTGTACTGCTACGATTGATAATGTTACTGCTGATTATTTTAGTGTTGATGCTATTGATTGGCAATGTTTTGACTTTACAAAGATAGATCGGGATGGATGCGGAAGTCAACATTATATACATTCCCATATGTATTTGCGTTGTCGTTCCTGTTGTAATTTCTCACAAAATATATATACTCGGGGTTTTGTGGGCATTCTTCAAAGTTATGGTTATCATCGTTATAAATACAATTAACAAAAGATGAAGATTTTACCTCATACATACCCCTGGTTTTTGTAGATTGTTAACCATGTCTGTCAATGCTATGATTTGGGATGTAATGGAATTGAAAGCAATAGCATTCATTGCTGCAACATTACGTTTGTCGAACATTCTCCACATGTTGGGATAATAATAATCATTGTTAGATATGCTTTCCAAAATATCATAAACTTCATTATATGTCTTATCTAGAAATGCTCTGTTTGCTAAGCATCAACCACCATTCATGGGTGTATGTTCAACCCATTGTAAAACATTTATATTTACGTCCAATGCGGGAATTCGTGCATTGTACATTTGATTCATGCTGGACAAATTGAAACGAAACAAGAAATTTTGTGCTAACTCATTCCATGATGCTATAGCACCAGTCGGGAGCGAGTTAAGCCATGTTCTAACTTTATCACGGAGATAGTAGGGAAACAACTTTAGCTTCAAGGATTTTCAAGTAATCATTGATGTATAAATAAGTCACACACCTCCATGAATACTCTAAGGTGTGCTCTAGGGTCTTCAGCAAACAAACCGCTATATTGCCCCGTTGATTGCAACATTTTAAACATAATTGGTTTCAACTCAAAATTGGTAGCATGTATTGATGGTCCACATGCTCCCGAATAGGCCTATTTTGGTGATCTATATTGTAATAATGCTGCTAGTTAACTTAATTGCTAGCCGACAATCCATCCTCACCATTTGGGACTGGTGGCAAAGTGTTGTTACCATCACCTTGTTGGTCCATGTTTGCTTGATTACGGGATGCTTGTCTACGATTTTCTTGTAATCTATGTTTTATTTTGAGATCAAAAGGCTCTAGATCTTGATTGTTGCTACTGGTCATGCACCAACAACACTTTGTGAGAAAAAAATGTACCTACAAAAAGAAAATAAGTAAAATGAATAAACAAATAAACAACTCTAAAGTAAAACAATTGCTCCCCGGTAACGGCACCAAAATATTGATGACATGATAATGCTGCAACAAAGTGCAAGCATACACTATCATGTCCAAGTAATAAAGTGAAAACTATAAAAGCTTTGGATGTCGAACGCACGAAGGGTGCATATTAAAAAAAAGTTTTTGTTGGCAAAAGAAAAGATAAGTAATGTGTATTTTGTGTAAGTAACAGAAAGACAACAAAGTAATAAAATCAGAATGATAAAAGTAGGGGAATACTATAACGAGCAATGGAGCAATCGAGCCGATGGACTTAAGATGTTATTTTACATGGCTGCTAACAAAATGATTATGTAATAGCATTATATATTATGAGTCATGCAACAATTAACACTCAACTTAATGAATTTTAACTCTCATTAAAGTCATAGATTAAAGGTCAATAAGGCATAACATTGATTTTCTATATCTCTATATGAAATAATTTACTATCATAAAACACCAATGCTAGGGCAAAGATGGCATGCAATCTCAATTACTTTTATCTCTAAAAACAACTAAGATCACCATACAATAAAATGCAATTATCTCTAATAAATCATATAATAAAAACACACCTCATAAAATGTAGTTTAAAACAAAAATCATAATTCAAGCATTTAACCTAACACCTTACGTTCGATACCAAAAAAAACAAAGAAATTAAAACATCCAACTTCACAATAATCTTTCTCCCTTCTTAATTCGAATACACCAAGAAAATATTAACTCTAATTGGTCGATGCTACTACATGGATGCTCCACGCAGCTGGTACACTCCCCAACGAATGGCTTCGGCGACCATGGTGATGGTAGAATAGAAAAATAAAATGCGACTAAAGTTTTTGATAAAAACAAAAGTGCGTAGAAGATGTTATATTTATAACCCACCAAAGCTAAACTTTCCACCAATAGCAAAGTTCCCCTTTTTATGAAAATTCCTTCTTTAAATTTAAATTACATCTTTTATAATGCAGTTTTATCAATTCCTAAAATTTCTCCAGCCACTTTGTGCCTCAGCAGTTGCTGCAAAATCGTCTTAGCAATCCAGTCCAACATCGATTCACAACAACATCTACAACATTAACAATGTCACAGCATCAATTTTTGCAACAAAAACATTAAAATCATCCTAAGTACCAACAATTCACTCTTAATATATAAATGATGTAAAATATGCTAAAATAAATTTAAATATGATCCTAAAAAGGCTAGAGTGAAAACTTAAACTAAGTAAAAAGTATCTAAAATATAACTCTTTTGAAGAGTTATCAATTGCTTCTAAATTAGCTCACACTGGGCCCAACGACTTCAATTATGAACTCCACGTGGTCCACACACCTCTCAGGTCAACCCAAAACTATTAACCCAAAATTAGGAGTGTTACACAATCGACTATTCATATATTTTAAACTCGTCTTTTTTCATTAAAAAATTTGGTTGTTGTATGAGTTAGACATTAACATGTTGATTGAGATATGATACAATTTGATCTTATAACCATTTTAGTTGTATTTTAAACTCCCTGTTTACATTATGTCGTCAAGTTAATGCTTGAAAGAAACGGTGGTACCAATAGATATTATTAAAATATGATTTTATCATATCTCAGTTAGCATGTTAATATCCAACTTAAATGGTTGTCAAATTTTCAACGAAAAATGACGAGTTTGGAAGATATGAATTATTGGGTGACTATTTTGTAACTTTTAATAATTGGAGGACTCAAGAAAAGAATATTTTATAATTGGTGGATCATTTTATAATTTTTAATAATCGAAGGATTCAATAAAATAAAATCTTATAGTTGTGGATCATTATGACAGGTGTGAAATGAATCTAGCAAGTGATCACCTCCAAGACTTGGTACCGACTGCAATAATCTATCAATTTTAGCAAGATGATCGGCAAAAACCCCTTCATTATTAGCCTTTATGACACCTTTTGGCTTTTGCCATAAATTTGGGTAAGTTAGAATCTACTAAACCATCTTTTGCTCGGTTTGGCAGGTCATGTTCAAAATCAGTATTATACTTGTTTCTGGGAGCTTGTAGAAAAAATGGTGGGAGCTTGGTCATAATTTTAATTTAATTTAATAAATTTAATATCTCAAATAAATAATGAGACGTGTCACTACGTGATTAGAAGTTATTTTTTAATTTAATATATTGTATTTTTATCCACTCAAATTATAGAACGTGTCACTATTGATTGGTAGAAAATAAATTAAAGAAGATCATTCTACAACCAACAACCAGTCTAGTGGGATGAGGTATTAGGTCTCTTAAACAATGTCAGGTATTTGAATCCTAGCGTTTGCGAATGGAGCAAACTGGGTTGGGAGAGTCGCCCTCGCCTCTGCAATACCCGATCTTGATTAGTCAGTCAATAGATCGGATATCATTAATTAATTCAAAATAAGATGCGATTAAAATTTTAAACTAGTTTAATTTTTACTTTAATTAAAAAAAATATTCGAACTCAACAATTAATTAAGTTAAAAATATTTTATTCAATTTTTTATTAAAAATAAATTTTCTAAGATATTAAAAATAGTTAAGTAGTCATGTGTTTAATTTACCATAATTAATAATTTTTATTAAAATATTCAAAATTGTATTAAATAATAATATTATTAAAATAATTTAAATGAATTTTTAAAGTTAACTAATAATTGAATCGAACATTTTATATTTAATAAAAAATAAAATTATTAATTACATTAAAAAAATCTAATCAACTTGTACTTTCCTTGAGTTAGAATGTGTTATATAAAGAATGTTTTAAATATGTACCAAGTAAGAAGGTTGGTTTAGTGGTTTCACACGTGAATAATATTCTCGTGAACCTGGATTTAAATCCCCCTATTTGCCTATTTCTTTAGCATGATCTTCTCTAATTTTTTTTCTACTCAATCAGATTGTGAGACATGTTACAATTTGAGTGGATAAAATAAAACACATGTTAATATCTAATTAGGAGATTAAATATATAAATTAATTTAAAACTATGACAAGATTAATATAATGTATTATATTGAGGATCAAATATGTAATTATATTAAGTTTTCTAACTGTCACGTTAACTCTTCTGTTGAAAATTAACGGCTAACGACTTGATTAAAGCATTTAAATAGTTGAGTAATCTGATTAATTAAATTGAAACATCAGTAATCAAAGTGAAAGGGAACAATATCTAGATAGGCACTCTTATATTTTATCCTTAAAAAATTGAGAATAATAGAAAAATGAAACAATAAACCAATAAAATAGAAAAAAATAAAGCAAAAAGAACAATACTTTTATATTTGAAGCGTCAAGTCCTACTTTAATTCATTATTGTAAAATAAATTATTTTCTCTCTTGTAATTTTTGGTGGGAAGGGACAATACAACACGTTTAAAAGATTGAAAGGGACAACTTCATTTATTATAATATACTTATTATATCTATAATAAAAATGAAAGGAAAAATACGTATGAGGTCCATGTACCTTTAAAAAATAACCAAAGTAACTCTCGAATTATTTTTTCATCCAATATAGCCCTCCAACTCATAAAACAAACCCAATATGATACTTTGACTAATGTTTTTCATCGTTAGTAGTTCACGTTGCCGACATGGTAGTTCACGTTGCCGACATGACGGTTCAAGATGGTTACTGACATGATAGATGAGCTAAATTATTTTTTTGTCATGTTCGATGGTCAAATTGTTTTTTTCCTAATCTTGAAAAAGAACTCATTTTGCCAACATGTTAATGAAACTCCAATTAAGTTAATATAACCCCTTAGACCCGGCCTGGACTTTACGAACGAATCTTGGAGGCCACTTTAATAACTAGATTTACAAAAACGACGAAACTTTCATATTCAAAACATACATCATCAGATGTCCATTATAAATTCAATTTCAAAGCATTAGTTCACATCCAAAGCAAATTACGAGTTTTAAAGTTGAAAACATATAAAACGTAAAAACCCAAAATCCCATAAAAATATACGGGACTTATAAACCTCAAGAACTGGTGGATCTCTATCAGAATCAATGGCTTGCCTTCACGGCCTCGAGTTCTACCATATCTACGGGATGGTATAGGACGACGTGTACTTCTACAGGGTGGTATATTATCTATTGAGTCTGGAATAAAAAGAGTAAACAACAATTAAAGTTAGATATGGTACTAGAGTCACAAAACAATATATTCCTATTTGAAAATGGAAAAGATTAAAATAATTTAACTGAAACTTAAAGTCAAAACAGAATTTAGAAAATATTTCCCATACCTAAATTTTTTTGGATTCATGGAACAATTGTTTTACAAAACATTTTAAAATTTGACGGATAACACAGTCTGAGAGTTAAACCTAGCTCTGATACTAGTAAATGTAAACCTCTAGACCCGGCCTGGACGTTCTGAACAAATCTTGGAGACTACTTTCATAACCAGATTACAGAAACGATGAAACTTTGATATTCAAAACATCCATCGTCATATGTCCATTATAAATCCAAGTTCAAAGCATTAGCTCACAACCAAAACAAATATACAAGTTTCAACGTCGAAAATATATAAAACCTATAAACCAAAATCCCATAAAAATGTAAACAAAACCAATAAAAAATAAATAACATAAAGTCTGAAAACATTTGTACGATGATTGAAAAAAAAGGCTACTAACGATCCATCAAGTACTGGTCGTAGTCCTAAAAGTCTAAGTAATCTTAAAAGAAACAAATTAGAAAGCAACGAAGCCCAGTGTGCCCTCCAAAGTAAAACAGATAACATAATATAAATACAACATAATTAAAGTGTAACAGTAAATCAAAATTTAATTTTCAGAATGTAACATCAATAGCAAACAACTTTACCTTTCGCGCAGATAACAGAATGGAGACGTTCCTTCTGAAGAGGATCCCAATCAGATTGGGGATTTACCCCTTAATAAGGATCCCAATCAGAAATAGAGAGAGGATATAATTCCATACAGAATAAATCGGGGAATAAATCCCATACAGAAAAGATTGGGGGGAATAAATCCCATACATAATAGATAAGGGAATAAATCCCATACAAAAACAGGAATGTAACAACATACAAATTATGAGTGGTTCAAAGTTATTTAGATTAATAAATGTCACAAATAATTGTAATCAAATTATGAACATGGTTTAGGTAGTAACATTAAACACAATAGCATAACATATCAGAGAATCAAACAGGTAAAAAAGACACACCTAGAGTCACTAAAAGATATCAGCTATGCCTTGCGCTTCCACGGTCGGTCGCACTAGGTTCTACGATATGGGAATATAAAACAATGACTTTTTATGAATAAAAATGCCAAACAACTAACAGAAATAAACTATAAAACCATTAAACAGAACTTACGTGTATCACAAGACAAGTGAACATAATCAAACTGAGCTGAGCAAGGGTGGTCATAATGTATAGGAGAACAATACGGAGAAACGTGATTACCTTCACAAAATGGCACCAAAAGTGAGTTATCGGGTCATAATTTGGCAAAATAGAGGTTTTGGGTTAGAAATTGACAAAACAAACTACAAAAATGGACTCGAAAAGTTAAAACATAAAGATAGGGTTTTAGAAAAAAGTTATCGGGTCAAAGTCTACATTCAAAGTCAATAGTCAACGGGTCAATTTGGCCAAACTCAGTTTGGTCAAACTAATCCATGGTCGGTTCAAGCATACCGATCCATGCGAACTGGTTCAATAGATTTAAACTGCCAAAATACGTCCATATGCGTACATCGGTTCGTGGGACACCATATGGTGATGGTTTTCGCATGAAAATTTCTAAAAAAATATTTTGATGCATGGGGAACAACTTAGCGAGGTAGGTTTACGAAAAAGAACATTGGAAATTGGGTTTTTATTGAAAATATAAACCTATTCTCCTCTGATAAATCTAACACAGGCAATAATGGGAACACCGAAACCACCGGACGAATATTGACAATGGGACGAGCAACGGGGTACCAGAGGTATACTACACGATCGACGAAACAACCACCGAAAGAACCAAAAAGTAAAAAAATATGGTAAAGAGGGTTGTTTCAATAGATGAAAAAAAAGAAATAAGAGAGAAGAAAACTATTGGGGGTCGCACGTACAGGAAAAGAGGAAAAAGAAATGAGATAGGGTTTAAAACTACCAATGGGTAATTTAAGTAACAAGCCCTTGAACTTCCATAGTTTTACATTTAAGCACTAAAACTTAAACCCTTTTTAAAATTAACCCTTAAAATTATTGAGATACGACAAGTCTCACCCTTAATAAAATTATAGCCTCAAAATTTTACCTGACAGAAAAAGATAAGGAAATTGCTCATTCATAGATTCCTGAGTCTCTTCGATGGCCTCCTAAAGACTACGGTTACTCCAAAGAACCTAAACCATCAGTATACATCAACTTCTCATAACTCAATCCTCATATGTAAGGATCGAAATATGCTTCTCCTCAAAACTAAGATCTTGTCTTAACTCAAAATACTCCACACAATAATATGAGACGGATCATAACGGTAACTCCTCAATATAAAGACATAGAAAACATTACAAATACGCTCAAGATCAAGCGGTAACTCAAGCTGATAAGGAATTGGACCAACTCAATACAGAATCTGATAGGGCCCATTAAACCTCATACTCAACTTACCTTTACGTCCAAAACTGAGAACCTTTTTCCACATAGATACTTTCAGAATGACTTAGTCACCCATACTGAACTCAATGTCTCGTCTATTTAGATCAGCATAAGACTTTCTCCTATAAAAAATAACCTTAAGTTTGTCTCGGATCAATCTAAATGTATTCTTAGTCTCCTGAATAAGACTAGGTCTCACCACTCTCCTATTAGATAACTTAGCTCAACATAACGGGGTATGATACCTACGACCATACAAAACATCATATGGTGTCATCTGAATATTGGTCTGATAACTGTTGTTGTAGGCAAACTCAACCAATGGCAAGTGAACCTCCCGACTACCCCGGAAATATATAACACATCCTCTTTGCATATCCTCCAGAATATGAATAACCCACTCATATTGACTATAAGAATGCAGGTGGTAGATTGTAATGAAATTCAATCGGGTACCCAGATTCTCATGAAGAGCCTTCCAGAATCGAGATGTAAACCTCAGATCTCGATAAAAAAAATAGACAAAGGGACCCTAAGAAGATGAACAATCTCAGAAATATACAACCATGCCTACCTATCCATAGTATAATTAGTCCGAACCAGAATGAAGTGAGCAAACTTGGTGAAACGATAAAAAAATAACCCATATTTAATCCTTTTTGGACTGCGACAAAGGTAATCCACTAACAATAAATAGAATGAAGTGAGTAAACTCACTCCCATTTCTACTCGGGAATCTGAATGGGTTGAAGTAAACCAGATGGAAAATGATGCTCAACCTTTACTTACTGACAAGTTAAATACTTACCCACATACTCAGTGACATCTCTTTTCAAACCAGACTAATAGTACCTTTATCTGAGATTCCGATACATTTTAAAACCACTAAGATGGATAGAATAGGGACTATTGTGAGCCTCGTGCAAAATAGTATTCTACAAATTAGGATCATTCAAAACACAATAACGTCCTCGAAAACACAATACTCCATCAAGGGATTTATCAAAGGATTTCTCTAACTTAATTTTAGGTCACCAAGGTAGGCTTAATCGGAGTTCAGTTAACAAGGTACCATCATCATATAAACTTAATCTGGAAAACATCGCCCTCAAATCAGTAGTCGCTCTATGACTCAAAGCATTTGTAACTGCATTAGACTTTATAGAATGATACTCAATCTCAAAATCATAGTCTTTATGAAACTATAACCAACGACGCTGCCTCAAATTAAGATCCTTCTAAGTCAACAAATATTTCAAACTATTGTAATCGGTTTAGATATAGCATTTTTCACCATAAAGGTAGCACCTCTAGATTTTTGATGCAAAGACCATTGTGGCAAACTCTAGATCATTCGTAGGATAGTTACACTCATTCGACTTTAATTGACGAGACGCATAAGCTACTACTCTACCATCCTCTATCAGAACAGAACCTTGACCAATATGTGAAGCATCACTGTGAACTATATAATCCTTCTAGACTTGGGTTGGATCAAAATCGGTGCTTGAGTCAGAACAAATTTCAACTGCTTGAAACCAGCCTATTGATCTTCACCCCAAACAAAAGGCACATTCTTCCTAAGAAGTTTTGTCAAATAAGTTGCAATCATAGAAAACCCCTCTATAAACCTCCAGTAATAACCCGCTAAGCCCAAAAAACTACGAACTTCTGCCACATTAGTCAACCCAAATGGCATCACTAAGAACTTGTAACGACCATATCGAGTACGGGAAGTCATTTTTGGGACATCAAAATCTTTCACCTTAAACTGATAATAACCAAAACGAAGATCAATATTAGAGAAGATAAATGCCCCATGAAAATAATCAAACAAATCATCGATGTGCGAAAACGGGTATTTATTTTTAACCATTAACTTATTCAGCTTCCGATAATTAATACACAAGCGCAATGCCCATCCTTTTTCTCATCAAAGTGCACAAGAGCTCCCCATGGAGACGTACTAGGTTGAATAAAACACTGGTCCAACAACTCATGTAACTGAACCTTCAACTCTCTGAATTCTTTAGATGCCATGCGATAAGGGGCCATAGACAGTGGTGCGATACCCGGATATAGTTAAATTTTGAACTCTACTTCTCTCTCAGGTGGTACACTTGGTAACTCTACCAGAAATATTTCTGAAAAGTCTCTCACAGTGCAGATCTGGTCAATTCTAGAAGTAGACTTCCTCAAATCCAGAATATAAGCAAGGTGCAACACGACACCCTTCCGAATCATTTTCTCAACCATCAAGGATGATATCACATTATACATATAACCCGATCACTCACTGATTAGAACAATCTACTTATCATAAGAAATCTTTATAACTGCTCTCTTTCGTTCATAATTCAGGTTAACTTGGTGTTCTTTTAACCAATCAGCACTCAGAATAAGATCAAACTCATCCAACGAGAGTTCCAAAAAATTTACGAGAAATGTCCTCTAACAAAGCTCGAGAGGACAATTTTGATAAATGTTGTCAACAATAACAGACTAGCCAACATGAGACTGAACAGTAACAGGACAGGTAGTGGACTCAATTGGAATGTCAAGATTATGGGTTACAGAACTCACAACATACGACTGGGTAAATCCACCATCAAGCAAATCAAAGTGATGAGCAAAATGAATGGTAAAAGTTCCTGCAATAACATTTGCCTCATCCTGATCCTCATGATCTTTCGTATCATAAACAAGTATAGGTTGTATAGACTCAGACATCACAGAGCCTCTACCTATGGTATATCATCTCCTACCTGAAGGACTTAGTGCATGATTAGATAAGGAAGGTTGACTCTGGCTATGACCCCTCAGAGTCTGATATGTTCCCTGAGAATGAGCAAGAGTCTGATAAGTCAGAGTAAAAGTCTGATACGTCAGAGTAGGTTCTGGATAATCTCCCAAAAAATGCTCGGTGTAACCATATCTGAAACATGCTCATAACTTCTTAAAACACTCTTCAACGTGCTGCCTACTACATAAAGTACAAGTAGGAACAAACTATTTTGTAGAAGAAACACCATTAATCTCATATCGACCAGAAGAAGCAACATGTCTAGACCTAGAATCAAGTCTCGAAGTATCATGATTCGGGGAGCAGAAGAACAATAAGGACCCTTAGAACCTGATTGCTTACTTTTTCGATTGTGATGCTCTATATTGAAATCTTTCATCTCTTTTGCAGTCATAGCTCGATCCACGAGCGTAACAAACTCTCTCTTATGATGGGTAGTAATCTTGCTATGGATCCCAACATGCAGACATTTCTCAAATAGTAGACACTTATCTTCCTCAATACTGGTAAGTCAAGTTGCATACTTATTCAGACATAGAAACACAAGCTCATAATCCTGAACAAACTTATCACCCTGCTTCAGATCCATAAATTCTTGTTTCCACTCTTTCAGCTAATGACTACCCACAAACTAACTCCGAAAAATACTTAAAAAAAACTTATAAGTCAATTGATCCCTCGGAGTAGTCATCTTCATTGAATTCCAGCAATTCAGGGCATCATTCTTCAACAGTGAAATAACAACCTAAATTCTTTCATCAATTGGATAATCCATCTCATCTAAAACATGCTTAGTATTCTCAATCCAGTACTCTCCAACAGATGGAGATGCTCAAGTAAGCCCTCTGAAATACTCTACCCCATTGTGTAATATCATCGATGACATAGTAATGATTGTGTCCTATGGTTGGACTCCAGCATCTCGGAATTAATCGTAACACTGCTTGACCAATAGCAGCATCCTCTAACTCATCTATAGCTCTACCTCTAGTGGTAGAGTACGCTAAGTGTAGACATTCATTTTCGTCCGGGACTGCAAGGGTCTTTATTACATTATATAATATATATATGACAATATATATATAATAATTACAAAAATATATAATATATATATATAGTTTTTGAAAATATATAGTATAGTTTTTGAAAACTTAATTTTGAAAACATATAGTATACAATTTTTTAAAATGGTTTTTGGAAAAAATATATAATATAGTTTTTAAAAACATATAATATAGTTTTTGAAAACATATTATTTTGAAAACATATATATATAGTTTTTTAAAACGATTTTTAAAAACGTATATAATATATATAATCTTTGAAATATATTATATTGTTTTTGAAATATAATATATATTTTATAGTTTTAGTACATGCATATTATTAGTATTAGTATTTTATTTTCCATTTTATTATCTTTCTTTTTACTTTACTTTTATTTAATTATTTATTTTATTTTTATGTCAGGTCCAAATTAAGAGTCCAAGTCCATAGTCCAATATGGTCCAAGGAGAAGCACAACCGAGTAGGTAGGCCTGTCCCAGCCAGCTAACTCGGGAAGCCCAGTAGGCCTAAATTAGGGTTTCGTATCAACCAAAGATGCCACACGGGGGGATTAAGACATCGCGCTTAGAGGCCACGTTCCAGTAGGGTCTGAGAACTTACCGAAATCCACGGAACCCGAAACTGAGAAACCATAAAACTCAGAGAAATAACAACTCACACGAATAAACAAGAGAAAGACGTCGGTATTCGAAGAGTCATCGATTTAAAGGTAAAGATCCGAAACTTCGAATCTAGATCTACGCTTGTAGGGCCCTTTTTAGAACGAATAGCTTCCGATTTTGTGTTCATCAGGTCGGGGAGAGTGTTTTAGGCTAGTTTTTTTTCGGCCACCATGGCGGTGGACGGGTAGCGGGCTACGATGGTGAGTAGGTTGGGCGTTAGCCGGTGTAGGGAGAGTTTCTAGAGAATTTTAGGAGAAGATAGGGGAGTTTAAAATTGGAAGAATATGAGAAATGAAGTTTTTGGGTGTTTTAAGGGCTTTATATAGAGAGGACCATTGTGTAAATACCAAATTTTTAAATCATTTATGCAGTCCCTAATATTTTGATGTGTAATTCATTTTGGTCACCTGTTGTATATTCACTCTTGAATTTTGAATTAATGCAATTTAATCCCTATTTATATTTCTTATATTTAGCAATTGGACCCCCTAACTTCTTATTTTCTTCTAACAGCTTTTAATTAATTTCAATTTGACCCTTGATTTTTTAATTCTTTTCAATTTGATCTTTTTATTTAAATTTCCTTTTAATTCTTTTACTTAATTTTTATTTAATTTAATTTAATTTTATTATTTCACATTAATTTGATTTATATTTAGGTCAATTTCAAAATTATTCAAAGGTAAATAATTCATATCGAACTTTTAACTTTTAATTTTTGTAATTAAGACAACCGAGAAATCAAATTGGTGCCAAAATGGTCAGTACAGAGGTGCTAAGCATTCCCTGACTGTAATCAACTCCCGAATCCAAAAATTTCTTGTAAAACATAGATCAAACAACAAGTAAGTTAAGGTGCCCAATTAACCTAATTAAAAATGATCAGTGGCGGCTCCAACATACATCAATTTAAGTCAGAACCCGATTCTGAGCCTACCCGAAGGACGGGCACGACAGTTTGACGATTCCGCTGGGGATAGGTAAGTGAGTCAAGCTAAAATTGATTTCTGGCTGTATTTTTAAGAGAGAATTGCAAGTATAAATTATAATTTATTCTTTCGACCCAAACTATTTACCTTTGATTATTATTTTTCGGATAAATAGTTGTACTGATGTTTTTTTCAATGATTTCAGCTTTTTCAAAATTCAATCTCAGCCTCTATTCCTAACCTCCAAACCTTTTTTAAAGTGGAGGTCAAAGCGACGCCTTCATGGGAATTTATTCTCCGTACAAACATAAGGGAATGGATCCTCTCGAGTTTAACTTGGTACATATGAGCTTGTAATAAGCTTAGGACTGAGGCTTTGGCAGGCCCAAGGGAGCACCAACAAAGAGAACTCATGTACCTTTTTAGAACCAAACTGTGATGTTGTAAGGAATTAGAGCCCACCCCAAAACTCTATTTCAAAGCCTAGGATGTCTTGATTTATTTACAACTTTATTTTCTACTCAAAGCATGCGAATTAGAAATATATGTAGTTAGTATTTGTTCAAGAAAATAATATGTGGGATAGAGATCATGTGAATAGTTGGCATTAATGGACAAAGGGGTTATAATACAATAGCTCAAGAATGCATAAGTACAACTATGGTCAGAAAGGACTTAGAACGAAAAAGGGGGCAGTTTGCAAGACAACCATGTGTCAGATCTGGATGGCTTCGCTTCTATCAGCCTGAAACAGAATGATACCCAGGAGTTATGGAACATTTAGGACAGTTGAAAACTTACAGAAAACAAAAGTTTTGCTAGCAGTACGGTGATGTTACACACTTATTATATGTCAAGATAGATGAACATTTAATTCGGGCTCTGGTATAATTTTGGAATCTGGGGTATAGTTGTTTCACTTCAACCAAGAAGACATGGTGCCCATAATTGAGGAGTATATCGCTCTGTTACACTGTGAAGGAATCAGAGTTGATCGGGTCTTCATTAAATATATCAGGAGTCATCCTTTAAGAATAGGTTGGAAAATGTTGCAGGGGCCGATGAAAAGTGAGTAACTGACCGAATTCAACACAAAGGCAAAGGTGAAGGAATTGCTTGGACTCACATCAAACAGTTAATGAAGAATTATCCTGGCGAATGGAAGGTGATTGATCTTTTTGCACTCGGTAATTATGGCTTGGTTATCTTCCCAAAAACTTTGGGATACATTGAGACAAATGTGGTGGAATTAATCGAACAACTGCCAAAACGAGTGAATCATGTACCACCAATCCTAGCTAAAACTTTTCACTCACTAAACCATTATAAAAGGACTGGTGGAAAACATTTTATAGGATGCACATAACTACTCCAAGTTTGGATCCATAGTCATTTTTGGAAAATTGATGGGATTTCTTACCTTTGGTTCAACATGACGTATTCACCTTGGATTAATTCCTTACACAAAATGGAGAGAAGGCATTCCAAAAGAAATATGGGCGACAATATTCATGCACCTACAGGACAAAGACATTGTATAGAGAGCCTCTTGGCTAACTCATAGTGACATTTTGTATCAGTATGGAGATTCAGGCATAGTAATGCTACTCGAGCTATGGGGAGGAGTTGATTATTCTCCGCTTTTAGCACTTCGGTAGTATGGGGCACATCAATTTGTCCCAGTTACACACGAGATATCCAGATCCAAATTAGTATATCGTGAGGATAATTATAAGAAGAATGTGAAAGATATAGTCGAGTCTTAGAAGAAGATATTACGTATAAATGTCGTGGCTGCTAAAGACATGCTTACTTCAGACTATATGGAATAAAGTTACTTCAGACTATACGGAATAAAGGAAACTAAGGAAGAATGATAATGTTCCCACACTAAATCATGAAGACACTCAGACCATTGAAGAGCATCTTAAGGAAGTACCCTCTGAGCTGGAGATAGCACAAAAAGAATTTGAAGCTGAAAAAAGGGAACTGAAACAAAGACTGAGGGAGTTAGAAGTTGAAAAATTCCAATGGAAGCTAGATGTCGATACTCAAAAAGTTTGTGCAGACAGATTAGAAAAAGAACATAAGAAAATCTATTTTGAGTTGGAATATTTTAGAAAAGGGTATCAAGAGTAGGTCCAGAAAAAATGCATGCCTGAAAAGATCTTCTGAGTATTTGAAAGATGAAGCAGGCAACTTGAAAAGGAAATTTGAAGGACAAGATGACAAGTTAAATACTTCCCAAAGACAATTATCAGAAAGTCAACACCAGTACAAGCGGTTTAACACCATCCCTTCAAAATCAACAAGAACATAATCCCAAAACTATAGCTGAATTGGAGGTCATCATGGTTAAGTTCAAGAAGCAGGCAAATGAACTCTAAATAGTTCCTTAAGATGCAGGAATCCAATGGCATTTTCATTGGGAACAGGCTCAGCAAAGGGTGAAGGCTAGAGATGCAATCATTCAAGACTTCTTAGAGCAGGTATAGAAAGCGGCACGCCACTTGCATGGTTTGGTAAGAGAAGTCGGGATGGTTCGATAGGGTATTTAGCCAGTGAGAGAAGAAGCAAGAAGACTTACTAACCTATTAGAAGTCATTCAAAGTCTAGAGGATCTAGCTAGAATGTACATTTGAATTATTTTTTGGTCCCTTTGAAGTAACATTTTTATCCCAATAAAGACTATTTATAATAATAGACACGTTTTGGATCAATGCCTCAAAAATTTATTGCATCATGCATTTTTCATTTATTTACATTCAAGTTAACTAACATAAAATATCTCATCGCAAAAAGGAACAATCACTGGACACACCTCATCAAGCATTGGACACACCACATCCTCACAATACCCGTTCAAAGAAGAAGAAGAATATGGAAGCTAAGATCGCTCAGCTTGAGGAAAATATGCTAGAATTGCCAAAAGAGATTGAGGAGAAAATGAGTCAGAATAATCAAAATACCTTAGATTCTATAACCAGGAAACAAGAGTCACTGGCTGACCAGAATGTTGCAAGGTTGTCTGGCCTAAGTCAAATAAATGCTTCTGGGGCATGGGAATCTGAAATGGTAGTTGTACCACCTACTCCACAGTTGGTTATTTCACCTGGAATCTTACCAGGACTTCAATGGGACTCATCTGTTACAAAAGCACAAGCCTCTGTAATAAACCCTCAAAGTAACTTGAATGATTACCGTGTTTCAGATTTTGATGAAGATAAGATAAATAAGAGGGAGGAAAAGATCAAGCATTTGGAAGATTAAATGAAGACAGTTAAAGGAGAGGATAGCTATTACGGAGCCGATACTCTGGAACTAAGTTTGGTCTCAGATTTGATTCTTCCTCCTAAGTTTAAAGTTCTATATTTCAAGAAGTTTGATGGGAACAGTTGCCCCTCAGCTCATATTACCATGTTCTGTCGAAAGATAACAGGCGATGTTGGGAATGACCAGATCCTAATTCACTGTTTCCAGAAGAGTCTGGCGGGTTAAGCTATACTGTGGTATAATCATCTTAACCGTTCACATATCAAGAATTGGAAATATCTTACCAAATCATTCTTGGAAAAATACAAACACACGAATGACTTGAGACTAGATCGTGTTATGCTGCAAAATATGGAGAAAAAGCATAACAAAAATTTTATACAATATGCAAGGGATAGAGTTAGCTGTGCAGGTTCATCAACTTTTGGACGAAAATGAAACAAGGAAGCTCTTCGTACATACACTAAAGGCTCCTTTCTTCGGGCATCTGGTTGCAATTACATTCAGAAATTTTTCTGATTTGGTGATGGCCAGAGAAATGATGGAAACGATCATTAACCAAGGAAAGATAGAAGGATATGGGTCAAGTAGAAGACCTCACATGAACAAGAGAGAATGAGAGATCGACAACATAAACGCTTTCAACACCAGTAAAAATGTTATGATCTTTAAATCAAAACCAATTGTAACTATATCGTCAAGTACTTCTACACAAGATCCGAGGGAACCAAGGAGAGAAAGAGGAAATGAGCATTTTGATCTTATTCCCATGAAATATAAGGAGCTTTATCAACATCTTTTTGACACACATATGGTGTCACTATATCCACAAGAACCTCTAAAGCCCCCATACCCCATGTGGTATGATGAAAATGCACACTGTGAATATCATGATGGTGTTATGGGGCATGCTATCGAAAACTACCTCGCCTTTAAGAGGATTGTCCAAAGAATGCGTAACAGGAACTAGATTTATTTCAACAATTTAGAATCGCCCAACGTTGCACAGAACCCTGTGCCTAATCACTAAGAAAATGGGTAAATGCAATCACCGAGGAGAAGATAAGAATGTCAAAACCAGAGTTTCTGAAGTGAAGTCACCTCCGGCTTGGGTATGAAGGCAAATGATAAATGTGGGGTTTCTTGTACCGCATCCTAGCATATCATATTGCAAAGATGGCAATCATTGATGTTATCACAATTAGGAAGGACATGATGTACAAGAATGTGTCAAATTTAGAGCCTTGATGGATAGAAAATAGCTAGAATTTTACGAATAAAGGGTACTCCAGAAGCAGATGTTTGTGCAACTGGAGATGCATCTGAAAAGTGAATGCTACAATCGAGGAATGGGGCATATTGGGATGAGACAAGAGGAGATCATCACTATTACCACAGAGTTGTGTTGCCTGTGAAATAATGTATTGCTTGAATTTGTCTTTTATATATACCTAAATTGTTTAAAAAATGAAATTTGATTTACTAATAGAGAATTGTTTGAAATTATGTGAATATCAAGTATAATGAAATGCAAATTTTGAGAAATGAGGTTATAGCCATTTGACATATGCCGAGATCAAATTCCTTTTAAAAAAACAAGATCCATATTTTTTGCCCAAAAAAGGAAAAATGTTTTCTCACTTGTACAAGTATGGAAGTATACAAGATGAGGCATCTGCGATGCATGACATTGCAAGACTAGTTAGTTTGTATATCTGTTAAGAACGTTCCATGATGATATACAATTTTCACTAATGGAAATGTGGAATAGACAAATTTTCTTAGATCAGTTGCTTAGGAATTGAGCTTTAAAGATGAATTTTTTTTTTCATAACAGATTATTTCTGACAAACTTAGAAAATCTCGAATTTGAAGAATTAATGTGATATTAATGAATGATAATTTTAACAATACTGGGGGCAACTCCGCTAAAAGTAGTAGGCTGTTAATCTTCAAAGATAATGTCTAAAGCAGCAATGAAGGTAATATCTGAGCTTTATAAAGTGAGTTTTGTTCTCAAGTCGAAGAATTTCAGACACTTGAATCCTTTAATTAATGGTATTCTTCTAAAGTAATAGGTATTGTCAGTTTCCCTAACTTTATGAATACGAGTACATTCAGATCATGACACTAGTCTCTATGTGTCGAGATAAATCTCCCAATAAAATCTAAAGCAAGGACATCAAGTTTAACAAAGTATAATTCAAAGAAAGGTGATAAGGCCTCAAATAAACATGGATTTAAAATTAAATTTCGATGAAATGTGGACTAAGAGAGTAAGGAAACATCTGTTATGGTTGACTATACAAAAGCACTTAAGGGTTTTGTTTTTATATCGATATTTATGTGCTATCTCTACATAAGGATTCTACGAAACTTGAACAAATGGAAGATTCCTGAGAACTGAAATAGAAATGCTCTCTAAAGAGCCTTGCAGTGGAGTGCATCAGTTGTGCTATTTTGTTCACATCCTATTTGAAAATCAAAACCAAATCACATTACCTTTCCATATCACCCATGGATCTTGACACTTGTCAAAGGGCTATAATTTTTTGGAAACAACTTGTGTGATTCGTTTATTTGATATCCAGTGAACTGATAATTTGCTTCAATTTCTTTGACATCTTTTTTATACCAAACCTTTTTTAAAAAAAGAGATATATCTCAGACAATACATATTTTCTCAAAAATATCAGTTGAAGAGTCTGAAACGGTGTGGGCATCTCTAGGTTTCCAATCTCTTCTCATTCCACCACCCGTGCCTCTTGATCTAATTCCTATCAAAACAAGAGCCTGACGTTGTGATGAAGAAGGTAGTGTTACAATCCATGGCTAGATGTGATCAAAGGGACAGAAAAATAACTATTCTTTCCAATCATTTCAAAGTGAGTATGAACAATACGGATGGTTACTTCTTTTGTCATAATGTATCTCTTTATAATGAATATGGTCGTCCAATAAGCCACAAGAGACCTACAACACTGAGTTGGCTGGAAAGAATTTCACTTATGATGGCGAGAAAAGTTTGGTCGCTATCATATCCCTTCCAAATAAAAAGCATAAGTTTACCGTTGTACTTGAGGATGCCATATCAAAGAGAAACAATGGGAATTCAAGCCCTAATGGTAATGATAGCCCAAATGAGCACGGAAAGAAAAGAACGAGGCGTTTATAACTCAAAGATGTTTAGAGTAAAGATAAGCTTTGCTGCCAAGTTTCTCATGCAAGAAATTCAATGTACTCTGCGAGTACAAGAAGTTGAGAATTCACAAGAAGCACTGAGGTTGTTTGATATAATTTCAAGGTAGCATGCCTTCTTGTTTGCCAGCCTTTTTCCATAACAATCAGAATAATTTTATGGACCTAGAGGAGGTAGCCTTGGCGATAGAAGTTGTCATTTGAGCTTCCAAGCCACGTAAAGAAGCCTTTTACTGAATATTGATGTGTCAACTACGATGATGATTCAATCAATTCCAATAGTTGATCATCAATCGAAATACAAAAGAGTTTTACTCTCTCGAGTAAACAAAGGCTAAAAAGAATGCTTAAGAATCTCGGGATTAAAATTGATCCACACAATCAAGAGTGCAAGATCACTAGATTAAGCCAACAAATGAGAAAATGTTAGATATTTTCCATGAAGTCGTCAGTGCTGGTCATTATTGATTCCAAGGACAAGACCAGCAAACAAAGAATGAGACTCCGTCCAAGAAATAAAACAATAACTAATTCATTTTGCATACATCTTATACATACTTAAGAGCGTCACATTTATCATTTCTCGCATACATAATTTTTGGAGCTTTAGAGTCAAGTTTCAACTTCACACCTCAACCAACTTGACCTGTAGAAAGATTGACATATCTTAGAATCAACTTCAAATCGGGTTCGAGAGCCAATTTAGACGGGTTTGAGAGATAATTCAAAATGGATTTAGTTTAGCTTTACTCAACGGCAGTGGCTAGTTTTCAGTTAAAGTTTTTAAGCCAGATTTCAACTCCAAGATGGGTTATATCTGGCTGACAGACTACCTCGCTTGGCTAGTTTCATGTCAATCACATTGCATTTGATCAATGATAACTGGGAGATACAAATTCGAATAATGAGGTACTTTAAACTTATCTTTGCTAGCTAGGTACTAAATATAAGAACTAAATTGATTCTAATTACTTATTTACTAGGTTTATATACATGCCTTGTCCTCATACTGCTGAAGTTCTTGTTGATGTGTTGTATGAATCTCTATATGATTGGAACATTGATAGAAAAATATCAACAGTTACAGTTGATAATTGTAGCACAAATGATCTGATGATTCATTTATTATTAGACAAGTTGTCTTTGAACTCGTTGATTTTAGGATGAGAGTTATTTCATATGAGATGTTGTGCACACATCTTGAACTTGATAGTTCAAGATGGTTTATCTGTTATTGGGGATCGAATTGATAGAATTAGGGATAGTGTTTATTTTTACAGTGTAACACAAAAAAGAATAGAAAATTTTGAAGAAGCGGCTCGTCACTTGGCAATTGGTTGCTAAAAATATTATCTCTTGATTGTAAAACACATTGGAACTCGACATATTTGATGTTGAGTGTTGCTAACTGTACAAGGATGTTTTCAAATGTTTAATGCAACGAGAAGCACAATATAGAAGTTTACCTACAGATAGAGATTGGGAGTTAGCTTTAAGTATTTGTGGAAAATTGCAACTATTTTATAAGGTGACTTTGATGTTTTCGGGTACCAAGTATCATACGGCTAATTTATTTTTCCCATCCATATGTGAGATAAGAATTTCATTAAGTAATTGGAGTGAAGATCAAGATGAAGTGATAAAAGCAATGGGGGAGAGGATGCTTGTTAATTTTGATAAATACTGGTCAGTTATACATGGAGTTATGGGAGTTGCAGTTGTATTAGATCCAATGTACAAGTTCAAAATGATGGAATATGCATTCCTGAAGATTTATGGTTTTGAAAAGTCTGATGTTGAAATTGTAAAACTAAAGGAGCTTGTGTCTCGTTTGTTTCAAGATTATGAAACTTGTAGTTATGAAAGTTCACGGAATCAGGATGTTGATTCAAGTAGCAACACTAGTGACATGGAGGTGGAGGGGGTTTTTCAACGACTGTTTTACATTCATTGAAGAAGATAATCATACAGGTATCACTATATGAGTTCATTTTTTTATCTTTTGATTGTTTTATTTATCTTTTAAATGTATAAAATTATTATTGTAGGTATCACGTCGGAGCTTGATCATTATCTTCAAGAGAAAGTAAGGACACAAAATTTGGGGCATGATATTTTGTCTTGGTGGAAAACAAATGGTTTCAAGTATCTAATATTACAAAAAATTTCCCGAGACATATTAGCAATTCCAGTATCCACTGTTGCGTCTGAGTCTGCCTTTAGTACAAGTGGTAGATTGGCAAGTCCTCATCGGAATCATCTTCATCCAAAGACGTTGGAAGCGCTAATGTGTGCCCAAAGTTGGTTAATAAATGAAATAAGAGGTAATCAATCATTTCTTTTACTTATAAGTTTATTTTTTCAATTGTATTATTGATATGATATGTTATATAAATTACTAAATACAACAACTTGTTAACAAGAGTCCGAAGCATATTGTAAAATCATTGAATATGATCGTGATGATGGTGACGAGGTACTAAATTGATATACAAGTTATACGTGATATCATTAACTTTTTATATAAATTTTGGTGGCTTATAATTTTTTTGTGTAATTATAGCAATCGGGGGTCATAACTATTTGATGACGATGGTGGTGTCTTTAACATGACTTGGAAGTTGGAACTTTGGAAGAATGATTTCCTTTATGAAAGTTGAAACATTATATTATTAGTCATTGTCATTATATTTGTCTATTTGAATTGTTTTGTTTTTATATTTTGGATGCATTTGGTGGTGTTTGGCGTTTCAAGTAAGTTTAGATCCGATAATGACATTAGTTTTTAAATAAATCATTTCATCATGTGAAATTTAAGCGGTAATGGGGATCCCCACGGTGAAAAATAACCATCTAAGGTAAACAGTTATTTAAACGGGTAATTTTCACCGTGGTTATCCCCGCGGTGAAAATTACCCGTTTAAATAATTGTTTATGCTAAACGGGGATACCCGTTTCCCACGGTTTTCCCCGATTACCCGATGGGGATCCCCATTTTAAATGGGTACAGGTTTTTTAAACGGGGACGGGGGGACCAATCCCCAGCCCGAAACCGCCCTGTTGCTATCCCTATTGATGACTATGTGCACACTAAAACCACAGGATGAACGGTGACGAAGAGATGAGCAACAGGGTACCGAAGGTGTACTACAAGACTAACCGAACGACCACCAAAAGAACCAAGAAGTAAAAACAAAAATAGGGGTTGTTGCAAGAGAGGAAAAAAATAAGAGAGAAGAAAACTGTTGGGGGCTACACGTACAGGAAAAGAGGAAAAAAAAAGGAGATAGGTTTTCAAACTACCAATGGTGAATTTATACAATAAGCCGCTGAACTTCCAGAGTTTTGTATTTAAGCACAAAAACTTAAATCCATTTTAAAATTAACCCCTAAAATTATTGGGATACGACAATTAACACGACGAAATTGGTGAGGAACACCAATAACTAGAAGATGAGTTATATGATCGAACCAGAAACCTATAGCCTCATTCTTTGATTCCCATGTTCTTTCCATATCAATGACTGAACTAAGCATAAGGATGAAAGATCTGTTAACACATCCCACTTCACAATCTTTGCATCAATGTCGTACTGATGTAACGCCTTTTGAACTAAATCCTCTTCATAAGATATTTTCATTATACCCACCAGGCAACCTTCATCCACTCATTATCCACAGTAGAAACACAAATGTCAGCTAATAAACCCTCATCTTTATCGCCCTGAATGATCACAGTAGGATGATCGGTAACCTCAATTTTTCCCAAATTGATATTGTTTAGCAATGCATCCTTATAGAAAACATTAGCCAAGACCACCCTACAGTCTTTTACTGAGATATTGGGGATTGCCACCTCCTCTTTTCCAGTTTTAGTTTCTAGATAATTGCTTAAGAAGAAACTCTGACGATTCATTTCTTGAGACTCATCTTTGTCCTTCTTTGGTTTTAAGTATTTTCCTCAAGATACACTAATGGTTCGTTCATCAATGATTAATTATCCATCTTAGAAATAATCATATCCATAACCTCCTTACCCATGACAGACGCAAATGCAAAAGTCAAGTCTTTGTACTTGGCTCTTTTATTGATTATCGTAAAGATCTGAAGAACTTTACCATAATGACTCAATTACTCTTTTAGCGTCGATCTTGAGACTCGTTTGCTTAGATTATCAAAGAAAATAGTACATTCTTCATCGATGGAAATGTTGATAGAACCTCTTTTGGGTAGTGTCACCTCCGTCTCACCATATACTCCAGGCTAACTTACCCCTAGCCATTGCTCTTGCATTCCCAACTTTCATTTCTATGGAAGCGCCAAAGGCTCCAACCGTTTCCACCACTGCTCCAGCATCTCCTTTTGTCGTTCCCATCTTCGCTCCAGAAAATCCATATATCATCTGAAAAAGATACTAAATATTAATGGCAAAACTCTCAAGATAATGTTCTCGAATTTTTTATTTCACGATATAAGTTACTCCCAATATTAATTGCTCAAATAGGGTGAATTGCACAGTGTTGGCCGTAGGTCGCCATGTCTTCTGGACGACCTACGGCGTGGCAGCTTCCCAACAAGAAAATTAACGTGTGCATGGGACATGCACAACCCAACCCATAGGTCGCCAAGCCCTCCGATCGACCAAGGAGGTCGTCATGCACTCCCGGCGACATGGTAGGTCGCCAAACACGCCCCGCGACCAAGCTTTTAACCCTTGCATGCCCTGCATGCCATAGCTGGGAGATTCCTTCCCGGCGACCAAGCTTTAACCCTCTGCTCCCTCATGCATGCGTTGCATCCATAGCTAGGAGATTCCTGCATCCCTAGCTGCATTATTGCAGCGTTAATTTAGTTGCTAAATGCAGCAAATATTGCTGTTGAATTACAGCCTTTCAACATTCAATAGTTACACGATTCAACGCTTATTTGCTTTATATAAAGGATATGGGGGTTTAGGGTAGAAGCAGAACCAGAACCAGAACCAGAAGGACATATTGAAACTTTGCCTAGAGAAAGAAAATGAAGAAGAAGAAAAGAAGATAAAGGCTCAAACATCGTTCGTGAGGTAATTTTTTATTGTTTAATTTAGTTTATTACATAAAATTATTAGTTTGTTAGTTTAGGGTTTAGGGTAAAACTAAAATTTAGTTAATTAGTTTATTAGTATAAATTATTAGTTTGTTAGTTTAAGTTATATTATATTAGTTTTTAGTTTAAGTTATATATTATATTATATAAAAAATTAGTTAATTAGTTTCTTAGTTTAAGTTATTAAATATAAAAAAATAATTAATTAATTTTTTAGTGTCTTTAAACGTATATTAGGTTGTTTGTTGAAGTTAAAGTTATATTATAAAAAAATAATTAGTGCTTAATTAGTTTGTTAGTTTGTTATTTTAACTAAGTTATATTATAATAAAGAAATAGTTTATTAGTTTAAGTTATATTAGATTATATAAAATTAATTTGTTTAATTTATTGTTGTTTAAAGAAATATTTTGTTTACACATACAGGGCATTATTCCGCAAAATTTGCCCAAGTACAGATTGATTCGAAGAAAGAAACAAGAAAGGAAAAGAAAGGAAAGGAATAAGGCATAAATACGCGAGTAATTTATTATTTTTTGTTGTCCCTTTTTTGTTGTTCTGTATGTGTAAATTAGTTAGTTAGTAAGTTTATATTAGATTATATAAACTAATTTGTGCGAGATAATTTCCGTTTAAGAAAATATTGTGTTTAAAAATATTTAGTGTTGTTTTAAAAAAATATTTTGTTTAATTTATATTAAATGTGTAAATTAGTAAGGAGTAAAAATTAATTGAATGAAATAATTCGGCCAATGTATTATCTTGTGAAATAATTATTTCGAGAACATTATCTAGACAATTTTGCCTAACAAATTTGTTTAATATTTTTAAAAATAAAAAATATTATCAAACTAATCATTATTATTAATAATCATTACTAAATGATTAGTATCAAATCTAAATCATTAAATATTTATAATAAATAATTATTAGAAATCATGACTAAATCATATTATTATTAAATCATTAAATATTAAATCATTAGATTAATAATAATTATTAAATAATTATTTAATGATTTATAAAATTATCTTATCTAATTTTTTAATCTAAATTTATTTATTTTTTATTTGTAGAGAAAATGAGCAACAATTTTTTCACGATTGTCCATTATAATGGACAAATTATGGAAAATGAGGTCGGAGTAGTTTTTCAGTCTGAAAAACCAATAAATATGATGTTCAAAAAAGACATCACTTTACAGAAATGAAGCATAATATAGAAAGAAAAATTTGAGCTGTAGTTGATGGTTTGAGGTATAGGTTTATGATATGCCTCAACCCAGTCAAATATATTACAGTTCTACTTGAAGAAAATGATGATATTGGAACCATGGTTGGATTACATGAGTCAACCAATATAGCAGTTATTTAGTTATTTGTTGATGTGCGTAACATATGTGATGTTCCTGGGTCATCAAAAGGTGTGGCTCAAAAGCCATCTGAAATGGCTTTATATAGTTAGATTGAGGAGCCGACATACAGGTTCCCGAACAATTTTATGGCACTATTGGAAAGTGTAAATGAAGTCGGAGGGACATCTGCAGCAGTAGAGTATGAGACAAGAAACATACCGGAATTGGCTGTTGATATTGATGCTGAAAATTGATAGGGAGAAATTCATGATGATTCAAGAGAAGATGAAGAAATCGAAGAACCCGTTTTGGGCGACGATGAAAATATATTCGGTAGAGGTGCAATTGATGAAGTTCCGGCACCATATGAAGCTACTCCTCACATGTACAAGATAGACTATGATGCAATGAGGGCACTTGAATTCCCAAACATGCCACATTTACCTCCGTACCAAATGATTGAATCATTCGATAATTCTAGTGAATTTTCAGTTGTGGTGAAATTCAGCGGAAAAAATGAAGCTACGCTGGCGATTAAAGAGTACTCAATCAAATGCCATGTTGATGTCCATGTTGTAGAGTTTAACCAGAAAACCCTATACGCGAGGTGTGTAAAATATGGCTCAGAGTGCAAGTGGAAGATCAGAGTATCGAAAAATCAAAGGAACGATGTTTGGGTCATCACGAGGTACAATGGTCCGCACACATGTTTGCGAAACTCCATCGAACAAGACCACCGACTATTGGACTCCGATGTAATATGCAAATATGTGAAGGCGATGGTTAAAAAGGATCCAAGGATATCTTGTTCAGTGTTAGCTGCATCTATTCGAAGCTAATTTTGGATATCAAGTAAAATATGGCAAGGTGTGGAATGCGAAGATGAAGGCAATGAAGCTGACGTATGGAGATTGGGATACATCGTACAATGAGCTACCACATTTGCTACAAGCAATGAAGCGATTTATCCCAAGAACTATAGTGAAGTCTCAAACCATGCCCGCATATGACGAAGAAAGTCAACTCCTGCCAGGGAAGAAAATATTTCATAGACTATTTTAGGCATTCAAGGCATGTATTGAAGGATTTCCATTTTGCAAACGTATGATCCAAGTAGATGGTACGTGGTTGTATGGTCAATATAGGCATGTACTTTTGATGACAGTTGCTCAAGATGGTGAGCGAAATATCTTCCCAATTGCATTCGCCATGGTTGAGGGAGAGACAACAGAGGCTTTGGATTTCTTTATGACCAATCTACGTCAATATATCGTTCGTGAAGAAGGAGTTTGCTTGATATCCGATAGAGGAACGGATATTTTGGCGGCAATTGAACGACCAGGAAGTCATTGGATACCTCCGTATGCATATCCGACATTTTGTATCCATCATATTGGCAAGAATAGTATCGACCAGTTTCATAACGCACACATATGTAGCGAGATAGTCAGCATGGGTAAGTTTTATTTTCAATATTTGTGCATTTTTTACGTTGTTTTTATAATTACGGTTTAACACAATATATTATGAAACAGTATACGAACTACGTCGACCAAATTTTGACAAAAGATTGGAGAATTTGAAGGTATTTTATGATGATCAGCGTGTTTGGAAGTGGGCTTCAAAAATACATCGGGAAAAATGGTCACAAGCATACGATGAAGGTCAGAGATACATACATATGACCACAAACCTTACTGAGGCCATTAATTTGGTACTAAAAGGTACACACCATCTCCCAATAGCGAGTGTGGTGAAAGAGACATACTTTAGATTGGCTAAAGTTTGGTCGGATAAAGGCAAGAAAATTGAGAGTCTCGTAAATAGAGGTAAAACTTGGGCTCCTATAGTGGTGGAATCAATGGAAGCAAATGAGCGATTGACAACATCGATGGTTGTTAATAATTTCGACCGAGTTGGTCATACTTTTGTCATATCGTGCATACGCCGTAATGTCGGAGGAGAAGACCAAACATTTAAAGTTGATTTACGACACAAATGGTGTGATTGTGGTCGTTTTCAGGCATGGAAATATCCATGTGCTCATGCAGTCGCTGTATGTATGTAAGCTGGTGTAAGCGCATACACTTATGTTGATGAATGCTTTCACCTATGTAGGATATTAAATGTCTACATCTATACATTCAGAAAGATCCCGAATGAATCATATTGGCCCAAAAAGGATCATGATGAATGGCTGCCAAATCCAATGCTTCGCAGAAGTCCAAAGGGTCGACCTGAGTCCACTCGTATTCATACCAGTATGGATTTCCATGCTAGAGAGAGAGGTCAAGCAAAGAGATGCAGATTATGTAGAGGTGAAGGCCATTCAAAAAACAATTGTCTTAATTTACCAAGATATAGGCCTCATCATTAGTAATCATATATGTATTTCTATGTATTTATCTGGATTTAATTTTGTAATGATTTATAATTCGAGGACTTAAACAGATTTGAATGGACGTGTGGTTCAATTAACGCCATTTTCGTTACATAACTAATACTCATCTATGGAGCACTTGTTTGATTTGTAATAATGATATGATTTGATTTAGTAATGATTTGCTAATCAGGATTTAATAATGAATTTATATTTAAAATTATAATAATATTTAGTAATGATTAGTAATAATGAAATTATTATTAATATTTAATGATTTGATAGTAATGATTAGGAATAATGAAATTATTATTAATATTTAATGATTTGGTAGTAATGATTAGTAATAATTAAATTATTATTAATATTCAATGATTTGGTAGTAATGATTAGTAATAATTAAATTATTGTTAATATTTAATGATTTGATAGTAATGATTTAGTAATTATTAGTAATAATGAAATTATAATAATAATTTGATAATAATAGGGTGATAAATTATTATATCTTCACATTGAAGTTGAATTTATGTAATTTTAGTCGATAAATTATTCAAGCGGAGTTTTTAAATAGAGGGACCTAATTGATATGAAATTTATAATTCGAGGACTTAAACAGATTTGAATGGATGTGTGTTTCAATTAACCATAAAAATGATTTAATAATGATTTTAATATTTAATGATTTGATGATTTAGTAATGATTTTAATATTTAATGATTTGATGATTTAATAATGATTTTAATATTTAATGATTTGATGATTTAGTAATGATTTTAATATTATGACTTAATAATGATTTAATAATGATATAGTAATAATCATTATAATAATGATTTAATAATATTTTTAATATTTAATGATTTGATGATTTAGTAATGATTTGATAATAATCATTATAATAATGATTTAATAATAATTTTAAAATTTAATGATTTGAAGATTTAGTAATGATTTGATAATAATCATTATAATAATAATTTATTAGTAGTCATTATAATAATGATTTAATAATAATGATAATAATGATTTATTAATAATCATTATAATAATGATTTAATAGTAATGATTTAATAATGATTTAGTAATGATTTTATAATAATGATTTAATACTAATGATTTAATAATTATTACTAATAATTATGGAATAATAACAAATGAGTGTACAAGTATGGACTACTCGAATTTAAATTTATACATAGTCGAATTTATTAATGATTTTTAAATATTTAATGATTTGATACTAATGATTTACTAATTATTATTAATAATGATTTATTATTAATATTTAATTATTTGATACTAATGCTTTACTAATTATTACTAGTAATGAAATTATAATAATGATTTAATACTAAAAATCATTTTTAAGGTTAAAAAAACTAGTCTAATTTCAATATATAATTTGTAACAAATAGCAAACTAGTTTACAATTGTTGTCGATGACGGGGTGTTGTTGAATGATAATGTCGGGGCGGACGTCTGATACGTTGTGGTCGTTGCGGTTGCTCAGGAGTATGGTACCCATCCTCCTCATTCATTGGGGGCATTTGAACTGCCATGTGTTCAAAGTCATACATCGACGAAAACATGGGAGAGTACATGGGTGCCTCAGGCTGCATAAACTCTGTTATGTATGTCGGGACAGTATAATCATCAACTGCGTGATACAACGATCCCGCATCGCCGAACGGTTGTGGTGCGCTATTATCCACATCGGTCATTTCCTCTTTATGTTGTTGAGATGAACTCCCACTCCCACTCGATGGAGAGTATTCAACTTTACCAAATCTTTTCTTAAACCTCAAAAATTGTTGCCTCTCTACCATTGTTGTCAGAAACGACTTTCCATTATCCCAAAAATAAGCAAGGTAAGCTGAAGTCTCAAAATTAAAGTCGTCGTCTTGAATATAGTCAAGATTTGGCATGAATGAAGCCCTATTGTTCCAAGCATTAATATAGGTTGCATGCTTCTCAATCCAATTAACATTTTCTTTATGACGACCATCAAATCTGTGCAGGTCGTCATGCGTCTCAACCCAATTCACCTGACGACGACCATCTAAGTTTTGGAGGAGGTCATGATCCCATGGACTCCGCGGAATAGGTTGGTGGAAGTGGAATTGCCTCAACACTCTATCCCCAAATTGGATCTCAACAAAAGCAAAATTGATCAATGGTGTAACATCACACCAATATTGAAACCCATCTAAAATGTCGTGCGGTATCAACGCAAATATTTCTTCATTCATGTATGGTCTCCAATTAAACTGTAAAATTATGAAAACAATAAAATTGATTTAAATCAAATAATATAGTTAATTTAAATAATAATTAAAAATAACAGATTATACATACCTCCTTTTTGGCCTTAATGTCAATCTTCAGCCTGAACTCTTTAATGTTGTTGTGCACCAACCCCGTGCCTTCAATTTTATGCCTCCATCTGTATATCAATAAAAAAATAGTGACATTTTGTTCAATAATTTTAATCAAAATAAATATTTTTAATTAATATTTTATATTAAAATAGAGGATTCATATTACCTTCCGGCAAGTGAAAAGTCAAACGCAGTCCTAATAATCGCTGTCAAAAATGGAAGTCTATGCCAAGCCCATGATTGTAGCAGCAACAGACATCCATCGATTTCTGTTGTATTATTATCATTTACGACTAATGACGCCTAGCACATCTCACGATACAAAAACGCTAATATCGCTGAACCCCATCTATATTGCCTACTATTCTCAAAATTTGTTAAAAAAAAGAAGATACTGAGTGTGAACATAACTACCGGATTTATCAGGCATAAAAATTCCCCCAATCAACTGTAATATATATGCTCGTGTTGCATATATAATTTTGTGCTCCGTACTATTTGGTTGAAGTTGAAATTCATTCTTCAACCATGACAACCTCACACGCCACCCTCTACACTCTGGTGGTACGGGCGCTTTCTCAAGAAACAAGCTGCAAAGTTGTGTCACATTATTAAACTCATGTGACATTACCACCGGCATCCCATTAGTTTGGACCCCGAGTTGCATTGCCACATCCTCCAGAGTTATCGTGCATTCGCCACACGGCAAATGAAACGTGTGCGTTTCTGGTCTCCAACGTTCAATCAACACACTGATCAAACCTGGGACCAACTTGTAATCTCGCACAAATGTTACATACCAAAATCCAGCCTCTTGCAAGTTTTCTTCTATCAATGGGTGTGGCTTGGGCACTTTATGTAACCGAAGACGAAGGACTCACTACTCGTCCTCCTACAATTAAATAATGCAAAATTTTTATCACAATCATCATAAAATAATATTCAAATATTTATTAATTATAATTCATTAAACAAATATTGTATTCACCATTATTCCCAAATGACTTGAAATATGTTCATTATCAAGTCTCAGCAATGAAATTTGGTCAGCCATTGGAATGAATCTATAAAAAAATTAAACAACAGTATTTAAAAAATCATTTCATATAATCTAATGTTAACTAACTAACTAACTAACTAATTTACAACACAATAAAAAAATTAATATAATAACTTATAATATAATAAGCTTATAAAGTAACAAACTAAACTTTTTAAACTATAACTTTAACGTAAATTTTCCCTTAAACAACTAATAAACTATTCTTTAATATAACTTCAACTAATAACTATTCTTTAATATAACTTAAATTAATAAACGGTTTTTTAATTATAATTTACTACTAAAAAACTAATTAACTAAATTTTTTATATAATATAAATTCAACAAATCATATGGCAACTTAACTATTTAACTAACACAAACTAATTATATATTTTTTATATATAACTAACTACTAACAAATTAACTAATTAAGTAAATTTTTACCCTAACCCTAACCTTAAACTAACAAACTAATAATTTAAAATAATAAACTAATTTAAATTAAATAAAATAAAAATTTACCTCGATGTTTGCTTGTCGGACTCCCTTTCTTCTTTTTCCTCTTCTTCCTTTCATTTCTCTCCACACTTTTCTCCCTTACTTTCTTATGCTTCCTTAACCCCATTTCATACCCCCCATATATTAAAGGGCCGGCTGCCATGCACCAATAATTGAAGAATCACGAGCTGTTGATTCTCGTGGATTGCAGCAATAACTGCTGCATGAAGCATCAAATGATGTTGTATGAAGCAGCGGAAATTATGCTGTAATAATGCAGCGAATAAAGGTGCATGGAGCAGGCTAGCATGTAGTGGGGAGCAGGCGAGCATACATCGGGTAGCAGGGCGCAGGACAAGGTCGCCCAGCGTGCATGGCGACCTACCATGTCGTCTGGCGTGCATGGCGACCTACAAGGTCTCCCGGAGGGCATGGCGACCTATGCTTGGGGACGTGCATATACCATGCAACACGTTCATTCTCTATGTGTGTTCGTTGGGAAGCTACCACGCCGTAGGTCGTCCGGAAGGCATGGCGACCTACGGCCAACACTATGGAATTCACCCTATTTGAGCAATTAATCTTGGGAGTAACTTATATCGTGAAATAAAATATTCGAGGACATTATCTCGAGAGTTTTGCCAAATATTTTAATAATATGATCACAAAACAAAATTAATCTTATAATACCAAGGAAGTATGCTAAACAGGATTCGTACTTGGCAACTTGGGGAGATAGAGAAGTGCTCTACCATCTGAGCTAGCCTGTGAGGTTGATCTTATATCTAAAGCAATTTATATATTTAACTTATATATATCTGTTAACTATAAAATAAAATAAAAATTGGTAGATCTTCAATTCCAACTTAGAATATCTCACAAAATATTCAAGCATTTAATCACTAAATAATATTAAGAATTCATTTAATACATACCAAAATTATTATTTAACATATAAAAATATTAAATTAAATTTAAATAATTTATTAATTAAATTATTATTTATAATTATTTATTTATTTATTTAATTAAATAATTAATGAATAATATGAAATTAAAAGTGATATTATATCCTTAAAATTATTTAATTAATTTTAAATATTATTTATTTTCATAAATAATTATAAATTAGAAGTTACATTTAAATTTTAATAATTAAATAAATATAAGTATTTTTAAATTCTATTAATTTAAATTTTAAATAATTAAATACATATACTTTTAAACTAGTTATGATTAGACATGCACAAAGTCGGATAAAAAACCGATCCGGATCGGATAAAAACTGATACGATTTTTTCACCTAGCCAAAAAATCGGATTTTAAAAAAACCGGTTGGGATCCTAACCGGTTTGGAGGGCTGGATGGTGTAACCGGTTTCGGTTTGAAAAAAAATGATTTTTTTAAAAAACCGGATATAAAAAAACCAGTAGTGGTGAACAGCACTACTCTTGTGCAATCTGTATCTACTCCTCCTCCTGAAGGCTTTGAGAGTAATGCTGAGCTGCACAACTCTTGTCCTGTTTTCTTTGTTCTTCCTTCTTAAACACTCTCATCAAAGCACATTCATCACCATTTCTCGCAAGCTTTCATTATCTTCCACTTAATCGCATTAGATCTTTATTTAAACTCCATTTCACACACACATATCACAAACCAAAAGCTAATCAAAGCACAACTATTCTAGATAAATTAGGTGTATTTATAAACATTTTATGCTTGTGAAGAGCATATACACAAGACACTCATCAACGATAAATTAAAATACTTAAATATTACAATGTTAAAATTACATCGTCATCAATTGCAACAAAATTTACGATAATTGAAATTCTTAAATACTTCCAAGTTCGATAAATTCAAATACATAAAAACTTCCAAGTTCGATAATTGAAAAAAAGTTTATGATAATTGAAACAAAGTTTAAAAATAAACTACATCGCCGCTAACATAAAAAGCGGATTCCGAAGCTACCGTAGAAGCTTGGACGGTTAGTAAATCACGGGAAATGGCGGATAGAATCGGAAATTGTGCTTCCTTTTCTTTCCACCAAGCAAAAATATCCAAACTTTCAAACTTTAGACAAAGTTTACAGCGCGCTCTCCTCGAGCCATTTGACATCTCACATAAATCGTAGTGATCCCAAATATCTTTGTTTCGAGTGTGTTCAATCACTCTCACGACTTCAAGGTTTCCCCCGACTGAAGATTCAGCCGTGTTAGGGTCGGTATTTGTAGCCATGATGAACAAAAAATTACAAAAATAAGATTTGAGAGATGTTTAGGTGTTGTGTAATAAGATTTGAGAAAGTTGTAATCAACCAAATACATCCCCAACCTATTTATACTTATTTAGGGTGGTAAAATGGTGATTTTTTTTTAAGAAAAAAGGTCAAAAACGGTCACAAAACTCCTCCAACGGCTAGTTTTTAAAACCCCATACCGGATTTTTTTCAGATAAAAACTGGTTTTTTATCCAATTTTTTTTCAATCTGGTTTTTAATCCGGTAAAAAAACTGATTGTCCAATTTTTCCCAAACTGGTTATACTATCCGGTTTTTAAATATCTGGTCCGGTTAAAAAAACCAGATTTTTCCAAATCCAGTTTTAGATATTTTTTACGCAAAATCGAATATTCGGATTTTTTTTCACCTCTAGTTATGATACAATACATATAATTTTTAAAATAAACTAATATTGATTTTATAAAATATATAAATATTTATTTAACTATTTTTTTTATTTTAAATTAAAATTTATTTCATGTTATAGTGATAGATTAATAGAAGTTAAATATATACTTTGGCTTTATCACCAATTGCATGGGCAACTTAGATGGTTGAGTGCCTCTCCATCTCCATAGAAGACCCAGATTAGACCCCTCGTGAGCGCACTACCCTAGGAGTTTTTTTTGCTAGTTTTGTTTAATAAGGTGGAGACACGTGTAATCACCTTATTAGTTGAATAAAATAATTAAAGATAATACAAATAATAATATAAAAATTTTGAAAAAATAATAAAATACCACGTAAGCTCTGCCGTTAAATATTTAACGACGGGTATTAAAACGGAACAAAAAACCAAATGTTATGTATGATTTTATAGAAATTGAAAGCTCATGTACTAAAATGAATCAAAAGTGAAACTTTAAGTACTAAATGTATAATTTACCTTTTATTTTAATTAAATGTATTTAATTTTCATCAATCTAGGAGTAACATGTATTATCCTCTTATTGAACGAAAACGAAGCAATGGAAATTTGGAGAGTAAAGGAGTTGAACTTGTGACAATAGGAGAACAAATCAAATACCCAACCACTAAATTAAGGTCACTACCTATTGTGGAATTGATTAGGGGTGAGCAACTCGACTAAAAAAATCGATTTTTTACTCAACTCGAAATGATTTCAAATTATAATTTCATAAACTTGACTTGACTGAACAAAAATTTCAAGTTCAAATCGAGTTGTAAAATACAACTCAAATCTCGAATTTTTTAGCAATTAGTGGATGAATTTTCAAGTTTGAGTCGAGTCTCTTAATTTTGTATGATATATTTATATCACATATGAAAGAAATATACATGTATTGTATTTTTTTTTATCAAAAATCACACAAGAATAGATTGTTATATATATATATTCTATATGATCATAAAAAAACCATTTAAAGTGAAATAAAATAATATCATAATATTATAAATATTGATAATTAAATGTAAACACAAACTCGAAAATTTGACTCGACTCGACTAGACTAACAAAAGTTTTAGGTCAATTCCGAGTTGTAAAACAGGACTCATCAACTCAAATAATTTGAATTTTTTTAACTCGACTCGACTCAATCGACCGTTCACCCCTAGAATTGACAATATGTTCTACATAACTTGAACTTTTATCTATAGATACTTATAATATTTTTTATATATTAACTTCAACAATATTTTATTCTTATCTTAATTTATTAAATATATTTTATTCTTAACTTAATTAAAAATATATTTTATTATTATTTGAATTTTAAAAGTATATCTTAAAAACATAATTTATAATTATTTTAACTTTTAAAAGTATATATTTTATATTAATTTATTAAATATATTATATTATTACTTTAAATTACTAAATATATTTTATTCTTTATCCTAATTTAAAAAAATTAATCTTATTTTAACTTAAAAACATATATTTTATTTTTTATAGAAATCTGCTAATTTTATTAAAAATAGAAAATATCCAGAATTATAATAAAAATTTACAACTATAACCGTAAGCGTAAACGAAATTATAATTTTTTATTTTATTCGTTTACGCTTGCGGTTATATTTGTAAATCTTTATTATAATTCTGGATATTTTCTATTTTTAATAAAACTAGCAGCTTTCTATAAAAAAATAAAAATAAAATATACTTTTTAAAGTTAAAATAAGATTAATTTTTTTTAAATTAGGATAAAGAATAAAATATATTTAATAATTTAAAGTAATAATATAATATATTTAATAAATTAATATAAAATATATACTTTTAAAAGTTAAAATAATTATAAATTATGTTTTTAAGATATCAAATCTGATTGCGATCGGCAAATGAACCACGAAAGGGGATGAAACTACTGAAAGACAATTGACAAATCGCAAATCAGGGTCAAGTGACGTGAGAAAACTATCCACGAGCGCAAAACGCGTATCCAATTCATTCCGAGGGTCCAGAGCAGAGAAGATTAATAGAATAACAAATAAGCATCATCTTAATCAGTTATGACGATGTCAAATCCAACCCTATGAAAAAAGATAAATGAAAAAAAGGCAAAAAATCGTAAATGCATAAAAAAGATAAATGAAAAATAAGGAAAAAAAGGCAAAAAGCAGATAAAAACATGCCACAAAAGTAGATATAAACGTGTTATAAATGACATAATGGCAGAAAATATGTCACAAAGACATAAATATTCTTAATAAAAAAACTACAATAAAAGAAAAAAGATAACCAACATCAAAACTGGTTTCACTGTTGCCGGTTAAACAAAACTAAAGTAGAAAAAGTTAGATTAATCAATAAAATTGAAACAAATTGTAAAGAAGAAAAAAGAAGGGAGAGACAGGAAGAGGGAGAAAGCGGAAACATATATTTTATTCTTAACTTAACTTAATATAAATTATTTTTATCTTAATTTAAAAATATTTTTAACATATATCTAATAAGTTAAAGTAAGAATAAAATATATTTATTAAGTTAATATAAGAATAAAATATATTTTAAATATTCTTAAATAAAAATAAAAGTGAAATATATTTTTAAAATTTAAGATAATAATAAAATATATTTTTAAGTTAAAATAATATATAAAATATATAAACAATGTTGTACGGTTTAATTTCTTTAAACTGGAGGTTGACACAGACATACATAATGTATAAACAATTTTATCAGTTTGCAACCAAGTAGTGGCCTAAGCTTGGTGTTTTAGTGACTAGTAGCTTTACCATTAATCCCAAGTTTGCATCTCCTATTTTACAAATTTACTTTGCTTTATTTTGAATCATCAGGTAATAGAATCCAAAATGAAATATTGAAATAATAAATTATTATATTAGATAACTTAAAGATTAATTTCATTTTTTTAGCTCATTAATTAATGAATCTAAAATAGATATTAGATTAATAAATTATTATTAAATTAAAAAAGAAAATAAAAATGAAATAAAATTTATCATAAATTTGAGATGATAAAGTTATTATTATTTTACGGAATTAGAATTAAATTATATAAAAATAATTAATGGAGAAAATTAATTTTATCATAAATATTAATTAATTAAGATTAAAGTTAATTTAGATTTATTTAATTAGGTATACGATTTTTTTATTAAACTAGGTGATTAGATATAAGAATTTTAAATTTAGATATTTAATTAACAAAAATAATTAAACTTCAAATCAAATAAATAACTAGTATATATACTTGGATTTTATCTTATTAGTTTATTACTTAACACATTACTAAAAAATAGATAATAATAAAAATAAAATATTTATACACTTTAACTCAATTATCAGGTTAAAATTAGGTTAATGTTTGGTTCAAATTGGGTTTAGTAAATTAAATTTGAATTATTTTTTGTTAGTTGCTTGCAGTTTGGGTTATTTTCGGTTCATGTTACTTTTAAATTGACTAAAATTCGAATCAATTTTGATTCGGTTCATAGTATTTTTGGTTTTCCTAAACTTTGGATCCGTGTTGGTTCGATTCAGTTTTTTAAGTATTAGGTCAAATTTGAATCATTGTATTATGATTTATTTGGGTTCTTGTTTCTTGTAAATCGGTCCATGTTAAATTTGTTAGGTGTAGACACTCATTTTCGTCCTGGTCTTTTTTACATTATATAGTATGAATGATAATATATATATAATAATTTTAAAAACATATATCATATATAGTTTTTGAAAATATATAGTATAGTTTTTGAAAACACGATTTTGAAAACGTATAATATATAGTTTTCTTAAAAAATTGTTTTTTTAAAAACATATGTAATAAAGTATTTGAAAACATATAATATATAGTTTTTAAAAACGGTTTTTGAAAACAATAATATATAATTTTTTTAAAAAAATGGTTTTTGGAAAACATATATAATATAGGTTTTAAAAAAACGTATTGTTATATAATTTTGAAAACATATAATATATATGGTTTTTGAAGAACATATGTAATATATATATATATATTGAAAACATATTATATGACTTTGAAAATATAATAGATTATATAGTTTTTATCTTATTATTATTATTATTATTATTATTATTATTATTATTTACTTTTATTTTTAATTTTATTTCGGTTTTCCAGTCTAAGTCCAAACAGTCCAGCAAGGGAGTCCAACCGAGCCATGCTAGCCAGACCCAGCAAAGCAGGCTCGGTTAAGGGGCCTGACCCCATCCAAATTGAATTAGGGTTATAACACATAAGCAAAAGGGCACCGCTCAAGAGGAAACAAACAACACGCGTGAAGGACACTCGCAAGTAACTGGCTGAGATTCCCAGCCAAGCAACCCAGGACTACACCATCCATGGATTTCTGGCCACACGAATGACGGTAAGCCCGAGTAAATCAGAGATGAAGGAAACAACCCCGTCAAAGTTAGAAATAGCCCCATCGGGGGGCTATATAAATACCACACCAAACACAGCAACACAACAGAGAGAAAAAGCCAAGAAATGCGAGCAAAATAGAGAGGAAAACCGAAGAAAAACAACAATCACAACAAAGAAAAGCAAAGCATTAGCATCAGAACAACAAACCACCAAAGTTATTCAACTAAAACCGAAAAACCAAGCCAAAATAAAAATAAATCCAAACATTCACACAAGCAGAAAAGAAAACGCATTGTTGGTCTCGGCTCAGGAATGAAATGACCGTTAGAAGTCAAAAGGGCTCGCCTGAAAAGGTAAAAATCTGGACCTTAGGACTTAGATCTACGCCGATTTAGTCTTTTTTGGGGCAACCAGGCTTTGGTTTTGGGTTCAAGGGGTTGGGAAGAACGTTTGTGTGGAATTTGGGGTTTTTCGATCACTGATGGCGGTGTGGATCATCAGAGAGTGACCGGAGCTAGACCGGTTGGGTTTTGGTTGAGAGTGTTTTGGAGAGTTTTTTTTTTGTTTTTTGGTAAGATGATATAAATTGCATTTTTTAAGGATTTAGGGGTATTTATAAGGGGATCCCTGTTATTTTGATGCGTAATTCATTTTGGTCACCTGTTGTAAATTTGACCTTGAATTTTGAATTAATTCAATTCAATCATTGTTATATTTTTTTTTATATTTTGCAATTTGACCCCTAACTTTTATTTTTCTCATTGCAGTTTCCGATTAACTTCAATTTGACCTTTAATTTCATTTTTTTAAAATTTAATCCTTCTTTAATATTTCTTTAATTTAATATATTTTTTTATTTTTTTCATTTTCGTTTTATCCTATTTTATTATTTAATATCAATTTGGTTTTTTAGGACAATTTTCATTGGTCAAAGGTAGGTAATTTGATTCAAACTTTTAAAATTTAATTTATCTTTTAATTTTCCTAATTAAGACAATCGAGAAATCGAATTGGTACCGAAAGGGTAGTACAAGGGTGCTAATCCTTCCCTAACTGTAATCGATTCTTGAATCCGATAAATTTTTGGTAAAATGTAGATCAGATAATAGTAAGTTATGATATTTGATCGATCAAATTAAAATGATCGGTGGCGGCTCCAACAAATAAAAATTAAGTCGAAACATGATTTCAGGCCCACCCGAAGCTCGATTACGACAGCTTGGCGACTCCACTGAGGACAGGTAAGTGAGTCAAACCAAAATTGATTTCTGGTTGTCTTCTTAAGCGAAAATTCTAAGTATAGATTATAATTTATCCTTTCGACCCTTACTATTTATGTTTGATTATTATTTTTTGAATAAATAGTTGTACTGATGTTTTTTCAATGATTTAAGCTTTTTTCAAAATTCAACCTCATGCTTTATTCTCGAGCTCCAAACCTTTTTAAGTTAAGGTGAAAGCAACACCTTCATGGGAATTTATTCTCCGTACAAACATAAGGGAATGTATTCTCGAGTTTAATTCGGTCCATAAGAGCTTGTAATGGGCTTAATACTGAGGGTCTGGCAGGCCCAAGAGGGCACCAGCAAAGAGAACTCGGGTACTTTTTTAGAACCAAACTGTGATGCTGCAAGGAATTAGAGCCCACCCCAAAACTCCATTTCAAAACCTATAATACTTGATTTATTTCTTGCTTTATTTTTTGTTCAAGGCATGCAAATTAGAAATTTATGCGGTTAGGATTTGTTCAAGAAAATAACATGCAAGATAGAGATTATGTTAGGGTAGGAATAAAAGCTTGTGGGGTAAATATCAACTGGGGTAGGAATTTTATTTTTATTTCCATTATTATTTTGATTTTTTGTCTTACTAACTTGTTTCCTTTAATTTTTTTTTTCATTTTTTTTATCATTTGCATCATTTAAAGAGGTGTTGATCCACAGAAAAAGTTCGTTAAAACTAAAATAGTATGCATTAATGGAAAAAGTGGTTATAATGCAAGAGATTAAAAATGCAGAAGTGCAGCTATGGTCATAAAAGACTCAGAAGGAAAAGGGGGATAGTCTATAGGACAACTATGTGTCAAACCTGACTGGTTATGCTTCTTTCAGTCTTAAACAGAATGATTCCAGGAATTGATAAATATTTGGGACATTTGGAAAACTGACAGAAAACAGAAGTTTTGACAGTGATACGATGATATTGCACACATTCTCTATGTCAAGGTAGACGAACCTTTAATATGAGCTTTGGTGCAATTTTGGAACCCAGGGTACAACTATTTTACTTTCAACCGAGAAGACACAGTGCCTACAATTGAGGAGTATACCACCTTCTTACACTACAAAGGAATCAGAATGGATGGGGTCTTCATCAAATATATCAAGAGTCAGCCTTTCAAGAATGGGTTGGCAAAGGTTGCAGGGGTTGATGAAAAATGGGTAATAGACCGGATTCAACACAAAGGCAAGGGACAAGAACATCATATGGAGAGCCCCTTGGTTGAATCATAGCGACATTCTTTACCGGTGTGGAGACTCATGAATGGTAATGTTACTTGGGCTACATGGAGGAGTTGGTTATCCTCAACTCTTAGTGCTTCGGTAGTTTGGGTACGTTAGTTTGTTCCAGTCACACATGAGATATTTGGATCTGAGTTTGTATACCATGAGGACAACTACAAGAAGAAGGTTAAAGATGTAGCTGAGTCATGGAGCAAGATATTTCTTACAGAGGTTGTGGAAGATGTAGTTGAGTCATGGAGAAAGATATTTCTTACAGAGGTTGTGGCTGCGAAAGACATGCTTACTCCAAATTATATGGAATAGAGAAAGCTAAGGAAGAATGACATTGTTCCTATACCAGACCAAGAAGATACCCGAACCATAGAAGAACACCTCAATCCATTCCCCTCTGAACCAGAGATAGAAAGAAAGGAATTTAGAGTTGAAAAAGAAGAACTGAAACAAATATTGAGAGGGTTAGAAGCTGAAAAATTCCAATGGAAGCTGGATGTTGATACTTAAAAGAATCGAGCGGACATGTTAGAAAAGGAACAAAAGAAAGTCTTCTTTGAGTTGGAAGATTTAAGAAAAGGGTATCAACAATAAGTTCAGAATAATTCCAGCCTAAAAAGGTCTCCCGAGTACTAGAAAGGTGAAGCTAGCAGCTTGAAAATGAAGTTTGAGGTAAAAGATGAAAGAGAGCCACTGAAAGAGCAGTTAAAGACTTCTCAAAGATGTTTGTTAGAAAGCCAACACCAGAACAAGCGATTGAAGACCAAGGAAAATGATCTATAGAGGTCTCTTCAAAAACAACAAGAAGAGGATGGAAAAACTATAACATAATTGGAAGTCATTATGGACAAATTCAAGAAGTAGGCAAATGAACTCCAAATTATTCCTTTTGATGGAGGACTCTAGTTGTATTTCCGTTGGGAACAGGCTCAATAAAGGGTGAAGGCTAGAGATACAGTTATTCAAGACTTATTTGAGTAGGTACAGAAAGCGGCATGCCACTTGCATGGTTTAGTGAGAGAAACCGGGGTGGTTCGACAAGGTATTCAGTAGTGACAGAAGAAGCAAGAAGACTTGTCAACCTATTATAAGTCGTTCAGAGTCTAGAGGACCTAGCTAGAATGTACCTTTGAATTGTTTTTGGTCTCTTAGAAATAACACTTTTGTCCTAATAAAGACTATTTATAATAATAGACATGTTTTGGATCATGCATTTTTGCATATTTTTATGCATTTTTCATTTCCTTACATTCAAATTAACTAACATAAAATGTATCATCGAAAAAAGGAACAAACATTAGACACACCTCATCAAGCACTGGATACACCCCATCCTCACAATACACGTTCAAAGAAGAAGGAGATGGAAGCTAAAATTGCTCAACTTGAGGAAAATTTTCAAAAACTGCAAAAAGGACATGAGGAGAAAATGAGTCAAAATATTCAAAATACCTTGGATTCTATTACTAGGAACCAAGAGTCACTGGTTGATCAGATCGTTAAAAAGTTGTCTAGTCTAAATTAAATGAGTCCCCATGGGCAGGGGAATCTGAAGGGGTGACTGTATCACCTACCCCGTAGCTAGTTATTTCACCTAGAATCCTACCAGGACTTCAAATGGACTCATCTACTGCAAAAGCACAAGTTTCATCTGCTGCAAAGGCACAAATTTTGTCTGCTGCAAAAGCAAAAGAAGCTTCTGTAACTAACCCTAAAAAATAATTCGGATGATTATTATATTCCAGATTTTGATGAAGATAACAAAGCAAAGAAGATGGAGGAGAAAATTAAGCTGTTGGAAGATCAAATGAAGACAGTTAAGGAAGAAGATAATTATTACGGAGTTGATGCTCTAGAAATAAGTTTGGTCCCAGATTTAATTCTTCCTCCTAAGTTTATAGTCCCATAATTTGATAAATATGAGGAGAATAGTTACCCTTTAGTTCACATTACCATGTTCTGTCAAATGACATGATACGTGGGAAATGATCAACTCCTAATTCACTGTTTCCAGGAGAGTCTATCACATTCAACCATCCGGTGGTACAATCAGTTGAACCGTTCACACATCAGAACATGGAAAGATCTCGCCAAGTCTTTCTTAGAACAATACAAGCATGTCAATGACATGAGACCATATCGTGTCATGTTACAAAGTATGGAGAAAAGGTATAATGAAATTTTCAGACAATATGCATAGCGATAGAGGGATTTAGCTGTGCAGGTTCATCCTCCGTTGGATGAAAAATGACATGGAAGCTCTTCGTACATACTTTGAAGGCTCATTTCTTCGGGAATCTGGTTGTAATTACATCTAGGAATTTCTCTGATCTGGTTATGGCCAGAGAAATAATTAAGATGGCCATTAAACAAGGAAACATAGAAGGAGGTGAGTCAAGCAAAAGACCTCCTATGAATAAAAGAGAATGAGAGATCAACAACATTAACACTTTTAAAACCAACAAAAATGTTACAATCTCTAAGTCAAAACCAAATGCAGTTGTACTGTCAGGTACTTCTAGACAAGATACGAGAGAACCAAGAAGGGAAAATGAGCATTTTGATATGATTCCCATGACAAACAAGAAACTTTTCCAATAATTGTTTGACACACATGTGGTGTCACCATATCCAGTAGAACCACTACAGCCCTCATACCCCAAGTGGTATGATGAAAAAGAACACTGTGAGTATCATGGTGGTATCCTGGGGTATGCTATTGAAAACTGCCTCTCATTTAAGAAGATCATTCAAAGGATGCGCAATAGGAACATGATTCATTTCAACAACTCAGAAACACCTAACGTTGTGCAGAACCTTCTGCCTAACCACCAAGAAAGTAGGGTTAATGTAATCAATGAGGAGAGAGGCAAGAGGGTAAAGACAAGTGTTTCAGAACTAAGATCTCATCTAGCTTGGGTATGGAGACAAATGGTAAAGGTAGGATTTCTTGTGCACATTCTACATCGGAATACAAAGGTGGTAAACATTGATGTTATTAAAATGAAGAGGGATATGAGGTGCACGAGTTTTCTGAATTTAAAGTTTTTATTCAACTCATGATGGACAGTAAGGAGTTAGAATTCTATGAAGAAAACAAGGACACTCTAGAAATCGATGTTTGTATGACTGGAGATTCATCTAACAAAGGGCATGGCACAAGCTACCCTTTGATAATCACCCCTTAGGAGAAGACGATATATAATGTACCAAAAAAAGTGGTAACAATGGCACCAAGACCTTTTCCCTATAAAGATAGTAAAGAAGTGCCTTGAAAATATGAATGCCAAGTAAGTTCTTTGAAGGAAGATGTCAATGATGTGGGACATACTACTCTAAAAAAATCTAACCTACACCAGAGACCACTTAAACCGTTCAAAAGGGATGTACTAGCAGTAAATAAGCCAATAAAGGAAGAAGAGGATGTGGAGTTCTTAAAATTTCTAAAAAAACAGTGAGTAAAACATTTAGGGTGCGTTTGGTTCACAGAATGTAAGATTACCAGTGGGAATAAAAGATTACCAGGGAATATGATTACTGGGAATGTTGTATTTTGTGTTTGGTTGATTTAGCAGGAATGTAATATTACCGTGTTTGGTTAAAGGAATAAAAGATTATTGGAATGTATATTTGACCAAATTGTCCTTATTATATATATGTATAATATTACAAATTGTAAAATATTTATATATTTTCTTTAAAAAATTAAATTCATAATATTTATATAATTTGTTTTACAAAACTAAAAATATAAAAAATGTTTAATGAAAGGGTAAATTTTTTTAACCGCTGAACTTCATATAAAATTTTAATTATAGATTTTTTTTTTGTAAATCTAAAATAATTTAAGGATAAATTTGTAATTTAACCTTCGTAGAATTTTTATTATTCAATGACAGAAGAATGATATTTTTGAAAAAAAATAAAAATTTAAAACCATTTAAGTCCAAAACGCCGGTAATGTTACAATACCTAAGGGAAGGAAGGTAATGACATTCCCGGTAATATACCCCAAAAAATCTACTATTGGTAATAAAACATTACCGGGAATGAGATTCCCGGCCAACCAAACATGGGAATGTGGGATTCCCATCCCATGGGAATCTCACAATCCTTGAACCAAACACCCCCTTAGGAACAATTAAATAGCCTACCAGTACACATTTCAATGTTGGCACTGCTGTTAAGTTCGGAGGCACACAAAGAGGCACTTCTTAAGGTATTAAATCAGATATTTATGCCGAAAGACATACCAATCCATAAGATGGATCAATTGGTTAACAACATCTAAGCTGATAACCTCATCTCATTTTCTGAGGATGAGATTCTGTCAGGAGGAAGGGGCCGGGAAAAAGCTTTGCATATCACCACTTATTGCAAGGGGAACGCTTTACCGAGTAGATTAATCGATAATGGTTCTATCCTTAATGCAATTCCTTTGGTCACTCTTAAAAGGCTACCACCCATATGAGAGCAATCTAGAGTATGGTTCGAGCATTTGATGGGACAAAGAGAGAAGTGACCGGTAAAATTGAAGTATCATTGATCATTGGGCCTGCCACATACAATATAGAGTTCCTAGTGATGGACATTATACCTTATTACAACTGCCTTTTAGGAAGGCCATGGATTTATCAAGTTGAGGCACTACACCAGAAAGCCAAGTTTGTTATTGACGGAACACTAATAATTATCAATGCTGAAGAATATATAATGGCAAGCTTATCCACTGAGACCCCTTACATAGATGTGAATGAGGAAAATTTAGAGTGTTCTTTTCTATCTTTGGAGTTTTTCAATTCCATATTTGTGGCTGAAGGGGGTAAGATTCCCATACCTAGATTCTCATATTATACTAAGATGGAAATCAAGCAAACTTTGGGAAAAGGTGAAAAGATAGGAAATGTGTTTGGGAAATCTCTATAGGGAAGAATTAGCCCGATTTTTCCTGTTACCAAGCTAGATCAATTTGGGCTTGGATATCAGCCCAGTCATCAACAGAGAAGAAATGAGATTTAGAAATGCCAAGAAAGAAAAAGGGAAAGATTAACTGGGGAAGAAATTAAAGGGGAGCCAATGTTTTTTCCTCCCCTCCATATCACATTCAGGTTTGATGGTTATGCTTTTGAGGAAGAAAAAATGATGGCCTTACATGACATAGAAGAAGCTCTAAAAGATTTGAACATCAATGCTATAACAATGGGTGACACTGAAGACGTTGATAGATCTAGAATCCGTCTATTATCGCCGGGGTTCGTGCTTAACAACTGGACGACTGAAGAGCTACATCTGGTTTTCAAATCTCTTTCACTGTAATAATCAAACGTTCCCTATTTGCCTATACCTGGGTTAATAGGTGATCTTTTGTAGGGTTAATGAATTGTTTTTATTTATATTTCAATAAAATATGTAATTTTCCTTTCTGAAAAATATTTCTTCTTTTTTCATTTCCCTTCTTTTGTATACAATTTTATTTCATTTCTTTAATCTATGTGGGATATTTTTCTCTCGCATATACAAATTTTTCTTCTCCTTTCCCTTTTAGGACTTTGGATATTCATGATGTGGATAATGATGATTCTGACCTGGAGGTGGATTTTGAGCAGTTCAAGTGTCTTTGGGAAATTTTTATATGTGAAAATAAAGAAGAGTGCAACTTACCTTCCGAACTATTACGAATGGTGGAAAGAGAAGACACACAAATATTACCCCATGAAGAGAAAATTTAAATTTTAAATTTGGGCACTGAAGAGGAAAGAAAGGAAGTTAAAATTGGCATAACACTCTCGTCTGAAGCAAGACTAAACATGATATACTTATTTCAGGAGTACAAAGACGTGTTTGCATGGTTGTACCAAGACATGCCTAGTCTAGACAAGGACATGGTAGTCCATAAATTGCCAATCAAGCTCGAATGCAAACCCATGTAGCAAAAACTAAGGAGGATGAGACTCAAAATGCTCCTTAAGATAAAAGAAGAAGTCAGGAAGCAATTTGATGTTGATTTCCTTCTAGTAGCCAAGTATCAAGAGTGGGTACCTAACATCGTACCGGTGTCAAAGAATGATGGAAAAGTAAGCATGTGCGTTAACTACCGAGACCTCAACACAGCAAGTTATAAAGACAACTTCCCATTGCCGCACACAGATACTGTGGTGGATAACACGACATGAAATGCTTTCTTCTCATTCATGGATGTATTCTCAGGATATAACAATATTAAAATGCATCCAGACGACATGGAGAAGATCATATTCGTCACAATGTGGGGAATATTTTGTTACAAAGTGATGCCCTTCAGACTAAAGAATATTGGGGTAACGTACCAAAGAGTTATGGTAACCTTGTTTAATGACATGATACATAAGGAGATTGAACTTTATGTTGATGACATGATTGCCAAAGAAAAAACTAAAGATGAATATATCGAGAATTTGAGGAGAATCTTCCAAAGATTGAGAAAGTTTCAATTGAAGTTGAATCCAAACAAATGCACATTCGGAGTAATATCTGGGAAGCTGTTGGGCTTCATTGTTAGTAGAAAAGGAATTGAGGTTGATCTGGATAAAGTCAAAGCTATCCAGAATCTACCTCCCCCACGAACACAGAAAGAAGTTCGAGGTTTTTTGGGTAGATTAAATTACATTGCTCGGTTCATGTCCTAATTAACAAACAAATGTGATCTAATTTTCTTATTATTCGAAAGAATAATTATGGAACATGAGATGATGATTGCCATACCAAATTTGAGAAAATAAAAGAGTATTTGTCTCGCACTCCTGTTTTAATGTCTCTCATCCCAGGCAAACCTTTGTTCCTTTATCTATCCATATTTTAGAATTAGATGAGATGTGTCCTAGGCAACATGATGAATCTGAAAGAAAAGAGAGAGTCGTTTACTACTTGAGCAAGAAGTTCACTAACTGCAAGACCAGATATCCACCAATTGAAAACGTTTGATGCGCTCTAGTCTGGGCTACACGAAGACTCAGATAATACACGCTATACCATACCACTTGGTTAATTTCTAAACTAGATCTACTAAAATTCATGATGTGCCTGCCTGCTCTCTGTGGAAGGTTAGCCCGTTGGCAAATGTTAGTATATAAATTTGACATTGAAAACGTGAGCCAAAAGGTTATAAAGGGAAGTGCCCTATCTGACTTCTTAGCAAGTAGAAAGTCTGAAAACTATGAACCATTAGACTTCGATTTCCCAGATGAAGACTTGATGGCTATATCATTAACAGGAGCAAGTACTTTCATATGTAACTCATGGAAAATGCATTTCGATGGTGCATCAAATGCATTAGGGCACATCATTAGGCTATTTTGGTCTCACCCAAAGGCAATCATTATCTGTTCACCAAAAGATTGAACTTTGATTGCACTAACAATAGGGCAGAGTATGAAGCTTGTGTTTTGTGGATTCAAGTTGTTATTGGACAGAACATAAATACTTTGAGGGTGTATGGAGATTTTGCCTTAGTGATCTATCAGCTCCGAGGAGAATGGGAAACAAAAGATACCAAACTGGTGGGATACATAAAGCTCATTCTGGATCTACTTAAAGAGTTTGATGAGGTCACTTTCCATTACGTATCAAGAGAAGAGAATCAAATGTCAGATGCTTTAGCTACCTTGGCAGTAGCATTCAAGGCTAGTGGGGAATCTGACATGATGCCAATCTATATGCAATCATACGAGTACCCGACCCATTTTTATCAAATTGAATAAGTAAAAGATAAAACACCATGTTACCATGACATTCTGCAATACATAAAAAATCAAAGCTATCCGAAGGAAGCCATTGAGACTGATAAAAGAACAATCAGGATAATGGCAGCCGAATATGTTTTTGATGGAGAAGTCTTATACAAGAAAAGTCATGATCAAATCTTGTTAAGATGTGCAAATACAGAAGAGAAAAATATGATATTGGAAGAAATACATGATGGAGAAGAAATACATGAAGGAGTGTGTAGAACTCATGCAAATGGGCATATGATAGCAAGACAAATTATGAGAAGTGGGTACTTTTGGTCCACATTGGAGAGTGACTGCATCAACTACGCCAGACGATATCACAAGTACCAAGTCTTTAGGGATAAGATAAATATCCCGCCTCGTCCTCTTCATATGATGACAGGCCTATGGCCCTTTTTTATGTAGGGCATGGATATTATCAGACAAATCCATCCGAAAGCTTCGAATGGTAATCCATTTATCCTTGTGGCAATTGACTACTTTACCAAATCGGTGGAGTACATATCATATGCTAGTGTCACTCAGTCCACTATATGTAAATTCTTGAAGAAATAGATCATATGGCGGTATGGTTTACTAGAAATGATCATTACTGATAGTGAAACCAATTTAAATAACAAGATTATAGATGCTACATGTGAACAATTCAACATTAAGCATCATAACTCTACTACTTAGCGATCAAAGATGAATGGAGCGGTAGAGGAACAGAACAAAAATATCAAGAAAATAGTAGTGAAAATGACTAAGACATACAAAGACAGACACGAAGAGTTATCTCTCACCTTACTTGCCTACCGAATGAACTTCGACTGAGGCAACTCCCTTTTCATTAGCTTATAGAATGGAGGTTATGTTTCCTATAGAGGTAGAAATCTCGTCACTCCGAGTTCTGTCAGAAGTAAAGTTGGACGATGCGGAATGGGCACAAGCTTGATATTATCAACTAAACCTAATAGAAGAAAAGAAGCCATTCACCATGGTCAACTCTACAAAAAATGAATGATCCGAGAACACGATAATAATGTGTGCCCAAGAGTATTCCATAAAGGATATATAGTACTAAAAAAGATATGGCCAATTCAAAATGACTTCAGAGGAAAATGAATGCCAAATTGGGAAAGGTCTTATGTCATGAAAAAGACTTTCTCCAGAGAAGCTCTAATCTTGACTGAAATGGACGGGTCGAAACTGCCCAATCCTATTAACTTTGATGCAATCAAGAAATATTTCGCTTAGGGTGAAAACTCGAAAGGGCGCTCTAAGTCGAACTAAAAAAATGGTTATAGTGAAAACCTGAAAGGGTGATCTAAATCGATTGAAAAAAGAAAAAGAAAAATAAGGTGGGTCCAAGACGAAAACCAACAAAGGGCGTTTTAAAACTGATGGAGGATCCAAGTTTAAAAACCGAAAGGGCGGCTTAGATAATGGTCCAGATTCACGCACGGAGGGGGTCCTGAATCAGGGCAACCTAGACAAGGGCTACACTCAAGGTCATCTAACGGCGTGTCAGTTTAAGGACGTCCACATTATCGAACTCTAGGGCACCTTTTTGTATTCTTAAACATTTTTTCGCTTTTCGTAATGTTTACCATGTATTTTATTTCTCCACATAAATAAATACAGCTATTTTTCTGAGAGAAGTCAATTCCTTAGCATCTTGTATTGAATTTAAATAAAAATGATTTATTTGCTTTGGAAAAGATCATTGCGTATTACTACACAAAGATTTCCTAAAAAATACAACTATTTGGAGGCTGATAGAGGTTATCGCATTATAAGAACTAGAAAGGCATTGATTACAAGAAAGTCAAAAATAATAAAAGACTTCTTTCTGAAACAAAATCCTCATAAAGGGTGTCAAATCAAAACCCGTTAAGGCCAGAGAATCAAGAATCAAAGACTAAGAAATCAAGATTGGCAAAAAATCAAGAGACGCTAGAAAAAATCAATACTAACAATAAGAGATTGAGATTTCTCTCTAAGTCCTAAAATAACATATTTTTCATATGCATTTTAGGATACATAAGAACATTACATCTATAGCATCGCACACATGCATGATTTTGTAGATTTTTGTTAGATTCAGTTTCAATTTCGTAATGAAGGATATTGAACTCAAGAATAATACAACTTACCCAAGTTGGATTTCAACTTCATAACAAAAGATATCCAGCTCAAAATAAATATTCAATTTAGACTCAACTTCATGACGAAAGAGTCACCCACGATTTCAACTTCACAAGGAAGGATACTGTGCCCAAGAGATCGACTTAACATCAAGGCGAAGGAGTCATCTGCAACAACGAGGAACTATCTCTCAACTAATGTCATCAAGTAAAATTCCAACTTCATGGCGAAGAGTATTGGGCTAGAAGGAGACTGATAACTCCGTAAAAAGACTATATTTTAGGTATTTTTACTTAAGTTATTGATTGTCTAAAAGCCATTGACATAGCATTTTAGCTGCATATAGTTGTATTTAGGACATATTTTTATGTGGTGGATAAGTTTTTCCAAGGCAAAGTTTATTTGATTAAACTGATGCTGCTGATGAGAAAGCTTGTTTGTTGATTATGATAATGTAGGAATGGACTAAGGAAAATTTTATTTGCCAAGACAAATTAATTTGCTATGGAAAATGGAACACAGAAGACGAAGATAGTGAGGAACAAATTTTCCTTGCCAAGGAAAGATTTATCTTAAAATTCTTATGCGAATCTAACAAACTGCTGACGTCACCTGGCAGCTGCCTGATTGACCTCACATGCAAGAAATCCCCCAAGATTCTGACAACAACAAGCCACCTTTCCATTTATAGCTTGGTCAAGAAAACACGTGTATTTATGGAGCATTTAATGATGTTAAACCCTAGGAAATTGCCTTAATAAATACCTAGTCACAGACACCAAAAAAAGAGGCATACAGGAGAATCATATAGAGAAAATACCCTAGGTTTGGAAAAAGGTGGTCGTGGTGACTTTTTTTTTTCCACCGTCTCCACTCGTCCGTCCTTGGTGCCCTCCATAGCCAGGCTTCGTCGGGGCAGCAACCAGACCCTCGAGAGAGGATGGTGCACTAGAGCAGTCATGGTGGTGGTCTGATGTCACGACAGAGCTCTGTTTTGGGAGTTTTTCTTCCTCTTGTTCTTCATGTTTAATTTTTCAAAGGGCTTGTATTTAATGAATATTTTTGGGATGATGTTAACCACACCATAAATTGTTTTATTTGGTGTTGGTAATGCTTGGAAGATATTTTATTTTACTGTTAATGAATGATTAAGTATGTTTTTGTTAAGTGTTGTTTTGTTCACTATTTTAACCTTTTTCCTTGACACTGTAAGAGCTTCGAGAGATTGTCTGGTGCCTAGGAGAAATATTTCTATACCTTGTAAGAGCTTTCGATAGATTTCCATTTGTCTAGATATTGATTCTTAAATTCGAGAGAATTCAGATAGATCTACGTGAACAATGGAATGGATCCAGGATGGTGATGTTCTAACTTGTCTACCTTAGAAATAAGGAGAGGGTTTCAATCGACTAAAAGAGATAAACGCTTGAGTAGGATAGACAATAACTATAGTTCACGCTGAGGGGTATTGCCGTAACAACAGTGTGACAAACCAAGGGTTGTAGCTCATGTCGAGTAGTATTACCGTAGAAACCGTCTAAGAATATTTAGTAATCCTGTCGGGCAGCCTAAGCATAGCATACCATATCGTTCTTAGCATGAAATAACTTCTCACCATAGCAAAACAAACTTAAGTGTCCCGTTAGAAGTATGATTGTGTGAGGTTTCCAGTCTATTTACATAGTTTTGATAACTTTAGCCTTGACTACTTTTATTTGTTTACTTTTGCATATTTTTCTTGTCTCGACAAAACTTTTCTGCTCACTTCACTTTAAATTTTTTATTGCCTCGGCCATACTTTTTCAATCTGTTCATATCATTTGCCATTACATATTTTCCTTATTTATATCATTAGACATAGATACTTAGGATTAGTTAGTGACACTTATTCTTGGCTGTAGTAATCTTTTAAAAGCCTTTCAATCCCTGTGGAGATGATACTCACTCACTACTATATTACTTGCATCGATTGTGTACACTTGCACAGATTTGCTTGCCTTAGCATATACATTTACAAGCGATCAAGTTTTTGGCTCCTTTACAGGGGATTGACAATTGGTGTTTTTAAAAGTTTTGCTATAGCATTAACTTCTTTCTTTATTATTGTATATTTTATTTTATTTTTTTATTTATTCACTATTTTTGTTTACTCTTTTCAGGTATTGTGCGGTTGCATAACTTGTAGAAGTTACAAGGAACCTTTATCTCATTTTGAATCAAAGATCGAAAAAAAATTATATCAAAGAAGATATGTTCAAGGAGCTCAAAAAGCTATATACGAAGTTCAAAATGAAGTGGACGAACCTGAAGAATTAAATGCCACAACAAATAAAAATGCAAAGAATGTTACAAGACCACGAACTATTAGAGATCACATAGCTCCCACCTTGGATGACCTTAAGCCTAATATTATAGCTCCCAAGATTCAGGCAGACCACTTCGAGCTTAAACCGGTCATGTTTGACATGTTGAAATTGATTGGACAATTTGGTGGTGCTCCTCATGAGGATGCAAGACAACATGTTTGAGTATTTTTGGAGGTCTGTGACTCCTTTCGACAACAAGGTTTGCATGAATATGTGATTAAATTAAAGTTATTTCCATATTCTTTGAAAGATCATGCCAGGGCATGGCTTAATAGGCTGCCTTCTGGCTCGATAAGGTCTTGGGTAGATTTGTGCAAACAATTTTTTCTATGGCATAATCCACCCAATATGAACAACCATCTTAGGAATTTCATAGCATCTTTTTGCCAATGCGATGAAGAGTCTATGTATGAGTGTTGGGACTGATCATGGATTCCACGACTGGACTCAAGTTGTGATGTTCTACAATGGAATCAACTCACCCACTCGCATGATGTTGGATGCCTCGGTGAATGGTACTCTTCTTGACATATCACCTGAGGAAGCCTTTGATATCCTTGATAGGATAGCCAATAACGATTATCAATTCCCGTCTACAAGGCTAGGAACCGAAATGAAAGTGTCTGGGGCATTTGAACTTGATAATAAGGATTCAGTGTCTGCCCAACTTTTTACCATAACAAATATGTTGAAAATTTTGCAGCGTTCCAGTGAGGTGAAGGAAGTCAAGGTAACCAGCTCAGCATACAATATTTGCCATGGAAAACATCATGAAAGTGAATGCCCAGAAAACCAATAGTCCATCCATTTCGTGGGTAGTTTTAATAGAAGCAACAACAACAACCATGCATGCAACTTTAACATGCCACAACAAAGTATTTCTGAACCTACAAATTTTCAGCATCAACAGATGCCCTGGGAAAATATTAACAAGGGTTCAACATCTTTCTCAAATTCTAATTCCCTAGAAGCTTCACTGTAAGATTTTATAGCCTCGACAAAAGTTTTCACAACTTCAACTAAGGCCTTGCTGCACGAACACTCTTCAACAATTAAAAGACAAGGCATACTATTGAAAAGTTAGACAAATTTATTACGAAGTCATAGCTCATCTTTGAGAGCATTGGAGAACCAAGTGAGCCAAATTTCCATGACGTTACATGCTCTCCCATAAGGAAACCTCCATAGTGATACTAAGTTCACTAAGCCTCTCAAAAATTAGTAATGTAGTGTTCTTACAATGAGGAGTGGTACCCAACTCAATCAAGAAGAAAAGTTTGGGGGAAAGAATCAAGAAAATTTTTGCGGTGGCACATTACCAGAATAATCTGAAGGTCAAGCTGAACTTGTTCTACAAGACGAGTAGCCTAAGGTGAATGAAAAGGATGAGAGTTCAACAAGTCATCCTACTGATGGTGGAAAACTTATTGCCATTACAAAAGTTTCACCCCTACCTACAGCAGATGAAGTCAAGCCCCCTCAACCCTTCCCTCAACGATTGAAGAAGCATAACAAAGAGATCATACTCCACTACAATTCAGTTTCAAGTGGAGATCACTTTAAAGAAGAGAGGCCTACTGCAAAGGTCCTACAATTCAGATGCGCAACACAAGAAATGCCTTGGAAAAATATTTTGAAGGTGTAATTGTTATATGTGTGGGGCATTTTAGTCTATACTGGTTCTCTGATTGAACGTGAAAAAATTGCCATATTAGTTCAGGATGTTTAGAGTTTGTATTTCTTCAACCCTATTTATTTTATTTTATTTTTTTGGTAATGGCAATTTTTTTGTATTTCTGTCTTTCTTTGCTTTATTTCTTTATTTACTTTTAATATTAGTTTTTAGAAGAACAGGTTCCCAAGCATGCGGATAAGGATAAAGCACATATAGATGTTGCACCCATTTAGAAAGAAGACTCAATTGGTGTTGGCAAAAATGATGACATTACTGATGATGTCCACCCATCTGCACAAATGCCACGACAAATTGAAACACCTCTGATCAAGCATCGCATGAAGAGGAAAACAAATCATGATTGGACTTCTCCACCTGAGAAATCTACGCAAAACAACCCAACCACCATCAAAGTAGATGTTAGTCAATGAACCTTGCATTACATTTCATCTTTAGTTTAGTCTTCATACATTGAGGACAATGCATCTCTCAAGTTTGGGGGAAGTATTGTACTCCATACTTAATTTTTAATTTTTGATAATAATTGGTTGAAATATTTGTTGTCATGGAATAAGTTCCATTAGGATAGTTGTTGGAAAAATTTGATGATGCCCAATGATGAAAGTAAATTTTATTGCCTAGGCCATAATTATTTTACAGACTGTTGAAGGCTAGAACCGACATTAGGACTCGATTCTTTGTAACTCTTTGAACACGATTGCATGTTTTCTCTGCTTAAGGTGCTTAGAAAATTTTTAGGAAAGAACTTTTTGCGCGTCGTGGCATTAAATGTTTGAAAGGCTAAATTGAACTCCTAAATGTTTTGAATTATGTTGAATTACAAATAAATGTTTCAACAGAACTATAGAGGGACACTCCTCTGTGCAATGGCATGACCTGGAAAAATCCCTTAAATAAATGGTTACCTCGGCATATGAGTTAATGAAAGCAGTCACAGGATGACTATACCTGACTAGCTCGGGGGTGGAAGGTATGCTCCCTTTCACTTATAGTGTGGGATGATAGGTGTAATGGGCTGACTCCCCTCAAAGCAGTGTTAAAAAAAACTCTACTTGACTAGCTCGGGGGTGGAATGTATGCTCCTTTTCACTTAGAGTGAGGGATGGTAGTGTGATGGGATGACTCCCCTTAAAGTATGCTTAAAAAAAGAGTTGAAGTTAGATGTTGAAAAAAATAGGGGAGAAACTATGCTTGACGAATAATTTGATGCACTGGCAAAACAGAAGCGGTTACTTATGAGTTTTTTAACTACGTTAAAGCATAGACTATTATACAATCACGCACACACACCGACAAAGAATCCTAACCTATGAAAGGTACTTGACTTCTCGTACAGTCTACCATGTTGAGGGTAAACTTTTTACTAAGGGAAGAAATTTTAAACCACATGATTGTCCCAATTTTTATTGCTTTGCCATGGCAATTTATTTCTCAACTGCTTATTATCCATTGCTTGAGGACAAGCAATAGCTTAAGTTTGGGGGTGTGATAACTCCGTAAAAAGACTATATTTTAGGTATTTTTACTTAAGTTATTGATTTTCTAAAAGCCATTGACATAGCATTTTAGTTGCATATAGTTGCATTTAGGACATATTTTCATGTGGTGGATAAGTTTTTCCAAGGTAAAGTTTATTTGATTAAACTGATGTTGCTGATGAGAAAGGTTGTTTGTTGATTGTGATAATGCATGAATTGACTGAGGAAAATTTTATTTGCCAAGACAAATTAATTTGCTAGGGCCAATAGAACACAGACGACGAAGATAATGAGGAAAATTTTTCCTTGCCAAGGCAAGATTTATCTTGAAAGTCTGACGCGAATCTGACAAACTGCTGACGTCACCTGTCAGCTGCCTGATTGACCTTACATGCAAGAAATCCCCCAAGATTCTGACAACAGGCAACTGCCTTTCCATTTATAGCTTGGACAAGAAAAAATGTGTATTTATGGAGAATTTAATGATGTAAACCCTAGGAAATTACATTAATAAATACCCAGTCACAGCCGCCAATAAAGGAGGCAGAGGGGAGAATCATACAGAGAAAATACCCTAGGTTTGGAAAAAAGTGGTTGCGACATCTTTTTTTTCCACCGTCTCCACTCGTCCGTCCTTGGTGCCCTCCATAGCCAGGCTTCACCAGGGCGGCGACCAGACACTCGAGAGAGGCTATTGCGCTGGGGCAGTCGTGGAGGTGGTCTGATGTCACGACAGAGCTCTGTTCTGAGAGTTTTCTTCCTCCTGTTCTTCATGTTTTATTTTTCTAAGGGTTTGTACATAATGAATATTTTTGGGATGATGTTAACCACACCATAAACTGTTTAATTTGGTGTCGAGAAAGCATGGATGATTTTTTTTTACCGTTAATGAATATTGAGTATGTTTTTGTTATGTGTTATTTTGTTCACTATTTTAACCTTTTGCCTTGACATTGTAAGAGATTCGAGAGATTGCCTGGTGCCAAGGCGAAATATTTCTAGACCTTATAAGAGCTTTCGAGAGATTGTCGTTTGTCTAGAAATTGATTCTTAGATTCAAGAGAATTAAGATAGATCTACGTGAACAATGGAATGGATCCAGGATGGTGATATTCTAACTTGTCTACTTTAGAGATAAGGAGAGGGTTTCAATAGACTAAAAGGGATAAACACTTGAGTAGGATAGACAACCACTATAGTTCACGCTGAGGGGTATTGTCGTAACAACAGTGTGAAAAACCAAGGGTTGTAGATCATGCCGAGTATTATTGCCGTAGAAACCGTCTAAGAATACTCAATAATCCTGTCGGGTAGCCTACGAATAGCATACCAAATCGTTCTTAGCATGAAATAACTTCTCGCCATAGCAAAACCAACCTTAGTGCCCCGTTAGAAGTCTGATTGTGTGAGGTTTCCAATATATTTACATAGTTTTGATAACTTTAGCCTTGACAACTTTTGTTTGTTTACCTTTGCATATTTTTCTTGTCTCAACAAAACTTTTCTGCTCACTTCACTTTACAATTTTTATTGCCTCGGCCATACTTTTTCGATCTGTTCATATCATTTGCCATTTCATATTTTCCTTGTTTATATCATTAGCCTTAGATACTTATGATTAGTTAGTGACACCTATTCCTGGCTGTAGCAATCTTTTAAAAGCCGTCCAATCACTGTGGAGATGATACTCACTCACTACTATATTACTTGCATCGATTGTGTACACTTGCACAGATTTGCTTGCCTTAGCATATACATTTACAAACGATCAGAGACGACAAGGACTTACCGCCTAATCCAGGCATCGAGCTATATTTTAACTTCACAGTAAAGGATATCATGCTCTACTGACACAACTTCATGATGAAGGGGTCAGGGTCAACCAAGATTTCAACTTCATGAGAAAGGATATCGTGTTCAAAGACGTCTCAAGATCAACTTAACTTTATGATGAAGGAGTCACCCGCAATGTGGTTCAACAACAGGGAGCCATCTTCTATTTTTAAGTCGTATTTCAACTCCACGGCGGAGGATATTCTATAAAAGAGTCGACTACAACATTGAGTCAGATTTTAAACTCATAGATCGATATCCCTCACAGGAACATGCTTGCTTTCAAGTCCATTTGTATCGAAAGAAAATTTGTGTCTTTTTGTCTTTGCCCTATTTTCGTTACACAATAATGGGCAAAGAGGGCAAATGTATACACCTATTTTCGTTCGGGTCTTTTTTACATTATATAGTATGAATGATAATATATATAAAATAATTTCAAAAATATATAACATATATAGTTTTTGAAAATATATAGTATAGTTTTTTAAAACACGATTTTGAAAACGTATAATATATAGTTTTCTTAAAAATTGATTTTTGAAAACGTATATATAATAAAGTATTTGAAAACGTATTTTTGAAAACATATAATATATAGTTTTAAAAAACGGGTTTTGAAAACAATAATTTATAATTTTTTTAAAAATGGTTTTTGGAAAACATATATAATATAGTTTTAAAAAAATGTATTGTTATATAATTTTGAAAACATATAATATATATAGTTTTTGAAAAACATATGTAATATATATATTGAAAACATATTATATGATTTTGAAAATATAATATATTATATAGTTTTTAGCTTATTATTATTATTACTATTATTATTATTATTTATTTTAATTTTATTTTGTTTTTCCAGGTCCAAGTCCAAATTACGTCTAAACGGTTCAGCAAGGGAGTCTAACCGAGTCATGCTAACCTGACCCAGCAAAGCAGGCTCATTTAAGGGCGCCACAGAAGAGGAAGCAAGCAGCACGCGTGAAGGACACGCGCTAGTAACCGGCCGAGATTCCCGTCCAAGCAACCTGGGACTGCGCCATGCCGGGATTTTCGGTTACACGAACGACGATAAGCCCGAGTAAATCAGAGATGAGGGAAATAACCCCGTCAAAGTCGAAAACAGCCCCATCGGGGGCTATATAAATACCACGCCAGACACAACAACACAACAGAGATAACAAGCCAAGAAATCCGAGCAAAGTAGAGAGGAAAACCGAAGAAAAACAATAATCATAACAAAGAAAAGAAAAGCATTATAATCGGAACAACAAACCACCGAAAACATTCAGCTCAAACCGAAAACAACCAAGCCAAAATAGAAACAAAGCAAAACAATCACACAAGTAGAAAAGCAAACGCATCGTTGGTCTCGGCTCGGGAAGGAAGCGACCGTCTGAAGTCAAAATGGCTCGCCAGAAAATGTAAAAATATGAACCTTAAGATTTAGATATATGTTGATTTAGTCTTTTTTTGGTTCAAGGGGTTGGGAGGAACGTTTGTATGGAATTTGGGTTTTTCCGGCCATCGACAGAGTGGATCATCGAAGAGTGACTGGCGCTGGCTGGTTGGGTTTTTGGTAAGAGTGTTTTGGAGAGGTTTTTTTTTGTAAGATGATATAAAATGGATTTTTTAAAGGATTTAGGGATATTTATACTAGGGACCATCTTGTAATTATAAGATTTTTAAATTATGTCCACAATAGCTATTATTTTGACGCGGAATTCATTTTGGTTACCTATTGTAAATTTTCCCTTGAATTTTGAATTAATTCAATTCAATCCCTGTTATATTTTTTATATTTTTGCAATTTGACCCCAAGCTTTTATTTTTTTTTCTCCTTGTAGCTTCCAATTAACTTCAATTTGACCTTTAATTTCAAATGTTTTTAAATTTAATCATTCTTTAATATTTCTTTTAATTTAATATGTTTTTTATTTTTTATTTTTTATTTTTCATTTTTGTTTTATCTTATTTTATTATTTAATTTGGTTTTTTAGGACAATTTTCATTGGTCAAAGGTAGGTAATTCGGTTCGAACTTTTAAATTTTAATTTAACTTTTAATTTTCGTAATTAAAACAATCTAGAAATCGATTTGGTACCGAAAGGGTAGTATAGGGGTGCTAATCATTCCCTGACTGTAATCGATTCCCGAATCCGACAAATTTTTGGTAAAACATAGATCAGATAACAGTGAGTTATGATATCCGATTGATCAAATTAAAATGATCGGTGGTAGCTCCAACACATCAAAATTAAGTCGATACCCGATTCCAGACCCACCCGAAGGTCGGTTACGACACTAGGTCTAATCAGTGATGAGCCCACCCAGGTCCAGGTTGCACCCAAATATGAGTCATGATCAGAGTGATTCTGTTGGACACTCTGGTAAACTTGTTGATCGTGTTGTTTCACAAGTGTTGCTTCATAATTCTTCTACCATGAGTCTTGATAATAGTCGGCATGAGTTTATTCAATCTCCCTTCAGTCATCCATTATCTCATTCCACATCCTTCAATCATCATTTAGCTTCATATCCGTTCATCATTATCTCCCACATCCATCGATCACCCTTCATTGCTATCTCCATCTCCACTTGTCATCAATCATCATCATCAACATCCACCAATCATGCTCGATCATTTCCTCACTCGTTCCATGGTTACAAGAGGAAAAGCTGAGATCGTTAAACCTAAGGTGTATGTTGTGGAAGATGTCACTGAGCCGAGTCCTCCATTGTATTTGAAGCTCTTTATCAACCAGAGTTGAAAGCATCTGTTCAAAATGAGTACTCTTCCTTGCTGAAAAATGTAACTTGGGATTTACAATCGTTGCAAGTGGCCTTATAAAATGAAACGTAAACTAGATGGGTCAATTGATAGATACAAGGCTTATCTTGTTGCTAATGGGTACTGTCAAACTGTGGGGAGTGATTTTAGTGAAACCTTCAATCATGTTGTTCGGGCTGCAACCATATAGATTGTCTTGGCAACAACAGTTGCTTAAGGGTGACTTATTAGGCAGATGGACATCAACAATTGTTTGACGTCTACCTTTGACTCCTTTTCTCTTCCTAATAATCTATTTAAATAGTAATTAATCGTACTTATCAAAATAGGAGAATGGATAGAACTCAAGTTTCATATTAGATAATCCTTATTTAACCTCAATACAAAGTGAAGATAGAGTCTCGATGTAAGTAGGAAATTTGTCCAGAAAATCGCCGAGGGCACGCTTTATTCTTTAAGTTTTACTATCATCCGACTTTCTTCATCCTTAATTGTTCAATTTTCGCCTAAATCGTTGGTTTTAGTTTCCAAACGTGTCCAACTCGTATTTTGACGTGTGAAATACCAAATTTAACAAAAGATAGATTTTTAGATAATTTATGTCACTGAAACATATGAGAATTAGTGTAATTCAGAAGAAAGGTATGGAGATATTATCTGGGTTAAATCCTACCCGCTCTCCCACTCCCATTCTCTCTCTTTTTAGTTTGTGTTATTTTTATGGATGAGATCAACTTTTTCTTCTTTAATTTTGTTTAGCCAGCGTTGATTCTGATTTTGATGTTGGTTGTCTATCGTTTGTTCTATTTTTTCTTTGTTTCTTTTTTTAGTTTTTTAATAAAAATAATTATGCCTTTGTGACACGTTTTTTCTGTCTTTGTGACGCGTTTTTTATTTTCTTTCTCAGTCGTTTGGTCGTTCTTTTATTTATTTTTTTCTCAGGGTTGGATTTGACAATACTTGGCTTTGATTAATAGTTCTCGGTGGTATTTCAATAGTATAATTTTCTTTTGTGGTTTATTTTCCGATACAATCAGATTTATTAGTATCTACTTTTTGTTCGAGTCTTTTGGTTTGGTTTTTAACCTTTTTCATATATGACCATTATATTATCTAAAGTGGCTAGTTTTAATATTCTAGAAAAATGTCCAAACTATGTATTTACTTTACAATGATATTTGTAAACCCTTATTATAATTTTGAATATTTTCACTTCTTAATAATACTAATCTCATATATTAAAAAAACATATGAGAATTAATACAAAGTATTTGTAAATTATTTTGTAATTTTTGAAAATTTAATGATAAAATATCTCATTTTAACATAATTTAAGGACCTTTGATGTACTTTTCCCAATAAACCTTGTAAACAATGACCAACATAGTTGATTCAAGTGGTAATTATCTTGATATCGCTTGTGCAGATCTCAAATTTAAGTCTTTGTGCATATTGAAAATCCTCACTAAAAACTTACTCATCAAAATAAGGTGTATGATACGGGTCGATCCAAATTAATAACCCTAAACCTAAAAGACAAAAAAAAAATATTTATTAGTTTGAAAAATGAAGAGGTTTAATTTTACGTTAAGGTTTTGAATTTGATTGAAAAAAAAAACAATGAACTTAATGTTTTCTATTGTTTTGATCGCGAGTTTAATCAAATATTTAAAATATGAACAAAGTACACTAATGGCCTCTATTATAAGTCATTGTTTTGTAAGTTATTTTACTATCAAAAGTTACAAAATGATAATCTGATTATAGGGCGTTGCTTTCTTGAATTCTCCGACTATTAAAAGTTACAAAATGATAATCTGCCTATTCTTATGTTTCAAACTTGTCATTTCCATTAAAGAAATAATACTCTTTTAAACTGGATGTTAACCTGCTAATTGGGATATGATCAAATTTGATCTCAGAATCTCGAACGATTAGGCAACTCATACAGTTTTGGGATCAATTTTATCATATTTCAATCAACAAATTAACGTCCAACTTAAAAAATCATTAAATTTTTAACAAAAGAGACGAGTTTGAAACATATAATTAATCGAATGATCATTTTACAACTTGTAATAGTTGAGAGACTCAATAAAACATCATATAATCGAGAGACTATTTTGTAACTATTAATAGTCGGAAAACTCAATAAAACAATACCTTATAATCAGAGATCATTTATGTACTTTACCCTTAAAATGTTAAACAAACCATTTAAATTTTTTATAATCACCGGTATCCAATCTATCGATCGATTAATCTGGATCGAGTATTGTAGAGGCAAGAGCGACCCTCACAACCTAATTTGCTCAATTGCAAAAGCGCGTCAGGATACGGCATAAAACGATTTATACGCCTCTACGATTATTAACATATCAATAAATACCTTAGAATACAATACAAATAGTACTGTCACAAACAACATCTCGTCCATCCAAATATAAGCTGCCAAAAATAATTTTACTACCAAAGTTGCTTACAGTTTGAAACTTATTGTTCAGACTCCACGCAAATTTTGAATACCAAAATATATCCAAAACTTGTATTTGATTTTTTTTCTTCCATCAATTTAGAAAGCCTTTGAAATCTATTTAGAAAATCTTCAAAACCATATATACCAAATTCATCCAAATATTAGACATTGCTGAAAATAAAATACAAATATGAAGAAAATAAACGTTTCGAAGTTTATATAATGCAAATTATTAATATATCAGAATGTATATTAAATATATTTCGAATACAATTATTTCATGAGGAATAATACGACAACATGACATGAATACACGTAGTACCATACATTTATTACATGCACAATGTGCTATTTCTAGGTGAGGAAAAATGTATTCTCCGAAGTGTATCGCACTACATCCGACGACATGAATATAAGCCGGACACATGGATATTTTGGGATCTATACAAATATAAATTACTTTAAACATGAGTGTAACATGCACAAGGTGCTTTTGAGGTGAGAACAAACTATTCATAATTACGAAACAAACAATCCCGGGGGGGTGGGGGGACACTATTTTCTTTTTTCTCTCATTTCCTAGAAATGATTTTAAAGAAAACATTCTCTTGTCGCCCATTAAACAACACAAGGCAACCAAACCATTAAATCTCAACATCATCCGATTCATAACCTAAACAATACATTTCGATAAATCAAGCATCACATAAGTATAATCACCTGACTGAATCATCAACACCGTTGCGTTTTCTGGAAACATGTACGAGAATGGCATCATTTGATGCCAGGAAATAGGATCAGGATCTTTCCACTGCTGAATTTCCTCTCAAGCCATACCGAGGCTTGGTGCATCGACTGCCAGTACCGAGTAAATTCATTTTAGAAAATTTCTCTGTATATAGAAATATTTAAGATTAAATTACCAGGCGGGTTCTTGTACTATAAGCTAAAGGGAAAATTAGAACCTCTACTATAAAAGTGAGCAAATAAGCTTGTACATGTAATTTTGAAACAAATAGCTAAAATTTTGAACGGCGATAACCTATGTTAAAGAATGTTGACATATCGTGTTTAAGTGATATGGTAAAAAGAAGAAAAAAAAGATTCGAAATTTAGCATCTTTAAGATGAGGACTAAATTGTTCACTTATATCATACACTCCACTTTAAAATAGAACTAAGTATTTTTTAACGTTTAATCTTACCACCATTTACAAATTTACCCATTTACTTCAAAGTTAAAATATTCTATAGCTAAATAGCCTGCTCTTACGGTAGAGGGACTAGTTTGCTCCTATGCCTATAGTTCAACTACCCATGTGATAGTTTAGAAAAACATTTAATGAAAATGTCCAGCAGGACAATAGAACCGTAATAATCTATAGGAGAAGAAATTACTAGACAAGGTCTGATGCTGCAATGAAACAAGATAACACATGACTTCATCAACGAGGAACTCTTTTCTGACTCAGTATCTCCTGCTCTTTCAGTCGATGCTGGAACCGGGCAAGGCGATCTTGAAGACTAACCAGACCAGCAGTCTTGCGTGAAAGTACAATGCTCAGCTGGGTCACACAATTGTCAATGTGGCTGCCTTGTTGGTCCACCTCTGCCAAAAGCTTCATTTCCTGTAATATAGATGCAAACAAGATGACCAATGATTTAATTGTTGTATTAATCTATGTTAGTCAACTGTAAGTGTTGGATACTGGCATGTGTCTAACACAGGTAAGTTCAATTTTTTAAAAGAAGTTTTATTATATATATTTGGAGGGTCCTTGAATGGCCATTATCCTATACTCATGTCAAAGATCATACTGGGCATGAGTGTCGGACAATGGAACTTCAAGAAAAATATGAATTGGAGCAACATAGTTATGGATGTTTGAAACAAGGATAATTTGTCCAGTTTGTTGATGAGGGTTCAGTATAATGAATGTAAATGCTTCACAAGTACTTGAAAACAAACATTTTTCAGCCTTGATAAAAGTGCAATTTTACTTGCCTCACGAACAATCTCCATTGTGTCCTCCATTCCTTTCTGTGAGCAGCAATTAGAGCCTCTTCCTCCTGCAACCAACCAAAGTATACACAGAATGAAGAAAATACCGAGATCATAAATATATTTAAAAAATGAACAGTACCTAACCTCAAGTACTGCATTGATATTCTCATCAGCGGGAGGTTCAGGATCATATTGTCTATATCCCACGTTATTTGTCTCGCAATTATTAACAGCATTCGCCTGCCTAGAGTTTGAGGTGGACAAATCAGATCCTCCATCTTTCTTGGCCATATTCCTCATCTTCTCTGGTTTTTCTTCTCTAGTTGCTTTTCTACGAGGTGGTGACACCTTCGGCACTCTCTTCTGTACCAGCTGAATTTTGAGAATTTGATGAGTAAAATCTTTGACATGTAGAAACACCAGAATTACTATTTACTTCAAATCTCTCCCTATCAGTTGGGCCAGAAGCCTTTCCACATTCCTCCCTTCCATTGAAGGGGTAACTTGACAAAAAGGTTGAGGGCTGTTTGTCATAATCTGCAGTATAAACATCTTTCTCTACAATCCTTCGACCCGTATCAACAACTTTTACTTCCTGCTTTCGCTCATAAACGTCGTCAACATCAGCAGTAGGTAACAGAGAAGATGCTGAAGAAGCATCCTTGTTACTTGGTTGCAAAGAATTTACAGCCTGATCTTTTTTCGGATTACCAGTTCTGGAAAGACTCTTAACCCTGTTCATTGGAGAATAATAACCTTTATTTAATCAAAAAGTATAGACAGCAACAAAGGACGTAAATTTGTAGAAACTTGTTATAGAAACAAGCATACCTATCAGCATATCTCAAGAGTATTGAGTGTATGTACACATGAACCTGCATTTGGAGAAATACAGGAGATCATAACTGTTCTTGAATTGCCGATAAAAGAGTCACGGAGCACTGCAGTGAGTTTGCTCCCACGGAATGGTATATGGATCTGATCATTGTCCAGTGCACGAATGCACTCCTTAAGAACCAAAAGGCTTTTATTTATTTCAGCACCTTCGATCCTAGCAAGAATCAAAACCAGTTCTATCAGAACAAGCCAAAAACAAATCAGATGTTAAGCTAGTTAACAAGCTGGCAGATAAAACTAATCCGTAGATAGACCTTTGGAAGTGGTTTCTGAAAAACTTTTTTCCCACAGAAACGTTCAAACTTACCTTGTTTGGCGATCGTTGTCAGTGGTATCTGCACCTCTTTCGCTGCCAGCAAGATCAATAAAAGAGATCTTTCCCACAACCTTCCCTGGTTTTGATTCATTCCCATCATTGTTCTGCTTTGACACCTCAAATAAAAGAAATGGTTTTGGAATTTAAGGGTGTTTCTTGATGGCAAGTTGTAAAATAGCATGTGACCTTGAAGATTCCTCATTTGCACCAGTAGATCCTGTGCTTCTAGCGGCATTTCCCCTCTCAATGTATTCCTTCACAATTTGCACATCTGACACCTCAAATTCTTGCAATCCAACAATGCAGACTTGTTGTTTCCCATCTTCTCTCATACAAAGTTTCATATTGGAGAACAATTAGACTATTGAGTGACCCAACGGTTATTATCAGGTATACACATCCATCCACATTACAACAGTATATATATTGGAAGTGTAAGCTCGACGTGTGACCAGCAGAAATTTCAGACATTACACACCAAAAGTCAGTCAGGTTATCCTAAGGTTAAAAAAACACACACAATCACATACATAAATAAGCAAGGGAAGAAAAGGGAAATACTTTCTATCACTCAGAAGGTCAAAGAGTTTTCCACCATATATCTCAAAAAAGCTAAGCCACAATTTATATCTCTGATTGCGATAAACTGGCTGGTGCAAGTATCTAACAAGGTCTTGTGCTGCTCTGAGCGGTAATGGTTGCATTGTGAACGTCTTACCACTACCTGAAATTGAAAGCATATGCCATGAAACAGATCATATATGAGCAATAATGCCACATAACAATAAACTAGAAAGGTAAGGAGTTGTTCAACAAGAAGGACCGGGAAAATGAGAAAATGTCAATCATGTTTCCGGTTTTTGTCATTTCCTTAGTTTAGAACAGAGGATTTCTTCTTTTTCAAGAATTAGATGTTCTCTTAGCACTAGTTTTCTCAGCAACATACTCAAACATTTGCAGTCTCTAATATCCTATCCAAAGATCAGCCATATGCAGTCTCTAATATCCTCCCAAATAGTTTTATATATTTAAAATACCAAACAAATACCATGTACATCATTTGATAAAAACATTTATGGTTCTAAACTAGAATATAATTTCTTCCTAGCTCTCTGAATATTGTAAAATGATTGCAGGTTGAGAAATGATCTATATAAAACAGAGTGATAATTCCGGTATGGAATAAGGGGAAACAACAATGGAATAGAAAATAACAAACATAGCTAAAAAGATACTTATACTTCAACATCCAAATATAATCTCCATGAAAGTATGGGAATTAATATTAATCTTAAAAGAATATTTTGGCAGAAACAGAAATGAATAGACCCCTAGCTGCTATCCAAGTTGCATGCAGGCTTTGATATCAAAAATTTCTGCTTCTACATGAATATAGCTTAAAGATGACAATAATAGCAAATATTAACCACCATTAAGGAAGGAGGTTCAGAAACTCTTTGCACCTGTCTGTCCATAAGCAAAACAAGTGGCTTTTGTTCGCTGAAAGATGATGGGAATAATCGGCTCAGCAGTTTCACGATACACCTGTTATCACAAACAAAAGAACAGATCAATCTTAACAAAAGACTTGGGTCATAATATATTCAAAGTTATTCAAGATAGTCAATCATAACATGCATTATAAAATTATAATTCAGATAGTCAATCATGCATTAAGATGTCATCATACCTGAACAGAATAACAACTTCAAACACATATTAGAGGCTCGTCACAAGCCTTCCAATTACACAATTCATGCATTTACACAATTAATACACTTAGCTTTGCAATTGTTTATCAATTATCAAAATAAGGCTAGTGGTAGTAAAATAAGTTTACAAAATTATGAAAATAATTTGAAGACTCATTCATAGATGTTAAATTTCTTAAATCAAAATAAATGAAAAATCTAATCACAAAAATAAAATTTAATATATTAATATTTATGAAATTTAATGATATATACAACTATTTTATTGTATCACATCAAGTTGATAACTTTAGACAAGTTCCTTGTCGAAAATCATAGACAACCCATGTCATCAATATTATCCATATTTAGCGTAAACTATTTTTTAAAGTTGTACTTAATTTCATTGGATTTTAATTTTAAATTGAAGTTTTTTTGATACATTTTCTTAAACATCTTAACATCTTTCCATAAAAGGATAAATTTCTTGATATAATATTATTTTTCATTTATCACTTTATTTAGAGAAAACATTTTTAAATATTCAAATTAAAATAATTTTAAAAATACATATGAACAAATAATTAAATTAAAATTAGATAAAAATATGATATTATGTAGGTAATTTTATAATTTCAATGCTTATATTAATTTTAAAATAGTTAATTTTTTATAGAATTATTTTTAGTGGAGTCTTGATGCTAAATAAAGTATATTTTCTTAAACATATTAATCTCTTTTCATAGACAAGTTGTAAGATATAAAAATGATTATCCTTTGAACAGTCTAAAAAATTATTTGTAAGTACCAAAATTAAAACAATTCGAATTATTTCATAAAATAAATCTAATTAATGGTTCAAATTTAGATAGAAGATGGCCATTTATTATTAAGAACCTTTTACATGATTGTTTGTTTACTTTATAAATTTATAAACAAAATAAAAATGTTCATAAGACCAACACTTTAGCCAATTGAGCTACGAGACCAATATTTCAAAAAATTTAAACTAATTTAAATTATTCGTACAAAACTATCTTGATGATTTTTTTATTAAATGTTCCCAATATTAACTTCGTTAGATTATCAAGTAATATGTGATGTCCTTTATTTATTTTTCCGGTTGAAGTGACATTTTTACCGTTTTCGAGCAATCAATAGCATAATTCTTCAGAAGTAACATGGCACACTCTAAATTACCATGAAAAGTGAGGTGTAACTACCTCAAAGTCTTATGCATCTCTCACAACCATTGAGAGGTAGTGCGTTATCAATAGTGTAGGCTGCCATAGTTGAAACTGAGAGGAGATATTATGGCATTATATTATGTTAGGTTCTTATGACTAGAGATAACAAGAACACTTTTAGCAAACTTTGTCGAACAAGTAAAGCATTAGAAGACTAGATCAGCTAGAAAGGTAAGTTTTCAGCTCCTCACCACATCAGATGACTTCCTTCCAGTTGTGATGGACTATAACTTAGAGAGGTTAGCTCAGTTGTATATTCGTGAGATAGTGAGGCTACATGGTGTACCTACTTTCATCATTTCTGATAGAGACCCTCGATTTACTTCTCGCTTTTGGGAAGATCTTCATGAGTCCCTAGGTACCCGACTACACTTCAGCACAACGTTTCATCCTCAGACAGATGGTCAGTTAGTACGAGTTATCCAGATTCTCGAGGACATGCTCAGTTGTACTATCATCAATCTGGAGGGTAGTTCGGAGGACCACTTGACATTAGTGGAGTTTGTCTACTACAAAATTTTCCAGTCGAGCATTCAGATGGCTCCGTATGAGGCCCTATGTGGGTGTAAGTGTAGGACTCCACTTTGTTAAACTAAGCTCAGTGAAGGTAAGATTATAGGCCCAGACTTTAGAGAGATCGAGGAGAACGTTCGATTGATTCAGAACATAAACAATGGATCTTTAAACAGACAGAGTTCTTATATAGACTTGAAGTGTAAGGACATCGTGTTCGTAGTTGGGGACAAGGTATTCCTCCAGATTTCCCCTTGTAAGAAGGTGCTCTGGTTCGGGCGCAAGGGCAAGTTGACTCCTCGTTCCATATGACCTTACGAGGTGCTTGAGATAATTGGACCAGTGGCTTACAGATTAGCTTTACCACCAAAGTTTGAGTGCATTCGCAATGTGTTCCATGTATCCATGCTCAGAATATATCACTTCGATCCTTCACACACCATACCTTTAGAACATATTAAAGTTAGTTTAGATATGATCTATTTAGAGGAACCATTTAGAATCTTGGCGAGCGAAGTGAATGAGTTAGGGAACAAAAGGATTCGTTTGGTGAAAGTGTTGTAGAGGAACCATGGCATCGAGGAAGCAACAGGAGAAATTAGGAATATATACAGCGTTAGTACCCCCACCTCTTCTACTCAGGTAAATTTTGAGGATAAAATTTCTTTTTAGGAGGGGAGAATTATAACACCCCGAATCCTGGGTTAGAAGTTTTGGGCTTACCCGAGGTAGGCCTTGGATTAAATCTATAGCTTGTAGGCACATTTGAGCTAAAAACAAGTGAAATTGGGCTTGGATTTAGCCCAATAGTGAATAAAAAGGGTGTTTTTAATCTGTAGTAAGAATTGGAGGGACCAAGGAAATAATTTTACCCTTGTTCAAAATAAAGATGAATATAATTAAAATTGGGTGATATCACCGTCTAAGAAACCTTCATCATCTTCTTCATTCCTTTTCTTCTTAATATCTTCTTATTCTCGTTTTTCTCCTCCCTTGTAAGGTAAAGGTGTGAGCTTTACCATTTTCCAGTCCCTAATCAATGTTCTAAAGGTAAGAATCATAACCCTTGCATCTCAAGTTTTGGTTCAAGATCTCAAACCACCTATTTTACTATAATTTTCAAGAACATGTCTTAGAGGGGTTTAAGAAACTAAACGGTTCTAACCCATTTTTTAGATGTTTCTAGTCTTGGGTTTTTAGACCCTCTTTAACCCCTAAAATTAGTTAGTAATCGATACATTTGATTCTCTTTTAGAGAGGGAAGTTGAAGAGAACTCCAAAGAAAAAGGGAAGGAAAAATTCACTCTTGGTTGAACATTGGATGTTTTTAGAACTTCAGCATCTAAGGTAACTCATGCTTGACTCAACTATACCATATGCAAGTCATTTAGATGAAATGTAGTAGGTTGCATAAGCATGAAGCACTCCCATGGTAGATTTCATGTTTTAGAGTTATAAACATGTTTAAAGCCCTATTTATTCTCATTTGTATCTTCATAAAACAATAATAATGTTTGGGGACCTCACTAAGGTCTTCGGGATAGTAGAATATTAGTTTTTGGACCTATTTTATGCCCTCTGCAAGTTGTGTTTTGATACTAGAGGGATAGTGTTACGTGTTGTGAGTAGTATAAAATTATGCGCAAATGATGTGCAAGTATACACAATCGAACAAGTAATATAATAATGAGTGAGTATCATCTCCACAAGGATTGGTGGAAATTATGAGTTTAACCAAAGCAAGCACTACTTTATCTAAGTATATTAATAATGATATATACTAATGAGAATGTCAAGGCAATATGTATTGGTAGGGATGGATTGATGATGTGATGTGGTAGCAAATGAAGATGTCATGACAAAATAAAGTGTGTATGGTGAAATTAAATGAAAAATGTAAAGGTAAGACATATTGTAAATATTTGAATTGAATAATATGACTTGATAATCCTTACATAACAAGCTACTATGGGAATGAATGATAGAAGTCACTTGGGAAACTTAAGTCTAACTTCTCAGGATGATCTTACTTTTATGTTTTACTTGCCCGACAGAGTTTACTAAAGATGCCCTATGCTTTCTTTAGTAAAGGGACTCAACAGGTTGAGAATGCCATGGCAATACCAATTAGTATTAGCATGTGCAAGTATCCCATCAGTGCAACATAATATTTCACGGTAATACCTTCAGTATTCACATTAACATCTACCCTCTCCAACAAGCACTACTCCTTTTAGTCGATTGAAATACTAGCCTTATGTTTAAAGGTGGATTACGCTTAGTTACTATCACTACTAGAAAAAACCCCTTTAATGATGCTCATTGCGCGTCATCTATTGGTGCAGATGACACAAAAATGTACGTCATTGAAGCCACCAACATAAATCTCATATGACATGCAATTGTGTGTCATAAATCTATGACGCACATTTATGGCACGCATTTATGACACACATTTATAACGCTCATTTATGACACACATTGAGCGTCATTGAAGCCCCCGTCATAAATGAAGATGACACACATTTGTGTGTCATAAATGAAGATGACACACATTTATGACAAACATGTATGACTTACATTGCGTGTCATTGAAGCACACGTCATTAGAAAAGATGACAGACATTCGTGTGTTGTGATTGTATGCTGTAAATTTTATATATATATATATATATATATATATATATATATATATATATATATATATATTGTAGATTGACAAATAATCAAACTAAATCACATTTAATGCCTCATAATACTAAATATATATATCATATTATGTATAAGCAATCCATTTGCATACAATATATTCACGTTAAGTTATCAAAAATATTGTAATCATATGTCGATACAAAATATCATGGCATAATAATGTTTGCCACATAAGATACTCATTCTTTGTGAATATCATCAATGTCATCATCCGTTTATTCTTCCTTCCCATCGCCAATCTAAGTAAAAAAATGAAATAAGTATATAATTTATACTTATTTAAAGTGAAGTATATAACTATCAAGAGTACTAAAATGACCAATTTTACATATGCATTCTTTGAAGCATATGTAAAAATAAATTTTACACATTTAATTAGTAAAACTTCCCATATAAATTATATACATTATCACGGCACGAATTCATAGTTTTCAGTCTTTTTAACAAGTACTTGCATTAATTTGTTTAGAATAGCATCCTACTTCAAGTCCATATGATAGTTGTATGACTAATGTGTATGTATGATATGACATATGTGTATCAGAAAAGTTTGCTTACATCCTTATTGACCAGCACTTCAAGTCCGTTCTCGTCTATCTCTTTCATGAACTTACAAACATAATATCCATACTCGGTACCTCCCGACTAATGGGGACACTACAAACAGTTTAAAATAAATGATTAGTCAAAATGAAAGCTGCAATTTAAACAAGGAATGATCAATCGAAGTCCTCACCAAAACATTGATCCAATTGAGGCTAACCCTTTTGTTAGATCCACTTTGAGCAGTGTACAATTTCATCGCCCTATAAAATTTGATGAAATATATCAAAGAATATACTATAATGTTTCGATAATTTATGTTACTTACGCATCAATAATCTACTTCAACTGTTGATGGAGATTGGAGGGCCCCAAGAAATCAAGATAATAACAACTTGTTGGTTTCATATCTATCACCGTCAACACCCAATATATTCTATAAAAACCAAAAACCAAATTAAGTTACTAAAATAGATTGATAATCAAATGAAAACCCAAATAAAAAACAAACATGGGATTATATGGCACTAGGACGATGTCATTGTCCTTTCTTATAGACAATCGATCTGCAACGCTTCAAATTGCCTCATTGCTATTTTTGAATTTTGCCTTACGTCCTGATGGCGAGATTGCAGAACGGGCTCACAAAGCAAATTAATTTTTAAATGATAAATTAATTAAGATTATAATCCCAAAATTGTATTGATTATGTTTTCTTCCGAATAAAATTTCTACAAAAATTACTATCAAATGAACCAACCTAGATCCCAGAATTGCCTCAACCATGCATACAAAGGCCTGAAAATCCTTCACAGTTGCATCAGGCGTACATCTGAGAAGGACAAGCCAAAAGGTTTTCCTTCGATGAGTTCCTTCCTTTCCCATCAAGGCAACATTCTCCTTCTGGTGCTCAACATAGAAGTGTTGAGCTCTTCGTTGAGCACCTGTAGAGAAATAACAGATGATGAGAAAAATGAGTATGTGAGTTTGCATGAACTTCTTAGTTGCTTGATTATAAATTTTTACAGTCATTTTAGATTTTATTATTTGATTTGGTGCACTTGCAAAATAGCCAGCGCGCATGCATTGGGCATTACATTCTTTTACGCATATATTGTTTTTTCTTTTTTCGTTTCGGTAAAAGCCAGAACAAAACAAAACAACACAATGTGAACTGAACAAGCTTACCTTATTCAACTTAGAAGGGAGCCTCAACCGATTCATTCCAAACATCTGCACTTCAATTAGATGCATCCTCGACATCATCTTCTATTGAAAGTCTAATATATTCTCTATGTGAAAATCGGTCCCACTCTGTCAATGTAGGGATCTCACGCTCCTATTTGTTTCGATACAAATAATGATGTTATCTTAAACTTGCATAGAAGTATGATGATTTACAATTTCTTGTAATGGTAATATTAAAGGAGCTAACGTAACACATTTACCTGACGAATTAGGAATGGATCACGAGTCTCAAAGGCCATGAATTTGTTAAGATTAAAAATGATGTTGAAAACACTTCCAGAAAGTTTAGAGCCTTTCAGATCACGCAATGTGACTTAGCTCTCATCCTGCAAATGTGACATAGCTGAACATGTAAAACATTCTATCTTCATTTGCAGTGTATAGGAAGGAGCATTCAGTGAACACTCAGGACCTAAAATCCCAAACCAAGATTTGGTAAAAGCAGCTCATTGTATAACTAGCTCATTAGATCACACTAAATGATCTTGTTATGAATCAGCCATTAATTACCTACTTTAGGAGGAGCATGAGAAGAGATTAAACTAAATTTTACAGAAACCTACCTTTACACCAACAGAAATCTAAGTTTAAAATTACAAGCAGATTTTAGCACAAAATTAGTTTTCTAATCCATTTTCCATGATCACACTCCAATAGGCACTGTATTAAATAGACAAGAAAATAAAAAGAGAGCAAATAAAATGGAGAACCGCTGGTTAATCATGTCAATTATTTGGTATAAGATGTCCTCAATGAACACGGGCTCCTGTCCCATGCATTCCATTCGATGCAACTGCTCCTCATAAAAGAATTGCATTTCATTACGTGTTAGAATCCCAATATTGCAATCCAAATCTATACACTTGAACCTAGAAAAGGAAAAAACCATATTGGAAAAACTAGCCAAAAATTGTAAGCTGTTGGAACTCCAATCTCATTATGATAATCCAGAAGCTCTACCCTTTCAAAACACATTGCTTTTTCTCACCCTCAGACAGCAGCAGCAGCAGCAAGTTATGGAATATTTATAAAAATTATGATGAATCATTTACATCAGTTAAATTTTTCTTTGAGTAAGATTAATTTCCCAAATGGTAGCTTCTGACAATATTTTCAGAATTTTTTAGGAGTGCAAAAAAATTTCATTTCAAATATTTTAAGGGAATTTTTAAACAAGTGAATTTATACAATACGTAGAGGGTATCTAATGGTAAACTTTCCTGGTAAACTTTCTTGGAAATTAATGGTATGGAAGAATAACATGAGTGAAAGTTCCAAACTTGTGAATAAAATTAAGTCAATAAATGGTACAGAATAAGTGATAGAAAAAAAGTGGAATAGACAGTTCAATTAAATGAAAATGTTCTTCTGCATATAGAATGTAGTTTGGACCAAGGAACAAAAATGACATCTGACACAGACAAACCTGAGAAAATATCCTATCAACAATCCGGTAGGTAAGCGCATGGTTACCATATCTGATAAGGTTCTCATTGTCAATCAAGAAATCATGATTTGTATCTAGCTCCCAAAATTTGCAATATATCACGTAAAAGTGCTCATATGAAAAGTACATGTATATATAATATAGAAGAAAAGAGATTGCAAAGTGAAAATAATCAGTATCAGACATAATGTATTAAGCATGCATCCAAAAACAATTACTTATTTCAAGCCAAGTCCCTACCTCAAAACTTTATTAATGTCCTCTTCCTCATCAGCATGTAGCATCGCGTCAATCAAGTTTCCACGTTTCAACTCCTTAAGAGTAAGGTGACCATTCTCAGATCTATTCATGTAGCAATATATTTTGTATATTACAGTTTTAGCTGGTCATGTGAAACAAAAGTTATCTTAACAAGCAACATCAGACAAAATTTACTACATATTTGAAAGTAATATAGAAATCTAACCTTGCAAATAATTGAAAAACATAGAAGTAGTAGTTTGCGCTAACTGTTTGAGCAACAGTAAACAGCCTATATAATGGGCAAGAGCCCGACATGTTAAGACAGATATTCTTTAAGCTGAAATGCATGACTTGGTTTAAGATAGTTTAGTTTCACTTTCAGTCACAATATACACAATATGTTTTTATGTAAACCCTTTCATATGCTCATTAAATTGTCAATAATCAGTCCCAATTATAAACAGAAAAATATACGATTACTCAGAATTAAACTAGAAAAAAAGGATGAATTTTTAGAACTTGGTGCAAATTCATCATCTTAAACCTACACATTTTAGAAAATGAAAGCATAGCCATTTAATCTAAAGACTACAATGAGAACTATGCTGTCAATCTTTCTTACTAATGATAACTGACCAATATGATAAACAAGAATGTGAATCCCTTTTTCTATGCACCTTTTGCTTCCATCAAGAAGTGCAAATTTCAACACTAGTTCGTTAAAGAACAAGCTTACACTCATGCTTTAATAATATGTTATTTCCATTTTATTAATAGTTTTAAACATAACATTATAAACAATCAAACATATTAGTGATAGAACTATTTCAACAATAAACAAGGGTGAATTGCATTCGTAGAAATTCACATGAAAATAGATGCATTTACAGGATTTGCAAGTTCAGATCTTAGTGGTTCCAGCATTTAACATTGGAAGTTAGTTTGGAAGCAATTCATACAATGTTCAAATACCTTGGATATTGTAAAAGGAGGGGGTAAATATAAAAAAAGTGAAAAAGCACCCAAAAACAAAAATTAAAATGAGACAATAGCCGAAGGTATCAAACAGATAAAAAACAAACTATATCTTTCCTGAAACTCAGGTGTACTCTATAAAAATTCTAAAAAAACCCATTCATAAAATCTAAAAAACCCAATCGAAACTGGAACAAACCCAAATTGAATGGTGGAATAGAGAACAAGGAATACCTGTGGAAACCCTTGAATTTTGACTCCCTTCGTCTGCGTTGTGGTGAATGGCCAAACTAGTTGACTGATGCAAAGAGAAAAAGGGGGAAGCATGCGACGTGAACTGATTATCGAGGGGGAAGAAGCGGGAAATGATGAAAATAATAGGGGGAATTAAAAGACGACTTTTACATATGACACACAATTAAAAGTGTACTCTGTGTTTTTGCAAATTTTTTGGATTATGACTATTAAATATGACACACATTATTGTAAGTCATAAATCGTTCAGATTTTAAAAAACATGACATTTTTTATTACACATTTTTTGTAAGTCATAAATTAACGTTCTTGTGTCATTAAAGGTATATTTTCTTATAGTGTATCTAAAATCCATTGCTTATGTTGATCCTACTCAGTTTCATCTGAACACTAAAGATGAGCTACTTAGTTTCTCTAGCACACTAGTATTTTCCTAAGGAATGGCTACTCTCATAACTCCTACAACCATAAGACATTAAGCACCATAAACAAGACAAATAAAAACATAGAAAAAGAACAATCATCCATTACAGAAAGAACTTAAACATCCATAATGAACTCTAACCAAATAAAGCTAGTTCATGGTGGGGTTCGAATAATCCATGAATAATTCATAAAATTCATTTGTCTATTGTAACCCAAATCAAATGAGAAATAATAGCAAAGGGGAAGGAGGAAAAAGCCTTCGACGTGCACTGTCAAAGCTCTCCTCGGCCACTACAAATTGCCTTAGCTCACTAGCTCCTCTTGGACTCCTAGCTCGCCACTCTTTAGAGCTCATTATTGGAAGAACACCACTAAAAATGGAGGAAAGAGAATGGTGGATAAGATGAAGAAAATGAAGATTTTCAAAGCTAGAGTAACCTCTTTCTCTCTCTCTTGTGAGGTGTCCTTTAATAATAAAAATATCTAATATTCTTGGGATTTTTGCACTCAAACTACCCAGCATACCTCTAGAGTCATTTCTTGTGCGTGAGGTTTATCTTCACAGGTGGTAGTGGCCCACATTAGGTGGTTAAAATCATCAGACATGTGCCTTACCAACTGTCCTTTTCTAAAAATATCTTTTTATCCTTTTTTACGCTAGAAATACCAAGGTATTTCAATTTACTTCAGGAACGTGTGATGCCATGCCTTTCTTTTCCAGATCGCCCTTTTTCTTGTTATTTTCAGCACATCACAAAAAACTACACCTTCCTCCTCATACAACATCTTAACAAAATAAAATAACACAACCACTACAAATGCAACTATATGCAATTACATGCATCTAAAATTACCTAAATGAACACTTAGACAAACAATAACTTAAGTGAAAAAGACCTTAAAAGTAGCCTTTTCACGGAGTTATCACACCCCCAAACTTAAGCTATTACTTTTCCTCAAGCAATGGATAACAATTAACATAAATATAATGTTGTGGCAATTTTAAAAAAATAAGACAATCAAGACAAAAATATAAATTCAACTCTTAGAAAAATTGGCTTCAACATGGTAGACATATCAAGAAATCAAGTACTTTTCCCTAAGTCAAGATTCTTTATGGTTATGTCTGTGTGTGATTGTATATAATCTATACTTAACAAATTTAGGCAATTTCTAATTGAGCCCCCTAGTTTTGCCCCGTCACGTTTATAATTTATTTTTTACTTAATATTTTTCATATATATATATATATATTATGCTGTTACGAGGAGAGTCATCCCATCATACCTACCAGCCCACACTCAAGATGAAAGGAAGCATATCTTCCACCCCCAAGCTAGTTAGGCATATTCATCATGTGAATGCTTTCATTAACTCTTATGCACTTACCTGCCATTTATTCAAGAAATTTCCAGGCAATACCATGGAAAAGAGGAGTATCCCTCTATAGCTATGTCGAAACATTTATTCACAATTTTAGACCTAAGGGAGTTCTTATTGATTTATCATTTGAGCGTAATTCCAAATTTCAATGCCAAGGCTAACTAAAGTTCTTTCTTAAACATTTCCTAAATTCCTCAAGTATATAGGACATTGATAATTTCGTAAAAAGACTATATTTTAGGTATTTTTACTTAAGTTATTGATTGTCTAAAAGCCATTGAAATAGCATTTTAGTTGCATATAGTTGCATTTAGGACATATTTTCATGTGGTGGATAAGTTTTGCCAAGGAAAAGTTTATTTGATTAAACTGATGCTACTGATGAGAAATGTTGTTTGTTAATTGTGATGTAGGAAATGTCTGAGGAAAAAATTATTGGTCGAAACAAATTAATTTGATAGGGCCACTAGAACAAAAAATACGAAGACAGTGAGGAAAATATTTTCCTTGCCAAGGCAAGGAAAATCTTTCAAGTCTTACGCGAATCTGAGGAATTGCTGACGTCACCTGCCAACTGCCTGATTGACCTCGCGTGCAAGAAAGCCCCCAAGATTCTGACAAAAGCCAGCTGCCTTTCCATTTATAGCTTGGACAAGAAAACACGATTATTTAGGGAACATTTAATTATGTGAAACCATATGAAAATTCCCTTAATAAATACCAGTCACAGTCGCCAAAAAGAGGAGGCAGAGGGGAGAATCATATAGAGAAAATACCCTAGGTTTGGAAAAAGGCGGTCACAACATCCTTTTTTCCACCATCCCCACTCGTCCATCCTTGGTGCACTCCATAGCCAGGATTCTCTGGGGCGAAGGCCAGACCCTCGAGAGAGGCTGGTGCTCTGGAGCAGTCATGGTGGTGGTCTAATGTCATTACAGAGCCCTGTTCTCAGAGTTTTTCTTCCTCTTTTTCTTCATGTTTTATTTTTCTAAGGGCTTGTACTTAATGAATATTTTTAGGATGATGTTAACCACACCATAAACTTTTTTATTTGATGTTGGGAATGCTTGGATGATATTTTATTTTACCGTTAATGAATGATTAAGTATGTTTTTGTTAAGTGTTGTTTTGTTCACTATTTTAACCTTTTGCCTTGACACTATAAGAGCTTTGAGAGATTCCCTGGTGCCTATGCGAAATATTTCTAGACCTTGTAAGAACTTCGAGAGATTATTGTTTGTCTAGATATTGATTCTTAGATTTGAGAGAATTAAGATAGATCTACGTGAGCAATGAAATAGATCTGGGATGGTGATGTTCTAACCTGCCTACCTAAGAGATAAGGAGAGGGTTTCAATCGACTAAAAGGGATAAACGCTTGAGTAGGATTAACAACGACTCTAGTTCACGCTGAGGGGTATTTCCACAACAACAGTCTGACAAACCAAGGGTTGTAACTCACGCCGAGTAGTATTGCCATAGAAACCGTCTAAGAATACTCAGTAATCCCGTCGGGCAACCTAAGCATAGCATACCAATTCATTCTTAGCATAAAATAACTTCTCACCATAGAAAAACCAACATAAGTGCTCCGTTAGAAGTCTGATTGTGTGAGGTTTCCAGTTTATTTATAGAGTTTTGATAACTTTAGCCTTGACAACTTTTATTTGTTTACCTTTGCATATTTTTATTGCCTCGGTATACTTTTTCGATCTGTTCATACCATTTACCATTTATAGTTTCCACTTTTATATCATTAGACTTAGATACTTAGGAGTAGTTAGTGATGCCTATTGCTAGTTGTAGCAATCTTTTAAAATCCCTTCAATCCCTGTGGAGACGATACTCACTCACTACTATATTACTTGCATAGATTGTGTACACTTGCACATATTTGCTTACCTTAACATATACATTTACAAGCGATCAAGTTTTTGGTGCCGTTGCCGGGGATTGGCAATTGGTGCTTTTAAATGTTTTGTTATAGCATTATCTTGTTTATTTATTATTATACTTTTTATTTTATTTTTATGGATTTATTCGCTATTTTTGTTTACCCTTTTCAGGTGTTGTGCGGTTGCATAACTTATAGAAGTCCCAAGAAACCATTATCGCTTTTGAACCTGAGATTAAAAAACAATTCTATCAAAGACGTTATGTTCAAGGAGCTCAAAAATCTATATACGAAGTTCAAAATGAAGTGGAGGGACCTGAATAATTAAAGGTCACGGCAAATAATAATGCAAAGAATGTTGCAAGACCACGAACTATTAGAGATCACTTAGCTCCTACCTTAGATGACCTTAAGCCTTCTATTCTAACTCCCAAAATTCAGGCAGAATACTTCGAGCTCAAACCGATCGTGTTTGACATGTTGAACTTGCTTGGACAGTTTGGTGGTGCTCCTTATGAGGATGCAAGGAAACATGTTCGAGCGTTTTTGGAGGTATGTGACTCTTTTCGAGAGCAAGGTGTGAATGAAGATGTACTAAAATTGAAGTTATTTCCATATTCTTTGAAAGATCACGCCAAGGCATGGCTTAATAGACTATCTTCCGGCTCGATAAGGTCTTGGGTAGACTTGTGCGAACAATTTTTGTTATGGCATAATCCACCCAATATGAACAGTCATCTTAGGAATGCCATAACATCTTTTTTCCAAGGTGATGAAGAGTTTATGTATGAGTGTTGGGACCGATACAAAAGTTTGCTTCGCAAGTGCACCAATCATGGATTCCAAGATAGGACTCAAATTATGATGTTCTATAATGGAGTTAATGCACCCACTCGCATGATGTTGGAAGCCTCGACGAATGGTACTCTGCTTGACAAATCACCCAAGCAAGCCTTTGATATCCTAGATAGGATAGCCAATAACGATTATCAATTCCCATCTATATGGCTTGGAACTAGAAGGAAAGTGTCTGGGGCATTTGACGGCAATGATTCAGTGTCTGCCCAACTTTCTGCCATAACAAATATGTTGAAAATTTTGTAGCATTCCAGTGAGGTGAAGGAAGTCAAGGTAACCAACTCAGTATGCAATTTTTTCCACGAAAACCATCATGAAAGTGAATGCCCAGAAAACCAGGAGTCCATCAATTTTGTGGGTAATATTAATAAAAGCAACAACAAACCCTACTCTAATACATACAATCCTAGATGGAGACAACATCCAAATTTTTTGTGGGGTAATTAAGGGACCAACAACAACAATGCATGCAACCATAACATGCCACTACAAAGTATTTTTGAACCTATAAATTTTCAGCATCAACAGATGCCCTGGAAAAATATTAACAATTCTCAAATTCTAAATCCCTCGAAGCTTCATTGCAAGATTTTATGGCATCAACAAAAGATTTCACGACTTCAACTAAGGCCTTGCTGCACGAACAGTCTTCAATAATTAAAAGACAAGGCATATTGTTGCAAAGTCATAAAACTTTATTTCAAAGTCATAGCTCATCTTTGAGAGCATTGGAGAACCAAGTGAGCCAAATTACCATGGTGTTACATGCTTGCCAAAAGGAAGCCTCCCTAGTGATACTGAGGTCACTAAGCCTCACGAAAATGAGCAATGCATTGAGCTTAATATGAGGAGTAGTACCCAGGTCAATCAAGAAGATAAGTTTGGGGGGAAGAATCAAGAAACTTTTCACCGCGACACTGTACCATAAGAATTTGAATGTCAATCTGAACTTCTTGTACAAGAAGAATTGCCTATGGAGAATGAAAAGGATAAGGTTTTAACAAGTCATCCTACTGATGGTGGAAAATTTATTGCCACAGCAAAAGTTTTACCCCAACCTACAGCAGATAAAGTCAGCCCCCTTGCATCCTTCCCTCAACGATTTAAGAAGCCTAACGAAGAGATCCTATTCCACTAAGATTCAACTTCATGCGGAGAGCACTTTAAAGGAGAGAGGACTACTGCAAAGGTTCTACAACTAAGATAAGAGAGACATGAAATGCAAGGGCAAAATATTTTGAAGATGGAACTGTTATATGTGTGGGGCATTTTAGTCTATATTGGTGCTCTGATTGAACGCGAAAAAATTGTCTTATCAGTTCAAGATGTTTGGAGTTTACATCCCTTTAACCCTCTTTATTTTATTTTATTTTTTTCTTGGCAAAATTATTAATTTTTTGTTTGTGTGTTTGTTTTTCTTTTCTTTATTTCTTTATTTACTTTTAATATTAGTTTTTTTATAAGAACAAGCTCCCAAGCATGTGGACAAGAGTAAATCCCCTATGGATAATGCACCCACTTAGAATGAATACTCAATTGGTGTTGGCACAAATGATGACATTGCTGATGATGTCCACCCATCTGCACAAATGCCATGATGAATTGAAACACCTCTGATCCATCATCGCCTGAATAAGACAACAAATCACGTTTGGACTTCTCCACCAGAGAAATTTGCGCAAAACAACCCCATCACCATCAAAGTAGACGTTAGTCAAGGTATCTTGCATTACATTTCATCTTTAGTTTAGTCTTCATACATTGAGGACAATGCGCATCTCTCAAGTTTGGGGGAGGTGTTGTACTCCATACTTAATTTTTTTATTTTTGATAATAATTTGTTGAAATATTTGTTGTCATGGCATAAGTTTCATTAGGATAGTTGTTGGAAAAAGTTGATAATGCCCAATTATGAAAGCAAGTTTTATTGCCTAGGCCAAAATTATTTTGCATGACTGTTGAAGGCTAGAACTGGCCTTAGTACTTGATTCTTTGTAACTCTTTGAACACGATTGTATATTTTCTCTACTTAAGGTGCTTAGAAAATTTTTAGGAAAGAACTTTTGGCTCGTAGTGGCATTAAATGTTTGAAAGGCTAAATTGAACTCCTTAATGTTTTGAATTGTGTTGAATTACAAATACATGCCTCGGCATAAATATAGAGGGACACTCCTCTGTGCGATGGCATGACCTGAAAAATCCCTTAAATAAATGGTTGCCTTGATATATGAGTGAATGAAAGCAGTCACGGGATGACTCTACCTGACTAGTTCGGGGGTGGAAGGTATGTTCCCTTTCACTTAGAGTGTGGGATGGTAGTGTGATGAGCTGACTCCCCTTAAAGTATGCTTAAAAAACTCTACTTGACTAGCTCGGGGGTCGAAGGTATGCTCCATTTCACTTAAAGTGTGAGATGGTAGTGTGATGAGCTGACTCCCCTTAAAGCATGCTTAAAAAATGAGTTGAAGTTGCACATTGAAAAAAATAGGAGTGAAACTATGATTGATGAATAATTTGATGTCTTGGCAAAATGGAAGCACTTACTTATGAGTTTTCTAACTACGTTAAAGCATAAACTACTATACAATCACGTACATACACCAACAAAGAATCCTGACCTAAGAAAGGTACTTGACTTATCGTACAGTCTACTATAATGAGGCTATACTTTTTGTTAAGGGCTGAAATTTTAAACCACAAGATTGTTCTAATTTTTTTCTTTGCCATGGAAATTTATTTCTCAACTGTTTATTATCCATTGTTTAAGGATAAGCAATAGTTTAAGTTTGGGGGTGTGATAACTCCGTAAAAAGACTATATTTTAGGTATTTTTACATAAGTTATTGATTGTCTAAAAGGCATTGAATAGTAATTTAGCTACATATAGTTGAATTTAGGACATATTTTCATGTGGTGGATAAGTTTTACAAAGGCAAAATTTATTTGATTAATTGATGTTACTGATGAGAAAGGTTGTTTGTTGATTGTGATGAAGAAGGAAATGTCTAAGGAAAAATTTATTTGCCGAAACAAATTAATTTGATAGGGCCACTGGAACACAGAAGACGAAGACATCGAGGTACATATTTTCCTTACCAAGGCAAGGAAAATCTTTCAAGTCTGAAGCGAATCTGGAAAACTGATGGCGTCACCTACCAGCTGCCTGATTGACCTCACGTGCAAGAAAGCCCCCAAGATTCTGAAAACAACCAGCCGCCTTTCCATTTATAGCTTGGACAAGAAAACACGGTTCTTTAGGGAGCATTTAATTATATGAAACCCTAGGAAAATTCCCTTAATAAATACCACTCCCAGTCGCCAAAAAGAGGAGGCAGAAGGGAAAATCATATAGAGAAAATACCCTAGGTTTGGACGCAGCGTCCTTTTTTCCACCGTCCCCACTTGTCTGTCCTTGGTGCACTCTATAGCCAGGCTTCGTCGGGGTGATGGCCTGACCCTCGAGAGAGTCTGGTGCGCTGGAGCAATCATGGTGGTGGTCTGATGTCATGACAGAGCTCTGTTCTGGGAGTTTTTCTTCCTCTTGTTCTTCATGTTTTTTTTATATAGGCTTGTACTTAATGAATATTTTTGGGATGATGTTAACCACACCATAAACTGTTTTATTTGGTGTTGGGAATGCTTGGATGGTATTTTATTTTACCATTAATGAATGATTAAGTATGTTTTTGTTAAGTGTCGTTTTGTTCATTGTTTTAACCTTTTGCCTTGACACTATAAGAGCATTGAGAGATTGTTGTTTGTATAGATATTGATTCTTAGATTCGAGAGAATTAAGATAGATCTACGTGAGCAATGGAATAGATCTGGGATGGTAATTTTCTAACCTTTCTACCTTAGAGATAAGGAGAGGGTTTTAATTGATTAAAGGGATAAACACTTGAGTAGGATAAACAACGACTATAGTTCATACTAAGGGGTATTACCACAACAATAGTCTGACAAACCAAGGGTTGTAGCTCACGCCGAGTAGTATTTCCATAGAAACCGTCTAAGAATACTCAGTAATCTTGTCGGGCAACCTAGCATAGCATACCAAATCATTTTTGGCATAAAATAACTTCTCGCCATAGCAAAACCAACCTAAGTGCTCTGTTATAAGTCTGATTGTGTGAGGTTTCCAGTTTATTTATAGAGTTTTGATAACTTTAGCCTTGACAACTTTTATTTGTTTAACTTTGCATATTTTTATTGCCTCGGACACATTTTTTCGATCTGTTCATACCATTTGCTATTACATATTTTCCTTTTTTATATCATTAGACTTATATACTTAGGATTAGTTATTAACACCTATTCCTAGATGTAGCATTCTTTTAAAATCCTTTCAATCCCTATGGAGATAATATTCACTCACTACTATATTACTTACATCGATTGTGTACACTTGCACAGATTTGCTTGCCTTAGCATATACATTTAAAAGCGACCAGACATACAATCGTGTAAGAATAATTCACAAAGTACCAAACCCTAGAGTCAGTTCTATCATTCTCAACAGTCATTTATATTAAATTTCTAGACTAAAAAGTTCATCATCATCGGGTATCACCAAAATATTTTGTCTACCTGTCCTACCACTAATTAATTCCATGGCATAATGTTATGCTAATACTATTATACATACGTTCTACAAAGAACACTACCTCCCCCAAACTTGAGAGAATCATTGTCTTTAATGCATTAAGAGAACTAATTAATAAATAAAACTAAATGCAATGTTATGGAATGCGAAATGAGTGCTAAATGAGGTACCTCAATCTTTTGATGGTGGTGGCAGTGTCTCGGCTGATGTGCTGGAAGCTCCATGCCTCGGTCTCTTTCGGAGTGGTGTGGGCCTGGAATATAAAAATATTGAATAGTAATGGGCAATATTAACACTCTCTATCGATATCTTAATGCAAAGACTGGTTTAGAGGGCAGGAGAAGGTTCAGGTGTTCCAACGGGTTTGGGAGCTAGTTTGGATGGTGCTACGGGAGAATCCGGAGTATAGGACTGGGTTTCAAGATCTGGTACGAGCTCACCAATGGAAGGGTCTACATCATCTGGCTCAGGAGATGCCTCGGCATCAAATACTGGCAGAATTTCATCTGGGAAACCAGGGAAATTTCATTCGATGTGGGGTAGTATCTCTTGAAATATGGATTCCACCACAGCATCCATGTGCTTTACATAGCCAAAGAAATTTCTTATATCACCGTGCAGAGCATGAAAATGAGTCCTCGTCTACTGGACAGCTTCCTTGAGAGCAAGCACTCTTGCCTCGGCATTAGATGGTTTGTTATCCTCAAACTCTTCAGTTGTAATTTCCCTAGATTTAGGGTTAACCAAACCCAATAGCATAGGCCTTATCAAAACTACTTTCAGAAACCTTTTTCTTTCTATAAAGTGTGGCAATAAAATTCAGAAATACCAAAGCACTAGCTTTCTTACTCAAGCATTCATGCACTTGTTCAATAATTATTCTACCCACATCAATAGGACGTGTAACCATAATAGAGTGTAAAAGCATTAAACGTGGAAGGGCTAGCATTGTATTATGGGCGGTCAGCATGAGCTTATACTTCATGAAATGGTTCCACATCTTTGTGCATGGTTGAATACATTCCCGATTAACAGAGTAACGGTTGGTCTGGCGGCTGTTCGAAGTGGTATTCAAAAAATATAAATCGTCAAGGAATCCATCGTATGTTGCACTGTCAACATCTTTCTCAAAGTTTGCATGCTGATCTTCAACACCCTGTAAATGAAAAAAACAATTAATGGTAGGGGGTGTAAACCAAATATAATTACCTCAAAAGTAAATGGCATGTTGATTTGGTTTAGAAATATTCGCATAGAACTCTTTTACTAAGAGGTGTTAACGGGCCTGGGGTACCTTGTAAACTTCTGGCATTTCAATGGCTCAATAATTTCCATCATATATGGCCCAAAACCACCGTCCAGTTCATCGATGAAGATGAACCCCAACTCAAAGAATAGCTTGCTTTTCTTGAAATTTTGAAATCTCACCCTTGTCACATCGTCAACAAATTGATGAGGCATAGTAGCTTCAGCTTCTGCGGGTCTCGTACGCACCATTTTTATATCGGTTTGAAGGGAATAACCAAAAAAAAGATAGCTTTACTAACTTTAAGAGCTTCAGTTATGGAGGAAAATGAGAGGAGAAGAAGAAGATTAAAAGGAAAAATTAAAAGAAATAATGAGGTAGAGAGAGTGAGTGGACGGTTGAAAATGATGTGAGTGGATGAGTGAAATGGGTAGTTGAAAAAGTAACTGCAAACAATAAATGAGGTAAGAAAGGACAATTACAAAAATAGAAATAAAATCAAATAAACAAATAAAGTTTAAAAGAATATTTTCCCCTTAATTTTTTTCTTTTCTTCTCTTGGTAACTACTCCGTACAACTTGAGTACTAGTGGGTTCTTACAGTAAAAAAGTGTTATTATCCTCAAATAAAAAATAAATATAAAAATAAAAAAATGAAAATTAAAGAGAAAAGATAAAAAAAAGTTCAATATTGAAGTACAATCAATAGAATTTAATGTTGTGGCATTGAATTTTTGTTCATGGTTCAGACAAACTGAGACGTGGTGCAGATACAACACCGACTTGTCACACAACATTGGAGTTCTATTGTAAACTTTTAGGCGTTGAACATTGACCATAAAGATCGTCCCATCGTCCACATTTTTTATATCAACTACTCCATGGGGATAAACATGAGGCACCTTATATGGTCGTAACAATCGAGATTTGAGCTTTCCAGGGAAGAGCTTAATTCTAGAATTGTAAAGTAGCACTTGTTGGCCAACATGAAAATGTTGTGGCATCAGCTTTTGGTCATGCCACTTTTTAGTCTTTTCCTTGTATATCATGGTATTCTCACATGCTTGTTCCCTAAACTGTAACACCCTCAACCCGTACCCAACTCGGATACGAGTCCAAGGTGTCACATTAACTTTTCAAACTTTGACTCTTGACGAAAAAATCAAGGAAATTTAAAACTTTCATTACAATAACATTGTTACTTTACACAGGTTAACCAAAATAAATAAAACTGATCAGAGCATTTGTAACAGACACTTTTCTTACATGCCAACCATATACACGATAAAAGACATACTTTATCAGTTACTTCTGATCTGATCTTCTAGCAGTGTTGCTGTTCTTGCCACTCTATTTCCGCACTTCCTGATTCTTGGTACCTACGTGTAAATCACTTACACGCTTAGTCACAGACTTAGTGAGGCATATAAATATAATAATAATGCATCAGTATGAATATGAATATGCAATCTATCCATTCATTCATGTCGTATACAATTCAATGTAAACAATAGTAATATGATAACATATAACTATAACAATGTAATTACCTTTGATAACCTTTTATAAGCCCATGTACATTTTTTAGAACTCAAGGGATTCGAGTACATTGAGGTTGTGCACAATGCTATCACCACAACATGTATGGGTCCCACTAGGGTATATGAAATTTTGTCCCGAATGACCACTCCTTAAGAACCATATACATATTCCAGTGGATCAAATCTGTCTCAAAAGACCATGTTAATGTTCCAAAGGATATATATATGTCCCGAAGGATAACGTAGAACCCTCGACTCTTGGCATGCCAACTATACCTATAGCTTTCATATTGTATACCATGGGCATTATTCTTATATTTCATATGTTCATGTATTCATGTCATTTCTCTTGAAATCTTATAACTCATATCCTTTACTATGTCACATGTACATTTGAATCTATTCATATATATATCATTTATCAAATCATATGAACATATATACTTTATGCATGTATCATAATAATTATCATGTATGCATGTTCATAACTATTGTGCCATGAAAATCAACATGGGAATTAGACTTATCACAAGTCTTATTCCATTGTACCATACTTCTAATATGTACTCACCTTAGCCTTGCTTTGACTCGATTCTAATCCTTCAATTGTTCCGGAACGAGATTATGTTCTAAATCTACATAGTAATACATTGATACATATCAGTATATTAATTGATATATTCTAAAATATCGTTCCTTAGGCTAAAAAGAAAGCTATTTCCAACTTTTAATGAAGGCATGCATCGTTGCACTACACCATGTATCGATGCATCCCTTGACAGGTGCATTGATGCACTATCCATGCATCGGTGCATAAATCCTATTCGATGTTTGTATTTTAAGCAGGTGCATCGATGCACTCCTTATGCATCGATGCACTAATTGCATTCGATGTTCATTTATTTGAGAGTGCATTGATGCACATTGAAGATGCATCTCGATGCACACAACCCATAAATGATACTTTGAGCACGAAAATCCCTTCTTTATTCTATCAACTCTTCATATTTCATCCCTTTTTCTATTTCTTAACTCTTATACACCTATTTAAACTAATCTATACTCATTTATTTCATCTTAAACCCAAAATCCTATCCTCCTTATGAGATTCAAGAATTATACCCACTTTGCAACATGATTTAATTCCACTTCTAACACTATATGTCTTAACTAGATTGATGACAAGTCAAATCCAACTTCCAATTCTAATTATCAACTCTATATCAAAATTTCATTCAAGAACTTCAAATCTTTAATCTTCCCTAAGTCTTTTATCTTTTGATTTTAAGATAACTTAAGTTTTCCTTACGCTTAGTTATCATCTAACAATCAAAACCCAAACTTTAAATTAATAAATAATCAACAGATCAGAAAGCTTACCTTTGCTTGGCTCTCTTTCACGTATGAAGAAAAAGAAGAAAGCTCTGGAGAAATCTCTCATTTTCCACGTGTATATATCCTTACCATATCCCATTTTTAATTCATTTCTTGGTCAAATGACCCTTTTTTCCCTTTAATACCTTTTATAATTACTAGCATCTTTAAGGTAATATTTTCAAATAAATCATTGAACTATTCAATTATCCTACTTTAATCACCAATTTCTGAAACTTTACAATTTGGTCACTAACCCGGTATTGAGGATGTTACAAATCTCCCCTTCTTTAAAGAAAATTTGTCCTCGAATTTTCACTGAACATATTAATAAGAACATATCTTTTAATGTTCTCGTGTTGCTTTCTCCACTTTATTCCTTACGCAATTACAGCTAATAATTTGCCTTCAATTTCCAAGTAACTCAATATATTTCAATCTTTTCTCTTCTTTGGTTATACACCTACTTTTGACCGTTGAAAATCAATTTCCAACCAATGACTTACTTTTGCCTCCATTCTCATCACTTTATATCATAAATCAATCTATTTCTTCATTAATCTCTAATTACCTTATAACAATAACTCAAACTCTTATTCCATCATCATTTGTCCAAAGCATAACCTTAACTCCTCTTTAAATTTGATTAAACATACATTTTACAGAATCAAACAATCTTTTCATAATACTATCTACCATTTCCTTATTTTCATATCCACTTATAATTCACACTTTACACCCTTTTCATTTAATTTTCCCTATCTATTTACTCCTTTATAAATCATTATCTCCTTGTCTCGTAGATCATATCTCTTTCCTTATTCCGGTCACAAACTACTTATCCCTTTTTATTACCTTAAACTTTTCAGTTAATTCCCACTTCCGCCAAACATACAAATCCTTTATCTTTATTGCACTCACTATCATACTACTTTATTATTCAACTCATTTCTTCCAATAAAACATACCTCACCATCAAACCATTCATATACTATAAATTCTTCCCAATCAAAAATAGTTCATCCTTCATTTTCTTAACTTATCAAACCTTCATTCTCACTTATCCCTAATACAATTTCCTTGGTTTGCATTCAAACATTCCATTTACCTTTGTCTTATAAACTAATTACTGATGTACATATTTTCCAATTCCTCCAAAATAATAGTATTCATCACTTGTTCTTTTAATATTCCCCTAATAACACCCATTCCTCTACCTTCTTGTCACTAACTCTAATTATATAGTTTCCAATCTTATTTCAAATCGTTTGAATAGTAATTCCATCAATTTAACAGTGAATTCAATTCTCTAAATTCTAATAGAACATTCTCAACATATCTTATTTATCCCAACAATGTACCCTAATAAATTTGTCACTTCCACATCACTATAAATAACTTCTAATTGAATTCTCAATTCTCACATCAATTTACTACTAATATATAAATATGCAAATCCAGATCAATCAATACCAGAATATATCTATTACATAATAAAAAAAATACATGTTATCATCTCTGGATCATCAAAATCTTCATTAGTATTCATATTATACACTCGAGCAGTGGAACGTATTTCCTGTTGAGTAGAGGATTTAGGTTGACTTCTACCTCTTCCTCTACTTCTTCCTCTTTGAGACATCGAAGCAGATCACTTCGACTGTACTGATTCTCCTGTTCCCAATGGACAATCTCTCATGAAATGTCCCACTTCACCGCATCAGAAACAAGCTCCAGTAACTACCCTACACGTTCCGCTATGGCTTCTTCCACAAATTTCACATTGTCTAATTTGACTCTGCTGTGCTCGTCCATCACCAGACCCTACAGATTAAGTCTGTCTAGCTCTCATCTGATTTGATTCTCTTGCAACGGATGCCATCGACTCTGATTGTGCTGGAGATCGGAAACCAAAATCTCTACTTCTCTTAGGTGGTGCAAAACTTGATGAAGCCCCAGTTCTTTTAGATGGGTGGGTTCTTTGATTCCAAAACCTTTCATTTTGATCTCTCTCTAAGGCTTTAGCATGATTTACTACCTCTTGAAACGATAATAAGTTCAACACTATCAGTATCTCTTTTAAACTTGGGCGTAAACCCTCAACAAACCACTCGCAAGCATCTTTCTCTATAGGCACTAACTCTACTGCAAAGCAGCTTAATTTATTAAATTCGCACTCATACTCATATACAGTGTGGTCCAATTGCTTCAGGTTAAAGAATTCTTGCTTCATTTGCCTGATAAACTAATCTCCTATATATTTCTGTTTGAACTCTTTTAAGAACAAGGACCAGGTCACTTCCATTCTCGGAGTTAAAGTAGCAGGAGGTTGGAAACGCGTCAATATTGCATCTAATATTCTAAAGAACCCAGCTTGATCAGTTGCAGGCACTTCAAAAGGTGCATGTTCTTTACCTTGCCTGGCCAGGGTAGGTGAATTACTACTTTCAGCGGGCCTATCATCTCCCGCTTCACTTCTAGAGCTACCATGTCCGGACATCTATAAGAACATAACCATATCGTTCTATTAGCAAAACAACATACTTACAATTATATCAGATCAGAAGTTTTCATTATTTTATTTGCATGAATACTTTATAGGACACTCTAGACTCTGGTTTATGCCGAGAATCGACTAAACCGTAGCTCTGATACAATTAAATGTAACACCCTCAACCCGTACCCAACCCGGATACGAGTCCAAGGTGTCACATTGACTTTTCAAACTTTGACTCTTGACGAAAAAATCAAGGAAATTTAAAAGTTTCATTACAATAACATTGTTACTTTACACAGGTTAACCAAAATAAAACAAAACTGATCAGAGCATTTGTAACAGACACTTTTCTTACATGCCAACCATATACACGACAAAAGACATAATTTATTCGTTACTTCTGATCTGAACTTCTAGCAATGTTGCTGTTCTTGCCACTCTATTTTCGCTCTTCCTGATTCTTGGTACCTACGTATAAATCACTTACACGCTAAGTCATAGACTTAGTGAGGCATATAAATATAATAATAATGCATTCAATATGAATATAAACATGTAATCTATCCATTCAATCATGTCGTATACAATTCAATGTAAACAATAATAATATGATAACATATAACTATAACAATGTAATTACCTTTGATAACCTTTTATAAGCCCATGTACATTTTTGAGAACTCAAGGTATTCGAGTACATTGAGGTTGTGCACTATGCTATCACCACAGCATGTATGGGTCCCACTAGGGTCTATGAAATTTTATCCCGAATGACATATATACTGTATTTGTCCCGAATGACAACTTCTTAAGAACCATATACATATTCCAATAGATCAAATCTGTCTCAAAAGACCCTGTAAATGTTCCAAAGGATACATATATGTCCCGAAGGACCACGTAGAACCCTCGAATCTTGGCATGCCAACTATACCTATAGCTCTCATATCGTATACCATGGGCATTATTCTTATATTTCATATGTTCATGTATTCATTTCATTTCTCTTGAAATCATATAACTCATATCCTTTAGTATGTCCATTGTACATTTGAATATATTCATATATATATCATTTATCAAATCATATGAACATATGTACATTATCCATGTATCATAATAATTATCATGTATGCATGTTCATAACTATTGTTCTATGAAAATCAACATGGGAATTATACTTATCACAAGTCCTTATTCCATTGTACCATACTTCTAATATGTACTCACCTTAGCCTTGCTTTGACTCGATTGTAATCCTTCAATTGTTCCGGAATGAGATTATATTCTAAATCTACATAGTAATACATTGATACATATCAGTCTATTAATTGAGATATACTAAAATATCGTTCCTTAGGCTAAAATGAAAGCTATTTCCAACTTTTAATGAAGGCATGCATCGATGCACTACACCATGTATCGATGTATCCCTTGACAGGTGCATTGATGCACTATCCATGCATCGGTGCATAAATCCTATTTGATGTTTGCATTTTAAGCAGGTGCATCGATGCACTCCTTATGCATTCGATGTTCATTTATTTGAGAGTGCATCGATGCACATTGAAGATGCATCGATGCACACAACTCATAAATGATACTTTGAGCACGAAAATCCCTTCTTTATTCTATCAACTCTTCATATTTCATCCCTTTTTCTATTCTTAACTCTTATACACCTATTTAAACTAATTTATACTCATTTATTTCATCTTAAACCCAAAATCCTATCCTCCTTATGAGATTCAATAATTATACCCACTTTGCAACATGATTTAATTCCACTTCTAACACTTCATATGTCTTAACTAGATTGATGACAAGTCAAATCCAACTTCCAATTCTAATTATCAACTCTATATCAAAATTTCATTCAAGAACTTCAAATCTTTAATCTTCCCTAACTCTTTTATCTTTTGATTTTAAGATAACTTAAGTTTTCCTTAAGCTTAGTTATCATCTAACAATCAAAACCCAAACTTTAAATTAATAAATAATCAACAGATCAGAAAACTTACCTTTGCTTGGCTCTCTTTCACGTATGAAGAAAAAAGAAGAAAGCTCTGGAGAAATCTCTCATTTCCCACGTGTATATATCCTTACCATATCCTATTTTTAATTAATTTCTTGGTCAAATGACCCTTTTGCCCTTTAATACCTTTTATAATTACTAGCATCTTTAAGGTAATATTTCCAAATAAATCATTAAACTATTCAATTATTCTACTTTAAGCACCAATTTCTGAAACTTTACAATTTGGTCACTAACCCGGTATTGAGGATGTTACATAAACTCTTCCATCTCATTGAGTTTCAGCAATTTTTGCTCTCCAGCTAATTGAGCATCGAAATTTAACCTTTTAATGGCGCAATAGATTTTATGTTCTAGCTCGACAGAGAGATGGTAGGCTTTTCCATACACTAACTTGAGAGGTGACATGCCCAGAGGAGTCTTGAAAGCTATTATATATGCCTAGAGTGCCCCGTCTAACTTTGGTGACCAATCATTTCACCTTGGATTCACCACTTTTTCTAAGATCTACCTAATCTCACGGTTGGATATTTCAGCTTGGTCATTTTTCTGTGGATGGTATGATGTGGCAATCTTCTGAAACACTTCATATATCCTCAATACTTTGGCAATTAACTTATTATCAAAGTGGGTTCTCTCGTCACTAATGATGGGTCGAGTTACTCCAAACCGAGTGAAGATATTTTTGTGTAAAAACTTAAGCACGGTTTTGGAATCATTCTTTGATGTCGCAATAGCCTCCAACCACTTGGATACGTAATCCATGACCAGAAAAATGTACATATCACCACAAGAAGATGGGAATGGTCCCATGAAATCAATGCCCTAAATATCAAACAGCTCAATTTCTAAAATGCCTTGCAGTTGCATTTCATGTTGCCTGGATATGTTCCCAGTGCGTTGGCATCAATCGCAGGACTTGTAAAACGCTTAATCATCCTTGAACAATGTTGGCCAATAAAAATCTGACTGCAAAACCTTGGCAACGATCCTTGCTCCTCTAAAATGGTCTCCACTTGGGGATGTATGACAATGGTATAGAATGTCTCGTTGCTTCTCTTCAGGTATACATCATCTAATGAGTTGGTTAGCACAATGCTTGAATAAATATGGCTCATCCCAAAAGTAGTACTTTGTATCATGCTTAAACTTTTTCTTTCCCTGCATGTTCAATTCAAAAGGCATTATACCACTAACAAGAAAATTAACCAGTTCAGCATGCCAAGGGATTGTCGTGGCATATAAGATTTTTTCATCAAGGAATTTCTCTTGAATATCTACAGTGTCATGGCATTTAGAATTGTTCTCTAGCTAAATAAATTATCAGTAACTTGGTTCTCATTACCTTTTCTATCTACAGCCTCAAAGTATAATTCTTGCAAAAGTAAGATTCACCTAATAAGTCTAGGCTTGGCATCCTTTTTGAACACTATTTATTTTATAGCTAATTAATCAGTGTGAACAATAACTTTCTTACCTATTAGGTATGATCTAAATTTATCAAATGCAAGTACTACGGCAAGGAATTTCTTCTCAGTGGATGTGTAATTCATTTGTGCCTCATTCAAGGTAAGGCTAGCATAATATATAACATGAAAATTTTACCTTGGCTTTGCCCCAACACAACTCATACGGAATAATTGCTTGTATCAACATTAACTCAAATGGTGATGTCCATTCGGGAGGAACTACAATGGGAACTGAGATCAATCGTTGCTTCAGCTCAGTGAATGCACCTAGACATAACTCGTCAAACACAAAGGGTTGGTTGTGTTGAAGCAAGGTGCATAAGGGATTAGAGATTTTGGAGAAGTCCTTGGTAATTCTTCTATAAAATGCAGCGTGTCCAAGAAAACTCCTTATTCCCTTGACAGATATAGGTGGTGGTAATTTTTTAATAATTTGAATTTTTCTTTATTCACCTCAATGTCATTGTGAGATATCTTGTGCCCTAATACAATGCCCTCAGTCACCATAAAGTGACATTTCTCTTGTTTAAAACCATATCAGCCTCCTCACATCTCTTGATAACTTTTGCCAAGGCATCGCTCGAAGTCATCTATAGAAACGGAGAAATCATCTATGAATATCTCAAGGAAGTCCTCAACCATATCATAAAATATGGCTTGCATGCAATGTTGAAAAAAGGTTGGGGCATTACAGAGTCCAAAAAGCATCCTCTTAAAGACAAAAGTGCCATAGGGACAAGTGAATGTAGTCTTCTCCTGATCGTCTGGTGCAATGGCAATTTGATTGTATCCAGAATATCTATCTAAGAAATAGTATAATGCTTTATCTGCAATCGATCCAACATTTGATCGATGAATGGTAGAGGAAAATGGCCATTCTTTGTAGCTTTGTTGATCTTAGGATAATCCATAATATCCTTCATATAGTTACAATACACTTGGGTAATAGCTCATTATCTTCATTGGTAACCACGGTCAGGCCACCTTTCTTGGGCACATATTGGATAGGGCTTACCCATGGCTATCAGATATGGGGTAAATCACTCCAGCATCAAGCTATTTAATTATTTCTTTTATTACCACTTTCTTCATAACAGGGTTTATTATTCATTGTGGTTTTATTGAATTGACATGGCATTCTTCTAGTATGAACTTGTGCATGAAAATTGTTGGACTAATCCCCTTTAAATCAGTCATAGTCTAACAAAGAGCTTTCTTATGTTGCGACAAAACACTTAACATACTTTGCTCTTAGTTAGTAGTAAGGTTAGAGGAAATAATCACAGGTACAAAATTATCACTACCCAAATATGCATATTTAAGATGTATTGGCAAAGGCTTAATATCTAGGGTAGGCGCATGCACTAATGATGGCTTAGGAGGAACAAATTCATCAAAATCAAAGGGTTCAAAGTTTATACATGATCTAGCTAGTAGTAAGCTAGATTTTTCCATCCTATTTGGCAATTTGTCATAGTCTTCTAAGCTTTCATTATCAATCAAACATTCCTTATCTGTTAGATGAATGAAAGTGTTCTGGAAAAGTTGTTCAGTTTCTTCTTCAATCAATGAATTCATTTCAAAAATGCCTCGACATTCTTTAGGGTCATCAACATACTTTAGAGTATGAAAAACATTGACAATCACACACTATTCGACCACTCTCATGCTAAATTCACCTTTTTCACAATCAATTAGGATACAACCAGTGGCTAAGAAAGGCCTACCCAAGATGATGGGAGCCTTGGCATCAACTTCACAGTCAAGGATAAGGAAGTCGACTGGAAACACAAATTTATCCACGTTCACTATGACATCCTCGACTCTCCCTTCATGTCTAACATGGGATCGGTGAATAACTTGTAAAATCACAAAGGTGGGTCTTGCATCTCATATACCAAGCTTTAAGAATATAGATTTTGGCATTAAGTTCGCACTTGAACCAAGATCACATAGTGCCTTTCTAACGAAATAAGCTCCTATAGAACAGGGAATAATAAAGTTGTCTGGATCATTTTGCTTCGATGGAAACTTACTCAATGTATAGTAGTATTCTTTTGTCGTGGCAACTGTCTCATACTTCTTAACTTTCCTTTTCTTGGTACAAATTTCCTTAAGAAATTTGGCATAAGTCAGCATTTGTTTAATAGCTTCCAAGAAAGATATATTAATGTGAAACTGATCAAGAATATCCACGAACATTTTGAACTAAACTTCATCATTTTACATCTTCAGTATTTGCGGAAAATGTGGTGGTGGTCTAACTTCCTTAACTGTGGGTGTCAGAATTGATTTTGTCTTGGCAAGAAAAATATGTTCCTCACTGTCTTATCTTCTGTGTTCTACTGGCCCTTGCAAAATATTTTGATAGCTTAAATGTTCTTCCTAAGGCATTTTCTGCACACACACAACCCACAAAAACCCTTTCTCCTCAACAACATCAGTTAAGCCAAATAAATTTTGCCTAGGAAAAACTTATCCACCACATGCAAATATGACCAAAATGCAACTAAATGCAACTAATATATTATAAAAACAATGTTTAGAAAAACAATAACTTATGTAAAAAGACTAAAAGCAGTCTTTTAACGGAGTTCACACCCCCAAACTTAAGCTATTACTTGTCTTCAATCAATCGATAATAATCAATAGAAGTATAAAATTGTCACGGCAAAGTAAAATTAAGACAATCATGCGGTTTAAAATTTCATCCATCAACAAAAACATTTAGCTTCAACATGCTACACTGTCATATAAGTCAAGTACCTTCCTAAGTCAGGATTCTTTGCTAGTGTGTGTGGGTGATTGTACCCAGTCTAGGCATTAACGTATTTAGAAAACTTCAAGTAAGTACTTATGTTCTGCCAAGGCATCAAATTATTCCTCAAGAACTGTTTCCACTTCTATTTATTCAACTCATGCTTCATTTTTCATTTTTTTAAAGCAAAGATTTGAGGGCAGTCAGCTCATCACACCTACCATTCCACATTCTAGGTGAAAATGGAGCGTACCTTTCACACCCTAGCAAGGCAGGTAGAGTTATCCCATGACTACTTTCATTCACTCATATGCCTAGGCAACCATTTTATTTCTAAGGAATTTCTAGTCATACTATTACATAGAGAAGTGTTCCTTTAGTTCAACAAAATTTAAACGCTAAGAAGTTTAACTAAAGCTTTACAATTCTTCAATGTCACGGCATGCAGAAAGTTCTTTCCTAAAAATTTTATAAGCACCTTAAGCAGAGAAAGCATAAAATCGTGTTTACAAGTTCACAAAGAATCAATCCTAAGGTCGGTTCTATCCTTCAACAGTCATGTAAAATAATTCTGGCATAGACAATAAAATTCTTCTTTCATCATCTGGCATACTCAATTTAAACCAAACAACAGTCTAATCATATTCATACAATGACAACCAAAATTTTCAACCAATTATCTTCAATTGTTATTAACTAAGTTTGAGACACAACCTCTCCCCTAAACTTTAGGGATATATTTTCCTCAATGCATGACTAATAAAACAAACTACATTAATCTAAATGCAAATGCAATGGAAAGAAAAAAACCTTATTGTGGTGGGGAGGCTGGGCTGAATGCGCTTGTTCTGCATTTCTTGAGAGGAAAGGTTGTCTGATCTAGTATCTCTTGAAGGAATTGAAGAGGGAGATAGTTGAATGACACGACCAGCTATTCAGTTAATGCGACTCCTCGTGCTCAGGGCACTAGCTGATGATGGCCTTTCCTTAGTGCGGGTGGGCTCTACATGTGTTTCTTGAGACTGGCCTTCTTAAGGGTCAAGAACTGGTGTGGTATGGAGATCTGGGGATTGCTCAGATACTGGTTCGATTTTGGGCTGATCGGGGACCGAAATGAAATCATAATCATCAAAAAATTCAGGCGGGATTTCTTGGGTATCCTCAGACGAAGAGAAAGAAGAGTTGAGATATTCATCTATCTTATCGTGACCTTCTTCATGTATAGGAGAGACATGCATGGCAAGCGGATGGATATCTGTGGGGAACTCGGGTGGAACATTTTGCGTTGAGGCATGAAATGTACTGCCACCTCCTATGTGTTTCAGGATTTCATTTGGAAAGGGCAGCAGGTCCTCATTAGTAATCGGGAGCATCTACTTGAAGAATGCATTTGGATGTGCATCCCTTGCCTTGACATAGCCGAAGAAAGTCTACATGTGACTTTCCAGATGCTCTAGTCTCTCACGTGTGTCTCTAGTAGATGTGACCATGGTTGTCATTCCGACAGCGGCAACAGATTTCGCTCCTCTCTCCAGGCCCTCATGTGGATCATTATCATTGAAGCACATAAGTTCAGGCACCTTTTTTTTGTGATACCTTTCTTTGACTTGATAAATTCCTCGAACGGCTCCTCGGGGACTATTTTCTTCCTGTACAGAGTAATTATCAAGTTAGGAAAATGAAGGTTACCTCGGTTCCTCTTCACTCAGTCATGAATTTGCTCGAAGACTATCTCCCCAACATCAATCGATCGCCCATAAATGATCAAGTGTAGCAGCATCAACCTCCTTACCCATACTGTTGTGTTGTGGAAAGTAGGCATCAACTTGCCTTTTAAGAAGTGATTCCATAGCCTTACAATCAGCTTAAGGGCTCGACGATCCACCCTTTTACGTATTGGCATATTCCGTTCAAACTTGGCCCATCCCAAACACAGGTCTTCTAGGACACTATCGTATGTTTCTTGATCTGCCTAGGAAAAGAATTTTTTATGTTAATCCTCCACCTTGCCGAGCTTAAAATAGCAATTAAGGGTTGAGGGGAGAATCAGATGCATTTCCCTCTCACATAAACATTGTGTTGGGATGGGTCTCGTAGATGCGCGTAAAATTCATGGACCATCGCCGGTGCTACTACCTTTGGATGCCGAGCAAATTTCTCCCATTTATGCTTCCTTACTACATCCATTACTTCTAGTCTGAAGGGTTCTTCACCCTCCACCGGAAAAACAAAGTTATCCTCTAAATAGATTTTTCATTTTTGTAGGTTTTTGAACCTTGCTTCAGCTTCGGTAGTTTGGAAATGCTCAAATCATGAAGACGTGGTTGGATTTTTTTATGGATTGGCCTTGGTGTTTGCTGTTATAGGGACTATAGTAGCGGCAGTTTGGATGAAATATTGAAGAAAAAGGGTTGAAGGAAAAGAAAATAAGGAAACGATGAGGAGAAATGAGAGGAATGTGGTTTTTAAGAAAAATAATTGGTGGTTTATTGGAGGTAAAATGGTAAAAATTAAAAGAGAAAAGATATAATATTAGTGAGAAGATATTTGATTTGACTTAAAGTAAGGGAAAAATATATTTCCCTCTTCAAAATTGTTGCCAAAACTAATTAGATTAGGGTTTCTCTTCCTCCCATGCATGAGCTTCAACCCTGTGCTACCACGTGTACCTTAAATGTAAAAAAGAAACAAAATAAAATAATAAAATAAAAATAAACAAATCATGCAGAATAAAATAATATAGGTTATTTATATACAAAATTCAAATTTTTCAGGAAAGAAAAGAAAACTCTTGGGCATCATGAGTTATCGATGCTGGTTTATTGCGCATGACGCCTGCTCTATTGTATGCCTTCAGTCATTGACCATTCACCTTAAAAGTGGATCCATCATCTAGGTTATTGATTTCTATTGCTTCATTTCTATGGACTTGGTGTACGATGAAGGTCCTGACCATCTAGATTTCAGCTTGCCTGGGAATAGTTTGAGTCGTGAATTGTAAAGTAACACTTGTTGTCCGGAAAAAATTACATTGGAAAAATTTTTCTATCATGCCATCATTTCGTTTTTTTATTTGTAGAGACGTGTATTTTCGAAAGCCTGAGATCTAAACTCATCTATTTCGTTCATTTCCAGTAATATTCTTTCTCCAGTAAACTGGACATCCATGTTCAATTTATTGATGGCCCAATGTGCTTTATGTTCAAGTTCCACAGGAAAATGGCACTCCTTACCATAGACTAGCCTGAATGGGGACATTTCAAGTGGTGTTTTGAATGTTGTGCAATAGGCCCATAGCACTTCATCCAGCTTTGGTAACCAGTCTTTGCAGTTTGAGTTAACTACATTCTCGAGGATATGTTTAATTTCCTGGTTAGAGACTTCGACCTACCCATTGGTCTGGGGATGATATGCTATTGCAATTCGATGATGCACAATAGATCTTTTCAGCTCCTTTGTAATTAATTTATTGTCAAAATGTATGCCTTCATCGCTGATAATACCTTGTGGTGTTCCAAAACGCGTAAATATGTTTTTGTGCAAGAATTTCAACACAGTCTTGGAGTCATTCTTGGGAGTTTCCATGTCTTCTACCCACTTGGACACGTATTCCACAGCCAAGAGAATGTATAGGTCACCAAAAGATAAGGGGAAGGTCCCATAAAGTCAATCCCAAATACATCGAAGAGTTCGACCTCCAAAATGTTTTGCAATGGCATCTCATTTCTCTTCGATATGTTCCCAATGTGCTGGAATCAATCACATGACTTACAAAATTCATGTGTGTCTTTGAACAAAGAAGGCCAATAGAAGTCAGATTGAATGACCTATATTGCAGTCCTCGTTCCACCAAAGTGTCCTCCATACAGGGATGAATGGAAATGAAATAGAATATCCATGTGTTCTTCTTCTAGGAAACACCTTCTGGTTATTTGATCACCATGTTTCTTGAATAGGAATGGTTCATCCCAGTAATAGTGTCGTACTTCATGTTTGAACTTTTTTCTGCCCTGTCTAGATAAATCTGGAGGCATAATACCACTAATAAAAAAGTTAACTATGTTAGCGTACCACGGCACTGCCATGACAAATAAAATTTTCTCGTCAGCGAAATCCTCTTGAATGTCCTTCATGTAATGACAAATGATTTTGTTTTCTAGCCTAGACAAGTAATCTGCTAATTGGTTTTCAGTACCCTTTATATCCTTTACCTCTAAATCGAACTCTTGCAGTAATAATATCCATCTAATGAGAATAGGCTTTGCATTTTTTATTAATTAAGTATTTAATGGCAAAGTGATCAGTATGCACAATGACCTTAGTCCTTATGAGATATGGACTAAACTTATAAAATGTAAATACAACGATAAGAAGTTCTTTTTCAGTTGTGGTATAGTTTATCTGTGCATGGTTAAGGGTACGTCTAGCATAGTAGATGACATGAAAGAGTCTACTTTTACGTTGCCCTAGCACCGCTCAACTGCATAGTCACTAGCGTCGCAAATGAATTAGAAATAGACGTCCCAGTCAGGTAGAACAATTGGCACCGAGGCACATTTTTCTTTAGATATGTAAAAGCATTTAAACATTCATCATTAAACACAAATGGTTGAATTTACTGAAGCAAAATACACAAAGGCTTTGAGATTTGAGAAAATTCCTTTATGAACCGCCTATAAAATCATTTGTGTCCAAGGAAACTATGTATTCCCTTTACAGTAGTGGATGCAGGTAGATTCTCGATTACTTCCACCTTGTCTCTATCCACTTCAATGCTTTGGAGAGAAATCTTGTGTCCCAACACAATTCCTTCCGTTACTATAAAATGAAATTTCTCCCAGTTTAGCACCAGGTTTGATTCTTCACATCGCTTCAGCACTTTAGATAAGTTGTTGAGGCATCAGTCGAAGTCATCACATGAGATGGAGAAGTCGTCCATAAATATTTCCATTCAGTCTTCCCCTATATATGAGAAAATGGCCATCATACACCTCTGAAAGGTTGCTTGAGCATTACATTGTCCAAATAACATTCTTCTAAAGGCATATGTACCATATGAGCATGTGAAAGTAGTCTTCTCAAGATCCTCTGGTGCTATGGCTATCTGATTCTATCTGGAATATCCGTCAAGGAAGTAGTAAAATGCTTTTTCTACTAACCTATCAAGCATTTGACCAATGAAAGATAGGGAAAATTATCTTTTTTGTTGCTTTATTGAGTTTCCTGAAGTCCATACATATCCACCAGCCCGTGACTGTTCTAGTGGTCAAAAGTTCATCATTTCATTCTTAACCACGGTCACGCCGCCCTTCTTTGGCACACATTGCACTGAACTGACCCATGAGCTATCGGATATTAGATAAATTACTCTAGCATCCAGCCATTTTATGATTTCCTTCATCACCACTTTCTTTATTATCGGGTTAAGTCTACTTTGTGGTTCTACATAATTGATATGACTGTATTCTAAGTTAATCTTGTGCATGCATATGGTAGGGTTAATTCCCTTCAAGTCTGCCATGGTCCACCCGAAAGCTTTTTTGTGCTACGAAAAAACATTTAACAAACTTTCCTATTGTTCGGAGGTTAGACTAGCAAAAATTGTCACTGGTAAAGTCTCATTACTACCTAGATAAGCATATTTCAAATGCGATGGAAAGGTTTTAAGTTCCAATATGGGTGCATGTTGTAATGATGATTTTGGGTGAATGAATTCATTGAAGTCCAAGGGTTCGAATCTCATACTTGGTCTAGCTTGAAAGAAGCTAGATTATTCCTCCTTCACTAATTTATCCTCATAACCCGCTTTGGTTTCTTTATCAGTAAATCTGTCATTTACTTCAGTCGAAAAACTTTTTTCGAGGAAAAAGTTTTCACAACACTCGTTTAAAAAAATTTCGACTGGGCTTTAATTTTTTTATTCCTGTGTCAGAAAATTTTTGTCTTGGCACAAAGTATCATACTCATCTATATGTGAAAATTCACCTTGGCCAATATTTTCTGCTCCATCTTCCTTCATTGATTCTATGTCTCTAATGTAATGGGATTCTTCTGAATCATCAACATACTTCATAGAGTTGAAGACATTAATTATGACGCTTTTATCTCCCACCCTCATCGTGAACTCTCTCTTCTCGCATTCTATTAGGATTTGTCCAGTAGTTAAGAAGGGTTGCCCAATAATGATAGGTGTGTTTTCATTCGCCTCAGAGTCTAAAATAAGAATGTCAACTGGAAACACATACTTGCCCACTTTTACAATGACATCTTCAATTCTTCCCTCAGGACGAACATATAACCGGTCAGCTAACTGTAAAATAATAGTGGTTGGGAAAGCATTACTTATTTCGAGTTTTAAAAATATGAACTTGGGCATCAAATTTAAACTTGACCCTAAGTCGACAAGAGCTCTCCCCATAAATTGTCACCGATAGAATATGGTATTACGAAGCTGCTAGGATCGTTTTGCTCCGGCGGAAGTTTGCTTGTTGTATATCAGAATTCTTTCGCATCGACCACATTTTCTATTCTTTCTACCTTCTTTTTCTTTCTACCTTCTTTTTCTTTCATGACAATGTCCTTCACGAATATAGCATAGGAAGGCATCTGCTCGATGGCTTCAAGAAATGGGACATTAATATATAGCTGGTCAAGGACATCAACAAAATTCTTGAAATGAATCTCATCGTTGTGCTTCTTAAACCGTAGAGGAAAGGGCGATGGAGGTCTGATTTCATCTACTATAGGTGGTGAGGAAACCTTTACCTTGGCAATAATTTCTCATTGTCTGCTTAATGACTTTTTGAACCTTCATCATTTTCATTGTCCTCAGAAAATCCCTCTTGTTCAACAATTTCATCTTGATCCCCAGATAGTGTAGTGCCTTGGCGAGATTTTTCTAGTTGCGTTCCCCCAAACATATTATTCGGATTAATCTGGGTACCACTCCTTAGTGTAAATACACTACACTTCTCCTTTCCATGATGTTTAGTGACCTCAGTATCACTAGGGAGACTTTCGTGTGGGCGAGAATGTAATGTCATGGAAATTTTACCCACTTGGTTCTCCAATGCTCTTAAGGATGAACTTTGGCTTTGCAAAAAAGATGCTTGGCTTTGTAACAAATTACCTTGGTTCTTAATTGTTGATGAGTGTTCATGTATCAAAGTCTTTATTGAAGCCATTAAATCTTTTGTCGAGTCCATAAATTCCTACAATGAAGCCTCCACAGAGTTAGAATTAGAGTTTGTATTAGAGAAAGATATTGTACCTTTATTATGTTGCCAGGGCATTTGTTGTTGCTGATGCTGAAAATGTTGATGTTCTAAATTATTTTATTGTGGCCTACTATAATTGGTTGCATGGTTGTTGTTGTTAGTCCCTTGATTATCCCATGAAAAATTTGGATATTATGGCCATCCAGGATTGTATGTATTAGAGTAGGGTTTTTGTTGCTTTTATTGTAGTTTCCCACGAAATTGATGGATTCCTAGTTTTCTGGGCACTCACTCTCATGATGGTTGTCGCAACAAATAATTCATACAACACTAGTTGTATTGACTTCTCTCACCACATTAGGTCATTGTAAATTTTTCAATGTGTTAGTTATGGAAAAAAGTTGAGTAAAGATTGAGTCCTTACCCTCAATTTCATATACTTCAGATACTTTTCTACCGATCCTAAGCCTTATAGTCGGGAATTAACAGTCATTATTTTTTATCCTGTCGAGGATATTGAAGGCTTCCTCGGGTGATTTATCAAGTAAAGTGCCATTCACCAAGGCATCCAACATCATTCGAGTAGGTGCATTGACTCAATTATAAAACATCACGACTTGAGTCTAGTCATGGAATTCGTGGTTCACACACTTACGAAGCAAACTTTTATATCTGTCCCAACATTCGTAGATGGATTCATCATCACCTTGACAGAAACTTGCAATGTCATTGTACAGTTGTGTGTTAATATTTGGTGGGTTGTATCAAAGTAGAAAGCTTTTACATAAATCTGCCCAAGATTCCATTAAACCCGAAGGGACTCTACTGAGCCAAGCTCTTGCTCGGTCACGTAAAGAATAAGGGAAAGTTTAACCTTCAGTATATCTTCATGCACTCCTTATTGCCTGAACGAATCGCACACTTCAAGGAAGGTACTCACATGCTGTCTAACATCCTCATTAAGTGAGCCACCAAATTGACCGACAAAGTTTAGCATGTTGAACATCACTAATTTAAGTTCAAAATGGGTTGGCTATATTTCAAGTGCCATGATATCAGGATTGAGATCATCAAGAATTGGACTCAAGTGATATAGTATTGCTCGTGGTCTTCCATCTTCTCTAGGAAGATTATTTGATGTGACGTCGGGATCTGCCTGATCTCCCATATTGTTGTCGCCTTGATATTGCAAACAATTCATATACTCTCTGGCTCGTTGGTTACATTGCTTTTGTCTACATGATTGTTCGATCTCAGGGTCAAATGGTTTTAGTAGTTCACCAGCAGATCTCATGGTCATGCAATGACAAAAACCTTCAAAAGAAAATAAGAAAATAAACAAGTTAAACTAACTAAATAAAATGTGACAAGAAATAAAAAATTATTATGGCAAAAATTATCAAAATTATGTCAATTGTTATTCCCCAGCAATGGCACCAAAAACTTGATCGCTTGTAAATGTATATGCTAAGGCAAGCAAATTTGTGCAAGTTATCATCTCCTCAGGAATTATTAGGTATTTTGATGTTTCGCCACACCTAAAACTGGGTGTCAAGACCTAGTCCCTGAATTCTTGTCAAAACAAAGAAACAATTAGTAATGGGTTATATTAACAGGTGACAAGGTATTGTTGAAACTATAGAATATTGTGAAGTGTGGTTACAGAAAAGTTTGGTCGAGGCAAAGAAAATAAGCTAGAGTAACAAATAAAAATAGTTAAAGCAAATAAAAACGTTGATTCAAATATATTCTGAATAACCTCACATATTCAGACTTTTCACATAGCACTTAGGTTGGTTTGCTATGGCAAGAAATCATTCTAAGTCAGGAAGGATTTGTTATGATATGCTTAGGCTGCCCGACAAGATTATTGGAGTATTCTAGGACGGTTGCTATGGAAATACTACTCGGTGTGAGCTACAACCCTTGGTTTGTTTGACTATTGTTACGGCAATACCCTCAGTGTGGACTATAGTCGTTGTCTATCCTACTCAAGCGTTTATCCCTTTTAGTCGATTGAAACCCTCTCCTTATCTCTAAGGCGGGTTAGAACATCACCATCCGGATCTATTCCATTGTTCACGTAGATATATCTTAATTCTCTTGAATCTAAGAATCAATTCCTAGAAAAATGGTAATATCTCGAAAGCTCTTACAAAATCTAGAAATGTTTTGTCTAGGAACTAGGCAATCTCTCGAAATCTCTTACAGTGTCAAGGCAAAATATTAAAACAATAAACAAAACAGACTAAGCAAAAATATAATGCATCATTTATTAACCATCAAATAATTATCTCGACAAAACAAAAACCAACACCAAGTAAAGCAAATCATGGTGTGGTAAAATTATTATCTTTAAGTAGACGCCCAAAACAGAATAAAGAAATTAAGAACAAAGAAAGAATGACTCCCAAACAGGGGCTCTACCGTGGAAGCTCTGACCAACACCATGCCTGCTCTGGTGGCCAGCCTCTCTCAAGGCCTGATCGTCGTTCCGCGATAGTCTGGCTATGGAGGGCACCAATGACGGTCGAGTTAGGGAATTGTGGAAGGTAAGGTACTGCAGCTGCTTACTCCACATCTAAGGTAAATCTTCTCCTTGTCTTTCCTCTTCATAGTGACTATAATGGGGTATTTATAATATAAATTTCTCTAGGGTTTTATGTCAATATTCCCTAAATACACGTGTTGACTTGTCCATGCTATAGATAGAAAGACGGCTGGAGGTGGTCAATTTCTTGAAGGGCTTGATTGCACGTGAGGTCAGTCAAACAACTGGCGGTGACATAAGCAGTTCGTCAGATCTGCTTCAGACTTGCAAGATAAATCTTGCCTTGGCAAGAAAAATATGTTCCTCACTGTCTTTGTCTTTTGTATTCCACTAGCCCTTGCGAAATGTTTTGTCACTGCTGAAATGTTCTTCCTAAGTCATTTCCTACACACATATAACCCACAAAAATCCTTTATCCTCAATAGCATCAGTTAAGCCAAATAAATCTTGTCTAGACAAAACTTATCCACCACATGCAAATATGACCTAAATGAAACTATATGCAACTAATATGTTATGACAATAATGTTTAGAAAAACAATAACTTAAGCATAAAGACTAAAAATATAGTCTTTAATGGAGTTATCATAAGGCGCCTTAACTTTGAAGCAAAGCTCCTTGATTTTTAATTGAAGCATAATGGTCTTGCAATATTGCTTTTGTGGTAGATATGAAATCTTGAATCGTAGCTTCCAAAGAACTAATGCTCGCTGAAGATGAGGCTCACTTGTTAGCATTGTACCATGGCATAGTATTTTTGTAGACTTGAGATTCAGTGTAATTCTACTGATGAGTAGGTTGATTAGCATTATGGGTTTCTTGACTACCCTATGAGAATTTAGGATGTTGACTCCATCCAGCATTATAAGTGTTAGCATAGGGATTGTTATTATTGCCTCAATTAAATTTACCTACAAAGTTAATGGACTCATGATTAGTCGGGCATTCGCTCTTGTGATGATTGCCTTAGCATAATAGAAATGTCGAACTAGCTGCTTTCAGTTCCTATATCTTATTGGAGCATTGTAAATTTTTCAGCATGTTAGTGATAACTGACAGTTTAGCTTACACCGAGTCTTAAGTATCTAACTCGAATGCCCTAAGTGCCTTTCTCCCAGATCCAAGCTATGGGGAAGGGAATTGATAGTCATTGTTGGCAATTCTATCCAAAATAACAAACGCCTCATTAGGTAATTTATCCAGCAATGTCCCATTTTTCAAGGCATCAAGTATCATCCTCGTGGATGCATTGACTCCATTATAAAACATAACTACTTAAGTCAAGTCTTGAAAACCATTATTAGAATACTTGCAAAGCAAACTCTTGTAACGATCCCAACATTCATACATAGATTCGTCATCACCCTAGAAAAAGAATGCTATGTCATTTCTTAGTTGAGGGTTCATGTTCTACAGGTTATAGCGTAATAAAAAACTTTTACAAAGATCAGTGCATAATTCCATCGAACCAGATGGAATACCACTCAACCAAGCCCTTACTCGATCACGCAAAGAGTATGGAAATAGCTTTAATTTCAGCACATCCATATTCACTCCTTGTTGGCTGAAAGAATCACAAACCTCTAAAAAGTTGTGAATATGTTGTCTGGTATCTTCAGTTGGCATTCCCCCAAACTGCCCTATAGAATTCAGCATATTAAACATGACTGGTTTGACCTCAAAATGGGTTGCTTGAATTTCGGGTGCCACAATTCTAGGATTCAGATCATCTAGTATATGATTCAAATGATCACGAATAGCACGTGGCCTATTGGCAGGTCTAACATTTTGGAATGCCATGGCTTTCTAATTTCTGTCATCTTGAGCAATGCCCTAGTTCCCAATTTGATACATATTTTCTCGAGCACGTTGAGCACGTCTCCTTTGCCTAAAAAGTCTCTCAATCTCAAGTTTAATGGTTCCAATGGCTCGTCAGAATGTCTTCTAGGCATACACCAAATATTCCTGAAAAAGAATAAAGTAAATTATCAAGTAAACTATACAAAAATAAATAAGCAAAAATAAAATGATCTGGTAAAACTAATTAACTTCATATTGCCAATCCCCGGAAACGGCGCCAAAACTTGTTGCGTGTTGTGAGTACTATAAAATTATACGCAAATGATGTGCAAGTATACACAATTGAACAAGTAATATAATGATGACTGAGTATTGTCTCCACATGAATTGGTGGAAATTATGAGTTTAACCAAAGCAATCACTACTTTATCTAAGTATAGTTAGTAATGGTATGTACTGATAAGAATGTCAAGGCAATATGTATTGGTGGGGATGAAATGATTGTGTGATGTGGCAGCAAATAGAGATGTCGTGGCAAAATAAAGTGTGTATAGTGAAATTAAATGAAAAATGGAAAGGTGAGACAAATTGTAAATATTTGAATTTAATAAGATGACTTGATAATCCTCACACAGCAAGCTACTACGGGAATAAATGATAGGAGTCACTTCGAAAACATAAGTCTAACTTCTCAGGATGATCTCACTTTAATGTTTTACTTGCCCTACAGAGTTTACTAAATATGCCATATGTTATGTTTAGTCAAGGGACTTGACAGGTTTAGAATGCCATAGCAATACATATTGGCATTAGCAGGTGCAGGGATCCCATCAGTGCAACAGAATATGTCACGGCAATACCATTCAGTATTCACACTAACATCTACACTCTCAATTGAGCACTACTTCTTTTAGTCGATTGAAATCCTAGCCTTATATTTAAAGGTGGATTAGTCTTAGTTACTATCTAAAACCCATTGCTTATGTTGATCCTCCTTAGTTTCTCTCGAACATTATGTATTTTCCTATGGAATGGCTACTCTCATAGCTCCTACAACCTTAATATATTAAGTACCATAAACAAAACAAATAAAAACATAGGAAAAAAAACAATCGTCCATTAAAGAAAGAACTTAAACATCCATATTGAACTCCCACGAAATAAATCTAGTCCATGGTGGGGTTCGAATAATCCAAGAAATAATTCATAAAATTCATTATTCCCTTGCAACCCAAATCAAATGAGAAAGAAAAGCAAAGGGGAATGAGGAAAAAGCCTTTGACGTGCACTGTCGAAGCTCTCCTCGACCACCAGAAACTTCCTTAGTTCGTCAGCTCTTCTCGGACGCCTAACTCAAAACTCCTTAGATCTCCTTAATAGAGGAACCCCACTAAAAATGGAGGAAAGAGAACGGTGGATAAGATGAAGTAGATGAAGATTTTCAAAGCTGGAGTGACCTTTTTCTTTCTCTCTTGTGAGGTGTCCTTTAATAATAAAACTATCTAAGGGTATTCTTGGGATTTTTTTACTCAAAATACCTATCAAACCCCTAGAGTCATTTCTTGTGCATGAGGTCTATCTTCACAGGTGGTCGCGGTCTCCAGCAAGTGGTTACAACCATCGGACACGTGTCTTGCCAATTGTCCTTTTCTAAAAATATCTTTTTGCCTTTTCTGCGCTAGAAATGCCAAGGCATTTCAATCTACTTCAGCAATGTATAATTCCACAACATTATTTCCCAGCTCTACCTTTTTCTTTTTATTTCATGTACATCACTAAAAACCACACATTCTTCCTAATAAAGTATCTTAACAAAATAAAATACCACAACCACCACAAATGAAACTATATACATCTACATGCATCTAAAATGACCTAAATGAACTCTTATACAAACAATAACTTAAGTGAAAAAAGGCCTTAAAAGTAGCCTTGTTTATGGAGTTATCAGATAGTATCGAACTTGTTCTTCTTCTTGGGCAAAATCGTGAGTTTCTGGGCAAGAGTATAGTTAATTTGGGTCATAGTTTCGAAACTCCCATAAAGTATCAAAATTGGGTATTACAGACTACTTGCTTTAAAGTATCAATACTTGCATAAAGTATCGAAACGTTTACAAGTGTATCGATACTCTTGGGCTATTATCGATACTTTTAGTCTGTTTTGGAAAAAACTAGTTTTTAAGGGAATTTGACTTGGGGTACCACAGCACTTTAGTATATCCCCAAATAAAACTTCAAGTAGGAACAATAATTAATATCATAACAGTAGAAACAAAAAAAACTAGGTTTACATAAAACTAGCCTTGTTTGACACTCGAAAAACAATCAATACACCCTAATTCCTTTTAGTAGAAATACAACATTCAATGGATCCAAGTGAGTGCCATGGCACTATAGTAGCCGACTGGGTGCCAGATGCCCCAAGACTCGACAGAGTAAGTCGGTGGGTGTACGTTCCGATGCAGAATTCTGGATCTCACCCAAAAGTACTCGATGGTGCTTTAACAGTGTTAGAGGGATGCGTGAGCTCCGAGAAGTAGACTCCCTCAGCCGCACCATGATGGCAGCCATATATTAGGAGTCCAGTAGTTTTATACTCAGACCTGTGCCACTTGACATTTCATTTAGTGAATGCATATAGTATATACAGTTTTTAATGAGGCACTAAGCTCTTAAGCTCAGCATTTGGAATGTGTTTCTGTGCACAGGTTCTTAAGGAGCAGTTTGTAGGGAGCTATCATCGTCAAACATTCCAGTACAACATATTAGATTCCCAGAGACTTTTCAAAGTACGTCTTGAGTCATCTTTACAGGGCATGTACTGTTATGAACCTTGTTATGTATTCAGTCGTAACTCTTTTGAAACTCAGTATTTTGTATTATTTTGATGATGTATTTTAGGAGCTCCCTATTATTTTTAAACCCAATTTATTATTATGTTTTTATATTACGTTATGAATGTCTAAATTTCATAGATATACAAGAAGTTTTAAAAGAAAATTTTGGGTCACTATTTCGGTAATCCCTTGTAACATTGTAATCCATGGATCTTCAGGTCTAATTGGATTAGGGTGTTATAAAAAGTACCTCTAACGTCGTAGGTTTAAGAAGATTTTTGTGGCTTCTTTTATTTTAGCAACCCTACTTCTCTCCGGTGAGGAACTAACAAGGATAAGTTTTCATTCTCTCTTTTCTTTGATTTTTCACTCTCGATCTGCTCTCCTTTCGGTTCTTTTTCTTCTTCTTCTTCTTTTTGTTTGTTCCCCTCCTCCCATCTACTCTCCTCCTGATTCTCCCTTTGATTTGCTCTTTTATGTTTGAGTTGCTGCCATAAGAAAACTTGATTGATTGCTATGGGGGTTTGGTTGGTAGGGGAATAGGTTTACTGTTGGGATCCCAAATTTTCCGAGATATGTTAGGATTTGATATGATTTTTATTTAATTTTATTTGTTGGATTTTTCAAGAACAGGGGGGACTCGAATCTGGCTTGATGACGACGACTGTGCGACTTCAGGCATGACTGGTGGCGGGAGTGGCTCGACGGAAGCAGGTGGTTAGGTCTAGGGGTAGGGTAAATTACAAAGGTTAGGGTTTTTTTCAATTTGGGTTGTTTGATGGGTTATCATTGGTATGGATCTGATTGAGTCTTTGTAATGACCTACAAAATTATAAAAAATATTAATATAATTAAATATTAATATAATAATAATAAACAAAACAAAAAAAATATTAAAATCCGAACAAAAACTGATGTCTACAATAATAAAATAAAAATAATAAATATAATATCCGTCACTTTTAATATCTATCAATCATATCCATTACCACCGATAATGTATATATAAATATTAAAAATATATAAAATCAAATATTCATTTGTAGGGTATAGAAATTGAGATATTATATTCACTCTCTTCATCAGCGTGCAAGGAAAAAAAAGTAAAATTTTACACGAATTAAATTTCTGTACCCGCCATCACATATCCTTATTTTAACATCTATTTAAGGAAGCTTCTTCATAATTATCTTAAGCTAAGAGGGGAAAAGACAGTTGTTACAGTTAAATAATTATCGTACGAAATCGTTGCTATTGAAGTGGGCTCCGAAGAGTCTTCATCACTGAACACACTAGATGTCAGATGAAGTCGTTATTTGCAATCGCCAGTCCTTGTGTTTGAGGTATCTTGTGCATAGAGATGTGAACATAAAGATTCTCATGCTTCCAAACAATACCTAACCTCCAACAGGCATTGTTTGGAAGATTGAAAATCTTTTCGTTCACATCCATTGTACGAATCTATAGCCTTTGAAGTGAGTTTTGGAAGTCTTCATTGCTGAACACACCGAATGAAGTCGTTGTTTGCAATCATCAATCTTTGTGTTTTGAGGTTTCTTGTGCCTAAATATGTGAAATGAAAGATTCTCATGCTTCCAAACAATGCCTATTAGCAACTAACAGGCGTTGTTTAGAAGCACATAGATCTTTACGTTCACATCCATCGTTCGAAGATAAAGTGGGTTCTGAAGAGTCTTCATAGCTGAACACACCAGATGAATTCGTTGTTTGCAATCATCAGCCTCTGTGTTCTAAGGTGTCTTCCGCCTAGAGATATGAATGGAATGATTCTCATGCTTCCAAACAATGCCTATTAGTAACCACCAACAAGCTTTGTTTGAAAGCCTAAAAATCTTTACATTCACATCCATCGTACAAAGTCATTGCTTTTTAAGTGGGTCCTGAAGAGTCTTCACTGCTGAACACACCTGATGAAGTCATTGTTTGCAATTGTCAGTCTTTGTGTTTTGAGGTGTCTTGTGCCTAGAGACGTGAACAGAAAGATTCACATGCTTCCAAACAACACCTAATAGCAATTACCAACAAGGATTGTTCAGAAACCCAGAAATCTTTATGTTCAAATCCATCGTACAAAGTCGTTGCCTTTGAAGTGGGTTCTGAAGATTCTTCATCCCTGAAGACATCAGATGAAGTCGTTGTTTGCAATCGTCGGTCTTTGTGTTCTAAGGTGTCTTGTGCCTAAAGATGTGAGCGAAAAGATTCTCAGGCTTCATAACAAATCCTATTAGCAACCACCAACAGGTGTTGCTTGAAAGCCCAAAAATCTTTACGTTCACATCCATCATACGAAGACGTTTCTTTTGAAGTGGGTTCTAAAGAGTCTTCATAGCTGAACACATCAGATGAAGCCATCGTTTGCAATCGTCAGTCTTTTTGTTTTGAGGTGTCTTGTGCCTAGAGATGTGAGAGGAAAGATTCCCAGGCTTTCAAACAACACCTATTAGCAACCACCAACAGGAGTTGTTTGGAAGCCTAGAAACCTTTACGTTCACATCTATCATACGAAGCATTTGCTTGTGAACTGGATTCTGAAGAGTCTTCATCGTTGAACACACCAGATGAAGTTCCAGAATCTTTGGTTGATGATTGTAACCCATCACTAAAAGACTTGGAGAATTTCCATAACTCCCTTTCTCTAAGAAGTCTTTCCAATCTTGTTCTTGGTGTGCCTGGGATATTACTCTTTATTTCCTCCCTAGCATGACACAGTGCCTAGGCGAATCAAGAAAACCAATAAGAAATCGAATAAATTGTAAAGAAAAAGGTTGTTTTGAACTACCAGATTGCTCTTGTTATGCAAAAGGCACATCTCTTGGGACGCAATCGCCATATGCAAAGACTCAGATATAGAGAGATTCATCTTCACATAGTTCGTTATCCATAACCGTTTCTGCCATTAAAAATGGCCAACGGCAACAGGCCCTCTCCTCTCTCCTTCTAGGCCATGTAACAGCTACATAGGTCCAAATTAATCAACTTCATTTATCATATATATACATTCATTAAACATGATTTCAGTTACTCGGATATGCAAATAACTTCACCGAGACACGAAGTCCAATAAAGCACCAACACACATCTTTACCTTACCAGTATATAAAAATCATACACAAATACTACAGATGATATGACATATTAGTTATACCTAATACTAACCAAGTTAACTTGGGAACAACAAATCACACACATAATACAACTATGACTACACTCATCTAATCTTAACATATACAATCATGTCTTCTCCTTTCTCCTACGAGGCCATGCAGCAGCCACCAGGTTATTGTTATTGTTGTTGTTGTTATTTTGAAAATTATAGAAAGATAAAGTACTAAAATTAATTAAATCTTATTGATTTTTTTATTATTATTATTAATAGTTTAAAATATATGTTGTCTTTTTTAGTATATCAAGTTTCAAATAAATAAAAAACAACATAATATTAAAAATTTGAGAGTGGAAAACAAACAATGAAAGATTAATCTAGAAATAAGACACATACAAGAGATAAGATTTAACATGGTTTAGTATTACCTATCCACATAAGAGATAAACAAATAATTTACTATAAACGTAGAAATCATGAATAGTGAAAATACATGGTATTACATATGGCCAAACAAATGAAAGAAGAAGAAAATGAGTTTGGTGATCTTTTCGACCAGAGAAACCATTGAGTGATGACAAAGACGATAACAAAAGAAAGCGACAGTTAATAGAAACTAAAATCTATTTTTTCTCAATCTGTCATTGTCGTCATATCAACTTAAAATTAAACTATATTAATCTTTTTGTTAAATAGAGTTTTCCTAGCGTTGAGATTGACCTCTGACTATTTCATTTATCGGAAACTCTACTTTTACAATAACTGCCAATTTAAAAGCTTAGGGTTTACGAAGAAGAGGACTCTACATCAACCTTTTTCTTACGAAAGCTAACTACAATGATCGTAATGAAATTGAATTAAAAGTTTAATGATTTTAATGAAAGTTTTAAAAGTTCAATGGACAAAATAAAAATGCCTTACAAGTTTACTGACTACTAAATTAATATATCCTAATATTAGTATATAAATGGATTATCACTCCACCAGTTATCATTTCTGAATAAAATTGAAAGAAAGTTATAATATATTTTATAATAATTTTTTATTTATAGTTTCATACTTATTTTAATTTAATTAAATTTTAAATTTTTTATAATTATTCAAACGATAGAATCTTTTCGACTCTAAATTCTAATGTGATACTAATTAAACTTCCAATTTGATGTTTTTCAATTGTATTTTTAACTTAACAGATTATTTTATACAACTTTAGATGTATATGTACATTACAAGTGCATCGTGCAATGCCATTATATAGTACATCAAAACCCTTGTCATCGAGAAAGACGCTTTGGAATATTTCTTTCATCTGTTCGTCCATCTTTTTCATCTCATCCATATCAACTACAACAAAAGTAGGACCTGCCCCCTCAAAGTCGTGCTAGCCTCTCTTGTAAAACTTTAAGGAATATAGCCTCTTTTTCTTCTCGTGGGGAAAGTGCTACCTATGATTATGTGTTGACGTGCCACGTGATGCTATGTTACCACGGATTACATTATGATGCTTATTAAGGTGTTAATTGTAATGTTTTATATTGTTTTTTTTAATACTTGAGGTTAGATGATATTTTGTATTATATATATGATTATTATCTGATGTTGGGTGGCATGAGATAACTTGTTATTAGAAAAAGAATTATTGAGTGTAAGAGAGAGTCGTTGAGTCAGTATATGAATGATAACACTCTTGAGAAGAGTACAATGAATGTTAATATGTAAGATGTCATATGATACTTTATAGGATAGATGAGACACTTAGAGCCTCGAAGACTAGTTTAAGAAGACTTATGTTATACTCGATGTCTTTATGTTTATATATATGATCTACATGCTTATGTTTATGAATTTTGTAAAATATAATAGAGTAGATGTGTACTCACTGGGTTTAATAGTTCACCCCTTAAACTATTACAACTTTAGGTTATAGATTCATGGATCGTAATACGATAACAGTGTCACCAGAAGACACCCAGTGGGAGTACTCGAATATAACGATAAAGATTCGAGTAGCCTTGTATAGATTGTGATTTTTATTCAGGTATGTTGTAAATTATTTATTTTTATTTTATTACTTATTTGACTTTTAACCAAAGGATATCTGATTTTGTAAATTATTATTTTATTCAAATGTCAAATAAATGTTTTATAAAAATAAATAAATGGTTACTCACTTTGGTCAATCCATATGACAGTCAAATCTTTGGGATTAGGGTTTTACACGTATAGTTTTTTTAGGCTACACGTATAGTTTTTTTAGGCTACACATAGAGTCATATTATCAACGCTTATATAAAGTATTCTTATTGAATTGATGAGACTTACAAATATTTTATCTAAATACAATTAAAAAATATAGTAAGTTTTTTTTTGTATCTATAGGCACATCTTATAATAAGCTATAAAGTGACTATTTGTAAACAAACATAATTCGAACAATTATAAGGATTATTCATAAACCTTTGCACATCGTACAATAAGTTAGTATATAAAGTGACACTTAAAAATTATCTGAATATGATTAGATTTGTGTATTGGTGCAAGTAACTTATGATGTTTCTTAGCTATATTTTGGTACAAAAATTATAAGTCTTGACTAATATAGTTAGATACTTTATATAAGTGTTGCTAATATAACTATGCTTTATATGTATATATTATGTATAATATATAATTTTTAATTTTTTTAAATTTTTTAATAATTTATAATTTATCATTTTATAACTTATGATATATATTTACCTTTTTTTAGAAATATTAACATTATTTTAATATCTATAATAATTTTTATAATAATTTAATCTTTATTTTCAATATTTTATATTTAAGTTTTTAGTATTTGAATATTTATACCTGAAATTTAAGATAATTTTTACTTAGAAAAATAAATAAGCTTCTAAACTTTTTAAAAATTTCAATTGACCTTCAAACAAGACAAAAAAAAATCAATTTAGAGCATCTATCATGTCTCATTTATAGTTTTAAAAATAAATTATTATTATTATTATTATTATTGTTGCCTCTCAGTTCTAAGGTTTTGTCTTGACTAATCTAGACTGACTCGAGTCGACACCTGGTTTTGTGGGTGTGTCTCCTAACGGGGATTTTCTACATACACAAGGACTCGAACCTGAGACATTGCTTAAGCGATATTAAGTTGGTTACCACTTAAACCAACCCCGTTGGTAAAATAAATTATTATTTTTTAAAAAATAATAATAATATTTAACAAATTATAAAAATTTAAAAACAAATTTTAATTACAACTTAAAAATCATTAAAATAAATTGATTCGTGCGACACGTGATAAATATGATTCAAAAACAATTTGTACATGATAAATAGGATAAAATATAATAGTTGTCACAAAATTTTAAAGTTGCCTTTAATTTGGTCATAGAACTTTTAAAACATTCATTACAATTATTGAATTTTTAATTCTATTTCATTAAAGATAACTTTCATTAGTTTCTCGTAAAAAAAATACTAATGTGACACATTAAGTCATCTTCTAAGAAAATTTTTACGATTTTTGAAATTTTCAATCGCTGCCAAAACCAAATTTTCAATGAATAGAGCAGCCATTAATCAATTTCAATAGTGAGAAAAATTCATTTAGTCAGAAGATTGACATTATTTAGTTTTACGATTATTTAATAATTGTTAATGATAGATTGAAAAGTTTTAAGTTATAATTTTGATTAGGATTTACCTGATATCGAAGGAGATTAAAAGTTTTTTCAATGAGAATGAACTAAAAAAAGGTAATTTCATTTGTTTTCTGCTAGAGAAACCATAAAAATACAGAAAAAAATATTAAAACTTTAGTTTTATCTTAATCCTCCAATTATTTTTCCCAAAATTATTGTTAACACTAACTAGACTAGGCGAAGAACATGTAATTCATTTGGAAATAAAAAAGTAATTAAACAAATATTTATATATTTTAAAAAATTAATATTAAATTATTCTAAAAATAAATTTATAATATTTATTTATGATAGAATATAAACTTTAAATTATTTACAATTAAGTAAATATTATAAATTGATTGTATATAAATTTTATAATATTCATTAAATAATTTTTTATTAGTCTGAGACTGTTATAAAATAGTATATGTTCAAAAACAATTCTCAAATTTAATAATGAATGTTCAAACACCCTTATAGTTGATATGAACCTTTGGATATGATAGAATATTTATTAAATATTCAATTACTAAATATATATTTGATAATTAAATAATCATAAATTTATATCCTTTCAATTTATAATATTTATCTATGATATAATATAAAATTTAAATTAGTTAAAACTAAATAAATATTATAAATTAATATAAAATAAATTTATAATATTTAATAAATAATTTAAATAATCACACGTGTCATCAAAATATAACAGAGATGGTGTAGAGAATATACAGTGGTACAAAAATAGAGAATGGTATAACATCCTGATGCCAAGTCTACTAGCCTACTGTCGGGTAATATATAAAAAGGTAAACATAAAAAAATGAGCTAAAAGGCATAGTGCGCTCCTTGCGGTGTATAAAACATACAGATAAAAAATTTCAGTAAAATTATTTTATAACAACATGCTCTTAGAACATGAACATTACCCCCATCCAAACACCATAATACTATACACTCACTTGTACGCCCATTAAAGACCTTATGATAATAGCATAAGGGCCTGTAGTAAGGCTAAGTAGCCTGCGCACAAAGCAAATGTGTTTAGGTAAGGTCTTACAAGTCAGAGACTAGGCCTGAAATACTTCCTCTAATCATACCCCTAATGATAGTTAATATGCATGCCAGAATATACGGTAAATCAAATATCGGAAGTCAAATAGATAAATACGGTAACCAAAGATCATGCCAGAATATAAGGTAACCAAAGATCATGCCAAAAATATTCGGTAAATCAAAACATGGCATTGTAATACCAGATAGATAAATACGGTAACACCAAAGATCATGCCAGAATATTCGGTAAATCAAAACATGGCATTGTAATACCAGATAGATAAATACGGTAACCAAAGATCATGCCAGAATATACGATAAATCAAATATCGGAAGTTAGAGTATACGATAAAATAGATTTCGTGAAGTTAGAATATTTAAATTTTCATAACAGTTCAAACAAATGATTTAAAATAGTATTGTAATACCAATAGGAACACACATGTGTTGAGCTGAGAAGCCTGAGATGGTAACCTACTCCCTAGTCTGCCTATTACGATTGGCGATAGCATTAGACCCTACGAATCAGAAAAAATATCTTAAAATTCTAACATAAGATAAATAATAAACTTTAATTAAACCATTTACAGAAACCTATGAGTCACTCTCGCAGAACATGCAACTTGTTGATTTGTCAGACGCAAAGTACTAAATCTGGTCGACCCTCGGTCAGGTAAAACACGGGTACCTTCACAAAAATATGACCTCAGATTAATTCCATAATCATATCCCACATAAATAAACAGAAATGCTAAAAATACTAAGCCTCTTTTGATTAACGGGTTCAATTCAGGGCTTTCATGTTAGAATTTGGAAAAATATACCACAAAAGTGGACTCAAGTCATCGAAAAACATTATGAAGGAGGTTTTCAGAAGAAAAAAAGTCAACTCTGGTCAACAATCAGCAATGCGACACGATGTTGCTCTGCTTGGCTGGACTGATTTGATTCTATTCGGCTCGACTAAGCTCAACTAAATCAATTCGGGTTGAGCCAAATTAGATTTTGGTTTGGAATACCAGTGCACGGGCCGGGTCAGATCAGACAGGTTGAGTAGGTGAATCGGATCAAGCAGACGGGTTGGTAAGTGTATCAGATCGAGCAGACGGGTCAACGAGTCAGGCGTTTGGGTCAAATAGGGTTAACGGGTTGGGACAGTAGGTCATTTTAACCTGCTTTTAGAAACCCACCAAGCAGTGGCCTTCCCTACGAGCAGTGAAGGCGCATGGGGGCATACGAGCTTATCTGTGATTGGAAAAATAATAAAAAAATCTAAAAATTATTTGGAAGCATTTTAAGGCATTTACCTACCTCATTTTACACTCATAACGGTGGAGAGCTCGATTACGCTTCACCAAAAAACTTGTTATCGTTCACCCATCCTCACGTCGGTGACGATTGAAACAAAAAGACCAGCATTGGACTCGAGACGATACAAGGACTTCAATGGTACGAGAAGTGTCAACAATAAATCTTCTCTCAAAAGTAAAACGACATTTAAGTATCATTGGCTTATGTTTTCCAGAAATAGAAGGTTGAAGAGAGAGAAGTTTGGTTTTCCAGAAATGGAAATTTGCTTGTTTGGAGAGGGTTTTATACCCATAAAAATAAAATGGTATAATTATTTCATAAGTCCTTGTCTTTTGAAACTTTATGGTTTTGGTCTGAATTTAGATAAAGTTTTATTTTGGTATCCAAAATTTTAATTTAGTCTTCCTAATAAAAATTAAGAAAAATTCATCCCCAGAATTGGGGTGTGACAACTCACCCCCTTAAAAGAAATTTCATCCTTGAAATTTACCTGGTCTGAACAAATGAGACGACTAAGTCTTCATTGACTCCGACGTTTCCCATGTAGGCTCTGCAGAATTGCGGTTGCTCCATTGAACTTTAACCATCGTAATCTGCCTGCTCTGAAGAACTCTCTCATCTCGGTCTAAAATCTAAACATGTTCCTCCTCATAAGTCAGATTTGGTCTCAAGTCCACCTTCTCAATTCGAATGACTTGACTTAGATTCAGATGACATCGCCTAAGTATAGAAACATGAAAAACATCATTGATATGGCTAAGCTGGGGAGGCAACTCAAGCTGATAAGCAACAGGTGCGACTCTTTTCAGGATACGGTATGACCCAATAAATCTTGGACTCATCTTACCCTTGCATCTAAATCTTATTACTTTCTTCCACGGAGAGCCTTCATAAAAACTTGATCCTCGACTTCATACTCGATATTATTCCTCTTCTGATCAGCATATGACTTCTATCTGTCAAAAGCCTCTCTTGGGAGATCATGGATTAATCTAACAATATCCTTAGTCTCATTTACAAACTCTGAGCCCAAAATCCTCCTATCATCCAACTCAGTCCAACAGATAGGAGTAAGACATTTACGTCCATACAGAGCCTCATATGGTTCTATGTGAATGCTACCATGGTAGCTATTATTGTAAGCAAACTCTGCTAGTGGTAGAAAGTCCTCCTAACTGCCACGAAAATCGATCACACAACTCAGTAACATGTCTTCTAGAACTTATATTACCCTATTGAAATGACCATTATTCTGTGGATAAAAAGTTGTACTCAAGTTTAGATGAGTACCCAGAGCCTCATGCAGAGCCTCCCAGAATCTAAAAGTGAACTTTGGATCTCGATAAGAAATAATAGACAATGAGACACCATGAAGTCTGACAATCTCAGAGATATACAACTTAGCCAGCTTGTTCAAAGGATAATAAACTTGCACCGGAATAAAGTGAGTTGACTTAGTAAGCCTATCGATAATCACCCAAACTGAATCCCTTTTGGAAGGAGTCAAAGGTAACCCAATCACAAAATTCATCGTAATATGCTCATATTTCCACTCTGGAATTTTAATAGGCTACAAAAAAGCAGATAGATGTTGATGCTATGCATTGACCTGCTGACAAGTCAGACATCTCGTCACAAAAGCATAAATATTATTCTTTATACAACCCAAAAGTAATGCTTCTTAAGGCTTTTGTACATCTTGCCTCTATCAGGGTACATAGCATAAGAGCTGCTATGGGCTTTCTGAAGAATACTCTATCTTAACTCATCGTCCTTAGGAACACAGTAACAATCATGAAAGCACCAAATGCCATCCTGGTCAAGAGTATAATACAAACTCGAACTCTGCTCAACTTGCTTAACAAAGAAAACAAGAAGCTATATAGAAGTTGCTTAGCCTTGATCTCATAAACTAAGGTCAATTTAACCTGTAACTCTGCCAACAGACTGCCATCATCATACAAAATCACCTTGGCAAACAGTGCTCTCAGATCAGACATCTCCTTACAGCTCAAAGCATCGGCTACCACATTGGCCTTACCATGGTGATACTCTATTTAGCAATCATAATCCTTCAGAAGCTCCAACCAACGATACTGCCTCAGATTCATATCCTTTTGAGTAAGAAGATACTTTAGACTCTTGTGATTGGTATAAATATAACACTTCTCTCTATAGAGATAGTGTATCCGTATATTCAAATCAAAGACCACTTTAGCTAACTCCATATCATTGGTGGGGTAGTTGCGCTCATGTGAATTTAACTGATGGGGATGCATAAGCTACAACATTTCCCTTCTGCATTAGAAAATATCCCAGTACAGAATGACAAGTATCGTTGTATACTGAAAAATCATTCTCATACTCGAGCTGAATCAACACTAGGGCCTCAGTTAGAATAGTCTTAAGTTTTTCAAAGCTAGCTTGTTGATCCTTGGACCAGACAAATGGAACGTCATTCCTCAACAAGTTCGTCAGAGAAGCTACAATAATGGAGAAACCTTCCACAAAGTGGCTGTAATAACCATCTAAGCCCAAGAAACTACAAATTTTTTAGATATTTTTGGGTTGCTTTCAGTTTAGAATCACCTCTATTTTACTCGGGTCAACTTGAATACTCTAAACAGATACAATATGTCCAAGAAAAGCTATCTCACTAAGCCAGAACACGCACTTACTCAACTTGGCATATAACTTATGTTCCCTTAAAGTTTGTAGAATGATCTTCAGATACTCATCATACTCTATTTTAGTTCGAGAATATACTAATATGTCGTCAATGAACACGATAACAAATTGGTATAGATAGGGTCGAAACACCCTATTCATCATATCCATAAAGATATTAGGGGCATTAGTTAACCCGAATGACATCACGAGGAACTCATAATGCCTATATCGAGTATGAAAAATGGTCTTTGGGATGTCAGAGTCTTTCACCTTTAGCTGGTAATAACCAGACCTTAAGTCTATATTCGAAAAGATGATAACCCCTCATAATTGGTTAAATAGGTCATCAATCCTAGGCAAGAGATATTTCTTTTTTTACTATGAGGTTGTTTAGCTTTTGATACTCAATAAAGAGTCTCAACATCCCATATTTCTTCTGAACAAAGAGAATTGGAGCTCCCCAATGTGAAACGCTGGAGGTGAATGAATACCATGTCTAGTAACTCCTGAAGTTGAAATTTCAGTTCTTTAAGCTCCTTAGGAACCATACGATAAGAAGCCATAGAAACTACCATCGACCCGGAATAGACTTCAATCTCAAACTCAATGTCCCTATCCGATGGTAAAAAGGTAACTCCTCGGGAAAAACATCAAGAAATTCTTTAACAGTTTAAATCCCTTCTATGGAAGTCGGGAACCTTTGATATTCAAAATATAAGCAAAAAATGCCTCAGAACACTTCCTCATCATCCTTTCAGCCACCAAAGTAAATACAACATTTGTCAGGAGTCCACAAAGTTTCTCAATTATCACTATCTTCTGGCCATCTGGAGTCTTCAAGCGAAATCTCTTAGTCTCACAATCAAGATTACCTTGATGCTTGTCTATCCAATCCATTTTGAGTATCAAGTTGAACTCATCTAATGGCGACTCCATCCGGTTGGCCAAAAAGATCTCCCCACAGATCTCTATAGGACAACCTCTATAAATTCTATCTAAATCTATATACTATCCTATAGGACTATGCACTGTCACAAAACTCCTAATATTCTCAGTCGTGGTAACAAGATACCCAAATATAGAGCGTGTTATATAGGTATAGGTATAACTAAAATCAAATAAACTAAAGAATATAACTAAATAAATAGTTATGGTACATGCAATCACATCAGGCCCATCACGATCCTGATGAAGTCTGGCAGTATATACCAATCCAGGCTGTTTGGCCTCAGTTTGATATGTACCCTTACTATGATAAGATCAACCCTACTAATAGACTTAAATCCTCTCTGTTGACTGCGACCCCCAACTGGAGTCTAAATTGTACTTTGAATACAATCATGTGTCTGAATTGAAGTTTGAGTAGTGGGAGCTGGCTCTGGACAATCCCTCAGGAAATGATCTTAAGATCCACATCTAAAATAGATACCCATCTTCTTCATATACTCTTAAAAGTGAAATCTCCCGTAATTCTCATAAGTGGGTAGAGACGGTGCTCCAAAAGAACCATCTTGACTAGAAATTTGAACTATCAGGGTGGCTGATGCTGCAGGCCTAGAACTCCTACCACCTCTCTTATTGTAACATACAGAAACATTACCAGAAGGTCTCTTGAATTAGTATTTATCTCTGTCTCAGTTTCTATCCATATCTCAATCTATGTCCCTCTTACGCTCCATACCCACTAGCTCCAACTCCTCTATAGTATTGGCTATACTAACAATGTATCAAAGTCCCTGACCCGATGGTTAGCAATCTAATCCCTAATCTCATACCTCAGTTTATTTTTAAACATCAAGCACCAATCCACCTCGTCGTCCATTAACCCTAGAGAATAACGACTCAGTCTAATAAACTCAATCTCATAGTCCATAATAGACATATCACCCTACTCCAAACTTTGAATCTCCTAACATTACTTATGTAAGTATATCTCTCCGATATAACGACTCCAAAAACATCCCTTAAAAAGGTCTCAAGTAAATTGATCCCTTGGAATATCCTGAAATTTGAATTCCTCCATCTCATCGCTTCTGTCCTAAGAAAAACTAATGTTCCCTTCAACTTCTGCTCAGACCTCAACTCTATCTCGTCCATAATCCTCTCGGTGTCCTCCAACCAATACTCAATATTTTTCAGAGGTCCCTTAGTCATGCCCTCAAACGAAACAACTCTAGCAGCCACTAGAGACGTAGATATATCTATAGAAGACATATTAAAAGGAGCTCTATCTGCCATCTGAAATATGCGATAAACAACTCTATCTATGACACCCTGATCCATCTCAGTATACTTGTCCTCATTAACGAGATGATCTCTCATCAGTGTAATCGGATCATATCGAAAAGTGGACGGATAGACACGCGGAGCAGGAGGATCATTGGCTATCATCGGATCCTCAAAAGAAACAGAAGGCTGAGTCACTCACCCAAGACCACAGCTACGACCATAGTCTGTCCTACGACCTCGAGCACTCATCGAATCAAATCTAATAGGCTCTAGAGAAAGAATCTAAACCCAAGTTAGACTAGCATCAAAAATCTCAAATCCATTTAAAACTAAATAAATAAGGCAACACATTGTTTGTAAATATTAGAAAAATATCTTTTGAAAATGTCGTATATGGACTCATCCACAGTCTTAGTGTTTAAAACTGAAAGCTCTAATACCACCAAATGTAACTCTCTAAACCCGGCCTAGACGGTAGACCCGAATTTAGGCGGTCATATATCATATACAAAGATAATTTTCAGATTCTAAACGCACCTAAAATCAATTTCAATAAAAAATACAAATAATGGTAAAATTTGAAAATACAAAATGGTAAACATACATACATACATACATACATACATACATACATACATACATACATACATACATACATACATACATACATACATACATACATACATACATACATACATACATACATACATACATACATACATACATACATACATACATACATACATACATACATACATACATACATACATACATACATACATACATACATACATACATACATACATACATACATACATACATACATACATACATACATACATACATACATACATACATACATACATACATACATACATACATACATACATACATACATACATACATACATACATACATACATACATACATACATACATACATACATACATACATACATACATACATACATACATACATACATACATACATACATACATACATACATACATACATACATACATACATACATACATACATACATACATACATACATACATACATACATACATACATACATACATACATACATACATACATACATACATACATACATACATACATACATACATACATACATACATACATACATACATACATACATACATACATACATATCACCAGAAGTCCATATATAAGCATGGTCAGAACAAAATATCGATATACATATATACTCAGATAACAGTAAAACATGTGCCACCAAAATATAACAAAGATACCGTAGAGAATATACAGTGGTATAAAAATAAAGAATGGTCGAACCTCATGATGCCAATTCTGTTAGCCTACTATCGGGTAATATCTGAAAAGGTAAAAATAAAATAATTATCTAAAAAGCACAGTCTGATCCTTACTTGTATAAAACATACAGATAAAATATTTCGGTAAAATTATTTTATAACAACATGCTCTTTAAAACATGGACACTACCCACATCCAAACACCAGAATGTGTAGGTTCCCCTGAACCATACACTCATGTGTGTTCCCGATAAGGACCTTATGCTAATAGCATAAGGGCCTCAAATAAGGCTATGTAGCATTTTCACAAAGCAGAGTTGCATGCAGTAAGGTCTTACAAGTCAAACACTAGGCATGAAATATTTCCTCTAATCATACCCCCAATGATAGTTAATACACATAGATTCGATAAATTAATTTAAGAAAACATCAAAAATGTTTTTTTTCAAAAATCAGTAAATTTTAAATTTAATTTTACTTAAAAAATTAATAAATAAATTAAAGATAAATGTTAATTTTCTAACCGGATATAAAAATTACTATAACGACAAATTTGATCATAAAGTTTTACACTTATTTTAATTTAACCTTAATTATAAAAAAATCATATAATATAAATATTCTTTTAATTTTAATCTTAAATTATGAGCTTATTTTCCCCCTAAAACACATATAATGGAAAGAAGATACTAACATCCATACATGCCCGGAAACCAGCAATGAAAATCCATTAATTAAAAGAAAAATAAAATACAAATTAAAATATTAGCATCCTTCTCATTCTTCATAATTTTATCATTGTTGAAAAAAATGAGAAGATGAGTGAAATTCATAAATTATTACAGTTATTTCTAATTATCTTATTTTAATTTATTATTATTCTATAAAAAATTATTTTCACAATATTTAAATTCTTATCAACATTTAATAATTTGGAATTAATGACTAATTTTGTTTAATTTAGATATAGTTTTGGACAATAATATTCATAGTTGATATCAATAATTGATGAATTCTATTAATTTTAAAATAAGTTATTTGAGTTATATGTTCTCAAACTATGACTCATTTTAAATTGATTCCTAAAATTTTGAATATTTTAATTTCATCCTTAAATTATGATTTTTATTCTAAATTGATCCATAAGCTTTTGAATCTTCTGATTTCATCCTCAAACAATGAACCTCAATCTAAATTAGTTCTCAAACTTTTGAATCTTCCAATTTCATCCCTAGACCATGACCTAATTCAAAATCGGTCCCCAATTTTTTTAATCATCCAATTTCATCTCCAAATTCATCCAAAAATGTTACTAGTTTCAACTATAGTTTAACCTAAATTTAATTTTTCTCAAACATACATTAACAAGGGATTCTATTAGTATATACATATAGTTTGGGATGAAATTGAAATTTAAAAATGTCTGGGGGACCAATTTAGAATAAATGTCGTAGTTTGAGGATAAAACTAAAATATTCAAAAGTTTAAGGACTAATTTAAAATGATAGTCATAGTTTAGGGTTGAAATTAGAACATTTAAAATTTTAGTGACCAATTTAAAACAAGGATCATAATTTGAGAGTGTGTGATGCAATTAACTCTTTCAAAATACAGATAAAAACAGCCTCTAAAACTGAATAAACTGAAAAACAAAAAAGGGTGACATTTTAAAATAGAAATATAACAATATATTATTTATACGAGCATAAGGGACCCCGGGAATTGCTGTGAAAGAGAGAGTTTTCTCTCTCTGAAGCCTAAATTACTTTTTTTCTAAATTTTACCTCATTCTTTTCCTTTCCTCTCTCTAAATTTATTTCCTTAATCAAAATTAACAAAAAAATAAAAATAAAAATGAAACTGTTTTCTTTGAATTGTATCCCTTCATTTCTTGATGTGCAAAAGATATTTGACTGTTCTTCTTGAATAATTTTGAAAATGTTTTCTGTCTTGTGTTAATCTTTTGTGTTGAAGATGAACTAGCCTCCACATTGAAGGTACCTCTCTTTTGCTTTAATAGTTTGCCTTTTCTCATGCATTTTGTTAACTGGAATTCTTTCTTGATGGAAATTTCAAAATTGTAATTGTATGCTCGTTTATTCAAATTTGGAAGTTCTATATTTGCATTGTCTCCATTTCCTTGACTTCAGTATGGTTTTGGTTTTTTATTTGGATATTTGAGGTGAAACGTGGAATTGTGTATGGCATTGTTTTTCCAGATATCTATCAAGTTTGATATTTCTTTTGGTTGGATTCTGGATCTTTGTATTGTTTTAGGTCAGTTTTGTAGTTTTAACCAATGTAAATTTGTTCTCATCTTTGTCTTAATTTATTATTTGTTCCTGGAATTTAATAGCTTATAAAACTTCCAAATCTAGGTTATGTAAATGTGATTTAAATGTCATGTTTACGAATGTTTGTGCTTGTAACTAGGCATTTTATGTGGAACTTTAATTGTATTTGGCAGTTTATGTGCTTATATTTCATGTTTGCTTTCCATTGATTCCATGAATTAGGAGGTAAAGCAAGGAAATTATGATTGAGTGGCTGCAATATCCAGTGGTGAAGGTTAGATTTTGGGGCTTCCCTTTGTTTGACGGTAATACCCTGTTTTTGGTTTAAAGCTTGATTCGGAGAGATGGCTAAGGGTAAGATTAGAAAGAAGATCAAGCGGAGTCAGCTCTATACGTTCGCATGCGGTAAAAGGCCTGCTCAAGCAGGTCCACATCCTATTGAAGGGGCTGGATGCTCTAGAGTTGTGCATTGCAACCAACCTCATATGCACAGGAAAACACCTTTAAAGTACCAATTAAATTACATATCAACGACTAAGTATAATTTTCTCAGTTTCTTACCAAAATCTTTGTATGAACAATTCCACCGAGTTGCCAATTTGTACTTCCTTGCAGCAGCAATTCTTTCACTTACACCCCTTTCGCCGTTTTCTGCGGTGAGCATGATTGCCCCTTGGCCTTTGTTGTAGGGCTTAGCATGGCAAAGGAAGGTTTGGAGGATTGGAAAAGGTTTATGCAAGATATGAATGTTAATTGTCGGAAAGTGAAATTTCATAAAAAGGAAATTTTGATGATAAGAAGTGGCAGCAGCTTGAGGTTGGAGACGTGAAAGTGGAGAAGGATAATTTTTTTCCAGCAGATTTGCTACTCTTGTCATCAAGTTACGAGGAATGAATTTGCTATGTGGAGACTCTGAATTTAGATGGCGAGACAAACTTAAAGGTTAAGAGAGCTATGGAGGTAACATTGTCTTTGGATGAAGATGAGATTTTCAAGAACTTCACAGGAACTATTAAATGTGAAGATCCCAACCCTAGCCTTTACACCTTTGTTGGTAATTTAGAATATGCTCGTCAAACTTATGCTCTTGAACCTGGCCAAATTCTCCTTAGAGATTCGAAGCTGCGCAATACATCTTATGTCTATGGGGTTGTGATTTTCACCGGTTTTGATTCCAAAGTCATGCAGAATTCCACCAAGTCCCCATCCAAGAGGAGAAGAATAGAAAAGAAAATGGATTACATAATATATGTTATTTTCAGCGTCCTTCTGGTAATCTCATTGATCAGCTCTTTCGCTTTTGCTTTGAAAATAAAGTTCCAAATGCCAGACTGGTGGTATATGCGGCCCGATGCTACGGAGGATTTTTATTATCCCAGAAAGCCTTTAGTATCAGGGCTTAGCCATTTGGTCACTGCCCTCATCCTTTATGGTTATTTAATTCCTATTTCTCTCTATGTTTCAATTGAGGTGGTGAAGTTTTGCAAGCATCCTTTATTAATCAAGACTTACTAATGTATGATGATGATAATGGGTTCCTGCTCAAGTTCGGACATCAAATCTGAATGAGGAGCTGGGCCAAGTAGATACAATCCTTTCTGATAAAACAGGCACTTTGACCTGCAATCAGATGGATTTTCTCAAATGTTCCATTGCTGGTATTGCATATGGTGTGCGTGCTAGTGAAGTTGAACGTGCTGCTGCACAACAGATGGCTAATGACATCTAGCAGGAAGGAGGAAAATCATCTACTTCCAGCAAAAAAAGCAAACAAGATATTGAATTGGAGACTGTTGTTACCTCCAAAGATGAAAAAGTTCATAAAACTCCCATAAAATTTTTCAGCTTCGAGGATGATCACATGACGGAAGGGAACTGGAGAAACGAGCCAAATGCTGATATGATTATGTTATTTTGCCGAATTTTGGCAGTTTGTCACACTGCTATCCCTGAGCTGAATGAAGAGACCGGCACTTATACATATGAAGCAGAGTCACCTGATGAAGGAGCATTTCTTGTTGCAGCCAAGGAATTTGGTTTTGAGTTTTATAAAAGAACTCAATCAAGTGTTTTTGTCCTCGAAAGATATTTAGATTCAGGACCAACTAAGAGGTGGGGATAACAGTGCATGATTTATGTGCTCTTTGCTAAGCTCTCCTGATTTTTTTTTTGTTTTTCTCTTTGCTGTTATCTTGTAGGGAGTACAAAATTCTAAATTTGTTGGAATTTACTAGCAAAAGAAAGCGGATGACGGTAATTGTGAGGGATGAAGAGGGGAAGATTATTCTAATGTGTAAAGGTGCTGGCAGGTTAGTCTCTTGACTTATTCAAGGTATTAATAGATGAACACCAGTCAGTACCCTTCAATTGCCTAATGATTAGTGTTTGACTTTTTTTATCCCTATGTTGGTGCAGCATTATTTTTGACCGATTAGCAAAACAGGGAAAAATGTATCTGGAAGATACTACTAAGCATTTGAACAATTATGGGGAAGCCGGATTGCGTACATTGGCACTGGCTTATAGAAAGCTTGAGGAGTCCGAGTATTCTGCTTGGAACAACGAATTCATGAAGGCAAAAACTTCTATTGGGTCTGATAGAGACATAATGCTTGAAAATGTGGCAGAGATGATGGAGAAAGAATTGATTCTAGTTGGTGCTACTGCTGTTGAAGACAAACTGCAAAAGGGGGTATGTCATGTCCTTGCTTCTTTAACGAGAAACTTTTTTTTATTGGTCTGCTTCATCCTGAATTAGCTTCTCTATGTTTCAGGTACCCCATTGTATTGATAAACTTGCACAAGCTGGTCTAAAGCTCTGGGTCTTGACTGGGGACAAGATGGAAACAGCTATAAACATAGGGTCTATCTTTTTGCTGTTTCATATTTTGTTCTCAAACAAAAGGTCCTAGATCAAATTAATTTGATGAAAGCTTTTTCTTGTGCTGCAGATTCGCCTGCAGTCTGCTCAGAGAAAGTATGAAGCCGATCTGTATTACGACACTCGAATCGGATTCCAAAGAGGTATGTATATCTTTATGAAACATGACTGGAATTTTCTTACACGAAGTTGATTATCACTTTTGTTATTGATCAGGCAATTAAGGAGAACATGTTGATGCAAATTACCAATGGTTCACAAATGATAAAACTAGAAAAAGATCCATATGCCGCATTTGCATTGATCATTGACGGGAAGACTATTGCATATGCTTTGGAGGAAGATATGAAGTTTCTGTTCTTAGGCTTAGCAGTTGATTGTGCATCTGTCATATGCTGCCGTGTATCTCCCAAGCAGAAGGCACTAGTTAGATTTTTTCCCTTTTCAAAAGGATAAATAATTTTCTAATAAATAACTCCTCATTAATATAATTTTAGATGACATTATTATATCAATAATAAGAGTGTTGTGATATTTTAATGAAACTAGAGAAGGCATATTAGAAACTAGTAATTTTAAGGATATTAATACATAAAATACTTTTTCCCTTTTCAAAAGGATAAAATATTCTCTAATCTCACTAGACCAATTGGTTATTAATATAGTAGAAACTCCTGGTTAAAATCATTTAAAACATTCATACCCTAAGTTTTATTGGTTGCTGTATTTATTTAGTGCATTTTGTTGGTACCAGGTAACAAGATTAGTAAAAGAAGGAACTGGAAGAGTGACTCTAGGAATTGGTGATGGTGCAAATGATGTTGGAATGATTCAAGAAGCTGACATTGGAGTCGGCATCAGTGGTGTTGAAGGTATGCAGGTTGGTAACATATCTAACCCACTCTTTTATATTTGGAATACATTCCTGTACTAGTTGTACCGACAGATTCTTTTCTGTAGTTTCATATGAGGGATGGATTTTTCATGGTTATGAATTGTTGAAAAGGAGTGGTAATCATTTTCTAGAGCTTAATGGCCAATGAATCACATAACTTGTCCTTTTTTTGCAGGCTGTAATGGCCAGTGATTTCTCCGCCTCCCAATTTCGTTTCTTGGAAAGACTTCTCGTTGTTCATGGACACTGGTGCTATAAGAGGTGCACAGATGGTAACAATTAATGATATCACCGACTTATTCGAAAAACGTGTTCATGATCCTCACGGAAGCCCCAGCCCCTGCACCGCTGTATTGGATAACCACCCTGTTAGTTACAATTGCTTGTACTCTCCCATACATTTTTCATATATCTTTGCAAAGATGTTTCCACCCAATGGATCATCATATCATCCAAGAGATAAACCAAGAGATAAAGTACTTGAAGAAAGACCAAATGGATCAAGTCATGTGGAAAAGGGAGAAAACGAAAGCAAGAGAGAAGACGAAGATCGGATTCACGGCCCGAGCTGATGCAAACATCAGGAGTCTTAGAGGGAAGTTGCGTAAGAAAACACAATCTCTCAAATCCATCAATGACAATCCTTAACAATGCTCTTCAATTTAGTTTTATTTTTAGGCTCCCTTTTTCTTCATCATTATTTTCTATCATCATGTTAGCTCTCATTCTTCATTTCTGATTGAGGTACTGATATCTGACACTTATGTCCGATGTGGATACGAGGATATGACCGTTAACTTAGAATTTTTTTAACATATCCATGTAACATTCATATACCCCAAGTTCAAGTAACATGTTTTCACTACTACTATTATTAATCTTTTATTAGATTATAAGTCTCATTCATCACACAAAAGGCATGTGGGGGTAATTCTATTTACCGTTTTACACTGCTTGAGATATTCAAAGGTGAGGATATTTTCGTCTTTTTATCTGAGTTTGTCCTATCTTGTTTGTGGAACTACAATCTTGAAACACTTGATATGAATTTATTCGAGGGATAATAACAAAATTAACTCCGAACGTTTTGTCAATGATTATTTCGGCTCATGTATATTTTTTTTGAGTATTTTAGTCTCTAACGTTTTAATTTTTTTGTCAAAATAGTTCTTTTGGATGAAAATCATTAGTTGATTAACGTCAACGCATGTTGTTGACGTGATATCTTCACATGTGCTAATTGGTAACACGATACATGTTATATCATCAACTTTGGATGACATGACACATAGCACATTATCACGTAAGGTGGTGTGGCACATGACATGTCATTACTTCGGGTGATGATAAGAGATGGCAGCGGAGTGATAAACGTTGCTCGAAGTTGAAGAATTAGGCTTAGGGATCTAGACTCAATCAAAGAATGAGATTGGATGAAATTAGGGATTTTTTGCAAACTAGGTTTTCTTGAATGGAAATGTTCCTGGAAATCAAACAAGAAGATGATGATTAGAAAGATGATGTAATAACAATGATAATTATGTAAAAGAATTACGAAAAGATAAATAAAGATATGAAAGAATTCGAATTGAAAATGCCTTTTGGTATGTATAAGCTTGGCGTAAAAATGACTATGGTGATGTATTTGTCGTGAGATGATGATGGTGATAGTAAGAATGATGGATAAATGTCCTACGAACCCTCCTAATTGCAATTGACTATGAAAACTTGATAATCGGCTCTAACCATTCCTCTTAATCGTAATGAAAATGCAAACAAAAGTGTGAAGATCTCCTTCACGAAAAACTTGTAGAACTTTATAATGAAAAATGCTTTGAAGACACAAAGATAATCAGCACTTGCAAAAACAAACTCACATTGTATTATTAATCAAATAAATATAATTTTCAATGGTGAATGGAGCCTCCTTTATATAGGAGAGGAGTTCCAAAGTCCTAAGTAACTAATGAATAAAACAATAATAACTAGAGATAAAGTTTGATTATAATTACTAATAAAATAATAAATCTAGTCTTAAGCTATAATTTAGCTTCCTATATTAAATTATATTACAAATAATTAATAAGAATATTACAAATTTGTAATATTTACAAAATCATGTATTAACCCTATATTAAAATTTTTGCATGTATTATCTTCACTAAAATGAACATAGATTGAGTTCCCGATGTCAGATTGACTCGTTTCAAGTACCGTTAGAAAGCTAAGAGACAGTCGGTCATATCTATAGAAGCAATTTTGACCAAATAATATGTGGTCTTATTCAAAAAAGTCATTTTAAGTTGTTCTAGTCTTCTTTTCCAAGGCTTGGATGTATAAATCAATTAGAAGAGTTAGTCCCTCTTTCTTTGATGTGAGCCACATGGTGCATGTATCATCCTTCCTCTCTTCAAAATTATTTGACCTTGAATCTGAAACATCAAATGGAGAAAAGTCACAACATTTTAAGGATTCATTCACATTATACTTATCGAATAGATATCTTTTGAATCTTTAAGACTTTGTTCTTCTTATAGGTTTAAGTATAAATATTAGTCTAAAAAAGTATGCATTCTTATCATCATAGATTCTGGAGCATGTATCATTCTCCCTATCCTTAAAAGGAATCATCCACGAATCTGAAAATTCAAAAGAAAGAGAATCAGATATGTTGAAAGGAAAACTTGTGAAACACTTACATGGATTAATGTGATGTGTCTTTATAGGCTTTGATAGAGGTTTCTTCTTTATTGGGATTGATTTCTTGTTGTCTTGAAGTCCTTTTTTGCATACAAGTCTTGTAATTCGGTGAGTAGGTTGAAATTTAACATGGCATCGGTCACTATTGGTTTTGTTTGTAATTTCATCAAATATTCTCTCCATGGATTTACTCATGTGTGGCAAAAAAAATGTTTAAAACCTTTGTCACATGGTTTAAAGTAATCCATTAAGTTTCCTGAGTGTGATTAATGAACTAAGAATTCTCATGAGCAACTTTGTGAGATGTATAACTTGTTTAGTTGAAAAGGAAACTCATCTACAAGATATAAATCATTAAAAAACACTTTTACAAGAATATTATATATAATAGAAAGATCTAAGTCATTAGGACATAAATCCTTAATACTTTCAAATCCCAACACATTAGTATCCTTTTGAGAGATAAGGGTGCACATTCAGGGTAGCACATCTACTATGTTGTTCTGAACTTGTTCGTTTAACCACTTCTAGGATATATGATTATTATGGATGATAACTTTGTCAGAAGTATGTTGTGTTACCAAACTTTAAGTTTCCTAGCCTTCTCATAAGAAAAAAAGTAGATAAGAATATCATCAACGCGAATAGAAACATACTTACCTGTGAAAACATCATTCATCATTAATATGGCTCAAGGTCTAAGTCTTTTTTTTTTGGATGTAACCATTTCCCATTTGTCGTTCTAACTCTTTGGTTTCGATTGAACCTTGAATTAGGTTGTTTGTTGTTTTATCTCTCTTTCTGGTTTTAATCTGTAAGGTAAATCACCTAACACTTCTCGAAAATCTTATAAGAGAGAAAGAAACACACTAGACAAACCCCATCCGATAAAAGACTTTGAATTTTAAGTCCCACAGCTTTAAGTTTGTACGAAAACTTTAAATCCAACTAAGTCTTTCATAAAATGGTCGTGGCTGGTTACAGAAGAAGAAAACACATTGATTATTTTTTATTTTTTAATTATCAACTTAGATTTCCGTTAATGGGAAGGGACCAAAACCAAACAAATCGACTACATAAGAGACTAAAATCGCGATTTTTTAAATTGATGACCAAAATCAAATGGACCAAAAATATAAAGGATCATCCGTATAATTTTCCCCATATATAAACAACCAAGTAAAACTATTGTTCATATTCTTCATCCAAACTATAAGGAAATTGCCACACCCCAACTTAGGGCCTAAAAATTTTCTTAAAATTCTTTTGATGACTAAATTGAAATTTTAATTAAATTTGAGGACCAAAGTGAAATTTTAATTAAATTCGGATCTAAATTCGAAAAGTAATAAAATTAAAAGACCTATAGTGTAATTACACCATTTTCATAAGTATGGGTTTAAAACACAAAAATCAAAAACTTTCCTGAAAAGTTTCAACCCTATTTTCTCTCTATTTTCAACATTTCTTCTTATAGAAGGAAACCTTTGATCAATGTTTCGTCATCGACCGTTGCTTTGTTTTCGACAGTTCCTGCACCATCGTATTCCTTGCGTCGTCCTGAGTCCACCGGTGTCCATCTTATCTTTGTTGCCATCGGCGTGTAAGGTGATGAGAAAGGTCAAGTTTCCGACGTTTCAAAATCGAGCTCTCCGCCGTCCACCGCTGTGAACCGAGCTTGGTACTCGTGTTTCACCAGACTGAGGGTCGGTTAGATGTAGTGCTTCCCATCCGTCAGATCCGCATGATCCACGTTCCTCGAGAATTAATCATAGTGCTGCTGCTAATCATGATCAACAGACTCAGTAGTAGGCTTTCTTATCAGACTGGTACATGTGTGTTTTCTGATGGTGTTACATTACTATTTTAAACTATTCATCTGAACTGTTTTAAAGATTTCGGATAATACTGAATATTTTTACGATGCGATACGTGATTTTATAAATATTGTTTATTTGATATCTGATTTACTATACATTTATGATATAATCTCTGAATTCTGTATTTATGCATATGATTTCTAAGTCTGAAATATTTTCATGTTTTACTAAATTACACTATCGTTTTCACTCGAATACATACATGTTTTATTATTGTCATAGGGGGTATTATTGGAGGAAGTATCTCAGGCCTAGTCTATGACTCGTAAGTCCTTACCATAGGCTCATCGACTTTGTGCTCAGGGTAAATCCTAATTGCAGACTCCTAGGCTTTGTGCACAGGGTAAGACCTTACCGCAGACTCATCGGTTTTGTACTTAGGGTAAGTCCTTATCGCAAGCTCCTTTGCTTTGTGCACGGGGTAAGTCCTTATCGCATGTCCTTATGCTATGTGTATAAGGCCCTTACCGGGTATACAGGTGGGTGTATGGTGCTGGGGAACCTGCACATTATGGTGATCGAATGGGGGTAGTATTCATATTTTTAAAACATGTTTGATAAACTGATTTTACTGAAGAATTTTATCTGTATGTTTTTATACATCGTAAGGAGCACACTGGGCTTTTTAGCTCATTCTGTAAATTTTAACCTTTTTAGATAGTAGCATACCGTAAGCTAGCAGACTTGGCATCAGGAGAACCGACTACTCCTATTTTTGTACCACTGTATATCTCTATATACCTTTTTATTATATTTTGGTGACATTTGTTTTTGCTTCCATCTCGATATATTTGTATTACCGGTATTTTTCTATGTATATGTTTTATACGATTTTTCTGATACATGTATATATTGATATATGGACATTTATCGTATGAACATTTCTTATGACTAATTTCATATTATATTGTATATGAATTTAAACGTTATTTTAAATATAAAAAGAAATTTCTGAATAAAATATATAAACAGATTGGGACATAACGTCCAGGCCGAGTTTAAGATTACAGAAAATATAAGAAAAGAACCGATAAACATAACCAATTTCATTATTGTCATCAAGAAAGATTTTTTTTTTCATCTAAACAGATGAATATGATTTAATATAAAATTATCGATAGTGAATTAGACCCTCTCTAATTAGAATTAAACTTGCCCAGGATCCAACAATCACCTATTTATTAACATATTTTATTATTAAAAAAATAAAAAAAGTATATAAATTGATGCGTAAATTACAAGTTTCATCACTAAACTTTACTCTCTTTCTTATTTTACTCACTAAACTTTAAATTTTTTCAATTTTCTCACTGAATTTAATCGATATGATTTTTTTGTTGTTCATTCCGTCATTAAATAATTAACAATGTTAAAATTATGTCGCTTTAAAAAAAATTCAATGCATCTATATAAAAACTCATTTATAACGTTATTAGTGAGAAAACGACTGAATGACCACAAATTCCTAATGTATTAAGCTTATTAAGAAAATTAAAAAAATTTAAAATATAGTTAATGAGATAAGAGATATGATAGAGTTATCAAATTTATAATTTATCTTAAATTAAACTTTAATAATATTATTTTATTTCTGAAAGTTGAATGGGAAACCATTGAACAGAAGAGAAGATAGGGAAAGAAGAGGGTTTGGGGTAGAAAGAAGTTTGGATTATAAAAGGGCCGTGCAAGTTTAATTTGCTCATCAGCACTCTCTTCCCTTTTGTTTTTCCTCTTAAAACTCCACGGCGCAGATCCGAGGTGTTTTGGGAACGCTTCCTCTCCCAATCTTAACCGAAAAAGCCTCTAAAGATCTATCCTTTTTGCCCCCTTTCTCTCTCTTTATTCAACAAATTCAGTCACATCGCCAAACACTCGTTTTTTTCTGTTGCTCTCTTCATCTGCTTCAAGGTTGCTTAATTTCTCTTTCTGTCTTTATGTTTGCTGTAGTTTTTCTTTTCTTTGTGTGTTTGTGCCTGTCTGATTGGAGTGGAGTGGGTTACTTTTGTTTCTATGTTTTCTTCTTTCATCGGATTTGATTGATGATTATTGGGTTTAATTTAACTGTTTGGGATCTGGGTTTGATCTATTTTCTTTGTATGACTTCGGGTTTTTCTTGTTTCTGAGATCGGTTAGTTCATATCCATGATTTTTTTGGTATTTTCTTCTAATTCATGGTTGGAGACATTAACAACATTGAAGCTGTGCCATACTATTCTATATTTGCTTGTTAATTGAAATTAAAATTGTTGGATATTGAAGAGCACAAGGAAAAAAACTAAAAAAAGTTCTTCCTTATTTTTATTTTAGATTATAAAGATTTTATGAGTTATTCTGATCGTGAACATATCTTAAATGTCAATATTGTAACTCAAAGCATTTAGGTTGAAATTTTACAATTAGTTAAGTGAGATTTTTTGTTATTTGTTCTCGAACTATGCAAGTGTAGTACCGGGCAAACATTGGTATGGTAAAGTGTGTGATTATAGTTTACTCTCAATGTGTTGGTTGATCTTATGTTGATGCCGGTAATCAACAAGTTATGGCATATTTTGGCCTGTGTTGAATCTGTAATTATTGTCGCTGTTCAAATGGATTAGGCTGTGTGACCTAGAATTATGACGTACCACAATTTTTGTATAAATGCCCTTCACACTGTCCGTAATTGACTGTTGATTATCTAAACACCTATATAAATCTGTAATTTTGATTAATTTTTGCTTCTTTGACTGGAATATATTGACTTATCCATTAACTACCCAGAAGTGTGAGTGAAGAATATTTGTTTAGGAGATGATGGCTTCAGAGAGGTAGAAATTATGCGGTAGAAATTTCTGTGCACTACTCTTTGTGAGTTTCAGAGAGGTGGGCAAAGTAGTGCATCTTTCTCCCGATCCTTGATCAGAAATCAATGTTGTGCATCTTCTTCATCTGGCCTGCAAGTTGGGCTCATCCGTTACATCTTTCTCAATATCGAAATGCATTATCCTTTAATGCAATTAAATTTTATATTGTACTTGATATGTGTTTTTGTTGTTTGTTTATCATGTAACATCTTATTTTCTTTATTGGTATCCTGTAACCTGTTGTATCCTTAAAGCTATAATATCTATCACAAGGTTGGCTAGACTTTGTTTAACAAGTTTTTAACTCTTCTCTTTCCTCTGCAGTCATGGCAGGTTTGGCACCCGAAGGATCCCAATTTGATGCTCGTCAATATGATCAGAAAATGACTGAGTTGTAAGTTTCTTAGCTTGTCAACCTCCGACTTTCCTCGTCTGTTTTTCCCTTTTAAGATAAAATGTTAGAAAAAAGGAGAAAATATATTTTCCAATTTACAATTTCGCGATATGTCACAGGCTCCAAACGTATGGAGATGATTTTTTCACTTCTTATGATGAAGTTTATGACAGTTTTGATGCGATGGGACTTCTGGAGAATCTTCTAAGGGGTATCTATGCATATGGTATGTAGTAATTTGGAATTAGAAATTTCTTTTGGAATTTAGTCTGATGTTTGTTTAGATTTATGATTTATTTTTTTCTAAGTTATTCTGAATCCAGATTCTTTCTTCCAAATATTTTCTAAGGTTTATAGAAGCCCTCTGCGATTCAGCAAAGAAAATTGTTCCCTTCTGCAAAGGTCTCGATGTAATACAACAGGCACAGTCTGGAACCGGGAAGACAGCAACTTTCTGCTCCGGTATTTTGCAGCAGCTTGACTATGGTATAGTCCAATACCGGGCTCTGGTTTTAGCACCCACTAGGGAGTTGGCTCAACAGATTGAGAAGGTGATGCGGGCGTTGGGTGATTACCTTGGCGTGAAGGTACATGCTTGCGTAGGTGGGACAAATGTACGAGAGGATCAGCGCATTTTCCAAAGTGGTGTTCATGTTGTTGTCGGTACTCCCGGACGTGTGTTTGATATGTTGAGAAGGCAATCACTTCGTCCAGATTATATTAAGATGTTTGTCTTGGATGAGGCTGATGAAATGCTTTCCCGTGGTTTTAAGGATCAGGTTTGTTATCTATGTCAATTATTTTAAGTTTTGCAATCTTTGGTTTTTGATATTTTTTTCTCTTATAATGTTATGTCTGTCAGATCTACGACATCTTCCAGCTTCTGCCAGACAAGATTCAGGTTGGGGTATTTTCTGCTACAATGCCACCTGAAGCCCTTGAGATAACTTGGAAGTTCATGAATAAACCTGTAAGAATTCTGGTTAAGCGTGATGAGCTAACCCTGGAAGGTATCAAGCAGTTAATGTTGAGAAGGAAGAATGGAAACTCGAAACACTCTGCGATCTCTACGAGACCCTAGCCATTACCCAAAGCGTCATTTTTGTGAATACGAGGCGCAAGGTTGACTGGCTAACCGACAAGATGCGAAGTCGAGACCATACAGTTTCTGCCACCCATGGAGACATGGACCAGAATACTTGTGATGTCATCATGCGTGAATTCCATTCTGGTTCTTCTCGTGTTCTCATCACTACTGATCTCTTAGCTCGTGGTATTGACGTGCAGCAAGTCTCTCTTGTCATAAACTATGATCTGCCTACACAACCAGAGAACTACCTCCACCGAATCCGGACGAAGTGGAAGGTTTGGAAGAAAAGGTGTGTCCATTAACTTTGTCACTCTAGACGATGAGAGGATGCTGTTTGATATCCAGAAGTTCTACAATGTTATCATTGAGGAGTTGCCATCGAATGTCGCCGACCTCCTTTGATGAGTTACATTTCCAAAGATGATCGAGGCCCGTGTTTTTACTGTTTTTCATGTATGATAACGTTCTCTTTTTTTTTTCTTTGTTTACTTTTTTGTTTTCCTATTTAGGTTTTTAAGTTATATGTTCTTGAACATATTTGAACATTTAATCATTTGTTTTGCACAATTGCTACATAAAAGATTATCTAGTTTTCCTCACTGTTGTACTGTTGACTTATGCTATTTTTAGCCTCAATCTTTTAGTAGATATGGAATTGTCCATCAATGAGATTCGAATATATTTTGAATGTCATGATCTGGAAAGAAATGTTTTTCAGATAGAAAACGACTAGTAGAAGATTTTAGCCAAGACCATGGTCTGTTATGGATCGACTCCTGGCCTTGCCATACATGGCGACTTTGGAGGACGGGGTGGTGTTGGAGGAGACTGATTTCTCCACATTGAACCTTACGACGTGACGGAGAAGACCAACTTCACCACATCCAAGTTTAGGGAACTGCCGCAGAAGATTATGATCCTCTTCATTACAAGAGACAGCGTAATGGAGACGGGTAAACTCTTGCCAAAGCTTGTGGATGGATAGGAGGATGAAAGGGACAACTGGCCCGGTGCTCTGGTGGACAACCCACTGAAGATGGAGTTCAATCTTCTATGGAAAAGCTAAAAGATGCTAAATTTGTTTATGAAAGATTGTTCAATAGGCCATTGGGGTTATTTTCTTTTAACTTAACGGACTAAAAGGATTCACATTTTGAAATGATTCGTTTACTTTTCCACCATGAAACATCTTTTGCTGTAACACACTACTTCCACCGGAGTTGCTTGCTTTTTATTCAAGCTTGATATATGGTTGTGAAATGATATTCACAATTTGTTGGAATCTCTTTAATTGAATAAACTAACAGCATAGTTGGCAACAGTGTTGGTCTTCTAGTAAGCAAGAGTTCTCGTCTTAAACCAATGTCTCTTACTTTTGTGTCAATGGCCTCAATTTGAAGATTGTTTTAACATTTTTAAGTGGCGTGGATTGCCTGATAAACTATTAGATGAAGGGGAAGGCAGTTCAAACCCCCCAAAAACGTTGCAGATGATGATCCTAACATCACAGTGATCCTCAACAAAACAAAACGATTAGAATTAGGCTCGGTCCACCCCCATGTTCAGCTTTGGCGATGATGGTAATCCAAAAGTTACTCAGACAACCTGGATAAGGCACTAGAGTAAGAAAAAACCAGCACCAGTGTGGCAGTGTCAACAACCACCTTAGAGCCAGTAGCTAACATGCAGCAATTTTCCCTATTAAAACATCTGCACCCACATCAATCACCCTGCACATCACTGTTCCATGTTCCATTGACCATTATCTATATAGGTGATGGATTTAGATAGATAAAAAAGGGATGACGAGATTACCAAGCTATATATATCAGTATCTACTCTAAAGGGTTTCATTTATTGTTCTCAAAATAACTCAAATGGTCTACCTTTTCAGGTAGCCTATGCCGCTCTAATGCCCTTCTCTCAACCCCTAGCTTTCTCCTGGTTTCCCAATAGCAGTTGATGAAGAGGAAAATAAAGCCTCAAGTATCCCAGCAACTCCAAAAAGTTATAGCTTAGTATTGGATTAGTTCATATATAGCTTTATCAACTTCATCAATATTAGGAAAAGTAGCGATCCAAGAAAGTGGAGTAATTTGTAAAATATTTTCAGTCAAGAGATGAATGATTTCATCTCAAGTTCGTTCAAGGAATACAAAAACCTAAGGCAAAGACATACCTAGATAACATGGAAGATGGAAATGATATGTTTAAATTTTTTGGAGATGTCGAGGAGGAAAGCAAAAAACAACTACGAACACAAAGGCCATTAAACAAACACAAATTAACAACGTTGTAGCTTATATTATTGAAAGAGTCCACCAAAAAAGGAAGCTTGAAGGTTACGAAGATGCAATGCAGCTAGTTGAACTTGAAACATACCTGCACTCGTGGAAGCTTGTTTAACATCCCTTTATAAATGATTTTTCAATGGCTTGCTTATTCATCTATGAAAGCCAATGCCCACGGTTGAGTGGGAAGTACACCAGACATCAAAACTTTTTGCTATATATTGGATAAACAATTTTATATGCAAGACAAACAATCAAGAAAAGGGAATATCTTCATATTACAAAAACCAAACCAAAGCACATATCCATTCTAATAGAATGACAATCAGAAAACAATAGCATCTTGAGCTTAAACAATCCAAGAACTCTCAAAATGAATACCAATGTTACCAACTTAAAACACAGTTCGACACATTACTGGGAATCCACCAGATTGAAGCACTAAACAAAAGTATGGCATATTTGGATTACTTCTAGAGTTCAAGTACCAGCATTAGGCAAAGCAGCCATAAATGAATTGTATGAAGATTCCAAGTCAAAGTGTAGCTGCCTGGCTTGCTGCTCTGTTAACTCATCTGCAGCCCCCATCTTAGCCAACCTTGAGATCCATTCCTTCATCTTTATCTTCCCCTCAAAATCAGGTGGCAAAATACCAAGCTTATTGAGTGATGCGGAGAGGTCAGACAACAAAGGATACACTTGATCAACTGCCACCATATTGAGTTTCAATGAATCCATGGCAGTAATAAAATTCTGCACACATTCGGCCACAATGGCAGCAGAAGTAGTTGCAGAGGCAGCTGCCACAGCACGATGCTCAACAGTGGCAGGCACACCAGATGTCACTAGACGGTTTATAGCGGCTGGGCAGTCCATTTTATATGTATCCGCAAAGCGTTCAATGCTGGGGACGGTGTCTTTGAGAGTAGAAGCCAAGGTTTTGAAATGGGCAATAAGTTTTTGGCACTCGGTCTCATATTCAGATGATGAAATAATATCCCTCACATAAGCCTTCTCGAGCTTCTCAGTTGCCTTGATAATGGCATACAGCTCTGCAAAGTTCTCATACATTTCTCTCTCGCGCTTGTCGTTCCATAGCTTAACCTCCATGTAGGCAAGACTTGGTATGTTACTAATATTGAACAAAAGGGTCAATTTGGGATTGAATGAAAAGGGCTTCCTGAGTTTGAGGTTTGGAGGAATGGAGAAGAGAACGGGACACGCGCAAAGAGAACTAAACTTTATTCACTGCAAAAAAAAAATTTCAACAGAAACTAATCAGATTGCTATCCAATTTATCAGTAATAAAGATTCTTTTTTCCCCCAGCAAAAACCCTAAATCCAACCTAAACCGAAATCACCGAAGAAAAGGAGAAACATGGACTTTAGCACATCTTCATCAATAAAAACGGAAAACATAAAAACTTATTTAATTCTCATCTGCTTTCTATGCAAACAACAAAGACGGTAAAAGAGCATACGAAAAGGATGATCAAGATTAAAAAAGAAGAAGAAACCCTTACCTTAATTCATCCCAAAACGAGATAAAAGCCCCAAGGAAATTGATTCTAAGTTCACACAGATGAAATTTATAGGAAAAGAAGAAGAAATTGCTTTCTATAATAATATAATAACAATATAATAATAATAATAATAATGGAGGTGTGGGGGAAGGTGCGAGATTGGAATGACTAACGATAGAAATATACAAACGGAATGAAACGCGGCTTTAAATGTCGTGCAGCAGCAGAGGGGGAGAGGGGGAAGGGTTGCGTGTGGTATAGGGGTCGAATTATAAAAGGATAAATTTTAAGATTGATTATTTTTATTTAAGTTATGGATACTTTTACTTATTGAATTTGAAAATATAATATTTTATTATTTTATTTAAATAAGATACAATTACCGAAGATTAAATGTCATTAGATTTTAAACGGACTGTTGACTTAACATAGTGAACCTATAAAATTAAAAAGAGTAAATTACATAAATAATCATTAATATTTGAGTAAGTTTTTGTTTTCCCTATTGAAATTTAAAAAATAACAAATTGATCACTAAAATATCAAATGAAATCAAAATTAAATGTTAGGTACGATTTTGAAAAAAAAATTAGATGACCATAATAGAATAAAAGTTATAATTATAATACTAAACATTTAGTTTACCCATTTTTCAGCTCTAGGCAAGTGCCCCTCCTGCACAAGCTCATCGACACCCTTACTATAATTCTATTTGCATGCACGTAAATCATGAACGACCAAATTTTGCGGAGCAGGAGACCCAAGCAAAATATAAAAAATGTTAAAAGGAATTTATAAACAACTCCTGGCTTCATTTTGGATTACCGATACAACTTATTCTATCTATATGTTTAAGGAACTCCAGAGAACGGAATCAAGATTTTAATTTAAGGGGATAAAATATAATTAACAATAAAAAGTGAATAACAAAAACAAAACAAATCAAAATTTAAAGACTTAAATAAGTAATTATCTCCGTCCCCGAGAAACTCTAAAACTCAACACAAAAACTTAATGAAACAACCACAAAATCTAAATGCATAAATTTAGAGTTATGTAGGACCAGTCCTGATATGATTTCAATACTCATTAATATGTGATAAGAATCTCAGAAGTAACAAAAGAGATCAAGCAATTACCGAATTACTGTCACTTCCCATTTCCTGAGGAACCTCTTCCAGCTTACCAAGACAATATGAATTAAGGTAATCTACGGGTTTTAGTGACTAATTTATTATTTTTAAAATTTTAATGGAAAAAAATGAAAACTTAATTAAACATTAATAACCATTTGAGTAGTTTACCCTTTCAATTATATATTTACTTTGTCACGTCAGCAATCATTTAAATGTCCATTGACAATTAACCATCAGCGATCGCATATTAATTAAATAAAAATAAAAATAAAAGTGACCAAATATTATATTTTTTAATTCGATAAGGAGAAATATAAGGTCGGATACCTAATATTATATTTAGTGTGCCTTGACTTAAAATGAATGATTTATCATTTTGGAGTCGTACACGACCTTTTTAAATAGGTCAGGTTGGATACCTAAAATTACATTTCTTACCGAATCTACGTATTACCAGAGATTCACGTGGAAGGGTTCGGGAGTCAATTACTTGTGGGAAATTATGAGCATTTCACATCGGCCTTTCGTTACCAACATGGTTACAAGTTCTTTCATAACCACCTTTTTAACAAAAAATTGAATTAATAATAATTATGACTTTATTTTAGAAAATTTGAAATTTTTGATAAATTTTGGTTAATTTCAATTTTGGAGTCGCCATCTACCTCTAGGTCAGGTATGTCGAATAATTAAAAATATCTTTTAAAACAATTTTAAGGAAAATCATTTTAAAGACAAAAATTGGTCTACAATTCACCAGAAATTCAATTTTTCAGGATTCGGGAATCGATTATGCGTGGGAATGGTAAGCACCCCCATAGCTCCCAAAATTGGTACCTCTCGGTTATACGTTGTCTAAGCAACGGAATTTTACATATTTGAATCCAAATTTTAAATTATGATCCTTTTATTTCGATGAATTTTTTTTAAAAAAAGTGAGTGAATCCCTATTATAAAATATTTGACTTGATAAAAATGATTTAATCAACTCGGTTTTATTTAAAAAGGATATCCCTTTACTACGTGAATTAACATAAATTGGAATCCAATTATGTTGGACACAATTTCATAAACCCACGACGCGAGACAACATTACCTTTAATTATTTAAAAAACTAGAAAATGTATGACTGATTCTTGAATGTAATAGTTAATAAATGACAGATGCATGATAGATAAAGTATTCACATGTCATGACAAATAAATTAAATAAAATAATGAAATACTAAAATAAAAAATAAAATAAAATGAGAATTTATTTATTAAAAATAATTTCATTATATAAAAAACTATGAAAATGTCAAAAATTGTAAATTTATTTAAAGTGAATAAAATATATCTATTTGACTAATATATCAATAAATATAAATATGCAAACAAATAATAATATTAATATCATTTTATTCAAATAACTCTCGAAATAGCACCCTAGATATTTAGAGGTCTTCCATAAGTTAGTTGAATGAAATGAAATCACATGTTAATTAATCAAAAAACAACAAATAAAAATAAAATATAGACCTACACGTACAAACAAGCTTATTTATACTGTATTTAATATATATATATATATATATATATATATATAGAAAATAATACATGTGATATTACTAAATGGAACACTATATTATCATTTAGCATATATATTACAACATTCGTGAAACATTATAAATAAAAGTATATATAATATATTAACTTTATGCATATGTTTATAAATATTTAGCACTGTAGCGTAAAATATACACGATACGAAAGTAACTCAATATATATATATAATCTAGAATATAAAATGGCCATAGATAGTTTAGGTAATATAATATAATATAAGGCAAACTTATATATATACACACATAAGGGAAAAACATCTTTAAAAATTAATTAAAGGTAATTAAGGTAAAATCATTTCAAAAATAGGAATAACACAAAACATATGCATTGAAATCGAAAATAAACAATATATCAAGCAAGACCAAAATGGAAATATTTAAAATAAAGCATACTATGTACAAAGCAACACAAAACTCAAGTTAACATGGAAAAGGGGACTGAAATGCAACAAATATAAGATCAACAAATCAAATCATATATTTGATCCAGACGCTTTAACAAGCAATCAATGATCAGAATATAAAACAGAAAAAAATAAAAAAACAGAAGCATAAAGTGTAAACTTTCATTTCATTGACCAAAGCAGAACTTTACAAAACTCAGATGGCCAACAAAGGGGTTGTCCATGCGCAAGGGTTGAGAAACCATAACCCCTAAAATGACATAGTTTTGGGTAATGCTTAAATACCCTATTATAACAATTTTGAAAAACCCTAGCCCCATTTTCATTTTTTCTATGTCGTCTTCTTTCTTCTTTCATCCCACACTCCACTTTGTCTCATTCAGCCGAGAGAGAGGACAAAAACCTCTTTGGCCGCCTCCCTATATGGCACCGACGAAGGGGCCGATGATCTTTACTTGGTCTCCTATCCACATCTCTTTTAACCCCTAGGCGAACCGAACACCTAAACTCCTAAATCAATCTCCCATGCTCGTTCAAAACCAAAAATCAAAATAAATAATACTACCTTTAAAGCTTTTTAAGGCTTTCTCTTCTCAGGTGAGCTGAAGACGTCCGAAAACGAAAGGTAAAATTCTCATTTTTTTTGTTTCATTTTCTGTGTTTTTTTGTTCGAATGGTCTATGGTCCCTCTCTAGTTTGAACTCACTTTTTTCTCTCATTCCTTTGTATGTTATATTTGGCAATGCTTCGGTATTACCAAGAAGGTTGGATATGATTATCCTATTTCATTGGAGTTGACAATCCTATATTCTATTTTATTTCCCTTGTTTTATTTTGAGTTGATCCTTGTGATGTGTTTTTTTCATTGATTTTGGCCTTTTGACTGATTGACATGATGATGACCGGCTAAAACGTCAGTGTGAGGGTACTGGGAGTAGATGAAAGAAGTGCGATGGGACATATTTGTCCTAGGCGGCGGCGGTGGCAGGCTTAGGGTTTTAAAAACCCTAGTCTCCTTTCATCTGGGCCGTTGGATCAAGCACAAATCAAACGACTGGAAACATGCTTATTGTTTGGAGATATGATGATACCCTAGTTGTGTTGGGCTACCATGTGGCCTTAGGGTTTCCAGATGTTGGGTCTGTTGGGTCTTGTTTGGGCCTGACTCGTTTGTAATTTGGACTCTTTAACCTGTTAATCATATAAAGAAACAAATTAATGGATATATTCATATTTAATTATTTAGTATTTATTTATTATAATAATAATAATAATAATCGAATAATCAAAATTCCATGGCACTATCAATCATAAACTTACAAACCAAACTTATATTTTAAATGACACTAACATATATTATATTTAGACTAACATTAACCAACACAATTATCACTAGCTAATAATAGCTACTAATTTTATATATATGTAACCTAATAATAATGATAATAAATAAAATCTGGACAAACATGGTGTGTATAGCTGCCCCTCTTTTCCTATTGGTGTGATGGCACAAATAGGGCAAAGATCAAAGACACAATTTTGGTTGGCTTTGGTGTTCACTCTATATCGGAAGTCTCTCGTTTTGAAGTGAATATCTAAAACACAACTTTGTTCCTTCTTGTTGAGGATATTGGGTTGTATTTTGATTGACCCATTACTTTATTTGAGGACTTTAGATTTGCTGACGACATTGTTCCTTCGTGATGAGGATATCTTGTCACATTTGAATGATTGTGTATCTGAAGAAAACATAATCCCTTTGTGTTAAGGGAGTCTAATTGCCTAAAGATAGTTTTATTCTGTAAACAAAACTGCTCCTTCACGGTGGGGAGATCTGGTCGCTTCTGCAATGATTTGGTTGATGAAGATGATGTTGTTCATTCTCGTTGAGAAAGTCAGGCCAATCTGGATATAATTTGGTGTTGAAGATGACCCTGTTCATCCACATGGAATAGATTTGGCCTCTTTCAGGTGAATTGTTTGCTAAAGATGACATTGTTCCTTCTCACTGAGGAAGTCGGGGTCTATCTGGAGATAATTTGGTGTTCAAGATGACATTGCTCATCTACAATAAAGAGATCTGGCAGCTTCCAAGTAATTTGCTAAAGACATGGTTTCTTCGCATGAAAGAGATCTGGTTGTCTTGAAAATGTAACTGCTTTTCCGTATTGAAGAGTTCTGGCCGCTTTTTAGCATGATCCACTCTTTTTTATGAAGGATGTTGAATATGGTGATGATCTCACTTTTTCATCTGAAAGACGTTGAGTCGTAGGACGATCTTACTCCTTCTTTTGAAAGATACTAAGTCACGGGATAATCTTGTTCCTTCTTTTGAAGGATGATAGGTCGTAATTGGTAGGTGATCCACTACTGAGATGGATTTCCCAGTTCCTATTTGAAAAAAAAATTAAGCGATTTATTTCACCGTATTGAGGAAGTTTAATCATTGCTTGATGATTTACACTTCGTTTGAGAATATCATGTTTGTTGATAATAATGTTCCTTCGTATTGAAGTGATATAGTTATCATTGATCTTTTTTTCCTAAAAGGTTTATGAAAATATGTACATGTATGAATGCAACTATCTTAAGGAATTTTATGAATTGTATGAGCGATCTATTTCACCGTATTGAGGAATTTTAATCATTGCTTGATGATTTACACTTCGTTTGAGAATATCATGTTTGTTGATAATAATGTTCCTTCGTATTGAAGTGATATAGTTATCATTGATCTTTTTTTCCTAAAAGGTTTATGAAAATATGTACATGTATGAATGCAACTATCTTAAGGAATTTTATGAATTGTATGAAATTCTTTTTTGATAAGATGTAATTTCAAGAGAAATTTTAAAGTAATCCTCGAGAGAGGGAAATTAAAGCTTCTTATGTTGTATGTGATAATGAATGTTTGATGCAAAGATGTAAATTTTATGTAACATGTATGTATGTTTTGGTGGCCTTGGTCCTTGTACTATTTAACCTTGGCAGCCAAGTCCATGTATTATTTAGTGTTTAGCAGAGGTAACCAATTTGATTACTGTCGCACTTGATCTGTCTTTTTTAACTTGATCTTTTTGTCCCAATTTTGATTTATCCCTAAATTTTATCTTTTCTTATCCCTAAACTAAACATAAGTTTCTAGGTCCGGAGAGACATTTGTCAATTGCTAAGATCTGCTCCAGAGAGATAGTCTTGTTTGAAAATGTTTTTCTTCCTCTTTATATTTTTCAAAATGTGAAAGATGCTTTGAAAATGATTTATTAAAGAATTTTTAAAGAATTTTGAATAAAGAAATAACTTTGAAAAAAATTTAATGAAAGAATTTCGAAAAATATTCGATGAAGAATTTTGAAGAATGTTTCCCCTTACTTTAGGGTTCACAATTAAGACAAATTATAAAACAAGTATTCATTAGAATATCAAAGAATTAATTACACTTTTAATCTTTTAAATTTATGGCTCTTTGACAAGTGTCAAGAATTGCATGTTATTTTAGGTTCGCTTCACAAACTTTCTATGGTTTATGTCATCGAGTTCTCATTCCCTTTATTGTTTCATGTGAACATTGTGGCATGTTCCTCATTTTTGGGTTGGCATTTTAATCGGATTGTATACAAAATGACGTAACTAGCATATTTAATTGGTAGACCTTTTATACCACTTTTATTTCGGTTCTTTGAAATCTTTCATTTGTTCAAGCTTTGTAGACTTCTTTAGCAGAGGCAGTGATGAGATATCGGTTTAAAGATAAAATTCCTGAGTGTTCGTGTGATGTTGACTATAACAGGTGTTCCTCAACACTCTTAATCATTCGTCCAACGACACTCCTTAATCTAAACCTTAAGGCATTACTACCTTTATTGAATGACCTAAACTTTTTCTTTATTCATTCATTTTTTGTTTCTATTTTTTCTTTTCTTTTCCTTTCCTTTCATTTTCTTCTTTTCTTCTTTTGTTTTCTTTTATTTTTTTTTCTCTCGTTTCCCCCCTTACCTCAGAGAATTCATCGCGTCACAATTAATGTCACAGTTTGAATATAACCACTTCATGAAGCTCAAACTTACCTAAATAGCTGGTTGAAATTATCTTCAAGTTATTAGCTTAATGCTTTCAGTGGAGTGGCCCCGTTTTATTTCTCTCACCTATCACTATTTTTTAACCTTTTGAGTATCCGGCTTCAAGATTTCTTAAGCTTGTTGAGAGGAACCTGTTATAGTTTAGGTATCGTTGAAGGTTAGAAAAAACCTCATCTTTAGAGTTTGGTTCCTAAACAACTAGTCTAAACTAAGTTCATCTATTCCACCATTCCATCTGAGAAGATTATGGTCATCATTGAATGTCCCCATCATAAGTATGGTCTAATCAATTTTACAACCTCATTTTTTAATCTTCTATACATATCTGAATGCCAAGACCTTTTGATTGTCTCTTCATGAGAAGAAAAGACTAGCTCGGTCCCTAGAAGAGAAGGGTTTGGGTATATTTGTTGGAGTAAGATCAAGGGTATATTTGTTGGAGTAAGATCAAGGGTCTTTGTTGTAAAATGGTATAATATTGCCATTTGTGTAATACCCCACTTATTGAATTAAGGAATTTATTGAAAAGATTTACAGATGGAGGATTTAAGTGATCAAATGATAAAAGATGGGTAAATGATTGGAATAGTATTTTAGACTAAATTGCAACTATAGACAAATAGAGAGGGAATTTTAGTCCTTTAAAGGGGAAATAAATTTAATAATTATTTTATTTATATACTTAATTAAGTAAAAGGGGGAGAATGAGAGAAAAAACTTTATTTCTTTTTTCCTCTTCTTTCACACGGTCAAGCTTTTATCCATAGCTCCAAAGATAAGTTTTGATTAATCAATTTTCGTTTTGATTGTGGGTTGTTTTTACAACCTTAAGTGATATAGAAGCTTAAGGAAGGAATTGAGATTAAAACCATGAAAAGAAGAAAATATTAGAGATTTTAGAAAATGGGTTTTTAATTGATATATTAGTATATTGGTGTTTATTGAGGTTTACTAGTAGATTTGACTTGCCAAAGAGGTAAATGAGAGACTAAAAGTATTAGATGGGATTAAGAACATATTAGAAAAGTGGTTTGATTCTTAGAATTGAATGTTCTTGAATGATTTTAGATGTTCTAAGAGGCTAAATGAAGGAATGTTAGTATGATAGTTAAGGAAGAGTTTAATACTATCATATGGGGTAAATATAATGAGAATTGACCACATTGGGATGAAAATCGAGTTGAAAACTGGAAATTCTAGGCAAGGGTATTGGTACTGCTAAGAACAGTACCAATACAATAGGCTAAAATGAGGTAAATTAGATGAGTAGTATTGCTACTGATTTAATCAGTATTGATACCGATGGGGTAGTATCGATACCATGATAAGGGGTATCGATACTTATCATGGTATCGATACCAAGCAACATCGAATCTAATTTTGGTATCGTTACTGGTAGGGGGTATCGGTACCATAATAGGGTAGTATCGATACCAGGAAACATCAAACCTACTTTTGGTATCGATACCCAAAGAGGGTATCGATACCATAGTATAGAAGTATTGGTACTAGGGTAGTAGTATCGATACTATAGAGCCATAAATGTTAAAATAGGCTGATATATGTATAGAAAGTTAATGATATGTCCTTTTGAGTATTGTTTAAGTATAATAGTTAGGAAATATTCTAACTTTGGGTATGGTACATATTTTATGGATGCTTGAGTAGATCGGAACCAAGCTCCCAAAACAAGCAAAACTAAGGGTAAATGCAAAGTGTCGGAGTAATCAACACTATATTTAATTACATAGCGAGGAAAGTCAGGTAAGTGCCTTTAATTGTGAAACTATATGACGTACTAATCATATATGTATAACTGTTAAAATATGTGTGGTGATTACCAAATTGGCACTAAGTGTGAATTGCACAGAATTCATCCCATATGGATGAATAACCGTTTCGACACTAAGTATGTATTTCATATAATTCATCATATGTGGATGAATAACCGTTTCGACACTAAGTATGCATTTCCCAGAATTCATCCTATGTGGACGAATAACCATTTCGGCACTAAGTGTGTATTTCACGAAATTCATCCTATGTGGATGAATAACCGTTTCGAGACTAGATGTGCAAAACACGGAATTCATAATATATTTATGAATGACAATATGGGCACTATAGGTGCACTACAAAGAAATGATAATAAATAGAAATAATGAATTGATATTTCATTGATAAATAATAATGACATATATTTTGATTTCATTGTATGATTAAGTATGCCTAACTAAGTAATACTTAACGTGTGTTTATTTCACACGTAGGTTGAATACAGCTGAGTAAGGAGATCCTTGGACATCCAGACAGAGTCGCCTCATCAGTAACCGTATAACATACCTTTCTACTTTTATTATATTTTACTTGGCATATAATAGGGTTTAGTAAAAACGCTCTCTTTAGTATTAGATTAAACCGTTGTAAATTTATGAGGTGTTTGAACATCTCTTTTTGTTCATATATTTAAGTTGATATTTTTTTTCTTTTAAGTGAATTAATTGTTTTATAAAATAAAACAAAATTTTTATAGGATTTCGAATTAGGAGCAATAATATTAGTGATGTGACATCTGTACCTCGTATATGTATGTGTATACGGGAGATGAGTATTACATTTATTGGTATCAGAGTTATATTTTTAGCTGATTCTTTGCATAAAAGCAAGTGTAGTTTGATATAAAAATAGTTTACATGCCACTAAGATGTCAAGGTTACCTATAGGGTATATAAAAATTATGAAAGATGTCTCTCCTTACTAACTTAAGTATGATTCTTATTAATGTTGTGGTAGATGTCAGATTCTACTAATTCAAGAAGAACGGGTGGTCGAGAGGGTATAGATAAATCAGGTAGTGAAAGTTATGAAGAGAATATCGAACATCCGATTTTATCTAACAATGCCAATGCACCGGTACCTCAGGGTATGTCTGTCCCAGAGTTCGGAGCATTTATACAAGCTATGGATGCTATTTTAACAAGGTTTCAACCTCCTGTGCCTTTCCCTGCTTCTCCCATACCGCAAATACTAATTCCAAAGGAGTTAAGAAGTTTGGGAGCTCTAGAGTTCAGGGGAGAAGAAAATGAAGGTCTAATGGATGCATATTTATGGTTGAGTGACGTTAAGGCAATGTTGGAAAATCTCCAATGCTCTGATAATGAAAAATTAGGTAGAGCAGTACCATTACTTCGAGGTTTGAATCGGGTATGGTGGACAAATACGACGATGTATGCATCGCCAGAGGAAGTGAATTGCTAGTTCTTTCATGAGGAGTTCAAGAACAAATATATCGGGGAGAAGTTCATGAGGTCAATGTTGTTGAAGTTTCTTAGCTTGAAACAAGGTGATCGAGCGGTGCATAAGTATGAGGCAGAATACAATAAGCTCAGCCATTATGATACAAAAGTTGTTCCTAATGATAAAGCTCATCGAGATTGATTCATAGAGGGTCTGAGGCCTAAACTAAAAGAGATGATGTTAGCATTAAATTTGTCAAGTCTACAAGAAGTGATTAATAGAGCGAAGATGATTGAAAGAGCTCAAGAGGAGACTCTAGCTGCGGAACAAAGTTTACAGATGGGAAAAAGGAGTGGGATGTCTTCATCTACACATTTTTCTAAGAGAGGAAAGAGATCCAGTTCCCGATATAATGATAGAACGGATGCTACTGTAGCTGCACAGAAGTCTAAGTAGGCTCATTCTTTTGCTGCGAGCTCTAGTAGAGCTTTTGGAGAAAAAAGTAACGTATGTCAGACGTGTGGTAAATTTCACCGGGGAGTGTGTAGAGTGCTCTCTGGCGCTTGCTTTAATTGTGTAGGAACGAGTCATTATGCTTGGAGCTGTCCATAGAGATCAGGGCATAGATCAGTATAATCTGAGAGATCAGTAGTAGCACCTAGTAGAAGTAGATGAAGAGGAAGAACAGGTAGTCAATCTGAGGCTAGCCAGAGATAAGAGACTCAGGAAGTGGACCGAGTATATAATATAAAGACCAATGAAGATAATGATGATCCGGAAATCATAACAGTTACATTTTACCTTTTTGATGAGTCTGTTTTTGTTCTAGTTGACCCTGGTTCATCACATTCATATATTAGTACCAAGCTGATTAGAAATAGATGAATTCCTTTAGAACCAATTGCTAGTGAAATGATAGCGATAAATCCTATGGGTCAAAGTGTAAGGGTGACTAAGGTGTGTAGAAAATGTCCAATTAAAATTCAAGGGGTAGTATTCTTGGAAAAATTGATGGAGTTACCCTTTGATGAGTTTGAAATCATTTTGGGCATGGATTGGTTGTCTCCACTTCATGGATGGGTATATTTTTGTCGGAAACGATTATTCCTAAAGGATGTGGAAGGCTTCGAAATTGTAGTGGTAAGTGAGAAAGAAAAATTCATGTCCAATGTGATATCAGCTTTGACCGCCAAGACAATGATGTCAAAAGGATGCGTAGCTTTTCTAGCTAATGTGATAGACACTCGAAAGCCAGAATCGAGATTACAGGATATTCCCATAATTAGAGAGTTTCCAGAGGTTTTTTATGAAGAGTTACCGGGATTACCTCAGGATCGTGAAGTAGAATTTAGAATTGAGGTTTACCCGGGTACCGAACCTGTATCGAATGGCTCTGTATCGAATGGCTCTAATGGAGTTAAGGGAACTAAAAGAACAATTGCAGGAGCTACTTGATAAAGGATTCATCCGACCCAGTGTTTATCCTTGGGGAGCGCATGTGCTATTTGTGAAAAAGAATGATGGGTCTATGAGGTTATGTATGGAATATCATGAATTAAACAAGGTAACGATAAAGAAAAAGTATCCTCTTCTGAGGATTGCTGATCTGTTTGACCAGTTGAAAGGCGCAACAGTGTTCTTTAAAATAGATTTGAGGTATGGGTACCATCAATTAAGGATCGAAAAGGAGGATATTTCCAAGATGACTTTTCGGACTCGGTACAGACAATATGAATTTGTAGTAATGCCATTTGGATTAACAAATGCTCCTGCTGTATTTATGGATTTAATGAACAGAGTTTTCCTACCGTACTTGGATCAGTTCGTGGTAGTGTTTATAGATGATATTTTGGTATATTCCAAGTCAAGGAAGTAACATGAAGCTCATCTTCGTGTGGTTCTTCAGATACTTTGTGATAAGAAATTGTATGTGAAGCTATCCAAATGCGAATTTTGGTTAGTTAAGATTGTTTTCCTTGGTCATATAGTATCTGCAGAGGGCATAAGGGTAGATCCTGAAAAGATTCAAGCTATAGTGGATTGGCAACTCACAAAGAATGTTTCTGAAGTTCGGAGTTTCTTGAGGCTCGCTGGTTATTATAAGAGATTTGTGAAGAATTTTTCAATGCTAACTATACCGTTAACTAAATTGTTACAGAAGGATTTGTCTTTTGGTTAAACGGAAAGATGCTAGGAAAGTTTTGATATGCTCAAGAGAATAGTAACGGAGGCTCCCATTCTTGTGCAATATGAGTCAGGTAAGGATTATGTTGTTTTCAATGATGCATCTCATAACGGATTGGGATGTTTGTTGAGGCAAGAGAGTAAAGTCGTGGCTTATGCCTCAAGACAGCTGAAGAATCATGAGAAAAATTATCCAACTCATGATTTGGAATTAACAGCCATAGTGTTTTCTTTGAAAATCTGGTGCCATTATTTGTATGGTGAGCGTAGCCATGTTTACACAGATCATAAAAGTCTAAAGTATTTGTTGACTCAGAAAGAGTTGAAATTAAGGCAGAGAAGATAGATTGAGCTCCTAAAGGATTATGATTTGGTTATTGACTATCATCTGGGAAAAGATAATGTGGTAGCAGATGCACTCATTCGAAAGACTTTTGCAGCTTTAATGGCTTTAGATGCACGTATGTATTTAAAAGAAGATGGTGATTTAATTGCCGAATTAAAGTTAAGGCTGATGTTTTTGGATTGAGTTAAAGAGCTGGAAGGTAGAGATAAGAAATGCATAAAGAGATTAGTGCAAGTCAAAAAAGGAGAAGCCAAAGATTTCAAAATTTGGGATAATAGATGCTTATATTACCGAGAAAGACTTTGCATTCCCGATAATAATGATTTGAGGAGAGATATTCTTTGCGAAGCCCATTATATCCCTTTGACTATGCACCCAGGCGGGAATAAGATGTATCAAGACTTGAAGAGTCATTATTGGTGGCCTGGGCCTGGCATGAAAAGAGCTATCACAGAGTTTGTTGCCAAATGTTTGACATCTCAGCAAGTGAAAGCTGAACATCAGGTGCCATCTAATTTATTACAACCCATATCTATTCCTGAGTGGAAGTAGGAGTGAGTAACAATGGACTTTGTTTCGGGGCTACCGTTGTCACCAGGTAAAAAGAACTCGATTTGAGTAATAGTGGACAGTTTGACCAAATCAGCTCATTTTATTCCGAGAGTAGACAACTTGATGAATAAGTTTGTGGAGTTGTATATAAAAGAAATAGTGAGACTGCATGGAATGCCGATATCGATATTGTCCGATCGAGACCCCAGGTTTACTTCATGATTTTGGAAGTCGTTGCATGAGGCATTTGGTACTCAATTAAACTTTAGTACAACTTTTCATCCCTAGAAAGATGGCCAGTCAGAGCGAGCTATTCATATATTGGAGGATATGCTTAGGGCATGTGTGATTGAATTTATGGTATCATGGGAAAGGTATTTACCTTTAGCAGAATTTGCGTATAATAATAGTTATCAATCCAGTATTAAGATGGCCCCGTATAAAGTTCTATATAGGAGAAAATACAGAACACAATTAAATTGGTTTGAATTAAAAGATTAGGAATTGGTTGGTCCAGATTTGATGAAAGATATAGAGGATAAAGTAAAGATTATTAAGAGCAATCTAAAGATAGCCTCAGATCGACAGAAGTCATATGCAGTTTTAAAAGAAATAGAATACCAGGAGAGAGACAATATTTTTGAGAGTATCACCTTGGAAGTTGAGTCCGAGGTTTATTGGACCGTATGAGATATTAAAAAGGGTTGGACCTACTGCTTATCAGTTAGCTTTGCCTCCAGACATGGATAAGATCCACAATGTTTTTCACGTATCGATGCTCAGGAGGTACAGATCATATACCTCGCTTGTTATCACTCCTGAAGAAATAGAGATCCTACCAAATTTGACTTATGAGGAAGAACCAATATGGATCTTGGCTAAGGAAACCAAGGAATTGAGTAACAATCGGATTCTGTTGGTTAAAGTGCTTTGGTAGAATCATGAGGTTGAAGAAGCTACTTGGAAAAAAGAGGAGGATATGAGAAAGAAATTTCTATATCTCTTTGCTTCAGGTACTTCTTTAAATTCGAGGATGAATTTTATTAAGGGGGAGAATTGTAATACCCCACTTATTGAATTAAGGACTTTATTGAAAAGATTTAGAAATGAAAGATTTAAGTGATTAAATGATAAAAGATGGGTAAATGATTGGAATAGTATTTTAGACTAGATTGCAACTATAGATGAATAGAGAGGGCATTTTAGTCTTTTAAAGGGGAAATAAATTTAAAAATTATTTTATTTAGGTATTTAATTAAGTAAAAGGGGGAGAATGAGAGAAAAATCTTTATTTCTTTCTTCTTCTTCTTTCACGTGGTCAAGCTTTTCTCCACAGCTCCTAAGGTAAGTTTTGATTAATCGGTTTTTCCATTTTATAGTTGGTTGTTTTTACAACCTTAAGTGATATAGCTTAAGGAAGGATTAATTGAGATTAAAACCATGAAAAGAAGAAAATATTAGAGATTTTAGAAAATGGGTTTTGAAATGATATGTTAGTATATTGGTTTTATTGAGGTTTACTAGTAGATTTGACTTGCCAAAGAGGTAAATGAGAGACTAGAAGTATTAGATGGGATTAAGAACATATTAGAAAAAGTGGTTTGATTATTAGAATTGAATGTTCTTGAATGATTTTAGATGTTCTAAGAGGCTAAATGAAGGAATGTTAGTATGAATAGTTAAGAAAGAGTTTAATTGTATTATATGGGGTAAATATAACGAGAACTGGCCACATTGGGATGAAAATTGAGTTAAAAACTGAAAATTTTGGGAAAGGGTATCGGTTATGCTAAGAAAAGTACCAATATTATAGGCTAAAATGAGATAAATTAGATGAGTAGTATCGATACTAATTCAATCAGTATAGATATCGATGGGGTAGTATCGATACCATGATAAGGGGTATCGATACCATGATAAGGGGTATCGATACCAAGCAACATCGAATCTAATTTTTGTATCGATGACGGTAGGGGGTATCGGTATCATAGTAGGGTAGTATCGATAACATTGTAAGGGTATCGATACCAGACAACATCGAACCTATTTTTGGTATTGATACCCAAAGGGGTATTGGTACCATAGTATAGAAGTATCGATACTAGGGTAGTAGTATCGATACTATAGAGCCAAAAATGTTAAAAGAGGCTGATATAGGTATAAAAAGTTAATGATAGGTCCTTTTGAGTATTGTTTAAATATAATGGTTAGGAAATATTCTAACTTTGGGTATGGTACATGTTTTATGGATGATTGAGTAGATCGAAACCAAGCTCCCGAAACATGCAAAACTAAGGGCAAAGACAAAGTGTCGGAGTAATCAACACTACATTTGGTTACGTAGGGAGGAAAGTCAGGTGAGTGCCATTAATTGTGAAAAAATATGACGTACTAATCATATATGTATAATTGTTAAAATATGTGTGGTGATTACCAAATCGGTACTAAGTGTGTATTTCACGAAATTCATCATATGTGGATGAATAATTGTTTCGGCACTAAGTGTGGATTTCACGGAATTCATCCTATATGGATAAATAACCATTTCGGCACTAAGTGTGTATTTCACGGAATTCATCCTATGTGGACGAATAATCGTTTCGGAACTAAGTGTGCATTTCACGGAATTCAGCCTATGTGGATGAATAACCGTTTCGGCACTAAGTGTGTATTTCACGGAATTCATCCTATGTGGATGAATAACCATTTTTGCACTATGCGCACTATGGGTACACTACAAAGAAATGATAATAAATGGAAATAATGATTTGATATTTCATTGATAAAGAATAATGATATATATATATATATTGATTTCATTTTTTGATTAAGTATGCCTCACTAAGTAATACTTAACGTGTGTTTATTTCACGCTTAGGTTGAATACAACTGAGTAAGGAGATCTTTGGACATCTAGAGAGAGTCGCCTCATCAGTAACCGTATGACATATGTGTCTACTTTTGTTATATTTTAGTTGGCATGTAAAAGGGTTTAGTAAAAACGCTTTGATTAATATTTAGATTAAACCGTTGTAGAATAATAAGGTGTTTGAACATATCTTTTTGTTCATCTATTTAAGTTTTTGTATGTTTTCTTTTAAGTGAATTAAATGCTTTATAAAATGAAACAAAATTTTTATGGGATTTCAAATTAGGAGCAATAATATTAGTGATGTGACATCTGTACCTTAAATACGTATGAGTATACGTGAGATGGGTGTTACAGCTTGCCCAGAGGCCATAACCTCAATTCACAAAAGAGCCTTTAACTTAAGTAATATTTAAAGAACTACAAGATTAATTTTTTTTCATGGGTCAACCTAAGAAGGTAGCATTTTTATTTAATATGAATGTCAAGGGACTTACAAATCATTAAAAAGAAAAAAAGAAAAAATAAGTTCAAAGAAAATGTAATGCTTGTGCAAGTGTAGCTTCGTGGTGTATTCAATGACTTATTCTTGATTCGTATTAGAATTCTTCATCATTTATCGGATGTCCATGCCCCTGACTCGGTCGAAAATTTGGCTTTGCATTTGAGTAGCCCATAAATTACGTGATTAGGATCACTTCCACAGGGTTTTCCAAGAATTAATCTCATGCTTCTATGAATGATGCATGTGAAAATTCTCAAATAAATGTAATGTCCATGAAAAATGAAAAAAATGCTAATTCGAATACAATGCAAAAAAAGGTATTGATCCCTAAGATGAATATCTTAGAACAAGTTTCATTAGAGACAACACTTTTCCTTTTATCGAGATAACACATTTTTAAAACCATATTTTTGATTGGTTGCTAGATTATAATGTGGATCGATGTTTCGACTCAAAGTAGCATCCTTGAAATCTATGCCCCTCAAGTGCTCTATGATCTACCTCAGTTGATGCCTCTGCGATGCTGGAGTCACGCATCACTCCTTGATGATTAATTGTGGAATGGTCGTAGATAAGAATCTACTATTGTATCACTTGTCAAATCAAGGGATCGTCTTTTAAGTCTTAGATGCCATTCTATCGCTCAATTTTGATGCACGATCTTCAAGCGAAATCCCTCATTCTTTGAGCTTTCCTTAACCATTGGTGCATGTTTGTGTATGCGACTACTTGATTGAAAAGCTTTTTTTCTATTTACGAAATTTTTTAGTTAGACTCATTTAAGGATCAACACCTTCATCTTATGTTATGATGATGATGTAATGCAAAATGGAAAAAAATAACAAAACAAATGAGAAAATGAATTAGTACAAGTAAAAATAATCGATAAAGATAAAATTACTATTCAAAGTTGAATATAACATCTACCCCATCATGGTATCTACCAAAACTTGCTCCAACATTCTTTATTTCAGGAAGTAAATCCTAACTGCATGGTATCTAGTTTGCATGCTTTCATTTGAAAATATTTGTTCCTCTTTTGTGTATATTTATTTCAGTGCCTATTTACAGATAGAGATTCGGTATAGCTCTACCTAGGGTAGTCATTCTATGGTTCACTACATGTATGGTTTCAGCTCTAGAGGGAAAGGGTACTCGAATTGTTCTTGATGTTGGTGCCCGCTTAGGCTACGAAACCCCCAATCCTCATCCATTATAGACTTAAGTGGATCGAGTTCAATTCGATGCAGTACATTCCTTATGTTTAACACGGAAGGATCCTCACAAAGATCATAAGGGCATGTACTTCGGGAGTGATTCACTAGCCTGTGCGAAGGGCTGTTCACGAAGGGCACTAGCGATTCACTCCCACTTTATGGGATAAAGCTCAGGTATAAAGCCTATGACATGTAAATACACGTGTTTTGTGTGAGGAGGAACTCACAAACCTTACAAAAAGAAAGATAATGGTTCAGTTTAGAAAACTTAACAAGTCTGAAAACAATGAAATCAAACATCAATAAAACTATTTACAAGAGTAAAAATGATGCATAATTATGAAAATTGAAAATAAAAGTATCGTAATTTAAGTAAAGGTTCAAATTTATAAAATTCCAATCACTCGGACAACATATAATCGAATAGGATTGACTCTCAAAACAGTCCCTAGTAGAGTCGCCAAGCTATCATAACCACTTTTTTAATGAAAAATCAAATTAAAATTAATTATGACTTTATTTTGGAAAATTTGATATTTTAAATAAATTTTGGTTTAATTTGAAAATTGAAGTCGCCATCGACCTTTGGGTTAGGTAGGTCGAATACCTAAAAATATCTTTTAAAATAATTTTAAAGAAAATAATTTTAAAAACAAATTGGTCTACGTGTCACCAAAAATTCATTTTTCAGGATTCGGGTCGATCACGCATCTGGAAGGGTCCCAAAATTGGTACTTCTTGGTTATATGTTGTCTAAGTAGTGGAATTTTACATATTCGAATCCAAAATTTAAATTATGATACTTTAATTTTGATGAATTTTAAAAAAGTTAGTGAATCTCTTTTATAAAATATTTGACTTGATGAAAATTATTTAATTCACTTAGTTTTATTTAAAAAGGATGTCCCCTTACTACGTGAATTAATAGAAATTGGAATCCAGCTATGTTGGACGCAATTCTGTTAACCCATGACACAGAACAACATTGCCTTTAATTTTTTTTTAAAACGACAAAGCATATGCTTGATTTATGAATGCAACAGTTAATAAATGACACATGCATGATAGATGAAATATTCACATGTCATGACAAATAAATAAAATAAAATAATGAAATACTAAATAAATAAATAATGAAAAATTATTTACAAAAATAATTTCATTATATAAAAAATATGAAAATGTCAAAATTACATATTTATTTAAAGTGAATAAAATAAATCTAATTAAATAAAATATCATAAATATAAATATGCAAAAAAATAATAATAATAATATTATTTTATTCGAATAACACTCGGAAAGGCACCTGAAATATTTGAAGGTCTTCCATAGGTTAGTCTAACGAAATGAAACCACATGTTAAATAATCAAAAACAACAAATAAAAATAAAATATAGACCCACACATACAATCAAGCATATTTATATTGTATTTAAAAGCGTCTATATATAGAAAATAATGCATGTGATAATACTAATTGGAACACTATATTATACTTAGCATACGAATGTTTAATAAAAGGCATATATATTACAACATTCGTGAAAGATTATAAATAAAAAATATAATATATTCACTTTATGCATATGTTTATAAATATTATCATTTAACACTATCTTCTTCCTTCTACTCTATCTTCCCCTTTTTTTCTTCGTTTTTACTGTTTGTGTCAATTTTATTAATCAATCTAACTTTTTTTCTTAAATTTTGTTTAACCGGTGGCCACACCGGTTTTAATGTTGGTTCCTACCCACCAATTGTCTTTTTTCTTTGTTTTTTATTAGTTTTTTTAAATAAGAATACTTATGTTCTGGTGACATGTTATCTTCCTTTATGACATATTTATCTATGTCTTTGTAACACGTTTTTCTATATATTTTGGTAGTTTACAGTTTTTATGTCGTTGTTTTCGTTTTTTCCCCTCAGGGTTGGATTTGACTTAGCCAATACTGATCAAGATGGAGCTTATATGTTATCATGTTGATCTTCCCTGCTTTGGACCTCAGATTGATTTGGATATTCGTTTTGCATTCGTAGATAGTTTTCTTATGTCGCTTGACTCTGATTTACTATTTGTCGGTGGTCTTTAGTAGCTTCATCCCCTTTTATGGTTCGTTTGTCGATAAAATCAGATTTGTTCGTATCTTTATTTTGTTCGAGCATTTTAGATTTTTGATCTTTTTTTTGTCCTTGTGTGATCAAGGTGGCTAGTTTTTGTGTCAATGATGTTAGAAAAATGACCTAATTATAATTTAGTTTATGTTTACGGTTATACTTGTAAATATTCAGTGTAACTCTGAATATTTTTTATTTTTAATAAAACTAGCGGCTTTCTATAAAAAAACATTGTAACATAAAATATACACGATACAAAAGTTACTCAATATATATATATATATATATATATATTTCATCTAGAATATAAAATGGCAATAGATAGTTTAGGAAATATAATATTATATAAGGCAAACTTATATATATATATATACACACATAAGGAAAAAAACAATATCCTTAAAAATTAATTAACGGAAGGTAAAATCATTTCAAAAATAGGAATCACGCAAAACATATGCATTGAAATCGAAAATAAACCATATATCAAACATGACCAAAATGGAAATATTTTAAGTAAAGCATCCTATGTACAAGCAACACAAACTCAAGTTAACATGGAAAAGGGGACTGAAATACAACAAATCGAATCATTTATTTGAACCAGACGTATTAACAAGCAATCACTCATCATAATATAAATCAGGCAAAATTAAAAGCCAGAAGCATTAAGTGTAAACTTTCATTTCAGTAACCAAAACATAACTTTACAAAACTCGGATGGCTAACAATGGTGTTGTCCCATGTGCAAGAGTTCAAAAACCCTAACCCCTAAAATGAAATAGTTTTGGGTAATGCTTAAGTACCCTATTATAACAAGTTTAAACAACCTAGCCCCATTTTCATTTTCATTTTCATTTTCATTTTCATTTTCATTTTCATTTTCATTTTCGTTTTCATTTTTTCTTTTTCGATTTCATTCTTCTCTCATCTCACCCCCACTTTCTTTCATTCAGTCGAGAGAGGGGACAAAATCCTCTCCGGTTGCCTCCTTGTATGGCCCCAACAAGGTAGCCGATGATCTCTACTTGGCCTTTTAACATCCTCTCTTTGAACCCTTAGGTGAATTGAACACCTAAACTCCTAATCAACATCCCATACTCACTTAAAACAAAAACGCGAAACAAATAAAGCTACATTTGAAGGCTTCTCTTCTCAGGTGAGGTGAAGACGTCCGAAATCAAAAGGTAAAATTCTCATTTTTTCTTGTATCCTTTTTATGTGCTTTTTTGTACAAATGGTCTCTGGTCCCTCTCTAGCCCGAACTCCCCTTTTTTTCTCTCATTCCTTTGTATGTTTTATTTGACAGTGCTTCAGTGTTATTGAGAAAGTAGGATATGATTATCCTATTTCTTTGGAGTTGACAATCCCATATTCTTTTTTTTTGCTTGTTTTATTTTGAGTTGATATTTGCGATGTGTTTTTTGTTTTCTTGTTGATCTTGGCCTTTTGATTAATTTGGACCTCCTGCAACCTATTAATCATATAAAAAAACAAATTAATATATATATCCATATTTAATTATTTAGTATTTATATAATAATAATAATAATAAAAATCAATTGCATCAAAATTCCATGGCACTGTCAAACATAAACTTACAAACCAAACATATATTTTGAAAGACACTAACATATATTAAATGTAGATTAACCATTAACCAACATAATTAGCACTAACTAATAATATCTACTAATTGTATATATATAACCTAATAATAATGATAATAAATAAATAAAATCTGAACAAAATATCGTGTCTACAGCAACCCTCTTTTCCCATTAGTGTGATGAAGCGAATAGGGAAAAAATCAAATACACTATTTTTTTCGACATTTATGTTTACTCTAAATCTGGAGTTTCTCATTCTGAAGTGAAAAATCTAAAACACAACTTTGTTCCTTCTTGTTGAGGATGTTGGGCGATGTTGGGCCGTATTTTGATTGATCTATTTCTTTATTTGAGGACTTTAGGGTTGTTGACAAAATTGTTCCTTCGTGATGTGGATGTCTTGTCATATTTGAATGATTGTATATCTGAAGACAACACTATTCCTTAGTGTTAAGGAAGTCTAATTTCCTGAAGATTTTTATTCTAGAAACAACATTGTTCCTTCGCGATGATGAGATCTAGTCACTTCTGGGATGATTTGCTTGATGAAGATGATGTCGTTCCTTCTTGTTGAGGAAGTCGGGTCAGTCTAGAGATAATTTGGCGTTGAAGATGACACTACTCATCCACTTTGAAGAGATATTGTCACTTTCAGGTGAATTATTTGTTGAAGATGACATTATTCATTCTATTCAAGGAAGTCAGGTCAATCTATAGATAATTTGATGTTAAAGATGACATTGCTCATCCACATTGAAGAAATCTGGATGCTATTAGGTATTTTGCTGAAGACATGGCTCTTTCAGATTGAGAAGATCTAGTTGTCCTGGAAACGAGATTTCTCACCTACATTGAAGAGTTCTGACCATTTTTTGGTATGTTATACTCCTTTTGATGAAGGATGCTAAATCAAGTGACGATCTAACTATTTCATGTGAAAAACACTAAGTTGTAGGATGATCTTACTTCTTATTTTGAAGGACGCTAAGTTATGGGATTATCTTATTCCTTTCTTTGAAAGACACTAGGTCGTAATTGGTAGATGATCCACTACTGAGCTGGATTTCCCATTTCTCGTTTTGAAAAGAAAATATTAAGCGATCTGTTTCATTGTATTGAGGAAGTTTAATCTTTACTTGATGATTTGAAACTTCATTTGAGAATATCAAGTTTATTGACAACGTTGTTCTTTCGTATTGAAGAGATAAAGTTATCATTGATCTTTTCTTTTCCTAAAAGTTTTATAAAAATATGCACATGTATGAATGTTTATATCTTAAGGGCTTTCATGAATGACATTATGAAATTCATTTTTGATGAGATTTAATTTTAAGAGAAAATTTAAAGGTATCATCGAGAGAGGCAAATCAAAGCTTTATATATTGTATGTGATGATGAATTTTTGATAAAAAGATGCAAATTTATGTAACATGTACATCTGCTTTGGAAGGTCTAACTTATAAGATTTGTCATTAACCAAGTCCCTGTATTATTTAGTACTTAGTCGAGGTAACCAATATGCTTATTGCAGCCCTTGATTTGTCTTTTCTGACTTGATAGGAGAATCATACCTTTTATTAAGGTCAAATCTTCTTGAAATGATTCAATTGGTTGATATGGGGTATCCTTGCAATTCATGACTTGTTCTATCTTGTTGTTCATGCCCCAGTTTTGATTTATCCCAAAAATATTTTCTTTTCTTGTCCCTATTCTGAGCATGAGCTTTTAGGTTCGGAGAGACATTTGTCAATTACTAAGACCTGCTCTAGACATATTATATTGTTTAAAAATGTTTTTCCTTCCTCTTTCTATTTTTCAAAAGGTGAAAGAAGTTTTGAAAATGTTTTATGAAATAATTTTGAATGATGAAAGAATTTTGAAAAATGTTTGATGAATAATTTTGAAGAATGTTTCCCCTTACTTTAGGGTTCACAATTGAGACAAATCATAAAACAAGATTTCATTAGAATATCATAGAATTAAATATGTTTTTAATTTTTCAAAGTTATGACTTTTTGACAAGTGTCAAAATTTGGCATGTTAATTTTAGGTTGGATTTTATACCTTTCTATGGTTTATGTCATCAGGTTCTCATTCCATTTCTTGTTCATGTGAACATTGTGACGTGCCTTTAATTTTAGGCTTGAAATTTTAATCTGATTGCAGACAAAATGACGCAAATATTATATTCAATTGGTAGACCTTTTAGACCACTTCCATTTTGATTCTCTGAAATCTTTTATTTGTTCAAGTTTCGTAAACTCCTTTAGCAGAGACAATGATGAGATATCGATCAAAATATAAAATTCCTAAGTGCTCGTGTGAAGTTGACTATAACAGGTGTTCCTCAACTCTTTTAATTATTTATCCACTAACACTCCTTAATTTAAACCTTAGGCATTACCACCTTTACTAAATGACCTAAACGCTTTTTTCTTTATTCATTCATTTTTCTTTTTTTCTTTTCTTTTTCTTTTCTTTTTTGCGTTTTTTTCTTTTATTTATTTTTCTCTCGTTCTTTCCCTTATCTCGTGGAATTCATCATGTCACAATTAATGTCGCGATTTGAATATAGCCACTTCATGAAGCTCAGACTTACCTCAATATTTACTTGAAATTACCTTCAAGCTGTCAGCTACACTCACCTATCACTATTTTTTAACTTTTTAACTTTTCGGCTTCAAGATTTCTTAAGCTTGTTGAGAAGAACCTATTATAGTCTAGGTGTCGTTGAAGGTTAGAAAAACCTCATCTTTAGATTTCGCTTCCCAAGAAAGTGTTCTAAACTAAGTTTATCTATTCCATCATTCTTTCTGAGAAGATTATGGTCATCATTGAATGTCCCCATCAGAAGTATAGTCTAATCAGTTTTTCAACTTCATTTTGTCCTCTCCTATATATACTTGAATTCCAAGCTCTTTTGATTGTCTCTTCATGGGAAGAGAAGGCTAGTTTGGTCCCTGCAAGAGAAGGGTATTATGTTTGGGTATATTTGCTATAGTAAGATCAAGGGTCCTTGTTTTACAAGGGTGCAATCTTACCACTTTCCCAAGGGCCATATCCTCGATTTACAAAAGATCATATAACTTAAGTAACATTTAAATAGCTACAAGATTAAAAAAATTTCATGGGTCAACCTAAGGAGGTGCATTTTATTTAATATGAATGTCAAGGGACTTACAAACCTTTAAAAACAAAGAAAAACAAGTTCAAAAAAGATATAATACTTGTGCAAGTGCAGCTTCATAGTGGATGCAACGACTTCTTCTTGATTCATATTAGAATACTTTATCATTCTTCGGATGTCCATGCCCTTGTCTTGGTCAAATTTTGGCCCTTACATTTGAGTTTCCCTTAAATCGCGTGATAGGATCACTTCCACATGGTTCTCCAAGAATTAATTCCATGTTTCTATGAATGATGCATGAGAAAATGATTAAATAAATGTAATGCAGATGCAAAATGCAAAGATGCCAATACAATTGCAAAGCAAAAAAGGTATTGATCCCAAAGATGAGTATCTTAGAATAAGTTTCATTAGAGACAAAAGTTTTCCTTTTATCGATATAATCCATTTTCAAAAACATGTTTTGGCTTGGTTTCCAGATTGTAAAGAGGATTGATGTTGACTTGAAGTATCGTCCTTGAAAACTATACCCCTCAAGCGCTCTATGATCTATCTCAGTTGATGCTCCTACGGTGCTGGACTCATGTTTCATTCCTTGATGACTAATGGTGGAACAATCGTAGATAAGAATCTACTATTGCATCACTTTTTGGATCAAGTGATCATTTTTAAGTCTCATATTCATTCTATCAGTCAATTTTGATGCACAATCTTCAAGGAAAATCCCTCGTTCTTTGAGCTTTGCTTAACCATAGGTACTTGATTGATAAACTTGTTCTCTATTTATGAAAATTTCCAGTTATGTTGTGATGATAATGTAATGCAAAAAGGCAAAAAATTACAAAACAAATGAGAAGAATTAGTATAGGTAAAAATAATCGATAAAGATAAAAGTGTTATTCAAAGCTGAATATAACATTTACCTCATCATGGTATCTACCTAACCATGCTCGTACTAAAATAGTAATCCTACCCGAATATGCTTTTTTACCTAGCATGCTTTATTTCAGGAAGAAAATCCTAAATGTTTGGTATCTAGTTTGCATGCTTTCATTCAAAAAGAAATTTATTCTATTAATGTAAAGCAAAAGGTGAAGGTTCAGAGTTGTTCTTCCTTTGTCTACACTTATTTTGGCATCTATAGACGGACAGAGGTTTGGTATGACTCTACTTAGGGTAGCCGTTCTATGGTTCACTACATGCATGATTTTGTCTCTAGAGGGAAATGGTACTCGAATTGTCCTTGATGTTGATGCCCTCTTCAGCTACTAAACCCTCAATCCTCATCCATTATAGACTGAAGTGTATCGAGTTCAATTCGAGAAAGTACATTCCTTATGTCTAGCATGGAGGGCTACTCACAAAGATCATAAGGGCATGTACTCCGGGAGTGATTCACTAGCTTGTGCGGAGGGCTGCTCACGAAGGGCACTAGTGATTTACTCCCACTTAATGGGACAGAGCTCACGTATAGAGCTTATGACATGTAAATGTTTTTTTTGTATGTGAGGAGGAACTCACAAACCTTCGACAAAAAGAAAAATAAAGTCTCAATTTTGAAAACGGAACAAGTATGAAAATAATGAAATCAAGCATCAGTACAACTATTTACAAGAGTAAAAAATGATGCATGATTATGAAAATTGAAAATTGAAATTTAAAGGATCGTAATTCAAATAAAAGTTCAAATTTATAAAATTACAATGACTAGAACAACATATAATGTAACATGCCTAACTATCAAAATAGTCCCTAGCGGAGTCGCCAAGTTATCATAACCACTTTTTTAATGAAAAATAAAATTAAAAATAATTATGACTTTATTTTGGAAAATTTGATATTTTCGATAAATTTTGGTTTAATTTGAAATTTGAAGTTGCCATCTACCTTTGTGTTATATAGGTCGAATACGTAAAAATGTCTTCTAAAATAATTTTAAGGAAAATCATTTTAAAGACAAAAATCGGACTATGTGTCACCAGAAATTCATTTTTCAGGATTTGAAAGTCGATTACGTGTGGGGAAGGGTAAGCACCCTCACAATGCCTAAACTTTTTACCTCTCGATTATACGCTTTCTAAGTAGCAGAATTTTACATATTCGAATCCAAAATTTAAATTATGATCCTTTTATTTCGATGAATTTTAAAAAAGTGAGTTAATCTCTTTTATAAAATATTTGGATTGATGAAAATGATTTAATTCACTCATTTAATTTAAAAAGGATGTCGCTTTACTACGTAAAATAAAAGAAATTGGAATTCAGTTATGTTGGAAGTAATTTCGTTGACTCACGACACGAGACAACATTTTCTTCAATTATTTAAAAAATGAGAAAGCATATGCCTGATTCATGAATGCAATATTTAATAAAGGACAAATATATGATAGATGAAATATTCACATGTCATGACAAATAAATAAGATAAAATAATGAAATACTAAAATTAAAAAAGAAAATGAGAAATTATTTATTAAATTAATTTCATTATATAAAAAAGTATGAAAATGTCAAAAATTATATATTTATTTAAAGTGAATAAAATATATCTAATTGACTAATATATCAAAAATATACATATCAACAAATAATAATGTTAATATTATTTTATTTGAATAACGCTTGAAAAGGCATCCCAGATATTTGGAGGTCTTCCATAGCTTAGTTGAATGAAATGAAACCACATGTTAATTAATAAAAAAAACAACAAATAAAAATAAAATATAGACCTACACGTACAAACAAGCATATTTACACTATATTTAATATATATATATATAGAAAATAATACATTTTTTTAAGAAAAGGGCCTCATTTAAACCCCTTCTAGCACCTACAAGGGGAAAGGAGTGCCTACAAATTATATTAACCAAGATCAATGTCATAAGTTATAGCAGAGACAAACCGAGTAAAAAAACAACGAATTCCCTGATCTAAATTTCCAGGATGCTAACTCATGTGCCACCTATTACAAATACGCGAGACAAAAACAACTTTGAAATATACATTGGAATGCAAAATGGTTCGAGCTTCAGCCAGATAAAATCCTAAAGTGGACAAATCTACCCCATCATGAGACAATTTATTAGACACCATTACCGAATCAGTCTCAATCACATCTTGGTACCAATGGTTCTCTTGAGCAAACTTTAGACCGGTAATCATAGCATGGATCTGTATAAAACCCACTTCAATGAAAATGGATGGCCATAAAGCCATACAACCTAACGTAAACCAGTGGAGTCTTGAGCCATAACACCAATGGCAGCCAACTTTCGTTGAGAGTCGAAGGCCCCATAGACGTTAATTTTGACATAATTTGGATTGGGGGAAGCCAATGAGCAGTCGATACTTGCAACGAGCACGCCGAGGAGGGGCGCACGTGAGACATTCGCCCTAGAGCTTGTTTTCTAGACGCTAAGAACTCACGATGCAACATCCGGGCATTAAGAGCTAGGATCCAAGGTGGTTGAACCTTATTGTCATGGATATTCGTATTGCGACCATTCCAAATATTCCAAACCAGAAAAATAAATCCTGCAAAACCATCCATATCAAGTGCAGATATCGCAGATTCCAACCATTGTAAAAGAGTAGTAGTTTGACTAGATAAGAACGTACCTTTTAGTCCAACCAGTACAAACGATTCTTGTACAGATTGGAAAACTCACAAAGCATGCAACACTGTCTCCTCGTGTAAGCCACACATTGGGCAGAGGCCATTACCTAAACCAGCTACTCGAAGTCGACTCCCTATAGGAAGGCCTCAATGGGCTAGTCTCTAGGTAAAAACCCAAATTTCGGGGAGTACCTGCAAATTTGTTATGATTTTCCAAGCCTTATAAGTCGGCTCGAAGGAGTGTCTCGGTCGTTGGAGCCACCAATACCCTGAACATGCAGAATTGGTACTTGAATCATGATTACCCCACACAAGAACCTCGTTTTGACAGGGAGCAATCGAAGTGGCTAGGATTGTATCCACATTAGCAACTTTAAAGGTCTCTCGAAATTTCGACTCATCCTATCTTGCTTGCCCTGCATGCTGTAACAAAGAAGCCTTGAAACGTTGAATAAGGAGTATGAAGTAATCACCTAAAATTATCGTAACTTTTGAACCACCCATCTATCCCGAAGTAAGTTTAGATTGCTATCCATCCCTATCCTCTAATAGAAAGCTCCTTGAAACACCTGAAGTGTCTTATGAATACCTTTCCATGCATATGAGCTATCATTACCAATGAGCTCATTTAGAATGTCACCAGTAGGGAAGTATTTTGCTTGTAATACTCTAGACAATAAACAATCTTGATTTTTTATAAGATGCCAAATCTGTTTGCCAACCATAGCTATATTAAAAGACCGTAGGTCTCGTAATCCTAGTCATCTTTGTCTCTTCGGTTTTCAAATAGTCGACCAAGCTATAAGAGGCCATCCACGTTTTGATATTTCCCCATCTATCAAAATCGACAAATGAAAAAGATCATCTCATCAAACATCTATTTTGGAAGGAGATAACATGCCATTACATATTTTGTAATAAAACCTAAGCAAATGACTTTAGGAAGACCTCTCGCCCTCCATAGGACAAGAGATGTTTAGTCCATCATTTAACCCTCCTGACAACCTTGTCACGTAAATAGACAAATGCATGAGTCTTATTCTTACCAATGTAAAGAGGCAAACCCAAATAATGTCCTAGAGTGTCAACTACCTGTATGCCAACCACATTAGTAAATTGTTAGCGGTGTTCAGTGATTGTGTTGGGACTAAAGTAAATAACAAACTTTTCAAGATTCACACGTTGTCCTGATGAACGGGCATATACATTTAGAATTTGGTTTATTTCATCGGCCTCAAAAAAAGAATTTTTCAGGAAAACCAAACTATCAACTGCAAAGAGTAACAAAGAAACCCAAGGGCCTGATTGGCTCGCACAAACCCTTAATCTTACTGTCTCAATGCGCTTTATAGAACATTGCAGATAACCACTGTATTACAAAGAGGAACAAGAAAAACAATAGGGGATCCCCCTGACAAAGTCCTCAGGATGGGGAGAATTCACTAGTAAGTGATCCATTGAACTAGCTAAAAAAATAACTAATGTCACAGAACACATAATTGTCTCCATAAAACATGGTGCAAAACCAACTTTCAACATAATGACTCTTAAGAATCCCCATTCAAGTTGATCATAAGCCTTTTCAATATTTAACTTAAGTGTTGCACCCTTTTTAATTCAATTTCTAGAGGAGTTCATATAATGTAATAACTCATGAGAAACTAATATGTTATCCGCAATTTGTCGGCCAGGTAGAAGCGCTGCTTGATTATCACTTATACATAGTGACAGAGATGATTTTAGACGGTTAAATAGGACCTTAGAAATAATCTTTTAATAACATTGCAGAGGCCTATAGGCCTTATCTTTCATATGTTTCGGCTCATCAACTTTCAGGATCAAAACTATAATTGTCTTGTTAACCGTAGCCATATCCAGATGTCCTTGAAGAAGTTGTAGGCATAGGTCAATGATATCTTGTCCCACAACATCCCAATGTAAACAAAAGAAGTTTCCTGGTGAACCATCGGGTCAAGGGGCTTTATTGGGATTAATATCCCTAAAGGCAGCAATGACCTTGTTAGCTGTAAAATGTTTGAATAATTCAGTATTCACATCCGAAGTTATTACCTTATCAATGGCTTCAAGGATACAATCTTCTTGATCGGGACTAGAAGTAATAAATAATTCTTGAAAATAATTTATTACAATCTCTTTAAGATCTTCATCTTTAGTCATCCAATATCCTGATTTGTTAAATAGAATGTGAATCATGTTTCTCTTCTGTCCTTGTCTAGCTCGTGCATGAAAGAATCACGTATTGCGATCGCCATAAGATAAGAATTTGACACACGATCGTTGGGCCCAATGTTTCTCTTCTGTATTGAGCAATCGCTAAAGTTCATGCTTTGCAGCAAAGAAAAGACCCATATTATTCCTGTTGAGACGTCTACAGAGGCCACTATTGACTTTCCTTCTAAGACTACTAATACGAGCCTTAACATTTTAAAATCTATCTATTTGCCAATGGAACACTATATTATACTTAGCATACAAAGGTTTAATAAAAGGTATATATATTACAACATTCGTGAAACATTTTAAATAAAAAATATAATATATTCACTTTATACATATGTTTATAAATATTATCATTTAACAATGTCTTCCTCCTCCTCCTCTCTCTTCCCTTTTTTTTTCTTCTTTACAACTTTGTGAATTTTATTGATCAATCCAACTTTTTATTCTTTAATTTTTTTTAACCAGAGGGGCACCGATTTTGATAAGAATACTTATGTCTTTGTGACATGTTCTCTGCCTTTGCGTCACATTTTTCCTTGCATTTTAGTATCTTACAGTTTTTGTGTTGTTGTTTTCATTTATCTTTTTTCTCTAGCTTGGGCTTGACGTCACCACGATTGATCAAGATGGAGCTTATTTTGTTATCATGTTGATTTTCCTTGCTTTGTACTTCATGATTGATTTGGATATTTGTTTTGCTTTCGTAGATAGTTTTCTAACTTCGCTTGACTCTGATTTGCAGATTTGTCGGTAGTATTTAGGAGCTTTATCTCCTTTTGTGGTTCGTTTGTCGATGCAGACAAATTTGTTCGTATCTTTTTTTTGTTCAAGCATTGGTTAGATTTTTTAATATTTTTTTTGGCCCTTGTATGATCTAGGTGGCTAGTTTTTATGTCAATTATTATAGGAAAATGTCCTAATTATAATTTAGTTTATGTTTATGGTTATGCTTGTAAATCTTCATTGTAATTTTGAATATTTTCTATTTTTAATAAAACTAGTGGTTTTCTGTAAAAAGACATTGTAGCGTAAAATATACACGACATGTATATATATATCATCTAGAATATAAAATGGCCATAAATAGTTTAGGTAATATAATTTAATATAAGGCAAACTTATATACATGTACTTAAAAATTAATTAACGGTAATTGAGGCAAAATCATTTCAAAAGTAGGGATAACACAAAACATATGCTTTGAAGTCGAAAATAAATCATATATGAAGCAGGACCAAAAATGGAAATATTTAAAATAATTCATCTTATGTGCAAAGCAACACAAAACTCAAGTTAACATGGAAAAAGGGACTGAAATGCAACAAATATAATATCAACAAATCGAATCATATATTTATCACATACGTTTTAACAAGCAATCAATGATCAAAATATAAATAAGACAGAATTAAAAGCCATAATCATAAAGTGTAAACTTTCATTTCAGTGACCAAAATGGAACTTTACAAAACTCGGATGGCCAACAAAGGAGTTCTCCCACGCGCGAGGGTTCAGAAATCCTAACCATTGAAATGATGTAGTTTTGGGTAATGCTTAAATACCCTATTATAACAATTTTGGACAATCCTAGCCCTATATTCATTTTTTCTTTTCGTTTTCTTTCTTCTCCCATCCCACCCCACTTTGTTTCATTCAGCTGAGAGAGGGGGTGAAGTTCTCTCCAGCTGCCTCTCTACACGGCCCCGACGAGGTGTTGATGATCTCTACTTGACCTTTATAACCTTCTCTCTTCAAACCCTTAGGTGAGCTGAAAACCTAAACTCCTAAATCAACCTCCCATACTCATTTAAAACCAAAACACGAAATAAATAAGAGTACCTTTGAAGCTTTTGAAGGGTTCTCTTCTCAGGTGAGGTGAAGACGTCCAAAATCGAAAGGTAAAATTCTCATTTTTCTTGTTTCCTTTTTATGTGTTTTTTTGTTTATAATGGTCTCTGGTCCCTCTCTAGTCCGAACACCCCTTTTTTCTCTCATTTCTCATGTTATATTTGGCAGTGCTTCGGTGTTACCAAGAAGGTAGGTTATGATTATTCTATATTGTTGGTATTTAAAGTCTAGGAATCTGGAGCTGGTACTCCCTGATGTTCTGGTGCTCCCTGTTGCTCAGACTGCTCTTGAGGTACATGGTCGACCTCATTGCTACCACTACCGGTTCCCTCAGGAACCTCTTTTCCGGTAGCTCGCCTCGATTTTTTCGAATCTTGCATCTAGAAAACAATCACATAACTTTATGTTAGTAAAGAGCAACATCACGAATAAAATCATCAAACCATACTAGATCAGTAATTTCGACATCTTAGTGTCATTTACATATTTCCAACATAATATAGGCTCAGTTTTGGCCGGGAATCGTCTTAACCTACAGCTCTGATATCAATAAATATAAAACCCATAATTTGTATACATCTCGAAATACGAGTTAAAGATGTTACATCAACATTACAAACGTTCGTAGAACATAAATGCTTTAAATTTCGTTTCATTTTACATATCTATTTCAACTTTAAAATTAAAATCATAAAATAAATATTTCCTCATTGAAAACAAATCTAATTTCAGGAAACAACTAAGCAATGTACTATTGTTTCATAAACTATATAAAATTACATAAACACTGTTTCATTTTAAAACATTTAAAACATTATATATATTATTCATTCATAAGTATGGATAAAACTAAACTAGACAAAATAATATGATCCTAGTTTACTACTACAAGCCATTAAAAAAACAAATTCGACAAAAGGAAACTATTGACATAACTATACATGCTATTAAAAGTCAAAAGTAACATCGTAGATGTCTTACTGATGCTGATAATAGATATGATATGCAAAAATATGCTCGGGAGGCTCCTCATGGCACATCCTATTCTTTATCCGAACCTACGCATAAAAATTATCACGTGCTAAGTAAAACTTAGTGAGGCAGTAATAAGCTAAGATGAGATAAAATAAAAAAATATAGAATACGATAAAACATTATAAGTAATTTAATAAAACATTAAACTTTCAAACTGACTTATTCAAGCCGATTTCTTCATCGTAAACCTGAAAGTTTATATCATCTCATAATTTATCCAAATCATAATAAAAATTATCAGATAAAATAATCATATCATAATTCCTGCTAATTTGACATACTTCATAACTTTTATATTTCATTTTCATAGCCCAATGCATATTTAAGAGAATACAAGGTACGTGAGTAGAACATAAGGTATACACTAGGCACTTCACGGTGCCAATCATAAATCATCATATGATGCACTCCAAGTGCAAATCATAACAGATGCACTAACGATTCTATTCATAATGTACATGAATGTACCATAACTTAACTTGAATTTACTCAACTTAATGGCATACCAAATATATTTAAAATTCTCAATGCAACATAAAATGGGCTTTCATATCAAATCATATTCATTTTAATAATTAACGTTTCTAATTCAAGATCATTTAACTTATCATCATAAAAATCATAGCTTGGTCAGTTCATACCCAAAAACATTCATAAAACATTTATATAATTAGTAAAGAAACATTTCATAATTAACATAAAATCATACTTTATACTAATATGAGGTTGACTTATTGCAAGTCTTCCTCGTCTAAAATAATTGAATAAATAAATTGCACTCACCTTTGCCTCACTATCAAACAGTTATTCAATACTCCTTACTCGCGTGTTTTATCCTTTATTTTCAGATCGCTCATATCGCTAGGTTTATCGTGGTCTGACAACTTCATATAATAACATAAATATTCAAATTATATGTTAGTATTGTACTATCATAATCTAATATAAAAGTCTATAGAAATAAATCGATACTTATCAATGTAAAACTAAATCATATTTTCATCACAATTTCAACCTTCCTAAAATGCTCATTCGACTCCATAAATATTTATTTTCATCATCCATCCTTCAACTTTTACCAATTTCACAACCAAGTCACTAATTATGAATTCTTTTGAGAATTCATATCAACCTCACCCTTTAATTCATTATGACCCTTTACCATTATGATCATTTCACATTAACTACCAAAGTTTTTAGCACATTAATAACATACTCAAATCCATACCTTAACATTAAAAAACTTGTAATTTCATCCTAAACATTCTTAGACTTTTCAAATTCAACCCTCACTTTAACAAACTTGAAAATTGATCCCCAAAGCAATATTTAAACTCTAAAAATAATCATGCTAATAAATTTCCAGCATTAGAATATTTTACCATCGAAACTAGTATGCAAAATTAACTTCAATTACTCCAGAATTACAAGTTTAGGATGAAATTACAAGTTTTTTACTGTTTGAAGAGGATATTGATAACAACTACTTCAATTAAACTGAAGGAAACTGAAGATGGCCAAAGAGTGCTTTTTATAGGGAAGCACGGAGACAAACTACCGGGCGATATAGGCCAGATGATTACTCCAATTAAGGAAGCTACAACAAGAAGGAACGAATCCAAGACTGCGGGGTTTAACCCTAGAATTACTGAGCAAGAGAGAGGGCAGAAAACCGAAGGATTGCCAGGAAGAGACCCAGTTTTTTCGAGTCCCAATGCACCTTTTGATATTTGCATTGAGGATTCTGAAGGATGAAGAGTAGGACAAGAGAACGAGTTTGTAACCCTAAAGAAACAAGGTTTTTATAAGAGAGGGAATACGTACGCCGACATTGTGGCTGGAGTAGGAAAAGGTTTGCAATAGAAACTAGTAACGTTTGAAGATTATGACATCACTCTATCGGAGGACAATGTGGTAATAGACAAATCTGGGACTTTTTCCAAAATACAATTTTCTGAACTTGTGCACGAATCCATTGACCAAAGTATGCAAAATTCGGTCATAGTAAAACTCATAGGGAAAACTATTGGTTATAAGACCTTGGTGACGAGAATCCAGATGCTATGGAAACCCAAAGGCGAACTTCAATTGGTGGATATTGATAATAACTACTACATAGTCAGGTTTAGTAATGAGGAAGACTATACGAATGTACTAACGAAATGACCGTGGACAATCTATGGTAGCTATCTAACGATACAACCTTGGAGTAAAACCTTTTCCATGTCTTAAAAAAACACCCGTCTTGGTAGTTGTATTGATCAGACTACTAGGTTTACCCTACAGATATTACTCGAAAACACTCATCAACAAAATCGACTCATTGATTGGAAGAGTAGTGAAGATTGATAACAACACAAGTAGAGGGGAAATAGGAAGATTTGCACGACTGGCCATTATGATAGACCTCAACAAACCACTACTACCTTGTATTGGCATTGACAGTTTCATCCAAAACATAAAGTATGAAGGCTTACAACATATATGTTTTAATTGTGGAATATATGGCCACAAAAAGGAACAATGTGGAATAGCTGAGGTGATAGAAGAATCAAATAGCGAAGCCAATATTACTAGGCAAAAGCAAAAAATTGGCTAATTGGAAAGTACTGAACAACAAGAACCCTATTGACTATGGATGGTAGTGGAGCACAGACGGAGATGAACTAAGAAAGAAAGGAAACTGAAGGATATAAAGATTGAGTGACTCAATACCAACACAAGCTTAAGATTCCAAATGGTACAACAAGTGAATTCAATCCCATAATGATCAGATGGGAATCCCAAGGAGGTTGGCCACACATCAGGGAAACAAAGAAAGTTACCATTCAACATGAAAGAATATCTCAAATGTTTTCAGTGGTCACACCGAAAGAAGTTAAAAAACATTGGCAAGCTAATCCTCCTAGAGTAGACCAAGAAAAAAATCTGCAGGTCTTTACAACAAAGAAGTGGAAATGGTTCAAATCATTGAAGGAAAAGAAATGGAACTAGTCTCCCATATTACGAAATCTTCGATTGACAATCTTGCATCAGTAACTATCCTAGAAGAGGATAAGACCCAACAAGCGATTTGCGTGGCAAGAACAAAGTAGGAATACGTGGACCAATTTGATCAAGCAAGAAAATGGAGAAGGTGAAAAAACATTATGAATCCAAGCCATAGTTACAGAAATTCGCTCAACAGCCCACGATCTACGTACCGTACAATACGATCCAAAACACGGTACAAACGTGTTCCTGTCATTTCAAAATCGCGATTCGGTACGAACTTTGGGTATAGATGGAGTCCTAGCTCCTCGTCGGAGCATAGGACGGCGGATGCCATGGAGGCTTAGGTTTCGTCGAGTGTTAAAGAGGAGCTTGAGGGAGAGGAAATGGGGGAACGACGGGGGTCGGTTTAAGGCTAAAGAAGATAATGAATTAGGCGAAACTAACTTTGGATCTGAAACAAGGGTGAGGAAACGCTTCGAGTGACATCTCTCTTTTAATTTCAACATCGGCTTACGGTGGAGGCCGTCGATGACGCGGTGAAAAATCCACCAGAATCTGGGCGCCGTTTGTATCTCTCTCTCTCTCTCAAAACTGAGAAATGAAACAAAATGAAAATAAGCCCGTGTTTCTGGACAACGTAAAAAACATCGTTTTCTTCCTCCATTGATGACCCAAAATAATGAATTTTTAGATATTGACGATGAAAAAAAAACAGTTTTTAAAAACTTTCAAAGAGTGCTTGAGAAGCTTTCAAGTTTGACGATCTGCTGTAAAGTATCAGGGTAAGTGGCAGACAAACTGGCAGGGGTCTTTTCAAAGTAAAGGGGGGAAAATGAGCAATTCACAAACTCCGATGTGGGCTTTGGCGGGAAAATGAGCAAATTACAAATGGCCCATTAGTTATGGACTTGGAACTCAATTTCAAGGCGTTAATGCTTACCGGTACCTGTAGGATACAAACAAGGAATTTGTACTCTTTGTTTAATACCTTTGTGTAGGGTAGAAAAATAGCAACCTAAGAAACTAGTACATCGTACCAATTTATATGGTACATCGTACCAATTTATATGGTACATCGTACCAATTTATATGGTACATCATACGGGAGCGATCCAAAATGAGTCTACCCCCTCGTATCGAATTTTAGGGACCTAGAGAATTGTGATCCCATTCCATGTTCCCGTACCGGAGCGTACCGTGATCCATGTGACTATGATCCAAGCCAACAGAAAATTTCAACTGGGTGGATTCATTGTCCCTAAGCTTAGATAACCTTATACAACCATCTACTCGTAACAACACACAAATATTGAGTGAACTTGAAAAGATTAAGGAGGACTTAGTAGAAGGCCAAGGAGCTCAATTAGAGGAAGAACCAGGAAATCTAGCGGACGTAATTGTCCAAGAAGATGATAACCTTCGTATAATTTAGTACAAGTTATTCCACGAAACTAGACGTTGCAAGGATAAATTTGAAACACCTCGAAATAAATATTAGGAGTTTTGGGTTTATTCGAATGTGCCTTAGGATAATTTCACCTTAGCTTGTGAAGTTTTGGACCCAAGTGGATTTGATTTGGGCTTGAGATGAGCCCAACAAGCTTTAAAAAGGGTGTTTTAATCTTGATTCAAATGTGGAGGAACTAGGAGCATAATTAACCCATTAATTCAAGTAAAAAATGAATTCCATTTATGAAGCATGATCTCACATATGTTTTACTATGTCTTTTTCACCACAAAGCTTGTCTTCTTCCTCTCCACTCTTTGCTTCTTTTCCCTTTCAAGAACCAAGAAAAAGTTGGAAACTTTAAGTGTTTCAAACATCCATTTGAAATTCCAATGCAAGATTCAGAAACTACATCTTTCGAGCTTTCATTCAAGCCCCCATTTATAATATTTGGCTTAGTTTTTTCAAGGTTGGGTTTTAGTGGGGTTTATTAAACCCTAGGATGTTAATGCATTTTAGGGAGTTTTAAGTTGTAGAAATTGTTTTTAATACTCCATTAAGCTCCAAAATAAATTAACAACTCATTATGTTTGTTTTGATTAGTGCATGAGAAGGGTGAGAACTCTAAAGCAAGAGGCAAAGATAAATCGATCCTAGGGTGATTCAAGGATGTTTTTAATCATCTAGCATCAAGGTAACACAAATCTAACTTGACCATACTACATGTAGGTCATTGTATGTACATATATGGTTTGTTTAGTTCATGAAGCATGCTAGAGTAAATTTAATGACAAAATTCATATTTATTGTTTATAAGTATGAAAAATGGTACCTTTTGACCTTCAATACCTAAAATAAGACTTTAGTATGTTTGTTAGTTTAGGGGGTGAATGGTGAGTTTCGGGTGCAATTTCGTGCCAAAACTGGGCACTTCATGCTGTCAGTATCGACACTGAAAGAACAATACCAATATTTTTCTTCGTGAAAGGCTGAAACAAAAGTAAATTATAAAGTATCGATACTCTAGCAAATAGTATCAATACTCATGTATCAATACTCAAAGGGTTGTATTGATACCGATGATAAGTTTAGGATTCTAGAATACAAATTTGGTACCAATACTCATGGGAGTATCGGTGACAAGGGTGGAATATCGATACTTCTCATAGGAGTATCGATACTAATGCATTTTTGAAAGCATCAAAGCTATTTTTATATTGATACTAAAAGTGAGTATCGATATTGACCCAGGCACATTATTGATACCATCGTTGATTTTTGGGCAATTTAATTCATTTTATTTAGGGGTTCAGGTTTGGGCGTTTCAAGGTCGTACAAGCCTTTTGTATTCGAAAACAAGTGAGAATAATTATAATAACTTTTTACACACTTAGAAACCGAGTAAGTTAAGGTGACATGAGATTGGCCTTTGTCTGATGCTTGGGAAACAGTTAGGACACCTGAGTTACACTTACATTATAACGATCGTCCTCTATTTTTGAAATATCCAAATATTGTCTGACATGGTATGTATCTGATGCATGTAAAATTATCGATCATATTGGTACGCATCCGATACACGTAAATTTTTAGATCATACCATATGCTCGATTAGGTTTGGGATGTGATATTTCGATATTAGTAAAATTTTAGTCCTTACTCCGACCCATCGAGTTTCTGAGATAGGCTAAGGGCTATAGGCCCCAATGCACATAAATTTCAGCTCTTACCCTAAAGGTATCACACTCTAGATAGGCTAGTATATTGTCTGACATTCACGCAAAATTCTTCTGACCACATCATTAGGCCTATCTCATGTTTATCTGCATACTTTGCACGTTTAAGACTTTACATATAGATATGTTCATGTAATGAATGTATGCATTATTGCATAGTTATTTTTGTGGCACTGAGCTTGTGAGCTAAATGTATAGAATATGTTTTTGTACGCAAGTCAGTAGAGGACTTTCAAAGATCATATCATGCAGATACATTCCAGATCAGATGATTTAGAGTATGTTTTAAGTATTATTTAGAGGGCATGTATTTATGTGGATCTTATATTTATTCGAGGTATACCTCTATATTGTTTTAAACTCAATGGTTGTGTTTGTGCGTATTTGAGAGACTCTCATATTTTTGTAAACTTTGAATATGATTTCAATTATGCTATGGTGAATGTTTTGACATTATAAACATTTTTGAAAGAAATTTTTTTACTTGACCATTTCAGTGGTTATATGTGGCATCATAATACGTGAATCTTCAGGTCAGATTGGATTAGGGTGTTACATTTAGTGGTATCAGAGTGTCCATGTTTAGTATTTCCTAAGACCTGCGGGTCAGAATTAGTAAGCGTCTATATGAGTACATGCCACTAGAGTGTCAATGATACTTAAGTTTCTAGAATAGCAATAGTAACATCTATTTCATTTCTAATTGCAGACTTAAACCATGGCCGATGACACCGTCCCTATACACAAGGGTGAGGAGGAGAGTCACGTCTCATTGGCTAGAAATTTTAGAGGCAAATTTGCCTCGAGCTTAAAGCAAGATTATTACGAATGCAACAATCGACGAGGTGACCTTTTTTCATGATTTGACCTCAACCCTTAGGCAGATAGTTCACGTTATTCTGAATCTATCCGCTATGCCACCTCTCCCACCTGTATCACCAATCTAGCTTATCATAGCACCTCAGAAGTACTCGATCGTGAAGATCTGTAGGTACAAGACCACTGAAATTTATGGATCTAGGGACGATGACCACATCTCTGCATATCAATAGCTTAGAGAGGCATTGTGTACTCTTCGTTAGTTGCACCTCACTCCCACTGGCAAGCTTGAGTGCGTCACCAACCTTCTGAAGAGTGACTCGATTGAGTGGTGAGAGATCGTAGAGTTGTCCATAGAGCTAGAGACCCACCTGAGAGTACTTCTTATTCGATTTTAGAGATAAGTATATAGGAGAAGCTCACACCGATGATTTATGTGATGATTTTTGCATCTAACACAGTGTGACAGGATCGTACTAGAGTACGAGAATAAATTGTAAGTATATGCCAGAGCTTGTTTTTACAAAGGCTCACTTTTGCATAAGGTTTAGTGAGGGCCTGTACTTGGATATTCTCACTCACCTGACAAATGACCCTCATCATATCATTGTAGAGATAACCCATCAGGCAAAAGTAGTTGAGAGAATTTTATGTAAGAAGGCTCAAACGATGAGCGACTGAGTGGGACAGAGCTGAATGGATATAGAGATATCTAGGCTATCACATCATCATCAATGATGACCAAGGGCCCTCAGAGTTCAAGAGAGCGCCATCAGAGTCGTTTATAGGAGCAATATAGAGTTATGACCGTGGAGGTAGATCTGGCCCCCGTATGAAATCTTTATCATCAGCTTCTAGTTTGAGTTCTAGTAGGTTAGAGTGGGCACCAACTCACTCATTGTACTAGACTTACAGGTAGAGACACCCTGTGAGTGTTATTGAATGATAGGAGGTTGCTTCAGTTGTGGGACCTTAGACCATTTTGTTAGGGGTATCCTCATGCATTATCATAGAAATTTTGTATCTATTTAGCAAGGTTGAGGGTCCTTGAGGGGTTGTGGAATAATTTTAGGGTAGTACAGTAGGGGTACCACCATATTAGAGATCGGTCAGGAGCCCAAGGTAGGCTCGGGCCAATATGTCGTGTGAGCCCAGAAGGAGTGTGATGTTTATGATGTGATTTCTGGTATTTTCATAGTCTTTTCCATTCTTTTTACTGTATTAGTAGATTTGAGTTCCACCCACTCCTATATATATTATGACCTTGTTCGAGAAAGGAATATCCTAGTCAAGGATTTAGAGATAGGGGTTAGAGTGTCTAGTCCCCTAGGATTAGATGTTTTGGTTGATAAAGTTTACCATCATTGCCCCGTAGAACGTCAAGGTGAATTATTCTTAACCAGTTTGAATGAACTACCGTTTCGAGAGTTTGATGTAATACTAGGAATGGATTAACTTTTAGAGCATACCACAAGTTTGAGGTGTAAGGCGATATGGCTTAAACTTTGTAAAGAGGATGAGACTAAGGTGGTGATGAATTGTGAGAGATCAGATTGCACTACCAAAGTGGTTTCCATAGTTAGGGCTCAAAGATTGTTGAATCAAGGGTGTGAAGTCTCATGTGGTGGACACATGAGTTTTCGTTTTGATGTATGAGGTTATTGTTATTGTGCAAGAGTTTTTTGATGTTTTCTCGGAGGAGTTACTGAGGTTACCATCTGACCGCGAGGTTGAGTTCAACATAAAAGTGTTTGATCATTGTATTAGTGGTCGGGTATTAAGATAGAAGTGTTTGAGTTTGTTACTAAGTTCTTAGTGTGCCAATAGGTTAAAGCAGAACATTAGGTTCCCTTAGGATTACTACAACGATTTAGATTTCGTAGTGGAAATAGGAGAGAGTGATGATGGACTTTGTAACCAGTCTATTGATTATGAGATTTAGGCATGATGTAGTGTGGGTTGTAGTGAACCGATTGACCAAATCCGTTCATTTTCTTTTGGTTTACATGGATTTCACGTTAGAGAGGTTGGCGTAGTTATACATTCGCGAGATTGTGAGATTACATGGAGTCCTAATCTTAATCATATCTGATAGAGATTCGCGTTTTACTTCTCGATTCTAGAAAGCATTAATGGAGGTTTATGTACTAAACTGAGCTTTAGTACTTTCCATTCTTAGACAGATGGACAGTTAGAGCTGTTATTCAAATCTTGGAGGATTTGCCCAGGTGAACCGTTTTAGATCTTGAGGGTACTTGGGAAGATAACTTTTCATTGGTGGAGTTCGCGTACAACAATAGTTTTCAGGAAAGTATTCATATGGCTCTGTATTAAGCCTTGTACGAGGGCAAGTGTAGAACTCCATTTTGTTGGACGAAACTCAATGAGGATAAGATCGTAGTTCCTGAATTGATCTATGAGAATGAAGATAAAGTTCAGTTGATTCAGAGTCGATTGAAAGAGGCTTATAATAGAAAAAGGTCGTATGTTGACCTAAAGCTCAAGGATATAAAGTTTGTAATGGGAGAAAAAATATTTCTCAAGGTTTCTTTATGGAAAAAGGTACTCCGGTTCAGACGAAAGGGTAAATTGACTCCAGTTTCATTAGACCATATAAGATATTATAGAGAGTTGGACCAATGGCTTATCAGTTGGCTTTGCCTTCGGAGCTGGAACACATTCACAATGTGTTTCATGTTTCCATGCTTCGAAGATACCGATCTGATACATCCCATGACATACCTCTTGAGCAAGTTGAAATGAGATAAGACTTGACTTATGAGGAAGAACCGATCCAAATACTTGCTAGAGACATCAAGGAAATGGGGAACAAAACAATACTATTAGTGAAGGTTTTATGGAGGATCCATGGCGTAGAGTATGCGACATGGGAACCAAAGAGGACATGTCATAGAAATTTGTAATAACCCAAAATACAGGTTAAGAATTTCGTGTAGAATTAGATTTGATTTGGGCTAGACATGATCCCAACAAGCTTTAAAAAGGGTGTATTTAATCTTGATTCAAATATGGATAGAATAAGAGGGTAATTAACCCATTAATTCAAATCAAAGTTGAATTTAATTTATGAAGCATGATCTCACGTTTGTTTTACTATATATTTTACAAAGCTTTTCCTCTTCCTGTCCACTCTTTGTTTCTTTTCCCTTTCAAGAACCAAGCAAAAGTTGGAAACTTTAAGAGTTTAAAGCATCAATTTGAAATTTCAAGGTAAGATTCACAATCTATATCTTCCAAGCTTTCATTCAAACCCCTATTTGTAAGATTTGGCTTAGTTTTTCTAAGGATGGGTTTTAGCAGGGTTTATGAAACCTTATGATGCCAATCCATTTTGGGTAGTTTTAAGTTGTATAAATTGTTTCTAATACTCCATTAAGCTCTAAAATGAGTTAACAACTCATTATGTTTGTTTTGATTAGTGCAAGAGAAGTGTGAGAGCTCTAAAGCAAGAGGTGTCCTAAGGATATTCAATGATTTTTTTCAGTCACCTAGCATCAAGGTAACAAGTTTCTAACTCGACCATGCAACATGTAGTTCATTATATATGCATGTATGGTTTGTGTAGTTCATGAAGCATGCTAGAGTAAATTTCATGACAAAATTCGTATGAGTTGTTTATAAGCATGAAAGATGGTATCTTTTAACCCCTAACACCTCAAATAAGACTTTAATAGGCTTTGTAGTCTCAGTGAAGTGAATGGGTGTAATTTTGTGCCCAAAATAGGACACTTCAGGTCTTCATTATCATTATTAGAAGAAAAATACATGTATCATTCTTCGTGAAAGGCTAAAATGGTAAATTATGAGGGGAGTATCGATACTCCAGCAAGATGTATCAATATTTAGGGCCCAATATCGATACTCAGAGGTTAGTATCGATACTAGTGAAAAGTTTAGGATTCCAAAATATAAATTTTGTAATGATAATCATGGGAGTTTTGATACAAATGGTAGAGTACTGATACTCCCTATAGGAGTATGGATACTGAGGAAATTTTGGAAAAATCGAAGTTATGTTTAGTTTTGATAGTCAGGGTAATATCGATACTCAAGGGTTTGTATTGGTATTGCAGGCACACTATTAATAACATCACTGATTATTAGGTAATTTGATTAATTTGGTTTGGGTGTATCAAGGTCGTACAAACCTTTTGTATATAAATACAAGTGGGAATAATTATAATAACTAATTACAGTCTTAGAAAACAAGTAAGTTAAGTTGACATAAGACTAGCCTTTGTTTGATGCTCAAGAAGCAGTTATGACACTCGAGTTACTCTAGCATTATGATGATCATCATCTGTTTTTGAAATATCTAGATATTGTCTAACTTGGTACGTATCCGATGCATGTAAAATTTTGGATCGTACCGATACGCATATGATGCATGTAAAATTTAAGATCGTGCCCTATGCTTGAATAGGTTCAGGATGTAAGCTTTCGATGCACGAAAATTTCTTGTCCTCACCCTGACCTCTCAAGTATCCGAGATAGGCTAAGGGCTATAAGTCCCAATGCAAGTGAATTTTGGTTCTTACGCTGAAGCTATCACGCTCTAGATAGGCTAGTATGTTATCTGAGATGCAACTAAAATTCCTCCGACCATATCACTAGGCCTATCTCATATTTGTTTGTATACTTCGCAAGTTTATGACTTTACATACCAGCATGTTAATGTAGTATTGCATAGTTATTTTCATGGCACTGAGATTGTTATTTCAGTGAATGGAATGTGTTTTCGTGTTTTGGTCAGTAAAGGATTGTCAAGGAGCCTATCGTGCAGATAAGTTACATATCAAACTATTTAGAGTATATCTTGAGGATTATTCAAAAGGCATAACTTTATTTTGCTTCAAATTCAATGGTTTTATTTGTACGTATTTGGGAGACTCCCTATTTTGTAAACTTTGAATATGATTTTGATTATGCTATGATGAATGTTTTGACTTTATAAACTTTTTGAAAAGAAAATTTTGGGTTGACCATTTTGGTGGTTCTGTGTGGCATCGTAATATGTGGATCTTCAGGTTAGATTGGACTAGGGTGATACATAATTTGTTAATGTGGAATTGCTAGGGGCGACAAAACCTCATTTAAGAAGATTCTCAAGGATTTGGTGCACAAACATGGTCCGAAAGCAATTGCTATTCTAGAAACCATAATAAGTGGCATACAGGCAGGTAAAGCTATTAAGAAATTAGGATTTGAGAACTCTTTTAAAGTGGAAGCGCAAGGTTTCTGTGGTGACATTTGGTTTTGCTAAAAAGAGGACGAGGAAGCAGAAATCCTGAGTGTGTCGAATCAATTCATTCATGAGCATATATGGTACCGAAATTTTAATCGGTGGGTGTTTTTTACCACTGTCTATGCGAGTCCTAACGTGAGTAAAGGGAAATTACTTTGGAAAAAGCTGATTCAACCAACTCAGGTAATGAAGAAGCGTAGGTTTTCATAGGAGATTTCAATGCAATTTTAAACATTGAAGAGAAAAGAGTTGGTACTTACCAAAGAGCATGCATTAATAAATCTTTTGTGGATTTTGTATTTGACGAGGGTCTCCAAGATGTGAAGTTCATAGGGTCTGAATTTACATGGAGCAAAGACAGTTTATACCAAAGATTGGACAAATTTCTAATCAATAATTGATGGTGTAACCTCTATCTAGAAACAATAGCAATCCAACTTGATAGGATCAATTCTAATCACCACTCAATCTATCTCCAAACAAAACTACCAAAGAAGGAGAACAATGATATGCCATTTTGTTTTTGGCCGCATGGTTAGAACACCCCTATTTTTCAGAATTATGAACTGCTAATTGGGGTAACAAGAAGGACATTCTGCTAAATTTGGAGACCTTCAGAAAGAATAGAGGATTGGAATAAAAAAACCTTTGTCCATATAGGGAAGAGAAAGAACCAAATACTAGCTCGATTACGTGGCATTGAAAAATGTCTCATCAAATCTCACTCTGATTTCTTAGTTGACTTGGAGAAAAAACTATAGATTGATCTAGAAAAAATTATGGAATATGAAGATTCCTTGTGGTTTAAAAAGGCGAGGTGCAAATGGATCCTCAAAGGTGATAAAAAATGAAATACTTTCATTCCACCACAACACAAAGACGCCGATGAAACTCAATATAAGCTCTGAATAATCAAGAAGGAGAATGGCTCTCAAATCAGTTTATTCTAAAGAGAATGGCCATGTAATTTTTTGAAAACTTTTTACAAGTCTTAAGACCAAGGTGGGGTATGAAGTTAGAGGAGAGTTCAAACAACCAAACTAGGAGATGGAAAAGGAATTGAGCAAGTCGATCACTAATGATGAAATAAAGAATGTGGTTGTTACACTATGTGAGTGCTATAAATTGGACGCAAAATATGTGCAAGTATACACACTCAAACAAGTAATATAGTAGTAAGTGAATATCGTCTCCACAAAGATTGATTGGATTTCAAGTTAAATTATCGCACAGGGTTGTCACTGAGTAAATATATATATAATGATGTAGACAAGTGATAAGGAAAATGTTGTGGAAAACTTTATTTGTATAAGGAATTTGAATATGGGAATGTTGTAGTGATTAATTAAACGAAAAGAAATGACAAGCAATATAAAATTGTTGTAGAAAAAGAAAAGTGAACTTCATAGAATGAAATAAGACTTAACAACCTCACACAATCAAGCTTCTATAGAGATAAATGGTTGGGTTTGCTATGGAAATTAACATTCTATGTCTAGAATGGTTTGTGTATTCTATGAGTATATGCTACTCGATAGGGTTTTCTACTAGCGCTACTAGACTATCTCTAGTATAGAACCTGACAAAGAAAATGCTATGCCAATATATCTCAGCATGAACTGCAACACTATCCTATAGATTACGTCTTACCCCTTTTGGTCGATGAAATCCTCTCCTTATCTCTAAGGTGGATTAGAACCTCACCATCTCAGTTTAGTTCCTTTGCTCACATCGATCTAGCCTAACTCTCACGATATTAAGCATTATATACTTAGAAAATGACTAAATCGCAAAAGCTCTTACAATTCTAAGCAATTGAAACAAAAAACAATGAGCAAAACAACATTTAAACATAAAAAAATCTAACCATTCATTAACATAAAATAAAAATCCTTCAAAGCAAACCCACGCCAAATAAGGTTAGTACATGGCGGGGCTAAGTTCAACCTTCATCTCGTTTAAGTACAAAACCACTAAAAAGATAAAAATGAAAGCACAACAAGGAAAAAAACTCCCAACATGAGTTATCGTCGTGACTTAGAACCACCCTTAGACCACCTTAGCAAGTTATCCTCTCTCGAGGTCCTAGCTACCACCCTTCTTTTTCCTCTTGTTCCTTTTTTTTCTTCCATCTTCTCTTTTTTATTTTAAAAATAAAAATATCTTCAACTCCCAATAAGCTCTTAAATTCACATCTAACTTCTAAGATGCTCTTAAATTCTCATCAATTCAAAAACTCCCAAGAAGCTAATAAATTACCCTATAACTTTTTGACTCCCAAGCTCTTCAATTCTCATAAATTCCCTAACTCCTCCTTAAAAATTGGATAACCTTATCTCTTAAAAATGGACTATTTCGTTCACATGTGTGGGTTGGATGGGCTAGCAGGTGGAATTCATGTCTGTGTTTGATAATACCATAAAATATCTTCAGATTTCTATCTTTTCTACACCCAGGAATACTATCCAGAATACTATGGCATTTTTCTTGTAACACACATCTCCCGTATACCTTTCCGTACACGAGATACATAAAACATTTTCTCATTTGAAAATCTATAAAACAAATTCAAATTTTAAAACCATGCCATTTAACACAATGATAAAACATTCATTGAAGCATATTACTAAAACTATCACTTTAAATACATTACAAAATATTTTCTCAACTTCAATTACATGCCAGCTAAGTTTCAAAATGACTATGATTGTCCCAATGTTACTAACGAGTCAACCTTTTATTGATGATAGTTGTTGCTCATGCACTCCTTACTCGGCAAATCTTTGATTTTTAAATCAACACTCGTTAAGCATTTACTTAGTGATGCATAATCTTGTAAAGGAATTACAATTTATTCATAAACATGTCTTGACTATCAAAACCATGATAAATCGTCAACTTCATGAGACTCCTTTACAATCTTTTTAGTTAAATTAATAAATGACACCGTTTATGTTAAAATGCACTCTTAAGCATTTAATCTTTCCCACTAAAGGCATTTAACCTTTCATCTAACTTGCATTATTGACACATTTCTTCCAAATGTACAGTTAGGCATTTAATCTTTTATCCAAAGGCATTTAACCTTTTATCTAATTTGCATTATTGGCATATTTATGCCAAATGCACAGTTAGGAATTTAATCTTTTATCCAAAGGCATTTAACATTTCATCTAACCTGTATTATTGGCACCTTCTTACCAAATGCGTAGTTAGGAAATTAATTTTTTACCCAAAAGGTATTTAACCTTTCATCTAACCTGCATGATTGACACATTTCTGCCAAATGCACAGTTAGGCATTTAATATTTTACCCAAAGGCATTTAACCTTTCATCTAACTAGCATGGTTGGCACATTTCTGCCAAATGCACAGTTAGGTGTTTATTCTTTTACCCAAAGGCATTTAACCTTTCATCTAACTTGCATGATTGATACTTTTCTGTCAAATGCACAATTAGGCGTTTAATCTTTTACCCAAAGGCATTTAACCTTTCATCTAACTTGTATGATTGACACATTTCTACCAAATGCATAGTTAGGTGTTTAATCTTTTACCTAAATGCATTTAACCTTTCATTTAACTTACATAATTATAACCTTTCTGCCAAATGCACAGTTAGGCGTTTAATCTTTTACCTAAAGGCATTTAGCCTTTTATCTAACTTGCCTGATTAGAACCTTTCTACCAAATGCACAGTTAGGCATTTAATCTTTTACCCAAAGGCATTTAACCTTTCATCTAACTTGCATGATTGGCACATTTCTTCCAAATGAACAGTTAGGCGTTTAATCATTCATTTTAAAATAGTTCCTACACTAAAAATTATTCATAATATCAATTCCACACACATTATAAACATATATCATATAAGGAAAACCATACATTAATTTAAACATTTGAGGTGGACTAATTGTGAGTATCCCTCAACCCATATAATTACAATAGATGCACTCACCTACTATGCTTCCCTGATATGATATAGTAACGTCCAACCACTCGGCAACGTTTTCCTTGCCATTTTTCTTGCTTGACATGGGTGCTTGGTTATAATCTACACAAGCACCCATTTAGTACACATACCATACAAATGTTAGTATATTATATAACATTTATACTTTAATAATACTCAAAAGTACTATTATTTTTAATTTCTATAACAATTTCAGCCTATATTATAATTACTTACTCAATAGTATCGATACCCACACCATAGTATCGATACTTCTATACTATGGTACTGATACTCCCTTTTAGTATCAATACCATTTCGATATTATGGAATCCATGGTATCCATATTTTTCTTTTAGTATCGATACCCCATCATTACCGATACTGTTCATCGTATTTCTACCCATTTAAACCTATAGTATCGATATTGTTCAGTCAGTACTGATACCCTTACCTAGATTTTCCATTTCCAACTCGATTTTTACCCATATTTGGTCAAATTCCCTTACTTTAACCTCCAACAATACTATTAAACTCTTCCTTACTTATCTCAACTAATTTTCCTTCATTTAGCTTCTTATAACATCTAAAATCTCCAAAGAACATCTCAAACTAAGAATCATACCACTTTTTCTAACATGTTTTTAATAACATCTAAGGCTTCTTATCTCTTATTTACTTCTTTGACAAGTCAAATCTACTAATAAACCACAATAAAAACTCATATTCAACATTCCATTCAAAAGCTAATTTTCTTAAATATCAAATAAATCAGTCAAATCTACTAATAAACCGCAATAAAAACTCATATTCAACATACCATTCAAAAGCTAATTTTCTTAAATATCAAATAAATCATTCATTTATTAGTTTTAATCCTCTTTACCCTTCCTTAAGCCTCTATAACACTCGAGGTTTCAATAACAAATCAAAAACTAATGGAAAAACTAATTAGATGAAGCTTACATTTGGCTATGGAGGAGAACACATGAATACGAGAAGAAGAATAAGTGTGGATGGCTTAAATTTTGATTTCCACTTCCCTTTTTCTCCTTTTAATTCCCTAATAGAAATGAATTTTAAATTCATTTCCCTCTAAAAGGCCAAAATGCCTTCTTAATTCATCAATTGTTACAATTTAGTCTAAACAACTATTCTAAATATTTCTCATCTTTTATCATTTATTCAAATAAATCCTCAAATTTTATATATTTTCTATAAAGTCACTGACCTGACATTTGGGGTATTACAATTATCCCCCTTAAGAAAATTATTCCTCGAATTTAAAGAAATAACTGAAACAAAAAGGTGTGGAAATTGCTTCCTTGTGTCCTCCTCTCTTTCCCAAGTAGCTTCTTCCATCTTATGATTCTGCCAGAGCACTTTAACTAAAGGAATTTTCTTGATACGTAATTCCTTGTTTTCCTTTGCCAAGATCCGTACTAGTTCTTCCTCATAAGTTAAATCTGGTCGGGTTTCTATATCTTCAAGGGTGATAACATGGGATGGACACGATATGTACCTTCTAAGCATTGATATGTCAAAAACATTATGGATCTTGTCCATATCCGGAGGCAAATCTAATTGATAAGCTACGGGTCTGACCTTTTTCTAGATCTCATAAGGTCCAATAAATCTAGGACTCAGCTTTCCTTTTCGTCCAAATTGTAATACCTTCTTCCAAGGCAATACCTTCATAAATACTTTGTCTCCCATCTTTTCTTTTAAAATCAGCATAAGATTTTTGTCGATCGGATGCTATCTTCAAATTATCTTGGATAATTTTTACTTTCTCCTCCATTTCTTTCATCAAATCCAGGCCAACTAGATTTCAATCTTTAAGTTCAAACCAATTTAATAGTGTTCGGCATTTCCTCCCATACAAAGCCTCATACGGGACCATCTTAATACTCGATTGGTAATTATTGTTATAAGCAAATTCAGCTAAAGGCAAATACCTTTCCCATGATCCTTTAAACTCAATCACACATGCTCTTAACATATCTTCCAATATCTGTATAGTTCGTTCTGACTGCCCATATGTCTACGGATAAAAAGTTGTGCTAAAATTCAATCGAGTACCCAATGCCTCGTGCAAGGACTTCCAAAATCTTGAAGTAAATCTTAGGTGTCGATCGAACACTATCGATATTGGTACTCCATTCAGTCGAACTATTTCTTTTACATACAATTCCACATATTTATCAATCGAGTAATCTACTCAAACTAGAACAAAGTCAGCTGACTTGGTTAATCTATCTATAATTACCCATATCGAGTCTTTTTACCTGGTGTCAAAGATAGCCCTGAAACAAAATCCATTGTAACTCGCCCCCACTTCTACTTAGGAATGGATATTGGTTGTAGAAATCTGGAAGGCACTTGATGCTCAGCTTTCACTTACTTACATGTCAAACATTTTGCAACAAACTCCGATACAACTCTTTTCATTCCATGCCACCAATAACGACTCTTTAAATCGTGATACATCTTATTCCCGCCTAGATGCATCATCAAAGACTATAGTGTACCTCGTAAAGAATATCTTTCTTCAATTTATCATTATCAGGAATGCAAAGTCTTCCAGGGTAATATAAACATCAATTATTCCTTCCATTTCTTATCTTGACCTTACAACTCTTTTACCCGATCCAAAAGCATTGACTTTAGCTTAAGTTCAACAATCAATGCACCATCTTCCATTAAATACATATGCGCATCCAAAGCCCGTAAAGTTGTAAAAGTCTTTCGACTGAGTGCATCAGCTACCACATTAGCTTTTCCTAGATGGTAATCAATGATCAAATCATAATCTTTTAAAGGCTCAATCCATATTCTCTATCTCAAATTCAGCTCTTTCTGAGTTAGCAAGTACTTTAGACTCTTGTGATCCGTGTAAACATGGCAACGCTCACCGTATAGATAATGACACCAATTTTTCAAATCAAACATTACCTCTGCCAATTCCAAGTCATGTGTCGAGTAATTTTTCCCATGATTCTTCAACTGTCTTGAAGCATAAGCCACTACTTTTCCATCTTGCATGAGTACACATCATAACCCATTATGGGATGCATCACTATATACTAAATAATATTTACCCTACTCAGGTTGTACAAGCACTGAAGCTTCCGTTAGAAGTCTTTTTAGCCTATCAAAACTTTCTTGGCATTTCTCTATCCAAAAAAAGGGTATATCTTTCCGTAACAACTTAGTTAGCGATAAAGCTAACATTGAGAAGTTCTTCACGAACCGTCTATAATAACCAACAAGCCCCAAGAAACTTCTAACCTCAAAAACATTCTTTAGGGGTTGTTAATCCATGATAGCTAAGACCTTTTTAGGATCTACTCTTATGCCTTCTGCGGAGACTATATGTCCAAGAAAGGAAATCTCAAATAACCAAAATTCGCACTTGGACAATTTGGCATATAGCTTCTTCTCTCGAAGTATCTGAAGAACCACCCGAATATGGTCATCATGTTCCTCTCTTGACTTGGAATACACCAAAATGTCATCTATAAATACCACCACGAATTGATCCAAGTAAGGTTGAAATACTCGTTTAATCAAGTCCATAATTGTTGCAGAAGCATTAATCAATCCAAATGGCATCACCACAAATTCGTAGTATCCATACCGAGTCAGATAAAATGTTTTACAAATATCACCCTCTTTGATCTTTAATTGCTGGTATCCTGACCTCAGGTTTATCTTAGAAAACATTGTTGTGCCTTTCAATTGATCGAATAAATCATCAATCCTCGAAAGAGGATACTTATTATTTATGGTTACTTTGTTTAACTGACAATAGTCGATGCATAATCGTATAAACTCATGTTTTTTTTTCAGAAACAACACATGTGCTCCCCAAGGAGAAATACTGGGTCTCACAAATCCCTCATCTAGTAGCTCTTTCAACTGGGTTTTTAATTCTCTTAACTCCATTGGAGCCATTCGATATGGGGCAATATAAATAGGTTCGATACCCTGGTAAACCTCAATCCTGAATTCCACTTCACGATCTAGAGGTAAACCCGATAATTTCTCTGAAAAAACATCTGGAAACTCCTTAACTTTTGGAATATTGTTTAATCTCACTTTCAACACTCGAGTATCTACCACATTAGCTAGGAAAGATATACACCCCTTTGACATCAATTTCTTTGCAGTTATGGATGATATCACATTGGATAGTGATTTCACTTTTTCGCCGATCACAACAATTTATTATCCTTCCACATCTTTCAAAAAGAATCGCTTCTGGAAAAAATCAACCCATCCATGATGTGGAGACAACCAATCTATACCCAAAATGATTTCAAAGTCATCAAAAAGGAAACTCCATTAAGTTTGCTAGAAACAAAATCCCATGGATTTTTATTGGGCATTTTCTACATACTTGCTTTACTCTCGTACTGTGACCCATAGGATTTACTGCTATCATTTCACTAAAGAATGGTTCTAAAGGAATTCCTCTAGCTCTAACCAACTTGGTATAATGTATGAATGTGTAAAACCAGTGTCAACTAACATGCTCTTCAAAAAGATGGAATGTACCTGTTATGATCTCCGGGTCATCATGATCTTCATTAGTCTTAATGTTATAAATTCTAGCGACTCCCCGAGTCTCTTGTTGCTGTATTGATTCAGTTTGTCTCCTTGATCTACCCTTTCCTCTACTTTTATTATAGGCTACCACAAATATTTCAGATTGCACCAAATGGCCACTATATCTCTTTCGAAAGTTTTGGGAAAAGTGACTAGTCTCACCACATTGGAAACAAGCTCCACTGAGAAGTCTGCATACTCCCCGATGCACTCTACCACATGTCTAACATACATTTCTTTCTCCAATTGCTCTACCTGAGCTAGGAACAACCGACAGAGACTGTTTAGTTTTCTGTAGAGCTACAGTAGAACCCCCTCTGTCAATATATCTAGAACTCGAGCCCTTTCCTCTCTTAACATAATGGGGAGTTGAAGGTGTTCCAACCCTTTTCCTCATCTGCAAACTTTTTTCCACTGCTAATGTCTCTTCTTGACCTGTTTCAATAGCTTTGGCTCAGTTTATAACTTCTTGTAAGCTAGGAAAACTGAAATCCAACATCATTTCTTTCAACTTTGGCCTTAATCCCTCAATAAACCAATCGCGTCGGGCCTTGTCATTGGGAACCACCTTAATAAAAAAACATCTCAACTTATTATATTCAGCCTCGTACTCATGTACTGCTCGGTCACCTTGTTTCAAATTAAGAAACTTCTTCAACAACGCTCGTCTAAACTGCTCACCAATATACTTATTGTTAAATTCTTCCTGGAAGAACTGTCAGGTCAATAGTTTCGGTGGTGCATACATTACAGTATTTGACTACCATACTCGAGTTGATCCCATAGCAATGATACAGCTCCACCCCGCTTCTCTGAATCTGAGTAGTGAAGACTTTCAAGCATTATCATTACATCATTCAATCATAAGTCAGCCTCTATAGCGCCTTCCTTCTCTTCTCCACGAAATTCGAGAGCTCCTAAACTCTTCAGCTCCTTTGGGATCAACATCCTCGATACTCGAGGAGCAGGGGGAGACGGAGGAGGTTAAAAATGAGTTAATATAGCATTAAGATCTTGCATAAAAGCTCCAAACTCTGGTACCAACATCCCTTGATATGCAGGCGCACTAGCATTTTTAGATGGAATCGACTATTCACTATTAGCCTGTAACTTTCGCTATCAGTCCCTTCTCTAACTTATTGTTCCCCTGCTCTATGTGAGTTTGAAGATTCTGACATCTATTAAAACATGTATAGTAATAACATTACGTTTAGTAAAGAGAGTCATCAATCACACTCTAATGACACCATATTAGTAACCTTGACAATCTTTGTGGCTTGTAATCCTTTTTCTTATTTCAAATGAACTCGGTTTCAGCTAATAATCGACTAAACCTGTAGCTCTGAAACCCATAAATGTAACACACATCTCCTTTATACTTTTTTGTAGATGAGATACATATGTTACATCACTTTTAAAATATTTTATAATTTGAAAATCTGTAAAACTTTGTTTCAAAATTTAAAACCACACCATTTAAGACAATGATAAAACATTCATTAAAGCATATTACTAAAACTATCACTTTAAATACATTACAAAATATTTTCTTAAGTTCAATTATATGCCAGCTAATTTCAAAATGAGTATGATTGTCCCAATGATGCTGACGAGTCAACCTTTAATTGATGATAGTTGTTGATGTTACACTCCTTTCTCAAAAAATCTTTGATTTTTACCGATGCGTGACATCAACACACGTTAAGTATTTACTTAGTGATGCATAATCTTGTAAAGGAACTGCAATTTATTCATAAACATGTCCTGACTATCAAAACCATGATAAATCGTCTACTTCATGAGACTCCTTTACAATCTTTTTAGTTAAAATAATGAATTACATCATTTATGTCAAAATGCACTGTTAAACATATATTCTTTCATCTAAAGGAATTTAACCTTTCCTCTAACCTGCATTATTGGCAACCTTTTTCCAAATGCACAGTTAGGCATTTAATCTTTTATCCAAAGGCATTTAAACTTTTATCTAACTTGCATTATTGGTACCTTTCTGCCAAATGCACAGTTAGGCATTTAATCTTTTATCCAAAGGCATTTAACCTTTTATCTAACTTGCATTATTAACACTTATATGCCAAATGCACAATTAGGAATTTAATCTTTTACCCAAAGGTATTTAACTTTTCATCTAGCTTGTGTGATTGGCACCATTCTGTCAAATGCAGAGTTAGGCGTTTAATCTTTTACCTAAAGGCATTTAACCATTTCTCTAACTTGTATGATTGGCACCTTTATTACAACTGCATAGTTAAGAGTTTAATCTTTTACCCAAAGGTATTTAACCTTTCATCTAACTTACATGATTGGCACCTTTTTGCCAAATGCGCAGTTAGGCGTTTAATCTTTTACCCAGAGGCATTTAACATTTCATCTAAGCATGATTAGCACATTTCTGCCAAATGCACAGTTAGACGTTTAATATTTTACCCAAAGGCCTTTAACCTTTTATCTAACTTGCATGATTGGCACCTTTTTTCCAAATGCATAGTTAGGCATTTAATTGTTTACCCAATGACATTTAACCTTTCATCTAACTTGCATGATTAATACCTTTCTGCCAAATGCACAGTTAGGCGTTTAATATTTTACCCAAAGGCATTTAACTTTCATCTAATGATTGACACCTTTTTGCCAAATGCACAGTTAGGCATTTGATCTTTTACCCAAAGGCATTTAAACTTTAATCTAACTTGCATGATTGGCTCCTTTTTTCCAAATGCACAGTTAGGCATTTAATCTTTCATTTTAAAACAAATCCTACCCTAAAAATTATTCATAATATCAATTCCACACATATTATAAACATATATCATATAAGGTAAAACATACATTAATTTAAACATTTGAGGTGGACTTATTGTGAGTCCCCCTCAATCCATATAATTACAATATATGCACTCACATGATATTCTTCCCTAATATGATGTAATGACGTCCAACTACTCGGCAACTTTATCCTTTCCCTTTTTCTTTCTTGACTCGGGAACTTGGTTATAATCTACACAAGCACCCATTTAGTACACATACCATACAAATGTTAGTATATTATCTAACATTTATACTTTAATAATACTCAAAAGTAATATTATTTTCAATTTCTATAACAATTTCAACCTATCTTATTATTCCTGGCTTAGTAGTATCGGTATCCATACCATGGTATCGATACTTCTATACTATGGTATCGATACTCCCTTTTAGTATCGATACCATTTTGACATTATGGAATCCATGGTATCAATACTTCTATACTATGGTATCGATACTCCCTTTCAATATCGATATCATTTCGACATTTTGGAATCCATGGTATCTATTCTTTTCTTTTAGTATCGATACCTCATCAGTAACGATATTGTTCATCGCATTGCTACCTATTTAAACCTATAATATCGGTACTGATAGAACAGTACCGATACCCTTACCCATATTTTCTATTTTCAGCTCAATATTTACCCACATTTGGTCAAATTCCCTTACTTTAACCTCCAACAATACTATTAAACTCTTCCTTACTTATCTCAACTAACTTTCCTTCATTTAGCTTCTTATAACATCTAAAATCTCCAAAGAACATCTCAAACTAAGAATCATACCACTTTTTCTAACATGTTTTTAATAACATCTAAGGCTTCTAATCTCTTATTTACTTCTTTGACAAGTCAAATCTACTAATAAACCTCAATAAAAACTCATATTCTAGCATACCATTCAAAAACTCATTTTCTTAAATCTCAAATAAATCATACATTTCTTAGTTTTAATCCTCTTTAACCCTTCCTTAAGCCTCTATAACACTCAAGGTTTCAATAAAAAACCAAAAACTAAAGGAAAAACAAATTATATGAAGCTTACCTTTGTCTATAGAGGAGAACACGTGAATACGGGAAGAAGAAGAAGTGTGGATGGCTTAAATTTTGATTTCCACTTTCCCTTTTTTCCCTTTCTAATCCGTAATAGAAATGAATTTTAGTCTATGAAGCAACATCATCGCTTACCAAAATGCCCTCTTAATTCATCCATTGTTATAATTTAGTCTAAACCATTATTCCAAATCATTTTTCATCTGTTATCATTTATTAAAATAAATCCTCAAATTTTATATCTTTTTTATAAAGTCAATGACCTGATATTGGGGTATTATATTTCTATCTCAGTCAGCTTTAGAATGCTACGGCAACTCATCGCTTCTCCTTTAGCTCAATCAACTGCACACCATCAGTAAAACACAACCTTTCCTATGAAGCAACACTAGTTTTATTATTAAAATATTGTATAAAAACGTCTCCACCAAATGCATCTACATTGTCTTAAATACAACTATACGTAATGAAATGAACTTTTAAACAACCAATAATTTAAGTGAAAAGGCACGGCATATAACCTTTTTACGAGGTTATCAGTGGTATTCGAGGTGAACCCATGGAAAGCCTTAGGTCCAGAAGATTTCCATGCAGGATTTTATCAGAAAAATTGGAAGTTTATAGGTCATAACGTCTGTTAGTACATTAAGATTTTGTTTGCAGGAGCACCTATGGATGAGATTTTAAATTGAACGCTTTTGGTTCTGCTTCTAAAAGTGGAGTCACCTGAACAGTTGAATTAGTTTCAGCCAATAAGTTTATGCTCTGTGTTATACAAGGTGGTTATAAAAATCTTAGTAAACAAAATAAAGTCGTTCCTATCCGAGTGGATTTCAAACAACCATGTCAGCTTTGTCCCAGGGAGATCAATCACGAACAACATTATCAAAACACATTAAGTCATTCACTCCATCCAGAAAAAATAAGGAAAAAAAGGGATGAATGGCTATAAATATAGATATTGAAAAACCCTATGGCAGACTAGAATGGTCTATTATTGAGGACACCCTATTAGACATATATTTATTGAATGAGATAAAGAATATGATTGTACGGTCTATCTCATCATTTTCTACACAAATCATGTGGAATGGACCTGTGTCGGAGGTATTTAAACTAACTAGAGGCATAAGACAGGGGGATCCAATCATAGTCACATGGATCGCGGTACGCTCCAGTACGGGAACGTTGAATGGGATCGCAATTCACTAGGTCCCTAAAATTCGGTACGAGAGGGTAGACTCATTTCGGATCGCTCCGGTACGATGTACCAATTTCTTAGGTTGCTATTTTTCTACATCAAATTTTATAAGTAACTTCAATACTTCAAATATCTTAGAGTAACTTCAATACTATAGATTTCATTAAGTAACTTCAATACTTCAAAGTTGAATGACTAAATTTATAAAGTTGAAGGACTAAATTTATAATTAAACAAATATCTTAAACAGTAAAAATACAACAGTAAAAAGAGTTGGTCTTTACTTGGGTTTCTGAAATATTAACTTTACTTTTTTTCTTCTTACACTTCAACGCTCTCTCATCTTCCTTTCTTTTCATTCTCTAAAATGCCAGTCCATCTTTCTTTGTTTTCCTTTACCAAATTACCTATAAAAAATCTGTAGACTCTACCGCCGACTGGCAAGATCGACCCTTCCACCGTCTTCATTACCGCCCCTTCTCCTACTGAATCCTTACCCCTATATTTGTTTCTTTGTTTTTGTTGTGATGGGATTTTGTTTCCTTTGCTTCTGCTATGAGGGTTTTTGTTTTCTTTGGTTTGTTGTGGTGGGTTTCTTCTTTCTTTGGTTTGCTTTCATGGGGTTTATGCTTCCATTATTTTTGCTATGGGTTTTTGGTACACTAATTTCACCGTTCTGGTACACGAACGAACCGCGAATTGGAACGGATGAACTGAAATGAGATTCGTGGGGTGGAACACGTTCGTACCGCGTTTTGGATCGCAATGTATAATACATAGATTATGGGCTATTAAGTGATTTATGTAACTATGGATCCAATATCCCCTTACCTGTTTGTTATGTGAATAGAAAGATTATCCCAAGCAATATATAGATAACCAATGATGGGCATCTGGAAGTCGTTCACAACAGTAAGAGGGGGTCTTGAAATATCACACTTTTTTTGCAGATGACATGATCCTATTTTCCGAGGCGTCAATGAAGCATGTGGAAGTGATTCGTAGAGTTCTTGAGAAGTTTTGCAACGCCTCAGGTCTAAAGGTCAATAAAGTAAAAGCTAATATCACGGTTTCAAATCGCGGTCATGGTTGTGTTTTTGACCATTTAGGGTTTACCGTGATTACGGCCGTCGCGGGCACTATTTCAGGTGTAGCAGGTAACTCGGACTGAGACAAAATTGCTATATCGCGGACGAAATCGAGGTCGCGAAACATTTTTTTAAAACCCCGACTAATATCTTTTTTCTGGAAAATACAGCCGAAGAAAGCAGAAAACAAACCAGTGATAGTTTCAGATTTAAGGAGGTGCAAAACCTCGGTAAATACCTAGGAGTTCCTTTGATTCATGAACGAATCACTCGTAACTCATACAATTATATTCTCCAACGAGTGAGGTCAAAGCTTTCTGGTTGGAAGGCACATCAACTTTCGCTTGCAAGAAGAATTACATTAGTTAAAACGACTTTAACAACGATCCCTTTTTATACTATGCAAACAACCATGCTGCCAAAAAGGGTGTGTGAAGAAGTTGACAGGATTATAAGGGGTTTTATTTGGGGAAACACTTTAAGAAAAATAGGGTTTATTAACACTGTAGAAAATAATGATCCCCTTTTATACTATGCAAACAACGTAGTATCGAAAGGAGGTTTAGGGCTGAAAGTGCAACAACACCAGAACAAAGCATTCATTATGAGGTCGCATTTAACCTCTTAAGGAATCATAACTAGATATGGGTGTAATTCCTCAGATCGAAATATCGTTGGACTAGTGAATTTCCAGTAACACTGGAAAGAATGAACCGTTCGAAACTTTGGAAGGATATCATCAAATTTTGGGAAGAAATCAAGAATAATGTGATTTAGAATATCGAGAATAGAAAACGAGTTGACTTTTGGAAGGATCCTTGGCTCAACGATGGAGGCCCGATGATCCATTACAGGAAGACCATAAGCAATCGAACTTTTCAAGAATGGAATCACATCAATGGTGGACAAGAATGTAGAATGGAGATGAGATGCCTTTGACCAGTTTCTACCATATGAAAAACTCGCTTGGATAGCGACTATCAAATCCCCTAAAGCTGAATTGAACGAGGACACAACCAGGTAGAGTGGGAGCACTGATAGAAAATTTAAGGTTACTCAATGCATTGGATGTTGAGGAACGAGTATGAACTTTGATAGCTAAACACTGGTATACCACGTGTCAAAATGTTCTTATGGTTAGTTGGGTATGGTGCTCTCCTAACAAATAGTGAAAGAGTGAGAAGACACTTAGACACAGAACCCAGGTGCTACATATATGGTAGTGTTGGGAAATAAATGAGTAATTTCCCTATAACCAGATTAGTGAGAATGCGAAATAAAAGCGAAAAAATAATACCCGAAATTGATAACAGAGTTCAGCCAATTTTGCCTACGTCTCTGGGCTGCTGTAGATCTTTTACTAAAGAGAGAAAATTTACAAGTGTGTATAAAACACTCATAAGAAAACTCTCTAAACTCTTTAGTATTGGGAGAAAGAAATTATTTGGGATGATTTTGAAGTTGAATGGGTTAGGGTATTTATAGTTGAAGCTTAAGGACTAATCTTGTAAATACCCTAAAGTATACAGGGACTAAAATTCAATTCCTTCATTTTAATTTTCAATAAAAAATTAGCCCCCGAATTCGGTTCCCACCCTTTTTGAATCAGTGCTCCCTTAATTGAATTTTCTTATCCCCCAATTTTGACTTTTCCAAAAATCTCCCACTTGAAGACTGATTTTAATCTGTCTTCACTCCTTGATCAATGCAGTAGCATTTCTGGTCTTGTTACTCTAGCATGCCAACTAAAGCTGAACACAACTTCAGTTTGTTCGTAGTCACCGTCTTTGTTAACATGTCTGTCGGATTTTGAGCTCCACTAATCTTTTTTAGTTTCAAAATCCCATCTTCCAGAAGAGACTGGATAAAATGATATCGCAATTGTATGTGCTTCGCTCTGGAATGAAAAGACGGATTCTTCACTAGATGGATAACTCTTTGACTGTCGCAATACAAGACATTGTTTTCTTGTTTCTTGCCTAATTCTTCTAAGAAACTTTGGAGCCAAACCATCTCCTTGCTAGCTTCCGTAACAGCAACATATTCTGCTTCAGTTGTGGAGAGAGCAACTGTCTTCTGTATTTGAGAAACCCAACTCACTGCAGTACCTCCTAGAGTATAGACATACCTTGTAGTGCTTCTTCTGATGTCAACATTTCCGGCTAAGTCAGCATCTACATAGCCTGTCAGTATCGTATCTCCACCTTTGAAACAAAGTGCTTTGTTTGTGGTACCCTGCATATATCTAAGGATCCATTTTACTGCTTCCCAGTGTACCTTGCCCGGATTATTCATTGGCATTTACTCAAAATTTGCATCAGCCCTTCTTACTCTCTGAAGTCTGACACTCCTCGCATTGAACCCTTTTTATTGGAGTTATTTATGCCATTATGCATCGGCACTTTCTCACGACAAAACCCGATGCCTCTTCTTGCCTCCTCCTTCTAACACGAAGGTTGGAGCTCACTTCTCACCTTGTAAATGGGCAGTTTCTCTATGGTTACCTTGTTGCTCAATGTCTTGGCTCTCTTCTAATCTTGTCCACTAGTCTTTGAAGGATTGTTCCTCATTTGAACATCCTCGACAAGCCCCTGCTTCGACCCTTCTCTTAAGATGGTCTCTGAAGCCATGTTCTCTACACGAACATGCTCGGCAAACTCCTTGGACACGGACAACTCTTCTTGCACTTGGCTTCTACTCGCCTTGGCAGAAATTAACCTTATTGAGCAAACTCTCAATGCCTCTTCGATCCTGGGTTCATCCTATTCTATGGACAACTTGATCTTGGGCTCATCCATCACCTTGGATGACTCGGCTCCCCTTGGGTAATTTTGCAACACTTCTGGCATCTTAAGTCTGTGCCCCCTCGTTTGGTCGACTCTTACCCTCGTCTTAGCATCTTTGACACTAGAACTTGTTCCAAGAATGCACACATCTTCCCCAGACTCACCATCTGGTTCATCATTGAGTGGATTTTCTCTGTCACTCGAGGAACAACATTCCTCATCCTCTAACTTGCCTTCATCACAGAATCTCTTGTTGCTACCCTCAACTTCCGGCTTTGCTTTGGAAGTCTTTTTCTTCTTGACTCCAAATTCTTTGATGGACTCAGCGGTTGTCAAGGCTTTAGATAACTCCTTGACTTCTCTTCGCTCCAACTCTCTCTTTGCCCATGGCTTCAATCCGAACAAGAAGGTAAAGAACCTATTCTTCGGTCAAACTTGGGACTTTGAGCATGAGTCTTCTGAATCGGCTCTCGTACTCCTTAAGTGTCCATTTATGCATGAGACGCCTCAACTTGGACCACGCCTCCATCCTGGCATACTATGAGCGGACTTGCTCACTCTGCACCCTTGGCTTGACGGCTTTATCTTTTTCTATCGCATTGGTCCCTTTTGTTGCTCGACTGCTTTGACACCTACAGTCTCATCACGTTTTGATCCTGGGCTGACTACTTGAGAACTTGTAGTCGCACCATGCCTGCCCCTTGATTCAACTACTTTGGAACATATAGCCTCACCAAGTCTTTCTCATATCTTGATTGCTTGGATACTCGCAATCTCAGGCTTTCTTTTGGCTTCGGTTGCTTCAGCATCAACAGCCTTGCCTCGTCTGGATCCTTGCTTGGCCACATTGATCCCCTCAATCGAACCATGTCTTTTCCCTGGCTTGACAACTTTAACACTTACAACCGCACCAATTCCTAATACTTCTCCTTCTCCCATCCTATTCATGATGGCTGTAAGGCGACGCTTCTCGGGATATCCTCTAGTCAGATAAGGACCATCACATAAGTAGCACTTTAATTTTTCCTTGCTCCCCTTCTTCTTTACACCGGACTTAGCCTTGCCATTCTTTGTCGATGGCTTTCCTTGGCTACGAACAGTCGATGGCTCACCTAGGCCATTCGAAGAGCTTTCTTTATCATTTCCCCGCTACACTTTTTCTCGGTTTCCACCACTGTTGCCATTATCTCTGGGCATGGGCCTGGTCGACACATCGCTACTTGGCTTGTCACCTGCAAGCTCAGTCAGCTTTCCGACTACAGTATGGCCTTCAAAAGTCTCTGAGCATCACTTTCCTCTCCCTCGAGCATCACCCCTGGTCTAAGTCCTTCCAAGAAGGTCTTGAGCGCATCGCATTCACTCATTGCTCCCTTGCATATGAGCAGCTACCTCTTGAGCTCATCAACTTCGTTTCTCAAAGCCATCGCTCCTACTCGAATCTGTCTTCTTTTGGATCGTTTCTGACAATTCTTGCGAACCACCATGTATTAGAATACATCCGTCGACAAACTCGTATCGCCGACCAAATGTTACTATTAACGAAATTCATTATTCATGTAAATAGTAACCTCACAGAAAAAACAAAATTAAACACCAAAAGCTCTTGATACCAGTTGTTGGGAAATAAACGAGTAATTTCCCTATAACCAGATTAGTGAGAATACAAAATAAAAGCGGAAAAATAATACCCGAAATTGATAGCAGAGTTCAGCCAATTTTGCCTACGTCTCCGGACTGCTGTAAATCTTTTACTAAAGAGAGAAAATTTACAGGTGTTTACAAAACACTCACAACTCACAAGAAAACTCTTTAAACTATTTAGTATTGGGAGAAAGAAATGATTTGGGATGATTTTGAAGCTGAATGAGTTAGGGTATTTATAGTTGAAGCTTAAGGACTAATCTTGTAAATACCCTATAGTGTGCAGGGATTAAAATGCAATTCCCCCATTTTAATTTTCAATTAAAAAATTGGGCACCGAACTCGGTGTCCACCCTCTTTGAATCGGTGCTCCCTTAATTTAATTTCCTTAGCCCCTAATTTTGGAAGGATCCTTGGCTCAACGATGCAGGCCCGATGATCCACTACAGGAAGACAATAAGCAATCGAACTTTTCAAGAATGGACTATCACATCAATGGTAGACGAGAATGGATAATGGATAATGGATAATGGATAATGGATAATGGAGAATGGAGATGGGATGCCTTTGAGCAGTTTTTACCATATGAAAAACTCGCTTGGATAGCGGCTATCAAATCCCCTAAAGCTGAATTCAACGAGGACACAACCGGGTGGAGTGGGAGCACTGATAGAAAATTCAAGGTTACTCAACGCATTGGATGTTGAGGAACGAGAATGGACTTCGATAGCTAAACACGGGTATACCGCGTGTCAAAATGTTCTTATGGTTAGTTGGGTGTGGTGCTCTCCTAACAAATAGTGAGAGAGTGAGAAGACACTTAGACACAGAATCCAGGTGCTACATATGTGGTAGTGCATGGGAGGACATCAATCACATTCTACGTAAATGCATTGTTGCCAAAGCCCTATGGAAGTCGCTAATCAAGGAGGAATGGCTAAACTAGTTTCTCACAATCAACATGAAGGAATGGTTATTAAACAATATATAGTCGAGGAAACAGTATGCAATTAATGGAGAAGACTGAGATATCCTGTTCGCAACCATTATTTGGAATCTTTGGAATTTTAGGAGCAAGTTAACTTTTGAACCAGATGGCTTTTAGGGCGACTCCGTACTGGAAAGAAGCAAACGACTGGTTTCATCCTTAACCCAAGCCAAACATTCAGTTAGTTCCGCCCAGCCGAAAACTGATGCAGTAACGCGTGGAGAAACTAGATGGAAGAAACCCCCTGAGGGTTGGCTGAAGCTTAATACTGATGGCTTCAGAAACTCACAAAACGGTAACGCAACCTGCGGGGGAGTGATTCACAATGAGGAAGGACGATGACTGGTTGGATTTTCAAAACATATTGGATGCTGCTCGATTTTGGAAGCGGAGCTATGGGGAGTATATGAAGGATTAAATAGGGCTTGAATCTTGGGAGCTCGAAAGGTAATCCTCGAAACTGACAACATGGAGGTGAGGAAAATGTTCCAGCGAGGTAACAATAAGGAGAGACCTACCACACTGCATCATCATATATGGAGCCTACTAAAGATAGATTGGGAGGTTAAATTCGAACATATCTATCGGGAAGGAAACCGGATAGCTGATTGCATGGCAAGACTGGACAGAAGTAGAGATGGAGGACAAAAGCTGTTCGATATGCCATTGCATGCAATCCAAGAACTACTCCATGAGGAAGGAGGCATTTAGTCATTTTGTTTGATTTCTTAGCTTACCAAATAAAAAAGTTAAATTGTAATTAAAATTGAGGTTATTAATTTTAGTATAGAAAACTTAAAATAAATATTAAAAAAGATTTAATCTATATTGAAACAAATTGTCAAAAAGTTCTCTCTTCTTTTAAGATCAATCAACGATTTTCATCGTGAAATCTTAAATAAGGTTAGATGTAAGAAATTATATTCGATAATCATTTTCTTGTTCATCAATTTTCTTTCACCGGATGAATTTTTCAAATAATACAACGTCGAGATCGGCCAAAATAATAAAAATATAAAAAAAATATATAAAAAAAGAAAATATCTTCAATGAAAATTTCTCTTATATTGCCTTTATTATTGGAATTGCAATGATTTGTCTGACTCTTCAATATTTTATCTTTTTTCTCCTTTCTCCCCCTAAAATTACAGTAGGGGAGTACCTATTTATATACCTAAAAAACCTAAAAGAAAACCCTAATATTTTTTCAATAATGTTAGATAAACCAATTAAAAGAAAATAATAATAATAAAATATTAAACTCTAAATAAATAATGGAAAGTTTGAAATTCATAATAAATTAAAATTCTAATATTTGAAACATATTCAATTTTATGCATGCATAGTCTTGGCTAAAAAAAGCATATATTGTGTTCTCGATGTCCGATTGAGACATTTCAAAATGCGTTGGAAAATTAATTAAAAGTCAGTCATATTTAAAGAAGACATCATGTCTTGAAAAAGTTCGAATCTCATCCAAATATTCATTGCAGGTCAGCTGATGTATTGAACTTCAAAATTTACTTCAATAAAAGTATCTGAATCTTGCAAATGGTAGGCCGGAAAAAAATTTGATATTACAAGTGTTATTTATACTTTACTTTCATTTTGTTTTTTTAAATAATTTTATGAATATATACAAACACTATGTAAGTGATAAATCACGAAAAGAATAACATATTCAAAAAATCGGGTTAATTATAAACTATAAGTTTTGGTCCGTTTTAGTACCTAAAATTTTAATTATTTTTCAAAACCATACCTAAAGTTTAGTTTTTTTGTTTCATTTTAGTATCCTGTCATTAAAAATATAAGTTTTTTTCATTTTAGTACCCCTTCAAAATTTAACGATAAATGTTTTAAAAAAATGAAAGTTTGGGTGCTAAAATAGATCAAAACTAATAGTTTAGGTACTAAACGCACTAAGTTTTTAACGGCAGTGTTCTAAAATAAAAGGAAAACTAAACGTTAAGTATAGTTTTGAAAAAGTTAAATGTGTAAGTATTAAAACATATCAAAATTGATAATTTAGATACTAAACACGTAATTTACCCTAGGAATCCGATAAATGAATAGCATAAAAGGACATTAATGTCAATGTCGTAGATTAAATAACATAAAAGTTGAATGAACGTTAAATAATTTAATTAAAGTTAAATTGAGAAGATTGCACGAAACAAATGTCTTTAGTTGTCGAAGGGGTGTTTTTATCTCTAAATGTCTCTGGTTTAAGAATTAACGATTACAAGATATTTAAGCATTCTGAGTCTGTGGAATAAATATTATTACTTATAATTACTTTAGATTATTTGAAAAAAAGGACATGAACAAATTACGTGATAACAGATTTATATCTTTAGAATTGAATGTAGTGACACTAATTTTTGGTGTTTTAGAATTATATTTGTTAAGACAATCTCAATATAAACTATTTTGTATCGAAAATATATTTCTATATATTTACGTGCACATGTCCCATAGTAATTTCGAATTCAGTAGTAGACAGTTTGATAGGTTCTTTTACGCTACTACAAAGTTGCTTTGTGGTGATAGTATTGGCGTAAATCAATAAAAATTTGCATATCAAATATGTGTATGCTTTAAAAGAGAGGAAAGAAGAGAAGGCAAGGCACGCTTGCTTGCATCACATGCAAAGGTGAAAACCTGAGTCGAGGGTTTCACTTTTCCCCCCTTTATCAAACTACAATATACTTTGCGGTATAATTGGTGTCGTCCCTTTTCTTCAAACATAAATCAGAATGGAAAATTACGACTATTCTTCTCTTTCTTATCATTTGCAGGATGGGTTGGCACGAGCTACTATGGTTGGGAAGGCTGCTTCTTCTTATGCAATTGGTTCATGGTTGGGGAAAACTTGGTCATTATGCTGTTTGCAAGATCGCTGAGGTCTGATTATGCAACTGCTTCTTCTTTAGTTAAAAGTTGCTGCCGATTTCATCTGATTATGCGCTTCTTGATCCTTCAGGGGCATCTCACTGAAGATGCTATGGCGACAGTCAAAGACCTGCTCCCAGATTCTGCTAAAGGTGAGCTTGCATCTGTATGTTCTTGGCCTGATGACATCAAATTGTACTACAACTGGCAGTGGACATCCTCCTTACACTATGTTGACACCCCTAATTTCAAGTGTAACTATAAATACATCCGTAAGTGTTTCAGTTCTCCTCGAAATAAGATTGATCACTTATGTTTTGGCCATTAATCACTTATATTTGTGTTTTGTCCACCTTTCTTATTGATTTTAAAAAACATAATACATGATCACTTTCGTTTTTATCTAATTAAGATGTGGTCATCACGAGTTAACTTTAGTTAATAGTTAACAAAGTAGGTGATGTGGTAATTAAATATTTTAGTATAATCATACATTTAGTCTCTTGAAAAACTGAGCTTGTACCCAACCATCAAGTCAAAATCAATGCTTGATCTAATATATAAAATATGACGTATATATTTTGTATCTTAGTGTATAAATATTTAACTTAATATTAACTTATTAAATATATTTTATTATTAACTTAATTTAAAAATATTTTATTTAAAAATATATATTTTATTCTTATCTAAACTTTTTTTTAAATATTTTATTATTATTATTTTAACTTTTCAAAAGGATATATTTTATCTTAATTTACTAACTATATTAATATTATCACTTTAAATTATTAAATATATTTTATTTTTATCTTAATTTAAAAATATTTTTAACATAAAATACATATTTTTAAATTAAAATAAAAATGAAATACTTTTAAATTAAGTTAATAATAAAATATTTCATAAGTTAATATAAAAATATTTTTTATAGTTAATATGTATAAATATTATGAATTTAAGTTAAATATTTATACACTAAGATACAAAATATATATATCATGTTGTCTATATCAAACCAAACATTGGTGGCTCAACGGTTGTGTACATGCTTGGTTTTTCAAGAGACCCAAGTTTGAATCTCTTTGGTCTTTAGCATCATTTGAGCGGAGGATTAAATTTATTTTAATTTACTAAAAATATGACTAAATTGAGAAAATATGTAAATAACAAGGATCAAGTATGTGATTATATCAAAATATTTAATTGTCATGTCTTTTTTTTGCTCAGCAATAAATTTTTATTAAAGAATAAATTGTTTGCCTAAATCCTAAGTCTCGTTAAAAACCTCCCTAAACTAGGTGGAGGAAAAGAGTACTGACGATTAGGACCAAAACCACACACATAGACCAACTATCACTCGAAAGAAAGAACGACAAATAACAGAAAACACCCTAACAACAACCATCTAAACTGGCTGTTTGCTCCCAACATTGAGCGTCCATGTAAATGCCTACCATAGAAACAAAAAGATAGTAACGAACAATATAGAAGTTTTCCACCGCGACCATCAAACATCCAACTTGAATATAGCAGCACCTGATTTAAACCAGCTCTCAATTACCATCAACACCAAAGTTTGAAACGGGATTTTTGATACATGCCCGCTATTGCCACGAACACTTCACAAACAAAGCTCCTCACTACCCAATCAACAAACAACCAGCCACAAGAAAACTCATAAACAACTCAACGGAACAGACCAAGACAACTCAACAACAACACTAGACAATCTAATTGCAAAACAAACATAACCCTGTACAACCAGCAGCCAACCACACTCAATACTACTTTGATAGTAATAATATTAATACTCACTCGCCCAGCAACTCAATCTTCAAAACCTTATGGGATAAAAAACGGAATTAACCAACCAGATCAACTATTTCTCAACCCCAAGTCAAGCTTATACTTTAAAAATCCGAGCTTAAAGAATGAACAAGAACTTTCCAACAAACACTACAAGTTAAAAATGATTTCACCATTGGAACATCCAAATAATTGAAGCCAACCAAACGCTCGAAGAACTTCTGCTATTGATCAAATCCACCACATAACAGCTTATCAGAGATTGAACTGAAAAACCATACATAGATTCCCCTGAAGCAAATAGGAGCTTCCACTCAAAGCCACAAGAATGGGTAGATAAAACTAGAAAGCAACCAAAATCATAACCCCTGAAAACTAAGATCTCTAAGTCTTCAAATTTTGAATCTAACAAACAAGTGGAACTAGCAGAACCCTCCCACTAAAAACGACTATAATCCCACTCAGACAGTAGACTCTCAGCTTTAGCCACTGCTTACAATAATCTAAAGTCAAAAACATCATCACACCAAAATCTCACTATAATAGTTTCACTAAAAACCTCCTCTGATCAGAAGTTTAACATTTGAGTCCATACCTCTTATGTTCCAGAATAAGTTCCTAATCTCGAACTACTTCCTCTGATCCCAACTAAAATTCAATAGATAGAGAGTGAGACTCAGCTTCTAATTCTTCCATTGCTATAATCTCCCGAACCAAAACCTATTCTGATATTTTAAACTATATCCCCATTTCTATGCCGATCTGTAATGTTTCTTTCGCTTCCCTCTTTTGTCTCTGTCATCTTGTTTGCAAGTCAGAGTCAGATAGGGATATGCCCTCAAGTTCAGTCAATTCTTTCTCGCATTGCACTTTCTTTTGATTTCTCTTAATTCGGCAATTTCTACTTTTCCTTTGGTTATCTTTGAATTTCTCTTGGATTCTCTTAAGAGAACTATATTTTTTGTTTTTTCACTCCTTAGCTCTCTGGTTCTGCCTGGAATTGTGCATTAAAATATCCTCCCTCAGTTGAGTTGACAAGCAAAGTCTGTGATCTATATCCTCCCTATCTATCCCCGGTAAGGTCTTTCCATCCACCCGGTCTTCCACAACCCCGTCATGTTGGACTTCCTCTCCCTTGAAACTTTTGATAGCACAATTGCTTATGAAGCCCATAGTTACCACATCCTCCACCGCCTTTGACTCTAATCGACCTTCCCATATATTCAAATCTGTTAAACTATCCTTTAATTCCTTATTAACACGAGCAGTCTTTAATAATTTCTTGCTGGCATCTTCTGCCTCATTGATACATAATTGATCATTTAAATACTTTGTGTCATTAACTTCGACTCTCTCAACGTTTTCCATCTCAACATGAATTTTCTTCTGCGCATTCCCACTACTATCATCATTTGTTCTCAACCCCAAAATTGCTTCTTCTCCAATATTCCTTTCCCCCATGTCCTTACCCGACAAGCAATCGCCTCCGGATATATTTCCCATACATCTTAATTGGATTTCGCCTTCCTCAAGCACCCTTTCTGTGGTATCTTCCTCCGATGAAGTCCTGTTTTTTCCTGACGAAGACTGAGAAACACCGGCCATAACACACTCTTTTACATCTCGCTTTCGAATCATTGTAACACTGTTACCTATAACCTATTCAATAATTCTAACTTTAATTAAATCTCGACCCACTTCCAAATCGAGAACATCGTCAATGGTTTCTTTCCTGTTTGTAGCAATAAGAATGGTCACCTCGTCGCAGTCCATTTCTTGCAAAGCATTTTCTCCCATCGCTAAGAAATCACCCCATTGTTCCGCTATCCTCTTAAACGTGACATGGTTCCAACAATGTAGCGGCACTCCGAATAATTTGATCCAAGTTACTCTTTGATGCGGTCTATACGATTTTGTCCAAGGTTGTACATCCAAGAAAACTTCCTTAAGATACGACCATCTATGCTCCTTCAGAAACTTGTGTAGCTCTTCGTCCTCAATCTCTATTAAGAAATCTCTCCCTCCTAGAAATTTAGTTCTTAATTCTCCTAGACCTCCAGCCCGTAATCTGTCATCCACTTGACTCGAAGAACAAACCATCGCCATCGTCCCTACCAAGCATTTTTGAAGCCTTCGTACCGCGTTCTCATCTACCTCCCCCTGCACAATTTTACTTCTCCTCATTGCTAACTCCTTCGTGCTAGCTCCAGATATTCTATTTTTTTCTTGTTCTGCCGAAGATACAACTCTAGAAGCTGATGACTTATACAATTTCCTGCTATGGCTCTTAGCTCTGTACCTAGCTTCTTTGACTGTTAACCTGTATCCAAGAATCCATAAACCATTTAACCTAAGAGTTTCTCTATCTGCATCGTTTCTGTTGGAGAAGCTGACAAAACCAAAACGCTTCCCTGCTCTATCATCCTTCCTCGCTATGAATGAGCTCACCACATCTTCGTGCTTACCAAAAAGTTGTCTCAATCCTCTCCAATGGTATGTCGGAGGAATATTATGAGCAAACAAAGTTGATGTTTCGCCTTCCTTCCCCTCCATAACAGTTTCTTCTATGCTAAAGTTACTCCATCTTTTGTATGCGACAAAAAATGCAAACACTTGGTGTGGGTGAGAAAACTTTCTGATATTCTGCTTTATATCGTCAGGATCTTCCTGTTGCTGAATCACGTTTCCAAGCAGAGATATTTTCCACCCTGGAATCAGATGAGTACTCAAACAGCTTCCTTTTGTTAGAGACAACGATCAAAGCAACCTCCCTCTGAAAATAAGGCTCGAATAACTTCACCTGCCAACTCGTTTTCGGACACACCTCCTCATTATTCGCTTTAATTGTTTTAAACATTTAATTGTCATGTCAACTAATATGTTAACTATTAATTACAAATAATCCGTGATGATCATATCTTAACTAAACAAAATTGACCATATATTAATTTTTTTTTGAAATTAATGAAAAAAAGTGAATAATCATATAGTTAACCCTAAATATTTTAAGAGAAATGAGTGGTCGTGGCGACATTAATTAACCTTTCTTGTAGGAGACTGCTATGATTCTGCTGGGCGCAAAAATAATTGCGTAACAGGAGCAATTTTCAACTATACAAGACAACTCTTTTCAGCATATAAGAGATATAATCCCGTGTTGAAATGTAAGCACTGTTCATGTATATACTCAGACGGACCGAGATTGAACTATAAGGAGACAAGTTTTTTAACTTCAAAATATTAAAAAGTCTTAAACATCAATTATATTAAAGAATTTTGGGAAGGACAAGAGTTTAGTTGCAATGATTTTAAAACTACTAGTGGCTTAAAAAATAATGAGACCATCAAAGTTTGGGAGGGACAATTGTCCCTCCCATATATAACATGGCTCCGTACCTGTATGTACTCCTGGAATTACCTTAAATAATAATACATGGTTTATTATATGCTCTCCCTTTCTGTTTGTGACAGACAATTTGACAGAGTCACTCATGTTCTTAGCTCATTACATGGCGGATGTCCATCAGGTTTTTACTCAGATCACATATATGGAAAAATCTAGAAAGCATTAATCATATAAATATTGGATATATATATTTATATTCAATACATTTATAAGTTCTTTTTTTTATTACAGCCTTTACATGTTGGCTTCACAGGAGATTTAGGTGGGACTAGTATTAAAGTTCGTTGGTATCGTAGGAAGACGAATCTACACCATGTGAGGACATCGTTACGCCCTTTCCATTTTTCACATCGACAAGTAGTTAAATGTTGCTAAATGAAATTAATGGTTAAGCAATGATTTTGTCTTTCTACTATGTCCAAATTCGAGATTTAGTCCTTATATTTTATTTTAAAATAATTTGATCTTTTAAACATGATCTGAGTGCAAGTGTTTGAATCTAGTAAACAAGTTCCCTGACCAATGTTACATATCCTTTCTACCGACAACAGGTTAGTATAGTGAGATACATTAGATTCCTTAAGTAAGGTCAAAAGTTAGAATTCTACCATTTACAAATGGAGAAAGCTGGATCGGAGGAGGGTCACCCTCGCCTATGCAGCATCCAATCTGAATTAGTCGACTGATAGATCGAATACCGATAGTTATACAATAAAAAAAACGTTACATATTCATTTTTAACAAGGTGGCCAAAGAAGGGATTTGGGTAAAAAAGGTGTTTATAAACTTCTGTATGAGAGTGTTTATATTTATGTGTGTTATTGTATCCATATTCGCAATTTTATGATATACGTTATTCCAGGTTTGGGATACCATGATTATTGATACTGCGGTGAAGACGTTCTATGACTCGGATCTTTTATCCATGATTCAAGCTATACAAAGGAATATTACTGTAAGACAATCGAAGCGCTTTTTTTTTTTTTTACCGGTTTGGGTTTTGACTTTTGAAAGTGATACTTGACTGCTGTACCTATTATTTCATTTATAGGATGCTTGGTCCAATGAAAAATCATCATGGGAATATTGCATACATAACAACGCAGTTTGTCCTAACATGTAAGTGTATGCCTCAGTTTATTCTTTATTATATAAAGTGTGTTATTCATATTTATACTTGTATCTAACACTTACACTCGAATCTGAATAACTTCGTATTATTCTTGATTTGCTTCGATATACAGATATGCTTCTGAAAGTGTTAGGTTAGCATGCAAGTATGCATATAAGAATGCCACACCTGGAAGCACCTTAGAAGGTATTTGTTATTTCCTCTTTCTACTGTTTTCTTGTTCGATGATTAAAGGCACTTTATGAAACTTAATTTATGTATCAAAATCAAATAATGAAAATGGATAAGCATTCGTAGTTCGCTTTGGTTCGTTGCATATAATTTTCAAATAATGAAAGATAGGTATTATTTGTGGTTCGTTGAGAATAATTTTCTTTGGAACAATTTTCAGAGTATGACTCGTAATGATACATTTTTATGATTTGCTGATAAATTTTTTCATAATTTGCCCATATATTAAACAGTGAAAATATAATAACTTTTTAATAATTATTTTAATAATTGTGAAATTAAAAGATTAAATTTATAATTAAAATAGATATCTTTTACAGTGAGAGTACAATCGTAACATCTCAACTTTATTTTTCTCTTTCTCTTTCTACATTTTGCTCTTTCCTTATTTTCCATTCTTTTCATTCCCCAGAATATTAACTAAGAGAAAATTGTCGACTCCACCGCTAAGGCTTGGAAAGATCGACCCTTACACATCTTTATTACCTCTCCTTCCACACCTTCTCCTAGTGAACTCTTCCCCTATCTTTGTTTCCTTTGCTTTTGCTATGATAGGTTTTTGTTTCCTTTGTTGTTGCTGTGTTGAGTTGTGGATATGTTAATTTCATTGTTTTAGTCCGCGAATGAACTCCGAATTGGAATAAACAAATTTAAACGAGATTCGTGGAGTGGGGCGAATTAGGTAACACTGGATCCAAGTCCAAACTTGTTGCATATAAATAGCCGAATTGCTCTTGGCTCTATTAATTGGCTTAAACATGACCGAACTATTGACCCTTATACCTTCTATTATATCATCTGTACTTCACTATTTGATGCCGTATCTTATATTTTTATGCAATCTGCCATGGTTGGCAAAGGCTGAGATAATGCTATAAGAAACCAGATTAGCTAATCTTAACATAAATTCTGCATGATATTCTTTTAACACAAACTTCATAATTTTGCTCCATAGATGATTATTTCCTCTCTCGGTTGCCCGTCGTGGAGAAAAGGCTAGCTCAAGCTGGGATTCGCCTAGCCTCCGTGCTCAACCGACTGTTTAATTTCCGAGTGAAAATCTGCCGATCTTGAAGATAAAAGACCAGAGAGGCATCTTTAAATGCTGTAAGCTCCATTGTAATACACGCTCGTTGTTCATACAATCATTGCTTTAAATACACCAAACCTATGTATCATTCATCCCTTTGTCAACTTGTTCAAGAATACATAATTAACTGTACACTATGCAAAAGATGAAAACATGAGTAAATAGTGATATAATAAAAATTATTAAATAAAAATGTGGATCAATGATTAAATTAGATCTGAATGAATTAAATGTAAGATCCGAAATTGATCCGATAAATCCCGATTGTGATAATAGGATCACGAGAGTGACCCTAAAATAAAACTTCCATTTGTTTGCTTTAAACTAAGTGATTTTATTAGTCGAAGTAATTTAAAATGAAAAATAATTATGTAGACACTAAATTTTTGTTTCGATTTTTATTTTTATTTTTATTATTATTATAAATATTATTATTCTTATTCTTATTCTTATTATTATTATTAATTACAAATAATTACAAAGCCCAACAGTAAACTGAGGCCCATTTACAAACCCGACCTAATTACATCAGACCTAGAGGCCCAACCCGGTCCAGGCACAGCAGAACCTTTCTAGGGTTTGCATCTCAGCACCCAGCCGCCATCAACCATCCACTGTTCGATCTGGTAAGATCCAATGGTCCAGAGTTCTCCAACAAGAAACCCTAGGGTTATGATACCCTAGGGACCACGCGGCGTCGCCTCTGCTGCCATTTCCGACTCCTCCACTGCCAGGTGCCTCAACCAGCTTTTGCCACTCCCCGTCGAAGCCTCCATAAGTGTCACGTCACCACCCACGTCGAAGTTCTATGGTGAGTCACCACCATAGTTTGGTGACTCACCGAAGACCGCCTCATTATCCGGTCCGAAGGGTGTACGTGGTGGCCTATAAATAGGTCACTGAACCTGCAAAGAAGAAAGAAAGGAGAAAAGAAGGAGGAACCAATAGCAGCGAAAAAAATAAACCCACAGCAGCAAATCGAAATCAAAGAGAGAAGAAACTGAGAGGAAACTTACCACGCATCATCGGAGAACCCAAATATTGAAGGTAAAAAGGCTAGATCTACGTTGTTTGGTAGTGTTTTAGGCTAAAATAATTTCATATTTGGGTTTAGGACAAACGGGGCTACATTTTGGGGTAGGTTTGTAATTTTCGGCCATCGTGGGTGGTGGCCGGCGGTGGCTGCCAGCGCCGGAGGAAGGCGGCCGGCCGATGATCAGTTTCTCTCCGACAAGAGAAACATAGAGAGAGACGGTAGAGGTTCTCTCGTTAGAGAGAGAACCAAAAGAGAGAAATGAGAGTTTAGGCCCAAAGGGGCCGATTAAATGGGTATTTATACCCCTCCCCGAACGACGTCGTTTTGGGGAGGGTGTCTGTGTAATTTCCCTCAAGGGAAAACCATGTCTGCAGTCCATTAAGTTTGTAAACTTCCATGTTGTTCACTGAAATCAATTTCTGTAAGTTTTAATTCGGCCGTTTAATTTTATTTTCTTTATAATTTAGTCACTGCCACATTTATATAATATTTTATATTTTAATCACTCATATTTTAACTACTTTCATTTTTACCATGAATTTTATATATTTTACAATTTAATTCCACATTTTTAATTTCTTTTATTTTAGTCATTATTTAATGCAATTTTATTCTATTTTTATTATTGAAACATATTTTTCAATTTGTTTAAATTAGTACTTTAATTATTTATTTTTTGTTATTATTTATGTTTTATTCACTAATATTTATATGAAATACAATATAATAATTTCATAATTTGATTAAATAATAATAATTATTTATTTTTAAATACTCGGAAAGGGCGGTCTTAAAATAACTAGATTTCTTATTCTGGTATTTTAAAAATAAACAAATATCTTGTTTATATATATATATATACACTTCATTTTTATTTAAATTATTTTATCATATTCTTATTAATGTTTATTTGTTTTTTAATATCAAAGAAATGGGTTGTCTTAAAGTAACTAGATGTCCTTTTCAGATATTTTAAATAAATAAATACATTTTTTATAAAACCCTAAAAATATAAATATTTACTTTAGTTTTATAAAAATTATTTTTCCTTAGAATTATCTAATTGAATCTGGAATAATAGAATCATAAATTAAATTCATATTTGAATTCTAAAAGTTCACTAATAGAGACAATTTATAATCAATGGGTACCAATTTTGGGTGTTGTGGGGGTGCTAATCCTTCCCCAAACAAAACTGACCACAAATCCCTTTTTATTACTAAAAAGAATGAATTTTTGGTTAAACGCAGACCATTTACTCTTTTAAAATGGTATTTTTTAAAAAACTATTTTAAAAGATGATTTTTAGGTATTCGACCTACCTAACCCAAAAGGCTAATGGCGACTCCCAAAATATTTCAATAAAAACCATTTATTTATTCACATATTTTTTCCGCCAAGGAAATTTCGTACCCGGTCGAAAGCCAGTTACGACAGCTTGGCGACTCCGCTGGGGACCCTAGTCAAACCTAAGTCGATTATATATTGTCTCTATAATTAATTAAGAATTCAATTTTATTTAATTTATGATTCTTTTGATTTCTTTCAATTTATTTTATACTCTTGTATATTAATATTTGTATTTAATTGCCTTTTAGATATTAATTTTTGTGTAAAAATTTCTCCTCACACGCAACACTTGCATTACATAAACATAAGCTCTATAATTGAGCTCTTGCCCTTTTAAGTGGGAGTCAAAGCGACGTCTTCGTGAGAATTTATTCTCCGTGTCAGACCTAGCAAGTAACTTTTGGGGTTCATATGCTCTATGTCTTCGTGAGAATTTATTCTCCGTGTCAGGCATAGAGAAATGTGTCCCCTCGAATTGAACTCGATCCTCTTAAGTTTAAAATGGACTAGGATTGAGGGTTTGACAGACAATGGGGCACCAACAAGGACAATTCAAGTACCTTTATCCCTAGAACTGAAACCCTGCATATAATAAACCCTATAAATTCACCCGATATAAGACAAACATTTTATTTTTTCTTATTTTTATTTTTCCAAACAAACCATTGAACTAGAAAGCATGAGGTTAGGATTTTTATACCATGATAGAAAGGATCTTTTCTTTCCATTAATTGGTACTAACCATTTTATTTTTTCTTATTTTTATTTTGTATTTTTTTATACATTTTATTTTGCTCTAACTTGTTTACATTAATTTCCTTTGCTTGCATTACATGATCATGGCATAACCAGAAGGTGTTAATTTGAGAGTTGACATCAAATTGGAAAGTTTTCATAAATGGACAAAAAACTTTATGATCAAGCAAACTATGACGCAGCTAAGGAAATGCATCCTGAAGAAATTCCAAGGATAGAAGAGAACTATGCACTCAAAGATCGTATGCCCGTTGAAGAGAAAAAATAGATACGAGAAATAAGAGAGTAAATGTCCAAAATGATGGGTAGAATATCTGTTTTAGCCAAAGGAAAAGAGTTTTTTGCACAAAAAGAGAGAGAGTTCAATGAATATAACCCTGCAATTTCATATATGCAAGGGACTTCTGATCCTAACCAATTTGAGAAATTACAGATAGTCAGCATTCGTATTCACAAGTTGTCTGGAGATACCCAAGAAATAGTGACAACTGGAGAAACCAATTCGAGGTTTAGTCTACTCCCGAAGTCTAAAACTTGGGTTCAATCCAGGACAAAAAGTGGTTCTCATTTCGATGTTATCCCTATATCATATGAGGAGTTGTATGAGAATCTACTTGAAGCACGAGAAACGTCTCCTCATTATGTGAAACCGTTGTAACCTCCGTATCCAAATTGGTATGACATCAATGTTTATTATGAATATCATGCCGGAGCTCAAGGACATACCATTGAGAACTGTCTTACCTTCAAACATCGAATCCAAAGTCTTTTGGATCATGGAATCTTAGAGTTTATGATAAATGATCTACTTAGTTTGGTAATTGAAGGTCCTGCTAGATTAATACCAAAAGTGTTCAAAGGTAAGAGTATCAGTAGGGGCGTCCAGAAGGAATAATATTTGCTGAGGTCCGGGGCTCAAATGCATCATTTAAAGATTGAAAACAATAAATTGAGCACCAAAATGGAAACCATGCATGGTGATTTCCAAAAATTCAGTCAAGCCTTTAAAAATGTTGGTATAGGGAATACTCCAGAAGAATGGATAACAAGGGTCACCAAATTGAAAAAGAACTACAACATACATGAAAGACGAGCCAATAAGTTTTCTCAAGATTTACGAGTTGTAGAAGAAATACACAATACAACTGTCATTGAATTTGGAAAATGTCAAGCCAAAAATCAAATGTTGAATAGTTCTATGATCAACATGGAAGCATCATATCAGATCCATTAGCATGAGATTGATACTGAATTAAAAGCCACTAGAGCCAAGAACAATACATTAAAGAAATATTTAGATGATTATGGAGATCTTGTACGAGAACTTCTTGAACATAAAGATTCTCTCACAAGAAAAAATGAACAACATTGTTTACAACTTTGAGAATTAACATAGGAGATGAAGGAAAAAGACAATATCATGAAGGAAGTTGTTGTTCAAACAAACAATATGGCTCATAAGCTGGTAGACTTAGCTAGCTTCACAAGAGAATTAAAGCAGATTGACAATTCCACACCTGAGCATGAGTGGAAGTTAATTTGGCTTTTAAGGGAAATAGAGAAGTTAGGAGTGAAAGTTATCCCCTACATGTAAAAGTTTTGTTTGATGTATCGAAACTTTTGTGTTCAATGAAATCTGTTTTAAGATGATCACTCTTGAGTAACACCTTTTTCATACATGCATTTTCATTTTGCATATTTGCATTTTCATTGAATTCGTACTTTTATGTTTGTTGTTGTATTGCACAGTTTGCATTCCCATTTTTACATTTTTGCATTTACATTACAGTTTTATTTAAGTATTGTTATATGCATTGGTTATAAAAACATGTAAGTAATTCATGAAAAGTTTTGCAACAGTAAAACCGAGATCATTTCATTCGTATTACTGTATCATCATGAAAACAATGGAGCAATCTCGTGAGGGATTACAAGATCAGTGGCCAGAGCAATTGACAGAGTTACACCAAGACACAAGGAATGAAGCATCGAATTCTTTACAAGATGGATCAAATCAAATTACTCAAGTGATGGCATCTAATAATGAAGATATAACTACTAAAGAGAAACCATGTCATCAGATTAATGAGTCAAGAAGGATAACATACCTTGGGGAATCCCAATCGAACTCAAAGAATAGCCTCATTAATTATTCACAATATGAAGATAGATTCAAGAGGGCAGATGAAGTAATCAGAAATATGAAAGGTGTTAATACATCCCACAAAGAATTAGAAGCAAGAGAGCTCAGCTTGGTTCCAGATTTGGTTATTCCCCATGAATTCAAAATGCATGATTTTGAGAAATATGATGGCACCAGTTGTCCCTAATTCATCAGAGAATATTTTATAGAAAAAATGGAAGGATATCTAAATTATGATGATTTGTTAATTCACTCTTTCCATGATAGCCTCGTTGTCCCATCATTAGTATGGTATAATCATTTGAATCAATAACAAATCAAGAGATAGGTTGATCTAGCTGATGTATTTTTGGGACAATATCGGTATATTAAAGGTTTATCTCCCAAGCGTAAGGATCTTCAAGGAGTAAAAATGGAAGCCAATGAATGGTTTCAGAAGTATGCCTTAAGATGGAGAGGAATGGCAACACAAGTTCAACCTCCCACGTTAGAAGAAGAGATATCACATATGTTTCGTGATTCCCTTCCCGCTTCTTTATTTGAGTTAATATTGGAAAATCCGACGAAGGAATTCGAGAATCTTATGAAAAATGGAGAATTAATTGAAAATGTAATCAGCGAAGGAAACTTAATAGTCACATCCAAGAGCCCGACAGATCAAAAAGTGAAAGCTGATGATGTGAATGAATGTCGCATCCAGAGTCCCTGCAATTGCAAAAGAAAAAGAGCAAATAATTGTTCAGATCAGCCAAAGAAAATCACACGATGAAGAAAAACTTTGGAAGTGTTCCAAACTTCCATTTCAGACTTGTACCCTCATTTGGTTAAAGGTCAATACATTACACCAAGATTGGTGAAAGTGTCACCAAAATCTTATGCCCATTACTATGATCAAAATAGCTTCTTTAATTTTCACTTGGGGGTAAAGGGGCATTCAACAGAGAGTTGTTGGCCACTGTTAAAAGAAATAGAGATGCTCGTTGATAAGGGAGTCTTGACATAAGAAATGATCAAGAAATGGGGGGCAAATAAAGATGAAAATCCTGGGCCAAGTACACACCCAACATTCGAGGAATTATAAAGCAAGATAAATAAACAAGTGGAAGTTATTATCTACCACTATAGTACCTTTATATTTTCAGCATCTTGTTTGAACTTGTTTTTTGTTCCTTTCACTGCCTTGTTGTGATAAATAAATTTTTGTTGCTTTTATGGTTATGAGCAAGGAATTAAATTTTAATCTTTAAATTTTTTAGTATCAAGTAGATTAAATATTCTTTTCAAGAATTATAGATCTTTGGCAAGTGGTAAAATTATACCTTCCATATCCCATCAAACGCCAATTACTTGATCCTTACAAAAACCCAATATTGACACTACATTTATCTGAGACTCTGAAGTAATGTCTCTGTCCATTTTTGAGACACTAAATCTAGATGTTTACCTTCTCAGGTAGAGTTGATTGATTTATAACATTCCACCATATGCACGAATTCAAAAGTCACACATTTGTCCTTCCAGATATAAAACCATCATACTGCTAAAACCAAAAGGCCTCAAAAGAACCAAACTTTCAATTATCTGTGAATCTTCCTACAAGAAGAGACGAGATGAGGCATAATGGACCAACTTATCGAAGAGAATTTCGAGTAATTAGGGCATGCTCGAAACAAGAAGAAAAAAATAAGGGGATTGATTTAAATAATTATATCATGCATTAATTACATTGTTTTCATGTAAATAAAGTTAATCTTGAATATTCATCCCCCTGGGATACCTCTTTTTACAAAGACTTATGTGTATGAAATGATTTGTTTCTTCTGATTCAACCCTAACTAAGGATCACCCTCCACACTGGGGGGCAAAGATGAAGAACATCTGCTCACATGAGTGAATATCATCAATCTAGATTTTGCTACAGAAGTAAATCATGGTGAGAAATATCAAGATACCACAATTTAGATCAAATACAAAGTGCTTGAAGATCAATCCATTCAAGAATAACGGAAGAATTTCTGAAATACAAGAGGAAAAAAAGGTTCTCAAAGCAATTGAAGTCATATACTCATTCATCATAAAAAAAAAGATGAAAAAGAAAAAAAATTGAATCAAGATGGGTGACTCATTGAGCCTCAAGTTACAAGGTTGATCAAGTGCAATTAGTTCAAAGATTCATATTCAACAAGAAGAGCGAGAAATTATGAAGATATGAGAAAATGGAAATGAACAAAAAAATTGACAGTCTAGAAAGATCCAGAAAAAGAAATGATGAAAGGCAAGTAGCAAATCATATTCAAATCAAGCAAGGAAAGATTGAAGGCATTATGAATTCGAGTCCATTTTAATCATACATGGATTTCTATGTGAAAGAGACTATCTTCATATTTCATTCCGCCTCTCAGGATTGATTTTTATTTGCAAAAATTGGGTTTTAAAATCTTTAATGCATGATATGAAAAATGATAAAAGTGGGTTCAAGACGTAAAATTTATAAATAACAACTTGAAACCAAAGGAGGATTTGAGTTGAAAACCTGAAAAGGTGGCTCGAATACCAAATGGTGCAACAACGACATAAGATACAATCTAAGCTCTTGATGAAGCACCGTACATCCCAAAGACGTTCCTGAGAGTCTGGAATCAAGAAAGTATCTCTATGAGATGAGTATAACAACCACTTCTTCAAGATTAGTGGAAGTTCAAAGAGACATATATGCTGGACTAACCTGAGAGACCTTACTTTACCAGAATCAACCTACACCTTAAATCAGTCAATAATTTTGACATTTTCTATAGGACTATGATTTTTGGATTTAAAAGTGTAGTTGATTTATTTGATATTCATTAAACTCATGCTTTATGATTTGATTCAATTGTGAACCTGTAATGGGCAATACTTTACAAAATTCTTTCATTATTCGATAAAGAAAGGAGGAAAAACATTTTCAAACAGGACAGTCTCAAATGAGGAAGTTCCTCGAAGCAAGTTGTTGCTTATTATACCTCTATTGTAGAAAAAGAATAAGTGATGCTAAAATGATGAAGCATTTCACATTCTTGAAGGCAAGTGGTATGAGAGCCATAAAATATGAAGAATTGAACTTGTAGCACATTTTTGTGAAATTATCAGTAACTCATAAAGAAGGATTACTCTATTCGAAAGGGGAACATATATCAAAGCATAGCGAAAGACAAGAATGCGACCAGTCAAGAAGAAGTTGACCACCTCATTCAGAAGATGCATATATCTCAAAAATTTATGTCATAAAGATTAATCACTTCTTAAGTTTGTGACAACATAAAGAGAATTCCTCAAATTACTTGACAATACTGCTATTTAGTGACACCAGAATGAGAGCATTCAAGATTAACAAAATTGTGCACGAATAGAGCCACGAGTACCCTCAATGGGGCATTAAAAAAATCGTACCTCGTGGGGATCATGAGATTCAAATCAAACAAACATTGAGAGTAAGCCTTACAGTTTAGAATGTTGGGGCATTTTGAAGGCCCAATTCAGACAGATCCATGTGGGATATTTTGAAGGCCCATTTCAACCACAAATAGAATTTGGGGCATTTTGAATGCCTAATTCATACAGAAATGATCCATGTGGGGCATTTTGAAGGCTCATAGCAATATGAATATTTGGGCATTCTTGGAGGCTTATCTCAACAAGAAGTAATGTTGAACGCATTTTTAACATATGTATCAGTAAATGTTGGGCATTTTAAAGGCACTTCAGATAGATCCATGTGTAGCATTTTGAAGGCCCATATCAGTATGAATATTTGGGCATCTTTGAAAGCTCATATTAACAAGAAGAAAATGATGGGGCATGCTGAAAGGTCATTTCAATCAGAAATTGGCAAATACTGGGGCATGCTGAATACCCATATCATCTTGCAGAAAGATCATTGATTTGAGCAAATATTTCTAGTGAGACAGAAAGGTATGAAGAATAAAAATGGTGAAACAATTACAGTGGAGCTGACTATACATAATTGCTTCGTTCATCAGGCAGTTGCATTAGGGTCCTGTTATTGAACAAATATCTACTCAGCAAGTATGGTTTCAAATACCCAATCTTCTTAACCATGTGTCACATGACAGTGTGTTCTTTGTTAAGCTACATCACAGTTGCATGGATAAAGATGATCCCCATACAGACCATTCAATCCAGGGTTTAGTTCCTAAAGATCTCAGCTTTGAATTTAGTCTTTTGTGTGTCAGTGATTATTAGAAATATTTCTTTGAGGTTCCTTGCGGTTAGTTTCAATCATGCTGTTGGGGCTACAAAGCTGTTTTTCACGACAATGTTTGCTTACTTGATGACATTGAAGAGAGAGACTCGGCTTACGTACATTACCCTTATTCCCATTGTTATTGGGGTTATCATTTCCAGTCGGGGTGAACTGAGTTTTCATCCATTTGGTTTTATTATGTGCGTTTCATCTACAGTAGTAAGAATTCCATGAACCTCATTCTTTACATGGATCATATAGCTGATGTGTTTTTACTTCCACTTATTATGGAAGAAAATGTAATCGGTATCACCTTTTCCCTTTCCCGAGATGATATCAAGATCATTTGGTATCTTTTATTCAATTCGACACTAGCATATTTTGTGAATTTGACCAACTTTTTGGTCATGAAACACACCAACATCCCATTTGTATTCCCACTGAGTTTTGTTCTCAAGTGGTCTTGTGACATCATACAAAAGCTTTGAACACTATACAAGGAGTTGCAATGATGTAGAAATCTGGGTAGGAGCCACAGGAAAGGATGAATGTATTGTCAAATGCTTTACGAACATCTGGGCAGAAGCCACAGGAAAGGATGAATGTGTTGTCAAATGCTTTACGAACATCTGGACAGAAGCCACAGGAAAGAATGAATGTGTTGTCAAATGTTTTATGAACCAATGATTATGGAGTTGAACCAATGTTGCAGATCATATGGTGTTTCCATTTATTGATCCGAGATGAAGTTTGACTTCTTCAACCCCAAGGTTTGAAGTGATATATGATGAATATTTATTTCCACAGAAGGGAGCTGGAATTTTAACAACAAGAAACTAGTGGAGCCAACTAAGATTGAACAATAGGTTGTTGTTAATCATCTCGACATGATATGGTCTTAATGGCTTTGTTCGAGATCCAATTAGATGTGGAGACATGAAAGGAATTAGGATAAATCCTCCTTGTGATGTTTTTCAAGAGTAAAATCAGAACATACGCTGATCTCCTAATTAATCTCTGCTGAGTTTAACATATCTACATCTACATTCTTCAAAAATGATAGATTCTCTTCAAAAATGATAGATTCTCCTTTCAAAGATGAAATATTTATTGGATTTTTACACAAGTTTAAGAAAATAAAGCCGATGTTATCAAAGACAAAAATGGGGCATCAAGGTCAAAATTCTGATTATAACCAGAGTTCCATAAATGAAATATTTCTTCTGAGACTTTAATGAAAAAAAGAAGACACAAAGATACAAGTTGATCAAATGGTTCTTCAGAAATATAGCATAAGTTACTACACTGATATCCAAAGAAAACCCTAAAATGACTAAGTGAAAAAATACCGAGTTCACCACTTTGAAGTCACATGAAGATTGCATCAACATTTACGCATTCATAAGAACATCATTTATATAATAGACAATGCATTACATTGATACATTTGATTGCATTCAAATATGAAGTTTTACAGGTCTTCGTATGAAAAAAGAAGATTCATGATGGAAAATACCTTACAAAGGGAAGGTAGAATTCAAATCAAATGCAGGAATCACGCAAACATATGAAGAATAGATGGATACAATCCATAGAAGAAGTATTATTTTGAAATGAGGCATGTTACCCAATCAACAAGTTATTTTGAAAAATGAGAAAACGATTTCCAAAGTTTCTCATTTAATCTTTTCTGAAAATGAAATTGTTGAATAGTAAGAAAACGATTTCAAAAGTTTCTTACTTAGTAAACTATTTCCCACATCTGTAAGAACTACAGTGCAGGATGTTTTCAAAGCCTTCGATTCATCTATAAGACCTTCAGTGCAAGATGTTTTCAAAACCTTCGGGTCATCTATAAGATCTTCAGTGCAGGATGTTTTCAAAACCTTCGGGTCATCCATAAGACCTTTAGTGCAGGATGTTTTCAAAACCTTCGGGTTATCCATAAGACCTATAATGCAGGATGTTTTCAAAGCCCTCAGGTCATCTATAAGACCTTCAATGCAAGATGTTTTCAAAACCTTCGGGTCATCCATAAGACTTATAGTGCAAGATGTTTTCAAAACCTTAGGGTCATCTGTAACACCTTCAGTGCATGATGTTTTCAAAATCTTTCGGTCATCCATAAGACCTACAGTGCAGGATGTTTTTAAAGCCTTCGGGTCATCTGTAAGACCAATAGTGCAGGATGTTTTCAAAGCCTTTGGGTCATCTGTAAGACCAATAGTGCAGGATGTTTTCAAAGCCTTTGGGTCATCTATAAGACCTTCAGTGCAGGATGATTTCAAAACCTTCGGGTCATCTCTAAGACCTTAAGTGTAAGATGTTTTCAAAAAGCCTTCGGGTCATCCATAAGACCTACAGTACAAGATGTTTTCAAAAAGCCTTCGGGTCATCCATAAGACCTTCAGTGCAGGCTATTTTTAAATTCCTTCAGGCCATCCATAAGACCTTCAATGCAGGATGTTTTCAAATGAGATTTTAGAAACCAAGCCTTCAGGGGTTTCTTGATTTGAATTCCAGAGATTAGAAAAGATTCAAATCTATCACTTGAGGATTCAACAACTTTGTCTTAATCAGGAGAAGTCAACTGAACAAAAATTTATTATCTTTTTCGTCTTTGCCCTATTCTTGTTAAGACAAGAATAGGCAAAGAGGGGCAGCTGTAGACACTAACTTGTTGTTTCGATTATTATTATTATTATTATTATTATTATTATTAATTACAAATAAGTACAAAGCCCGACAGTAAACAGAGACCCATTTACAAACCCGACCCAATTATATCAGACCTGGAGGCCCAACCCGGTCCAGGCCCAGCAGAACCCTTCTAGGGTATGCATCTCAGCACCCAGCCGCCATCAACCATCCACCGTTGGATCTGGTAAGATCCAAATGTCCAGAGTTCCCCAACAAGAAACCCTAAGGTTATGATACCCTAAGGACCACGCGGCGCCGCCTCTGTTGCCACCGCCACTGCCAACTCCTCCACTGCCAAGTACCTCAACCAGCTTTTTCCATACCCCGTCGAAGCCTCCAGAAGCGCTGCGTCACCACCATATTTTGGTGACTCACCGAAGACTGCCCCATTATCCAGTCCGAAGGGCGTACGTGGTGGCCTATAAGTAAGGCCATCGAACCTGCAAAGAAGAAAGAAATGAGCAAAAAGGAGGAACCAACAGCAGCGAAAAAAATAAACCAACAGCAGCAAATCGAAAGGAAAGTGAGACGAAACTGAGAGGAAACTTACCACGCATCATCGGAGAACCCAAATATCGAAGGTAAAAAGGCTAGATCTACGTTGTTTGGTAGTGTTTTAGGCTAAAATAATTTCATATTTGGGTTTAGGACAAACAGGGCTACGTTTTGGGGTAGGTTTGTAATTTCTGGCCACCGTGGGTGGTGGCTGGCGGAGGTGGCCGGCGGTGGCTGCCGACTCTGGAGCAAAGCGGCCAGCCGGTGATCAGTTTCTCTCCGACGAGAGAAACATAAAGAGAGACGGGAGAGGTTCTCTCGTTAGAGAGAGAACCAAAAGAGAGAAATGAGAGTTTAGGCCCAAAATGGCTGATTAAATGGGTATTTATACCCCTCCCCGAACGATGTCGTTTCGGGGAAGGGTGTCTGTGTAATTTCCCTCAAGGGAAAACCATGTCTATAGTCCATTAAGTTTGTAAACTTCCATGTTAGTCACTGAAATCAATTTCTGTAAGTTTTAATTCGGTCGTTTAATTTTATTTTCTTTATAATTTAGTTACTGCCACATTTATATAATATTTAGGATAAATACTCATTTTAGTCTCCTATGATTTTAATATTTTTTATTTTAGTCCCGTATTATTATTATGTTTAAATTACACTGTTAATTATTATATTTCATAATATTTTGAATTAGGGCCTTTAACTTCGATATTTTATATTTTAATCACTGATATTTTAACTACTTTCATTTTTTACCATGAATTTTATATATTTTACAATTTAATTCCATAGTATTAATTTCTTTTATTTTAGTCATTTATTTAATGTAATTTTATTCTATTTTTTATTATTGAAACATATTTTTCAATTTGTTTAAATTAGTACTTTAATTATTTATTTATTTTTTTGTTATTATTTATGTTTTATTCACTAATATTTATCTGAAATAAAATAAAATAATTTCATAATTTGATTAAATAATAATATTTATTTATTTTTAAATACTCAGAAAGGGCGGTCTTAAAATAACTAGATGACATATTCTGGTATTTTAAAAATAAACAAATATCATGTTTATAAAAATATATATATTTACTTCATTTTTATTTAAATTATTTTATCATATTCTTATTAATGTTTATTTTTTTTTAATATCAAAGAAATTGGTTGTCTTAAAGTAACTAGATGTCATTTTCTGATATTTTTAAATAAATAAATACCCTTTTTATAAAACCCTAAAAATATAAATATTTACTTTGGTTTTATAAAAAATATTTTTTCCTTAGAATTATCTAATTGAATCTGGAATAATAGAATCATAAATTAAATTCATATTTGAATTGTTATATTTCACTAATAGAGACAATTTATAATCAATGAGTATCAATTTTGGGCGTTGTTGGGGTGTTAATCATTCCCCAAACGTAACCGACCACGCATCCCCTTTTATTACTAAAAAGAATGAATTTTTGGTTAAACGCAGACCAGTTACTCTTTTAAAATGGTATTTTCTTAAAAACTATTTTAAAAGATTATTTTTAGCTATTCGATCTACCTAACCCAAAAGGCTGATGACGACTCCCAAAATATTTCAATAAAAACTATTTATTTATTCACATACTTTTTCCGCCAAGGAAATTTCATACCCAGGCAAAAACCGGTTACGAAAAATTAATACAAAACTGGAGTTTCAATATTAAAATATAATAATAAACAATAAATATGCATGATAAGTTCTACACAACAAAACCACATAGGTTTACAAATACATATGCCCACTATAAGTACTAAAAAATTATATTCTGGTTAAACGTTGCTAAAACAACTTTAAAGATGTCGCCACCCTGATTCGAACTCATAGATATAAAATATGAGAACGAAAAATAACTTAGGCCCACAAATTCATGTGCCCACTAAAAGTATTAAAATATTATATTCTGGTTAAACGTTGTTAGAACACCTTTGAAGATGTCGCCACCCTGATTTGAACTCATAGATCTAAAATATGAGCATGAAAAATAATTCGGAACGTTGAACTTAACAAAGTTTAGTATTACATATATATTTTACCATACTTCATGAAGTTCATAAATGTAAGTATGTAAGTCACAATACAAACAATAAGTAATTAGAAAATTTATTGTAGATTATAAATCCATCAATTCTTTTGTAATGCCTCAAATCTTGGGTTAGGAATTTCAGGCTAACCCGAGAGGACCATGGATAAATCTATTAGCTTATAGAAATGTCTTGGTCCAAGTTTGAGTGTATTTTGGCTTGGATTGAGCCCAACTGATTTGTGACCAAAGCTTGGAGGACCAAGAAAATAATTATACCATTTTTTATTTAAAAGGTTTAATTTCATTAAGGATGGATGATATCACGTCTGAGCCCACTTCTCTCAAATCTCTTTTTCACCATCTTTGTTTTCTTTTCCCATTCAAACTCCTCTTGTCTTCCCTTGTATATCGAGAAAGGTAGCAACTTTGTGATCTAGCAAGCTTGGTCTGAGATTCTAAAGGTAAGAATCATAACCTCCTCATTTGAAGCTTTCTTTAAAGCTCTCAGCATTAAGTTTTGGCCATGGTGTCCATAAAAAGGGTTTTAGTAGGGGTTTAGAAACCCATAGTTTTTCAACCCGTTTTGGGAAGATTAAAGCTATAGGAAATTTTTTTAACTTTCCCCTAAGCTTCCAAATCAGTTAGTCACTCATGTATATTAGTTTTGTCTTGGGAGAGAAGTTAGAGAGAGCTCTAAAAGCAAAGGAAAGGAAAAACTAACCCTTGATTGAGTTGAAGAGTTTTCCAGTAGTTTAGGAGCTCATATAACACACTTATAACTCATTTCTACCACCTATAGATCACTATGTGTGTTTTGTTGGTTTGCATTAGCTATGAAGCATGTGAACATGTTCATGGTAGATGTTTTTCAACATGTTTATTGGCCTATCATGACCTTTCTTATCATACATAAGCCTTAAATAATGTTTGGGGGACCCTAGTGGGACATTTAGGGAAAATGGGATGTATTTTTTTTGCCCAAACAAGACATTTTTTGTTGAAAACCTATCGGTATTGGAAGAACAATATCAACACTATTCATAAGATGGCTTGAAAATAAAAGGTTTTGGTAGGATACACTAACACCAAGCCCAAATCCACTCAAACTTGAACTAAGGCTTCTTATAAGCTAATGCGTTTATCCAAGGCCCTCTCGATTTAGCCATAAACTCCTAACCTGAGATTTGGAGTGTTACAGTTTAGAGCACTTCATCTTTAGACTTCATCGGATACACCCAAACTATTAGGATTTTCGCTGCTCTATTGATCAACCGAAAATGGTGCCAAAAGAGGGTGGATTTTTAACACCCTTTTTTCATATACGTCCCCGAATATGAGTCAGAGATGTCACATAACATTTACTAATATTCTACATTCAAAAATCAGTAAAATTTTATTTCTTTAAAATTTTCCAATTTAATCATTTCAAATAAAATGATTTAAATCACGTAAAATAAAAATATAATATTTAAACATCCAATTCGAGTTCAGTTTAGGGAAATAATTTACAATTCGATGTTGATTCAAATCATAAGTAAAACTGCCTATTAAAACTACTTTCCATAATATTTAAAATATAATTTAGTAAACCGCTATTCATGGAAAATACTATTTTACCTAATATTGTTTATACTAAGTCCATATAGTTTATATTATATAAACCAATTTATAACTACGATAACGAAGCAATATAACAAAATATTTAATATACATGTCACTAATTAGTCAATATAACATCAAAGATGTTTTACTGATATTGTAGGACGGAATTATTTCCCAAAAAGAATTATACTCGTTGTGCTCCTCACTTCTTTCTTTATCTTTTTCTTTACCTACGCGTGAAACCATCACACACTAAGTATATCTTAGTACGTCATTATAAACAAAGTAAGGTGATATAGAGTATAAAAAACAACATAATAAATCAAAACAATATAATTTATCATAAAAATATTTGAATTCACAAATTGACTTAAATAAGTCATTTCCTCATCATTAAACCTGTAAAAACCAATATCTCACATATTTATAAAAATCATAACAACCAATGCCAAATCACAATAATCGATAAAATATTAATTTCTATTCAATCACATATCCATTTCGCATAACATGTACTTTCACATTTCATATTCATAACTCAATGTATATCTAAAGAGAATACAAGGTATGCCAGTCAGCTGAGTGTGTGCAATATGCACTCCAGATGTCTCATCAATAAACAATATTATGCACTCAAAAGTACCACATATAATTTGCACCAACGATGAGACAAGTAATGTACACGAATGTACTATATCAGTATTAGTAAACAATGATCACTCCACCTCATGGCATGCCAATTACACCTAAGGCTCTCAATGCAACATACAATGGGCTTTATAATAAAATCATTTTCATTTGTATATACAATATATTCAATAGACACAATATCATTATGTCAAAATATCATTTATCAAGCATTGATACATTGGGCAGTTTATACCCTAAAATAAATCATAACTCAATTTCAGTAAACATTATGGAAATATTCCATAATTTGATTCAAACCTTTTATTTTAAAATCATCCGAGGTTGACTCATCGCAAGTCTTCCTCAATCAAATATAATTAAAATAAATAAAATGCACTCACCTTGTTTGCCTCACTATCAAACCTTTAATGTCGTTACACTTTATTCTCGTAATTGATCCTTCTCTTTTGATTCACTTTGATCACGAGATTTATTCAAAATTATATAAACAACATATATCCAAATCATATGTTAGTATCGTACTAATATAAGAAAAATCTAATAATAAAAATCCATAAAATATATTGCATACTTGTTCGATATAAAAATCACATCACAACTCAATAACAACCTTAATGTTTCCAAAATGATACTTTAATTCCTTATATAAGCATATTCATCACCAATCCACTCAATTTTCATAAACTTTACATTTCAGTCACAATTTATGAATTCTTTTAGAATTCATCGCAACTTTTCCAATTTAATCAAAATGGTCATTTGTCATTTTACTTAATTGAGATCCAATACTCAAATTTCCAACATGGTAACAATATTTTCAATATAGTACATTCATTTTTGCATAATTGTCAATCAACTACCACATTTTTGATTATTCAGGACTTAGTCCCTAAACTTTACCAAATTTGCAATTTGGTCCAAAATAACATTCTAACTTCATAATCAACATTCTAATATTAATTTCCAGCATTGTACATTAACAATTAAACAATATCACATTAATCCCTAAAATTATAACTTTATCCAAAATGGTCCCTTTACTTTCACAAAGCTCTAAATTGATCCAAATCAACTTCCAAAGCATGTAGAATCATTCTAATATCAATTATGTACCTTAAGAAATTCTTTTATATTTTGCCCCTTATTATTTCCCTTTGACCAAACCTATACAAAGCACTAGGCCATGGTTTTCATCCAATTTGAAGCGTGAATTCAAGCTCCTAACATCAAATTCATACAATTCCAATCTTTCCATTTCAAAATCAATCCAAATTCAATAATTTCTCAAGAACCATAGTTATGGTCGAATCATACATGTCCATTTTTAGATGATTTTAATCATCACATAAGCTTGGAAATGAATCTACAACACCAATAACATATAATTCAACCTTAAAGTCATCATATCTCAACTTTCCCTTCATAAACCATAATCATGAAATCAATCTCCCAATCAAGTTTTGCATGAACCATCTATACCAAATGATAGAGAATTACAGGTAGATTAATTCTCTATTTCATAACTTAATCCATAAATCAACCATATAAGCTTAAAATGAAATTGCAATTTCCTGCCTTATGGCTACGATATGGAAATTTTCTTAATTTTTCTACACCAATATCTTAATACACTTGGCTTATACTTAATATAAATGAATTTAAAATCCATTTAATAGGAAATTATCATTTTACCCTTACTAAAATAAAATAATTTCCACTTGCTAACATAATATCTTCCATTTTAATAAAAAAATTCAAATATAAACAACTATAATTCACTTTCCACCTTTTTTCTTTGTAATTTTCAAAAAATTATAATTTAGTCACCAAAATTTACATTTTCCGCTTAACATGGAAAATCAACCTTAATTCCAATGATCGATATTAAATTTCACCATTATAAAATATGGAAATAATATTTCTAATATTATTTATCATCCTTCAGAATTTCTCAAAATTTTGATTCGATCTGGTTATTCGAATCCTTTTTGTAGTTTACTTCTTTATAGTTTTTAATACAAATCCGAAATCGAAATTATAATTCCAAGAAAAAATTAAATTTTGAGTAAAAAATTTATTTAGGGGCCAAAATACTTATCTTTTAAAAATTACATTTTTGCTCCCTAAACTTTTACAAAGTTTATAATTTAGCCACAAAAATTTTAAGATTTATATTTTGGTCACTAGAAAAAAATTGGGGTATTACAGGATTTTCCAAATAAATATTTAAGAAGTATTAAGAGAAATGATAGACAATTTGCACAATGATTTATAGTGGTTCAACTTATCAACCAAGTTTACATCCACTATCTTAGCTCCACACAAGGATTTTCTCACAAATTCACTAATTTGTTGTTTCTTTTTCTATGCTCAAGAGTAACCTTTTACAACTCTCTAGTTTTCAATGGGTAAACTAGAACCAAACCCTTTTCACAAAGGGATAAAGAAAATATAAACAAGAAACCTCTCAAAGGAAGGTGTTTACACAATTAAGCTCACTAAAAACACGTATGTACAAGAGAAAAGGAAAAATAAGAATGAAAGAGCTTTTCTTTTGATGTGAATTGCTTGGATATGTGTTGTAACCTTGTTAATGTGTTGTAACGCCCTAAATTTTGGGTTAGGAGTTTCGAGTATATTCGATTGGACCATGAATAAACTCCCCTTAGCTTATGAAGAGTGTGACTCAAGTGGATTTGATTTGGGCTTAAGATGAGCCTAATAAGGATTAAAAAGGGTGTTTTTAATCAAGAATCAAATGTGGAGGAAATAGGTGAGTAATTATCCCATTTATTAAAATGAAAGTTGATTTTCCATTAAATGGATGATATCACCGTCTGAAACACCTCCTCTCTTTTTCGCCTCAAACGTTGTCTCTTTTTCCTCTCTGCTTACTCATCTTCTTCCCTCTCAATTCAATTTAAAGGCCCATGCATTTTAGTTTTTCAAGATTGCTTCAGAATAGAAGGTAAAATTTATAAACTACTCCTCCTAAGCTTCAAATCAAGCCTTCATGTGCAAGGTTTGGGTTAGTCAAACAAAAATGATTTTTAGTGGGGTTTATGAATCCTTAGGATTTTAATATGTTCTTAGGGAGTTCTGAGTTGTAGAAATCATTTATAGTGCTCTCTTAACTTCTCAAATGAGTTAACAACTCATTTTCATAGTTTTGATTAGTGCAAGAGAATGGTGAGAGCTCTAAGGCAAGGGGCAAGGAGAAGCAAACTCTTGGGTGATTAAAGGATATTTTCAGTCACCTAGCATCAAGGTAACACGATTCTAACTTGTCCATACAATATGTAGGTCATTATATGTGCATAAATGGTTAGTTTGGTTTATGAATCATGCCAGAGTAAATCCATGGTAAAATCTGCATTTAATGTTTATAAGCATCAAAGATGATACCATTTGAATTCTAAGACCTTAAATAAGACCTTAATAACCTTTTCTAGCCTTAGGGGAGTGAATGGGTGAGACTTAGATGCAATTTTGTGCCCATAATAAGTCACTTAAGGCCGTAGGTATCGTTACTGTAAGAACAATACAGATATACCTCTTTGTTTAAGGTAAAAATACGCAATTTGTGAAGGAAGTATTGATACTACTTTAAGGGGTGTCGATACTCGGGGTCCAATATCGATACTCAAAGGGTGGTATCGATACGAGAAGTGATTTCAAGATTCCAGTAGCTACATTTGGTGTCGATACTCATGGGAGTATAGATACTCCCCACAAGAGTATCGATACTAAGGTATTTTTCCAAATCATCGAAGCTAATTTTGGTTGGCATATTATCGATACCATCGTTGATTTTTAGTCAATTTGGGTTCTTTAATTTGGGTGTTTGGGTTTGGGTGTTTGAGATCGTGTATGCTTCAAGTATTCGATACAAGTGAAATAAATAAGATAATTGAAAATACACTTGGAAATTGAGCACATTAGGGGCCGCACGATTGGCCTTTGTATGACACCCGGAAACGATTAAGACACCTAATTTACTATAGCATTATGGCGATCATCCTCTGTTTGTGAAATATCCAGACATTATTTGTTCAGGTATGCATCCAATGTACATAAAATTTTGGATCATACCCCAATGCTCAAATAGGTTTGGGATGTAAGCTTTCGATGCACGTAAAATTTTGGTTTTCACCCCGACTTGTAAGGTATCCAAGATAGACTAGGGCTATAAATTCTAATACATGTAAAATTGTGATTATTACCTCGAAGCTATCATGTTCTAGATAGGCTAGTATGTTACCCGAGATACACATAAAATTCCTCTATTCGACAGATGTCATGTTTGTCTATGTACTTTCGCATATTCATGACTTTACGCACCGACATGTTTATACAGTGAATTTATATAGTATTGCATAGTTATTATCATGGCACTAAGCTTGCGAGCTTAGTGTATGGAATGTGTTTTCATGCGCAAGTTAGTAAAGGATTTGTTGAGGAGCCTATCGCGTAAATACATTCTAGACCAGACGATTACAAAGTATGTCTTGAGTATATTTAGAGGGCATGTATTTATGTAGACCTTGTACCTATTCAAGTCATAACTCTGTTTTGATTTAAAACTTAATAGTTATATTTATACGTATTTTAGAGACTCTCATATTTTTATAAACTTTGATTATGATTCTACTTATGTTATGATGAATGTTTTTTATGTTATAAACATTTTGAAAAGAAATTTTTAGGTTGACCATTTTGGTGGTTCTATGTAGCATCTTAATACATGGATCTTCATGTCACACTAGATTAGGGTGTTATATTTAGTGGTATTAGAGCATCCAGTTTTAGTCATTCATAGGGCTCGCGGGTCAGAGTCAGTAAGCGTCTGCATGAGTAAATGCCCTTAGAGTGTCAAGGGTACTTAGTTTCTGGAATGGCAATAGTGACATATCTTTCCTTTCTAATTGCAAACTTAGATCATGGCTGATGACACCGTTGATAGTCACGAGGGTCAAGAGAAGAGTCATGCTTCCCTAGCTGGAGATTTCGATGATGATTTTACCCTGGACTCAAAGCACGAGATGCTTGCGAGCATAGGAGTCAATGAGGTGACTTTCTTTCGCGATTTACCTTTGAATCTTAGGCAGATTCTCCTCACTTTTCTGAACCCATCTGCTATACCACCTCTTCCACACGAACCTCTGATCTAGCATGCTGTAATACCTTAGGAATCCTTGTCAAGAGGCTCCGTAGGTACAGGACTACCGAATTCTTTAGATATTGGGACAAAAACCCCATCTCCACTACTCAGTGGCTCAAGGAGACACTCTGTACCTTGCGTTACTCACACCTCACTCCTGAGGGTAAGCTAGAGTGCGTCACCGCCTTTTTTAAAAGATGATGGGATCGACTGGTGGGGGACCGTGGAGATAGCGATAGAGCCAGAGAGACTTACCAGGAGTACTTCCTATCAGATTTCAAAGAGAAGTATATAGAAGACGCTCATACCGACAATCTACATGACCAGTTTTTGCTCCTAGCCCATGGTGACAGGACCATACTATAGTACGAGAATAAGTTCTTCATATTGAGTAGATATATGCTTTAGCTCGTTTGGATTAAGGCTCACCATTGTAGGAGGTTCAGCGACGACCTCCACTTGGATATCCTCACTCATTAGGTATTCGACCCTCATCATTTCTTTATAGAGATGACTCGCCAAGAAAAACCAGATGGGGGAATTCTATACAAGAAGGCTCAGATGATGAGTGATTCAATGGGTTCGACCTGGAGGGTTCTAGAGACAACTAGGTCATCACAGTCATCAGTGAAGCGGGTCAGGGCCCTTAGAGTTCAGGGAGATCGTCATCAGGGCCATCTAGAATAGCAACTCATAGTTCAGACCGTAGAGGTAGGTCTAGCTCTCGTAGGAGAACCTTATCACCAGCTTTTGGATCAAGCTCCAACAGATCAGAGTGGGCACCGGTTTACCCAGTGTGGTCGACTTATGGGCGAAGAAATCCTGGAGAGTGTTATCGACTGATAGAAGGTTGTTTCAGCTGTGGCTCCTTGGACCATTTCATCAAAGAGTGTTCTAAGTTCGACCCTCATATCATCGTAAAGATCTATTACATTTGTTAAGCGAGGTTGAGGGTCTTTAAGGGTTAGCAGAGTCGTTTTAGGATAGTACAATATGGGTATCACTAAATCAGGGACCTCTCAGGAGCTCAGAGTAGCCTCGTGCTAGTATGTCGTGTGAGCCAGGAGGAGTATAATGCTGCTGGTGTGATTTCAAGTATATTTATAGTCTTCTCAATTCTTGTCACTACATTAGTAGATCTGAGTTCCACTCACTCCTACGTTTTCTATAACCTTGTTTGAGAGAGAAATATTCTAGTCGAAGATTTAGAGACAGGTTCAGAGTGTCTAATTCCCTAGGTTTAGACGTCTTGGTTAACAAAGTTCACCATCGTTACCACATAAAGTTTCAAGGTGAGGTATTATTAGCCGACTTTATGGAACTACCATTTCTAGAGTTCGATATGATCTTAGGCATGGATTGGCTTACAGAGCATGATGGAAGTTTGAGGTGAAAGGCGAGACAACTTAAACTTAGAAAGGATAATGAGACAAAAGTAATGATGACCAGTGAGAGATCAGGTAACACTATCAAGGTTGTTTTCATAGTTAGGACTCAGAGATTGTTGAATAAGGGGTGCGAAGCCTTTTTGGCTTATATGGTGGATAAGTAAACCTCTTTTCTGATGCCTGAGGATATTTGTACTATGCGTGAGTTCTCCGATGTATTCCTGGAAGAGTTACCAAGGTTACCACCTAACTGTGAGGTTGAGTTTAGCATAGATATTTTTCCAGGTTCAGCTCCAATGTGCATTGTACTATATCACATGGCACCGATGGAGTTGAACGAAATAAAGAATCAAATTCAAGAGTTGTTGGAAAGAGGTTTTATTTGACTGAGCATTTCACCTTAGGGAGAGTTAGTCCTTTTTGTTAAGAAATATGATGGGTCGATAAGGTTGTGCATCGACTATCGGTAACTGAATAAGTTGACTATCAAGAATTACTACCTTGTCCCTAGGATAAATTATTTGTTCGACCAACTTAAGGGTGCATGTTTGTTTTCCAAGATAGACTTGAGATCAGGGTATTATCAGTTAAAAGTCAAAGATGCCGACAATGCCAAGGTAGTTTTTAGGACAAGGTATGACCATTATGAGTTTCTTGTAATGTTGTTTGGACTCATCAATGCCCCAAAGGTATTCAAGGATTTGATGAACCGTGTCTTCTATCCCTATCTAGATCAGTTTGTGGTGGTCTTCATCGAAGATATTCTTATGTACTCTTGGTCTGTGTAAGAGCATGATCAACACCTCTACAATATTTTGTAGACACTTAGAGAGCGATAATTATATGCCAAGTTTGAGAAGAGCGAATTATGGTTGACTGAAGTTACATTTTTGGGTCATGTAGTAGCAGCCGATGGCGACCGTGTAGACCTCCTATATGTTAAAGCAGTGCTAGAGTGGGAACCACCTAAAAATTTCACCAAGGTATATAGTTTCTTAGGCCTTGTAGGGTACTACTGTTGTTTCATCAAGGGTTTCTCTATGATCATGGCATCGTCAACCAAGTTAGTTCAAAAGGGAGTTCTTTCATATGGAATTAGAAGCACGAAGAGAGTTTTGACCGTTTGAAAGAGATCCTCACTCAAGCTCTCATTACAACTCAATTAGAATCGGGTAAAGACTTTATTGTATTTAGTGATGTGTCACTGAATGGTTTGGGATGCGATTTGATACAAGAAGGGAATGTAGTGGCCTATGCATCTCAAGAGCTCAAGCCTCATAAGCGAAACTATCCTACCCATGATTTGGAGCTTGACGCGGTGATTTTTGTGTTAAATATAAGGAGGCACTATTTGTTCGGGGAAAAGTGTCAAATTTTAACGAACCACAATAGATTTAAGTATCTAGTTACTCAGATGGAGTTGAACTTGATTCAGAGAAGATGAGTAGTGTAACACCCCAAAATTTTCCCCAATCTCAAACCCTAGAATTTGAGAAATTTTAACCTAAATTCCAAATTTCAATCAGGGATCAAATTGTAAATTTAAGAAGCTGATATTCATTTTCCAAAACCCTAGAAAGTCCATGGCCACTCACTTTTTCACCATCATTCACGACGTTGGATCGACCAGATAAGCTCACCGATCGTCCCTTATGATTTTGCTACTGTTGTCGTCACCTTGGGGTTGTGCTTGCATGAAAACAGTGAGCTTTATCTCGTAACATTGCCTGGTCGTTGCGTGCTCGACCATTTTTTGTCCTGGTAGCATCAGATTGTCATCGGGGAAGGTACTAATAGCCTGGGGTACGGTTGAACTTTGTCGTTTGGCCGTGGAAAACCCTTGGAACAAATCTAGAAGGTGATGTCATTGTTACCCTCTTTCGTCAACATCGCCGTCTACTGTTTAGGACCTTACTGAGGCAGGTCGTGGGTTTACTTTTGGTGAAGTTTCGTTGCTGACAATTTCGATTTAATATACCGACAGTCTGTTATATCTGATTTGAGCCAACTATCGGTTCCAAAATGGAATCCAGAGTTATTTTATTTATTCGTCAATAATTATTACATTACTTTGGAAATTGCTTTACCGGGGTTTGATTTGAACGTTACAATATTGCAGAAAATTCTGAATCAGGAACTGAGTCACTACCTTCGTCGTTACCCACCTCGAATCGAACCAAATAACTCAGGTAGATCGAACTGGTTTGAGTCGATCCACTGCTCAGGTTGATCGTGATAGATGCTACAATCGTCGTTAGGTATTTTGTCAAGGCTCTACTTGGTGCTATATATATTTTGCGTCAATTGATTGATTGGTTGTGATCTTGATTGTTATGTGTAATGTTGCTTTAAATATAATTCGGTTAAGTATGTTGTTTAGAAATTGGTTTGAGCATGATGATTCTATGATATCATTGTATATGATATAATTCAGAAATGTAAGTTATGTGAAATATGTTGATATGTTAGACTGAAAAATTTAAGTGATGCATTCGAATTATTTGTTATTGTATACTTGTTCATATAAGATTGAAATTTGGACATATGATATTTGAGTCTATGTTGTTTGGATCGGATCATATATTGAATATGGGTACCATCTGTATATCATACTGGGACAAATTTTGATAGGGAAAGTTTAGTATTTTCACCCGACGGGGTAAATTTCACTTCGAGTTCAGTGACCTCTACCTTTATGGCAACCCCACTTTAGATGGTGTTAGTAGTTAGAGTGCTTCTGGGGAACATACTCTTCGGATGGTGTAAGGTGTTTGGGTGCACATTCATTGCATATTTAATCGGACTATGAATATTTTGTTGAATCAAATTGTATGTTGTCTTGTGATGTATTATTTGTGACTGATGCACTATAGAGACACATTAAGCTTATTAGCTTACACCCTATAGTTTCTCGCTTTCAAATACACAAGTTAGGAGAATCGGTACTTGGAGATTCGCCCTTATTCAGATTACATTATTTTTATAGTATGGAATTTTACTTGGATTGTCTATTTCTTATTTTGTTATCATTTAGTTGGATAACACTTAATATGTTTAAATATTTTTGGAGAATGGACATCAATATTGTTTTGGACTTTGGGATTTGAACTCTGGATTTGATAAACGTTTGATTTATTTTTTTTAATTATTGTTGATTTATTCCAGTTACTTTAAGTACTCAAAATCAGTAAATACGAGGGTAAATTTTAAAGTATTTAAAAAAAACATTTGTAAATTTTTTTGGGATTTGGTTAATGGCTCTCTAGATTCGGCATAATTTCTTCTAGTTCGAATTTAGGGGGTTATATGTAAAACTACTAAAGGATTATGATTGTGTAATCGACTATCATATGGGAAAAGGGAACGTTGTTACAGATGCGTTGAGCAGAAAAAACGTGGTGGAATTGTGAGTTTTGCTAACACGTTTGAGTTTGATAGACTCTGGCGCCATGTTAACCGAGTTACGGGTTGAACCATATTTAGTGGTTGAGGTTAATAGACTACAGAGAATAGATGATCGGTTGAAGAACCGAGTGGAGAAAGTACTCCAAGGAAAGGCCCCAAGTTATGAGTTGCATGATGACAACGTGCTATACTTTAGAAGACGGTTGTGCATGCCAGCAGATAGGCATCTTTGTGATAAGATCCCTCAAAAAGCATATTGTAGTCCCATTTTAGGCCATTCAGGTAGCAACAAAATATATCTAGAGCTTCGACCATTGTATTGGTAGTTGGGCATGAAAAGTGAAATATCCAAGTTTGTTGCCAAATGATTAATTTGTCAGCAAGTCAAGACGGAACACCAGGTTCCCTCAAGATTGTTGTAACCGATTCAGATACCACAGTGGAAGTGGGAACGAGTTATCATGGACTTCGTTATAGTTATACCGATGACAAGGTTTTGACGTGATTTAGTGTATGTTATAGTAGACTGTTCGACCAAATCAGCTCATTTTCTTCCGGTTCGGATGAACTATAGGGTATAAAGATTGGCACAGTTATACATACGCGTGATTGTGAGGTTACATGGAGTTCATATCTCGATCATATCCGATAGAGATTTGCGTTTCACATCTCGATTCTGAAAAGCACTAAATAGAGCTTTAGGTACTAAATTGCATTTTAGCACCGCTTTTCATCCTTAGATAGATGAACAGTCCGAACGCATTATTCAGATCTTGAAAGACATGCTTCGGTGCACTGTTTTAGACCTTGAGGTAAGTTGGAAGGATCACTTGCATTTGGTAGAGTTCGCGTACAACAATAGTTATCAAGCAAGCATTCAGATGGGTCCATATGAAGCCTTGTATGAGCTCAAGTGTAGGGCTCTGCTAGGTTAGACAGAGCTCATTGAGGGTAAGATCTTAGGTCACAACTTGATCTGAGAAACCGAAGGGAAAGTTAAATTGATTTAGAGTCGATTGAAATAGGCTTTAGATAGACAGAGGTTATACGTTGATCTGAAGTGTAAGGATATATAGTTCGTGGAGGGAGACAAGGTATTTCTCAAGGTTTCACCATGGAAAAAGGTAATTTAGTTTATGCCCAAAGGAAAACTAACTCCATATTTTATTTGACCCCATGGGGTGTTGGAGAGAGTTGGATTAGTAACTTATCAGTTGGCCTTGCCTCTAGAGTTAGAGTGCATTCACAATGTGTTCCATGCATGCTTTGAAGATATCGATCCATCACATATCATAGCCCTTGATTAAGTAGAAGTGAGATAAGACTTGACTTGTGAGGAAGAACCGATCAGAATCCTTTCTAGAGACATCAAGGAACTAAGAAACAATAGGATACCATTGGAAAAAGTTTTATAGAGAAACCATAGTGCAGAAGAGGCAACATGGGAACCCGAGAAGGATATACAACTTCATTATCTGCACCTTTTTTATTCAGATAAATTTTGAAGATAAAATTTCTAATTAGGAGTGGAGAGTTGTAATGCCCCAATTTCGGGTTAGGATTTTCGAGTATATTCGATTGGACCTTGGAATAAACTCACTTTAGCTTATGAAGAGTGTGACCCAAGTGGATTTTATTTGGGTTTGAGATGAGCCCAATAAAGATTAAAAAGCATGCCTTTAATCAACACTCAAATATAGAGGGACTAGGTGAGGTAATTAACCCATTTATTCAAATGAAATATGAATTTTCATTAAATATATGATATCACCGTCTAAAACATGTCCTCTCTTTTTCACCCCAATCTTTGTCTCTTCTTCCTCTATTGTTTCTCATCTTCTTCCCTCCTAAGTCAAGTTAAAGGCCCAAGCTTTTAGTTTTGCAAGCTTGTTTTAGAATTCTAAGGTAAGATTCATAAACAACTCCTCCTAAGATTCAAATCAAGCCATCATTTACAAGGTTTGGGTGAGTTAAACAAAAATGGTTTTAGTGGGGTTTAAGAAGCCTTGGGATTTTAATATGTTCTCGGAGAGTTTTGAGTTGTAAAAATCGTTTCTAGTACTCTATCAAGTTCTAAAATGAGTTAACAAGTCATTTTCATGGTTTTGATTAGTGCAAGAGAAGACTCGTCAGCCACCCGGTGTCCATCGCTATCGTCCGCCACCTGCCGCTGCCGTCAGACACCGCGCTGGCTGCCTCGTCAGGTGGCTGTTGACCACCAAAACTTCTTGGTTTTTTGGCCTCAACGCCAACATTCTGGATCTAGGTATCGTTATGCCAGGGTGAGTCTACAACTCAGTGGATCTTGGACGGGGCCCTTCGACTAGCAGCTGTTGGCGATGAATCTTTTTCTCCGACCAAGGTGCAAACTTTCATAGTAGTAAAGCCTTACGGAAGCTCCCGCTTCTTCTTGGTTCAAGACATTTTTGTTTTCATCCATCATTCCATCTTTTTCTCCGACGAATGTGCGAACTTTCTCAGCAGTAAAGCCTTGCAGAAGCTCCCGCTTCTTCTTGGTTCAAGACATTTTTGTTTTCATCCATCATTTCATATTTTTCATCGCCGTCAGCCGACGTTCATCATCGCCATCCGTCGTCTTCTATCTTCCGTCCATCGCCCATTGCCTCTCTCCGTCATCCGTTTGCTACCGTTTTTCCTCAGAAAGATCGTCTCCCCACTCTGATTCCTTCTTCGAGACTAGTTTATCAAGAAGGTATTTTATTCGGCATTGATCTAAACACCTTGGTTTTTCGATTCTTGCTGGAGTTCATCACCAATACATCTTCTTTCACTGGGCTCGCCGTTTTCTCGCGAACAAAACACTCTTATCATACCTTCTAGACTCGTGGTCATACTATGTGTATTTATTGCTGACCGGTGAGACAAAAACAGAACGACAATGGTTCTGCCAAGCTGTTCTACGGTCCAAACGCCTTCATCCTCTACAGCCGAGCTTTCTCTACCATCACACCTTCTCATCATGAGGAGGTTCGTACTATCTTCATTATGGGCATTCCTTATGATGTCAAAGAGAGAGAGCTGTAGAATCTTCTAAGATGGCGTCAAGGTTTTGAAGATTCTCATTTGAGCTATAAGGGAGAAAAGCCTAAGGGTTTCGCTCTCTTCTCAAATAAAGAATTTACAGTTGCTGCTAAGGATGCCCTTCAGAAAATGGTTTTTGATTCTAAGTTAAAGTCCCTTTTACACATTGAGATGGCAAGGAAGAATCTTGTTGTTAAAATAGGTTTAATTACTGATTCTGATGCTTTTGACAAGTTTGGATGTTTTCCTATTCCTCCAGTACTGCCATTGCCAAATCCAACTTGTGCAGCTTCTCCTAGTATTCATGTGGCTGTTAAAACTGGGTGTTGCGATAAAAAGTCTACAGTAGATGATGTCTACGACGAAACCAGGGAATCTACCACAAAGGAGTGCACTATTGACAAGTCTAGATGTTACACGTTATTTGTTGAGAATTTACCAGAGAAGATCCATTGGAAGAGATTTAGATCTTTATTTTGCTCCCACAGTCGTGTGCTTGATGCTTTTATTCCAAATAAAATAAATGCAAAAGGAGTTCGCTTTGGTTTGATTCGTTTTGCTTCAATCGAAGAAGCAAGGAGAGCGACCTCAAAAATGAATGGCTCTTTTATCGACGGTAGCAAAATTGGTGTTTCTTTCGCTAAATTCAAACCTCGTCATTCCTATTGGAGAAAGTCTTCCATAGGTGTTCTCCGCAAGTCCAGGATGGAAGATGATTCGAGGAAGAATCATTATACAGTTGAAGGTGTTATAGATGAAGAAAAACTTCAGGTATTGAGTAATTGTCTAGTGGGGTGGTGCAAAAACTTTATTAAAATCGGTCATCTTGCTAGACAAATGCATGCGAAAGGCCTAACGGGATTCTCCTTAATGAGAGCTGCTGGAAATGCGGTATTAATGATTTTCGAAGACTCTGCTTCATTGAGAAGTGTGAAGATCGATAAATCAGAGACTCTCGTAGAGTGGTTCTCCATAGTCGAAGCTTGGTCATAGAGTTTGGTATTGGAGTGTCGCCGAGTATGGTTAGTTTGTGAGGGTATTCCGTTTCACGCATGGAATTGGGATACTTTCAAGAATATTGTTGATAGTTGGGGTCAATTACTAGCTATCGATGAAAGCTGTCAGTCACCATCATCCTTTGATCGGGCAAAAATTCAAGTCCTCGCAAAGGCTGGTGCGAGAATTGACGAGACATTGGAATTGAAGGTTGGTTACAACTCCTTCAAGATCATGGTGCTTGAGATAGATCCTTCATTCAAGCCAAACTCTTGGGCTCCTGAAGAAGACGAATCTCATTAGATCTCGTCTTTCTATTTGTGGTTTGATTTAGTTTGTATGGTTGCAGGTGTTGCTTTTATTTTGTAGTATGTTATGTTGCATTGTTTTAATCCTATTGCTGGAGGTGTAATTAGAAATAAGGTTAGTAGTCTGTGATTTTGGATGAGGTTATATGAGGTTAAGGTGTTTGTTATAATAGTGTATATCACCATAAGAGGTTATTACGTGTAATCTTTTGTATTGGGTATTATTATTAATAAACTTTGAGGTATTATTTTCTTCCTTCTAATGTTCGTTAACATACTTCTTAGTACGTGAACGAATACCAAGGGAGTTTTAAATGAGACCTCCAACTTCTATCAAAAAAAGATTAGTGCAAGAGAAGGGTGAGAGATCTAAGGAAAAGGGCAAGGAGAAACTAACTCATAGGTGATTCAAGAACATTTTTCGGTCACCTTGCATCAAGGTAACATAATTCTAACTTATCCATACCACATGTAGGTTATTATACGTGCATAAATGGTTAGTTTGGTTCATGAAGCATGCTAGAGTAAATATACGGTAAAATCAACATTTGATATTTGTAAGCATTAAAGATGATAACGTTTGACCTATAAGACCTTAAATAAGACTTTAATAACCTTTGCTAGTCTTAGGGGAGTGAATGGGTGAGACTTGGATTCAATTTTGTGCCCAAAACAAGGCCCTTCAGGCCGTCGGTATCTCTATTGTAAGAACAATACTGATATTGTTCTTCGCTTAGGGTAAAACAAGCAATTTGTGAATGAAGTATCGATACTCCTTTAAAGGGTATCGAAACTTGGGGTCCAGTATTGATACTCAAAGGGTGATATCTATACCATAAATGATTTCGGGATTCTAGTAGCCAAATTTGGTATCGATATTCATGGGAGTATCGATACCAAGGGTAGAGTATTGATACTCATATTTTCCAAAACATCGAAGTTATATTTGGTATCGATACTCAGGGTGAGGATCGATACCCAAGGGTTAGTATCGATAATGTTGGCACAGTATCATTACCATCATTGATTTTTGGGCAGTTTGGTTTCTTTGATTTAGGTGTTCCGGTTTGGGTGTTTAACATCTTGTAAGCATCAAGTATTCGATACAAGTGAAACAATTAAGCTAATTGAAAATACACTAGATATCAAATAATTTAGGGGGTATAATATTGGCCTTTGTATGATGCTCAGGAAACGATTAGGACACCTTGTTTACTCAAGCATTATGACGATCGTCCAATGAAATTCTAGATATTGTCTATTTAGGTAGGCATCTAATGCACGTATAATTATAGGTCGTACCCCAATGCTCAAATTGGTTTTGAATGTGAGCTTCTGATACATGTAAAATTTCGGTCCTCACCCCGACCTCTCAGGTATAATTCCTGACTACAAGTTCTAATGCATGTAAAATTCTGGTTCTTACCCTGAAGCTTTCATGTTCTAGATAGGCTAGTATGTTGTTCGAGATGCGCGTAAAATTCCTCTAACCACATCACTCGGTCTATCTCATGTTTTTTTTTATGTATTTTCACATATTCCTGACTTTACGCACCAACATGTTCATGTAATGAATGCATTTGTACTGTATAATTATTTTCATGGAACTGAGCTTGTGAGCTCAGTGTATAGAATGTGTTTTAGTTTGAATTCTTTTATAATGTTAGAGCATTTAGGATTTTTCATATATAATGTTACATGAATGGTGTCTCTAGATAAATGAAGTTTTTAAATGAAAATTTGAGGATGCTCGATGATGAAAAATTAAACTGTGAAAAGTCATGGAAATGTTTTAGATACTTGTTAGGATTGTGATCCATGGAAACCTTTTTACACAATAGGTGTTTGTTCTCAATACTTACAGATAGGGGTGTTCAATCGGTCGGTTCGGTTAACAGACCGAATAGAACTTTCAAAATTTCATTAACCAAAAATTTTTCGTTTTAATCGTTAATCGAACCGAAATTTTTGTAAAAATAATCAACCGAACCGAACTAAGTGCAGTTAATTGTCGGTTGACCAAATTAACTAAAATTTTAAATAATATATATTATATGTTAAATATTTAATATTTTCAGCTAATTTGGTTAATCGATTGATTAAATTAGTTAAAATCGAAATTTAAGCACTCTTAAAGCTATTAATATATAAATAATATATTAAATATTTTAAAAAAATTTGGTTGATTTGCTTAATTAATAGATTTCAAACTGAATTAACTGATAATTTAACTTTGAAAAAAATCAATAATCGTTAATAAACCAAACCTAAAATTAATCGATCGATTAATCGAAAAAAAAATTAGTTTGGTTTGTTTAATTGGTTAAACAAAATTTTAAACATCCCTACTTAGAGACTTTAGATATTTTTTAACTTTAAATCTCACATCTTTAGTGAATGTTATAGAAAACATAGAAATTATAGGTTATGAGGTTTGCTACAACATTGAAACCCAATAAATGAGTAGGATTTTTTTTTTCTAATTAAGCTAATTATTGATCGGATACACCTTTCTTGCACACTACCACTCTATATGGATTCTAATGTTTATAATTTGATATTGAAACTCCTAAATATAGAAAATTTGATGCTATCACTTTTGTGCCTGCAATGAAAAGTATGAGAGTTGAAAAAAGTAAATTCAAATCTGACTTGGTTTGGTAGTATAATTTTGCAGCATTATTTTTTAGATTAGTTACTTGAAGACAATCAAATACTTAGGTTTGAGGGTGTGATAACGTTCTGAAAAAGTTATTATTTATGGTCTTTTCACTTGGGTTAAGATTGAACTTTAGTATCATGAGGATCATTTTAGGTTTAATTTATCACATTTTACATCATTTGCACATTAGGAGTAAGTTTATATCTTTCGGGATATTTTATGAATTTTGTTATGATTTGATACATTGATGCTGTGAAATTGTTGATGTGTAGCTGATGTCATGCATAGATGCTGGACATGAATTATGAGCAGATCCTGTAGCAACTGTTGAGTCATCAGGTAGTTCTGGAAAATTATAGAATATGGACAGATGGTATAGTAGTTGTAATTTGGCTGAAAATTGAAGAAAAATGAGTAATTTTCTCATTGTTTGAAGGCTTGACTTTATATGGAGAAAGAAGTAACACATTTTGCATCCTTATTCTTCTATAATTCTTCTCAAAAATTTTATCTTCAACCTAGTAGCCATGGCCGCCTAAATCCATCATCGGGTAGTGTAGTAGTAGCAGTGGAGCAGTGATAACTCTCCAAAATAGTTATATTTTAGGATCTCTTTACCTAGGTTAAGTTTGAAATTTAGCATCATTAAGAACATATTAGGATCATTTGTACATTTTTTCATCATTTGCATCATAGAATTAGTTGAGATGCATGGGGATGTTTTTGGTTTTATGCTAAAAAATTATACACTGTTGTTGTAGCATTGCTAGGAGCTGCAAATAATGTTGTAAAAAGGTTGTAGCAACCAATGACTCACATGAAGGTTATGAGAATCTTCTGGAACGGACAACTGGAAAGGAGCAATTGTCAAATGGTCAAAAATACCTGAAACATGGAGAAAACCTATTGGTTGAAGGACAAAAACCTTAGACTATAAATTTGAGAGCTCTTTGCATCATTGGAGGATATACTTTTACCCCTATATATTTTTCTCCACTTATTCTACCTTTCCATCAACCATAATAGCTTATATATCTCACCAGGGAGCGTTGTAGTAGTTTGAGAGCTTTACTGAGTAACATCAATGGTCAAGAAGATTTCTTTTCTACTCATGATTTCTCTTTGAGATAGGTAAGTAGCAAGTAGATTCGATTGTTAATTAATTTCTTGGGATGCTATTTTGGTTATGAACGTGGTCGTTTATGGAATTTTTTTACGCTTTATGCTTTGACATTATGTTATGTGTTGCTAAGCATTCAAAGATAGCTGTAGAAATATAATTATCTTAATGGATTTTTATTGATGAAGTTTAAAGATGAAAATCATTAATAGATGTACCAATTCTGTCAGCTTTGGTATGCTGAGAAGAAAGATTGCATGTAAGATATATGTTGCACAAAATCTAGCATTGTTAATAGTCTAATCGATTAAGTCAATAATAGTTTATTTATGTCTATTAGATGGTATTAATCAATGCTAGATGCATAAACACGTGGTTAATGACATACTCATAGGGGAAGCTACCAAATATTATCTAAATCAATTCAATCCTTGACCTATTTCTTTCATTAATTATATAGTACTACCTAGTATTTCTACATCTGGTTTTTAACTTTATTTACTAGTTTTTTTCTATTCAATTCAAAACTAAATATTTTTTATATAACACTTTCGTAACGTAATGCTCTTTGTGGGGTTGAAATCTGATACACTTCGTGTATCCACTCTTATTACTTGATATGATATGTTCTCTTGCGTTAAAGCTATACTATCTTATTTAGGATCAAACAACTCCGTCGTAGTAGCGGTAACGGATTGGGTTTCTTCTAGACCTTTTTTTATGCATGAGAAGGGGAAGATACTTTTATGGTTTGGTTGAATGTTATTTTAAAAAAAAATGTAGGATTGAGATTTGTACATAATATGTTCGATAAAATGCTTGTGTGTTTTTCCTTTAATAGTATAATTGGTGTTGCTTAAACATAAAATGGGTTATTTTTAGAAATAAAAATTACGTAATATGTATTTGATCATGAGTTGTTTTTAGAAATGAAAATCTCATTGGTTATTTACTATCTTTGTACGACATCAATTGTTGTGAAAACAATGGGAAACATAGAGAAATCCATGCTACTTATTGTTATAGTGTTATCAACAGCATGCTTAGTAAATTTATAGAAATATAAGTCTATTTTGTTATGATTTGAATACTTGAAAGGGCATAAACTATTGATTAACACTTAACGCAGATCTTCTGTTACAACATTATTACACTGCTTGCTAATGTACAACAACACCATCTTTGGTCCATTCCTCTAAATGCAACATTGAATGTTTGTTACATTTCCGAAAAAGTTTATCCAGATTTCGCTATATTTGTTATAACTTTATTACTACTTCATTCCAACTTATATCTTTCTTTGTTTGAGTTGATAATTCTAATTTTAATAATTGCCCTTGTGTGATTCGACACTGGACATGATGATTCATGTCCACTTTAGTACTTGATCGATACGCATGATTGCGCTTAATGTCGTCAATATTGACAACATTATATACCTATCACATGTATCCCAATCGTGATTGGTTTATGACCTATGAAGCTGTCTCGGCATGTATAGTATTGATGCTAATAATACATCTTATAAGATTGCAGAAGTAGGCATTGTTAAAGTCAAGATGCATGATGGCATTGTCAAAACCCTAATTGGTGTTTGCCACATTCTATACTTGAAGCGTAATCTGATCTCATTAAGTACTGTAGAAAACAGACTGTATAAAATAGAATGTAGAAAATAGACTGTAGAAAATAGACAAATTTGTTATTTTTTCTTATTTAATTCAGTAGAGCATATTACATATTTATATACAAATAATGCCTCTAAACTAGAAAACTCTATATTAGGAAAGATACTAATCCTAGGAGATGTAATCCCTTGAAACAAGGGATTGAAAAACAAAGAATAATTACAGAATCTCTAAATTTAAGGAATTGAACAGCTCATTTCTATAATTCCTACAACCTTACATAACTTACACTCCCCCTCAAACTGGTGTATATATGTTGTATATACCCAGTTTGAATGACAACTCATCAAAAGTCACTCGTGGAAGGGCTTTGGTGAAGATATATGCCAGCTATTTCTTCGTCGGAATGTACTGTAGTTTTGCAACTCCATTATTGACCTTCTCGTAAATAAAATGTTTGTCTATCTCAATATGTTTCGTTCTATCATGCTGCACTAGGTTCTTTGTTATACTCATAGCTGATTGACTGTCACTAAAAATATCAAAATTCTTCTTGTCATCTAAGTCCAGTTCTGTGAGCAGTCTTTTAATCCACATTCCTTCACATATTCTGAGAGCCATTTCTCTAAACTCTGACTCAACACTACTTCGAGAGACAACGGCTTGTTTCTTACTTCTCCAAGTCACCAAATTACCCCAAACGTGGTATAGTAACCACTTACCGACATTCTATCAATTAATTCACCTCCCCAGCTTGCATCCGTATAAACCTTCACTGTTCTTTCTTGATTTTTTCTAAATATAAGTCCAGCTCCTCGGGTAAACTTCAAGAACCTTAGGATTCTGTTAACAGCTTCCAAATGTTCTTCTCGATGATCACTTATATGTTGGTTGACAATGCTCACCGAGTATGCAATATCAGGCCTGGTCAATGAAATGTAGATCAACTTCCCAACTAAACTTTGGTAGGTCTCCTTGTTTACTGGATTTCCAGTCCTTTCCTTGTAAAATTTCAAGCCTGGCTCCATTGGAGTTTCAACTGGTTAGAAGTCGAGCATCCCAGTTTATGCAAGAAGATCCAAAACATACTTGTGTTGGTTTATGACCAGCCCTTCCTTGGACCTTGCAACTTCCATACCCAGGAAATATCTCATACTCCCTAAATCCTTGGTTTCAAACTCCTTTGCAAGATTCATCTTTAGCTTTTCTATTTCTTCTATATCACTGCCAGTTATAATCATATCATCTATATAGACAATTATGAGGGTTATCTTATCACTCGGTGTAATATTTCTAAATAATGTGTGATCCGCTTGGCTTTGTTTGAAACCATTTTGTGTCATGGACTTAGTAAATCAATCAAATCAAGCCTTGTGAGACTGTTTTAAGCCATATAAGGATTTATTGAGCTTGCACAGTTTTCTTAGTGACCTTTCCTTCTAATCCGGGGGAGACCTCTATGTATACCTCTTCTTCAAGGTTCCCATTCAGAAAAGCATTCTTTATGTCCAGCTGATGTAATTTCCAGTCCATGTTAACAGCTACTGATAACAATATTCTGATGGTAATCAATTTTGCAACCGGTGCAATAATCTCTTGGTAGTCGATGCCATAGGAGTGAGAAAAACCTTTAGCAACCAGCCTTGCCTTGTATCTTTCCACGCTCCCATCCGAATGGTATTTGACTGTGAATATCCACCTGCATCCAACAGCTCTCTTCCCTTCTGGAAAATCTGTCAAACTCTATGTTTTATTCTTTTACAACGCTTTTATATCCTCTTCCACTGCATTTTTCCACTCAGGAGATTGAAATGCTTCTGTCACATTTCTTGGGATTTTCACACCGTTAATGCTCGCAGTGAAGGCCCTGAAATTATACTGTAATTTCCCATATGCAACATACTTATTTATGGGATGAGCAGTGCATTTTCTTACCCCCTTCCTAATAGCAATGGGAAAATCATCAAGATCAACAGTAGTAGCCTCTTGGGAACCATCATTACCTTCTATTTCAGCTGCAACAGGATCCGAATTTGGTTTTTGGCAAATTCTAGGATGACTAATTTCTTCAGCAACGTCTTTCCTTCTTCTTGAGTAAACACTGAGTTGTTTCGGTTGGGGAGTTATGGTTTCAGGGTCAATGTTAGGTGCATTTTTTTGTAGTGGTGGAAGGTGTTTTGCACAGACTAGAGTGTTGAGATAAGGAAGAAGGTAATTCATAAGAGTTATTTAGGTTATTCTCATCATCCTCACTAGTAATTGGGACAGTGCTAGCCGGCTTTGGAGAGACAGTAATAGGTAAAGAAATGATATGCTATAAAGAAGTATCGGTTTGAACAGGATGAAATTCCTTGTAACTCTCCCCCTGAATTTTTGTTCCTGGAAAATAAGGCTGGTTTTCAAAAAATGTAACATCAAAGGAGACATAGGTCTTTTTTGTGGAAGGTGAGTAACACTTGTAACTCTTCTAACTCGAAGCATAGCCCAAGAACACACTTTATGGACCTAGGATCTAATTTCCCTCTGTTGTGGATATAAATAAAGGTTGTACACCCAAACACCCGTGGAGAAAGACTTAATTTTAAATGTTTAAAATGGGGATAAAGCTGAAACAGAACCTTAGTAGGAGTTTTGAAATCTAAGGTCTTACTTGGCATTCTATTGATGAGGTAAGTGACTGTAAGAAGAGCTTCCCCCCAAAGATACTTAGGAGCATTAGTAGCAAACATAAGAGACCGAGTAACCTCTAGAAGATGTCTATTTTTCATTTTTGCTACCCCGTTTTGTTGAGGTGTGTTGACACAAGAAGTAAGGTGAACAATGCCTTTTTTCCTTAAAGAAATACCCATGGGTTTTATTCAAATACTCACTCTCATTGTCACTCCTTAGAATTTTGATTTTTTTGTCAAATTGGGTTTCAACTTTTTGATAAAAACTTTTAAAGAGAGACTCAACCTCAGACTTTTCTCTCATTAAGAATACCCATGTTGTCCTAGAGTAATCATCTATAAAAGACACAAACCACTTATACCCAGAAATACTTTTGACAAGAGAAAGGCCCCAAATATCACTATGGATGATGGAAAAAGGTGTTGTTGGTTCAAATTTGGCTGCAATATATGGTTTTCTGATGTGTTTGGCTATTTGACAAATTTCACAGGAAAACAAAGAATGATGTTTATTTATAAATAAGTTTGGTAACATTTTGGAAAGATAGAAAAAACTAGGATGGCCTAATCTAGAGTGACATAACATAATTTTATTGGTATTGAGATCAGAAGATAAAACTGGTTTCCTAAGAGCACTGGATAAGGCATGATTTTGAGATGCGTGACCTCCAACGGTGTACAATCCTTTGCCCAGCCTAGCACTACCAATCACCCTCTTCGAGTCCTGTGCCTGAAAAATACAACCACCAGTTCCAAACACAACATTACAACCATAATCTTGAATTAATTTGCTAACTGAAAACAGATTGCATGCAAGTTTAGGAACATAGAGGACATTATGAAGTAGTAGATTTTTGTTTAATGTAACATAACCACTCCCTTTGACTGTACTAATAGAGCCATCTACTATTTTTATAGAAGCTGGTAAGCTGCTTTCACTATATTCCTCTAAGAGATCAACATTTCCTGTCATATGATTTGATGCACCCGAGTCTAATATCCATTGTACCGAGGAAGTATATGAATGATTACCTTCAATAGCTATGCAAGAGAAAAGGGATTGTGAGACACCTGAGTGTCCGTTTTGTGCCATAACAAAATGGCATTGCTGAGCGTATGAATAGAATGATAATGGAGAGGGTGCTCTCCAATGCTGGTTTATCAAAGGCATTATACGTTGAACCATCTTTACTAACTTTTTTTCTAATTAACATGTCACTATTCATGGGCAATGATAAAAAGACTCTGTAAGAAATATGGACTGATAAGCCTGCATATTATTATGATTTGAAGATATTTGGTTGTCCTACATATGTTTATGTAAACAATGGTAAATTGGATCCTAGATCCATAAAGTGCATCTTTATAGTATATAAATCTAGAGTAAATATCTATAAATTATGGTGTCTCGAAACTAGAAAGATAGTTTGTAACACCCCTAACCAATATTCAACTCGGATTACGAATCCGATGTGTCACATTATATTTTCAAAATGTTTATTTTTAAAAGATAGTTAAAATTTTAAATATTCATTTTTATAAAAATGATAGAACCTTTAATCAAGTAAATACATGAAATTCAACTTAATTTGAAAATAAAACTCAATAATTTACATAATTTATATCACATAGGCATGTAATCACATAGCTCATTATCATATAACTCATGGCACATTTTCATGTAGTCACATGTGTCATTGCCATATAACTTATATCACATAAGTCTATAACACAACATTTAATACAAACAATGCTTATTCACACAGTAAAAGGTCATAACTATGCTTCTATTCATGTAATCATATATTCAAAACATTGAAAATATACTTATCGCAAGTCTAATTTCCATATAGTAATATATATCCTAATAGTATGCACTCACCATAGCCTCACTAGTCAAAATATAAATCTTATCTCTCTCTTATTGGTCCTAACTCACCGATTCTTCCGAAACTTGCTTGCGTTCGATATCTACACAAATATATGATTGGTATAAATATTTGAATTCGTATTACTAGAATAAATCATTGATAACATAAGCTAAACGAAGCACTAAATTCCCTATTTCAATCTAAATAGTATCGATACCCAAGGTACAGTATTGATACTTCTTACTTATAGTATCGATACTATACTTCAATATCGATACCCATTCTCGATTCTAGAATTTCATATCTAAAAATGGTATCGATACTTATATATTGGTATCGATACCCATGGTATCATACTACTGCTTCGGTATCGATACTCTATGAAGGATTTATCAACTTTTAACTTATTGTATAGATATTGTTCATCCAGTATCGATACCCATACCAAAATATTACCTCTTTTCACTTTGAAGTATCAGTATTGTTCATCCAATACTAATACCCTTGCCCAGAACTTACTCATTTAACCCGAAAATTTTACAATTCTTTGCTAATTTTCTCACTTTACTCTTCTTTAATGCCTTTAAACTTAATTACACCTATTCAAATCAACTTATATCAATTTAACTCATCCTGACTTTCAATATCTAACTAGAATACTTATAATCAAAAATCATACCAAATATTCAAATTTCACTGTAAAATCCGTTTATTAACTCTTTCTTATCAAATCACATAAAAATCCTTTATGTTTAATCTCCCATGACTTGTAAATATTTTAGTTTTTACTCCTCTTTAAGATTTAATAAGCTTTTCTAATACTCCTAGAATCAAAACCACGTATAACTTACAAGAATCAACAAACTGGAAATATTCTTACCTTATCTATGGAGCTCACGGTGTAAGAAGGAAAAAAGGATGAAGATGAATTCTAGATTTCTCTGATATTTCTTTCTTTCCTTCCAACTCCACATGTAATATAAAACACCCCTAAAGAATTTTTAATTCATTTTCTTATCAAATGACTATTATGCCCTTCTATCATTCCTTCTTTTCTATTCAATCCTACATAAATATATTCCAAATAAGTCCCTGAACTTTTCAATTTTTTGAAATTAGACGCGAAGTTTCAAAATCTTGCAATTTAATCACTAACCTGATTTTTTTGATGTTACAAATCTCCCCTTAAGAAAATTTGTCCTCGAATTTTCAATACACAATGAGATGAGGAAATTCTCTTCGTATATCTTCTTCACATTCCCATGTTGCTTCTTCTACTTTGTGATTCCTCCACAAAACTTTGACCAACGAAATTGTTTTATTCCTTAATTATTTCACCCCATAAGCCAAGATTTGCATCGGTTCTTCCTCATAGGTCAAATTAGGTTGCACTTATTTCTATTATGGTGCAACAATATGAGAAGGATCATATCGATACATTCGAAGCATATAAACATAGAAAACATTATGAATCTTTTCCATTTTCGGTGGCAAAACTAACTGATATGCCACTGGTCCCACTCTCTTAACAATCTTATATGGCCCAATAAATCTGGGGCTAAGTTTTCCTTTCTGGTCAAAACACAATACTTTCTTCCAAGGAGATACTTTCAGAAAAACTTTATCTCCAACTTCGAACTCAATCTTTTTTCTCTTAAGATCAGCATATGACTTCTATCTGTCGGATGCCACTTTGAGATTGTGATGAATTACGTGAACTTTTTCTTCTACTTCCTTAATTAAATCTGAACGAAGAACCTCTCGATCTTTTAGTTCATACCATTTCAATGGCGTACAACACTTTTATTGCATATGCCACTACTTTCCCTTATTGCATCAATACACATCCCAAGCCATTATGGGATGCGCCACTATAAACCACAAAGTTCTTGCCTGATTCAGTTTTGACCACCAATACTGGAGCTTTTTTCAAAATTCTCTTTAACGCTTCGAAGCTTTCTTGACATTTAGAGGTCTAAGTAAATAATACATTTTTCCTCAGTAACTTGGTCAAAAGCAAAGATATTATAATAACTGGCAAGACCTAAGAAACTCCGAACTTCTGACACATTATTGGGAATTTCCTAATCCAAAATGGCTCATATTTTCTGAGGATCTACTCGAATCCCCTCTGCGGAGATCACATGTCCAAGGAACGCCACCTCATTTAACCAAAACTCACATTTAAATAGCTTGGCATATAACTTCTTATCTCGTAGAGTTTGTAGAACTACTCTAAGGTGTGCATCATGTTCTTTATTGGACCTTGAATAAACCAGAATATCATCAATAAATACGACCATGGATGATCAAGATAGGGTTAAAACATTCTGTTCATAAGGTCTAGTAACAGGTGCATTAGTCAATCCAAATGGCATAACAATAAATTCAGAATGACAATATCTCATTCTAAAAGTCATCTTTGGAATGCCTCTTTCTTGAATCGCTAATTGTTGAAGCCAGAATGCATATTGATTTTAAAGAAAACCAAAGCTCCCTTTACTTGATCAAACAAATCATCAAAACTTGGGAGGGGATACTTGTTTTCTATAGTCACTTTGTTGAGCTGTCGATAATCAATACAGAGATGCATAGACTCGTCCTTCTTATTTTCTAACAGCATAGGAGCTCCCCAAGGTGACACACTAGGTCTGATGAATCCTTTTTCCAATAATTCTTGTAATTGTATCTTTAACTCAATTAGTTCTTTCAGAGCCAATCGGTACGGTGCCATTTCAATCGACGTTGTTACAGGCATTACCTTAATTTGAAACTCAATCTCTCTGTCTATAGGTAATCCGATAACTCAGTAGGAAAGACATCTGGAAATTCTCTGATCATCAAAATATCCTATAGTCTTACCTTAAACCGATTATCAATCGCATTAGCAATAAAACCTTGACATCCTTGCAAAAATAACTTCTTTGTTGACATCACTGATATAACGTTTGCTAGCGGATTAAATCTTTCACTAATCACAATCACTTCCAATCCCTCGGGACTTATCAGAGTTACTCTCTTCAGTCTACAATCAACCTTGGCATGATAATGATATAACTAATCCATTCCTAATATCACTTCAAATTCATCAAAGGGTAATTCCATCAGATTATCAGGAAATTCAATTCCCTGAATCTTTATGGGGCACCCTCTACACACTCGATTTACTCGAGCACTAGGCCCTAAGGGTGCGTTTGGTTCACGGAATGTAAGATTACCAGTGGGAATAGGATTACCGGCGGAAATAAGATTACTGTGAATGTTGTATTTTGTGTTTGGTTCGTTTAGCATGAATGTAAGATTGCAGTGTTTGGTTAAAGGAATAAAAAGATTATTGGAATGTATATTTTACCTATTTATCCTTATTCTATATTTGTTTTTTTAACAAGTTAAATTCTACTATAATATTACTATAATTAATTTATATATTTTCTTTAAAAATTTAAATTCATAAAATTTATATAATATTTTTACAAAATTGAAAAGATAAATAGGTTTAATGAAAGGGTAAAATTTTATTTTAACCCCTGAACTTCATATAAAATTCTAATTATGGGCTTTTTTTATAAATCTAAAATAGTTTAAGGTTAAATTTGTAATTTAACCTTCGTAGAATTTTTTTTATTCAACACCAGAATAAGGATATTTTAAAAAAAAAAATTTAAGGGTATTTTAGTCTAAAATATTGGTAATCCAACAATACCTAAGAGAATGGGGTATTCAGATTCTCGGTAATATACCTAAAAATACCACTATTGGGAATAAAAGATTACCAGGTGTTGGGAATGTTTACCAACCAAACGGTGGAATGACATTTCATTCCCCCGGTAATCCAATATGCCGCCAACCAAACGCCCTTTAAGGGGTTAGTCACTATAACATCATACTTGTTGCTTCTAGTTGTATTCTCAACTCTCTCACAAACTTGCTACTAATATTTGAATAAGTGGAACTCGGATTAATCAATACCAAAACAAATTTAGTACATAATCGAAATGTACCTACAATGATCTCTGGATCATCGCGATCTTCATTGTCTTTATGTTATAAACTCCGATAGTTGAACGCACTTCCTGTTAAGTGGTGGACTCAGAATAATTTCTTCCTCTACCTCTTCCTCTTCCTCTATGAGACACTGAAGCAGATCGCACAGACTGAGCATTCTCTCCCGTCATCATGGGACAATCCCAGATAAAATGCCAGGTGTCCCCACATCAAAAATAGGCTCCAGAGACCACTCGACAAACTTCAGTATGATTCTTTCCATAGTGTTGACATTGTCTTTATTGACCTTGATTCGATCTCCCAGTATCAGACCCTACAGATTGCATATATCTGGTTCTCATAGGATTTGATCCTCTAGCAGATGATGCAGTTGACTCAGACCTTGCCTGAGATTGAAAACCAGAATCTGTACCACTTTTTGATGGTGCTGAGCTCGTAAAAGCACCAGCTCTTTTAGACATCTGAGCTTTTTGTTCTCCAAACCTCTCATTCTAAGCTCTCTCAGGAGCTTTAGCACGGTTAACCACCTCTTGGAACGAGGACAGATTCAAAACTATCAACGACTCTTTCAGTCTGGGGTACAAGCCCTCAACAAACCATTTGTATTCATCTTTCTCTTTCCAAATAAGCTCGACAGTAAAACTACTTAAACTTATTGAACTTACACTCGTATTCATACACAGTGCGATTCTCTTACTTTAAACTCTTAAACTATTGCTTCATTTTCCTTATAAACTGATCTCCAATATACTTGTGCTTGAACTCATATAGGAACAAAAACCATGTCACTTGGTCACTTGTCAATGTCATGGTGACATTGGTCCACCATACTATAGCTTGTCCTCACAGCAAAGAAACCGCTCCATCTAACTTCTCCACTTCAGAGCAGTGGAGACCTTCTAACATTATCTTGACATCGTTTAACCAAAGGTTCGCAGCAACATAACCTTACACAGCTTCACCTTTGAATTCAAGAGGTTATAATCCTTTCAACTCTTTATCTATATTCATTATAGAAGTAGAGGAAGCAAGAGGTTGGAAACGCGTCAGTATAGCGTCCAACGTCCTGAAGAACACCTCTTGGTCTTGTACAGACACTCCCTAAGGTGTCTGTTCTTCACCTTGCCTGGTCAGGGCAAGTGAATTACTACTTCACTCATGCATATAATCTCCCATTCACTTTGGGAGATCTCATGGTCAGACATCTAATATGATATAACCAATAAATTCTATTAGCAATACATCATACTCATTACTTATCAAATCATAAATTTTCAATATTTTGTTGGCATGTATACTTTTTAAAACATATTTAACTTTGGTTTATGCCTAGAATCGACTAAACCTTGGCTCTGATACCATTAAATGGAACACCCCAACCCGTATCTGATCCAAATTACAAATATGAGATATCACATTATCTTTTCAAAACATTTATTTTTAAAAGATAGTTAAAAATTTTAATATTCATTTGTATAAAAATGATAGAACCTTTGATCAAGTAAATACATGAAATTCAACTTAATTTGAAAATAAAACTCAATAATTTACATATATATAATAGTGTATGCTTACAAAATTGATCAGAGCATATATCATTCAAACCTTTAATTATATGTCAACCTAAATACAAAAAATAACATATTGTGTAATTTACATAAAATCTGATTTTCTTGTAGAGATATGTTGTCTTTAACCAAGCCTAGCTTTACTCTTTTTACTTCTTTGAACCTACGTGTGAAACACTCACACGCTAAGTCATTGACTTATTGAGGCATATGATGCATAAATGAAACATTGAAACATGCATTCATATACTTAACATTCATAAGTACCATGTAGTTCAGAGATAATTATGCATTACACCAATCAAGAACATATAACATCCAACAATATTTATTCACGTTATTTCTTTAATAGCCCATGGTTTATTTCTGAGAACTGAAGGTATGTGAGTGCATTGAGGTTATGCACAAATGATGTCACCACAGCTCGTATAAATTACACCACAGTGCCACGTAGAAATGTCCTAAAGGACCACATAGATATGTCCCAAAGGACCGTGTAGAATTGTCCCAAATGACCACGTAGAATTGTCTCGATGGACCGCGTAGAACCCTCGACTCTTGGCTTTCCAATTATACCTTTAACTCTCATTACACAAACTTATGGACTTTATCATTTATAACAGTTCACATAATTTATATCACATAGGCATGTAATGACATAGCTCATTATCACATAACTCATGTCACATTTTCATATAGTCACATAGGTCATTGCCCTCTAACTTATATCATATAAGTCTATAACACATAATATATAATACAAACAATGAATATTCACACAGTACAAGGTCATAACTATGCTTCTATTCATGCAGTCATATATTCAAAACATTGAAAATAAACTTATCGCAAGTCTACTTTCCATATAGCAATATATATCCTAATAGTATGCACTCACCTTAGCCTCACTAGTCAAAGTATAAATCTTATCTCTCTCTTGATTGGTCGTAACTCATTGATTCTTCCAAAACTTGATTGTGTTCGATATCTACACAAATATACGATTGGTATAAATATTTGAATTCGTATTACTAGAATAAATCATTGATAACATAAGCTAAACGAAGCACTAAATTCCCAATTTCAATTTGAATAGTATCAGTACCCAAGGTACAGTACTAATACATCTTAATTATAGTATCGATACTATACTTCAGTATTGACACACATTCTCGGTTTTGGAATTTCATATCTAAAAATGGTATCGATGCTTATATATTGATATCGATAACCATGGTATCGATGCTACTACTTCAGTATCGATACTCTATGAAGGATTTATCAACTTTTAACTTATGGTATCAATATTGTTCATCCAGTATCGATACTCATACCTAAATATTTTCTCTTTTCACTTTAAAGTATCGGTACTTGTTGGGATTTTTTGGAAGCTCGAATCGATAACCGAAGAGGTTCGCTAAGAGGGGTCGAGTCGGTTTTTGTGTTTAGGGAGTAAGGATATTGAAAGATAGAAAATCTCACATCGATTTATAGTGGTTCGACTTCTCAACCAAGTCTACATCCACTACTTTAGCTCCTCACCAAGGATTTTCCAACAAATTCACTAATTTATTAGTTCTTTTTACTGGACAAAGAGATAATCTTTACAAACTCCCTAGGTTTTCACAGGTTAAACTAGAACCTTTCCCTAGCTTTTAGCAGGTTTAGCTAGAACCAAAACCCCTTTACAATGAAAGGAAATGTAAACAAGAAAACCTCTCTAAGGTAGGTGTTTACAAGAATTAAGCTCACAAGAACAAAAATACGTACAAGAAAAAGATGAAATAAGAATAAAAAACTCTTCTCTTGTGTTTGATTGCTTGGATAATTGTTCTCTATATTCTTCAAGTGTCATAAGCTTGTTTTTATAGTTTGAAATGAGTTTGAAGTCGTATATAACCTTTGGGGATGTTTTGGAACCGTTGGGGATTTATTTCTTACAAAATAAGGTTGTCCAGAATAGGAAGTATCGGTACTCCTCTATAGGTTATCGATACTACCTTTGTTAATTTCAAATTTAACTTGCCGTTACTACTCGTTGGAGCCTTGTAGTATCGATACTGCCTAAGGGGTATCGGTACTACTTTGCACTATGGTATCGATACCCTTACATGGTATCGGTACCCATTTTGCATTCGATATTTTGAGCCTTCATGGTAGTATCGGTACTACCTTGATGGTATCGGTACTACCTTTGCCTAAGGTATCGATATTACATGTAGGGTATCGATATCTATTCATGTGGTATAGATATTGCAAAGAACAATATCGGTACTACTTGTAATTTTTGCTAAATCATTTTTTAAATGGACTTTGAATTATTTTTGAAATCTTTTAAAACTTTGAATAAATTCAATTCAAATCCAAAAACATTTTACTTTAATTTGTTATATCGAAACATAGTTCTACAATCTCCCCCTTTTTGATATAACAAAACATTTGAAAAAATTGGTTTTAGCAAAACTCCCCCTTAATAAAATGTTTAATGAAAAAGATACCAATTGTTACCAATTGTTGGAAAATATATGAAAATGTTAAGCTCCCCCTTTTTCATTAATAAATTGAATTTTTCAAACCATACTTCTCCCCTTTTTTGTTATATCAAAATTAATTCAACTTTTAAAGTTCTAAAATAACATTGGAGAGTAAGTGGTAAATTTAACATTTTTTAAAAAATCATTTGAAAAGTCAAAGCTCCCCCCTCAATAAGTGCATTCCAAACAAAATTTAGCTTTAAAATCTAGACACTTAAACAAAAATTGAATTTCAATAAAGAATAACAAACATGTTAGTAGCACATGAAATTCAATATATCCAAGTTTAAAATACTTTATGCAATACCAAATTGAAATTAAGTACATATGCATAAAGTTTTCCAAAAATGTTATGCATTTGAAAATTTTGATATCAATTATTAGAGAGATATCATTTTTATTTAAACCACATGCATAAACATTCAACTTTTGGTCAAAAATTTAAAATTTATAAAATCAAAGCATTTGAAAAGTTGTTATCAATTGTGTCGAGACATTTCTGAGCCCGACGACAGAGAGTGCAAATAGTACACCCCAAACGGTGTAACTAGTCTCGAAAAAGTGAGTGTTTATCTTCCTTGAATCAGATGAAACCCCGAGTTGTAGAGTTGTCGCCAATCTTTTAATTCGGTGAGATTGGTCACCAAAATGTCATATTATTTTAATAAAAATTCCTAAGAATAATATTAAAATAATACAACTCGGGTTTGCTTACCAGCAAAATGAGTTTGGGAGTCGATTAAGTATGGGGAAGGATTATCACCCCCATCAAGCCCAAATTGGTATAGGTATTTATTAATTAGTGTATTTACAATAAATTATAAATTTGTTCTTTAAACTTAATGATTATTAAATAACTTAATATAAATGCAATATAAAAATTACTAGTCCTATTATAATATTTAATATTAAAACAATATTAAATTAAATTAATAAAATATATATGATAATAATACTAAAGTAAAAATACTAATATTAATTAATTATATAATAATAATAATTAATAATTAAAGCATAAAATATTAAAATTAATTATCCTAATTCAAAATACTATTAGAATTATGTACTAATTACGTAATTTACCCTAAATTATTATATATAGGTCAAAATATAACTTATTAATATTTAGGGACTAAACATGTAATTGATCCTAAATATATATAAATATAACAATGACTAAAATATAAATAAACAAATTTAAATTCCAAATTAAAATACGAAAAAACCTGATTTCGGTGACTGAATTGTGAAAAATACAAAGTACAAGGACTACGAGTGAAATTTAAACCTACAAGAATTTACCCAAAAGCCCCTCCTCAAAACAACGTAGTTTTAGGGAGGGCATAAATGCACCCTAATCGGCCCTTTAAGGCCATTTTCTCCCATTTCTTCATTTTATTTCTCTCTTTAAGAGAGAGAATTAATTTTTTTCTCTCCTCTTTCTCTCTAAATCCCTCTGTCGGAGGACGGCCGGTCACCGACCGACAACCCTTCGCCACCGTAGTCCACCACCGCCAGTCACCATCTACGGTAACCAGAATTTCGCAAATTACCTTAAAATGTATACTGGCTTTCCCTCTTTCCAAATCCAACTTCATTTTTCTCTAAAAACCCTTCAATAAGCCTAAATCTAGGATTTTTACCTTCAGTAAAATCATTTTTCTGACGACCTTTGGGCTTTGACGATGGTAAGTGCTCTCAACTTCTTCCCACTATTTATTGCTTGGTCGTTATCTCTTTTGTTTCCGGTGCTTGGTTGCTCTTGGCTTTCGTTGCTTTTTAGTTGTTGTTTTTGTTGTGGTTCTCTCTCTTGCTATGTCCTTTGTTCGTTGCAGGTTTGATGGAGTCCTTTTATAGGGCTCGGTGGTGCATCATTTGGACTGGTCATAAGGGTGCCCTTCGATGAGTCATCGGACCTACAGTGGTGACTCACCTTAGGGTTGCAACGTGTGTGGCTGATAATCTTCTTCTAGAGCCTTCTAGAGTGCTCTGGTGAGATCTGATGGTGACAGTGGTGGTGTTTGGAACTGGAGGCGGTGGCTGATAGGGTGAAAACCCTAGCTGATGGAAGATCTGGGCCTTCCGTTTCCTTTGATTGAATTTTGAAAGAGAGTGACGCTGGAGAAGCTGAGATGAAACCCTAAGGTTGAGTTCGGGCAGTTGGGCTTCTTGGGCCTGGATTGGGTCTGCTAGGCCTCCGGGTCGGATCTGGTATGGGTCTCTGGGTTTGTATTTATCTCGGGTCAACTGGGTAGAATCCATTCTTTACTTGTAAATGGGCCTCCAAACTTATAATAGGGCCCCAGTTTATTGATTTGGTCTTGTAATATTATTTAATAATAATATTATTAATATATATATATATATATATATATATATATATATATATATAATAACATGTAATTAATAATAATAATAATAATATGATAATAATAACATATATAATTAATATATATAATTAATAATAAAAACGAACAAAAACTAGTGTCGATAGATGCCCCTCTTTGCTTATTTTTGTGTTAACAAGAATAGAGCAAAGATAAAAAGACAATAAGTTTTTTGTCCAGTTGATTCCATAGTTTAATAAAAATCCATTCCTGTTTCACTACTCTTCCGTGAATACTGGAATTAAAGAGTGTAAACATCCTGCCCAAAGGTCTGACGGATGGCCCTAAGGACTTATCATCTTGCTCGAAAGACTGACAGATGACCCAAAGAATTTAAACATCATGCTCGAAGGACTTACATATGACCCAAAGGATTTACAAATTCATGATAAATAATTTACTGAGTAAGAGATTTCTTACTTTTCAAAAAATTTGATTTTCTAGAACATTAAATGAGAAACTTTAAAAATCGCTCTCATTTTCATGCGAAAATCATATGTAAACATCCAACCCAAAGGTTTTGACTGATGGCCCTAAGGACTTATCATCTGGCTCGAAAGATTGATAGATGACTCGAAGGATTTAAACATCATGCTCAAAAGACTAACAGATAACTTGAAGGATTCACAAATTCGTGAGAAATAGTTTACTGGGTAAGAGACTTCTTACTTTTCAAAAATTTCATTTTTGGAAAAGATTGAATGAGAAACTTTGAAAATCACTTTCTCATTTTTCAAGATAATTTGTTGGTTTAGGGTTTAGGCATGCCCTAAAAATAATGCTTTTTCCATGAACTGCATCCATCTATTCTTTAATGTTTGTCTCTCCTAACATGCTTCATGTACTTGTGATTTTAATTCTACCTTATACTCGTAAGGTCTATTGTTCATGTATCTTCATGTGAGAAATATATTTATGTAAATGAAATCAAATGTATCCATGAAAAGCATGTAAATGATGTTCTTATGAATGTATGGATGCATCAATCTTCATTTGACTCCAAAGTAGCGAATTCTATCTTATTCCACTCGATCATTTCTTTCCAGGACTCACTTTAGTCATCAGTGTAGCAACTTATGTTATCAAACTCGCATTTCTAAAGAACCATCTGATCATCTTGTATCTTGGTGTCTTCTTTTACCTTCAGAAGAACTGTTTCATTTATGGAACTCCTGTCATATTTAGAATTATAACCTTGTTGCCCCGTTTTCTTTGATAACACTAATTATCTTAAATTTGTGTAAAAATCAGATAAAACTTTCATCTTTGAAAAGAGAATCTATCATCTTTACAGAATGTAGATATAGATATACTAAACCCAGTAGAGATTAATCAAAATATCAACCACATATATTCTGATTTGACTCTTGAAACACTTCGCAAGAAGGATTTATCCTAATTCCTTTCATGTCTCCATATCTAATCAGATCACGAACAAGATTATTCAGATCATATCATGTCAAGATGTTTAACAACAACACATCGTCCACTAGTTTCTTGTTGTTAAAGTTTCAACGTTTCTTCGTGGAAAGCAATCTTCATTATTTTTTAATCTTGGAGTTTGAATACAAACTTCATCTTAAGTCAACCATATGATTGTAACATTGGTTCAGCCCCATAATTACTAGTTCGTAAAACATTTGACAACGCATTCATTCTTTCATGTGGTTTCTGTCTAGATTTCTCAACCATTGAATTTTTTGGATGATGTTCGAAGCTTTTGTATGATGTCACAATGATACTTAAGTAAAAATGCAAATGGGATGCTTTGACTTGTTAGTATTATATCAAGGAATATTTGACAACACATTCATCTTTTCCTTGATTGGTAGTCACACAGGGAATATTATAAGTCCAATTCCCCAAACTTTTGATTTCTTAGGCCACTTGCTTTCAATAATGTGAAAAGTTTCATTATTCTGACCTTGCTCATTCTTTTTACACATACAGGTAGAATAGGCATCAACTTGTTTCAGGATTCTTTCTTTTTTGAGACAATCCTATTTGAAAATGTTCTTCCTCCTTGCTTATCAAAGAATGAAAGAATTTTTTAAAATATTGCCCATTATAGGTTCACAATAGAATCAAATCATAAGCATGAATTCAAAGAATATGAAAAGAATCATCAACTTTTACTATTTAAGAGTTATAGTTCTTTTACAAGTATCAATATTGAGAGGTTAGTTTTAGGTTGGTTTCCTATTTTCTATGGTTACATCTTAGTGAAGATGTCACTCATCTCTCACTCTTTTGTGAACATTATCACATACCTCACTTTCTTGACTTGGTATCTTTAACCGAATGCGTACAAAATGACACAATCTAGCATAACAATTACTAGACCTTCTAAAATACCTCCATTTCAATTCTATGAAATCCTTGATTCTATCCAAAGCAGTGTGAAAATATCGATTTAACAAATAGATTTTTGTGTGCACATGTGTAAAATAGACTATAACATGTATTTATTTCACTTTTTATAACAACTTTTTCTTTTTGCCATTTTAGCTTGCTGAATTTAGCTTTATTGAAATTTGCCCTTACTAGGCTAGCTGAAGGGTTCATCTCATCAAAAAGTCCTTGATTTGACAATCACAGTGGAGCAAACACCGAACTGCCAGGTACCTGAACAATTTCATGTTTTGAACATAATCTATTCATAAAGCCGGGGCTTTTGAGTTTTCTCTAGAACCAATTACCATAGTGGAATAACTCAGTTTTTATTGAATATATGACTCTTACTTTTTACAGGGAACCTATTATAGTCTATGTGTTAGGTGAAAGTCAGAAAATCTCATTACCAAATTTCAATTCATCAGCAGCTGACTTTAGACTAGATTTGTCAAAGTTTCATCGTCAAATCTCATCAATAGAAAAGTAATCTAGTCAGCTTTGCAATGTTACACAAAAGATGCCCAACATTGGAGAAGGCTCTCTTATTTTTGTGGAAAGGTAGTATTTAGGGGATGCATTTCTTCTGAGGTAAGGTCGGGGTCCTTTTCTTCTGGTATTCAATCTTGATACTTTGCCAAAAACGTATAACTCTAATTGTAAAGAGTTTTTAATCTAATGATACTCAAAGAATTGTAAGATTACAAAATTGATTCAATGCTCATAACCTTAAAAGAAACACAAATTTATTTATTAAAAAAAGGCAGAGAAAGGAACAAAAACATGTTCAAACAAGATGCTACAAAATAAGATAAAGTTCCATGACTGATAAAATGATATCTTCTTTGATCAGGATGTCGCGTTACTCATCCAATGTGATGACAATTAACTTAATCATGCTTTGATGCCCCACTTGAGTTTTTCATCCATTGTTCCACTAATTCTTGTGTCAATGTCCCATTGTAAACAAGCATCTCTATCTCCTTTAACAGTGGTCTACAATTCCCTGTAGAATGCCTAGATACCCCCAAATGAAAATCACAAACACTATCTTGATCATAGCTATGAGCAGAAGGGTTTGGTGGCTCATTCGTTGGCCTCGGCGTGATGTATTAACCTTAAATCAAATGAGGGTATAGATCTGAGATAGAGGTTTGGAACACCTCTGAGGCATTTCTTGATCATGGAATTTTCTTTGGTTGGTCTGAACCACTAATTGCTCCTTTTCTTTTGCGGTTGTGGGGACTTTAGATGTGACATTCATTCACATAATCAGCTCTCACTTTTTGATCAAGTGGGCTTTTGGACGTGACTTTTAAGTTTCCTTTTTTAATTGCATTTTCAATCAATTCTTCACTTGTCACAAGATACTTGAATCCATCATTTGAACTTGCGAGCATTAATTCATAGAAAGGAGCTGGAAGGGAATCATGTAATATACATGATATTTCTTCTTCTATCATGGGAGGTTGTACTTGTGTTGCCACTCCTATCCTCTCAATCCTAAGGCATATTCTTTAAATTTTCATTAGCTTTCATCCTTATTTCTTGAATATCCTTACGTTTGCGAGCTAAGCCTTTAACATATCGATATTGTCCCAAAAATACATCAGCTAAATCAACCCAACTCTTGATATGTTCTCGATCAAATGATTATACCATATTACTGTTGGCCCAACAAGACTATCATGGAAGGAGTGAATTAACAAATCATCAACATTTAGGTACCCTTCCATTTTTCTGTAAAATATTCGTAGGTGGATTAAGGGACAATCGGTGCCATCATATTTCTCAAAATCAGGCATCCTGAATTTATGCGGAATAACTAAATCTGGAACCAAACTGAATTATCTTACTTCTAGTACTTCGTGAGAGTCATTAACACCTTTCATATTTCTGATTGCTTCTTCCACTTGCTTGAATCCATCCTCATGTTGTGCATATTTAATGATGTTATTCTTTAGGTTCGAGGGGATGCCCCAGGGTATGTTATCATCCTCAATGCATTAATTTGATATCATTGTTGCTCTTTAGCGGTCATCTCTTCTTCATCAGAAGTCTTAGTTTCTATTACTTAGATCATATGACTCCATCCATCTTGTAAAGATCCCAATGTTTCATTACTCGTATCTTGATGGAGTCTAACTGATCTTGCAATTCCTCATGATATTGCCCCATTGTTTCAATGATGATGATACAGTAATATGCATGAATGATCTCGGTTTTACTGTTACAAAACCTTTCATGAATTATTTACAGGTATGTAACAATACTTAATTAAATTCATGAGATGTAAATGCAAAAAAAGAAAAAATAAGAATGCAAAATGTGCAATGAAAATGTATGTATGCAAAAGGTATTATTCAAGAGTGATCATCTTAAAACAACTTTTTTTTAACACAAAAGTTTTGATACATCAAACAAACGTTACATATAAGGGATATCTTTAACTCCCAAATTCTCTATTTCCTTCAAAATCCAAATTAATTTACACTCATGCACAGGTATAGAGTTGTCAATCTGTTTTAACTCTTGCGTAAAACCAGCTAAATCAATCAGTTTATGAGCCACATTGCTCGCTTTGGCAGTAACTTCCTTTATGACATTATTTTTTTCCTTCAGGTTATATGTTAATTCCTGGACTTGTAAACAATATTTTTCATTTTTTCTTGTAAGGGAATCTTTGCGATCAATAAGCTCTTGTACAAGATCCAAAAACGTCATCAATCTCTTATTTTTGTCTTTAATTTCTTCTAGTTCAGCTTCAATTCAACAGTGATAGATATGATATGAATCCTCCATTTTGATTATGACCTTATTCAAAATTTGATTTTCGGCTTGACATCTGTCCAACTTGATGTCGGTTGTATCGCACATTTCTTCTACAACCCGTAGATCATGAAAAAAACTTCTTACCCTGATCTTCATGTTTCTTGCAATTCTTTTTCAGTCTAGTGACCCTTGTTATCCACTCTTCTGGGGTATTTCCTAAACAACCTTTTGAAAGGCTTGACTGATCATTTGTAAATTCTCACGCATAGTTTCCATTTCTGCCCTCAGTTTATCATTTTCATTTTCCAAATGACGTATTTGAGCCTCATTCTTAAGTGGATTTCCTTCCTTCTGGATTCCCCCACTAATACTCTTACCTTTGACTACCTTTGGTATCAACCTGCCAGGATAATCAGTGACCAAACTAGATTGACCCTGAGTTTATAAAGTTGGGAAATGACTCTTAAATGATGATGAGTTCTAAATACAGGGTTTCTTCTCATCTCTAGGAACTTTTACAATTATTTCCTTAGGGTCTCCTAACGAATTGTTGGTATGGATGGTGACTGTGCAAAATTTCTCACATTGGTTAGGATAAAAAGTCCCTTGTATATCTGAGATTACAGTATTAGGTTCATTGAGCTCTCTCTCCTTTTATGCATGATTCTCTTTTTCATTGGTCAAAACAGATATTATATCCATCATCTTGGAAATTTGCTCCTTTATCTATCGTATCTCCTTTGGTTCCTTAACAGACATACGATCTTTGGTAACATAGCTCTCTTTTATCCTCAGATCATGATGTCCTTCCTTGGCTGTGTTATAGTTTACTTGATCATGAAACCCTTTGTCCATAATGAATTTTTTTTTATTTGATGACAACTCTCGAATCGACACCTTTGATCATGCCATGATTATGCAAATGCAAACAGAACAATTAATATATGCATCTTCAGAATATATAAGAAAATTGGTTAGCACCAATTAATGAAAAGGAAATATCATATCTATTATATATGCATCCTAACATCATGTTTTCTAGTTCCATGCTTTGTTTGGAAAAATAACCTAATCGCATGATTTCTAGTTCGCATGCATTTAATCAGAAAGTAAAATAATAACAAATAAAAAAAGTCTCAACATGTTTTTCCTTGTGTGCTAGCCTTTCAAGACTTATTTGGGTTGGGTTCTACCTAGACTCCAGTTCTAAGTTTTATTATATGTTGGGTTTTGGTTCTAGAGTAAAAAGAGTTAACGAATTGTCCTTTTTTGGTGTCCCCTTGGACTGCCAAGCCCTCAATCCTGGTCCATTACAAACTTTCAGATTAAGTTCAACTCAAAGGAACACACTTCTTTATGTCTGTACGGAGGTGAAAATCACATGAGGAACATAAGGTATGAGCTCAAAGAATGGTCCCCTATCCATACGAAGGTGAAAACCACACGAGGGAGTAGTTTCTCATTCACTTAAATAGGATAAGAGCGGGGTTTTAGCTCATGTCATGAATGTAGTGCACAGTATGTGAGGAAAAGCATAAAATAAAAATAATATACAGCCTGTTATTCTATTTTAATGACCCAAAATTAAATTTGTACACATATAAAAAAAGTTATTAAAATAATAAAAATAATTAAAACAAATTTATTATTTACTGCAAAGACAGATAATTAATAAATTGGTGGCTGGACTCTCATTGTTTTAAAAAATTTTCCCAGCAGAGTCGCCAAGCTGTCGAGATGTTTCTCTGCACGGCGATAGAGAGTGAAAATAGTACACCCAAACGGTGTCACTAGTCTCAAAAAAGTGAGTGTTTATCTTCCTTGAATCATATGAAACACCAAGTTGTAGAGTCGCCACCAATCTTTTAATTCAGTGAGATTGGTCACCAAAATGTCATATTAATTTAATAAAAATTCCTAAGAATAATATTAAAATAATACAACTCGGGTCTACTTACCAGAAAAATGAGTTCGGGAGTCGGTTACGTATGGGGAAGGATTGTCACCCCCATAACGCCCAGAATTAGTACCAGTATTTATTAATTAGTGTTTTTGCAATAAATTATAAGTTTGTTCTTTAAACTTAATAATTATTAAATAACTTAAAATAACTGCTAAATAAAAATTACTAGTCCTATTATAATATTTAATATTAAAACCATATTAAATTAAATTAATAAATTATATATGATAATAATCCTAAAGTAAAAATACTAATATTAATTAATTATATAATAATAATTCATAATTAATAATTAAAGCATAAAATATTAAAATTAATTATCCTAATTCAAAATACTATTAGAATTATGTACTAATTATGTAATTTACCCTAAATTATTATATATAGGTTGAAATATAACTTATTAATATTTAGGGACTAAACATGTAATTGATCCTAAATATATATAAATATAACAATGACTATAATATAAATAAACAAAATTAAAATGCCAAATTAAAATACGAAGAAACCTGATTTCTATGACTGAATTGTGAAAAATACAAAGTACAAGGACTGCGAGCATAATTTAACCCTGCGCAAATTTACCCAGAAGCCCCTCCCTAAAACAACATAGTTTTTGGGAGGGTATAAATGCACCCTAACCGGCCCTTTATGGCCATTTTCTCTCATTTCTTCATTTTATTTTTCTCTCTAAGAGAGAAAATGAATATTTTTTTCTCCTCCTTTTCTCTACAGCCCTCCATAGGAGGAAGACCGGTCAGCGACCGGCAGCCCTTCGCCACCGCAGTCTGCCACCGCCGGCCACCACCCACGGTGGCCAAAATTTCGCAAATTCCCCTAAAATGTAGATCGACTTTCCCTCTTTCCAAATCTGACTACCTTTTTCTTTAAAAACCCATTCAATAAGCCTAAATCTAGGATTTTTACCTTCGGTAAAATCATTTTTCCGATGACCTTTGGGCTTCGACGATGGTAAGTGCTCTCAACTTCTTCCCTCTATTTATTACTTGGTCGTTGTCTCTTCTATTTCCGGTGCTTGGTTGCTCTTGGCTTTCGTTACTATTTAGTTATTGTTGTTGTTTTGGTTATCTCTTAATGTGTCCTCTGTTCGTTGCAGGTTTGATCGAGTCCTTTTATAGGGCTCGGTGGTGCATCCTTTGGATCGGTTACAATGGTGACCTTCGGTGAGTCACTGGACCTATGGTGGTGACTCACCCTAGGGTTACAATGTGTGTGTCTGATAATCTTCTTCTAGATCCTTCTAGAGTGCTCTAGTGAGATCTGATGGTGACAGTTGCGGTGTTTGGAACTGGAGACGGCGACTGCTAGGGTGAAAACCCTAGCTGATGGAAGATTTGGGCCCTCCGTCTCCTTTGATCGAACAGATGAAAAAGAGTGGCGCTGGAGAAACTGAGATGAAACCCTAAGGTTGAGTTCGGGCCTGTTGGGTTTATTTGGCCTGAATCGGGTCTGTTGGCCCTCTGGGTCGGATCTGGTATGGATCTCCGGGTTTGTATTTGTCTCGTTTCAACTGGGTAGGATCCAGGTCTTTACTTGTAAATGGGCCTCCAAACTTGTAATTGGGCCCCGATTTATTAATTTGGGCTTGTCATATTATTTAATAATATTATTAATAATATATATATATAATAATAACATGTAATTAATAATAATAATAATAATAATAATAATAATATGTTAATAATAGTATATATATAATTAATATATATAATTAATAACAAAAACGGACAAAAACTAGTGTCGACAAATTGTTAGAGATATATCATTTGCATTGAAAATCAATTTTGACCAAAATTCATTATGATGAACTAAAAATTATGAAAAGACATTAAAACTTTAAAATGTTCATCATAAAGCATTTTTCAACATACATGAGATTAAAAAACAATGCATAATCATTTAAAATCAAAACACATGCATGCTTAAAAACTAAATAAGCAACCAAATAATAAAAATCAAAAGCATTAGGCTTATAGGTTACTCATTCCTTTTCAAGTGTGGTACAGCATTTCAATTTCTTCATTTTCACCACCATTGCTCTCACACACCTACAAGAGACATTTAAGTAGATTTTGGTATCCAAATTGCTTTGTATCCTTGAACGTTAGTTTCAATGCCCCTTGTTCCCTTGGGAACCCATACTTGTTTAATTTTAAAATGTTTTCCTTTCTTCAAAGGACAAGTATGTTCTTTATGACCATGATAATGGAAATGTGAGTATTTTTTCATTTTTAAACATAATAAGTTGTTTTTAGAAATTAATTCTTTTTCTTTTGTTAAGCTTTCAAGCTTAACTTTTAAATCAAAATTTTCTTTTTCTAAATCATTGATTTTGACTTTTGAAAGTTCTAAATCATTTTTCAAAATTTCATTTTGATTTTCAAGAAAATCAACTTTTTATTTCAAAATCAACTTATTTTCAATTTTAAGTTTTGAAATTAATTTCTAATATTTGGAATTCATGGTCTCAAATCTCAAATACAACTTATTATAAGCATCTTGTAACTCATCAAAAGAATATGAATTTAATTCATTTGAGTTAGAAGATACCTCGAGCTCTTCACGAGCCATTAAAGAAACCACCTTTGTTGGTTCTTCTTTCTTATTTCCATGGATTTCCTCGATCTTATTCCAAAGCTCCTTGGCACTTGAACACAAAGAAACCCCTTCATAAATTTCAGAACGAAATGCACAAAACACCATGTGCATGACCCTGGCATTTTGTTGAGATTTCTTCCATTCTTGGTCACTCCACTTCTTCTCATTCTTCTTTGGAGAATAGTATCCGCTCTCGATCATCTCACATGCATCAAGATCATTGGCTTGGATAAATAACTTCATTAATTTCTTCCAATGACAGTAGTTGGCTCCATTGAAGTATGTAGGCTTGTCGGTTGGTAGGGAGTCTTCCATGTTGAACGAGCCAGAGGTGGAAGCCATTTTCTCGGTTGTTTTAGAAATTGATAGATCTTCTTCGAGGATCGTCTCAATGTGGTTAAACCTTCTAACGAGTTAAGCTCTGACGCCAATTGTTGGGATTTTACGGAAGCTCAAATCGATAACATAAGGGGTTCGACAAGAGGGGTCGGGTCAGTTTTTGTGTTTAGGGAGTAAGGATATTAAAAAATAGAAAATTGCACAGCGATTTATAGTGGTTCAACTTCTCAACCAAGTCTACATCCACTACCTTAGCTCTTAGCCAAGGATTTTCCAACAAATTCAATAATTTATTCTTTCTTTTTATAGGACAAAGAGATAACCTTTACAAACTCCCTAGTTTTTCACGGGTTAAACTAGAACCTTTCCCTAGCTTTTAGCAGGCTTAGCTAGAACCAAAACCCCTTTATAATGGAAAAAATGTAAACAAGAAAACTTCTCTAAGGTAGGTGTTTACAAGAATTAAGCTCACAAGAACAAAAATATTTACAAGAGAAAGATTAAATAAGAATAAAAAAACTCTTCACTTGTGTTTGATTACTTAAATAGTTATTCTCTATGTTCTTCAAGTGTCCTCAGGTTGTTTTTATATCTTGAAATAAGTTTGAAGTCGTATATAGCCATTGGGGATGTTTTGGAGCCGTTGGGGATTAATTTTCTGCAAAATAAGGTTGTCCAGAATAGGAAGTATCGGTACTCCTCTATAGGGTATCGGTACTACCTTTGTTAATTTCAAATTTAACTAGCTATTACTAGCCGTTGGAGCTTTGTAGTATCGATACTGCCTAAGGGGTATCGATACTACTTTGCACTATAGTATCGATACCCTTGCATGGTATCGGTACCCATTTTGCATTCGATGTTTTGAGTCTTCATGGTAATATCGTTACTACCTTGATGGAATTGATACTACCTTTGACTAAGGTATCGATACTACATGTAAGGTATCGATACCCATTCATGTGGTATCGATAGTGCAAAGAACAATATCGGTACTACTTGTAATTTTTGCTCAATTCATCTTTTAAATGGACTTTGAATTATTTTTGAAATCTTTTAAAACTTTGAATAAATTCAATTCAAGTCCAAAAACATTTTGCCTTAATTTTTTATTCGAAACATAGTTCTACAGTACTGTTCATCCAGTACTGATACCCCTTGCCCAAAACTTACTCATTTAACCCAAAAATTTTCCAATACTTTGCTAACTTTCTCACTTTACTCTTCTTTAAGGCCTTCAAACTTAACTACACCTATTCAAATCAACTTATATCAATTTAACTCATCCTAATTTTCAATATCTAACTAGAATACTTAAAATAAAAAATCATACCAAATATTCAACTTTGTTATAAATCCTTTCTAACTCTTTAGATTTCTTATTTCAACTCATGACAAGCCAAATTTCACTTCAAAATCTATTTATTAACTCTTTCTTATCAAATCACTTAAAAACCCTTTATGTTCAATCTCTCATAACTTGTAAATCTTTTAGTTTTTACTTCTCTTTAAGCTTTCCTAAAGCGCCTAGAATCAAAATCACTCATAACTGACAAGAATCAACCAATTGAAAATATTCTTACCTTATCTATGGAGCTCACGGTGTAAGAAGGAAGAATTGATGAAGATGAATTCTAGATTTCTCTGATATTTCTTTCTTTCCTTCCAACTCCATGTATAATATAAAACACCCCTAATGAATTTTTAATTCATTTTCTTATCAAATGACTATTATGCCCTTATATCATTTCTTCTTTTCTATTCAATCATATACAAAGATATTCCAAATAAGTCCCTAAACTTTTAAATTTTTCAAAATTAGACACGAAGTTTCAAAATCTTACAATTTAATCACTAACCTGGTTTTTAGGATGTTATATAGTTATTAGAAGAGATATGATATTTGATTAATATACTATATTGCGAAGAATATATTTTAATGAAACTACCAAGAAGTTATAGGAATAATAGATTGCATAGAAGAATGTGTAGATTCAACATAAAATAGGGCCTGCATATAACACACTTGTAGAGAATATAACTCCTCCTCAATAATCTATTCCGTTACATATATTGCACATAATAGACCCAGAAGGAAAATCAAGATACCGTAAAGATACGTGGAGACTGATCTAGTCACGTACACTCTAAGTGTTATGAAGGACATTGATGTGAACCAAGAGACATCATCTTATCTAGAGGCAGTTAGCTACGGAGACTCAGATAAGTGGATAATCGCAATACATGAGGAAATAGAGTCACTTCACAAGAATAACACTTGGAAATTAATAAAACTTCCCAGTGGGAAACGATTCATTTAGTGTAAGTGGGTGTACCAAAAGAACGATGGAATTTTGAGAGTTGAAAAGCCAAAATACAAGACAATACTATTTATGAAAGGGTTCAACCAAATCCCAAGAATTAACTTTAATGGTGTTTTTCTCTGATGATAAAACTTATTTATATTAGAGTTTTTATTGGAATAGTTGTTATGCGAGACCTTGAGCTTGAGGAGCTAGAAGTAAAAACGATGTTCTTGAATGGTGAACATGAAAAAAGACATTTATATGAAGTAGCTGAAGGGTTCATGGTCTCAGGAAAAGAGGATCATGTATGTTCACTAAAGAAGTCTCTTTATTAACTTGAGTAGTCGTCACCCAAACAATTGTATAAGAGGTTTGAATATTTTATGGTTTTTTCTTGAGTTTAAGTGAAACAATTTTGATAATTGTGTTTACTTCAAAAAAGGTTGCGATGGTTCATCTATATACCTTCTTCTTTATGTTGATGATATGTCGATAGATTCGAGTACTAAAGAATAGATCATGTAGTTGAAGATTCGACTTAATAAGGAGTTTGAGATGAAAGATCTAGGTCCTGCAAGAAGATACTCATAATGGAAATTTGAAGAGACAAAAAAATGGGTAAATTCTACCTAAGTAAAAAAAGATACACTGAAAAAGTTCTTTGTAGTTTTAATATGTAGAGTGTGAATCATTGGAGCACTCAACTAGCAGCTCACTTCAGACTTTCATCGGATTATTCTACAAAATCAAAAGAAGAGGTAGAATACATGTCACGTGTTTTATATTCTAGTGCAGTGGGATATTAAATGTATGTTATGGTTTGAACACGTCTAGATATAGCGTACGATGTGAATTCAATGAGTAGATAAATTGAGAATCCTAGTAAAGAACATTAGAAAGTTGTCCAATGAATTTTCAAGTAACTTTGCAATACTACTGATGTTTGCTTGTTGTTTGGGGGAAGTAGAGATGGAGTAGGGTATGTTAGTTTTAATTTTATGGGAGATCTTGAAAAGAGGAGATCACTTACGAGGTATGTCATCTCAGTTGGAAGATGTGCCATTAGTTGGAAAACTATTCTACAGAGCACGGTCGCCTTGTTAACTACAAAAGTGCAGTACATGACGATCACCGATGTTTGTAGGGAAGTGATCTGGTTGAAAGGACTCTTTCGTGAACTTAGTGAAGACCTTCATGTATTTTCTTTGTTTTGTGAAAGTTAGTGTTATATTCTTAACAAAAGATCAAATGTTTCATGAGCAGACAAAACATATTGATATCTACTATCACTTTTGTGTGATGTAATTCCTCGAGGTGATATTGTTGTGAGCAAAGTCAACACTCATGACAATCTTGTAAACATGATGACCAAACCGCTCCCTAAAACCAAGTTTGAGCATTGCTTGGGCTTGGTCAGTGTCCATTACTAAAGATTACCTCTTTGAGGGGTGTTGTTGAAATGGTGGAGAATGTGTTTGTTGAAGTGAAGAATTATTTTTTGTTGAGTTTGGTTGTCTCAACAACTTTCGGTTTTTGGTATCAAAACCTTTACACTTTCAGAATTCGCGTCAAGGTGGAGATTTGTTAAAGTTTGACTTTAATTAAAAGTGACACAAATTAATTAAAATAATTTGGAAAAGAAAGAAACCTAATTTGATTAGAAGTAGAAACTTTATTTTTTTTTATGTAGAAAATATACTTTAAGTAGATTTCTATTTTATAAGTTTACTTTGTAATCAAGTATCTATCCCTATAAATAGATACTAAGGGTATGGGTTAGATATAAGTTTTTTTTTCTTCAAAATCCTCTTGTATTTCTTTTCATATTAGTGAAATTCTTCTCTTTATATATATATGTGTTTTTTTCCCTTTTGGGTTTTCTGCATAAATCTTGATATTCTTTGTTGTTTTTTTCAATTGTGTTTATTTGTTTGCAAATAATCATTCCGATATTATATCACCATTAACCATTCTACCTCAAACAACAATAATCATTAATAGACACCCAAAACCATTAAATCCCATAATTGAGCTCACATTGTATTATGATGAAATGTTCGTAAAATCAAATACAAGGGGCCATGTAAGAAGCATGAGAACCCAAATCAAATCAAACCGACCTAGATAAAGAACAAACCGGAGAGTAGTGCAGCTACAAAGCTCAATTTGATGATTCTCAATTTTGCCCAGGCAATAAAAGATAGAAAGCTAGAAGGGTGATGTATGTGGACATCAGTATTAAAGCTGAATTAAACCTTTCATGTCTATAAAAGTTGCGAAAAAATAAATAAATAAAAATGGTCTCAAGATTAAAATGTCAACCGGGTGGATCAAGACTATCAATTTCGATGAAGTCCATATCATGGGAGTTACACAAAGGGTTTAATTACAGATTGGTTAATGGAAAGATCGTGAAGTCTTCAAAGTAATCTCTTTCGATAACTTTGACTTCATCATCGGTTTAAACTTAGCCACGTTAATCCTCGTATTATCCGTTGTATCAACTCTGTTTGCATCTTAGATGCTTGTAAATAATGTATTGTGTCAGCCTCATCGGGACATAAGGAAAACGATTGAAACAGTGACTGACATCCATTTTACCAGGGATGTTCCAAGGAAGACAAGCAAAACTTCATGGTGACATAGGCAAGTCATCCAAAGGCATCGGAAGCAAGCTAAGTCCACGAGGGAGATCCGAGATCACTCGGTCCAACTTAATTCTGAATAAGCAACGAGGATGTCGCTGAATTTAGTGGGGGAGAATGTCATGAGCCTCGAATCAAGGTCTGAGACCCATACAAATATAGACGTCGGAGGAGTTTTGAGCAACACATCAAACCAAAAAATCCCTCCAAAATCGAATTGTGCTTGTTCCCATCCAAAATGTCCATATCTGAGAGACTCAATTCATCAAATAAATAGAAACCTAGTCGGTTTATGATACAAGAATGAAAGATCAACTTCGAGTTGTATTAAGACCTTGACTAGTGGATAGGTGTTTTAATCCTAGTCGATGGAGTAAATAAAATTTAATAAGGGTACTTGAATATAAATAGAGGCTCACCCCCACCTTAATTATCAAAATCAATTTAACGAGAAAATAAGATAAAAACAAGTATTCAACTTAAATCTCTCTTGTCATCTTCTTATTTTAAGTATTAATGTTTCATTATGTTTTTGTCGACTCAATTTGGTATATCCTTTTTAAGTCGACTAAGTGTGCCTTAGGCATTATTCATCCAGGTTGAAAGTTGATTTAAGCACACAACTCATGTTTTTGTGCTTATGACCGCACGATTAACTAGTTTCAAACCTAATCCTGTGACATCCAACGTCTTACCATTCTTTATATGAATGGTTACTAGTGTACTACTACATTTACTAAATTTAATTTTCTTGTTAAAACAATGTCTTACACAAGCTGAATTGTGGTACAAATATATCACATTTACGAAGAAGCAAATTGGAGTGCAGATAATGTCACCCCTATCTGTAATATTTCTATATCCATCTCAACGAATAGATTTTGGTTTGAATTTTAAAGAAAAAACGAATAAAAAGTAAATATAGCTATTTTAGAAGCGAAGTTCAATGAAACTTTAAACAAACTAAACCAATTTTCCCGATAATTTAGTCCATCCACAAATAGAATTAGAGGCAAGAATTTAATCTTGGTTTGAAGGTAGCCTCTCTTTTTAAGGCTTGTGAACATTTAAACCAAAACACGAAAAGAAAAGAAGAACAATAAACAAAGCCATCAGTTTCGAGATGGCATCAATGGGGCTACGGGGAATAATGTGCATTCTTGTTCTAGGCTTTGTTCTTCTTGATTTTCAAGTATTGGCCATCTTCGATACTGATCATGCCATGGAACAAGCTAAAGGGATTGCCACCGGCAATGTCGGCGCCGGTGTTAAAGCTTTCAATGTCTTGGACTATGGTGCCAAGGCTAACGGAAAGTCCCCTAGCTCCATTGTATGCTTTTAACCTCTCAAACCCGTTTTTGATTCTTCGTTTTGATGACGGTGCTAATGAATTGATTTTCTTTTGAAGAATTTTATTAGGGCATTCAAAGAAGCGTGCAATCATCAAGGAAGGGCAATGCTGGTGATCCCGAAAGGCGAATTCGTAGTAGGATCGATATTATTTTCCGGACCATGCAGCTGTGAAGCTCCGCTGATGGTTCAAGTCAGCGGAACAGTTCTTCCACAAAGTCATACAAAGACAGCCGAAGGTGCAGAATGGATCACATTTAGTAGCATTGATGGGTTGATTTTAAGTGGGAAGGGTACTTTTAATGGCCTAGGCGAAAAGTCATGGAAGCACAAGTGCAAAGGATGCGATCGACTGCCTGCGGTAAGCTGAATTTGTTGTTTCATGATTTAGTTACGACGATGAAAACGACGACATTAATAATAATAATAATAATATTGTGTTGTATGAACTGCAGAGCTTGAAGTTCATCAAGGTGAACAATGCAATCGTCAATGGCATTCAATCCGTCAACGCCAAAGGGTTCCATATGATGATCAGTATTTGCGACAACCTCTGGATTGATGATGTTACTATAACAGCACCCGATGATAGCCCCAACACTGATGGCATTCACATGAGCAAAACTAACATGCTCAAAATAACTAACAGTCGCATCGGCACAGGTGACGATTGCGTCTCCATCATCCATGGATCCACCAACATCACTGTCGAGAACGTCGACTGTGGCCCTGGTCACGGTATTAGGTATATTCTATCCATCTATTTCTCTAACTACCCATCTATTCAATCATTTATTATAGAGATTCTGAATCGTTTCGGATTGTGTTTAAAAAGTATCGGTAGCCTTGGACACTACGATTCCGAAGCAGATGTTTTCGGGATCACCGTGAGGAACTGCACGTTTACAGATACAGACAATGGTGTAAGAATCAAAACTTACAAATCCGATAGTCCAAGCAGAGCTTCAGGCATTATCTACGAAGATCTGGTAATGAAAAACGTCAAGAACCCTATCATCATAGATCAAGAATACGGACGGAGGGGAGACAGTCAGGTTCTAAACTCTAGACCCTAAACCTAAACCCTAAACATTATATATGAATCTATAAATATATTCGATATAAGTCTTGAATTGTTTTTCTATGGTTTGATGAAGCATTCGAAAGTGAGCATCACCGACGTTCAATTCTCAAACATCAGAGGAACTTCTGCAAGCAAAGTTGCAGTGGAACTGATTTGCAGCAAAGCCAATCCATGCAAAGGTGTTTCCCTTAAAAATATAAACTTGCAGTTCGCAGGTACAGGGCAGGCCACCATTCCATTCAGCTCTAACTGCACCAACGTCAAAGTTTCCTACTCCGGCACCCAGAGCCCTCCGCCCTGCCCTCCTTAATTGCTTTTGTTTCTCAAAACAAGAAAAGTCCATGGAATTATGTCCACAACATGTGATTGTGAGCCACATGTAATAATACATATTAAGATGATGGAACCTGTACTGACGATTGTTGATGTTTAATAAATCAATTTAGATGTAAAATTTAAGGTATTTTTTTCTTGATTTTCTCATAATGGCCGGCTCTATTAAAATACAAGTTTAATCTATACTATTAATTAAATTGATGTATTCCATTAATTTAGCACGAATTCAATTGAAGAAATGTGAAAAAAATATTAAAGAAATAATATAAATGAAGATAATGTAAGAAGGTATTTCAAAAACTTTTAATTGTACTTTTTTTAACGTAAAACAAAACTCAATAAGAAATCATGTACATAAGAAACTATCACTCTTCAAAACTGTAACAACGACCTTTTTCCCGGGTTCTTTTCAAGGAATAATACATGCAATAAAAGTAAAAAAAAATGTTCTCTGTGGTCATTCATGCTAAGCTGAAGTGTATTTGGTTGGTGTTTTCTTCGTCGACTTTACGATGCATACGGTTGGGGAATAACGAGGTTGTGATTCTCTGTGGCCCTTCAGGCTATGCTGAAGTGTATTTGGTTGGTATTTTCCTCGGCTACTTTTCGGTGAAAATGTTTGGGGCGTAACGAGGTTGTGTTCGAAGCTGTGAATGTATTTGAGGAAGCAGCGTTTCTAGGGGGTGTCTTCGTTAGTCGTCGAATCGATCTCTCTTATTGCGCTCAGTCATCCTTCGAATCGTCCCTCGTCAGTCTGGCCTCTACTGAGTAAAGTCGATGTTAAGGTTAAAGCTATTGGACAGGTGCCGTTTCGATCTGCTTCGTCTAACCAGTCGTCACTGTCAGATTGGATGGCATTCAGCGGCCTGGCAAGACCTGGCTGTTTAAGGCTTGGTTGTAACTTTAATTTCATGCTGTCTATTTAGTGTTAGAGATATTGTTCTTCTTTGCTTCTGCTCTCACTGGGTGTGTACGTGTTCTTTGATCTGCTTTTGTTTCTGTCTTTTTAGTGTGTGTTTGAATATTATGCTGGTTATTCTGGTGGCTGTTTTTGTCGGCAGGAAATGCTTAAGGCATGGTAGTAAATTTGTATGTCATGAAATGTTCTGGTTTGATTGGTTTGGGTTGGGTGGCAGTTCATGTTTTTAGTGTTGAAAGATGGAATTCAGGCTTGGGTTGCTGCATATTGATGAAGGCTGGTTGCTTGTGCGCTCAGATTCGGTTTTCTTTGGTGTTGTGTCTTCTTATTGGTTGTTTGTCCTTGCGGATCATTTGGGGTGCTCTACTTCATGGGGGCTGTGTTGTGTGTTTTACGTGTTTGTAAATGTCGCTATCTTCTCAGATCGTTGTCTTCTAATTTTTCATTCGGTCTTGTTCGGTTTGTCCTTCGTTATATGTACTCTTTTACTCCACCAAAGATAGGTAGTTTCTTAACTAGGCATAGAACCAAGTCGACTTTTTTATCAATATACTCCATTCGTCCACTAAAAGGGTTTATTTTAATTTTTAAAATTGTCACATTCAAAATGTCCTATTAAAAAAGTCAACCAACAACAGTAATTATATATTTTTTTACCCTTATATGTCACCCTTTTACAACTATCAAAACAAAACTGTCAAATCTATTAATCACCTATTAAGATATTATCATTTCTCTTGGTCAAATATATCTATTAAAACTATGTGCATAACTAATACCAGACACAAATTATGGGATGGAGGGCGTATAAAATTTCATCTTGCCGATCAAAAATATATATATATATATATATATATATATATATATATATAGTTTAAGAGCGATTTTTTTTACAATCTAGAGCGATTAATATATTGAAAGACGTACTTGTTCTCGATAAGTTTTAATAAAATTCTTATTAATTTTTATTGGCATGCAATATATTGGAACGATGAATTCGCCATTCAGCGTAACAATAATCTTAGATTATAAAATTCCTCATGACGGTTGTATTTTCCTAATATTTTGATTTTTTTTTTTTTTGAATTGTAGGGAAGTCAAAACATAAAGTTTACATGAAGAGATGTTTGTCATAATCTAAAGATTATAATAAATGCGTGGGAGGCACATCGAAGGTCTGTAAAGCATAATGGCTGTCAAGTTTAGCCAATTTATCGGCAGGCTTTTTGCAATCTCGATCAATCCAAGTTATGTCGATAGCCCAGCTTCAGTGGCGAAATCTTTCAATTGCTCGAACCAGGTAGTTGGAGCTTGATGCAGCTTTAGGATCATGGAGGAGAAGAACAGCTTCTTTACTGTCAGTTTGGATCCACAGCTTCTAAAAACCATAGTCCCAAGCAAGCAGTAAGCCAATTAAAATTGCCCATAATTCACATTGTAGAGGATTGGTGATGCCGATCTTTTTGTTGAACCCCGAAATCCATGATGCCTCATTGTCTCTGAAAAGGCCGCCAATGGAGCCAGTAGCTGTACCTGAAGAAACACTTCATCCGTATTCAAACATATCCAGCCCCAAGGCGGAGGATGCCAATGGATAGGAGCAGCGATGGAGTTTTTGATATGAACACCAGTGCAGGAACTCTCAGAATAGTATATTGACCAAGTAATACTTCTAGTAGCGATAGATACAGCCAAAGAATGGAGCGGATTAAAGGTCATGTCATTTCGATTTTTCCATATTTGCCAGAGAGTTGAGGCGAAAACTAAAGGCCAAGATAGGTTGCTGCCTATATGAAGATAAGTGGTTTTCAAGTTGGAGAGCATCCAATCTTCGAGTCTTGTAAGGAAGAAGAGATGAAAGTCGGAGTTGGGGAGAATCACTCTCCAAACAGCTTGGGCATACCTGCAATCCCTTAAGGTGTGGGTGGTAGCTTCCACAGCTTCAAGACAGCAAGGGCAGTGGGGTTGATGAGCAATGAATCGACGGAAAAGTTCAACATTTGTTCTAGAGGCGAGCCTAAGAAATAAGCGGATACGTTGGGCACCTTCAACTTCCAAATCACATTCCATATAGGTTGCTTTCGATCCCAAAGTTGTGCAATCCGAAACGAATAAGCAGAACTAATCTGAAAAGAGAAATTAAGGCTCCACCGCCAGATCGGCTTGTCAGGACCATCATTTCGATCGAGACATTTGATTCCAATAATATGAGGAATGCTATCAGGAGTGAAAAAGACAGTTTGTGTAGATCCCAGTTACCAGTATTATCCATGAGGTCCGAGAAGGAAATGTCACGAGGGAGGTCTGATGAATTAGGCAAATGAGGGAGTAAGGGTCCCAAAGATGGAATCCAAATATCATCTAGCAGCTGAATTTAGTGGCCATCTCCAAGAGACCATGCCAAACTTGCTTTTAAATCATTCCAAGCAGTCGAAATAGCCCTCCACAGAGGGGTACAAGTAGTTCGATGCACAGAGTCGGGGCAAATTTCATAAATCTTGTATTTTTGGCGAAGTAGGCGGACCCAAAGTGCAGAGGTATCAGTGACCAAGGAGAAAGCAATTTTGAGAATGAAGGCTAAATTAAAATCACAGATTCTCCGAATCCCAAGACCTCCATGATCCATAGGTTGGCAAATGTTTTCCCGGTTGATAAGAGAAATCTTTGGTGCTCCAGTTGTTGAACCCCATCTGAGGATTTTTCCAATCTCATTACAAACAGACTTAGGAAGCAAGGAGGTTTGCATGAAATAAACTGGGATTGCTGAAAGGACAGACTTTGCCAGAGTCACACAACCCGCCATTGAGAGGGTTCTAGCTGCCCATCCTTGAAGGCGACTGGGGATTTTATCAATGATATAGCCGAAATCTGAGCACTTAGCTCGCCTATGCAAAATAGGCACACACAAATATTTGCCTAAAGATTCAACTTGCTAGAAACCCAAGGAGGAGCTAATCCCTTCTTTGACAGAATTATCAATGTTTGGTGAGAACCAAATTTGTGTCTTCCGTTTGTTAACTCGATGCCCCTAAAATTGACCAAAAATGTCCAGAATATTCTGAATTGCTTGAGCTTGCATTAAATCATCTTTCGTATAGAGAATGAGGTCATCCGCAAAAAAAAGAGATAGGATAACGGGTCACCTCCACGGTTGAAGCGAAAAGGCTGCCAAGTACCGGTTGAGACGGTATGAGAGATGAGGTGTCCCAGACATTCCATGGCCAAAATAAATATGTAGGGTGAGAGGGGGTAACCCTGTCTAACACCTCTAGTTGGAAAGAAAGGTTGCCAAAGCTTTCCATTCCATTGGATTTGGAAGCTAGAAGAAGAGATGCAGCTCAATATGATACGCCAGATATTAGGAGTGAGACCCGCATCGCTACGGGAGTCGGATGAAATTCCATTTGACTCTATCGAAGGATTTCTCGAGGTTAACCTTGATAGTCATCCAACCATTCTTATTTTTGGACATTCTCATAGAATGAATTCCTTCCTAGTTTATGATGATATTTTCAGTTATGTTGCGCCCCGTGAGAAAGCTGGTTTGATGTTGGTCAATCAGGATCAGAAAGATAGGCTTTAATCGACGGACAATTACCTTTGTCTTATACAAGATAGTGCAAAGGCTGATAGGTCTAAAATATGTGAGAGATTCATGCCTGTCGCATTTAGGAATAAGAACCATGATTGTTCTGTTCAGGGTAGGTTTTAAAGCATTGCCCCGGAAGATGTTCTGGATCATTGAAATAATCGAAGGCCCCACGATACACCATTGCTTCTAAAAAAATTCGGCATGAAGACCATCCCAACCAGGGGATTTTAAGGGTGACATGCTCATGAGGGCTTGATAAATTTCATCGGCTGAAGGGATAAGATCAACAACAGCCTTGAATGTCACAACATAGAATTTTGAGATCCATTAAATAACGAAAAAATAGGAGTATAAGAGCAGGTTTATTCAACGATTGCCACGGCATTATCACCAACCAAAGCATGACATATATGTTGAAAAGTCAAGTGGCAAGTGGCCAACTTGTTGCAAACTTTATTTGAAATTTTCGGTTCAACAAGTTGGCAACCTAAATTGTTGAAAAATGGCATGGTAAAATCTCTCAACTAGTCCCTATACTTTAGGGTATTTACCAGATTAATCCTTAAGCTTCAACTATAAATACTCTAACTCATTTAACTTCAAAACCATCCCAAATCATTCTAGCTTTCTCCCAATACTAGAGAATTTAAAGAGTTTTCTTGAGAGTTGTTTTCTCCTTCTTATCAAGAGAGAATTGTCATTGTTTTCTCCTTGTTAGATCAAGAGAAGTTGTAATTACTATTTTCTCATAGTGAAATTGTTCTATATTTTCCCGTGGATTTTACCCTATATTATTTAGGGGTTTTTCACATAAAATTTGTGTCTTCTTTATCTTCATTTTTATTTTCTCAAATTATCAATTGCGATTTTGCTCTATCCGATAGCCATATTTTGCAACAATTGGTATCAGAGTCAGATTTGAGTGTGTAATATCTACTTATTGTCTTTTTGGTTCCCACCAAAAGGTTGATCTTCCAACATAAGAAAGTAAGAAGTTATTACCCATTCTTTGAAGGTTCCAGAGAACTATTCACGATAGTGAAATAGTGGGAGTTATCCGTAATAGAAGCTATGACAACGAAATTTGATATTGAAAAGTTCAATGGGAGAAATTTCTCATTGTGGAAATTGAAGATGAAGGCCATCTTGAGGAAAGACGGTTGTCTAGCAGCTATCAGTAAAAGGCCGGTAGATTTCACAAATGACAACAAATGGAGGAGAATACACAAGTGAAGAATTTGATGACTTTTGTAGGAAAGAAGACATCAAAAGACAATTCATAGTGGCGAACACTCCTCAACAAAATGGAGTGGCAGAGCGGATGAACAAAACCTTGTTAGAAAGAACAAGAGCAATGTTGAGGGCTGCAGACCTAGAAAAATCATTTTGGGCAGAACCAGTCAATACCGCCTGTTATTTGGTGAATCGAGCTTCATCAACTGCCATAGAGTTGTAGGTTATGCAATAGATACGTTAGTATTTTAATATAACACTAACTCTTAGAAAGTTAGATAGATAAGGATAACTACTAAGTAGTTTACTTCTAATAGAAAACTTACTCCTAACTTTTCCTATAAAAAGATGTATTTTCACCATTCACAATATATAATAAAAAGAGTTCTTTTTCTTCTCCACTATGTTGTTTACTATTTATCAACATGGTATCAACTAGGTGATTGATCCTTCACCTAAATCTAGCCGATTTTTTTCTTTTTTTACCCTAAATCTAGCCGTCGATCATGAATTCCACCACCTCTTCATCGGAGGTCACTTTGAAAATCCTCATTAATTCACCCCATTCTAATGTTTTTTCAGCCTCTATCACCTGTCACCGATTGAATGGTGACAATTATATCCCTCACTCTCAAACTACTACTCGGCCAAAGAAGGGGAGACCTTGGTGTGACTATTGTAAGAAGGTTGGCCATCTGCGGGATTCCTGTTGGAAATTACATGGCAAGCCTACTGATGGGAAGTCTTCAAAACAGCATCAACAATGTGATACTCAAGAAACTATGTTGTGAATACTGATTTACAAGGAAGTTCATTTACTAAAAAAATAAATGGAAGAGTTGCAGTAGTTTTTTAGTCAGATAAACACTCATTCCCAATCAGTACCTGCAGGTAGAATTCCTTCTGCTACTTTGGCTAATACATCCACCACTCCTACTTGGGTTGTGGATTCTGGTTCAGTGATCATATGACAGGTGATCTTCGGCTCTTTCACACTTTTCATGACGACTTGTCTATCTCTCATATTCGAACAGCTAATGGTTCTCTATCCAGTGTTGCCGGTCATGGGTCTATTCGAATAAATCAGGACATTTTGTTATCTCATGTTCTTTATGTTCCCAATCTTACTTGCAATCTTATCTCCATTAGCAAGTTGTCTCCCGATTTATTATCTATCATGAAATTTAACTATGATTTTTGTGATTTTCAGGATTCTAGGTCGGGGAAAGTGATTGGCAGTGCTAGGCTTTGTGGGGGTCTTTATCTACTTCCAGCAACTTTATTTTCCCACACATCTACTTCCTACAATGTTATACAACAATTTCCTTTACTTGAACCTTCAACCGATGTTATGTTATTGCATTTTCGTTTAGGACATCCCAGTTTCTTTTATCTTGCAAAATTGTTTCCACATTTGTTTGCTATAAGAGTCCAATATCTTTTTCTTGTGATATTTTTCCACTTGCTAAACAAACTAAGAGTGTTTATCTACCTTCTCCATATAAACCGTCCAAACCATTTACCATGATCTATAGTGATATTTGGGGACCATCTTGGGTCGCATCTTTACATGGGTTTCAGTGGTTTATTTCATTTATTGACGATCACACTCGTACTACCTGGACCTTTCTCATGAAAACCAAATCTGAAGCTTGTGAAATATTTAAATGGTTCCATAAGATGGTTGAAACCCAATTTTAGTGTTCAATCCAAATGTTTCATTCTGACAATGGTAGTGAGTATTTTGCCAATGTTTTGGGTTCTTTCTTTCAGGAAACCGAGATTATTCATCTTACTTCGTGTGTCAATTCTCCTCAACAAAATGGGATTGCTGAGCGAAAAAATAGTCATCTTCTTGAGATTACTCGGTCTTTAATTTTTTCTACAAATGTTCCTAACTATTTTTTGGGGGAAGCCCTTTTAACTACCACTTGTTTGATTACCGTCTCCCTAGTAAACCGTTACAATTTATGTGTCCGAGAGATGTTTTTCTTCAGTTTTTCCTAATTTTAAACCAATGACTTCATTGTTACCCCTTAGAGTTTTTGGTTGTATTGTGTTCGTTCATAACAATGTTCCTTTCAGGTCCAAATTAGATCCTCGAGCATTTCGATGTGTGTTTATGGGTTATTCATCGACTCAAAAGGGCTTTCGGTGTTATTATCCTCATACAAAGAAATTATTTATTACTATATACGTTACTTTCTTTGAAAAAACACCTTTTTTCCTTAAAACTGCTATTAAGGGGGAGTCATATAATGAATATCAGTTTATTGACTCACAACAATTATCACTTGATTTGCAGCCAGCTCTTTCTGATCAACTAGTACCGTCAAACCAGTTAAACCATTCGAATAAGCCTACAAAATCGCTACAGCCAAACCAAACAACACTACTGAACCCATAAAATGTATCATTGCCAAACCAGTCCACTGAAACACATTTACCTCAGCATGATCAACATATCACTTCGCCTCAAATACCTTAATCTGAGTTGCAGATTTATAAGAGACGACAAAAAACAATTTCTAAATCAACCCTGAACCAAATCCCGAGTCTCCCACACAGTATGGACACTGTCATGAACCGGAACTGAACGAGAATCCTTTAGAGAATGAAGAAGGTAATCAGAGTTCTTCCACTAAATTAAATGTTTTAATTGATGATAACGACTTGCCGATTGCTCAAAGGAAAGGAGTAAGAAAATGCAGAAATTATCTAATTGAGATATTTGTTGCATATGGAAAGCTAACGCCTTGTTTTAAGAACTTTACAGCAAGTGTAGATAGCATTATTGTTCCAGATACGGTGGAAGAAGCATTGAAAGATCTCAAGTGGAAAAAGGCAGTAGAAGAGGAATTAAAAGCACTGGAAAACAACAATACTTGGATTATAGTTGAACTTCCTAAAAAGGATACTTTTAAGGCCTTTTTCACTTAAGTTATTGTTTGTTTAAAATTTCATTTTAGGCATTTTAAGATCATGTAGTTGTATATAGTTGCATTTGTGGTGGTAGTGTTATTTTATTTCTTAATGATGCTGCTTGAGGGAAAGGTGCAGTTTGTCTATGATGTGCAGGAATAGCAAGCAAAAAGGATTCGTTGGGAAGTAATGTCGCGGCATCACACGTTGATGAAGCAGATTGAAATGCCTTGGAATTTCTGGCGCAGAAAACGAAAAAAAGATACAGTTGTATGAGGATAGCTGGCACTGCACGTGGAATGATTGTTGTAGCCACCTTATAGAGGACTAAGGCCACCTGGAGAATTAAGTTCATGCTTATGGTGTGATTCTAGGGGTATAAGGGGTATTTCGTACCTAACAACCTAATCATTACCCCTAGATCTTTCTATTATAATGACACCTAAAGGGAGAAAAAGAGGAGACGTGAAGAGGCACACACATAGAGCAGAAAAATCAGATTTTTGTTTTCTTTTTCCTTTTCTTCTTCCTTAGGTTTTCCTTCATTGATTAAGCTCCAAGGAGTGGCGAGCTAGGTGCCGAGAGGAGCTAGCGAGCTAAACTGATTCGTGGTGGCCGAGGAGACCTCCGGTAGCGCGTCGAAGGCTTCTTCTCACTTCCTTTTTTACTACTATTTTTTGATTTATTTGTGGGTTGTTGGAACAAATATTTGTATGACTTTGTGTTTGGATATTTCGAACCCCACCATGAATTAACTTTGGTGGTGGTTGGTTTAAGGGATGTTTAGACTTTATTTTGATGATATATTTGAGTTTATTTCGGTTCTTTATTTGCTTTGCTTATGAATGCTTCACCATCTAGGCTTGTAAGTGGCATGGAAATGTCCATTTTTAGATGACATTTAGGTATTCAGGAGAAACCTAAGCTAGAAATACTTGTAATAATTCGAGAGAACCGCAAGATAAGATCCTCATAAGTAGTGGGTTATAGTATTTCCAAGGGGATTTGAACCGGCCTAGGGATATTATAACCTAATCCCTTAGATCTCGGGAGAGACTAGGATAAGATTTCAATGACTAAAAAGGGTGTCTTTATCAATAGGGTAGGCTGGCCAACATCGTTGAGTGCAAGCAGATGCCTTGGTATCCTATTCTGGTAGGTTCCTTTGAGAACATTTTAGGAAAGCCCTGTCGAGCAAGAAAAGATTAGATAGCTTAAATATACCTGAGAGATAAGTTTAGCATCCTTAGATCAATATCTACCATTAATTCCTTTGGAAGCTTGTCACGTGAGGATTATCTTCTTTTCATTTTATATACTGTTATTTATCATCTTTCATTGCCTCGACATTAAATCATTTTCAACACTAAACATCTTACCTTGCCTTTACATTTCCATCTGCTACACCATCAAACCATTCATCTGCATCCACCTTCATACACATTTTCATTTTGCCGTGACATTTGTATATATAAAGACTAACTATACATAGATAGATTAGTGCTTAGCTTTGGTTAGACTTTCGTAATTTCACTCAATCCCTGTAGAGACGATACTCACTCATCACTGTATTACTTGAGTGATTGTGTATACTTGCACATTACTTGCATATATTTTATAGTACTCACAACACGCAACAAGTTTTTGGCGCCGTTGCCGGGGATTGGCAGCCTGAAGTCATTTAGTTTTGCCAGAGCATTTTATTTTGTTTTGTATTTTTATTTATGTATAGTTTACTTTATATTTTTGTTTTATTTTTCAGGTTTATCTAGTGTATGCCTAGAAGAAATTCTGAAAAGCCTTTAGAACCGATAGAACCTGAGATTGAAAGACTCTTTAGAAAAAGGAGACGGGCAAAACGCGTTAGAGGAAATATGTATCAGATTGGAAACCAAGGCATTGGTCAGGATGATGGAAATCATAATGCCGCGGCATTAAACAATGTTGAACAAGCTGTTAGGTCGTGCGTTATTCGAGATCACTTAAATCTGATTCTGGATTATCTGAATCCTGAAATCGTGGCACCCGACATTCAAGCTGCACATTTCGAGCTGAAACCAGTAATGTTCAACATGTTGAATTCCATTGGGTAGTTTGAGGGTATGCCAAATGAAGATGCCAGGCAACACATTCGTAATTTTCTAGAAGTTTGTGATTCTTTTCGCCAAGAGGGAGTACATGAGGATTTTCTGAAGTTAAATTTGTTCCCGTATTCATTGCGTGACCGAGCAAGGGCTTGGTTGAGTGGTGTACCAGCCGGTTCGATGGAATCATGGACTGATCTTTACAAGAGTTTTTTATTGAGGTACAACCCACCGAACATGAATACTCAGCTAAGGAATGATATATCATCTTTTCGCCAGGGCGACGACGAATCCATGTATGAGTGTTGGGATCGTTACAAGAGTTTGCTTCGAAAGTGTTCAAATCATGGTTTTCATGATTGGACTCAAGTAATCATGTTCTATAATGGAGTCAATGCACCCACGAGGATGTTACTTGATGCCTCGACAAATGGGACATTGTTGGATAAATCACCTACGGAGGCATTTGCTATCTTGGACAGAATTGCTAACAATGATTATCAGTTTCCTTCCTCAAGACTTGGGAGTGGGAGGAGAGCACCTGGAGAATTTGAGTTAGATACCAAGGATTCAGTGTCCGCTCAACTCTCAACTATCACCAATATGTTGAAATACTTACAACGCTCTACTTAGGTGAAGGAAGTGAAAGCAACTAGCTTGGCATGTCTGTTATGCCAAGACAATCATCATGAGAGCGAATGCCCGAGCAATCATGAGTCCATCAACTTTGTAGGCAATTACAATCGAGGCAACAACAATCCTTACTCTAACACTTATAATGCTGGATGGCGTCAGCACCCCAATTTCTCATGGGGAAATCAAGGAGCCCACAATGCTAATCAACCTACTCAGTAGCAGAATCACAATGAGTCTCAAGGTTACCAAAATGATATGCCATCACATAATGCTAACAAAGGAGCTTCAACTTGAGCAAGCATGAGTTCCTTGGAAGCTACGATTCAAGAGTTCATATCTACTACGAAGACAATGCTGCAAGACCATTCTACTTCAATTAAGAATCAAGGAGCTTTACTTCATAGTCAAGGCACCTTACTTCAAAGCCATAGCTCGTCTTTGAGATCTTTGGAAGGTCAAGTTGGTCAGATTGCCACGGCATTGCAAGAGCGTCAGTAAGGGCGATTGCCAAGTGATACTAAAGTCACTAAAGGGCCTGGAAAAGAGCATTACAATGTGTTAACTCTTAGGAGTGGAACACAAATCAATCAAAAAGTCAAGGCTAGTGCGTCACAACATGATGACTTTACTCCCACTATTGAAAGTGGTGAAGCTGAATTGCATGACAATACCATTACTGAGAAGGACAAGGAGGGGGTTCTACTGATGATTCAACTAAGGCACCAGATTCTGATGCCAAGGCAAAAACAATTCCTACTACTGCAGTTAAGGAAGTGAAACCTCCCCCACCCTTCCCGCAAAGATTGAAGAAGCATAATGATGAAGTTCAGTTCAAGAAGTTCGTGGACATTCTTGATCAGCTCAATATCAATGTACCTCTTTTGGAAGTTATTGAACAGATGCTGATGTATACCAAATTTCTGAAGGAAATCTGTACCAAGAAGAGGAAAGTAGAAACTGTTGCCACGGAAATAGAATTTTGTTCTTTATTGAGTAAGTTGTCACCAAAGAAAATTGATTCGGGCAGCTTTATTATTCCTTGTTCGATTGGGGCTAATTTCGTTGGGAAGGCGCTGTGTGATCTTGGCTCAAGTGTCAACTTAATGACAAAATCTATATTCTTGAAACTTGGCATAGGAGATGCAAGACCCACCTTGGTTATTTTACAACTTATCGACAGATCTCATGTTAAACCTGAAGGGAGAGTCGAGGATGTCATAGTGAGGGTGGATAAGTTTGTGTTTCCAGTCGACTTCTTAATTCTGGATTGCGAAGTTGATGCCAAGGCATCGATTATTCTGGGAAGACCTTTCCTAGCCACTGACATATATTGATAGACTGTGATAGAGGTGAACTCACCATGAGAGTGGCCGATCAGTGTATGACTGTCAATGTGTTTCGAATGCTCAAATATGTTGATGACAATGAAGAATGCCAATGTATTTCTGAATTGAACTCAGTGATTGAAGAAGAAACTGAACATCTTTGCCAGAATAATTTTATTCAGCTAGCAAAAAATGAATCTTTGGTGGATGATGAAAGCTTAGTGGAGTCCGACGACTTTCTAATTTTGGAGGAGCAATCTAGCTTACTACAAGCTAGATCAGGTATGAATTTTGAACCTCTAAGTTTTGATGAATTCATTCCTCCTAAGCCTTCATTATTGCATGCACAACTTTAGAGCTTAAGACTTTGCTAGGGCATCTTAAATATGTTTAATTAGGTTGCACTGAGACTTTACCGGTGATTATTTTCGCTAACCTTACTGCTAATCAAGAGCAAAGTTTGTTAAGTGTTTTGATGCAGTATAAGAAAGCAAATGGTTGGACTATAGTCGACTTGAAGGGCATTAGTCCCATGATCTGCATGTACAAGATTCTGTTGGAAGATTGCCACGGTAATTCAATTGAACCACAAAGAATACTCAACCCTGTTATAAAGCAAGTGGTGATGAAAACATTTCTGAAATGGCTTGATGATGGAGTGATTTACCCTATCTCCAATAGCTCATGGGCCCTGTCCAGTGTGTTCCAAAGAAAGGAGGCATGACTGTGGTTACTAATGAGGATAATGAGCTATTACCCACTCGCACTGTTACCGGATGGAGGATATGTATGGACTATAGAAATCTCAATAAAGCTACGAAGAATGACCATTTTCCTCTACCTTTCATCGACCAAATGTTGGATCGATTGGCCGACAAAGCATTCTATTACTTTTTGGATAGGTACTCGGGGTACAATCAAACCGACATCACACCAGAAGACCAAGAGAAGACTACATTCACTTGTCCCTATGGCACTTTTGCCTTTAGGAGGATGACTTCTGGACTTTGTAATGCCCCGGCAACGTTTCAGCACTCTATGCAAGCTATATTTTCAGACATAGTTGAGGATTTTCTGGAGATATTCATGGACGACTTTTCTGTTTGTGGGGATGATTTTGAACGATGCCTTGGTAATTTAGCAAAAGTTCTCAAAAGATGCGAAGAGGCTGAGTTGGTCTTAAATTGGGAAAAATGTCACTTCATGGTGACTGAAGGCATTGTATTAGGCCACAAAATTTCACACAAGGGTATTGAGGTGGATAAGGCGAAGATTAAAGTGATTGAAAAGTTGGCACCACCAACTTCGGTCAAGGGGATAAGAAGTTTTCTTAGACATGCTGGATTTTATAGAAGATTTATCAAAGACTTCTCCAAGATTTCTAAGCCCTTGTACACATTGCTTCAACAAAATCAACCCTTTGTGTTTGACTAGTTATGCCTCGGCGCATTTATAGAGTTAAAATGACAACTGATCTCGGCACCCATTGTAGTTCCTCCCGACTGGACATCACCATTTGAGCTGATGTGTGATGCAAGCGATTATGCCGTAGGAGCTGTTTTGGGGTAACGCCGAGGTAAAATCTTTCATGTTATTTATTATTCTAGCCGCACTTTAAATGAAGCACAATTGAACTACACTACCACTGAGAAATAATTACTTGCCATGGTATTTGCTTTTGATAAATTTAGACCTTACCTAATAGGCACTAAAGTTATTGTTCACACTGATCATTCGACTATAAAATATTTAGTGAACAAAAAAGATGCCAAGCCTAGACTTATTAGGTGGATCTTACTTTTGCAAGAATTCGACTTAGAGGTGGTAGACAGAAAAGGAACTGAGAATCAAGGCGTTGATTACTTATCTAGGGTAGAGAACAATTCTGAATGCCATGACACTGTAGATATCCAAGAAGAATTTCCTGATGAAAAACTTTTATATGTCGCGGCAATTCTGTGGTACGCTGGCCTTGTTAATTTGCTTGTTAGTGGAATTCTGCCTTTTGATTTAGATAGTCAGGCTAAAAAGAAATTCAAGCATGATCCAAGGCATTATTTTTGGGATGATCCATATTTATTCAAGCATTGTGTCGATCAGCTCATTAGACGATGTGTACCCGAAGAGGAATAGCGTGATATTTTGTACCATTGTCATTCGACCCCATGTGGAGTCCATTTTGGTGGAGCAAGGACTACTACTAAGGTCCTGCAATCAGGCTTTTACTGGCCAACTCTGTTTAAAGATGCCCAAGCATTTTACAAAGTTTGTGATCGATGCCAACGGACTGGAAACATCTCCAGACGACATGAGATGCCGCTGTAAAATATCTTGGAGATAGAGTTGTTTGATGTGTGGGGCATTGATTTCATGGGACCATTCTCATCTTTTGAAGGAAAATTATATATATTGCTTGCTTTGGATTATGTATCAAAATGGGTGGAAGCACTAGCAACATCAAGGAATGACTCCAAGACCGTGCTCAAGTTTCTGTACAAGTACATTTTCACTCGGTTTGGAGTACCCTGAGCCATTATAAGTGATGAGGGAACCCATTTTGATAACAAATTGATTGCCAAGGCACTGAAGAGATATGGAGTTCGACACAAGATTTCCATGGCATATCATCCGCAGACAAATGGCCAAGCAGAAATTTCTAATCGTGAGATCAAGCAGATTTTGGAGAAAGTGGTGAACCCAAGGCGTAAGGATTGGTTGCCAAAGTTGGATGAAGCACTTTGGGCGTATAGAACAGCATTCAAGACTCCTTTGGGGATGTCACCCTTCAAGTTAGTATATGGGAAAGCTTGTCATCTCCCGGTTAAAGTTGAACATAAGGCATATTGGGCCATCAAGCGATTGAATTTTGATGCTCAACTAGTTGGGGAGCAGAGATTACTAGAACTTAATGAAATGGAAGAGTTTAGAGAACAAGCATATGAGAATGCTCGGATCTACAAGGAGAAAACCAATAAGTGGCATGACTAGAAACTGATGCCACGACATTTTCATGTGGGGCAACAAGTATTGGTTTACAACTCCAGACTTAAACTCTTTCCTGAGAAGCTCAAATCTCGATGGTCGGGACCATTTGAGGTGAATTATGTCTACCCCCATGTAGCTGTTGACATCAAAAGAATAGACAATGGGACGATCTTCAAGGTCAATGGCCAGCGACTGAAAGCCTACAATGGAGTTCCACCACCGCACAACAAGGATGTGTTACGTCTGCACGATGCTGAAGCGTGCTAAGAGGAGAACCAAAACTCGATGCCATGGCATTGAATTTGTGTCTGTGCATAAATAAAATTTAAAATTTAAGCTTTTCTTTCATTTTATTTTATTTTATTTTGTAATTAATTTTTGATATGATTTGTAGGGACCACGGTGTTGCAAAACCATGCAGGAGCGGTTATCCAATTAGAGGAGAGGATAACGCATTAATGGGAGAGATATTTCTTTGATTTTATTTCTTTTTGATATGATTTGTAGGGACCACGGTGTTGCAAAATCATTTGACAGTTTTTTCCTTCCCCATACACGCATAACCCCTCCCCACCCACTAATTTCTCTCTTAACCGTCCTATCACCCATTTTCCTTCCTAAACTTTTAACTTTTTCTTTTCTCTTTCTTCCTTAACTTTTCTATTTCAATTTTTTTTAACTTTTACTTTTTATCTCTCATATTCTTCATCTTCTTCACTCTTTTCTCCATAGCTGAAACTCTACAAAGCTTTTAAAAGCTACTTCCTTTTCCATTATTCTTACTTCATAACTGTTGAAAATGGTGCGCACAAGACCGGCTGCACCCGAAGGTTCCAAGTTTCAATAGTTTGAGAACGATGAGGCTAAGGCTCGGTTTCAAAACTTCAAAAACCTTAAACTCTTCTTCGAGTTAGGTTTCATCTTTACATAGAAGACCGATAGTGGTTTTAGACCCGATGTAATGGATATAGTTATGTCACTTAAGTGGAAGAAATTCGTACGCCATCGGGGTTCAGTAAATGCCTCGTTGGTTAAGAAATTTTACGCAAATATTTCAAAGCCAAACCAACACGCCATTTTCGTGTGAGGTAAGTAAATTCATTTTACATCTACTGCGATTAATCGTTATTTCCATTTACAGGATGTAGTGGATGGGCATGTCGCATTCGAAAACGAAGCTGATAGCCACACTTATGATGACATTCTTGAGGATTTATGCTTTGCAAACACTAAGTGGAATGGGCTTCAAACAAGTAGATACTCGGTTAATAGAGAGCATCTTTAGTCGCGTGCTAAATTATGGAATCACTTCCTTAAGCACAAACTCATGCCCACTTCTCACAATACAACGGTATCACTTTCACGCTTACTGCTTTTACATTCGATAATGGTGTCCCGTCCTATTGATGTTGGGCGTATTATTGTTCAGCAAGTTCATGACTGTTTAAGTAAAAAGGCAAGTATTTTAGTGTTTCCTAACCTAATTACTGCCTTGTGTCGTAAGAAAAAGGTTGAGGAAAATGCTTTTGATGAAATTTTTCCTGGATTATCGGGCATTAATAGGGTTAGACTTCCACTACTATTGGGAATTGAAAGTCCCAAGTCTAAAGACTCTGTTCATTAGAAACATGTAGGTACTACACAATCTGATGCCGAGGCAAGATTGCTTACTCTCGAGGAAGCTGTGATGCAGACTCAGACTCATCTGCATGCTTTGCACGGTGACATCCGTAACTTCTTTAGATATGTGAAGCATAGAGATGTTGTGGTGGAATCAATGTTTCAAGAAATTATTCCCCATGGTCAACGGAATTTCCCTAGCTTCCCAGACGAAATTCTATCGGCATTCAATGCCGAGGCATCTCAAGAGCCCGAACAAGAAGAAACACCTAGTCATGTCCCTGCACCCAATCCTTCGCCTGCACCCTGTAGTGGTCGACGCACCAAGACCACAGCTGGACGTAAGAAGATTGCACATCACTAATCTACTTCTTCAGAGTCCAGCCCAGCACCCCTTCGAAAGCGCACTAGGCGAGGAGCTGTTAGCACCTCCAAGGCAACACCACCACGCAATCATTGAGGTACCTCTCTTGCATTCATTTTCATTTAGTTGCATTTCATTACATGGCATTTAGTTTATATTTAGTTTAGTTCTCTTTAAGCATTGAGGACAATGTTTCCCTTAAGTTTGGGGGAGGTAGTGTTTTTGCTAGGATATATGCATGATAGCATTAACATAGTATTATGCCATGGCATCAGTAAATGGTAGGACAGTTAGATAGAATGTTTTGAGGATACCCGATGATGATGATTTTGTTAGGCTAGAATCTGAATGTAAATGACTGTTGAGAATGATAGAACTCACTCTAGGGATTGATGCTTTGTAAAAAAGATTTACACGATTTGTATGTTCTCTATACTTAGAAAATTTGGAAAATTTTTATGAAGGAACTCTAGTTAGCTTTGGCATTGAAATATGGTATTGTGCTTAAAAGAAAAATAAAAACCAACTCCACTATAAATGAAACTGTGAATAAATGCTTAGGCATAGCTGTAGAGGGACGCTCCTCTTTGCTGTGGCATTGCCTGGAATTCTCTTTAATAAATGGCATCCTTGTGCATATGAGTGAATGAAAGAAGTCACGGGATGACTGTAGTTAACTAGCTTGGGGTGGAAGGTATGCTCCCTTTCACCTAGAGTGTGGGAGAGTAGGTGTGATGAGATGACTCCCTTCGTAACAACATCTTAAAAAAAGTTCAGAAAAGAAAAAGGGAGTAAAGAAAATGTGCTAAATGCCTTGACAAAAACTAGAGGACTTGAGTAGAAATTGTCTAAGTTTGCTAAGTATGGATTAGATACAATCACGCATACACATTACCATAAAAGGATCTTGACCTAGGGAAAAGTACTTGAATTCTTAATAAGTCTAGCATGTTGAAGCCTATTTTTCTGAGGGTTGAAATCCAATTTTGTCCTACTGTCTTATTATTGAACATTTCCATGACATTCTGCTTGTGTAATTGCTATCCATTGCTTGAGGAAAAGCAATAAATTAAGTTTGGGGGTGTGTTAACTTCCTAAAAATGCTACTTTTAAGGCCTTTTTCACTTAAGTTATTGTTTGGCATATAATTGCATATAGTTTCATTTGTTGTGGTAGTGTTATTTTATTTCTTAATAATGCTGCTTGAGGGAAAGGTGCAGTTTGTCTATGATGTGTAGGAATATCAAGCAAAAAGGATTCGTTGGGAAGTAATGCCGCGGCATCACACGTTGCTAAAGCAGGTTGAAATGTCTTGGCATTTCTGGCACAGAAAATGACAAAAAGATATAGTTGTATGAGGACAACTGGCACTGCACGTGGAATGATTGTTGTAGCCACCTTTTAGAGAACTAAGGTCACCTAGAGAATTAAGTTCATGCTTATGGTGTGATTATAGGGTATGAGGGGTATTTCGTACCTAACAATCTAATCATTACCCCTAGATCTTTTTATTATAATGACACCTAAAGGGAGAAAAAGAGGAGACGTGAAGAGGCACACGCATAGAGCAGAAAAATCAATTTTTTATTTCATTTTTCCTTTTTTTCTTCCTTGGATTTTCCTCCATTGATTAAGCTCCAAGGAGTGGAGAGCTAGGTGCCGAGAGGAGCTAGCGAGCTAAAGTGATTCGTGGTGGCCGAGGAGACCTCCAGTGGCACGTCGAAGGCTTCTTCTCACTTCCCTTTTTACTATTATTTTTCGATTTATTTATGTGTTGTTGGAATGAATATTTGCATGACTTTGTGTTTGGATATTTCGAACCCCACCATGAACTAACTTATTTGGTGGTGGTTTGTTTAAGGGATGTTTAGACTTTATTTTGATGATATATTTAAGTTTATTTTTGGTTCTTTATTTGCTTTGCTTATGAATGCTTCACCATCTAGGCTTGTAAGAGGCATGGAAATGTCTATTTCTTAGATGATGTTTAGGTATTTAGGAGAAACCTAAGCTAGAAATACTTGTAAGAATTCGAGAGAACCGCAAGATAAGATCCTCATAAGCAATGGGTTATAGTATTTCCAAGGGGCTTTGAACCGGCCTAGGGATATTATAACCTAATCCCTTAGATCTCAGGATAGACTAGGATAGAATTTCAACGACTAAAAAGAGTGTCTTTATTAATAGGGTAGGCTGGCCAACATCGTTGAGTGAGAGAAGATGCCTTGGCATCCTATTCTGTTAGGTTCTTTTGAGAACATTTTAGGAAAGCCCTGTCGAGCAAGTAAAGATTAGATAGCTTAAATATACCTGAGAGATAAGTTTAGCATCCTTAGATCAATCCCTACCATTCATTCCTTTGAAAGCTTGTCACGTGAGGATTATCTTCTTTTCATTTTATATACTGTTATTTACCATATTTCATTGCCTCGACTTTGCATCATTTTTAACACTAAACATCTTATCTTGCCATTACATTTTCATTTGCTACACCATCAAACCATTCATCTGCATCCACCTTCATACACATTTTCATTTTGCCGTGACATTTGTATATATAAAGACTAACAATACATAGATAGATTAGTGCTTAGCTTTGGTTAGACTTTCGTAATTTCACCCAATCCCTGTGGAGACGATACTCACTCATCACTGTATTACTTGAGCGATTGTGTATACTTGCACATTACTTGCGTATATTTTATAGTACTCATTACACGCAATAGATATAAGGCGAGATTAGTGGCGAAAGGATTCACTCAATCTCTTGGAGTTGATTATCATGAAACGTTTGCTCCAATAGAAAAACTAAACACTGTAAGAGTGTTACCGTCATTACCAGTTAATGAGAATTGGGTGCTTTATCAGTTAGACATCAAAAACGCATTTTTAAACGGAAACTTGGAGGAGGAAGTATATATGCGAATTCCACCGAGTGTGAAAAGTAATACAGGAAAAGCATGTAGATTACTAAAGTCCTTGTACAGGAAAAGCAATCTCCAAGAGCCTGGTTTGACAGATTTACAAAGGTGATTATTCAGGATGGTTACAAGCAATGTTAATCAGATCACACTTTATTTGTCAAAACATCTTCAAACAACAAAAAGGTAATTTTGATTGTCTATGTGGATGATATCATTCTAACAGGTGATGATTGTATGGAGATAGAAAGATTGAAAAAGCTATTGGCGAAGGAGTTTGAAACCAAAGACTTGGGAACTTTACGGTATTTTTTAGGCATGGAGGTTGCAAGGTCAAAAGAAGGAATAGTGATCAACCAAAGGAAATATATCCTTGATCTACTATCAGAAACTGGAATGAATGGATGTAAGCCGGCTGAAACACCCATGGAAGAAAATCTGAAGCTAAGGAGAGAAGAATTTGGAAGTCCTGTGAACAAAGAACAGTATCAAAGGATAGTAGATAAACTAATTTATTTATCACTTACTAGATCTGATATTGCGTTCCTTGTCAGTATAGTGAGTCAATATATGAATGATCCAAGAGAAGAACATTTAGAGGCTGTGAATAGAATTCTAAGAAACTTGAAAATGACACCAGGACATGGATTAATTTTTAGAAAGAGATTTACAACTGGTTATTGTTCATTTGTTTGGGGAAATCTGGATACTTGGAGAAGCAAAAAACAGGCGGTGGTGTCTCGAAGTAGTGCAGAAGCAGAATTTAGAGCAATGGCACTTGGAATTTACGAAGGAACTTGGCTTCAAAGAATGTTAACTGAGCTGGGGTTATGTGCCAACAAATGGTTTGAACTTCAAAGTGACAGTAAATCTGCAATAAGTATTGCAAAGAATACAGTTCATCATGACCGAACGAAGCATGTGGAGATTGATAGACATTTCATCTCTGAAAAGGTGAATGGTGGAACGGTGAAGCTCAATTATGTTTCAACGAAGAATCAGTTAGCAGATATTCTCACCAAAGCACTTCCAAGAATTACCTTTGATGATATTATATCCAAGTTGGGTTTTTTCAACATTTACTCCCCAACTTGAGGGGGAGTGTAGGTTATGCAATAGATAATTTAGTATTTTAATATAACACTAACTCTTAGAAAGTTAGATAGATAAGGATAACTACTAAGTAGTTTATTTCTAATAGAAAACTTACTCCTAACTTTTCCTATAAAAAGATGTATTTTCACCATTCACAATATATAATAAAAAGAGTACCTTTTCTTCTCCACTATGTTGTTTACTCTTTATCAACAAGAGATGAAGACACAAATGGAGATTTGGACTGGTAAACCAGCTGATTATTCAAACCATCATGTATTTGGAAATGTAGTGTACGTGATGTACAACTCCCAATAAATTTCAAAGTTGGATCCAAAATCCAGGAAATACAAATTCTTGGGGTATGCTGATGATGTAAAGGGGTATCGCTTATGGGATCCCACTACCCACAAAGTGATCATCAGCAGGGATGTTGTCTTTATAGAAGATAAACTACAAAGAAAAGAATACGATGATAGCGCTGAAAAGTCTGAGACTACACATATACACGTGGAAAAAGAGTTTGAACAAGGATATTCTTCTAAAGCAGAACCAGTACATGATGAACAAGAATCAGAGAGTTCTGAAGCTCCAACAACTCATCAATCAGATCGTGTGAGAAGACGTTGCAATTGGCACTCAGATTATGTTATAGAAGGAAATATTGTGTACTGCCTTTTAAAAGAGGACGGTGAGCCATCAATATTCAATAAGGCAATAAACAGCTCAGATGCTTCACTGTGGATGATGGCGATGCAAGAAGAAATTGAAGCCCTTCATGAAATTAATACATGGGACCTTGTGCTACTACCACAAGGAAGGAAGCCAATTGGTAACAAATGGGTCTTCAAAATCAAGCGAAATGGTAATGATCAAGTGGAGAGGTATCATGCAAGACTGGTGGTCAAAGGATATGCTCAAAAAGAAGGTATTGATTTCAATGAAATATTTTCTCCTGTGTTTCGACTAACAACAGTTCAAGTAGTCTTGGCAATGTGTGCTACATTGAATTTACATCTAGAGCAGCTAGATGTTAAAACAGCTTTTCTTCATGGAAATCTTGAAGAAGAGATTTACATGCTCCAGCCTGAAGGTTTTGAAGAAAAAGAAAAGAAATTAGTTTGCAGGTTGAACAAATATTTGTACGGTTTAAAGTAGGCACCGAGGTGTTGGTATAAGAGATTTGATTCCTTCATTATGTGTCTTGGATACAACACACTTAATGCAGACTCTTGTGCTTATTTCAAGAGGTTTGGTGATAACGATTTTGTTATATTTCTATTGTATGTGGATGACATGTTGGTTGCAGGACCCAACAAAGATCATATTAAAGAATTGAAGGTGCAACTGGCTAGGGAATTTGAAATGAAGGACTTGGGATTAGCAAACAAGATTTTAGGGATGCAAATTCACCAAGATAGAAGTAATAGGAAGATTTGGCTTTCACAAAATAATTACTTGAAGAAGATCTTGTCACGATTCAACATGCAACATTGTAAGCTAATTTCTACCCCTCTTCCTATTAACTTCAAATTATATGAGTCCTAGTAGTGAAGAAGAGAGGATGGAGATGTCTCGAGTACCGTATGCATCGGCAGTGGGAAGTTTAATTTCGCTATGATATGCACAAGACAGACATTGCATAAGCGTGGGAGTGGTTAGTCGGTACATGGTGAATCCAGCCAAAGAGCATTGGAATACAGTAAAGAAGATCCTAAGATACATCAAAGGGACCTCAAATGTTGCATTATGATATAGAGGATCAATCTTACTTATCAATGGGTATATCGATTCTGATTATGCATGGGATTTGAATAAAAGCAAATCTACTACAAGATATATGTTCAAAGTTGCTGGTGGAGCTGTAAGCTGAGTTTTAAAATTGCACTCAGTTGTGGCTACATCCACAACAGAGGCAGAATATGTAGCAGCTACACAAGCCAGTAAAGAAGCAATCTGGTTGAAGATGCTATTGGAGGAGCTTGGGCACAATCAATAGTATGTCTCTCTGTTTTGTGACAGTTAAAGCACCTTGCATCTAGCACGGAAACCATCATTCATTTAAGGACAAAACACATACGAGTTTAGTAACATTTTATTCATGAAAAGGTGGAAGAGACGATAGATATGCAGAAAATCCATACCAAATACAATATAGCAGATTTCATGATGAAGGCAATCAATGCTGATAAATTTACTTGTTGTCGATCCTCTTGTGGCCTGTCAGAAATGTAAGCAACATGAAGGTACAAGGTAGAAAGAATGGTGTGAATATATGATTGTTCCATTCAAATCTTCAAGTGGGAGATTATTGAAAAGTCAAGTGGCAAGTGGCCAACTTGTTGCAAACTTTCAGTGAAATTTTCGGTGTAAAAAGTTGGCAACCTAAATTGTTGAAAAATGGCATAGTAAAATCTCTCAACTAGTCCTTTTACTTTAGGGTATTTACAAGATTAGTCCTTAAGCTTCAACTATAAATACCCTAACCCATTTCGCTTTAAAACCATCTCAAATCATTCTAGCTTTCTCCCAATACTAGAGAATTTAGAGAGTTCTTTTCTCATTTTTATCAAGAGATAATTGTTATTGTTTTCTCCTTGTTAGATCGAGTGAAGTAGTAATTCCTATTTTCTCATAGTGAAATTCTTCTATCTTTGCCCGTGGTTTTTACCCTATATTATTTAGAGGTTTTCCACGTAAAATTTGTGTCTTATTTATCTTCATTTTTATTTTCTCAAATTATTAGTTGCAATTTTGCTCTATCCGATAGCTGTATTCCGCAACAATATATTCTCAACAGAGTCATTAATATTCAAGTCATGGCCATGAGAATTATCACCCACCAAAGTATGACGCATATTCTCAACAGAATCATTAATGCTCAAGACATGACCATGAGAATTGTCATCTTGTTGCTTTAAATGATCGGGAGGATCACCCGTAAGCCCTTGGGATTCATGAGAATTAGTTAAACCAGGAGATATAGGGCTTGGAAAAATATTTGGGCTCTCATTCTTTTTCATAACAATAGCCGAGTGTCTTGATTTGTCCAAACTAGAAGGTGGACGAGGCTGAGGGACTGGACGAGAACTTGAGGGTCGTGAAGAGGGATCCTGAAGGGTGGGGAAATCAGAGAATTGGACAGTGAACGGTTTCCGGATTGTTATAGCCTTAGGAGCTTTGGTAGCCACTTTTGATTTTCCTTTGGATTTAGACTTGGGATTTAGTCAAGTAAGATCAGTAATCGTTTGAGGATGAACAGGAACAGGTTGTTCAGTCTTGGTATCGATATCAAATATCGAGTTGAATTGAGAGCTCTGAACCATGCTATTAGGGTTGATTGGTGCCTCCTACTTTTTCATTATCTGGTGAGGATGAATTTGGGCCACCATCCAAGGCTCGAAATATCCTGAGTGATCGTTGTGAAGCGTTGGAGGCGGATTTGGGACAACAGGTGCTTCAGCCGATTGGTTGTCTGGACAAGAATCAAGAGAATGTACATATCTGTCGCAATGGATACAAATATAATGGAGTGATTCATATTCGACCAATAGTTTATTATTATTCACCACCAGTTTTGAGATCAGTGGCTTGAATAAGTCAATGGTGATTGCCATACGGGCAAACCTCAATGACCCCATTCCATTTGATAATCGAGCTTTATAACATGACCAATGAATTCACCAATTTCCTCGATTAAGCTTCTTTTGTAGAAGGTAACAGGGAGCTCGGGGAGTCTGATCCACACCATAACTTCGGTAGGGTGAGGCATGTTTGTAGAAAAATACGGTGTCCACTATTGGACGGTAAGATAATGTCTGAAAATCATCCAAGGGCCACCAACCAAAGCGCTGAGATAATTGGAGTTCGTGCGGAAAGTAACCAGGAAGTAGTTGTAACACACCAAAAATCCCCAAATGGAAACCCTAAGATTTGGGAAATTTTAACCTAAATTCCTAATTCGAAATCAGTGACTAAATTAAAAATTTGAAAAGTTTAGAGTCTAATTCGTAAAACCTATAAATCTTGATGACGAATTTGATAATTTTAACATTTCCCTTTTTAATTCAGAAACCCTACACTCTTTTTATATTAAGCTACTGTGCAACGCTCCCCTTCCCTGATTTGGCCGCGAGTTCACCGGACTATGGACCTGCTGTCGGAGCACCCTTGACACCGACAGTCCCATTTTTTTCGATCTGGCAGAATGCTATATTTGAACTAAACCTGCTGCCACTCTCCGTTTTAAATCAAAAAATTTGTATTTTTTCGTCGTTGAATTTAGTATTTAATATTTGGGTTTTTGGTTTGATCCGAGCGATGAAATTTGCAGGGAACCGAGTTAATTCCTCCGCCACTATTGCCCGCAAACTTTAAATTGACATGTATTAATTGTGTTGAGCGTGAGTGATAGTTAATTTAAACGTTTGAATTTGTCAGATTAGTTAGATTAGATTATTTATTTATTAAATTAATCTGTAGGAACTTAATCGGTTCGAATTGTTGCCTGCGTTGATCGTGATAGGGGCTACAACTGACATTAGTTATTTTTGTCGAGGAGTGTCTCTATCTGGTGCAAAATCTTGTTTATGATAATTGTTTGATTGTCTGAATTTGAGTGGAGGCATGATTGTTTTGTGATATTGTTGAATTAATTATTATTTCGGATAACATGTTGATTGAAAGTTGATTTCGATGATGATGGTTAGTGACTTGATGTTTCAATTGAAATTCAGAAAATTATGTTATGTGACATGTGATATTTATTGGATTCGGATTATGCTTTGTGTTCGTATTATGGAATCATGTAATTGCATTCGTATTCAGGTCGGATTGGAATTTGGATATATATAATATTCGAGTATATGTTATTCGGATCGGATATCAGATATGTGTGTCATTTACATGTCATACTGGGTTTAGATTGATAGGGAATGTTACAATGTTTTTCACCTGACGTGGTGGATTTCACTTCGAATTCAGTGGCCTTTGCCTTTGTGGTGGACTCCACTTCGGATGGTGTTAGTAGTAAGAGTGATTATGAGGAACTTACTCTTCAGATGATGTAAGGTGTTTGTGAGCACATTCATTGCACATTTAGTCGGATTGTGAATATTTGTTGAATCGGATTGTATGTTGATTTGTGATGTTTTGTTTGTGACTGATGCATTTTAGAGACACACTAAACTTTATAGCTTACACCCTCATAATTTCTCTCTTTTAGATAATCGGATTAGGAGAATCGGTATTTTGAGTTGCAATATTACCTAGATTTTATTTTATTCAGTATAACATTTTTACTTAGGTTTTCTATTACACATTTAATTAATATTTATATTGGACATTATTTGTTATTGTCGTAACCGTCTTTCGGTTGGGCCCCGAAATTGGGCTTCGACTTGAAAAATCTGAATTGGAGTCGCCACCGACCATTTTAAAACGAATTTAGGTGGGTCGGACACCATCTTACCTGATCTGCGTTATACCAGAAACGTGTCGGGTTCGGGAGTCGGTTACGGTTAAGGAATGATTAGCACCCTTGAACCGCCCTTTCGGTACCAATTAATTTGTCGGTTGTCTTTAATTGCGAAAATTAAGAATTTAAATTAAAATTTAAAAATCCGATTCGAATTGCTTACCTCTGATTGGTTGAAATTCTTCTAAAAAAGTCAAAAATGTTAGATAAAAAACAATACATAAATTTGAAATAAATCAAGGAAAAAACATAAAATAATAATAATAATAATAAATCAAAAGGAGAAAAAATAAAATAAAATAAGATAAATAAATCAAAGGAAAATAAAATAAAATAAAAATATATCAAATAAATCAAAGGAAAAAATGTAAAAAATATATATATATAAGATAAAAAAATAAAAAATATATATAAATAAAAATAAATCAAAGAGAAAACATGAAATAAAATAAAAAATAAAATAATAATAAAATAATAAATGAATCAAAGGAAAAAATGAATAGTTGAAAAATTAAGGGACCAAAATAAATGAAATACATATTAAGGAGTAATATGAAATAAAAAATAAATTGCTGAATCACAAGGGTACAAAAGTTTGTACCTTTCACAAGTAATTACCCCATATTTCTCCAATTTGGACTTTTCCACTAAGGCCAAGTCTGTTCACGCGTATAGGTTTAATGAAAACCTAATTTTATACATACCCCCTATTTCCTTGCGCCGTTCCCTATTTTCCCATCTCCCTCTTTCTTTACTTAGGATTTTAGGAGATAAACCAGGAAAACAGAGGCCACCATGCACGACCAGCTTTTGATCCGGACTTCTGATTCCTTCTCGGGTCTGCTCCTGTTCGTCACTGGGTTCTTGCTGTTCATGGTCTCCTTCGTTGTGTACATGGATTTTCAGTCGTTCTTTGCCAAAGGATGCACGTTTTCATGGTCGTGTGGCAGTTTTGGTTCGAGAGAAGAGTGGATGACTCGGTTAGGCAAACAGTTGGCGATATGTTATTGGCTCTTTCCGAGGTTTTCTCTTTTAGCTCGAAGCCTCCACTATAAGTTTTTTCGAATCACTCTCTGGTTATCTTTTTCGTTTCTATTTCGAATCTGTTGCTCTGGTTCCCCCGTTTTTCGTTGGATTTTGTGTGTGTAAATCTCTCGCCAGTAATCGTGTGTAATATGGTGTGTACTCTCTGTGATCTCCTTATACTGTGCATCTCCTCCCTATGAGTTTGATTACAAGCCTATTTATACAAAAAATGCATGCGTGTTTTTAGTCCAATTTCAGTTCTAATCAAACTCTACTACCCCTATTTGTTTGACATCCACGGTTATTGCTCATGGCCGAGAGAATCGGGCTTTGTTGAGCAGTTGGTGTCTCACATATTCACGTCGGTTGGAGGCCGAGAAGAGTGGGGGTCGTTGCGTGAGAAGTGGCGTGCCAAGGGAGGGAACCTCGATCAAGAACATGACATGAGGCGCTAGGGTTCTGAAAACCCTAGCTGATGCGGATGGAACGCGTTTTGGATCTTGGCTGGGCCATACGTGGACTAATTTCATTTGATGTAACAGGTATATTCACGTCGGTTGGAGGCCGAGAAGAGTGGGGGTCGTTGCGTGAGAAGTGGCGTGCCAAGGGAGGGAACCTCGATCAAGAACATGACATGAGGCGCTAGGGTTCTGAAAACCCTAGCTGATGCGGATGGAACGCGTTTTGGATCTTGGCTGGGCCATACGTGGACTAATTTCATTTGATGTAACAGGTCTGCACAAATGTAAAGAATAAAATTACTAATATAATAATATTAATAAATAAAAGACAAAATTAAGTGTCTTCAGCTGCCCCTCTTTGCTCATTATCGTGTAACGACAATAGAGCAAAGATTAAAAGACACAGATTTTGTCCATATCGAATATCCTCCGTCGTAGAGTTGAAATCCGATATTGAAACTGGTTTGTCAATTGACCACCACTCCTTCCTTGAGTTGGATATCCTTCGTTGTGAGTTGAAATCCAATCTAGAGATGGATACTGCTTGTGCGCACGATTCCCTTCGTTGTGAAGTTGAAACTGTGGGTGGCCCCTTCGTTGTGAAGTTGAGCCTGAGAATTGGATACCCTTCGTCGTGAAGTTGAAATTGGCTCTGGAACCGGGAAATTGTTTGTTGACAATCAGCCGTCCCTTCGTTGTGAAGTTGAACTTGTATTATCTCGATTCCAATATCCTTCGCTGTGAAGTTGAAATTGGCTCCGAAATTGGGAAATTGTTTGTTGACAACCAGCGGTCCCTTCGTCGTGAAGTTGAACTTGCGTTGTCTCGAGTCCAATATCCTTCGCTGTGAAGTTGAAATTGGCTCTGAAATTGGGAAGTTGTTTGTTGACAACCAGCGGTCCCTTCGTCGTGAAGTTGAACTTGCGTTGTCTGGAGTCCAATATCCTTCGTTGTGAAGTTGAAATTGCCTCTGAAATTGAGAAGTTGTATGTTGACAACCAGCGGTCCCTTCGTCGTGAAGTTGAACTTGCGTTGTCTGGAGTCCAATATCCTTCGCTGTGAAGTTGAAATTGGCTCTGAAATTGGGAAAATGTTTATTGACAACCAGCGGTCCCTTCGTCGTGAAGTTGAACTTGCGTTGTCTGGAGTCCAATATCCTTCGCTGTGAAGTTGAAATTGGCTCTGAAATTGGGAAGTTGTTTGTTAACAACCAGCGGTCCCTTCGTCGTGAAGTTGAACTTGCGTTGTCTGGAGTCCAATATCCTTCGCTGTGAAGTTGAAATTGGCTCTGAAGTTGGGAAGTTGTTTGTTGACAACCAGCGGTCCCTTCGTCGTGAAGTTGAACTTGCGTTGTCTGGAGTCTAATATCCTTCGCTGTGAAGTTGAAATTGGCTCTGAAATTGGGAAGTTGTTTGTTGACAACCAGCCGTCCCTTCGTCGTGAAGTTGAACTTGTGTTGTCTCGAGTGGCACAATATCCTCCATCGTGGAGTTGAAATCGCGAATGGCCACTTCGTTGTGAAGTTGAGCCTTGACTTGAATATCCTTCGTCATGAAGTTGAAATCCAAGTATTGTATATTGCGGGTGGACACAATTCCCTTCGCCATGAAGTTGAAACCGTGGAGATCCCTTTATTGTGAAGTTTGGCTTCGAGCTAGATATCCTTCGCCGTGAAGTTGAAATCTGATCTCGAGCAAATTGTGTTGTTTCGAGAGAAACTGTCTCAAGGGAGACAAAATTTGTATTGGAAATGTCAAATCTGAAGATGAACGTTGATCTTTCAATCTGTCGAGTTGGTTGAAGTGTAGCTTCTTGCTGCTGAGTTAAGCAACCAACATCAATCTTTAAAGGTGCTTTTGAATCGGGTATCCTTCGTCTTGAAGTCGAAACTTGACTCTAAAAGCTGCAAAGATTATGTATGTGGAAAAAATTGATAGATATGATGCTCTAAAATGTATGCATAAGATGCATGTAATATGAATTGGTTATGTTTTATCTCCTCAAAAAGGTCTGATAATTCACACTAGGACGTTGAATCCCCAAATGATGCCCCAATATCCAAAAATGCCCCAATATTTGATGTTGAATCTTCAAAGATGCCCCAAATGTTCCTCATTTCTTGCTTCAGCATTGATTCAGAGCATGAGTTTTGTGTCTAAGAGTCACATGTCATTTACCAAGATCCACTCTAGAGAGACTGTCTTGTTTGAAAAAAATGTTTTTCTTTCTCTTTTATTTTCAAAGTTCTGAAAATATCAATAAAGAGTTTCGAAAAATGTTTAATCAAAAGTTTTGAAAATATTGTCTCATTCACGGTTTTACAATTGAGACGAATCATAAAACTAGAGTTCATTGGATATCAAATGTTTAATTACATTGTTAATCCTTCAATAAATTATAGCTATTTGACACGTGCCAAGATCAAAGCTATCTTTGGGAAATGGTTAAGTAAGGAAAGGATAAAAAGGTCTCAGGTTATTATGTTTGGTCAAAGGTTTGGCATTTGATGCTCAAAGGTTTGATGGGGTAGCTTGCATGCTTCTCTAGTGGAAGTGTTCTCCGACTCCCAGCTTTCATGGTCACATTTGGATTGTGCGATGACCTATCAAGGAATTTGTGTGATAGCCTCAGTTGCACAATTTTTATATTCGAGCCGCCTTTTCAGGTTTTCAACTCGAATCCTCCTTTGGTTTCAAGACGTTATTCAGGATTTACGTCTTGAACCCCCCCTTTGTTATTTTTCTCTACCATGCATTAATTACATTGTTTTTTGCAAACAAAGATTAATCCTGATGGGCGGGATGAAATCTGAAGATAGTCTCTTCTGTTTAGAAATCCATGTGTGATTAGAAGGGACTTTTAAGGCACGTAATGTAGGTCAGGGTTCATGGTTATGAAAGAAAAGGATAAATAGGCCCAAACAATTGTTTCAGGGTGTTGAACCAAGGATCAATTCATTCTGATGTCTTCAATCATGTCCTGCTCAAAATGTTTCTCTCTCTTGATGCTCTATGATCTTCGAGTGAAGTGATTCTGTGATTCGGGAATGATTATGCTTGATCAATCTCATAGTTTGAAGTTTGATGTGTCATTTGTCTTTAGGGAATCTTTGCATGTGCTTTTTATCCCTTTTTCTTTTTGATCTTTGTTCTTTCTTTTTTCCTTTTGTTCTTATTTCTCTTTTTTCTTTGTTTTTTTGCTTTTTTTCTTCTTTTCTTTTTTGTTCTTGATTGGATCTTTGCACTTGCCATTTGGTCCACCTCGTGGTATCTCCTTTGGATTGATATATTCATTCATGTGAGCAGATTTCTTCCACATTGCCCCCCAGTGTGGAGGGTGATCATTGGTTATGGTTGAATCAGAAGAAAAATACTATAGGCTCAAAAGGGGACACAAGGGATATATTTTTTCTCCTGTTGTGAAGGGATAAAGAAAGAAAGTCGTTCATCATTTCATACATTGAAGTCTTCACAGAAGAGGTATCCCCAGGGGGATAGATTTGCAGGATTAATTCTATTCACATGAAAACAGTGTAATTAATGCGTGATAGAATTATTTCGAATGATTTTTTTTTTGCTCCCCAGATGTCTCAATGTTCAGGCTATCTATGAAATGCCCCAATTTAGGAGAATGCTCCTATTCAAATGAACAACTCAATGCCTTGGGTTTTAATGGTAAAAAAAGGGTCAACTTTGAGTCTAAAAAGACAGTGGTGTGATCTTATTGACTCAAAGAAAGGTATGGGTGTATCAAGAATTTCAAAGGGAGGTAATGTCAAAATTTGGTCTTTTTGGGGGTTTGAGACAGGATAAGAAAGGTCTAATCTTGTCATATATCAAAAATCTATAATTCTTGAAGAATTAAAAGAATCCTTAATTCATTTAATATTCGAAGAACTAAAGATTAAAATTTGTTCAATTGCTCTACCTTAGAAAGTGGCATAAATTCAATCATTTAACAGATTAAGCAAACATGAAAGATCATAGACGTGTTCAAACAAAACAATCCTCTAAGTGCAAATGGTATATGCCATGCCCCCTTCTTCGGCTGCCTATGCCCCTGAATCCATCAGGGTTTGGATCTTATGCTTCAGTGTCCTACAGTTTTCAGAGGAATGTTTGGGGCTTCTTATGTAGTAACAGCTTTAACATCGTAGCCCTTAGGAGATGGGTACTCTTTTCTCAGATCATCCTGGCAGGCTTAGTCCTACAATCAGCTGATCCAGCTCCTACTGTACTGATTTCAGTTTTTTTGATGTTACAATCTTGCTTTCACGTGGTGTCTTGTGGTTAGGACCACTTCGTAGAATCTGCCATGACTTAATTTCATGTTTATGAAAATGCTTAGAAATAAAATGTAGATGCAAAATGCAAAAATGCATGAAATGTTTGAGCATTGATCCAAGAAATATGATTGTTATTATGAATAATCCTTATTGGGGACAAAAATGTTTTATCTTTTAAGAGACAAAAATATCCTGACAGCTTCTGACTTATTGACTAGTCTTCTGGTTTCGTCTTTCATCGGTTGAATAACCTGTCGAATCGCTCCGGCCTCTCTGGATGAACAGTGAAAATGTTGAGTTGTTTTTTGTACTGGTCCAAGAAGTCTCGAATGATCACATCTCGAGCATTTACTTCTGTTGAGCCTGTTCCCAACGAATTCGTCATTGGAGCCCTTAATTGATAGGAACTATGTGAAGTTCATTAATCTGTTTCTTGAATTCGCCAGCAATGGTCTCCAATTTCAGCTATCATTTTGACATTGTTGCGTTCAAAGGGACTTCCAAGATACATAACCTTCATCTTGCCCCTGCAACCTCTATCAGTCAGTTCTTCAAAGATAAGCTTTCATTGTGCTTGATGTAGACCCGGTTCATTTTGAGTTCTTTATAATGCAACAGAGTGATATACTCTTCAATTGTGGGCACCACATCTTTTGGATTGAATGTGACACATAGTCACCTTGTAGACTATCCTCTGTATTTTCATCTCTTGTATTACAACACCTTTGTCCATGGATTCAGACTATTCGAGTTTTAACAAACACGTTTTAATGGATCAATGACCTCTTTTGAATAATGCAAGTGATGAAAATAAATAAAATAGAAGAAAGATGAAAAGAGTTAGTGATGTGAAAAATAATAAAAAATGATCATAAAAATGAAAGTCCTACCCCACATGATATCTACCTCACATGCTTATTATTCCTACCCGAACATGATCTCTATCCCACAAGCTGATTTCAAACAAATCCTAACCGCATATTTGTCTAGTTCGCATGCTTTGAACAGAAAATAAAGCAGGAAACAAAGCATCCTAGGGTTTGGAATGAGGTCTTGGGGTGGGCTCTAATTCCCTGCACTCTCCTGGTTTAGGTTCTAAAAAGGTACTCGAGTTCTCCTTGCCGGTGCCCCCTTGGGCTTGCCAGACCCTTAGTCCTAAGCCCATCACAGGCTTGTGTGGACTAAGTTAAACTCGAGAGGACACATTCCCTTATGCCCATACGGAGAATAAATTCACACGAAGGCATAAGGTATATGAATCCCGAAGGCTACTTGCTAGGCCCATACGGTGAATAAATTCACACGAAGGCGTCGCTTTCACCCCCACTTAAAACGGGTTTGGAGCTCGGGTATAGAGCCTGAGAAAACTTTGAAAAATCTGAAATCATTAAAAAATGTTAGTACAACTATTTATTTGAAAAATAATCAAAGGTAAATAATTGGAACCGAATAAATAAATTAAAATTAAAATTTACAATTTTCGCATAAAAAGACAACCGAAAATTAATTCTGGCCTGACTCACTTACCTGTCCCCAGCGGAGTCGCCAAGCTGTCGTAACCGTCTTTCGGTTGGGACCCGAAATTGGGCTTCGACTTGAAAAATGTGGATTGGAGTCGCCACCGACCATTTTAAAACGAATTTAGGTGGGTCGGACACCATCTTACCTGATCTGCGTTATACCAGAAACGTGTCGGGTTCGGGAGTCGGTTACGGTCAAGGAATGATTAGCACCCTTGAACCGCCCTTTCGGTACCAATTAATTTGTCGGTTGTCTTTAATTGCGAAAATTAAGAATTTAAATTAAAATTTAAAAATCCGATTCGAATTGCTTACCTCTGATTGGTTGAAATTCTTCTAAAAAAGTCAAAAATGTTAGATAAAAAACAATACATAAATTTGAAATAAATCAAGGAAAAAACATAAAATAATAATAATAATAATAAATCAAAAGGAGAAAAAATAAAAATAAAATAAGATAAATAAATCAAAGGAAAATAAAATAAAATAAAAATATATCAAATAAATCAAAGGAAAAAATGTAAAAAATATATATATATATAAGATAAAAAAATAAAAATATATATAAATAAAAATAAATCAAAGAGAAAACATGAAATAAAATAAAAAATAAAATAATAATAAAATAATAAATGAATCAAAGGAAAAAATGAATAGTTGAAAAATTAAGGGACCAAAATAAAATGAAATACATATTAAGGAGTAATATGAAATAAAAAATAAATTGCTGAATCACAAGGGTACAAAAGTTTGTACCTTTCACAAGTAATTACCCCATATTTCTCCAATTTGGACTTTTCCACTAAGGCCAAGTCTGTTCACGCGTATAGGTTTAATGAAAACCTAATTTTATACATACCCCCTATTTCCTTGCGCCGTTCCCTATTTTCCCATCTCCCTCTTTCTTTACTTAGGATTTTAGGAGATAAACCAGGAAAACAGAGGCCACCATGCACGACCAGCTTTTGATCCGGACTTCTGATTCCTTCTCGGGTCTGCTCCTGTTCGTCACTGGGTTCTTGCTGTTCATGGTCTCCTTCGTTGTGTACATGGATTTTCAGTCGTTCTTTGCCAAAGGATGCACGTTTTCATGGTCGTGTGGCAGTTTTGGTTCGAGAGAAGAGTGGATGACTCGGTTAGGCAAACAGTTGGCGATATGTTATTGGCTCTTTCCGAGGTTTTCTCTTTTAGCTCGAAGCCTCCACTATAAGTTTTTTCGAATCACTCTCTGGTTATCTTTTTCGTTTCTATTTCGAATCTGTTGCTCTGGTTCCCCCGTTTTTCGTTGGATTTTGTGTGTGTAAATCTCTCGCCAGTAATCGTGTGTAATATGGTGTGTACTCTCTGTGATCTCCTTATACTGTGCATCTCCTCCCTATGAGTTTGATTACAAGCCTATTTATACAAAAAATGCATGCTTGTTTTTAGTCCAATTTCAGTTCTAATCAAACTCTACTACCCCTATTTGTTTGACATCCACGTTTATTGCTCATGGCCGAGAGAATCGGGCTTTGTTGAGCAGTTGGTGTCTCACATATTCACGTCGGTTGGAGGCCGAGAAGAGTGGGGGTCGTTGCGTGAGAAGTGGCGTGCCAAGGGAGGGAACCTTGATCAAGAACATGACATGAGGCGCTAGGGTTCTGAAAACCCTAGCTGATGCGGATGGAACGCGTTTTGGATCTTGGCTGGGCCATACGTGGACTAATTTCATTTGATGTAACAGGTATATTCACGTCGGTTGGAGGCCGAGAAGAGTGGGGGTCGTTGCGTGAGAAGTGGCGTGCCAAGGGAGGGAACCTCGATCAAGAACATGACATGAGGCGCTAGGGTTCTGAAAACCCTAGCTGATGCGGATGGAACGCGTTTTGGATCTTGGCTGGGCCATACGTGGACTAATTTCATTTGATGTAACAGGTCTGCACAAATGTAAAGAATAAAATTACTAATATAATAATATTAATAAATAAAAGACAAAATTAAGTGTCTTCAGTTATGTTTAATTATTTTGGGACATTAAACATAAATTTTGTTTTGGACATTGAGACTTGAATTTTTAATTCGATAAATATTTTATTTATGTTTTAATTATTATTTATTTATTTCGGTTACTTTAAGTTTTTAAAATCTTTAATTACGATGGTAGTTTTAAATATATTTTAAATTACGTTCGGATAAATTTTGAGGATTTAGTTAATGAGCTCTCGAAATTCAATCGAATTCTTTTAGGTCAGGTTTAGGGTTACATTAGTTGTTCTCTATGTCCATTAATTTGATGGCTTGTTTTGGTTTCCATAATTCGTTGATTTTAGAAAGCATGGTGGTGTAACCAATACGACGACCCAAGAGTTTGACAATGAGCGTTTTTCTGTTCAATGGATGGGATTCCATCAATGACGGATCTGACAACATCACATCCGGAATTTCGATGTTATCTTCATCAAAAATTCCCTCCGGGCCTTCGTTCATCGCAGAAGAATCCTTCATGAGAGAGTCCTTATATGTAAGAGACGAGTTTTCCGTAGGGGTTTGATCGGGGGAGAAATCCGGTCTGCAGCAATCGCCGGAGATCTGCCTCTTCTATCGAGGGATCGTCGTCAATCTGCCGGTGTTTTCTAGAGATCTAGGATGGAGCGGCGCTATTTCCGAGAGAATCTGTCATACTTAGGGTTTTCTAATTCCTAATGTTTTGATTTAGCATGGATTGTTTGACTTAAAAGTCATTTCTCTCGCTTCACATTTTTTTAATTAAAATTGTGCGACTTAAATTCTCTTTTATTCGGCCAGAAATAATTAAAAAGAAACCAACTTAAAATAGAGATTAGAATAGAGATATGTAAGGGTAGAAGAAGTTCAATCCTTAGTAAACTATTTCTATAAATAAATAGTTAGGATGAGGGATTATATGATAACAGAATAAATCTTAAATTCTAAATCATTTTATACTCGTTTTTTACATAATAAAATTTCTCCTTTTATGTCCATGATTTTTTTTAAAGATATTTTTCATGTTAAATCTTAATGTTACGTACATAATTGTTTTACATTATTTGTTATATTGCTTACATTATAACATTTACTTTGATTACATTCAAATATTTTAATCTTATAAAACTGTTTCCTTTTTGCTTTATCCATAAGCATGATTGTTGGATATGCTATAATCTCAATAATATTTTTTTTTTAAATATATTATCTATCGAAATGACTCGAATGTGGACTTTGGTATTAAAAGAAATTTTCTGAATGCACGTAGGTTTGAATTTGAGAAACAATGCCTGAGATATGGTAGAGTAGAAGTATACTATTGAGTTTGCAAAACTCAGCGTTCGAAGGTTAGTAGATCAGAGTTTTTGTAGGGAATACTACCGCAGTAGAACTTCCAGTGTCATTATTAGAGTACAATATTAAATAACTCTAACGAACATGTGCATTGATAGGACCTTTATTTATACTTCATCTATAACTCTAGTTTTACTTTTATCTTATTTTAATTTATATTATATAACACGGAGCTTTACTTTTCTTTTTAATTAATGTTTTATAATTATTATAAATATTAATATTTTGGTACTAATTATTGTTTCATGATGAAAATAACAAGGTTTTTAATCGATAGTTTCAGTGATTTAATGTGACATCTTAACCTCATTTTAATATAGGGTCGGATATAGAGTGTTATAATGGTAAGTAGGTGCAGTAAACGTGTATGTTGATGTTTCAAGGTCTTTTCACTACAACAAAATGGGTTTATAGTAGCATTTTTAACGGCGTTTTTTGAACAAATACTGGTAACTTTATTGTTTTCGCGGTGTTTTTAGAACAAACACCTCAAAATAACAAATTTCGCGACGTTTTGATAGAAAATGCTGCTAAAGACATATTGTAGTAGTGTTTTTATAAAAACGCCACTATAGACTCGTACTTTAGTGACTATTTATAAAAATGCCATAATAGGACTCATATATAATGGCGTTTTTGAAAAAACGTAGGAAGAGATTCATACTGTAACAGTGTTTTTTTAATAAAAGCCGCAATTTATCAGTACATTAGTCGTGTTTTGTATACAAATGCCGCTAAAGGCTCATTTGTAGTGGCAATTTTATATAAACACTGTTATAAACTCATACTTTAGTGACGTTGTTATATAAACACCACTATAGACTAATACTTTAGTAACATTTTTATACAAATGATGCTCAAGAATTGTACTGCGTTTGTATTTACAAAAACCGTAAGTTTACAGTTTCTAAGCCCCACACCCTTTAAAACTTGTTCATTTTCCCCCTTCACCTGCGCTCTTCTTCGATACAGGTAACCCACTATTTCCAAATTATTATTTTTAAATTTTCGTAATTAAACTCTATTCTCCTCATCGCCCTCTGTTTTCTTTCGTCTCTGGTTTTTTTATTAGGGTTCTATTGTGATTTGTGGCACCGTCTCTTTCTGGTTCGTTTTCGCTTTTTATCTTTTATTTCTTCAATTCCTTATAATTATTATTACTCCTTTCTTGGCAGTGATGAGCATAGGAATTAAATGCATGGATCCTATTGTAAAATGCACAATTTTGGTAATTATTCTTGGATTAGGTATTCACTGAACAAATGCTTTCTGTTTCCATTGATTTTGATATTTTGAAGTGTTCATTATTCTGAGTCCCCCACCCCCTTTTTTCTTTTCTGATTATGTTTTAGTGGGGAATGCCTTTTCCATAAATGATTATGAGCATTGCAAAAATGTGGTTAAAAATGGGCAACTACTTCGCTTAAACATGAACGCAATGAGGATAAACACACGCTGAAGGATTTACTCTTCTTCCTTCATGTTCCTCGAACCGGTGGACGAACCCATTTCCACTGGTAACTTTTAGTAGTAAGATACATATAATTTTTAGGAATGAAATGTAAGAATTCAACCATTTTTCTAATTGTATTTTTTTGCATATTTTGTTTATGCTGGCAGTTTCTTAAAGAAGTCATATTTGAGCTCTCTTGAATGTCCTCGTTCTTATGACAAGCTACGGTTTGATCCTAGGTACCTTGGAAAATTATATGTGCAATTTTTTCTTTCAAGGCTGTTTAATTGAAATTTTCCACTTGAATGCAGCAAGGAAAATTGCAGGTTATTGGTTACTCGTGATGACTATAGCATAACCTTTAAACTTCCCATGGACAGGACATCGGTGGTGACAATACTTAGGAATCCAATTGACCGCGTGTCTTTAGCACTTACGAATTTTCAGTGGAGGTGGCAGTTAGGTTTCTAGTGCATCACAACTTAACATCTTCCAAATTAATGACTGGTCGTTTACGGTCCAAAAGTAGAGGAGTAAGTACTCTGCATATATGGCCTTGGAAGTATCTGGTTCCATGGATGAGAGAAGACTTGTTTGCTCGGGTATTCTTTCTCTAATCCTGTGCAAGTTATTATTCTATGGTCATATTAAAGCTTTTCCTTCTATTTGTTCAACACATTTTACACCTTTTTAGGGATTAGAGTTTTGTCTACACTTAAGTCAAGTTCTCCATATATCCCTGGATTGACAAGTTTTCTCTAAATCTCATGTCAATGATACTTTTTCCCATTTTGTGTAAAGGTGTTTATAGAAAGTCTTTCTTGTATGCATTTTAGTGCTGCTGGTAAATGTTACGTTCCTTTTGTTTTTGATTTAGCTGTTCAAGATAGCATTACTTTGACCAATGTGAGAATATCTCCACTTTTTTTCTCAGGTGCTAAAACCTACCAGATCTGCATTTATTTTATGTGATCTGAAGTGATCAAGAGGAGGAAGTTTTCTTTTGAATTCTACTTTGACTTTTGTATGGTTCTTATGAACCTGTTTGTGTCAATGATATAATTATTTTGAGATATTTACTTCTACCCTTGCTTGCAGAGATATGCTAGGAAAGCTAGGGGCACTAATGACGTTACTAGCAATGATCCGTACAACATGGAAGATGTTGCAATGTCATTACTCAATTATATCAATGATCCTATAGCTCATGAAATTGTCCATATCGGAGCAACCTTTCAGGTACTAATCCACATTTTTGCAGCATTTCATGAAATCGGGTTTTTTGTTGTTTCCCATGTTCCTGCTCTAGTATCATTCAAATTTTAAAGCAGTGAATATTCAATATGTTATTCATAGTACATTTATTTATAAGAAATTCCTATGATGTGGAACTTCAGCTGCATTTCATCCGAATTCTTATATACTCATTACACATGTTTGCTGATAAAAAGGAGGTAGTGAAAACGTGGAAAGAAAATAAACTTTGAATGTGCTTAGTAGGAAAGAAAATGAGAGGATTGTCATTTTCCATCCTCGTGTAAAAATGAATTATTCGAAATGATGAGAGGAGAGAACATGTGAGAGAGATGCTAGTTAGTTTACACATAGTATAATTTTATTTTGTGTTTCATTTATCATAACACATTTATTTTTGAGCCAAGACAAAGAATTAGTTTTTTCGTAATTTATTTGATAATTATTTGATATATTGGTTGTAAGTTTTAGTTTGTTTTGATATATTCTCAATTGTGAAATTAAATGTAATGCTTATGTTTAGTTGTTTACTTTCTCAATAATATTAGCAATTAAAATTTGAAATTGATAATCTAGAAATACGAAATGGATAAGAGTTGGATGGATTTGTCAAGGGTAAGCGACGAATATCGAAATAGAGTTGTAGCTGAAGCAGAGAGAGAAGCAACATATTAGAAAAAATGTGAAAACTTTCAAAATCAACTTCAAGCTATGATGTAGATGATACAAAAAAATTAACCCCAGAGTCCACCCTCTTAGGTGTTATTATTGTTTTTTAGAATTAACAATGTTGAACTATATTATATTTTACGTTAATGTAAACTTTGATTTATTATTATGGATTTCAAGTTTGTTGTTATGGATGCCAAGTTTATTGGATAATGCTACATGTTAAATTTGGGTAACAAAATAGTAGAAAATAGCATTTGCAAAATTAGTTTTAATTCGCGGCGTTTGTATAAAAAAGCGCCATTAAATACATAGTCAATACCGTCGTTTTTGAAAAGCGCCACTAAAATTCTAGATCTTTTGCGGCGTTTATACATAAAAATGTCACTATATACATAGTCAATAAGGGCGTTTACATTCACAAAAGCTATTATATGACATATATTTAGCGGCATTTTTTAGAATAAATGCTACTATATGTCAGAATATTTAGCGGCGTTTGGAAAAAATGCCGCTAAATATCATAACCTTTAGCAGCGTTTGTGAAAAAACACCGCTAAAAACATAACCTTTAGCTGCGTTTGTGAACGACAAACGCCGCAACCTTTTGTAGCGTTTGTTTCAACGACACTTTTTGCGGCGCTTGTTTTTGTGCTACAAAGGTTTTTAGCGGCGCTTAAAAGTGCCGCTATATGACTGGAAAACACCGCTAAAAACCTGTTTTGCTGTAGTGATTTTAAGTGGATCTTGTAGAGTTTCTTTTCCATGGTTTCGAAATAATTCCTGACACTGATTGGTTGATTCAACATAAGATGAAGGCAAACTTTGAAGAAGATTTTAATAGTGGGAAACAGATATGAGTTTCTTTCTAATTTTATTTTAATGGATAAGGTTGAGTAGTAGTCTGATTAAGTTTACAAGGCTTGTTTGGCGTTTGTGTTGATTTTAATGGTTTTGCTAGAAAAATGTCATGCAACAATAGTAAATTTGATGAACCGAGTATTTATTGTTGATATGTAGATTGTAAAACCGAATCGTTATAATAAAATTAAACAACAAAAAATAATTGTGTCGTGGTAAGAAGCCACTGCTTTAGAACTGATTTCACCTTGATAAATGTAATCGATGCAATAGGCATACGTCCTCCGAGGTTAACATGGTAATTTTGAATAATCGTACGCTCGAAGTCGGAGTGGGCAACGGTGGAATTGCTTTTCTCACAGAAAGAATTTATCCAAAGAACTTTTGAAAGCAGAGAGCTTGTAAAGACCTTAAGTTGTTGTATGTTTTGATGTTATGAAAACTGAGAAAACCATCACTATTATATAGGCCGAACGAAGGGGTTAAAAATGTCAAGAAATAATCAATCATAAACACTGATTATTTTTCAAAATAAAATTAACTGCTAATTAAACACCGTAATTTGTTTGTTATAGCTGCCTCCTTAATTTAGCTGATATTGTTGAAAAAAAGGGTTCGAACCCAGCCCCAAGGCTGTCTAGGTTCAATATTTATTTTGCCTCTCATTTCAGTTTTACAAAATGAGAGAAAAAAAAAATAGAACGCGTAACCAGACGGTGGCAGCGGTATGCATGTGCAAAGGAGTTATTTTACCACATTCGTTAAGGGAAGGAAAGACTACTCCTTTAAATACCTTTCCAAGGGTATTTTCCTTTTTATGTGAGATGTGTGCTCTTACACAGCTCAACTAACATCTATTGATATTTGGATAGTTTGTAGTTTTCTGTATAGATGACATTTTTATGTACTCTTATACCAAGAATGATCATGTTGCAGATCTATGAATTGTTCTTCGGATATTGAGGGAGAAGTAATCATATGCAAAGTTAAGGAATAATTCTACTGAACAAAAATACAACATAAGTTTTAAAGTAATAATACTAATAACAAACAAAACGGATAAAAATTAATTAATTTTAGTAATTTTTCTGTCTATAGTTCTTCAAAATAATAACAACCTGGCCCAGAAGGAGAGAGGAGAAGGCTGTTGCTGTTGGCCATTTTCAAAGGCAGAAACGGTTATGGACAATGAACTCTGTGAAGACGAATCTCTATATATTTGACTCTTTGCATATGGCGATAGATATTGCATTCTTTGATTTCTGTTGCATTTTAGTCCACAGCAGTTAAGCTTCCCCCCAGAAAATCCGCATTATTTCGTCAACATGTTCGATTCAGTAATATTGTCATTCCCATATCACTGGCGATTGCATACCAAGAGATGTGCCTTTTGCATAACAAGAGAAGTCTGGTGATTCTAAACAATTTATTCGATTTCTTATTGGTTTTCTTGATTCGCGTAGGCACTGTGGCATGCCAGGGAGGAAATAAAGAGTAATATCCCAGGCACACCAAGAACAAGATTGGAAAGACTTCTTAGAGAAAGGGAGTTAAGGGAATCCACCTAGTCTTTTAGTGATGGGATACAATCATCAACCCAAGATTCTGGGACTTCGTCTGGTGTGTTCAAAGATGAAGACTCTTCAGAACCTAGTTCACAAGCAACGGCTTCGTACAATCAACAGGCGTTGTTTGGAAGCCAGAGAATCTTTCCGTTCACATATCTAGGCACAAGACACCTCAGAACACAAAGACTGACGATTGCAAACAACGGCTTCTTCTGTTGTGTTCAGCAATGAAGACTCTTCAAAACCTACTTCAAAAAGAACGGTTTCGTACGATTGATTTGAACGTAAAGATTTTTGGGCTTCTAAACAACTACTGTTGGTGGTTTGCTAATAGGCGTTGTTTGGAAGCTTGGGAATCTTTCCATTCACATCTTTAGGCACAAGACACCTTAAAACATAAAGACTGATGATTGCAAGCAACGGCTTCATCTGGTGTGTTCAGTGATGAAGACCACTTCAAAAGCAAAGGCTTCGTAAGATGGATGGGAACGTAAAGATTTTCCAGCTTTCAAACAAAGCTTGTTGGTCGTTGCTAATAGGTTATTTTTGAAAGCGTGAGAATCTTATCGTTCACATCTATAGGCACATGACACCTCAGAACACAAAGACTGATGATTGCAAACAACAACTTCATCTGGTCTATTCAACGATGAAGACTCTTCTAAACCCACTTCGGCTTGGTACGTTGGATTTGAACATAAAGATATCTAGTCTTCCAAACAACAAATTTTGGTGGTCTCTAATAGATGTTCTTTTGAAGCCTGGAAATCTTTCTTTTCACATCTCTAGACATAAGACATCTCAAAACACAAAGACTGACGATTGCAAACGATGGCAACGTCTTGTACAATGGATGTGAACGTAAAGATTTTTGGGCTTTCAAACAACTTCTGTTGGTGGTTGCTAATAGGAGGTCTTTGGAAGCCTGAGAATCCTTTTCCATTCATACCTTCAGGCACAAGACACCTCAGAATGCAAAGACTGATAATTACAAACAACAGCTTCATCTAGTATGTTCAGGGATGAAGACTCTTCAGAACCCACTTCAAAGGAAACGACTTCGTACAATAAATCTGAACGTAAGATTTTTGGGCTTCTAAACAACCCCTGTTGGTGGTTGCTAATAGGCGTTGTTTGGAAGCCTAGGAATCTTTCTGTTCACATCTCTAGGCACAAGACACCTCAAAACACAAAGACTGACGATTACAAACAATGGGTTCATCTAGTGTGTTCAGCGATGAAGACCACTTCAAAAGCAACAGCTTCACAAGATGGATGTGAACGTAGGGATTTTTGGGCTCTCAAATAATGCTTTTTGGTGGTTGCTAATAGACACTAATCGAAAGCCTGAGAATATTTTTGTTCGCATCTCGAGGCACAAGACACCTTAGAACACAAAGAATAATGATTGCAAACAACGACTTCATCTAGTGTGTTCAGTGATGAAGTCTCTTCAGAACCCACTTCAAAAGCAACGGCTTCTTACGATGTATTTGAATGTAATGATTTTGGGCTTATAAACAACCCTTGTTGGTGGTTGCTAGTAGGAATTTTTTTGGAAGCCTGTGAATCTTTTCGTTCACATCTCTAGGCACAAGACACCTCAAAACATAAAGATTGACGATTGCTAACAACGGATTCATCTCGTGTGTTCAGTGATGAAGATCTCTTCAAAAGCATCGACTTCATATGATGGATGTGAACGTAAAGATTTTTGGACTTTCAAACAATGCTTGTTGGTTATTCCTAATAAGCAATATTTGGAAGCTTGAAAATCTTTTCATTCACGTCTCTAGGCATAAGACACCTCAGAACACAGAGTAATGATTGCAAACAACGGCTTCATCTGGTGTGTTCAATGATAAAGACTCTTCAGAACCCACTTCGACTTAGTACTATGGATGTGAACGTAAAGATTCTGGGCTTCCATACAACGCATGTTGGTGGATGCTAATAGGCATTGTTTGGAAGCCTGAGAATCTTTCCTTTAACATATCTAGGCACAAGACACCTTATGACATAATGATTGACGACTGCAAACGATGACTTCATTTGGTGTGTTCAGCGATGAAGACTCTTTAGAACTTACTTTAAAAGCAACGTCTTCGTACGATGGATGTAAACGTAAAGATTTTTGGACTTCCAAACAATGCCTGCTGGTGGTTGCTAATAGCTAGGCGTTGTTTGGAAGCCAGAGAATCTTTCCGTTCTCATTTCTAGGCACAAGACACCTCAAAACACAGACTGACGATTGCAGACAACGGCTTCATCTGGTGTGTTTAAAGAGGAATACTCCTCAAAACCATTTCAAAAGCAACAACTTCGTACAATGGATGTGAACTTAAAGATTTTTGGGCTTCCAAACAACGCCTGTTGGTGGTTGCTAATAGGCGTTGTTTGGAAGCTAGGGAATCTTTCCGTTCACATCTCTGGGCACAAGACACCTTAAAACAATAAAGGCTTTAGGCTTTTGTACCTCTAGGGAACTCAAAATCTCTTGACACAGATTTTGACAGTGTCACGTGATTGGTTAAAACGTATTGATATTGATATATGTAGATGCCCAAGCTTGAAATTGTTTAATTAAGTCAATTTACATGTGAACTTTATTATTTTTTTTCATGGTTTTTGGATATTGGCCTACTCTATTAAAATATAATTTTAGTCTATACTATTAATTGAATTGATGTAGTCCATTAATTTAGCATGGATTCAATTGAAGAAATGTAAAAATAAAAATAAAAATATAAATAAAGGAACTCACTCTTCAAAACTGTAACAACTGCCTTTTCCCCTCTTCACGTTTTTTTTCAATTATTTAACTGATATATTTATTTAATCCAATTTTTTTATTGAGCCTGAGATAATTATGGAAAAAACTTACGTTAAAATAAGTATATGGGGGTGACGGGCAAAGAAATTAATCTGTGTAAAACTCTATTGTTTTCTTTGCTTGCTGATGAAGAGAATGAATATTCAAATCTCTATACACAGATATGACCACTCTAGTTTAATTTTATCGACTAGTTACTATTTTAATCGATATTAAAATATTTTTTATGTTTGAAACTATTGATTATTTTTCTATAAACTCCAGTTTTTCAAACATTGTATCAACTAATTTTACGAATTATCCTATATCAAGTAACTCACAACGGTTTTAGATACCAATTAAGATTAAGGTTAATTAATTATGTGTGTATTTGATTTTATAATGATTGTATATTTCAAAAACTACTGGTATAGGAGAAGAATTTTAATAATATGAAGGAAGAAAATACAAAAAAAATATTGGAGAAAGAAAAACTTGATATCTAACTCTTTACCCTTAATATCTATTTATAGGGATAAATACTTGATTACAAAGGAAAATTAAATAAAGTAGAAATATAGTTTAATGAAGATATCCGTCGTAACCGGTTACGAATTTCCTTGGCGGAAAATATGTAAATAAACGGGTTTTAATGAAACATTTGGAGTTGCCATCGACCTTTAGGGTTAGGTAGGTTTAATACCTAAAAATCATATCTTAAAAGAGTTTTTAAGAAAGCACCAGTCAAAAGATAAACCAGTCTGCGTATAACCAAAAATTTATTTTTTAATAATAAAAAGGTTTTCGTGGTCTGTTACACTTGGGGAAGGATTAGCACCCCTACAATGCCCAAAATTGGTACCCATCGATTATAAATTGTCTCTATTAATAGAAATTTAAGAAATCGAATATAAATTTAATCTACGATTCTATTATTCCAGATTCAATCGCATAATTTTATTTTAAATAAAATTCTAAGGAAAAATAGAAAATATTCCAATATTTCCAATCGAGGAGAAACTATTCCCTAAAATGCTTTAGGACAACTATTTCTCTTTATGACTGAAATAATAAGAATATGATAATTCTTCCCCGAGAATGTTAGATTGAAATAACTTGATTCGACTAAAAATGCATATTTGATTTTTCAGGGTATTTATTTATTTTAAAATATCAGAATATGACATCTAATTACTTTAAGACATTCATTTCTTAATATTTAAAAATAAATATTATCCTTTAATCAAATTATGAAATCAGTCAAGTCATACCTATATAAATATAAAAATGACTAAAATGAAATGAATAAAAAATAAAAGCAATATTTTAAAGGACTATATTTAAATTATTGAAACATAAAGGGTAATAATAAAAATTGCAATTAAACAGTGACCAAAATAAAAAATATAGGATTAAATTACAAAATATATAAATTAATAGCCCTAAGTATAAATATTTTAAAATATAGGTACTATTAATGTAATTTAATCATAATTAATTAATCGAGATTAAAATAACAATTATTAAAATATAAGGGTCTAAAGTAGATATTTACCCTAAATATATAAATATATATATAGGAAATGACTAAATTATAATAAAATCAAATTCGAAGACCAAATTAAAATACTCAGAAATATAATTCCAGTGACTAAAACATAAACGTTACATACTAGGAGGACTTCAGACATGATTTTACCATGCTCAAAATTATACAAACATCCCTCTCTAAAATGACGCCATTCGGAGAAGGGTATTTAAACCCAAAAACCGGCCCTAAGGGCCAAATTCTCTTCATTTTTCATTTTGCTTCTCTCTCTTAGGAGAGAAACCAGCTATCGGTGGCCATCACTCGCCGACAATTCTCGCCACCGCTGACGGCGGTCGGCGACCAAGAAAATACCCCGAATTGAAGCTATCCAAACCCATAACCCGAATCCAACCTTATTTACCCCTAAAAATTCCCTAATAGCTCCAGATCTGAAATGAACCGAAGACTTTACCTCTGGTTAACGACGTTTCCGACGACGTTTGGGCTATCCTCAGTGGTAAGTTGCTTCTTTCCTTTGTTTTTCCTTTCAGTTTGTTGTTGACTGCTATTTGGGTTGCTCTTCATTTGTGTCTTCATGTGTTTTGTTTTGCAGGTTCGGTCATGGCTTTTATAGGCCTCATCGATTCTCCCTTCGAACCGGTCACAAGAGTGTCCCTCGGTGAGTCACCAAAGCTACGGTGGTGACTCACCATAGTGCAGTGAGGTGGGCGACTCTAGTTACGTCTTCTAGAGGCTTCTGGCGAGGCGGCGGCGGCGTGGCACGTCAGAGTGGAGCATCTGGCAGTAGAGCGGCGACGGGCTTATCTGTTGGCTGAGGCGGCGGCCGAACATAGCCCTAGGGTTATGATACCCTAGGGTTTCTTCTAGACGAGATCTAGACCGTTGGATATCTCTAGATCCAATGGTTGATAAGACTGGCGGCATGGAAGCTGAGATAATGAAACCCTAGATGCATTAGAGTTTGGATCGGGTTTGTTGGACCGGGCTAGGCCTAGATCGGGTTCTGTTTGGGCCTGGATCTGTTGTAAATGGGCCTCAAGTTGTTTTGTAAATAGGTCTTCACTTCGGGTTTGAGCTGTAATGTTTATTTGTATTTATTATTATTTAATAATAATAATATAATTAAAATAAAAATGGGACAAAAACTTAGTGTCTACAATATATACTTTTAATCAAACTAAGATTCTTACCTTCCCAAATTTAAATATCAATTATTTTGTGTCACTTTGAATTCGAGTCAAACTCTAACAAATCGAACAACCAAAACCAAGCGGAAGCACAATAAGTGTTCTTTCTCTCCCTAATACTCCTGTCAAAAATTATGACAAGCACAATATACGTTCCCTAGCACCACTAATCAACCAAAACACAAATAAATCGAGACAAATATTTTAAGTGAAAAACAGTGGCAAAGCCAGAAAAATTTTATAGACTAGGCCAATATAAACATAATAAAATTTTTGTCTAACATAATTCATACATGTTTTTTATTTAGGGTAAACTAACTATTTGATCACCCGTCTATTACTTAATTTATGTTTTGGTCTCTCAGATATTATTTTTTCAAAATCATAGCTAACCTTACATTTTGGTTCTATTTTGATCACTCACCATTAAAAAATTTAAAGATGTTAACATAACATTTTTTTAATTATTTTTCGATCATGATATGAAATTATCTTATGATGACACGTCAACATCACTGCTAAAATTTTTAAGACGAATGACCAAAACAAAACTAAAATGTAAATTAAGTGTGATTTAAAATAAATAATAGTTATATGACTAAACTAAAAAGTAAATAATTTATGAGTGACTCAATAAGTAAATTCCCCTTTTCTGGGCATGGGGGAATGGCATGTAGGCCTAGGCTTGGATCTGCCTCTGGTGAAAAAATACCTTTAAATCAAGAGTAAAAACCAACAGACATTAGAACCTGATCAAAAGTTCACTATAATCAAATGTTCAGTTACAATATCATAAAATCAAGCCCACAACAAGCATATAATCCCAACAAGGCTAACAACTAGTGATCATTAGCAAAAGAAAGAAAAATGGAAAGCAATATCAAAAAATAAAACTATTGTAAATTGGAGATTCCTGTCGCTACAAGTCTCAGATGAAAAATCCGACCATACAAACTCAATAACATCTAGTCGCCTAGCTGCTGTCCAAAAATCAACTCAACCGAGCTACAAATAAACATCCAATCGAAGAGTTTATCACTACTGCACCAAACTTCAAAAAATACTAATTTTCTCCCCCTTTTGTTTCTCTCTTATGAAGCTTATCTCTCTAATTTCAAATCTATTTTTTTTTTTGTTATTAAGCCCACACAAAATCCAAAAGTTAGCTTTTTACCAAAGTCAAACAAAACTTTAAAAGGTGACAGAAACCTTTTTCACCCAAACAAAAATGAAAGAAAGCAAACACCCATATTTTTTTACGGGTTCACGGGGCGATGGGATTCCAACATAGTGGCACGGACGAACGAAAGATTTTAAGTTAGGAGACGAACTTGAATTTATAAAATTTTAGAGGGCGGAAACAGATTTCTAATAGAAAATACATAAGAAAATATAAAATATATGATAATTTTAAATTTTTAGGGGGCGGCCACCCCCATTGTTTTCCCTATGTCTATCCCTTCATAGTAGGACCCACATCCAACAACGCCTTTAACCATTTAAAGTTACATAAGAAATAATTCAACGTAAGTTTTCAAAATCAAAACAATAAGAAACACCAATCATTATTTAAATAAAGTGTCAAATATTTCCTTTCAATTTCTAGTATTAGGCATATTATATGTAATAAACAAGCAATAATTTTAGTAACCTAGTATAATATTTGTTTTCTGTTTCATGCTTTACCTACAAAACTGCTAAGCGAGTAGATTTCAAGTAGATTTGGTACAGAGATAATATTCAATGATTTTAATAACCTTGAAGTTGAACCTGATATACCATAAACAACATAGCAGAAAGACGAACAAAATCCCCAGTTTATATATTTACTGGAGAAGAGCAAAGTGTCCTACTGGCTCAAGATTAACAATGTACATTGATTAAATTTGTAACATATGTAATAAAATCCAAGGCAGTTAGAAGGTAGAAGAGAATGAGATTTAAGAGAAAAACAACTCTTATTGTGGCATGTTCATGCTATGTCTAACTTAATCTTCTATTTTACATATATTTATCGTCGTCTCCGACTCAGGATTGCCTGAATAATACACTATAATTATTTTTAGCGAATGGGGCATATTCTCTTTTTAAATCGAACGACTACTCTGTCCTCAGACTTCATCCATCTTTTGTCATCCCACTTTTTGAGAATTATCAAAAGCTGGTTAGCAGCGCCACTTTAGGCCAAAAGAATGTCCTACTGTGAAAGGATCGGGGTAGCAGCCTGTAGCGCTTACCCGAAAACTTGATCGCCACTTTCGCTAAAAGATTATGTCCTCTATTTTGTATATTTGCTGGGAGAAGAGCAAAGTGTCCTACAGATTCAAGATCAACAATGTACATTGTGTTGAGTAATATTTAGAGTACAATTCTAACTTACTAATATTGGACCCAAACAAGTAAACAAATTACTTATATTATACCCACAATAAAAGACACTACAACATTTTCCAAAGACCACTCACAATTTGACGAGAAATAAACACTCAATAGAAAACTCACAACTTATACTCAATATACTACACTCAAATTTTTGGTGGATGCATACCTCAAATGCAAGGAGGTATTTGTAGTCCTCACCATGCAACCTACACCATACAAATATTAAATTGAGAAATATTCCTAGCCATACATTATTATCACGTACTCCATTAAATTAAAATAAGCAATGACATCTTCACTTAACTAAATTGAAATAAGTAATGACATCTTCACCTAACTAAATTGATGTAAGAAATGAAATCAAATTAAGTTGGGTGTGGGCTAATATTGATTTCTCAACACTCTCCCTCAATGTTAGCCCCCATTCTTTGAATCACACCAAATTGACGACGGAAATGTTCAAACTTTCCAACACTCAAGCTTTTTGTAAACAAGTCCGCAATTTGCTCATCTCTCTTGACTTGCCTCATCTCAATCTCTTCTTGCAAAACTTTTTCCCTAACAAAGTGATAATGCACTTCCACATGTTTAGTTCTTGCATGAAAAACAGGATTCTCCGCCAGCTGAATTGTCGATTGGTTGTCACAGTACAACAGAACTACATAATCTACTGGTTGATGTAGATAATTCATTAGTTGTATCATCCATGTGCTTTCTTGAGCTGCCATTGCTGCTGCTCGGTACTCTACTTCTGTAGTTGATAAGGACACAGTTGGTTGTCTCTTGCTACACCAAGATATCGTTCCAGATCCAAGGGTAAACATATACCCAGTAGTTGATCTACGAGTATCGTGATCTCCTGCATAGTCAGCATCACAGTAGCCAACTAGTTTGCAATTTCCACCTTTCTTATATAGAAGACCATAGTCTATTGTACTCTTCACATATCTGAGTACTCGCTAAACCGTTTCTAAATGAGACTTCTTTGGATTTTGCATGTATCGACTCATCACACCAACTGCATAACAAATGTCAGGTCGAGGCAAGGTTAAGTAGATCAGACTACCTACCAATTGTAGATACATTGTCACATCTTCTAAATCTTTTCCTTCATGTGCACACATTTTGGCATTTGGTTCCATTGGCGTCGAAATCGACTTGCATTCGAGCATTCTGAACCTTTTCAACAAATCTTTGGCATATTTTTGTTGACACAAAAATATTCCTTCGTGTGTGCGGTCAACCTCTAGACTAAGGAAGTGCTTAAGTTGTCCAAGTTCCTTCATCTAAAAACGAACTGATAAATTCTCCTTTGTCTGAAGAATTTCTGCCTCTTCATCACCGGTTATGATTAAGTTATCCACGTATACTAGCACGATATCTAGCTTACCTTCATTGGCTTTGACAAACAAGCTAGAATCTGCAGGTGTTACTGAATAGCCACTTTTCGTTAGAAATTCAGTAATCTTACCATACAACGTCCTAGGTGCTTGTTTCAATTCGTAGAGTGCTTTTCGCAGCTTACACACATATTCAGGATGATCTTGACTCTGAAAACCCATTGGTTGGGTCATGTAGATATCTGGATCTAGTTCTCCATGAAGAAAAGCATTCTTCACACCCATCTGCCATAAATTCCAATCTTTTTTGTTGCAAGTGCAAGTAGGACTCGTACGGTTGTAAGTTTTGCCACTGTACTAAATGTTTCATCATAGTCTAGTCCATACTGTTGAGAGAAACCATGAGCTACCAATCGTGCCTTGTACCACTCGATTGACTCATCTGAACAATGATTTATCTTGTAAACACATTTGCAATATATGGGTTTCATATTTTTTATTTTTGGCATAAGATCCCAAGTTTGATTTTACTGAAGTGTATCGATCTCTTCTTTCATAACCGCCATCAACTAAGAACTATGCGATACTTCTTCGAACGTCTCAGGCTCTGTTTCTTATTCAATTATGGTTGCATTGGCATATTTGGGATTTAGCCTTCATATTCTTGTTGACCTTCAAAGTTGAGATTATGAAATTGATTCTTCTATTTCACTAGGCCCACATTCTTCGTTTGGTTGTTGATACATACTAGTTTGCTAGGGATTTCGAGTCACTATTTGTTCGATATCATCGCCATTTGGATCTCCTGATTCATATGAACTTGTTTGGAGTTGAACAATATGATCCCCCATATTTTGTTGTAGCTTGTCTCCAAATTCTCTCGAGTCTGGCAACACATCCTTCTCTGAGGACCACCAAGAAGATGTTTCATCAAATACCACATTTCGTGACGTATAGTATCTTCCACTCATTGGATCACAATATTTCTACCCCTTTCTCTGGTTGTGGTATCCCAAAAAGATACATCTAACAGTTTTCTTGTAAACTTGCTCCATAAATGGTCAGGAATAAACACATAATATACACATCCAAATACTCGAAAGTAGCTAATTGTAGGTTTCATGTTCCATAGTTTATCAAAGGGTGAACAAATCCTAACCTTGGTCGAGGAAGTCTGTTGATCACAAAGGCTGCAGTCCTCATTGCTTCAGCCCAAAACCTTCCCGCTACGCTCTTTGCATGTAGCATACTTCGACAAATTTCTGTAAGATGACAGTTTTTCTTTCTGCTACACCATTCTGTTGTGGCGTGTTGGAACAAGTGTACTGATGACGTATTCGACATTCCCTTAGGTATTAAGAGAACTCGTTTGAGTTATATTCTCCTTCGTTGTTTGTGCGCAAGCAATATATCTTCTTTCCCACTTCTCCTTCAGCTAACTCTCTAAACTCTTTAAACTTTGAGAATGTGTCAGATTTTTCTTTCATAAAGAAAACCCACACATACCTGGAGAAGTCATCAATGAATGTTACCATGTACTGCATATCGCTAATTGACTGTTGCTTAACCGGTCCAAACACATTAGAGTGAATTAACTCTAATGGTTCTTTTGCTTTAAACTTTGACTCATCATATGGTAATTGGAGTTCTTTACCATACTGGCATCCCGCATAGATCGTGTTTGTTCTCACGTCTAGTTGAAGAAGCCCCTTAAGCATCGATTTCTTCACCGTCACACTTATCTTGGAATAGCTAACGTGACCTAACCGCATGTGCCATATATCAAATGTCTTATTTTTTCTTGTCTTGTCTACAAATGCAGACTCTTCTGACATCATGTAGATTGACTAAAAATATCACCCCTCTATTGTCAGTGTTTTTGAGATTTTGAGGTCATGATAAACCTTCATGTCTTGGGGACCAAATAATACAAAATGGCCTAATGATGTCAATTGAGCCACAAATTGCAAATTTTTATTCATTCCTGAGACATGGTAAACATCTTGAAGTTGCACATGATTAGAATTATATCGAGGCGTAACTATCGTTTTACCGATGTGAGTTATCGATAACCTTGAGTTGTTAGCTATCACCACCACACGACCTCCCTTGTACTCAGACATGTTTTACAACTTCTGTTTTTCACCCGTCATATGATTTGAGCAGCCCGAATCTACGGTCCAATCATTCTTGTAGTTAATCCTTTCTGGTGTTGTTACCATGAGAGCTAATTCTTCTTTCTCCATAGTGAATAACACTTCAGCATCTCAACCATCTTTAATATTCTACTTCGAGCTGGAAGTAAAAGTATTACTTTCAACATGCTTTTTTTAGTCCAAAAGTCTTTTGCCATGTGGTCCATCTTCCCACAATTATAATATTCGCCATCTAACTTTTGATTACTATCGTGATTCTTCAAAGCTCCCCATGGACGAGAGTCATTCCCTCCCTGATAACTTTTTGTCTGTTCACCAGTCTTTCTAGATCCGCCTTTGTTGTGCTATCTTGAACTACCTCTGCTTTGGTTGATGTAAAGTGCTTCCTCTTCACCCTTTAGTGAGACTCCTCCCATTTTCTTGGCCATGGCTTCTTGACCTACAAGCAAATTTTCAAACTCAACAAGCGATGGTTTTGTCGGCCATCCCTGTACAGTAGCAACAAACCCTCGATATTCGGGTCTCAAACCATGGATACTTATTCTCTTTACCCTGGTTTCCCTAATAGGAGATGTCAGATCTAACTCTAGAATTTCATGGCATATCGACTTTACCTTGTGAAAGTATGGAGCAATCGTCATGTCGTGTTGTGGCATCAATAGTAACTCATTCTCGAGAAGTTGCAATCTTGTATCATTCTTCTTTGAAAAGAGTGTAACAAAAGTGTCCCATGCTTCCTTTGGTGTTTTAGTATCCCGGATATGCTCCAACATTTCTTCTTCAATTGTGGTATTTAAAGCAAGCATTGTTTTGCCTGCTTTAATTTTCCAGATTCGTAAGATGCCATTGGCATCTTATGCCGCCAGTTGTGTATCTTCACCACCACCGAAAACCTCCCAAAGGTCCTGACCTTGTAAGTATGAGTCCATACATGTTGCCCACGTGTTGTAGTTTTTGTTGTTGAGCTTCTTGATTACTCCAACTACTTGAAGATCACCTATCATAATGACAAGGCTTTGACTTCAGTAACAAACGTGCAGAGTACTAAATTACTCTAAACACAAAGAAGCTCCACAAGGTTTGTAATAACCCCAACAATAATCTCAAGAAATATTTTCTGATGTGAAAGATCAGTTAAAACTGCATTCACATAGCATACTCAGAATTTCAAGAGACCTTAAAATGTGGCTCTGATGCCAATTGTTGAGTAAAATATAGAGTATACAACTCTAAACTTATTAATATTGGACAAGTAAACAAATTACTTGTATTATACCCACAATAAAATACATTACAACACTTTCCAAAGACTACTCACAATTTGAAGAGAAATAAACACTCAATAGAAAGCTCACAACTTATACTCAAGACACTACGCTCAAATTTTTGGTGGATGCATACCTCAAATGCAAGGGGGTATTTATAGTCCTCACCATGCAACTTATACCATACAAATATTAAATTGAGAAATATTCCTAGAAATACATTATTATCACCTACTCCACCTACACTATTAAATTGAAATAAGCAATGACATATTCACCTAACTAAATTGATGTAAGCAATGATATCAAATTAAGTTGGTGTGAGCTAATATTGATTTCTTAACACATTGATTAAATTTGTAACATATGTAATAAAATCCAAGGAAGTTAGAAGTTAAGTAACACGAGGATGGCTAATGAGCCCCATTTCAAGTACCAATACATTTTTGGCACGGAGACAATTGGGGTATGTACTAGGGATGTGTCACAGTGTCAGGGTACAACTGACCAATTTCGGGGATGGTCAAAACTTATCTGGGGAAGTCCCCATGGGTAATTTTGATGGCAGGAGATCAATGGAAAGTTCAAAGCAATTTACAACAAATCAAAGAAATAAAAAAAATGGGGAGAAACATCGGTGAGAGTTGAAGGCGTCATTTCAGAGATCCCAATGATGCAGATACTCGTCTCAGTGAAGAGAGAGACATATCTCTGAGCCAACTCCATCAGACAGTCAACGGTGATAATTGAAGCAGTTAAAGTTCATGGAAGTTGAATGATAATTTGTAGATCCACGACCATTAAAGGAGAATCTTGACGATTGAAGACCATATTCATGATGAGAAGCGCGAGCCGATTGAAATGGTGACTTTTAGGTTAAGATGACCACCGGCGACGACAACCAGTGTGATGCTTGACAATGCTTACTAGCGTCTAAGACTGACCGGTGAAGAAAACTCTTTTGTCCTGCAAAGAGATGACGAGAGGAGATATGAAAATAAGGGAGAATATGGAAAATGAAAGAATGGGGCAGACCGCACGTTGGTTTGGGGAGAGGTTGATAAAGGGTGAAGAGTAAATTGTAACATTAGTCCTCCAATTTTCTATCAAATATTGACTTTATTTATGATTATTTTATATCTATTTATAATTTTAATTTTTTTATATGTCATACTCTTATCATTCCCATACTATAATTTTAAAAATTGTTGTTTTCTGTCTCCGTCCCCATATTAGTGCAACATAGGTTAAAAGATATAAGAGAATGAGATTTAAGAAAAAAAACAATTTTTATTGTCGTGTGTTCATGTTATGTCTAAATTAATCTTCTATTTGACATATATTTATTATCGTCTCTCACTCAGAATATCCCAAGTTATCTGAATAATGTGTTATTATTATTTTTTTGCTAATGAGACATATTCACTTTTTAAATTGAACGACTACTCTCTCCTCAGACTCCATCCATCTCTTGTCATCCCACATTTTGAGAATTATCAAAAGCTGGTTAGCAGCGCCACTTTCGGTCAAAAGAATGTTGTATCTAATTAGACTTATTTTGAAAGGATCGGGGTAGCAGCCTGCAGCGACTTACCCGAAAACTTGACAACCCTTTATTCTTGATTTTTGCTACAGGATTATGTCCCAGCATAAATATAATCCCCTCGTGAATCTCTATCGAGATTCCGAATACACATAATCAAGTTTCTAAGAGGATATTTATCCATTGAGGATATAATTTTTTTCTCCAACTCAGTCTCGACTACTTACTCAAGAGCTCACGAAGTGGATTCATTTTAGGTTTGACCGAACACATACGGTAAACCCTGTGAACTGTCTCTTAAGCTAGAGGAGAAATAAGGAACGTCATGTTGGGAAATAAAACAGGTACGAGTAATTTCCCTATAACCATATTAGTGAGAATACGAAATAAAATCGAAAAAATAATACCTGAAATTGAAAACGGAGTTTAGTCAATTATGCCTACGTCTCCGGACTATTGCAAATCTTTTACTAAGAGAGATATTTTACTGGGGTTTACAAAACACTCACTACTCACAAGAAAACTCTATAGTATTGGGAGAAAGAAATGATTTGGGATGATTTTGAAGCTAAATGTGTTAGAGTATTTATAGTTGAAGCTTAAGGACTAATCTTATAATTACCATTAAGTCTAGTGACTAATTATAATAACCCAATTACAATTTTTCAACAAACATCTACCAAACTTTGAAAAACCATTTTTCAAAGAAACATTTACCAAACTTTGAAAACCATTTTCAAAGAAACATTTACCAAACTTTGAAAACCATTTTTTTTCAAAGTTAGTTGCCAAACTTTGGACTTTTAACAATCTCCCACTTGAAGACTGATTTTAATCTATCTTCACACCTCGATTGATGTAACAACATTTCTAGTGTTGTTATTCTAGCATGTCAACTGAAGCTGAACACAACTTCAGTTTGTCCATGGTCACCGTCTTTGTCAACATGTCTGCCGAATTTTGAGCTCCGCTAATCTTTTCAAGTTTCAAAATCCCATCTTCCAGAAGTGACCGAATAAAATGATATCACAATTTTATGTGCTTCATCCTGGAATGAAAAGATGGATTCTTTGCTAGATGGATAGCACTTTGACTGTCGCAATACAAGACATTGTGTTCTTGTTTCTTGCCTAACTCTTCTAAGAAACTTTGGAGCCAGACCATCTCTTTGCTGGCTTCCGTAACAGCGACATATTCTGCTTCAGTTGTGGAGAGAGCAACTATCTTCTATAGTTGAGAAACCCAACTTACTACAGTACCTCCTAGAGTATAAACATACCCTGTAGTGCTTCTTCTGATGTTAACATTTTTGGCTAAGTCAGCATCTACATATCCTGTCAGTATCATATCTCCACATTTGAAACAAATTGCTTTGTTTGTGGTACCTCGCATATATCTGAGGATCCATTTGACTGCTTCCAGTGTACCTTACCTGGATTATTCATGTAGCTGCTAACAGCTCCCACTGCATGAGCAATATCTGGTCTGGTACAAACCATGGCATACATCAGACTTTCAATTGCTGAGGAATACGTCACCTTCACCATGTGTGCACGTTCTTCCTCAGTCTTTGGTGACTATTCTTTGGAGAGTCTAAAATGAACACCTAAAAGTGTACTTACTAGTTTAGCATATTGCATGTTGAACCTGGAGAGTACTTTGTTGATGTACTCAGCCTGTGATAACATCAAAGTCCCCGACTTTGTGTCTCTCTTGATCCTCATCCCAAGAATCTGCTTTGCAGTACCCAGATCCTTAATAGCAAACTATTTTGACAATTTTTGCTTCAAGTTTATAATCTCTTGCATGTCTGATCTTGCAACGAGCATGTCATCAACGTACAATAATAAAATAATGAAGTTGTTGTCGAACCTCTTGATGTAGCAATAATGATCTGCTTGGCATCTGGTAAAACCACTACTACTCATTAAATTATTGAACTTCTTGTACCACTGTCTAGGAGCTTGTTTTAAACTATACAAGATCTTCTTCAACCTGCATACTAGGTTTTTCTTGTCTGTCTCTATAAAGCCTTCTGGCTGCCTCATATAGATTTCTTCCTCCAAATCACCATGAAGGAAAGATGTCTTTGCATCTAACTACTCAAGATGTAGATTTTTTGCAGCTACAATTTTCAACACCAGTCTGATTGTAGACAATTTCATGACTGGAGAGAAAATTTCACTGTAGTCAATACATTCTTTTTGCTGAAAACCTTTGACAACCAATCTTGCTTTGTAGCATTTGCTTCCATCGTTCTCTTCTTTGATCCTGTAAATCAACTTGTTATAGAGCGCTTTCTTGCCTCGTGGTAATTTAGCTAATTTCCATGTCTGATTTGACATAATCGAGTCCATCTCATCTTTCATGGAAGACTCCCACTTGACTGAATCCTCTACCTGTATTGCTTCATCATAGCACTCTGGTTCACCATTGTCAGTCAGCAACAAGTAGTACAAAGAAGGTGAATAACGCTGGGTTGGTTTAGAAATTCTGGAGTAGCGTCTCAGTTCTGGTGTGTGTGGTTCTTCTTGAACTGCTTCAGGACTGATTTGAACATCATTTCTAGAAATCTCCTCAAACTCAGCAAATTCCTTTGTTTTAACTTCGGTATTTGAGCTACTTGATTCTATGGTTGACATTTCTTTATACATCACATTCTCATTGAAAATGACATCTCTGCTTCTGATGATCTTCTGATTTTCATAGTCCCAAAATCGGTAACCGAACTCATCACCGCCATAACCAACAAAGGCACATTTGTTAGACTTAGCATCAAGTTTATTTCTTTCAGCAGAGTCTATGTGTACATAAGAAATACAACCTAACACTCTTAAGTGTGAAAGGTCTGTTTCTTTCTTGCTCCAAACTTCCTCTGGTATTTTGTCATCCAAGGGAACTGAGGGCTCATAGTTGATCAGGTAAGTTGTAGTGTTTATAGCTTCAGCCCATATAAATTTGGGCAATCTGGTATGTATCCTCGTGCTTCTGGCACGTTCATTCAGAGTTCTGTTCATGCGCTCTGCTACGCCATTATGCTGCGGTGTCATGAGAACTGTTGTCTCCATCTTGATCCCATTTTTTGCACAAAAAAACTCTGAATCTACTATTTATGTACTCTCCTCCTTGTCAGACCTCAACCGCTTGACTTTCAAACCAGTCTCATTTTCCACCATGACCTTCCATTTTCTGAAAGTATCAAAGACTTCTGATTTCTTCTTCAAAAAATAAACCCACACCTTCCTTGTAGAATCATCGATGAAGGTGACATAATATAGTGAGCCTATAAGAGATGGAACTGGAGATGGTCCCCATACATCAGTATGAACCAACTCTAACTTTTCTGCCTTGGGTGTCTTGCCAATCTTTGCAAAACTGACTTTATTTTGTTTTCCAAAGATGCAATCTTCACATAGTTCGACATCTACACTCTTTAGATCCGGCAGTTTCCCTTTTGACAAAAGTGTCTTCATCCCTTTTTCGCTCATATGACCAAGCCTTTGGTGCATTAGGTTTGATTTTCCATCAGCATCTGCTACTGCAATGATATTCTCTAAGTTTGAGGATACATAGAGAATAAAAGTCTTCTTACCACGAGCAATGACGAGTGCTCCTTTGGTAATCTTCCATTCACAGCCTGAAAGGGTTGTACAATATTCTTCTCCATTAAGCTGTCCAACAGAAATCAGATTTCTTTTGAGGCCAGGAATATGTCTCACTCCTTTCATCTTCCAGGTGGTATAGTTTGGCAGCTTTAATTAGATGTCTCCTTTTTTGACAATATTCAAGGTTTCATCACCAGCTAGATGAACCTTCCCAAAATCACCACTGACATAGTTCTCCATGATTTCTTTGCATGGGGTGAAGTGGAAAGATGCCCCTGAATCAAATATCCATGATTCAATCAGACTGTTGACGCTTAGAATCATGGCATCACCTGTCTCCTCTGTCATGTTGGTATATTCCTATGCGTCGGTATATTTCTTCGGTGCTCGACAATCTCTTTTGAAGTGACCCTTCTTGCCACAATTATAACAGGTAAAATCTTTATTTCTCGTTCTTGATTTTCCGCTTCTGGATTTTGATCTGCCACGATTTAAATTTCTTTCTGAATTTCACCCTCTAGAATCCGTATGCAAGGCTGAGGAGGTTGATACTTCACCCGATTCTCTCCGTCGAATTTCTTCACTCAATACCAGATCCCGAACATCGTCGAATTTCAATTTATTATTTCTCGACGAGCTACTGACTACTGTAACAGTAGCATTCCAACTGTCTAGTAGAGATGATAAGAGAATTAAAGATCGAACTTCATCATCAAATTCAATTTTCACGGAACTCAACTGGGTTGTGATTGTGTTGAGTTCATTCAGGTGTTGAGCCAGTGATGCCTCTTTTGCCATCTTCAAATTGAATAATCGCCTCATCAAATAAACTTTGTTTGAGACTGATGACTTCTCATACATACTAGAGAGAGCCGCCATAAGACCCGCTGTGGTCTTTTCCTTTGCTATGTTGAAAGCAAATTGCGGAATAACGTCAGTCGGATAACTCCGAGGGCTTGTCTGTCAAGAAGAGTCCAGTCTTCATTCTTCATGCCCTCTGGTTGCTTTCCTGAGAGATGTTGATATAGATTTTTCTGGTACAGAAAATCTTCAATCTGCATCTTCCAAAAGCCAAAGTCCGCACCATGAAACTTTTCAATTTTCACATTCCCTTCGTCTGCAGCCATCGCTCCTACTCGAATCTGGCTTCGTTTGGATCATTTCTGACAATTCTTGCGAAACACCGTGTATTAGAACACCTCCATCGATAAATTCGTATCGCCGACCAAATTTTACTATTCACGAAATTCACTATTCATATGAATAGTAACCTCACAAAAAAATTGATAAAATTTACAACCAAAAGCTCTGATACCAGTTGTTGAAAAATAAAATAGGTACGGGTAATTTTCCTATAACCAGATTAGTGAGAATACGAAATAAAAATGGAAAAATAATACCCGAAATTGATAACTGAGTTCAGCCAATTATGCCTATATCTTCGGACTGCTGCAAATCTTTTACTAAGAGAAAATTTACAGGTGTTTACAAAACACTCACTACTCACAAGAAAACTCTCTAGTATTGGGAGAAAGAAATGATTTGGGATGATTTTGAAGCTAAATGTGTTATAGTATTTATAGTTGAACCTTAAGTACTAATCTTATAAATACCCTAAAGTCCAGTTACTAATTATAAGAACCCCATTATAATTTTTTAACAAACATCTACCAAACTTTGAAAAACCATTTTTCAAAAAAACATTTACCAAACTTTGAAAACAATTTTCAAAGAAACATTTACCAAACTTTGAAAACCATTTTTTTCAAAGTTGGTTGCCAAATTTTGGACTTTTAACACGTCAGAGGTTTCAGACTTTATCTTTCTACTCCACTTTGAGATCACACAAACTTTGATTTCGAGTATCACTTTATGAGATTTTATTTTCTTTAAGATATTATTTTTATCATTTTTCTCATATTATCATTGTGATCCCTCAAACACAAACTCTAGCACACACAAGCGAAGCTAATGCAATTTAGGGAATAATGAAGCTGAATGAATAACATCAACAAGAGCAGATGACAACCAAGGCACCACTTCCATTTATGGAGATTTATGACCAAGGTCCAAAATAGACAATTAGACTTACCTCCAAGTCTCTATGGACTACCTCTGTATGCCCAACTAGATTATCCAATAAATCAAATATTCTAATCGAGCAATTAAGTAAAAACACATCACATTTAATAGATTAATATCTTATAGGATCATTTAAACGCAAATCTCAGTGAGAAATCGATTCATTTGAGAGCTCAAAATTCATGATCTTGCAAACATCGAAATATTCATAGTGAGCTAGGTCTTGAACCAACAATGATCAATGATGCTCATGATCTGAATTCCCACAATAGACATGATTGAAAATAATTATAAACTAGTATATGATTGTAATCGGACACGGATGTATGTTATAATTTCCCCTCCAGACTTTGATGGTCTAATTACATTTTAGGCCTCGATAATTTTAAAACCATTATAAGTAAGTCTTTGTCCCTCCTGAATTTTTTTTAAGAAAGTTGTTTTTTAGGATATTATCAGTTTTAAAATTAAAGGAATTAATTATTCACCCAAAATTTATGTGGTTTAATTATTTTTTAAAGACATTTAAATTTTAAATTTAGTGAAACTAAACCCTTTCGACTCTTAATTTTTATGGTTTAATAACTTTTTTAGGATCTTATTTATTTTAAAGTTAAATAATTTACTCTGTCGTGATTAATCCTGACTCTGTCCTTGATAATAATCGAATTAACTTGAGGAGTCTCAATGGCCTGAATGAATGACTGGATCGACTCACCGGATTTAGAACCCAACAGTTGTGATGATTGCTCAGAGGAAAAAAATAAAGTGATGTCCGTTTGGAATTACGTTACGCAAAGAGTTAAAACTTTTTTTCACTTTATTAAACAAGCGACAGGTGAATTCAACAATAATTTAACTAATCGATCTTGTCATTATCTGCTTCAAACAATAATTTCCTGATTTATTTACAAATATTTAAGTTGAAAAAAAAAATCAAAATACATTTTCTTTAGACATTCATATTTTTGTAGTTTTATAGGTGAGTACCAAACATAACAGAGAGAGAAGAAACTAAGAGAGTACCTAAATTTTGAGTTTTGAGGAGTGACTAGTGACGTGATGGTGGTGAATGCCGATTGGTGAATAGTGAAATTTTTGGAGATGATAGAAAGAAGAACTAAGACCGAGGAGATGAGTGAGTTGAGAGATTAAGGATTTCGTGTATCGGTCTAAAAACAAAGAAGATAAAATAGAAAATCATGTAATTAAGTTAAAATAAGATGATAAAAAGAATAGATAAGAAGATTTGATGAAACTGCTCTATTAATAAGGATGGAGGAAGAACAAGTTAAAAAAATACTCTAGTTTAAAAAGGGAGACGAGAGAAATTAGAGATAAAGGACTGAACAATTTCGACATTCAAAATAAAATTCCACTATATATGTATCCTATTGTGGAGTTTGTTAAACAAATGCCACTGAAATACATGTCTATAACGACATTTCCCCAAAAACACCATTGCATATTAGTCTATTGTGACGATTTTACTATAAACAACGCTACAAGTACATGAATATTTTGACATACTCTCGTAAACGATGCAAATTTTTTCATTTGTGTTATTTTCCTGTAAACATTGCAAGATATACAAAATTAATGGTGTTTACTAAAAAACCAGTTCAAACACCGCTACAAACATGTTTTGATGTAGTGGACATTAGAGCATTGGCAGTGGTATCTCAACATTATAGTATGTAACATTAGGATTTTAACGTTTATCGATAGATAAATTGGAAATACTCTTACGGTGCGTTTGGTTCACAGAATGTAAGATTACCAATGGGAATGTAAGATTACCAGGGAATAAGATTACTGGGAATGTTGTATTTAGTGTTTGGTTGGCTTAGCAGGAATGTAAGATTACCGTGTTTGGTTAAAAGAATAAAAGATTATTGGAATGTATATTTGACCAAATTGTCCTTATTATATATTTGTTTTTTAACAAGTTGGAAAATATTTATATATTTTCTTTAAAAAAAAATTAAATTCATAAAATTTATATATTTTTTTTTTACAAAATTGAAAATATAAAAAGGTTTAATGAAAGGGTAAAATTTTATTTTAACCCCTGAACTTCATATAAAATTTTAATTATAGATTTTTTTTGTAAATCTAAAATAGTTTAAGGATAAATTTATAATTTAACCTTCGTAGAATTTTTATTATTCAATGACAGAAGAAGAATATTTTTGAAAGAAAAAAATTTAAGGGCATTTTAGTCCAAAACGCCGGTAATCCAACAATACCTAAGGAAAGGGAGGTAATGACATTCCTGATAATATACCCCATAAAATTCACTATTAGTAATCTTACATTACCAGGAATGGAATTCCCGGGCTAACCAAACGGGGTAATGTGGATTCCATTCCCATGGGAATCCCACATTCCCCCATCCAAACACCCCCTTAGAGAATTTCAATATTTAGTTGAGGAAGTAGAATTCTAATGTTTGCATGCATTAGTAATGCTTCAGCACTACACAATACGTTAAAAGAAAGTTTTCCTAGTACTATCTGAATAATACTCTGAAAGGCCATGATGTGAGCTCTTTCTTATCATAATAGACCAGTCGTTGATTTCCAAGGTTACATGTGTGAGTAGTAGTCTAGAGCGGGGATTCAAATATTAACCTGATAACGGTATAGCTACAATTATATCATGGTCGTCGTGGCATCCGAAATCACTATTGCGGAAAATAGCGGTGTGAAGCGGAATCACACTAACACCAACAGGTCACGACCACAATTTAACGGATAGCGGGCAATCGCAGCAATAGCGGACCTCTATTCCACTAATTTAATTTTTTTAAATCAGTTTTTTATTAAAAAAATCAATTCATTTGAAAAAATTAATGACCGCAATAACATCTATTATATCCACAACAGCGATAAACGCAACACGACTGCAACTGCAATTTAAATCCCTGGTTTGGTCTAGAGGGCCATAGTAGAAACTCGTCTTATCATCACAGTCTAGACGTTGACTACCAAGGTGTGATTCCTTGAATCTCTTCGAAATGACCCCTTTTAAAGCCACCTCAGATGATATAGTAACTTTGAAGTAATGAACATCCATTACAGAAACATCCACCCGAATGTGATTTGTGTTGGATCATAAACTTGATCCATTATGGGAGCCTAAACCCAAACCCAAACTAAATTGAAGTCATTGCTTACATCAATTAGATGAAGATGTCATTGATTACATCAATTTAGTTGGGTGAGAGTTAGGTATTTGTAGACTTTAATGGTTTAAATTATTTTATTTGTATGGTGTAGGATTGTTCTTGAGTAGTATAAATACATATCCCCATTTTAGTTTAAGAATCAAAAAAAATTAAGAGCTTCTAAGTGAGTGAAGAAGCAAAGTCTTATAAGAGTGAGTTGTAGTTCTTATTTTTGAGTGAGAGTGCTCTTGTAATATTTGTTTAAGTTTCAATAAAAGTTGTTTGTGTGAGTGTTTCATTTCTAACAAAGTGACATCAGAGAGAGTTGGAAAGATCAAAGGTCTAGATGAGAGGAATCCAACGCCGCCAAAATCTTCCCAATCTGAGTTCTGACACGCCGCCACGCACCGCCGGAAGACTGCTGCCAGAAAATCAAGCTGACTCTCCGAGTTGAGCCGAGTTGGAGCCCCTTGACCAAGGTGTCCAAGTGCCTCCCAAGGTTTTTCGGCGTTCTGGATTCATCTGTGCAATCAGATTTTGCAAATTCCATTATATTGAGAGAGATGGCAAATGGTATGGCACCATTCCAAGTTTCGACACTCAATAACAACAACTACGACAACTGGAGTATCAAAATGAAGGCACTTCTTGGATCACAAGATATGTGGGATATCATAGAGAAATGCTATAACGAGCATGCAGATGATGATGTTTTTGCTACTCTTACACCAGATCAAAAGACAACTTTGAAGGATTCAAGAAAGAGAGACAATAAGACTTTCTACCTCATCTATCAAGCATTAGATGATAATGGTTTTGAAAAGATTTTGAGTGTAAGTTCTAGCAAGGAAGAGTGGGAGAAGCTGCAAACCTCTTACAAAGGATCTGAGCAAGTGAAGAAGGTATATCTTTAAACATTAAGAGGTGAATTCAAATCCTTACACATGAAAGCATATGAGTCTATTTTAGATTTTTTCTCAAGAGTAGTAGTTGTTTCTAATCAATTGAAAATAAATGGTGAAAAGTTAGAAGATGTGAGGATAATAGAGAAGATACTCCGTTCGTTGGATCCCAAATTTTAGCATATAGTCGTGACAATAGAAGAAACTAAAGACTAGGAAGAAATGACGATCGAGCAACTCCAAGGATCATTGCAAGCATACGAAGAGAAGCATAAGAAGATTCATGAGTTTACTGAGCAACTCCTCAAGCTGCAACTCAAGGATATGCATGAAAGTCAACGCAATGATAGAAACCAATGTGGCCATGGTAGAGGCAGAGGCCATGGACGAGGTGGAAGTCAAGGTCGTGGACGAGGCTGGAATTACAACAACAACAATTCCAACAATAACTATGAGAAAGGAGAAAGCTTAACACGAGGTCGTGGAAGAATCCATTCGAACTCAAAGTATGACAAATCTCAAGTTCGATGTTATAATTGTCAGAAGTTTGGACATTATGCTTTAGAATGTAGATCTCCTAACAAAAAAATTGAGGAGAATGCCAACTATGTGGAGGAAAAGATAGATGGAAAAGAAACTCTTCTTCTAGCACGAAAGGAAACTGATGGTGGCCAAGCAAATTCCTGGTATCTTGACAGTGGTGCAAGCAATCACATGTGTGGAAGGAAAGACATGTTCATGGAGCTAGACGAGTCAGTAAGCAGAAATGTTTCGTTTGAAGATGATTCCACAATAGCAATGAAATGGAAAGGTAACATTCTTATCCGTTTAAAATATGGGAGACATCAATTTATTTCAAATGTCTACTATGTGCCCAATATGAAAAATAATATCTTAAGTTTAGGGCAACCGGTAGAGAAAGGTTATGATATTCATATGAATAATTATAATCTTTCTATAAAAGATTATAATCCGTTTAAAATATGGGAGACATGTTAATGTTCTTGATCAATATACAAAATGATGTTGCAAAGTGCCTGACAGCTTGCTACAAAGATGCATCATGGCTTTGGCATCTTCGATTTGGGCATCTCAATTTTGGAGGTCTAGAGCTGTTATCTAAGAAGGAGATGGTGAAGGGACTACCTCACATCAACCATCCTGACCAGCTTTGTGAAGGGTGTCTAGTCGGGAAACAATTCAGGAAAAGCTTTCCACAGGAGTCAGAGACAAGAGCCAAAAAGCCACTTGAGCTCATCCATACCGATGTGTGTGGACCGATTAAGCCAAGCTCTCTCGGTAATAGTAACAATTCTCTTCATTGATGATTTTTCAAGAAACACCAGAGTATATTTCTTGAAACAGAAGTCAGAAGTTTTCGAAGTCTTCAAGAAGTTCAAAGCAGCAGTAAGCAGCAGTGGGGAGAGAAAGTGGTAGAAAGATCAAAGCCATGAGATCCGACCAAGGTGGAGAATTTACTTCCAGGGATTTTCAAGAATTCTGTGAAGCAAATGGAATTTGTCAACCAATGACAGTTCCTATATCCCCCCCGGTAAAATGGTATGGCAGAAAGAAAGAACGGAACAATCCTCGATATGGCACGAAGCATGCTCAAAAGCAAGAAACTACCCAAGGAATTTTGGGCGGAAGTAATAGCGTGTGCAGTCTACTTGATAAACCGATCTTCAACAAGAAGTGTATGAGGAAAGACACCGCAAGAGGCATGGAGTGGAAGAAAGCCTGCATTTCCCACTTGAGAATCTTTGGAAGTATAACCCATGTTCACATACCGGACGAGAGAAGAAATAAGCTTGATGATAAAAGCGAGAGTTTTATCTTCATCGGCTATGATGCTAATTCGAAGGGCTATAAGATGTACAATACAGACAATAAGAAGATTGTGATTAGTCGAGATGTGGTCTTCAACGAAGAAGGAGAATGGGATTTTAACTCTCATGCAGATGACTTCAATTTCTTTCCTCAATTTGAAGAAGATGAGCAGACAATGAGGGAACAACTAGGTGAACCTCAACAAGATCTTGCAACTCCACCCACTTCACCAACATCAACCACTCAATGAGACTCATCACCTTCATCATTTTCAAGTGGGAGTCAAAGTGAAAGAGTTGTACAACGTACAAGAAGCCTTAGAGATCTCTATGAGGTAACTGAACGATAAGATAATCTTACATTATTTTGTCTGTTTGTCGATTGTGAACCAGTGAGCTTTCAAGAAGAAGTACAAGAAAACAAATGGAGAAATGCTATGGATGAAGAAATCAAAGCCATCGAGAAGAATGACACATGGGAACTTACCTCACTTCCCAAGAGACATAAGGCGATAGGTGTCAAATGGGTGTACAAAACAAAGCAAAACGCAAAAGGAGAGATTGAAAGGCACAAGGCGAGGCTAGTTGCTAAAGGCTATAGTCAAAAGGTTGTAATTGACTATGATGAGGTATTTGCTCCTGTTGCTCGATTGGAGACTATCAGACTAATCATTTCTTTGGCAGCTCAAAACAAGTGGAAGATACAGAAGATGGATGTAAAGTCTGCTTTTCTAAATGGAGTTCTTGAAGAGGAAGTCTACATTCAGTAACCATCAGGCTACGAAGTCAAAGGGCACGAAGACAAGGTATTGAAGTTGAAGAAGGCTCTTTAAGGGCTAAAACAAGAACCAAGGGCATGGAATAGCCGAATCGACAAGTACTTCCAAGAGAATGGCTTCAACAAATGTCCCTACGAGAACGCTTTATATATCAAGATCAAAGATGAAGATATTTTGATCGTGTGCCTCTACGTGGATGATTTGATCTTCACCAGAAGTAACCCAAGCATGTTTAATGAATTCAGGGATGTGATGATGAAGGAATTCGAGATGAGAGACAAGGGCTCATGGCGTACTACCTTGGCATTGAAGTTAAGCACACCGACAGAATACGGGATCAAGATGTCCAAACATGAAGAAGGCGAAAGTATAGATCCAACATTCTTCAAAAGTTTGGTGGGAAGTCTACGCTATCTAACTTCCACGAGGCCTGATATTCTTCATGTAGTTGGATTGGATAGTCGTTATATGGAATCTCCAACAACCACCCATTTTAAAGACGCAAAGAGAATTCTTCGCTATCTGAAAGGTACAATTGACTTTGGCTTGTTCTATTCAATTTCTAATGATTACAAGCTTGTTGGATATAGCGACAGTGATTGGGCTGGAGACATAAATAATCGAAGGAGCACTACTGGATTCGTATTTTTCATGGGAGATACTGCTTTCACATGGATGTCAAAGAAACAACCGATTGTCACATTGTCCACTTGTGAAGCGGAATATGTTGCTGCAACCTCATGTGTTTGTCATGCAATTTGGCTTAGAAATATATTTAAGGAGATAGGTTTGATACAAGAAGAGCCTACCAAGGTTTTTGTCGACAACAAGTCAGTCATTGTCTTAGCAAAGAATCCAGTATTCCATGATCAAAGCAAGCACATCTATATTCGCTACCACTATATAAGGGAGTGTGTTGCAAGAAACGATGTGAAAGTTGAATATGTGAAGTCAAAAGATCAAGTTGCCGATATTTTTACCAAGCCACTGACAAGAGAAGACTTCATAAGATTAAAGAACTTACTAGGAATCACAAGATCAAGTTTAAGGGGGTGTTGGAATTATAAACTTGATCCATTATGGGAGCCTAAACCCAAACCCAAACTAAATTGATGTCATTGTTTACATCAATTAGATGAAGATGTCATTCCTTACATCAATTTAGTTAGGTGAGAGTTAGGTATTTGTAGACTTTAATGGTTTAAATTATTTTATTTGTGTGGTGTAGGATTGTTCTTGAGTAGTATAAATACCCCTCCCCGTTTTAGTTTAAGCAACAAGAAAAATTAAGAGCTTCTAAGTGAGTGAAGAAGCAAAGTCTTATAAGAGTGAGTTGTAGTTCTTGTTTTTGAGTGAGAGTGCTCTTGTAATATTTGTTTGAGTTTCAATAAAAGTTGTTTGTGTGAGTGTTTCATTTCCAACAATTTGCTCTAACAATATGTTTTGCACTGGCGGTTTAGCATCAAATGCGAGTTGATGGTGTTGACAGTAGTTAGTGATGATCTTCCGGTAGTTCGGCCTCATATAACGAGGGGATTTCAAAATGCCAGAATCCCCAACTTGGAGGATGATCATAGTGAATGGCATGGGGTGTGTAGTTGGTGTAGGCCCTGAATGGACCCCTCTATGGCTAGTCAAATATGTTAAACTTATCAGTGATGGTCTGACATTCTTATGTACTCTTATACCAAGAATGATTATGATGCACATTTATTAATTCTTCTTGAGATATTGATGGAGAAGAGAAGTAGTTACATGCAAAGTAATATTCTACTTAACAAAAACACAACATAAGTTTTAAAGTAATAATACTAATACCAAACACTAATAACAAACAATACTGATAAGAATTAATTAATTTTAGTAATTTATACGTCTATAATTTTTCAAAATAATAATAATTAAAAAAAACTGGTGGCTGCTGCATGGCCTAAAAGGAGAGAGAAGGGCTGTTGCCGACTTGCCGTTGGCCAATTTCAATGGCAGAAACGGTTATGGATAACTAACTCTGTGAAGACGAATCTCTATGTATATGATTCTTTGCATATGGCGATATATATTGCATTCTTTAATTCCTATTGCATTTTAGTCCACGGCAGTTAAGCTTCCCCCCAAAAAAACCGCATTCTATCGTCGAGCAAGCGATCTTGTCATTCCGAAATCAATGGCGATTGTATCCCAAGAGATGTGCATTTTGCATAACAAGAGCAATCTGGTAATTCTAAACAACTCTTTTCTTTACTTTATTTGATTTCTTATTGGTTTTCTTGATTCGCGTAGGCTTTGTTACAAACTGACGGCATGCCAGGGAGCAAATATAAGAGTAATATCCCAGGCAGACCAAGAACAAGATTGGAAAGACTTCTTAGAGAAAGGGAGTTAAGGAAATTCTCCAAGCCTTTTAATGATGAGTTACCATCATCAACCCAAGTCTCATTAGAGCAATCTGATTCTGGGACTTAATCTGGTGTGTTCAACGATGAAGACTCTTCAGAACCCACTTCTAAAGCAACGGCTTATTACGATGGATGTGAACGTAAAGATCCTCAGGCTTCCAAGCAACGCCTGTTGGTGACTTGGTGGTTTCTAATAAGCTGGCAGTTTCTGCAATTGGAAACTTGATATTAGCGTAGGATGTCTAGTCAGTGCACTTCTTGGTAAACTCATCACTTCAAATTCGCTTTTCGCTTTTCGCTTTTCGCTTTTCGCTTTTCGCTTTTCGCTTTTCGCTTTTCGCTTTTCGCTTTTCGCTTTTCGCTTTTCGCTTTTCGCTTTTCGCTTTTCGCTTTTCGCTTTTCGCTTTTCGCTTTTCGCTTTTCGCTTTTCGCTTTTCGCTTTTCGCTTTTCGCTTTTCGCTCTTCTTATCGTTTTATTTTAATTTTCTTACGAAGGTATGAAGGAATTCGAGAACACGTGGATTGGTTGGGCAGGGTTAAATGTCCTTGATGAAATAGGGAAAAAAGTCATTAACTCAAGCTCTAGCTGAACAGGTCTATTATTCTTTGTTAAAAGATACTAATCTTGAAAAATTAGCAGGTTTATATGCTCAACTTTGTGCTATAATGAATGCAGAGGTGCATACCGGTATTTCTTGAAGAAGAAACTGCTTAGCATTATTATAATGGATATTGTAACAACATACTCTGGCCACTGTTTCACTAACTTGGACTTCCGCAAGAAGACCGTCATGCGACAACTCGAACTTTTCAATCTCAGTTCGATGCTTATAAGAAAGCTAATCAGTTGTTTGTCGATGTGGTTCAACAACATTACGAGGAAGGGGATGTGGTTTGGTGCCATGATTACCACCTCATGTTTCTTCCCAAGTATCTAAAAGAACGAAACAGAACAGTGAAAGTCGGTTGGTTTCTGCATACTCGGTTTCCATCTTCCGAAATCCGTAGGACACTGCCATCTCGGTTGGAGCTGCTGAGGTCCATTCTTGCTGCTGAGGTCCATTCTTGCTGCTGATTTAATAGGGTAAGATCATTTTTCTTTTGACATTGTTTTATTGGAAAGCAAATTCAATTATGTACAGGTTGATTTCTTGGTTGGATACCTGAATTCACCTAGTTTTATGTACTGGTAAATTTCTCGAGTCATTCTTCTTTTGAACTGCAATGTCCGTTTCAATGGACTCTGCTGAAGTTTTCAAGGTCATTACTGTTTTAACTGTGTGTTTAATGACCTTCCAGATTCCATACATATGACTATTGAAGGCATTTTGTTAGTGCTTGTACTCGTATTCTCCGGCTGGAGGGCACACCTGAACGAGTTGAGGATCAAGGAAAGCTAACTCGTGTACCTACAGTATGTCTCTTTCTTCTTTTATTAACTAAGAATCTTCAATTTGTTCTTTTGCATTTTATCCCTTATCACATTTACCTTTTTCTGTTGTCTTGAAATTACAGTTTCCAATAGGGATTGATTCTGATCGATTCATGAAAGCTCTTGAACTCCCTGAAGTACAATATCACATTAAAGACCTGAAAGAGAGGTTTGCTGTCCGAAAGGTAGGAATTCATTAGGCATTTTCAAATCTTTTCTTTGATTTTTCAACTTATGGTTAATTTCAATGATGGTCTGGTAATGTTAGGCGTTGATCGGCTTGATATGATCAAAGGAATACCACAGAAGATTTTGGCAATTGAAAAATTCCTCGAGGAAAATCCCATTTGGCGTAATAAGGTGGTTATCACTACTAGAAAAAATGACTTTAATGACACGCATTGTGCGTTATCTATAGGTGCAGATGACACATAAATGCACGTCATTAAAGTTACCGTCATAAATCTCAGATGACACGCAATTGTGTGTCATAAATCTATGACGTGCATTTATTACTCGCATTACGCGTCAATAAAGCCCCCGTTATAAATGAAGATGACACATTTGTGTGACATAAATTTATGACTTACATTTACGACTTACATTGCGTGTCATTGAAATACACGCCATTAAAAAAGATGACACTCATTCGTGTGTCGTGATTGTATATTGTAAATTATATATATATATATATATATATATATATATATATATTGTAGATTGACAAATAATCAAACTAAATCACATTAATGCCTCGTAATACTAAATATATATATCATATTATATATAAGAAATTCATTTGCATACAATATATTAACATTAAGTTATCAAAAATATTGTAATCATATGTCGATACAAAATATCACGGCATAATAAAGTTTGCCACATAAAATACCCATTCTTTGCGAATATCATCAATGTCATCATCCGTGTATTCTTCCTTCCCATCACCAACCTAAGTAAAAAATATGAAATAAGTATATAATTTATACTTATTTAAAGTGAAATATATAACTATCAAAGAGTACTAAAATGACCAATTTTACATATGCATTCGTTGAAGCATATGTAAAAATAAATTTTACACATTTAATTAGTAAAACTTCCCATATAAATTATATACATTATCACGGCACGAATTCACATTTTTCAATCTTGCTAACAATACTTGCATTAATTTGTTTATAATAACATCCTACTTCAAATCCATATGATAGTTGCATTAATTCTTGCAATTTTAATGCCCCTCATTCCCTTTTTCTCTAACCTTATTAGCATGATAAATGGTTATAGTCGTGTTTGAAATTTGATCAAATGTTATCTAGCTGATTTCAATCCAAATTGCAAATAAGGTTAGAGCAAAATGGGGGAGGGGCATTAAAATTGCAAGAATTAATGCAAGTATTTAATCAATGGAGCTTCAGTAATAATGCATATTTGATCAATGGAGCTTTAATTCAACGCCAAATAAACGGATAAAAGAATAATCCAATAGCACAATTTGGTACAATTTGGATTGAAATAAGCCATATAACATTTGATCAAATTTGAAACACGACTAGAACCATTTATCAAGCTAATAAGGTTAAAGCAAAAGGGGGAGGGGGCATTAAAATTGCAATCATACCGGAGGACCTTCTGGATCACTTAAAAGTGTGTCCCAGATATGAAGGCTATGCGCAAAATTGAATTCTTGCGTCAATAGCAAAGTAATCCACCTAAATGCATAAAATTGGGGGTGGACCTGTGATATTTATTCACAGCAGTTAACATTAGACTGAAATAATTGCCACGCCAAGAAATGACAAGGGAGGAAGGGGACTGTAATTATAGAGGAGTCGAGGCTTACGAGGGTAAGTGAGACACTTTCACTTACAAGGTATTCAAATTCGGCTTATAAGAAAAAAACATAATATGGCTCAGTCATAGTCTAATCAAAAGCTCGAGCCACTGAGCCAGTTGAATTCAAGTATCCTAATGCTAGGCTCAAATAGCTTGCAAGCCTAACCAAGCTTTTCTAATTCAATATTATACTATTCTGATGAATATTGAGAATCTAAATTCTAACTCAAGCTTAAGTATAAATAACCGAGTTTGAAGTCAAATCATCATATTAAACTTATCATTTACTAGATAAACAAGATTAATTGAACAAATTTGAGCAAATTAATTTTTATTTTGAATCAAGCTTTAAATGTGAAACTTTATTAAGCTCAAGCCATACTTTGAGGTCTGGAGTTTCAAGTAGAGCTATCGAGCTTTTACAGTTCAAATTGGCTTAATTGTCCCCCTAGGTTTTGTAATAGGTAAGCATGACCCAGATACAAAAGATGACAAGAAATGTATGAAAAGATAAAATCTAAACAATCAAGATGTTTGGATTTTGCAATGATATCTTACTTTAGTTGTGATCTCTAGATGACGCCAAAGCTCTTGATCATGTTCTTTCAAAAATTGTGACAATCGGGTAATTATGGCATGAATTCCAACACTGATGTTGTCAAGTTGCTTGTAGAAAGGATCACGGAATCCACTCAGCAACTCAACAAAAAAAAGAATGAGTCAGCTTCAGCAGCGGCCTACAAGAGTTCAATACGGAAATGTATGCATCAGTTTTGGAGCATATAAAAATTTCTGGCTTGTATGCATCAGTTTGTTACTCAAGACTCAAATATGATGTCATGTCACGTGCGAATATGTATCTGAAATGGGTGTGTTAAAGTTTTTAAAAAAAATCAAGTAGTATTTGGATACACCTTGTAGGGTGATATCTCCTAAGTTCAAACCCATGTCTCTATATGTGTTAAGTATAGGTGTTTCAAGAAGAATAAAGAGTTTAAGCGAGTGTTAACTAAGTAAATGAAAATTTTCTTCATCATGTTGCTTGAGACAAGAAAAAAGTGGGAGTTGGTGGCAATAGTGTTGCAAATAGAAATGGGCAAAGATAGGTTTGACAAGAACACCAAACGATAAAAAAATGTAAATCTCAAAGCTGAAAAATATGGAAATTTCAGAAGCATAAAACACTTTTTTGGTTGCACCAACAAGTTTTAAGTGAAGAAAAACAATAAAAACAAATAATACAGACTAGATAGGAAATACAATGAGATCTTTACCGCCATTTCTTCATCGGGATCATTTCTGAATACATAAAATAGAGGTGCCAAGATTTCATTCATCCCTTGAACATATCTTATACCTGGATTTAACTTGGAAAATACAATTAATATGTCCTTCAATGCATCCTGAATGAGCAAGGTATAAGTCAGAAATGGCTTTGTTTCTCATATCAAAACTTGAGTCCAAAGCTTTAAACAACAAAATCACAAGAAATAAAATGCATACCCGGTTAGACTTTGCAAGCTGCGAGTTTCCGGAAAAGAAGTTCATGTCTGGATGAGTGTGTTTCACATCTTGGTCAATCTGTTCTATAATTTCTGAGTCCTTGAAATACCACCAGCCCTAAAAAAAGTCACTTAATCTTTATCTAGAACTTAAAAGGAGGACATTTCAAAAAAATTCGGCTCATCAACAACATGACTAACATCGCAAGAAAACTAAGCAAACAAATGGGGGAAAAACCTCTTCCTAAATGCTTGCTAAATCAGGAAAACTTTAAGGACTAGAGAATAAAATAAATGACAGATTCAATTAATAATTGAAAATTCAGAACTCTTCATCACTACTTTCATGTATAAACTGGTATACAAATACAGTTGTAAACTAGTAATGCTCAGTCCATGTTCTCTCAACTAAGTATTAACCAAAAACTAGTATGTGTAGCATGAATTGTTTTCCCCTCGTCCAACTTCTTGGATTTCTTACTATAATGCTATTTAACACTGACAATTATAAATATCAAATATCAGGATCTAATAATAACATAGATAATCAGATAACACATTATAAAACATATGATTATTCTTAGTAAATTAAAGCTAAAGATAATAAATGAGATAGATATTTTAATGCTAACAGCAACACAATTGTTCAAGAAACTATTCAATCTTTTAATTATAATTAAGTAGATTTTACATCAAAGTGTAATACCCCTTCAATGTTTTTTCACTTCTATCCATATAGTTGTTATTATTCTTTCTTTCTTCTATCCTTAACGTCAACTAAGCACTAGAAGTCAGGCTCCAATAAAAATAAATGAACTAAATTAATGGGAGGAAGCTCAACTTAGCGTTCACAGTCTTTATTTAAAGCATTTAACATAAAAGAAAACACCACATATGTAGTACAGTTCCAATAATTGATTTTCAAATAAGCCTAACAATATACCTGAAAGAATTGATTCCATATGATGCTTTCTCCAAGGCTTAAATGATACTTTCCATGATTTACCTGTGATCTTGAAAGTAGACCACTACTTTCATATTCTGAATGATCATTGTCACGAACCGCAGACTTCTCCAACTTCCTTGCCATTTCTGTCTGACTAGCCATAGAACATTTAAAACCCCAAAACTCTCACAGAAACAGAGAAAGAGATCGAACACACAAAATAACCTTAAAAATGTTGTTAAAATTTTACCATGCCAGTAAACAAAGGAACTTATAATATCATACTTTCCCATAGTGTATGAAATCATTATAATGTATTTATTAATACACTATATGGTTAAAGTATCTAGACAGTCTTGGTATTATAGTCAAACTATAGTTAAAAGTGAAATTTAGCCCCTGTACAATAAAATTGTGTAATTCAATCTTTGTATGGTATAAACAAGCAAAATCTATAACAATGTTCATATAAAATCATCTAAATGATGACATGAACTTCTAAAAGTTAACAAAGCATATGAGTCAAAAATTGACACAACCACTGTTTTATAATAGAAGAAATCCATTTGCTGCTTACGTTAATCTACAAGTCTGTATTTTCATATTTCAGAAGCCCATCTTAGCATATAGACGGCTTTCCATCAATGCCAATATCAATTTTACTCATACTAGAGAATTGTTTTTAGTCTTTTTCAATGAATAGGATTGTTAATTTAATCTTTGTATGGTGTAAACAAGTTTTACTGATAACAGTGTTCATGAAAAATCGTTTAAATGTTGACATGAACTTCTAAAATCTGACCAAGTATATGAATTCAAATTTCAAAATGTATGTGTTCGTTAATAGGCAAAATTATTTTCCGCTTTAGTTCCATCTACAGGTACGTATTGTTAGATTTCAAAAATCTGTGTCAACATTTAGACATTTCTCCAGTAACCATTATTGATTTTACTTGCCTGTGATGAAATCAAATATAAGATTTAATTACACGGTTTTATAACTAAATTGTAGTTGTGACCTATAGGGATTCATCTATTACACTATTTTAACACGCCAAAGGAAAAGGAAACACTTACAGGATTCATCAATAGCTCTTCTTTAAACTGTTTGTACTCGGACCTTTTCTTAGCTAATTCATACGACCACTGCATATGATTTGGTGGTGGATACCCTAATAATAACTGCCAAAGCAACCAAATAACCCTACCTCAGCATTAATCCAAAAAGAAAAGCAATGCAACTTTCAATGCATGGGAATTGACGATTCATTCGATTCAGAGACTAAAAATATAAGAATATCAACAAAAAAATTTCTCAGTAACCAAATAGAAAAGACAGAGACACCACCTTCCACACTGTAGACCTGATTCTTGCACCTTCAGGAATTCCCTGCGACGCATTCTGCCACAGTTCCCACAAATTTACTACCTTTTTTGAAAACTGACACGAAGAAGATGGGAATTAGAAAGAAAGAAATAAGAAAAACAGTAAAAAATAGATAAAAAATTAAAAAACCTCGGTTAAAAGTTGCACCTTACGAGAGATATCATCCGGAGAACCGTCGGAAGAGCTAGCGTTTTGGTCATTATCATTGCTATTATCATCATTATTTTTATCAACTTGATCTCTGGATTTAGATTTAGGGGAAGTCATAGTGGACTGAGGACTCGAGGCTGTAGCGGGAGGAGGCACAAGAACCAGAGGCTGAATAATTGGCTCGAAGACGACATTAGGGGAGATGGTGGGAGAATGGGAGTGACAGTGGATGTGGTCTTCGCCGCCACTGAGAGTTATGGACCACAGCAAATTGTTGAGCCAATCGGGTTTTCCATCCTTCGTCATATACTAACTTACATGTTTAATAGCAATGTTGCAAGAAAGTAGTATGTGAAATCAATAAAATTATTTTCTAACATTATCGAAGTCACATACATAAAGATAAATCCATTTACAAACTTATCTTATAAAAGCTACAACATAAGAAAACAAAACATAAGCAAAAATCATAAATAAAAAAAGCATTTCATCGAACACCTTAAGTTCAAACCAAACAACATCTAAAATGTAGAAATATTCTAAGTTAATATCCATCACTTCCCTTTTTAAAAAAAAGGGCGAAAACTAAAATAATGTTGTACTTGATCGTTGTTGCAACACGGCAGTGCTCCCCCTACTACTGCTACACGTCCTGACGAATGGTTTGGGCAACCATAGCTTGGAATAAATTTGTGGAAGAAATTAATTGATGAATAATAAAGATTTTGAAAAGTGTGATTGCATCCTCCTTTTATAGGCCGAAGTAGTTTATCCTTTAGCCAATAGTAATAGTCCACAAATATCGAGATATTTTGGCCATTTGATAGGTTCCCTAACAGTTGTCCTCTTTTTATAATTTTCCATAACCTACTGATGACTCAATAGTTATTTTCGGTTCATAGCAATTTGGCACAACATCACTTCCTAACATCACCTACAACATATAGCATTGTCACAGCATTAGCATATTCAACATAAAAAAACAAAAATAGCCCAAGTTTCACTAATTATTCATGTAATGCAAATGATGGAAAATATGACAAAATAAACTTAAAATGTTTCTAATATGATCCCAATGATGCTAAATTTCAACCTTAACCTAGGTAAAAAGATCATAAAAGATAACTCTTTTGGAGAGTTATCAGTTCACAAGCAAATAAACAACTTAATAAGAACATATAATATATAAAATACCAATATATATGTATATATGCATGCACGCCTAATGTGTGTGTATATATATATGTGTGTGTGTGTGTGTGTGTGTGTGTGTTTGACAAACTATATGCAATGTCTAACTTATACATGAGAATGAACTGTGAAAACTATATGATATGAAAATATACATATTGAATGTATGAATGAAGATTTCTATCATAAATTGAAATGTATCACAATAGTTCAACATGTAATATATAATATTAAATATAATCATAAATATAAATATAAATCGGATAAACAATATGATTATCTAAACTTAGATTAAAATGTCAATTTATGCTTATGAAAATAAATAATGCATATATGATATAATATAGGGTGTGTTTAAAGAGAACTCCCTCCACTTTCGCCCTTCACAACTTCAAAGGTGAAAGTAAGACATATTTAAGGTGGATGCTAGATAGGATTATATCAAAGTCGGTCATGAGAAAAAAGAAAAAGGGTGAGTATTCATTGTAAAAAATGTTTTCCCCTCTCTATTATGATGAGTGGTATTTATAATGGCTTTTAGTTTGTTTGTATGATTTGTAGGGTCATCATGGCTATTTTTACGTCGACAGAAGAGGTAGATTTAATAGTCAAACATTAAATTTCGCTCTGGCAGATCATGTTGGTCTTTCAAGGATCTTATCTTAAGGTGTTGTCTTTGCACTGTAGCTAGCTTGATGACTCATGTTAGATATAATCAAGTTCTTTGGTAACTATAGAAATCGGAGGGGCCTACCTGGGGCTCTCGATATCAGATAACCGATAGTTTTCGGAGGCCATTCTCCACAGGTATACCAATCCCAAAATTTTACTTAAAATAAAAATAAACGTACACACCTGAGAAACATAAAGTGTTAAGATACAGACATACTCCGCTTATCCTCCGCTTAAAATGGTATCCTCTGCGAAGATAATTCATCATATGTGTAAGATGTTACTATGTGAGAAATGTCACTCTCTGCATGAGTCTCTATCCTCTGGGTGAGTTGATGCCCTGGAGATGTCTTTCGGAGATATTGTACAAAATCAAGAGATAGACGTCATACTTTTTACCATAAATCTTGGATCAAGTCACTTTATGATATTCCCTTAACTAAGAGGGATAAATGTTATACCTTCAGATGAATCAAACTCATTATGAATACCATGATTGCACATCTAGTGCAAAAATTACACATAGTACTGATACGAAAATGACCCTTATGCATTACACAAAATCAATCGATACCTTTTATATACAATTTATGTCGAAATGCACCTATGAATCTCAATGCACATACAATGGGCTATTCAATCAACTTCACAGATTAAACAATATAAACGTTCATCTATTCATTTTAGAGTAGTTCATACTCTAAAATTTATTTTTAATATCATTTCCATAAACATTATGAAAACATATTGAAATACTGTAAAACATACTTTTATCAAACATTCGAGGTTGACTCATCATAAGTCATCCTCTTCTCATATAAGTACAATAAATGCACTCACCTGGTATGCCTCACTATTATGCCTTATAGATGCCCGACTATTCGGAAACGTTATCCTTGCCCTTTCTCTTGCTTGATTCAGGTGCTTGATTATGATATACACAATCGTCCATATTTACACATATACAATACACATGTTAGAATACTTTCTAACATTTATACAAAATAATAATACTCAAAAGTAATATTATTCTTGAATTCTATTAAGTTCATCCTAACTTAAAATTCCAAGCTAAATAGTATCGATACCCCTCTTATGGTATCGATACTTCCATATTATGGTACCGATACTCCCTTCAGTATAGATACCATTTTTGCACTCTGGAATCCATTTCTCAATAATAGTATCGATACCTTCCTCTTGGTATTGATACCCCACTTCAGTACCGATACTACTTGCATCAGTATCGTTATTGTTAATCATGTTCATCCTCTTTCCTCAAATTTAACCCTATAGTATCGGTAGTATTCTTCCAGTACCGATACCCTTACCTATATTTTTCTTACTTCACTTCGATTTTTACCAAATTTATGCCTAAATCTCTTACTTTTATTCCCAACTATACCAGTAAACTCATCATCGCTTAATCTAACTAGCATACATCCATAAATCTCCCTATAATATCCGAAAACTCTCAAGAACCCTTAAAACTAAAAAACACACCAAATTTTCAAACATGTTTTTAACCACTTCTAAGGCTCCAAAACTCTTATTTACCTCTTTGGCAAGTCAAATATACCTTTAAACTTCAATATCAGACCATATTTCATCAAATCATTTAAAAACTCATTTTCTTAAATCTTAAATAAATCATTAGTCTCTTAGTTTTAATCCTCCTTGAACTTTCCTTAAGCTTATACATCACTTAAGGTTTCAAAAACAACCCAAAAATGAAAGGAGAAACTAACTAGATGAAACCTTACCTTTGCTATTGGGAAGCACAGGACATGAAGAAGAAGAACAAGAAGAAGAAGAAGAGAACCACTTTCAGAACTTATCCTCATATTTTTCCTATTCACTTTTATTAAATAACCCAATTTAAATGAATATTAAATTCATTCTATCGAAATGACCAAATTGCCCCTTTACTCTTTCATTTTTACTGATAAGTCTCAAACACAATTTCCTAAATCATTCCTTATACTTTTTCATTTATTCAATTTAACCCAACAAATTTTAAATTATTTCACTATGATCACCTACCCGATATATGGGGTATTACAATTCTCCCCCTTAAGAAAATTCATCCTCGAATTTTAAGACGTACCTGATGCGAAGAGGTGTGGAAAACTGCATCCTCATGTCCTCCTCTCTTTCCCAAGTAGCCTTCTTAACTTTATGATTTTTCCAAAGTACTTTAACTAGAGGAATTTTCTTGTTACGCAATTCTTTGTTTTCTCGTGCCAAGATCTGCTTTGGTTCTTCCTCATAAGTTAAATCTTGTTGGATCTCCATTTCCTCTGGTGTGATGATATGTGATGGATCTGATCGGTACTTCCTGAGCATATACACATGAAAAATATTGTGGATCTTATCCATATCGGGAGTCAAAGCTAGCTGATAAGCTACTGGTTCAACCCTTTCTAGAATTTTAAAAGGTCCAATAAATATCGGACTCATCTTTCCTTTGCGCCCAAGTCGCAATACTTTCTTCCAATGTGATACTTTCATAATACCTTATCTCCCATGCAATATTCAATTTCTTTTCTCTTTAAATCAGCATAAGACTTTTGTCGATCGGAAGCTATCTTAAGATTATCTTTGACAACTTTCACTTTATCCTCCATTTCTTTCATTAAATTCGGGCCAACTAAATCTTGATCTTTAAGCTCAAATCAATTTAATGGTGTTCGGCACTTCCTCCATACAAGGCTTCATACAGAGCCATCTTAATACTCGATTTGTAATTATTATTATAAGCAAATTTCGCTGAAGGTAAATATCTTTCCCATGATCCTTTGAATTCAATCACGCATGCTATTAGCATATCCTCTAATATCTGAATAGTTTGCTCTGACTGACCATCTGCCTAAGGATAAAAAGTTGTGTTGAAATTCAATCAAGTACCCAATGCCTCGTGTAAAGACTTCTATAATCTTAAAGTAAACCTTGGTTATCGATCGGAAACTATCGATATAGGTACTCCATTCAGCTGAACTACCTCTTTTATATACAACGTCGTATATTTATCCATAGAGTAATCTACCCGAACTGGAATGAAGTGAGTTGTCTTGGTCAATCTATCTACAATTACCCATATTAAGTCTTTTTTACTGGATGACAAAGGTAGCCCTGAAATAAAATCCATTGTAACTTGTTCCCACTTCCACTTGGGAATGGATATCAGTTGTAGCAATCCAGAAGGCACTTGATGTTCATCTTTCACTTGCTGACATGACAGGCATCTTGCAACAAACTTTGATATAACTCTTTTCATGCCCAGCTACCAAAACAAATACAGGCTCATCGAAAAGATGGAAGGTACCTGTTAAAATATCTAGGTTATCCCGATTTTCATTAGTATTAATGTTATAAATTCTAGCTACTCCATGAGTCTCGGGTTACGACATTGTCTCAAATTTTCCTCTGGATCTACCTCTTCCTCTGCTTCTATTCGAGGCTGCTACTGATCTCTCAGTTTGCACTGAATTATCCTTGGATTTCTTGGGACAATTTCGAGCATAGTGACTAGTTTCACCACACTGGAAACAAGCTCCACTGAGAAATCTATATACTCCACAGTGAAATTTGCCATAAGTCTGACATAGAGTGGTTCTTTCTCTATATGCTCTACCCGAGTTAACAGCAAAAGATTGTGATTGCTTATTTTTCTGTGAAGTTGCAGCAGATTCATCTCTATTATTATATCGGGAACTCGAACCCTTGCCTATCTTAGCATGATGGGAAGTTGAAGACGTTCCAACTTTTTTTCCCGTCTACATATCTTACTCCGCTGTTAGAGTCTCCTCTTGAGCTCTTTCAATAGCCTTAGCTCGGTTTATAACTTCTTGTAGGTTAGGCAAGTTTAAAGTCAACATCATCTCTTTCAACTTTGGCCTCAAACCCTCGATGAACCAATCACGTAGAGCTTTGTCATTGGGAACTAACTCAGTAGTAAAACGACTCAGCTTATTGTACTCATCCTTGTACTCATGCACTGCTCGATCACCTTATTTTAGATTAAGAAACTTCAGTAGCATCGTCTGCCTAAGTTGTTCACCTATGTACTTGTTTTTAAACTCCTTCTGGAAGAACTGTCATGTCACTTGCTCCAGTGGTGCATGCATCGTAGTATTGGTCCACCACACTCGAGTTGATCCCCGTAGTAAAGATACAGCTCCGCCCAGTTTTTCAGAATCCAAGTAGTGAAGACTCTCCAGCATCAACTTAATGTCATTTAACCATAGATCATCATCTATAGGACCTTTATACTCTTCTCCCCGAAACTCAGGAGATCCCAAACTTTTCAACTCTTTTGGGATCAACATCTGCGGTGCTGGAAGAGCAGGGGAGGGGGAGGAGGTTGAAACCGAGTTAAAATGGCATCGAGAGATTGCATAAAAGCTCTAAACTCTAGCACGGGCATACTCTGATGTGTCGATGCACTAGCATTTTCGGACGGGATCGAATGCTCACTATTAGCTTCATATTTCTCATTACTCGACCCTTCTCTATCTTCTTGATCAGTCGCTCTTAATGAATTTGTAGATTCTGACATCTAGTAGAACATAAATAATAATAACACTCAAGTTAGTAAGGAGTGACATCAATCATATACTAACTATACCATATCAGTAACATTGACATCTTAGTGGCATGTAAACCCTTTTTCAAGTAAAATACACTCGATTTCGGCCGAGAATCGGCTAAACTTGTAGCTCTGATACCAAAAAATATAACACTCATTTATCGTATATGTTTCCGTACACAAGTCACAAGTGTCACATGACTTTTAAAACATTTCCTTATTTTTAAACCCATAAAATTTTGTTTCTAAAAGTAAAACATTTTAATATAATAATAAAAAAACATTTGTCAATTTTCAATAGTTAAAATAATCTTAAAGTTATAACGTATTTCAAAAATCATACGTCAAATACAATCTAGAGCATTTTCATAAAATCCAATACATGTCATCTAATTATCAAAAGTAGACATAATTGTCCTATAGTTTCTGATGAGGCAACCTTTGATTGATGACGACCACAGCACTCCTTACTCGGCTAGTCCTTTCTATTTCCTACATGTGAAATCAACACATGCTAAATATTTACTTAGTGAAACATAATAATACAAAATGAATTGTGCTTAAATATAAGCAAATCATAAAATATCAAAATACAAAAGAAACTCGTATAAATCATATTAAAATATAAATTGGCTTGGAAAACCAAGCTTCATTCACATGACCGGATAACTATATTTAGTATGCCCAACATACCTGCCATTCAATATTTTTCCAATTTATCCTTTATTTTGCCCAATGTATGTCAAATGACAATGCAAGGTACATGCATTTCACCGAAGTACAGAAATAGAAATTCACAAACTCAATATGAATTCCATGGATGCACACATAGTACCGAAAGTACACATAGTACTGATACAAAAATGCACCATTATGCATTAAACAAAATCGATCAATAACTTTTATACATAATTGTATATCAAAATGGTAATTCATAAACTCATTATGAATACCATGATTGCACATCTAGTGTCGAAAGTGCAAATAGTACTGATACGAAAATGCACCCTTATGCATTACACAAAATCAATCGATAATTTTTATATATAATTTATGTCGAAATGCACCTACGACTCTCAATGCACCTACGACTCTCAATGCACATACAATGGGTTATTCAATCAACTTCAAAAATTAAACAATATAAACGTTCATCTATTCATTTTAGAGCAGTTCATACTCTAAAATTTATTCTTAATATCATTTTCATAAACATTATGAAAACATATCGAAATATTGTAAAACATATTTTTATCAAACATTCGAGGTTAACTCATCGCGAGTCATCCTCATCTCATATAAGTACAATAAATGCACTCACCTGGTATGCCTTATTATTATGACTTACAGATGCCCGACTATTCGACAACTTTATCCTTGCCCTTTTTCTTGCTTGATTACGATCTGCACAATCATCCATATTCACACACATACAATACAAATGTTAGTATACTTTCTAACATTTATACAAAATAATAATACTCAAAAGTACTATTATTCTTGAATTCTATTATAGTTCATCCTAACATAAAATTCCAGGCTAAATAGTATCGATACCCCTCTTATGGTATTGATACTTCCATACTATGGTACTGATACTCCCTTTAGTATCGATATCATTTTTGCATTCTGGAATCCATTTCTCAATAATAGTATCGATACGTTCCTCTTGGTATCGATACCCTACTTCAATACTGATACTACTTGCATCAGATCGATATTGTTCATCTTGTTCATCATTTTTCCTCAAATTTAACCATATAGTATCGGTATTGTTCTTCTAGTATCGATACCCTTACCCAGATTTTTCTTACTTCACTTCGATTTTTACCAAATTTCTGCCTAAATCTCTTACTTTTTTCCCCAACTATACCAGTAAACACATCATCACTTAATCTAACTAACATACATCCATAAATATCCCTATAATATCCAATAACTCTCAAGAACCCTTAAAACTAAAAATCACACCCAAATTTCAAACATGTTTTTAACCACTTCTAAGGCTCCAAATCTCTTAATTACCTCTTTGGCAAGTCAAATATACTTTTAAACTTCAATATCATACCATATTTCATCAAATCATTTAAAAACTCATTTTCTTAAATCTCAAATAAATCCTTAATCTCTTAGTTTTAATCCTCCTTGAACTTTCCTTAAGCTTATACTTCACTTAAGGTTGAAAACCAACCCAAAAACAAAAGGAAAAACTAAATGAAACCTTACCTTTGCTATTGGGGGGCACGGAATGTGAAGAAGAAGAGAGAACAAATTTCAGAACTTATCATCTTATTTCTCATATTCACTTTTATTAAATAACCCAATTTAAATGAATATTAAATTAATTCCATCTTAATGACCAAATTGCCCCTCCACTCTTCCATTTTTACTAATAAGTCTCAAACACAATTTCCTAAATCATTCCTTATACTTTTCCATTTATTCAATTTAACCCACCAAATTTTAAATTCTTTCACTATGATCACCTACCCGGTATTTGGGGTATTACAATAATGTTAGGCATTGGGATCATTCAAAAAATAGTCTAGGCACATTCGTAAAAAGCACTATAGTTTGGGTACTTATTTTATATTTATGCCTTAGTTGATGAGAAATCCAATGTGTGTGGGAAAAAATGAGTGTTTTTAAGGTAAACTATATCTATGATCATTTAACTACTGCTCTTTTCATTTTATCGATTAATCTTTTAATTTTTTCAATCAAGCCACTTGTTAACATTTAACTATTAAGATGGTCTGGCTATTGAAAGAGTTGGTATAATTACACATTTATTCATTAATACTTGCGTATTCTATCAATTTGGTTTGAATTTTAATAAATTAAAATAAATTTGACCATCGAATGAGATAGTGTTATGTGTCACTGGTGGCAACTATCGTCATTCCAATAGAGGATTAAATTTATTTTAATTTAATATATTTATTTTTCGCCAATTAGAAACAAACAAACAAACAAACAAACAACATTGAAATCAAGGAAAAGGGATTCAAACTTGGGCTTTATGGTAGTAAAAATTGAGCTAAGATAATTACCTGGTTTTAAGTAGACAACATATAATATATATACTAAATCTTAGTGTTTAATTCTTAATATTTTATACAATATATACACGTTTAGGAAGATTTTAAAATTTAATTCAATATATTTATTTTTCGTCAATCAAAGAGAAAGACAACAAACAACATTGAAATCGAGGAAAAAGGTTCAAACTTGGGCTTCATGGGTAGTAGAACAGAAGCAAAACCATTGAGCCAATATAATTTCTTGATTTTAAGAAGACAATATATATATATATATATATACTCAATCTCAGTGTAAACTTTATTTCTTAATATTTATGTAATATATACATGTTTTGGTATGATTTTAAAAAAATAGTACTAAATATAATAAAAATAATAGTTTAAGTATTAAACGTATAATTTATCCTCAATTTTAAAACACCTATATTTGATATTTTAGTTGATTAAAATCATTTTTAATGTTCTCAATTTTCTCTCAAATTATTTTTGGGTAAAGTACGAGCATTGTTTTGTGGAGTCCACTGATTATTAATAGTTATAAATTGATTCATCAATTATAGAGCATTACTTTGTTGAGTCTCCTAACTATTAAAAGTTTTAAAATAGTCACCCACATATTCATCTACTTCAAGCTCATCATTTTCTGTTAAAAATTTGACGGTAGTCTGAGTTGGATGTTAACCCGCTGATTGGGTTATGGTAAAATATGATCTCATAATCTTAAACGGCTATCATATCTCAATCAGTATGTTAACATCCAACCTAGAAGGTCATCAATTTTTTAACTAAAAATGACAAGTTTAGAACATATAAATAGCTAAATGACCATTTTGTAACTTTTATAATAGAAGAATTCAATAAAACGACGCCCTTTTATAACTTTTAATAATTAAATGATTCAACAAAACAACATAGAAATCATTTGTATTCTTTTCTCGTTATTTTTTTGGACATATTTAAACATTTTTTTAATGTTACACACAAAAGTTCTAAAATGACAACTCAATGTAATAATTTTTTTTTTGAGTTTGAACAAAATAATTTTAACATATTTTAATTAATATCTTGATTTATATATTTAATTTTTAATTTATTTTATAGAATTGTTATTAATATTTTATCAAAATATATATACAAATCTTTAAACTAAAAAAACGTATGTCCTAAATTATTTTATATCTCAAATATTTTTGGATTGATTAAATTATTTTTAAAGTATTTAAAAATATTATTAAAACTTTTAAAAATAAGAGTAAAATCCACAAAATAGTCCCCTAACTATAAGATATTACTTTATTAAGTTTATTGACTATTAAAAATTATAAAATGATCTCCGACTATAGGGAGTTGATTTGTTAAATCCATCGACTATTAAAAGTTATAAAATACACTCAACTAAAAGTTATAAAATGATCACTCTACTATTTATTATGTTCCAAACCCATCATTTTCCTTTAAAAATATAACATCGTCTGAATTGAACATTAACATGATGACTGATATATGATAGTAATTTAAAATAATGAGATAAAATTTTATTATATCTCAATCAATAATCAATATGTAAACATAGAACTCATACTACTGTCACAATTTTAACGAAAAAGATAAGTTTAGAACATTTTGTAACTTTTATTAGTCAAGGAAATTCACAAAGAAACTCCCTATAGTCAAGAGATCATTTTGTAACTTTTAATAATCAATAGACTTAATAAGACATTATCTTATAGTTAGGGGACCATTTTGTACTTTACCCTAAAAATAAATAGATGTTAGTAAATTATATTCAAAAATCGAAATTCATTGATTATAAAGGAATGCTAATTAACCAACCAAAAAATCCATGATCAAAATCATGCTATAAAACAATTTTTTTCTACAGAAATTGTTCACACAGCTACTTCACCAAAAAAAAAATCCATAAGACATTGAAAATCTGAAACATTTTCATTTCTATCACTTATACCATGAATTGATGGTCTAAATCTCTCAGGTAGGTTTTTGTGGAACTGAATCTTAAGCTGTACCTGCGAATCACTGTCGGACTCGGAGGCACAAGATCAATATGACATGATGGGATCATCAACAGCTGTTTCGTGCGGTCAAGTAGTAATCACCCACCGTCAAGAAGACATGTTCCCCCAGCACCACTTCCACTGCAGGAAGGTTCTCGATGCAATCAACCTTTATCTGCAACATAAGGAAGAGACAATCAATTCAGACTTCCCAAAACATACTAGAATTGATTCGAATCTATATTACAATTCAAAAGCAAACCAAACCTTGCCATGTCCGAGTTGAAACTCCGACTTCAAACAATAATGGTCCCTTGACTCAAGGTAAATCTGCAGACCTAGCGCAAATTTAGAATTTCCTGCAACCATCAATTAGTTCAATAAGACAGAAATAGGCAGGCTTGGAAAGAAATTCTAAAGCTAGAGTTTTTTAAGTCTTGATCAAACCTTTTAAGCCTCAAGCATGCTATTAATGTATATGCAATATTTATATAACATATTCGATATGGTATTCTTCGGTTTGAATTTTGGAGTATGAATGTATTTTATTGTATTGTTATCCAATCTCAGTAATTTAATATACTCATTATTTTTGTTCTTTGAAATGAGATATGAGCATTACTAAGATGAACCTCTGATTATAGAGCTACCCAAAGGCCAAAAAGGGATGCAAAAAGTTTTGCTACCAAAAGCTATTTTAAAAATAATTTTTGTTAATATTAATATTACTTGTACAACTAAAATTTAATAAAAGTATTCCTATTGATTAAATAGTAATCCAAGCAACATGGACTGAAATATTATGTTGAAGGGGGTAACAGGTTGGACAAGTAATGTGATGCTATTGTCAAAAGAAATCATTAAATCAAAATCTGGCCTATAGGTGAAAAGACAGTAAAATAATATGATAGTCAAAACAGTGTTCCGAGTTGGTATGAGTTGTAGCATGGAAGACAGGTGTGATAAAACAGAGCCTAACCTGCATATAATGCGAGAATAGCACTTTCCTTGAAAACAAGGGCTGGTCTAACCAATCTTATTTTAAATGACATGTTATAGATGCCTTGGAAAATCTCTTCACAAATCAGCACCTGCAATTTTGGTTATGTAAGAAAAATACAATAAGAAACCCACAAAAGGAATTTTTGTTTCGGAAGGTAGGGAGAAGCAATGGTGACAACAAATTAATGTCGTTCTCGAAGCACATTGTAAGGTTTATTAACTAATGCAGATGTTTTCTCAGTTGAAACAACATATAATCATATCCTGCCTATAGAACTGCAAAAGCCAACCGCTACCAAAAAAAAAAAGACATACTGGCAATGCTAGAATGACTGCATCCTATCAATAACAAAAGCACACTCAATTTCCAGCTTCACTACACAAGTATGATTAATTTTATTTTATAAGGTATGATCTTTAGAAATAAAGGCAAGATTAACAAATTTCATAATATGGCTATGAAAACAACAAATAACTGCAGTATGTAACATAACTTAGGAACAGAGACGTTGCATGTCAATCTCCAAAATCAACAAAAATTTACGATTCGAGTTGCCGAGCTCATAGTAAAGGTAATTCATTCTCAAAATGATTGAAACTTAACTGCATGAAGCGGCATACTGTCAGAGGAAAGCAATGGAGATCCAACTGCATCCGTAATATAGTTTTCCTGCAATAAAATGCAACCTTAAGATATTATATACAGCACACTGTAAATTAAGACTTGTGAGAAGTTGGGCATTGCAACGACAATCAAAAAATGCAACTCTACTGCTAAGTTGGAAGGGCTAGCACTGTCCACCAGACAACAAAAATCTTTTACAAATATATGATAATAGCTCGCAGAAACTCCCACTCATGGACAAGTACACGGATGCACAAAGTTCCATTCAAACAAAAAAATCCAGCAAGAGATTTAGCTAATCATTAATTAGCAAGTACAACTGAATCCCCAGTGAAATTTCTTTAATCAAAACTTACCTGTGAGTTCAATACTTGTTGGATGACAGACTTGTCTTCATCCAATGACTCAAAGTAGACCTCTACCATATCTGTCGGCTCAAGGCCAGCTTTCTTTCGTGATTTTTGAATTCTATTAACAACCTACAACAAATTGAGTTAAAATGTCCAAAGCATCAGAAATATTATCAAAAAAAAAAAAAAAAACTTTCAACGCTTTCTCCATAATAAAGAAACAAATCTAGTTAACCACAATCTGGCATTATCAACCAATATAGGTCATCATATTTCAACAAACACAATTGGTAATTAAAAGGAACAGAAAGAAGATAAGTACCACATCTTGTTTAATTAGAATTAATGTTGATATTAGAATTGATGTTTATTTACCTCACGGGCAACACCAGCTTCAAACAATGACTCATCTGGTCGTAAATCTAAAACCACCAAAACATCACCTATGACAGAAATGCAAGGAAAAAATTATTTCCATCCATCAATTTATGGGAAAGATAAATACTTTTCCATTTCAATATGAATAAATCACCAATCAGAATGATATTAATAATCCTCACCATCTCCAGCAGCATCCATCTCTTTATCTGTCACGCCATCGGGGTGTTTAAATTCCCTCACAAGCTGAACATTTTTGAAACACATAGAACATTTATTTACTCGGCACATCTTCACCAACACCATTCTTGGATAACCACATCAAATTAATGTAAAAACTTTAAGCAATCAAGGGGAGGTCGCGTACACCTCTTATTCAATAAGTATAGCACTGATAAGAGCCAAGAAGTTATAAATAAATAATAAATAAAAACTACACTTAAATTGATCTCTTCATTGTTCCGATTGATTCATCAATATAAAAGATTAAACAAAAGAGACAGCAAACAATTAAAACAAATACAATAAATACATTTAATGAAAAAAAATATGCAGAACAACTCTGCACATACCAGCATAAGTTAGCATACCTTAATATCTGTCAGCTTCAAACAGTGTGAAGCAATAGTCACCTCTCCAGCTTTCTCAAAAGCTAAGATATCTTCCTGAGACATGGCTTTGACTTCCATGGCAACAGCTCCCATAGATTTCCCCAGTCGCTTACCTAATACGCTGCAAGAAATAATAGAGTAAGCAAATAATTTCAAACTAGTTTGATACCCTCCCTGCTCAGCTAAATTGAATGGAGGGGGCAGTGGAGAATAAAGGGGGCCGACAAAATAACATGCTGCATACCTAAAATCAGGCTCTGCACGTACAGATGCATACTTCAAAGTGTCTTTACATGTAACAAGAGACCTCATATTGAGCTCCTCCAGAACATACTATATGAACAGTACATGGGGGCAAAAGATGAGAAAAATAAGATACAAGAAAAACATTGAAAATATTGACAAACCACTAAATTTTAATTTCAAGATCAACACACCAAGAAAGGAGAAAGAAATAATTGGTAACTCGGTATTTAAATATGGGCAGAGTACACAAAAGGTCACTAAACTATGCTTAAAATACCTTTTTGGTCAGTGAAGTTTGGAAAGTTTCAAAATGCTCATTAAACTTATCAAACTGTTACAAAATGATCCTATACATATTGAAATTTATCACTACTTTATCAAGGGCAATGATCATTTTGTGACAGTTCCCTAAATTAATAACCATTTTGAAACTTCCGTAACCAAAAAGATCATTTCAGCATAGTTTAGTGACCATTTGTGTACTTTACCCTTAAAATAATAACTATAAAATTAGATCAATTCTAATTCTAACTGCCATTAAGCTACAGGGAAATTTTGCATGCATTCAACTGAGGGCTGTAAATGAGACGAGATCGACTCGGTCAAGACTCGATAAAAGACTTGATACTCGACTCGAAAATATAATATATTAATATTTTATTTTTTTAAATAAATTATTAATAATATTAACATTTATGTGTTGATTTTTTTTTTAAAAAATACAGTAAGATTTTCATATATTTAAGGTTCAGGTTCGAGTTTGAGGATTCAATCTAGTTAAGTTTAAGATTCTTTTTTTCATTTCGAGCTGCTCACGAGCTTCAGTTCAGGATTTCGAGTTCGAGCTTAAAGATTTTAAACTCGTGAGTTTTCGAGTCGAGTCGAGCTTCATTTTTAAGTTTTCAAGTCGAGTCGAGCTCAGCAATACTCGAGCTCGACTCGGCTCGTTTACACCCCTATTCAACTCTTTTTCGTTTCTAGTTAAAGGATTATCTAATATAGCTGGCATCTACTTATAAATCCAAACAATTTCGAAACTTGCAATCGACAAAAGAAAACTTCTTTCCTTTTCTTAGCATTCCCTTTACGTTTTTCCCATTTGATTCCCCGCCCCCAAAAAGGAATTCAAATTTTTTTTTATAAGAATTTCAGGCCTCATTAAAAACCCCCTTCTTGATTAATGGATCTTTTAAGAAAGTTCCTTAATCAGCGAAAGGAGGAAAAGAGTGCCTTAGGAATATATTAATCATAAGTAAAGGAATTCAAATTAAATGTGTGCGTATATAATATATATAGAATAAAGAAACCTTGAATGCCTCTTTGAAAAATCGAAGTATTTGTTTATGGGTGATGGCTGCCAATGAATAAGAAAGAGAACAAGAAGAACAGGCATTTATTTAAACTAAGGAAAAAGAACTAAAGTTTCCACACTGCTCACGAACCTCTCTTAATTTGCCAGTTATGTCATCAAGAAAGTCTTCATCTGGATGAACAACTACCATCTCCCTAAATTACAAAGAACAAATGAGACGACAGAAAGAGAAGAAACATATAAGAGAAATATCAGCAAGAGACAGCTTATAAGCAGACCTCAAAGGTGTTTTGAGAGGCTTGTTGTGACGCTCACGAATGTTGCGAGCAAGATCAATTATCTTCATCATCCTTGTCACACTTTCTTCAATTCGCTCACCCCTCTAAGACACCAATGCCATTTAGTTCAGCAAAATTTATAGTAGTATGATACAACTTTATAATTAAGAATAAACTATTAATGAACTATACAGACCAGACTATATTAGCATAATTACAACAAAAATTAACAATACCTTTCCTTCTTCCTGAGGAAAGCTACAATAATGGATGCATTCCTCTGCTCCATCACTGACTTTTCGCATGTTTTGATAAAGGACCTCAGTGAAGAACGGTGTAAAGGGGGCCATAACCTTACATGAAGTTAGAAGCACCTAAAACCATCGTACAAATTTCTAAGCATGTAAATAGTGATATGATCATTACTGAATGCATAATAGCGGATTAGAAGCAATAAGCAGCCACTAAGAAAAGGAAACAATAGTACATACATTATAAAGAGTGGAGAGTGCCATACGGCAGTCTTCCTCTCCAGTACGGCCTTTGAGTCTCTTACGGTTGAATCTCACATATATATTTGTGAGGTTGTCAAGAAACTTCAAAAGATATGGAACCACCTAAAAATGTATAGACGCATTAATTCTTTTCAGTTTTAGAGTGGTATAATAGATGTACAACAAACTAATGCATAACATCTATTGAAAGAAGGTATCTCAAATATGCTATGGTAGTGGTATTCTCAAAAACTACATTATAGCAAACAATATCAGAAACCAATTTAGTCTGTTTCAAAAAATCATAGATCAGTGCCACACATAATTCTTAAATCTTAAAAAACTGATAAAGACCATCAAAGTTGCTAAGCTGAAGCCAACTCTGAAAGCTAAAAGTGCGACAAAAGTGTGAAATCTATATCAAAACTCAGAAATATGTTGCCAAAAATTCTAAACCGACTTTAGTATTAAATTCAAGGTTTCTCATATTGATATATACGAAAAGAATTTCCAAAGGTTATGTTGGTTAATAGACAGAACCGTATAAAGTCGATACGCATCCATTTCCTCTCGAACAAAGTGAACAAGACTTTGAGTTGCAGAGTTTATCCATTGGTCAAGCACATTAGACGACTTCTGAAGAACAGTGACAGCAATAGGAACAAATAGTGCAGAACCCTCGTACTCAAGTCTTTTAGCATTCTGAACAAGAAACCTATACGCATTATACCACGGGAGGAAGACATCTTTGACCTGGGCAGATATAAAGATTAGGGATTTAGAAAAATGCATGTCAGAAATATGCGACAGAACACCAATTAATATAAGGAAACAATACGATGATAAAAAAAACTCCTCAGATGCAAGAGCTGGTGCCTAGAAAGCAATAAACATAAAATACTCACAACACCAAAGACTCCGTCCTTTTTAAAACGTAAGGTCTCAGCCCGAACAACCGGGGAGTTTATAAGGTACAACCGTAAAGCATCCTGTAAGATAAAGACATGATGAACGGAATAAAGTTCATGTAACTAGTATATATATATATATATATATTTGTGTGTGTGTGAGAGAGAGAGAGAAGGGTAGGATCCACTTGCACAGCATTAAACAAACTCGTTTTACACTGATTTACAAGCATTGGATTAATAGAAATCAATATGAGATTATATTTAAAATTTTTCTTTTTTTTTACCTGTAACTACCTCCACATATTTTCAGGCCGTAAATAATCTCAGGCATTGATTTCTATTAATCCAACAATTGTAAACCAGAGTAAAACTCATTAGTTTGACACTGTGTAACGGAATCCTAATATATATATAGTGAGAGAGAGAGACTGAAAGAGAGAATTGAGAAACTAGCCTGAATGTGGTGAACAATTTTAAAAATAAATAAATAAATATATACAGAAAATGACTTACAGCTCCATAGTCATTAATGACTTCCAAGGGTGAAGGATAATTTTTCAATCTTTTACTCATCTTCTTTCCGTCTTCAGCTAGGACAAGGCCATTGCAAATGAGATTTCTAAATGCAGGTTTCCCAAATAAAGCACTTGACAACACCATGAGAGTGTAAAACCTAACAGATTTAACGGAAGAAAAAAAATTCAGAACCAAACTTCAGTCACAAAGTTCGTTTTAGGGTTAAACACGAGGAAATCACTTCACATAAAAAGTTAATCAAATCACACCTAATAATGACTACTCATCGGATAATCAAAATATGAAATAAATGTACCTTCCTAAATGCAGTTAGCAAGAAACGAAAAATAAAAATTAAACAGAACTGCTGAAAATGAGTACAACCAGTACAAAAGGAAAATATATGTTGCTCGGACTCTTTTTTCATCAAGTACCCATGCGGATGATCTTATTATTTTTTCAAAGGCTTCAATTCGGTTGGGACTTGGGACTTGGCAACAATCAAGAACTGGTGAATTGCTTCATTTGATGTTAACTAAAGCAGTGGACTTGGGACTGTTTTCGGGTTTTGAGTTGGGAGCCAATGATCGTATATTCAAGCTATCGCACTTACAATTTGCGGATGATCTTATTATTTTTTCAAAGGCTTCAATTCGGGATCTGAAGAATGTTAGAAGGGTGCTTTTGATTTACGAGATATTGGTGGGGTTGAAGATTAATCTAGTCAAGAGCAAAATTTACGGAATCAATATTGAGGAGGATGTGATTGTTGACTGGTCTAAGGAAATTGGTTGCTCAGTGGGTAAATTTCCAGCAGAGTATTTAGGCTTGCCTCTGGGGACTAGGAGAAATTCTGTTGCAATGTGGGAGCCAATAGTGCAGAATTTTTATAATAGGCTGTCGGGCTGGAAGGTAAATTCTCTAGCATTAGCAGGGAGGGTGGTGTTGATCAAATCTGTTTTGTGCTCTCTTCCCACTTATTTCCTATCTTTATTTCGAATTCCATTAGCGGTGCTGCAAAAATTAAACTCTATAATGGCAACATTTTTATGGGGGGGGTCGAATGATAAAAGAAACATTCATTGGGTGAATTGGGGTTTGGTCAGCAAGCCGAGAAGGTTGGGGGGTCTAGGGATCCCGAACTTAGCTATTCTGAATAGAGCATTGTTGGGTAAATGGGTTTGGAAGTTTGCCTCTGAAAAGGATTCTTGGTGGAAGAGAGTAGTCTGTTGTGTTAACAATTTGGACCCGAACTCCAAAAAGGTTGAGAGTTCTTTGACTGCTCGTGCCTCTTGGATTTGGAGAGGAGTGATAAATAACTTCTTTTCTAATGATGGATTTGGTGTCTGCTTTAGGAGAAATTTGAGGTGGAAAACTGGAAATGGCCATTCTGTGGCTTTTTGGAATGATGCTTGGTTGGGTGAAGTCCCCCTCAAAGATTTGTTCCCCAGATTGTATACTCTTTCGACGAATAAAGAGGGGAAAGTAGTGGAATTTAGGGAGAGTAATGCTGCAGGCTGGGTGTGGGATATTCAATTCAGGAGAAATCTGGTGGATTGGGAGGTTGACCAATGGTTGCATCTGATTTCTTTGTTGAACAACTCCTCTTTGTCGCATGATGAGGAAGACTGTTGGATTTGGTTCGGGAATGGAGAGGGCTGTTACTCTACTAATTCATGTATCAAGAGTTTCTTTGACTCGGATGGTTTTGAGGGGAATCAGGATTTTTGGGACAGAAATGTTTGGGTAGGGATAGCACCTCCCCGTGTTGAAACCTTTTTATGGCAAGTAGTTCATATGAGAGTGGCGGTTAAGGCAGAATTGTTAAAGCGCGGAGTGGCTGGAATTGAAGATCCCTTATGCCCGTTGTGTGGCAGATTTGGTGAATCTGTTCCCCATCTCTTTCTGCATTGTGAGGTTGCTTGGGGACTGTGGGTCAGATTTTTGAATTTGTGGGATGTTGATTGGGTGATTCCTAGTAAACCTTTAGAGTGCATCACACAGTGGGACGAGCTTCTTCCGAATTCTATTATTTGGAAAGTCATTCCAAGGGCAGTCTTGTGGACGGTCTGGAAAATTAGGAATGAAGTCATTTTTAAGAAAGGGAAGTTAGATGTGGTGTTGTTGTTCTTTATTGCTCGGTTTAGAATAGTTTCTTGGTTTGCTGCTAGTTTTGATTCGCATATTCCTTTTGATTCTCTGGTGGGTGATTTAACACTTGCAGATTCAATGGTCAGCCACAAAGTAAGATCCAAGCCTTCGTGCTGGGTTCCTCCTCCAGTTGGGTTCATAAAGATTAATGTTGATGGAGCAATGGTGAAGGGGTGGAGCAAAGGAGGTATAGGAGGCCTGATTAGGGACAGCAGTGGTAAGTTGAGTCATTGATTTGCTGAAAATGTTGGGGGAGGTCCCCCGATTATGGCTGAACTTCTGGCGATTAAGAGGGGGTTGGGCTTGCTTATTGATTCAGGTGGGGTATGTAACCAGAAGATAATTTTAGAATCGGATTCATCCAACGCGCTGAAGTGGATCAAAAATCCGGAACTAATCACCCCTTTATTCCAACCTTTGGTGAAGGAGATAGTCTCTACTATGGAAGGGTTGGACATTTCGTTAAGGCTTATCTTGAGGGCTGCTAATTGGGAAGCGGACAGATTAGCTAAGGATGGTATAGGTTGATTTGCTTTCTTAGTAGTTGGGGAGTTAGTATGTTTGTTTCACTTTGTTCTGCAGTTTTTGGTTAATAGTCTTATGGTATTAGTGACTACGTTGTCCAGCTGATAGTGGTCTTTAAGTCTTATGTGTTTTGGGAATTGTTGGTTGCTGTAAGGGCTGGATATGTACTATTTCTACTGTTTAATATAACTATAGGCGCTCTTTTCCTCCTTTCAAGGCCCTTCATGTTACTTTCATAACATGGAGGGTAAAATAAAGGGGGTTTTTATGAGGCCTCATCTTCTATCAAAAAAAAAAAGTACCCATGCCCAACACTCGTGTCTGACACTTGGATATGGGGATATGACCTCCAATGATCCTTCAAATAAATAGAAAAACTTATAAAATTCTAGCAATTTCCATGCCGGACACTTGCACCTGAGTCCAAGTAACATAGAGGAAAACAATTACTAAAAAGAAAAAGGCCTGTCACAGGAAGACAACAAAGCTCGGTAACTAAATGGATGAGATGGCAATCTAAACGCCGAAATTGTTACATCTACCCATACAGCACTTCTAATAAAGAAAAACTAAAAGGGCTATATGACAATGGAAAATTTTTCGGCATTAATCATGCATGTCAAAAAAATTCAAACAAAAACAATCATCAAGAAAATTCAGCAACTCGAGGGCTTGCTCATTTGGTTTGCAAAATGGTCAAAGTGTATAAGATCAACTCAATCCACATGACTCTAAAATCTAGTAATAAAGAAGAACATATCTAACAGTAGGGAACAAACCATCCACGAGTTTGATCTAGTCCCTCGGCCACAAAATGCCCAGGAAAATTTTTCTCAAAAAGCTCAATATTCTCAAACGGATAGTGGAGATAAGCATAAGGCATTGACCCACTCTCAAACCAACAATCAAATACCTGCAAAAATAATTCAGCATAATTAAACTGGGGAAAAGACTGATGCTACAGCATAAAGACAAAAAAAAACAATAGGAACTAACAAATGGAAGTGTTTAGCAGAAGCTACATCTAAAAATTACTCTAACTCCAACATTGTTTAGTCCAATCAAAATTAAAATTGATCAAATTTAAAGATGGGGTTGGACGCTAGATCAGCATTCAGCAACATAGAATCCGATAGGTACTAATAATAATAGTTCTTTGCACGAAAAGACCCTAAATTCAGTAACCTTACATCATCTATACGTCGCAGCACACCAAACTCTGGACCACGGGCAGAAGGTACAGTGATATGATCAATATTGTGACGATGGAGATCAAAGACCTGAAATAATAAATTAAATTATGCACAAACCAACAAACTGCTGAGACAAATATTTGCAATAGCAAAATAAATATACACTATAACACTTCCGAGAAACATAAATAGAAAAAACGGGAACACGATAGAGAATTCAATACAAATAGAAATTTACTGGACCCCGGTCCCACAGCTAAAATAATAAGGTGGTGCCAGGAGTTAAGTTCTTAACTCGTCAAGACTGCACTGAAACTGACCCACTAACCATTGCATGTCAAATAAATGAAATGGTAAGCACGGAAGAAGGAAAGTTTCAAATCTATCATGACAATCCCCAGCCAAGGAGAAAAGGAGGACCAAATGTCGAAAGAAAAGAGACAAAAATGAATAGAAAGAGGCCAGCAACATCTACCTTCCTAAAGAATAACATCTTAGACATGGGAAAAGTGAGAAGAAAAATGAAATTCAAACCTTAGCCCCAGAAAGCCTTTCAAGTTTTTCAACGGAATCCATGACTATTACTTCCTCACCATCTTCACTAATCCACACAGGGATTGGAGTACCCCAAAATCTACTACGACTAATAGCCCAGTCTCTTGCATTTTCCAGCCAATTGTGAAAACGTTTGTCCTGTAAAATGAGAAAAAGCACTAAGGTCAGATTCTAAAAGAAACATGAATAAAAGATAAATACTTGATCTGTCACTGAGGCATTGTTAGGCTTTTTATTGAGCTAAATCCAGACCATGCGAACAGAATGAATACAGCAGACCAATTGAAAGAGCTTGAAGTAAAAAGAAGAATACCAACGGGCATTTAATAGGTTCATCTAACCTTCACATAATCAGGTACCCAGTAAGTCTGTTTATTGTTGTCTAATAATTGCTCTTTCAGTTGTTCCACTCGCACAAACCTATAACACGTGATACAGAAGTTAACAAAAATAAAGTAGCAAAAACATAATTTCCACAGTACTTCTACATACAGATATCAAAAGTTCCTTGTAGGTAAATACACAATGTAGAAACTATAAAAAAACAAGTTAATTAATGGACAACTATATAAGGTTTGAAAGCATGAGTTTTCTGGTGCAAAGCAAACTTAAAATGCCTTCACCCACAAAATAAAGTATGTGGAACTTATGCCACCAAAATTGTAAATTCTTTCAATCTCTAACTTTTTCCTAGTCAGAGATTAACTTAAATTATTTCTTTGTTCAACACGTCTCAATTTAGACCACCTTCCCTGTCCAACAAAAAAACGGTCACAGGAAGAACGGAAAAAATGCAACATCCAAAAATCATCAATGCCTGCAGCCTACTTGTCCATCCCATATAGAAACAAAATGCTTGGACCAACTAAAAATTGCTTATTTATGCATAAAATGACATAAAACTCAAAAACCATTCATAGGATAAACTTCCATTTCTGGAAACAGCAATTCAACTTAAAAGAACTTGTAATGACCAAGTTTACAGCACACATAAAATTCAACTATCAGGAGCTTCATTAGATGACCATTTTTTCCATGGAACACCCTTTGTCAACTAATTCTCCTCGAGGGATTTACAAGCATATGGCGTGTCTGTAATGATTCCAGAAGAATCAAGTCAACCAAAACCATGTATGTAAAGCTACCATCAACAGGATTGATAATTAAATAAGCCAATAACTGAAATTAACACACAAGTTGATTTTGCAATATATATATAAAGAAAAAGGGCAAACAGTCAATTAAAGGAAAGTAAAATGAAGTTCCGCCTGAATATAACTTAAATTTTTATTTAGCAAAGCTATAAACCAGGATTTTATTCTTTCTGAATAAGAGTAAACCAAACATACCAACTTGGAACAGCTCTATAAATAAGAGGTGTGTCAGATCTCCAACAAAAAGGGTAGGAATGTGTGAAGGTTCCAAGCTTAACAAGCCTGCCTTTTGCCTGAGAAATAAAGGATGCAATCGGTGAAGTTATGGAGAGAGAAAAGTGCATAAAACCTAGTAAGAAACACTCTTAGGACATGTCAACAAGATTCTTTCTTTCTTTCTTTCTTTTTTCTGTGGCTCATAATGGTAATACAACCATCATTACCAGCTCTAAATTTGCATAGCCATGGATTCATCATAAGGTCTTATAAGACACTATCCACAAACAAAGGAGCCCCCAAAAGGGTAATAACAATTATCTTAGGTTGCCATTGAAACTAAAAGGTTTTCCCTTTTTCAGTAATTACGACTTCAAATTAATGGTTATCCAAACAAAAACATAAAATTTTGCATCAATCTAAGTATATGACCTTCAGTGCTTCAATGATATCCTTATCAGCATCCTTAACATAGAGCCCACTAAAATCAGCAATTTTCCCAGTAAAGCAACCATCATCATCAACTGCTACAATCAGATTCTCGCCCTACATGCCAAAAAAAGATAAATGGTAAAAGAAGTAGAAATAAGGGTGATACTAATCTGATGGATAAAACATAATTAAAGCATGGAGATTAATTCAATTCATATAAAAAAGCAAAAAATATAGTGAATGAAAGAGATGAAGCTAATGCTTTTATTTATACACTAAATTTTCAAAAAATAAATAAATAACAAGATGCATTTGCAATAAAGGAAAACAACAGGGGAAAGAGCTCAGAAAATATAATCAAATCGACAAGGGAAGTTTAAGCAGCATTCCTGCCAAAGGACACAAATCCCTTGAAACTTAAATTACATTTGTGATAGATGGAATGTGTAAGCTGCAGCACTCTCCACTTATCTATAGAACTGAACCTTTCTTAGGCATGAGACATAAACACTTATTAGTAAATGAGCTAATTCTAAATTTCAAGATCAAAATGTGGTCAAAGAGGGGATACAATATGTTTAGCATACAAGAAAAAAGACAATTGTTCAAGAAAGAGATCTTATTGGAACCAGCCAGTTCATCCTTCGGAACCATATCACATCCCAGATCTGATGCAATAGGATGAACTGAAAAGATTTTTGAATATGCAATAGGATATGAATCCATACAAAGTTTGGACCATCTATGAGAGAGAAAATAATGAATGGATCTTATAGGATTCCCATGGAATTCTTCAATTTCTTCTGGAAGCAAATGTTATTCACCAGTCTCTCATGTTCCATGGGCAACCAGAGCATAAAGTTCATAACAAAAAAGCATTAATATTGCAAAAACCATCAAACAAGAACATTACCTAGGCATGATCGCCAAATGAAAAATATGCAACATGTATCAGCTTATACATCAAAATATCACGTTTAAACAAACAAAAGAGTTGGAGGAAATACTCTCAGATAAAGTACTTAGAGCAAACCTTATTGATTATTTGATTTCCAATGCAAACCCGGTAATCATCTTCACCAAATGCAGGAGCACAGTGTACAATTCCAGTACCACTGTCATCTGTCACATAATTGTCAGCTATTACCCTAAAAGCAGCATCTGAAAACTCCAAGAAGTAGTTGAACAATGGTTCATACCTGCAACACATGCTCCCTCTCAGTATCCTACTACAAATAAGTTTTCCTTGGTTCGAACCAATTTAAATATCACAAGAAACAATCATGAATTTTAATGTTCTCTAGAACATTAGAACTAGCAGCCAAATATTGATCATCAGCTCTGCAGCTTATATATATTCCATTTAATGCTCTGCATATGCTGCATTTCATTCCTACTTATGATGACCAATTGCTATATAATATAGCATACTAGAGACCACCCACATGGGGATCCTTGGCATATGAATCAAGTTGCCTAAAGCTAGATATCACCGCTTAATAATTCCCAGAAGAACTGCAAGGATGAGCCCATATGAAGTTCTTTTATAATTTATAGTCAGCTATGACCAAGAACAGATAACTATAAGCATGAAATGAATACTCACTTTTTCCCCACTAATGAAGCCCCGGAAAATTTTTCTAAGACCTCAAAGGAATCAGCTGCAGAATCTTTAGTTTTTTCTCCAGAAGTTCCTTTGCTCTTAGATTTCTTGGAATCACCCGAAGGTACATTAGCAGAATTTGACGACTTCGGTTTCTCAGTTGGAAGCTCAGACAACCTTGACTCAGCAACCACATAGATTTTTCCAGAGTACTTATTGCAAACCTGAAATATAATTAAAACCCACATATCTTTGGGAAGAAAGTCATATGTACATCATGCATGAAGGCATGCCTTAAAAATAAAAGAAGATGCAACTATTTATGCCCCATGTATTAACCAATAAAGTGCTAGGAAAAGGAAAAGCTATTCATGCACTTCAATATTATGATCCCATTCCTTTGTAAAAGCTCCATCTATTTGAATGGAAGAACTATTTAACAACTTGAGGGATAAAACATAAATTAAGCAATTATGAGCATAGTGATGCATTGATGGAGCAGCAGATTTTTCAGGTGTGAATCAAGAAACAAACTAACAAGCAGTACAGCATAATGTATAAACTAAAACTAAGAGTATGCATTGATTCAACCAAAAATGATGTAGATATGACATGATAAAAAAATCGACCATCTTGTGCTGCTGACCTAAATGAGTAAAGAAGTGGAAGGTAACAAACCTTCACATAGATAAAATTTGCGTTGACACAAAGTGCAAGATTACTAGGAAGGGTCCATGGGGTTGTCGTCCAAGCCACAAAAGCAGCATTATCTGGCTCACCAACTATGGGGAAAGCCACCATTATTTCAGGATCAGGCACAGACTGCACATTCAAGAGTTGTTAGACATAGTTAGATTAAAAGGGGAAAAACAGGATTTGAATTGAACTTGTACATTTCCTAATCGTCATCTGAGAACTAATAGACCAAATTATTACAGGAACTTTAGTAAAAATAACTAGAGAGATATCAAAACGAAGTAAAATACCTTGTAGTTCTCACCGGCTTCAAAATTTGATAGTGGGGTCTTGCACCCGGTACTATAAGGCATGACCTGCAGGACAACAAACTTGTTAAAATGAAATTTTGATGGAAGCAAAAGCAAGAAAAAGTGGAATGTAATTCTAAACAGACCTTAAATCCTTTATAGATAAGTCCCTTTTGGTAAAGCTGGTCAAACACCCACCACACAGACTCCATAAACTTCAAGTCCATAGTCTTATAATCATTCTTGAAATCAATCCAACGGCCCGTCCTGGTAACGATCTTCTCCCACTCCCCGACGTACCGAGTGACGATACTACGGCACTCCTCGTTGTATTTACCGATGCCCATTTCGAGAATTTGATCGCGTCGCTTAATTCCGAGCTTGTTGTCGATCTCATTCTCCACAGGGAGACCATGGCAGTCCCAGCCGAAGCGACGGGTGACATGGTGACCAGTCATTGACTGGTAGCGAGTGACGATATCTTTAATGGTCCCGGCAAGGATGTGACCGTAATGAGGGAGTCCAGTGGCGAAGGGTGGACCGTCGTAAAAAATGTATTCAGGCAAATTTTGAGTGCGAGCAAGCTGACCTTTAAAAGCATCTATTTGAGACCAGTACGATAGTATGTGCTCCTCTTGGGAAGGAAAGGAGAAATCTTTTCCCTCGCACACCTCCTCCATTTGATTCTTCTTCTTTTCGAGGGTTTTTTCTTGGAAAGGGTAGGGGACGGAGGCTGGAGGCGACAAGATTGAGAAAAAGGGAGGGCAAACACACCCTTCCACCATTTCTCTACTTATTTTTTAAGGGTATAAATAATTGGGTAAACTACTTAAATAGTCACTGATGTTTGAATATATTTCAATTTTCCCTACTTATGTTTCTAGAGTAATGATCTGAATATTAATATTATTGATTTATAACAAATCAGTTATTCTTCGTTAACGGTAGTTACAAAATATTGATATGATAAATTATAACAATTTTGGTCACAAAGTTATAGCTGATGACACATAAACTCCATCAAAAGTAATTTATCTTTCTATAAGTATCCCTCACCTTTTTCAACCCTTCTTTCTCCTTCTCGTCCTTTTTCCTCTTTTTAAATGGTGACTCTAACAATGAACTTCAATTTGGTGGGTGCACTTAAAGGTCTGTCTTTATCATCAAGCTACATCTCGTGGTTGCTAAAATACATATATAATTTGCTAAAATACATTGATTCGTGCTTGTTTTGTTATTTTATTTTAACAGTTTGGGTTTAATTTTTGTTAGGGGTGATCATATTACAAACGAGATTTCTTGTCTTGAAAACAAGAATAGTAGAAATCAGGGGCTTTAATAGCATTGCAATGCAATCTTGAAGTCGTAAATCCATGATGTACTAATGCAGGGAGCGACGTTTTTGGAAGATAACGAACAACTTAAACAATGTTTATTGTATAATAAATGATATTATTTATTATATTTAATATCTATAATAAAAAAATTTTAGAGAATTTACTGGTGAGTAGATTATAGTTTACACAACATCATTTAAACATTGTAAAACGGTTTTTTAAAAGTTATTTTTAAAAAAAATATAATTCGTTTTACGAAAAATATTTTAAAATTTATTTTTAATGAAACAAACATTCCCTCTGTAAATTAAGGTAATTAATTTACCTTTCTTTCTCTATTTTTTCCTTTAAAATAATATTAATAATCGTTAATAAAATTAGGGTAAAAATGTTTCTTTGGTTGTTGTGTAAGAATCGACTTATGACAAACAAAGAGAGTTCGTATTTTCAATTACTCTAATTGTGAGTAATGTGGGACGGTTGTGGAATCTATATCGCATAATTTTTTGTGGGCTCGTTGTTGCCTACTCAACATGAGCTGAGGTTATTAAACTGAGTTGTTAGATGAATTCGTTAGTATGGTTCTAGTTTGTTGAGTTTGAATTAATATTCACGATCCTAGATACATCCCAATTAATGGGAACGATTGATAAATTCTCTTTGGATCAATCCTTTGGGGTCTCTGGACTAGGCAAAATAAATTTATCTTTGAGCCAGAAATTTTGGATGTAAAGAGTGTTGTGTACCATAGTCGACGGATGTGCTCTAAGACAGTGCAAACAGTCGCACGGTATGGTTATCATAGGGCTAGGTCACTGCGGGTACAACGTGATGTTGGTGTTTGGTAGTTACCTTTGGTCGATTGGTGCGAGTTAAATACAGATGGTGCTACCAACGCGCGACGTGTCATGCAGTGTGTGGGATGCTATCGACATGTCATGCAATATGAAACCAGGTAATCGTTCAAGTTTTAGTCGGATAATGTCAGGTCAAGTCAAATCGGATAAGGGTTATGTCTGGTCAATTTAATGGTTCGACTCAGATTAGATCAGGTCTGAGACAAATCAGTTTGGGCCATTTTCAGGTTGATTTGAAATAGATTCAGTCCGGTTTCAAGTCAGGTTAAAATCAGTTCGGATCGATATCAATTTGAGTCTGAATTAGTTAAATATCAAGTTAATTCAGGTTCATATGAACATCAGGTCATATCTTGTTCAGATCGGGTCACATCATTGACAGATAAAACTCAGGTCGGATCTTACCGGATACGGATGGACTTCAGGTCGGATCATTTTTTGGGTTAATTATTTTTCGCCTTTCATGATTGTACTTGTATAGGATTCGGAGTAAATTAAAAAAAAGAAACTATAATGGGTCAATTTTGATAAAATACAATTTTAAGGACTAAATTGAACAAACATGAAATTACAAACTAAAATTTATATAAATTAAACAACAAGGATATATAAGGGATCAAATCGAAATAATTATAAAATGTGAAGCTAAATTTAAGATAAAAATTAACTAAATTTCATCCATTTAAAAAGTTGGTGAACAAAAGTTTATAGGGTTTGGAAATTATGATATAATTTATAGAGTTTGACATGAAGTTTATAATGTGGTTTATAGGGTTTGGAGTAAATTACAAAATATAAATAAGTATGAGCCAGTTTTGAATAAAAATATAATGTTAAGGACTAATTTGAACAAACATGAAATTACAAATTGAAATTAAATAAATTAAACAACACACAAGGATCAAATTGAAACAATTGTAAAATATGAAGTTGAAATTAATATAAAAATGTACTAAATTGTATTCATTTAAAAACTTTGTGAACAAAAATTTATAAGGTTGAAGAGATTATGATATAATTTATAGGGTTTGAAATGAAGTTTATGATATGATTTAAATGGTTTGAAGCAAATACAAAAATATAAATAAGTATGAGCCAATTTCGAATTAAAAGATAATTTTAAAGACTAAATTGAATAAATATGAAATTATAAACTAGAATTTAAATTAATTAAACAACACGTGGTCAAATTGAAACATTTGTAAAATATAAAGTTGAAATTAATATTAAATTAGACTAAATTGGATTCATTTAAAAATTGGCGAAAAAAGTTTACCCTTTTAGTCAATATTTTTATTTAGAAATATTATAAAATATATTTAATGTATATATGTGATGCATGTATGATGTATATACTATGTAGAATATGCATGTGTGTATGATGCATGTAGAACATGTATTATGTATGTATATATATAATGTATGGATGTATGTATGATTGTATGTATGGATGTATATAGAACACATATGTATATATGTATAATATATGTATGTATGCTACATGTATTACATGCATATATATATATATACATGTATACATATAGACATGTATATATGTCTCTCATAAGTACACACATGCATTAATATCATACATGTATACATACGTACATATCATTATTATACATATATACATGCATCAAAATATACATGCATACATACATACATATATAGATATAAGTATGTATGAATAAATTATACTTACACACTATGCATGTATGGATGGATGATATGTAAACATGTATGTATGATATATGTATACATGTATATATGATATAAGCATTACATGCATATATATGTATGTATAATATGTGTATTGATGTATGTGTATCATACATACGTACATGCATCAATAAATTATAAAGTTATAATTTGGTTTTATTATATGTATGTATACATGTATATATGATGCATGTATTACATAGATTATCGTGTGAATAAGATTAAAAGTATAATATCTTAATAAATATTTTAATTTATGTATGTGTAACACCCCATACCCCATATTAATAGTTTTGGGTTTACCCAGGAGGTATGGAGACCATGTGGAATTCATAAATAAAATCGCTGGAGCAAGTTAGGCTTAATTGGGTTGGAATTAGGCCGATTGATCATAAAAATGAGATTTTTGCATAGTAGAAAGATGGGGAGGGATTAATAGTGCAATTATCATATTTTTAAAAAGATGAGAGCTTTTATCTTTTTTTCATCTCCTTATCATAATTTTATTTCCTCCTCATTTCCTTCTCCTAATTTCCTCTCCAAGTATCATAGCTAAGGCTAAGTTTTTTAGCCCTTTTATGCTTTTTTTAACTTCAATATCGTCATTAATCCCTCGAACAACCTTGTTTTAAAGATTCATTCTTTGGGTTTCTTATTTTGCTAGAGAAAGTGTGGATTTTATCATCCAAGTCCTAGAAGAGAGTGTTAGTTGGCTAAATGAGCTTCATTTCGGGTTTCTAACATCAAGGTAGTGTATTTCAGTCCTATTATGAAATTTCTCATAGGATAGCGCCAGTCATTCAACAATCAACTCTAAGGACGATTTTCATGGTTGATATTATTGAGGTGCAGGTGGCCTCGGTTGATAGGTTTGATTTAGTCCAGAATTCGATCCATAGATAAAATTCAGATGATCTCTCCATCTCGAATTATAAGTGTTGGTGTAAGGGTTACATGGTCTCTGGAGAGGTCCTGAAAAGTTTCCTACATCATCTATGTAGGTCGTAGTATCATCTTGAAGCACATGACAACAATCCGTAAGATGATCTGACATTGTGCAAATTCCACATAGTCTAGCTGGACTTATTTTACCTACAAGAAGATATTGAACCACATTAGTTAACTTATCAATTTTGTCTTCTAAGGAGGGAATACATATCTCGTAACCCGTCAAGTGGGCTCACTGGATGGGTGGAACTGTTGAGAGTTAACAACCATAGTAGAAATTAAATTTTTGGCCGCATTTGGAGTCACGTTCACAAGAGCCCCTCCACTCATTGCAGCGATCATGTTCATTTCCATAGGAAGCAAGCCTTCATAGAAATACTGGAGGAAAGTTTGTTCTGATAGTCCGTGTTACGGGCAACTGGTGTAAAGTTTCTTGAATCACTCTCAATATTCATATAATGACTCATTGTCTTTTTGTCGGATTTCTAAAATGTTTCTCCTTAATTCATTCGCCTTCACTGTAGGGAAGAACATGTCAAGAAACAATCAAGTATATTATCCCTTGTAGTAACTGAATTAGGCGATAAATAAAATAACCAATCCTTAGCCAAATCATCTAAGGAAAAAGAAAAGGCGCGGAGTTTGATATGATCTTCGAATACACCATATCATTTCATACTCAAGCAAACCATATGAAACTTCATGAGATATTTATGTGTGTTTTCATTTGGCAAACCATGAAAGGTCGACAGAAGATGAATTAGACCCGTCTTAAGCTCGAATAGTATTTTACTATTCAGGAATGCGATGCATAGCGGTTGTTGTATGACAGGTGCCACATCTAGTTTTCGTATTGTTTGATCAGTCATTTGAACTGATTATTCATCTTATTGAACTGTGTTTCAGGGGTTGCTTCTAAATTTGGATCTGATTGCAATTCACGTTGTCGTTGTCGTTGTCGTTTTCGTCTTCTTTGCTGAAGTGTTTCTCCACGTATTCTTCGTACAAGTGCTTCAATTTTAGGTTTATAATCTACTAATTCTTTCGGATGCAACCTGGTCATAAATAAAAACAAAACTATATTAGTAACTTTGCCAAAGTCCCCGGTAACGGCACCAATTTGACAATCGACATAATTACCAAATAAAATATTTCTTATTCTTAAATAAAAATAAATAAAAGTGTAGTAAAGAGAAGAAGGGTCAATCCGAACGGACTAAAGAGATTCCAATGTTGAATTGTTTTGACCTGTTTGAGGCAAAAAAATAAAGAAAAGAAAGGTGGTTATGAAGTTAAAAGAAAATAAACCAAAATTTGAAAGGGAAAAAACAAGGTAAATCTTTAAAAAGAAATTAAATAAATGAAAATAGCCTTAAGCTTTGCTTAGCCTCAATTCCAATTGATCATCGAAAGAGATTTTACTTCAAGAAACATGTCGGTTATAGTCTACAAGGCCCAACTCTTATAACTTACTTTTTTCTCTAGTAAATTGATATTCCTAAGTTTATCTCCATAATTCAGTCTTTGCTGGACTAACCACAGCTATCGTCATTAGCACCAATACAACTTCAAAAGCTAGAAATGCCCGACTCAGGTTATGGTGTCTTAATGAGAATCAAACTCGATCTCAATTCACCTTTGCGGACAGTCGCTAAGTTTGTTCATAGGAAGTCGAATTACGACCAACCAATTCTTCCTCTCGACAGCAAATCAAAACAACATTCAAACCAATGTCGACTTTTTGAAATGAAAGTGTAAAAATTTTAAAGAAAATGCCGATTTCCAAATCAAGATTTCAGAAATTTGAGAATGTTATCTAAAGATGTTAGGTGCTTTTCAATTCTCACAATAAAAATTGAGTCATCGTTAGTCTTTGGCTAATTAAAAGTTTAGCCAAGCATGAATGAAAGCATACTTAGATTTTTTTTTTGAAAAGAAAGAAAAATAAAACTTTTTTATAAAAATAACCCCAAGAACAAAATCAAATTCAATACATCTTCAAGCTTCACCCTAAGGGGTATTTATAAACTAGAGAATTACAAGAAATAAATTTCCTAAAGATAAAAGAAAATATTTAAAATAAAATATCCCAATATCAAATTAAAAGATTTATCCAAAGTATTTATATTAAAAATTCAAACTTAAAATCCTTAAATAATTTCTATCGTCCCCATTTCAGAAAAATAGTGATTAGACCTTCTAGAAACTGTTGTTACTGACTAGATCGTCAGATTCTACCATGTCAAATTGCGTCGTGCCTCAGGTCGTGCCCGTGTCTCCAGCCACGATTCCAAAAATAAAAAAAATGCAAAATTCATCTCTTTACTGCTAGTTCTAGAAAATAAGTTTCTACATGAAAATAAGAAAAACAGAACCAAATCAATAATATAAAACCAACAACGAGGAATAATTGTTAACAAAATAAATGCAAATTTGATCACTCATCAGGTTGTATCTTAGCTTTCCAATAGTTCTTGAATCGTATCAATCTGATATCTGAAACTCGAGATATGTCCATTTTAGTGGAGATAATTTATACAGAAATCTTATACGAGATTAATACGAGATTTTGTAATTAATTACGAATTTTCAATGTTTTTATTCTAATAATAGTTTAAGTTAAGGTTAGTAAAATAATTTTCTTGTAACGACAAAACTCTAGCAGCCCCCATCTTATTCTCCAATCTGCCACCTTTAAACCATTAATCACATCCAAAATCTAAAGACCAAGTCATGCATTCATACTCCTAGTTTTCATCTCCATCATCGAATCAAACTCTACATCAAGGGCCTAAATTGATGCTACCGATATCATGTGGATTAAGAAAGTATTTTACTATTATTTTATTACTTGTTCAAGTCTTAGTTATGTTACAACAAGGACTCCATCCTATTGAAGGATGCTCCTCCCACCATTGTAGACACATTTTTTCTTGAATACAATATAATAGGAGTTCATTTTTGTAAGTGTCGATTACCTTGTGCCTTTGAAGCTTTTTTCATTAAGTTCTTTTCAAGTTCTTTGTGAGATAGATCTTCACACTCTGGTTTGCCTCTTCATTCCGATTAGGAGGGCTGGTTATATCCTATGATTGAGTTTTCCTAGTAAACTGCAATTAGGAGGATTCGTATGATAATTATCCATCGTTTATCATCATCTCTATCATCATCAACAACAACAAACTCACCCACCACCACCATTATCCAAGTTTGCGTTATTCCCGTACCTATCGGGGGAAATTTTAATTTCAATTTTTCCATTGATTCGTTTATCTTTTCATATTTTCATTTGCATATATTTAATCCTTAGTTTATCCTCTTTCTAAAGCCTATCTATTTGCTTGATTCTATGTCAGGAACAATTTTATCGAAAACCCTAATTTGGCTAAGTTGTTATTATCCTATTACATCCATTGTCTTTGTTTTCCTTTGTATTTACCTTATCCTTATTATCTTTTGTCTTAACCTTGTTTTTGTCTCAATTTTCAGCAACCCTAATCCATACAGAACCCTACTTTATCACCGCCCATCTTCTCTCATTTTCTCTTGTTCTTTGATCGAGTCTAGAGCTTTCTAGGATTGATCCTTCAACAATGAGAAACATCCATATTCCCGTTGTCATTATCTATCACTGCGGGTACAACGTGATGTTGGTGATTGGCAGTTACCTTCGGTCGGTTGGTGCAAGTTAAATACAGATGGTGTTAGGAACATGCGACGTGCCATCCATCGTGTGGGATGTTATCCGAGGACCCAACGATGGGTGGGTAATAGGTTTCTCTAAAGCTTTAGGGTGTTGCTTCATCTTAGATGTGGAGATTTAGATTTGGGACATATTGTGGTTGAAACGAATTGTAAAGATTTTTTTTTATCTTTTTCGACAATGTCGCAACCGTCTTTCGGTTGGGCCCCGTAATTGGGCTTTGACTTGGATGAATTGAGTTAGAGTCGCCACCGATCATTTATTTAAAAATAAATGGGTTGATCGGATACCCTATTTCTTACCTGATCTGCGTCTTACCAGAAATATGTCGGGATCGGGAGTCGGTTACGGTCAAGGAAGGATTAGCACCCTTGATCCGCCCTTTCGGTACCAATTAATTTGTCGGTTGTCTTAGTTGTGAAAAAATTAAAAAAATTAAATTAAAATTCAAATAATCAATTCAAATCATTTACCCTTGATTAATTAAAATTGTCCCTAAAAAAGAATTTTTAAAAAAAATGTTAGATTAAAAATACTAAATATAACATACATCCCTTCAATCTCGTATCTAATAGTAACGAAGTCTATCATGATGTAACAATCAAGCCTAATTAACATGCACAAATAACAGCAATGTACGTAGACTAAAACTATTAAAATGCCCCAAGTTACAAGTATAATAATGTCATATGCAAAAGGATGCCCCATGTTGTCCGCACCTTATGAAAGGAAAATGTTACAAGAGCAATGTATGATGTTTGAGTGTATATTCTGGGTAAGGTTAAAGTCCTTGTTTTAAATCATGTTACTTTGTCAAAAGATTTGTAACTTTAAATCATTTACAGAGTTTCTTAATTCAAATGATATTCAAAGAATTGCAAGTTTGCAAATGTGATTCATTCAAAATTCCTTACAAAAATTTGAGAAGTAATGAAAAAACATATTCAAACAGAATGCCTCAAATGATGAAATGATCTTCCTCACTTGAATGCCCCCAAGTTGTTGAAGTCGATCCGATTCTTGTTACATATTTTCTGTATGATTCTCTTGATTGTGGAGTAATTCTCGATAGTGCGCCTTAGGACTCCGCTATGATTTTCGCAATGAGCGTTCTCATCATACTACCTGGGGTACGAGGCTTCATGGATTTCTCTGGATATGGTGACATCACGTGTGCGTCAAACAATTGTTGGTAAAGCTCCTTATATGTCATAGGATCGAAATGTTCTCATCTTTTATGAGACATGTGAATGTAATGAAAAGGGAAAAATAATACGACTGTAAAGAAAAATAACATAATGCACAATATGTCTGAATGCATGATGCATGAAATGTTCGAGGCATTGATCCAAAAAATGTGTCTGTTACTAGAAATAATCCTTATTGGGGACAAAAGTGTTTTATCTTTTAAGAGACAAAAAATATTCTGACAGCTTCTAACATGTTGACTAGTCTTCTGCCTTCATCCGTCATCAGTTGAATAACCTGTCGAACCGCTCTGGCTTCTCTGGATGAACAGTGCAAATGACGAGTTGTTTGCCCTAAAAAAAATTCTTAAAGGACTGCACCTCCGGCATTTATCTTTCGTTGAGCCTGTTCCCAACGAATACGTCATTGGAGCCCTTAATTGATAGGAACTATGTTAAGTCCATTTGTCTGTTTCTTGAATTCGTCGGTAATGGTCTCCCATTTCAGTTATCATTTTGCCATTGTCGTCTTTGAAGTGACTCCTAAGATCAGTGGTCTTCATTTTGCCCCTGCAACTTCTGCCAGTCAGTTCTTCAAAGATAGACTTTCATTGTGCTTGATGTAGACCCGGTTCATTGAGTCATTTATAATGCAGTATAGTGATATATTCTTCAATCGCGGGCACCACGTCTTCTGGATTAAATGTGACACATAGTCTCCTTGTAGACTGTCCTCTGCATTTTCATCTCTTGTATTACAACCCCTTTGTCCATTAATGCAGATTATTCATGTTTAGCAAAACACGTTTTTGGTGGATCAACACCTCTTTTAAATGATGCAAGGGATGAAAATAAAGTGAAAGAGAAAAAAAGTTAGTGAGGTAAAAATAATCATGAAAAATAAAAGTCCTACCCCACATGATATCTACCCGAACATGATTAATATTCCAACTCGGACATGATTTCTATCCCGTATGCTAATTTCAAACAAATCCTAACCGCATATTTGTCTAGTTCGCATGCTTTGAACATAAAATAATGCAGGAAACGAAACAACCTAGGGTTTGGAATGAGGTTTTGGGGTGGGCTCTAATTCTCTGTACTCTCCCAGTTTAGGTTCTAAAAAAAAAGGTACTCGAGTTCTCCTTGCCGGTGCCCCCTTGGGCTTGCCAGACCCTTAGTCCTAAACCCATCACAGGCTTGTGTGGACTAAGTTAAACTCGAGAGGACACATTCCCTTATGTCTGTGCGGTGAATAAATTCACACGAAGACATAAGGTATATGAATCCCGAAGGCTACTTGCTAGGCCCGCACGGTGAATAAATTCACACGAAGGCGTCGCTTTCACCCCCACTTAAATAGGGTTTGGAGCTCGGGTATAGAGCCTGAGATGAAAACTTTGAAAAATCTGAAATCATTAAAAAATGTTAGTACAACTATTTATTTGAAAATAATCAAAGATAAATAATTGGAATCGAATAAATAAATTAAAATTTAAATTTATCGTTTTCGCATAAAAGACAACCGAAAATTAATTTCGGCCTGACTCACTTACCTGTCCCCAGCGGAGTCGCCAAGCTGTCGCAACCGTCTTTCGGTTGGGCCCCGGAATTGGGCTTTGACTTGGATGAATTGAGTTAGAGTCGCCACCGATCATTTATTTAAAAATAAATGGGTTGATCGGATACCCTATTTTTTACCTGATCTGCGTCTTACCAGAAATATGTCGGGATCGGGAGTCGGTTACGGTCAAGGAAGGATTAGCACCCTTGATCCGCCCTTTCGGTACCAATTAATTTGTCGGTTGTCTTAGTTGTGAAAAAATTAAAAAAATTAAATTAAAATTCAAATAATCAATTCAAATCATTTACCCTTGATTAATTAAAATTGTCCCTAAAAAAGAATTTTTAAAAAAAATGTTAGATTAAAAATACTAAATATAACATACATCCCTTCAATCTCGTATCTAATAGTAACGAAGTCTATCATGATGTAACAATCAAGCCTAATTAACATGCACAAATAACAGCAATGTACGTAGACTAAAACTATTAAAATGCTCTGCAAATTGTATTAAAGTAATCCTTTGAACCTTTGATAGATTTTAACATTTTAAAACAAAAAATTGATCAGCAAACTTTCATGGAAACAAAAGCCTGATAAACATAATGAAAGAATACTTCCATATGTTCACACAAGTATGAAGGTCATGAACCCGTAGCATATTCCAATAAAAGTAAGCTAGCAGAACATACCCAGCAGTACAAATGGAAATGGGCACTCCAAGCATATATAAGAATAAACCAAGGACCAGAATTATACACATATTCATCTCTAGTGCTTGTGTTATAGAGAAAATAATTGTGTAGTTCCATACCTTATTTGAGGCATAGCAAACAACCAAATAAAGGTATAAGGGTGTCGTTTGTAGAAGCGTTACCGGTGATGGGACTGTAACAAAATTTCATAAGCAATAGCACTCTCGGGCTACCAGTACTCTACATTATGGTAGACATGATCGTCTGACACGTTGTGAAAACCCTAAATCAAATGCCATGAACAACACCAAGATGCTCAATCACCTTGTACGTCCTCCTGGTACTGTTGAATTTTTGTCCCTTGCGAAAATCGGATGATGCAGCTCTGACTTCTCGGGATCAAGGGCTGGTTGTGTACGCGAGTGAGAGCATGCTTCTCCATTTCTTTGAACTTGAACGGATATTATCGGTTAGCGTTGATATTACATGGCGTGAAACCTTAGCAGCGAAGCAAAGCGCGCCAGACGTTGTAAACTTGTGATAGTACGCCTAGCCGCTTAGGTAGATACGCCTTCGTTAACACGTCGTGTTCACTCTCGTAAAGCATCTCGAGCAGCGATTTGACATGTTATGGCATCCTTCTTAACTTGTAAAGTGGAAACCACATCCAAGCATTTATCAATATCTGGAATTTTTGTTGTTTACTGCCTTGTGATTCATGGCCTAATCCCACATCCAAATTCAAATCTTTTAAAGTGCATGTTTCACTGCATGAAGATGCATGGCAACCAATTGTTTCTCTCTCTCTACACACACGTCCCCTCCTCGAGACACAAGCACATAAAAGAGGTTAAAAGAATAGTAAAATAAAATTAAAAAAATTTACTACGTAGATAGAATTGAATGCAATTTCCATTGAAGAGAAACTTAAAAGAATTTTTTGCACTAACCGTTTCAACATCAGGTCGTCTCCTTTGCCATCTAGACCATTGTTCTTTTTCTGGTTTTCTCCCCCGTGGTTCCTGGCTGGTTCAAGCATGGTTACAACAATTTGGTTTCTTTGGGATACATGAAACTGACGAAGGTTGTTGATTCCCGGGCCATGAGCGTTTACTTCGTTCAACACTTGGTATATGAACATGTCTTGAGAACCATTCTCGTTAAACGGTAGCTGATGATCACTCTGGGACTGGGACACGTTTTAGCTCTCTCTCCCCTTTTTAATTCCAGTATTCCCCTTATTTTCTTTTCGGTTCGATCTCCCTCTTTCTCTCTTCCATTCCTTTTTGCTTTTTCCCCCTTTTTCTCCTGGGATCAGAACCCCCCCTTGTTCTACCCTGTTGCAGGTACTTATAGGTGAGTTAGGGGGTTGTTTCCACTCAATCCCGAGATCACCGGGATTCAGTTGTTGACGAGGGGTTGTTGCTTGGTGGTTGAGTGTGCCGAGAAATCTGGTGCAAGGGTTGTGAGGAGTCATTGGCGGAAAAACAGGGAGATGGGTGAGAAATTAGTGTCTACAGCTGCCCCTCTTTGTCCTTTTTCGTGGAACGAAAAATAGGACAAAGATAAAATGACACTAATTTTCGTTCGGTGGAGTTGAAGAATGACTCCCTCATGTAGTTGACAGGCCCTCGAGCTGAATGAAACCGAACCCGAAAGGTCTTCGCTGACAGATAGCTTTCCTCGACCTAAGCTATGTTACCGGAAAAACGGCTTATTGTCACTAAGACACGGTTAACCCAGGTCTTCTTCTCGACTTGAAAACCTCGATTGTAGCCGAACAGTAGTGTGATTGAGGTGTCATCGAGCTGAATGGAGCCGAACTCGACAATTTTATTGACAGATAGCCCTTCTTGCCTGGAGCTATTATGTAAGCTTGATTTGCCTCTAAGTTGAATATAATCGAACTCGAATGTCTTTAGCAGATAGCCCTTCTCAACTTAAGCTATGCTGCAAATGATGTGCTTTGGAGCTGAGCCTAGTTGAACTCAAAGGTCTTTGGTTGGCAGATACTCCTTCTTTGAGTTGGATATCCCTCGTCGTGAAGTTGAAATCCAATCTAGAGATTGATGTTGCTTGTGTGCACGATTCCCTTCGTCATGAAGTTGAAACCGCGGATGACCCTTCGTCGTTAAGCTGAGCAAAGAATTGGATATCCTTCGTCGTGAAGTTGAAATCCAAGTAAATTGTATTGTTCCAAGTCCAATATCCTCCGTCGTGAAGTTGAAATTGGCTTTGGAACTGGGAAATTGTTTGTTGACAACCAGTCGTCCCTTCGTTGTGAAGTTGAACTTGCGTTGTCTGGAGTCCAATATCCTTCGCCGTGAAGTTGAAATTGGCTATGAAATTGGGAAGTTGTTTGTTGACAACCAGCGGTCCCTTCGTCGTGAAGTTGAACTTGCGTTGTCTCGAGTCCAATATCCTTCGTTGTGAAGTTGAAATTGGCTCCGAAATTGGGAAATTGTTTGTTGACAACCAGCGGTCCCTTCGTCGTGAAGTTGAACTTGCGTTGTCTCGAGTCCAATATCCTTCGTTGTGAAGTTGAAATTGGCTCTGAAATTGAGAAGTTGTTTGTTGACAACCAGCGGTCCCTTCATCGTGAAGTTGAACTTACGTTGTCTGGAGTCCAATATCCTTCGCTGTGAAGTTGAAATTGGCTCCGAAATTGGGAAATTGTTTGTTGACAACCAGCGGTCCCTTCGTCGTGAAGTTGAACTTGCGTTGTCTCGAGTCCAATATCCTTCGTTGTGAAGTTGAAATTGGCTCTGAAATTGAGAAGTTGTTTGTTGACAACCCGCGGTCCCTTCGTCGTGAAGTTGAACTTACGTTGTCTGGAGTCCAATATCTTTCGCTGTGAAGTTGAAATTGGCTCCGAAATTGGGAAATTGTTTGTTGACAACCAGCGGTCCCTTCGTCGTGAAGTTGAACATGCGTTGTCTGGAGTCCAATATCCTTCGTTGTGAAGTTGAAATTGGCTCCGAAATTGGGAAATTGTTTGTTGACAACCAGCGGTCCCTTCGTCGTGAAGTTGAACTTGCGTTGTCTGGAGTCCAATATCCTTCGTTGTGAAGTTGAAATTGGCTCTGAAATTGGGAAATTGTTTGTTGACAGACAACTTTTCTTGACTTAAGCTGTGCTGTAAATTTCCTTTAAATGAATGATGGCCCTTTTCGCCAAATTTTGAGTCGGATATCTTCCGTCGTGGAATTGAAATCTGGCTTGAAAGTTTTAACTGGAAACATGATGCTCATGGATGAGTTTGAGTCGAACTGGATTTGTTTTGAACTGGTTCTCGAACCTATCTGAAATTGGTTCTGAGATATCAAGTCGGTTGAGGTGTAGCTCCTTACTGCCGAGTTAAGCAACCACCATCCTTCTTTGAAGGCGCTTGAGAATCGAGTATCCTTCATCCTGAAGTCAAAACTTGACTCTAAAAGCTGCAAAAACGTGTATGTTAAAATGATGAATGTGACGCACCTAAGTATGTCTAAGATGCATGCAACATGAATGAATTATGTGTTATCTCTTCGTGCTTTATCTGCCAATCTGGTCCATGGAATCGATCGTGCCCCATTTGCTTCTCGAGCTTGGGCTTTACAGACATTTCATATCTGATATTGTTCTGTTTGAAAATGTTTTTCTCCTTTTTCTTGTTTTAGGACGGAAAATAATAAAAATGTTGTAAAATATTGTTCGCAAATTGTAAACGTGAGTTCAAAGAATATCAAAGGAATCAAGAGCTCTTTTAATGCTTTCAGAGTTACAGCTCTTTGAAAAATGTTCAAATGGATGAGTTGGATTTAGGTTGACTTCATTTCTAAGGTTTTGGTAACCCAAAATGTCATTTTAAATACCGCAACATGCTTTGGCATTTTAATTGGGTGCAGACAAAATGACGCGACTAGCATGATCAATTACTAGACCTTTTATTTCGGTCCTCTGGAATCTTCCATTTGTTCAAGTTTTGTAAGCACCTCTAACAAAGGTAGTGCAGAAATATCGGTCTAAAAATGAAATTCTTGAGTGCTCGTGTGAATTTGACTATAACAGGTGTTCCTTAACTCCCTTAGTCCATCATTACCGAAAGTTTCTTGCTCAGATAAATTTGATTTAATTTGTCGTTATCTGGCAAGCTGGATCCATAAAGCCGGGGCGTTTAACCAATTGCTTTAGAGGGACCACTTAACATTATAATCAGTTTTATCAAGTTCACTGAAGGGTTCATTTCATCACAGAGTCTTCAGCCTGACAAGAGCAGTGGAGCAAACACCGAATTGCCAAGTGTCCGAGCAATGTCATGGTTTGAACGTAATCTACTCATAAGACCAGGGCTTTCAAGTTTCCTCTATAACCAATTGCCTTAGTGGAATAGCTCAGCTTTACGGTTTTAATTTCTTAAGATTGTCAAGAAGAACCTGTTATAGCCTAGGTGTTTGTTGAAAGTCAAAAATTTCATCTTTAGAGTTTAATTTTCAAGCAACTGACCTAAACTGGATTCACCTACTCGACTCTTTCATTTGTAAAGATCATCATCGTCATTGAACGTCTTAAACAAAAAGTATAATAATGTCATATGCAAAAGGATGCCCCATGTTGTCCGCACCTTATGAAAGGAAAATGTTACAAGAGCAATGTATGATGTTTGAGTGTATATTCTGGGTAAGGTTAAAGTCCTTGTTTTAAATCATGTTACTTTGTCAAAAGATTTGTAACTTTAAATCATTTACAGAGTTTCTTAATTCAAATGATATTCAAAGAATTGCAAGTTTGCAAATGTGATTCATTCAAAATTCCTTACAAAAATTTGAGAAGTAATGAAAAAACATATTCAAACAGAATGCCTCAAATGATGAAATGATCTTCCTCACTTGAATGCCCCCAAGTTGTTGAAGTCGATTTGATTCTTGTTACATATTTTCTGTATGATTCTCTTGATTGTGGAGTAATTCTCGATAGTGCGCCTTAGGACTCCGCTATGATTTTCGCAATGAGCGTTCTCATCATACTACCTGGGGTACGGGGCTTCATGGATTTCTCTGGATATGGTGACATCACGTGTGCGTCAAACAATTGTTGGTAAAGCTCCTTATATGTCATAGGATCGAAATGTTCTCATCTTTTATGAGACATGTGAATGTAATGAAAAGGGAAAAATAATACGACTGTAAAGAAAAATAACAAAATGCACAATATGTCTGAATGCATGATGCATGAAATGTTCGAGGCATTGATCCAAAAAATGTGTCTGTTACTAGAAATAATCCTTATTGGGGACAAAAGTGTTTTATCTTTTAAGAGACAAAAAATATTCTGACAGCTTCTAACATGTTGACTAGTCTTCTGCCTTCATCCGTCATCAGTTGAATAACCTGTCGAACCGCTCTGGCTTCTCTGGATGAACAGTGCAAATGACGAGTTGTTTGCCCTAAAAAAAATTCTTAAAGGACTGCACCTCCGGCATTTATCTTTCGTTGAGCCTGTTCCCAACGAATACGTCATTGGAGCCCTTAATTGATAGGAACTATGTTAAGTCCATTTGTCTGTTTCTTGAATTCGTCGGTAATGGTCTCCCATTTCAGTTATCATTTTGCCATTGTCGTCTTTGAAGTGACTCCTAAGATCAGTGGTCTTCATTTTGCCCCTGCAACTTCTGCCAGTCAGTTCTTCAAAGATAGACTTTCATTGTGCTTGATGTAGACCCGGTTCATTGAGTCATTTATAATGCAGTATAGTGATATATTCTTCAATCGCGGGCACCACGTCTTCTGGATTAAATGTGACACATAGTCTCCTTGTAGACTGTCCTATGTATTTTCATCTCTTGTATTACAACCCCTTTGTCCATTAATGCAGATTATTCATGTTTAGCAAAACACGTTTTTGGTGGATCAACACCTCTTTTAAATGATGCAAGGGATGAAAATAAAGTGAAAGAGAAAAAAAAAGTTAGTGAGGTAAAAATAATCATGAAAAATAAAAGTCCTACCCCACATGATATCTACCCGAACATGCTTAATATTCCAACTCGGACATGATTTCTATCCCGTATGCTAATTTCAAACAAATCCTAACCGCATATTTGTCTAGTTCGCATGCTTTGAACATAAAATAATACAGGAAACGAAACAACCTAGGGTTTGGAATGAGGTTTTGGGGCGGGCTCTAATTCTCTGTACTCTCCCGGTTTAGGTTCTAAAAAAAAAGTACTCGAGTTCTCCTTGCCGGTGCCCCCTTGGGCTTGCCAGACCCTTAGTCCTAAACCCATCACAGGCTTGTGTGGACTAAGTTAAACTCGAGAGGACACATTCCCTTATGTCTGTGCGGTGAATAAATTCACACGAAGACATAAGGTATATGAATCCCGAAGGCTACTTGCTAGGCCCGCACGGTGAATAAATTCACACGAAGGCGTCGTTTTCACCCCCACTTAAATAGGGTTTGGAGCTCGGGTATAGAGCCTGAGATGAAAACTTTGAAAAATCTGAAATCATTAAAAAAATGTTAGTACAACTATTTATTTGAAAATAATCAAAGATAAATAATTGGAATCGAATAAATAAATTAAAATTTAAATTTACCGTTTTCGCATAAAAGACAACCGAAAATTAATTTCGGCCTGACTCACTTACCTGTCCCCAGCGGAGTCGCCAAGCTGTCGCAACCGTCTTTCGGTTGGGCCCCGGAATTGGGCTTTGACTTGGATGAATTGAGTTAGAGTCGCCACCGATCATTTATTTAAAAATAAATGGGTTGATCGGATACCCTATTTCTTACCTGATCTGCGTCTTACCAGAAATATGTCGGGATCGGGAGTCGGTTACGGTCAAGGAAGGATTAGCACCCTTGATCCGCCCTTTCGGTACCAATTAATTTGTCGGTTGTCTTAGTTGTGAAAAAATTAAAAAAATTAAATTAAAATTCAAATAATCAATTCAAATCATTTACCCTTGATTAATTAAAATTGTCCCTAAAAAAGAATTTTTAAAAAAAATGTTAGATTAAAAATACTAAATATAACATACATCCCTTCAATCTCGTATCTAATAGTAACGAAGTCTATCATGATGTAACAATCAAGCCTAATTAACATGCACAAATAACAACAATGTACGTAGACTAAAACTATTAAAATGCTCTGCAAATTGTATTAAAGTAATCCTTTGAACCTTTGATAGATTTTAACATTTTAAAACAAAAAATTGATCAGCAAACTTTCATGGAAACAAAAGCCTGATAAACATAATGAAAGAATAATTCCATATGTTCACACAAGTATGAAGGTCATGAACCCGTAGCATATTCCAATAAAAGTAAGCTAGCAGAACATACCCAACAGTACAAATGGAAATGGGCACTCCAAGCATATATAAGAATAAACCAAGGACCAGAATTATACACATATTCATCTCTAGTGCTTGTGTTATAGAGAAAATAATTGTGTAGTTCCATACCTTATTTGAGGCATAGCAAACAACCAAATAAAGGTATAAGGGTGTCGTTTGTAGAAGCGTTACCGGTGATGGGACTGTAACAAAATTTCATAAGCAATAGCACTCTCGGGCTACCAGTACTCTACATTATGGTAGACATGATCGTCTGACACGTTGTGAAAACCCTAAATCAAATGCCATGAACAACACCAAGATGCTCAATCACCTTGTACGTCCTCCTGGTACTGTTGAATTTTTGTCCCTTGCGAAAATCGGATGATGCAGCTCTAACTTCTCAGGATCAAGGGCTGGTTGTGTACGCGAGTGAGAGCATGCTTCGCCATTTCTTCGAACTTGAACGGATATTATCGGTTAGCGTTGATATTACGTGGCGTGAAACCTTAGCAGCGAAGCAAAGCGCGCCAGACGTTGTAAACTTGTGATAGTACGCTTAGCCGCTTAGGTAGATACGCCTTCGTTAACACGTCGTGTTCACTCTCGTAAAGCATCTCGAGCAGCGATTTGACATGTTATGGCATCCTTCTTAACTTGTAAAGTGGAAACCACATCCAAGCATTTATCAATATCTGGAATTTTTGTTGTTTACTGCCTTGTGATTCATGGCCTAATCCCACATCCAAATTCAAATCTTTTAAAGTGCATGTTTCACTGCATGAAGATGCATGGCAACCAATTGTTTCTCTCTCTCTACACACACGTCCCCTCCTCGAGACACAAGCACATAAAAGAGGTTAAAAGAATAGTAAAATAAAATTAAAAAAATTTACTGCGTAGATAGAATTGAATGCAATTTCCATTGAAGAGAAACTTAAAAGAATTTTTTGCACTAACCGTTTCAACATCAGGTCGTCTCCTTTGCCATCTAGACCATTGTTCTTTTTCTGGTTTTCTCCCCCGTGGTTCCTGGCTGGTTCAAGCATGGTTACAGCAATTTGGTTTCTTTGGGATACATGAAACTGACGAAGGTTGTTGATTCCCGGGCCATGAGCGTTTACTTCGTTCAACACTTGGTATATGAACATGTCTTGAGAACCATTCTCGTTAAACGGCAGCTGATGATCACTCTGGGACTGGGACACGTTTTAGCTCTCTCTCCCCTTTTTAATTCCAGTATTCCCCTTATTTTCTTTTCGGTTCGATCTCCCTCTTTCTCTCTTCCATTCCTTTTTGCTTTTTCCCCCTTTTTCTCCTGGGATCAGAACCCCCCCTTGTTCTACCCTGTTGCAGGTACTTATAGGTGAGTTGGGGGGTTGTTTCCACTCAATCCCGAGATCACCGGGATTCAGTTGTTGACGAGGGGTTGTCGCTTGGTGGTTGAGTGTGCCGAGAAATCTGGTGCAAGGGTTGTGAGGAGTCATTGGTGGAAAAACAGGGAGATGGGTGAGAAATTAGTGTCTACAGACAAGATGTGGCGGTGCATAATATTTCCCATATGGTATTATATGGTTTAAATGATCACTTGGAATTAATATCTCCAATTTTTTCATGTGCAACATTAAGGTAACCAGATTACTTATGAAAAGCAAAATCTTCTTGGTCTTTTCCTTTTGGTGCGTACAGGTATCCTCGACCACCGTTATTATCTCTGCACTCTTGTGTGGTGACTTGGGAGGCTTGGTTGAGGTGTACCTTTGGATTTTAACATCTCTTTCGTATTCGAAGAAAATAAAATTAAAACTTTCATTCATAATTTAATTTCTCCAGTACATGCTTGAAACGACTGAAATTGAAAGGATGAACATCCACTGAAGTTGGATAATTTATCTTTGAGGTCCTCAAACTTCCACTTAAGTTTCATTATTCAACTTAAGATCAAGGTAAATTTATTATGCGTAGCTCTCCATCAAGAGTGGCGCACGTCCAACAGCCTGGTAGACTTAGATTAGAATAGTTTAATCCCTAAACGAATTGAAACATAAACATGGCTTTGAATTTTTTTTAAAAAAAAGTTCATTTTAATCCTCAAATTTGATTTTCTTTCAATTGAGTCAAACTTTTCAAAAGATAATTATTTTCAAAGTTTTGATTAACTTAGTCGGGGGCTTCTAAGCCATATTTTGAGGTGTTATACATAAACTACCATATGTGTTGTATAATAATTAAGTTTATAAGAGAAGACATGAGTCTATAAAATAAATATAAAGTATCTACTTTGGAATACGAGAGAACTTAGAAGAACCTAGTTATTCCACTAATCAAAGGGTTTAGTAGAAATTAGTTCTTGACTCATTAAAAAGATGAGTTTATATATTATTGGTTGAGAAATTCATAGTGGATATCCAATTTAGTTATCTAAGTTCAATGGATCAAACAAAGTCATGAATATACTCATAGTGTACATTCTTATATAATCCTATGACAAATAATATACATGCACTAAGATGAATTGCTTTTAATAAATAAAAAAAATTAGCTGACCCTATTCTCATGTGTAATGGGATAAGGGAGAGGTAGGATAGTAGGCTACCCCCTAACGCCAGGTTGAGAGCAGCTTCCGTGGGAGACCTCCGACAATCAGAATTATGAATTGCCTTCCGTGGGACTCGATCTCACGACCATAAGGTTAAGAGCCTTGCGCTCTACCAACTAAGCTGGACGAGCAATTAATTGCTCTTAATAAATACATACCCCAAATTTTGGGAGATTCTAGTAAGAAAGACTTGATAATTTTATTGGCATAAAATTGAATAACTACTATTAATAAATTGATATCTCAATTTACGTGGGTGGTCATAATGAAAATGTCTTCATGAATTCACGTATTTGAAAATAGAGTTCATAACCTAATATTTTGAGTGGTCATATTGAGAATGATTTAATGCACTTAAGGTTGATTTTTTTTTTTTTATGACTTCATATTTCATTTGAAAGGATTAGCTTATAGAAAAGTTCTTAAATATTTTCATATCATTGATTTGGGTAGTCTACGTTAAGATAGATTTGATGAAATTATCTATGTTGAAGAATCAGTCAGTTTCTATAGATGACGTTAGACCATCTTTCTCAGAATTTACCAACATCCTAATATGTATTTCAGTTAAATGAATAAAGTTAGTTGTGCATTATGAGTTTCTTTTTAACATGCTCGAAATTCATTCACTTGTTTAAGGGAAGAATAACTCATTCCACTATGTAGATAGCTTTCGAGTGTTTAAGCAGTTGAATTTTCTATTGTTGTTCTCACGTTTTTCTTTGCACTCTTATCGATTTTATTAAAAGAAAAATCTTGTGCATTAGTGAATATTGGTAATTTAAAGAATTTCACGTTGGTTAGGAACCATATAGTGTGGTCAGGTCTGATTCATGTGTGTTTCTTTTTAGATACAATCCTCCATATAATTGTTCAAAAAAATCCTCCAGATAAAACATTGTTTTATCAGAGTTTATATTTTATTGGTTTTAGATGTTACAAAATATTTAATATGTTATGTGGTCATTAAAATAATGTACATGTCAGTTAGTTATTTTATAACCACTATTGATTTTTAATCATTTTACCCTTATTGTGAGCTTATAAATAGATATTAATTTTTTTTATTTCAATATATATATATATTCAATACATCAATTAAGAAATTCACCTTTAAGATAATGATTCATCCAAAATGTAATTATGATTTGATCTATTTCCTTTGAATAATGTTTTATTTTTCAGACGTTTATTTTCCAACAACAATCATCTATTTTTCCTTTTAAATTTGCATTCTCTCATACTCAAAATTAAGATGAGCAACCTCAAAGGTTTTCGATTGAAACAATTTGAATTATTTTATGAAATATCTTTATATTGATTTACTAATTGGTTTTTATATGATTTTGGTTTTTATATGATTTTGGTTTTGAATAACCCAAATTATTTTATTCGTTATTTTATTTCATAACATATGAATATTTTTGGGTATGAACTGCCCAGGTCTAGTTTTATATAAATGGTTTTATATTTGATTATATGGATGAATGGTTTTTATATACAAATTAGTAACTAATTTTGAATAAAGTCCATTGTATGGAAATGAGGGTTAGTGCTACAATGACATGCCATGAGGTAGAGTGAATCTAAATATGTTTATGATATGACACCAATGTGGATCACTCGTGATCTGACTCGGTGTACCTTAGTGGTACATGAGGTGGAGTGATTTGGTGCATCTTATTAGCTATATATGTACATTATATGGTACCAAGATGGGTCACTCATGGTCTGACTCGGGTGCCTTAGTGATACACGAGGTGGACTGACTCGGTACAATCTGTTATGACAATAAATTTGGTATATTACGCGCTCACTTGTTATCTAACTCACGTACCGCATATTCTCATGATAATATAGTGGGCAGAGGTTTGATATGAATAAGAAAAGTATGGATTTGAAATGATCATATTTTAAAGAGAAAAGTACAGTTTTGCATTGATATGAAATAGAAAAGTACATATCTAAAACGACACAGTACAATCTGAATTACATATTTTTTATAATAAATTCTTATTACAAGTTGACATTGATTTTATACATGGTTTATTTTATTAATGTCTTGATACGATACTATTTGTTTTATAAGTTAAATATCTTATTTATTTTATTTTACTTGGTTTCCTCACTAAGTGAAAATTTAGCGTGTGAGTGTTTCACTCGTAGGTGCAAGCTAAGAGGAGAAAATAGGGAGTGCATCAATATAATTTTCCAGGAATCAATTCTGCCACCAGAATCAGTAAGGAAATCATGTTTGTTAATTTATTTGGTAGTGTAATGCATATTAAAGAAGTTTCTAGTTGCTCTGATTCGAATCTATACAAGATATTTTTGTTTAAGTTATGAAGGTTTGGTTTTACAAAGGACATTATTAATTATGAATATTGGTTTATTAAATCATAATTATTTATGATAGAAACGATTTTCAAATCAAACAATTTTCTAACAGTTTTGATTTAAGATATGTTACAGTACAAAACTACCTAAAATGTTATTTGAATTGAATTTAAATTTCGATAATTTTATATTAAATTATGATTTTGTGCGATTATTAGCTTTAAAATAAAGAAATGCATTTTGAGATTTTAAAGAAATATTTTTGCTGGTTTTCAAATAGTAAATGTTTCGTATGACTGATGTGACATCTTTGACTCGTATACAAGTACACATATGGATTAAGGGTGTTACAATTTTTGGAATCAGAACTGTAGGTTTAGCCGATTCTCACCCTAAACCGAAGAGAAAAAGTGTCAAAAATATATACATGTCATTAGGATGTTCGAATTATTGATCTGGTGTGATTAAGTGATTAGATGAATAACACTATTTTTTTATTAATGTGAGATATTATATGAGTAAATTCAATAGTGCAATGATATAGTGAGAAATGTCAGTGTTAGTGATATTATTTGATAATTCAGAAAGGAAGTTCGGAATCATTCTTAATTTGAATAAACTTGAGGAAACCCTAGTTTACCATTCTAGAAAGGTTAGTGTCATACGAAATTTTCTTTATGCTGCAAAAGTAATGTTCTTCCAACGGGAAGAGTAAATTGAGACGAGATCACAGTTCACTCAATTGGAAAACAAGGATATCAATTTAGAGGAATGTTGGATTAGAATTGATTTCGGAATATAGAGTGATGGTTAAATGTTTTGGGGCACAAAGGCAAGGATAAACATTGTATAAGTCGCTATCGAGAATTTAGAATAATTTCGGTTACATATTAGATATTTTCGTTGTTAGACCTGCATAGATGGTTGTTCAAAGTTAATGATTCATAAAGGCTCGGAAGGATTACGAGATTATGATGATTGAGAAAGAAAGTTGAGAAAATGATAGATTTTATAGAAAACAATCATGATCGATAAACGATCAACCTCCATGATTAGAATGCGAAAACGAATCGTATCGATAAAGATTGCTTAATAGGGATTGATGAGCTTTGTAGTTAAAAGTATATTAGTATTTCTTTTTAATTTAATTTTGATCGGACATTAGAATTCGATGCGATTAATGTAAGTTTGACAAAATATTTTCAAGTCAAACTAGATTTTGTTAATATTTATGTGTTAGGGAATCGAATCCCTTATCGTATGTGAAAGTCAACGATAATTGTATTTTCCTAACAATATTTTGGTTTCGTTAAAGGGAATGGAAAGACATGAAGCACATTTTCAAATAATGGTTCAAACCTTCCCAAAAGTAAAGAGGTTAGATCACTAAAAAGCACACGTACAAGTTACGATTGAATAGAAACTTCAAAAAATTGTTCTGAAACATGGAGTTTTCTAGAACTCGCCAGATGTTTGGATGATTCGTAAAATAATTCGCGATGACTCCCTCCCCACTAACCAAGTTATTAGGAAAGGAAGAAATATTTATTTGAATTGGTGAAAAACAACGAAATGAAAGGTATGGAATAGTAAGATCAGTTGGAAATTGATAGTTTGGGAAGTAAGTCAAGGAAGTTATTACAATTTTATACATGATATTTGAAAATGATTCTCATGTAATAAAACAGACAAATCAAGCGAGTTTCATTCGAAGAAAGAGAAAATATATTTCGAAATGTGTACGAGGAGATAGGAATTTTTAATTGATAATAAGTCAGGAATTTGAACAAGTTCTACTTAAAGTAAATTTTGTAAATTGGATTAGAAAATCTGTTAGAAATTGTACAAGTTGAATTGGAAGAAGTATTTTATATGGTTAGATACGTATTTGAATTCAGTTTATTATGGATTAAGTGAAGAAATTTTAAGTATAAGAAATAATACAGAATATTGTTATTTGCAAGTAGCGTAGACTATCAAAGTCAGAAAGGTGCAATAAATTCTGCAATCAGTAAGGATTACAAGTATTATGATGGTGCCTCTCATACCAGTATGAGAAGGGTATTGGAGTAGGAAGAAAATGAAATGAACTATGTTACAAGGAAGCTTTCGATTTAAGAAGGAATGTTTTTTGAATTATGAGTAAAAGTTAACAAATAGTGTGCTTACTTGAAGATAATGGCACAATGGAAAGGTAAGAAATGATGGATCAACTGCATTGACAATAAAAAGGGAAATATTGAAGTGACGATCAAAATAAGAAGTGGAAATTAAAACAAGGAGAAAGGATAGGACTTTCTACGGATTATAAGCGAGTTGAAGTTGATACATTATTTCAAAAATTATTTTCTGTATCGAAAATTGTTATTTTTTAATTATTTATGGAAGAAGAGGATAGCATAATGAATGCAAGTGTAAAGTTAAAGTTTTTTTCTGTTAGAACAAAGGAAGAATATAAAAGTACATGTTAAGGATAGAATAGGAAAACGAGGATGAATTTGAGGATTATAGGATATGTTTGAGGTAGTAAAGAAATAAAAGAAGATTTTCACTCTAGAAGGAAATAAAGACATAAGAAAATAAAGAGAATGGTTTAGAGGACCAAGTATGACAAGAGTTATAAATAAGTGCAGTTGATAAACTTGGCATGACGGTAAATTGGAAATAAGGTAATAAATATCTTTGGAATGAGAATAAACAATTTTCAATTTTCAGTGGAAATAGAAAAGGATTTAAATATGCATTGTAGCGAAAATTCTTTGAATATTTAAAAGGGAAAGGTCCGATTTAAATGATAGTGATTAAGATAAGTAAGTCTGTAAACTTTATTTTAGTTTGATCAAAACTTTTCATGAAAAAGTTCAAAAGGCGTTATAGTAGAATTTGAAGCACTAGATGAAGTCATTCCTCTAGAAAAGTTTATATAAGGTAATAGTTATAGGACAGAGATTAATAGAATTTCTTGTAAAGCCTAACTATCGAAGAATATAACTACGAAAAAGAATATATAAGAATGTTAGAGAAAGAAGTTAGAGTATTTAGAATTCAAGTGATGCTAGTTGTTAAAGTTTCTTGAAGTAAAAGGGAGTTAGGAAAATTACATAAGAATATGAAGGATGTTTAGAAGGTGATACAATGATTCGTTGAACCAAGTGCATGTGGAAAATTCGAGGATCAATTTTCTTAAGGGGGAGAATTATAATACCCAAAAATTACAACAGATGATTAAAATGCAAATTTTGAAAGTTGATGGCCAAAATATAAAAATTAGAAAAGTTTAGAGACCTAAAGTGTAATTTTGAAAAGTTATATATATATTTTTTGGTCCCATAAATGGATATTTTACCTTAAAATAAATATTTTTGTGTCTGTCAGATTTTTGATCTGAAATTTGTAGAAAAAACTATTAATCGGTAAAGTTCGATAAAATAATCGAATATTCAGATCGAATAAAAAATTTACAAAAATTTGAAGGATGGTAGTATGAGGTTAAAAATTTTCGTTTTATTATTTTTAATGTGAAAAATTCGAAGTGGATCAGTCATATTAAAAGAATTTACCATGTCTTAGTGAAATAGTATAATTTAGTGACTAAATTAAAATTTTAAAAAATTGGAAGTCAAAAATGGAAATTGATAGATGAGATTTTTATAGTGATTTAAGAATTTTAAAATATAAATAAAAGAGTGGCATGGAGGTTAAAATAAAGATTAAATAATGGCAATTTAGATTTTTGGGCCAAAAGAAAATAAAAAAATCATTTTAAATTAGCTTTTAATGGTTTAATTAAGAGACATTTTGATAGAATTCTCTTGATATTCTTCTTCTTCTCCAGCAGCTAACCGTAACCTTCTTAGCCAAGTTCATGATTATAATTGAGATCAAAATGAATCGGATACGAGGGTTATAAAGGTGATTGTGGAATAAGCTAGTGAGACACCAGGTGAGTGAAACTTACTTATTTTTTATTTGATATGATGACGACTTGCGATAAGCCAACCTCGAAGGTTTTTGATTGAAACAATTTGAATTATTTTATGAAATATCTTTATACTGATTTACTAAATGTTTTTTATATGATTTTGGGTTTGAATAACCCAAATTATTTTATTCGATGTTTTATTTCATAGTATGTGAATATTTTTGGGTATGAACTACCTAGATATGATTTTATATAAATGTTTTTATATTTGATTATATGGATCAATGGTTTTTATATGCAAATTAGTAACTAATTTTGAATAAAGCCCATTGAATGGAAATGAGGGTTAGTGGTACAATGGCATGCCATGAGGTGGAATAAATCTAAATATGTTTATGAAATGACACCAATGTGGTACACGAGGTGGAGTAATTCGATGCATCTGATTAGCTATATATGTGTATTATATGGTATCTAGATGGGTCACCCGTAGTCTGACTCGAGTGCCTAAGTGGTACACGAGGTGGAGTGACTCCGTGCTATCTGTTTTGACAATAAATTTGGTATACAACGCACTAACTCGTTATTTGACTCATGTACCGCGTATTTTCATGATAATACAATGGGCAAAGGTTTGATATGAATAAGAAAATTATGGATTTGAAATGATCAAATATTGGAAAGAAAAGTACAAATTTGAACTAAATTAGAAAAGTACAAATCTAAAATGGCACAGTACAATCTGAATTACGTATTTTTATAATAAATTCTTATTACGAGTTAATATTGATTTTATACGTGTTTTATTTTATTAATGTCTTTATACGATACTGACTGTTTTATAAGTTAAATATTTTATTTTACTTGGTTGTCTTACTAAGTGAAAACTTAGCATGTGAGTGTTTCACACGTAAGTGCAAGCTAGGAGGAGAAAATAGGGAGTACATCAGTATCATTTTCGAGGAATCAGTTCTGCAACCAGAATCAATAAGTAAGGACTTCATGAATGTTAATTTATTTGGTAGTGACATGTATATTAAAGAAGTTTCTAGTTGCTCTGATTCGGATCTATTTAAGATATTTTTGTTTAAGTTATGAAGGTTTGGTTTTACAAAGTACATTATTAATTATGAATATTGGTTTATTAAAACGTAATTATTTATGATAGAAACGATTTTCAAATCAGACAGTTCCTGACAGTTTTGATTTAAGATATGTTAAGGTACAAAACTGCCTAAAATGTTATTTGCATTGAATTTAAAATTTTGATATTTAAATATGAAATTGTGATTTTATGCGGTTATTAGTTTGAAAATAAAGAAATACATTTTGAGATTTTAAAGAAACAATTTTTTACTGATTTTCAAATAGTAAATGTTTTGTATGACTGATGTGATATATTTGACTCGTATACGTGTACGTATATGGGATAAGGGTGTTACAGATCATCTTCAAAGGTATAAAGTGGCAGATGTACGTTATGGCCCACCCTGAAATTTTCTAGAATTCGATTTTTTTTAAAACTCGAAGTTCTCTCTTAATATATGTGTGTGTCCACCCTGAAATTTTACCGTGTTCACTCTAAAATTTTATCATATATATTTAGATATAAAATGTTTATATTATTAATATTCATGTGCCCACCCTCAAAAAAAATTTCTAGATCCACCACCGAAGGTTTAACAAGTTTATTGTTTGCAAAGCTGAGATGACGTGAATGCATTAGCTTGTTACCTCAGCAAATGCAGAGTTCCGTAACAAGTTGGAAAAGCTCACACAACCGCATACAAAACCAAGGCACCGTTGGACTCCATTGCCATACATACATATATTAGATCAAACACCAACAAATCATAGTAGCAGTGAGAATATAAGCTAATAAAAGAAATATTTTATTCATAGCAGAGTGGATACAATACAATAGATATAGTATATGTCCTGCTCTATGCAGAATTAAGTCAGACTCATTCCAGCATTGTGTAATCCCAAACCTGATCCATATTTAGATTTTTGGCTGGTCCATTTCCAACAATTGCAGGAAATTTCATCCCCCCAACTGCCATGGATCGGCAGAGCTTAAGGGTTCATGCGGCTGATACGATCATCATTAAGAATTTTCCACTGTTTGTTCTTGAATCTTTTAGTTGCATAGTTTGACGGTGCAAGCCACAGCTTGTGCCCAGAATTTGAGCCTCGCTTTAACATCTTCTGGATGGTCACCTGTAATGTATGCATACACATAAGAAAGGCGCTCAAGGTTAAAACCCATTCTGCAGTTTCAAACTTGCGTGTATTACTATTAGAACGAATCAATCGTGGTAATAAAAACCAAACTTGCGAGGACCAGAATTTAAGCCTTGCTGTAACATCTTCTGGTTTTCTACTCCTATAGCCTAATGATGAATCGAATCCTCGGTTTGGATCTGTTTCTAGATGTTTTGTTTTTCACTAGATGAATCATGGTAAACTCTAATTTAAAATCATATAAAGAGAGCTAAACGCGGCAGCCACCATAATTTAAAGGGTAAACTACAGGTGTGACCACGGAACTATGGTCATCAACCATTTTGACCACCAACGTTTAAAAGCAATCAAACAGACTATTAAACTATTTAAATGGTTCAATAAGCACCTGACAGTTAACTTTAACAGAGGTGATAATGTGGATGTTAATAAAATTGCAAAATTATATATTTGGTCATTGATATTCACACATTCTATCAATTTTGTCACAAATTTAATTCAATTAAATAAATAATCCATCAATTAGGTGGTGACACGTGTCACCACATATGTTGAGGGAAAACAAATTAAAATTAAACCTACAAAAGAGCAACAAATTAAACCTACAAGAAGCTTGAAGGTGAGGGAGGGGGGATTCGATCCAGGGACTCCCTGGGCCTCTACCACCATACCAAACTACCCATTTGGTTCACACACATTAAAAATGAAAATAAGTTTAATATTTTTATTTTTAATTTGAATTATTTTTAATTTATTATTTGGATTCTCTAAATAATTTTAATATAATGTTTTAAGATAATTTATATATTATTATTTAAAAAATAATTTAAATAAAAATATTAAACTCATTTTTATTTTTAAATTAACTATAATTTAATATATATATATATATATAATTTACTCATTAGATTTATTTTAATAATTTAATATATATATACATACATTTGTGAAACAACCTTGAACAAAATATATAAAATGTTGGACAATTTTAAACCAAATGGATTTTTTGGCCTAGTAGTAAAGGCCTGCCAGGGACTCTTAAGGTCCCTGGATCGAATCCCCCAAGTTCCTTTGTAGGTTTAATTTGTTTTCCTCTTAGATATTTCTTTTCTCGCTAAACCCAGATTTCACCTAGCAAAAAAGGGCAAGAAACCAGAGGTTATCATCGCTGAAATTCCTAATAAAAACAAGATCTGATGGAAAAGGGAATGAAACTTAAAAAGGAATTCAAACAAAACAACAAAAGAAATGACGGACCAGGAGTAGAGATCTTCCAATTGGCGAGGGTGGTGTTAGTAGGAGACGTAGAGTAACACAACTCAAGTGCAGGTAAGGTGTTGCAAAGCTCGGGAATTTCGTCGTAGCTGAAGCCAAACCCCAGATCTAAACACCCCTTTAGTTCGTCTAGGTCTTCTCCGGTCAAGCTCTTTGTCCTCTTCAGTTCATCCACCGCCTCCAGCAACACCTCATTCTTCTTCTTCTTCTTATTGCTCATCACATCAGGGTTGCTCTTGTTGGTATCTTCATCTTCTTGATCCATCTTTACCAAATCTAGACATTGTTTATCAAAGTTATCGGAGTTTGTGGTGAAAACCCACGGTTGTGTTTGGGAAGAAAATCCTACCATGTCGCTCCACTTCTGCTTTCTTGCTTTTCCCTGCAATAAACCTAACGATTTATATAGTTTGCATACACAAATCTAAGCACACGGGCTTATAAAGTTGTGCCGTCTCTAATTATTTGTGATTTCTCTTTCATCTTTTATTATTACTAATATTTATAGATTATATGATAGAGAGATGACGTTTTTTTATTATATTAATCTTTCATGCTTTGAACTTTCATATTATTTAGATATGTATTTTATGTTTGTAGATAGTTTTATTACGTCGTGTGATTCTGATTTACGATTTATCGATTATCTTTCAATAGTTTCATCTTCTTTTGTGATTCGTTTGCCGATGCAATCAGATTTATTTATATTTTTATTTTGTTTGAGTTTTTTTATTAGATTTTTTAACATTTTACTTCTTTAATACTTATGTGATCTAAGTGATTAGTTTAATAAAAAAATATCATAATTATATTTTAAATTTACAGTTATATTTATAACTTTTTATTATAATTTTAAATATTTTTTATTTTTAATAAAACTAACGATTTTCTATGAGAGGATATTATACTTAGTTAACTAAATAATTATTTTAAAAGAAATAATAAAATACTCTTCAAAATGACGTGAATAATATGACAGTATGATGTAACTTTTAAAGAAAGAATTTTAAAATTTAATAGGTAAAATATATAAATTATATTTCATTTATAAAATATGAAATACATTATACTTTTTTCGTTTTATTAAATATGTTCATTATTAATTTTTAAAAAAGTAAAAGATTTTAAACTTTAATCATAAGTATTTTAAATATTTTAAATAATTAAATTTTATAAAATATATATTTAAAAATTACTTGACTTAATGTTTTTAAAATATAAATTTTATATTTTTATTAATAATAAATTTTAAATAATGATGAATCAAAATTAAATAAATTTGACTAAAAAAAATCAACAAGGGACAAATTTAATAGAATAAAGTGAGTATTAAAATGATATTTTTCATTATTGTTTTATTTTAAAATTTTAAAATTAATATTAAAATTTAATTTTATTATAAAATAAGTATTACATGATAGTAGTTTTATCTATTATTAAGTGGATGACATGACATATTAAATTAATAGATGTAGTTAGAACTGAGTAACCTTAGTAGTAAATGAATTGTTATTATTCCTTGAGGTCTCACTTTCGAGTACTAGAAATGTTAGGAGTGCGAGCGTTCAATGTCAAATTGTTGAGAGTTATCTTTGAACATATAATGCTTAGTACTTAGCCCATATTAATAAAAAAACTAACAGATGTAATAATATTTTATTTGATTCTTCATTTTTACTTTAATATTTTTAAATAATAATTCTAGTTATAATTAAAAAGTTAAATAAAATATTATTCATTAACTAATTACATGTGACATCTCATCTTATTTAGTTGCAGTTAACAATAATTAACATTGTGATATCTATTTTATATTGGAATAAAAAATTTAATATTCATAGTATTTTTTTAAATGTAATGAATAAATAATCATATTAATATTCTTTAAAAAATATATTGATAAATTTTAATAATTATTTGTGTATTTTATCTAAATTTCAGTCTCAGGTTACGAATGTGGTGAGTGTTGACAGCTGTAGATGGTGGTGTGGGGACCGCAATGAAAAGGAAATGGAAAAGGCAGCGCCTACCACGTGTTTTCCTCATTTCCTCATTCAACATTTAAACGTTTACTCTATTTTCATATGAAATGGGTATAAGATAATAACATATCTCCAACGTCAGGTTGATAGCAGTTTTTATGGGAGACTTTCTGCAGTTAGAATTATGAATTGTCCACCGTGAGACTCGATCCCACGATTACAAGATTAAGAGTCTTACGCTCTTACCAACTAAGCTGGACGAACAATTCTTTTTGTAAGTAATAACATAAAAATAAAAGAGTCAAGTATAAAATAATTGCTCCAATTATAGTGTTTTTTACTAATAGATATCTAAATTATTTTTTTGAATATTCTCAGTATCTAACATTATAAATATTATCACTTCAGGTGTTCGAACTGTCAACGACGTTAATATCCTTTAAGTGACACACAATATGATAATTTTAAAATTTATTTTTTAAAAATATTAACAATATTATTATATTTATAAAAAACCATAATTTCTTATAAAATACAAAAATCCCTAAACCCTAATCCTAACCCACTGTCGTCACTCTTTCCGACCACGAACATCACCGTCGACGAAGTATTTACCATCCTCCTAGTCATACACTGCCGTAACTGTTGCCGATTGACCGTTAGAATCATGTTGGATCACAATTTTCATCATAGGGTTTTTAGGTATAAAACATTGATTCGTCGTCTATCGGTCACGATTTCATAGGGATTTTGGTTGTCGGGAGAGATGAGGTCAGGTGGAGCTTTATCGTCTATAAAGGGCAGTGGTCAATGTGGATTTAGGAGTTGAAATGAAGGTTGTTAAAGTTTTGGGGTTATTTTGAAATTTCTCTGTTTTTAATATAATTTTAATTTTAAATGAAATTTTGAAAATTATCATATTGTGACACGTGTCACTTAACAGAGGAAATTAACGTCATTAGCAGTTCGAGCACCTAAAATAATAATATTTATAACATTAAAAATCAAGATCATTCAAAAAATAATTTAGGTATATATTCGTAAAAATTGTTATAATTTGGACATTTATTTTATAGTTAAGCCACAATAAAACTATGTTTTCGACGGACATAATAACACTTGCATTCTTATATCCATGCCCAAGCCCAATACAAAACCAATATCCCCCGCTACCAATAAATTAAAAGGTAAACTATATCAATGATTACTTAATTATATCTTCTTTTTATTTTGACTATCATTTTTGAATTTTTGTCATTCAGAACACCCAACTATTTAAATACATTCAATCATTTCACTAGCCGTTAACACTTAACAGAAGTGTTGATGTGTCAGTTATTAAAATTGGTATTGTCAGTTATTAAAATTGGTATAATTTAGATTTAGTAATTATTACTTACACAATTTATCAAATTGGTCGCATTTTAAATTAATTCAATCTATTTAATCATTCAATCAATTATATGATAATACATGTCACGATATTATTGGAAGGCTTTTATTAATTTAATTTACATATTTTTCCTCCAATCAAATGGACACATGGCGCCATTTGATGAAAGGAAGATAAATTGAAACATCATATTTTCCAGGGGATGGAGGTGGATTCAAACCCGGGCCTCCTTGGTTTTTAAACAATAGCCTCAACAACTGCTCCAAGACAAGTTTATGGTATAATCCATACACCAACTAATATTTATCTTATAATATAATGAAGGTCAGAATAATGAAAATAAAAACAACACTAAAACTACTCGTTCCAACCATGTATAAATTATTAGTTTATTCTTTTATATCAATATTCGAGGGTCGGGTTTAAGGAAAATATATTATTTTTACTATTTAAATTATAATAAATAATTTTAAATATATTATTTTAATTATTTTAAAGTATTAATATATTCGAATCGAGGTGGGATCAGGTTTAAGGTAATAAATCACCGACCTGACCCCAACTGGTATAAATTACTAGTTTATCTTTTTTCTTATATTCAAACCGGATCGAGTTTAAGGTAAAAATATGTTATTTCAACCATTTAAAATATAATAAATAATTATAAGTATATTATTTTAAATATTTTAAAATATTAATTTATTATAATCAATTCGAGACGGGTCGAATATAAACAGTATACTTTATGGGTGGGATGTGTTGAATATAAACAATATATTTTAAAATATTAATTTATTCAAATTAAATCGTTTTATTATTAATTCTATTTTTATTGTTCTGACATTCGTCATATTATAAGATAAATAGTAGTTTATGTAAGCATTATACCCGAACTTGTCTTAGAGCAGTGGTTGAGGCTATTGCTTATTAACCAAGAAGGCCCAAGTTTGAAATTCCCCCAAAACATAATAGTTTACGTAAACTATTACTGATGTGACATATTTATTTTTATTTTTATTGATAATACGATATTATCTTAAGGTGACACGTAAATAATATTATTATATTTTTAGTGGTGACTACTAAATGTAACCTATACTAATTATGTTTTTTAATTACATTTTTTGTTTCAAAATTAATTATATTTACTTACAGTAATTTATATATATTTGTTAAACATGTTAGTTTTTTTTGTTTTTTATGAAACTATTACCAAATAATTTTTGCCGGCTTCAGTTTTTAATTTTAATTACATTAATTGATTTATAATTTTTTAAATCTTTAAGATTTGATATTTTTTTATTTTAAGATCAACTATGTAGATAATATTTGTAAATGTCATTTTTTTTAAAAAATGGATATTGTTTTTATAATGAATTTTAGATAAATACAATTTTAAATTAATTAATAATAAACATAAAATCTGTTAGAAATGCAGTGAATTTAAAAAGAATATTCTACATGGGATAAGAAAAGAAAGTGGTAGTTTATGTAGCTTTCTTTGTTTAGCATTTGTAGACATGTTCCTTGTATATATGTATGCGTATTTTTTTTGAGAAATCATCAGCCTTGATCATTTATGCTCTCATTCTAATCCATTCAAAAACATTCTCTCTACAATAGTTCTCTCAGCTTTTTTGTTTCTCTCTCTCTCTGTTTTCTATCAAAGTTCGGAGAAGAATAACTCCGTTGATTTTTACTTCAATTTTTGAGTATACAAATTTTGAAAGATTCTGTCAATGTCAAGGGACAATGTTCATTTTTCAAGAATTAACCGGTTGAGACGTTTTTGCTTTTAAGATAGTTGTTTCATCCGCGCAGTTCTTACTTTCAATTCTTATTATTTTATGGGTAAATTACACGGTTCTCTACTTAATTTTACTCTCTCTCCTATTTTGCTCATCGTACTTTTTGATTTTTCTATTTTGCTCATTGAACTTTACTGATTGAATCATTTTACTCACTCTACCGTTAACTCTCTAACGGACGTGTTATTTTTTATTATTATTTAATATAAAATAATTAAAAATATAAAGGGTAAATTACACCGTTCCTCACTGAACTTTACTCTCTCTCCTATTTTGCTCATCCAACTCTAAAATAAAAACAAAAGGTGACCAGATACACCGCCGACCATCGTCGACCACCGTAGATGGTGACCTTTCAGTCCCAAATTTCATGGGTCGCTTCGCCTCGACACCTTGAGTCCGAATATGACCTCCATTTTGTCACAACTTACTCAGAAGTCCACGAATCAGAGATTGAAAGTGATGAAGCTGAAACGTTTTAGTCGAGATTCACTGATTTTGAAACATTTTTCGGTGAAACAACCACTAGGTTCGGACTCAGTGGGTCGAGAAGAACCGACCTATGAATTTTGAGATCGAACGACCACTGTTAACGACGGTCGACGTGGTGGTCGACGGCAACAATGGGGGAAAGAAGAAGATTCGAGACAACATCGTTTTGGTGTATATTTGAGTTTTTCAAATCGACTTTGTTTTGATGCTTGTACCATGTCATCATATCGTTAGAGAGTTAACGAAAGAGTGAGCAAAATGATTCAATATGTAAAGTTCATTGAGCAAAATAAAAAAATTAAAAGTACGGTGAGCAAAATAGGAAAAAGAGTAAAATTCACCGAGGAACAGTATAATTTACCCTTATTTTTATAGTTACCCCTAACATCTCCATTTTACAATGCTACTTTCATATTATCAACAATTAAGAAGCAAAATATATTACTACTGTTCCAATGACAATGGTGAACAAGATGATATCGGACTGTTTCAAGCTCGAATCGCTTGATGATATAAACTACTGTATATGATCACAAAGAATAATCATGTTCTTCGAACACATCGAAGTGGATTACTTAGTAACATTTTAAACGGTAAACTAATAGTTTGAGTACTACGTGTTTAGTACTCAAACTATTAGTTTTCGTCCATTTTAGTATCTAACTTTTAATTTTTTCAAAATCATACATAGTATTTAGTTTTTGTTTCATTTTAGTACTCCACTGTTAAAAACTAACGCGTTTAATATCTAAACTATCAGTTTTGGTCTGTTTTAGTAGTTAAACCTTCAATTTTTTCAGAACTTAACGTTAAATTTTTTAACGGGTACTAAAATGAAATAAAAAATAAACGTTGGGTATGATTATGAAAAATGCAAAATTTAGGTACTAAATGGACCAAAACAAATAGTTTAGATACTAAAAATGTAATTTACCAAATTTTAAATCATTTAATTGTTGTATATATTAAATGTTGCATGGGGTATAACAATAATCAAAATTCAATTATATATAATTGTACCGGTTCAACATTTGTTTAGCTGAGTTTGCCCAAACGACCGGTCCCAACCTCATATATTTTCATGCAAAAAAAGGATATTGTTGAGGGATGCCGGCGTTGCTTACAAGCCCGTAAAACAGATAGGCATAAACTACTATTCAATTGAACTGTGAAGAAGACGGATTAATCATACTTGATTAGAACAAAATATGCTGAACTCCTATATTATTCCACACTCTACACGATCCTTACATAAATCGGAATCTTCTCATTTTATAAATAATTTTTTAAGTAGAGAATAATAAATGATGGGTGTTGATTTTCTTTAAAGATATTTTATGGTAATACCAATATCTTTTTTTTAAAAAGAATATAAATTTTATTTTTAATATTTTATATAAAATTTATATAGATTTTTTTTTAATTTGTGGGTTTTTAATAGTCTGAGATGATTACAAAGTAGTATTTGCTCAGAATCTTTCTTAGTCATTGACAACATGCACACACTCTATAAACTGAGTTGCTCATACTCATGACCTCTAAAAAGAACAACACTCTCTTTAATAACTAAAACTGTTTGATGGATTCAAATATGAGTTTTTTTTAAACGTGTACATATAAAAGAAGTTGAATGAGTGAATAAAGTTAAAAAATGTAATGTAATTAATGAATGGAGTTTTTATGGTAATTTTGAGATTACCAAAAATCAAACTTGCTTTAATAATAGAATCCAGATCAGCCCTATAAATAAGTAAGAAGGTGGATTTACCATCAATCAACCATACTTTCTCTCCTTGGATTATTCAAATCATTGGCAAATGGAAAACAAAATGATGGGTTCATCTCGGTCGGTTGGGGTGATTTTAGGGTTGGTGGCACTGGTTTTAGGCTTTTAGCAGTGCATGCAATGACATGCGAAAAAGCCATAGCCACGTTGATGCCTTGCAAGCCATACCTGACTACTTCGGAACCCTCACCCACTCTTGCTTGCTGCCAAGCCGTGGCTAGTGTCAATGCCTCGGGTAGCACCACTCAGTCACGGAGGGATCTTTGCGAGTGTTTTCAGAAGAACGCCCATGCTTATGGGGTTATTGCCGACAAAGCCAAGCAACTTCCTGGCCTGTGTGGAGTCCTAGTCCCGGTGCCCATTTATCCCTCCGTCGATTGCCACAAGTACGTAATGCTTTTTCCCCTATATATTTGATGCACTAATGATCAAAGGACAAATGCAATATATTATATTAGGAGGAAAATTTATAAATTTTTAGAAATAAGTGAATTTATAAAATTTTAAGGGACGAAAATAAATTATCAATAGAAATATATTAAATATAAGAGATTTGAAAATTCAGGGAGCGACTGCCCCACCCAACCTTTTGTCCATCATTGCTTATGACATTTTAATGCATTAATTGTGTATGAATTTATTAATTGGTCTTAGTAGTAAAAAAAAATGTTGTTCTTCTTAGAAGTATTGAATTCGAGTAGTTACATTTTCAAGGTGTGCGTTTAGTGGTGGATCCATAAATATTTTTTTTAGGGTGGACACACATATATTAGTGAAATAGATAACTATTCGGAGGGATTTTAGATTTCACTATGTATGTTGTTAATAACAAAAAATATATTTTTGAACACATGCAACCTTTTTTTTTTTGAATAATTCATTTTTATTACCCAAAGAAGCAAAGTCTGCTACAAAAAATGACCGATCACATAAAGAATTTACAGACGAATTACAAAAAATAGGCTATCAATTTTAATCAATACCCCATGATATACAAAGATGGGAGTTAACATAATCAAGCCTACTAATATTTTCCCCCTTAATTTAATTCCTACAAATTCTTTGATGTTGCTAAGGATTTCATACGTGTTTCGAGAGCATCCTTTAAAAATTCTTCGGTTGCGTTCCTCCCACAAGACATAGATGCTGGCGTTCCAAGCAATTTTAAAGATAGTGGTTAAAAGAGATTTGCCTTTCCAAGAGTTGCATGCCCAAGTAACCATGTCCTCCCAAGATAATAAAGTCTTCTTTAGCCCATTGAGAAGCAATATTTTCTCTTGTATAAAAGAAGCAGTGTGGCATTCAAAGAACAAATGGTTTTGACTTTCCATTGATTCGTTACAAAGTACGCATATCCCATTAGTAACAATGCCCATGTGTTGAAGACAGTCACGTGTAGAAAACCTATTTAGTAGAGCCATCCATGATATCAAGCTATGCTTAGGGATGTGGAGGGGGAACCAAATTATTAAAAACATATTAATTGTGCATGAGGTTTGAAATGGGTAAATAAAAATGTTTAAAAATGTTAAAATTAAATATGAATAATTTTGTTTAAAATGAAAGAATATTTTTTCCTTGATTGATAAGATGTCATGTTGTAATTAACTAAAAATATATGAAATTAAATCATTATTAGTGTTTTCTGTATTTCATTTTTTCAACGTATTCACGTCTAGTTTTTTATATGCGTGTTTTCCAAGTTGGATACGCATTCATTATAACCTTTATTTGAACTTGTACAAAGAGGTTCATTTTCTCTCCTTTTAAACGTGCAGCATCCAATAGGCATATGCAATGGAGGCTTCCCACCGCCAAGAATAAGCAAATGAGGCATCAATAACTTCGAAAGGGAATTCATTCTTATGCAGACTGTAATGGAGGAATTTAGCTATCCCTCTTTCTATATGTATGAATTTTTCAAGAAAAAATATATATATATATGAAAAATGAAATTTCCCTTTTTTAAAAATCTTATGACACATTTTAGCCTTCTTTAAAAGCCATTCATTTTTCAATTATAATATCTTAGATCTCAATATATAAGAAATTATAATTTTTTTAAAATTAGGTTCACAAATCTAAATGATAATATATATTGGCAATGGGTCGGGTTTTTGGTCCACTCGACCCGATCCGAAATAATAATTTTTTTTATTCAATAAAAATAGTAACTTAATTGAAAAAAATTATATATAGAGGTGTATTATTGTAATTATTCATAAATATATAAGGTAAAATTATATATTTTTTTTCAGGTCGGGTCGGGTATTTTTCACCCTAAACCTGAACCCGACCCGAATATCACATTTAAAAAAACTCGACCTGAACCCATTTTTTTTAAAAAAATCCGACCCAATTGGATCGGGTTGGAACCCGTCGGATTCGGGTTGAGTGACCATCCCTATGTGTGTGTCCTCTTTTTGGACGATTCCTAGTAGACAAAGTCTTTGACACTTGGATTCATATGGTGCAAGACCAACTTTCCTCATTACAAAAGAATAACTTCTTATATAGATCTAAGGCTACCATCAATATAATCTTATTTTTGCCTAAATTAGTAATTACATATTTTTTTCAAAAACAGTATTGACTTTTCTAAATTTATATAATAAATTAATTTTTTATTAAATTATAAAACCATTTATGAGTAAAGTCTCATCTTAATTATAATTTTATTTAAAGTTTGTTTAAAAGCAAAAAAACATCTCAATTGAATTATTATTTAAATATTTATAATTAAATTATACAAATTATTTAATCAAAATTTATTTAATAAGAATTATATTAAAACAATATTTTATTTAGAAGTTATTTGATAATCACTTGATAAAAATGAATTTATTATATAAATTAATTTGACTGTTTTTTTTTATTAAAGAAAGTTAAAACAACTACAAAAGCACTACAAACGGAGGGTACAGGAAATATGGATCATCAGTCACCAATTGCATGATTCTCGCTGGTACATCATCAACCCAAAATTGATGAACAGACTGTCCGAAATCCCCCTGTGGCTACCGCATACACAGTTTGGCTGTCGTTCTTATTGGTGAAACTAAAGCAATACGAATCAAAGCTTTTGACCAATGTTCCCGCATCACGGGTAAGTGAGCCGGTATTTGAAAAATCCTTCTTCTTCACAGGATCGATGATTTTAGTGAACTGTAGAAGAAATACGTTATATAAAGAGATGGAGACGAGTTCAAGATTCTTATTCTAATTATGTATGATGATATATATATATATATTGACTCTTGATGTTGGTGTGAAACTTAGAATAATGATGATTATTGTTGGGCTAACATGACTTGTAGATATTGCTGTCAAATAGTATATTTAACTTTAAAAGACCAAGTAGGAAAATCAGTGATTCTGTTAAGAAACTCTAACTATCCAGAGAATTGAAAAGTAAAACATCGACAATAAAAATTCGGTTTACAGATCGACATGACAAAAAAGATATGAAAAATCTCCATTGTTAGAACAATGAAGTGAATTCATTTGTGAAATATTCTAAATTAAAAGATATTTATTACCTCTTTACATTTGAATATTAATAGGATAGTTATATCCTTTTAAATATCTCAAGGTAATATATATTTACTTTCTTTTTGAATTTAATATTAAAAAGTTATTAAAAGGATATCAATATAATTTTAAATATTTTAAATTAAATGATATTTATTATCTTTTTAAATTTAATTATTAAAAATATATTAAAAAGATATCAATATATTTTTAAATATTCCAAATTAAAAGATATTATCTATTAAAAGATATTATCTTTTAAAGTTTGAATATAAATGAATAACATTATTTTTAGTAAATTCTCCTTTGACAATTCCCTGTAAATAGAGTGCTAACCTTCTAGGTTAAACATATCTAAGAATTCAAGAATTTCTACTTTTTTTGAAATTTTTTTTCTCTCTTTCTCTAGTTTTCCGGTGATAGGAAAAGGCAAGAAATAGTTTGCAATCTTGAAAGTTGATACCATTGTTCATTGATCATCGAGTTGTTGCATTTTGGGAGATAGACAACCAAAAAAACACGAGCACCAAAGGAGTGACTGAAAATCTATATTAAGGAAACTATATAGCGACATGTCTCAATTGTTTCTGATCAAATGATCAAACAAAAGAGTATTTTTCCTTTCATATATTTTATTTTATTTTTTAAGAAGTTTAACTTCTTTGTTTTATTTTCTTAGGTTTGATTTCATCTCGGATTGTTATTTTGAATAACAATCTTAAGATAAAGTTTCATCTCATTCATCCACCTTTTTAATTCGAGACGATTCAATTTTTTTTTTGAGAAAACGAAGATAACAAACAAATTTGTGTCATGATTTATCATGCCATCTTAACAATTTTGCTTAAATCTCAAAGTGAACTAATTTGTTTAATAGAAATTATCGTGAAAGTAACTTTGGTTACTGATTTTGTTTCAGAATATTGATTATGCCCGATAAAAAAATCTAAAATAAACAAGAATTAATTTTCTGTTTAATGGAATTATTTCTAATTCCGGTTCCATTTATTTTACAGAAAATTGAGATAGTAGACTCTACCAATTTACCTAACTTGGAGACAACAATGATGATTCCAATTTAGAATTCAAATATGAATACGAGTCAATAGAAAATGGTAGTAAACCACAACGAGAAGCTAACGAAATCATGCGAATAGAATTTCAAGATGCGACAACAAAGTTGAAAACATTTTGATGTTTCGATATAACAAACTAAGTTTAAATGAATTTTAAGATTTTACAAATGATTTTCTAAAGTATATTCGATTTAATTATTCGAATATCAAAATATTACTCCAAGTCTTTCAAAGTTCAATTTCAATCCTTATTAATGTGTAAAATTATGTTTGATACGTAAAATATTTTTGAAACAATTTTCACAAAGTATTTCGAACAAAAAACGAGCCTAAAATCAGTTTTTCAGGTAAGTGTACCGATGCATGAATCAATGCATCGATGCACCCTTGTTTTAATTGAACATCGAATGACTTTTGTGTACCGATGCACATACCATGCATCGATGCACTCCATATATATTAAAACATCGAATTGATTTTATGCATCGATGCACAAGCCATGCATCGATGCACCCATGTTTTTTTCAAAACATCGAAGCATATTTATGCATCGATGCATTATCAGTGTACCGATGCACTAAGGGTCCAACGGTCAAAATATTTAAATTTTACACATAGTGTACCGATGCACTAGCCTTATGCATCGATGCACCAGACGCTCCCACTGATTTTATTAATTATTTTCACACTTAAACATATCCATTGACTCCACTAATCATCCCCAACATTTAGAATCAATTGAAGGAGTATTTAAACAAGCTTAGAAGCCATTGATCAATAACAAGAAATAACAATCAACAAGAATTAAGAGAGAATCAAAGAGAAAGCATCAAACCTCAAGTTTGAGCATTTTCAAGCCAATTTCATTCAATATTCATTTTTGCTTTCAATAACACTTATTGTGCTCAATTGTATTATTGTTGAGTGTTCTTTTTTTGTTCTAGAATTGTGCAAACACATTTGCCTTGTGAGGTTTTTTCAATAAGTTTGCAAATTTGTAATATTCTCTTTGAGAAAGAGTGTTCTTAAGAATTGGGGTATATTCTTGAGGGAATTGTAAGGTTATCTCTTTGGCCTCAAAAGAAAGAAAAAATTAGTGAATTTGTTAGAAAATCCTTAGTGTGGATAGCTAAGGTAGTGGACGTAGACTTTGATTGAGAAAGTCGAACCACTCTAAATCGCTGTGCAATTACTTTTAATTTTCTGCAAAAGCTTCCACCAAATTTTTAATTGCCAATTCACCCCCTCTTGGCCAATATCAGAGCTTGACTCATTTGAAGGTTTAATCGCCTCTTGTGTAGAGCCGGGAAGAGTTACATCGATAATCAAGTCATCAATGGCCTCCACTTCAAACTCTGACTTCGGTATTGATTCATTGCCCGTTAAGAAGCCTCATTTCTTAAATGGAGCTAATTATGCTTATTGGAAGAATAGAATGATGTATTTCATTCAAGCAAGTGACATGGGAGCATGGAATATTATAGAAGACGGATACTTCGAACCTTCCACTCATCCAAGATTGTGGAGTGAAGGAGAAACAAGAATGTTCTAGCTCAACTCCAAAGCCATCTATATTATCTTTTGTGCTCTTGGACTGGATGAATACGAGAGAGTTTCATCTTGTACAACTGCCAAGGAAATATGGGACAAACTACAAGTCACTCATGAAGGCACTGACGAGGTAAAAGAATCTAAAATTAGTCTTCTAACTCATAGCTATGAAAATTTCAGGATGAAACCAGATGAAGACATCAAAGCTATGACAAATATATTTGCCATGATTGTTAATGGTATCAAATCATATGGAGAGATCATTCCAAATGCAAAACCTATGAGGAAGTTGGTTTACTCACTTCCAAAATCGTGGCAATCAAAGAAGACAGCTATCATCGAGGCTAAGAACTTAAAGTCCTTAACCCTTGAAGAACTAATCGGTTCACTTCTCACTCATGAAATGATGCTTCAAGATGAGGTAAACCTCGATAACACTGATGAGATACCAAAGGAGAAGGAGAAGAAGAAGAACGTTGGAGTTGCTCTCAAATCCACAAAAGATGAGAGTGATTCGGATGAAGATTACGATAACGAGGAAATGGGATTATTTGCCAAACGGTTCAGAAAATTAATGAGGCCCAACTGAGGAAGAAAATTTAAACGAAATGAAGGCTTCAAAACTGAGCCAAAAGAGAAGGACCTGATCATTTTCTACGAATGCAAGGACCTGATCATTTTCTACGAATGCAAAAAGCCGGCATGTCAAATATGATTGCCCTCAATTAAAGAAAAGGGTCAATCTAAGAAGAAGCACAAGGCTCATATGGCTACATGGAGCGATGAAGAAGGTTTCGATGAAGAGGATCAAGAAATAGCAAACTTGTGCTTGATGGCATACGAGGAAGATTCTCATGTAACCTCTACTTCATTTAGTTTTGAAGATTATTCGTTTGATGAGCTATTAGAGGAATATAATGGGTTGGCTTCGGATTATGAGAAATTATTTTTAAAATATAAAAATGATATTTCAAAATTGAAAAATGAAAATAATCTCATATCCAAGACCAACAATGATCTTGAAAGTAAAATAAAAAATTTGCAAATCAAACTAGAAGAGTTTGAAAAGAAAAATTTTGATTTGCAAAATTTACTTTCAAAGGTCAATGATGGTCATCAAAAGAAAATTGATGATCTTAAAGCTTCTTTTGATAAAGTTGGAACAAAACGTTTTGAAAATGGAGAAAATTCAAAATCCAACTTTGTTAGAAAAAGTTATAAAAACTACAATCATAGAGGTCCCCAAAGAACCTCTAATGGAAAAATCGTTAGAAGTATTTGGGTTCCTAAATAACTCATTACTACTGAAGATAAGGATATCCTACACAAATGGATACCTAAGGGGACTAGGATTTTGGAAACTAATGAATATGGTCTTAAAAGAGTTTGGGTACCAAAAATAAAAAATTAATCTATGTTTGTAGGAAAAGGAGCATTGCTACAAGGGACAGGAAACAAATTCAAACTCATGGTACCTTGATAGTGGATGCTCAAGACACATGACCGGTGACAAAAACCGATTCATAGAGCTCAACGCCAAAAATGGAGGAGAGGTGACTTTTGATGGTAACTCAAAAGGTCACATTGAAGGTATACACATTATAGGTAATACGTCTTCCATACAAATTAAGAATGTTTTATATGTGAATGGATTAAAGCATAATCTATTGAGTATTAGTCAATTATGATATAAGGGATTCAATGTCATGTTTGATATTAACGGTTGTAAAGTCACTGACATTGCATCTAATAGGATTATGCTTGTTGGTCATAGAATAGGAAACATTTACATGGTGCATTTAGATTCTATAGATATGACTAATCTATGCCTAGTTGCTAAGGATGAGCATGATAGTTGGTTATGGCATAGGAGACTAGGACATGCTAGTATGAGTGTTTTGCAACGGTTAATTCAAGGAGATTTAGTTTGAGGGTTGTCTAAACTAAAATTTGATAATGATAAAATCTGTGATGCTTGTGCTAAAGGAAAATAAAAGCGAGTTTCTTTTAAATCCATTAACGACGTATCCACTAGTAGAATATTACAATTTATCCATTTAGATCTTTTTGGGCCATCTAGAACTACTAGCTTGGGTGGAAAACAATATGCATTTGTATTGGTAAATGACTATTCTAGATATACTTGGGTTCTATTCTTAAGTACTAAAGATGAATCATTAGAAAAATTTATCATGTTTTCAAAAGTAATACAAAACGAAAAAGGTTACTCTATAACTTGTGTTAGGAGTGATCATGGAACTGAATTTGAAAATCTTGGGTTTACTGAATTTTTTAATTCTAATGGTATTAGCCATAATTTTTCAGCACCTAGAACCCCTCAACAAAATGGAGTTTCTGAGAGGAAAAATCAAACTTCAGAAGAAATGGCTAGAACCATGCTTTGTGAAAATAATTTGCCAAAATATTTTTGGGCAGAAGCCACAAATATCCTTGTTATGTTATTAATCGAGTAATGATTAGGCCTATTTTAAAGAAAACTCTATATGAACATTTTAAAATAAAATGCCTAACATTAGCTATTTTCATCCTTTTGGATGTAAATGTTTTGTTTTAAACAATGGTAAAGACAATCTTGGCAAATTTGATGCTAAAAGTGATGAAGGAATTTTTCTGGGTTATTCCTTAAATTTTAAAGCTTATCGAGTATTTAATAAAAGAACTTTAGTTGTAGAAGAGTCTATACATGTTTTTTTGATGATAATCCCCTTCTGAGGAAGGATTCTTGTGTGAATGATGATGTAGGTATTATAAACATAAATAACGTTGGACATGACGTTGGAGAACCATCATCAAAGGAAGAAACGAAAGATGAGGAAACTCAAGATCCTCTCGAGAATCCAACCATTGAAGAAAGGGAAGTCTCTTACTCAAGGGAATACAACTATGTCAAGGATGGTGAAATAATAGGTGATCCATCCAAAGGGGTAACAACTCGATCTTCTCTTAGAAATATTTGTAATTATGTTGCATTTATCTCATGCATAGAGCCTAATAATATTAAAGAAGCATTAAATGATGAACATTGAATTATGTCTATGTAAGAAGAGTTAAATCAATTTGAGAGAAGTAAAGTATGGACATTAGTTGAAAGGCCTAGTAATAAATCTACTGTAGGTACTAGATGGGTATTTAGGAATAAGCTTGATGAAAGTGGTAATATAGTGAGAAACAAGGCTAGACTTGTTACTCAATGGTATACTCAAGAAGAGGGCATAGACTATGATGAAACATACGCTCCCGTAGCTAGGATGGAAGCAATTAGAATGTTATTAGCATTTGCATGTTTCAACGAATTTAAATTATATCAATCGAATGTTAAAAGTACATTTTTAAATGGTTTTATAAAAGAAGAAGTATATGTTGAACAACCTCCTGGTTTTGAAAATTCAAAATTTCCAAATCATGTTCTTAAATTGACAAAAGCGCTTTATGGTTTCATACAAGCTCCTAGAGCTTGTATGAAAGATTGTCAAACTTTTTAATTGAAAAAGGTTTTTCAAAAGGGAAGGTTGACACTACATTGTTTTTAAAACATAAAGGTAAAGATTTATTAGTAGTTTAAATTTATGTTGATGATATAATATTTGGTTCTACTAATGATGTTCTTTGCCAAGAATTTTCTAAGCTAATGCAAAGTGAATTTGAGATGAGCATGATGGGGGAGGTCTCATTTTTCTTGGGACTCCAAATCAAGAAAAGAAAAGATGGAATCTTCATCAATCAAGCTAAGTACGTCAAAGACATGCTCAAGAAGTTTGGAATGGAAAATGGGAAACCTCATAACACTCCAATGAGCTCATCAACAAAGATTGATATAGATGAAGGAGGTAAATGCGTGGATGTTAAATTATATAGGTCAATGATTTGCTCTTTGCTTTATCTAACCGCAAGTAGACCGAACATTATGTTTAGTGTTTGCCTATGTGCTAGATTTCAATCATGCCCTAAAGAATCACATTTACTAGCTGTTAAGAGAATCTTTAGATACCTTAAGGATACTCATAGTTTAGGACTTTGGTATCCTAGAGACTCTAGCTTTAGCTTGCATGCCTTCTCTGATGCGAATTATGGAGGATGCAAATTAGATAGGAAAAGCACCTCTGGTACTTGCCAATTCCTTGGAAATATGCTTATTTCTTGGTTTTCGAAGAAATAAAATTATGTTGCATTATCTACCACTGAAGCGGAATACATTTCAGCTGGTAGTTGTTGTGTACAAGTTTTATGGATGAAACAACAACTTTTTGATTATGGAATTGAAGTAGGTACCATTCCTATCAAGTGTGACAATACTAGTGCTATTTGTCTCACTAAAAATCCCATCCAACACTCTAGAACTAAGCATATTGAATTTAGACATCACTTCATTAGATACCATGTCGCTAAGGAAGATGTAGTTCTAGAATTTGTTGATACTTTGCACCAATTAGTAGATATCTTTACAAAACTCTTAGACAAAGAAAGATTTTGAACACTTAGGATAGAATTAGGTTTAACTGACCTATCTTCTCTTAGTGTTTAAATTAATTTTAGCACTTTTAAGAATAAATAAAAAATGTTTATAATAATAATAATTTTTGATTGCATTCTTTGTTATTAATTAGGGGGAGTTTATGATTCTTTGGTGAAAATTAATTATATGTTCTAATAAAGTTTAAGGATAAAATTGATTGATTGAACATGATTAATTTTCAATATATGAGTTGCCAATACCACTAGAGCTAAATTATTTCGCATTTTAAATGTTTAAAACGGATTTTTGTGCATAATGCATTGATACACTATTAAGGTGCATCGATGCATCCATTTGAATGTGCATCGATACATCATCAAGATGCACCGATGCACTCCTTGAATGTGCATCGATGAACACTGCCATGCATTGATACACTCGTTGGGTTTTTGGTATTAATACCCTATTTTCTCATTCTTTCAAAACCCCAAACTCTCCAAGCCTGTCGCCGTTCACTCCTCTTCCTCTCCTCACTCTCAAAATTGCTCCAAAACCTACGTTTTTAATCAGAAATAATTCATATTACTTCTCCAAATCCTGCTAACATCATTAAATCATGCTAAACATCATCACATTCCACTCAATCCGAATTTTTCAAGGTATTTTTCCAAAATCTTCTATTTTATCAAATTTTGATTTTAGAACTTGTTTAGATTAGTTCTAGGATGAACATTATATTGGGCATTGATTATAGTATGATTCTAAACTATATTTTACAATCAATTTCGTCAAAAACAAGCAATTTTTCAAAATTTTCTCTTAAATTTTGAAATAAAAAAAATTATTAGTTAAAAAAATATTGATGTTTTTGATTTAATTGTGTTATTTTCATGAAACTATACGTATTATGATTTCTCAAATATTATTTTCAAATAGTTTTTAAAATTTTACCCATTAGGATTCGGTTTAAAGAATCTTGAATTATTGCGGACTCTTTTGAGTTTTGGGATTGATTATATTGCATACATGTTTTTTAAATTTGCAGGTTACCTATCCAATTTCAATTCTTAAACCATGTCCAACCCGAAACGCCCTAGGACTTCTTCGTGTCGTTCTAACCAACCTCCTAATCCTATTCATCCTCACCCTCCAAATCCAAACGATCCCAATATGACCATTCTAAACTCCTGTTTTAATATGCTAGGTCGTCATAGAGAAGAACTCTACCATAGGTACATGGATTCCTTCCGACCATACAAAAACCGGGAAGAACGTATTCCCTCTATTCAAGCCATGGTAGATATTAACTTTGAATACCTTCCGACTCTTAAATCTTGGAAGTTTGATAAACTATTTCACCTTAAACCAATTGTCTATCATCAGCTGGTCCGCATTTTATACTCTAATGCAGTATGTATTCAAAATGAGAGTCAATGTGGGACTATAGGAATCAGATCCTACCTTTTAGGATAATAAATTCATATTGACTCTGACACTATAGCTAAATAGTTCGGGCTAGATGACAGTGGTTTATATAATGAGAAAGAAACTGTGGCATATCCCTATCTTCCTAATGCTAGTGTCAGTACCTTATGTACACATCACGATCGTTTTCTATATATAATGATCTGTTGGTGGTTTCGACCATCCGGAGATAGGTACTCCACTCTTCGTGTAAGAGTTTTATGGTGGATACATTGTATCCAGCATAATAGAAAGATAAATTTGCCACATATCATTTTTAGTGAACTAGTAGATACCATAAATGTAATCCCATCCAAACATGTAGAAACTTTAGTTTATGGGTGTCTACTTAGTAATCTTTTTATCAAACTCGGTATTAGAGTCTCTCTAGACAATCCCATCCCTCTTCAAAACCAAATCAATCTCACTTCCTTGAAGAAAGCTGACTGGAAACAGGATGAGGAGACTGAACAATGGGTTTATCGGCCCAATAAGCAAACTACGAGAGCCAGTTCTTCATGAGTTACTCCTAGCTCTTCTCGTGCTCCTCCTCTTCCGGCACCAGCTGCTGACGACGATCCCGAGCTTCAACAACTTATGCAAGATATTGACGATCACGTACCAGACGATGAGCCAACATAACAAGAAGATCAAACGCCTCTATATTTTCGATATTTCCTAGAATTGTTTGATCTGAGGTTTGCTTCCATGGAGTTTCAGCTAACTGAATTTCAACGGGAGATGTGTGAATGTATGAACTCTCTCACTCTTGAAGTACGAGCACATTATCCTCCTCCTCCCGACCCTCCGATGGAGTAGATCTTATTTTTCCATGCTTTCTTGGTCTTAAAACTTGGATTAATAAACATTTTGCTATTTTTGGATTGTTTTACTTTGGTTATTGAATGTTTGAATTTGTTTGGATGCTTGGATTTTAGAACTTATTATATATATTTGATTGTTGAACTTATATTGGTTTTTGCATCATTTACCATATATGACCAATTTTCCATTACATATCTATTTATGAATATTGATTATGAAACTAATGGCTAAACTTTCTCTTGATTGTGATCTTAGCAGCTTCAACTTTAAATTAATAAATCAATTGACTAAGTTTTTCAAATCCTTGTTTACAAAATCATTTTTGAGTCTTTTTGATTTAACAAAAAGGGGAGAAGTGTTAAGGGGAGAAGTGTTAAAGTAAGGGGGAGTAATTTTCAAAACTTGATTTCAAAATCTTAAAATTACTCAAATGTTTTGTTATATCAAAAAGTGGGAGATTGTTGAAAACATTTTGATGTTTTGATATAACAAACTACGTTTAAATGAATTTTAAGATTTTACAAATGATTTTCTAAAGTATATTCGATTTAATTATTCGAATATCAAAATATTACTGCAAGTCTTTCAAAGTTCAATTTCAATCCTTACTAATGTGTAAAATTATGTTTGATACGTAAATTATTTTTGAAACAATTTTCACAAAGTATTTCGAAAAAAAACCGAGCCTAAAATCAATTTTTCAGGTAAGTGTACTGATACATGAATCAATGCATCGATGCACCCTTGTTTTAATTGAACATCGAATGGCTTTTGTGTACCGATGCACATACCATGCATCGATGCATTCCAAATATATTAAAACATCGAATTGATTTTATGCACCGATGCACAAGCCATGCATCGATGAACCCATGCTTTTTTCAAAACATCGAAGCATATTTATGCATCGATGCACTATTAGTGTTCCGATACACTAAGGGTCCAACGGTCGAAATATTTGAATTTTACACATAGTATACCGATGCACTAGCCTTATGCATCGATGTACCAGACGCTCCCACTGATTTTATTAATTATTTTCACACTTAAACAACTCCATTGACTCCACTAATCATCCCCAACGTTCAGAATCAATTGAAAGAGTATTTAAACAAGCTTAGAAGCCATTGATCAATAACAAGAAACAACAATCAACAAGAATCAAGAGAGAATCAAAGAAAAAGCATCAAACCTCAAGTTTGAGCATTTTCAAGCCTATTTCATTCAATATTCATTCTTTCTTTCAAGAAAACTTATTGTGCTCAATTGTATTATTCTTGAGTGTTCTTTCTTTTTTCTAGAATTATGCAAACACATTTGTCTTGTGAGGTTTTTTCATTAAGTTTGCAAATTTGTAATCTTCTCTTTGAGAAAGAGTGTTCTCAAGAACTAAGGTATATTCTTGAGGGTGTTGTAAGGTTATCTCTTTGGCCTCAAAAGAAAGAACAAATTAGTGAATTTGTTGGAAAATCCTTAGTGTGGATAACTAAGGTAGTGGATGTATACTTTGGTTGAGAAAGTCAAACCACTCTAAATCGCTGTGCAATTACTTTCAATTTTCTGCAAAAGCTTCCACCAAATTTTTAATTGCCAATTCACCCCCCTCTTGGCCAATTCCATCGATCGATTAACTCAACAGACAACAAAAAATGTTTTTCTATCTAACCATAATAAACCTCTCTAGGTTCTTGAATGAATATGCTTCTATCTTTAAAGAAGGAGAAAGAAAAAGAGATGTAGATAATATTGTCGCTTGTTTGGAAGCAGACTGATTATATATACTAAAATGTAATATTGAATAATCTACATGATTCTTTATAATTGGTATATGTTGGTTATGAAACAACTAAGAAATTATGGGAGACATTGGACCACAAGTACAAAACTGAAGATGCTAGAGCTAAAATTTTTTAGTTGCCAAGTTCTTGAATTTTAATATGGTTGACTCTAAATTTAGTAGTAAAACAAGTAGATGAACTCTAACTACTTATTAATAGAATTATTAAAGAAAGAATGATCATAAGAGAATCCTTTCAGGTAGCTGTGATTATTGAAACATTACCTCTCGAATGGTGTGACTTCAAGAATTATCTAAAGCACAACATGAAGGAAATGACTGTGGAAGAATTGGTTGTCAAACTTCAATTAGAAGAATATAATAAAGTTAATTCTAAAAAGACAAAGAAACCTTCAAAGAGGCCAAGGAAAACATGATAAAAGTCAAGGACTTCAAAAGGGGAAAAAACTAAAAATAGGTTAAAGTTGGGGCCTAAAGGTGAAACTTCGAAGAATGAGAAATTCTGTAATGCCCTGAATTCTAGGTTAAGAGTTTCGGGTTTATTCAAATGGTCCTTGGAACAAATTCCCCTTAGTTTATGAAGAGTTTGACCCTAGTGGAGTTAATTTGGACTTGAGATAAGCTCAATAAGAGTTAAATAAGGATTCTTTTAATCATGAACCAAAAACAGGTTTTAGTAGGGGTTTATGAAACCTTAGGATTTTAATCTATTTTGGGGAGTTATGAGTTGTAGAAATCATTTCTAGTACTTTCTCAAGTTCTAAAATGAGTTAACAACTCATTTTCCTTGGTTTAATTAGTGAAAGAGAAATATGTAAGCTCCAAAGCAAGGGGTAAAGAAAAACTTTTCCTTGGGTGAGTTAAGGACGTTTTTTAGCAGGTTAGAATCGAGGTAACACATTTCTAACTTTTCTATACCACATGTAGATCAATAAATGTGCATAAATGATTAGTTAATTCCATGAAGCATGCTAGAGTAAATCCATGGTAAATTTCACATTTGTTGTTTGTAAGTATGAAATGTTACTTCTTTTGACCCCTAAGACCTCAAATAAGACTCTAAAAATATTTGCTAGCCATAGTATGGAAAATGAGTGAGTTTGGGGGTGCAATTGCGTTCCCAAAACAGGATACTTCTAGTAGTTGGTATTGGAATCGGAAAAAAGTATCGATATTATTCTTTGTGTAGGATAAAAACAAGGGCATTTTGTAAAGTTAGTATCGATACTCTTATAATGAGTATCGGTACTCGTGGTCTGGTTTGGATAATCATGGGGTAATATCGATACTGGAGGTAATTTAAGGGTTTCAGTAGCCATTTTTGGTACCAATACTTATGAGAGTATCGATACCAAGGGTAGAGTATCGATACTCCCCACAGGGTATCGATACTAAGGTATTTTTCAAAACATCAAATCCATTTTTGATATCGATACTCAGTGTAGTATTGATACCTACCTATAGGAGTATCGGTACTCCCATAAGGATATCGATACTGAAGGTATTTCGAAAACATTGAAGCTATTTTTGGTATTGATACTCAGGGTGATCGATACCCAAGGGCCAGTATCGATACTGATGGCACAATATCGATACCATCTTCATGTACTGGGAAGTTTTGTTCATTAGTTTTGGTGGTTTTGAAGTCGTATAAGCTTTAAGTTAACTGAAATCACACCTAGAAACCAAGCAAGTTAGAATGACATAACTTTTGCCATTGTATGATGCTTGGGAAATGGCCAGGACACCCGAGTTACTCTAGTATTATGAAAATCGTTCTTTATATGAAATATCCGAATATTGTTTAACCAGGTACGTATCTGATGCATGTAAAATTCTGGATCATATCCAATGCTCGAACAGGTTCGGGATGTAAGTTTCCAATGCACATAAAATTCTGATACTCACCTTGAAACTCTTGAGTAGGCAGGATAGGCTAGGGAGATGAGTTCCTATGTACGTAAAATTTTGGTTCTTACCCCGAGACCATTTCGTCTCAAGATAGGATGGTATGCAGTCTGAGATACACGTAAAATTCCTCCGACTATATCAATAAGCTTATCTCATGTTTGTTGATATACTTTTGCATATTCATTACTTTATGCACTAGCATGTGTATGTAATGAATGTTTGTAGTATTGCATAGTTATTATAGTGGTACTGAGCTTGTGAGCTTAGCGTATGGAATGTGTTTCTGTGCACATGTCAGTAGAGGATCGATGAGGAGTTTATCGTCATATATATTCCAGATCAACCATTTTCAGAGTATGTCTTGAGTGTGTTAGAGGGAATGTATTTATGTGGACCTTGTATTTTCTTGAGTCATAACTCTATTTTGATTTTAAAATCAGTGATTGTATTTGTACTTATTGGGAGACTCCTATATTTTGTAAAATTTGATTATGATCTTTTATTTATGATATGACGAATGATTATTGATGTTTTACAAACATTTTGAAAGGAAACTTTTGGGTTAGCCACTTTGGTAGTCAGTGTAATGCTTTAATTGTATCATTTTCAATTCGGAATGGATTAAGGTGTTACAAATTCCAAGGAAAGTGCTTTAACTGTGGAAAGATGGGGAAAAATTCTCTAAGTGAAAACATCCAAATAAAGTCAAAGCTCAAGAGGCTAATGTTTTGAAAAGAATAGCTAAGGATATGGAGGATATAAACCTATGTGTTGTGATCTCTAAAGTCAACCTGGTTGACTCTAATCTAAGAGAAATGCAGCTTGATATTAGATCCACGCGTCATATTTATTGTGACAAAGACTTTTATTTTGAGTTGGCACCTTGTAAAAATGAGGGAAAACTCCACATGGGTGATGCTTAGACTTTCAAAATCATGGGGAAGGGTATTGTAGTCTTGAAGATAACTTCTGAAAAAGAACTCAAGCCAAAAAATGTGTGGTATGTGCCTGACATACGAAAAACCTTTTTCTGGAAAACTTCTAAGTGTTCATGGCTTTATAATGATGTTTGAATCCCTAAAGTTGATTTTCTCTAAAGGGGGAATGTTTTTAACTAAATGATATGTATTGAATGATATGTGGAAACTCAATGCTATCTCTATAAAAGCTAAAAACATGAATAAAACTAATGTTTTTTCTTCTGTTTATATGCTTGAGTTTAATTTTGGCATAATGTAATAAAATACCCTTAACGTTTGACAATTTTGTCAAATTCACCCTTATTTTTTGGAACATTTTTTCGCTTAACGTTTCATTTTGGGTCAAAAAACACCTTCCTTGGATGAAAACTGTTATTCAGTTGACAGTCAACACCTGATGCTGACCAAGCACGTACACGTGGATGGTGATGATGATGTGGCTTGTCAAGATCAATGAACATGATGACGTGGAACTGCCATGTCAGAATTTTTTAAAAATAAAAAATATGATTATTAATATTTATATTTAATTATTTATTACCAATCATAGAGTTACACGTTCCACTCTCCAATTGGTGTTGGTTTGAAGAAAATATTAAAACACATTATAGGTGGAATGGCATTTAATCTTGGGGTTTGAGTGTGAAATGGCATGGCTTTTGCCACTAGGCCAAGCTGCTTACAATTAACAAAGGAAACTCTATTTTATAAACACACTCTTTTTAATTAAAAAAACTCTATTGAATATACAAATACGTGTTTAATTTTTTCACTAATTTCAAATATAATTGTAGAGAAAACAACCTACTTGTGATTTGAGGAGCTCAATGCCAGTGATACAAACAAAATTAATGGTAGTGAAAACAACTTACTGGTGATTTGGGTTTTGCTGCATTTATTTCTCTTTGAATTGTAGATAGGTAAATCAGTCCAAACACCAGAAACTTGTCCGTTCTCACAGAGAAAAGCGCAAACAACCGGCTCCCCATCATCATGGTTGCCTCAACATAATGTCGAATAACTTGTTCCCTTGTTCTTGGCTTAAGTTTCAAACGCTGGTTGCTAAATGGGACCTTTGTAATCTAGAAATTTCCCTTCTTTTACAAATGGGTAATTCAAGCCCTATTGTAATCGTTTACCGAATCATAAACGGTGTCGAAATAAAGATCATCGAAAAGAGACTAGGAACAGTCATTTTACAAGATCAGATTCAGATTCCCTTTCATTTGACAGTTGAAGCATGGGAATTGATCGGGTTGTGATAATTCTCATCGGGGCCAAATTGGCGATCAAGTTTGAAATCTAAATTCTCAAGAAGTATGCCAGCATGGAGAAGGCTGGGGCAATAGACGGAGAGCTTGTGAAGGGAAGCCCAACCGTAGGAAGGGGCGACGGAGAAAGAGGAGAGAAGATCGACGAAAACAGAAGAGATGGTATTGGAGCATTTAAGCTTGAATTTTTTTTTTTTAAAACTAAACACGTAATTGTATATTAAATAGAGTTTGTTTGATTAAATAGAGTTTTTATATTAAATAGAGTTTGTTTCACTAATTAACTAAGTAAACAGCTTGGCTTGGTGGCAAAAGCCATGCTATGTCATCATGTTCCATGATTTGGACTAGCCACGTCAGCATCACCCTTCACGTGTACGTGCTTGGTCAACATCGGTGTTGATTATCAATTGACTAACAATTTTCATCCAACGATGGTGTTTTTGACCCAAAAAGAAACGTTAAGTGGTAAAATGTTCCAAAAAATAATAGGGGCGAATTTGATAATATTATCAAACATTATGGGTATTTATAATAACATTTTACTTGAAATTTATTCAAACGAGAGGAGGGAATAAATAATTTATTACCTTCTTTTACTATAGCACAAAGTATTGCTATGTATATTTGTTTAAGAGCAAAGACGAAGCTATAGAGAAATTTATACTCTATAAGCAAGAGTCAAAAACCAACTTAATAAAAAGATTAAGATGGTAAGAAGCGATCGTGGTGGTGACTATAGTGAACCATTATGCGAATGTTGTTCACAACATGATATTATTCAAGAAGTAAAACCACCATATTTTTCTCAATTAAATGGAGTAGACGAGCGAAAAAATCAGACTCTAAAAGAAATGATGAATGCCTTATTAGGTAGTTTTGGGTTATCACAGAATATGTGGGGGGAAACTACCATTTCAGCTAATTTATTTAAATCGTGGATTGTATTTTCATCGACTATGCATAATATAGAAATGCATATTGATTTCTTATGTATGAATCAAAGAATCCTGAGATTTACAAGAACACGATAACACAATCAAAGAATGCATCATTAAAATGAACTTTAGAGACTAACAATGAAGATAGTCTAGATAATCAATAAAAGGATGAAACGAAATAGAGCGAAGAAGAAGTAAAGGAGAAAGAATGGAAAAATCCTTTGGACCAGTCTTCCTAACCTTTATCTTGGAGACTAAACCTCAAATGTATAGTGATACAATACAATCCTCTAAAAGGCATATTATGGAAGGAAGACATTAAGAGCGAAATAAATTCCATGATACAAAACCATATGTGGGAGTTAATTGATCTTTTTCCTGGGATTAAATCACTAAATTCTAAAAGCATTTTAAAATTGAAAACAAAAAAAATATTGAACAATTGAAAAGTACAAGGCTAGATTGGTAATAAAAGGATACCAACAAAATAAATTCCTTGACTACTTTTTTACATACTCTGTTGTATCAAGAATAACATCCATAAGAATAATACTCGCAATTTTTGCTTTGAGTAATCTAGAAGTACATCAAATGAATATTAAAATAGCTTTTCTAAATGGAGACCTTGACGAAGAAATATACATGGAACAACTCGAGGGTCATGTAGTTCTAGGTTAAGAAAGGAAAGTCTATAGGTTGGTAAAGTCTTTGTATGGACTAAAAAAAATACCAAAACAATGACATGAGAAGTTCGATAGTGTCATGATGACAAACTACTTTAAGATAAATGAGTGTGACAAGTGTGTATATGTCAAAACTATAAACATTGGATATGTTGTTCTATTCTTGTATATTGATGACATACTCATTGTTGGAAGTAACAATGAAATGGTTAAATGTACCAAAGACATGTTAAGTTCAATATTTGAGTTAAAAGATAGGCCTTATATTAACTCAGCCACACCATGTGGACAAGATTTTTGAGAAATTTAATAAGGATGATTTTGGTATAACCATTGCTCTAATAGACGCTTATTCATATATATCTAAAAATCCAGGTGAAAATGTTCACTAGGTGAAATATACAAGAATCATAGGTAACCTAATATATCTCATGAGCTGTACGAGACAAAACATTAATTTTACTGTGAGCAGTATAAGCAGATTCACGAGTAATTCATGTGAAAACCACAGGAAAGCTATAACAAGAATACTCATATATCTTATATATAGTTGGGATTGTGAGTTGCAATATTCCAGATATCTTGCTGTCTCAGAAGAGTACTCTGATGCTAGTTGGATATCTGATATTCAATATACCAAAGGTACAATTGGATATGCATTCACTTTAGGAGGAGGAGCTGTTTCTTGGAATTCATCAAGACAAACGATTATAACTAGATCTGCAATGGAACCTGAGTTTGTAGCTCTAAACAAATCTGGAGAAGAAGCAGAATGGGTTCATAACTTTCTTGAGGATATTCTGGAATGGCTGAAAGCTATGCCCATAGTATACATATACTATGAAAACCAAACAACAATTGCTGGAGTACAAAATTTCTTGTATAATGGTAAATCGAGACATAAACTTCGTTGAAATAATACCATTAGACATATGATGTCAAATAGAGTTTTCTCTATTCATTTTGTAAGATCAAATGATAACATCGTGGATCCTATAACCAAAATGTTAAATTAAGATGAAGTTGAGAAAATGTATAAATAAATAAGACAAAAGCCAAAGAAATTTAAAGGCTTTATGTGAAGGAAATCTTTATCTTACTGACTGGAGATCCAAAGATTTAGGTTTAAAAGAATTACATAATTGCATAAACTATGTAATGTCATTGTAGGGGCTTCTTATCCTAAGTCTGTTCCTATTATATAACCAATGATCAAAGTGGTATAACATAGCAAAACTTTTAATGACCATTGTCTCATTCGGTGAGCTGAGTAACATAAGTTACATATGTGATAGTGAAGTGGGGTTGTTTCAAGGAGACTATCAGACGTAGTTCTTTCAAACTCTTACAGAACCAGGTGACGTCAATAGCTTTAAAGACATACCCATGAGAACTAAAATTCTTATCGAAGAGATAGTTGTGTGAAATATATCATCATTTATACAAATGATAGAACAGTTCAAGGACATCGTGTCTATTATTTGGCCAATAAAGTAAATATAATCCACAAGGGAAGGTTCAAAGGTATAACACCCTAAGCTGATACGACCCAAAAATTGATCGAATAGAACATTACATGGGAGCACCTAAATGACTAACCTAAAATTTTAAAACATGTTTATTACCTTTAAAACATACTATGTGGTACCAAAAAAGGCATACCAAAACAGTTGCAGAATATTTGTATAAACCAAAGCACCACGACACATAATTTAAATCAAATTATACAACTCGAATTTCACAAATAGAATACATAAGTAAGAGTCCTATGAGTATACAATCCCAATAAAGCTAAAGTAAAATATTCTAGAAGAAATGCTAAAAGTCCTACTGTGATAGTTCCCCTCAAATTGCTCAAGCTAATAAATTGCAAACAGAAACATCCGAATGCCGAGCTTACAAAGCCCAGTAGTATAATCGCTAATCTAGTGAAGCATATGAATCTCATAAACATAAGAGTTAGAAGACATGGTAATCAGTAGTAAGTACATGCATGTTCCTAATCAAGTGCTACCTAATTAAGGTTCAACAATTTTACCTCTTTAGTAAGGGCCTCATCATAAATAAATATATACTAGGTCTCTAACCTTAGTATCATACTACAATGCATCATCATGATACACGTAATCATCAAACACATAAACAAGAGTAGACATCATGGTGTAGTCGGAGGGTCACTTAGCATCTTGGGACTCACACCATTTTATCCTACCTAAGGTACCCAATATAAGACCAGAGTTACTTAGCATCCGAATCTTCATCTAGAAGGGCCCTCATTGACTAGTACCTAAGACCCCTTCGGGGTCACATAGCTTTAGAGCCTACATTCAACTAGCATTTTAAGTGTAGCACTGACTTGGATATATCCAAATAATTCTAATAAACAAGATGATCGTCGTGTACACACAAGTATCTTGGGTGTCCTAAACATTTCCCGAGTGTCAAACAAAGGCATAAGTCTTATGGAATATTACTTTATATGGTTCTTATTATTATCACACATTTTATTCAACGTCTAGCATATTTCAGTCTGATGATACCGATACTAAATCCTTTAGCATCGATACCAATCCTTGAGTATCAGTACCCACCCTTGGTACTGATACAAAATCTGGCTACTGTAATTTAAGACTTAATGATGATATTGATACCTTACACTTGGTATCGATAATTGATAAATATTATTGATACTCTTTGTATAATGTACCGATATTACCCATCCAAAAATCTTGATATTATTCATTTATAATATTAATAAAGTGTCTTCGCGAACAAGCATTAATTATAGATCTAACTTTTCATATCATTATTTAACCAATATGTAACTCAAACTCTTATTAGTATAAGTTAACTTATTCACTTAGGCTTAGAAGGGTAATTTAATAAATTTGCATGGTACACACTTTCTTTATCACATTATTCGTGTACTGCACCACCTCGTTTGTAAGCATATCCTTCTCAACGATCTATAATTTAAGAATATTTGATACACACTCCTTTAAGGGTACTTTTAGGTTTTCTTACTCACTAAGGGCATTTTAGTAATTTATGCCACCTAGGGGGCGTTTGGGTCACTTCATAATCTAGGACCCTTTTATAAGCTTAATTGTACATTTTACATCAATTTATAACCATTCAGATATAAGAGTGATGTTTTGAATCTTTGAATATTAAATAGTATTGATACTCTACTAAGTAGTATGAGTACTCAAGCTGTATTAATGCATGTTTTTATACGAGTATTAATACTCCAAGAACAATGTCCATCCGAGTATCGACACTACAAGAAGAATATCAATGCTTAGAAGAATAATATCAATACTATGACCTAGAAAACCCTAAATAAGACTGAAGAATCTCCCAAAAAACACTCCTATATATTCTAATTTGGTCTTAAATCAACAAATAAAGCTTAATAAAGTCTTATAGGGTCATTTACACCATAAAAACATGATCTTTACAATGCAAACATCTTCTAGGGTATGAATTAAGTCAACCCCCAAATATACTCAAATACGCAAATCCCCAACAAAGCTTCACATTTAGGAAATTCATAATACAATAAAGGATTAGAAATACACTTCCTTAGTTTAGGAATCCGAAATGAAGCTCTTTTCTTCAGCTACTCTTGTTTCCTCTTCTCTATTGGCATTTAAGCACTTTAAACCCACTTTCTCTAGACAATAAGAAACCCAAGGATTCCTTAGAAAAAGGAAGGTTATAGGAAGGGTTAAGAATGGATTTCAAGTCTAATAAAGTGAGGAAGGAAGTTCTTAGCTTCCACTTGAGTAGTGGAGCTTAGACGAAAATGAGAAGAAGAGAAATAAAGAAGACAAAGAGAAGGCTTTTACCCATAAAAAACCTACGCCCAAATTAAAATAAAACCACTAATATCAACCTTTTATTCAACGGGATAGTAACTCTTTTGGCCCTTCACATTTTACCTTTTACTAAAAAATCTCCTTTTTATCACCCTTTGGGCTCGATTCCAACCCAAATAAACTTCCATTGGGCCCAACGATTATAATTATGAACTCCTTGAGGCCTATATACCTTTTGGGCAAACTAGAAATTACTAACCCAAAATTTCGAGTGTTATATAATGATGACACTTACATATCCTATGTAATTGTCGATCGTAGAGTTTATCACCATATCTTGTCAAAATGTTTTGATAAATTCATCAATTTCATTCATGCAGGGGATTGGTTGAAAAATTAAGTGAATTCATTGATGAATACTAAATTAAAATATATTATCTACTAAAAGATATTATCTTTTAGAGTTTGGATATAAATGAACAATATTATTTTTAGTAAATTATCATTTGAGAATCTCCTATAAATAAAGTGCTAAGATTCTAGGTTAAATATATCTTAGAATTCAACAACTTATACTTTTCTTGAAAAATATTTTCTCTCATTCTCTAGTTTTTTTATGATAGGAAAAGGCAAGAAATAGTTTGAGATCTTGAAAGTTTGTGCTACTGTTTGTTAATCATCAAGTTATATCCTGGGAGACAGATGACCAAAGGATATCAAGCAATTGATAAGTAAAAAGCAGGAGTGGTAATAAAAGGATATTAACAAAAGAAAGGCCTTGACTACTTTGATGCATACTTTTCTGTATAAATAATAACATCCATAAGAATGATACTTGTAATTTTCGCTTTGCAAAATCTAGAAGTACATCAAATGGATGTTAAAACAACTTTCCGAAATGGAGGCATTGATGAAGAAATATACATGGAACAACCTGAGGGTCATGTAGTTCTAGGTCAAGAAAGAAAAGTTTATAGTTTGGTGAAGTCTTTAAACAATGGTATGAGAAGTTCGATAGTGTCATAATGACAAACAACTTCAAGATAAATAAGGGTAATAAGTGTGTATATATCAAAACATTAGATTTGTTGTTCTATGCTTGTATGTCGATGACATACTCATTGTTGGAAGTAACAATAAAATGTTAAAATGTACCAATGACATGTTAAATTCAATATTTGACATGAAAGATAACCCTTATACTAACTCAGTCAAACCATGCAGACAAGATTCTTGAGAAATTTAACAAGGATGATTCTAGTATAGCAGTAACTCCAATAAAATCTTGTTCATATATGTCTAAAAGTCAAGGTGAAAGTATTCACCAGGTGGAATATATAAGGGTTATAGGCATCCTAATGTATCTCATGAGTTGTACAAGATCAAGCATCACTTTCATTGTGAGAATTCTAAGAAGATTCATGAGCAATCCAGGTGAAAACCACTGAAAAGTAATCCATGATACTCTAATTGTAGTTGTATATATGATATTCAAGATACCAAAGGTACAATTGAATATGTATTCACTTTAAGAGGAGGAGATGTTTCATGAGCAATGAAATCTAAGTTTTTAGCTCTAGAAATATCTAGAGAAGAAGCATAACGACTTAGTAACTTTCTTGAGGATATTTCAGAATGACTAAAACCTATGTCCATATTATGCATATACTGTGACAACCAAGCAATAATTGCTAGAGCACATAATTTCATGTATAATGGTAAATCGAGACATGTGTGTCATTAACATAATACCATCAAACAAGTGATCTCAAATGAAGTTATCTTTATTCATTTTGTAAGATCAAATGATAACATCGCAGATCCGCTAACCAAAGGGTTTAGAAAATATCTAAATTAATAGGACTAAAGAAAATGAAATTTAAAGGCGTTATGTGAAGGAAAACCCTACCTTGTTGACTAGAGTTTCCAAGATCTAGGTTTAAAGGAAAACAAAATTGCATAAATTGGGTACGATCATTGTGGGGTTTTTTTTATCCCAAGTCCATTGCTATAATGATATGCTTCAAGGAGAATATTGATCATAGTTCTTTCAAACTTTTGTAGGACCGGATTATGTAAATGGCTTTAAAGACATGCCCATGAGAATTAAAATTCTTATAAGAGAAATAGTTGTGTGAAGTATATCATTGTTTACACAAATGACAAAATATTCCAAGGACACCACATTTACTATTTATCTAGTAAAATAAATATACTATCATAAGGGAAGGTTCAAAGGAGGACACCTACCTATCCTATGCAACTATCGATCATTGAGTCTATCACCACATCGTGCCAAGATGTTTTGATAAGTTCATCAATTTCATTCATTCGGAGGGTTGTTGGAAAAATGAAGTGAATTCATTGATTAAATATTCTAAATTAAAAGATATTTATTATCTATTTACATCGGGATATTAATAGGATAATTATATCTGTTTAAATATTTTATATTAAAAGGATATCAATACCTTTTTGTATATTCCAAATTAAAAGATATTATCTTTTAGAGTTTGAATATAAATGAGTAACATTATTTTTAGTAAGTTCTCCTTTGAGAATCCCCTATAAATAAAATGCTATCATTCTAGGTTAAATATATCTCATAATTCAAGAACTTCTACTTTTCCTGAAAAATATTTTCTCTCATTCTTTAGTTTTTTGGTGATAGGCAAAGGAAATAAATAGTTGGTGATCTTGAAAGTTTGTGTTACTATTCGTTGATCAACAAGTTGTTGTTTCATGGGAGACAACAACCAAAATATATCGAGCACCAAAGGATTGACCGAAAATATATATTAAGGAAGCTATGTAGCAACAAGCCTTTTTATTTTATTTTTTAAGAAGTTTAACTTCTTTGTTTTATTTTTTCAGGTTCGATTTCATCTCGAATTGTTATTTTGAATAATATCATATAGCTTATATTTTTACCTAAAATATTCCAAGTAGCTTCGTATCACCTTTAACAATGATGATTGCGATTCTTATTTTCACGAGTCTTAGAAGATTGATAAAGTGTTGAAGTTGACTTTCTAACACTTAAGTTTTAGGTTTGAAGGAATTTAAGAAAGAAGAACATGAAGGAAAAGGTGAGCTCACCAATATGGATTGTCTCACCTTTGTCCACTCCCAAATCTGATAAATTATATGAGGAGTAGTCCCTTTCTCATCAATATAGTTACACTTTTAGTCTTCACCATTCAACCTAAGTTTAAAGGTCTCTTTTTTTATGATCAATTAAGTCCAATTTTCATCTCCTTAGGTTCATAATCATATATATACTAATTGATTAATCCAAAATTCAAGTTAATATTTGAATGTTGTCTCAACAGTTTAAGTTGTTACACACACCACCTCTTTTTAAGCTTAAATATCACTGGTATTCAATATCATTTAATTCTTCATTCAAGAAGTAATTGTTAATGCATGTCAACTTGTTTGACCTACAAATAATTTTAAATAGCTGAAAAAATAGCGTTAATAGTGAATGGTTTAACAGTTGGACTAAACGTATCTAAAAAGTCATGACCTGGTATTTAAGCATAACTTTTTTTTAATACAAGTCATGCTTTATATCGGTTAATCGTTCCATCAAGGTTGTGCTTGCTCTTGAAAAGTCATTAGCAACCAATGAATTTCCTCTCGGTAACCCAACCAAGTCCCAAGTCTCATTGTCAATCAACACATTGTACTTTGTTTTAATTGCTTTTCTCCACTCTGAGCGTAACAAAGCATCTTAAACACCCACTAGTAAAGCACTGAACTGTACTTAATAAATTTTTGGCTTGAATATACCAAGAAAAATGAAGGATCTTGACCAAATTCCAACTTATTGTTGTTGAAGGAATTAAGATATGAAAAACACTAGCAGTCAAATACCTTAAGGAACTGAAAATCTAGAACATAACCATATAATTCTTGGTCTGTCGATTGTTTCAGATAAAGAAAAAGGCATAGTATGTCTTTTTACCATTTGATAGGTAGTACACAACTGGTTTTTATCAAAGGAAACAATTTTATTTCAAATTGGAAACCATATGGTCTTGTTCAAAACCAAAGAGAAGACTTCATCATTCTTCACCAGTTGAGAGACCAAGATATAAGAAGAATCTGCAGTAAAATTAATAGAGGAATTAAAAACTAATAGAATCACCTTGTGCATTGCAACACATATTTCCCTATGGTATATTAGATGGTCTGTAATTTTGTGTCATAACCGCTTTGAAGTTCTGATCAAATCTATGCTATTAGTTTTACTACCACACACAACTAACAAGTCATAGATCTCTTTGACTTGACTAGAAAATTCACAAACAATCATTAGTATCTTCTTAGGTGTTTCGAGACAATAATAGAGATACATGATTTTATTAGTTGAAAATTTAGAATAAAGCTTGGATATATTCGTTCACAAGGATGAATCGAGGAGGAACGATTGATGATAATCGTTGTTACAAAATATAGTCGTCAGATAGAGTAAAATTACAACTGATAATTTTATAAAATAATAATGAAGATAAATGAGACATAAATTTTACGTGTAAAGCCCCTAAATAATATAGGTTAAACACCATGGGCAAAGATATAAGAATTTCACTATAAGAAAATATAAATTACAACTTCTCTCAATCTAATAAGGAGAAAACAATGAAAATTCTATCTTGATAAAAAGGAGAAAACAAGTTTATAAGAAAACTCTCTAATTTCTCTAGTATTGGGAGGATATTGGAATGCTTTGGGATGATTATGAATGGAAAGGGGCTAAGCTATTGATAGTTGAAGTTTAGGGACTAATCTTATAAATACCCCAAAGTGTAGGGACTAAATGGATAATTTTCCCTTACCAATTTTTAACCAAAATCAACAGTAAATTTTGAAAATTTACTATGTTCAAAACGACGCATTAATGCACCGAAAGTAATTTTGACTTTCAACAATCTTCCACTTGAAGATTTGATTGGCATAATCATATCTTCACATTATTCTTCGTACCTTGTACCATTCCATGTTACTTACATCTCCATCAGGCCAAATGAGGATCGACATCAAATAAACTTGTTTGTATTGATCGACTTTATCATGTAATCTGCTCTGCTGTCTTTGGTATGAATTTTCTACATATCTACAATCTCTTCTTCCACTTTCTCACGAACGAAGTGATATTGAACCCGAATATGTTTTGTTCTTGAGTGAAAAGTAGGATTCCTTGCAAGATGTGAGGCGCTTTGACTGTCACAAAACAAAGAGACATTCATCTGTTTGTGCCTGAGCTCCTGCAATAGTATTTTCAACCAAATTGTTTATTTACTAGCTTGTGTAGTTGCTACATATTTTGCCTCTGTTGTTGATGCTTCCATAACTGACTGTAGTTTTGAAACCTAACTTACAACTCCACCAGCAAATTTGAACACATATTCTATAGTAGATTTACTTTTATCAAAATCCCATGCATAGTCAGAATCGACATATACTCTAATAAAAAAGTTTGATCATTTGTAACATAATACAACATTTGAGGTCCCCTTGTTATAACTTAGGACCCTCTTCATGCCATTCTATGCTATTTGCCTGGATTTTCCATGTATCAACTAACCACTCCCATTGCTTGTGCAATGTCTGGTATTGTACATATCATAGTCAATATTAAACTTCCCACTTCTGATGCACACGGTACTTGAGACATCTCCGTTCTCTCTTCTTAACTACTAGGACTCATACTAGAGGATAATTTGAACTTAATAGGAAGAGGGATAGAAATTGGCTTACAATGTTGTATTTTGAATCGTGATAATATCTTCTTTGATTTATTCTTTTATGAAAGCCAAATCTTCCTATTACTCATATCTTGGTGAATTTACATCCTTATAATATTGTTTGCTGGTCTCGAGTCCTTCATTTGAAATTAATAGGCAGTTGTTCCTTCAAATTGTGAATATGGTATTTGTTAGGCATACAACCAACATGTCATAAACATACAATAATAATATAACAAGATCGTTAACACAAAACCTCTTAAAATAAGTACAAGGGTCTGCATTAAGTTTGTTGTATCCAAGGCACGTAATGAAGGAATCAAATCTCTTATACCAACACCTCAACACCTACTTTAGAACGTACAAAGATTTTTTAACCTGTAAATCAAGATTTTTATTTCTTTTTCTTCAAAGTCTTCAGGATGGAGCATATAAATCTCTTTTTCAAGATCTTCAAGAAGAAAAATTGTTTTAACATCTAGTTGCTCTAGATGTAAGTTCAATGTAGCACGCATTGCAAAGACTACAAAAACTATTATTAGTTGAAACACAGTAGAAAAGATTTCATTAAGATCAATACCTTCTTTCTGAGCATATTCTTTGACCACAAGGCTTGAATGATACAACTTCACTTGATTTTCATCATTTCTTTTGATTTTGAAGTCCCATTTGTTACCAGTTAGCTTCCTTCCTTGTGGTAGCAACACAAGATCTCATGTATTACTTTTATGAAGGGCTTCAATTTTCTCTTGCATTGTTGTCATCCATCGTGAAGCAGCTGAGTTGTTTATTGCCTCTTGGTATGTTGATGCTTCACTATCCTCCGTTAAAAGACAATATGTAATATTTCCTTCTATAACATAATATGAATGCCAATTAGAATATCTTTTCACACGATTTGATTGACGTGTTTTTGGAGCTTTAGACCTCTATGATTTTATTTCATCATGTTCCGATTTTGCTTCAAAAGAATCTCCATGTTCAAACTCTTTTTCTATATATATATGTGTAATCTTCGACTTCTCTTTTTCGATGTTATCATCTTTTTCTTTCCTTTGTAGCTTATCTTCTAAAAGGATAACATCCCTGCTGATGATAACTTTATGGGCAGTGGGATCCCAGAAGGGACACTCCTTTATTCCATCAACATACCCCAATAATTTATATTTTCAGGAATTTGGATCCAACTTTGAAATTTGTTGTGCATTATACATCACGTACACAATATTTCCAAATACAGGAAGTTTGTATAATCAACTAGTTTACCAGTCCACATCTTCATTGTTGTCTTTATTTCTACTGCAATTGATGGAGCCTAATTAAACCAAAATAACATCGATATTAACTACTTCTACCTAATGATTTTTCTAGGCTTGTGACCCTCAACATTGCTCTTGTTATTTCTAACAAGGTTATGTTCATCTTCTCTGCCACTCAATTTTGTTTATGATTGTTTACCACGGTAAACTGTCTTTTGATGCTTGTTTCCTACAAAAGTCATCAAATTCTTCACCTGTATATTCTCCTCCATTATCTATTCTGAAAAATTTGATCTTATTTCTAGAATCAAGTTCCACCTGCGCTTTGAAGGCTTTAAAAGTTGAAAACACATCTGACTTCTTCTTAAGAGGGTACACCCAACATCTCCTAGAATAGTCATCAATAGATGAGATAAAGTACTTTGTTCTATCTAGGGATGTAACTGGTACTTGTCAACGTTAGAATGAACCAATTGTAGAACCCTATTGCCTTTAGAATTTGATGTGTTGAATTTTAATCAATACTACTTACTTGTTATACAATGCTCACACAAAGGAATTAATACATTTGTTAAGCATGGAAGTAGTTTTTTCTCCACAAGGATTTCCATTTCTTGTTTTGTCATGTGTCTAAGTTTCTAATGCCATAATGTTAGGCTCGATGAAGCTCGATCAATCAACCAAAATATGCCAAGAGGGGATGAATTGGCATTTTAAAATTTAGGGAGTAAGAAGTATAAAATAGGAAAATTTGCACAATAATTTATAGTGGTTCAACTTGTCAATAAATCTATATCCACTACCTAAGTTCCTCACTTAGGATTTTCTAACAAATCCTCTAATTTATTCTTTTTTTTTTTCAAGGATAAAGAGATAACCTTTACAACTCCCTATTTTTTCACTTGGCTAAACTAGAATCAAAACCCCTTTACAAAAGGATAAGAAAGTGTAAACAGGAAACCTCTAAAAAGGAAAGTGTTTACAAAAATAAGCTCACTAAAACACACTATTTACAAGAGAAAGAAAATTAAAAATGAAAAACTCTTCTCTTGTGTTTGATTGCTTGGATAGATGTTGTGTTACTTCTTCAAGTGCCATTGGAGTGTTTTTATATGTTGCCCTTTCTAACTGTTTAGAATGATTTGGAGCCTCTTGAAATACTTTCTGCACACAAAGTTTCAAAAATTTGGGAAAGTTTCGAAACTCTTGGGATAGTTTTGAAACTATTGGAAAATATCAAAACTTTTCGGGAAACTGTCTTGGAAATTTTTGAAACTCTTGTAAAAGTTTCAAAACCTCTGGTCAAATACTCATTTTAAGGTTTTGTTTGGACTTTGAATTATTTTGATGAAAACTTTAAATAAATTTAATTTAGTCCAAAAACATTCTGCCCTTATTTGTTATATCAAAATATTAGTTCTACAATCCTCCCTTTTTTATATAACAAAACATTTGAAAAATAGTTTTTTGGCAAAAGCTCCCCCTTATTAAAACATTTAATGAAAAAGAGAATTATTTGGAAAATATTAAAACTCCCCCTTTTTCATTATTGAAATTGAATTTTTCAAACCTATACTTCTCCCCTTTTTGTTATATAAAAAATAATTCAAACTTTAATGTTCAAAATATCAATGGAGAGTAAGTAGTAATTTTAAAATTAAAATTATTTGAAAAATCAAAAGCTCCCCCTCAACAAATGTATTCCAAACAAAAATTTGACTTTAAAAGCTTGACACTTAAAAGACATTGAATTTCAGCAAAGATGAACAAACAAGTTAGTTGAACATGAAATTAAATATATCCAAGTCTAATATACTTTATGAAATACCCATTGTTGTATTTAAGTGCATTTGCATAAAGTTATCCAAAAATGTTATGCATTTGAAAAATTGATATCAATTGTTAGAGAGATATCATTTGTAATAAATCACATGCATAAACATTTAAATTAAGGTCAAAAATAAAAAAATTTGTAAAAACAAAGCATTAAAACCAATTTTGACCAAAATTCATTACGATGAACAAACATTTATGAAAAATCGTTAAAACTTTATAAAATGTTCATCACAACACTTTTTAACATACATGAGATATAAAATCAACAAAAAATTATTTAATTTAAAAATTCATGAATGCATAAAACAAATAGGAAACCAATTAATCAAAACAAAAACATTAAGCTTAGGGTTACCCATTCCTTTTCAAGCGTGGCTATAGCATTTGAATATCTACACTTTCATCACCATTACTCCCACATACCTACAAGAGACATGTATATGGATTTTGGTATCCAAATTGCTTTAGATCCTTGAACATTAGTTTCAATGCCCCTTGTTCCCTTAGGGACCCATACATGTCTAATTTTAAATTGTTTTCCGTTCTTTAAAGAACAAGTATGTTCCAAATGGCAATGAAAATGGTAATGTGAGCATTTTGCCATTTTTAAACATAATAAGTTGTTTTTAGAAATTAATTATTTTTCTTTTGTTAAGCTTTCAAACTTAACTTTCAAATAAAAAAAATTCTTTTTCTAAATCATTGATTTTGATTTTTTAAAGCTCTAAATCTTTTTTCAAAGTTTCATTTTGTTTTTCAAAATCAACTTTTGCTTTCAAAATCAAATCATTTTTAACTTTAAAATTTGATATTAATTTCTTTTATTTGGAAATCATGGTCTCAAATTCCAAATACAACTCATCATATGCATATTGTATCTCTTTAAATGAATAAGAATTTGAATCAAAAGAGTTAGAAGTTACCTTGGGCTCTTCAAGAGCCATTAAGCACACCACATTTGTTGGCTATTCTTTCTTGTTTCCATGGATCTCTTCGAGCTTATTCCAAAGCTCATTGCCATTTGAACAATAAGAAACTCTTTTCATAGACATCGAGACCAAATGCATAAAACAATATGTGCATGGTTTTAGCATTTTGTTGATCTTTCTTCCTATATTTGGTACTCCACTTTTTTGTCTTATACTTTGGAGAAGAGTAGCCTTTATCGATCATCTCCTATGCATCAAGATCATTGGATTGGATGAATAACTTCATTAATTTATTCCAATAATGGTAGTAGGCTCCATTGAAGTATGAAGGCTAGTTGATTAGTTGAGAGTCTTCCATGTAGAATGAGCCGAAGGTGGAAGCCATCTTCTAGGTTGCTTTGAAAATGGATAGAGCTTCTTTAAGGACCATCTCAAGGTTGTTAGACCTTCTAATGAGTCAAGCTCTAATACCAATTGTTAGGCTCGAGGAAGCTCGACCGATCAACCAAAATATGTAAAAATGGGGTAAATTGACTTTTTAAAATTTAGGGAGTAAGGAGTATAAAGGTAGAAAAATTTGCACAATGATTTATAGTGGTTCAACTTCCTCAATGAAGTCTACATCCGCTACCTAAGCTCCTCACTTAGGATTTTCCAAAAAATCCACTGATTTGCTCTTTCTTTTTCAAGGATAAAGAGATTTACAAAATGATAAGAAAATGTAAACAAGAAATCTCTAAAAAAGAAGGTTTTTTAAAAAATATGCTCACTAAAACACACACTATTTACAAAAGAAAGAAAAATAAGAATGATAAACTCTTCTATTGTGTTTGATTGCTTGGATAGGTATTGTGTTACATCTTCACATTTCCTTGGAGTGTTTTTATATTTTAGAATGAGTTACAAGACGTTTCTAGAGGATGATTTGGGGTCATTTGAAAGACTTTTTGCACACAAACTTTCAAAACTTTGGGAAAGTTTCAAAAATCTTCGAAAGAGCCATTTGAAAAATATGACCGTTGAACCCTATGTATCGAAACTTTAATAAAAGTTTTGAAACTCTTTAGATAGTTTTGAAACTATTAGAAAATATCAAAAAATTTCGGGAAACTATCTTGGAGAGTTTTGAAGCTCTTGTAGAAGTTTTGAAACTTCTAGTCAAAATACTCATTTTAAGGTTTTGATTGGACTTTAAATTATTTTGATGAAAACTTTGATTAAATTCAATTTAGTCCAAAAACATTTTTCCCTTATTTGTTATATTAAAATATTAGTTCTACATATAACATTGCAGAATTTGAACTACATCAGGCAACAAATGCTTATACTTTTATTAAAGTCTCTCTCTTCGATATGTATAAATTTGCTGCTATCTTTTCACCTTTCATCACCACAAGAGATTTATAGAACACCTTCACGACTTATTTTAATCTTGCTTGTATTATTATCCAATAATCCATAGGATAATAATTTTTTCTCCAGGTTTTTCATGTGTCGTACATCTCAAACAATTTAATTGTTCTATCATGCATCTTCAATTTGATGGTTCTAATTTGCCAACAATCTCTAAGGCATGATCATTGCAACTGACACAAATATTATTGAGATAGGTTCATAATGATTGAACCATTCTCTTCTTGAGGTCATGTGATATGTGGATCCTAAATCAATAAGCCATATATTTACAAATCTCTTTCTACCTTCCATGGTGGCTGATGCTTCACAACATAGAGCATTTCCATCATCTGAATTGTTTACGATATTTCATTATGGATTGAAGTTTTTAGCTAAAATCAAACAATCCTTCTTCAAGTACCCTTCTTTCAACAGTTGTAGCCCTTTAAAGGTTTTCTCTTCTAAACTTTGATCTACCACGGTTATGACTGTTGCTTTGGCCATGTTCTATTGATTCTCCTCTCATCACTATCAACACCTCTACTTATTGTAGATTTACTTGTCTAACTTCATTGCTCTTGCGACGCTTTTCTTCTTGTAGAAAAACGGTTACAACATCATCGAAGACTAGACTGATAATATTATTGTTTGTCAAGTTGATGATGAGTTTAACATAAGAATCAGGTAGGTTTTGAAGTAGAAATTCAATACGTTCTTGTTCTGATATTGTACAAATGAAAGATGTAAGCTGAGAAAATAAAGTATTCAACGTGTTTAAGTGTTCTGCCACTGAAGTAGATTCTGATATCTAAAGAGTTCACAATTCTCTCTTAAGGGAAATTTTATTGTCCAACGACATGACCTCGTTTTATTTAGTGAGAATATCCTAAATCTCCTTGGTTGTCTTATTTTTCTTTATGCTTGACAATACCTCATCTGCTAAGGCTAGATGAAGGTTTGTCATTGCATTCCTGTCCATCTCGTTTCATTTGTTATTATATGTGAAATATTTCGGCCTTTCACTGATAGCCACCAGACAACTAAACTATATTTCCTAAGGATAACCTTCATCTTTAATTTCCATAATGAGAAATTTCACCCATTAAACTTTTCAATATCGAATTTCATTTTCATAACTTCTATCACATATAGCTCCCACTATTTCATTATTTTAATGTGAATAGTTTCCTGAAATCTTCGAAGAATGGGTAATACCTTCTTATTTTCTTATGTTGGAGGATCCACATTAGTGACAACCACAAAGATAATAAGTCGATATTACACACCCAAATCAGTCTCAGATATTAATTATTACGAAACATGGTTGTTGGATAGAGCAAAATTACAACTAATAATTTGATGAAATAATAATGAAGATAAAGGAGACATAAATTTTACGTGAAAAACCCCTGAATAATATATGGTAAAACCATTGGAAAAAGTAGAAGAATTTCACTATAAGAAAATAGGAATTACAACCTTTTTCGATCTAACAAGGAGAAAAACAATGATAATTTTCTCTCGATAAAAATAAGAAAGCAACTCTATAAGAAAACTCTCTAATTTCTCTAGTATTGGGAATGTTGGAATGATTTGGGATGATTATGAATGACAAAGGACTAAACTATTCATAGTTGAAGCTTAGATATCTATCTTGTAAATAGACTAAAGTGTAGGTGTCGACACCCGTTTTAGTTCGAGGCCCGTTTTTATTTTATTATTATTATTATTAACTAAAATTATTTATTATTATTATTTTGTTTGCCGTACAAATTACAAACCCGAATTGGGCCCAAATACAATTTGCCCTAAGCAACCCAATCGACCCAATAAGTTACAAGCCTAACAAGAACAACCCAAGACCAGAGGTCCAATCCAGCAGGCCCATACAATAACCCAAATTAATTAATTAGGGTTTTTGAACCCTAATCCTTCTCACCACCGATTACACCAATGGTTCTTCCCTCGTCGTCACGTTGCCATTGTTTCGGCCACCGGTGGCTGACAATTCCAGCAGCTATTCAACTACTCCATCGTCATCACCTCTAGTTAATAGTGACAACCAAATCAAAAAAGGATAAAAATCATAAAAACACCCATTAGAAAATTAATAATAATCCAAAAAAGTTGGGATGCATTAATACAAGGATAAGGGAAATAATTTCCCTCAGTTTTAGGTTCAACCAAACACGTCAAGCATGGAAATAAAACCAGAGCCCGAAAAGAGAGTGCGGGAAAAATAGAGAGAGAAAACTAGAAAAAAAGAACGAAAAAAGAGATGACAAATAGAAAGTAACCGAGAGGAAGAAGAAGAAACTCATATTTTGGCTGGATCTAGTCACTGTAGCTTCACCGGGGTAAAGATTTTACCCTCACCACTTAAGGTAAACCCTTACCTTCTTATTTTCAGGGGGAAGGGAATCTACCTCGTTGGTTTAAAGGTTTAGGTTGAGAGAATTTTATATTTAGTTTCTAAAAAGAGGTGTTAATGAGTAAAATTGGCCTTCATCGGGCTTTGTGCGGTGGTGGCCACGGTGGTTTGTGGCTACCGATGAGTTTTCATATAACTTTTAAAAAAATGAAATGAAAGGGTTGAGAGAAAAATGGTAAGAAGGGTCAGCTGACTTAGTGAGAAATTAGTTTTAAAATGATGTCGTTTAGGGGGTTAGGGTTTCACTAGTTTTGCGTATGGGTAAACCACGTTGGGTCATTTCAGGTTTTAGAAAGTTCAATTTAGTCACTGAATAAGAGTTTTCAATTTTATGTTTTAAGCTCTTTATTTTGCTGGCTCTATGTTTTAGTCAATGTATGTTTAGTTGATGTTATTTGGGTAAATTATTCGATTGAGTCTTCGAATCTGTGAAGTTATAATTTTAATACATCATAATATGTTATGAGAGTTTCTGATTTTTTCCGCTATGTTTAGTGCGCGATACATTTTGGTCACCATAAGCGATGAACTTTTGATTTTTTTTAATTTTCAGCATGTAATATTGAATTATTTCATTTTGGTTCCAAACATAGGGGTTTATTACGCTATCAGTGCTTGTAATATTTGATTCTTGTATTATATGCTTTGTTATTTAGTTAATTTGCAATAATTGTCTTAATCTCTTGTTAGTTATATAGTTTAATCCTTAAAGTTATCATATTTATTATTTTAATCCTTCATTTACATGTTTGTCAATTTCTTACTAATTGAAATATTTTCAAATATTATTTTATACAAGGAATTTATGGAAACACCCCTTGACAAGGATTATATTTCTAAGAATTAGTGTGTTTCTAAGAATTGCTAGAATAAATTAATACCTTTTATTTTTTAAATGAATTTTTTTATCTATTTTATATATTTGTTTTATCTAAAATTTAGGGTAATATTATTTTTACGAGGAATCCATGAAAATACCCCCTTAACGGATTAGGAAGGTATTTTCAAGGATTTTCGTACAAAATAATATCCCTTTTAATTTTTCTAAAAAAGGATCACATTTTAAATGTATATTCAAGTTTGCCAATTTCAACACTCAGATGATGTATAATCACTTAGGTATAGATTTAGGGTGCTGTGGGGGTGCTAATACTTCCCCACGCGTAATCGACTTCCAAACCCTTTTTCAAAACGAATTTCTTGCTAAACGTAGATAATTGTTTTTATATCTTTTAAAATTAGTTTTCTTAAAATAATTTTAAAAGGTATTTTTAGGTATTCGACCTACCTAATCCAAAGGTCGATGCCGACTCCAAAACTATTTATTTGTTATTTATTTTAAAACCAATATTTTTCCAAGATTAAGTTGGATCGCTCCTCGCCATAGCCCTAAAATGCTTAAGGACCGTTCCGACAGCTTGGCGACTCCTCTGGGGACATATTTAGAGAGTCAGGCAGTAATGGATTATACACCATATTTTTAGTTAAAAATGGTAAATTTGAATGATATTTAAATTTTGATCCTCATGTTTTGTTCACATGGCATCATATATCTTTTATTTATTTATTAGTTGTACTAATGTGATTGGTTTACGTGTTTCAGATTTCTGACTTTTTTTAGTTTGATTGTTCTTGGATTGAGGAAAAAGATTGTGAGTTTCCCCTCACACATGCTATAATCGTTTGATAATTAGAGTATTCTAACTGTGCTCTATCCCGTTAGGTAGGGCTGAACTCTACGCTTACGTGAGAAAATTATTTTTCTCCGCATGAGCTTTAGCAAGTAACCTATGTGGTACATATGTCTCATGTTTACGAGCGAAACATTGAGTTTACTCGCATGGACATAGGGAAATGCATCCTCTCAAATTGAACTCGAACCGCTTAAGCCTATAATGGGTGAGGATCGAGAGTCTGGCAGGCCCAAGGGGGCACCAGTAAAGGACAATTCGAGGAACTTGTTAGTATTACCAAATTTTTGCCTGTTTCATATTGAATCTCTGTCTGCGGTTCTTCAAAAGTCGCAAAGAGGAAACTCACTCTAACCTTTTCCTTGAATTTATTTATTTATTTTGCAAAAAGCTTGAGAATTAGAAGAGTATGAGGTTAGGTTCATTTTTTTTACTTCAAAAAAGCATGTGAATTAGATGTCATTAGGCTAGGATTTATACGTTGAATTAAGCATGGGGGTAGAAAACATGTATGGGTAGAACTGTTATAAAAGCATGTCAGGGTAGATACCATGTCGGGTAAGATCTTTTCCTTTCGCAAAAATTTCTTCTGCTTTTTGGTTAAGTGGTACTAACAATTTCTTTGTTTTATCTTATTTTTATTTTCCTTATGTTTGCATTTGTATTTTCACATTGTAACCAAACAAAGTGTTAATCCACAAGTGATTAACCAAATTAGAAGGTTTTCATATCGACATAAGAGTTCCATAACTATGTAGTCAAATCCATAAGGGCGACGACTCCCATTAAACAAAGATCAAGATGGTATCAAATAGCCAGATGTTGGTTGAGTTGAGAGTGAGAAGATCCTTCGTGAGATATCAAGGTCGTTTGCCTCTTGGAGAATCCCACAAAAATGGAAGTCTAGAGATCCAATGATCATAATAGGTGAATTGGAGCGAAGAAAGATGAGTTAACACTTTGAGAAGTCCAACAACGACTATGAAGATAATATCCAAACGTAAGAAAGGCTTAGATCGAGTAAATGAAGAAAATAAAGCTCGTTTGTCTAGTGTAAGGAGAACTTATGGTCTGATGAAGGTTGTTCTATGGTGGTCGCCTTTGGAATTAACACCTTGTATATTTGCATTTTCATCTGTATTTGCATTATCATTTTGCATTAGCTTATTAATTTTGATATTTTCTTCTATAATAATCTTGTTATATCATTTGTACTATCTTGCTTTTATGATTGTTTTTCATTTTGCTTTCATCGCATGATCATGACATAATCAAAAGGTGTTGATTTATGAGTGGTCATCAAGTAAACTATAACACAGCTAGGGAATGACATCTTGAGGAGACTCTGAAGATAGTGGAGAGCTATGCACCCAGAGATCATATGTCCGACGAAGAGCAAAAGGTGATAAGAGAGATAAGAGAGCAAATGTCCAAGAGGATGGATAAATTAAATGTGTGTCCATTGAAGAGTAGATAACATGGGTCACTAAATTTAAAAACGATGTTGAATAATGGGGAAAGAATAGGAAGTTGAATGAAGGTCAAGCCAAGAAGTCATTTCATGTTTTACAGTTTGCAGAAATAAGACTCAATACAACCATTGATGATTTGGAAAGATGCCAAGTCGAGAATCAGATGTTGGATATGTCAATAGCCAACATGGAATCTTCATATTAGTGCCACAAACATGAGTTTGATGTTGAGCTAGAAGCCAATAGAGCCAGGAACAAGATATTGATGAGGATTGTAGATAATTTTGAAAATATTACCCAAGGAGTTCATAACAACGAAGACTTTCTTACGAGGAAAAATGAACAACATTGTCTACAACTATGAGAATTGACATAGAAGATGAAAGAAAAAGATGACATAATGTAAGAAGTTGTTTCCCAAACAAGCAATGTGGCTCACAAGTTGATTAATTTAGATGGTTTTACAAAAGAATTGAAGCAGAACGACAACTCAACACTCAAATATGAGAGGAAGTGAACTTGGCTTTTAAAGGATATAAAGAAGATAGAAGTAAAAGTTATCCCTTATGTGTAAAGTTTGTTTGGCATACTGAAACCATTGTGTTCAATGAAAATTGTTTTAAGATGGTCACTCTGGAATAATACCTTTTGAATACATACATTTATATCACACATTCTGCTTTTTCATTTTTGTATTTTTGCATTCTTATGTTAATTTTTGCATTTTTACATTCACATCTATACATATACATTGCAAAATATAAGTTGCATCTTAACATACATTAATCACGAATCCTGCTAGTAACTCGCGGAGAATCTTGTGACAAAAATGCTGAAGGTAAATTGAAGCCACCCCGTTTGTACCTAAAGAAGGTTTGAAAGCCATGGATATGAAGCTTGGGGCATGCCATTAAGAACTGTGGGGTATCAAGGAGCAAGTTACAGAATCTGATCGATTCAGGAGCATGGTTTTTTTAATTAGCAAGTGGGGCATTAGATTGTAATAACCCTGAATATCCAGCCAAGCACCCACATTTTTGTTGATTAATGAGACATTCTAATTAGGAAAAGATCATTTCATTCATCATGAAGCTCTATATCACTTATAGGGTCTTGTTTTACATTTTTTTTGTTATTCATTTCTTTATTTACTAAATAATTTGTAAAAATGTTTGATGATTGAACGTATGCTACTTTTAAGGTTATTAGCAATGAATCAAATTTTTAATCCGTTAGTTCTTTGAGTATCAAATTATTTAAAGATTCTTTTAATTTTTCAAGAATTATAGATCTTTGGCAAGTGGAAAAATTAGACCTTTCATATATCTTCCAAAGCTAAAAACACAATTACTTAATCTTTTTTTACCTTACATAATTCATGGTCATTAGGCACTACTTTTATATGAGACTCCGAAGTCATACCTTTACTTTTTTTTTTCGAGACACCAAATTCATACTTTTACCTTCTTGGGTAGAGCCAATTTGTTTATAACACTACCTTTCTCCATATACACGACTTCAAAGTCACACATTTGTCTTTTCATATACAAAACTATCATTTTCCATTATACCAGTAAAATCGAAAGGCCTCAAGTGTAGAGTTTTCATTAGTTTGTGAATCTTCATGCAAGAAGAGATGAGATGGGGCATCATAGATCAACATTTTCAAGAGAAGCTTGAATAATTGGGGCATTCTCGAAGCAAGAAGAAGAATAAATAAAGGGAATGATTCAAATAATTCTATCATGCATTAATTATATTGTTTTCATGCAAATAAAAGTTAATCTTGAATATTCACCCCCCTGGGGATACCTCTTTTTGCAAGGAATTCTGTGTATGAAATAATGAATGACCTTCTTTCATTTATCTTTCCACAAAAAGAGAAAATATATCCCTTGTTGTCCCAATTTGAGACTGAATTATTTTTCTTTCGATTCAACCCTAACCAAGAATCACCCTCCACATTGGGGGGCAAGGTAAATGATATCTGTTTGCAAGAGTAAAATTCGTCAATCTAATTTTGTTACAGAGGAAAGTCTCTGTTAAATAAAGAGGAATAACAAGTAACCACATGGCATATCAAATGCAAAGTGCTTAGAGATCAGATCCAGTCAAGAACAACAAAAGAGGTTCTAAATGAAAGAAACAAAAAGTACAAGAAAGTAATCAAAGCAATTGGAGTCTTATACTCAGCTAATAAATTCATAAAAAAAAATCTAGAGATAAAAAGAAAAGAGAAAATATTGAAAAAAAGAAGAAAAAAAAGGAAAATGAAAAAGATAAAAAAAAAAGAAAAGAGAAAAGAAAAGAGAAAAGATAGAAAAAAGAAGAAGGAAAAAAGAGAAAAGATAATAGATAATAGATAAAAAATAGAAAAAAAGAAGAAAAAGAAAAAAGAAAAAAGAAAAAAGAAAAAGAGGAAAAAGAAAACAATGAGACAGAAAATAAATCAAGTATTCCAAGATGAGTGAGTCATTGAGCCTTAAACCACAAGGTTGATCATATGCAATCATTTCAAAGATTCATATTCTACAAGAAGAACGAGAAACACTGAAGATATAACAAAATGGAGATGAACTCTAGGGTGAAAACCCAAAAACGAGCAGTCTAGAGGGATCAAGAAAAAGAAAAAGAAGATAAAAACATGTAGCAAGCAGATCCAAGCCAAGCAAGGCAAGATTGAAGGCATCAAAATGAATTGATCATTGGTTCAATTACCCTTAAACACTTGTTTGGGCCTATTTATCCCTTTCTTTCGTAACCATGAGCCATGACCTATATTACATGCCTGAAAAGTCCATTCTAATCATACATGGATTTCTAAGTGAATAGACTATCTTCATATTTCAGTCTGCTTCTCAGGATTAATTTTTATTTGCTAAAATTGGTTTTCTAAAATCTTTAATGCATGATAGGAAAAATAATAAAGTGGATTCAAGATGTAAAATTTTGAATAACGTCTTGAAGCCAAAGGAGGATTCGAGTTAAAAACTTGAAAGGGCGGCTCAAAAATTAAATTGTGCAACAACGACATAAGAGACGGTCTTGCAAAGCTCTTGATGAAGTACCACACATCCCAAAGGTGTTCCCAAGATTTTGGAACCAATAAGTATCTCTAGAAGATGAGCATAACAACCACTTCCTCAAGTCAGTGGACACCCAAAGAGACATATATGTTGTAATAAAAAGGCCAACCTAAGAGACCTTACCTTTTCAGAATCAACCTACACCTTAAATTTGTAAGTAATTTTGACACTTACCAATGGGATATGATTTTTTTGAAAGATTAAAAGAGTAGTTGACATGTTTGATATTCATTAAACTCTTGTTTTATGATTTGTCTCAATCGTGAAACCTAAAAAGGGGCAATATTTTTCAAAAAAATTTATTAAACATTTTTCAAAATTATTTTAATTGATATTTTTCAATTTTTTGGAAATAAAAAGAAGAAAAACATTTTTAAACAAGGAAATCTCTCTGGAGTAGGTCTTGGTAGTTGACACATGTCTCTCAGACACAAAGTTCATGCTTAGAATTAGTGTTGGAGCAATAAAATGATAAATGTTGGGGCATTTTTGAAGGCCCATATCATCCAGGAATACAAGATCATTGAATTGGAAAAACATTTATTTTCAACGAAACATAAATGTATGAAGAATAAAAATGATGATACAATGAATTTGCTTCTAAAACTCAATGGAAAACTTAGAGGGCTAAGTTCGAGGTTAGTAATTGAGCAAAAACCTTCAATTCCAGTTGTTTCTAAGGTTCTAACCATCATCCTTGGCATGATTGTGTCTCATGGCTCTCCTAGGCAGTATGATTTTCCATCAATTGCTACGATGGTCAGCTACATCCAATGACTTTTGATTTCCCGCTATAGGGCAACAACATATATACAGTCTCCAAAGCTTGAAATGGTGGATCCTCTTTTCAAAGATGAAAGCTCTATTGTATTTCTACACAAGTTCAGTCGGAGAAAGGCAATCTTATCAAGAGAAAAAAATTGTTGGGGTTAAGAAGAAATTAACACAACTCAAGAATTGCAAGAGTGCACGCTGATGCAAACAAAAGACAAGTTAATCAGGAAGAAAATGAAGATTTCTCTTGCAGCCGTTCCCTCCACAGATCAAGAAAACATGCATTTATACATGATACATAAATTTTTTGTTGTTGCATCATATATCATTTCATACATACATGTTAATTTTGATCTCCCTTTTGAGGATGCCTTTAATTTTTTTGAGAATTTTTTTGTATTTCTTAAGATGGTTTCCCTAGAAACTTCAATCTTTCAATGTTATTCTTGACTTCCTCATGAAGAGAAGTCGGTCTTTTTTATTCTTGACTTCCTCATGGGGAGAAGTAAATCTTTGTTATTCTTGATTCCCTCATGAAGAGGAGTCAATCTTTCAATGTTATTCTTGACTTCCTCGTGAAGAGAAGTCAATCTTTTTTTATTCTTGACTCCCTCGTGAAGAGGAATCAATATTTCAATATTATTTTTGAATTCCTCGTGAAGAGAAATCAATCTTTGTTATTCTTGACTTTCTCGTGAAGATAAGTCAATATTTCAGTATTGTCTTTCTTGACTCCCTCGTGAAGAAGAGTCAATCTTTCAATGTTATTCTTGACTTCCTCATGAAGAGAAGTCAATCTTTCAATGTTATTATTGACTGCCTCATTAAGAGGAGTCAATATGTCATTGTCTTTCTTAACTCCCTAGTGAAGAGGAGTAATCATTTAATGTTATTCTTGACTTCCTCGTGAAGAGAAGTATATCTTTCAATATTATTCTTGAATTCCTCGTGAAGACAAGTCAATCTTCATTATTCTTTACTTTCTCATGAAGAGGAGTCAATCTTTCAGTGTTATTCTTGACTTTCTCATGAACAAAAGTAAATCTTTCAGTATTGTCTTTCTTGACTCCCTCGTGAAGAGGAGTCAATCGTTCAATGTTATTATTGACTTCATCGTGAAGAGAATTCTATCTTTTAATGTTATTCTTGACTCCCTCATAAAGGGGAGTAAATCTTCCAATGTTATTCTTGACTTTCTCGTTAAGAGAAGTCAATCTTTCAGTTTTGTCATCCTTGACTTTCTCATTAAGAGGAGTCAATCTTTTAGTGTTGTCTTCCTTGACTTTCTCGTGAAGAGGAGTCAATCTTTTATTGTTGTCTTCCTTGACTTTCTCACGAAGAGAAGTCGATCTTTTAGTGTTGTCCTACTTGACTTTCTCTTCAAGAAAAGTCAACATTTTAGTGGTTCTTAACTTTCTCATAAAAAGAATTCAGCCTTTTAATGATGTTATTCCTGGCTTTCTCGTGAAGAGGAGCCAATCTTTTAGCGGTGTTATTCTTGACTTTCTTGGGAAGAAGAGTCAACTTTTTAGTGATGTCATTCTCAACTTGACTTTCTTGCGGAGAGGAGTTAACTTTTTAGTAGTATCATTCCTCAACTTGACTTTCTCGTGTAGAGGAGTTAATCTTTTTGTAATGTTATCTCGAATCCTGACTCTCTTAGGACTTGTGTCCTTTAAAGATCAATTTAGTCTTCCTAAAGATTGTTCCCTAAGGAACCAACTCCTTGAGGTTTTAGGCTCATTGCTTTAGAAACCTCACTTTAGTCTCTCTTGAGATCATTTTCCAGAAACCTCAACCTCATCTTCCATAAGACTCTAGAAATTAACTTTGTCTATTTTGGGTCACTTCCCTTGAAAGTTCTAATTTTTTCTTTCTTAAAGACCTTTTCACTTTCTCAAAAACCTTTTTCACTTTCTCAAAATATTAATGATAAATGAATTGCATCACTTCATTTTTTATTCAGATTCGTTGCACTTTCAAGATGAATATTTTATAGGTTTTTCAAGAAAACTAAAGATTTATGACCAGCAGAAGTCATCAACTAATCTAAAGACCCAAGAAGGGAAAAGTTCAAATGAAACTCGAGTCAAGGCGGATTCACATATCTGGTGGCTGCGAGACAAGTTCCCACAAGAGAAGTTGATTCTCAAAGATTCTCTCAAGTTATAAACTTTCGAGTATGATGTTTTCAAATTCTCAAACATACGCTAATGATTGGTAATGTTTGATTTTCAGATTCGATCTTCTTGAAGATAAGTGAAGCAAATCGATTTTGATTCAATCTTCCCTGAAGAGCAGTGGAATAGATCAAAGATTTCTTGAGTCTGATCTCCCTTAAAGAGTAGTGGAGTAGATTCTTCTTCTTTCAGATTTGGTCTTCCTGAAGAGAAGTAAATCAAATCGATTCTGATTCAATCTTCACTGAAGAATAGTAAAGTGGATCAAAGTTTTCTCGAGTCTGATCTCCCCTAAAGAGTAGTGGAGCATATTCTTCTTATTTCATATTTGGTCTTCCTGAAGAGCAGTAAAGTAAATCGATTCTGATTCAATCTCCCCGGAAGAACAGTGGAATGAAACAACATTTCTTGGTCTGATTTACCCTGAAGAAACAGTGGAGCAGATCCCTTATCAAATTTCAAAGCACGGAGATGGAACCAGAAAAAACGCGTTGTCTTTTTATCATTATTATTAACTAAAATTATTATTATTATTATTATTATTATTATTATTATTATGTTTGCAGGCCAAATTACAAACCCGAATTGGGCCCAAATACAATCTACCCTAAGCAACCCAAACGACCTAATAAGTTACAAGCCCAACAAGACCAACCCAAGATCGGAGGCCTAATCCAACAGGCCCATGCAACAACCAAAATTAATTAGGGTTTCTGAACCCTAATCCTTTCAGCCACTGATTACACCAAGGGTTCTTCCCACGCCATCGCGCCGCCACTGTTCCAGCCACTGGTGCCTGACAATTCCAGTAGCTATTCTACTACTCCATCATCATCATCTCTATTTAATAGTGACAACCAAGTCAAAAAAAGAAGAAAAAAAACCCACTAGAAAATTAATAAAAATCCCAAAACATTGGGATGCATTAATACAAGGATAGGGGAAATCATTCCCCTCAGTTCTAGCTTAAACCAAACATGTCAAGCATTGAAATAAAACCAAATACCGAAAAGAGACTTGGGGACATTCGGTTTTGATAAAAACAGAGAGAGAAAAGCTAGAAAAAAGAACGAAAAAAAGAGATAACAAGCATAAAACAAATAAGAGGAAGAAGAAAAAACTCACCTTTTGGCCGAATCTAGTCACTTTAGCTTCACCGGGGAAATGATTTTACCCTCACCACTTAAGGTAAACCCTTACCTTCTCATTTTTGGGGAGGGGGGAAGGGAAGGTACCTTGTTGGTTTAAGGGTTTAGGTCGAGAGAAGGTTATATTTAGTTGTTAAAAAGAGGTGTTAGTGAGTGAGATTGGCCCTCATCGCGACTCTGTGCGGTGGTGGCCATGGTGGTTTGTGGACACCGATGCTTTTTCATACAACTTTTATAAAAAGAAAAAGAAATGAAAGGGTTAAGAGAAAAAGGGGAAGAAAGGTCGGCCAACTTAGTGAGAAATGAGGCTAGGGTAACCAAATAACTCATAATGATATATATATATATATATATATATATATATATATATATATATATAAAAATTAGTTTTAAAATGATGCGGTTTAGGGGGTTAGGGTTTTACTGGTTTCACGTATGGGTAAACCATGTGGAAGTCATTTTGGGGTTTACAAAGTTTAATTTAGTAACTGAAAGAGAGTTTTCAATTTTATGTTTTAAGCTCTTTCTTTTATTGGCTATATGTTTTAGTCACTGAATGTATAGTTGATGTTATTTGGGTAAATTATTCGATTGAGTCTTCGAATCTGTGAAGTTGTAATTGTAATACATTTTAATATATTATGAAAGTTTCTTATTTTACCCCTATGTTTAGTGCGCGGTACATTTTTTCACCATAAGCTATGCACTTTTGATTGTTTTAATTTTCGGCATGTAATATTGAATTATTTTATTTTGGTCCCAAACATACAAGTTTATTACACTGTCAGTTCTTGTAATATTTGATTCTTGTATTATATGTTTTGTTATTTAGTTAATTTGCAATAGTTGTCTTAATCTCTTGTTAGTTTTATAGTTTAATCCTTAAAGTTACCATATTTATTATTTTAATCTTTCATTTACATGTTTGTAAATTTTTTGCTAATTGAAATATTTTCAAATATTATTTTATACGAGGAATTTATGGAAACATCCCTTAGCTGACAAGAAGTGAGTTTCTAAGAATTGCTTGAATAAAATAATACCTTTTATTTTTTTAAAATGAATTTGTTTTTTTATCTATTTGTTTTATCTAAAATTTAGGGTAATATTATTTTGTACGAGGAATCCATGAAAATACCCCCTTAACTGACTAGGAAGGTATTTTTGAGGATTGTTCATACAAAATAATATCCCTTTTAATTGTTCTAAAAAAGGATCACAATTTAAATGCATATTCAAGTTTTCCAATTTTAACATTCAGATGACGTATAATCGCTTAGGTACCGATTTAGGCGATGTGGGGTGCTAATCATTCCCCACGCGTAATCCACTCCCGAACCCTTTTTCAAAATAAATTTCTGATTAAACACATATCATTGTTTTTATATCTTTTAAAATTATTTTTCTTAAAATAATTTTAAAATGTATTTTTAGGTATTTGACCTACCTAATCCAAAGGTCGACGTCGAATCCAAAACTATTTATTTTTTTCTTTATTTTAAAACCTAACATTTTTCAATATCATGTTGGATCGCTCCCCGCCATAGCCCTAAAAAGCTTTATGACCGTTCCGATAATAGGGACTAAATGGATAATTTTCCCTTACCAATTTTCAACCAAAATCAACAATAATTTTTGAAAATTTACTATGCTTAAAACGGTGTATTAATGCACCACAATTCATTTTGACTTTTGAATATTTGTTTCTAAAAATATTTAAATTCTTATATATTTTAAAATTTTTAAATGTTTTATTTTGATAATTTACATGAATGAGGAACGACATGGGGAGAAATAATAGAGGATGACAAGCAAAAAGATTAGGAATTGAGAAAAATGAACCTATTGTTTCATTAATTCATAAATTTGGGGATTACATTATTCCTAATACCCTATACAACTAGGCACTTCTATAGACCAATATAACACTAATCCATTAATCAACTAATAACCATTTAACTAGTAATCAGTTACAATGGCCTAACACAACTCTTTTGGCCCAATGATAACAGTTTCTATTCCTCATGGATTGATTTATTTATTGAAAACTATAAGAACCAAATTTTGCATGATAAATTTTTTAATTTAGTAGGGCAGTTTGCTGGGCCAATGTATTTGTAAATAGAGTAAATTGCAAATTTAGTACTTAAATTATTACTTTTGTTTTATTTTAGTACCGAAACATTGTTTTTCAAAAACGTTATTTCACGTTTAGTTTATGTTTCATTTTGATACCCGTTATTTAAAACTTAACTATGAATTGACATGTCATCATAAGAAAATGTTACATCATCGTTGAAAAATAAAAAATTGTCACGCCAACAATTCTATTATGTTTTTAACGATAGGGTATCAAAATGAAATCTAAACTAAACCTGATATATATATATATAGTTTATTAATAAAGTTTAATTACCAAAATAAAATAAAAATAAAAATTTATGCACTAAACTTGCCTTATGAACTAAATAAAAACACCCGGGGGAACATAAAACTTAAATTGAATTATAATTGTTCGAATATATATAGTTTGGATCGTACTAAAAGAAATTCAAACGGAACCGAAGGATTATTTTGCTTCGCATTACGTTTAGTTTTCAAACCAGGTGGAAGTGTGTACAGCGTGGGAGATATTTTAGCATTAAAATCTTGGAATTAATGTACATGCCAACAGCGTGTCCATCGAACTTAGACAACTTCAATGACAATTATGCTCGATTATTTTTTTTTATTTTAAATTTTAAAGATTTTATTTTTTAATTTAAATTTAATCCTTATTTAAGGATGTGTAGTAGTAATAATCTAATTTTATTCTTACATATCGCAAATCTCCGAGTGTTTAGAACCTGAAAAACAATGGCTAAACTTTTACAATTGAATAACGTTCCATGCAAGACGTTATCAACTCCACACCATTTCCAAATCATTCCAAAACCTTCAATAATGCATCTTAACTATATGAAACCAATTCATAATTCAATCTGCGTATCTCACTTTTTGACCCGAAAGTCAATCCGGCCGAGACCCGGTTTCCAAGTATTTGCAGCGGACGACGACGGCCGGGACAAGGAGGAAACGGAGAGGTTGAAGAAAGCTTTGGTGGATTCGTTTGAAGGGAGTGATCGTGGGTTGAAGGCCACTAGCAAGGCGAGAGCTGAGATTAGTGAGCTTATAACTCAGCTCGAGGCCAACAACCCAACTCCCGCTCCAACTCAGTCACTGCCTCTGCTTAATGGCAAATGGATTCTCGCGTAAGTTTCTCTTTCTATTTTTCCCTTTCTTCATTGAGTTTTCTTAAGTGTGTAAATGAACTCATCTTGAACGAATAAAGCTATGTTCGTGTTGATTTATTTATTTTTTGAATATGTTTATGTCCCTCATTTAGTATTTACGAATATATTTATTTAGCGTTTGTGAACTTACTCGTTTATAGTTTGCTTTATACAATCATGTACTGTTTTGTGGCACAGGTACACATCTTTCACTGCTCTATTCCCGTTCCTGTCAAGGGGACAATTGCAGCTATTAAAAGTAGAGGAAATATCACAAACCATAGATGCTGAAAGTTTGACTGTGCAAAACTCCGTCCAATTCTCTGGTACATTGGCCTCAAGTTCTGTTACCACCAATGCAAAGTTCGAGATCCGAAGTCCGAGGCAGGTGCAGGTATGTTTAGGAGTGTAAATAAATAGAGCATTCAATGAACTGTTCGTGAACCGGTTGTATAACATTCATTTATTAAATTAAATGAACGAGTATGAACTTAATTTTTATGTTCATTTAATAACTGAATGAACACGAAAAAAGATGTGTCGGGTTCATTTACGTTCACGAACAAACTCCTTTATCAGTCTCATTTTCTTTTCTTCTTTTAACATTTTAAATATTGGTGGAAGTATTGACTAAATTGAACATATGATAAATTTTGGAGTTCAAACTGTGAATCTTAAGGGGCTTAAGCACTAATAATGTAATTCTACTATTTCTGAACATATAAACGAACATGTTCGCAAACGCTAAACGAACCTAACACAAACACAATATTAAAAATTCAAACAAACTGATCATGAACACATTAAAAAATAAACAAATAAATACGAACTCAGACTTGTTCGTTCAAGCCCGAATACATTTACACCCCTAGGTACATTGTATATGTCTGCAATTCAACCTATCATACTGAGCAAGTTTTCCTTTACAAATGCATGAAATGGTTCTTATGTTTCTTGCAGATCAAGTTTGAAGAAGGCGTAATCGGAACTCCCCAGCTGACAGACTCCATAGTGTTACCCGAGAATGTGGAATTTCTGGGACAAAAATTTGATCTGAATCCCATTAAAAGCTTGCTCACCTCTGTCCAGGACACGGCTTCCTCCGTTGTGAAGTCGATTTCAAGCCGACAACCGTTGAAGTTCTCGTTAGCATACAACAATGCAGAATCATGGTTACTTACGACGTACCTTGATGAAGATGTGCGAATTTCAAGAGGAGGGAGTGGGAGCGTTTTCGTGCTCATCAAGGAAGGCTGTTCTCTCTTGAACTAAGACTTCACTCACTTTTGCATCACGTTATCTATGCTTCTGGTTTCGATTACACTAATGTAATACGTTAATAAATAATTAAGTAATAATACTTAATATACACACACACACACACACCATCTTCTATACTTAAAGCACCAAACATGTATTATTAGTAAATCAATGCAAGTTATATTAAACATGTAAATTGAAATGTTTAAGCAAACCGCCCCTCATCTCAAATACATTTTAGTATTAGCCGATACTTTGAGGGGGTTGTCATAAGCATTTTCTACCTAGAGCTAGTTTGACATTGTTTATACGTAATAGTTTTGAAAAGCGTTACGAAAATGTATTTGAAGAAAATAGTTCAACATTTAACCGTTTATATATTATTTTCAAAAAGATACAGTAAAATTCAAAATATATTCCTTTGAATTATATTTAAATTCATTAACATTATTTTTCTAACATATATTATGATATATTATATATGTTAGAGATTATTTTTCATACATATATTATGATACATTATATCTGTTAGAGTTACTATTTTATTAAATTAATTAAAAAATATATTTTTTAATTATGATAATGTTGAATTATATCTTGATATAACAATTAAATTGTAAAATTGATTTTTTATATTTAACAGAATTTGTCAAAAAATTATCAAAAATACTTCAAAGTCCAAATTAACTTGAAAATTTATTTTTAAATGTTTTTCAACTTGTTTGAACCTTTTCAAAAATAAACTCGACCATTTTGCACTTTAAAGTCATGTTTCCAAGGTATTTTTGCTCAAAGGATCAATCTCTTGGGTTCCAGTAGCAAAGATAGCAAAGAGATCAATCCCTCAAGGATAAGGATCGATCCATTCACCAAAAGGATCGATCACTCGATGAAAATGATCAATCTCTCCCCTTAAAGGATCGATTCCTTTCTTACAATGGTCGAATTATTTGAAAAATGATCGATTTTCAATAAATGATTTATCTCTTGTGCATTAAATATTGTTTTTGGGTGTAGGTAACGGCTATAATGATCTTCAACGACTCCAAACAACTAGAATTGGTAGAGAAGATATAAATTGAAGGTTAAAGCATCTCAAGGTCAACAAGAACCAAATTGAAGCAATATACCAATATCAAAGAAATGTTTAGTGATTAATTTTGTCATATCCTTTGCAACACACTTGTGAGCTACATTGTTTAATTTGATCAGTATTATTTGGGCGAGAGCTTAATTATTACAAATACATTTATCTTGTGAGGTTTTCTCTCTGTTTGGTTCATTTGTAATTCCTCTTATGAAAAGAGTTTAAACAAAGTTTTAAGGTATAAACCTTGGGAGTTTCTATAAGGTTACATGTTGTCCTCAAAGGTTAGCAAATCTAGTGGATTTGAGAAATCTAATGAATTGTTGATGTGAAATCATGTTCTTCACGCCTTTTATTTGATCATATGTATGATTTTGAGGATATGATCAATATATATATATATATATATATCACACCATCTTCTATGCTTAAAGCACCAAACATGTATTATTAGTAAATCAATGCAAGTTGTTTGAAATTCTTGAATTCTGAGATATGTTTAACCTAGAAGGTTAGTGCTCTATTTTTTAGGGGATTCTGAAAGGAGAATTTACTAAAAATAATGTTATTATTTAATATTAAAACTTTAAAAGGATAATGTCTTTTAACAGATAATAGCTTTTAATTTCAAACATTCAAAAAGATATTGATCTCTTTTTAATATTCAAATTTCAAAACATAATGAATATCTTTTAATTTTAAATATTCAAAAAGATATTGTATCTTTTAATATCTTTTAATATTCAAATTTGAAAAGCTAATAATTTTTTAATTTGAGATATTTAAAATGATATATTTATCCTATTAATATTCAAATTTAAAGATATAATAAATATCTTTTAATTTATAATATTTAAAAATATATGAATTTAATTATTAAATTCATCAATGAATTCCCTTCATTTTCCAATAATCCCCCACATTAAAGAAATTAATGATTTTATCAAAATATTTTAACTCGATATGGTGATAGACTCTTCGATCGATAGTTGGATAGGATAGATAGGTATCCTCCTTTGAACATTCTCTTATGACAATATATTTACTTTGCTGGCTAACCTATAGATGTGATGTCCTTGAACTGTTCTACCGTTTGTCTAAACGATGATATACTTCACACAACCATTTCTCTGACAAGAATTTTAGTTTTCATGGGTATGTCCATAAAGCCCTGAACATTGTCTGGTTCTACAAGAGTTTGAAAAAACTATGCCAAATAGTCTTCTTGAAGTGGCATCACTTCATTCTCACATAGGTGACTTATGTTGTTTGGCTCATCGAAGAACACAAGGGCTATTAAAAGCTTTGCTTAGCCTATATCACATTGATCATTGTTTACATTATAGGAACAAACTTGGGATAAGAACCTCCATAGTGACCATAAGTGGTTTATACAATTAGGTTGTCTCATTGAACCTAGATCTTGGGATCTCTAGTCAACTAGGTAGGGTTTTCCTTCACATAACTCCTTTAAATTCCATGGGCTTTAGTCTTATTCGTTTAGATTTTTTCTCAAATTGATCTCAATCTAACCTGTTTAGTGGATCCACGACGTTATCCTTTGATATTACAAAATCAATAGAGATAACTCTATTTGAGATCAACTATCTAATAGTATTATGTTGACGACGCATATGTTTCGACTTAACATTATACATTAAATTCTATGCTAGTCACGACATATGCATATTATGGTAACATGTTCCAGCCATTCGGGAATATCCTCCAAGAAATTCTAAAGTCATTTAGCTTATTCTCTAAACTTAGCTAGAGTTACAAACTCATATTATATTTTGATCTAGTTATATCATTTTCTTAAGGATTTTCATGACATGACTTCTCTTACTAATGTGAAACATATTCACTTGTGCCTTTGATATCTTGAATATTAAATATCAAACTATCCTTCAACGACAATAAGATCTATGGAATAACACAATCCTTAATTTTGAGTATATCAGAGGTATCTTATCCGTCTCACAATCTCTTTTTAAAGGTTGTCCCTGAATTACTTGTGAATCTACTTAAACTGATCATAGTGAAAGCACTATCTAGTCTAGTACAATTCATTTGGATAGTTTATAACCAGTGCATATTTTATTTGGTTAATGTTTTAACCTTTGTTTTTATTTCTGGAAAAATGTTGACTCGCATTCATTGGAGTTCTGGCTATACCAAAATTGTCTTTACCGAACTTCTCTTGTCCATGTAGTGTGATCCTATCACTATGAGACTCTTAGAAAGATATTAGATTTTGGATGTCAAAAATCTAATATGTTAATCACATATTTTTCATGTCAAATCTTGACTCATATCAGTTAATCTCATATTTTTCATTTCAAATCTTGAATTTAACATGTCTTTGGTACATTTTACCATTTCATTGTTACTTCCAGCAATGAGCACGTCATTGACATACAAACATAGAATGATATATTCAATGTTTACACTTCTAGCATATACACATTTGTCACACATATTTATCTTTAATATGTTTTTTATCATGACACTATCGAACTTTTCATGCCATTGTTTTGGTGCTTGTTTAAATCCATAAAAAAGACTTCACCAATATACAGACTTTGTTTTATTGACCTAGAACAACATGCCCCTCATGTTGTTCCATATATATTTTTTCGTCAAAGGTCTCCATTTAGGAAAGCTGTTATAACATCTATTTGATGTTCTTCTATATTTTTTAAAGCGATAATTACGAGAGTATCATTCTTTTGAATGATATTCTTGATATAAGAGAATATGTATCAAAGTAGTCAAGACATTCCTTTTGTCAGTAACCTTTTATTATCAATCTAGCCATGTACTTATCAATTGTTCCATCTGTTTTCATTTTCCGTTTCAAATTCTATTTAAAATTTAGTGGTTTAGTCCCCCAGAGGAAGATCTATTAATTCCCATATATGGTTCTACATGATGGACTCTATTTCATTTTTAATCGTTTTCTTCTATAAGGTGCCTTCAGATGATCTTATAGCATCATTATATATTTGAGGTTCAGTCTCTAACATAAAGGTTAGAAAGTATGATTCCTTTAGGAACAACAATGATTCCTTTAACCACTGAGGTAAGTTAGTTCGTGCAATCAATGCTACTTCTAGAAACAAGTTCTGTTAAATATATTTATTCATAGAAAATTGAATAAAACATGTTTATTCAGATTGCTTCTTGTTTGGAAAAGTAGATCAATTAAACTCGTTAAAAAAATAAGAATTAAATTTCCAAAACCATATTTATTTACAAGATCTCACTATACAAACATGTCGAGATTTCTAGGAAGTAAATTCAATGATGTATTTCTTTTTACAAAATAAATTCATACTTGATTCTTAAGAAATAAATTCAATCATTTAAATTCTTTTAAAAAACAATCATTTAAAATTCTATGAAAATAAATTCAATAATTTATTTCTTTCTACAAAATGAAATCGTTCAAGATTTTCAAGAAAATAAAATTTGACGATTTATTCATTTTACAAACCAGACTCATAAGATTCATAGGAAATAAATTCAAATATTTATTTCCTTTTACAAAATAGAATCATTTAAGATTATGAAGATAATAAATTTAACAATTTATTTTCCTTGGAGAGTTAGAGTCAACGCAAGATTCTAAGGTAAAATAAATTCAATAATTTATTTCCCTTTTTTCCATTATTATATCTTCTATTAAATGACAAAATTAGTGGCACTAAAACTCGAAACAAATATATCATGGTAACTCGATTCTACTTAACAACTAGAAATAAAAGGACTAATCCTTTAATTTTGATAACCCAATATTCAAGATTCTTTGATTAAACTTTAAATATGTTTGTATCTATAAAATTTCTCAAAAGAAATTAATAGTACGATAACAGAATCCACAATGTTTCCAAACACAAACCATAAGTATTATTATAATAATAATTAGGTTTAAGGGTAGCTTTTCCCCTGTAATAAACACAATTTATCAATGTCGTCCTTATCCTGTTTTCGCATCAATTTAGCCATTAAAGTTGTTTAATTTGCATCAAATTATACCATTGGTCGTTTTATCTAATAGAACCATTATTTATACTTATGTGGACGTCGATGATGACATGAAATTTATTAAAAATAAAAATATTTTAATCACATGTAACGAGGATGGGTGTCACAGAAGAGGATATATATGTAGTTGTGGAAGTAGAGAACACTGAGTACTGCATTGAAGAGAACAACGAAGGCGCAGAGCATTACTTTTCCATTAAGAGAATAATCAACGTGATTTCCTTGTAAATCCATCAAAGAAAATATGGAGAAAAAATAAAAAAAAAAAGTATATATTAGAACCACAGATTTTTTATCCTTTACAAGCCATAACCCGACCCATCAACATTTCTGACCTCGGTACAGTAAATCAAACTTAATCAGTTCATCAATACCACCCAATTGATGGTTCAACGACCTAAAACCGATACCCATCTACCTAAAAAAATTGAAGGCAGCGATATTAACAACTATAGTCGCCCTTATCTTTCCCGTGGCAACCTGCAAAAGTAACAGTCCCAAAATCAACACCAGTCGAAGTAAGAAGAGAAATAGAAAGGTCAAATAGGTGAGTTTGTCAATTTCCAATGATCTAGACATCGATTGGAAGATCCGTGCGGTGGAAAGGTTGAAATGGCATCGAAGAGCAACATAATGCGAATATGGCTCCATCGGACGGTTGCTGGCGATGAAAGAAAGTATTTTGTTTTGAGGAAATCGATTGGTTTTCGCTAAATCTATGATGATATGTGATTTATTCGAGTGATCAAAGGTCGGATTCATGATGAGGAGAACAAGATAATTTTGATGATGTATTTTGGGTCCCGAATGTTGGTCGACGACCAACACGATGGTTAAAGGAGGCTGGTAACTGAGTGATGGAGCAACCATACCCGAGAGTAGAGAGCAGGGGTGTAACGCATAGAGAAGGAAATAAATAAAGTGAAAAAAATACGGGGGGATGAAACTTAAAATGGTGATATATATTTGCTTCCAAAACTACGTAGTTTTGGGTGCTAGAAGAAATAAGAGAGATAACAACTTTAGTCATCTGATGTGGAAACAACTGACATCTATGTAAGCAGAAATTAATGGTTTCGTTAGTCAAAACGGTAAACGATATAATTTGATGTAATTTAGCAACTTTGAGGGCTAAATTGATGTGAAAATACGATATGGGCAAAATTGATAAATTAAGTTTATTACATGGGCAAAAGCTACCCTTAAGACTAATAATTATAAATACCAAAAGATATTATTTATTCATGTCATATCTAATATTTTATATCAAAAGACCATGATTAATGCTCACATGCATTTATTATGGGCAAAATCTTTCATCATTATAATATTACCAAATAATACCATAACATATAAAGAATCACATTAATTTTTTAAGTGTCTCACATTGGTAAAGTTGCAGGCAACAAACATGTATGGAAAAAAATCATAACCAAATAATCACATTAATTCTTTATTTTTGATTTTATTATCAGATAGAATCAACGTTCTGAAATAAAATTAGTAACCAACATCACTTTAACGAGACTATTTTTGTAAAATAGAATTGTCCACTTTGAGCTTAAGCAAGTTAAAGCGATAGAATAAATCCTGAAAACAAATTTATTTACTATCTCAAATTTCTTACGATTTTTGAATAATCTCGAATTAAATAAAGGTAGAAGAAATATTAAAGTCTGTCTTAAGATTGTTACTACCTCCATCCCACTAAAAAGGTCTATTATTGACTTTTTAAAAGTTAAAATTTTAAACTTTGACCATAATTATTTTAAATATGTTTAAAAATAACTTTTATTAAAATATATATTTCAAAATTACTTGGTTAAAGATTTCTAAAATATATTTTTTCATATTTTTATCAATAATAAATTTTAAATAAAAATAAGTCAAAGTTAAAAAAATTGACCCAAAAAAGTTAATAAGGGATATTTTAAATAATCCAGAGGGAGTATAACATAATAATAATATGAGATGATAATCAAACTTAAGAAAATAAAACAAAAGAAGTTAAACTTCTTTAAAAATAAAATAAAATATATGGAAAGAAAAATACTTTTTTTGATTGATCTATCAGTCGGAAACAAGTTGAGGCATATAGCTACACAATTTCCATAAGACAAATTTGTAGCCACATCTCGGTGCACGAGATCATTGGTTGTATGTCTCGTAGTATACAATAACTAGATGATTAGTTATAGTAGCACAACTATATAGATCACAAACTATATATTGTCTTTGCCTATCACCGAAAAACTAGAGAAAGAGATAAAAAGAATTTTCAAGTTGTTTGAAATTCTTAAATTTTGATATAATATCAACTTAGAATGTTATTACTCTATTTTTAAGGGATTCTCAAAGAAAAATTTACTAATAATAGTAATAATATCTTTTTAATAGATAATATCTTTTAATTTGAAATATTCAAAAAGATATTGATATATTTTTAATATTCAAATTTAAAAAAGATAATAAATTAGATTTTAATTTGAAATATTTAAAAAGATATTGATATTTTTAATATTCAAATTTAATAAGATAATAAATATATCTTAATTTGATATATTTAAAAAGATATAAATATCTAATTAATATTCTAGTTTAAAAAGATAATAAATATTTTTAATTTTAAAAAACTTAAAAAAAAATGAATTTATCATTCCCCCTCAATACTGTGAATCACCTTGATTCTTAATTTCATCAAGGTCATTCACTTCATCATCCAACATTCTCATTTCTATATTCTAATTAATTATTGCATCTTTTGTTTGTATCTGCTTAAAGTCATACGAATGATGGGTATATTTCCATATACTCGTCGATAGGTTTTTTTTTGCCCCCATAACTCCAGGTGGACTAATTATTTAGCTCAATACGGTACAAAAAGGATTATTTATAGAACTACAACATTTATTACAATATTCATGAAACTCGTCATATCTACATGACAACGTTCAATCTAATATTTATTATTTTAGAACTCGTCATGTCGACGTGACAAGTTCTATTAAAATAATATTTTTAATTTAGAGTTTGTTTTTAAAATAAATTTTATATAAAAAGGAGCTCATCATGTATAGGTGATGACAAGTTCCATTTGGTTTTAAAAAGTAGTCGTTTATAGCTGTTAGGTAATGGACATATTTTTTAATATGTGGGCGTGACGAGTTCCAATGATCATTTTGATAAATTTTTTGTATAGATTGGAGTGAAGTGAGTTTATGGAGTCATACGAAAAGTGAGAAAAAAAATTAAGAATCAAATCATGTGTTTGTGGGAAATATTTTATGAAGAATTCTCGAACGGTCTTTTCGAGTCTGACGACTCCGACGATTTAGATTCAAGATCGTCTTTAAATGAGTAGTGGGTAAAGTAGACAATAAATTTGATACTTGATGAACAAAATGAAAGAAGAAAAATTGAAGAAAAGAATAAGGAGATGAAAATTGAGAAGAATGAGAAGTATGAAGACTTACCAATCTGAAATGGCAAATGACTTATGGAGATGAATGAGAAAAAAAAAAGAAAAATAATAATATGGAAATTGAGAAGAAGATGAAGAAGAAGAAAATTTGATTTTTTTTTATGTTGAAAAAATGCTTTAAATATATGTATAAATTTGTGTCTAGTAATGAAGTAGTTTTTTTTACTTAAAAGTTATGTATGACTGATTAGCAATTATATATGAAAAGTTAAAAATAAATATGGTTAAGGATGTTCACAAATTATCATGTTGATTGATGTTAAACATAAGTACATAAAAGGGAGTAAAAAGAATACGATAAACAACATGGGAACACAATTACAAAGGTCTTATAAGCTAGGTTGATATTTAGGAAGTTGTGAATAATTCTTTCTGTTGAGACCTTCGATGTTACGTAAAATGCTATAGCAATCACGCAAGTACACGCACAATTCAAATAATAAAGTGGTAACAATAACGTTACAAGTGTCAAATCCCACAAGGAGCAAAACTTGTCACAAAAGAGTCTAAGTGTAAAAGTAAGATTGATTTGGTAATTGATAAGCGAATAGAAAAATTAAAAGATCAAGCTGATGGAAGTAGAGGAATGTTGCAACAAACAGTGGAGCAATCAGATCGATGGACCTATGATGTTGTTTACTTGGATGCTAGCAAAATAATTATGCAGTAGCACTATATATTATGAGTCATGCAATGATTAACCCTTAACATTGGTTTTCTATAACTCTATACGAAATTGTTTACTCTCGTAAAACACCAATGTTGGGGCAAAGATAACTTGCAAGCTCAATTAGTTTTATCTCTAAAAACAACTAAGATTGGCATAAAATTAGATGCAATTATCTCTAATAAAACATCATTAAGAACGTAAGTCATAAAATATAGTTTAAAACAAAAACCATCATTCAACCATTTAGCCGAACACCTTACGTTCGGTACAAAATAAAAATAGTGATATTAAACATCCAACTTCACAATAGTGTTTCTATATTCTCAAGTTAATAAAACATAGCAAGGTTGAATCTTGATCACTCGCCGTTGCTACACGGCTGCTCCATGTTGCTGGTACACTTCCTAACGAATGACTTAGGCGACCATGGAGATGGTAGGAGAGAAAAATAAAAAAATGGGTAGGGTTTTTATGATGCCTAAAATGTATAGAAAAAGTTATATTTATAGGCCATCAAAGTTAAACTTTCCACCAAGAGAAAAGTTCCCATTTTTTTATGAAAACTTCTTCTTTAAATTGAAAGTCCAGCCTTTATCCCTTAGCTTTATCAATTTCTAAAATTTCTCTAACTGCCTTGTGACTTAGCAATGCTACAGAACTGGCGCGACAATCCAATCCAGCATCATTACAACAATGGCTACAACATTAACAATGCCACGACATCAATTTTGCAGCAAAAATTATTAAAATCAACCTAAGTACCAACAATTCACTCCCAATGTGCAAATGTTGTAAAATATGCTAAATAAACCTAAATATGATCCATAAAAAATGCTAGAATGCAAACTTAACCTAAGTAAAAAGGATCTAAAATGTAACTCTTTTGGAGAGTTATCATACCCCTAAACCTAAGTGTTTGTTTGTCCTCAAGCAAAGCATGACAACAACTTCCTCACAACAATTAGGCATCACCACTCTTACACTTGCTTTACACATGTCACCTCAGAACCTTAGCAATTTTATGCCAACCACTTTCAAACCAAAAAATGTCACAACAATTAGTATTTAGCTTAATTAGAGCTTTAGCTCATCACAACTACCTGCAAGTACTTGAGTAGTAAGATGCTGTCAACAACAAACTGCTAGTGATGAGTGTTTAAATTTTTTATTTTTTTTTTGTTATTTAATCCTTTATTCGTCGATTTATGTTGCTAAGTTGGGCATTTTCTCTTATTTTCTATGTAGGACATTGGATTCCAGGAACTATTATAACGTTCCAGACTATGGGTCAGTAGTTTGGGTCGGTAATCGGGTCGATTTCAAGATTCTCGATAAATGAAAATAATATTAAAATTTTTGAATTTTGATTTGGAAAATATTTTTGAAAGGTTTTGAATGGTTTTTGGTTATTGAATTTTATTTTGGAATTTAATTAAAGTTTTGATTTGTTGATTAAATTGAATTAATTGAAAATTATGATTTTTGTGGCTAAATTGCAAATTATCACAAATCCAAAGTCTATGAAGCTTATTTTACAAAGGCTTGTGTTTATAGTTTTTCCCTCCAAATTAACTGTATTTTAATATTCCCTTTTTACTAAAATTCCAACTAGATTCATTCTTTAATTAAAATCCATTTTCATCTAAAAGTTTATTTTCATGTGATTTTCATTTACTCCTCCTCAACCGTTTTGTAATTTCTCTCAAATTCTTTCCTTTTGCTGAGTACTTTTCTTTCTTTTTTCTTCTCCTTGATTTCTACTTTTCTCTTTAAGCTTGGCTTTAAACATCTTTTCTCCTCTTTGCCGATTTTTACTCTTGATCATGATGGAGTTCCATTGTTGATATCCTTCTCCTCTTTTCAATCATAAACAACAAGGTAATGTTCCTTTACTTGGTTTTCTTTCATGCATCGAGGGAAAGTGATTTGTTGTTAATGATTCTTTTGATTTATTAATCTATTAAAATGATTTTATGAGTTGGGATTGATTTTCGGAGTTAATTATTGAGCTAATTTTATTGAAATGTTTATGAGGTTTTCTTGATGAAATTGATATGTTTTTGAGGTGATTATTAACTCATTAGAACATTTTTTCCATTGCTTTTGATTTGGATATCGATTTCTTGAAAACAAGCATGATTTCGGCATTTTTTATGGGAATCCAGGAATTAAGAGTTGTAGAGGTTCAATTGTACGGTTTTAGTTGGATTATATGTTCATTTTATTTTTTGTTGATAAGCTTTTGTTAAGGAGAAGTGATACAAATCGGATCAGAGGTTTCGAAGAGTCGTTTCTGTAAGGATTTCAATAATATCGATTTTTTCACTCTATTTTAGAAACAAAAAGTTATGCTATATTTTAGCATTAGTTTTGACGTGTTATTTTTCTTTTCAAGGTTTTTATGTGTTAGATATTGAGGAGAGGTTGTGCTTTGTGTTTTGGTGAGTTTTTTGTTAGCGTTTTCGATTATCGGAAATGTGTGTAATGCAACATGAATCTGAAATGTGAATGTGATGTGTTGCAAATGATGCATAGGATTTTGAAAATGTTTCTGAAATCTATATATAATGTGAATATGTAATTGGACGAGTCAAACATTCTCATTGTTCATAATATGGGTTGATCATGACAACCAATTGTGATTGTGTTTCAAAATGAGTTTGAATCAATATATGTGGAAAACTATGTATCATTGACAACCACTCTTGATGAACCTGGACTAATTGGCATGCCTATGAAAGAGTAATCTATGTGTTTTATATGTGTGTGTGATCGGGTTATATGGGGTTCAATTGGTGCGTTGAGCTATGATCCGAGAAGACACGGGGTAAGGTTGGGAGTTGAGCTTTGCTATATAATTTTGTGGTTTTGGACTTTTTTGAGTTCGTAAATAAAATGGGAGTTGTATGGAGTCCGATTTATCCAATTAGTGAGTTGTGTTTTGAACAAAGGTCATTGATCTTTTAATGGAAAATTTATGTGTGCATTGTATACATCTTGCCGAAAAAGGTAATCATGCATGAGTGTATGTGGTTGTTGTTGAATTATGTAAACAAATGACACTTGATTTTTCTGGAATTTGTATGCATTTAGTGTTCGATGGATGATCATCCGAGCACGTTAAGATTCTATATATGTTGAGGTAAAAACAAGTGAGGTGTGTGCAATTAGGACTTTGCTTCATTTTGGCTATGTGCATTATCTTAGAATGATGTTTATTCACTAGGCCTTTAGCTCACACTCTTTGTTTAACATTTTTCAGAGGAATATAATCGAGTCCGAGGCGAGGGGCTAGTATCGAAAGTGATCAAGCAAGGAAAAGGTTCAAATGAAGCGTATGTGGTTTTGAAAATAAATGGTGGCAATGTGAGAGACGTTTCGGGACTTAGATCTTTGTTGTTATGTTGATTTGTAATAATTGTACTTGTATTGTGGATGATTGATTTGTGTTTGAAGGCTTGCTGATAATTTGATTTGTTGTTTTGGAGATTGAGATGCGTTATCTTGGCTAAATGTTGCATGTGAATGTTCGAATGTTGATTTTAACCTTAAATAAGTGTTTGAAGCGTCTAGACAAGTGTAACTAAGTAAACCAAACTTGTTAGACTATTAGGTAGCATGAAATTACCCAAAATACATATTTGAGTAGGTGACTTGTGCTAAAGATGAACATTTATACAATATTTGACTTTTAATGCCAAATTCTTGAATAATTAGATGACTTATGTTATGAAGCATGCTGCACATGTATTTTGACATATATGACGTGGTTTGATAGTGTCTAAGCATGATCCTAGCTTCTGGTAACTTTTATGTGGATGATTGACAACTTAGAAATGCATGTTCTTGAGAATTCTGCACTTTTCTAGCAAAAAGGAACAATCCCAAACTTACTATCCAGCATATGATTGATCCCTAGTGAAAAAGGATTTATCCATCTCAAAAAGGATTGATCCCTTCACTGTTGAGCCGATGGAAAAAGGTGGAATTGCTTTCATTAAAGGCCTGAAGTGTTCCTTAGTTCTAGTATCTTTCCCGAATGTTGTGTGAGTTCAAAATAGTCCAGAAAATGAATTGGTTATTAATCTTAGATGGTATTTCGAATTTTGTTGGGACTTTTTTTATCACTCTTTAAATATTCTTAGTTTAAAAATGGGAACTTAAATTGCGTGTTAGCTGATTGTGTGCAACTTTTGAATTATTTATGTTTTAGTCCCTAAGCTTGTATGTTTAATTAAATACTTGTTTGATGTCCGAATGCCTTGAAATTTTGCATATTGATAAATGAATATTAATAATATGACATTGTAAACTCGATTTAACTAATTTGCCTTGAATTCCACGAGTGTTAAATGATCATTTTACCCCTGACTGCCTATTGCGATATTTATGCTCCGTATATATTGTTGCATGATTTCATGTTATCTAATATGTTTCATTACCACGTGTCACATGCTGATTCGATTTAAAATTGTAAGATTTGTATATTTTTCATGATTTAGGTTTTTGTTTTGTCTAACATGATTGGAACCAAATGTACGCTCAGGTACCCGAGTTGAACTCCTAGACCCGGGTATGGGGTGTTACAACTATGCTAAAAAGGGCAAATTTATTAAGTTTTTATTTTTATGGTATCAAGGATGGACTAATGGGTATGACTTGGGGAATGACTCTATCGATGTGGCATCTAGTCAACATCTTTTAGAAGGTCCAGTCAGCATTTTCGTGCAAGCAGAAGACTCAACAGTAATTTCCAATTTGAATTTAGGAATTATCTTTATTTTTGGGATTTTATTCAAACAATTAAGGAAATTATCTTTTGCGATTTTGAGGGAATTATCTTTATGATTTTTAAGAATTTTCTTGAGCATTTTTAGGGTTTTAAGAGGCTATAAATACCCCCCTTGGGGTGAGCTTCAAACATATCTTCCACTTTTGGGTTTTTACTTTGTTCTTGTTTACTTTAGTTTTATAAAATTTCTTTCTTTTTTATTTTTGTTCTTTTATTTTAAATAGATGACTCAATTCCTATCTTGAGAATTGAAAAGCACTCAATGCCCTTCATGTTACAATTTCAGTTTTCTAGAATCAAGGACCGGTAAATTGACCATATTTTATGATCAAAACACTTTCAAATCAAAAATAGCTCTTTGGATTGTTAGTTGTTTAAATTAATAGTTGGGAGGAACTTCCTGTGAACACACTTAAAACTGAGATCAAATTTGATTCTCAACGAGTCACTATAATTCAAGTCGAGTTTTTCCAAGGCTTTGAAATAGAGTGGCACTAATAATGATTGTCTCTATTAGTTCACATAAGGACTTACAATCAAAGATTGCTTTGGAATGTCAGTTCAATTGAGAGAAAAACAAGTTATAGGGGTTGGGTCCTATAGACTGTAACTGACATGAATCCGAAGTGAAAAATATATTTTGATGATTAGTAAAATTTGAGGCAAAGCGGAAGCTTGAGGTTGATTTTTATTATTGAATTTTACTTCAAGTTTAGTTTCTTTTTACTTTCTTTATTTTTCAATCAAATAAAATCCCCCTTTTTACTTTCTTTTGCAATTCACACCTAGCCTAAAAGCAAGACTAATTCATCAACAATTCCATATTCCCTGCGGATCGACCCTTACTCTCTCTGTTCTATTTATTTCTATTTTATTTTTATTGAGACTAAGACATATTTTATTTGGCAATTAAAATGACACGTTGTCACCTAGCCTTTAGGTATTTTTTTCATAAAAGATAACTAAATATTTGCCAAAATACCCACAAGTCAACCAAATATGACATTCGTTAAATAATTATAGCATCGAAAGAATCATTAAGGCAATCTCAAGTTATCTCTAAATTCTAAGATTCTCAACATTAAAATGCTATCGACATTTATCTCATCATAGGTAAGTGCAAAGTCTCGTCAATCGTTTATCTATCTAAATGTCTTGAAAAGTAAATGACATGTGTCATGAAAAGTAAATGACATATAAAGCTTGAATGAACAACACAAACAATGCAAAACACAAAATATGAAAAAACAAATGCAATATGACAAAACTAGCAACACCCCAAAACCTGAGATGCACATTGTCCTCAATGCATGTAAAAGAAAGAGAAAACTAACATCTAATAAAAGAAAGAGCATGGGAAAAGGGAAAACAACACTCCCTTAGTTGGACGACCTTGGACTAGTGCTGCTAATGGTATCCCTCATGTAAAAGAATGACAATTGTTGTTAATACCCCTTTTCCGTATCCATCACTGAATACAAGTTAGAGACGTCACATGTCATTTATAACACATCTCATATTCAAAAATCAATAAAATTTTATTTTCGGGGAAACTTATTCAACTTAAAATTTTCATCAAAATTAGTTAAACGCATAAAACCATAAAGTAATACTTAAAAAAATATTTTTCCTATTCGATTCCAAGCGACAACATGACAGTTCCATACTGTTTCCTACAATAAATGAATTGCCTTAAAAATTTCCTAAATAAAACTCATCTTTATACTCATAAAAAAAACGTTCTTATATATCCAACATTAAAACCTTATAAACTCTTATTACACGTATACATGCCAACTAGAAATTAAAACAACAGTAGAATGTCATTACTAATTCTGATAAGTAGTCTTTGATGATCGATACCAAGCTCAGCTCCTTATTCCATTTGCTTTATTATACCCGTAGACATTCGTTTTCATCCGTATCCACTTTAGTTTTTTATTACTACATAATTTTTACTAGATATTATTTATTATTATTCTATATTATTATTTCATATTATTTACTATTTATTATTATATTATTATTGCTAGATATTATTTTATATGTATTATTATTTGTAATATTTTTAATAACCATTTTTTATGACAAAATTTCAAAAAACAATTATGAATTTATTTTGAAAAAATTGGGGTTTTAAATTAATTTGAAATTTGGAGTCGCCATCGACCTTTGGGTTAGATAGGTTGAATACCTAAAAATGTCGTTTAAAATAATTTTAAGAAAAATTATTTTAAAGCCAAAAAATTGGTCTATGTTTTTTTAGAAATTCATTTTTAAGGGTTCGAGAGTCGATTATGTATGAGGAAGGGTAAGCACCCCCACAACGTCCAAAATCAGTACCTAATCACTTATACATCATCATAATGGAAGAATTTATAAATTTGAATCAAAATTAAAATATAATCATTTTAATAAAATTGATTAATTTATCTCAAGTTCACTTTTCGTTTGAATGTCGTCGAATCACACTTGTCCTATAGAGTGGTGCTTTTCACTCCTATTCTACAATGAGCATTCTTGAAAATAATTTCGAGAAAAAGGTGTATGTAACATAAATAAATAAAAGAATGAGTGATAAAATAAAAAATAAGACAGAAAATATAAAACAACGAAACAACATACATGTGTACATATTTTAAATACTTATAATATTTTAAATATACATGAATATGGAGGTAATAATCAAAGTATAAAATTATGCAATAATATAAGGATTAACATATAAAAAAACAAATAAACAAGGACCAAATCAGAACAAATGACAAATATAGGCCCAAAATAAAATAAATCAAATAGAAGTAAATCCACAAAAATTAGGTATAGAAATAATCCACGAAATAGTAAAAAAATGGCTGAAATACATAGTTAAAACTAGAAGGATCTAAAGAAGAAATAACCCTTGTTCATTGATGACCAAATTGCAAGGATTACAAAGTTGGAAGGACCTGGAATGCTATTAACCCACACGAGTTTGGCATAGCTACCATAACTCTCAAAACTACGCCTTTTTGGTTGGCCTATATAAGCCCGATTAAAGATCTTTTTTTTCTCATCCTCTCTCATTTTTCATTTTTTTGTTTCAAAAGAGAGAGAAACTCTTTGTTTTCTCTCGTCAAGGGAGGTCACCCACCATTCATTGTGGCGTCCCTCCACCACTAGCCACCACCGTCGATGGCTGAAAAATCCTAAAATATCCCAAAATGCTCCCCTTTTCCTCATAAGCCCGGATCGTAGGCTACATTTTCATAAAACTCACCCTCTGAGTCTAGATCTAATGAGGGAAACTGAATAGTCTACCTTCCTCTGTCGTCGATCTAACCGTCTGATGAAGGCCTCGTCAAGTTATGTTGTTCCTCGCTCCATGGCGAAGAATCTAACCAGATAGATTCCCGATCTGGGGTTTCAAACTAAGGTAACAACTCCCTCTTTGCATTTTTGTTTTTTTGTTGTTTTTTTACTATTGCTACTACTTCTTTTTCTTTTCTCTATTTGGTTCTTCTCTGGTTTGGTCCCCTTTTTTCTCTCTGATCTGTTCTCTGCCATCTTATCTTTTCCCATTTTTTCGAAACTCGTCTCTTCTTCTCTTCCCTCTTCTCTCCAATTTTTCTTTCAATCTACTCTCACTTTTCTTTTCTTTTTCATTTTTATCTTCGTTCTTGCTGTTTGTACCTCCCTTTTTTAATATACTTGCATGTCAATGGATTTGATGATGACTTGTGTACCTCCAAATCATAGGGTATGAGTGCCCTATCTCTACTTGTGACAGGGCCACGGTTTTTCTCAGGATTTCATTTTTGCAAGTGGATTCATGCTTTATTATTTTTTTAGTTTTTTGACTGACTCTTCCCCCTTTTGACTGATATGTGATGATCAACTGAAACACTGACGTCAGAGTGATGGGGAAGGCTTGACGGCGATAGTGGATTTGACGACCTAGGTAGCAGCAGTGTCAGAGTGATGGGATGAATGGAGACAATAATTGAAGGCTTCGGTTTATATGGTGGCGGGTGACAGTGGACTTGACATCCTAGGCGGTGGCGGCGATGTAACTTGCCTATGGTTCCAAAAACACTAAGGTTCCATCTTCTTATCCAGGCCTTTGGATCAAGGACAGATCAAACGACTATGATCATATGGTGACTAGATGGAAAAAAAACTAGCTAAGTTGGGCCTGCTGATTTTGGGCCAGGTTCGAGTCTGTTGTAATATGGATCAGGTTTGGGTCTTGAACCAATTGTAATTTGGACCTGTTTTATTTGGGTCCAGCTTTAATTTGTGATTGAGCCTACAAAATTTAATTAATATAAATAATAATAATAAACAATTAAAACCCGAACAAAAACGGGTGTCTACACTATTTATTTTATAATTATTATTATTTTAATATGGGTAATGGTTTATGTAGGTCCAAGAAATATCAATCCAGATCCAGCAAGGAAACCCCAAAATGCACAGGTTCGACACAAATAACCGACGATAGCTTCGATGAAGCTCTCCGCCAGCTCTACATCAACAACCATCTCAGCACAAAATCTTCCACAAAATCATCCAATGACCATTTCAGTCTTGCAAGAAACAAAGGAGGAAAGAAATCATAAAAGAGGATATTCCAAAATCCAAAAATGGAATTTTGAACCCATATTGTAAAAATGGAAATTGTTTATAAAATACGACAAAAGCAATGTAAAAGTTGGGGGGCTCGATACGAAAAAAACAGAGTTTAAGAGGGGGATTTGAATACCATAATGGAGCCATTGTAACTCAACATTGAAATCAATTAAAGAATTATTTTTTTGCTTCCATTTTTTTTCTTTTTCTTGTTCTAAAATATTCGAGCCTCCGACGATCCTGTAAAGGAATAGAAACGAGTGAGAGAAAATAAAAACAAAGAAAAAGGAATTATAGAGATTTACATTTGGTTTTCGACGTTCTCGGCGATCAGAGCGGCCCCTCAACGATCCGACTGTTGAGAAGACAGAAGAAAGTATGGCGAGCAACATATTCTAAAATTCGAACGATCTAACGGTGGATCAGAGAGCAGAAAGCCAAATTATTCTTGCCCATTTTATAGCAACCGAGACGTTTTCTGTAGAAATAGGTCCCAGATTCAAGCTCCAGATCGAGACAAGCTTCGCCATGAAATTTGGGCTCTAACGGCCACCGTTGACAACGATTGACGACCGAACGACAAAGATCATCGGTGGTAAATGCCTGACTGTGTGGAAGGGATAATGCATAAGCAATCCAAGTTTTAGGAGAGAGTGCAAATGAATATAAAGGTCACCATTTTGGCTTCTATTGCGTGAAAATTAAACAAATCCCCAAGTGAAGTTGGAATTTGGGGTAAACTCTCCCTATGGTCCTTCAACTATTATGGCTAAAATCCTCTCAAGGTACCTCTGGTTTTGACACATGTTTTACTATTAGTTTATTTCCTTTTAATTTTATCTTAGTTTTGATATTTAGTTCAAATTTTTATTATTTTAGTCTCTGATTTGTTTTCATTCATGACTTACAGGTTACGTTCCTTTCATTTCGTTCCTCTTTGACTTTATTGTTTATTTTATTTTATATGTTTTTATTTTGTTTTTACTAACTTTTTTTAGGTTCATTCCTTATCGATATTGTTTATTTGGTTTATTTTTTTTTACTTTCTTCAAATTGAAGAACCAATCTTTCTTCTTATTATTTAGTTTCCTTTTGACTATAATTCGCTTACTCTTTCTAATTTATTAAACTTTTAATTTTTAATTTTTAGTTTATTTAGAGTTTAATTTAACTATTTTCTTTTGTTTTGTTTCGGGTTCCCTCTAATCAAGGCTACACTTTTTTATTTCTAATTTTGTATATTTTTTATTTATTTCATTATTTTCTTTCTTAACTTGGTTTTTTAGAGAATCCAATTAAATCTCAAATGATTTTCAAAGGTAAACTATTCAGATCGAATTTAATTTCTTATTTAAATTTCTAATTTTTGCGATTAAGACAACCCGATAATTGATTGGTACCGAAAGGGCGATTCGGGGGTCTCATCCTTCCTCGATTTGTAAATGACTCTCGAATATGTCAATTCTCTAGTAAGATGCAGAACCGGTAAATGGGAAAATTCAAGGTGTCTGATCTACCTTATTCGAAAAGATCGATGGTGACTCCATCACAATTCGAAGTCGAAGCGCGAACTCAACACCACTTGAAGGGTCGTCGCGACAATACTTACGCGTGAAAATCATCACACGCCAAGTATATACTTAGTGAGGCAGTTTCATAACCATATAAAATAAAGTAAGATATATCAAAATATGGAACATCATAATAATCAAAGTACCGTAAATAAAATATAAAATATGTATGAACATGTAAAACAAACTTAGTCATTTCTATCAACATATAACCTGCCAAACAACATTTTATACGTATAGCAATAATGCCCAATCAAATACTCAAAATCAATTTATTGCCCAGTGTATGACAGATGAGAATGAAAGGTACGTAATCCTCAATGACTATACACAACATACACCAAAGTGCTAAGCATGTGTATAGGTATTGTAGTATACATCAATACTACACTAATAATCGAGATGGTACTTTACACATCGAAACCTCATGAACACCATAATTGCACATATAGTGCCAGGAGTATATGATGTACTAACACAGGAGTACCCAAAGATACTAATAGAGGAGTTCTCATATGCACTGATACAGGAGTACATAAATGTACTAAACAGGATTCGATCGATGGACATTGTACCCCATGGCATGCCAATTGTTCCCAAGACACTAAATGCACATACAATGGGATTTTATGTAAGAATCCTATATCATTCATTTATCAGGAGTATCCATAGATATTAACATATCAAAATATCATATATAAAAGTGCATTGGACAGTTCATTCCCTAAATATTCCATTTTCACAACATACGAATATCATGGAACATCACTTATCACTATCGTTTTTGACATATAAACATTATATTTCATCATATGATAAATATCATAATTTTCATGCCAAGATAATAGATTTTTCTCATTTTAAAATTTAAGATAACATATAACATAAGAGTAGCATAAAAAACATAATTTATGACAAACTTCATATGCTGGCAGTTTGTACTACCCTTGAAAAAGTATTATTATGTATTAATAAACACATTTAAAAATTATTATACTTATACTTATGGAAAATATGTTGCCTTGTTTTCTGACCTATCCTCGATTAAAAATTCATTTCTTTTTGTATACTCCTTAAAATCAGTAGCCACTTGTTTTACACAAAACTATATTGGTATAGGAATCCAAGAATATAAAATTCATCCTCTAATTATTTATGTAGAATTTATGGTGATTTTCTAAACTTACTGTTCAGATCACAAGTATAGGTGAATTTCACTAGTTTGCATCCTTAGCTTATTCACTAATTCGATTAGCTTACCAAATGAACATATATGCATGAATAACAAAGTTAAATAACATTTATGAGTCACTTTTGACCATAGTAATTCCATCACTGGCTCTTCGCAAGCCAATCTTTACACGTTAAGATAAATACGAATTAAATATGCACTCACCTGATGTCCTTAGCTTGCAAACCTTCCCTGGTTATTCACATTTCATCCTTAAGCTTCTCCTTATCTTTACTATTTCTTGATCTTGATTTCAATCATAATCTAAATGGACACCGATTAGAAACATACACATTTCAAACCATATGTTAGGATCTTACTAACATAGACACACATTAGAAAATAAAATCCTAAAAATCTTTCAATGCTCAATCGATACTAATTCCGTCTCACAACATAATTAAAAATTCCAGCATAATACCTCAACAATTTCACCTTTTTCATTTAAGTCCCTAACATTCCCATATTTTCAATTTGGTCCTTAAACTTTGTCAACTTTCCAAAATAGTCCAGTTTCACATTCTAACATCAAATTCAACAGCTAACATTAAATTCTAGCATGGTACATAACACCATAACTTCCCACTTTCACAAAATGATAACTCCATAAAAAGACTATATTTCAAGCCTTTTTACTTAAGTTATTGATTGTCTAAAAGCCACTGACGTAGCATTTTAGCTGCATATAGATGCATTTAGGACATATTTGCATGTGGTGGATAAGTTTTGCCAACGCAAAGTTTATTTGACTAAACTGATGTTGCTAAGAAGAAGGGTTGTTTGTTGATTATGATGATGCAGGAAATGACTAAGGAATAATTTATTTACCGAGACAAAATAAGTTGTTAGGGCCAATGGAACAGAAGACGACGACAGTGAGGAATAAATTTTCTTACCAAAGCGAGTTTTATCTCACCAGTCTGACGCACTACGAGATAAAATTGATGATGTCATATAGCTAGCTGTCTAATTCACCTCACGTAAACCCCTGCTCCTACTAAGAATTTGGGACCACTGCCATCTGACATTTTATGCACGCAATGGGTATAAAACCAAGGGTATTTAGGGAATTTCCAAGGGCACTAAACCCTAGAAATTCCCACTATAAATATCTCATTATGCCTCTTCAAAAAAAGAATGAGGAGAAAAAACACCCTAAAGAAAGTCTTGGAGAAAGGTGGATGCAACATCTTTTTTCCATCGTCCCCCTCTAGTCTATCCTTGGTGCCTTCCATAGCGAGGCTTCGCCGGAGCAGCGGCCAGGCCCTGGAGAGAGGCAGGTGCACTAGAGCAGTCATGGTGGTGGTCTGATTTCACAGCAGAGCTCTGTTTTGGGAGTTTTTCTTCCATTTTTCTTCATTTTTTTTATTTTTCTAAGGGCTTGTACTTGATGAATATTTTTGGGATGGTGTTAACCATACCATGAACTGTTTTATTTGGTATTGGAAATGCTTGGATGATACTTTATTTTACTATTAATGAATGATTGAATATGTTTTTGCTTAGTGTTGTTTTGTTCATTGATTTAATCTTTTGCATTGGCATTGTAAGAGCTTTTTAGAGATTGTCTGGTGCCACGACAAAACATTATAAGCCTTTGTATGAGATTTTGAGAGATTTCCATTTTTCTAGGAGTTGATACCTAATATCGAAATAGTGAGGTTAGATCTACGTGAACAAGGGAAGTAATCCGGGATGGTCAGGTTCTAATCCGCCTTAGAGATAAGGAGAGGGTTTTATTCGACTAAGAAGGGTAAATGCTTGAGTAGATAGGCTAGAGATATAGTTTACATTGAGGGGTATTGTTGCAGCAACAGTTTGACAAACCAAGGGCTTCAGTTCACGTTGGGTAGTATTGTCGTAGCATTAGTTCTAGGAACACTGTAGTAATCCTGTCAGGCAATATATGCATAGTGTACTAAGATCATCTTAGCCATGGAATAATTTCTCGCCGTAGAAAATCCAACCCAAGTGCTCTGTTAGAAGTTTGATTATGTGAGATTGCCAGTCTATTTACAGAGTTTTGACAACTTTATACTTGACAAATTTTATTTGTTTACCTTTGCACATTTTTCTTTCCATAGCAAAACTTTTCAGCTCACTTCACTTGACAATTTTTCTTGCCTTAGCCAAACTTTTCCCATCTGTTCATACCATTTCCCACTGCATATTTTCATTGTTCATACCTATTTTAAGCTATAGCAATCTTTTAGAAGCCCTCTAATCCCTATGGAGATGATACTCACTCACTACTATATTACTTGCATCGATTGTGTGTACTTGTATAGATTTGCATGCCATAACAGACACATTTACACACGATCAAGTTTTTGGCCCCATTTTTTACGATTGTCAATTGGTGATTTTAAAAGTTTTGTTATAGCATTATTTTGTTTCTTTCTTTATTATTATTATTTTTTGTATGGATTTATTCACTATTTTTATTTACCCTTTTCAGGTGTTGTGCGGTTGCATGACTTGTAGAAGTCCCATTATCTCATTTTGAACCTAAGATCGAATTTTTTTTGTCAAAGAAGATGTGTTCAAGGAGCTCAAAGAACTATATATGAAGTTCAAAATGAAGTAAATGAAATTGAAGATTTAAATTTCGTTGCAAAGAAAAATGCAAAGAATGCTACAAGACCACAAGCTATTAGAAATCACTTAGCCCCCACCTTGGAGGGCCTAAAACCTGCTATTATAGCTCCCAAGATTCAGGCAGCCCACTTCAAGCTCAAACCGGTTATGTTCGACATGTTGGACTTGATTGGACAATTTGGTGGTACTCTTCAAGAGGATGTAAGGCAACATGATTGAGCATTTTTAGAGGTTTGTGACTCCTTTCAACAACAAGGTATGCATGAAGATGTGTTTAAATTGAAGTTATTTCCATATTCTTTAAAAGATCATGTCAGGGCATGGCTTACTGGAGTATCTTCTGGCTCGATAAGGTTCTGGGTAGACTTGTGGAAAAAAAAATCTATGACATAATCCACCCAATATGAGCAACCATCTTAGGAAAGCTATAACATCTTTTTGCCATGGCGATGATGAATCTATGCATTAGTGTTGGGACATATATAAAAGTTTTCTTCGTAAATGCACCAACCATGGATTCCATGACTGGACTCAAGTTGTCATGTTCTATAATGGAGTCAATGCACCTACTCACATGATGCTAAATGCTTCAGCGAATGAAACTTTGCTTGACAAATCACCCTATAAACCTTTTATATACATGATCGGAGAGCCAATAACAGCTACCAATTCCTGTCTGTAAGAACCAGAATGAAAATATCTGGGGAGTATCAACTTCACGATAGGGATTCAGTTTCTGCCCAACTTTCTTCCCTAACTAACATGCTGAAAAATTTGCAGCACTCTAGTGAGGTGAAAGAATTCAAGGCAACTAACTCAGCATACATTCTTTGCCGCGGCAACTACCATGAGAGTGAATGCCTAGAAAACCAGGAGTCCATCAATTTCGTGGGTAATTTTAATAGAAGCAACAACAACCCCTACTCTAATACATACAATCTCGGATGGAGATAACATCCAATTTTTTCGTGGGGTAATCAAGGGAACAACAATCATGCAGGAAACCCTAACAGGCCACAACAAAATATTTCTGAACCTACAAATTTTCAGCATCAACAGATGTCCGTGCAAAATATTAACAAGGGTTCAACATCTTCCTCAAATTCTAATTCCCTCGAAGCTTCACTACAAGATTTTATGGCCTCAACAAAAGATTTCATAGCTTCAACAAAGGCATTAATGCATGAACACTCATCATCAATCATGAATCAGGGCACTCTGTTCCAAAGCCTAGCAGCTTTATTACAAAGTTATAGCTCATCTTTAAGAGCATTGAAGAACCAAGTGGACCAAATTGTCACAACATTACATGGTCGCCCACAAGGAAGCCTCCCTAGTGATACTGAGGTCATTAAGCTTCACAAAAATGAGCAATGCAGTGCGCTTACAGTGAGGAATGGTACCCAGCTCAATCAAGAAGACAAGTTTGGGGGGAAATAAGAAATTTTTTACCGCGGCATCGTACTAGAAGAATTTGAAGGTCAAGCTGAACTTGTTCTATAAGAAGAAGCCTATGGAGAAGGACAAGGACGAGGGTTCAACTAGTCTCTCTACTAATAGAGGAATTTTTTTTCCACGACAAAAGTTTCACCCCACCCGCAACAGATGAAGTAAGACCCCCACCACCTTTCACTCAAAGGTTGAAGAAGCATAACGAAGAGATCATATTCCACTTTGATTCAACTTCATATGGAGAGCACTTTAAAGAAGATAGGACTATTACAAAGGTCCTACAATTCAGATGTGAAAGATACGAAATGTCAGGTAAAATATTTTAAAGGTTAAATTGTTATATGTGTGGGTCGTTTTTATCTATACTAGTGCTCCGATCGAACGCGACAAACTGCCATACCAATTCAGGATGTTTGGAGTTTGCATCTCTTCCACCCTCTTTATTTATTTATTTATTTTTTGTAATGGAAAAAAAATTGTTTGTTTTTCTTTACTTTATATTTTTTTACTTTTAATATTAGTTTTTAGAAGAACATGCTCCCAAGCATGTGTACAAGGGTAAAGCTCCTATGGATGTTGCACCCACTTAGAAACAAAACTCAATTAGTGTTGGCACAAATAATGGCATTATTAATGATGTCCACATATCTGCACAAATGCCATGGTAAATTGTTATACCTCTGATCAAGCATCGGCAGAAGAGGACATCCAATCACGCTTGGACTTCTCCACTTGAGGAATATGTGCAAAACAACCCCACCACCATCAAAGTAGATGTTAGTCAAGGTACATTACATTGCATTTCATCTATATTTTAGTCTTCATGCATTAAGGACAATGCATCCCTCAAGTTTGGGGGAGGTATTGTCCATACTTAGTCATTTGCATTGATAATGCATAGTAGAAATTATTTTTATGGAATTAGTTAGGATTAGGCTAGTTATTTGGAATAAATTGATGATGTCCGATGATGAAAAAAATTGCCTAGGCCAGAATTATTATACATGACTGTTGAGGAGGATAGAATCAACCTTAGGACTTGATTCTTTGTGATTCTTTTAACATGACTGTATATTTTCTATGCTTAAGGTACTTAGAAAATTTTTAGGATAGAACTTTGACGCATCGTGGCATCAAATGATTGAAAAGATTAAGTTGAGCACCTTAGGGTTATGAATTACAAATAAATTCCTTGGCATAACTATAGAGGGACACTCCTCTGTGTGACGGCATTACCTGGAAACTCCCTTAAATAAATTGTAGCCTGGGCACATGAGTGAATGCAAGCATTCACGGGATGACTCTACCTGACTAGCTCAGGGGTGGAAGATATGCTCCCTTTCACCTAGAGTGTGGGATGATAGGTGTGATGCGTTGACTCCCCTTGAAGAAATTTAAAAAAAAACTGAAGTTACATGTTGAATAAACATGAGTGAAGCTGTTCTTAATGAATAATTGTATGCCTTGGCAAACCGAAAGAACTCTCTTAGGAGTTTTCTAAATTCGTTAAGCATAGACTAGATACAATCACGTACACACACTAACAAAGAGTCTTGGCCTAGGGAAAGGTACTTGATTTCTCAGATAGTCTATCATGTTGAGGCTAACTTGTTGTTGAGGGGAGAAATTTTAAACCACTTGACTATTCTGATTAAGACTTTGCCATATCAGTTCATTTTTCTATTGCTCATTATAAATTGCTTGATGATAAGAAATAGCTTAAGTTTGGGGGTGAACTCTACAAAAAGACTATATTTCATGTCTTTTTACTTAAGTTATTGATTTTCTAAAAGCCATTGACATAGCATTTTAGCTGCATATAGTTGCATTTAGGACAGATTTGCATGTGGTGGATAAGTTTTTGAGGCAAAATTTATTTGATTAAACAGATGCTGTTGAGGAGAAGGGTTATTTGTTGATTGTGATGATGTAGGAAATGACTGAGGAAGAAATTATTTGCCGAGACAAATTAATTTGCTAGGGTCAGTGGAACAGAAGATGACGACAGTGAGGAACAAATTTTTTGCCAATGCGAGTTTTATCTCGCTAGTCTAACACACCACGAGACAAAATTGTTTATGTCATATGGCCAGCTGTCCAATGCACCTCACGTGAACTCCTACCCCTGCTAAGAATTTGGGACCACTGCCATATGTCATTTTATGCACACAATGAGTATGAAACCAAGGGTATTTAGGGAATTTCCAAGGGCACTAAACCCTAGAAATTCTCACTATAAATATCTCATTATGCCTATTCAAAAAAAAGAGGATGAGATAAAAGAAAATACCCTAAAGAAAGGCTTGGAGAAAGGCGGATGCAACACCTTTTTTCCACCGTCCCCCTTTAGTCTGTCCTTCGTGCCTTCCATAGCTAGGCTTTTCCGGAGCAGTGGCCAGAACCAAGAGAGAGGCTGGTGCACTAGAGCAGTCATAATGGTGGTCTGATGTCACAACAGAGCTCTGTTTTGGGAGTTTTTCTTCCCTTGTTCTTACTTTTTTTTGTAAGGACTTGTACTTAATAAATATTTTTGGATGATGTTAACCACACCATGAACTATTTTATTTAGTGTTGGAAATGCTTGGATGATATTTTTATTTTACTGTTAATGAATGATTATGTTTTTTCTAAGTGTTGTTTTGTTCACTGTTTTAATCATTTTCCTTGGCACTGTAAGAGCTTTTGAGAGATTGTTTGGTGCCACGACAAAACATTTCTAGCCTTTGTAAGAGCTTTTGAGAGATTGCCATTTTTTAGGAGTTAATATCTATTATTGAGAGAGTTAGATTAGATCTAAGTGAACAAGGGAACTAATTCAGGATGGTGAGGTTTTAATCCGCATTATAGATAAGGAGAGGGCTTCATTAGACTAAGAAGGGTAAATGCTTAAGTAGATAGGCTAGAGCTACAGTTTACGCTGAGGGTATTTCTGCAGCAATAGTTTTACAAACCAAGGGTTGCAGTTCACACTAGGTAGTATTGACGTAGCAATAGTTCTAGGAACACTCTAATAATCATGTCAGACAATATTGAAACAGTTTACTAAGATTATCCTAGCCATAGAATACTTTCTCGCCGTAACAAATCCAACCCAAGTGCTCTGTTAGAAGTATGATTTTGTGAGGTTGCCAGACTATTTACAAAGTTTTGACAACTTTAGCCTTGAAAACTTTTATTTTTTTATATTTTCATATTTTTCTTGACACGACAAAACTTTTCTGCTCACTTCACTTGTCAATTTTTCTTTCCTCGGCAAAATTTTTTCCATTTGTTCATACCATTTGCACTGCATATTTTCCTTGTTTGTATCATTGGACTTAGATACTTAGGATTAGTTAGTGACACCTATTCCTAGTTGTAGCAATCTTTTAAAAGCCTTCTAATCCCTGTGGAGACAATACTCACCCACTACTATATTACTTGCATATATTGTGTATACTTGCAAAGATTTGTGTGCCACAACACACATTTACACGCGATCACAAAATTACAAGTTGGTCCAATTAACTTTCTAAAGCTTGTAGGACCTTACAAATATCATTTCTAAGCTTAGGAAATTTTTCATAATTTTCCCTAGTTTTCTTTAATGGTAAAAAATCTAGGGTTTGTAAAATCAAGATTTATACTTTGATTCAAGCATGAATTCAACCTCTAAACAACATTTCTAAGCTTCTACAATCAAACCCATAATACAATTTATCCAAATAAAAATTTCCAAAACCCTAGGTTATGGCTAAACCAATTAATGCTTGATTTCAGGTGTTTTAATAATCATACAAGCTTAGAAACAACTCTACAACATCAAAAACATCAAAATTTATCATCAATTCATAAAAACCGTAACATCCCTTCATCTACCATATTCATTAACTTGTGATTTGAAGAAAGATTAGCATGTATAATTGGTACCAAATGATAGAGCATTTCGAATAAATCAATTTTCTATTTCACGCTTTAATCTAGAAACCTAAGGAAATTGCTTGAAAATGAAAAAAATAAAATTTTGTCTTACCTAAGTTATGAAACACCACGAAATGGAGGTTGAATAAGGCTTGATTTTCATGAAATTTCTAATTAATTTCATGTACATTTGTCATTTATTAAGATTAAATGAATTAAAAATTCATTTAATGGGAAATGACAATTTCTAATGAAACTTGATAATTAACATAATACCTAGTCATATGTTAATTATCTTCTTCCAAAGTCAAATATAAACAAATTTGTTTGCCTTTTACAACTTTACCCATGCACTTTTAAAAAATTCCAATCTTGTCATTTTCATCCAACGGTCTATAATGAACATGGAAAAAAATTCTCAAATCCAATGCTCCATATTTATTTTCCATCATTTTGAAATGTTGAAATAATATTTCCAACATTAATTTATCATCCCTCAAAATTTTGATTCAATCCGATTATCTGAATTTATTATAGCTTTTAATACAAAATCTTAATAAAAAAATTTGATTCCAAAAAAGTAATTCTTGGGGTGAAATATTCATTTACGATGATAAAATACCTAAATTTTAAAAATTATACTTTGGTCCTTAAACTTTTCCAAACTTTATATTTTAGCTACTAAACTTTTAAAATTTTTTGTTTTGGTCACTAACCAAATTTGGTGTATTACATACTGGGTAGTAGCATCGAGGGAAAATTGGTGGTGCAATAGGTAACATCGTGGCATTCTCTGTACAGAAAGAAAAATACAAACAAAGCTAATGTCAAAATTAAATTATTAAAAGCATGAAGAAAAATGATTTCACTTAGTGAAATCAAAGGTTGTGGGAATTTCGCATGTGTACCAATAAAACAATTCTCCTTTATGTTTGCTAATGGTTATTGTGGCATCATCACAATACTCTAGGTCTTTTGTGCTTGTGGGATTACAACATTGTTCGAAAAAAAACTCTTGCTTAATGGAAACAAAACTCTTGTTTAATGGAATCAGTCATGAAGCGCACTTCTTCATTGAAACCATGAAGATGTTGAGCTTCACGGGGTTAATTTTTAGATAAGAACATACATTATCAAAGTTGCAAGAGATCTTTCTTGTTGCCTTCACTGTTGTTATATCATTCTGCACCATGGTAGCATTTATAATTTTCCTCAGGTGCTCATGTTGTGGCTTTGTAATCGACATTAGTAGTGTAGAACTACTGTTGATGCCATAATCAATGTAGAAGCATTAGTTCCTCTCTGACTCATCTGAGTCTTCTTTTGTCGCAAAAATATTAAAGAGTTATTCAATGCTCCCACATTCGTCTAATTGTTCTTGTACTATTGCGTCAACAATGTCAATTGCATAACATTCATCTTCTTCATCACATGGCTATGGGTTAAACACATTGAATGTAATTTGTTGGTCATTGAGGCACAATATGAGTTCCCTCTTTTTAACATCCATCAATGTTCATCTAGAAGCAAGAAATGGTCTTCCTAGTATTATGGGCACCTTTTTATCGGCTTCACAGTCCAAGACAATAAAGCTCACTGGATAGATAAATATATCCACTCATATTAGCACATTGTCAATCTTGCCTTTGAGATGAACAATGGATTGGTCAGTAAGTTAAAGTGAAACTGATGTGGGTTGAGCTTTACCAATGCCAAGTTTCATGAAAATAGATAATGCATTAAGTTAATGTTGGATCCTAAGTCACATAAAGCTCTACCTATGTATTGATTGCCAATAATGCAAGAAATTGTAAAACTCCATGGATTTTTTTAATTTTTGAAGTAGTTTGCTAGTAACAATGGCGCTACACCCTTTAGTGAGTGCAACAGTCTCAAAATCACCAATTCTACGTTTCTTAGAAAGCACCTCATAAATTTAATGTAGTTTGCCGTTTGCTCCAATACTTGCAGTAATGGTATTTTAACGTGTAATTGCCTTAGTACATCAATGAATTTTCTAAATTTTTATCTTAATTACTTTTATAGAATCTTTGGGGGAGTGGTGGAGGTGGCCTTGACTGTGGTTGTTGTGGCACGGGGATGGAACATCTGGAAACATCGCTACTAACAATGGTCCAAAATTACTACATTATCCTATTTTCCTTACTGCAGCACTAACAATGGGTGTTTCAAGATCAACTTATATGCTCTTGACCTTGTCATACTTTTTATAATCTTCATTAATAGTATTCTTGGGGTCCTCAACATGTTTCCCAATGCAGAGACCACTTTGAGTTATAATTGCATTGAGTTTTCCCATTCAGATTTGGGTTCTCAATATTGCTAGGCAACGCTCCTTACTTCCTACTACTCAATGCATTTACCAATTTCCCAACTTGGTTCTCTAAGGATCTTAGTGATGTTGATTGACTTGACATGTAATCCTTCATTATGGCTTCAAGGGATGTAATATTGGTGGATTGGGTTGAAGATTGTCTTTGATAATTCATGCATTGTTCTCTGACTTGTTGTTGTGTATGATGTTGAGGCATCGCCTATAGCTGATTGCACTATTATAGTTGATAATGTTGCTGCTGATTATTGTAGTTTTGTTGATGTGGATTGACAATGTTTTGATTTCGCCAAGATAGATTGAGATGGTTGCGAAAATCACCATTGTATAAATTTCTATAGGTATTTGCCTTGCCATTCCTATTGTAATTTCTCATAAATTAGACAGACTCTAGGTTTTGCAGACATTCTTCAAAGTTATGGTTATCATCTTAATAAACATAATTAACAAAATATGTAGATTTTACCTCATACATACCCTCTGGTTCGTGCAGCTTCCTAATCATGTCTGTCAATGCTGTGATTTGGGAAGCCATAGAATGGAAAGCTTCTAAATCCACTGCTATAATATTGCATATATCGAACATGTTCCTCACGTTGGGATGCTGGTAATCATTGTTAGATATTCATTCAAGAATATTATAAGCCTCATTGTATGTCTTATCCAACAATGCTCCATTTGTTTAAACATCAACCACCATTTGAGTGTGCAAGTTCAACCCATTATAGAACATTTCCATTTGCATCCAATGTGGAAATCCATGCATTTGACATTTGCGTAGCAAGTCCTTGAATCTTTCCTATGCCTTATACAAATTATCGCCTTTTAGTTGCTTGAAAGATGTCAAGTCATTTCGCAATTTTGCATTCATGTTGTGTAATATCCCAAATATCAGACTAGGGACTATATAGAAAAGATTTGAAAATTTAAGATTTAAATTGAATAAGTGGTAAAAGATGAGAAAAAGGAATTGGAATAGTGTTAGAATAAATTGTATCAATAGATAAGTTAAGAGGGCATTTTGGTCTTTTAAGATGAAAATAAAATTAAAAATAGATAGGGATTTTAAATAAGAAGAAAGAGGAAAGTAAAGTATTTCTACACTTCATCTTCTTCTTCTTCACGTGGGTGTTCTCTCCTACCTAGCATAAGGTAAATTCCCATTAGCTACTGTTTTTTTAAATTATGGGTTGCTTTGGTAACATTAAGTGACATATGTGCATAAGGAATGATTGGAGGGGATTAAAATTAAGAGATAAGGGAAATGATGGGGATTTTATAAACTGGGTTTTGAAAGAATATATTAATATATGAGTGTTTAGGGATATTTTATGGTAGATTTGACTTTTCATAGGCAAATGAGAGATTAGAAGCATTGGATAGGATTAAAAACACATTAAAAAAAGTGGTATGATTGTTAAAACTTAATGTTCTTGGTACATGTTAGATGTTTTATGAAACAAGATGAAGGAAAATTTGTATGGATATGTAGAGAAGAATTAAATATCATTGTTGGGGGGTAAATATAAAGAAATTTGGCCTCATTTGGCTAATAATCAGGTTAAAACTGTAAATTTTGGGTAAGGGTATCGGTACTGATAGAATAGTATCGATACTATAGACTAAAAGCGGATGAAATTGATGGATAGTATTGATATTGATTCAATCAGTATCAATAGCATTAAGGTAGTATCGATACCATTGTAGGGGTATCGATACCAAGCAAACATCAAATCTAATTTTGGTATCGATACCATGGTAAGGGTATCGATACCAAGAAACATCGAACCTAATATTGGTATTGATACCCGAAACGGATATCGGTACCATAGTATTGAAGTATCAATACAAGGGTAGTAGTATCGATACTATTGAGCTTGGAACGACCAATTAGGTTGTAATTGTTATATAAATTGAGATAATGATATTTTGAATATTCTTAAGGTACAAGGTTAAAGAGTATACTAACATTCGTATATTATGTGTACTTAATGGATAATGATGTAGATCGAAATCAAGCTCCTGAATCAAGTAAAGTAAAAGGTAGAGGCAAAGTTCCGGAGTAGCAGTTGGTGAGTTTTTGATATCAAAGCAAAGCAAGCCAGGTGAGTACATTTATTGTATGCAATCTAATAAGTACAATTAGAATGTTTAAAATTTAAAGTAGTTACGAAGTTTGATTTAATGTATGGAAATAATTTTATGAATGAATTTTTGAGCATGAACTGCTCTAGAACAAATGATAAAAGAATAATGCATATGGGTGCATTATTGGTGTGAAAGGATACCTTAGCTAAAATACATATGGGTGCATTATCAGTATAAGAGAATAATGCATATAGGTGCATTATTGGCATGAAAGGATGCCAAAGTTGAAATGCATATGGGTGCATTATCAACATAAAAGAATAATTCATATGGGTGCATTATTGGCATGAAAGGATGCCAAAGTTAAAATGCATATGGTTGCATTATCAGCATAAAAGAATAATACATATGGGTGCATTATGGGCATGAAATGATGCCAAAGTTGAAATGCATATAGGTGCATTACCAACATAAAAGTATACTATAAATAAAAAGGTATAATGGTGAGGATAAATGTGAATGGACCATATTGATGAAAATAAGGAATAACGACCAGATGATCATGACAGTGTCAAATATAGTTTAACTATAAAGGATTGTGAATCCTTAAAGAATATGCAATAAGATGTGAATTAAATAATATGACATATTTATGTGTACATAAAGGTTTCTTTACAATTTTGTATTTCACTAAGTTTATACTTAACGTGTATGTTTTCACGCGTAGGTAATAGCTGAAAATAATCAAGTAAGAAGTGAAGTTGTAGCAGCAGATATCATCCACTAAGGTTGACTCCCTAGTAACATTATGACAGTAGTAATCATTTTGTAAACTTGTTGGCATGTAATTAAATTTACCAAGATATTTTGTAATATGTCTTAATGAATACTTATTTATCACGTTCATTTATGTGGAGTTAATTTTGCAAACAAAATTTAAAGGCTTTTCAAAATGAGTAAATAGTTTTTTTAAGTGATGTGACATTTGTATTCGTATACGTAAATATATATGGGATATGGGTGTTAAATTTATTGGTATCAGAGCTACAGGCTTAGTCGATTCTCAGCCAAATCTAGTTATATTTTAAAATAGAAAAAGGATTACATGTCAATAAGGTTGTCAATGTTTTTGAGATCGTCTCATTAGAGGGTGATTGATAATACTCCTTACTAATGATATTGCTATTATTATGAATGTTTTATTAGATGTCAGAATCTTCGAACTCGCAAAGAGCGGGGGAATAAAAAATACAAGAGGGAACGGGAAGTGAAAGTTATGGAGATAATAGTGCACAACCACCTCCCTTTGAAAATGCAAGTGCATCTACACCTCAAGGGATTTCGGTGCATGAGTGTGGAACTTTCATGCAAGCCCTTGATGCCACACTGACTCGGTTTTAACCTCCCCCTGCTCCTCCAGTACCTAGAATACTTATCCCAAAGGAGCTGAAGAGTTTGGGAGCTCCAGAGTTCTGAGGAGATTAGGGTGAGGGTCTTGTGGAGGCTGATATGTGGTTAAATGATGTAATGTTAATTCTCAAAAGTCTGCAATGCTCACATCTGAAAAAGTTGGGAGGAACTATATCTTTAAGTATCAGCTCGAGTATGGTGGTCTAGCACTACGATGTATGCACCACCGGAGCAAGTTACCTAGCAATTTTTCCTGGAGGAATTCAAGAACAAGTATGTGGGTGAACAATTTAAATGAGCAATGTTGTTGAACTTCCTTAATTTAAAGCAAGGTGATCGAGTCGTACATGAATTTGAAGCTAAATACAACAAGTTGAGTCATTTTGCTACTGAAGTTATGCCAAACGACAAAACAAGACGTGATTGGTTCATAGAAGGTTTGAGGCCGAAGCTGAAAGAGATGATGTTGGCCTTGAACTTGCCGAGTCTACAAGAAGTTATAAATAGAGCCAAAACTATTGAAAGATCATAGGAGGAAACATTAGTAGTGGAGCAGAGTGTTTAAACGGGAAAAAGAGTGGGAATACCTTTCACTCCCCATCATGTTATAACAAGCAAGGGCTCGAGTTCCATATTTTCAGAGAGAGAGAGTTTTGCAGCAGCTTCACAGAAAAGTAGACCATCCCAGTCCTTTGCTGCTAGTTCGGGTAGAGCTTATGGGGAAATGAATCAATGTCAAACCTATGGCAAATTACACCAAGGAGTATGTAGATATATCAGTGGAACTTGTTTTCAATGTGGTGATATGGGCCTTTTTGCCAGAAACTACCCTAAGAAATCTGGGGATAATTCGGCACAGTCTGAAAGATCAGTGGTAGCCTCATATAGAAGCAGAGGAACGGGTAGATCCAGTGGACAAACAGATTCAATGCCGAGACAAGAGACTCAGGGAGTCGCTAGAATTTACAACATTAAGACCACTCAGGATCGGGATGACCTTGAAATTATAACATGTATTTTCCATTTGTTTGATGAACCTGTATTTGTTTTAGTTGACCCTAGTTCTACTCATTCATACATTGGTACAAAGTTGGTTAAAACTAGAGGAATTCCTTTAGAACTAATTGTGATTAAGATGATAACGATAAATCCTATGGGTCATAGTGCGAGAGTAGCCCGAGTATGTAGCAAATGCCCTATAAAGATCCAGGGGATTGTGTTTTTGGAAAATTTAATGGAATTGCCCTTCGAGGAATTTAAAATTATCCTAGGCATGGATTGGTTGTCTTCACACTATGGATGGGTCGAGTGTCGTAAGAAATGTCTTTTTTTTTAAAGAATGCAGAAGGTTCAGAAATTGTAGTAATCAACAAAACATTGAAATCACCATCAAACGTGATATCAGCCATAACTGTGAAAAAGATGATGTCGAAAGGATATATAACTTTTCTAGCCAATGTGATAGATGCTCGAATTTCAGAAGTAAGAATAAATGATATTTCCACAGTTAAAGAATTTTCGGATGTTTTTCTTGAGGATTTACCGGGACTGCCTCTAGATCGCGAGGTAGAATTTAGAATTGAGATTTATCCGGGTACCGAACTTGTTTCTATGGTTCCGTATAGAATGGCTCCGACTGAACTGTGGGAATTGAAAGCCCAACTGCAAGAATTACTCGATAAGGGGTTTGTAAGACCTAGTGTTTATCCTTGGGGAGCACCTATTTTGTTTGTGAAAAAGAAGGATGGGCCTATGCGATTATGTATCGATTACCGTCAGTTGAATAAAGTCACAATAAAGAACAAATATCCTCTTCCGATGATTGATGACTTGTTTGACCAATTTACAGGAGCATCAGTGTTTTCTAAGATTGACTTAAGGTCGAGTTACCATCAGTTGAAGATCAAAGAGGATGATATTTCAAAGATAGCTTTTCGAACTCGGTATGGGCATTATGAATTTATAGTGATGCCATTTGGTTTGACTAATGCACCAGCGACATTCATGGACTTGATGAACCGAATATTCCAATCTTATTTGGTTCAATTTATGGTGATATGTATAGATGATATCTTGGTATATTCTAAATCAAGAGAAGAGCATGATGTTCATCTTCGAGCAGTTCTTCAGACACTTCACGAGAAAAAGTTGTATGCCAAATTGTCAAAGTGTGAATTTTGGTTAGCCGAGTTTGCTTTCCTTGGTCACATAGTTTCCACAGAAAGCATTCGAGTAGATCCAAGAAAGGTCCAAGCTATAGTGGATTGGCAATCTCCAAAGAATATTTCTGAGGTTCGGAGTTTCTTGGGACTTGCCGGTTATTATAGACGGTTTGTGAAGAACTTTTCAATGTTAGTTTTGCCTCTAACTAAATTTTTGCGGCATTCATTTGTTCCTACGCATTTCAAGATTACAACTGCTGACCTTGAGACATTTCTCCCTACCTCTGAAATTATGAAACAAATAAGAAACCATATTTAACAACATCGAAAGAGATGGAGCAATGGGAAGAAATGAAGGTCAAATACGTAAAAGATAAGAAATCATTCGCAACAATATCTTCGTCTTCTGCTTATGCCGAATATTTTTCATCTCAGACCAGTTATGGTTTTTATCCTCCATATAATGCTTTAATGGAAAGTCACTCAAATTGGGTTGGAGGTTCATCGAATGCAATGCAAAGCGCTCAAGCATCTTCAATAGAACATGTAGGTCAATGGGATCATATTATATATGGTTAAGAAGGTACTAATTTCGGTGGCCAATTCAAGTCAATGATGGTAATGATGGCATCAAATACCTTATGTGCTCCATCACCGTATTTCAAAGGTGGATCTCAAAGCGGAGTAATGTTCGGTACACCTTTTATTAAAGAAGAAAACAAAGATGAAGACGATCAAGATAGACGACCAATATGAAATCGACAAGCCCAATGCCATTTTTATTCGACCACTCCTCGACATAGTTAAGAGTTACGAAAATATAAGTAGATTTTTTATGGATTGTATTAGTTTGTAAAAACTTTTATTATTATTTTTATTAAATTATTTTTAAAATTATTTTTTAAAATAAATTCGACGAAACTCATCATGTTGATATAATAGTTTCAACGATTATATTTTTTAAAATTCAAAAGCAACATGTTGGCCAATAGCTAGTGAAATTTTAAATTCCAGATGAAGTCGTCATTTTTTTTAAGTTTTTATAATTTTAAATTAATTATTGGATATAAAAAATTACTTTTCATCGAACTTGTCACGTTGACTTGACAAGTTCTTGAAAATATACTAATATACTAGCTCACTTACCTGAGACTATTAAAAATATTTTTCGGGCAAACTAGTCATGTCGGTAAAACGAGTTTACCCGATATTGTAGCTTTTGTCGTAGTTAACAAAATAAAAACCATGATAACCTGTTGGGCTAATTAAATTTAACACTTGAACTATGAGTTCCATTGGATATTATTTTTAAATGGTCCACGCGTAGTGAGCCATTATTCTAATGGTGTTATAATAACTCGTCACGCCAAGGTGACGAGTCTATTAAATATTTTTTTAATTTAAAAAATAAAATTTATAAACTCAAATAAAAATTATTCGATGGAACTCGTCACGTCGAGGTGATCAGTTCCTTCGAATTTAAAAAAAAACTAGTCGTTAGCTAGTCATTGTTCAACGGGCAGACGGGCAACAACAAATAGCAACGGTAACTTGGAACTCGTTACCTCGAGGTGACGAGATCGGCCGGGGATAATTTTAAAAAAATAAAATTAAAAGAAATGTCAATTTGTTTAAATTTTAAGAAATACAAAGTAAATTAATGGTAAAAAATAAATGTTTACATGAAAATTACAAAGAAAATTTATGTCTTCTAAGTTATTGAAGATGACGCGGAGTGGCCGAATGATAATGACGTGGGGACGTCGCCTACGCTGGGGTCGTAGGCCCTGATCGTCGTCGTTGTCGTGCCGAGGAGGTGTACCCAACACACTCTGTGATCCACCTTTAAAATACGATGATGGATTTATTACATTTGACGCCATCATCACCGTAACTGCTTCGACTTGGCTCCTACTTTGTTGACTATATAGGATATGGTACTAGACACCCACAACCGCATGTTCTGTTGAAGATGCTTGAGTGTACTATTGTGCATCCCATAAACCTCTAACCCAATTCGATTAAGTCTCTGCTGAAGTATGAAATGAAGGAAAGAAACTGAAACTAGCCTAAGATGCATAATAGTACTCTTCATCCACAGATGGTGAAGCAGAAGACAACGAAGACAATGTTTTCTTCTTGGACTTAGACTTGGTGCATATGGCCTGATGATGTTGCCATTATGCCCTTTCTTCCGGTATCGTGAAATATGGTTTGCCATTTTCTTCATAAAGCTAGAGATAGGGAGAATGGTCGAAATCTAAGTCTAACGGTGTAATGTCCTGACGATGGGGGGGCGATAGTTCACGTTCATTCCATAGGTCGATGTAGTAAGCGTGTCGGACCAGCTAATTTTCATTATGTTTCTCATGCGTATCGATTGTATGGAGCGCGTCCATGTCAAGCTTCATTTGTGTAGGAATCGGTTGGTGTGTCATAAATTGGCACATGACTCTATTAGCCACGTACCACTTAACAATCGCTTGGTGCAATAACGGCATCACGGTAAACCATAAGTGGGACCCTCAAAATATTGATTCGATAATACCTGGTTGATCTCCTCGTCAACATAGGAAGCCCACAGAATTATAAATATTAAATATCAAAGTTAGTATATATAAAGTTAAAAAGATTCAAAAAATAATAATAATTTCGTATGTCATATCGCTAATCGATCGGCAATGTCGATTTCATTCTATGTCTCACGCAGTGGCACCCGCCAACTTTGTCTCTGATATTTTATGACGCCATCTAAAATATTTAAAAATAAAAAATTATTATAAACAAATAATAAATAAATAAATTTATGAAATTCAAAAAATGTTAAATAAATGAATTTAAACAATTACTTCCAACCAGCAGAAACTTGATCGGGGCTTCTGTATTGGCGTCAAAAACAGGAAGCGATACCAAGCCCAGGACTGTAGCAGTATCTGAAAGCATGTTGCATCGGCTTTTCGACCCGATGTTACATTTGCAACCTTGCAAAGCTCCCGGTATAAAAAGCCTAGAATCGCCAAGCCCTAACTGGTATTACAACACACATCGACGTCTTCCAAAATTTGCAGATATTGAGTGTGCACCAAATTAATAGATTTATTTGGTAATAATGTCCCTCCAATCACTTGGAGAAGAAATGATCGGGACGCGAAAACAACCTCCGCCTCGGTAGACTCGGTAGTCACTTTGAATTTAGAATCTAGTCACGTTATCATTACCTGATAGCCCTCATGACGTCGGATAGTGGTCAATTTCCTAGAACTTAGTAGACCAATGTCGAGGGTTCGTACATGTTCTACCTTACTACTGGGGCTCTATTCACAAGAACACTGAGTTGGTAAGGGATGTCTTCTAAAGTAGTCATCGCTTCATTGCTTAGGAAATTGAACGTGTGCATCTCGGGGTGTCAACGTTCGATCAGAGTCTTGATCAACTCCGGGCACACCTTGAAGTCACATAAAAATATAGCCGAAAATAGACCGGATTGATGTAGATATGTCATCATTCGCTGATGCGACTCTCTGGTTGTTATCCCCCCGACTATGAATATTCCATTTATCGTCCGACCCACGTTGGATCGACGAAACATGAACTTTATCCAGGAGCGACATTAATTCTCGGGTTTCCATTTTTCTAGATTTCCGCACAACATATGTTTTTTTCTTTTAATTTTTTAGATTCAGGTTTTGGTGAAAAACCAAAACCCCAAACCCCTATTCATAGCCTTACCCCCAACGACTATAATGGCTAGTGTTTTGAAATCCCTGGTCAAACTCGTCACCTCGAGGTGACGAGTTTCAAGTGACTATTGTTTCCCATCTGTCCGTTGAACAACGTCTAGCTAAGGGTTAGTTTTTTTAATTCGAATGAACTCGTCACCTAGACGTGACAAGTTCCATCGAATATTTTTATTTGATTTTATAATTTTTTTAATTTTTTTAATGGACTCATCACCTTGGCATGACGAGTCATTATATCACTATTAGAATAATGGCCCACGTGGGGCCCACTACGCGTGGATCATTAAAAAATAATATCCCATGGAACTCCTCACCTCGAGGTGACGAGTTCGTTGTGGACTGTAACATTTGTCGTATTTTGTTAAATAAAGTTTGGGTATGCCCAATACCCTAAATATTTTACCCGCTTGGGGTATTGGGCCAAAAAAACTGAGAGAATTTACCATCATTCATCACCCCTTGTGCCCAGTAGAATTATGAATAGAGACTTTCAAATTATCTAACATCCAAACCAATTTCAACTATCAAACGTCTCTCCATAAACTCTTTTTTGAAAACCAAATTCTACTAATTGTTTGTTCATTGGCCCCGCTATTTAAAATTATGGTAATTTACACGTTTAGTAAATCAATTATTTTTTTTCAATTTGATCACAATTATTTTTTTCCAAAATTATACCTAATATTAAATTTTGATTTCATTTTGTTCACTCACCGTAAAAAAATATTACTGATGTTAACCTATCACCATAAGATAATGATACGTCATCGTTGATTTTTTTTAAATGTCATGTCAGTAATTCTATTAATTTTTTAACGACATGTGATCAAACTGTAACTTTAAATATGATTTTCTTTTTAAACAAATAATAATTGAGTAACCAAAACATAAGAAACGTATAGCTTACCCTTAAAATTACTTTCTTTCTTATTATCCTCCACAATTGCTTATTCACAATATGAAAACAGACTGCCAATAGTTAAGGATAAATTATATCTATGACCACTTAACTATTATATATTTATGAATTCATCAAGTGGTCTCAATGGTCAAAGATTTTATTTTTCCTAAAGGTCCTAAATTCGAACAACTACGTTTACAAAGTGTACATGTACGTTGTCATTTGATTAGGAAATTATGGCATGGGTTGGGTATAGACGAAACATGAACTTTATCCAAGAGCGACATTTATTCTCAGGTTGCCATTTTTCTAGATTTCCGCACAACATATGTTTTTTATTTCAATTGTTCAGATTCAGGTTTTGGTGAAAAACCAAAACCCCAAACCCCTATTCATAGCCTTACCCCCAACAACTATAATGGCTAGTGTTTTGAAATCCCTGGTCGAACTCGTCACCTCGAGGTGACGAGTTCCAAGTGACTATTGTTGCCCATATGTCCGTTGAACAACGTCTAGCTAAGGGTTAGTTTTTTTAATTCGAATGAACTCATCACCTAGACGTGACAAGTTCCATCGAATATTTTTTATTTGATTTTATAATTTTTTTAATTCTTTAATGGACTCGTCACCTTGGCATGATGAGTCATTATATCGCTATTAGAATAATGGCCCACGTGGGGCCCACTACGCGTGGATCATTAAAAAATAATATCCCATGGAACTCCTCACCTCGAGGTGACGAGTTCGTTGTGGACTGTAACATTTGTCGTATTTTGTTAAATAAAGTTTGGGTATGCCCAATACCCTAAATATTTTACCCGCTTGGGGTATTGGGCCAAAAAAACTGAGAGAATTTACCATCATTCATCACCCGTTGTGCCCAGTAGAATTATGAATAGAGACTTTCAAATTATCTAACATCCAAACCAATTTCAACTATCAAACGTCTCTCCATAAACTCTTTTTTGAAAACCAAATTCTACTAATTGATTGTTCATTGGCCCCGCTATTTAAAATTATGGTAATTTACACGTTTAGTAAATCAATTATTTTTTTCAATTTGATCGCAATTATTTTTTTCTAAAATCATACCTAATATTAAATTTTGATTTCATTTTGTTCACTCACCGTAAAAATATATTACTGATGTTAACCTATCACCATAAGATAATGATACGTCATCGTTGATTTTTTTTGAATGTCATGTCAGTATTTCTATTAATTTTTTAACGACATGTGACCAAACTGTAACTTTAAATATGATTTTCTTTTTAAAAAAATAATAATTGAGTAACCAAAACATAAGAAAAATGATAATTGGAGTACTAAACGTATAGCTTACCCTTAAAATTACTTTCTTTCTTATTATCCTCCACAATTGCTTCTTCACAATATGAAACAGACTGCCAATAGTTAAGGATAAATTATATCTATGACCACTTAACTATTATATATTTATAAATTCATCAAGTGGTCTCAATGGTCAAAGATTTTATTTTTCCTAAAGGTCCTAAATTCGAACAACTACGTTTACAAAGTGTACATGTACGTTGTCATTTGATTAGGAAATTATGGCATGGGTTGGGTATAGACGAAACATGAACTTTATCCAGGAGCGACATTTATTCTCGGGTTGTCATTTTTCTAGATTTCCGCACAAAATATGTTTTTTCTTTCAATTTTTCAGATTCAGGTTTTGGTGAAAAACCAAAACCCCAAACCCCTATTCATAGCCTTACCCCCAACGGCTATAACGGCTAGTGTTTTGAAATCCCTGGTCGAACTCGTCACCTCGAGGTGACGAGTTCCAAGTGACTATTGTTGCCCATCTGTCCGTTGAACAACGTCTAGCTAAGGGTTAGTTTTTTTAATTCGAATGAACTCGTCACCTAGAAGTGACAAGTTCCATCGAATATTTTTATTTGATTTTATAATTTTTTTAATTTTTTTAATGGACTCGTCACCTTGGCATGACGAGTCATTATATCGCTATTAGAATAATGGCCCACGTGGGGCCCACTACGCGTGGATCATTAAAAAATAATATCCCATGGAACTCCTCACCTCGAGGTGACGAGTTCGTTGTGAACTGTAACATTTGTCGTATTTTGTTAATAAAGTTTGGGTATGCCCAATACCCTAAATATTTTACCCGCTTGGGGTATTGGGCCAAAAAAACTGAGAGAATTTACCATCATTCATCACCCCTTGTGCCCAGTAGAATTATGAATAGAGACTTTCAAATTATCTAACATCCAAACCAATTTCAACTATCAAACGTCTCTCCATAAACTCTTTTTTGAAAACCAAATTCTACTAATTGATTGTTCATTGGCCCCGCTATTTAAAATTATGGTAATTTACACGTTTAGTAAATCAATTATTTTTTTTTCAATTTGATCACAATTATTTTTTTCCAAAATCATACCTAATATTAAATTTTGATTTCATTTTGTTCACTCACCGTAAAAAAATATTACTGATGTTAACCTATCACCATAAGATAATGATACGTCATCGTTGATGTTTTTTAAATGTCATGTCAGTAATTCTATTAATTTTTTAACGACATGTGATTAAACTGTAACTTTAAATATGATTTTCTTTTTAAAAAAATAATAATTGAGTAACCAAAATATAAGAAAATGATAATTGGAGTACTAAACGTATAGCTTACCCTTAAAATTACTTTATTTCTTATTATCCTCCACAATTGCTTCTTCACAATATGAAAACAGACTGCCAATAGTTAAGGATAAATTATATCTATGACCACTTAACTATTATATATTTATGAATTCATCAAGTGGTCTCAATGGTCAAAGATTTTATTTTTCCTAAAGGTCCTAAATTCGAACAACTACGTTTACAAAGTGTACATGTACGTTGTCATTTGATTAGGAAATTATGGCATGGGTTGGGTATAGAAGAAACATGAACTTTATCCAAGAGCGACATTTATTCTCGGGTTGCCATTTTTCTAGATTTCCGCACAACATATGTTTTTTCTTTTAATTTTTTAGATTCAGGTTTTGGTGAAAAACCAAAACCCCAAACCCCTATTCATAGCCTTACCCCCAACGGCTATAATGGCTAGTGTTTTGAAATCCCTGGTAAAACTCGTCACCTCGAGGTGACGAGTTCCAAGTGACTATTGTTGCCCATATGTCCGTTGAACAACGTCTAGCTAAGGGTTAGTTTTTTAAATTCGAATGAACTCGTCACCTAGACGTGACAAGTTCCATCGAATATTTTTTATTTGATTTTATAATTTTTTTAATTTTTTAATGGACTCGTCACCTTGGCATGACGAGTCATTATATCGCTATTAGAATAATGGCCCACGTGGGGCCCACTACGCGTGGATCATTAAAAAATAATATCTCATGGAACTCCTCACCTCGAGGTGACGAGTTCGTTGTGGACTGTAACATTTGTCGTATTTTGTTAAATAAAGTTTGGGTATGCCCAATTCCCTAAATATTTTACCCGCTTGGGGTATTGGGCCAAAAAAACTGAGAGAATTTACCATCATTCATCACCCCTTGTGCCCAGTAGAATTATGAATAGAGACTTTCAAATTATCTAACATCCAAACCAATTTCAACTATCAAACGTCTCTCCATAAACTCTTTTTTGAAAACCAAATTCTACTAATTGATTGTTCATTGGCCCCGCTATTTAAAATTATGGTAATTTACACGTTTAGTAAATCAATTATTTTTTTTCAAATTGATCACAATTATTTTTTTCCAAAATCATACCTAATATTAAATTTTGATTTCATTTTGTTCACTCACCGTAAAAAATTTTTACTGATGTTAACCTATCACCATAAGATAATGATACGTCATCGTTGATTTTTTTTAAATGTCATGTCAGTATTTCTATTAATTTTTTAATGATATGTGACCAAACTGTAACTTTAAATATGATTTTCTTTTTAAAAAAATAATAATTGAGTAACCAAAACATAAGAAAAATGATAATTGGAGTACTAAACGTATAGTTTACCCTTAAAATTACTTTCTTTCTTATTATCCTCCACAATTGCTTCTTCACAATATGAAAACAGACTGCCAATAGTTAAGGATAAATTATATCTATGACCACTTAACTATTATATATTTATAAATTCATCAAGTGGTCTCAATGGTCAAAGATTTTTTTTCCCTAAAGGTCCTAAATTCGAACAACTACGTTTACAAAGTGTACATGTACGTTGTCATTTGATTAGAAAATTATGGCATGGGATGGGTATAGACGAAACATGAACTTTATTCAGGAGCGACATTTACTCTCGAGTTGTCATTTTTCTAGATTTCCGCACAACATATGTTTTTTCTTTCAATTTTTCAGATTCAGGTTTTGGTGAAAAACCAAAACCCCAAACCCCTATTCATAGCCTTACCCCCAACGGCTATAACGGCTAGTGTTTTGAAATCCCTGGTCGAACTCGTCACCTCGAGGTGACGAGTTCCAAGTGACTATTGTTGCCCATCTGTCCGTTGAACAACGTCTAGCTAAGGGTTAGTTTTTTTAATTCGAATGAACTCGTCACCTAGACGTGACAAGTTCCTTCGAATATTTTTATTTGATTTTATAATTTTTTTAATTTTTTTAATGGACTCGTCACCTTGGCATGACGAGTCATTATATCGCTATTAGAATAATGGCCCACGTGGGGCCCACTACGCGTGGATCATTAAAAAATAATATCCCATGGAACTCCTCACCTCGAGGTGACGAGTTCGTTGTGGACTGTAACATTTGTCGTATTTTGTTAAATAAAGTTTGGGTATGCCCAATACCCTAAATATTTACCCGCTTGGGCTATTGAGCCAAAAAAACTGAGAGAATTTACCATCATTCATCACCCCTTGTGCCCAGTAGAATTATGAATAGAGACTTTCAAATTATCTAACATCCAAACCAATTTCAACTATCAAATGTCTCTCCATAAACTCTTTTTTGAAAACCAAATTCTACTAATTGATTGTTCATTGGCCCCGCAATTTAAAATTATGGTAATTTACACGTTTAGTAAATCAATTATTTTTTTTTTCAATTTGATCACAATTATTTTTTTCCAAAATCATACCTAATATTAAATTTTGATTTCATTTTGTTCACTCACCGTAAAAAAATATTACTGATGTTAACCTATCACCATAAGATAATGATATGTCATCGTTGATTTTTTTTAAATGTCATGTCAGTAATTTTATTATTTTTTTAACGACATGTGATCAAACTGTAACTTTAAATATGATTTTCTTTTTAAAAAAATAATAATTGAGTAACCAAAACATAAGAAAAATGATAATTGGAGTACTAAACGTATAGCTTACCCTTAAAATTACTTTCTTTCTTATTATCCTCCACAATTGCTTCTTCACAATATGGAAACAGACTGCCAATAGTTAAGGATAAATTATATCTATGACCACTTAACTATTATATATTTATGAATTCATCAAGTGGTCTCAATGATCAAAGATTTTATTTTTCCTAAAGATCCTAAATTCGAACAACTACGTTTACAAAGTGTACATGTACGTTGTCATTTGATTAGGAAATTATGGCATGGGTTGGGTATAGAGGTGGAGAAAACTAAGTATGCAGTTACTGTTATTAGTCTTACGGGACACGTTGATAAAGTGTACATGAGATGCGTAATAGAAATTTAGGAAGTGGGATTCCTGGTTAATATAATAAAGATTCAATTCAGGGAGTTTGATCCGAGTTTAGGAATTCCTCTGTTTTCATTCAGAGTTTCTGCAAATATGTTTTATTACTGATCTCATGGAACAACATGGTTTGGTTGAGATTTATTAAAACTCTCTCCACTTCTCATCTATTTTTAACTAGTCTTTCACAAGCAATCTTGAAGGACTCCCAATTTTTTTCAATGTAATCCCTTGTTGCCTCTTCCAAGTTCAGCCAAACCGTTGGATCCGTCTCATCCAACTCCATACCACAACGTTCGTCGACTGCAACAACGACATGCATTTTATGAATACACTTTACCAAGGGTTATATTATAGTGACGAGGAAGGACCCGGTACTTCGTACCTGGATTAAACCGAAAGTAATGGATCTCGGGATGCATAGGCAACAGCGTCCTCAAGGCTTCTTCTGCGTGATCAACAGAGCATGCACTCTCGATCAGCACTTGCCCCGCATCTAGATATCGCCAACCACCTTTACGAGCCTACAATACAGATACTCATAAATCTATGGTGATTTAAACTTGGAACATCATTGAAGGCACCATCATACTCTTATTCTGCATGTATATCCTAACAAAATGGTGATTTAAACTTCAGCCGGTCAAGAGAATCGGATAAGGTTTTACATGCATTTTGAGCAGATCTCATGACAAATCCTTTAGATGGCAAACACAAAAAAACAAAACAAAAATGGTTACCTTGGTAGGCAATGAGCCAGAACCAATTGAAACTATACAGTCGATTTTAGTATCAGGCCATAAAAGTTGTGCTTCTCGTATTGAAAAGATAGTTGGATTGTTTGCTAATAGAGCACCATCGAGCCAACGGTATACACCTATTTAAGATGTAATTTAACTTAAAATAAAGGTTAAGAAGCTTAAACATGCATAAATATATTGTTAACAAACTCAAGCAGAAGAAAATACCGTCGGAGAAGTCATCAAGATAGTATGGAGCAGCACAAGATGCCCTTATAGCTTGCCACAAAAGATGTTTACAACTTCCAACAAAAGCACTTCTTTTGCAGCCAAGCTGGGTACCTGTAGTTGGAGATCCTGGCACGGTGGTTTCGGAACTTTCAGACATTCCAAGAGGCACCTCCAGCGTTCCCACAGGGTACTTCACATTAAGAAAAATAAATGCATTAACATACTACAGCTACCAAGATATTACCATAATAGACTTGATTAAATAGTCTACTTGTATCTATAGGACCAACATAATACTTGAACTCAATTAGAATTTTTATGCTATGATAGACAAAGGAACCACTGACTTCAAACCTGATAATTGCGAAATACAAAAGGCTGAGCGGGTGTAACACTCGCTAAAGTTGACACAAGAAAGACTTTTGGAATATTTTTCACAGCAGTTTCGATTAGTAGGTCATCACCATCTTCATCTACACACATGTCCTGTAGTAACCTCTCTAGCTTTTCTGAGTTGTGCTGAAATACTAATCGAAATTAGAAATATGTCGCAGCAGATGTGATTGCGATGTTTAATGGATTGAAGGCAATATAGATAAAACTTTCATTCTTTTGGGATATAGCTTCATATAATTATTCAACACTCTTCATACATATATGCACATACATTTTTAAGAAAGATATGAAAGGAACTCTTGGCGCAGTGCCCCAAGAAAGAAGCACAAATTAATATACATAAGAGAAAATCATGCCTTAGATCCTTTCACAACAACCCTGAACCTCTGCGATGAACTTCTATAAAGCCGGTCCAACTTGTTTCTCCAAGACGCAACTTTGTTATCCTTCGGCACAGGTTCAGAGAAAACAACTTTCCCTGCAAAGTCAAAAACAGAATACATAAAGCGAACTACACCTGCATATAGTTTGGATGAATAATGATTCTTTATGTAGAGCATATCCTTGCCCATATTTCTGTATATTTCTTCCAATTGGTCTGCGCTCATCAACTTAATACCGAGTGCAGCAGCAAAAATGCCACCGGTAGATGTTCCGCATATAAGGTCAAATAGCTCGTGCATTCGCTTTCCAGTTCCTTTCTCAATTTCTTGAAGGATCTGCACGGTTGCAAGACCTTTCATCCCACCTCCATCCAACGACAGAATGCGTATGCCTTGTTTTGGTACTTGTCTCCCTCTAATAGCATCTAGCAAGCTTTCATTCTCTCCTACAACAGAACAGAATCAGATGATCATATGGTCTAAAGATTCTCAAACAAAGTAAAAAGGAATTCAAATCCAAGAAACGTACCTAAAATTGCCAAAGCACGAGCTGCAGCTTTATTTACTCGCGGCTCAGGTGTAGATGTCAAGCACACGAGAAGTTCCCTCAAGCACTTAGAAGTGACAAGAAGCTGACGATTCTCTCGACAAAATGCCAAATTTCCCACAGCTAGCAAAGCAAGCCTTTGCACCTGATTACACACAAAAGGCTAGTCAATAAAGAAACACTAGTAGTTATGATAAAGAGAATCAATAAAGAAAAACAGAGAGATACCTCTGTGTTTTTATGATGGAACAGTTTTTCTAATGATCTCAAAACACCAGCAGTTAGCATCTTCTGAGCTACAGTGTCAGACCCATAGGCTAGATTGGCCATAACTTGCAGCACAGAAACAGGATCTTCAAGGACAGGAGAGTTCAAAATAGTTTCAATTGGTTGCATGATGTCGCATCTTATTAACATTTCACTATAAACATTTCCGGCGAGATTGGATAAAGAAGAGCAAGCTTGTTCAACCTTGAAACAAATCAAAACTGTTAAAGGAGAAACAGCTCACCATAAACACCCATAAAAAAAGGAAGGTATATGACGCATACCAAACGGAGATTGTCACTGTTAATCATCCTTATGAGCTGCCGCACGGTATTCTCATCCTTACCCACAATTAGGCGGTTCCCCTGGTCTTGCATTATTAGTCTGGACACTGCAGAGGCTAGCAAAGGGTGATAAGAAGTGGGAGAACGGAATATGAGGGAGAAAAAGGTACTCAGCTTGTGCTTAGATGCAACCATATAAGAAGTATTCTCCATCTGCAACACAACAAAAGCAACATCCTTATAGATTTGTCCATGTAAAGGCATGACCATACGAAAAAACTTATGTTAGATGAACTTGCCTTCACTCCAGAAGCACTCAAAATCTCATACAAAAAAGATGGTTTTTCACCTCCGATCCTCACTCTCCCTGACTATCACGCGCCGCCGTCTCCCGCCTGAGATCAAAGAAAAAAACCCAGATTGCAGTGCACCTCAACAAACTACGTTCCGCCCCGACTTACAAAATGAGCCGTGTACATTCAAGTCAAGATGCTAAACTGTAAGTTGACAGCCGTTGACGACTTTTATCACAAGCTGCTAAGCCCCGCGGACAAAAATCCTTAAGAAGCTGTGCTTGCGAAACCCATTTTAGCAGAGGATTACAAAGAAATGAAAAGATTATTGTGGAATTAGATGAAGTAAAAGCAGCCTTAGCATTGATAAATTTGTTGATGATCTGATTCCCACTAAAAAACAGTCAACACTTTGTGTTTGGTAAAATAAACTATTGTGCACTTTCTGATTAGGGATGGCAAACGGGTACAGTTTCATGGATTCTGCACCGCATTCGCTCCAATTGAAGCGGGGATGGGTATAATTTTAGCGGGTAGTGGGCAGGTGTGGATTTATAAAGTGGTACCCGTCATGGGTTGTGGGCGGGTAATGGGTTTGAGACATTACCCGCCCCGCATCCGCCCGCCCCGCATCCGCCTGCCCCACATCCGCCCACCCAGCTAAATATCTATTAAATTTTGGACCATTATGAATTTAGGTGTAATTTTAAAGACTAATTTATAAATTTTAATATTGTATAATATATAACATATAATTTATCCAAATATTAAGGATATTTAGTCTTTAATCTGATCTTTAATTAGGGAAATATTCGGCTCTTTGATTAAACCCATAATCCCACTAACCACGTCACTTTCCATGTTCTTTAGCCCATAATGCCCATCTAAACACAAATTAGTCGTACTATAAGAATTAACATCAAAAGCAGCAGTTTTCATGTTCTTTAGCCCCTCAAAACTCATATTAGGCGCACTATGAGCATTAACATCGAAAGCAACACAACAATCCAGCTCTGCGACTACATGCTCCCTACAATTTGTCTCCATAACATTCGTAGAGCTACTCCTTTAACAAATTGAAGCATGTGCTGCTACCCCATCACGAACTGTCTGGGAACCAACTCCAACATCCAATTAGTTTGCTGTCAGGCGGGTCTATATGGGTATGTCGCTAGTGGGTAGTGGGTGTGGGGATGGATTTGAAAATGTACCCGCATGGGCGGGTGTGGATTTGAAAATTTGTACCCATCATGGGTGGTGGGCGGGTGGTGGATTGAAAAATATTAGATGGATATGGGGATGGAGGAGGGGGTATCCGCACCCGACCCGCCCGTTTGCCATCCCTATTTCTGATCATTATTTTATAATTTAATGAGACAATAATTCAATATAATACTCAAAAGACATTAAGATCACACTAAGTCATTAAATATTTAGAGTATGTGTGTAAAGGTACAAACTGAACTATTTTTTTTTATTAAAGGTATCAAAGGCCATTCAACTTAAAAAAAAATTAACGTGGCATTTTTTATTATATCAATGTGACCCTTCAACTTGAAAAACGAATCAAGTGTGACCCTTGATCAACGGTTTCCATCAATGATCAATTTTTCTTTAATTTTGGTTATTATAAATTGGATAAATTATATCATTCATCATTCAACTATTTTTTTCTTTTATTTTAGTTACTAAACTCCAAAAAATTTCAATTTTGAAAATCGAGACTTCAAAAACTAAGGTTGTAGTTAACCCATTTTACCCTCATTTCTCTAACTTCTTCCCCCTCCTTCTCGCCACCGCAGATAGCCAAGTTCAACGGAGTTGTCATTGGTCCTTAAATCTGTGAACCCAATTTATAAGAGTTGGAATTAATGGAGAGTTGGTCATTGAAGAAAATCGTTGATCAAAAAGGTCACATTATATTCTTTTTTCAAATTGGAAGGTCACATTAATCCCAAAAAAATAGGAACCACATTGGTTTTTTTAAAGTTAGAGGGCCTTCGATGCCTTTAAGTCTTTTTATTTTCTTTCATTTTCTCTAGTAGCGGTTGCTATTTTTTCTAAATATTTGCTACAAGTTAACATTAAGTACATTGATCATATAATAAAATAGACAATAATATTTTATATGAATAACTCTCTTAAAAATTTTGGGTAAAGTATATAAATAGTCCCCAAATTTTTAGGGCGTTTACATTTTGATTACCCAACTTTTGAAACTTACAATATATTCATTGAACTTTTAGTTCATTTTCAATAAAGTCACTATCGTTAGTTTTTACTTATGTGACACTTAGTTGTCTTTAACCCTTCTTCTTCCTCCTCTTGATTATGTTACTATGCATTTACTTCATACCATCATCGCCAGCGACGACATCTCCGGATATTGTCCAAATTTGTTATAGAGAAAATTCGAGACCATCATTAAGGGAGTTATTTAAAGGATTTATCTCCTCAAGGTCACTTTTCCATTATATGGCTGTAAAACGTTGTAGATATTCAAGATTCAAGGATTTCTAACCTAAGGCAAAAACATGGCCTGAATAAGTTAACCCTTGAATGGTGCGACGACGATTGTAAAACGAGACACAACCAAATACAAGTTGTTGAGTCACTGCAACCCCCTAAAGATCTTCAACGGCTGTTGATTTCATATTATAGGAGCTACATAGTTCCCATCTTGGGTAGGGAATCCTTCTTTTTATAAAATAGAGCAGCTAGACCTCTTGGACTGTATAAATTACAAGTCATTGCCATCACTCGGGCATCTACCATCACTCAAAAGCTTAAACGTAAGAGGCATGCATGCAGTGACAAATTTGGGCCTTAAATTTTTTGATAACGGTTTTCGATCTTTGGAGATCTTGAGGTTTGAGAACATGTCAAAATGGAAATAATGGATTTCATCTGTTGGCGACATCAACAACTTCCCTCGTCATCGCGTGCTTATATTGCACATCCTAGATTAGCTGGAACATTACCAAGAATCCTTAGTTCTCTGGTAAAACTAGATGTTCAAAACTGCCCACTGTTAACAAATCCACCTTTAAGCTTCCCATTCTTAGGTGAATTAACCATGGAGGACAGTAGCAACATGATTCTTATGAGTATAGTTGGTCAAAACATCACCAGCTTGAATTTCAAGGGAATATCAAACCTTACCTGCATAATCGAGGAGCTATCGAATGCCTTAACGAAACTCAAAGTTCTACAGATTGAAGGTTGCAGTGAACAAACATGTTTGTGGTGGAACGGAGTCGAATTGTAAAACCTGCATCAGCTAAAGAGTTTGGCATTAAATGCATAGAAGAAGAAGAAGAAAAGGGGTCAACGACAGTTAAATGTCATATCAACAAAAATTAATGGGAGGTAACGAGAGGGACTTTATTTAAAACAAACTAAAAGTTCGATGATTGTATTGTAAATTTTAAAAGTTAGGTGACCAAAATACAAATGCACTAAAATTTCGAGGATTATTTATATACTTTACCCAAAAAATTATGAACAAAATGTGAAAATTTTATACTATTGTTGAACGCAGAAAAATACATAAAAATTTAAAGAAAATAACTTATAACCCTAAATGATTAAATGAATTATCAAAGTCGGTCTTTATATGGAAAGAGTTGTTGCCCCTCCCAAATATTTCGATGTAAGAGTATTTTAGATTTTTTTAGTTTAAATATTAATTAAATAAGGTCTTTTTCTCTCTTATTTTTATTTAAATATTTAATAGACCATTTCTCTTCCTAATGTTTGATCCTAGTTGGGTCTCTACCTAAATTTTAGTATCTATTTATAAGTATAAATATTTGATTACAAAGAAAACTTATGAGGTAGAAATCTACAAGAAGTAAGTTTTCTACATAAAAGAAAGAAATCTACACACTTCTAATCAAGAAAAGTTTTTAATTATCTCTTAATTAATTTGTATCACATTTAATTCGCGACTACCTTTAACAATCTTTGCTTTGATAAGAATTCTGAAAGTACAAGAAATTTGAGACAAAATCTCAAATTCAATAAAACGCTTAAACTCAATAAAAGAGTCAAATCTTCACCTCCACGAACAAAGCTATTTACTTTGAGAACATGTTCTTAACTTCTTCCATGAAACCACTTAAAGGAGTACTCTTCAATAATGATCGTCGACTGAATCTAAGCTTTGCCCAAACTTGAATTTAAATTTCACATCAATAAGATAATCATTAACATCAATAAGATCATCATAGGTGTATCATGCACAACACGATCTTGACCATCATCAACAATTCTATCTTTTTCATTTTTAATCAGTTTTGATGAATTTTACGCTCTTTTGCTTTTCAAATTCATTATACCCATGAATTTAAATTATTTTTGTTTCTCAAAATTGTCTTGCCCATGATTGTCTTCCTCAACACAAAATTATATTTTACCTGACTCAATCAAGATGTTTTTACAAGTAATGTCATCATTCAACATGAATAAAGAAATATCAGTAGTATTATTTAAAACTATTGAGCCCTGTAAAATATAAAACTTGACAATCTTTCACTGCCATTTCATTACAAGTAGAAAGCCCTTATAAATTTTCATGGTTTCACTTCACTAGAGAATTTGTACCATTTTAAATCCAAAATGTATAACAAAATCAAGTTTCTTCTCAAATCTAGAACATATCTCACATTACTAAGTGTTGAAGCAGTTCTATCGAACATCATAATCTTGTTAGTGCCAATACATGTGACTTTACAAGAGATATTATTCCGCACAAAAAACAACACATATAACATAAGATTTTACGACGTAAATCAATCTTGATTGAAACTCATATAAGAATTGTTATCAAAGTAAAAATATTACTCATCGCTTGCTATAGAGTTTTATTTGAAAGAAACTACAAGTTCATTATCATTTTAGTTTTTAACCTATATCAGTTTCCACATATTTCTTCAATTATTTTCACTTGTGATCTGTATCATCCCTTAGTTCCTATTTGCAACTTATAACATTCAACCTTGATATGCCTTTTTTTCTTGCAATAATAACAAGTTTTTTATGTGTTCCTAGATTTCGACTTAGTCTTAGTATAATTATCAAAACCTTTTTTTTTTTTGAGTTCTTCCACGAACAAGACCCTTTCCTATATAGTCAAATTTTGTCACAAGATGTTTCATCTTATCATAAGATGCTAAAGAGTCAAAAATTTCATCAACTGTGAGAGTCACACAACTATAAAAAAAAAAGAAATTGTGTCTCTAAAAGTAGAATAAGAAAAGGGCAAATAACAAAACAAAATTAACCATAAATTCTTTTGATCATACTTAACATAATCTTCAAATCTGAGATAATTTCTTTAAATATAATTAAGTGATTTATCAAAGACGTACCTTCAATCAAATAATGAGAATAAAGATATTGCTTCAAACGCAATTTGTTAGTTAGGATTTTTTATATGCATTATTACTCTAGCTTCAACCACAATACATCGACTGTCTTCTCCTTCTATAAGTCTTGTAGAGTTTTATTCAACAAATACAAATGTAATTGTGATAGAGCTTTTTGATCCTTATGTTGTTTTTCTTCAAGTGTTAAAACTATGTTAAAATTGTCCGCATCTTCGGCTACCATAAAGCGAATCTAGTGTTATGATCCATTAGCAAAATTTTATACTTCAAGGATATCATGTGGCCGAGACAAGAAATATAATCAAACAATAAAATAAACACTAAGATTTTACGAGAAAATCCTTTTGGGAAAAGACAACGTACTAAAAAATATATTTTTTTATTAATATTGAATGTAGAATAATACAAGAATATTAAGAGAAAACAATTTAATTTTTAAGTCTAATTCCTGCAAGAATCAACTCATCTCGGTGGTTAAAGGAATCGTTGTTGTTCCTAGAGGTCACGGGTTCGAGCACCAACGACTGCAACAAGTTGGTTGAGCGTTTATTATCAAATGGTTGAGAGTATTTAGAATAGATAATACTTTGTAATCACCCTAGCTTTAATAATAAATTTTTTTTAAGTCTAACTCCTAATATCTGCTTATAGGATATGCACTTGATTACAAATAAAACTTAGGGTAAAGTATATAAATGGTCACTGAACTTTTCAAATACTTGCATTTAGGTCCCTCAACTTTTAAAATTTGCAATACAATCACTAAACATTTAGTTCGTTTGTAATATGCTCCCCGATGTAAAGGCCGTTTCATTACCGTTAGGGTAAATTATATAAATGGTCACTGAACTTTTCAGGCGCTTGCATTTAGATCAACCCAACTTTTAAAACCTGCAAAACAGTCATCAATTACATTTTAAACCCCAAAATCCAAAATGCTTCAATTACATTCTAAACCTCAAATTTCAAAATACTTCAATTATATACCCAACCCCAAATTCATAATCAATTCTCAAAATCTATCATAACAAATTGAGCTTGAAGCAACAACCATGAACCCTCAAAACATAATTGTTTCAAAAAAAAATTAACCAACTATAAGTGATTATGTTGGACCTAAATACTCAATTCAGTTTATAAAATAGTTGACTCGAAATTTTTTCGATTTGAGTTTATAAAATTTAAATCAAGTCGAATTGAATTGAATTTTCAAGTTTCTGTTTAAATTTAATTATAAATATTTATCATATTATAATATTATTTGATTCTAATTCAGTTCAGTTTATAAAATAGTTGACTCACAAAATTTTTTATTTGAGTTTATAAAATTTAAATCAAGTCGAATTGAATTGAATTTTCGAGTTTCTGTTTAAATTTAACTATAAATATTTATAATACTATAATATTATTTGATTCTAATTTAAATAGTTTTTTAACCATATACAATACATATATTTCTTCATATTTTTCCATATGTGATATACATATAGCATACATAGTCAAGGGACTTGACTCAAACTTAAAAATTAATCTACTAATTATTAAAAATTTTGAGATATTTGGGTTGTATTTTACAACTCGATTTTAACTTGAAATTTTTTTAAGTTGATTTTATGAAATTACAACTCAAAGTCAATTTTTATCAACATTTTTGAATCAATTCAAGTCGAAAAATAATTTTTTTGAATCAAATTGAGTATTGTTCACTTATAGTTGGTTAAATCTAACTTTTAAATCCTAACCCAACATAATCATTTATTGTCATGGACCCAAAATGAACTAAATATTGTTGATTATGTTGGGTTAACTGGTGGGGAAATTTAGCATTTATGGTTATGTTTTGAGGGTTTATGGTTGTTTCTTTAAGTTCAGTTTGTTATGGCATATTTTGAGAATGGATTATGAATTTTGGGTTGGGGTTGGGGTTGGGCATGTAATTGAAGTATTTTGGAATTTGAGGTTTATAATGTAATTGATGATTGTGTTGTGAGTTTTAAAAGTTGGGGGACCTAAATGCAAGCGTCTGAAAAGTTCAGTGACCATTTATATAATTTACCCTAACGTTAGTGAAACGGCCGTTACGTCGGGACCATATTGCAAACGAACTAAATGTTTGGTGATTGTATTACGAGTTTTAAAAGTTAGGGGACCTAAATGCAAGTATCTAAAAAGTTTAGTGACCATTTATATAATTTACCCTAAAACTTATAAAGTAGAAATAAAATAGGTTTTCTACCTAAAAGGAAAATAACTTCATACTTCTATTCAAAATAGGTTTCTAACTTCCTCATTTATCTCTTAATTTATTTGTGTGACATTAAATTCAAGTTAAACTCTAATACTATTTATTTTTAATGAATAATTCTCACTTTGATATATAAATATGAGTTTAAATAATTTTTTGAATCTATTGAAATATTATTTGTTTTTCATTTATTATTAATTTTTAATTTAAGAGATTAAAAATATTTTTTTTAAATAATAATAATAATAATAATAATAATAAAACAGTTCTTTAAATAAATTAATGTAATATAATTAATATTTTAGAATTCATTCTAATACAACTTCACTCATACATAATGTAGGTTAACTTAATTTAACATTTAATTTTTTTAAATCTAAACGTATTTTTTTATAAATCTCATTATTCAATTTATCAAATATTCATTAACTCTTAGTCTTCTCCAATCTCAATCTAACAATAAAATAATATCTTACTCTTTGTTTTTTTAATTTATTATTTAGGATGTTTTCAAAAAAAAAATTCAAAAAAAAATTATTATTTAAAATCAAACTCTATATCATAATTCATACTCAAATTCGATTTTTTATTCTCTTAATTACAATTAAGGTGTTTTCTTAACGAAACAATAAAATTAATATTAGACAAAATTTAATCATTTTTTATAATTTATTAATATAATATTAAATTAATTGTTTAAAATAATAAAATATACAAACTTATTCCTGAGTTTTCGCTGAATACCCTGACAATATTTGAGGCAATTCTATATGAATGGAAGTATATTTAAAATATATGAACAAATTTTAAACATGTATATGCGTAAAACTTGGGTTTGAGAAAACATAATTAAATTATTAAAACGAAACAAATATTTGAGACAACTCTATATGAATGGAAGAATATTTAAAATATATGAACAAATTTTAAACATGTATATGCGTAAAACTTGGGTTTGAGAAAACATAATTAAATTATTAAAACGAAAACAAATATTTGAGACAACTCTATATGAATGGAAGAATATTTAAAATATATGAACAAATTTTAAACATGTATATGCGTAAAACTTGGGTTTGAGAAAACATAATTAAATTATTAAAACGAAAACAAATATTTGAGACAACTCTATATGAATGGAAGAATATTTAAAATATATGAACAAATTTTAAACATGTATATGCGTAAAACTTGGGTTTGAGAAAACATAATTAAATTATTAAAACGAAAACAAATATTTGAGACAACTCTATATGAATGGAAGAATATTTAAATATATGAACAAATTTTAAACATGTATATGCGTAAAACTTGGGTTTGAGAAAACATAATTAAATTATTAAAACGAAAACAAATATTTGAGACAACTCTATATGAATGGAAGAATATTTAAAATATATTAACAAATTTTAAACACGTATATACGTAAAACTTGGACTTGTAAAAAATAATTAAAATCAAATCAAATAATGATTAAATGATTAAAATGATACGCAGTATCCGAACATAAAGGAGGAAAGGGAGATGATGGGTGGTCATAAGCGACACCACCAGCGGGGCTTCGTGGATTCTGTGAATACCATTAGTTTTTTTATATAAAAAAAAGCAATTTGATTTTGGTTAGGTCGATATTTCTTGTCTTTTTATTTTAATGAGGAAACAGATGGAAAGGAATGTATAAAATGTTTACGTCGCGTGAATATTTTATTCCAGGACTTGTTCCTCGAGTTTAACGAAATATGACAGGGTATTTTTTTTAATATTTAAGGCATTAAATTTAGGTTAAGTTATATTATTCTCAATGAATTATATTTTCTCTTTTATTTTTTATCTAACTTTTAATTTCTCTATTTTACTCACTCTGTCATTAACTATTTAACGGCGTTATGACGTGACACAAACATCAAAATTTGACGTCATTTGAAAAACTAAAATATACGCCAAAACGATATCGATTCAAAACCTATATTGAAAATTTGGTGAGTAAAATAGGAGAGAGAGTAAAGTACACTGAGAAATTTTGTAATTTACCCTTTTTTTCCTTTTCTTCATCATTTTCTCTCCATAGGCCACCATGTCATTTTCATTTCGGCCACCGTCTACTATCGTTGACGTGGTCGCCTCAAATTTCATGGGTCGGTTCATCTCGACCCCTTGAGTCCAAATATGACATTGGAAAATGTCTCAAAACCCGTGAATTTCGACTGAAACGTTTCAGCTTCATCACTTTCAATCTCAAATTCATGGACTTCGGAACAACTTCCGACAAAATGGAGATCGTATTCAAAATTATAATGTTGAGGCAAAGCGATCGATGAAATTTGAGACTGAACGACTACCATCTACGGAGGTCGATGGTGGCCAGCGGTGGCATCCAGCCACCTTCTGGTTTTTTTGTTATTTTCTCAATTATTTTATATTAAAAAAAATAAAAAAAATGCCACGTAATAAGCTGTTAGATAGAAAATGGGAGAGTGAGCACAATGATTCAATCTGTAAGTTCAGTGAGCAAAATAGAAAAATTGAAAGTTGGGTGAGAAAAATAGGAGAGAGAGTATAGTTCGATGAATAACCATGTAATTTACCCTTAAATTTAATCTGGTTTTTTAATTATGATACACAATATTTTATTTTAATTTTCATTATAAAAAATATGTGACAATTTTGGAATATGTTGTATGATACAATATATATTGAATTTAAAATAAATCATGAAATTTCATAAGATGAACCCTAAAAATTTAAAACTTTTTCACTTTTCTAAATATCATAATTTTTTCTAAATTTTTTATTAATTTTTTTTAAAGATCTTTTATGATTTTTCTTAAGTAATTCGAATTCAACGTCTCAAAATTCGGATTAATTAAAATGAGTAGTTTGATCGTGAAATTAGAATAAGTTCTCAAAACACAATTTCAAAAAATTTCTTTTAAAATATTCTTCAAATACTTCTACAAGATAAATAAAGACTTGGTGAATTTTAGAGAGGATTTTATGAGATTAAAAATATTTAGAGAACTTGGATTAAGAGAGAAAATGAAGACACCGAATAATCGTTCAAGGTGCACTTCTATTAGCCGGTTATGCAATGAAGGTGGACTCTAGATCAAAGGTATCTAAAACACAACCACCTGAGCGATGAGTCCACGAACAGGCATTGTTGTGAAAGTAGCATTTATGGGGTATTTTTCCTATTAGGCCAGACAGAAAAATTAATCAGTCCAATAAGTTAGTTCGGAAGTTATTTTGTAATCTTGATAAATGTTACAGTGCATGTAAACTCATCATATCGATGTGTTGAGTTTGTCAAAATAATATTTTTTTTATTTAAACTCGTCACGTCGATTTGATGAATTCTAATAAAAAATATTTTTATTAAAATTTATCATACCGGAATGAAAATTTTGAATAAAATAATATTTTTTATTAAAATTCGATGTGACAAGTTCCAACTCACTATAATAAATATCGTAGATCCTTAAATAATTTGATTTGTGTTGTATTAGGTAGATAATTAGCCCATCTATGTTATTAGGTTAATTTTACCGGATTTATGTGCTGCTTGGACCTCTTACCTTCCCCAACTCGGTATTAACTATGACTCTTCCTTTCCGATGTTGTCTTTCGCTTCATTAGTTCAACACCCTTTCCGATAGAGCCCTGTGGGACAACTTTCCCACCTTTAGTGAGAGGCCTAGTGGATAACGCAACTCAATACCCGTTTCGGGCCGTATTATGTTTCATTGTTTTCTTTATTAGTAGAGATGATTATAAGATATTGATTGTTAGTTAATGATCTGCAGTTGTAAGCAGTTAAGCAGTTGAGAGGGTTGTTATCTTTGTTATCTGTTTAACAAACTTAGTTAACCTACCTAGCTCATATATATAAAGCGTTGATGTTCTTCAATAAAAGCGTGCTTGTTTTGATCATTAAAGTCTGTTAATATCATTGTGTTTTTTAGTGTTTCCTAATATGGTATCAATCGCCATAAATCTTGGAGAGTTCTAATCTTCCGCTGACATCTTAGGGTTTCAGATATCTTTCTCTTCAATCTTTCTTGCTTGTGTGTTGTTCTTGATGAACACTAACACTCTTAGGAAAAGTTCTGAGTCAATGGAGTTTGAGAGAAGTAGGAAGACTCTCACCAATAAGAAGGTTAACATTGTTTTTGATGAGATGGATTTCCTTCTCTGGAAACAGCAAGTACTTTTGACTGTTCGAAGCCATAGATTGGAGAGGCTACTCATGGGGGGAAATTAATCCACCTGCAGAGACGGTTCTTGATGTCAATGGCAATCGAGTTCTAAATGAAGACTATACAATCTCTATGGCCCAAGATAGAGCTCTGCATCTTGGTTACTATCCACGATTAGCTTTTATCTTCTTCCTCAATTTGTAGGAGCTGAAACTATTGCTGAGTTATGGAAAACTATTGTTAAATTTTTTGCGAATTGTTCTACCACCACGGTGATGAGTTTACATTGTAAACTTAGATCGATTCGAAAGGGAGAAGAAAGTATGAGATCTTACATCAAACAGATTAAGGAAGTGTGTGATGCTTTCTCGGCCTTTCGAAGCTCAGTTTCTGATATTGAGCAAATCGCTACAATGCTCAATGGATTGTCGATTGAGTACCAGCCATTCATGGTGGTTATTACAGCAAGTAAGGAGACGTTCTCGGTGGATGGAGTTAGGTCAGTTCTTATTGATGCTGAGGCACAGTAGCGAGGTTTTTCTACTCAATTTCATCTTCCAGTGAGTGCAAATGTGGCCCAGGTTCATGGGTTTAACTCTGAAGACAATCAAGGAAAGTCCAATCATAAGCAACGTTATTCTCGAGGTCGTGGTTAGGGTCACATACGACTGTAATGCCAACTTTGTGGCAAAAACGGACATTTTGTTGACAAATACTGGCATCGCTTTGACAAGTCCTTCTCAGGTGTATTGAAAAACAAGAGTAATATCAAAGATGAAGGACCGAGTATCAATGTGAGTCAGTTTGATCAACCGTGAAGACACTAGTTTTTTTTTACATTTATTATTATTATTATTAATATTATTATTTATTATTAATTTTATTATATTACAGGCCCAATTACAAATGGATCCCGGAGCCCAATTCTGGCCTAACTAAGCTAGCTCAATGGAAGCCCTAAACTGATTAGGGTTTGATCTCTGCTCCAGCCGCCAGCAATCATCCACCGTTGGATCTGATAAGATCCAACGGTCCAAAAGCCTCTAGAGGAAAACCTAGGGTATCATCACCCTAGGGCCACGTCACCGTTTCCCTTGCTGCCACTGCTCCGCCGCCTCAGGAAGCTACTGCCACCGCTTCAACAGAACGCTCCAGAAGATCCAGCTGCCCCTCCATGCTACAACTCTATGGTGAGTCACCACCATAGTCTGGTGACTCACTAAAGAGCCCCTTTTGGACCAGTCCGAGGAGCCTCTTCACGAGGCCTATAAATGGCCACCATTTCCTGCAAAGAGAAAAAAAAAACCCAAAAAGGAGGGGACGGCAACGGAAAACACAGACAGAAAACAGAAAAAAAAATGAAAGAAAGAGAGACAAGAATAGAGGGCGACGGAGAGAGATCAATTACCCACAGCAGCCAAATATTGAAAGAAAAGAGAGGAGAGAAACTTACCGAGGAAACCACGACCATCGGATCCCTCCAAATCGCCGCCGAACAGTGAAAAAACCGAAGGTATTTTTTTAGATCTAGGCAAAGTTAAGGATTTTTAGGCTAAACGGTCATCGGTTTTGGCTTTAGGGTATTCAGGGCTTCGTTTTGGTGTATTTTAGTATTTTCCGACCACCGTTAACGGTGGCCGGCGGCGGTGATCGACGTCGGAGTGCGGCTGGCGGTCGGAGACTGTATTCCCTCCGGTGAGGGAAATAATAGAGAGAAGGGAGAGAGTTTTCTTCTCTCTCAGTTAGAGAGAGAAGAGAGAAAGAAGAAATGAGAGAGCTGGCCCGAAGGGCCAGTCGTTTGGGGTATTTATACCCGATACAAAACGACGTCGTTTCATGATGAAACGGTGCATTTTGGGAAGAGGGTAGACCCTGTCCGCAGTACTCCAAGTTTGTAATTATTACAATTTAGTCACTGAAATTGATTTCTGATTATTTTAGTTTAGTCTTCTAATTTTATTTTATTTTAATTTAGTCCTTATCATCATATATATATTTAGGGTAAATATCAAATTTAGTCCCTCATAGTTTAGTAATTATTATTTTAATCCCGTATTATGAATTATGGTTAAATTACACTTTTAATGCCCATCTTTTATATATTTCGAATCAGTACTCTAAGTTTTATAATTTTACATTTTAATCATTAAAATTTCATTTTTGATCTTTTTTTAATATTTTAATAATATATTTTTAATTCCTTTTATTTTAATCATTATTTGCAATATTATTTTATTATTATTTTTATTTATATAAATATATATATATAATAAATAATATTTGTTTATTCGTTAAAATCCTGTATTTCATAAATTATTGTTAATAATCATTTTTTAATATATATTTATTTATTTTTCAATATTAAGAAATGACAGTCTTAAAACAACTGGATGTCCATTTTTTGATATTTTTAAATAAATAAATATCCTATTTTATAAATTATATATTATTTTTTTAATTTTTTATTTATTTTTTAATATTGAAGAAAAGAGCTGTCTTAAGGCACCTAGAAGTCCTTTTCTGATATTTCTAAATAAATAAGTATTTTATTTATAAATATATATAAATTAATATATATTTTTCGTAATTATAATTTTAAATTAAATAGGATTATAAATATATCTTTGAATTCTTAAATTTCTAATAATAGAGACAATTTATAATTAAAAAGTACCAATTTTGGGCGTTGTAGGGGTGCTAATCCTTCCCTAAACGTAACCGACCACGAATCCCTTTTTATTATTAAAAAGAACGAATTTTTGGTTATAAACGCAGATCAGTTCATCTTTTAACTGATGTTTTCTTAAAACTCTTTTAAAAGATAATTTTTTAGGTATTCGACCTACCTGACCCAAAAAGACCGATGGCGACTCCCAAATTATTTTAAAAACCATTTACTTACATCACTTTTCCCGCCAAGTATTTAAATTTCGTACCCGGACGAAAAGCGGTTACGACAGCTTGGCGACTCCACTGGGAACTGGTCAAACTTTAAAATCAATTATAAATTGTCTCTATTAATTAAAAATTAAAAATTCATATATTTAATTTTTAATTCTTTATTTTCAAAAGTTTTATATATACTTATTATTTTCATAATATTTATATGTATATTATTTTATTAATGTTTCATTTTTCAAGTATTTTATTTCATTATTTATTTGTTAGAGGTTTGAACATTTATCCTCACACACAACATATGCATTGCATAAACATAATCTCTATAACTGAGATTTGTCCCTTTTAAGTGGGAGTGAAAGCGACGTCTTCGTGAGAATTTATTCTCCGTGTCAGACCTAGCAAGTAACTTTCGGGGTTCATATGCTCTATGTCTTCGTGAGAATTTATTCTCCGTGTCAGACATAAAGAAATGTGTCCCCTCGAATTGAACTTGATCCGCTTAAGTCTGTAATGGACTAGGATTGAGGGTTGACAGCCCAAGGGGGCATCAACAAGGACAGTTCGAGTACCTTTACTCCTAGAACTGAAATCCTGCATATAATAAACCCTAAAAACTCTCCCGATCTGAAACCATGCCGAAATTTTGTCAGTAGGTATACACAAAGGAGAAATAAGCTCTAGCTTTTAATTTATTTTATTTTATTTCCTTTTCCTAAATAAATGCATGCGAACTAGAAATCATGCGGTTAGGTTAAATTTTCCAAACAAAGCATGGAACTAGAAACCATGAGGTTAAGATTTATACCTTGATAGATAGATTTTTTTGTTCCATTGGTTGATACTAACTATTCTATTTTTTCTTATTTTTTCATGCATGTTTATTGCTCTAATATGTTCATATTGATTTCTTTGTTTGCATTGCATGATCATGGCATAATCAAAAGGTGTTGACTTGAAAGACTGTTCATCAAATTGGAAAGAAATCGTAAATGGACAAAAAGTTTTATGATCAAACAAAATATGATGCGGCCAAGGAAAGACATCCTGAGGAAACTCCGAGGATGGAGGCGAGCAATGCACACAGAGATCCTGTTATATTAATACCAAAAGTACTCCACAAAGATCCTGCCAGATTGATACCAAAAGCAGTCTATGGTAAGAGTATCAGTCGGGACACACAGAATAGATGAGGTTTTTATGAAGCTCAAGCGTGTTATTTGAAGGACCAAAACAAGAAATTGAGCACAGAAATGGAAGCCATGCATGAAGATTTCCAGAAGATTAGTCAAGCCTTTCAAAATGCTGGCATAGGAAACACCCCAAAAGAGTGGATCACAGGGGTCACCAAGCTGAAAAAGAACTGTAACATATATGAAGATCTTATTCAAGAACTTCTTGGACAGAAAGGATCTCTTACAAGGGAAAATGAGCAACTCCGAGAAGTGACACAGAAGATGAAAGAGAATGTCATGGAAGAAGTTACAGTCCAGACAAGCAATATGTCCCTTAAGCTGATAGACTAATTTGGCTTTGGAGAAGTTAGGAATGAAATATATCCCTATATGTAATATTTTATTTGATGTACCGAAACTTTTGCGTTCAATGAAATCTGTTCTAAGATGATCACTCTTGAGTAACACCTTTTCATACATGCATTTGCATTTTTGTATTTTCATTTTGCATTTGTTGTTTGCTATGTATTGTTCAAGGTTCCAGATTTTGAGAAGTATAATGGGACCACATGCCCTTCATATCATATCACTATGTATTGTCGTCGTATGACTGGCTATGTAGAGAATGAAAAGTTGTTGATCCACTGTTTCCAAGATAGTTTATCTGGGTCTGCATCCAGATGGTATAATCAGTTAAAACGTACTCAAATACGTTCTTGGAGGGATTTAGCTCAAGCTTTTTTGGGTCAATACAAGCACGTGACTGATATGGCCCCTGATCGAACAATGTTGCAAAGCATGAATATGAAGTGCAATAAAAGCTTTCGATAATATTCACAACGATGGAAAGACGTTCTTCTCAAGTACATCCACTATTGACTGAAAAAGAGTTCACTACTTTGTTCATCAACACATTAAAATTTCCTTATGTTAATCACATGATAGGGGTTGTCCCTAATAATTTCTCTGACATCATCATAAGTGGAGAAATCATCGAAATGGCTATCAAGAATGGCAAGATAAGAGGCTCTGACAATACTAAAGTCAAGAAAAAAGCTGGGGTTAATACAGTGAGGTCTTATTCAGTTAAACATGGTGCCAAACCTTATAGAGTGATCAAGAAGAAAAAGAATGTGCAGGGATTTCAATTTCCTCCCTTCCACAGTTCGAGTGAAAAATTGCATCCAAAAATTCTCTTAGCTAGATCAATTACTCCACAACTTGATCAATCACAGTGGTCTCCAAATGAGAATTGGACCTATAAGGAAGTTCCTTGGATAAATCAGACTGGAATTCCAAATTATTTAGCTAAGGTTCCTGGTAACCTTAAAGGAAATTTCCAAGACCCTTTAGAGCAAGCAATTCAAATATACAAGATAAAAGAAGGGGTTAAGGTTCAATGTTCAGAAACTGTTGTTGCAACAGAAACTAATGTAACCAAATCCTACGAAGAATATCGGGCACAAGAAAATGGGAAAAGAAATCAAAAGGCTCCCATGGATGTAATTCGAGATTGGCCTATAGGTCTAAGAAAGAATGAGGCAGATATAACCCAGAAGACACCTCAGATACATGTATCAGATTTTCCGAAAACCAGAAAGGCAAAGGACAACTTAAGAAATCTGGTTAATATTACCCCAGTTATAGCTGAAATGAGTATTCAGAACCCCTTCGATAACATGAGAGCATTCATTCGTTCAGAACGATCAAAGAAAGTGATAGCCTCGCGAGCGAGAAAAACTCTGAAGGTGTTTCAAGAATCTATCTCAGACCTGTACCCTCATTTGGTTAAAGGTCAATACATTACACCAAGATTGGTGAAGGTGTCACCAAAGCCTTATGCCCATTGCTATGATCAAAATAGCTTCTGTAATTTTCACTTGGGAGTATCTGGACATTCAACAGGGAATTGTTGGTCACTTTTAAAGGAAATAGAGATGCTCGTCGACAAGGGAGTCTTGACACAAGAAATGATCAAGAAATGGGGGACAAATAAGGATAAAAATCCTGGGCCAAGTACACACCCAACAATAGAGGAGTAGTGATGCATAAACAAGTGGAAGTGTTATCTACCACTGTAGTACTTTTTATTTTCAGCATCTTGTTTGAATATGTTTTTCGTTCCTTTCTCCGCCTTTTGTGCAATAAATAAATATGTGTTTCTTTTATGGTTATGAGCAAGGAGTCAAATTTTAATCTTGAGATTATTGAGTATCAAGTAGATTAAATATTCTTTTAATTTTTCAAGAGTTATAGATCTATTGGCAAGTGGTAAAATTATATCTTCAATATCCCATCCAATGCCAATTACTCGACCCTTACCAAAACCAAATCTTGACACTACATTTATCTGAGACTCTGAAGAAATGTCTCTACCTGTTTTTGAGACACCAACTCTAGATGTTTACCTTATCGGATAGAGTTGATTGATGATATTACCTTCCACCATATACATGAATTTAAGAATCACACATTTATCCTTCCAAACACAAAACCATCATAAACCAAAAGACCTCAAAAGAACCAAGCTTTCAATTATCCGTGAATTTTCCTGCAAGAAGAGATGAGATGAGGCATCATGAACCAAATTATCGAAGATAATTTCGAGTGATTGGGACATCCTCAAAGAATAAGGAAAAAATGATTGAAATAAATATATCATGCATTAATTACAATTTTTCATGTAACTAAAGTTAATCTTGAATATTCATCCCCCTGGGGATACCTCTTTTTACAAAGGTTTCTGTGTATGAGATGATGAATGGCATTGTTTCATTTATCCTTTAATATATATATATATATCCTTTGTTGTCCCCATTTGAACCTGAATAATTTTTCTTCTAATTCAACCCTAACCAAGGATCACCCTCTACATTGGGAGGCAAGGTAAAGGATATTGGCTCACAAGAATAAAGATTGTCAATACAGTTTTATTACGAAGACAAGTTTCCATGAAGTCAAGAAAGTTTTGAACTACAAGGTATTTCAAATACAGAGTGCTTGAAGATCAATCCAATCAAGAATAATGGAATATCTCCAAAATGCAAAAGCAAAAGGAGGTTCTCAAAGCAATTGAAGTATTATACTCATCCAACAAAGAAAGGAAAAAAGAAAAAAAGAGTAAAAAAGAAAAAAAAGGAAAAAAAGGAAAAAAAATTAAAAAAAAGAAAAAAAAAGAAAAAAATTGAATCAAGATGGGTGACTTATTGAGCCTCAAGTTACAAGGTTGATCAAGTACAAACAAGAAGAGCAAGAAATGCTGAAGATATGAGAAAATGGAAATGAATCCAAAATTTGGCAGTCTAGAGGGATCCAAAAGATGGAAAAATCCCCAACAAAGCAGATCCAAGTTAAGCAAGGCAAGATTGATGGCATCAGAATGAATTGATCCTTGGTTTGATTACCCTTAAACACTTATTTGGGCCTTTTTATCCCTTTCTTTCGTAACCATAAGCCATGACCTACGTTACGTACCTGAAAAGTCCATTTTAATCATACATGGATTTCTAAGTAAAAGAGAATATCTTTAGAATTCATTCCGCCTCTCAAGATTGATTTTTATTTGCAAAAATTGGTTTTTAAAATCTTTAATGCATGATATGAAAAATGATAAAAGGGAGGATCAAGATGTAATTTTTTAAATAACATCTTAGAACCAAAGGAGGATTCGAGTTGAAAACCTGAAAAAGCGGGTCGAATATTGAATGGTGCAACAACGACATAAGAGATGATCTTAAGCTCTTAATGAAGCACCACACATCCCAAAGACGTTCCTGAGATTCTGGAAACGAGAAGCATCTCTACAAGATGAACATAACAACCATTTCTTCAAGTTAGTGGAAGCCCGAAGCGACATACTGAACCAACTTGAAAGAACCTACTTTACCAAAATCAACCTACACCTCAAATCACTCAATAATTTTGACACTTGCCATAGGACTATGATTTTTGAATGATTTAAAAGTGTAGTTGATTTATTTGATATTTATTAAATTCATTGTTTATGATTTGATTATCTTGTGAACATGTGATAGGCAACACTTTACAAAATTCTTTCATTCTTCAATAAAGAAAGGAGAAAAAAACATTTTCAAACAGGACAGTCTCAAATGATGAAGGTCCTTGAAGCAACTGTTGCTTATTCTACCTCTGTTGTAGAAAAAGAATGAATGAGGCTAGAATAATGAAGCACTTCACATTTTTGAAGGCAAGTGATCCAAGAAGCCAGAAAGTCTGGAGAATTGAACTTGTGACACTCTTCGTTGACATTATTAGCAGCTCATCAAGAAAGATTATCGTTTATCTCATACTGAGGGCGATAAACATCATCAGACAGATTATTTTCCCCAACCATCAATTCATGTTCTCTAAAAGATTACATCATAGAGCCATGAACAAGTCACTACCTGCACTCTGGTTATACCGTGATGCTGGCTCAAGTCTTGATACATCATTGCTACTTCTTCTATGCCGATCACTTTCTTTGTCAAGATGATATTCATTATGTCCTTCAGAAGATTGCTAAATTTGGATTTGAGGACTTATGGCACAGAATAAGACATTGGAACAGAATCTACCCTTATAGGCCTTTTATATGGGGTAACATTGGTTACAGGATTCCAAAAGTTAAAGATGACCAGATTTACTGTCAACTAAACCGTTCCATGATGCGAAAAGAGTGGGATATATTGGAGCAGCAGAAGAGACAGCTGTCGTAGCAGTCATTGCAAGAAAATGTACCAACAAAAATCTTCTACTTTATCCTGATGATGTTTATTTCTTCCAGTAAGGTTGTTACGCTGGATGCCACTGACAACAAGGTCGAATTTGACAAATCTACTCATCAATTGCTCCAACTGATTATCATTCAGTTCTTGCTCATCTGTTTTCAAAAATATGCCAAGATAGTAAAAGGCAACTTCTGCATCATTGATCCCAGAGAAAAGAGACAAGAAATTGATACTACCATGGAACATGTCTCTATACAGATCCTCATGTATGGTTTTTAGGGAAACCTAGAAGCATTTCCACCTCATCAGGTTTAAGCGGAACAACTTTACCAGATTCTATTTTCAGTTCTCATCAAGAACATACTTTTGGATACTCGAAGGTGGCTCATCGTCATAAGCTTCAAGAGCCTTACAGATCATTTCTGTCAATTTGGCACTTCCTGTACATGTTTGTAAACAGTTCAACTTTGTTCTTGGATCCCAAGAAGGCCATCATTTCTTTGTCAATGGAAAAATATCATGTATAGTGCGTGGTGAAAACAAGATAAGAGGAAATCTGTTCTCAATTGGCAGATTATGAATATAGCCCCTTTTCAGTGTAGCAGCATGAAAATGCTTTGAATTTACAAATTCTGGCTCTACATTGAATAAGTACTGTGATATTCCAGCCCAAACATTAACTGGAGCAAGTGCCACGTTTTCGTAGTAGAAATAAAGAGACCCAATAGCATCTTCTAGAAGTGTTCTTTGAGTTATCTGATCTGATTTGGTATGAACCCCAAAACCAGAAATAGAATATTGGGGCATTTTGAAGGCTCACAACAATATGAATATTTGGGCATTCTTGGAGGCTCATCTCAACAAGAAATAATGTTGAGCACACTTTCAATATTTGTATCAGCAAATGTTGGAGTATTTTAAAGGTTCTTTCAGACAGATCCATGTGGGCCATTTTGAAGGCTCAAATTAACAAGAAACGAATGTTGGGGCATGCTGAAAACCTTTTTTTTCAATCAGAATCAGGAATGTTGATGTATCCTGAATGTTTATATCAACAAAATGATGGAGCATGCTGAAAGCCTTTTTCAATCAGAATGAAGAATGTTGATGTATTTTGAACGTTCGTATCAGCAATTGTTGGGGCATGCTGAAGGCCCATATCATCATGTGTTAAAGATCATTGATTTGAGAAAATATTTCCAATGAGATAGAAAGATATGAAGAATGAAAATGATAAAACAGTGACAGTCGAGCTGACTATATATAATTGCTTCGTTCATCAGGCAGTTACATTATGATCATGTTGTTGAACAAATATCTACTCAACAAGTATGTTTTCAAATACCCAATCTTCTTAACCGTGTTTCACATGACATCGTGTTTTTTGTTAAGCTACATCACGGTTGTATGAATAAAGATGGTCCCCAGGTAGACTACTCGATCCAGGGATCAGTTCCTCAAGGTCTCAGCTTTGAATTTTGCATTCTGTGTGTCGGTGATGATTAGAAATATTTCTTTGAGATTCCTGGCAGTTAGTTTCAACCATAATGTTGAGATTATGAAGCTGTTTTTCACATCAGTTTTTGCTTACTTAATGACATTGAAAAGGGAGACTCGACTCTCACTTATATTACTGTTATTCCCGTTGTTATTGGGATCATCATTGCTAGCCAAGATAAACTGAGTTTCCATCTATTTTTGTTTTATCATGTACGTTTCATCCCCATAAGCAAGAATTCTACGGATATCTTTCTGTACATGGATTCATCAACATTCATGCATTCATAAGAATATCATTTAAATGATGAAGTGAAGGAAGACCTAGTTCACCACTTTAAAGTCAAATGAAGATTGCATCAACATTCATGCATTCATAAGAATATCATTTACACAATAGATAATGCATTACATTGATACATATGATTGCATTCAAACATAAGGTTTTGCAGATCTTCATATGAAAAAGAAGATTCATGATGAACAATACCTTACAAGAAGAATTTAGAATTCAAAACCTCGAATGCAGGAATCACGCCAACATCTGAAGAATAGATGGACGCAATCCATAAGAATGAACATTATTTTGAGGCTGGGTCATGTTACCCAATCAACATGTTATTTTGAAAAATAATGAGAAAACGATTTCTATAGTTTCTCATTCAATCTTTTCTAAAAATAAAATTGTTGAAAAGTAAGAAAACGATTTTCATAGTTTCTTACTTAGTAAACTATTTCCCACATCTGTAAGTCCTACAGTGCATGATGTTTCCAAAAAGCCTTTGGGAGCTTTTTGATGTTTTCAAAACCTTCGGGTCAGCTGTAAGCTCTACAGTGCAGAATGTTTTTTTCTTAAAACATTTCTAGGTAGAGTTCATAATGAGAAGAACTCATCTGAAGAGGAAGAAGAAGTTCATAATGAGAAGAACTTATTCAACCTTTTGCTCAAATCCATCCCTTGATGGATCAGTATTTCCAGAGAAAGTTCATAATGAGAAGAACTCATCTAAAGAGGAAGAAGAAGAGAAGAACTCATCTAAAGAGGAAGAAGAAGTTCATAATGAGAAGAACTTATTCAACCTTTTGCTCAAATCCATCCCTTGATGAATCAGTATTTCCAGAGAAAGTTCATAATGAGAAGAACTCATCTGAAGAAGGAAGAAGAAGTTCACAATGAGAAGAGCTTGTTCAACCTTTTGCTCAAATCCATCACTTGATGGATCAGCATTTCCAGAGAAAGTTCATAATGAGAAGAACTCATCTGAAGAAGGAAGAAGAAGTTCATAATGAGAAGAGCTTGTTCAACCTTTTGCTCAAATCCATCACTTGATGGATCAGCATTTCCAGAGAAAGTTCATAATGAGAAGAACTCATCTGAAGAGGAAGAAGAAGTTCATAATGAGAAGAACTTGTTTAACCTTTTGCATGACTCTATCACAGAAGGAGATAGATTAGCATACACTTTTCCAGAGAAAGTTCATAATGAGAATAACTCATCTGAAGAGGAAGAAAAAGTTCATAATGAGAAGAACTTGTTCAACCTTTTGCAAGATTCTATCACAGAAGAAGATAGATCAGCATCAACCTTGCCAGAAGTATTCATAATGAGAAGAACTTATCTGAAAGAGAAGAATTTGTTCAACTCTTTGCTAGATTACATCACAGAAGGAGATAAATTGTCATCCCCAGTGGAAAAGTTCATAATGAGAAGAACCAATCCCAAAGAAAAACTTGTTCAACATTAAATAAAAAAAAACTTATTGTCTTTTCGTCTTTGCTCTATTATTGTTAACACAAGAATGAGCAAAGAGGGGCAGCTGAAGACACTAGTTTTTTTTACATTTATTATTATTATTATTAATATTATTATTTATTATTAATTTTATTATATTACAGGCCCAATTACAAATGGATCCCGGAGCCCAATTCTGGCCTAACTAAGCTAGCCCAATGGAAACCCTAAATTGATTAGGGTTTGATCTCTACTCCAGTCTCCAGTAATCATCCACCGTTGGATCTAATAAGATCCAACGATCCAAAAGCCTCCAGAGGAAACCCTAGGGTATCATCACCCTAGGGCCACGTCACCGCTTCCCTTGCTGCCACTGCTCCGCCGCCTCAGGAAGCTGCTGCCACCGCTTCAACAGAACGCTCCAGAAGATCCAACTGCCCCTCCACGCTACAACTCTATGGTGAGTCACCACCATAGTCTGGTGACTCACCAAAGAGCCCCTTTTGGACCAGTCCGAGGAGCCTCTCGACGAGGCCTATAAATGGCCACCATTTCCTGCAAAGAGAAAAAAAAACCCAAAAAGGAGGCGACGGCAACGGAAAACACAGACAGAAAACAGAAAAAAAAATGAAAGAAAGAGAGACAAGAATAGAGGGCGACGGAGAGATATCAATTACCCACAGCAGCCAAAGATTGAAAGAAAAGAGAGGAGAGAAACTTACCGAGGAAACCACGACCATCGAATCCCTCCAAATCGCCTTCGAACAGTGAAAATACCGAAGGTATTTTTTTAGATCTAGGCCAAGTTAAGGATTTTTAGGCTAAACGGTCATCGGTTTTGGCTTTAGGGTATTCAGGGCTTCGTTTTGGTGTATTTTAGTATTTTCCGACCACCGTTAACGGTGGTCGGCGGCGGTGATCGGCGTCGGAGTGCGGCTGCCGGTCAGAGACCGTATTCTCTCCGGTGAGGGAAATAATAGAGAGAAGGGAGAGAGTTTTCTTCTCTCTCAGTTAGAGAGAGAAGAGAGAAAGAAGAAATGAGAGAGCTGGCCCGAAGGGCCAGCCGTTTGGGGTATTTATACCCGATACAAAACGACGTCGTTTCATGATGAAACGGTGCGTTTTGGGAATAGGGTAAACCCTGTCCGCAGTACTCCAAGTTTGTAATCATTACAATTTAGTCACTGAAATTGATTTCTGATTATTTTAGTTTAGTCTTCTAATTTTATTTTATTTTAATTTAGTCCTTATCAGCATATATATATTTAGGGTAAATATCAAATTTAGTCCCTCATAGTTTAGTAATTATTATTTTAATCCCGTATTATGAATTATGGTTAAATTACACTTTTAATGCCCATCTTTTATATATTTCGAATCAGTACTCTAAGTTTTATAATTTTACATTTTAATCATTAAAATTTCATTTTTGATATTTTTTTTAATATTTTAATACTATATTTTTAATTCCTTTTATTTTAATCATTATTTGCAATATTATTTTATTATTATTATTTTTTATTATTTATATAAATAAATATATATATATATATATATATATATATATAATAAATAATATTTGTTTATTCGTTAAAATCATGTATTTCATAAATTATTTTTAATAATCATTTTTAATATATATTTATTTAATTTTCAATATTAAGAAAGGGCAGTCTTAAAACAACTGGATGTCCATATTCTGATATTTTTAAATAAATAAATATGCTATTTTATAAATTATATATTATTTTTTAATTATTTATTTATTTTTTAATATTGAAGAAAAGTGCTGTCTTAAGGCACCTAGAAGTCATTTTCTGATATTTCTAAATAAATAAGTATTTTATTTATAAATATATATAAATTAATATATATTTTTCGTAATTATAATTTTAAATTAAATAGGATTATAAATATATCTTTGAATTCTTAAATTTCTAATAATAGAGACAATTTATAATTAAAAAGTACCAATTTTGGGCGTTGTAGGGGTGCTAATCCTTCCCTAAACGTAACCGACCACGAATCCCTTTTTATTATTAAAAAGAACGAATTTTTGGTTATAAACGCAGATCAGTTCATCTTTTAACTGATGTTTTCTTAAAACTCTTTTAAAAGATAATTTTTTAGGTATTCGACCTACCTGACCCAAAAAGGCCGATGGCGACTCCCAAATTATTTTAAAAACCATTTACTTACATCACTTTTCCCGCCAAGTATTTAAATTTCGTACCCGGACGAAAAGCGGTTACGACACGTCGTGTTTTGCTTGTTGTGGGCATTCAACTCAGAGTGCTCAACCGATGCACTGGGTGGTCGATTCAGGTGCCACGCATCATGTGACACCTGATGCTTTCAAGGAGGTGAATGGGATAGATTTTTCGGGCCTATGTAAACTTGTGGTTGGCAATTGTCATACTCTACCCATTCGTAAAGTTGGCCAGTCAGCGTTGCTTACTCCTCGTGCTCTTATGATTAAAAAATTGTTTTATGTTCCCTTGGTCACTAAAAACCTTCTTTCTATGTCCAAGTTTTCCAATGATAATAGGGTGTATTTCAAGTTTCATGCGAACAGGTGGTGTACGGGATGAAGCTACTGGTGAGGTGTTGTTGCAAGGAAAAGAAAGTCAGGGTTTGTACCATTTTGATGTTATTTCAAGTGATGTGAATAAATGCAATAAATATGTAGAAGCAAATGTGATTACTAGTTTTGCTAGTGAATTGTATGACTTGTGGCATAGGAGACTAGGGCATCCTGCTCATAGCTCACTAGTACAAGCATGCAAAGATGCAAATGTTGTATTATATTTGAGTTGAAATGAAAAGTTAGTGATGTTTGTATGACATGTTGTATGGGTAAAAGTCATAAGTTACCCTTCAGTAATTCCTCTACTGTGTATAATGAACTCTTCCAACTTGTGTTCACTGATTTGTGGGGACTAGCTCATGTCTCATCCAGCGGTTTTAACTATTATGTCTCTTTTCGTAGATGCAGCAACAAGACATTGTTAGGTGTATTTGTTAAAAAATAAGTGTGAAACAATTTCAACATTTAAGTTGTTTCAAAGCATGATAAAAACTCAGTTTAACAGTGTGCTCAAACAAGTCCAAAGTGACCGGGGTGGAGAATTCAGAAGTTTGTAATCCTTACTGTTTGATGAAGGAATTGAGAATCGGTTTTCATGTCCTCACACGTCAGAGCAGAATGGCATGGTTGAAAGAAAGCATCGCCACATAATTGGACTAGCTCTTATTCTACTAGTTCAGGCATCGGTACCTTTTCAATTCTGGTCTTATGCTGTGGCAGCATCAGTGTATTTGATAAACTGACTTCCTACTCGAGTTTTAAATGGGAAGTCACCTTATGAAGCTCTTCATAACAAGATACTAGATTACAATTTTATGAAGGTTTTTTGGGTGTTAATGTTACCCTAATCTCAGACCATATCAGAGACACAAGCTTAGTTTTCAATCGCTTCCTTGTTTTTTCCTTGGTTAGATCTCTCATCATAGGGGGTATCTTTTTCGAGCACCGAATGGTCGTATGTATATTTCAAGACATTGTATTTGATAAGAAATGTTTTCCATTTGCATATATGTCCAAGCAGGCTAATGTACGCAGTGGAGTTGAAAGTCAAACAGTTGGACAGAAATCATTACCTGTAGTAGAGGGAGCCACTAGAGTGTGCCTAAGGACTACTGATTATGACGGTCAACAAGACTCATCTTTCAATGTTGAGAGTCAGAAAAATCAGCTCGATGTGGAGACAAGTGGTGTAGGTCATGAGAATAATGTTCAGGAAGTCAACCCGATGTTGAGGTAGGTGGTGCAGGTCATGTGAATAATAGTCCAGGAATTCTTGTTGCTCAGTCAAATAATTTAAATGATGTTGAGGCAGGTGGTGCAAGCTATGAGAACAGTGGTTCAGGGAGTCCTGTCGCTCAGCAAAATGGTTTGAATGGCATCACTTAATTGACTAATAGTACTATTGTTAGCTCCCTGTTACAGGTAGCTTGTTGGATATTATTTCTATCACTAATGAAGCTGTGCAACCTTCATTTGAAACAATAATTTTCATCCCATGATTACGCAAAGTAAGTTACGGATATTCAAACCAAAGAGTTATTGTTGGAACAGAAGATAGTTAAAAAGTGTGAACCTAGTTCAATTCATGAAGCTCTTTGATCAGAAAAATGAAAGGTGACTATGCATGATGAACTCGATGCATTAAAAAAGAATGGAACGTGGACCCTTACCTGCATACCTGAAGGGAAGTCAGCTGTGGGTCCCAAATGGCTGTTTAGAATTAAAACAAATGATGATGGTTCGGTTCAACGTTTTAAGGCCGGGTTAATTGCCAATGGCTTCTCTCAAATACCTGGTCAGGACTTTCAAAATACATTTAGTCACGTGGTCAAATCCATTACCATTAATGTAATCCTTGTTCTGGCAGTGAGTAACAATTAGACCTTGAGCAAGTTGATATAAATAACGCATTTCTTAATGGGGACTTGAGATCTTCATAAAGCAGCCCCCTGGTTTTAAGTAAACATTAGCCGATTGAACAATGCTTGTATGTAAGTTGCAGAAGGCATTGTGTGGCTTAAGACAAGCTCCGAGGAACTGGTATGCCAAGTTAAAAAATTACTTGATTGAGGTTGATTTCCAGAGGTCACAAGCTGATTACTCGTTGTTCATTAAGAACGACTGTGGTGTATTTACTTACGTGTTGGTTTACGTAGATGATATTATTGTAACGGGGGGCCAATGTAGAATCAAGAAGATGGTGGAGTAGCTTGGAAAAAAATTCTCTTTGAAAGATCTTGGTGATCTTGGATACTTCTTGGGTATTGAAGTTAAACGGATAGGTGGTTCAATTATGCTCAGCCAAAGGAAGTATATACAAGAATTATTGTCCAAAGCTCAAATGACCAATGCGAATTGGTGCCTACACCAATGGTGTCCTCCCTCAAGTTGACTCAGAATGCAGGTAATCCATTGTCGAATGCCAGTGATCGAGTTTCGTTGCTTAGTTGGTGCCTTGCTTTACGTGTGCCATATAAGAAGGGATGTGTTGTATATTGTGAACATGTTGGCTCAATTCATGCATGCTCCATGTGAGCAGTATATGGGAACAGTAAGAAGGGTGCTGAAATATCTAAATGGTACTCTTGATCATGGTTTGGTGTTTTCACCCACTGGAATGGTAATAAATGCCTTCTCAGATGCTGACTGGGGAGGTAATATTGATGACAAAAAGATCAATTTCAGGGAATTGTTTGTATTTGGTGAAGATACTAATTTTTTTTACCCATATTATTATTATTATTATTATTATTATTATTATTATTATTATTATTATTATTATCATTATTATTATTATTAAATATATATTAAATACATATATAAATAATTAATTACAGGCCCAATTACAACTGGACCGGCCCAGTTACAAACAAACCAGAACCGGTCCAGACCAACCAGAAACCCTAAACATTTGGGGGTTTCAGTTAGGGTTTCCTAACCCTAATCCCAGCCGCCTCATCATCACAGCCGTTGGATCTGGGAGATCCAACGGTCCTCAGATATGCCAGAAGCAACCCTAGGGTATCATTACCCTAGGGCCACGCGGCGCCGCCCCAGTTTCCAATCACCGCTGCCGACACTCTTTCGCCGCTGCCACGTCCCAAATGAAGACTCCAGAAGACCAGCTGCCCTCCACACGCCATGGCTAAGGGGTGAGTCACCACTGGTAGTCCGGTGACTCACCAAAACCCCCTCTTCGGACCGGTCCGACGGCCACAACGGTGGTGGCTTTAAAAGCCACCACCCGAACCTGAAAAAAAAAAAAGGACAGAGACAAAAAAAAGAGAGACAGAAACGGAGAGAACACAGAGAGAAATACAAAGAAACAAGAAAAAAATATATACCAACGATCTCAACAATTTCAGTAGAAAAGAAACAGAAAAGAAAGAAAAAGGAAGAAAAGAAACTTACCGAGGAAGCCCCGACCACCAGATCTCACCGAACCTTCGAAACCCGAAGGTACTTTTGTAGATTCGCTCCGATTAGGAGCTTTTTAAGGGAAAAGAACACCGGACCGTCCTTAGACGGTCCGATCTATTTAATGGTGGAAAAATAAAATTTTCCGGCCACCAGATGCGGTGGCCGACGGTGACGGTCACGGCGGCAGACGGTTGCCGTCCGGTGACCAGCTTCCCTCCGGTGAGGGAAGCTAGAGAGAGGGCAGAGAACATTTTTGTTCTCTCTGTTAGAGAGAGAACAGAGAAAATGAAATGAGAAGCTGGCCCGTAGGGCCAGCCGGTTTGGGTTATAAATACCCTCTCCCAAACGACGTCGTTTCGGGGAGGGTATTTCTGTAATTTCACAAAGGGTAAACCCCGTCTGAAGCCATTCTAATTTATAATTTTTACATTCTAGTCACTAAATCGATTCTATAATACTTTTAATTCAGATCTTTAATTTTAATTTCTTTTATTTTAGTCCTTCATATTAAAATAATATATTTAGGATAAATAACATATTTAATCCCTTAATTTTTGATAAATAATATTTTAATTCCTAGTTTATATTTTTAATTTATTTTATTATAATATCCGAATTTTAGATAATTTTATTTTAGTCACTAAATTATTAAATAAGAAAATAGCATATTTAATCCCTGTAATTCTGATTAATTAGGAATTAGGTTTTTCAATTTTAATTTCACTATATTTTAGTCATTTATTTTAAGTATTTTTTATTGCTTTTAAATATATAGTTAGAATTGTATTTTTTTACTTGTTTATATATTTAAATGTTGTTATAACTATATAATAAATAAATATTTATTTTAAATAAATTATTTTAATATGTAGTTTTCAATATCAAAGAACAGGACAGTCTTAATACAACTAGATGTCCTATTCTGATATTTTAAAATTAAAAATTAAACTAATATTTATCAATATCAAAGAAAAGAGCTGTCTTAAGGCACCTAGAAGTTCTTTTCTGATATTTTTAAATAAATAAATATTTTTTATATAATTTTGAAATAATAAGATTATAAAATAAATATTTTTTTTTGGATTTTAAAATTTTAATAAATAGAGACAATTTATAATTAAAAAGTACCAATTTTGGGCGTTGTAGGGGTGCTAATCCTTCCCTAAACGTAATCGACCACGAATCCCTTTTTATTATTAAAAAGAACGAATTTTTGGTTATAAACGCAGATCAGTTCATTTTTTTATTAGTGTTTTATTAAAACTTAAAAAAAAAAAAATTTTAGGTATTCGACCTACCTGACCCAAAAGGCCGATGGCGACTCTCAAATTATTTTAAAAAAAACATTTATTTAAATCAATTTTCCAGCCAAATTTAAAATTTCGTGCCCGGACGAAAACCGATTACGACAGCTTGGCGACTCTGCTGGGGACAGGTCAAACTTTTAAAAATCAATTATGAATTGTCTCTATTAATTAAGAATTAAAAATTCATATATTTAATTTAATTTTATCTTTTCAAAATTTTTATATTTATTTATTATTTTCATAATATTTATATGTTTCATTTTATTTTATTTGCAATTATTTTATTTCATTATTTTTCTGTCAGAGGTATGAACATTTCTCCTCACACACAACACGTGCATTGCATAACATAAAGCTCTATAATTGAGTTGTCCCTTTTAAGTGGGAGTGAAAGCGACGTCTTCGTGAGAATTTATTCTCCGTGTCAGACCTAGTAAGTAGCTTTCGGGGTTCATATGCTCGATGTCTTCGTGAGAATTTATTCTCCGTGTCAGGCATAGAGAAATGTATCCCCTCGAATTGAACTTGATCCATTTTAGTCTGTGATGGACTAGGATTGAGGGTTAGCAACCCAAGGGGGCACTAACAAGGACAATTCGGGTACCTTTATTCTTAGATCTGAAACCCTGCATATAAAAAACCTTAGAAACTCTTTCCGATCCGAAGTCATGCCGAAATTTTGTCTAAAATAGGAGTACATACAGGAGAAATGAATTCTAACTCTCTTGTTTATTTATTTTCTTTATTGATTAAATTACATGTTTATTTAAATTATTTAAATTTAGAAAAAGCATGTTTAAATAAAAAATATTTATGTAAATGTTATTAATGAATTTCTTTATTATGTAAACTAATTTATTTTCTTTTTGTGTGTTCTTTATTTTTCTGTTTGCATAACATTATACATGATTAAAGACATTGATCCTTGTGTTAATTGTCTCACTGGAAAGCCTTCATCTATGGATAAAAAGTGTTCAAATCAAGTAATTCTAAACTCAGAAGTAAGACAGTGGGCTGAGGACTTACAAAGACAAGAAGGAGACAGTCTGCAGGATGATTATGTATCTGACTTGGCCAGTTATGCTCCAGTTTCACTAAAAAGAAATGATATGCAAGATTTGCGAAGCATTTGGGAAAGTTGGGATTCAAACAAAAAATTGCAGTTTTATCAGACTTACGGAGACATCCCATATTTGCTCTATGTAGAAGTTGATGATGAATTACTCCGAGCCCTAATTCAATTCTGGAATCCAGGGTACAATTGCTTCACTCTCAATAAAGAAGACTTGGTCCCTACTATTGAAGAGTACACAACTTTGTTACATATCGATGGGGTTTTGGAGAATCGAATCTATTCAAAGTCAATTAAAACTCAACCCTTTCGAGTTAAATTAGCAAAGATTGCCGGGGTACGAGAAGAATGGGTGGCATCCCGTACAAAACAAAAAGGCGAAAGTGAAGGCATTGCTTGGACCAACATTAGAGAACTTATTCAGAGCCATCCAGATATTAAAGTACGATTCGATTTATTTGCTCTGGGTATATATGGTATGGTCATATTCCCAAAAGTATTGGGATATGTTGAAGCTGCGGTGGTAGATTTGTTTGAGCAGCTACCGAAAAAGATTAATCCTGCTTCTGCAATCCTAGCAGAGACCTTCAGATTGTTAAATGCTTGTAGAAAGTTAGGAGGTGGACGATTCTCAGGGTGTACTCAGTTGTTATATGTTTGGATCCGTAGTCATTTCTGGAGGACAGAAAAAGTGTCATACCGACGTTTTAATACGGATTACTCACCATTAAAAGAATTTCTGGAGCAGGAATGGCCGAAAGAAATTAAGAAAGATATGTGGATTAATGCCTTTCGAAATCTACAAAGCAATGACGTGATTTGGCGAGCCCCGTGGCAAATCCAAAGGGAATTCTTTTACAAATGTGGAGATTACAACTGGATAATGCTGCTCGGATTATGGGGAGGAATTGGATATGCACCACTTCTAGTTATAAGACAGTATGAAGGTCGTCAATTTGTACCTGTCACTGCTGGATTACAGTCATCTGAGTTCGCATTCCACAGCAAAAATTATAAAAGAAGTATCATGGAAGCCGTTACAGCTTGGAAAACAACTTTTTGTATCTGAGCTAAAGCAGCAAAAGAAATGCTAACTCCTGATTATGAAGAATGGAGATCTGTCAGAAAAAATGAAAATATTCCTCTACCAGATCAAAATGAGGATATCTCTATGGAAGATCGCATTAAGGTGGTTCCATCAGAGATTGAAATCTTGAGAGCTGAGTTTGAAGCAGAAAGAGAAGGCTGGTCGAAAGAATTAGAGCAAATGAGACAAGATAAAGCTATGTTGGGGTTTGACATTGACTTTCATTCATCACAATGTGCAATGTTGAGAAAAGATAAAGAAAAAGGTGATGATGAGTTCAGAGCATTACAGAAAAATTACCAGGAGTTATATAAATCCCGAAAATCATCAGGATCAAGTCAAGCAACAATACAGATGACCAGAGAATTGAACATCGAGAAAAGACGAGTTGAAGATCTGAAAGGAAAGAATAGCCATCTACTCAAAAGCCTTGAGAAAGGAAAGCAAAAAATGGAAGATTTTGAGGTTGACAGAAGAGAGCGAATTATAAAACATAAGGCTGAGCATCGCGAGATCATGAATGAAATGCAAAGAGAAAGAGATAGAGCCCAAGATTTAGAAGAAATGAAGAATGACATCTTTAATAAATTTGAAGGTGAGAAAAATATCATGTTCAAGGGATTTGAATCTGAAATGAACCAGTTGATTGCTGAACTTGAAGTCAGAGGCCAAAAGATGGAAGAATCCAATGTTGAAAAAGAAAAATGGGAGCTGGAAAGAAAAAATTTCAACACCAGACTTGAGGTAGAGCAAGAAGTGGCTAGAAATTGGATGCAAAGATGCAGAAACAAAGATGTTCAAATCCAGAAGCTTAATCAAAGAACGCAAGAAGCACAAACAAAACTTGAAGAAGATCTGGATCAGTCTAGAAATAAAAACTCAGAGTTTAATGCTTACATTTTGCAACTTGAGGAATCGTTGTTTCAAGAAAAGGTTCGGCTAGGACCTAATGACCTCAAAGAAAATAATGAGGAAAATGCTTCACTGTGAAGACGCATTAGAGATCTTGAAAAAATTCTGCACAATTGTCAAGCCAGAATCACTGAGTTAGAGCAAACTCTTGAAGGAACAAATGAACAATGGAAAAATTCAACTGAGTTCTATGTTGAAAGAAGTGAAGAAAGAAGTAATATGGTGTTCGAGGCCATGGTACAAATGAGCGAAGTTGCTAGATATGTTGGGGAATTAGCTGTTGAAGCCAAAATAATTGAGCATCACGTTGATCCAGTTTCTAAGTGCGGAAAGAAGGTGTCATGGTTAATGAAAGAAATTATATAGCTTAATAGGAAAGCTACGCCTTATCTGTAGTTCTGAACTATTATAAAGAAACTTTTGTATGCCGATGAAAGTTGTTCTATGACAGTTAACTTTTTGGGATCAATACCTTTTTGCATACATACATTTTGCATACATTCATCATTCATTTCATAATTTTCTCTATGAATAATTTTATAATTTTTTATTATTAAGATAAAATTCATTAATTAAAATTTGAGAAAAAATAATAATAATAAAAGATTTTTTAATCGCAGTTATTCTGGCCAAAAGAGAAATACAACATCACTACGGTACTAGACAAGCTACTAAGAGAATTATGGAGGATAAAATACAGCGTATTGAGGAACAACATCATAAAGAACAAGAAGAAATGAGAATGAAGCTGGAAAAAATTGAAGCCAGTATTGCAAATTCACAAAACAGTATGATGCAGAAAATAGAGGACATGTTTAAAAGGCAGGCTATCATTGGAAAAATGCCTGAAAATCCTATATCTTTTGATCAAGAATCTATGTATCCTTTAGGTTTTCCACCAGAACCAATTTATCATTCTGGTACTACACCTATACAAATCAATGCTCGTACATCTGCATTACAAGAAGCCAAACCACATGAAGATCAACAAGTGAATCCTGCATCTTCAAGCAAAAATCCGCTTATATCCGATGTGAAAATAGGGGATCTTAATACTGAGCATTTGATCCCAGATTTGAATGAGCTGAATGAGAAACAAAAAGTAAATGAAGAGCTGACCAGACAGATCAAGAGCTTAGAAGAACGAATGAAATCTGTGGAAATAACTGAATCATTCTATGGGTTTGACGCTAGTGAGTTGAGTTTGGTTCCAGACCTAATCCTCCCCATCAAGTTCAAAGCTCCTGAATTTGATAAATATGATGGTACTACATGCCCTTCATCTCACATTACAATGTTTTGTCGTAGAATGGCAGGGTATGTGAAAGATGAGAAATTATTAATTCACTGCTTTCAGGATAGTTTGACAGGGCCGGCTTTAAAATGGTATACTCAATTGACCAAAGCTAACATTAGATCCTGGAAAGATCTGGCTAAAGCATTTTTAGAGCAGTATCGCCACGTAACAGACATGGTCCTTGATAGATGGACTCTCCAAAATTTGGAGAAAAAGAATAATGAAACATTCAGACAGTATGCCCAGAGATGGCGTGACACAGCGGCCCAAGTTCAACCACCTTTGTCAGAAAAAGAGGCCACAGTAATATTTGTTCATACCTTGAAGGCTCCTTATTTAAATCATCTAATGGGGAATGCAACCAGAAATTTTGCAGATTTGGTCATTTCTGGAGAACTCATTGAAAATGTCTTAAAAAGTGGCAAGATTGAATCAAATGATGGGTCTAGTTCCAAAAGACCTACGTACCGGGAAAAGGAGAATGAAGTCAACAATGCAAATTCTTACAGCAAGGATTCATCGAAAAGTGTTACAATAACCCAGCCAAGGGTTAAGAAAGAGGAAACAAACACTAATCGAGCAGATTCCAGAGGATCTCGAAAGGAAAATGAAAGGTTGTCTTTTACACCTCTACCAGTACCATATGCTGAGATCTATGATTCACTGTTAAAAGCAGATGTCATACGGCCCTATCCTTTGGTTCCCATGCAACCACCATTCCCTCCTTGGTATGATACAAAGGCACACTGTGTTTATCATGAAGGAATCACGGGTCATTCTATTGAAAACTGTTTGGCATTCAAAAGGGTGGTCCAAAATTTGATCAACACTGGAAAGTTGGAATTCAATACACCATCTGCATCAAATCATCCATTGCCAAATCATGGAGATAAAAACGTGAATGCAATTCAGGAAGAGAACAGAAAGAAAGCAAAAACTGACATTTCTGAAATAAAATCTCCTTTTGTTTGGGTATTCCAACAACTCTCTTTAGCCGGTATAATTCCACAACAATTCAGGCCAAAGCAGAATGAAGGCAAGAATTATTGTGAATATCATCAGGAGAAAGGGCATAAAATTCAACTATGTCCTGAGTTTAGGGATTTGGTGCAAAAATTGATGAACAACAGAGAAATAGAATTCTTTGAAGAAGAACCAGGGAAAAAAGAAAATGATGTTTGCTCATCAGAGGATTCTAAGCCGAGTCAAAGAATAAATGATCCTGTGATCATTAATGTGAAATCATCTACGATGATTCCTGCACCAATAAAGCCGAAAGTATTTATCACCACTCCTTTACCATTTCCATACAAAGATACCCACAGGGTACCTTGGAATTATACTACCAATGTTTCAATGGTAGGAGGATCTGTTTCTCTAGAAAAAACAGAAGAGAAAAAACAGAGTTTGGGTACAACATCGACGTCTGAAGTAATAAGCGAAGTCGGTTTCTTTACGAGAAGTGGGAGATGTTACTCTCCCGAAACATCCAATGCTTCAGAACAAGTGAAAGCAAAAGGAAAAGCCATGGCAATACCTCAGAAGGTATTTGATGATGAATCCCCTCCAGCATTTAATGAGCCTGTGACAGAAAAACAAGCTCAAGAATTTTTGAAATTCTTGAAACATAGTGAGTATAGTGTGGTTGAACAACTACACAAACAACAAGCGAGAATTTCTATTCTTGATCTATTGATGAATTCAGAAGCACATAGAAATGCTTTGATGAAAATTCTCAATCAAACATTCATCCCTAAAGATATATCCCTCAATAAACTTGACAGAATTGTGGGACATATAGCCGCTGACAATTTTTAAACATTCACAGATGATGAAATACCGGAAGGCAGAATGGGGTCAGTAAAAGCTTTGAACATCACGACACACTGTCATGGTCATGTGTTGCCAGGAGTATTGATTGACAATGGATCCGCTCTCAACTTGATGCCTCTAGTCACACTTCAAAGAATGCCTCTGGATCAATCACACATGAAGAGTTATCAGAATGTAGTACGAGCATTTGATGGTACTCAAAAAGAAGTGCTTGGGAAAATGGAAATACCGTTGTTAATTGGCCCAGTCGTGTACAATATTGACTTTGTGGTGATGGGCATCCACCCCACATATAATTGTCTATTAGGGAGGCCATGGATTCATTCAGCAGGAGCCGTTCCTTCTTCATTACATCAGAAATTAAAATTTGTTGTTGATGGACAACTAATATTCGTAGGAGCTGAAGAAGAAATCATTGCATCGGTAACAAGTGATGTTCCATATATCGACACCAATGATGATGCTCTTGAATGCTCTTTCCGAGCTCTTGAATTTGTAAATGCAACCTTTATTGCAGAAGGAAATAAAATTCCATATCCCAGATTGTCTGATTGCACCAAGATGACAGTACAACAAACTTTAGGCATCGGAGCTAAAGCTGGGAAAGGTCTAGGAAAGAATCTTCAAGGGATTTCAGTTCCTATCAGTATAAAGATGAAAAAAGATCGTTTTGGGCTAGGGTTTAAGCCCAATTTTCAGCAAAAGAACAAAGAGATGAAAAGAAGATGTGAAGACAGAAAGGCAAAATTGAAAGGAGGAGAAATCCTTTGGAAACACATGTCTTTCCCACAGTTGAAGACCATATTCAGATCAGGGGGAACAATTAATGTAGAACAGCAGCTTGTTGAAGCCTTTAAAGAAGAAAAGTTGACGAAAGATCAAGACAAAGTTGAAGAAGCTATGAATGGATTATTTATCAACATGATCATGAATGACAACAAGACTGGCAAATACTTGAATAAGATTCGCCCATGTCTTCCTGGAGAAACACTCACCAATTGGACCATTGAAGATCTTCCTATAGTTTTTAATATTAATGCAGAGTAATATTCAGAACTAATCTTTATGTTTAGCTCAAAAATATGAAAAACTTTTTGTTATCTTGTAAAAGAAATTATGTTAAATATAAGAAGTTTTCTTTAAAATTTTCATATGGCAATCATTCTTTACATTTTCTTACATTTTTACATTTATTTATTTCATAAATTTACTATATTCTTTCGGAAATATGTCCGACTTAAATTTGCAGGTGTCACCGTGTTAATAGCATGTTTATTCCTAAATTTAATCCAATGATAAATTTAGAGCAGCCTATATGTCTGGAAGAAATCAATGGGTGTGAGGATGAACTGGAATGTGATGTTCCTACTGAACTATTAAGATTGGTAGAAAAAGAAGACAAACAAATTCTACCCCACAAAGAAGAGGTTGAGACTGTGAATTTGGGGAACAGATGAAGAAATGAAAGAGGTGAAAATTGGTACTACTCTGACAATCCAGATAAAACAAGAATTGATAAATCTCCTTCAAGAGTTCAAGGATATCTTTTCCTGGTCTTATCAAGATATGCCTGGTTTGAGCACAGATATAGTGATACACAAGCTTCCAATCAATCCAGAATATAAACCGATTCAACAAAAGCTCAGACGAATGAGGCCAGAAATGTTATTACAAATCAAAGAAGAAGTGATGAAACAGATCAATGCAGGTTTCCTACAGGCATCTAAATATCCAGAATGGGTAGCCAACATTGTGCCCGTACCAAAGAAGAATGGGAAGGTTCGAATGTGTGTGGATTACAGAGATCTCAACAAAGCTAGTCCAAAAGATAGTTTTCCATTACCCCACATAGACACATTGGTGGACAATACTGCAGGACATGCATGGTTTTCATTTATGGATGGATTTTCAGGATATAATCAGATAAAAATGAATCCTGAAGACATGGAAAAAACAACATTTATAACCATGTGGGGCACATTCTGTTATAAAGTGATGCCATTTGGATTGAAAAATGCAGGTGCAACGTATCAAAGAGCCATGGTAACTTTGTTTCATGACATGATGCACAGAGAGATTGAAGTATATGTGGATGACATGATTGCCAAATCCCGAACTGAAGAAGAACATATTAAAAATCTGAGAAAGCTTTTCCAAAGATTGAGGAAGTATCAATTAAAGCTCAACCCCGCAAAATGCACTTTTGGGGTAACTTTCGGGAAACTTTTGGGATTTGTGGTCAGCAAAAAAGGAATCGAGATTGATCCAGATAAAGTAAAAGCAATTCAAGATCTTTCACCGCCCAATACAAAAAAAGAAGTTCGAGGCTTTTTGGGGAGATTAAATTATATATCTCGGTTCATTTCTCAATTAACTGACAAATGTGATCCAGTGTTCAAATTACTTCGAAAGAATAATCCTGAAGTCTGGAATGAAGAATGTCAAGAAGCTTTGGATATTATTAAGAAATACTTATCCAATGCCCCAATTTTAGTATCACCAATGCCTGATAGACCATTAATTCTCTACTTGACGGTTTTCGAAAATTCGATGGGATGTGTATTAGGACAACATGATGAATCTGGAAGAAAAGAAAAAGCTATTTATTATCTGAGCAAGAAATTTACTGATTGTGAAGTTCGATATCCCCCAATACAAAAATTATGTTGTGCTTTGGTGTGGACTACTCGAAGACTCAGACAATATATGTTATACCATACTACTTGGTTGATATCAAAACTTGATCCTTTGAAATTCTTAATGGAATCACTAGCTTTGACAGGCAGAATGGCTAGATGGCAGATGTTATTATCTGAGTTTGATATTGTATATGTCAACCAAAAAGCAATAAAAGGAAGTGTCATAGCTGATTTTCTGGCCAGTCGTGTATCAAATGATTATCAGCCTTTGAACTTCAATTTTCCCGATGAAGATTTGTTGTGCATATCCATGAATGAAGAAGTCAGAATAAATGATGAATTATCAACTTGGAAGCTTTACTTTGACGGAGCATCTAATGCTTTGGGACGAGGAATTGGGGCAGTATTAATTTCTCCAGAAAATATTTATTATCCCTTTACAAGTAGACTGGAGTTCTTTTGCACCAATAATATGGCAGAATATGAAGGTTGTGTCATGGGATTGAAAGCAGCTATAGAAAGAAAAATCAAATGTCTCAAGATATATGGAGATTCATCGTTAGTGGTGTATCAATTGAGAGGAGAATGGGAAACAAAAGATCCCAAATTGTTGGAATACCGAAATTTTACCCTCGAATTAGTGAAAGAATTTGAGAGAGTTACATGCAATTATCTCCCTCGAGAAGAAAATCAAATGGCAGATGCTTTGGCTACATTAGCTGCTATGTTTCAAGCAACTAAGAAGGTTGATATGATGCCAATCAAAATGCAAGTATATAAAATTCCTACACATTGTTATAGTGTGGAAGAAGAGGTAGATGGTAAACCATGGTATCATGATATTCTGCAATATATCAAAAATCAAAGTTATCCACCAAATGCATCGGAAATTGATAAAAGAACCTTGAGAAGAATGGTTGCTGGATATTTTCTTGATGGTGAGATTATGTATAGAAGAAGCAATGATCAAATGTTATTGAGATGTTTAAATACCAGCGAAGCTCGAAACGTCATTGAAGAAGTACACAGTGGAATATGTGGAACACATGCAAATGGTCTTTCTATGGCCAGAAAAATAATGAGATATGGATATTATTGGGCTACCATGTACACAGATTGCATTGATTATGCAAGGAAATGTCATAAATTCCAGATATATGCAGACAAGATTCATGTACCCCCATCTCCTTTACATGTAATGACAGCACCCTGGCCATTTTCTATGTGGGGAATAGATGTCATTGGTGCAATCACACCAAAAGCATCGAATCGACATTGTTTCATCCTTGTGGCAATTGATTATTTTACCAAATGGGTTGAAGCTGCTTCATATACCAATATTAAGAGGTCCACAGTCTGCAAGTTCATAAAGAAAGAGATAGTTTGCCGATATGGCCTACCAGAAAGGATCATTACAGACAATGCTCTGAACCTGAACAACAAAATGATGATCGAACTTTGTGCACAGTTTAAGATCAAACATGCAAACTCAGTGGCATATCGTCCAAAGATGAATGGGGCAGTTGAAGCAGCAAATAAGAACATCAAGAGAATCATTACAAAGACCACTGAAACTTACAAAGATTGGCACGAGAAGTTACCTTTTGCTCTATACGCATACCGAACTACTGTTCGAACATCTACTGGGGCAAAACCGTTTTCTCTAGTCTACGGAATAGAAGCAGTCTTACCAATTGAAGTTGAGATTTCATCGCTTCGAATATTGAGAGAAACAAAATTGGATGAATCTGAATGGATCCAAGCTAGAGTTGATCATTTGAACCTTGTTGAGGAGAAAAGATTGAAAGCTATTTGCCATGGACAGATGTATCAGAAACGGATGATGAAGTCTCATGACAAAAAAGTACATCCAAGAGAATTCCAAGAGGGTGATCTAGTACTAAAAAAGATCTTGCCTATACATAAAGATTTCCGTGGGAAATGGATGCCTAATTGGGAAGGGACATACGTTGTAAAAAAGGCCTTTTCCGGAGGAGCGTTAATCTTGGCAGAAATGGATGGAAAAATTCTGAGAAATCCAATAAACTCGGATTCTGTCAAGAAATATTATGCTTGAAGAAAAAGAAAAAAAAGAGAAAAGAAAAAGAAAAAAAAAGAAAGAAAAAGAAAAAAGGAAAAAAAGAAAAAGGGGGGGTCAAGGTGAAAACCCGCAAAGGGCATCTTGTAACCAAAGGAAGGATTTGAGTTGAAAACCTGAAAAGGCGGCTCAAATGCAGGTTGATATTAGGCATCTGGCAATTGAACTCTCTTAAGATTTTGACAGTTTAGAAGAAACTTCACATCTACAAGCATTTCGACAACGTATGAGATCTTCCAGACAAAAGCTTACATCATTTCTCTAAATTGTATCAACTTGATTAATTTAGAAATACTTATGCTTATAATTTGTTGAGACATTTGAATTTTTATTATTCTTATGCTTGCCAGAACTTTGGATACAATTCTATCTATTTCAAGTTCAATTTATTTGAGATTCAATTTATTTTTGGAAATTCAATTTATTCTTCTATGATTTAACATAATTTTGAAATAAATTAAAGATTTCTGAATATCACTTTATGTTAATACTCTTAAATACATGGAATACAAAATAAGCAAATCATCACCATCTTGAAAAATAAGGTTGTTATGCTAGATATAACCGACAACAAGGTCGAATCCGCCAAATCTATTCATCAATTGCTCCAACCGATCACCATTCAGTTCTTGCACATCTGTTTTCAAAGATATACTAAGATAGTAGAAGATGATCTCTGCAGCACTGATTCTAGCAAAAAGAAACAAGATATTGATATCACTGGGAAACATGTCTCTATACAGATCCTTATGTATGGTTTTTAAAGAAACCTAGAAGCATTTCCACCTCATCAAGTTCAAGTGAAGCAACTTTATTCCTTCCAACCCATACTAGATTCCATTTTCAGCACTCATCAAGAACATACTTCTGGATACTCGAAGGTGGCTCATTGACATAAGCTTCAAGAACCTTACAGATCCTTTCTGTCAATTTGGCACTTCCTGTACATGTTTATAAACAATTCAACTTTGTTCTTGGATTCCAAGAAGACCATCATTTCTTTGTCAATGGAAAAACATCAGCACATGGAGGAAGCAGAATAAGAGAAACTCTGTTCTTAATTGGCAGAATTATGAATATAGCCCTTTTCAGTGTAATAGCATGGAAATGCTTCGAATCTACAAATTCTGGCTCTACATCAAATAAGCATTATGATATCCTAGTCCAATCATTGAATTTAGAAGATGAATGTGCTCATAGCATCTTCTGGAAGTGTTCTTTGAGTTATCTGATCTGGTTAGACAGAACCAATCATTGAATTTAGAAGATGAATGTGCTCATAGCATCTTCTGGAAGTGTTCTTTGAGTTATCTGATCTGGTTAGACAGAACCAATCATTGAATTTAGAAGATGAATGTGCTCATAGCATCTTCTGGAAGTGTTCTTTGAGTTATCTGATCTGGTTAGACAGAACCAATCATTGAATTTAGAAGATGAATGTGCTCATAGCATCTTCTGGAAGTGTTCTTTGAGTTATTTGATCTGGTTAGACAGAACCAATCATTGAATTTAGAAGATGAATGTGCTCATAGCATCTTCTGGAAGTGTTCTTTGAGTTATCTGATCTGGTTAGACAGAACCAATCATTGAATTTAGAAGATGAATGTGCTCATAGCATCTTCTGGAAGTGTTCTTTGAGTTATCTGATCTGGTTAGACAGAACCAATCATTGAATTTGGAAGATGAATGTGTTCATAGCATCTTCTGGAAGTGTTCTTTGAGTTATCTGATCTGGTTTGGTAGGAACTACAGAACCAATCATTGGAATTAAAAGATGAACTGCATGATCGTCTTCATTAAGAAGTTTCTTTTCAAGCTTCTTTTGCTTATCCCTTTCCCAAAAATCATAGCACAAGTTTCGTCTTTGCTTGTAACTGGGATTATCACATAATGGCTTCCCATCTTTTACCGGAAGAAGTGCGTCAGCATCTTTAGTCATTTGAGCAGCACATATAAAATTTGCCAATTCTACAATTGATGAATTTGGACCACACATCTCTACATGGCTATTGAAGCTTCAGCCTTTGAGAATCCCATTTTTGTCAAGTATAACAGTTTATTCTCCTCATCAGAATCAGAATTCAAGATTTTTCGGTATTAGAAGAACTATCGATATCTGTGAAATCATCTTGAAAGGTCACTTCATAATCAGATGAGTTGTTATCAGAATCAACATGTTGCCTGAATGCAAGCTTTTCAAGAGCCTATACTATTGAGTTTTATTTTCAAGAGATTTTATGACATTATATCTACATTTATCAAAGATGATAGATTCTTTGTTTTGAAGAAGAAAGATCTATTGGGTTTTTTACAATTGAAGAAATACTCAATTCACCAATCTGAAATCAAACAACTTAACATTCATGCATCATATTTAGGCATTTGCAAAAATAGATGCATTTCCATTCATTTTTTATTCTTGTTGAAATTTTAACAGGAGTTTCAAAGATTTTAGCAAAGATTCAAATCTATCATTTGATGGATTTACATTTCCAGAGAAAGTTCATAATGAGAAGAACTCATCTGAAGAAGGAAGAAGAAGTTCATAATGAGAAGAATTTGTTTAACCTTTTACTTGAATCCATCATTTGATGGATCATCATTTCCAGAGAAAGTTCATAATGAGAAGAACTCATCTGAAGAAGGAAGAAGAAATTCATAATGAGAAGAATTTGTTCAACATTTTGCCTGAATTCATCAAATTGATGGATTATAATTTCCAGAGAAAGTTCATAATGAGAAGAACTCATCTGAAGAAGGAAGAAGAAGTTCATAATGAGAAGAATTTGTTTAACCTTTTGTCTGAATCCATCACTTGATGGATTATTTTTTTCAGAGAAAGTTCATAATGAGAAGAACTCATCTGAAGAAGGAAGAAGAAGTTCATAATGAGAAGAATTTGTTCAACTTTTTACTTGAATCCATCATTTGATGGATCATCATTTCCAGAGAAAGTTCATAATGAGAAGAACTCATCTGAAGAAGGAAGAGAAAGTTCATAATGAGAAGAATTTGTTCAACCTTTTACCTGAATTCATTACTTGATGGATCAGCTTTTCCAGAGAAAGTTCATAATGAGAAGAACTCATCAAAAGCTTATTCAACCTTTTGAATGACTATATCACAGAAAGAAAGAGGTCAGCATTATCCCCAGCAGAAAGTTCATAATGAGAAGAACTCATCTGGAGAGAGAGAAGAATTTATTCAATATCTCCATTATGATCAAGTGAAGCCAAATGGATAAAAAAATTTATTATCTTTTCATCTTTGCCCTATTCTTGTTAACACAAGAATGAGCAAAGAGGGGCAGCTGAAGATACTAATTTTTTTTACCCATATTATTATTATTATTATTATTATTATTATTATTATTATTATTATTATTATTATCATTATTATTATTATTAAATATATATTAAATACATATATAAATAATTAATTACAGGCCCAATTACAACTGGACCGGCCCAGTTACAAACAAACCAGAACCGGTCCAGACCAACCAGAAACCCTAAACATTTGGGGGTTTCAGTTAGGGTTTCCTAACCCTAATCCCAGCCGCCTCATCATCACAGTCGTTGGATCTGGGAGATCCAACGGTCCTCAGATATGCCAGAAGCAACCCTAGGGTATCATTACCCTAGGGCCACGCGGCGCCGCCCCAGTTTCCAATCACCGCTGCCGACACTCTTTCGCCGCCTCCGCCGCTGCCACGTCCCAAATGAAGACTCCAGAAGACCAGCTTCCCTCCACACGCCATGGCTAAGGGGTGAGTCACCACTGGTAGTCCGGTGACTCACCAAAACCCCCTCTTCGGACCGGTCCGACGGCCACAACGGTGGTGGCTATAAAAGCCACCACCCGAACCTGAAAAAAAAAGGACAGAGACAAAAAAAGAGAGACAGAAACGGAGAGAACACAGAGAGAAATACAAAGAAACAAGAAAAAAATATATACCAACGATCTCAACAATTTCAGTAGCAAAGAAACAGAAAAGAAAGAAAAAGGAAGAAAAGAAACTTACCGAGGAAGCCCCGACCACCAGATCTCACCGGAACCTTCGAAACACCGAAGGTACTTTTGTAGATTCGCTCCGATTAGGAGCTTTTTAAGGGAAAAGAACACCGGGACCGTCCTTAGGACGGTCCGATCTATTTAATGGTGGAAAAATAAAATTTTCCGGCCACCAGATGCGGTGGCCGGCGGTGACGGTCACGGCGGCAGACGGTTGCCGTCCGGTGACCGGCTTCCCTCCGGTGAGGGAAGCTAGAGAGAGGGCAGAGAACATTTTTGTTCTCTCTGTTAGAGAGAGAACAGAGAAAATGAAATGAGAAGCTGGCCCGTAGGGCCAGCCGGTTTGGGTTATAAATACCCTCTCCCAAACGACGTCGTTTCGGGGAGGGTATTTCTGTAATTTCACAAAGGGTAAACCCCGTCTGAAGCCATTCTAATTTATAATTTTTACATTCTAGTCACTAAATCGATTCTATAATACTTTTAATTCAGATCTTTAATTTTAATTTCTTTTATTTTAGTCCTTCATATTAAAATAATATATTTAGGATAAATAACATATTTAATCCCTTAATTTTTGATAAATAATATTTTAATTCCTAGTTTATATTTTTAATTTATTTTATTATAATATCCGAATTTTAGATAATTTTATTTTAGTCACTAAATTATTAAATAAGAAAATAGCATATTTAATCCCTGTAATTCTGATTAATTAGGAATTAGGTTTTTCAATTTTAATTTCACTATATTTTAGTCATTTATTTTAAGTATTTTTTATTGCTTTTAAATATATAGTTAGAATTGTATTTTTTTACTTGTTTATATATTTAAATGTTGTTATAACTATATAATAAATAAATATTTATTTTAAATAAATTATTTTAATATGTAGTTTTCAATATCAAAGAACAGGACAGTCTTAATACAACTGGATGTCCTATTCTGATATTTTAAAATTAAAAATTAAACTAATATTTATCAATATGAAAGAAAAGAGCTGTCTTAAGGCACCTAGAAGTTCTTTTCTGATATTTTTAAATAAATAAATATTTTTTATATAATTTTGAAATAATAAGATTATAAAATAAATATTTTTTTTTTGAATTTTTAAATTTTAATAAATAGAGACAATTTATAATTAAAAAGTACCAATTTTGGGCGTTGTAGGGGTGCTAATCATTCCCTAAACGTAATCGACCACGAATCCCTTTTTATTATTAAAAAGAACGAATTTTTGGTTATAAACGCAGATCAGTTCATTTTTTTATTAGTGTTTTATTAAAACTTAAAAAAAAAAATAATTTTTAGGTATTCGACCTACCTGACCCAAAAGGCCGATGGCGACTCTCAAATTATTTTAAAAAAAACATTTATTTAAATCAATTTTCCAGCCAAATTTAAAATTTCGTGCCCGGACGAAAACCGGTTACGACATTTGGGAGATAGCTTAGTTGCTTGGAACTCCAACAAACAAAAATTGTGTCTCGATTGACCACTGAAGTAGAATATAGAAGTTTTATAGATGATGCGTCAGAGATAATCTGGGTAGAAGCCTTGCATGGTTATACGGGAGTCGAGCAATCTAAGATTCATACTATTTGGAGTGACAACTCAAGTGCAATAGCTATGAGTTCAAATCCTGTGTATCACTCTAAATCGAAACATGTGGAATTGGATGTACATTTTGTCAGGGAGAAAGTTTCATCCACCAAACTGCATGTGAACTACGTGCCTGCTGAGCATCAATCTGCAGATGGGATGAAAAAGGCACTGTCAAAATTGTTCTTCATTAATTTTCAGAAAAAACTAGGTGTTTCTTCTTTAGAAGAAGTGAAGAGCAAAAGAGGTAGGGAGAATATTGAGTGTTAGTTAATGATATGCAGTTGTAAGCAGTTGTAAGCAGTCAAGCAGTTAAGAGGGTTGTTATCTTTGTTATCTGTTTAACAAACTTAGTTAACCTACCTAGCTCATGTATATAAAGCGTTGATGTTCTTCAATAAAAGTGTGCTTATTCTGATCATTAAAGTCTGTTAATATCATTGTTTTTTTAGTGTTTCCTTTGTATACGTTCATAATCTTTTTTTAACTATTGATAGCATATGTCATAATGACCTTTCTCGATGAAGGTTTTTAAAAAAGTTTGTAAAAAATGAGAGTTGCCACCTATTATTTTTAAACTGTGATTGAATCACATAAAATCAGGTAATTTATTTATAAAAATACCAAGTTTTGTTTTTTGAAATCAGAAAATAAGTTTGAGAGTCGATAATGATTAACACTCCCACAACACCCAAAATTAGTACGTAGTTGATTACCCATGGTTTTAAAATTGAAAATTATGATTTCAAAATTTTATTTAATTTTTGACCCGTTATGTATACAGATTTAAGAAGTGTATTTATGTAATTAGGAATTATTAATAATTACCCCCAGACATGAGCGAATGTTTACCATTAATCACATTACATAAATATTGCCTTAATTTTGAAATCATGATGCAAGAATTTGAAAAGGATGTTGATTTATTTTGGGAGATAATAATGGTCACCCCCGAACACAAACGGAGGACACAATATTAAAACCCTAATAAAAGAACATTGCTTTTATTTTTTGAAAACAACTTATGCAATCATACAACCAAATTTTAAACATATGCTAATGGGTTAATTAAGGCTTTATCTAACGAAAGTGACACATTATGAATTTTAAAGGACTTAATAAAATTAATCCTAAAATTGAGGCTCTAATATTAAACCTAAGATTTAATAAAAAAAATTCAACTATCATCCTATTTGAGCTAATTAAAGAATAAAAAAGACTAATCCTTAAATTATGGCTTCGTTTAGGTCGAGAATAAATTATTTAATTAAAGAATCTAATTTTAAAATTGAGGCTCTAAATATTAATCCTAAGCAAAACATTTTTTTTAAATTAAAAAAATAAAAATTTTAAATAGATTATTTTAAAAATTTTATTTATAAATATTTTTATTTTTACAATTTTTATATATTATAGCTTTTGGTAATTTTATAACTTCTTTATACTCTACAATTTATAACATTTTCTTTAACGTTCTAGAATTTTATATTTTGTCAGTATGCTACATTATTCTAATATTAAATATAAAGAAACTATAAAATTATAATTTAAATATTTATTTTGATTAAAATATAATTTAAATATTTAATTTAAAAATGATATAATTTAAAAGCTTATTATTTAAGCAAACTGATGTAAATATGTTTTAACTTTTTAAATATATTTAGAAGGAGATCCAAAAACGAACTTGTGCTGAAAATGAAAAGGAAGAATAAACAATATATATAGCATAGAAAAAGTACATAATAATCAACCTTTAAGGGAGATCCTATGGAAGTTACAGATGTACAAGAAGGAGAAGAATCCCAAGCCCCAATTGCATAAGTTAATCCTATTATGGGAAAGCCATCTTATGCATCAATAACGGTAGGTGCGACAAACAAAGGCAAGCACCCTATTATAAACCTAAGGGATGATGAGATAATATTCAAAGAAGGCGATGTGTCTATTAATAATTCTGGTGCCTACCCAAAGATAAGATTTTCAGATCGAGTGCATGATTTAATCGATCTCAATATGAAACAAACAATAATTGTGCGTCTGTTAGGGAACTGCTGGGCAACCTCAACCTTGCCGACCTAGACAAGGACTATTATCTAGTCAAGTTTGAGAAGACTGAAGACTATTCTAAGGTTCTGACCAAGGCCTTTGGACAATCTACGGAACCTACCTCGCAGTCCAACTTGGAGTAGAGGATTCTTCACGATGGAGAAACACCCTTCTCAAGTAATTGTTTGGGTGTGTCTCCTTGGTCTACCCTATAGGTATTACACGAAGATGTTATTAAGGACAATCACCAATACCATAGGAAGAATCATTAGAATTTATTACAATACTAATACAGGTGGGAGAGGTAAATTTGCAAGAACAGAGGTCGTGATCGATTTGAACGAACCACTGGTTTTGTGCATAGGCATCGATGATTTTACCCAAAAGATCGAGTAGGAAGGGTTGTAACAAATATTCTTTAAATGCATACTCTATGGGTACGCCAAGGAAGGGTGTGGGGTAAACAAATAAGTTCAACCCAACAAGGAACTACTGACCAATCTTGATCGAGCAAATGAACAACTTGGTGACTCAAGGGAGGAAAGTCCTTTCGGACCATGGATGGTCATGCCACTAAGATCACAAGATACAAAAACCAAACCTAAGGAGATTGTGAGCAATGCCAAGTTGAATTATGAGTTTTCCATTATCCAAGTCCTTGATGACTCTACAACAGTAACACCAGTAGACGTTAATCAAAAGCAGCACCCCACTAGCAAGCATAATCTCACCAAGAGAACCCCCACAACCACCACCGATCCTGACTCAATGCTCCTAGTCTTTTCTAGGGGAGTTTCTACCACATCCAAATCATAGCCTAACGCTGCCTCAAAAGGCAAAGCTTCAAGGTATGTAATACCCCAAAATTTAACTAGTGACTAAAATACAATTTTTGAAAGTTTAATGGCTAAAGTACAAAGTTAGAGAAGTTTAGGACTAAAAGTATAATTTTTAAAATAATATATTTTGGTCCCGTGAACGAATAGTTCATCCTTAAGAGTGGATTCTATATGTAATTCAGATTTTGATCCGGAGATAGTGTAAAAAGTTATGAAGATATATAGTCCGGTAAAATATTCGGATAACCGGATCGAATTGGGAAATTAAAAAAAATGAAGGATGATGGAAAAGGTTAGAAATTTTATTTCTATATTTTAGAACGGTGAAATTTGACATGAACCCTTGGAATTTAGATTGATTTTCTATACTAAATTGAAATTGTTAATTATGGCGACTAGTTTGTAATTTTTGAAAATTACAAGGGTAAATTGGGAAAGCATGAAAAAGTTTGTTCATGTTTGACTTTGAAAATGATAAAATGAAGTTGGTGTCATATTAATGGTGTAGTTAAAATTATCATGATTTTTAAAAGGTAAAGTTGTAATTTTAAAATAAATGAATTTTATATTCATTTATTATTTAACAAGTGCACATAAGATAGTTCAAGAGAATTATCTAGAAATTGGTCTTTTTCACCTTTAAATTGCCTTGAGTAATAGAAGAATAAAGGTAAGCCATAGAAGAATAAAGGTAAGGTAAGTTTTGTAATTACCCAAATTCTGGGTTAAGAGTTTCAAGTTAATATGAGTTGGGCTTTACATAAACCTCATAGCTTGAAGGAAGCCTTAACCTAAGTTAAAATGGAATTAGGCTTAGATTGAGCCCAATAGTGAATACAAATGACATTTTTAGTTTGTGACCAAAACTAAGAGGACCAAGGGAGTAATTAGATCATCTTTATTTTCAAAAGATGAAATCCCATTAAGTTTGGTGATCTTAAGTCTAAAACAGGCCCTCTTTTTTTCTTTAAAAAATGTCTTATTCTCTCAAGCATTTTTCTTCTTCTTCTTAAGCAACCTAAGTAGAAAGAGGGAGCTTTAGTTTATTTCAATCTTTTCATATCAATCAAGGTAAAAATCATATCATACTCTTCCCAAATTTCAATTCAAGCCCTCTCTTGCAAGGTTCGGCATGGTTTTCAAAAACGAGTTTTATGGGGTGTTTAAGAAACTTAGAGAGTTTAATCCATATTTGTTTTTAGAGATTTATAGTCTCAAAAAGTGTTCTTAAAGCCTTCTAAACCTCTAAACTCAGCTAGTAACCATGGTGCTTGATTTCTTGCTTAGTGAGAGAAGTTGGAGAAAGTTCCAAAGCTAGAGGAAAGAAGAATCTTATTCTTTGTCAAGTTTTTGAGAGCATCGAGCAGTTTAAATCATCAGGTTACACACTTCTAACTCATCTTTACTACATGTAGATCATTAGGTGCGAATTTGGTAAGTTGCATAAGTTAGAAGCATGTTCATGGTAGATTTTAGTGTTAGGGTATTTTCAGCATGTATATGGACTCTTTATGACCCCTTTTATCAAAACTAACATTCTAATAACGATTGGGAACCTCAATAAGACATTTTAGTGCAAAAGTTTACATCTTTCGTGGTCAAAACAAGTCATTTTTTAGCATGGGAATTGGTACTAGAAGAACAATATCGATAATGTTCTTCCGCCAGGGTAAAAATAACATAAATTTTAGGAAATAAGTATCGATACTCATCCAAGGGTATCGATACTGCAAGGTCGGTTTCAATACCCACAGGGTGGTATCGATATTGGGGACCCAAATCAGATTCCAGTAGCCATTTTTGGTATCAGTCCTCAAGGGAGTATCAATACCTATGGTAGAGTATCGATACTCTTAGTAGGAGTATCGATACTGAGCTATTTTTTGAAACATTGAACCTAATTTTAGTATTGATACTCAGGCTAGTATCGATACCCCAATATCAGAGTATTGACACTTATCCAGGAGTATTGATACCTCTTTCCTCAATGAACCCATCTCAGTCAGCAAGTATCGATATCGACAGGTGAGTATCGATAGTCAAGGTTCAATATCGGTACCACTAACAATTTTGGATAAGTAATCCACTGATTAAGTAATTAAACTTGCTAGGACCAACTACATCGGTATAACAACAGATAAAAATTATAAGAGTGAACATTGATTAATATTAGAATAGTTAGAAATAGTAGCAGCTAGGATTTACATAAAACTAACCTTGTTTAACACTCGGGAAACAGTCAGGACACTAGAGTTTCTTTAGTAAAACACGATAGTTAGTTGGATATCTAGTCAAGTGCCAATGCACTTCAGTATCCAACTGGGCGCAGATGTCCTAATACTCGACGAAGTAAGTTGGCCAGTGTATATTTCTGATGCAGCTTTGGATCTTACGTTAGATACCCGAGCGTATCTCAGAAAGGCTAGATGGTGCATGAGTTCCGAGATGCATAATCCTCAGTCGCACTATGATGCTTACTCAATAGTCCTTATCGGTAATTTTAATATTTCAGACCTGTACCACTAACCAGCTCATTTAGTGAATGCATGTAGTACAATACATTTATTTGTGAGGCATTGAGCTCGTAAGCTCAGTGTATGAAATGTGTTTTAGAGTCTATACATGTACATGCCTCTAGAGAGTCAAGAGAATTATAATGATTAGAATGATGATAATGACCTCCATTTTCTCTCTAATTTTAGACAAAACTCATGGAATACGACCCAACATATAGTTAGGATAGCAGTGATGAGAGTCATTCCTCATTAGCAGTCGACACCGGTGATGAGTTCATCCCGGATACAGAACAATATGACGTACCAATGATGGGGGTTGAGTAGGCGACCTTCTTTAAGGATCTGACCTCTATACTTAGGCATATCACTAGGTCCTTACCTCGTTCTTCAACTGCACCACCTTCCCCGCCAGTACCTTCAGTTCAACTAGTGATTGTACCCCATTAGTCTCCAATAGAGAGATTTCGCAGATATAAGACCATCGAGTTCTTCAGTTTTGGGGATGACAATCCCATATCAATAGACCAATGGTTAAGAGAGACGCTTCGCACCCTCAAATTATTACATGTCACCCCAGAGGGTAAGCTAGAGTATGTCACCGCCATACTTAAGGTGACACCATAGATTGGTGGAAAACGATAGAGATGGCCTGAGATTCAGAGACACTGACATGGGAGCATTTCCTATCGGAGTTCAGATAGAAATACATTGAGGAGGCTCACGCCAATGATCTGAAAGAGCAGTTCTTATCGAAGTTCAGACATAAGTACATTGGAGAGGCTCACACTGATGATATGAGAGAGTAGTTCATGTACGTGGTTTAGGGGATCATACAGTGATGGAATATAAGTGAAAGGTTTTATGCTAAACAAATACACCCCCAGAGTTGATCTCCGTAGAGGAGTACCATTGTCGTAGGTTCAGGGAGGGCCTATACCTTGAGATCTTGTCATAACTAGCAGTTGACCCTCCTAGGGTTTTTACAAAGTTATCCCGCTCGGAAAAGGTGGTTGAAAGGGTCTTAGCAAGAAGGTTAGACATAATAGGAGGGCATCTGATCTAGTGAGACCATCTCAAACTCTGATCAAGAGGGCCAGAGATAATCAGAGTTCGGAGAGACCCCCAACAGTACAATCGAGGGGGACATGACAGAGTTCAAATTGATGGTATAGATCCGAGTCTAAGAGGACACCTCTGACCTCTATTTCCAATAGGGTTGAAGGGGTTACTACAATTGTTGTTCCTTAGACCACTTTGTTAGAGATTGCCTAGGGGTGCAGGGTGCAGTACCAAATCAACTCAGAGATCGGTACTGTCATTAGAGAGAGGTCGAGGGTGAGCTAGAAATGGTAGTAATGCATCAGGATAATAGAGCATATGGATAGCTAGGTCAATAGCTAGTGCAGATACGAGATTAGCCTCCAGATAGTATGCGGTGCAAGCTCAATAAGAGTGTGATGCAACATATGTGATATCAGGTACATTCACAATATTTTCCATTCTATTTATCATAATAGTAGACCTCGATTCCACCTACTCCTATATCTACTCTAACATAATTCATAAAATATAAATTCCAGCTGAGGAGCTAGTGGTAGGTGTTTGAGTATCAAGCCCCTAGGTCTAGACGTCCTTGTAGACAAAATCCACAGACGATGCCCAGTAGAGATTCAAGGCTAGACTTTTCCAGCAAACCTGATGGAGTTACCCTTCAGAGAGTTTGAAATGATCTTGGGTATGGATTGGTTAACCGAGCACGACGCCAACTTGAGGTGCAAAGCCAGAAAACTTAAGCTCAGAGTAGATGATGGAACCAAGTTAGTGATGACCATTGAGAAATCTAGCCAGTTGAGGATAGTGTCAACGATAAAAGCACATCAGGTTATCGATTGTGGATATGAGGCCTTCTTGGCTCATGTGGTCGACACCCGAATTACAGTTTTAACACTCGAAGATATCTGAGCAGTATGAGATTTTCCTGATGTGTTCCCAGAAGAATTATCGAGTTTACCACCTGAACGTGAATTGGAGTTTGGCATTGAGGTAATACCAAGTTTAGCTCCAGTGTCCAATACTCCCTATTGCATGGCACCGACGGAACCAAAAAAAAAGTTAAAAGCTCAAATTTAGGAGTTGCTAGAGAAGGGTTTTATCCGATCTTACAAATCTCCATAGGGAGCACCAGTCTTGTTTGTTAAAAAGAATGATGGGTTGATGAGGTTGTGCATTGACTACAGATAGTTGTACAAGTTAACTATCAATAACCATTACTCATTCCCTATGACAGATGACTTCTTCGACTAGCATAGGGGAGCATGTGTATTTTCAATGATCGATTTACGGTCAGGCTACTATTAGTTGAAAGTCAAGGATGTGGATGTAGTAAAGATGACTTTTAGGACAAGATACATTCATTATGAGTTCTTAGAAAAGTTGTTTGGACTCACCAGCACCCTAATGGTATTCATGGATCTAATTAATGAAATCTTCCACCCATACTTATATAAGTTTGCGGTGGTGTTAATAGAAGATATTTTAGTATACTCTCATTCAGAAGATGAGCATGATCAAAATCTTTGTATCGTTCTTTAGACGCTCAGAGACATACAGTTGTATGCCAATTTTGGAAAGTGTGAGTTTTGTTTGCCATAGGCTTCATTTTTGGTTCATGTCATGTCAGTAGATGACATCAGAGTTAACCCCTTAAAAATTTAGGTCATAGTTGAATGGAAACCACCAAAAAAATATGTCAGAGGTGTGTAGTTTCCTTAGCTTAGTCGGGTACTATCGTCGATTCATTTAGGGTTACTTGATGATATATGTCCCACTAACCAATCTACTTAAAAAAATGAGTCCCATTCTTTCAGAACGAGAGGTGACAGAAGATCTTTGAGCAATTGAAAGTTATTTTAACTCAGGCCCAAATGTTGACCCAACTAGAGTCGATAAAGATTTCACAGTTTTCAATGATGCCTCATTAAATGGTCTTGGATACGTATTGGTGTAAGAGGGTAAGGTTATAGCTTACGTGTCTCGATAGCTTAAATAACATGAGCGTAATTACCCCCACCCATGAATTAGAGCTAGCAGTAGTTGTGTTCGACTTGAAGATTTGGTGACATTTCCTTTTTGGCGAGAAATCTCACATCTTCACTGATCACAAGAGCCTCAAGTACTTACTCACTTATAAGGATTTCAACCTCAAACAACACAGATGGGTCGAGTTACTTAAGGACTATGACTGTGTAATAGATTACCATTCGGGTAAAGCGAATGTAGTAGTAGACACCTTGAGTAGGAAGCCAATGTCAGAATTACGAGCCCTCATAGCATGGTTGAGTATGACCAGAGAAGACATATTACTAGATGAGTTTTGTGTTGAACTGAAATTGGTAGGTAAAACCAAAATATTGTAGAGTTCATATCACAGGTTGAGAATCCAAGTTGAGCATGCTCGCCAAGGTGAGGCCCTGGGTCTTGTGCTGCTTCAGGGGTCAATTGTGTGTACCCACAGATGCTCAGTTTCATAGTAATATTCTCCATGAGGCACATTTCAACCAACTCTCAACACACCTAGTCAACAACAAGATGTATCAAGAGCTTCATCAATTGTTTTGGTGGTTGGGCATGAAAAGGGAAGTGTCAGAGTTTTTCGCTAGGTGTCTAGTGTGTTAGTAGATCAAATAGGAACGCCTGGTTCCCTAAGGATTACTTCAGACACTTCAGATTTCTTAATGTAAATGGGAAATGATAACCATGGACTTTGTGAATGGGTTAGAATGACCAGACAGATACAAGATACAGTTTGGGTCATTGTAGACCACTTAACTAGATCAACTTATTTTCTCCCAATTATGATGAACTATACCTTAGAGAGGTTAGCTCAGTTCTAAATCCATGATACAGTGAGGTTGCATGGTGTATCGACTACCATCATATTAGACAGAGACCCTCGATCCACTTCCTGCTTCTATAAATCCCTTCACGAATCCTTAGGCACCAAACTACACTACAACACATCTTTCTATCCATAGACAGCTGGCAAGTCTGAACGAGTTATCCAAATTCTAGAAGACATGCTTAGAGGTACTATTATAGATCTAGAGGGTAGTTGGGATGACCACTTTCTTTTAGTGGAGTTTACCTATAATAATAGTTTTCAGTCGAGCATTTATATGGCTCCATATGAGGCCTTGTATGGGCGTAAATGTAGGACTTTGTTATGTTAGAAAAGCCCAGTGAGGGTAAGATAGTAGGTCTAGACTTGATCAGAGAAATAGAATAGAAAGTTCGTTGATTAAAAATTGGCTAAGGGAAACTTAAAAAATGCAGAGGTCTTACGTGGACTTGAGCGTAAAGATATTGAGTTCATAGTTGGGGACAAGGTGTTCCTCAAGGTTTGCCCTTAGAAGAAAGTACTTCTCTTTGGGTGCAAAGGTAAGTTGACTCCACGTTTCATAGGACCTTATGAGATACTTGAGAAAGTCGGACCAACGGCTTATAGGTTAGCCTTACCACTACAATTAGAGCGCATCCACAATGTGTTCCATGTATCCATACTCAGGAGATACTATTTGGATCCTTTTTACGTCATACCCTTAGAACAGATTGAGTTCAGTCAACACATGACCTATTCAAAGGAACTAATCAAAATTTTAGCAAGAGATGTGAAACAGTTGAGTAAGCAACTTGGGAAATCGAGGAGGACATGAAGCTCCAGTACCCTTACATCTTCTATCTAGGTAAATTTTAAAGATGAAACTTCTATTTAGGAAGGGGAGTTTTAAGGTCCGAATTTTGGGTTAGGAGTTTGAAGTTAATCTTAGTTGGGTTTTAGTTAAGCCTCGTATCTTGAAGGAAGCTATGACCCAAGTTAAAGTGAAATCATGCTTAGATTGAGCCCAATAGTGAATAAAAATGGTATTTTTAGTTTGTGGCAAAAATAAAGGGGACCAAAGAAGTAATTAAACTATTTTTATTTTCAAAAGCTGAAATCCCATTAAGTTTGGTGATCTCACGTCTGAAATAAACCCTCTCTTTTTCTTCACAAAACTGTCTTATTCTCCCAAGCATTTTTTTTCATAAGCAAACTAATTAAAAAGAGGGAGGTTTAGTTTATTTCCATCTTTTCCTATCAAACCAAGGTAAAAATTATATCATACTCATCTAAAGCTTTAATTCAAGTCATCTCTTGTAAGGTTTGGCCATGGTTGTCAAAAATGAGTTTTATGGGGGGTTTAAGAAACGTATAAGGTTTAATATATTTTTATAGATTTCTAGTCTTAGAAAGTGTTTTTAAATCCTTCTAAACCTCTAAAAACAACTAGTAACCATGGTGTTTGATTTCTTGCTTAGTGAGAAAAGTTGAAGAAAGCTCCAAAGCTAGAGGAAATGAGAAGCTCACTCTTGATTGAGTTCTTGAGAGCTTCCAGCAATTTAAATCATCAGGTTACACACTTTTAAATAATCTATACCACATGTAGATCATTAGGTGTGAGTTTGGTAAATTGTCGAAGTTAGAAGCATGTTCATGGTAAATTTCAATGTTAGGGTGTCTTCAACATGTTTATGGACTCTTTATGACCCTTTTTAATAGACAGAACAATCTAATAACAATTAGGAACCTTAATATGAATTTTGGGGCGAAAGTTTACATATTTCATGACCAAAATAGGGCATTTTCAAGCAGGGGTATCAGTACTAAAAGAACAATACCAATATTGTTCTTCAGCTATGGTAAAAATAGCACAATTTTTAGGAAGGAAATATCAATACTCATCCAAGGGTATTAATATTGTAGGGCTAGTTTCGATACCCATAACGTGGTATCGATACTAGGGGGACATAAATCAGACTTAGTATCCATTTTTGGTATCGATACTCAAGGGAGTATCGATACCCAAGGTAGAGTATTGATACTCTTAGTAGGAGTATCGATACTGAGTTATTTTTTTTAAAACATCAATGTTATTGATACTCAGGCCAGTATCGATACCCAATATCAAAGTATTTATACTCATCATGGAGTATCGATAACCTTTACCTAATCAGCCCATCTCAGTCAGTAAATATCGATACCAACAGGTGAGTATCGATACTCAAGGTTCAGTCTCGATACTAAATGGTCACTATTGTTACACACAGACAATTTTGGATAAATAGTCCAATGGTTAAGGGATTAAACTCGAGGGGCTCAAATAAATCGATATTATAGTAGATAAAACTATAAGAGAGAACAAAAACTAATATCAGAACAATTAGAAACAATAATAGCTAGGATTTACATAAAATTAGCCTTGTTTGACACTTGGTAAACAGCCATAACACCTTAGTTTCTTTAGCAGAACACGATAGTCAGTTGGATATCCAGTCAAGTGCCAAGGCACTTTAGTAACCGACTGGCGCAGATGCTGCAAGACTCGATGGAGTAAGTTGGTAGGTGTATATTTCTAATGCAGCTCCGGATCTCACCCTAGATATCCGATGGTATCTCAGAAAGGCTAGAGGGGAGCGTGAGCTCCGGATCTCACCCTAGATACCCGATGCAGAACCCTCAATCATGCCATGATGCCTACTCAGTAGTCCATATAAGTATTTTGCATGTTTCAGACTCGTACCACTAGCCAGCTCATTTAGTGAATGCATGTAGTACAATATAGTTATTTATGAGGCACTGAGCTCGTAATCTTAGCGTATGGAATGTGTTTTCATACGCAGGTTTGTAGGTGACCAGTAGCAGGGCATTATCGTCGAAAGTGGTTCCAGATCAACCGAGGCACCTAGAATACGTCTTTGATTATTCTTATAGGGCATGTACTGTTATATAGACCCTTGTGTATTCAGCAGTAACTCTATTTTGTTTTAAACTTAGTCTTTTAGAAGTTTTCTTTATTTTCTTCATTTTTTAGCCATTTCCTTTGATTTTTAGATTAAGAAATGAAATAGAAAAAATGATTTAAATGGAATTCTTTATCATTTGATACGAATAGTTCTATGCTTGCATAAATGGTTTGGTTGTTAGAGTGAATGATGAACAAGTTGGGTTTTGATGATTTAAGGATAGACTTTTTTGTTGTTGATATTTTAGAGTTGTTTCTAAGCTTGAATGATGATTAAAACTACTTAGAATTACTTATATACTACTCGACCATGGTTGAATTTCATGAGAAAGTGTTGAATTTGGATTTTTGTTGATATGGAAATGATTTATAATGAATAAAAATATTGTTTAGAAGATGAATTCGTGTTTAAATTAAGTTGAAAATCAAGCTTAAGTCATTTTAATCAATTTTACCTAGGGAGAAAAATAAAGAAAAATTGTAGGAAAACTATACAAGGTTTAGAAATGGTGTATGAGTGATTCAACATGCTTGAAATGTTATTTAGATCAATTTGGAAAATTGTAAAAGTATATGGCTCTATTCTTATAATTTGAGAAATATAGGGATTAATGTGTAATTGTTTAATAGTTGATAAGTTATGTTGAAATTGAATGTTGGAGTAATGGATTTGATATTGGAATGTTAATTTGGTTCAAATTAGAAATTTGTGGAATAATATGAACCTATTCAAAATTTATGGAAAAACTTAGAGACTAAATTGCAATTATTCAATATGTAATATACTATGTTGGAATCTATTGTTAGAATGTTGAATTTGATTATAGAATGTGAAATTGGATCATTTTGGTAAAGTTAGATGACCAAACTATAAATATGGAAAAGATAGAGACTTAAATGAAAATTATGTAAATATTAAGGTATTATGTTTGAATTAAGCATTGGAATTTTAGTTGTGATAATTGAAGCTTAAATAAAAGTCAATTTGTAATATCGTTAAGATTGAGGATCAAATTACAAGATTGTATAAATTATGAGCCTAAAATGGAATTTGGTATAAAGTTGATGAATAGGATTGAATACGTTGTCAGAATGTTTGAAATTGTCTTGTAATACTTGAATTTGGAATTAAATGGCAAAGAGAACCATATTCAATAAAATAGAGAAGTTGAAATGAATTCTTTTAGAATTCATCGTATGGTTAAATTATGGATTTGGAATAGAATTTGGAAGGTTGTAAAATGTATAAGAGCTAGATCGTAAAAATGGAAAAGGTTGAGGACTTAAATGACAATTGTGTAGTTGTTTACAATTTTAAGTACTATATTGGAATTAACTATTAAAAAGTTGATTTAATGTTAGAATGTTGATTTTGGGTTAATTGGTAAGTTTGTTAAAGTTTGGGGACCAAAATATAAATTGCATAAATTGTGAGTTGAAAGTTATTGAATAAATATGAGTATTAAAGCACTTGAAGTGTAAATAATAAAATGATAATTCTGATGTTAAAATATTAATTTGGGACTGATTTGGAAATATTGTATAAGTTAAAGGGTTAAAGTGTAAAAATGGAGAAATTATGGGTTAAAAGAGAAGTTGAATATAAGTTTATGTGTGAAATTTAAGTAAATTTTAGTGATGAATAATTATTAGAGGGACTTGAAAGGTTAAATTTAAAAAGTTAAGTAAATGTTGTTCGAGAGAAAAAAATTAATATCAGATAAGTATTATTGTATTTTTAAAAAATTTATTCGAACATGAGCTTATTATGTTAATTAAAGTACTAATATATGTTTTGAAATAATATATGAATTTGATAATTTTATTATGAATATTTATATATGAAAAAGAATATAAAATTTAAATAAAAGCCTAGTATATAAGACTTGAGAGTAAGTGATACACGAAGTGGAGTGATTCTATATCTGTTTCTATATCTGTTTCTGTATCTAGTATATTCATGTACACTAGCCTAACACTCTATGTGCGATCTAGCACTTTATGTACGTTCCGACACTACATGTGCGTTCTGACACTACAAGTGCATTAAGTGCACTATATGTGCATTTTGGGCTTCACGATGTATTGACATTGTGAGTTACCATATCTGATTTCTGATTACAATATTGTGATGTTGTGTTCTATAACACCGATATTTATGTATGGCATCAAGGGTGCAATCTGTTTCTGATAATTTATACTACATACTAGGCACTGAATGTGCCATAATATTACTGGCAAATTATACTGCATACCATACAAAACACTAGTTACTGACTCGGGTATCATGTATTCTCATGATTATACATTGGGCTATAAAAGGAAATTAAAATAATAATACATTAATAGATACAATACAATAAAAATATATAGTATAATAAAAGAAATAGTACAGGAAAGAGGAACAGTACAGTGAAAGGAACAGTATAAAAAAAGGAACAATATAGGAAGACAAGACAGTACAAGTTTAATTATTATGTTACAGTAAAGTTTTATATGCAAAGCTTAATTTGTATTGAATGATTTATAGACAAAAAGTTATATTGGTTTGGATTGGAATATGAATGATAAGTATATGTGCATAATGTGGATATTATAGTAATAGTTGTTGTCAACAGGTTGTCTTGTGGCAGTAGACAATAACCATAAAGAAGACATTTAAATAAATTTAATCATAGACATTACAAATGTTATGTATATATGGTGATGTAAAAGTATGCGATAAGAGTTGTGCTAAAATCGTAGAGTAATATGGTATGAGAAAATGTAATGAGGAGAGGTGAAAATATGATAAGTGGCTAAGCAGTTATGTATGAGTGTAGTAATAAATTATGTTATAAAATTTAATATGTTGATTTTTAAATTATTTTAATTGCAATATGTAATAGTATTGAATTGTCTGAAATTGGGTGTGAATTGAAAATTAAATATTTTACTATGATTTTATGTGATTAAATAGTTTAATAATAAATGTTAAATTTGAAAATTTAAAAAAAAAAAAAATTACCGGTTTTAAGTAGTAAATATTATACATATATAGTGTGCCTTAACTTGTATTTGGGTACGAATGTGGGTTAAGGGTTTTATAAGATAGAAAAGAGATGATCGTGTTGGACGTGGATGAAGATAACAACATGCTGAATTGCTGATAGATGTCCCAATTACGACTAACGAGGTATTGGAGAAACAGCATACCACCCAAAACCTGCAAAGTGATGAATTCCAAATCTTGGCGTTGAAGGAAGAACAATTTTAAAACACCAACTAGAAATTGAGAAAGGCCATCACATAGCTATCTCTATCAAGGAGGACATAGGGAATGCTACATACTCTCAAAGATGGCGTAAATCCATAGACTCTGTCATTCCCAAAATCAACCATAGAAAGTTGAAAGTCAAGAGGCCAGGGGAATATAAAGCCCCCAACACCCCTCCTTTCGGACTAGATTCAAGTGGCCACCTCTCATAAAGGAACACCACAACCAACCATAAACAAGCTACACGCCAAGGTACAAGTACCCACCCAGTCAACGGACATGGAAGTCACTCCCAAAAAGGTTGGAAAGTGGTAGTGTTACCTCATGTTGAGAGTAACATTACAATAAATTTCCCTTGGTTTTGTAGAGCTACTCTTCTGGAACACACTAGGTGCAACGCACCTTATCTTTCACTAGTTTAATAAACTAATGAAGACATACAGACCCAAAATCGTGGCACTTTTTGAAACTCGAGTGAGTGGCCAGAAAGCTGACAAGACCATCAGTTTCTTTGGTTTTGAAAATTTCTTTCGAGTTGAAGCTCTGGGGTTCAACAAATGAATTTGAATTCTTTGGGACAGCTCGATCCAAGTGAACATCCTCCGGATCCCAAATCAGTTTGTTCATGACAAGTTCAAGGAAGATAATAACACGAAATGGCACCATTTTACTGTTGTTTATGCCAATCCCCACATATCCATCAGGAAACACTTATGGAACATGCTCTCTACTCTTAATCCCTATAACAACAAACCTTAGATCCCAGGAGGGGCTTTTAATTGCTTATTGAGGAATAAAGATAGGCTAGGAGGCAGCATGAATAAAAAAGGGTACATTAGCCTTTTCAACGATTTTTTCTTCGATAACGCTCTCATAGAAATTGACTTCCAAGGCCAGAACTTCACCTAGAGACGAGGCAACCTTTGACAATGGTTAGATCGTTGCCTAAGGAATATGGAATCGGATAATGTCTATCCTAGATCCAAAGTGACCCACCTTGAACGTATAGGCTCTGATCACAGCCCCTACTACATACGAACTTCGCTCAAAGCTCAAAGAAAACCAAACAATTTCGACTTCTCGCTGCATGGCTGGATCACCCAGACTTGAATTTTTTTTTTAAAATCTATATGGGTAGGGACGGTGAGATTACTAGCAACTTGAAGAAATTTACAATTGAAGTAGCACTATGGAACTAAAACGTCTTTGGTATAATCGAGCAGAAGAGCAGGATAATCCGAGCACGCCTCCGAGATACAGTTAAAACACTCTCACACCATTTTTCGAATAACCTCGCCATTCTTGAAAAAGAACTTTTAATTGATCTTGATAACGTCATCAGACGAGAAGAATTCCTGTGGTCATAACGAGCTAGATATAATTGGCCAAATCAACGAGATAATGCGCTGAATTTTTTTTTCACGAGATAGTATCCTCACCAGATTAATTGCTCAGATGAGGTGATATCTACAGTCCCCATATAGGTCGCCAGGTGCTCCGGGCGACGTTTCTGTGAGATGGGGTAAGTCGCCATGCAGTCCATGCAATCCCCAAAGGTCGCCATGCAGTCCAACACTCATTTTGCTGTAAAATAGATAGGTACTGCACCAGAGTCCAGAGCGTAAAATAGCTTCTCGGTCACATAGCTCTCTGTAACAGTATTTTCAATTGCGAGGACGAATTTGTAATGAGCCATGGCGCAATGTAAATGGTCCCACCACTTTGGGTTTTTGGGATCATTTGCACACTCAGGGTAGAAGGAAAGGGCAATGTCTAAACCACCAACATTGTTCAGGCATTTGCCAAGCATGAACTGCATTGCGACCTTTGGGGGCTGCATGGATTGCATGGCGACCTACTTAGGTCACTGGGCGTGCATGGCGACCTGGTAGGTCGCTGGGCGTGCATGGCAATCTACCCACGTCGCCCGGAGCACCTGACGACCTATATGGGGACTGTAGAGATCACCCCATCTGAGCAATTAATCTGGCGAGGACACTATTTCAGGGACTGTAGAGATCACCCCATGTGAGTAATTAATCTGGCGAGGGCACTATCTCGTGAAAAAAAAAAAATCAACGCATTATCTCGTTGATTTTACCGATGTAATTGGATCAAACACGGGGAAAAACACCAAATAATTTTATATGAAAGTCGTAGCTAAGCAAAGACGAAAAACAATCACAGTTCTGAAGCTCCCATCTGGTGAATGGTCTTCAAATCAGAAACTCCTCAAGAACCATCCAATCAATTTCTACAAGGATTTATTTACTAGTGCCCTGACAATCGCACTGCCTTACGAGTCACGTGGGCTCTTCCCTATTATTGAGCCGCATCTTTTAAACTCCCTGAACATCCCCTTTGAGGATGCAGAAATCAAGGAAGCATTGTTCAATATGGCTCCAGGAGTAGATGGCATCCATGCTGTTTTCTATCAATGAAATTGGAACATCGTTAGGAAAGGTGTATGCCAGTGCTTACGTCGTATTCTAAAAGGAGAACCGATCGATACGGATCTAAACAATACCGTGCTTGTACTTATTCCAACATTAGACAATCCCGAAACAATATCTCAGTTCAGACCAATCATCATATGCTCAGCGTTATATAAAATTGCCACAAAAGTGCTAGTTAATCGGATCAAACCTTTTCTTTCTGACCTAATATCCGGTAGCCAGATGAGCTTTATCCCAGTAGTTCTATAACGGATAATATCATTCTGGCATATGAGGTAATCCATGCAATGCGAAGTAAAAAAGGGAGGAAGGGATGGATAACAATCAAAATCGACTTGGAAAAAGCATATGATATCCTTGAATGATCATTCATTAAAGATACATTATCCGATATAGGATTTCCAGCTGTTCTAAGGAAAGTCATTATGAATTGCGTAAGTTCCTCCTCTATGCAAGTGGTCTAGAATGGGGAATTATCTGATTCTTTCAAACCTTCAAGAGGTATATGGCAGGGAAATCCTTTATCTCTATACATCTTCGTTATTTGTATGGAAATACTGGTTCAAGCTATTAACACGGAATTAAAAACGACAGATGGAAGTCTATCCAACTCACTTCAAATGGTCCGATCGTCTCCCATCTTTTCTTCGCATACGATTTTATCATTTTCGCGGAAGAAGATACTTCACAACTTAATGTGATTAAAGAGTTAATTCGAAAGTTCTGTCAAAGCTCATGCCCGAAGGTTAGTATCCAGAAAACAAACATCTTCTTTTCCAAGAATGTACCGCCTCAAACCAAGGATATGATCAGTGGAAATCTAGGCTTTACGAAAGTCGATGACCTTGGTAAATATATAGGGGTACCATTAATCCACAAAAGAGTCACCACAGCCACATATCATCAAATTATCCAAAAAGTACAGGATCGCCTCTTAGGATGGAAAGCCTCGTCTCTCTCGCTGGCATATAGAATTGTTTTAGCCAAATCGGTACCACCCGCCATTCCCTACTATGCCATGCAGACCTCGTTGCTCCCTAAAGATGTATGCAATGAGATTGAACGATTAATATGTGGCTTTATATGGGGTCGGTCACAGGAATGGGGAGGAGTTCACCTTGTTAATTGAGACACACTCAGCTTGTTAGTGAAACAGAACGGTCAAGGTCTGAAGCATCTGAACAACCAAATCAAGGCTTTCATCTTAAAACTTGCCTACAAACTAATCAGCAGGACCGATCTACTCTTGGATTGAGTTGTGGGAAGTAAATATAAGTTAAATGAGAACCTGCCATGTACTCTAAATGGACGCAAAGGATCCTACCTAACAAGCGTGATAATTGTTAAATAAATAAATCATTTTTTCTCCGATTAGTAAGATATAAACGTATAATAGGGAAGAAGGGGTTAGTCAACAGAGATTTAGAAATTTCTAACTTAGATTTGATTTGATGCTAACCAAGAAAACCTGTAAAACAAAAGAATTAAAAAGAGGGGTTTGAATAATCAAATAATTAAATAAATAATATAAAACTAAAGTGAAAGCAAAAAAATAAGAAAAGTAAAATGTAGATAATTAATTAAGATGAGAGATAACATTCAGCTTATCTTTGCCTCAATCCGTCTCGATCACTAAAATATATTTTACTTCGGATGCCTTCCAGTTATAGTCTACAAGGTTCAACCCTTGTAACTTGCTTTTCTTTCTGGTGAACTAATTTCTAAAGTCAATCCTTGAAATTTAGCCCTTGTTTGGATGAATATCAACTATCGATATTAATGCCAATGTTGGTTTAGTAACTGGAAAAGTCTACGCTCGGGTTATGGCGTCTTGATGAGAATATAACCAGATATTGATTTCCCTTAGCAGACCGTCGCTAAGTTTTTTCTTAGGGAATTAAATTTGCTACAAGCTGACTCTCCTACCTAACTGTAGATCACAATGTCAATCAAGCCAATGTGCACTCTTTGGATTGAAAATATTAAGATGCTTGAAGAAAGGTCAATTGTCTCTCATTGTCTACCGAAAATCAAGAAAGAGTCTCAAGATATGAAGCGCTTTTGCAATTCTCACTAGATCAGATCAAGTCGTAGCTCAACTATCAGCTAAGACAAAGTTTACCCAAGTATGATAGAATACATACATGGCGTGTGGAAGAGAGAAAATACGGTGAAGAAAATAATTTTATTGAAAGAAACTAAAACAAAGAAAAAGCCAAAATCAGTTCTTTACTAAATTCTGAACATGTCTCAAGCTTCACACCTAGAGGGTATTTATAGCTTTGAGATAACCTAATGAAAAATAAAATACCAACTCTTAGAAAAATAAAAACACTTAATTCTTAATTAATAGTAAACTAAAAATCCTAATTGAAATTCTAAGAAAACTAAAATCCTAATTAAATATATAATAAATTTTAAGATGTTTGAATTTAATTATAACTTTTAATTTCTAAAGAATTGTGGTTCGCCTTGCTTTTATGTTTTGATCTTGCTGACTGAATTATTTAATCAGAGTTGGTGCATGGATTGGTCTTCTAATTAGAGTTGGCGTCGACTTATCTCATAAAAATAGGAAAATTTGTTTAATTTACCATTTAATTTAATTTCTTGGAAAAATAGAGTACTACATAAATTTAAACATAAATAACCCAAATTAACACTATAAAAATAGAGGTAACACATATTAATTGATAACAAAATATTAACCAAATAAAAAATCCATCACTACCTTTGAAAAGGGATCAACAAATTATTGTCTGCTTTCAAAGCTAGCTTAATATGGAACGCGTGCAATGGTAAGACAGAGAATTCTAGAATGACGTTGGGCTCAAGAATATGGGCCCTTTACGAGACTCATGTCTGTAACCATTACTGGTAACTCTGAAAAAGTGTGCAAACTTGTCACAACGAAAGGAAACTGGAAGTGGAATAAAGTGACTCAATTTTTATCATTTGATGTTATAAGACACTTGCAAGCTTTCCCTCCACCAATAAAGGACAATATTTGTGATACTCCCAGATGGAGAGCTTCAGAAACATATTATTCTCAATTAGTCCGGCTTACAAAACCCTTCCAAGACAAAACGAGAAGCATGAGAGGAAGCTATGGTCACTCATCGCCACCCAGAGTTAAAGCTTTCCTATGGCTTGCATGTAAGGAACGCTTGCTACCAACGCTGAACGTGTGCGCAGACACATGGCGACAGTAGCGAGTTACGAAACTTGTGGCTGTGCTTGAAGACATCATCATTAGAGAATGCCCTACTACATTTGTAGTTTAGGAATAACTCTTTAACCCCACCGATCTGAATGAGTTCCTCAGTGGTAGTCTACAATCCTAGATAACCAGGATTCTGTAACGCAAAACGGCACCGTCTAATGAAATACCTAATTGGAGCTCATTTTTTAGCGTTGTGATTTGGTCACCTTGGGATAGGAGGAACAAATGCCTTTTTGACCCAGATTTAGTTGAAAGAGAACCAGTCATAGACAAAGCGAAAAGATTATCTCAGGAAATCTTCTCAACTGCAAGACTCAAAGCTCAAAACACCACAATAAGGCAGAACCAAAAATCTAGTTTGTAACCGCCTGAAGCATCTTGGTGCAAAGTCAACACCGATGGATCTAGACAACCAAACTCCGAAGAGGCAGCTTGCGGCATCTTGATCGCGCGAAGTCACGAAGGAGAATGACTGTTGGGATTTACAGAAAGGACAGACTATTGTTCCCCACTGGCATCAGAATTATGGTGTTGGGAATTAAACGAGTAATTTCTCTAAAACTAAATTAGTGAGAATGTGAAATAAAGTAGAAAAATAATACATGAAATTAATAATGGAGTTCGGCCAATTATGCCTACGACTCTAGACTGCTGTAGATCTTTTACTAAAGAGAGAAAATTTACAAGTGTTTACAAAACACACAACTCATAAGAAAACTCTCTAAACTCTTTAGTATTGGGAGAAATAAATGATTTGTACTGATTTTAAAGCTAAATGGATTAGGGTATTTATAGTTGAAACTTAAGAACTAATCTTGTAAATACCCTAAAATGCAAGGACTAAATTGCAATTATCCTTTCACAATTTTTCAACAATTTGGTGCTGCCTAATTTGGTTTAGCCGCCCCTTGCCAAATTCAACTTTGAATTTTCAACAATCTCCCACTTGAAGACTGATTTTAATCATCTTCACACCTTGATCAATGCATCAACATTTCTGGTTTTCTTATTCTAGCATGCCAACTGAAGTTGAACAAAACTTTAGTTTGTCCGTAGTCACCGTCTTTGTTAACATGTCTGCCGGATTTTGAGCTCCACTAATCTTTTAAAGTTTCAAAATCTCATCTTCCAGAAAAGACCGGATAAAATGATATCGCAATTGTATGTGCTTCATCCTGGAATGAAAAGACAGATTTTTCGCTAGATGGATAGCACTTTGACTATCGCAATACAAGACATTATTTTCTTGTTTCTTGCCTAACTCTTACAAGAAACTTTGGAGCCAGACCATCTCTTTGTTGGCTTCCGTAACAGCGACATATTTTGCTTCAGTTGTGGAAAGAGCAACTATCTTCTGTAGTTGAGAGACCCAACTCACTGCAGTACCTCCTAGAGTATAGACATACCCTGTAGTGCTCCTTCTGATGTCAACATTTCCGGCTAAGTCAACATCTACATAACCTGTCAGTATCGTATCCCCGCCTTTGAAATAAAGTGCTTTGTTTGTGGTACCCCGCAGATATCTGAGGATCCATTTGACTGCTTCCCAGTGTACCTTGCCCGGATTATTCATGTACCTGCTAACAACTCCCACTGCATGAGCAATATTTTGTCTAGTACACACCATGGCATACATCAGACTTCTAATTGCTGAGGCATACGGAACCTTCACTATGTGTGCACGTTCTTCCTCCTTCTTTGGTGACTGTTCTTTGGAGAGTCTAAAATGAACACCTAAAGGTGTACTTACTGGTTTAGCATCTTGCATGTTGAACCTGGAGAGTACTTTGTTGATGTACTCAGCTTGTAATAACATCAAAGTCCCCGACTTTGTGTCTCTCTTAATCTTCATCCCAAGAATCTGCTTTGCAGTGCCCAGATCTTTTATTGCAAACTACTTCGACAATATTTGCTTCAAGTTTATAATCTCTTGTATGTCTGAGCCTACAACGAGCATGTCATCAACGTACAACAATAAAATAATGAAGTTGTTGTCGAACTTCTTGATATAGCAACAATGATATGCTTGGCATATGGTAAAATCACTGCTACTCATGAAACTATCGAACTTCTTGTACCACTGTCTAGGAGCTTGTTTTAAACCATACAAGCTCTTCTTCAACCTGCATACCAGGTTTTTCTTGTCTGCTTTTATAAAGCCTTCTGGCTGCCTCATATAGATTTCTTCCTCCATATCACCATGAAGGAAAGTTATCTTCACATCTAACTGCTCAAGACGTAGATTCTCTGCAGCTACAATTTTTAACACCAATCTGATTGTAGATAGTTTCACGACTGGAGAGAAAATTTCATTGTAGTCGATACATTTTTTTGCTGAAAACCTTTGACAACCAATCTTGCTTTGTAGCGTTTGCTCCCATCGTGCTCTTCTTTGATCCTATAAATCCACTTGTTATGGAGCGCTTTCTTGCTTGGTGGTAATTCAACTAATTCTCACGTCTGATTTGACATAAGCGAGTCCATCTCATCTTTAATGGAAGACTCCCACTTGTCTGAATCCTCCACCTGCATTCCTTCATCATAGCACTCTGGTTCACCATTATCAGTCAGCAACAAGTAGTGCAAAGAAGACGAATAACGCTGGGTTGGTTTAGGAATTCTGGAGGAGCGTCTCAATTCTGGTGTGCCTGGTTCTTCTTGAACTTCTTCAGGACTGATCTGAACATCATTTCCGGAAATCTCCTCAAACACAGCAAATTCCTTTGTTTCGGTTTCGGTATTGGAGCTACTTGATTCTATGGTTGATCTGTCTTTGTACATCACATTCTCATTGAAAATGACATCTCTGCTTCTGATGATCTTTCGATTTTCATAGTCCCAAAACCGGTAACCAAACTCATCACCACCATAACCAACAAAGACACATTTGTTGGATTTGGCATCAAGTTTACTTCTTTCAGTAAAATTTATGTGTACATAAGAAATACAACCAAACACTCTTAAGTGTGAAAGGTTTATTTCTTTCTTTCTCCAAACTTCCTATGGTATTCCACCATCCAAGGGAACTAAGGGCCCACGGTTGACTAGGTAAGCTGCAGTGTTGATAGCTTAAGCCCATAGTAATTTGGGCAATCCGACATGTATCCTCATGCTTCTGGAACGTTCATTCAGAGTTTTGTTCATGCGCTCTGCTACGTCATTCTGTTGCGGTGTCATGGGAACTGTTGTCTCCATCTTGATCCCATTATTTGAACAGAAATCTCTGAATCTACTATTTTTGTACTCTCCTCCATTATCAGACCTCAACCCGCTTAACTTTCAAACCAGTCTCATTTTCCACCATGGCCTTCCATTTTCTGAAGGTATCAAAGACTTCTGATTTCTTCTTCGGAAAATAAACTCACACCTTCCTTGTAGAATCATCGATGAAGGTGACATAATATAGTGAGCCTGCAAGAGATGGTCCCCATACATTAGTATGAACCAACTCTAACTTTTTCAGCCTTGAGTGTATTGCCAATCTTTACAAAACTGACTTTCTTTTGTTTTCCAAAAATGCAATCTTCACATAGTCCGACATCTATATTCTTTAGATCCAGCAGCTTCCCTTTTGACAAAAGTGTCTTCATCCATTTCTCGCTCATATGGCCAAGACTTTGGTGCCATAGGTTTGATTTTCCATCAACATCTGCTATTGCAATGATATTCTCTAAGTTTGAGGTTACATAGAGAGTACCAGTCTTCTTACCAAGAGCAATGACGAGTGCTCCTTTGGTAATCTTCCATTCACATCCTGAAAAGGTTGTACTATATCCTTCTCTATCAAGTTGTCTTACAGAAATAAAATTTCTTTTGATACCAGGAATATGTCTCACTCCTTTCACCTTCCAGGTGGTCTGATTTGTCAACTTTAATCGAATGTCTCATTTTCCGACGATCTTCAAGGTTTCATCATCAGCTAGATGAATCTTCCCAAAATTGACATAGTTCTCCATGATTTCTTGGCATGGGGTGGAGTGGAAAGATACCCCTGAATCCAAGATCCATGATTCAATCGGACTGTTGATGCTTAGAATCATGGCATCACCTGTCTCCTCTGTCATGTTGGCAAATTCATGTGCGCCGGTATCTTTCTTCGGTGCTCGACAATTTCTTTTAAAGTGACCCTTCTTGCCATAATTATAACAGTTAAAATCTTTCTTTCATGTTCTTGATTTTCCATCTGGATTTTGATCTTCCAAGATTTGAATTTCTTTATGAAGTTCTCCCTCTAGACTCCGTGTACAAGGCTGAGGAGCTTGATGCTTCCCCCGATTCTCTCCATCGAGTTTCTTCACTCATTATCAGATCCTGAACATCATCGAATTTCAATTTACTATTTCCTGACGAGTTGCTGACTGCTGTAACAGTATCATTCCAACTGTCTGGTAGAGATGATAAGAGAATTAAAGCTCGAACTTCATCATCGAATTCAATTTCCACGGAACTCAACTGGGTTGTGATTGTGTTGAGTTCATTTAGGTGTTGAGCCACTAATGCCCCTTCCGCCATCCGTAAATTGAATAATCGTCTCATCAAATGAATTTTGTTTGAGGCCGATGGCTTCTCATATATACTGGAGAGAGCTGCCATAAGACATGCCGTGGTCTTTTCCTTTGCTACGTTGAAAGCAACATTGCGGGATAACGTCAGTCGGATAACTCTGAGGGCTTGTCTGTCGAGAAGAGCTCAGTCTTCATTCTTCATGCCCTCTGGTTGCTTTCCTGAGAGAGGTTGATATAGATTTTTCTGGTACAGAAAATCTTCAATCTGCATCTTCCAAAAGCCAAAGTCTGCACCATCGAACTTCTCAAATTTCACCTTACCTTCGTCTGCAGCTATTGCTTTCACTCGAATCTGGCTTCTTTTGGATCGTTTCTAACAATTATTTCGAACCACCGTGTATTAGAACACATCCGTCGATAAATTCATAGTAACGACCAAATTTTACTATTCACGAAATTCACTATTCACGTGAATAATAACCTCACAGAAAAATCGACAAAATTAACCACCAAAAGCTCCTGATACTAGTTGTTGGGAAATAAAACGAGAAATTTCCCTATAACCAGATTAGTGAGACTGCAAAATAAAAGCGGAAAAATAATACTCGAAATTGATAACGGGGTTCGGCCAATTATGCCTACGTCTCCAGACTGTTGCAGATCTTTTACTAAAGAGAGAAAATTTACAAGTGTTTACAAAACACTCACAACTCACAATAAAACTCTCTAAACTTTTTAGTATTGGAAAAAATAAATGATTTGGAATGATTTTGAAGCTAAATGAGTTAGGGTATTTATAGTTGGAACTTAATGACTAATCTTGTAAATGGTTTAGCCGCCCCTTGCCAAATTGCCAGCCGCCCCTTGCCAAATTCAAATTTGAATTTTCAACATATGGGGCATACTTGAAGGACTTCGTAAAACCTGGAAAGAGGCGAGAAGCAGGTGATAATCGAAGTTGACAGTAGCGAAGCCGTGAAGCTGATCGAAAGATGGCAAGCATAAGGAGAGACAACTAACCATATTACAACATATTGATACCATGCTCGCCCGGGAATGGACATTCACTCTAGAATACTCCCCAAGAGAAGCAAACAAAACGACAAACATGATAGCCAAGTATGCACGGTCCGTCCAGGAATGAATGCGTGAATTCCCTCATCCTCTAGACGTCTTACTTAGAAGGTTAGAATAGGATAGTATACTATTAGGTATGTAGTTTCTTTAGCTTTATGCTCTTTTCCAACCAAAAAAAAAGTACATAATAGGGAAAGAAATTGAACGCCAAGGAGCGCAAGAAACTATGCATATTTTGGGTAGCATTACATTATTGTGAGATTAATTTAGATTTATTGTATTTAATAAAAATTATGTTATAAATTTATTAATTAAAAATAATTTATAAGTTTAATTAATTTATTAGATGATAATTAATAGATAAAATATCTTAGTAAATAATTTTTGGTGATAAATAATATGATCATAAACTTGTAAATTCCTACTTGTAAACGTTATAAACTTATTGCGAGAGGGGTTTATACTTTTATTTTTGTATAAAATTATAAATCCAATAGAATGACATTTTTATTGTTTCGTGATTGTAGAAATAGACTAAATGAGTTAAATATTAAATAAAAGTAATTTTTATTTTTTTCATTTATCAGTTTATTAATTTTTTCACCAATAAATTTGCAAACATACATATATATAATTGAAGACACAAAAAAGGACTGAAATCAAAGCAAAGCTTGTTAAGCCATATTAAGTATCGATGGTTTGCTGCTCCGATCCTTGCCAAGCCCAAACAATATCCTTCAACGAAGGCTTGAGTTCTTGCTTACAAAACTTCTTATATTCCAACGTATCCCCAGACGTTTTGGTCATCTCCACCACATAAAAGGAAGGCGTAACCTCGAATATCTCAGCATCAATGGCCAGCAATCCCTTCCTCCCTTCCTTAACTCCCTGCAATTTTACCTTCCCATCTTTGTTCATTATCCGAAAGCACTCACTCTGAGCTATTTCTTCGAACTTGGAAACGATATCGATAGCCGGTTTTTTCGACGTGAATCGAGAGCAATCCCTTTGATCCAAATCTTCCTCGAACAAACCCGATAGATCGAAACCTTGTGAGAGTGCAATGAGATCGAACGCATTGAAGAAACTTGGTGTCACAATGCACCCTTGCGTCTTACCTGTGTGGAACAAAACTTTGACAAACATTGTGAGCCCATTTAGTCTTTATAATAAAGCTATATTATCATAATGTACCTCAAATGTTTGATTAGATAATAATGTTGATCTATATTTTTTTTTTTGAGTATTTTGACCTTAATGTTTCATTTGAGGGCAAAAAGAGAATTAATGTTGGACTAAATAGTCACTTTAATCATTTTCTTTACCTTCAAAATTTTATTTTAGGGGGAAAAAGACAATAATTTAGAGTATTAACCGTTTGTTGACTAACTGATTTTATTCACAAAATGACATTTTGTTCCAAAATGGAACTTTGGAATCCAAAATACCAAAAAAATGAATATAGGTTAAAGTGATAATTTAATAGATGTTACGGAAACTAAAATCAAAGAGTTTGGTTTAAACACTACCGTCACCATCATCCACGTTTCCTGGTGGCAAAGAGGACCAGTCGTCGAACGCCGCATGAACGTCTTCGATGATCGAGTCATTATTACGATCCCGATCGGGTGTCGACGGTGGGGTATCGATATGTTTATATCCTTTCTTGTACCAACTATTTTCCATGAGTTTGGCTACCGTGATTCGATGACTAGGGTTAGGATCAAGAATCTTGGAAAGAAGCTTACGAACCTCTGGCGGGAACCATTGGGGGCATCTAAATTCACCTTTTCTTATCTTTTTATACAACTCCATCAAATTTTCATCGTGAAATGGAAGAAAACCAGCCAACAAAACATAAAGAATCACCCCACAAGACCAAATATCAACTTTGGCACCATCGTAGCCTTTCATGTCTATAACTTCAGGAGCAACATAAGCCGGTGTTCCACATGTTGTATGAAGAAGGCCATCTTGTCTCCTCGATTCCCTCAAAGCACTCAATCCAAAATCGGAAACTTTAAGGTTTCCATTTTCATCGACAAGCAGATTCTCAGGCTTCAAATCGCGGTGATAAACGCCTCGGCTATGGCAATAATCGACAGCTGCGATTAACTGTTGGAAATACGGTCGGGCATCGTCTTCTTTGAGCTTACCTTTGGCGACTTTACCGAAAAGCTCTCCGCCTTTAACGTATTCCATTACAAAATATATCTTCGACTTGCTCGCCATTACCTCGTACAAACGAACGACGTTGGGATGTTTTACGAGTCTCATCACAGAGATTTCACGTTTTATTTGGTCGATCAAACCGCCTTTCATTATCTTCTCTTTGTCGATGATTTTAATGGCGCAGCTTTGGCCTGTTGTCGTGTTTCTTGCGTAGTAAACCTTGGCAAACGTTCCTTGTCCGAGTAATCTCCCGAGCTCGAACTTTTCCATTACAACTCTCCCTTTCTTCTCCATGATTGTTAAAAGAGAAAACTGATGCTGAAGCTTCTGCAACAGGTTCAACAATGAAGATTAGTTTTTTCCTAACAAAGGAGGAGAGAAAGCCACAGGCGGTAGCTGATTTCAAAATTCACAATGCATGCCAATTGACATTAACCATGGCTACAAATAATACTTCCTTCTGAAAAATGGCATAAAATCCGGTTTATTCTTTGTTGCATAACTACTAAAGGCTATACAAATCCATAAATCTTCCACCTCCCATAAATAAACCAGTCAAAATATCAAACATGTTACCAAAATAGTAGAGATTTCATGAATCTATCTTCAAGGATTGGATGTGATTTATTCCTGTATATAGTGATTTACTAGTTTTAGAGTTTTGGTAATTTGAATGAAGGATCGGACGGTTAATAATTATTTGGTGAAAACAGATCGATATGTGAGGACTTTGTGGAAAATCCCATTTTAATCAAGCTGTATGTAATGGCCAAATGCTTTCTATTAGTCCAAGTGTTATATATAACTTGGGGATTAGCCCCTGCATTTTAATTTGATTATTTTTAGTTATGCACTTTTAAAATTTTAGTCCCAACCTAAACAATAACCTTTAAATTTATTATGTTAAATCTTGCTATTAATTTATGTATCATGTGTAAGTGATAATGTTTTGGGTAAATTATGCGTTTAGTACCCAAATTATTAGTTTTGGCCCATTTTAGTACCTAACAACTTTAAGTTTTTAATATTGGCTTATTAAAATGAAACACATACTAAACATTAGGTATAATTTTGACAAATTAAAAGTTTAGATACTAAAACAGCTCAAAACTGATAGTTTAGGTACTAAATGCATAATTTACCCTAGTTTTGTTTTTCTTTGTTGAGCTTATACACAGGACTGTGCAGCATTGCAACGGTTTATTTCCTCCCAGAAATGAATGCTTTCCACAACAATGTTCCATCTCTCTACCAAATGATTATCAAATAGCATAGCATTCTGTCTCTTCCAAATATTCCAACGCACAATTGTAAAATAATTATTCCAAAAATGGAGAAATTTCCTTTTTTTTCCTGGAAATTCATTTCCAACCAGGAAGTTCAAAGAAGTGCGTGACTTTTGTTTGCTTCACTACCTGCGACCAAATACGTCTAACACGAGTGACCGAAAATTTATCTTAAGAAAACTGTGTAGCGACAGGACTCAACGATTCCGATCAGATGATCAAATATAAAGAGTATTTTATTTCTTTTTAATTCTCTTTTTATTTTTAAAGAATTTGATCCCTTCTTTTACTTTTTCTCAGGTTCCAATTTAGTCTCGGATTATTACTCTTGGATAATGATCTTACAACAGATTCATCTTCTACCTTTCTTGATCCGAGATAATTTGGAATTGTGGGAAAACGAGATAGTAAAAAAATTGTTTCGCGATTTATCCTGCCATCTTAACGGGTTTACTAAAATCCCAAAGTTGACAAATCCGTATAACAGAAATTGTTGTGAAAGTAACTACGATTACTGATTTTTTTTTTCCAGAATATTGATTATGTCTGATAACAAAATCGAAAATAAATTAATTTTTTGTTTATTGAAATTTTTATTTTGTTTTTTTAAATCAATTGAGATTTTAATTTTGTCGCATAACAGAATTAATTGATTTCTATCGATGGAAATTGTGGGAAATAAAACTTTGTTATTGGTTTATTTCAAAATTTTAGTTCATTACTAAATTATGTTTATTGAATAAATCAAATTTTAATTTTGGTTTATTGTTAGAATTATTTCGCGTTAAATGAAATAATGGGTAATCTAAGTGATTCACCTAATTTGTGATTTGGAACGTTGGTTCCAACTCAAACTTTGAATTTAAATTCAACGGTGTAGATGGTTGTAAGCCACAACGAGAAGCTTGTAGAATTCTAAAGGTAGAATTTCAAGATATGATAACATAAGATGTTATTTTATTTGGTCATGGTGAATTTGACCAAATGTGTAACACTCCCAACCAGAATCCGACCCGGATCCGAATCTGAGGTGTCATATTGACTTTTCAAAACTTTTACTTTTTCCAAAAGAACAAAATTGCTAACTTTTATTAATCCAAAATACATAATTTACACAAATATTTAATTTAAAGAGTTTACCAAACTTATCAGAGCTTATACAATTCAAATCTTTTAACTACATGCCAACTAGATTTTTATACAATAAAATACATATTATTCATTTTTCTTCTGATCTGACCTTCGGTAAGGAGAAACTGACCTGTCTTGCACCTGAACAATCCATAAGCTTGTCAAAATCTGCGTGTGAAACACTCACACACTAAGTCATAGACTTAGTGAGACATACAAATACATATGTAACTAACAAATACATGTACATATCATATCATACAACATTACACTGCTATACATACTTAACCATCATTAACATGCTTATCGTCACATAATTTATTAACCTTAATTCCTTTCTATCATATAAGCACATATTTGCCCTAAACATATAACATAAACTCTTATTAACCACAATGCATGAATCATTACTGCTATCAGATCATACATAATCATATATCATTTCATATAACCAATACACATATGCACTTATTATTATCATTATGAACTTATTATTATCATTATGAACTTATTATGTATATACGTCATATAGCACATATACCATTTCACCACGGAACACATATTATCATAACAAGTTATTTATTATCTTTAATGACCATGTACACTTTTGATAACTAAAGGTATGTGAGTACATAGAGGTTGTGCACATATGCTGACACCACAGATCGTATAATTTCCACTAGGGGCGTGTAGAATTTGTCCCGAATGACCACTATGTCCCGAATGACCACTATGTCCCAAAGGACCACATAAAACACATATGTCCCAAAGGACCACGTAGAACCCTCGACTCTTGGCATGCCAACTATACCCCTATATCTCATAACACATAACATGGGTATTATTATTCTTTTATCACACTTTCACATATTCATGTCATATACACATATAAGTTCATGACTTCTTATCACATATATCGTGTAATACTCACTTGGAGTTTCATATCTTCTTATCTCATATATTATATCACAAGTTCTTGTATTTATATAGCATGTCATCACCTAGCTCATGTCACTTGTTCATATGATTTCATATTCACAAATCACTTTGCTTATTTCTTGTTCATATATCTTCTCATATACATATAAACACATATTTTCTTATTTTATAACTTATATTACATATGCATGTAATCTTATGGATTATTATCAAGTAACTTAGGTAACATTCTTGTATTGCTTCATAGATCATTATCATATAACACATATCACATAACATGTAATGCAAGCAAAGCACATTCACATAGTACATAATCTTAATCATGCTTCGACTCATGCTATTATATATTCATATAAATCTCATACACGTAATACATACTCATGAAATCTAATATAGGAATTAAATTAGACTTATCACAAGTCTTAATTTTGTATCATAACTTTTTCTTATCATCATGCACTCACCTGTCTCAATGGACACTACCAAGCTCTTGTTCTATCTTGTGAATCTTACTCTGACGACTTATTAGAACTTTGCTTGTGATCGATATCTATACAATCATGTATACACATCAACATTCCAAATACTATGATTCAATCCTTGATTTCTTAAACTAAAAGAAAGATCTATTTCCATTTTCCCTTTGAAGTGTATTGGTACACACTATAGGGTATCGGTACATCCCTTTATTGGTGTATCGGTACACTGCCTATGTATCGGTACATAAATTACATTCAAAATTTTCATTTCAAGGAGTGTATCTATACACTCCTTAATGTATCAATACTCCTTGAAGATGTTCTTCAAAATTGGTCTTAGTGTATCGGTACCAGTTCATAGGGTACCGGCACACCCAGCCCAAAAATCACGTTTTAAGCACAAAAATTCACTCTTTTCTGCTTCAACACTCCATATTTCTTCCCCTTTCATGTTATTAACTCACATACATATGCTTAAACTCATTTATACTCATTTATCACATCTTAAACTTCAAAATCCTATTCTCTACATGGAATTCAAAAATTAAACTCAATTTCCAATATGTTCTAAATCTAATTCTAACACTTTAAACTTCTTAATCCTTTTTATAACAAGTTAAATTCATATTAAAACTTCAAAACCTCTTTATTTAAACAATTAATCTCTTAATCCCTTTTCTAATTTCCTTTCTAAATATTTTTTCTTGATGTTTAAAGCTTATATAAGCTTTCCTCACTACAATAAAATTGGCTTTTTGCGGTATTTTTTTCCTATAGCGACACTTTTAAGCGCCGCAAAAAAACCTGCGGCGTTATGACAAACGCCGCAAAAAGCACCACTAAAGTTTTCGGCGTTTGTTAACAAAAAACACCACAAAAGGTAACGATATTTAGAGGTGTTTGTCTTACAAATGCCGCAATAGGTTTTGATATTTAGCGGTGTTTTTGGCACAAACGCCGCAATAGGTGTTGAGATTTCGCGGCGTTTTTTTTATAAAAACGCAGCTAAAGGTATGGTATATAGCGGCGTTTTTGGGATACAAACGCCGCTAAAGGTCTGGTATATAGCGGCGTTTTTAGGATACAAACGCCGCTAAATGTATGGTATATTGCAGCGTTTTTGTTACAAACGCCGCTAAATAACACATAATTTAACCAATTTAAAAATTATGTTCGATTACCCCAAATCTATTTTTTCAGCCTGTTCCATTATCCAACAAACATGACAACAATACCATTAAACTCTATATCCATAACAAGCAACATCAAATCCAATATAATAAATAAAAGTTTTCATTAACGTAATACAAGTTCAGTTAAACACGGTTCAGTAACATTAACAGAATGCTGATAACATAAATGATACTATGATGGTGGATTCTGAGGTTGTGTTTTATGTATCATCTACATCATATCATTGACTCATTTTTCAAATTCTTCACATCTCTGCTGATATGTTGTTTCTCTCTGTGCTGACGTTGCTGCTCTCTCTGCTTCCCTTGCTTCATTTTCCGCTTTCATGTTAGCCATTTGTTGATCCATCTCAGCCAACTTTTGTTTGACTAACTTCTAATTGGGAAGATTGAGACTGTGATGACATGTACTGTGATGAACTGGATCCAAAATATTTGGTGGGAGTAATGAATGATCCTTAACAACGCACCCGACCATATCTTTCAGGACCCAAAACGTCATTAATAGCTTGGTTTTCAATGTCATCATCATTAACAAGACCTTGACTCGAAGCAGAAGCATGATACTCTGCCCTTTTCTCCCTCAATTTTTCCTAATAATAAAGTGAATAATTAATTAAAATAAAAAATTTCTTGGTACAAATATAAATAAAGTTAGGTAAATTTAAAACATCTACCCAATAAAGTACCATAATTTCTGCAGCTTCAATAGTCATAGGAGTGCCATCCTTCTTCGTATGTGTCATGTCGAATAGTTGGATTCGACCAAATTTAGAACCGGATGTATTTTCTTACAATGTACCATAATATAATTAGTTTGAGTTAGTATGTAACTAGAATACAAATAACTATGTGAATAATCTATAATACCTTCTCATTAGCTATACAAGCAAAGCTCTTCAATCTAGCCGTGTGCGTAAACTTTTGTTGTTACCTGCTAGCAACACCAACATGTTCTCGGTCCTACAATGTCAAACAACCACTTTTAATGATGATTTATTATTCGTTAAAATTATTTTAGGACATAAACAATCATACCTGTCCTTTTTATGAACTCCAAAATCTGACTGCATTTTCCCATTGGTACCTCAGCATTCCAGGTGGGACTATTTGTAGCTTCTCATCAAGGCTAAGATCATTCTTGAAGTATTTCTTCTTTAAGGAGCTCTTGTGGTCCCTCTATTTCTTCCCTAACGCTTGCTTCACAAAATTGTCAGAGACCTCTAAAGAAAATTTCTCCTATACAACAAATAAGTGTGCAACGTAAGTATAAATTACTATTGAAATTATAATAGAGTATCTATTATAATGACATTATTACCTTAACAAAATCCAACGCCTGATTTTTGTTACTATTAGGAATTTCATGCCATGACTCATAATTGATCGGTAACAGATTCGTATTACGTCCAACTATGCCTAAGTAACCCGCTAGAAGACGTGCTTCTAGGCCAATAGGTTGACTGTCATCGTTTCTAGAAACTTTGACACGGTGCCCAGGAGGAAGTTGGTAGAATTCCTTCAACTTTGTATGTTCTCTACTCTTGTGCGTTCCAGCATTTTCAACTATATAAGAAATTATTAAATGTAAGTTTTAAAAATGAACAAAGTAATAAATAAAGCTTCGAAGATTACCTTGAATTTCTACATCTTCTTCAACAGTTTCAAGAACTTCAAAAGACTCAGCTACATTCGATTCCTCATTATTTCTTTGTTCATTGTCTTCAGAACCTCAAACAATTCGAAACTCACTTATTTTTCTCCTCGACATGATATCTGTAGTTGATCAGTAATAGATTCACATTACGTCCAACTATGCCTAAGTAACATGCTAGAAGACGTGCTTCTGGGCCAATAGGTTGATCGACATCGTTTCTTGAAACTTTGACACGATGCCCAGGAGGAAGTTGATTTAATTCCTTCAAAGTTGTACGTCCTCGAGTCTTGCAAGTTCCAGCATTTTCAACTATATAAGAAATTATTAAATGTCAGTTTTGAAAATGAACAAAGTAGTAAATAAAGTTTCAAAGATTACCTTGAATTTCTACTTCTTCTTCAACAGTTTTAGGAACTTCGGAAGACTCAGGTGCATTCGATTCCTCGTTATTTATTTCTTCATGGTCTTCAGAAGCTCGAACAACCCGCAAATCAATTATTTTTCTCCTCGGCATGATATATGTAATAAACAAACATGTGTAATAACAAAACTCATTAATTAATGAATATATTGAAAGACAACATGTTAAAGGTTATAACATTATAAATAAATAAATGAAGATATAAAATCGTACGACAATCTTATGTAATGTCAGTTGTCATAAATATCTTCATCAACGTCCTCCCGAACCCATTGAAATTGTGTTGTATTTATGATAGTTTCATATAAGTTTTGTGGTAGTAGAGGTAAACATTCTAATCTTGTTTCAATTTCATCTCTACTTCCATCCCCGATGTCTATCAAGTCTCTGGGAGTATTTCGGAGCACAACATACCAACCGTCATCCATTGGATCGTGACAATAAAATACTTGTTTCACTTGAGAAGAAAATACATATGGTTCATCCATCAAATGTTGACTCGTGTGAATTAATCGAGAGAAATTGACCATTGTAAAACCGAATTTATCTCTTTTTATACATCTGTTTACATCAACACAGTCATCCCGAAATAGCACAACCTTTCGTTTTCCATAATAATCTAACTCAATAATGTCCGTAAGATTTCCATAATAATCGACCTCTCCCTCCTGCGGATTATTATCCCTTACAGTTGCATAACTTGTAGTTGACGAAGTAACTACGACTCTACAATTTTATGTCCTCCTTAATCTTTCACGAGATTTCGTGTGGAACCTGAACCCATTAATCAGGAAGGCATTATATCTTTTAACTATTCTATTCGGACCTTGAGAAAGCAATTTAACATCTTCACTAACTTCTCTCCTACTCCAAACCTATTACACATGAATGGTGAATTAATTTGCATTGATGTCGATATAAAAAGCAAGACATATATTATTTATAAGTATTCCGTGAGATTTAGTTGCTTACCGTTTGGCTCAACCATTCATGAAAAGTTTATGTAAATAACTTATGTAGCTCTCACTGATTTAATCTTCGGGAGCGTGCATGAGATCTCAAGACTTCTTTAAACTCACTATAAAGTATATTATGTCGTTAAAAATTGATAAATATAAAAGATCAAGAGATTTCATTAGGATTGGGTCCGAAAGACTTACGTGCGAAAGGGATCTATTGATTCGTGATGGAAAAGAACATATCGGTGTGCTTGTACCCAAGACGTGTCATCTAAGTGTGCGATTTCAACTTTCCCTAATGGTTGACCATAACTTCCAAACAAATAATGTTGAGGTAAGTCATCAGTACTTAACACATCATTTCGACTTGGTCTATTCCATCTTGTTTCAACATCTTCCAAATATCTAGAGCAAAATGTCATACATTCCTCTGCCAAATACCCTTCAGCAATTGATCCTTCCGGATAATGCTTATTACGACAATAAGACTTCAACTTGCCCAAGAACCTATACACAAAACAACATACTACGTAAATACATTTTATTAAAAGGTATAATCAATAGTAATTTGAAACGTGTAATTCAATTAACCCCTCTCTATAGGGTACATCCATCGATAGAAAACTGGTCCACCAACTCTTGTTTTGTGAGGAAGATGAATTATTAGATTCACCATAATTGTGAAGAATGAAGGAAGAAATATCTTCTCCAAGTTGCATAAAGTCAAGGCGACTTGATCTTGTAGTTTATCAAGTTCTTCAACCATCAGAACTTTCCCACAGATGGCTTTCATTATATTAAAAAGTTCAATGATACAAGACGTCACCTTACTCGACATGCAACCGCGAACAGCTACTGCAGTAATTCTTGTATTAATATGTGATAATCATGTGACTTTAAACCATAAAGTCTTCGATCTTTAACACTGACACAATGAGAAATGTTTGATGCATACCCATCTGGGACCTTTATATCCTTCAACACCGTGCAAAACACTTTTTTTTATTTCTTCGAAAGAGAAAAAATAGAAGGCGACAAGAAATATCTTCCATTCGGATGTAATTACGGATGAAGATCATGCCAAATTCCCATGTCACTAAGTCAAGTCGACTCTTAAGATTATCTTTAGATTTTCTGCAATCATTCAGAATGGTCCTGATAATATTTTCACAAACATTCTTCTCAATATGCATTACATCAAGATTATGTCTCAAAATATGCTTTTTCCAATAAGGCAACTCGAAGAATATACTAATCTTTTTCAACAAGTCTACTTCATTTGGATCATCCTCTTCATCAGACTCATCATCACTTTGTTGGTCAACTTCAACCTCTTCATTGACATGCTTTTCCTTTTTATTTGATCGTGTACTACTTGGTTGATTTATCTTTCCATAAGTAAAATTGATATTTTTCAACATTCTGAATATTTCAAAGCCGGTTGTTTGGTCAGGAGCATTTCGAAACTCTTCATCACCATAAAACATATTCGTTTGACATCTAAATCTATGATTATCAGGTAACCACCGACGATGTCCCATATAAGAGAACTTCTTTCTATTAACCAACCACTTCGAACATGTTTGTTCAGCACAACAAGGACAAGCATAACGACATTTGGTACTCAAAATAGATAAATTTGCATACGCAGGAAAATCATTAATTGCCCATAATAAAGTCGCGCGTAAATTAAGGTTTTCCTTCGTCAACACATCGTACGTTTCGACCCCTTCCCCTAATTGTTTCAACTTTGTAATTAGCGGCAGCATGTAAATATCAATATCATTTATTGGTCCTTTCTCGCCGGGGATTATCATGGATAAGATGAAAGATGATTGTTTCATGCAAATCCAAGAGGCAAATTGTATGGAACAAGTACAACAGGACAAGTACTATATGAAGTACTCATGATTTTGAATGGATTACACCCATCAGTTGTAAGACCAAGCCTGACATTTCGAGGATCTCTCGCAAAACTTGGATACTTGTTGTCAAATGACTTCCAAGCTAAAGAATCTACAGGATGCTGTAATAATCCATCATTGGTTCTGCCATGATGATGCCACCTCATAGACTCAGCAGTCTTGGATGATATAAACAATCTTTGTAGCCTAGGTGTGAGAGGAAAATATCGCAGAATCTTGACCGGTTTCTTTCTTGATCGTGCTTGAGCTTCATCCTCAGTAACATTTTCTTCCTCCCTAGTCATCCATCGAGATTTTCCGCATATATGACAAGACTCCTGATTTTTTCGACCACCCCAATACAACATACAATCATTCGGATAACTATGAATTTTGTCATATCCAAGACCCAAATCTTTTATCATTTTTTCATATCTTTGCATGATTGAGGGATTTTTACAAAAGGAAACACTTCTCCTAGTAACTCCAACAATTGCGTCAAGGAGTTACCAGTCCACCCTCCCAGGCATTTTAAGTGGAAAAGACGAATGCAGAAAGCAAGCTTTGAAAACTTTGATCCCTCATAAAGTTGTTCATTCATTTTATTCAGCAATTTGTAAAACTTTTCCGCTTCTCCATTTGGCTCTTCATCACATCCAATTCTTTTCATCTCAACGAAATCATTAACATCATTCTGACAATAATTTTCTTAACAAACGGCTGATAATTGTGTATATTAAATGCATCTCGTAACATCCCTTCCATGTCATCTTCTCTAAAAGTTGGATGGTGAGAAGGAGCTGGATAAGTCGAAGAACTCGTGGAAGCAGATCTATGTGAAACAAACTCTCCATGAAAGATCCATTTTCTATACCCCGAACAAATCCAAAAACAATTAGATGCTCGTACACAACTTCACGAATGTGCCAATTAATGTTAACACACTGCTAACAAGGGCAAAGAATCATATTCTCTTGGCTTGCATTCAGAAAAGCTAAATTTAGAAAGTTTTCGACTCCATTTCGATATTCGACGCTAACCCTTGAGAAATCCATCAAACTCTTATCCATTTCGTATTTCTGGAGTTTCAAGTTCAAATGTTAATTACTAATATTATAGATAAATTTAGAACCTAAACAGGAGCATTACATTTAATTTCACATTTTATTGCTAGTACTATAGAGAAAAGTAAGTAATTAATCTTGTATATGTGATCAAGACATTGTATGGATATCATATATTGAACATGTCATAATATATGTTTTCCTAGATTCCGATAATTAGTGTATATCATCAAGTTGCTTTGATTTTGAACCTACTAAACATCAGTAGAATCTAAACTAATAGATCTATAATTGGACTATTAAACTTTAAATTTCCCTTAAAAACTTGATTATGTATTCTTTCATACTTTCAATGTCAAAGCTAAGCTGAATTTAGTATATCTATTAGCAATCAAATTACATTTTTCCATTTCAGAGTTCAACAATAATAGGCTGACATGATGAGAAGAAAGAAAGTTTGCGTTTATTTATCTTATCTCAAATAGCTGAAAGAAACACTTGTAGTTAATTTTAAATCAGAAGAGCCAATTATACAATGTCTATTCAGAAAGTTGAATATCTTTAAAAGGGAAACAATCAACTAAACCATTATTGTGTTCATTATTTGGATTAATTAATAACTTTAAAAGGGAAACAATCAACTAAACCATTATTGAAGTGTTAAAGGACTTGCGTTGATATAAAGTCTTTGGTTGAAATCAATCCCTAATTATATGTATAGAAGTATGTAGATGAAATTAAACAGTTGGAACAAATATGCTAAATTAAAATATAGGGACTAAACCTCTATTTTGAACATCATGGAGGAATAAAAAACATAATTTGACATTAATTTTTCTAAAGCTTTCTATCTAAAATATATTTCTCCAGAAAGAAAACTTAAGAGTGATTTCAAAGGTTGTCAAGGTCGGTCTTAGTCTAAACTGAGATTGGGAGTTAGATGTGTTAGGTGTGGTGTTCTAAACTATCTGACAGACCCCATTGTCCATCAGAATCTGATATGGAAGCTTTGTCATACATTGAAACTTGTTGCCTATCCTTTTCAGTATTAGCTTGTAATTTGGAGATAATCAGATGGCTTGAGTGTGTGGGGTCAGATGAAATGAAGGGCCCTGATGCATTTCAGAAGTACTGTTTCCCTGATGAGATTAGATTAGGTAGTAAATTATGTTGCAGAAAGTTTTGCAAAGAATAATGGTTCAATCATTTTCATTTCAGAAAGCTGAACAACAATATCAATGACATACATGAATTTCATTTCTAGTCCTTAGAATATTTCATATATTTGGGTTTGAGTACTTCACGTTACTCGTTTAGGTCGTTTTGAAGGGTAGTGGTAGGTCATCGCTTTTATTCCAAGCCAAGGTAGCTATACATTACCTTACAAACCAAGATTTATAGGTTCCAAAACAAACATAATAATATATGTGAAAGCATTACAAATTATTTATATCGGGTGTTGCTAAAGACGATAACATTCATTAAGCTAAATACCTTAATGCAAGCTATATATGAACAGGTACCTGTGAAAACACAAACAAGATCGGCAAATAAAGGAAATTTTTAGATTTCTTAGCTTTTACTTACATGTTGTGCATAAATAGTGAATGATAAGCTATAGCAGAGACAATACGGACTTTAATTCTGTTCTGTGGATCCCAGTTCAAGAATTTATCATTGACAAAAACCTGGAAAATCATTTACATCTAATTACCATTCATCCGAATTCAATTGTTGTATACAATAACCTAAACCTAGAAAACAGAGAGAGTAATCATTCACGCGAGAACATTAAGACCAAAAAAAAAAACAAAAACCTAATTCCATATTCCAATTTCTTAAAAAAGGCTTATGGTGTTATCGATATAAGAATCACAACAAATATCGTTACAACAAAATTTCTATAACATGATGATATAGTTGATTTGAATTAAGTTGCAACCACCGATATCCAGTCAAAAATTCCTCATATTACTTAAAAAGAACCAGTGAAAATTAACATATACAATGAATATCAATATCAAACAGTTTATATTTTCAATGTCTTTGTATTAGACTATATTTTAATCTCATTCAACAACTCATTGCGATGAATGAATTTTTAAATCCAGATTCATGTCTCCATTTCAATTACAATAATGAGATTATATATAATCTAATCGATAGATTTTTTTTCCTTACATTTGGTTCTAGATTCTTTTCATTTCTCACAATCTTGTTCATCATTATTTTCCTCACATCTTTATATTATATAAGTTTTAAAATTAACAAGATACAAATCAATTCCACCAGATTTTCTGATATTTTTCTTGAACCGATTCTTTCACATATCATTGAATAAAATATCATTAATTTTCCTTACATATCTCTAAATATAGCATGCTTCAAAGGTTCCTATATACAATCACTCTTTTCTCATGCCTTCAGAAACCCATTTCATCTTCTAAGTTTCCATGAAAAGTAACGAATATTTACAATATCGGAGATTTTAAGGGATATTTAAAATATATAAAATAGAACAATGTATGAACAACAAATTAGGAAAAACTACATGGTGAAATTAGGGATTTTAAAAAATAATCATGAAATTAGAAAACGAAATGAAAGTTTATCTAAAAAAGATAAATAATTGATTATAATCCTACCTGAATAGGTTGAAGAGATTATAAGCCTGGAAGAGAAGCCAAAGCCACTGCCTCACTGCCTGAAACAGATAATTGAAAGATAAGAAACTATAGAAAGATACGAATGCAGAGATTTTTTTTATCTCCATTACCCTCCTTTCTTACGAAGAAGAGAATATTACCTGAGACCAAAAACAAAGTTTAGTTTCAGCGACAATTATGGCTGATGGCGGGGCACTTGGACCAACGGCGTCAATGGTGGCCATTGCAATTTTGGAGTTGTTGAAATGGATACTGATAGGGGAACCAAAACGCTTGGCTGAACGATTGTGAGCAACAAATTAGGACTCGGGCAAGAAATTTGATTTTGGTGTATTTATAATACTTTGCAGCATTTGTAAACCAAGCGCCGCTAATTGAAAAGTCTATTGAGGTGTTTACCGAGCAACCGCCAATACTGCCCTACTCTATAGCGGCGCTTATATAAAAACGCCGCAAAATAGTAATATACTACGGCGTTTGTTGCAAAAAAAACCACAAAATATTATATCTATTGCGGCGTTTGTATAAAACGCCACTAATAGATAACTATATAGCGGTGTTTGCTGTAAACGCCGCTTTAGAGGTTCAGATTTTGCGGCCTTTTTTGCAAAAAAATGCCACTAAATATTGTAGCTTTTGCTACGTTTGTATATAAACGCCACTAATGTACAAATCTATAGCGTCGTTTGTTGAGAAAAATGCCACTATATATTATATCTATTGCAGCGTTTGTATGAAAACGCCACTGAATTACAAATCTATATCGGCGTTTGTTGTAAATGCCACAAGAGATGAACCATATTGCGGTGTTTTTGGACACAAACGCCGCAAAAAAGTCATATCTATAGCGGAGTTTGTATCCAAAAACGCCGCTAATTACCTTTATTTAGATAACATTAGTTGATTTTACATATTTCATTTTTGCTCTACATCAAGTAACCATGACTGATATATATAGCTTTATCTAATTAACAACAACCATACATTATAATTTAGACATAATTTATGCATCAAAATACTTAACAACAAAGTACATTAAAATTTATGTCTACTAAAAGTTATGCATAAACAGATGCACCATATTGTTTACTAGATTTTAGTTGTGCTCCTTCGTGGGGAAAGGACGTAGGAAAGTTGTTTTCCTTGTTTCACGACGCATCGTTAAGTTTTTCCTCCGTATAAAGTCTATCTGGAGATACTCTTCATCCATTTCACCAAATAAATCCCCTACCTCTTGTTCACCAAGAAGATTCCTTGCAGGCTTCAGTGCTTCACTTGAAACAGATAACAACCTTCCACCTACAGTATCAAACTTGATTGGAAGTGGCTTGCGAACAGAATCAAACATTAAAAATTTTTTAAATAGATGATATAAACGTTTACTTGGAGTAACAGTTGAGGCAACGTCATCTTCATTGAGGATATATATTGCTTTTGCAATTTAAGATTCTTTTAATGCCACAGGGTTACCAAATTCAGTTTTAAGCATCGGGTATTTATCCACTCCTCTATCATCATTCTTAATAAGCTTTGAACATCCTACATGCGTGCGAGCTATGAAATTTAGAGTACAAAATTAAAATATAGCGGAAGAAACTTTCACTGATTATTACCTTCAATTAGGAGATCGGCCATCGAAGGATTTGGAGCAATATGAGTTTCTTTCGGGTCATCATCGAGTTTTGATGGCAAGTTCAGGTCCATAGCCTCCCAACGATAATTTGATCCATCGTCAGAGCAAATACGCCAGGTGGACATTCCGACGATAATTTCTCTTACTCAAGGCAACACCTGCTGTTTGTACCAGTACCATTTTTTTAAAGTTTTCAAAAGCTATTATTTTCGTATTCGAAAACTATTACTTTTCTATTCGAAAGCAGAAAAATACTGCGCCCAAGCAGTAAACAAATAAAATAGTATGTATAGATATTGTTTGCATATTCGAACGCTATTATTGTTCTCAATTAAGTTAGCTTTCTAGGTTTTATCCATTTTCAGAATGGATCAAATCGTGCAATCGTCAGATAACTGTTCACTGGTAAGAGGGCCGATTTGGTCACGGGACAGACAGAATACGACTTCGCTTGGAATCGTGTGAGCGCCGTTGTTGTACCACATAAATCCCTTTTGAAGATAGCAACGTTGAAATGATTTTAGGGATTGGGAAGGAGAAAAGGGTGGAGCATATATTTACTCTTTAGCGACGTTTTTACAAAAAAAATGCCACTATAGTACATGTTTTTGCGGCATTTTTAAAACAAGCACCACTATTGATTAAGTCTGCTGTAGCGTTTTTCCAAAACGCCACTAGAAATAACCATATTGCGGTGTTTGTACTCTATATATGTGTTTAAAAAAAACGCCACTATAAACAATCCTTCTGCGACATTTGTTTGATAAACGTCGGTAATTTACCACTCTATAGCGTCGTTTGTTTGACAAACGCCACTATAGACAACACTGTTGCAACATTTTTACAAAAACGCCACTAAAGTACTACTATTTTGCAACGTTTATTGAGAAAACGCCACTATAAATAACTCTATTGCGGCATTTTTACTATAAACACTGCTAAATTACCACTAAACTGCAGTGTTTATTGGAAAAACGCCGCTAATGTCTCAATTTGTGGCATTTGGATTGTAAACGCCGCTATATCCCCAAAATTTATGGCGGTTGTTCTCCAAACGCCGCTAGAAAACACTTTTGATGTAGTTCCTTAAGCTTGTATAACACCCAAGTATTAAAATCCAACTTAAATATAAAAGAAAACCCAACTTGAAAGGTAACTTACCTTAGCATGGAGCTTCACGGGGAAGAGGGGAAGAAGAGAATAGAAACCTTCCAGACTTTTCCTTTGTTTTTTTCTCTTAATCCCATATATAAAGCCTTATTAAAAGATATTTTAAGCTCCTTTATGCTAAAAGACCATTATGCCCACTTATTTATCCTTTGAAAATAAATCCTACACAAAAAATCCCCAAATTAGTCCTTAAACTTTTCAATTTATCAAATTTAAACCACTAAATTTTCAATCTTTACACTTTAGTCACTGACCCAAAGTTTGGGATGTTACAAATATCCCCTCCTTTAAGAAAATTTGTCCTTGAATTTTCCTTGCACACATTGATAAGAACATATCTTCTAAGTTCTCCTGCTACTTCCTTTACTTAATCTTTCTTTCCTTTAATTCTTCAACTACCTTTTTCCTTTATACAATCATCTACTGTCAGTTATCATATAAACAGTACCCAATAATCTCAATCCTTTCCACTCGGAATCATGAGTCAAATTGCTTTATTATTATTCTCTAATTACCTTACCATAATAACCAAACATTTGGTTTTTATATCATCTTCGTCCAAATTACAATACTCATATTATTTTATTATCTAAAAGATAACACTCTTATCTTACTTGATCTTTTAAACTCTATCCTTTTCATTTCTTTCTCCATTTATATTTTCATAATCAAGATCTCTTAATATCATAACTAAACCATATCTTTTCCCCGTGCTCGCATATTCTTTTCATATTACTTATACTTATCCCTGATTATCAATCTTTATCACATCTTCATAACTTTGATAGTTAACTTTACTTATACAGAACCTCATTCCTTATCGTCTCTAGTACTTGCATTTCCTTCACTTAATTCATCAAGTATCAAATCCAAATAATCACTCAATCCATTAGAATACTTATTCTACTTCCTTAAGGTTCCCTTTAAGCATATAATTCCTATTCTTTTTTACTACATCCTATCTACATGATCATGATACATAATTATATCCAATTTCCTCAAGTCGATCATATACATTCTTTTTCCGTCGAAATTTTCCTCATCGATGTCTTACTCAACTTTTCAAACTCGTACTCTTACTCATACACAATACTATTCTCCTATTCCAAACTCAACATTATAAATTCCTTTATCTTATAAACTAATCACCGATGTACTCATTCTTAAACTTTTCTATTACTCTATAACTTCCCTTAAACATATGAATCCTTGTCTTCTTCACTACATCACATTTACATAATCGAGATACACAACTATATTCATATCCGTTTCATATTTGATTAACTTATCCTAACAATATCTTAAAATCTTATAACTCCAATACTTTTTTCATCATATAATCTTGTTAGCCAATGCTAACTTTTTCCATCAAGAATACAAACGCTTATCATATCCACACTCTTGCTTATACACAATACTATCCCTTTGTTTCAAATTCATAACTCTGGTTTCGTTTATCTTATAAACTTGTCATTGATGCACATATTCTTGAACTCTTCTACAAATTCTAACCGCATCATTTAATCTTTTAACGTTCTTATGGTGACACTTGTTCACCATATTCTATCTTATCCACGTAATAACAAAACTACTCCATATAACTTTTCCAATTCAAAACAATGAAGACCTTCTATCACTATATAGATATGATTTTAACTTTATGAAATCAACCTTTAATCTTACAATTCACTTCCTGAGGTGTCTGCTCTTCATCCTGCCTGGCCAGGGCAGGTGAATTACTACCACCATCAGGTTTACCTCTTATCAATTCACTTCAACAATTCTTATTATCAACTTTCTACTATATCATACTAATCTTATTCTATTAGCAAGACAACATACTCATTACACTATCAAATCAGAAATTTTTCACTCTATGTTGGCATATATATATTTTTAAAACTCTTTTACCTTCGGTTTAAGACTAGAATCGGCTAAACCTTAACTCTGATACCATTAAATGTAACACCCTAACTCGAATCTAACCCGGATCCGAATCTAAGGTGTCACATTGACTTTTCAAAACTTTTACTTTTTCCAAAAGAACAAAATTGCTAACTTTTATTAATCCAAAATACATAATTTACCCAAATATTTAATTTAAAGAGTTTACCAAACTTATCAGAGCTTATACAATTCAAATCTTTTAACTACATTCCAACTAGATTTTTATATAATAAAATACATATTATTCATTTCTCTTCTGATCTGACCTTCGGTAAGGAGAAACTGACTTATCTTGCACCTCAACAATCCATAAGCTTGTCAAAATCTGCGTGTGAAACACTCACACGCTAAGTCATACACTTAGTAAGACATATAAATACATATGTAACTAAAAAATACATATACATATCATATCATATAACATTACACTGCTATACATACTTAACCATCATAACATGCTTATCGTCACATAATTTATTAACCCTAATTCCTTTCTATCATATAAGCACATACTTGCACTAAACATATAACATAAACTATTATTAAGCACAATGCATGAATCATTACTGCTATCAGATCATACATAGTCATATATCATTTCATATATCCAATACACATATGCACTTATTATTATCATTATGAACTTATTATGTATATACGTCATATAGCACAAATACCATTTCACCACGGAACACATATTATCATAACAAGTTATTTATTATCTTTAAATACCATGTACACTTTTGAGAACTAAAGGTATGTGAGTACATAGATGTTGTGCACATATGTTGACACCACAGATCGTATAATTTCCACTAGGGGCATGTAGAATTTGTTCTGAATGACTACTATTCTACATGCCCCGAAGGACCACGTAAAACACATATATCCCGAAGGACCACGTAGAACCCTCGACTCTTGGCATACCAACTATACCCCTAGATTTCATAACACATAACATGGGTATTATTATTATTCTTTTATCACACTTTCACATATTCATGTCATATACACATATAAGTTCATGGCTTCTTATCACATATATCGTGTAATACTCACTTGGAGTTTCATATCTTCTTATCTCATATATTATATCACAAGTTCTTGTATTTATATAACATGTCATCACGTAGCTCATGTCACATGTTCATATGATTTCATATTCACATATCACTTTGCGTGTTTCTTGTTCATATATCTTCTCATATACATATAAACACATATTTTCTTATTTTATAACTTATATTACATATGCATGTAATCTTATGGCTTATTATCAAGTAGCTCAGGTAACATTCTTGTATTGTTTCATAGATCATTATCATATAACACATATCACATAAATGCATATCACATAACATGTAATGCAAACAAAGCACATTCACATAGTACATAATCCTAATCATGCTTCGACTCATGCTATTATATATACATATAAATCTCATACTTGTAATACATACTCATGCAACCTAATATAGGAATTAGACTTATCACAAGGCTTAATTCTGTATCATAACTTTTTCTTATCAGCATGCACTCACCTGTCTCAATGGACACTACCTAGCTCTTGTTCTATCTTGTGAATCTTACTCTGACGACTTCTCAAAACTTTGCTTCCAATCGATATCTACACAATCATGTATACACATCAGCATTCCAAATGCTATGATTCAATCCTTGATTTCTTAAACTAAAAGAAAGATCTATTTATATTTTCCCTTTGAAGTGTATCGGTATACACTATAGTGTATCGATACATCCCTTTACTGGTGTATCGGTACACTGCCTATGTATCGGTACATAAATTACATTCGAAATTTTTGTTTCAAGGAGTGTATCGATACACTCCTTAATGTATCGATACACCTTGAAGATGTTCTTCAAAATTGGTCTTACTGTATCGGTACCTGTTCATAGGTTGCTAGTACACCCTGCCTAGAAATCACGTTTTAAGCACAAAAAATCACTCTTTTCAACTTCAAAACTCCATATTTCTTCCCCTTTCATGTTTTTAACTCACATACATATGCTTAAACTCATTTATACTCATTTATCACATCTTAAACTTCAAAATCCTATTCTCTACATGGAATTCAAAATTTAAACTCAATTTCCAATATGTTCTAAATCCAATTCTAACACTTTAAACTTCTTAATCCTTTTTATAACAAGTCAAATTCATAATTAAAACTTAAAAAACCTCTTTATTTAAACAAATAATCTCTTCATCCCTTTTTTAATTTCATTTCTAAATCTTTCTTCTTGATATTTAAACCTTATAGAAGCTTTCCTTAAGCTTATATAACACCCAAGTATTAAAATCCAAATTAAAAATGAAATAAAAACCAACTTGAAAGGTAACTTACCTTAGCATGGAGCTTCACGGGGAAGAGGGGAAGAAGATAAGAGAAAGCTTCCAGACTTTTCCTTTATTTATTTCTCTTAATCCCATTTATAAAGCCTTATTAAAAGATATTTTAAGCTCCTTTATGCTAAAAGACCATTATGCCTACTTATTTTTCCATCTTTGAAAATAAATCATACACAAAAATTCCCCAAATCAGTCCTTGAACTTTTCAATTTATCAAAATTAAACCACTAAATTTTCAATCATACACAAAATGTGAGATGATCCCCTACTATTAGAAAGGATGAGGTAAACATTATTATCACATTAAAATGTGTAAACATTAATCATGGCATTTTAGTATAGAATGTTAAATATGACATGAATAAAGAATATCATTTGATATATATATATATATATATATATATATATATATATATATATATATATATATATATATATATATATATATAATTATTATTATAAGCTACTAAAATAACTATTGCTTGTGTTTGGAAATACAGTACTACTAATTCATTTTTAGAAATTTTATAGATACGAACATATTCAGAGTTTAATCAAAGGCACTTGAATAATTGATTGTCAAAATTAAAGGATTAGTTCCTTTTATTTCTGGTTGTTAAGTAGAATTGGGTTGCTTTGATAAATTTGTTTCGGAAGATATAATATAACATCCTAAATCAGGGCTATTGACTAAAATGGAAGTTTTGAAATTTTGACGTATAATTTTGAAAGATCAAAAAGTTCAGGGATTTAATTAGAGAATTTTTATGTTGGATTTTATAGTAAAGATTGAAAGAAAGAAGGGTAAAATGGTAATTTTACAAGAAAGATTTTTATCTTTCTTTTGTAGGTTATATAAATGTGGGAAATGAGGGAAAAGTTTCCAGAGAGCTCTCTCTTCTTCTTCTTTCTCTTCACCGTGGGAGCCAAAGCAAAGGTTAGTTTCCTTGTTAGTTATTTATTTGTTGAATTTAAAGTTGGGCTATGATCCTTGGGTCATAAATAAGCTTAAGAAAAGTTTAGGTTGTCTTAAAACCATAAGATGAATGTGTTATGAGAGATTACATATTTAGAGTTTTTGAATGAAATCTTGGAATAGATTTCATAATTCGAATTGGAAGTTAAATTTGACTTGTAAATGGTTAAATTAAGAGATATTAAGTGATAAAAGTAAATTTAGAACAAGTGGGAAATTTGTATGATTCTTGAAATCAATGTAGATGATAGGATTTTGAGGTTAGAGATGTGAGAAATGGGTATTAATGAGTTTGAGCATGTGTATGTGAATTAGGAATATGAAAGGAGATGAAATATAAAGTGTTGAAAACACTTTGATGTTTCGATATAACAAATTAAGTATAAATTAATTTTAAGATTTTACAAATGATTTTCTAAGTATATTCGATTTAATTACTCGAATATTAAAATATTACTCCAAATGTTTCAAAGATCAATATCAATCCTTACTAATGTGTAAAATTGTGTTTTAATCTTAAAATATTTTTGAAACAATTTTCACAAAGTATTTCGAACAAAAAACGAGCCTAAAATCAATTTTTCAAAAGAGTGTACCGATGTACCAATCCATGCATCGATGCACCATTGAATAAATTGAACATCGAATGCATTATATGCATCGATGCATATACCATGCATCGATGCACTCAGGTTTTTTATAAAAAAACATCGAAGGTATTTGATGCACCGATGCACAAGACATGCATTGATGCACTCAGGCTATTTTAAAACATCGAATGCACTTCATGCATCGATGCACTCTTAGTGCATCGATGCACTAAGGGTCAAACAGTCGAAATATTTGAATTTTACACATAGTGTACCGATGCACTAGCCTTATGCATCGATGCACCAGACGCTCCCAACTGTTTTATTAATTGTTTTCGCACTTAAACGGCTCTATTAACTCCACTAATCATCCCCAACGTTCAGAATCGATTGAAGGTGTATTTAAACAAGATTAGAAGTCATTGATTAAAAACAAGAAACAACAAGAATCAAGAATTAAGAGAGAATAAAATAGAAAACCTCAAACCTCAAATTTGAGTATTTCAAGCCTATTTTTCATTCAATATTCATTTTGCTTTCAAAAACACTACTTGTACTCAATTGTATTTATTCTTGAGTGTTCTTTTCTTTATTCTAGAATTGTGTAAACACATTTTCCTTGTGAGGTTTTTCATTAAGTTTGCAAATTTGTAATCTTCTCTTTGAGAAAGAGTGTTCTTAAGAATTGGGGTATATTCTTGAGGGAGTTGTAAGGTTATTACTTTGGCCACAAGAGAAAGAAAAAATTAGTGAATTTGTTGGAAAATCCTTAGTGTGGATAGCTAAGGTAGTGGATGTAGACTTTGGTTAAGAAACACGAACCACTCTAAATCATTATGCAAATGTTTTCAATTTTCTGCAAAAAGCATCCACCGAAATTTTAATTGCCAATTCACCCCCCTCTTGGCCGATTTCATCGATCGATTAACTCAACAATTGGTATCAGAGCCTCACTCATTTGAAGGTTTAATCGCCTCTTTAGTTGATTCAGGAAGAGTTACATCGATAATCAAGTCATCAATGGCCTCCACTTCAAACTTCGACTCCAGTCTCGATTCGATGCCCGTTAACAAGATTCATTTCTTTAACGGAGCTAATTATGCCTATTGAAAGAATAGGATGATGTATTTCATTCAAGCAAGTGACATGGGAGTATGGAATGCTGTAGAAGACAGATATATCAAGCCTCTCACTCATCCAAGATTGTTGAGTGAATGAGAGAAAAAATATTCCAGCTCAACTCCAAAGCCATTCATATCATATTTTGTGCTCTTGGACCAGATGAATACGGAAGAGTTTCATCTTGTACAACCGCCAAAAAATATGGGATAAACTACAAGTCACTCATGAAGGCACGGACGAGGTAAAAGAATCTAAAATTAGTCTTCTAACACATAGCTATGAAAATTTCAGGATGAAACCAAATGAAGATATCAAAGCTATGACGGATAGATTCTCAATGATTGTCAATGGTATCAAATCATATGGAGAGATCTTTCAAAACAAAAAGCTTGTGAGGAAGTTAGTTTACTCACTTTCAAAATCGTGGCAATCAAAGAAGACGGCAATCATCGAGGCTAAGAACCTAAAGTCCTTAACTCTTAAAGAGCTAATCGGTTCTCTCCTCACTCAAGAAATGATGGTTGAAGATGAGGTAGACCTCGATAAGATTGACGAGATACCAAAGGAGAATGAGAATAAGAAGAACATGGAAGTTGCTCTCAAATCAACAAAAGATGAGAGTGATTCGGATAAAGATGACGATGACGAGGAGATGGCATTGTTTGTCAAACGGTTCAGAAAAATGATGAGGCCAAATCGAGGAAAAAAAATTCAAACAAAATGAAGGCTTCAAGAATGAACCAAAAGAAAAAGATCCGATCATTTGCTATGAATTCAAAAAATCGAGGCATGTTAAATATGATTGCCCACAATTGAAGTGAAAGGGGAGTCTATCAAAGAATAAGCACAAGGCTCACGTGGCTACATGGAGCGATGAAGAAGGTTTCGATGAAGAGGAACAAGAAGTAGCAAACATGTGTTTGATGGTATTGGGGGAAGATTCTAAGGTAACCTCTAACTCATTTTGATTTAGATGATTTATCTTATGATGAGTTATTAGAGGAATATAATGGGTTGGCTTCGGATTATGAGAAATTGTTTTTAAAATACAAAAATGATATTTCAAAATTGAACAATGAAAATAATCTCATATACAAGACCAACAATGATCTTGAAAGTAAAATCAAAGATTTACAAATCAAACTAGAAGAGTTTGAAAAGAAAAATTCTGATTTGCAAAAATTAATTTCAAGAGTCAATGATGATCATCAAAAGAAAATTGATGATCTTAAAGCTTCTTTTGATAAAGTTGGATCAAAACATTTTGAAAAATGATAAAATTAAAAAACCAACTTTGTTAGAAAAAGTTTTAGAAACTACAATCATAGAGGTCCCCAAAGAAACTCTAATGGAAAAATCGTTAGAAGTATATAGGTTCCTAAAGAACTTATTACTACTAAAGATAAGGTTATTATAAACAAATAGATACCTAAGGGGACTAGGATTTTGGAAACTAATGAATATGGTCTTAAAAGAGTTTGGGTACCAAAAATAAAAAATTAATTTATGTTTGTAGGAAAATGAGCATTGCTATAAGGGACAGGAAACAAATTCAAACTCATGGTACCTTGATAGTGGATGCTCAAGACACACGACCAGTGACAAAAACCAGTTCATAGAGCTCAATGCCAAAAATGGAGGAGAGGTAACTTTTGGTGATAACTCAAAAGGTCACATTGAAGGTATATGCATTATAGGTAATACCTCTTCCATACAAATTAAGAATGTTTTATATGTGAATGGATTAAAGCATAATCTATTGAGTATTAGTCAATTGGGAGATAAGGGATTCAAGGTCATGTTTGATATTAATGGTTGTAAAGTCATTGACATTGCATCTAATCGGATTATGCTTGTTGGTCATAGAATAGGAAACATATACATGGTGCATTTAGACTCTAATGATATGACTAATTTATGCCTAGTTGCTAAGGATGAGCATGATAGTTGGTTATGGCATAGGAGACTAGGACATGCTAGTATGAGTGTTTTGCAACGGCTAATTCAAGAAGATTTAGTTCGAGGGTTTCCTAAACTAAAATTTGATAATGATAAAATATGTGATGCTTGTGCTAAAGGAAAACAAAAACGAGTTTCTTTTAAATCCATTAATGATGTATCAACTAGTAGAGTATTACAATTGATCCATATAGATCTTTTTTGGCCAACTAGAACTACTAGCTTGGGTGGAAAACAATATGCATTTGTCTTGGTAGATGACTATTCTAGATATACTTGGGTTCTATTTTTAAGTACTAAAGATGAAGCATTAGAACATTTCATCATGTTTTCAAAAATAATCCAAAATGAAAAAGGTTATTCTATAACTAGTGTTAGGAGTGATCTTAGCACTGAATTTGAAAATCTTGGATTTACTGAGTTTGTAATTCTAATGGTATTAGCCATATTTTTCAGCACCTAGAACCCCTCAACAAAATGGAGTTGTTGAGAGGAAAAATCGAACTTTAGAAGAAATGGCTAGAACCATGCTTTGTGAAAACAATTTGCCAAAATATTTTTGGGCGGAAGCCACAAATACCGCTTGTTATTTTGTAAATCGAGTAATGATTAGGCCAATTTTAAAGAAAACTCCATATGAAATTTTCAAAAATAAAAAGCCTAACATTAGCTATTTTCATCCTTTTGGATGTAAATGTTTTGTTTTAAACAACAGTAAAGAAAACCTTGGCAAATTTGATGCTAAAAGTGATGAAGGAATATTTCTGGGTTATTCCTTAAATTCTAAAGCTTATCGAGTATTTAATAAAAGAACTTTAGTTGTAGAAGAGTCTATACATGTTGTTTTCGATGATAATCCCCTTCCGAGGAAGGATTCTTGTGTTGATGATGATGTAGGTATTATGCAAGCAAATGAAGTTAGACATGACATTGGAGAATCATCATCAAAAGAAGAAACAAAATATAAGGAAACTCATTATCCTCTCGAGAATCCAACCATTGGAGAAAGGGAAGTCTCTTACCCAAGAGAGTACAACTATGTCAAGGATGGTGAAATTATAGATGATTCATCCAAAGGGGTAACTACTCGATCTTCTCTTAGAAATATTTTTAATTATGTTGCATTTATTTCATGCATAGAGCCTAAGAATATTAAAGAAGAATTAAAAGATGAACATTGGATTATGGCTATGCAAGAATAGTTAAATCAATTTGAGAGAAGTAAAGTATGGACATTAGTTGAAAGGCCTGTAATAAATCTACTGTAGGTACTAGATGGGTATTTAGGAATAAGCTTGATGAAAGTGGTAATATAGTGAGAAACAAGGCTAGACTTGTTGCTAAAGGGTATACTCAAAAAGATGGCATAGGCTATGATGAAACATACGCTCCCGTAGCTAGGATGGAAGCAATTAGAAAGTTATTAGCATTTGCATGTTTTCATGAATTTAAATTATATCAAATGGATGTTAAAAGAGCATTTTTAAATGGTTTTATAAAAGAAGAAGTGTATGTGGAACAACCTCCTGGTTTTGAAGATTCAAAATTTCCAAATCATGTTCTTAAATTGACAAAATCTCTTTATGGTTTAAAACAAGCTCCTAGAGTTTGGTATGAAAGATTGTCAAATTTTTTAATCGAAAAAGGTTTTTCAAAAGGGAAGGTTGACACTACATTGTTTTTAAAGCATAAAGGTAAAGATTTATTAGTATTTCAAATTTATGTCGATGATATAATATTTGGTTCTACTAATGATGTTCTTTGCCAATAATTTTCTAAGCTAATGCAAAGTGAATTCGATATGAGCATGATGGGGGAGCTCTCATTTTTCTTGGGACTCCAAATCAAGCAAAGAAAAGATGGCATCTTTATCAATCAAGCTAAGTAGGTCAAAGATATACTCAAGAAGTTTGGACTGGAAAATGGAAAACCACATAACACCCCAATGAGCTCATCAACAAAGCTTGACATAGATGAAGGAAGTAAATGTGTGGATGTTAAATTATATAGGACAATGATTGGCTCTTTGCTTTATCTAACTGTAAGTAGACCGAACATTATGTTTAGTGTTTGCTTATATGCTAGATTTCAATCATGTCCTAAGGAATCACAATTACTAGCTATTAAGAGAATCTTTATATACCTTAAGGACACTCCTAGTTTAGGACTTTGGTATCCTAGAGACTCTAGCTTTAGCTTGCATGCCTTCTCTGATGTGGATTATGAAGAATACAAATTAGATAGGAAAAGCACCTCCGGTACTTGCCAATTCCTTGGAAATATGTTGATTTCTTGGTTTTCAAAGAAACAAAATTGTGTTGCAATATCTACCACTGAAGCGGAATATATTTCAGCTGGTAGTTGTTGTGTACAAGTTTTATGGATGAAACAACAACTTTTTGATTATGAAATTGAAGTATGTACCATTCCTATCAAGTGTGACAATACTAGTTCTATTTGTCTCACTAAAAATCCCATCCAACTCTCTAGAACTAAGCATATTGAAATTAGACATCACTTCATTAGAGACCATATCGCTAAGGAAGATGTAGTTCTAGATTTTGTTGATACTTTGCACCAATTAGAGGACATCTTTAAAAAACCTTTAGACAAATAAAGATTTTGGACACTTCGAAGAGAATTAGGTTTAATTGACCTATATTCACTTAGTGTTTAAATTAATTTTAGAATTTTTAAAATTAAATGAAAAATGCTTATAAAAAATAATAATTTTTGATTGCATTCTTTGCTATTAGTTAGGGGGAGTTTATGATTCTTAGTGAAAATTAATTTTATGTTCAAATGTAGTTTAAGGATTAAATTAATTGATTGAACATGATTAATTTTCAATATATGAGTTGCCAAATACCACTATAGCTTATTAATTTAGCATTTTGAATGTTTAAAACGGATTTTTGACATTTTTGTGCTTAATGCATCGATACACTGAACAGTGCATAGATGCATCCCTTTGAATGTTCATCGATACACTATGAAGGTGCACCAATGCACTCCTTGAATGTGCATCGATGCACTCCTTGAATGTGCATCGATGCACAAGGCCATGTATCGATGCATCAGTCGGGTTTTTGGATAAAAACCCTGTTTTTCTTCATTTTCTTCAAAACTCTTCAAAACACTCCATTGCGCCGTTCATCCCTCTCTCTCTATAATATCTACTTTCGCTTCAAATCAACGTAATTTTGAAAAATTTCAATCGTTCTTCATCTCCCACTCCTGTTTTTATCATCAAATCATGCAAAACAACATCACATTCCTCTCAATCTGAAATTTTCAAGGTAATATTTCAAAACCTCTGTTTTATTGATTTTTGAACTTAGAACTAGTTTTGATTAGTTCTAGGATGAACATTATATCAAGAATTGATTATATTATGATTCTAAACTAGATTTTACAATCAATTTTGTCAAAAACAACCAAATTTTCAACATTGTCTTTGAATTTTTGAAATAAAAAATGATATTTTTTGAAAATTATTGTTTTTGATTTAATTGTATTGTTTTAATGAAAACTATATGTATTATGATATTTTTAATATTAATTTTAAATTATTTTCAAAATCATTAGGATTCGGTTTAGATAATCTTGAATTATTGCGAACTTAATTGAGTTTTGGGATTGATTATTTTGCATACATGTGTTTCAAAATTGCAGGTTACATTTCTAATTCCGTTTCCTAAATCATGTCAAACCCAAAACGCCCTAGGTCCTCTTTGAGTCGTTCTAACCAACCCCCTAATCTTATTCCTCCTCAACCTTAAAATCCAAACCCGAATAACCAAAACATTATAAGTTCTTGTTTTAATATGCATGAGCGTCGTAGGGATAAACTCTACCATAGGTATATGAACTCCTTCCAACCTTACAAAATCTGGGAAGAACGTATTCCCTCTGTTCAAGCCATGGTAGATATCAATATTCAATACCTACTGACTCTCAAGTCCTGGAAGTTTGATAAACTATTTCACCTTAAACTAATTGTCTATCATCAGTTAGTCCGCATTTTCTACTCTATTGAGGTCTGTATTCAAAACGAGACTCAATGTGGGACTATAGGAATTAGATCCTACCTTTTAGGATAATATATTCATATTGACTCCGAGTCTATCGCTAGGGAATTTGGGCTAGATGACAATGGTCTATACAATGAAAAAGAAACTATGGCATATCCCTATATTCCTAATGCTAGTGTTAGTACCTTACGTACACATCACGATCATTTTCTACATTTAATGATCTCTTGGTGGTTTAGACCATCCAGAGGTAGGTACTTCACTCTTCGTGTCAGGGATTTATGGTGGATGTATTGTATATAGCTTAACAGAAAGATAAATTTGCCACATATCATTTTCAGTGAGCTAGTAGATACCATAAATGATGGGCCTTCTAAACATGTCGAAACTTTAGTTTATGGGTGTCTACATAGTAATCTTTTTATCAAACTCGGTCTTAACGTCTCTCTTGACAATCTCATTCCTCTTCAAAACCAAATCAATCTCACCTCCTTGAAGAAAGCTGATTGGAAATAGGATGAGGAAATTGGTCAATGGGTTTATCGACCCTCTTAGCAAACTCCGGGAGCGGGTTCTTCACGAGCACCTCCTGCGCCTAGCTCCTCTCGTACTCAACCTCCTCCAGCACCGGCTGTAGACGATGATCCCAAGCTTCAAGGGCTATTTCAAGATATTGACGATCCTGAAAATGCGCCGGCACAACAAGAGGATCAAGTGCCTCCATATTTCTGTTCCTTTTTGGAGACATTTGATCTACGATTTGCTTCCATCGAATCCCATTTAGCTGCAAACAACGAAGCGGTGAATCATTAATTAGACACTTTGGAAGCTCACCAAATGGAGTTTCAAAGGGAGATGCTTGGACGTATGGATGCTCTTACTCTTGAGACGCAAGCACTATTTCCTCCTCCTCTCGATCCTTCTATGGACGAGTAGACATTTCTTTGTTTTTTTTTATCTACTTAGAACTTTAATTGTTAAAACATTTTGAATGGTTTTGGGATTGTTTTACTTTGATTGTTGGATGTTTGAATTTTTTTGGATTTATACTTTGGTTGCTTTGGATATTAGATCTTAATATATATATGTTTGGTTTGAATTTTTTTGGATATCAATACTTATTTTTGCATCATTAGACATATATGACCAATTACCCATTACATGTTTATGAATATTGATTATGAAAACTAATGGCTAATCTCTCTTTTCTTTCTGATCTTAGCAGCTTAAGCTTTAATTTTAATTTTATAAAGAACAATTGGCTTATTTTAAAAATTATTCAAATGTTTTGTTATATCAAAAAGGGGGAGATTGTTGAAAACATTTTGATGTTTCGATATAAAAAGTTAAGTATAAATGAATTTTAAGATTTTACAAATAATTTTCTAAGTATATTCGATTTAATTACTCGAATATCAAAATATTACTCCAAGTGTTTCAAAGATCAATTTCAATCCTTACTAAAGTCTAAAATTGTGTTTTAATCTTAAAATAATTTTGAAATAATTTTCACAAAGTATTTTGAACAAAAAACGAGCCTAAAATCAATTTTTCAAAAGAGTGTATCGATGCACCAATCCATGCATCGATGCACTCGCATCGATACACTCAGGCTATTTTGAAACATCGAATGCACTTCATACATCGATGCACTATTAGTGCACCGATGCACTAAGGGTCAAACGATAAAAATATTTGAATTTTACACATAGTGTACTGCACTAGCCTTATACATCAATGCACCAGACACTCCCAACTGTTTTATTCATTGTATTGAAACATTTTGATGTTTCGATATAACAAATTAAATTAAATGAATTTTAAGATTTAAAAAAAGATATTTTATATGTATATTCGACTTAATTGAATATCAATTTATTACTCCGAGTCTTTCAAGATCAATTTCAAACCTTACTAAATGTGTAAAGTTGTGTTTTATACTTAATATATTTTTTAAACTAGTTTCTTAAAGTATTTTGAACCAAAATCAAGCCTAAAATCAATTTTTCAAAGTGATGCACAGATGCACTAATCCATGCATCGATGCACCATGGAATAAATTGAACATCGAATGCATTTCATGCATTGATGCATGATGCATCGATGCACTTAGGGTTTTATGAAAACATCGAATACATTTGATGCATCGATGTACCAACCATGCATCGATGTACTCAGGCTATTTTGAAACATCAAATGCATTATATGCATCGATGCACTCTTAGTGCACCGATGCACTAAGGGTCCAACGGTCAAAATATTTGAATTTTACACTTGATGCACCGATGCACCTAGTGTATGCATCGATGCACTGACGCTCCCAACTAATTTTATTAATTGTTTTCACACTTAAACGACTCTATTAACTCCGCTAATCATCCACAACGTTCAAAATCAATTGAAGGGGTATTTAAATAAGCTTAGAAGCCATTGATCAATAATAAGAAAACATAAGAAACAAGAATCAAGAGACAATCAAAGAGAAAGCATCAAACCTCAAGTTTGAGAATTTCAAGCCTATTTTTCATTCAATATTCATTTTGCTTTCAAGAACACTACTTGTACTCAATTGTATTCATTTTTTAGTGTTCTTTTATTTGTTCTAGAATTGTGCAAACAATCTACCTTGCGAGGATTTCCTTGTAAGTTTGCAAATTTGTAATCTTCTCTTTTAGAATATTGTGTTCTCAAGAATTGGGGTATATTCTTGAGGGAGTTGTAAGGTTATCTCTTTGGCCTCAAAAGAAAGAACAAATTAGTAATTTGTTGGAAAATCCTTAGTGTGGATAGCTAAGGTAGTGGACGTAGACTTTGGTTGAGAAAGTCGAACCACTCTAAATTGTTGTGCAAATCTTTTCAATTTTCTGTTAAAGCTTCCACCAAAATTTTAATTACCAATTCACCCCCCTCTTGGCAAATTCCATCGATCGATTAACTCATCAATTGGTATCAGAGCCTCACTCATTTGAAGGTTTAATCTCCTCTTGAGTCGATTCGGGAAGATTTACATCGATTATCAAGTCATCAATGGCCTCTACTTCAAATATCGACTCCGGTCTCGATTCGATGCCCGTCAACAAGCCTCCTTTCTTCAATAGAGCTAACTATGCCTATTGGAAGAATAGGATGATGTATTTCATTCAAGCAAGTGACATGGGATCATGGAATATTGTAGAAGACGGATATATCAAGCCTCTCACTCATCCAAGATTATGGAGTGAAAGAGAGACAAGAATGTTCAAGCTCAACTCCAAAGCCATCCATATCACATTTTGTGCTCTTGGACCTGATGAATATGGAAGAGTTTCATCTTGTACAACCGCTAAAAAAATATGGGATAAACTACAAGTCACTCATGAAGGCACCGACAAGGTAAAGGAATCTAAAATTAGTCTTCTAACACATAGCTATGAAAATTTCAGGATGAAACCAAATGAAGATATCAAAACTATGACGGATAGATTCTCAACGATTGTAAATGGTCTCAAATCATATGAAGAGATCATTCCAAACGAAAAGCTTGTGAGGAAGTTAGTTTACTCACTTCCAAAATCATGGCAATCCAAGAAGACGACAATCATTGAGGCTAAGAACCTAAAGTCCTTAACTCATGAAGAGCTAATCGGTTCCCTTATCACTCATGAAATGATGCTTGAAGATGAGGTGGACCTCGATAAGATTGATGAGACCCCAAAGGAGAATGAGAAGAAGAAAAATATTGGAGTTGCTCTCAAATCCACAAAAGATAAGAGTGATTCAGATGATGATGACGATGACGATGACGAGGAAATAGCATTGTTTGCCAAACGGTTTAGAAAAATGATGAGACCTTACCGAGGAAGAAAATTCAAACGAAATGAAGGCCTAAAAATGAACCAAAAGAGAAGGACCCTATCATTTCTATGAATGCAAAAAGATGGGGCATGTCAAATATGATTGCCCATAACTGAGGAGAAATGGTCAATCAAAGAATAAGCACAAGGCTCATGTGGCTACATGGAGCGATGAAGAAGGTTCCGATGAAGAAAAACAAGAAGTAGCAAACTTGTGCTTGATGGCATTCGGGGAAGATTTTAAGGTAACCTCTAACTCATTTGAATTAGAGGATTTATCTTATGATGAGTTATTAGAGGAATATAATGGGTTGGCTTCGGATTATGAGAAATTGTTTTTAAAATATAAAAATGATGTTTCAAAATTGAAAATGAAAATAAGCTCATATCCAAAACCAACAATGATTTTGAAAGAAAAATTAGTGATTTGCAAATCAAACTAGAAGAGTTTGAAAAGAAAAATTTAGATTTGCAAAATTTACTTTCAAATGTCAATGATTATCATCAAAAGAAAATTGATGATCTTAAAACTTCTTTTAATAAAGTTGGAACAAAACATTTTTAAAAAGGGGAAAATTCAAAAACCAACTTTATTAGAAAGAGTTTAAAAAACTACAATCATAGAAGTCCCCGAAAAACCTCTAATGGAAAAATTGTTAAAATTATATAGGTTCCTAAAGGACTCATTACTACTAAAGATAAGGATATCCTACACAAATGGATACCTAAAGGGACTAGGATTTTGGAAACTAATGAATATGGACCCAAAAGAATTTGGGTACCAAAAATCAAAAATTAATCTATGTTTGTAGGAAAATGAGCATTGATACAAGGCACGGGAAACAAATTCAAACTCATGGTACCTTGATAGTGGATGCTCAAGACATATGACCGGAGACAAAAGCCGGTTCATAGAGCTCAACGCCAAAAATAGAGGAGAAGTGACTTTTGGTGATGATTCAAAAGGTCACATTAAAGGTATAGGTACTATAGGTAATACATCTTCCATACAAATTAATAATGTTTTATATGTGAATGGATTAAAGCATAATCTATTGAGTATTAGTCAATTGTGTGATAAGGGATTCAATGCCATGTTTGATATTAATGGTTGTAAAGTCATTGACATTGCATCTAATTGGATTATGCTTGTTGGTCATAGAATAGGAAACATATACATGGTGCATTTAGACTCTATTGATATGACTAATTTATACCTAGTTGCTAAGGATGAGCATGATAGTTGGTTATGGCATAGGAGACTAGGACATGCTAGTATGAGTGTTTTGCAATGGCTAATTCAAGGAGATTTAGTTCGAGGGTTGCCTAAACTAAAATTTGATAATGATAAAATCTGTGATGCTTGTGCTAAAGGAAAACAAAAGCGAGTTTCTTTTAAATCCATTAATGATGTATCAACTAGTAGAGTGTTATAATTGATCCATATAGATCTTTTTAGGCCAACTAGAACTACTAGCTTGGGTGGAAAATAATATGCATTTGTCTTGGTAGATGACTATTCTAGATATTCTTGGGTTCTATTTTTAAGTACTAAAGATGAAGCATTAGAACATTTCATCACATTTTTAAAAATAATCCAAAATGAAAAAGGTTACTCTATAACTAGTGTTAGGAGTGATCTTGGCACTGAATTTGAAAATATTGGATTTACTGAGTTTGTAATTCTAATGGTATTAGCCATAATTTTTAGCACCTAGAACCCCTCAACAAAATGGAGTTGTTGAGAGGAAAATCGAACTTTAGAAGAAATGGCTAGAACCATGCTTTGTGAAAACAATTTGCCAAAATATATTTGGGCAGAAGCCACAAATACTGCTTGTTATGTTATAAATCGAGTAATGATTAGGCCGATTTTAAAGAAAACTCCATATGAAATTTTCAAAAATAAAAATCCTAACATTAGCTATTTTCATCCTTTTGGATGTAAATGCTTTGTTTTAAACAACGGTAAAGAAAACCTTGGCAAATTTGATGCTAAAAGTGATGAAGGAATTTTTCTGGGTTATTCTTTAAATTCTAAAGCTTATTGAGTATTTAATAAAAGAACTTTAGTTGTAGAAGAGTCTATACATGTTGTTTTCGATGATAATCCCCTTCCGAGGAAGGATTCTTGTGTGAATGATGATGTAGGCATTATAAATATAAATGATGTTAGACATGACATTGGAGAACCATCATCAAAGGAAGAAACGAAAGATAAGGAAACTCAAGATCCTCTCGAGAATCCAACCATTGAAGAAAGGGAAGTATCTTACCCAAGGGAATACAACTATGTCAAGGATGGTGAGATTATAGGTGATCCATCCAAAGGGGTAACAAATCGATATTCTCTTAGAAATATTTGTAATTATGTTGCATTTATCTTATGCATAGAGCCTAAGAATATTAAAGAAGCATTAAATGATGAACATTGGATTATGGCTATGTAAGAACATTTAAATCAATTTGAGAGAAGTAAAGTATGGACATTAGTTGAAAGGCCTAGTAATAAATCTACTGTAGGTACTAGATGGGTATTTAGGAATAAGCTTGATGAAAGTGGTAATATAGTGAGAAACAAGGCTAGACTTGTTGCTCAAGGGTATACTCAAGAAGAGGGCATACTCTATGATGAAACATACGCTCCAGTAGCTAGGATGAAAGCAATTAGAATGTTATTAGCATTTGCATGTTTTTATGAATTTAAATTATATCAAATGAATGTTAAAAGTGCATTTTTGGTTTTATAAAAGAAGAAGTGTATGTGGAACAACCTCCTGGTTTTGAAGATTTAAAATTTCCAAATCATATTCTTAAATTGACAAAAAACACTTTATGCTTTAAAACAAGCCCCTAGAGCTTGGTGTGAAAGATTGTCAAATTTTTTAATTGAAAAAGGTTTTTCCAAAGGGAAGGTTGACACTACATTGTTTTTAAAGCATAAAGGTAAAGATTTATTAGTAGTTCAAATTTATGTTGATGATATAATATTTGGTTCTACTAATGATGTTTTTTGCCAAAAATTTTCTAAGCTAATGCAAAGTGAATTCGAGATGAGCATGATGGGGGAGCTCTCATTTTTATTGGGACTCCAAATCAAGCAAAAAAAAGATGGCATCTTCATCAATTAATCTAAGTACGTCAAAGATATTCTCAAGAAGTTTGGACTGGAAAATGGGAAACCTCATGACACTCCAATGAGCACATCTACAAAGCTTGACATAGATGAATGAGGTAAATGTGTGGATGTTAAATTATATAGGTCAATGATTGGCTCTTTGCTTTATCTAACTGCAAGTAGACCGGACATTATGTTTAGTGTTTTCTTATATGCTAGATTTCAATCATGCCCTAAGGAATCACATTTACTAGCTGTTAAGAGAATCTTTAGATACCTTAAGGACACTCCTATATTAGGACTTTGGTATCCTAGAGACTCTAGCTTTAGCTTGCATGCCTTTTATGATGCATATTATGGAGGATGCAAATTAGATAGGAAAAGCACCTCTGGTACTTGCCAATTCCTTGGAAATATGCTGATTTCTTTGTTTTCAAAGAAACAAAATTGTGTTGCATTATCTACCACTGAAGCAGAATACATTTCAGCTGGTAGTTGTTGTGCACAAGATTTATGGATGAAACAACAACTTTTTGATTATAGAATTGAAGTAGGTACTATTCCTATCAAGTGTGACAATACTAGTGCTATTTGTCTCACTAAAAATCCCATCCAACACTCTAGAACTAAGCACATTGAAATTAGACATCACTTCATTAGAGACCATGTTGCTAAGAAAGATGTAGTTCTAGAATTTGTTGATACTTTTCACCAATTAGCGGATATCTTTACAAAACCTTTAGACAAAGAAAGATTTTGGACACTTATGAGAGAATTAGGTTCAACTGACCTATCTTCACTTAGTGTTTAAAATAATTTTAGCACTTTTAAGAATAAATGAAAAATGCTTATAATAGTAATTTTTGATTGCACTCATTGCTATTAGTTAGGGGGAATTTATATTCTTTGGTGAAAATTAATTTTATGTTCAAATGTAGTTTAAGAATTAATTGATTGATTGAACATGATTATTTTCAATATATGAGTTGTCAATACCACTAGAGCTAATTAATTTAGCATTCTGAGTGTTTTAAAATGGATTTTTGACATTTTTGTGCTTCATGCATCGATACACTTAACAGTGCATCGATGCATCCCTTTGAATGTGCATCGATACACCATGAAGGTGCACCGATGCACGCCCTGAATGTGCATTGATGCACACTGCCATGCATTGATGCATCCGTCTGGTTTTGGGTTTAAAAGGCTTATTTTCTCATTTGTTTTAAACCCTAAAAATACACGCTCATCAGTTGCACACCCCTCTCACTCTCTAAATTCTCCTCTTACTCCAAAATCATCATTTTTAATCGGAATTTATCCTCATTTCATCTCAAAGTCCTGCTACTATCATTAAATCATGCAACACAACATCTTATTCTCATCAATCCAAAATTTTCAAGGTATTTTTTTTCTAAAAACTTCTAGTTTATCATATTTTGATCTTAGGACTATTTTAATTAGTTCTAGGATGAACATTATATCGGGCATTGATTGTTTGATGATTTCAAACTAGATTTTACAACCAATTTCATCAAAAACTCACAAATTTTCAAAACATTTTGAATTTTTCGAAATTAAAAAAAATCAAAAATCTGAATTTAATTTTTAAATTTGATGTTTTTGATTTAATTATGTTGTTTTCATGAAAACAATACATATTGTGATTTTTCAAAAATTATTTTCAAATAGTTTTCAAAACCTTGCCCATTAGGATTCGGTTTAGAGAACATTGAATTATTGAGGACTCAATTAAGTTTTGGGATTGATTATTGTGCATACATGTGTTTCAAATTGCAGGTTTCATTCCTTATTCCGATACCTTAACCATGTCCAATCCTAAACATCCTAGGACTTCATCGAATCGTTCAACCCGACCTCCTAATCTCGTTCCTCCTCCACTTAATAGTCTTATAGGATCCTGTTTTAATATACCTGAACTTCGTAGAGACGACTTGTACTCTAGGTACATAAATTCTTTCCAATCCTATAAAATCCGGGAAGAGCGTATTCCTTCTCTTCAAGCCATGATAGATATTGACTTCGAATACCTTCCGATTCTTAAAACTTGGAAGTTTGATAAAATGTTTCACCTCAAACCTATCGTATATCATCAGTTAGTCAGCATTTTCTACTCCAATGCGGTATGCATTCAAAACCAAACTCAATGTGGGACTATAGCAATTAGATCATATATTTTAGGCCAATATATTAATATTGACCCCGAGACTATAGCTTTTCGTTTTGGGCTAGATGATGATGGGTTACATAATGAGAATAAAACTGTGGAATATCCCTATGTTCCAAACTCTAGTGTTAGTACTCTACGATCTCATCACGATCGTTTTCTTCATTTGATGATCTCTTGGTGGTTTAGACCATCCGGAGGTAGGTACTCCACGCTTCGTACTAGGGATTTATGGTAGATGCACTGTATCAAGCATAAGAACAAAATAAATCTGCCCCACATTATATTTAGTCAACTAATGGATATCATAAACATTGTTCCTTCAAAACATGTTGAAACATTAGTTTATGGATGTCTTCTTAGTAACCTTTTTATCAAACTCGGTCTAAATGTCTCTCTCAACAATCTCATCCCTCTCCAAAATAAAATCAATCTCACCTCGTTGAAGAAAGCATATTGGAAACAAGACAAGGAAATCAGTCTTTGGGTCTTTCGACCCGGTAAGCAAACTCCGGGAGCGAGTTCTTCGCGAGCTGCTCCTAGCTCCTCTCGTGCTCCTCCTCCACCTCCGGCTCCGGCTACTGACGATGATCCCGAACTTCAACAACTTATGCAAGATATCGATGATCATGTACCAGATAATGAGCCTGCACCCGAACTAGCTCCACAAGAGGATCAAGTGACTCTATATTTTCGTTCGGTTTTGGAGACATTTGATCTACGGTATGCTTCCATCGAATCCCACTTGACTGCTACTCACGAAGAGGTAAATCATCGCTTAGATACTTTGGAAGCTCAAAAGATGGAGTTTCAAAGGGAGATGCTTGAACGTATGAATGCTCTTACTCTTGAGATGTAAGCACGATTTCCTCATCCTCCTCCCGATCATTCTATGGACGAGTAGACCTTGTTTTGTTTTGGAACAACTTAGAACTTTAATTGTTAAAACATTTTGAATGTTTTGGGATTGTTTTCTTTAGTTTGACGTTTGTTTGGATTTATGATTTATATGTTTGGATATTTAAGCTTATTATCTATATTTGGTTTGGTTTTAACGTTCAATTTGAGCTTAATGTTTATTAATTTTTGAATCATTAGACATATATGACCAATTATCCATTACATGTTTATGAATATTGTTTATGAAAACTAATGGCTAATCTCTCTTTTGATTGTGATCTTAACAGCTTAATCTTATTTACTTATAATCAATTGGCTATGTTTTTCAAAACCTTGTTTAAAACATTTTAGAGTCTTTTTTATTTAACAAAAAGGGGGAGAAGTGTTAGAGTAAGGGGGAGTAATTTCAAACTTGATTTCAAAATTTATTTTCAAAATCTTAAAATTACACAAATATTTTGTTATATCAAAAAGGGGGAGATTGTTTAAAACATTTTGATGTTTCGATATAACAAATTAAATTAAATGAATTTTAAGATTTTACAAAAGATTTTTTATAAGTATATTTGACTTAATCGAATATCAATTTATTAATACAAGTCTTTCAAGATCAATTTCAAACCTTACTAAATGTGTAAAAGTGTGTTTTATACTTAATATATTTTTGAAACAATTTTCAAAAAGTATTTTGAACCAAAATCAAGCCTAAAATCAATTTTTCAAAGTGATGCACCAATCCATGCATCGATGCACCATGGAATAAATTGAACATCAAATGCATTTCATGCATCGATGCGCTTACCATGCATCGATGCACTCAGGGTTTTATGAAAACATCGAATGCATCGATGCACTCAGGCTATTTTGAAACATCGAATGCATTATATCTATCGATGCACTCTTAGTGCACCGATGCACTAAGGGTCCAACGGTCAAAATATTTGAATTTTACACTTGATGCACCGATGCACCTAGTGTATGCATCGATGCACTGACGCTCCCAACTGATTTTATTAATTGTTTTCACACTTAAACGGCTCTATTGACTCCACTAATCATCTCCAATGTTCAGAATCAATTGAAGGAGTATTTAAACAAGCTTAGAAGCCATTGATCTATAACAAGAAAACACAAGAAACGAGAAACAAGAATCAAGAGAGAATCAAAGAGAAAGCATCAAACCTCAAGTTTGAGCATTTCAACCCTATTTTTCATTCAATATTCATTTTTCTTTCAAGAACACTACTTGTACTCAATTGTATTCATTTTTTAGTGTTATTTTCTTTGTTCTAGAATTGTACAAACAATCTACCTTGTGAGGATTTCCTTGTAAGTTTGGAAATTTGTAATCTTCTCTTTGAGAAAGAGTGTTCTCAAGAATTGGGGTATATTCTTGAGGGAGTTGTAAGGTTATCTCTTTGGCCTCAAAAGAAAGAACAAATTAGTGAATTTGTTGGAAAATCCTTAGTGTGGATAGCTAAGGTAGTGGACGTAGACTTTGGTTGAGAAAGTCCAACCACTCTAAATCAATGTGCAAATCTTTTCAATTTTCTGCAAAAGCTTCCACCAAAATTTTAATTACCCATTCACCCCCCTCTTGGCCAATTTCATCGATCAATCAACTCAACAAATTGTTTTCACACTTAAACGGCTCTATTGACTCCACTAATCATCCCCAATGTTCAAAATCAATTGAAGGAGTATTTAAACAAGCTTAGAAGCCATTGATCAAAAACAAGAAACAACAAGAATCAAGAATTAAGAGAGAATCGAAGAGAAAGCATCAAACCTCAAATTTGAGCATTTCAAGCCTATTTTTCATTCAATGTTCATTTTGCTTTCAAGAACACTACTTTTACTCAATTGTATTTATTCTTGAGTGTTCTTTTCTTTGTTCTAGAATTGTGCAAACACATTTGCCTTATGAGGTTTTTCATTAAGTTTGCAAATTTGTAATCTTCTCTTTGAGAAATTGTGTTCTCAAGAATTGGGGTATATTCTTGAGGGAGTTGTAAGGTTATCTCTTTGGCCTCAAAAGAAAGAACAAATTAGTGAATTTTTTGGAAAATCCTTAGTGTGGATTGCTAAGGTAGTGGACGTAGACTTTGGTTAAGAAAGTCGAACCACTCTAAATCGCTGTGCAAATTTTTTAAATTTTCTGCAAAAAGCTTCCACCAAAATTTTAATTTCCTATTCACCCCTCTCTTGGCCGATTTCATCGATCGATTAACTCAACATAAAGTATTTGAGTGGAAATGAAATGATTTCGGGCTTAAAATTGATTTTTGGGCTGGTGTGTATCAGTACACATTTAATAGGTACCGATACATCAAGAGTAAAATCTGGGAAGACGTTCAAAGTGTACCGATACATTAAGGATTGTATCGATACCCCTTGAAAAGGACAACTTTCGAATTTAGTTTGTGTATCGATACACACTTTAAGGGATGTACTGATACACTATAGAGTGTATTGATACTTACCTTAAATAGAAAATGAATTCCGCCTTTCCTTTAGTTTAAGGAAATGAAAGATTTGAGTATGCCAAGAGGAATAATGATATGTATAATATATGATTATGTAGATATCAATAGAAAGCAAATCCAGATCAGTCGACAAGTATTGGGCATAGAAGAAAAGATAAGAGAACGATATTGACTAGTGAGGCCAGGTGAGTACACTTTATTTAGTATATGATGTTTAATGGGAAATAAGACTTACGATAAGTCTATTTCCAATAGTAAAACTATGAATTCATAGATAGAAGTATGTGTTTGTTATGATTTATATGTGTGCTTGAGTATATGTGATAACATGTTACTATGAATGTTACATGATTTCTATAAGTCATGTGATATATGATTTATATGAAAATGATCTACGTGTGTAGGTGAATATGTGTAAGTGAATTATTTAACTATGTGACTATGTGTGAAATGGAGTAAACTATGTAGTTATAAAGTAGGTGAATATATGTATATAAGATAAGACCTATGACTATGAGCTATGTGAAAAAGAATACAAGTAAATGTGAGAAGCTATGTGACACGAGAATGTGAATTACATGGAAATATGCTATATGAAAGTAAACTATGTGTCTACGTGAATATGTGAAGTGATATAAAAGATAATGCCCATGTCATGTGTTATAAGAGCTATAGGTATAGTTGGCATACCAAAAGTCGAGGGTTCTACGTGGTCCTACGGGACATATGTGTTTTATGTGGTCATTCGGGACATAGTGGTCCTACGGGACAAATTTCTACGCGCCCCTAGTGGGATTTATATGAACTGTGGTGACAACATTGTGCATAACCTCTATGTACTCACGTACCTAAAGTTCTCAATAATGTACATGGGCTAATAAAGAGATAATCCTGAATACAATGCATGTATATATATATATATATATGATGTGTGATATGAACTGTATGAAATGATATATGTTTGTTATGATTGCATCTATTATAAGAATGAGTTATAAGATATATGATATGAGCATAAGAGATTATACAAACAAGAGATAAGAAATATGAATGATAATAGTGTATGAGTATGATAGAAACATAAATGATGACATGTATGTATGTGTGTGTGTGTGTGTGTGTGTGTGTGTGTGTGTGTGTGTGTGTGTGTGTGTGTGTGTGTATGTGTGTGTGTGTGTGTGTGTGTGTGTGTGTGTATGTATTTATTACATGAAAGTATATGAGTTTCATGGTTATGATAGTATAAAATAGTCATGCATGGTTAGTGAATATAAATTACATTAGATGTGTTTTTATGCCTCACTAAGTCCTAGACTTAGTGTGTGATTGTTTCACATGTAGGTTCCGGAAATCGAGAAAAGAAGCTAAGAGGAGCAAGACAGGTCAGTCACTTCCTTATGAAGTTCAGATCAGAAAAGAATATTAATCATGTGTACCTTGTTATATTTAGTTGGCATGTACTAAGAGAATTGTATTGAATATGCTCTGATAGGTTTTGTGAAAACAAATGTTTTAATTAATGAAAATTGTTTATCTTACTGAATTATGGATTTAAATTTTTACCAATTTGTAAAAAAAATGTTTTGAAAAGTCAATGTGACACCTTGGACTCGGATCTGGGTTAGATACGGGTTGAGGGTGTTACATATAACACTATAAAAGTAGATAAATTTTTGTATTCATTTTACCTTAGAATCTTGCGTTGATTCTAACTTTGAAAATGAAATAAATTGTTGAATTTATTTTCCTATGAATCTTACATGATTCTATTTGGTAAAAGGAAATAAAACGTAAAATTTATTTTGTTGGAAATCTTGATCGAGTTAAATTTATTTTCATAAAATCTTGTATTATTCTTTTTGTAAAAGAAATTAAATCGTTGGATTTATTTATTGACAATCAAGTATGATTATATCTTGTAAAAGAAATAAATTGTTGATTTTATTTTTTGAAAGTCTCAAATCAAAGTTTGGAAAACATGGCTTTTCTAAGATGTAATCACATTCTTAAAGTCTTATCTGGTGCACGTTATGAAGAGTACAATGTTTAAAATGACTAAAGAATTATGTATTATATTGAAATGTAACTACGAATCGGAAGATGCTGGTACTAATGAATTATTAGTGATCAAGTTCTTAAAATTCGTACTAATGGCATAGACGAGGTAGAAAAATATTTTATTACCTCCAGTGATGATAACAAAAGTATTGATATGTGTATTTGTTAAAAGAGAAAAAGTGATGTTATTGAGAAATTTGTTTTCTATTAAAATGAAGTTGAAAACCAACTTAATAAAAATATTAAGATGGTAAGAAGTGATTGTTGTGTTGAATATGGTGAACCATTTAGTGAATTTTATTCACAACATGGTATTATTCACTAAGTAACACCACCTTATTCTCCTCAATCAAACGGAGTAGTCGAGCGAAAAAATCAGACTCGAAAATAAATGATGAATGTCTTATTAGGCAATTCTAGATTATCACAGAACATGTGGGGGAAGTTGTCTTTTCAGCTAATTACCTTTTAAATAAGGCACCCCGAAAGAAAAAAAAAGAGAAGACGCCATACGAATTATGGAAAGGTCGAAAATCTTCCTACAAACATTTGAAAACGTAGGGGTGTCTTACCAAGGTATTGGCCCCATTACCAAAGCAAATGAAAATAAGCCCTAAAAATATGGATTTTATTTTCATTGACTATGCAAAACATAGCAATGCGTATCAATTATTGTGTATGAATCAAAGAATCCTAAAATTCATAAGAATATAATGATGGAATCAAAGAATGCATCATTCTTTGAAAATATTGTCCCTTATAAATCTAAGGAGGTTGATCAAAGTTTAAAGCAAACTTTAGAGACTAACAATGAGGATAGTTTGGATAATCAACAAGAGACTGAAACTAAAATAGAGCCCAGAAGAAGTAAACTAGGAAGAGTTGAAAAATCCTTTGGGCCATACTTCTTAACCTTTATGTTAGAGGTTGAACCTCAAACGTATAGTTAAGCTATGCGATCCTATGAAGGCACCTTATGGAAGAAATCCATTAAAAGTGAAATAGATTCCATCATGTAGAACCATGTGTGAGAATTAGTGGATATTCTTCCAGGGGTTTAACCATTAAATTCTAAATGGATTTTCAAATGAAAAATGAAAGCAGATGGAACAGTTAATAAATATAAGTCTAGATTGGTAATAAAAGGATACCGACAAAAGGAAGACCTTGACTATTTTGATACATTCTCTCCTATATCAAGAATAACATCTATAAGAATGATACTTGCAATTGTCGCTTTGCGAAATCTAGAAGTACATCAAATGGATGTCAAGACAATTTTCCTTAATGGGGATCTTGACAAAGAAATTTACATGAAACAACCTGAGGGTCATGTAGTTCTAGGTCAAGAAAAGAAAGTTTGTATGTTAGTGAAGTCTTTGAGTGGACTTAAACAAGCACCAAAACAATGGCATGAGAAGTTCGATATTGTCATGATGATAAGGTAGATACAAATTAGTGAGTTTGTGAAAATTCTTAGTGTGGATAGCTAAGGTAGTGGATGTAGACTTTCGTTGATAAAGTTCCACTTCAAACCCAACATCTCATGTAAACTCTTCTAGAACCTCTAAGTACACCTCAAATTGTGATCATAAATAACCGACAACAAAACACCAAGCAAATGCACTATCTCTAAAATATACAACTTAACGAACTGTTGCAACGAAAAAGTTGTACGCACGGGAAGAAAAAGTGTGTTCTTCGAGAAACGATCAATTATACCCAAACAAAACCCTTCTTTGACGGTGATAACGGAAAACCTGAAATAAAATCTATCATAATACGTTCTCACTTCCCTTCAAGAATACTAATTGGTTGTAAAAAAAACTCGAAGGATACTGATGCTCAACTTTCACTCTCTAACAAACCAAACACGAACTAATAAGTTAAAGCACACCTCACTTTAACCCTGGCCACTAATACAACTCACGAATATCCATGTACATCTTCGTACTACTTAGATGCATAACAAAAGAACAACTATGTGCCTCTTATAAAATTTCACGCCATAACTTCGCACCGACAGGAACTCATAATCTGGCCCTCAAATTTTTTCTCTTCTATGTGCCTCATTGACCAACGGCTCCATTATTTTGTACTGACGTGACACATTAAGCTTACCAACATCTTTTTTTTCTCTCAGTCTAGCCCTCCAACTCAAGTAAATAACTAAATTTGGCCCTCAAATTTTTTTCTCTTCTATTTTGGTCACTAAACTTTAAAATTTTTCAATTTAATCACTCAATTTTTGAATTGGTCATGTTTTAATCATCATGATTTATTTTATTAATATTTATGTATGTTGTGGCATTTATGTATGATATGACATTTTTTCTTTTCAATCAAAGATTTCTTCTTTCTTTCATTACCAGATTCAATGAATCTAGATTGAACTTGTAAAGAAATTGAAAGAAGTGGGGATGAGCTACTTGATCGGGTAATGAAAGAAAACAAAAAAGAACTCTTTGGTTGAAAATGAAGAAAAATGAAATGAGAGGATAAAGGAGGAGAGTGAAGATTTGAAAATATATAAATCAGAGAGAATATTTTTTAATTTAATTATAATTTTGGAAATATTTTTTTGTTTCAATATAATTTTAAAATTTTAATGTAATTAATATTATTTTAATCATTTATTAATAAAATAGTAATAATAAATGTCACATCATACATAAATATTAATAAAATAAATCATAATGATTAAAACAAGAGTAATTCAAAAGTTGAATGGTTAAATTGAAAACTTTTAAAGTTTAGTGACCAAAATATAAGAGAAAATATGGGAGGATCATATTGAGTTATTTTCTTGAGTTAGAGAGCCAGATTGAGAAAAAAAAAATAGGATGTTGGACTGCTTAACGTCAACACAAAATAATGGAGTCGTCGGTCAAAGTACCTAACATCTCAAGTTCTGCCCACCACAATGGCGAGAGTCTAGGCGTGGCTTGTTCTTGGCCAATATGAATCACTTGTCTCAATTTTGGAATTATGTCTTTCATGGTTGGTCTCTGCCTTGGATCTGCTATGATGCATTCTTTGATAACCTCACAGATTATCTCAAGTTCTTCGGTTTTGAACAATTCGAGCGTCGGATCGATCATCGAGCTCATCTGTGACTTCTCCATCAGGTATTGATCTGCCTGCGAAGTTTCATGATCTTGATATTAGGGATGAGATTACAGTATATGAAGTTATCAGATCATACCAGAACATACCCATTTCTCGATCGGTCCTTGTCCTTTGGAGTACGGAAGCTTTCCGGAAATGGTTTCAAGTAACAATACTCCGAAGCTATAGACATTCGTTTCTAAATCAACTAAAGGTGGCAATTCAGATGAATGTTGTGATTCAGCACCACCTAAGGTCACAGACTTCAGTGCAGGCGGCAAACAACCGATTTCCCCGAGCTTCGGAAGTTGAAAGAGGAATGAGAATGAGTCGTGTATATCAAATATCGATAAGAACATAATGAAAATAGGATTTAAACCGAAATCGATGTACCTGTCATAACCATAATTTCTTAAAACAATTAGATTTTATTTTTAAAAACGATTACGACTTTAATTTGGAAATTTTGGTGATTTTGAATGGATTTGAATAAGATTGAAAAGAGTCGCCATCGACCTTTGGGTTAGGTAGGTCAAATACCTAAAAACGTTTTTTAAAAATAATTTTAAGAAAAATTATCTTATAAGACAAAAATTTGGTCTACGTTACCAAAGATTCCTTTAAAACAGGTTCGGGAGTCGGTTACGTGTGGGGAAGGGTAAACACCCCCACAACGCCCAAAATTGGTACTGTGTAGCTTACACATCGTCGTAAATGGTGGAAATTACAAATTGAATATAAAACTAAAATATGATTTGTTTATTGAGATTTAATTAATTTACTTCGAATTATTTTATCAGAGAAAATTCTTTAATTTGAAAAGAAATCTCGAGATTAACAATCCTCCGTCGGGAAAATTAACTCGTCTATTTCTTATCTTTTAAAGAATATTCTCTCATCATTTATTTAAAAATGTGTATCGAATATAAAATAAAATTTTAATTTTTACATTCACATAAAATAAAGTGAGCATCACTTAAGGTACCACACATTTCAATAAATTAATTAGTAAAATATACTCGAATTGTTACAAGTCCCTATGTCGTTAAAATGCCGTATCGGATCGCACCACTTCGACCAAGTGGTACTTTCCACGCCCATTCTACGCATACGTGTTCTTGAAAATATAATCGAATATTTCTTACATAGATAAAAATATAATGAGAACAAATGTAATTGGAAATACAAATATTTACATTAAATGGAATTAAACACATTATTTACATAATACAAATAACCATGTAATATGTAAAATACATTCATATATAAATGACTAAAATAAAAATAAATAAACATTACAAACCAAAATAAAATACAAAAATAAGTAATTAAGGGACTAAAACAAATTAAAACATAAATTCGTAAGGGCAAACAATAAATTTACCTAAAGTATTTATACTAAAACATTGACCATAATGTAAACAAAGTAAATTAAAAATACTAATTAAAATAAAGAAAGGTAACATTCAATGACTGAAATGAAACATTTGTAAATATTAAAACCAGAATCGAACATAAACAAAAATAGTATGATATATAGCATGAAGGACTGAACAATAATTAAACCAAATACCCAACAGTGACTAATATGTAAAATACATAAATATCCTGTCCAAATTCGAACATTCACAAAAATACACAACACACGAAATTAGTGACTAAAATACAATTATTACAAACATAATGTCCAAAATTCAACATAACAAAAATAGCGTAATCATACAATTATAGGACTAAAATATAAGTTCTAAAAATGAATGCTCGAAATCGAAATAAAATAAATTTCATTTACTGACTATATAATACGGTTACAAAGAATCAGGGACCAAAAGTGACATTAGACCCTAAAAACCCAAAACACGCGGGTAAGTTTACAAAGCTAGGAGGACTAAAAGTGTAGTTATCCCATAACTCGAAAACACGGATGGGGTTGAGGGCAAAACGGTCGCGTTTCAGGTGGGAATTAAAAGCCCAAAACATGGGCTAAATTCTTCTCATCCTTCATTTGCTTCATTTGAAAAGAGAGAAGAGAGATAGAGAGTTTCAGAGTTCTCTGAAACTCTCTCAACCGAGAAAAGGGCCACGGCAGCCGCAGGCTCCCACGGCGGGGCCGACGGTGGCACACGGCAGTGCACGGCTGCCGGAGGAAGCCAAAAGACTCAAAAATTCCTCCGCTCTCACCCTCTACTCGAAAACCAACCCTAATCGGCCTAGAATAAACCCTAACCCCCTAAATCTAGATGGTTACCTTTGAAAGAAGCGAAAAGGCCGCCGGCTTCTGGGCTTTCCGACGATCTCCAAACCCAGGTATGAATATTTCTTTCTCTATTTTGTGGTTCTCAGTTTTTTTCTCTCAAGGTTGTTTGCTTTTTCTTTCGTTTCCCTCTGTTTTTTTTTTTTGTATTTTCCTTCTTTTTTTTTCTCTGAACCCGAATCCTCTCTTGTTCTTCTCTCTGTTTTTTTTTTTTACCAACCGAATGACCCCCCCTCAAAATTGGTACCTTTACTTGATTTATGGTCCATTTTGCTGCGTTTGGTGAGATGATGATGATGCTAGCGTAGGGGTAAGGGTCCCTGATCTTGGTAGGGACAAATTTCCCGATTTATCGGGATTTAGGTATTTTTTAATGGGTTTTGGATTTGATTTAATTTGTGACTGATTTGGGTGATATTTTGCATTGTGGATGATACTGGCGACGTGGGAACGGCGGCTGGACCATCGGAGTGGGCCGGAACAGTGACGGCGGCGCGGCTGTCCATTTGCTGTTGCTGGCGGCGGCTGGATGATTTAGGGTTTTGAAACCCTAATTACTTGGGCCAAATCCAGGCCTGGTTTGAGTATTGGGTCTGAACCGGGTCTTGTTGGGCCTTGTTGTATTGGGCTTTGGCCTGCAAAATATGTAAAATGTAATATTAATAATATAATAAATAATAATAATAATAATAATAATAATAATAAAATAACGATAAAAAACCCGGACAAAAACGGGTGTCTACAGCTGCCCCTCTTTGCACATTCTTGTGTTAACAAGAATAGGGCAAAGATGATAAGACAACACGTTTTTGTCTGGTTCTCTTCCATTTATACATAGAAATTGGATAATATTGGTTGTTGGGGACGACACTGCTCATACATGATGAAGAGTTCGGGTCGTCTAAGGGTGACATGGTTCCTACGTGATGAGGAAATCTGGTCGAGGGTTGACACTGCTCATACGTGATGAAGAGTTCTAGCCATCTAAAGGTGATAACACGGTTCCTACGTGATGAGGACTGCTGGTTATCTATGGTTGACACGGCTCCTACGTGATGAGGAGATCTGGTCTGGGGAATGACACGGCTCATACGTGATGAAGAGTTCTGGCCATCTAAAGGTGATAACGCGGTTCCTACGTGATGAGGACGGCTGGTTATCTACGGCTCCTACGTGATGAGGAGATCTGGTCTGGGGATGACACGGTTCCTACATGATGAGGACGGCTGGCCATCTTTAGGAGTTATGGTTTCAAGAGAAACCAATTCAAAGATTTGTTTCAAAAGAAACAGACTCAAAGATTTGTTTCAAGAAAAACAAGCTCAAAGATAATGTGTTTCAAAAGCAACTGTCTCAAAAGAGACAAAATTTCAAATGAAACAACTCAAAAGATGACGTTTAAAGGGAATTGTCTCAAGCGAGACAAAATTTGTTTTTAAGGGAAACGTTCTCAAATATCTGTGTTTCATGGGAAGCTGTCTCAAATGAGACAAAATTCATTTCAAGGGAAACGATCTCAAAGATGTTTGTTTTGTTTCAAAGGAAACAAATTCAATGATGGTAAATTTTGTTTTCCAAAGAAACAAACTCAAAGATTTTTGTTTCAAAAGAAACAATCTCAAAGATTTTTTTCGCAAAATTGTCTCAAGAGAGACAAAACTTTGTTTCAGACTCAAAGATTTTTCACGAAATTGTCTCAAGAGAGACAAAACTTTGTTTCAAAATAAATAGACTCAAAGATTTTTTTCAAAATAAACAACTCAAAGATTTTTATTCAAAAGGAACAAACTCCAAGATTTTTATTCAAAAGGAACAAACTCCAAGATTTTTATTCAAAAGGAACAAACTCAAAGATTTTTATTCGAAAGGAACAAACTCAAAGATTTTTTCCTCAAAAGAAATTGTCTTTAAGAGATAAAAAATCGTTTTAAAAGATTCAAATATTGTCGATTTTGTTTATATGGAAATAATCTCAAAGGTGTTTTCAAAAGTGTTTATTTTGTTTCAAATGAAACAATTTCAGGATTTGTTTAAAGGGGAAACTGTCTCGTGCGAGACCAATCAGCTTTGAAAATCTCAAGTGATATTAATTTTGCTTTAAGTACAACAACCTTGAAATTTGTATTATGAGAGAAAATGATGTCTCAAGCGAGACGAAATTTGCTTTAAGATATAGTCTCAAATGAGACAAAGTTTGTTTTTGAGGAAACGATCTCAAGTGAGATCAACTTTGTTTAATGTGAAACAAATTCGAAATTTGGATCTCAAAGGGAAAAGGTCTCAAGCGAGACGAAATTTGTTTTAAAAGAAACAACAATCTAAGGTGAGATTAATTTTGTTTTAAGTGAATCAAATTCAAAATTTGTATCTCAAAGGAAAAAATGTCTCAAGCGAGACGAAGTTTGTTTTAAGAGAATTTGTCTTAAACGAGACAGAATTTGTTTTGAGAAAGCTGTCTCAAGCGAGACAAAATTTGCTTCGAAAGAAATTGTCTCAAGCGAGACAAAAATTTGTTTTAAAATTCTCAAAATTTGTGGAAAAAATATCTCAAGTGAGACAAAAATTTTGTTTCAAGAAAAACACCCTCAAAGGCGATAAAAAGTCTGTTTGTTCATGCACGTTGAGGAAATGTCTTGATTGTTGACTTCAGGAAGCCCAAATCATTGTTTCTGCAAGTTAGACATCTGGTCATTTCCGAGCTTTGATTTCCTGAGAGATCAAAATGATGCATTTTTGACTGACTATATTGGATGTTATGATGGATGTCAAGATGAAATTTATTTAATAATAATTTTTTTTTTTTTCTGTCCAATTTGTCCCCACGTGAGGAGAAAAATGTCTTTAATATATATGATAAATGTTTGATGCAAATTTTATGTATGTATGTATGTGTATATATGTATGTATGTATGTATGTTTTCTCGATCTGGAAGGAGAATGGTTGCGAGAGTATTCTTCACTCTATCATTGATTCAGCTTGTTTGCATTTCCACTAGGGTGTACTCTTGCAAACTTAGACCTGAGATAATTTGTTTTCTTTGCCTCATCAAATTTTGCCCCAAAATAGCTTCTCTTGCCCAACTTCGACTCTGAGCTTCGGAGATATATTTGTTGAATTCTAAGATATTTCCGTCGGAGCGATTATCTTGTTTGAAAATGTTTTTCTTCTTCTTGAATTTTCAAAATTTTGAAAAATATTGCCTCCTTCTAAGTTTCACAATTGAAGCCAATCATAAAACATGAATTCATTGGATATCAAAAGAATCAAATGCTCTTTTAATCCTTGATAGTTACAAATCTTTGGCAAATACCAAGATCGACAGGTGGGTTTAGAGGTTGGCTACCTAAATTCTAAGGTGTGTTTCATCCATTGGTCCTCGTGAAGGTAATGACATACCCCTCTTTCTTGATTTGGCACTTTAATCAGAGGCGAACAAAATGACACAACTAGCATAGTCACTTGCTAAACTCTTTAGAACACTTTTGTTTCAGTTCTCTGAAATCTTCAATTTGTTCAAGCCTCGTAGACTTACCTAGTCAAGGTAGTGCAGAAATATCGGTCTAAAAACGAGAATTCTAAGTGCTCGTGTGAAGTCGACTATAACAGGCGTTCCTCAACTCCCTTAGTCCATATTCATCGAAACTCCTTATTTATTAAATTTGATTTAATTTGCCATTGTTTGGCTAGCTGAATTCAGCTTTATTGTACATATATTTTATAATTGCCTTTATCAGGCTAGCTGAAGGATTCATGTCGTCACAAAGTCTTCGACTTGACAACCACAGTGGAGCATACACCGGATTGCCAAATACCCGATCAATGTCATGGTTTGAATGTACTCTATTCATAAAGCCAGGGCTTTCGAGTTTCCTCTATTACCAATTGCTTTAGCGGAATAGCTCAGCTTTATTGTATACATATATGTTTTTGTTTGTTTGTTTACGTATTCCATTTCTTAAGCTCGCTGAGGAGAACCTGTTATAGTCTCGGTGTTTGTTGAAGGTCAGAAAATCTCATCGTTAGAGTTCAATTCCCAAGCAACTGACCTAAACTAGATTCATCTACTTGACCATTCCATCTGAGAAGATTATGATCATCATTGAACGTCATAAACAGAAATAATAACTAATTAGTTTTGCAATCTCATGTGCTAGTTGCCCCATTTTATCCGCTCCTAACACATACCTGAATGCCAAACCCTTTGATTGACTCTCTATGTGAACAGAAAACTAGCTCGGTCTCTGCAAGAAAATGGTATGTATTCTGGTGTACCTCTGGATTAGGATCAAGGGGTCACTGTTTTGCAGGGTTCAATCTTGTCATTTGTCAAAGATTTACAACCTCAATTATTAAAATGCTTTTAATTAAAATGATATTCAAAGAATTCAAGATTAAAATTTGCTCATTGTCATTTTTTTTAAAGGAAGTATTTTATTTACAATGTTCGAACGTCAAGTGACTTACAAAAATTTAAACATAAGAAGAACGAAAGAAAAACAAATTCAAACAAGATGTCATGCATGAGAATGCAACAAAATCTCCTGATGGATGCCCTGACCGACTTCCGATCAGAATGCCCCATTACACATTGAACGTTAATGTCCCTGAATCGATCAGATCTTGGACCTTGCACTTTAATGCCCTACAATTCTCAGTGGTATGCCCTGAGATCCCAATGTGATAGCTGCATATGGCATTAATATCATGGCCTTCAGGATATGGGTCAGTTCTTGGTTTGGATTGAACTGGAATCACCAGGTTGTTCTCAATTAGAGCTGGGAGCAATTCCTCATATGTCATCGGAATTGGATTGATGCATGTCTTTTTACGAAAAACATTATGAGACACGGTCCCCAGATTGGTTAAATCCACTAGACTGACCTCAGCTCTTTCCTCAATGTCAGTATGGCTAGTACCACATATCTGGCCATTATTAATAGCTCTTTCAATCATTTCTCCACACATGACAATGTCAGAGAAACTCTTAGTGGCAACCCCTATCATGTAGTCGATATAAGGAGACTGTAATGTATCTATGAATATAGTGATGAACTCTCTTTCAGTCATTGGTGGATGCACTTGAGATGCAATATCCCTCCATCGTTGTGCGTACTGTCGAAAACTCTCATAATTCTTCATCCCCATATTCTGAAGCATTGTTCGATCGGGGGCCACATCAATCATGTGCTTGTATTGGCCCAGAAAAGCACTAACCAAATCCCTCCAGGAGCGGACTTGAGAACGACTCAGTTGGTGGTACCACCTTGAAGCAGGTCCAATCAAACTGTCCTGAAAACAGTGGATCAACATTTGATCATTGTTAGCGTATCCAGTCATTCTTCGAATAAACATCGTGAGGTGGGCATTGGGGCAACTGGTTCCCCTGTACTTTTCAAACTCGGGCATCTTGAATTTGGGCGGGAGCACCAAGTCGGGAACTAGTACTAGTTCTGTTGCATCCATCCCGTTGTGAGAGGTTTGTCCTCTCATTCCCTGAAATGTCTCTCTGCACCACTGTTTCAGATTCTCTGGGATCTCGTTCTTGGCTCTTCTCGTCGCTTGGTGACTAGAAATCCTGTTGGGCGAGATAATTGGTTGCGAACTAGCCTGTGCTTTCACACATTTAACTGTTTCACGGGTTAATGAAATCTTTTCTTTGCCTTTTTCTTGGTTGAGCTCAGCCATCTTTGCTACCATTTGGTCAACTAGGTCCTTTTGGTTTTGTAAGATACGATCCACGGTGGTCTTTTGCATCTGCTCCATTTTAACCTCCCACTCAACTTGCATCTTTTGTAAACTCTCGTTCAGCTCTTTCTTTAATTCCTCAAACTTTGCATCCATTCTCAGTACTGTGTGAATGCAATTGCACAGTTAGAAGTGCTTCCTCAAAGTTTCCAGCAAGGTATGATTAATGCATGTAAACATGCTTAAATGAATGTTATGCAAAATGCAACGATGCAAATGCAAATGCAGAAATGTGGATCCCAACAATGAATATTTTAGAACAATTTTCACCAGAAATAAAAGTTTTCACATTACAAGACAGTCCACTTTACAGACTTGACTTCTCTTAGATGTTGAATCTGAAATGGGTCGCTGCTTAATCTTGGATCTTCATCCTTGAAAATGATGCCCCTCCAGCGTTTTGTAAACAGACTCTTTTAATGCCCCGGCGATGCTGAAGTCAGTGCATTACTCTTCGATGAATAACGTCGGAACGATCGTAAATAATACTCTACTGCTGGATTAATCCCCAGACTTCAGTCTTAAATGTTGCACGATCTTCGAGCTCACTGCTTTGTCTCGGATCTTTGTATTTGGAACTGATGCCCCTAAAGCATTCTGTAACCTAACTCTATTAATACCCCAGTGGTGCGGAAGTCAGTGTGTCGCTCCTTGATAAATAGCGATGAAATGATCGTAGATAAAAATCGACTGCTGGATCACTCATCGGATCAGCGGCTCATCATTTTAGTCTCGAACGTTGCACGATCGTCTTGAGCAAGTCTCCTTCTTGTACTATGTGCATTTCTTTTTAGCCTTCGGTGCATGTCTGTGTACGCGACTGCTTGGTTGAAAACTTTTATCTCTTCTTGTGAAAATTTTCTCTCGAATATCCCCTTGCTGATCAACATTTTCGCATTATGTTATGATGATGCAATGTAAAGAAGAATGAAAAAAACAAAAACAACAGAAAATAAATAAGTTAGTGCACACAAAGAAAATAGAAGAAATTAGTTAGTACAGGTAAGACAATCGATATAGATAAAAGTGTTATTAAAAGATGAATATAACACCTACCCATCATGATATCTACCCGAGCATGCTTTAAATAGATAATAGTCCTACCCGTACATGTTATCTACCCAAAATGAATAATTTCAAAAAATGGTCCTAACCCCATGGTATCTAGTTCGCATGCTTTTATTCAAAAAGAAAACAAATTTTACGAAATTAAAACAAAAGATAAGGGTTTAGAAATATTCCTCCTTTGTGTACACCTAGTTTGGGTACCTACTGACGGACAAAGGTTCGGTATGACTATACCTAGGGTGATAGTTCGACGGTTCACTATATGCTTGGTTTCGGCTCTAACGGAAAAGAGAACTCGAATTGTCCTTGATGTCGGTGCCCCCTTGGGCTGCCAAACCCTCGATCCTCACCCATTACAGGTTTCAAACGGGACGAGTTCAATTCGAGGGGATTCATTGTCTTATACCCGTACGAGGAATAAATCCCTACGAAGGTATAAGGTATGTATCCCATGGGTTATTTGCTAAAACTCATACGAAGAATAAATTCTTACGAGAGTAAAGCATTCACCCCGACTAATTTGGATCGAAGCTCGTGTCTAGAGCTTATGTTATGCCAATGCGAGTGATGTGTGTGAGGAGGAACGTACCTACCTTTGACTCAAAACAGAAAAGAAAAACACGACAAAAAACTTGGACCGATCTTAAATAAAAAAAATCAAATGTTAGTATGACAAATAAAAAATGAAGCAATTAAAAATTTCAATAAACGGATCATAGATTAACTAAAGACTCGAACTCATAATTTCGACCACAACGACAATATGTAAGCGACCTACAGCTTGACTCTCTAAAAAAGTCCCCAGCAGAGTCGCCAAGCTGTCATAACCATAATTTCTTAAAACAATTAGATTTTATTTTTAAAAACGATTACGACTTTAATTTGGAAATTTTGGTGATTTTGAATGGATTTGAATAAGATTGAAAAGAGTCGCCATCGACCTTTGGGTTAGGTAGGTCAAATACCTAAAAACGTTTTTTAAAAATAATTTTAAGAAAAATTATCTTATAAGACAAAAATTTGGTCTACGTTACCAAAGATTCCTTTAAAACAGGTTCGGGAGTCGGTTACGTGTGGGGAAGGGTAAACACCCCCACAACGCCCAAAATTGGTACTGTGTAGCTTACACATCGTCGTAAATGGTGGAAATTACAAATTGAATATAAAACTAAAATATGATTTGTTTATTGAGATTTAATTAATTTACTTCGAATTATTTTATCAGAGAAAATTCTTTAATTTGAAAAGAAATCTCGAGATTAACAATCCTCCGTCGGGAAAATTAACTCGTCTATTTCTTATCTTTTAAAGAATATTCTCTCATCATTTATTTAAAAATGTGTATCGAATATAAAATAAAATTTTAATTTTTACATTCACATAAAATAAAGTGAGCATCACTTAAGGTACCACACATTTCAATAAATTAATTAGTAAAATATACTCGAATTGTTACAAGTCCCTATGTCGTTAAAATGCCGTATCGGATCGCACCACTTCGACCAAGTGGTACTTTCCACGCCCATTCTACGCATACGTGTTCTTGAAAATATAATCGAATATTTCTTACATAGATAAAAATATAATGAGAACAAATGTAATTGGAAATACAAATATTTACATTAAATGGAATTAAACACATTATTTACATAATACAAATAACCATGTAATATGTAAAATACATTCATATATAAATGACTAAAATAAAAATAAATAAACATTACAAACCAAAATAAAATACAAAAATAAGTAATTAAGGGACTAAAACAAATTAAAACATAAATTCGTAAGGGCAAACAATAAATTTACCTAAAGTATTTATACTAAAACATTGACCATAATGTAAACAAAGTAAATTAAAAATACTAATTAAAATAAAGAAAGGTAACATTCAATGACTGAAATGAAACATTTGTAAATATTAAAACCAGAATCGAACATAAACAAAAATAGTATGATATATAGCATGAAGGACTGAACAATAATTAAACCAAATACCCAACAGTGACTAATATGTAAAATACATAAATATCCTGTCCAAATTCGAACATTCACAAAAATACACAACACACGAAATTAGTGACTAAAATACAATTATTACAAACATAATGTCCAAAATTCAACATAACAAAAATAGCGTAATCATACAATTATAGGACTAAAATATAAGTTCTAAAAATGAATGCTCGAAATCGAAATAAAATAAATTTCATTTACTGACTATATAATACGGTTACAAAGAATCAGGGACCAAAAGTGACATTAGACCCTAAAAACCCAAAACACGCGGGTAAGTTTACAAAGCTAGGAGGACTAAAAGTGTAGTTATCCCATAACTCGAAAACACGGATGGGGTTGAGGGCAAAACGGTCGCGTTTCAGGTGGGAATTAAAAGCCCAAAACATGGGCTAAATTCTTCTCATCCTTCATTTGCTTCATTTGAAAAGAGAGAAGAGAGATAGAGAGTTTCAGAGTTCTCTGAAACTCTCTCAACCGAGAAAAGGGCCACGGCAGCCGCAGGCTCCCACGGCGGGGCCGACGGTGGCACACGGCAGCGCACGGCTGCCGGAGGAAGCCAAAAGACTCAAAAATTCCTCCGCTCTCACCCTCTACTCGAAAACCAACCCTAATCGGCCTAGAATAAACCCTAACCCCCTAAATCTAGATGGTTACCTTTGAAAGAAGCGAAAAGGCCGCCGGCTTCTGGGCTTTCCGACGATCTCCAAACCCAGGTATGAATATTTCTTTCTCTATTTTGTGGTTCTCAGTTTTTTTCTCTCAAGGTTGTTTGCTTTTTCTTTCGTTTCCCTCTGTTTTTTTTTTTGTATTTTCCTTCTTTTTTTTCTCTGAACCCGAATCCTCTCTTGTTCTTCTCTCTGTTTTTTTTTTTACCAACCGAATGACCCCCCCTCAAAATTGGTACCTTTACTTGATTTATGGTCCATTTTGCTGCGTTTGGTGAGATGATGATGATGCTAGCGTAGGGGTAAGGGTCCCTGATCTTGGTAGGGACAAATTTCCCGATTTATCGGGATTTAGGTATTTTTAATGGGTTTTGGATTTGATTTAATTTGTGACTGATTTGGGTGATATTTTGCATTGTGGATGATACTGGCGACGTGGGAACGGCGGCTGGACCATCGGAGTGGGCCGGAACAGTGACGGCGGCGCGGCTGTCCATTTGCTGTTGCTGGCGGCGGCTGGATGATTTAGGGTTTTGAAACCCTAATTACTTGGGCCAAATCCAGGCCTGGTTTGAGTATTGGGTCTGAACCGGGTCTTGTTGGGCCTTGTTGTATTGGGCTTTGGCCTGCAAAATATGTAAAATGTAATATTAATAATATAATAAATAATAATAATAATAATAATAATAATAATAATAAAATAACGATAAAAAACCCGGACAAAAACGGGTGTCTACAGTACCTTCGCAGCATAATCGTCTGCTAGGTAGATAGAAGATGAACTTAAGCTTGGATGAGCTAAGGGAGGATTTAGATCATGGTGCATATATTGAAGACAATATGCTACCCCCATGATGATCCTCATCCTTGCATTCCAATCAAGATGTTCCATTTCTTTAACTGTAAACAATGAACTCATGCTTTAAGCTCTGGAAGAAAAAATATCAAATAAAATAATTCGTTGCAAAATATATGTAATCGGCAATATTACCATGCAGATGCTCGAAAAGGGTTCCATTTGGAGCATATTCAAACACCATCATCCTGTTGAAGGGTTCATCCTCCTCACAGTAGCCAATAAGGTTGACATAGTTCTTATGGTTGATTCGCGACAATTTATCGATCTACGGAAAGTTCCAACATGAAAAAAGTTAACAATCAGGAGATGCTAAAGTATTAAAAATGGTTCCGGTTATGGCTGCAAAGTAGTCATGTTTAGGTTTTGTGACTGTAAAAACAACAAACCTTTCTCCTATAGGCTTTCTCTGAGCTTTTGGACCAATCTTTTAAAGAAGAAATGCTAGTAGCTGCAACAGCGATCTCAACCCCGCTGGAAAGTGTCCCTTTGTAAACTTTGCAACCTCCAATTGTGTCAATTATATTGCTAAAATCCTCACAGGCTGTTTCGAGTTCCGCTCGGTTTACCTTAGGCACTCCTGCATATTCGATAACAGAAAATTAAAATGTAAACTAAATGTGCAACATGAACAAAATATATTTGAAGTAACCTGTAACAAAAGCTTTCTGAAGCTGTCCGCTTAGTCCGGTTTTCCAGGGACTGATCGTTTTTGCAGCTCGTTTACGATACATGACCAGAAACCCAAGAAAGATGGCCACACAGGGAATGACAATGAGATATTTCCATGAACTACTGGAACCAGACCCTGAAGCATGTTCGGCATCTTCCTCTACATCCGTTGTATCCATCTCCGGAGGAGGGAATTCAATTGGTGAGGGTCGATGTTTATTTTTTGCCTTTGGAACCACGGGGAAACTCCCACTACTTCGGTTAGTTGGCAGAGAAATGATCCGATTGTTGGACGACATGCTAGCAGCAGGCCGAGCTGGGAGGTTCTTCGACTGCTCAAGCAGCCTACGACGTGCAGAAGGAACAACATCCCGTATGTTATGGGCCATTTGTTGATCAGACCAACATACTCAAGAAAAGAACCGTCAATTTTTCCTAGAAGCCATACTCGATTTTCCAATTCGGTAAATAGTTATACTCACAAGGCACATCTTGGCAGCAATCGTCTTGATGTTCGGCCAGCGAGTCCTTTTGCCTTGTAAGAAGGTAAATCATGTGAACGAAGAGAAGTTGAGAACATAAATAACATAAACAACAGTACGGAGAAGAAATTAAAAAGATACATAAGTTCATACTGTGCTAATGGCAGAGCAATGAGGTAATGAATGAGAGCTCCTCTAATCGGCATGAGCAACGAGCCCACTCTGCTCAGTTGTTTCAAACTGCTTTGCCATATGCTGTCAACTTAGGCAATCAAGCAATCAGGAACTCCAACATGCTACATATCAGTGCAAAATATGGACAACATTTTGCAGAATCGAGTTCAATATCCTAGCAAAATGTTCTAATTAAAATTGCTTCATAGGAATATCAACTCCAACAGTAGAATGAGGTTTAGAATGTGTGATTCCACGAAGCCCGGAACCGACATGAGCACTAGAACTAACAGATTAGTTGCCAATACAAACCGAAGATGTAGGTATATTAGATGAAATTTTAGGATGATGAAACTCGACAATGGATCTGCTTTGAGAAACATATAATCTTCTCTTAACAACAAAGATCAATATTGAATTCTACAGCAATGAATATGGCTCTTACCATAGTCCAAACTTCCTATTTACACAGCCGATTTCGGTAGCAGACATCGATGTAAGGTTTTCATCAAACTGCAGTTCGGAGAGCAAGTTAAGCCTCCCGAGACCTGAAGGAATGCTACCTTCCAACTTGTTGTCACAATGTAGCCTAAGGTGTAAGGTAGTTTAGTTAAAGCTAACAACGAGAACAAAGTATAACATATTCCATAAAAAATACGAAAACGACACTTACAAGCGTTTTAGAGACAACATTTTGCCTATTTCAGCTGGAATTGTTCCTCCCAAGTCATTTTCCCTCAAATCCAATAGCTCGAGCTTCATAAGCTCTCCGAACTCCTTTGGAATGGCACCGGAGAAACGGTTTTTGTAGAGAACACTGTGGAATATGCGTTGGATAAGAGGGTACAACAAGATCACAAGAGACCCCAAGCTGAAGTAGACAGACAACTTGAGATAAAACATGAAAAATCCACGGCAAAGATTGTGAATCTTACAGTGATCTTAAGTGGCTTAATTTCCCCAGCTCAGGTGCCAAGGTTCCTTCCAAAGAAAGAGCAGTCAGATCCCTAAAAAAAAATAAAAAATGACCTTAGAAGATTCATGCATTCACAGTTTACACCTCACACAGCTTCTAAACTAAAAACTCTTTATTCATGCACCATGCTCTCCTCTATTAGACCATTCACATACTAAATTCTAATTAGCTATCGAACGAGGAACATATCGACGATTCTTCTTTAAGAGATGTACGTATATGAATATGGATATGCATATGTATATGTATAAGATGGACTTACAGCATTTGTACTTTACCGTCGACACAATGAATCCCCCACCAGAAGCATGGGGTGGTGTCATTGGAATTCCAGTTTGAAAACGCACCATAAGGATCAGAATCGATTCTGGCTCGAAATTCCAACAAAGCCAAACCTTCATCTCCAAATCCAATTAAAATCAAAGTAAAACAAGATGGAGAAAGAAGAAGAAAAGAAACTATATTGAACAGAAAAGGTAAACAAAACCAAAAAGAACAAAGAATCAAACAGAAATACCCGAAGGAATTACCATCAGAATCAACGGCCAAAGACCCTCCAGTCATGAAACTTTGAATCAAGAACAAAAAAGCTTAACAAACCGAGTCCAATTCGTTTCCATCTAATCCCCATTTCCTTATAAGCCAAACGCTGCAATGGCCGAGGTAGCAAACACATCTGCCAACAGCCACAATGCTATACAAAAAATCGCCAGGTTTTTTCCCCTTAACACTATACACCAAACTCTTCTAAAAACGCACTACAAAAAAATGACACACCACACTAACACAAACTCCAAACAAAAGAATCTCTACGTTCCTTTTGGATGACAAGAAAACTTGACACAGACGCAATCTTTTTATCTTTCTTTTTATTAACGCTATTACAATAATACATTACAAACAGATACAGATTCTCCGCCTTAACATATTCATGTTAATTTATCAACTTTAGAAAGCTTAACTTCTCTCCTTACAATCTCCAGAGAAGCTGAAAAGCCAAAAAGCAAAAGAACATGAGAATGACTTTGATAGCAAGCAATCCAATAAAAGGAATAAAGGTCAACAAAATGATATAGGGAACACACTCTAAAGCTAGCTCTTACAGGTGAAGGACCTTTCCCTCCTAATGCATAAAAACTTGAAATTACTATCATAAAAATCCACCATTCTCACGGAAGGTGAACTTATAAAATCCCAGGAGGCGAAAATAGATTATCAATAGAAAATACAAAGAAAATATCTAAGATATATGATAATTTGAAACTTTAGGGGTGACCCCCGGCCAGCTCCCCTCAGTCCATCCCGACGGTTCTCATAATTCATTGGTCTGCAGTAGCTTCTAAATTTGAAACAAGCATTACAATGGTGATGCCACCTTGTAGTATTGCAATATAGTATAATAATCATCCACGATGGACATAGTACACATTAGATTAATCTAATCAGAATAAACACTGCAATACCGATGGTAATGCATAAATGCAACGTAGATATACATTTGAATACCAACAGTTAGAAGAACCAAAACAAAAGCTATCATATCCGGAGATATAAATTATGGTTGGAGTCACGTTTCGGTTGTGTTTATCTTAATTGCAGTTGAAGCTGGTGTAATTGGGATCATTGCAGATATCACGGTTGTGAAATAACGGTTTCGGAACTGTTATATAACAGCCGCCATTCCGGTAACGGACCGTTACTTAAATCTGATCATTTCCCATTCGAAAACAACACAAAACAATGAAGGATGAGTTGAATTTACCATAAAAGGTGCAGAAAGATAAAAATTTCGTCCCTGGTTTGAAGCCGTTGTTGCAATTGTTGGGATTCCGTCAGAAAATGAAAAGAACAATAAAATTGCGTTGTTGATAGATGCGGGAATGGATTGTAATGGAGAAGAAAGAGGTTTTTTGATAGAAGACGAACTCGAAAAAGGCAGCAAAGAAAAAAATATGGAAAAATATTTGGAATTTAAACAACATAAACTAAAATTAAAAAAAATATATCCCAGAATTTTTTTTTCTATTACTGCCCTTTTTTACACGATGATCTCAGAGCAGTAATTCCTTCTCTTCGACCACCATTGCTCTGTTTCTCATCAATGGAGGTTCGAATTTTTTAATTTTTATTTTTCTTGCGAAATTTTCCAGAGATTTTCTTTCTTTCTTTTTTTAATTTTTTATTAGCTGGAGCTTGAGGGCCCCACCAGCTACCCACAAGCTGTGTTCTGTTTTACTTTTTCCCCCTAATTTTTTCACTTCTCTTTTTTAGGATTACAATTAAAATTTGCTATTTTTGAGGCGTATAATTAATTAATTGATTCATAATTAGTGTTGGCGGGAAGGATCATTGAGAAGACTAACTGTCAACTGTGGCCCCCACAAAACAAATTGTAGGAAAAAAACTGAATAACGGTACTGTTTCTTTTTCGGGACACGTTTTTCTCTATTTTATTTAAAATAAATTATATCATTTAACACTTTTAATTTTATAAGGAAATGTTAACGTGACAATTAATAAATTAGCATAATTATTTATTTATTTTTTAATATTTATATATTCTATCAATTTAATCTATTAGTTAAATCTGTGTAATTATATATTTATTTTTAATATTTATATATTTTATCAATTTAATCCACTAGCTAAATCTTCCAACCTGATGAAAAGAAAATCAAACAATAAATAAGGGGCAAATTGACATAATGAATGGGAGGAGCCGAACCTAGGTCACTGGGATGGGTGCGCACGCCCCCAAACCATTTCGCCAAGCTCATGTTTGTGAGTAGGTTTACACAATATTTTATATGTTCATTAATTCCAGAAAGAAGAATTCCCTATGGTGAGAATTGAACTTCGGGTGTGTTTGATAGCTAGAAAATGTTTTCTTCATTTACCTGTGTCTGATAGTTGGAAAACATTTTCCAAAAATGTTTTCGGTGTTTGATAGCTATAATTTGTTTTAGAAAAATATTTTCTAGTGTTTGATAGTGGTAATTGATTTTTTTAATGTAGTTCATTTTCTTAGTTCCTTTTTTTTTCTGCAAAATATTTTACCATCTGATTTTTCATAAAATATTTTCCTGACTTTTCACTTCATAGTAGAAGCACTCAAAAAATATATTTTTTATTTAATATTAATTTAATATTTTAGTATCATTTTAATAAAATATTTAATACTATTATAATAATATATAATGTTTAATAATTTAGTATTATATTAATAAAATACTAATAACTAAATTAAGAATGTTCAAAAGGTTAATTCGTTTACATATTGAATTGAGTTACCAACCAAATTAACTGAACCTTTTTTCTTTAATAGTTAATCAAATCGATTTTTTAAAATATTAACCGAATCAAAATTTATTCATTTTGTGTAAAATCATTTTCTATAAAATTAATTATAGTGTATCAAACAATGAAGTGAAAATGATTTACAAAAAATCATCAAAACACCATAAAATATTTTTCAAAAACTATTTTTTAGAAAATATAATTTATTTTACATAAAACAGTTTTAGGTAATTAATTTTATGTAAAACGGTTTTCATGTAATTCATTTTACGTAAAATAATTTTCAGGTAATCCATTTTACGTAAATTATTTTTTAAAAAATCAATTACAATCTATCAAACAAACTTAGACACTTGATGAGAACTAAACTACTAAAATAAGACTTACATTTAAGTAATAGATAGGTAGATTTTTTATATATATCAAACACTTGTTTGTGCAATATTAAAAGAAAAATTAAATTTAAGATTTATATATTTTTAAAATAAATTTAATTATAAATTTTGTATATTTAAAAAGAAAAGTTATATATAATTTTAAATTGAATCTTTTTCTAATTTAATTATGACTTTTCTTTTAAAATATATTAAATTAAAAATCATTAATTAAATTAAATAGTTTGCTTAAATTTAAATTTATATATATTAAACATAATATATATTTTATTTTAAAAATTATATATAAAATTTAAAATATTTTTATATATAAATTTAAATTTAATATATACAAATTTAAATTTAATCAAACTATTTTGAAATTATATATAAATTTATATATATTAAATTTAATATATATATATATATATTTAAATTTAATCAAACTATTTAATTTAATTAATGATTTTTAATTTAATATATTTTAAAAGAAAAATCATTAATTAAATTAAAAAAGATTCAATTTAAAATTATATATAATTTTTCTTTTAAAATACATAAAATTTATTTTAAAACTATATAAATCTTAAATTTAATTTTCCTTTTAATATTGTAGAAACAAGTGTTTGATATATAAAAAAAAATCTACCTATCTATTACTTAAATGTAAGGCTTATTTTTGTGGTTTATTTCTGATTAAGTCCTGTGTTCATTTCTCATGAGATGCGCAGTGGCTTGGTGTGTGCATAACTTTCTTAGCAACCCAGGTTCGATTCCATTATTTCCTTTGTTGTTTTGCTCATTATTTGCTGTTTGATTTTTCTAATCAAATGATGCAACCATTAATGACATGTGTCACTATTTAATTGGTAGATTAAATTTATTAAATTAAATCATATTTATAATCAAATTGATAGAATATATAAATATTAAAGATCAAATGTCTAATTATACTAATTTTATTAACTGTCATGTCAATATATTCATCGTTTACTCTTAAAAAATGAAATAATCCCTTTAACTTCTAAAAAAATCAATTTAACGCTCGAATTTGAAAAAAATAATTTAGTGTATCTGTCACGTCACCAGCCACATCACCAACCAATGTGGACGATCACGTTAGCACCATGATTCGTCATATTAGCATCGTGAAGTGTTACATCAGCATCATAACTGTTAACGACAAAACTCGTTGATCAAAAGACTATATTAGATCATTTTTCTGAATTCAATGACTACATTAAATGAAAAAAAAAATAAGAGTCACGTTGATTTTTTTGAAAAGTACAGCCACTTTCTTTTTTGGATACGGATATGGATCTTCCACCGTTATGTTTCCATGGACACAAATCACTAACCAGGTACGGATCTTCCACTGTTAGGTTTCCTTTCCGGCGAGTTTCACCGGTTGCTAGCATTCTCAGACTTAGTAGTAGCAGTATGTGAGTCATTGCGAGCCCGCCGGCTTTTTACTTCAATGCATTTCTCCGACCTGTTGTGGTCAAAGGACTGCAATTTCAACAGATGACATTCGATTTTCACGCGGCGTTTAACGGTGTTCAAAGCGACTCCGATCTTCCTCCATCGGTTTCTGTTTGTTGTTCCATAATTGTACTTTTATTCTCGAAAAACATACATTACGCTATATCTGGACTTCAAATCAATTTTAATTCTGGGATCGAAATCATCATTTCAGACTCTCAACAAATAAATTATCTAATGTAGTTTTAAATAATCTTACATTATATCTCGTTAGTGCTTGAAATATTATGTTATCGAACCAATACTCAAAAATAGCAGCGTTGCCGATAGACATCATTAAAATTATCCAATACAATTTTATCACATCCCAGTCAGCATGCTAACATCCAGTTTAGACGGTTTTTAAATTTTCAACAGAAAATGGCGAGTTTGAAACGTATAAACAGTTAGGTAACCATCTTGTAATCTTTAATAGTCGAGTGACTCAACAAAATAACGTCTTATAGTTGAAAGATCATTTTATAACTTTTAATAATTTAGTGACTAAACCAAGCAACACTCAATAATCGGAAGACTAATTGTGTATTTTACTTTTATTTTTTTAAGATATTTTCAACTATATTATTTTCTTAAGTAACTTTTGCATTTTCAGGGATAGTTTGATTAACATAATGTAAGATTATCTTTGAGAATAAAATTACTGAAATAATGTATTATCTTAGGAATGTTATATTACATTTTTTAGTTTGTTTAGCAGGAATATAAAATTATATTGTTTGATTGAAGGAATATCATATTACTTTATGCATATTTTACTCGATTATAAAGATTTGAATGAAAATCTATAGCAATTTTTTAATTGTTACACTATCTAACTTTTGAGAAAAAGTATATCTAACATATAATTAATATAATTAACATGTCAAAATTATATATTTTTTAATAATTTTCATAAGTATAATATTTTTTATATAAAATATAATATAATATAAAAAATAATGTTATGGTCTCAAGTGGACAAAGATATTACTTTTCAATGTATAAAATTACTTTGTAGTTAGGTCAAGAAAAACCCTTTGGATCTAATACAAGAATACAAGAAAGGCCACCTCACAAATATTGATTAGTAGAATTTTTTTTTTATTCTTTGTTCTTTTTTTTATCTATATCTAATACTATCGACTACTCTTACTTGTTACTAGACGACTAAGCAATTCCTTAAAAAAAAGGAAAAAGGAGGGCTTACAACAAAAAACAAAACCCCTTGTGCAACTATGAAAAAAGTAAATTTTTAGATTTCGCATCTAATTGACTTGCGGAAATATGATAATTTCCTTCATGAATTATTATAAACCAACTCGTTGGATATTATTTTAAATAATTACACTTTACAATAATGTCATATTTTCACCTCATAAAAATATAAATGATTAATTTATTAAATATTTAAAATATAAAATAATTTTATCTACTAAAATTTATTAATATATTATTAAATTAAACTCTTTGTATAATATTATTATTATGTTTATAATTTTGAGTAAAACACAAAGAATGAGAATGGAGAAGGATCAAAGATCAATATAAAAAGAATTCATTATTTCAAAGGTATTCTTATCTAAAGTTAAAAAATTGTATAATACCTTATAATTTGGAGGTACTGACATTCTTATCATTTTAACCAAAAATTATTATTGTTGGTAATAAGTTATTACCTAATAAGACTTAATACAAAAATAAGTGTCTAAACTATACTTTAAAATATAATTTGGTGCCTAAAGAATTTTTATTTAAAAACATGTGTATAATGCTTCCAACGTTACATTTTTAGATGCTTGGACCGTAACAGCCGTTAAATTTGACTGTTATCTGACAAGTGCCACGCTTATAAAATTTTAAAGATTCTTTTATTTCGACGGCTATAGTCGTATGTACGTTACATGACCACCACCGTTGTGTTTCTCTTCGTGCTTAGAACAAAAATGACTGATGGTGATCATTTAGCGTCAGATCTGGGGCGACGGGAGGGAAAGGGATGACAAGGGGATTGAAAAATAATGTTTTTATTATTAAAAATTAAAAAATATAACGACGAACACCTAAATATGTAACGGAAAAAACGTTAAGCATCTATTTTTAACGAAATTTTTTTTAAGCATGAAATCGTATTTCGAGATAATGTTTTAGTACTTATTTTAGTATTAAATCACCTAATAATGATCTTTTAGGGGAACAGAAAATATAATTTCAAAATAAATTTTTTCGTAATGATATTTTGGTCAACCCAACTTACCCTTATTGTTTCATTATTTACGTATGAAAGATTATTTGTTTTTGTATTTTAAAAAATAATCAGACAATGTTCTTTTATTGAAACACTAAATGGGGAAACCTCATTACTTACTAAGGTATGGTTTATTTATTTTTCCCAAAAAAATCCTAAAAGCTAAATTGTTGAGCTATATTTTGATATAACAATTTAAGGTAAAATGTTTTTGGACTTGAATTGAATTTATTCAAAGTTTTTCAAAGTTTTCAAAAATAATTCAAAGTCCTTAAAACTTGGAATTGAGCACAAAACGCTTTCTGAACAACTACTACCAATACTGTTCTTACAGTATCGATACTAATTGAACAAGTAATGATATTATTCATATGGTACCGATACCAAAGGTAAGAGAAGTATCGATACTCACTAGGTAGTACCGATACTACCAGCATTGCTCAAATTCAAGAATGCAAAAATGATATCGATACCCAAAGGGGTACCGATACTACTCTGTATAGTAGTATCGATACCATAAGGCCCCAACGGCTATAAACGGCTAGTTATTTAAATATTAACAAAGGTAGTACCGATACTCCCTTTAGGAGTACCGATACCCCTTGGTCTGGACAACTTTATTTTGCATGAAAATTGATCCCCAACGACTCCAAACCACCTCCAACGGCTAGAAACGACCACAATAACATTCCAACACATAAATACAAGTTGAGGACACTTGAAGAAGGGTTAGAACACCTATCCAAGCAATCAAACACAAGAGAAGAGTTTTTCACTCTTTATTTCAATTCTCTTGTAAATATTTTGTTCTTGTGAGCTTTCAATTTGTAAACACCCTACCTTGTAGAGGTTTATTTTGTTTACTTATTTTTATCCTTTGTAAAGGGTTTTGGTTCTATCTTAGCAAAGTGAAAAAGATAGGGAGTGTAAAGGTTATCTCTTTATCATTGAAAAAGAAATAACAAATTAGTGAATTTATTAGAAAATCCTTAGTGAGGAGCTAAGGTAGTGGATGTAAACTTGTTTGATAAGTCGAACCACTTTAAATCATTGTGCCTTATTTATATATCCCTTTTCTCTCTTTACTCCCCTTATCAAAATATTTTCAATTAAACCCATTTGTATTCTTTCGGTTGTCTATTTGAGCCTCTTCATAATCCCAACAATTGGTATCAGATTCTAACTCTTTAGAAGGTTTAACCACCTTGAGACGTTCCTAGAAGAAGCTCTACCAATTCCCAAAGAAACCGAAAAAGAAATGGCTTCAACATACGGTGCCTACTACATTGAAGATTCACAACCGGTCAACAAGCCACCGTACTTCAATGGAGCAAATTATGCTTATTGGAAGAATATGATGATGCTCTTCATTCAAGCCAATGATCTAGGAGCTTGAAATTCGATTATTAAAGGATACACCATTCCAACCGGTGAGATGGACGATTGGAGTGATGGAGAGAAGAAGAAGTTCCACCTCAATGCCAAGGCTATGCACATCCTCATTTTTTCATTAGGCTCGGATGAATATAAAAGAGTCTCCTCTTGTTCCTGTGCCAAGGAGATATGGAATAAGCTCCAAGTCACTCATGAAGGATTCGATGAAGTGAGGGAAACAAAGATAAGTCTTCTCAACCATAGCTATGAGAACTTCAAGATGAAACCCGATGAAGACATCAAAGCTATGACGGATAGATTTACCATGATTGTCAATGGTCTTAAGGGATTTGGAGAAGTAATCTCCAATAAAAAGCTTGTGAGGAAGATGATATATTCTCTTTTCAAAGTCTTGGTAATCCAAGAAGACGAAAATTATCGAAGCTAGAGACTTAAAGTCTCTCACTCTTGACGAGCTAATTGGTTCTCTACTCACCAATGAGTTGATGGTAAAGGAAGAATATGAAGATGAAGAGAAGAAAAACAAGAAGGATGAGGAGGATACATTGCCTTAAAGTCCTTCAATGAGAGCTATGAAGATTCAAGTGAAGATGTGGATGAAGACGATGATGAAGAAGAAGAGACGACCAAGCTCTTCCAAAAGTTCAAGAGATTCATGTCTTCCAAGGAAGTGAAACATGAATCAACCAAGAATAAGGGTCCTTCATTGTGCTTCAATTGTTAAAGAAAGGGGCATGTAACGCCCCTAACCTGTATCCGACCCGAATATGAGTCTGAGGTATCACATTGACTTTTCAAACTTTGACACTTAAAGAAAAACAGGGAAATTTTAAACTTTCATTAAAACAAAATACGTTAATTTACATAAATGATATCACAAAATACAAAATCGATCAGAGCATTTTTAATTAACAACTTTTTACATGCCAACACTATATACACAACCAAAATACCTACTTTGTCAATTACTTTTGATATGATCTTTTAGTAGTGATGTTGTCATTTCCACTTCTATTACTGCTCTTCTTGTTTCTTGGTACCTACGTGTAAATCACTTACACGCTAAGTCATAGACTTAGTGAGGCAATATATAAACATGTAACAATAGATTCATGAATATGCATTCTTACCATTTGATCATGACATTTCAATATGCATGTATATATTTCACTATGACATATATAATCATGTCATGCACATATGAAACTTACCTTCTTGTGTCACTTTCACTTTAATTTATCTTTCAATTGCCCATGTATATTATTGAGAACAGAGGTACGTGAGTACATTGAGGTTGTGCACTAATGCTGTCACCACAGCTCGATAAATTCCAACTAGGGGCAGTAAATATTTGTCCTGAAGGACCACTACGTCCCGAAGTACCACTGGATACATCCCGAAGGACCACTGGATATGTCCCAAATGACCACTATAAACCCTCGACTTTTGGCATGCCAACTATACCTATAGCTCTCATATCATATAACATGGGCTTAAATATGAATACATTTCTAATTTCATATCTTTTCATCACTTTTCATGTAACACATATAATCATTTCCATTATTCACATACCTGGATTGTTTCTCTGGTAATGGCATTCGTTCACTTAATATCATATTAAAGCATAATGAATTATGCATGAAATCACTATAACAATAATATATATATAAATGTACATGAAAATGGAAACATGAATTCAACTATCAGAGATAGACTTATCACAAGTCTTATCTCTATACACTTTAACTATAAAATGCACTCACCTTAGCCTTGCTTGCTTTACTCGATCCTAATCTTTCGTTTGTTTCGGAACGAAATTACGTTCTATATCTACATAGTAATACATTTATACATATCAATAATCCAATTGTATACTTTAATCTTCCAATTTTTACACTAAAGGAAAGACCAATCTCATTTCTTGTATAAAGTAGGTATCGATACATCCCTAACTGAGATATTGATACCCTGCCTATGGTATAGATACCCTACCTACATTCTGGAAATTTTCATCTTCAGGGGGGCATCGATACCCCCCTTTATGGTATCGATACCATACTGACATTTTGTAATTTTTCATTCAAGAGGAGGTATCAATACCCCTTCATATGGTATCGATACCCTATGACCAGAAATTATATTTTGAGCACGCAAATCACCTCATTTCTGCTCAAACACTTCCTATTTCACTCCTTTACATATACTTTACTCATCTACTCATACTTAAACTCATTAATACTCATTCAATACATCCTTAACTTTAAAATCCACCTCTCTTCCTAGAATTCAAAAATCATACTCAAATTTCAATATGTTCTAAATCAAATTCTAATACTTCATATTCTTTAATTAGGTTGATGATAAGTCAAATTTAACTTCAAATTCAACTTATCAACTCTTTTCCATAATTTCATATAAAAACCCATTTTCTTTAATCTCTTATAACTTCTTCATCTTTTGATTATAAGACAACTTAAGCTTTCCTTAAGCTTAGTTATCATCTAATGATCAAAACTCAGCCTTTAATTCAACAAATAATCAACAAAATAGAAAACTCACCTTTGTTGTGGCTCTCTCGTATGGAAGAACAAAGAAGAAGAAGATGACTCTGGCTTTGTTTCCATCCCTTACACGTGGTTTCCTTATATTGTAAGGAAATAAAAATCTTTCATATTAAATGACCATTTTACCCTTTAATTCCTTTGATAATTATTAATAATTTTCAGGAAATACTTTCGAATAAATCATTGAACTATTCAAATATCCTACTTTAATCACCACATTCTGAAGTTTTACAATTTAGTCACTAACCCGTAGTTTGGGATGTTACAGGGCATGTCAAGTATGAATGTCCCCTCCTAAAGAAAAAAGGGTCATCTAAGAAGAAGGCATTTGTGGCAGGTTGGAGTGATGAAGATGACTCCAATGATGATGAAGAAGTAGCCAACTTATGCCTCATGGCCATCGAAAGAGATTCAATGGTATCTTATAACTATAATGATTTAAATTCACATTCTTTTGATGAGTTACAAGATACTTATAATGAGTTGTATTTGGAATTTGAGACCATGAATTCCAAATATAAGAAATTAATCTCAAAACTCAAAATTGAAAATTATTTGGTTTTGAAAGCAAAAGTTGATTTTGAAAATCAAAATAAAATTTTGAAAAATGGTTTAAAGCTTTCAAAAGTCAAAATCAGTGATTTAGAAAAAGAAAATTTTGATTTAAAAGTTAAGCTTGAGAAAAATAATTTTTATGGTCATTTGGAACATACTTGTCCAATAAAGAAAATAAAATCTTTTAAAATTAGACAAGTATGGGTTCCTAAGGGAACAAGGGGCATTAAAACTAACATCCAAGGATCCAAAGCAATTTGGATACCAAAATCCAAATAAATGTCTCTTGTAGGTGTGTGGGAGCAATGGTGATGAAGATGAAGGAATTGAGATACTCTGGCCAGACTTAAAAATGAATGGGTAACCTCTAAGCTTAATGTTTTTTATTTTGGTTATTTGGTTGCTCATTTTGAGTTAATCATGCATGAGTTTTTTATTTTAAATGATTTGATGTTTTCCATCTCATGTATGTTGAAAAAGTTTTATGATGGACATTTTAAAGTTTTAATGATTTTTCATAAATTTTAGTTCATCATAGTCAATTTTGGTCAAAATTTATTTTCAATGCAAATGATATCTCTCTAACAATTGATATCAACTTTTCAAATGCTTTGATTTTACAAACTTTAAATTTTTGACCTACATTTAAATATTTATGCTTGTGTTTTAAATGTTAAAGATATCTCTCTAACAATTGATATCAAATTCTTCAAATGCATGACATTTTTGAAAACTTTATGCATATATACTTATTTTCAATAATTGATATTGCATAAAGTATTTTAGACTTGGATATATATTGAATTTCATGTGTTACTAATATTTCTTTTTACTCTTTGTTGAATTTCAATTTTGTTTAAGTATCAAGATTTTAAAGCTAATTTTGTTTGGAATGCACGTTTTGAGGGGGAGTTTTGATTTTTCAAATGCTTTTAATGTCAAATTTACCACTTACTCTCCAAAGTTATGTTTGAACTTTAAAGTTGAATTCTTTTTTATTTAACAAAAAGGGGGATAAGTATGGGTTTGAAAAATTCAATTTCTTAATGAAAAGGGGGAGCTGAACATTTTCGCATATTTTCCAACAATTGATATCTTTTTCATTAAACATTTTAGTAAGGAGAAGTTTTGCCAAAAACAATTTTTTAAATGTTTTGTTATATTAAAAAGGGGGAGAGTTTTTAACTATATTTTGATATAACAATTTAAGGAAAAATATTTTTGGACTTGAATTGAATTTATTCAAAGTTTTTCAAAGTTTTCAAAAATAATTCAAAGTCCTTAAAACTTGGAATTGAGCACAAAACGTTTTCTGAACAAGTAGTAACAATATTGTTCTTACAGTATCGATACCAATTGAGCAAGTACCGATACTGTTCATATGATATCAATACCAAAGGTAAGGGAAGTATCGATATTCACTAGGTAGTACCGATACTACCAGCATTTCTCAAATTCCATAATGTAAAAATGGTACCGATACCCAAAGAGGTACCAATACTACTTTGTATAGTAGTATCGATACCATAAGCATAGTATCGATACCATAAGGTCCCAACGACTATAAACGGCTAGTTAATTTAAATATTAACAAAGGTAGTACCGATACTCCCTTTAGGAGTACCGATACCCCTTGGTCTGGGTAACTTTATTTTGCACAAAAATTGATCCCCAATAGCTCCAAACCACCTCCAACGGCTAGAAACGGCCACAACAACATTTCAACACATAAATACAAGTTGAAGATACTTGAAAAAGGGTTAGAACATATATCCAAGCAATCAAACACAAAAGAAGAACTTTTCACTCTTTATTTCAATTATCTTGTAAATATTTTTGTTCTTGTGAGCTTTCAATTTGTAAACACCCTACCTTGTAGAGGTTTATTTTGTTTACTTCTTTTTTATACTTTATAAAGTGTTTTGGTTCTATCTTAGCCAAGAGAAAAAAATAGGGAGTGTAAATGTTATCTCTTTATCATTGAAAAAGAAAGAACAAATCCTTAGTGAGGAGCTAAGGTAGTAGATGTAGACTTGTTTGATAAGTCGAACCACTTTAAATCATTGTGCGTTATTTCTGTATCCTTTTGCTCTCCTTACTCCCTTATCAAAATATTGTCAATTAAACCCCTTTGTATTCTTTCAGTTGTCTATTTGAGCCTCTTCATAATCCCAACATAAATGAATGATGATATTAACAATTTTGAAAATATTAAATCTGTTAAATAATATATATTATACATTTTATAATTAAAGTAATTATAAATTCACAATTTTTTCTATTAAAATAACTCGTAATTAGTTACCAAGTTTAAATATGTGGTAAAAATAAAATGGAATAAATATCTTTTCTAGAAAAGAAGGTTTTTAAAAAAAATTATAAAAAAGTAACTGTTAAATATTGGATCATATATAATTATAAATAATCAATGAGGACTCATATTTTTTATATCGTGATATATTTTTAAAAGAAAATAAAAAGTAAAACCGTCATATAACGAGGATGAGAAGGCAGTAGACATCAGTTTTCCTTTCTGGATTCACCACAAAGAAGATTGGTGGAAACAATAATGACTTTGCACGTACTTCTTAGATGCTTCTTCAACTAGTTACAATATCTCTTTTTAACAAAACTGATTGGAAAAGGGTTCAAACAATTAATGTACAATACAATTCATTTTTCCTGTATTTGTGTCATTCTTCGAGGTTATCTTACCTTATGGATGTGATTCTATCGGATTTTACTGGTTCACCGGTCAAGATTTCCCCAGGAAAGGGAGATCATGCAGAGCAACATGAGCTAAGATCAACACAGTAGTTCTGCAATTCATTTTCCATGACGAAAAGATGGGAAACTGATCGATCAAGACAGCAAGCTTGGTCCATTCTCAGCCGCTGTCCGCCCACGACTAGGACACCTCGACATCTGAATATCATGCGATGATTGGGTCCTTGATTTTGCATAGGGAGCACTTCTTGCAGCTGAAGAGAATGAAATATAATTATGCAGACAGACGAAAAACAACAAATGGATTTTTAATATTATGATTTATGACATATATCCCAATCAATGTTTAAATCTAAGCTTAGGGTTACTAGTTTACTGGGTCAAAATCTATGGCTAGAATAAAACATTAATTGCATAGACCTTTACTTGCAAGAAAAGTCTGTTACAAATAAGTTGCAAGCTTTACTGCCAATATTATTATTATTTTCTCAAGCTAATAGAAATAAATTAGAGGTCTTTATAATCTTAGTTTTCTAGTGTTCAACTTCTAATTCCTTTGTTAGGAAGATTGTCGGCTGAGTGCATCTAACACAACACTGAACTCGTCTTCACCCTCAGATGTTATCAACACATTAAGAACAATCAGGGACTCTCCTTGAACAGCATATACGTAATATATCATTTTCACTTTCCACGTTTAATTCAAGGGCATGCACCAATGGTTCCTACAATCCACCCAGCATCATGAAAGGGTTTTCTTCCTCACCGAAATCAGATTTATCAGCGAGACTACATTCCGATCTGTCAAACAGGGATTCCAAAATCTCTAACTGGGTTCCAACTTATTCTTGTCATAGTCAAGAATAAACCTCACGTGATAATTCTTCAATTGAACAACGTATTGTTTATCGACCTGGATTTAAATGTTGCTAGTGGAAAGTTTGATTAAATGTTACTGTCATCCTATATTTTTTGGGTTAAAGTGAGCAACTTTGTAGATTTTAATCAACTACCATAGGATGGGTGTCTCATGTTTATACCAGTCCCAAAGGATTAAAACCAAACAATTTTAACATTCAAAACTGTTATTCGCCAAAAAAACTTCGTCATGAGATTTATCCTGAAGTACTAACCTGCAATTTGTTGTGTTCGAAGGATATTCTGCCGCCGTTTCCACCAACACCATGAACAGAGAACAAGAAGTAAGAGAGACATAAATATGCCAAAGGCAATGCCAATCTTAGCACCAACAGAGAGGTGGGGTCCACATTTAGGTAGTCCAGGTATGCCGCAAAGACCAGGATTATCAGTAAAACTGCATGTAATTATAGTAAGTATATGATATAGAACTTGCATTAATAGACGTGCTGTGTGAAACAGCATGTTTTCATTTTAATCTTGTATTTGCATTTCTTTCGTTATCATTATCATCTGGCAAGTTCATTCCTCATAGATAGAACTTCCAGACCATACTAATGAGATTCTTAGAAGTTGAAACATACTTGAAGCTAGCACCATTCAAAAGCCTTCCTCCGAGTGCAGTTGGAACCCTTCCAGACAGAGAGTTACCATTAAGATTCCTGAAAATGAGAACTTAAATCAAAATCTTGCTGTATATTTCCAGAGTTAGTCAACAGGTCAAAAACTTACAATCTACGCAATGCAGTCAACTTTCCTAGGCTTTCAGGAATTGATCTGTTAAGGAAATTGTAGGAGAGATCCCTGCAGTATATATCGATACATTTATATCAATAAGATGGATATTGTTTAAGAAAATATATAAATTAACTGAAAGATCATGGGCTTTTTCATAATCCATATATTAGACTACAAACTCAAATTATCCCTTTGAGAGAAGAAAGAAAATATTATGCATCCAGAATTTAATGTCCTTCCAAGCATGATGGCTTTTGAAACAAGAATGCAACTCGATGGATGCATGGTCTTTCAATCAATAGCACAGAAACATTTGGGAAGTGACATTTCTGATAGAAAAAACTTTTGTTTCCTTGCAGAATGTCATCCCAACACTATAATGTGTTCATCTTTAAAAATGAAAGGGAACAAACACTTTAAAAAAACCTATAACAGACAAATGGACGTGTAAAAAGAATATGATGGTGAGGTTCCTAACTGTATAAAAAGAATATTATTTCATAAAACTTTGAATGTAGAAGTTATACAATCGCAAGTATCTTCAAGGACAAGAAATTATGCCGTGCTTACAATATTTCTAAGCTAATGACTGTTCCAAGTGAAGATGGAATGGCTCCATGAATTGTGTTTCCACTCAAGTTTCTGTAGAAGCCAAATACACCATAAAGATGAGAAATGATTACGGGGAAGTCATCTTGTGTAAAATTAAATAAGTACAACTATTGCAATAGTTTGTGAAAGCAAATAAAGAAAAATAGGCTCTATCTTTTATGTCAATGGCACTATATTATCATGCAATATAACAAGCTGATGAGTCCGGAACAGAAACCTGTCCTTGGATAAATGATTCATGCCCTATAAACCAAATAGAAGCAACTATAATGGAAGTGATGGAGAAACAATTTGCACTTACAAGCTCTTCAGGTGATGTAGTTTGGATATTTCATTAGGCAAAAAACCCCTTAGACCTTGATTGTCAAGACCACTGATCATGCAGAAACAAAAGGCAATTACTTATTACATTACCAATATAACTGATGAAGGCACTTTATCTTAAGCTTTGTAGGAATCTCATCATAAGGTTGAAATTAGGAATTTAAAAACATGTACACTCTAGGTTTATAAATATGCATTTATATTCTAGGAAACGCTTGCTATATTTAAACTTGTGCACCACAGCACCAGGGCAAGGAAAAGTTACGTGGTTTCTTTCTGAAAACTAACATGCATCTAGTTTTTCATGCCTCTGGAATAATTAGAATCTTAGGAGTTAGGAGTAACAGGTGATGTGTGAATGAATGAAGTGCAGAAATTTGGGCCTATTAGGGAAACTCAAATCGAAAGAGTAAAGTAGAGAAAGCATATGAATAGAAGCAGATTTGACTTTTACTTGCTTCTCATATCCTTAAGGCAATGCTGGTAACGAATACAAATGAAGTGGACAAGATTCATTAACTAGTAAATTGGAGTACATACGACAATCTTTCAGGAAACTAAAAGAATTCTTAACAGATAAGATTCACTCAATAGCAAATTGGAGTAAACAAGTGGTTGAGAATTCTAACAGGCTGTTGGGAGTGTATGTCTCCAGGCTTGTAAAATGCAGACATTGACTTCGTACTTCTAATATGACAAACAAAGCAGAATGATATTGGCTACAACTTGAAAGTGTAAAATGTACTACGGGATAATGAGAATACCAAAACAATCTATGACTTAAAGCTCCCTTAAAGTGGAAGAAGTTCACCAGTAATACGAATCATCTATGTTAGAATTCTCCTTTTAACATTGCTTTACTAAAACAAAATATGTAAAGGAGGCCATAGCATACCAGCATAGATATCAGTTTCCACTACATAAATCATGAAATCAACACAATAAAATTGAACTAAAGAGATGATAATAGTAGGGTAGAAAAAGCAAAACTCAAATATAAGACAAAAAGATCAAGGAAGTACAGGCCATCAATGAACCACTTTCTGCCAGATTTATCAAAATGACAATCAGCTCCACTCCATGGATGCTCGGTAGGAACACATGGGTCTCCATTCCACCCAAAACGATTAGGAAGCCCCAGTGCTTTCTTCAATGCCTGTAACGCCCTAACTAGAACCAGGAATTTTTAACAAGTTAGCAAATATCTACTGTCTACAAGAAAAAATCCTGTTCATAGGCAGTAAAAAACAATTCCCATGGGTCCTCCCATACACAGCATAAACAGACAGCAGAAGTCATAGAAGCAAAACTAATAAGTAATAGCATAACATAATACCTTCTTCTGCTGAAGTTTTGGACTCAGCAACTATAATTTGAAAGACTTCAATCGCATTAAGGATGACATGACCCTTTTTAGGGTGAAGAGTTATTGTCAGAGTCCTCCCACTAAGAGCAACTGTTTTGTTAAGTACAAGTGCAGTATAGCGATCACCACTCATGTCCACAACATCTATATTTTCAAATTCAGTTTCACCATTTATCAGGACATCAAACACCCTTTGCCCTGCACCGGTGATGGAAGCATCAATCTCCGCGAAGTGTAACCATATAGAGTAGTTCTTATTGGGATCCACATCCATTGTATAAGTTAAATCAGGCTGACTATTGGTACTAACAATTGCACTTTGGTAAAGAGCTTCTGGATAGAAGTTTGGTGCAACTGAAGCTTGTTTAATGCTACCTTCAGTAGATCGCGGTTCATCAGCATTTTTTCCAAAAGTTCTGATGGGGTGCCAAAATCTATCTCCACCCCAGTGATCCCCACTATAATCTTCATCAAATTTTGGCTTTGCTGTGCCACAAGTCACTCTTGAAGTTGTTTTCAGGATTATACCTTTACCCCATTCTGGTCCATAATAGTATGCTTTATCATCAATTTGAAGAATTTCAATAGAAATAATTGATGGGTCTCCATGACCAGTACTGTGAAAGCAAATAGATACTGTATTATCCAAGAGAAACACAAGGGCTTCAGCAAACACCTGTTCATCATGGCTGGTCCAACCTGATTTCAGTGAATGAATTATGGTGCCTTCAACAGATACTTCAAATAGAGGCTCGTTGTCAATGTCATGTTCAACTAACCCAAAGAAGATCCTCACAGAATAGTGCCCCTTTGGTACTCTATTAATTATATAGCAATTTTCTGGACCTTCAGATAGAGGGAAATACCTAAGTGTTTTTAGATGAGGAGTGATGAAACTTGGTTGCGTTGCATTAGCTGGAATTCCCCCGGTATATGCAAAATCTTTATACCAACGTGTATAGGTTGGTGGGGTTCGGACATTTATACGAGCTCCACAGCTTATGCGCATAGCATAAGGTGCTATAGTGAGAAAAAAAAATTGACCAGGTTTAGTACCAAAAACTAACCAAATAGGAAAAAACTGTTACATAATTAAATGAAAAAAAAAATAATTACAAGAAAAAAAATGATACCAAAACCTAACAAATAGGCAATGCATTAAGCATATACAATAGGGTAGACCGCTTACAATTTCCACCTTAGTCTTTCTTGTTTTCTTATTTGACAAGACAAAGTTCCATTGCCTTGTGCTTTCATTTTACCAACTTAACATTCTATAAACAAAAATGAATGGAAGTGACATGGAGCAGATGACCACATATGCTTACAAAATCGATAACCAATCCATAGATTATTCACACCTTTCCCCGTTAGGCCTTGAAAGAATCGCTATCTTTCTTTGCTTAATAAATTAATGTGTTGCTTAAATTCTTTATTCACTTCAAGTCGCATGGCATACCACAAAAATTAAAAAAAAAAAACTTTCGATCATTTTCCTACATTTCCTCACATCCAAACAGGATCGAAGCCAACCAAACACCTAGATTCTTTGACCTAGACACAGTTAACTTAAAATTTCAAAAAAAAAAAGGCACATTCACTCCGTTAGTTTTGACTAATCCTCACAACTCATTAACATGAGCATGAAACATAAATCACAATTCAGAAATAAGGCAAAGGAACAAACCATCAAAGAAGGAAACGAACCATAAACTGAATTATTATACTTAAGACTGGTTTCTAACAAGCTCAATCAAACTGCAACTAATCTACCACTTAAAAAAAAACCTAACCGAATCTCGAAGCAACCAGAAACATCCAAAGAAGAAAAGTCTAAAACAGTAATAGCATAGTTGTAGTGGAATCTAACCAGGCCGTGCTGAAGACGAAGAGAAAAAGAAAAGGAAAACAGGAAGCCATAAGAGAGTCAATCTTAGCATCTTAGCTTAGCTTAAGCTCTCAAATATCTTCTTCCTTGCTTTGCTTTTCACTTATTACGCTATTGGTTCATTTTCACATTCTCTCTTATCTTTCTTTTTTCTCCTTTTTAGTGAACGACTGATCGAGTGAGTGAGAGATGCTGCCTGCATCGAAAAATAACAGTCAAGGATTTTATAACTTTTTCTTGGGTAAAATACACCAAATGGACTCCTGATTATAAAATATTATTTTTTTGAGTCCACCAACTATTAGAAATTATGAAATAGTCACCTAATTATTCATGTATTTCAAACTTATCTTTTTTCGTTAAAAATTGATGATTGTCTGAGTTAGACGTTAATCTTCTGATTAGGATATGATAAAAATAGTATTTTAATGATGTCCATTGGTACTGTCGTTACTTTCAATCACTAACTCGATAACATAATATTTTAAACACTAACTCAAAGCATAATATAAACTGAGATTCAATCTATAAAATATAGTTCAAGTAATTTTGGGATCAGATTTATCATATCATAGTCAACATGTTAAAGACCAACTCAAACGATCGTCATTTCTTAACTAAAAAGGGTGAGCTTGGAATAAATAAATAGTCGGTGATCATTTTATAACTTTTAATAATTGGTAATCATTTTTTAACTTTTAATAATCAGGTAACTCAACAAAAATCTCAAGGATTATTTTATAATTGTTAATAGTTGAGGACTTAAAAGATCAGTATCCTATAGTCGAAGACTATTTGTGTAGATTACCCTTATTGTTTTCTTTGTCAAGTCGACTCGTGAAGGAGACGAGGTGATACAGGTACAGGTTAGCTTCATTAACTGTGATGGACACTTTTAATCCGACGGCTCTACACGGTCAATAGCAAAATTTTCCGTCACAATCGGATATTGATGAGCGGTAGAGGTTTAATAAGTGGGGCTCGACTTTATATGAGTGGTGCTGACGTAGGAGGCAGTTGGCATAACTCAGGCGCTAAGCAAAGTCGAATTAAATATTTTTCAGTGAAATGGAATCTTTAACAAAGATACAGTAATTAATTATTTAAAGTAAATTTAATAATTTTAACTTTTTTACATACTCCATAAAAGAATAAAATTAACAATTAATTAGTTTAATAGAATGAAATACTAATTTTTTTAAATAAGATTAAAATTTTAAATCTTAATGAATACAAATGACATAAATTTGATTGAGAATATCATAATTATCTCTGTAATATTCGATTCGAATTAATTAATTAATAAATATTATATATAAATGATTATATATTTTTAAAAAAATAAATACAGTGATATGTTTTCAGTTGCTGTCTCCACGTACAAAGATCTGCGATTGTGGAACAGAGGACAAAAGCCACGTGACCAGGCTTCACGGGATGAGTTTTGGAGAAATTAATAAATAACTTCAATGAAAGTGGCCCTACAGGTTTAATTATAGTTTTGATCCGACGGTACTGATCAGACTCAAGAGTATTTATTTTCCCTTTTGACCTTTTTACTTGGGCTCGACTTCGTGCGGAATCCACGGTACTGTTTTAAACGAAGAGCCAATTTTATTGGTAAGGATAAATTACATAAATGGTCATAATAGGGGAGGAAAACTCGAATATAATATGAATATAATATTATGATATTTTATAATGTTATATTGTATTTGATATATTAAATAACAATATAATATGATATACATATTTATATTATGGTTAGATCAAGTCAAAAAAATTGGAATAAATTATTGTCATAATACTATAAATAATTATAATAAAATTAGTACATAAACTCGAATAACTCAGTTCGAAAAAATTTCAAGTTAAGTTCGAGTTGTAAAATATGACTCGTCAACTCGAATAACTCAAAATTTTTTGACTCGACTCGATCGAATGCTCACCCTTAGTCACTAATGTTTTAGTAAATTTTTATTTATCCTAGTGAAATTTTAAAAGTAACAAATTAGTCACTAATGTCATCGATTTGTAACAAATCGGTCACTCACCATTAATAGCCATTGTTGTGGGTGACAGAAAACTGACGTAGTGTCTTAACTGCTGACATGACATGCTGGTTATTTGACTTGTCATTTGGTTTCCCTCTAAACTCATTCTCATCTATTTTATTCTTACCGTTTCAACTTCTCTTATTTCTCTTTTCATTATTAATCAATATGAATTATTAAATGATGGTTCTTCTTTAGGAATTTTTATTAAAAACTCAAAATTCATTTTATTAGGAAAATGACCCCACCAGGAATTATTTGGAAAAATACCCCCAAACTGTTCACATAAGACAACCTCACGTCATGCGAAACGCGTAAAATGACCTCGTGTTTTATAGAGCGCGAGACCCTTTCGACATGGAATAACTTTTCATATAACACATTTTAATATTTGGATAAATGACATCGCGTTTTGCACTGGAAATTGAATTGTCTGAGCAATTTATCGTAGGTTGTATTTTTGAACCTCACGTCCTACAGAACGCAATATTTATGCATTTTTAGCCCACTTTGCAAGTGTTTATAGGCATATTTTAGGGGTATTTTCAGGTAGTTAATATAAAGTTTTTTGTAATTTATAAGATTAGAGGCGTAATATTGGGATTTATCTTTCAGTTGATGTCAACATCGACACATACGAGATATTGTAAACGAACAAAAATCGCGTTGAAAAAGGTTCCAAAGCTTGTTTTGTGCATGAAGAAAAAGCTAAAATGGTTTGATAGACATATTCGATGGGTATTTTTCAAGTAGTTAATATGAAAATTTTCGTAATTTATAATATTAGAGGCATAGTATTATAACTTATCTTTCAACTGAGGGTAATATCGACATATATGAGACATTGTAAGCAGTGTAAAAATTGTATTACAAATGGTTCGAAAGCTTGGTTTTGTGCATGAAGAATAAGCTAAAATGGCTTGATAGGCATGTTCGAGGAGTATTTTTAGGAATTTAATCTGAAAACTTTCGTAATTTATAATATTAAAGGTGTAGTATTTGTACTTATTTTTCAATTGATGCTAGTATCCCCACATACGAGACATTATAAACGGTGTAAAAATTGTGTTGAAAATGGTTCGAAACAAAAAGAAATTGAAAACTACCGAATGTATTTTTTTAATTACAAAAGTAGTTCAATGAAAAAGCACAATTAATCGATACAAGGGCATGATCGATTAAGACATTTTTTTCATGTGTCTGGGGTTCATACAAATAGTACATAGTTTCGATTATCCAATTCTTTCTCGATGTTCAACCAAACCTCGTCACAGTAAATCCACGTTGATAGTGGATGACCCTTTTTTGTGCGTCGTAGTGCAAAATCTAGTCATATTATAGGTTCATCATCAACTTCACCTGAATCTCATTCATTTATAATGGGAGGAAATTCATATTGATAAACCTTGAATATGGTTTCAAGTAATTATATTGGATCAATGAATGCCATTTAAAGAATCTGTATAGAATAATGAGCAGCAATGACGTGCATACATGGCTATTTGAATGTTTGGAATACTCCATAGTCGTAGGTTATTTCTTGTAGATTAACCATGTATGCGTTGTGTGATATGCCTCCCAATGGCCTCAAATATTCTGAAACACGAAAATTATTTTGTTCGCGAGAGACACATGTCGCATTCATTGTATTTGAATGTTGCACAAAATGTTAGGAATTTTTCAATGAGGTTTAGGTGGACTATCTTTCAATTATTGAAGCATCTTCTCAGCCTCACATACGAAATATGTGTGGCATATCCATTAAAAACATAATAGTTAATTAGAAATAATAAATGAAAAGATTTAAACCTAAAAAAGTGAAAGATGTACCCATTCGATGCATCATTAATCGTTCATCTTTAGTCTTAAACTTTTGCAACTAATTTGCATCAATGTGGCATATACAATACCGATGATAAATATAGGGTGGCTGCCAAGACTGGCCCATACACTGGATTACGTATTTGATCCCTGTGCTTCTTTCAAAAATAAGACATATCACATCATATCTATCAAACAAAACATGTGATAGAACATGTCTTCGTAAGCTCTTAAGAAAGAATTCCCAAGAGTATATCTTCCTTTTCGACTATTGCGAAGGCGATGTGAATAGTTTTCATATTGTCGCATTGTGTAATATCCAATAACAGTGTTTGTGTGTATCTGTCGTATAACCAAGTGTCATTGATTTGAACCATTAGCTTGCAATGGCGAAATGCATTAACACACTGCATAAATATCTAAAATAGCAAGTATAATTGGAACATACCTTGTATGACACGATTATTTTAGCAATGGCCGTAACTATTTGTATGATTCTTCTCGTTGGTCATACAATTTTTGTTGAGCTCGAGACCTTGCATATCATGTTTTATGGTAGTCAATTATGTAGAAGTATTATGATGTAATTGTAGTAATATAAGCACCAACTGTTATACCTGGATTTGCTTTGACTAGTGAAATGAACATCCCAAAGCACGTACACATCTAAGTTATGATGATCCTAACTGAGGTTGTTGATGGTGCATATATGAGGTTGGGCGTATTTTTTCCGCTTCAACAGGTTGTTCATCGTCTTCAAGCGTGATACACGAACCCTCCAGTTACATTATTGGTTCTTTTGGGCATATTTTACGAGGTACTTGTCTATGTCTATTTTTTTAAAGTCAACGTAAATGAGCGATGTATATTACAGTTCTTAATGATAGCCACAATGAGTTCTTTTATCATGAATATCATTCCAATGTAGAGCTCACCATTACCATGTTGGTTGTATTGATTAATATGTAGGAATTACAAAAATTTTAGAGTGTTGAAAGCTTTCATATCAATCGTTGTGAAGTGAGGTGATGGCTGGTAATAAGAAATATGAGTGGAAACATATGGAATGTCATCATCATCCACTCCCACCGACATGTCAAAGTCTTCTAGTTCTTCATTGAAGAGGTCTACCTCATTACCATCAGGGCCAATCTCTTATACTTGTTCTTCATCAGAATTATCCCCTCAAATCAGAATAGTTTTGCATCATCGTATACAGCGATAATAGGTGTAGTTGTTATGCATCAATCATGAGATCGCTCATGAACCGTATTACCAAGATCAAAGTCGTCAGTACCAGCACGAAAATGTCTCCCCATAGATGTTGACATGTATTATGCACTAGGGATTTATGTTGAATATTGTACATATGAGAAATCATCGAATGAGTTAAATGCTTAATGGTCATACGAACTCATTTCATGCTGAGAAGATGACGCTGCCACACTAATATTGTATGGATTATACGTTAAATGTTGTGTTGGTGGTAGGTTTAGATCAAAGCTAACTATGCAAGAAAGCCTTGGCATCGAAGACGATGATGCTCCCAAGTCTTTGCATGTACTGTGTGTATTTAATAAGTTAAAGTCGTTACGTAAATTGGTTGTCGGACTCTGAACATTAGGATCAAAGTTAAAATCTACCTTTCTCCAATTTGGGACACTAGTAACATCATTATAATAAAAAAAATTACATATAGCTCAAGAGGCTCTCCTAATGAATAGTGCAAGTGGGAATCCAACATCATTGTCCTCAACGGTATATATTGAGTAGGTTAATGGTTCTAACGACATCGGTGGTCGATACTTCAATAGTTCAAGTTTTTTTTTTTCATGAGCATGTGGAACATTGTTCTTCATTTCCATCATAAACTTCTTATACGTTAATTTTCTCGGCAGCAACGTTATCATAACAGTGTTAGAGGACTACAAGACGACACCGAAAGAAGCATCATCAATTATCTGGCCATTATATTATACTAAAGCGGTAATAGACCATCTTCTTAACATATTTTTTAGAGTATCTACAATCATTAATAGAGAAGAATGAACATTAGATAAATTGTAATGACTTCAAACTATGTAAGAATCGAGAAGTTTCTCTTGCATAAACTTACAATTAAAACTTTTATCTAAAAGTGACGTCTAGCAAATTAAGTTGATGATATTCACTTTCGTTCTACTTGTGACCAGTTTGATTGCAACCACTTATGTGTGGTTTGATTGCCTTCACTTCTTCTGATATAAATAAGGGTTTGAAAGGAACTCACATTCTACATAACGTGAGGACTGTGTACGCAACTCGCGTTTTATAGAACACGAGTTTCACAATGACTTGATAGACTCCACTCGACTGCACTTTTATGCTACGATGATTTATAGGTAATTTTAAATATCGATCAGTAGTTAATTTTAAATATTGATACTTAATCTATGAGGTTCAATATTTTAAAAGTTTTAAATATTAATACTATAAATTGAGTTAAACCAATAATAAAAATGGTCCAAAAAATACAATAACATAAAATACAATACCATAAATTAAAATAACATAAATTTCAATACCATAAAATACAATTAGATATTTATGGTACATAAATATCGATACTATAAACTAAGTTTAAGGGAAGCCTTTCGTACTTTATCCATGGAAAAAATATGCAAAAGACAAGTAGAGGTGTGTCATTTGTCAGGCCAGTGTCAATAGGGAAAAGAAGATGATGCTACTACAAAAATGATGTGTTTTTAGAAATGAGAAGTTTCTCGAGAAGCCATGTTTAAAGGAAAAGAAAGCCATGTTTGATGGAAGAAATGTGAAATATTTACCCATGACCTTGCAAGAGAAACTCAAAGGGTCTCGCCCTTGTAAAAGGCATCCCATTCTGGTGACATAACTTATAGCACCGATATTGGCATAAAGATTTCCAAGTTTCGTGCCAAGTCATGCCATTAGATGAGAAGCCCCTTATAAGAAGATACCTCACGTTCAATATTAGAATGTCACTATAAGATGATGTCTTTTATAAATGGGGTTAAACTCGTATTGAAAATGGAGATGACAATGACACATATGAATAATTTTAATTGGGGTTCAACTCTTTTGCTTAAGTCACCAGAAGATGATAGTTATATAGGCAGGGACTTCACGTTCTACAAAATACGATGTCCATCTAGATTCTTGATGTGGCAGTACCACTTGTGTACATATTCGATTTGACATGTCAAAGGGCTCGCGTTTTACAAAACGCGAGGTTTGTTAAATTATGGTTATATAGGCAGGGACCTCGCGTTCTAAAAAATGCAATGTCCATCTAGATTCTTGATGTGGCAGTACCCATTGTGTACACATTTGACTTGACATATCAAAGGACTAACGTTCTGTAAAACTTGAGGTTTGTTAAATTTTATCTATATATATGATACGATAATCATGTTGGATGGATAACTTCGTAAAAAAATTTAATGGTAAGATTTTATGCAATTTTGTTCCATTATGGAACTTATTTCTACACTTTTTTCAACACCAAGATCAAGAAATATGAAATATATGATTTGATTTCAACGAAGCTTAAAAAATCTACAGCACGAAAAAATGTCGTCGTTGGAAGTGAAAGTTCTCGTTAACGAGCCCAACTCTAAAGCATATTACATGCTGACCTTGTCAAATACAAGTGACATTTGGAAGATGTTTAGGGCTTACACACGTGCTGGTGGTATGAACATCGAGTTTTATGTAACATTTGTTGGTAATGCTCAATCCCACATAGTATTGGAAATACTATTGGGAATGGGTATTTATGGTTTGGATTTCCCACTTCCTTGTTGGGTGAAAGAGAACAAGGAGGACTCTCGCACACTGCCACCGCCGTCGTCCGTCTCATCTCAGCACGGCTCGTGGTCGTGGTCGTGGTCGTGGTAATACGTGTCTTCGACACGTCCACGCGGATACTATCTTTTTAGAGAAAATTCTTGAGGAATTTCTCTTTGAAAGAAACAAATGGAAAAATGTGAAAGATTTCAACTGATATTTATAGGCTGCTGAGGACTGTTTAAATTTAAATGATAACAGCTGAATAATGATGCAATGAACCTGGACTATTTTTGAGTCAAGTTCATATAAATGTTTCAGCTGTTACCATCAGAAGTGCAATACCATCAGTAGTCTACTCCAGTTTCGGGTGTAAGAAATTCAGAGCGACCGTGTTAACCTCGGGGGATGGTCCGCCTACTGCAGCGATTACACACATCGGGACGAAACGACTACCATCAGAAGTGCAATACCATCAACAGTCTACTCCAGTTTCGGGTGTACGAAATTCGGAGCGACCGTATTAACCACGGGGGACGGTCTGCCTACTGTAGCGATTACACACATCGGGGCGAATTCGTTTCTAAGGCAGTTGTTATACCACGACACGGTTTACCAATCTGTTCTTTTTCAATTACTGTTTATCTTTTCTGTCAGTGCTAACGGTGTGGTTTTACAGTCTATTTTACCAACAATATTTGAGAAAGAATCACCTTCATCAAGCAACGCAGAAGTAACTCGATTTTCACAAGACCAAGAGGACGAAAAGGCAATTCTGCTACGTTACGCTCGTAAACGTTAGGAGAAAGAGCAAATAATTGAGAAACTGAACTTAACATCTGACATTTCTTTTATTCATTTCAACTAATCGTAACTTCGTGTAGTTCTTTTTCTAATGTTTATAAATTAGTATTTAAATAAATTAATATGTTGTTAAAATAAATTTTTATAAAATATGATTGTTTTGAAAAATATTTATGCATCGAATCAAACAATTAATTATCATATTATTGAATGATAATTTGTTTGATAGTTTGAATATTTGATATATAAAAAATTAATTAATAATTTAGAAAAAGTTTAACAATTTATTCGATGCGGTAATTCGAACATAAAAATTATTTTTAAGATAAAAAACTCTATTAATAAATAAAAAAGTTCAAGAGAGGTCTGTCCTAACGTGTTAGACACCTCGCTTTCTATAGAACGCGAGGTCTATATTGATGTGGGCGAGATCCCTGAACTTGGTCATTTGATATATATAAATAATGATTTTTTATTGTTCGTAAAAAATAAATAATAGTTTTAAAATTTTGAAACCATAACTAAGTTTTCACTTATTATTGTAATTCTAGTTCTATTAGCTAAATGTATTTTCGATACGTTCGATTAACTCTATATATTTGTTGAACTTATATTTTGATATAACAAATATTTTTAAGATTGATTTTAGACATAATCAAATATTACAAAAATAATTCAAAGTCCAAAATAACTTTAAAAATATGTGTTCCAAATTGTTATATATATATATATGGAATATTTTTGAGTTAATTAAAATATGTTTAAAGTGTTTAAAACATATTTAAAGCTTTTTAAAATATGAAAAAACTATTCAGACACCATTTGGCACTGTTCATGACACTGTTCATACACGAGTACTATTCACAGTTTTGAAACTTTGCCCCTTGAAACTATTTTAACGGCCCGATTTTCTTCAACGGTCATATTTTTAAGTAAAAGTTTCGAAACGTTCACAATAGTTTCGAAACTACATGTGCATGTGGCCTTTATTGCATGTTTTAAAGCTTCCAATGGTCATAAACGGCTAGCAACTCATTTCAGACAATAAAAACACTCTAAGGACACATGAGGAAGATTACTACACCTATCCAAGCTTAAAGATCAAGAGAAAATAGTGTTTCATTCTTATTTTTCCATTTTCTCTTGTATATAGTGTATTGAGCCTTATTGAATACCTTTGCATTCATTCTTTGTGAGCTTAAATATATGTGAACACCTACCTAGTGAGGTATTCTTGTTTACCCAAAATCAAACCTTGTAAAAGTGAAGTGATTCTAGTTTAGCCTTAGAAAAACTAGAGAGTTGTAAAGTTACACCTTATCCATGAAAAGTAAGAATAAATTAGTGAATTTTTTAGAAAATCATTAGTAGAGTTGGTTGAGATGTCGAACCATAAGTTTTTCTATATTTTTTACTTCCACACCAAAGATTTTTAAAGGCCAATTCACCCCATCTTGGTGGTTTTTGATTGATCGATCGAGCCCAACAATATTTTTTTAATTAATAGAAAAGTATGAAACATTACATGTTTTTCATTTCAACTTAAAAAAAATAATGTTGCCTATATACACCCGTACCGCACCATGGTGGACGACGAGCCCTACATGGATACCTATGAACCAATATATATTCCTCTTTATCATTATCATCATCATCTTCTTCATCTACATATAGAGTACCACAACTGGCACTGAGATTGAGACCAATGTAGAATATGCTCTGCTACAACGTCTGCTCAATAATATCATATCTAAAGTCTATTGCCAATGGTGGAAATTGAAATATCAATGGTGGAACAGATAAAAATGAAAATGAAGGATAATGTGGTTTAACAAGTACGTGATGTAATACCCCAAATTATGGGTTAGTAGTTTCGGGTTTACCCGAGAGGTAAGTGGACCCTGTAGATTTCATGATTTAAGTCATTGGGTTTAATTAGGTTGGATTTGGACCCAATTAGCCACAAAAAGGGGAAATTTTAAATATGAGACAAAATACGAAGGACTAAAAGTGTAATTAGACCGTTAAAAGAAAAAAGATGATATTTTTGGCTTTTAAGTGTGTTTTGGACGTGGGTTCCCATGTCCCATCTCTTCTTCTTTATTTCTTCTTTCTTCCTCCTCTATAGCAAGATCTAAATTCAAGGTAAGTGTTTGGGGTTCTTTCATACTCTTCTAAGCTTTAAAATTCATCCATAATCTTCCTCATTTCAATCTTATGCTAAGAATCATTGTCTTCTTTTTTGCTAGAGGAAAAAGGGTGAAAATCAACCATGTTAAAAAAGAAAGGTGCTTGCAAAACATCAAGGTAGTGTATTTATAATCCTTTGGAATATTAAGTTTTCATAAATCATAAGAAATTGCTAAGATTTGTGTAGTTGAGCATTTAGGGTTTCACTTTGATTCATGCCAAAAATCACGAATTTGTTGTTTAGTATGTGTTATATGACACCTTAAGACCCTAAATAACTACCCATAACATTGATACATAATTTAGAATCAAACTGTGGCCTTTAGGATGGAATAATCATTTCAGGGTTTGAATATCAACACTAGGATGAACATTATCGATACTGGATGAATTGGGGAAAAATTAAGGATTTTGACTAGGAGTATCTATATTCCCCCTGCAGTATCGATACTCAGGGTGACAATATCGATACTGATGCCCTATTTTTATAACATAATACATTTTTGGTATTGATACTCATAGGGGTATTGATACTTGACCCTAGAGTATCGATACTACAAGTAGAGTATCGATACTACTCATTTTGGATGGTCAAATTTGACCCGTTTAAGGTCCATAAGAGCTAAGGACGATCCGTAATAGTAAGATTTAGTTTGTGAGCAACATAAATGACCAAGCATACATAGAAACACTTGTAAGAGTAGGTTACATAAGGTGTAACCATATTAAGCATAATCTACCGAAGTATCTTCAATCGAGGACATATACAGATAGTTGGTACTGAGTATCATTACAGAAGATATTCGATAAGTGGTATGATGAATATGTCAGATTTAATTTAAATAGCGAAAAGTATGAGCTTCGAGAATGTTAGTGAACCCGGAAAGAGTAAGTTATCTTTCCAAATCAAGAGGTTCTGAAGGGAAGTACGATAAGGTCGAATAGAGTACCTCTACTCAGAAATGAACCCGAGCCAGATATCGGGCTAGCCAGTACCATTGTTAATAAATAAGCATTCTCATAACATTCTAGATGAGAAGACGAACGAGACAGAAGCTAGTATGATGTTGAATTCACTTTAGTGAGTCCAACTATGTTAAGGTATACCCAGGTTACTTTAGTTGCCATAGTAGGGCATTACTAGTGCATGAGGCACTTTAGGGGCTAACTAGGGTGTGAGGCCCGAACACTCGCGAGGAGTGGGTTAGTGATGTCAGTGTTATGTGGCCTTTGGGTCTTAGATATGCATGCGTAGTTATATTAGTTCAGTTCAGTTGGGTAAGCTTCCGATGCACGTAAATTTTGGTTTTTACCCCTAGTATAATCCATATTCATGGTAGGCTGGGGTGTTGTTCTGAGATGCACGTAAAAATTCTTCCGACCACACCACCAAACCTACTTAAAGTTTGCTTTTGTCAGTTATGTATGTATAGTCTTATCAATTGAGTACAACATATATTTTAAAACTTGGCTTGAAGGCTATGTGAGACCGAGCCAATGCTTCAGTTAGGTGGGAATTGTACCGTTACTATGTGACAGCGGGTTCCCCTCAGTGATCTACCTGATGACTATATGAGGACTAGGAGACCATTCAGTATGTTTTGTAAGAATTATACCGACGCTATATGACACCGACATTCCCTCTGTAACTAGTATCTGATGGCTATGTGAGACAAGATACTATTCAAGTTTGCATCCTGAATGATGCACAATATGTCAGGTTTGCATTCAAATAATGCACAGTATGTCAGGTTTGCACTCAGATAATGCGTCGTATGTTTAGTCGTTAGGGTTATAGACCCTTTAGAGGTGTTCTCATGGAGAAGTCCTTAGCAGAGGATTAAGGGAAGCATGTGACTTTACTGTAGTGATAGAGCAATAAAGTTTTAAGTAGGTAACACTTGATCTAGTTCATGAATATACCTACTAATTAATACCATGTCTTCAACATGTTTTCGTGTATAAAATTCTTATGTTGATCTAGATTAATGATTATGCTAATGGGCTTTGTAAGCTCTGTCTTCGGATGTTTTCCGTTGCCAGGTCAGTAGCTTGGGCAGTTTTTGGAGCATAGTCGTAAAAGGACTTCCAGCATCTTCGATAAAGTACTATAATGTAGCTTTAGTAGGCATATGTATTTATAGGACCTTACTCATGTATTCAATTTATTAAACTCAGTGTTTGTATTATTTTGATTTAAATTGTGTGTCACGGTGCTCCGATTTTGTAAAATGTTTTTATAATAGTTAATTATGTTTTATTTATGATACCATTCAATATGTTTGAAAAGGAATTGAGGGGTTATCTCGGTAGCCGAGTGTGGCTTTTTAGGCCCAATCGAGTTTAGGGTGTTACACATGAAGACTATACGAAAAGGCAAGCGACGTATATGAATGAAACACGTCGGTGAAAAAACCTTTAGTCAGAGGCCCCATTTACTGAAATCATGATTGACTCCCCATATGGTAAAATAGTGAATGAGTCAAGTGGGTGAATGACGGTGGTGGCATTGGTGTTTGAGGCTCTGCTGCTGGCCGTTCAGGTGTATGTGTTGTTCCCGATGATGAGGTTGGAGCATGTTTTATTTTCTGGCTTGATTCCCTTTCATTTCTACCACCACGTTATATCGATAAACGTTGCGTTGGTCGAAAGTTTGGGGAAAGCTCATATATTTCTCGTGCTCGCTCCTCTTCGGTTAATATATGGAGCTTCTCATTTTGTTTGTACCATAACATATAATCAAATGAAACATTATGGTCAAAAATGAGTTCAGAAATGGGTCGTCTATCCAATCTCATATCCCACTAGAACACCCACATCGAATGATGAAGTGCCCAATTAATATTCATCTTCCCATGTCGTGTTAAACGATGCAATTCATCCAAGTCTAGTGGTGGTGGTTGAATCACTTGGACACAATTAAATTGTCGCAACACGCGATAGATAGGATGCCACTCGACTATCCCATAAAGTATCAACGAGATCGTAAATATCAAAACATCCAAACTAAGATATATTTTACTTAAAGTACACGATGTAATAGCATAATCATTATACGGTGTCCACAAGAAACTACAATTTTTTTAAACTAAGTTAGATAAACTCGAATTAAAAAAATGATTTTTAAATTAAAAATGAAATCGATTAAAACTATTATCTCATATGTCTTTTTATCGATCAACAATCTAAATATCACATAGAGTTTTGGATAGGTGGGTATGAGATAGTGTATCAATTCACCTATCATTCATACAACAAAATATTATTATTTGTCATTTTATAAAAAAGTGTAATGATATAAATAAAAACGTAGTTTATTTTTAGGCATAATGCAACAAAATACCCCTAACGTTTGATCATAGTGTCAATTTGGCACGTATTTGTTTTGGAGCATATTACCCCCCAAATGTTTCATTTTAAGTCAAAAACCCCCTCATTTTGATGAAAACTGTTAGTCAACTCATGGTCAACGCTTTGAGATGACTTGACAGACTCACATGGCACTAGTGTAGACGTGTCAGTGCCACATATAAAAAAAATACTGATGTGGAAAAAATGACATGTCATCAATTTTTTAATTTTATTTTATATATTTTTATTTAATATTTTATGTTCAATGGTTAAACAAGCAAAATATGCTTCCATTGAGAACTCAAGTTGCTACGCGTGGAAGTCCAACACACAACCACTAGACTAAGTCCTATATTTTGTCTTATTTTGCAAGAAATAGTTATTTAAGATGTATATTCCATCTCTCTCACACATTTTATCAAACACCTTCTCCCTCCCCCCTCTTCAATTCTATAAAAAACACAAACAAAATAACTATTTATTTTCCTAATAATTTCTCAAGCAAATAGTATCAAATTTTGTTCATACAATAGAAAAAGTCAACGATTCAACTCTCGGCTCTGGAAACAAAGTATCAGAAGAAACAAGTACCCCACTTCAGTGGCTCTGGATAACTCACGGGGGTCTGTGAATTTGAAATCGGGGAGTGAGAGAAGTAAATGGCAAAACCGACATTCATCGGATCCGCTGGTGGGGGACAAAATGGCCGTTGTGGTTTTTGGGATCCACCTAAGGGAAATATGCCTTGCTTTTATAGTTTGTTATAAGAAGAGAACAATTTCATAAACGGAGCCTTGTTTTTATCTGAAAGAGAGAGATAAATATGCCTTTATTTGCTTTGTGGGGCCATCAGGTGGAGACCGTACCGACTGGCGTTGCCTTGGGAAGTGAACATGCATCTTTCGTATCTAGAGATGGCAAAAAAACCCGAACCCGACGGAGAAAACCGAAAACCGAATTAAATGGGGACGGGGTCAAACCGTTTATGCTAAACGGGGACGAGGACGGGGAAAAATCGTTTATGTTAAACGGGGACGGGGACGGGTTTAGTAATCTCCACCTCGATTACCCGATTACCCGGCCCGATAAATATTAAAAATAATTATATATATATATATATATATATATATATATATATATATATATATATATATAATATTAATAAATTTAATTTAAATTAAAAATATATATATAATATTTATATATTTAATTTAAATATATATACCCGGCCTGATACCCGTTTATGCTAAACGGGAATACCCGTTTCCCCGCGATTTTCCCCGATTACCTGATGGGGATCCCCGTTTAAATCCCCGCGGTTTTTTAAGCGGGGACGGGTACGAATTTTTTAAACGGGAACGGGGACGGGGACCAATACCCGGCCCAAATCCGGCCCGTTGCCATCCCTATTCGTATCGCGGTGGACGTTCAAGATTTCACGGCTATACCAACATTTCCTGGACATGACGGTTCTGCACATCGTTAGCTGTTGGATCGGATGTCTGGCATTGATGGCGATCTACGCTTTACGCATGTACTTTGTGCATGACTTATAATCATCACGTACAGCCTCTACATTTACTTGGTGATTCTGCTGATGGGATTCATTTCCCCTCAAGTGGATCCCGAGACCCAGGATGACCATTGGCTCCCACCAGCGGATCCGATGAGTGTCGGTTTCGCCCTTTCCTTTGCACACTTCCCGATTTCTTCAGTTTCCATTGGATTAAAAAACGATTCAAAAGAAATCGGAATCAAGTGAGTTCAATGATTCAACTCTTGATCACCATGGAAGTCTCTGCAAAACTGCGGCCATAAGACCGTAAAAAGTTCAACGATTCAGCTTTCGGCTATGCGCACTAATTTATCCACTTCTTCATTGTTTACTCTCCCTTTCAGTCTCGTACCATACCTTGCTGGTTGTATTTAATTTGGCATTTTGTAAAGGTATTTGCTTGAGAAATCATCATGAAATTAGATGGCCATTTTGTCACTGTGCGAAGAGGGAATGAAAAAGGTGTTTGATAAATGTGTGAGAAATCATCAAGAAATTAGATGACCATTTTGTAAATGATTATTGCTTGCCCAAAAAAGTCAAATACAGGACTTAATCTGGTGGTTGTGTGTTGGACTCCCACTCATAGCAACTAAAGTTCAAGTTTCCATGGAAGCATATTTTGCTTCTATAAATTTAAACCAATGAGGTGATGACACATAAAATATATTAAATTAAAAAAAATGATATGTTGGTAGAGCACAATATTATTAATCTTGAGGTCGTGGGATCGAGTCCCATAGAGGGTATTTCATAATTCGGAAGGGGACAACCTACTATCTTACCTCCCCCTTACCCCATTATATATGGGAATAAGGGACAACCATTTTTTCCACGTTATCATTTTTTTATATGTGGCACTGACACGTCAGCACTAGTGTCATGTGAGTCTGCCGTGCCATCTCAATGTGTTGACCGTGAGTTGACTAACGTTTTTTATCGAATGAGGAGGGTTTTTGACTCAAAACGAAACGTTTGGGTGTAATATGTTCCACACAAAAAAAACAATACGGGGTAAATTGACACTATAGTCAAACGTTAGGGGTATTTTGTTATATTATTCCTTATTTTTAATTACCTTTGAAGTAGTGAAAATTCAAATGGGGTCGATTCTTTAATAATCGGACGTAAAAGCGACATTCGAAACCAAGCCCGCAACTACAATAACATCAGACACCCTCGAATAACATGTTTGTCTGGATCAACAACCTTACAAAGCTCTCGGAACAAAAATGTAAAGACAACTGATCCCCAACTATTATTTTTAGAATAATAAAAAACGCGTAGATGATTCAATCACATCAAATGCACTTTGTTCCAGGATTTATTTGGTATCAAGATCCCCACAATAACTCATAAATATGAACACGAGCAAATAGCTGTAAAAATAATAAAAAATAATCATAAATAAAAGATTATCAAAAAATTACAATAACATAAAATAAAATAAAATTTTAAAATTATAAATAAATAATCAAAATAAATAATCGTATATTTAAAAAAAATCTCTCAATTTCTGGAGTTGCATCCAAGGGTAGCTGCATAAAAATGTCGTCCAAAAATTTAATCTTTGTCTTACCACCATCCAACTCTTTTAGAAGAATTCCAAGCAAGTCGAAACACACGTCGTACCAGTTGTCTTCGACAAGACCAATAATAGTCGTTCCGTTAACAGGAAGCCCAAGATGGAATGCAACATCTTGAAGGGTAATAGTCGTCTCCTCACTTTTCTAGCAAAGTGGAGGATGAAACTTGGTACAACCAATTATACTGTTAAAGTAACAAAAACTAGCTTCATGCAAATACGAAAGAATATCATCATGATGTGGTGTGAAACGATTGATAAAACATGTCAACGTATGTTCATACCACTTCAAATAAAAATTTTAAAATAAATAAATAAATAAAAATTAATTAATTAATTAAAAGATTACATTTGGATTTATTCGCCAATAATCAAACACATGTCTTTGATCAAGCCTCAATAATCCCGCTATAATAATCGAATAATCGAATAGATAAGAAAGAAAGAGACAAAGAGAGAGAATTCGAAAGGTTTGAGGACTTTGGTTGACGAGGGACCCTATTTATAAGAGTCATCGAACCTCTTACGAAGCGAGATTAATGGGACATTGCATTATGCAAGGCACGAGGTTCATTAAAAAGACGTGTCTGTAACTTTTCAGATAGACCTCGCGTCTTGCAGAAGGCAAGGTCATGGGGAATTTATTTTGAATTTTCAACGATAAATTGCCCAAACGATTCAATTTCACATGGACCTTGGGTTTTGTAGAACGCGGTATCGTTTATCTAAATATTAAATTGTGTTATCTGAAAAGTGCTTTTACGTCGGATGGGCCTCGTACCCTATAAAACGTGAGATCCTTTTACGTGTTTTGCAGGACGTGAGGTATTTCAACGTGGCAGTTTTGGGTTATTTTTCCAAATAATTCCTGGTGGGTAATATTCATAATAAATGAAATTTTGGGGTTTTTAAATAAAAACGCCTTTTCTTTGTTTCTACCCTGTACTTTTTCCAGTTTTAACATCAAATCAATTTTCGATTTCTCATAATTTCAAACCAATTGATTTCAAAAGTAACAATAAAAACAAAATATTGGTATGATAAGTTTTCCTTTGATTTACAAATCTAGGTTTTCCTTTTCCCAGGAAAATTCTTCAAAACGGTGTAGTATGGTTAATTTTAGTATCATAGCTTGGAATTAACCCGAAAAATCTCGAGCAAATTGGTCGACATTTGCCTGGTCGTCGACGAACAATTGCTTTGCATAAGCAACAACTTCGTCACCCCATTTCTACTGCCCACCACCACTTCATGTGTTTTCTACTCTCTGAACAATCGCGCCAAAGTATCGCCACCGCGTGCTCTACTGCATTGCTTGATATTTTCATCACTTGCTCAACAACCCTTTGTAATAACACTGAATCATGTCATATCTTCACTCCCTCTTCTTTACATGTCGATAACGCTTCCGGTAGCTTCAATGACTTCATTGATTTGATGTTAAAACTAGGAAATGGACAAAGCAAAAATAAAGAAGAATCATCATTTAATGATTCATATTGATTAACAATGAAAATAGAAATGATAGAAGATGAAATGGTAAGAAAGAAAAAGAAAAGAACGGGGTTAGAGGGGAGTCAAATGGAAGGTCAAACGGTCAATAGGCCATGTCAGTAGTTAACGCGTCAGTTTTCTATCACCTATAGTAAGGAATCTTAATAACGAGTGATCGATTTATTACAGATCGATAATATTAATGATCGATTTACTACTTTTGAAACTTCAGTGTGGAACAAAAAAACTTACTCAAATATTAGTGATCATTTATGTAGTTTACCCCATTGATAAAGATGAATATTCGATCCAAACTAAAAAATTTAAATTAATAATCAAAAAATTTATTTTAGAATGTATATTTTATTTTAAAAATTGACTTAAGTATATAAAATTTGAGTCGATTCGAATCGAATTGAGTTTTTTTAATTTCTATTCAAATTTAATTGTAAGTAATTATAATATTATGATGTGAATTGATCAATTTAATGATTCTTTTTAATCATATAAGATAAACATATTTTTTTTTCACATTGTAATGTTATTTTATAAATCAAATGCCATCTAAAATTATAAAATATATTTATAATTTTACTTTTAAAAGAAAGTATTTTGAGGAGAAAATATTGATAGAGTATAAATAAATCAATAAATTGTTGAAAAGTAAGAATTTGTAAAAAAAATATAATAAAAACCTAATAGAATTTTACTGACTCATGTCGCTCAGTTTTTGGATCAATTGGCTTAAGCGAGGATATTTTATTATTTTATTATTTTAGGTTTAATGGGTCCTCGAGTACTCAAACTTTGAAAATATATAAGCCAGTAAATTTATTTTGTGTCTATTATGACTTTTAAACTGAAAAAAAATTACCAATGAAAATTATCATTGATTGTTATAAATTGACCTAGTTATCTATGGCGTTGATATAATAGTCTATGATGGATGATGATATGATATAGGTCTTAATTAATTATTTTAAAAAAAATTAAGGACTTTTTTCTTATCAATATAGGTATCTAACTTGCTCTGCAGGATGGCAAGTAATTCTTTCGGCTGAAGCACTCCAACCGGCATATAGCTCTGCAGTGACTTCTACTGGGGCATCGTCGGCATCGATTGCAGCCGAGCTTAGGCCACAACGATGGACAAAACCGCCGAGAGGAACGTTCAAAATTAAAAGAATGTCCCCGGCCACCTGCATCGTCCATGATTGGTGTCATTCTTCGGGATAGTGATGGTGGCATTGTTGCTGATCGATCGATCCCGGTTCCCCATTCTTGCCCATGGTGTTCAATTGGCAGTGGAGCTGGGTCTTCATGCTGTAAATATAGTAAGTGACTCCATTAACACTGTCCAGCAGCTTCAAAACTTGCATTTGGATCGCTCTGTTGTCCGGTTTATCTCCACGAAGCCTGTCAGCTACTTGACGCAAATCCAATATTACAGTTGCTTTCATTTGAAGGAAGGCTAATGCATCAATTTCGGGTGTTCCTTTAAGATTTCAATCTGTATTACCAGACTGTATCACTGAAGTTGTATTTTCTTATGCTAATCTTTATTAATGAATGTCGTTATTTTCAAAAAAAAAAAAAAAATTGAATAGACGACCGGTGATAATAACGACGGTTGGAGCGGCCGATGCCGAAGTTGATCATTGAGTTTGAAAAATCTAAGTTTTTTTTATATATAAGTAATATTTGGGGTGTTTTAAATAATAATAATAAATCTAATTTTAAATAGAAATTTTAAAAAATTTATAAACATGTAGTGTGTCACATTTTGAATAGTTGATGTAATATTTTTTTATGGTAGAAATACTTAAAATAGTTACTAACGTTAGATATCTACATTGACTGAAAAAAAATTTAGGCATCTAAATGGGAAAAGAGATATAGTTTGGGCAATTTTATATATATATATATTAAGCCTTATATAAATAATAAACTACTCAAATGACCACTTAAATATGAGATTGGTGTCAATATGAGAACCATATTTTCAATTTTGACAATATGATTACATAACTATTTAAGTGGTTTCAAGCCACTTGTCATTACAAAACAAACGACATAGCTAATGTGATTGTTATTGATTAACATTGAGTAAGAGGTTCACATTAGCTACGTCGTTTGTTTTGTAATGACATGTGATTACATTGAAACTACTTAAACAGTTTTGTTGTCATATTGTCAAAATTGAAAGTATGATGATCATATAAACACCAACCCTTTAACAAAGCGGTCATTTGAATAATTTATCCTAAATAATATAAGCAAAAAGGAATAAAATGCAAAATAAAAACTGCAACTAAGAAATTAGGGCTTTTGAAGAAAAGGAAGGCAGATTAAAATGCAAAAAATGGAGGTAAAAGTGTCCTCCAAGGGTTCAACTGATGGTGGGTTTGTGAGAAGAGAGGAGAGCAATGGTTTTGGATGTTGCTCGACGGTTTTTGACCCAATAGGGTAGCCTGAAAAAAATTGTAAAATAGGGGACAAACATTTTTATTTTGGGATTTACCGTATTTTCACAGTGTATGGAACTCATCGCGTCGAGGTGATAAGTTTTAATAAAAATATATTTCTATTCAAACTTTTCACCTCGATGTGATAAATTTTAATAAAAAATTATATGTTATCGAAACTCGTCACTTCGAGGTGACGAGTTTGAGTAAAAAATATTTTTTTATTGAAACTCGTCACCTCAACATGACAAATTTCATGAACATTGTAGAAAATGTCGTAGATCCCAAAATAAAATCTCGAGTGTCCTACTGGCCTAAATAAAAAAACCCAGATGCCCTAATACGCCAAAAAACCCTTGCTTGCTGGAGGTCTTGGAAATGAGGGTTTTGTTGAGCGCTGAGAAAATATTTAGAGTTATGTTTTATTTAATTAAAAAATTGATGTAATATTATAGGTTATTATAATTATTATTAAATATGTAACTTTGTAGAGTAGTTAACATTTTGAGCGAGAATAAAAAATATTACGTTGTCTATACTAAATAACGTGGATTGGATAACTTTTCAAGGTAAAATGTAAAATGCACGACCAATACTAAGTTTTATTCGATTGAGAAACTCATATAACATTATTGGTTGTAACTGAAGTTTTACCATATATGTAAACTTTTTATAGTGGACAAGGTAACATTTTTTGTTGAAACCAACAATATTACATTATCCATACTAAATAATGTAGATAGAATAAATTTTCAGGTTAAAACGTCAAAAGATATAAAAAAATTGTAAGTTTTCTTCTATTGATAAACTCATGCAACAATATAAGTTGTAATTGAAACTATTATAAATTTGTAATTTTTTAGAGTGGACATGGTAAAATTTTTTGTTGGAACCAAATATATTAGGTTGGTTATACTACATCATGTATGTCAGATGATTTTTCAAGTTAAAACGTTAAAAGATACCATCGGTTGGAGAAATTATTTTATAGACTCTCCTCACCATATAAGATATGGTCCCAACCAATAAAATTAAAATATGCCAATAGTTTTTTCTTAATCATCATTAAATTTAGACTAAATTTTTAATTATTTATTTGTTTCCATATTAAAATTAAATCTCCCTCTTCTTGAATCTCTTGCCTCTTTCCTGTCATTGATCATAATCACTATGACCACCGTTGGACGATGAAGTTCGTTGGTCAAGTTGACAAGGGAACTCTGATAGCATTTACACACATAGCATCAGGATAAACTGTTGAAAAAAAATAACTTACTGCAAAATAAAAGATTATCACTAACTAGGAAAAATAAATAAGGTAACTAAATGAAGACCAAGTAATTTTAATGTGTCGTGTAATCACTTCTTTATAAGCAATTTTGCCCGGACTGGTGTAATCCCTAACAATAGATGTTTCCCCCAAGGTTAACACAATTTTCCAATTTTCGTACACCCGAGATAAAGAAATAGAACTCTGAATAGTGTTGCTCTTTTTCTGAAAGAAACGAAAGAATTTTATCTGGAGTAAATCCCATCGAGAAAAATATCAAAGGCCACTGAAAAGGAAAACTTTATTATGCTTTGTGAAAAGAGAAAATATAGAAGAGAAAGGGAGGAGAATGAAGTGAGTGATTTGAAAGTGAAGAGAATGTCTCCTTTTATAGCTAAAAAATAGGGTATTTGGGTAAAATCACCAAGAAAAAAATTAGCAAAAAATTCTCTAAAAATCTCAACCTCTCGTACTATTTCAACATTTTAACATTTCAATATTTCAATATTAATTAATTTAAAATTAAAATAAATTTATTTCTTTTCATTATTAAAATATATATCCAACAATCCACCACTAATGCAAAGAAGTAATATTCCATAAAAGAGCTAAAAGAAAAGAGTAACAACGAAATTAGTTACTTAAGCTTTAGTATCTGTTAGATTTGAACTAGTACATAGTGGAATGATTAATTCTTCTCTTTAACAAGTGAATGAATTTTGAACTTATTAATATTAAGGTTAACTCATAACACACAACTAACCTCAAATCTATTTGAGTTCCACAATAAACTCTGATTCTATGATAGAGCGAGCAATACACGTTTGTTTGACAAACTTCAAGAAATAGTTACGCCACTTAAAGTAAAAATATACCCACTAGTGGAACTTACTTCATCATTGTTAGTTACCTAGTTTGCATCATAATATCATTCAAGAACTGCAGGATATCCAACAAATTTAAGTTCATAATTTATTATACCTTTAAGGTATCTAAGTAAACGATTAAGAGCATTCCAATGCTCACCACTAGGATTGTGAGTATATCTATTTAACCTACTAACAACATAAGCAATATCAGGTTGAATGTAGTTGATTAAGAACATCATACTTTCAATAATCTTTGCATATTCAGATTGTGTGACACTATTCCATTTATTCTTTTTGAGTTGAATGCTAGAATCATAAGGGTACTTACATGTATTACATCAAAACTGTTAAACTTTTACAAAATTTTCTCTATGTAATGAGATTAGTTTAACGAGTATCCCTTATATGATTTAGTCACTTTTACCCCTAGAATTACATCAACTTCTCCTAAATCTCTCATTTCAAACATAGTGGATAAAAAATCTTTAGTCTCTTTAATGACTTTTATGTGTATACTATAAATTAATAAGCCATCTACATACAAACTTATGTTAACATAGTCAGATCCAAACATTTTAGAGTACACACATGCATCTACACCATTAACTATAAAACCATAACTGAGAATAGTTTTATGAAATTTCTCATACCATTATTTTCTGAGCTTGTTTGAGACCATATAATGATTTTTTGAGACTACAAACTTTATTTTCCTTCCCAGGTGCCACGAATCCCGGAGCTTGCTTCATGTAAATCTCCTTATCCAAATCACTATTCAAAAAGGTTATCTTCACATCTATCTGATGTATAGATCCATCTAGTCCAAATTTATTTCTAAAAACCCATTTGTTACTTATAAATTTACAACCTTTAGGCAATTCAACTAACTCCCAAGTATGATTAGATAAAATAGATTTTAATGCATCTTTAATAACATCTATCCAAAAACTAGCATCAATTGAACTAATATCTTCATCATATGTTTTTGGATCTTCATCTATTAAAAATGCATTTGTTATAGAATCACTAGTTGGGTGTAAATCATTAATATCAATAATGAAAGAAGTAAGAAAATCAGGTCCAAATTTAGTTGCTACCTTTTGTCTTTTACTCCTTCTAGGTTTATCATCATTTCATTCATCTCTAGAAGTTTTCCTAGAAGAAGAAATATTCTCATCTAATTTCAAGTCATGATTAATATGATTTTTAAGAGGAAATTTGTTTTCAAAGAATATTGCATCTCTAGATTCACATATTGAATAATCATACAAGAGCATAAATCTGAAAGCAACACTATTTAAAGCATAACCAATAAACACAACATCAATAGTTTTAGATCCAATTGTGTTCCTTTTAAAAGCAGGCAATCCTACCTTTGCTAGGCATCCCCACACTTTTAGATAATCTAAATTAGGAGTATAACCTTACCACAACTCATATGTGGTACAATCTAACATTTATGAGGCACTCTATTAAGAATATGATTAGCAGAAAATACGACCTCCCCCCACATGTTATCAGATAAACTAGAGCTAAGTAAAAGAGCATTCATTATTTCTTTTAAAGTTCTATTCTTTCTTTCAGCATGCCATTTTGTTGTGTAGTAAAGGGGTAGAAATCTCATGAATAATACCTTATTTCTCACAAGTTTCTTTAAGAAGACTAGTCATATATTCTCCTCCCCTATCAGATCTAATTCTTTTTATTCTTTTATCAAGTTGGTTCTCTACTTCTGTTTTATACATTTAAAAGATCTTTTCTGCTTCATCTTTAGACCTCAAGACATAAACTTTAGAAAATATAGAGTAAATATCAACAAAAGTGATATAATCTTTTTCCTCCTTTACTATCTGTATTTCTAAAGTCTACTAAATTTGTATAAATTAATTCTAAAAGTTCAGTTTGTCTAGAAGTAATAGATTTAAAGGGAGGTCTAACATACTTTGATTCAACACATATTTCACATTTATTAAGGTGGTTTCATCTAGATTAGGAAGCATGTTCATTTATTTTAACCTTTTTAAAGAGTGAAGGTTCATATGGCCTAATCTAGCATGCCACTTATCATAAGTCTCAACGGTATAAACATAAGTAGATGTTTTATTCATAACATTAGTCTTAGTTTCAATCACAAAGACCTCCCTCACATAAATATCATTTCCCCACATAATCACCATTAAGAGATAATACAAGTTTATCAGATTAAAATTCTAATTTAATCCATGTAACATCCCAACCCGTACCCGACTGGATACGAGTCTGAGATGTCATATTGACTTTTTTGAACAATATTCTTACAATATAACAAAATGTTTGGACTTATATTAAGAAAATATGAAAATATATCGTTGAATTATGTTTGTTATAACAAATTTAAGGAAAGAAACGTTTTTATGAATAGTACTATACGATATGAACAATACTGTGAACAGTAATGTACAGTACAATACAATGAACATTAATATACAATACCATGAACAATACCGAATGCTAAAATTTTCTAGAATGCTACAGTGGTATCGATACCCTGCTACAGTGTACCGATACCTTGCTACAGTAATTTCGGCCAATATATATAAAACTCATAAAAATTGAACCTTTTATCACTATAAAGTTATCATTTACATATATATACATTTAAAACATTACGAAACTTTTACTAGATACGATCAAATTATTTTACAAAACTGATCAGAGTATATTCAATTCAAATCTTGTAATTACATACCAACTAAATTCTATATAAAAAAATACATATTATTCATTTACGTGAGGAGTGACATTATATGGAATTTTAGAAAGGTCAAAGGAAAATGCAAAATAGAAGGAGAGAAAAGACAAAAATGAATTGAGGTTACTGATTACTCTTTGTATGCTAAGTGACAGTAGATGAATACATGTTAGTCATAAATCCTTTTTAATGTTCTTATATTGTCTCCTTTACTAAATTTTTCATTCCTTTAGTTCTTCAACTACCTTTTTCCCTTATATATTCATCTACTATCACTTAGCATACAAAGAGTAATCAGTAACCTCAATTCATTTTTGTCTTTTCTCTTATTCTATTATGTATTTTCCTTTGACCTTTCTAAAATTCCATATAATGTCACTCCTCACTAAACAGTAACATCCATATTCATCACTCAACATCATAAATCCATCTCTAATTACCTTATAACAATAACCCAACTCTTATTCCATCGTCATTTGACCAAGAATACAACCTTAAATCTTCTTCTAATATGATTAAACATATTCTTTACAGAATCAAACAATTTTTGCACATTTTTCTTACTTCTCTATCAAACTTATCATCTACACTTCCATATAACCTTTATTATATCTGATCCCTTAAACTCAATTCCTTTCATTTCGTTATCCATTTATCCTTTTTATAATCAGCATTGTCTTATACATAATTAAACCATATCATGACCTTCATACTCCAATGCTCTTTTATATCATATATATTTATCCTTAATTATCACTCCTTATCATATTTTCATGACTTTGATAGTCAACTTTACTTGCACATAACTTTATTCTTTATCATTCTTATACTTGTGTTTTCTCCACTTGTTTAAATAATTACTATATTTCAATACTCATCTAATCCATTTAAAATACTTTTTCTGCTTTACTTTACAACACTTCTAACAGAGCTTTTAACCCAATTCAAAAAGGTTGTCTTTAACCCTGCCTTATTATCAATTAACTCTTTGTTTAATGTTTCAATATCAGACCCTACTACTTGAGTCTGTCTGACTCTCATCTGATTTGATTCTCTGGCGGAGAATACAACTAATCATATATGGTTTAAAGTTGAAAACCAGAATCTCTACCTTTCTTTGATGGTGCTTAACTCTATGAAGCACTAATTCTCTTAATCATTTTAGATTTATGTTCTCCAAACTTTTCATTATGAGCTCTCTCTAGAGCTTTAACACGATTAACCATTTCTTGAAATGAGAACAAATTTAAAACCAGTAACACTTTTTTAATCTAAGGCGCAAGCTCTAAAAAACCAATCACATGTATCCTTCTTAATCGGAATCAACTCAGCAGAAAATCTGCTTAACTTATTAAACTTACATTCATACACATGCACATGTAATTCCCTTGCTTCAAGCTCATATATTCTAGCTTCATTTGTCTTATAAACTGGTCATCGATGTACTTATTCTTGAACTCTTCTACAAACAATAACTACGTCACTTGATCTTTTAACATTCTTATGGTGACATTTGTCCACCATACTCTAGCTTGCCCACGTACTAACGAAACCACTCAATTTAACTTATCCACTTTGGAGAAATGAAAACCTTCTAACATTATCTTCATATCATTTATCCAAAGATATCTAACAACAGAACCTTCCCCAAATTCACTTTTGAGCTCGGGTGCTCTTAATATTTTTAACTATTTCGATACATTCATTCTATGAATTAAAGAAGTAGAAAATTGAAAACACATCAGAATATCCTTCAACATCATGAAATACATTCTCTAATCTTATACATGCACTCCCTGAGGTGTTTGCTCTTCTCCCTGCCTGGCCAGGGCAGGTGAATTGCTATTACCTTCAGTCTATTGCCTTGTGCTTCACCATGGAAGCTCTCATGATCATACATCTAAGATAACATAACAATTTAACTCTATTAACAAGACAATACAATCCTTATTCTATCAGATCAGAATTTTTTTTCACTTTGTGTTGGCATGTATACTTTTTAAAACACTTTTGACTTCGTTTTAAGCCTAGAATCGGCTAAATCGTAGCTCTGATACCATTAAATGTAACACCCCCATCACGTACCCGACCCGGATACGAGTCTGAGATGTCACATTGACTTTTTTGAACAATATTCTTATAAGATAACAAACGTTTGGACTTATATTAAGAAAATACGATAATATACCATTGAATTATGTTCGTTATAACAAATTTAAGGAAAGAAACATTTTTATGAATAGTACTATACGGTATAAACAACACTGTGAACAATAATATATAGTACCGTGAATAGTACCAAATGCTAAAATTTTCCAGAATGCTACAAGGGTATCGATACCCTGCTACAGTGTACCGATACCTTGCTACAGTAATTCCAGATAATATATATAAAACTCATAAAAATTTAACCTTTTATCACTATAAAAGTTATCATTTACATATATATATATATATACGTTTTAAACATTACGAAACTTTTACTAAATACGATCAAATTGTTTTACAAAACTGATTAGAGTATATTCAATTCAAATCTTGTAATTACATACCAACTAAATTCTATATAACAAAATAAATGTTATTCATTTACCTTCTGATCTGACCTTCGGTAAGGAGAACTGACCTGTCTTGCATACTTTTATCAATCTTCCTCTTCTCATAACCTATGTGTGAAACATTCACACGCTAAGTCGATGACTTAGTGAGGCATATAAAACATATAATAGAAACCATAAAACATTTCATATCATAGAATGCATACATGTACATATACCATCATTATTTACACCAACCTCATTATCATGATCTCTATCATTATCATTAACCCATTTATCATATGATCTTGTACTTATCATTTCGGTATATCATATAACATATATATCATTTTACAAAGAGACACACAAAACATCATATTATAATGCAAACACTTTTGATATCTTTTATATTCCCATGTACATTACTGAGAACTTAAGGTATTCGAGTACATTGAGGTTGTGCACCTATACTGTCACCACAGCTCGTATGGGGTCCTATTAGGGGCATGTGAAATTTGTCCCGAATGACCTCTGTATACTGTATATGTCCCGAAGGACCGCGTAGACCCTTAACTCTTGGCATGCCAACTATACCTATAGCTCTCGTATCATATAACATGGGCATTTTTCTTATGCTTCATATATTCATGTACTCATATCATTTCTTCTATCACATATCACATGTGCAAATGATCATCCATTTCATATCATGTAACATATGTCCTTTAAATACGTTCCCATATCATCTATCATATAGCTTATATCATTTCTCATGTATTCATGTAAACACGTATGTCATATCTTGTTCACATATGTTCATTTATACATCACATAGCACATAGAATAACATATAAACTTATACAAATATTCATGTACATACTTCCATATAGTCCATATATCAATGTTATATAACTTATCATCACATAGCTCCCATAATATTTTTCCTATAGCTTCATAGATCTTTACCGTATGACTTATATATTATATGTTGATTTAAGCCCATAAATTTTCCCCATATAACTTATCTTACATGTTCGTATAATTACTTCTGTCAATATCTCCTATTTTATATACTATTCTCATATTATCTTATATGTCAATGTTATTTAACTTATCTCACTTTTCATTTAATCTCATAAGTTGATTATACCAGTTCCCATATATCCAACTCGTGTAATTTATATCTATACCACTTAGCTTATAATACTTTCTCTTGTTATCACATAAGTCCTTACTATTTTTCATAGTTCATGATCCTATAATCACTTATGTCAATACCCTATATCGTATATACATGTAATCATGTAGATCATGCCAAAAATAATAACATATGACACATATACCTATTTTCATTTACTCGTGCACACATAATCATCATATCAATCACATGCTTGTACTTATGGAATCATGTATTCAAACATTCATGTATAACGTTATGCATGCATCACAAATTAAATAACATTTTAGGAGTTATTTCTTACCATAATAACTCCATCATTGGCTCATCACAAGCCAATGTATATTCTATAACATATGTACAAATTAAATTTGCACTCACCTTAGCCTCACTTAATTACCAATTCGACCTCTGTGATTTTTCTCTCTTTGAATCGATCCTATCTTTGCGGTTGTTCCTGAACTTGCTTGTGCTTGATATCTATACAATTATACATATAATATCCATATCAATATTTCAATTATTATGATTCGATCCTTTATTTCTTAGACTAAAAAAAAGCTTAATTTCACTTTATCATAGGATAGTATCATTACCCTCCATAGGGTATCGATACACAGCTTGGGTATCAATACCCATATTGCATTCAAAATTTTAGGGTATTGATACCCTCCTTAGGGTATCGATACCCCCTGCATAATATGTCAACTTAATCTCAGCCCATAATTTACTATTTAAACTCGAAAATTCACCAATACTCATATAAATCTTCCATTTTAAGCTTCTATCATGCCATTGAACTCAAATACTTTTACTAACATCAACTTATATCCATATAAACCATCATTATCTTCCATATCTCATCATCATTCTCAAAATTAAGAATCTTACTAAACTTTCAACTTTGTTATAAATCCTTTCTAACTTCATAAATCTCTTATTCTTATGAAGGACAAGTCAAATTTCATCTCAAAGTTCCTTTATTAGCTCTTTTTCAAAAATTCATTTAGAAACCCATTCTCTTTAATCCTTCATAAATTCTTCATCTTTTGATTTTAAGATGATTTAATCTTTCCTTAAGCTTAAGTATCACCTAAGGATCAAAACCCATACTTAAAATCAACAAACAATCAAGAATTCAGAAAACTCACATTTGCTCCCTTGGTTCACGGTGGAGAAGAAGAAAGCAAGAAGAAGAAGAAGAAAGTTTTCCATCTCACTCTCCCCCTACTTGTTTATCTCCTATTAAAGGGGAGAAAAATATCTTTTATGTCAAATGATCATTTTACCCTTTAATTCCTTTAATAATTACTAACAACCCTTCAGGAATTATTTTCAAATAAGTCATTGAACTATTTAACTTTTCTACTTTAATCACCAAATTCTGAAATTTTACAATTTAGTCACTAACCCGTAGTTTAGGATGTTACAATCCAAGCCTTATTTAAGTGTCCACCACTAATAAGATTTCTACGTAGTGTAGGAACATACAAAACATTTTGTAGAGCTAGAGTTTTTCGAGAAGTAAGTTTAAGTAAGATCTTTCCTTTACCGAATACTTCTAAATTGCTAGAGTTTATCGTGTAGACTTGTTCACTTTTACCTATATCTTCAAACTCGGTGAACATTTTTCTATTGGCACAAAAGTGTTTGGAAGCACCAGTGTCCACTACCCACTCAGTTTGATTTTCCACCAAAATGACCTCAGAGATAACAACATTAATCATCTCGTTTGGATTCTTAATCAAGTCTAGTTGTGGTTTATTCTCATTTTGGTTATGATGCTTGTGACGATCAGAACAAAGAAATTATTGGTATGCTTTGTGTTCTAGTATTCCACATAGGTAGCAACTTAATGGGTTGTTTGACTTATGTTTGGTTCCTGAATTTTTGAAGTTAGTTGGCTTCTTTTGTTTGGAGATATTTTTCTTCTTCGGGTTAGAAGAATTCTTGAACCTGTCATGTTTTGCACCATAGGAAGATTCCACGAGATTAGCCTTAAAATATAATTCATTTATAGAAACATAATCCTTATCTTTAAGATGATTTTCTTCCTTGATTTTCATGTGGAAGATGAGCTCTTCCAAGGACATATTGTGTTTTTTGTGCTTTAATACATTTTGATAGTCGGACCATGACTTGGGTAGCTTTTCGATCAACATATTCGCATGGTGAATCTCACAATTTTTCATCCCTTCAGTTAGGATGTCAGAAACAAGCCATTTATAGACATGCACTTGGTCCATGACGAGCTTATCATCGATCATTTGGAACTTTAACCTTTCTCTAACGACATACTTCTTGATTCCAACATCATCTGCTCCATACTTTTTTTGTAGAGTATCCCAGATGGATTTGGCATTTTTATCGTTAACAAATAAGTCAAAGAGTTTATTAGCCATGTGACTAAGCATATGACCTAACTAAGCATATGATCTGACTAAGCATATGATCTGACTAAGCATATGACCTCTTACTAATTTGTTATCCTTCTTATGTTTGGCTTTGGCTGCATCATCTTGGGGAATAACAAGAGCTTCTTCATTTTCATCGACGGTGGAGGCATCATATAACACATAATCAAACTTCTAATTGTTCAAAGAAATCATCATTCTTTGTGACCAGTGACGGTAGTTGGTTTCGTCCAGCGGTTCAAGTTTGGATAGATCAGGGATGAACTTGTTTGTGAGAGCCATGAGTTTGTAGTAAGTATAAATTGCTTTTAAATTATTGAAAAAATAGCTTACTACAAAATAAAAGATTAACACTGACTGGGAAAAATAAATAAGGTAAATAAATGAAGACCAAGTAATTTTACTGAGTCATGTAGTCACTGCCATAGAAACAATTTCACCCGGACTGGTCTAATCCCTAACAATGGACGTTGCCCCCTAAGTTAACATAGTTTTCCAAATTTCATACACCCGAAATAAGGAAAGAGAACTCTGAATAGTGCCACTCTTTTCTAGAAGAAAGGAAAGAATTTTATCCGGAGTAAAATCTACAGAAAAAATATCAAAGGCCACTGAAAAGGAAAACTTCATTATGCTTTGTGAAGAGAAAAACTATAGAAGAGAATAGGTGGAGAATGAAGTGAGTGAATTGAAAGTGAAGAGAATGCCTCATTTTATAGCTAAAAATGGGGGGTATTTGGGTACAATCTCCAAGAGAAAAATCAACAAAATTTCTCTAAAAATCTCAACCTCCCCTACTATTTCAACATTTAAATTTTAATTGAATTAAAATTTAAAATTCAAATAAATTTATTTCTTTGCATTATTAAAAAACATAACCAACACAGACAATGGATGATTTGCTTCATCTTTGGGCAAAGCTGTTAGCCTTAGATCGACAATGTTAATTTGGTATAAAAAATTTTGTTGCTGTGAACGTTAGGTACTTGAATTGTTCTAATTGATTTTGATTCTTATAATCATATTCACTTTCTAAACTCTTCTCTTTTTTTCTAGTTATTCCTTTGTCAACTTAAGTAGCGAACCTCATCTTCGACCATGATCATGATGATTTTAGTTAACGACCGGAGAGAGTCGAGAGGTTGAAGAAAAGGGAGATTTAATTTCAATTTGGAAATAAATAAAAAATTAAAAATTTAGTCTACATTTAATGATGATTAAGAAAAACTTGTTGACGTATTTTAATTTTATTAGTTGAGATCATATCTTATGTGACGAGGAGGGATTATAAAATTCTCCATTAGTTGTAAGTTTTATTCAATCAAGAAACTCATGTAACATTATACATTGTAACTAAAATTTTTATCAAATATGCGACTTTTTAGAGTGGACAAGGTAATATTTTTTGTTAAATTGTCTATATTAAATCATGTGGATCAAATAATTTTTCAGGTTAAAACGTAAAAATATACAATTAATTATAAGTTTTATTCAATTGATAAACTCAAGTAATATTATAGGTTGTAACTAAAAGTATTACCAAATATCTAACTTTTTAGAGCGGGTAGTGTAAAATTTTTGGTTGAAATAGAAAATATTATGTTGTCCTTACTAAATCATGTGGATCGAATAATTTTTCATGTTGAAACATAAAAGGATATCATTAGTTGTAAGTTTTATTCAATTGATAAACTGTAATATTATAAGTTCTAAATGGAATTATTATCAAAATATCTAACTTTTTTTAGAGTGGGCAGTATAACATTTTCAATTGGAACAAAAAATATTATGTTATCCATACTAAATCGTATAGATCAGATTAATTTTCAGGTTAAAACGTTAAAAGATAACATTAGTTATAAGTTTTATTTAATTAGAGAACTCATGTAACAATATAAGTTGAAAATGTAATTTTTACAAAAGATGTAACTTTTAAGAGTGATTTGGATAGAACAAATTATCATACCTTAGTGGTTAAAGGAATCATTATTATTCCTAGAGGTCACGGGTTTGAGCACTAACGACTGCAATAGGGTGATTGAGCGTTCACTGTCAAATGATTGAGAGTATTTAGAACAAATACTACTTTTGTAAACACCTTAGCTTAATAAAAAAAGTGATTTGGATAACATTTTAAGTTACATAAAATAATATCTTAAGTTATATAAAATAACAGTTTGAATTCTACCGGTTATCTATTAAACGACCACTTCGGGAATTAGCCTTATATTTCGTGCGGCACTTCAGAACCACCCTACAAATTTCCTTTTTTTTTATTTAACCCTACAAATTTCTAAACAAAAGAAAAGGACATGAATTTTTTGTTAACAAAATTTTTGATAATTAGGGGCTCAAATGCACCACTGTCCCTAAAATATGTCATTTGTATGAAGTTGGCGCCTAAAATAATTTTCTGGATGTTTTGTCCTATAAAGTTTAAATTGTTATTCTCAAATCATTAATTCCGTTAAAAATAACATGGGTAAATTGTATATTTAGTCACTCAACTATTTCACGGTTATGTATTCGTCATCTAATTATTTTTTTCTTTCAAAATAATCACTAAACTTAAGTTTTTGTTATTTTTTTGTAACAAATGAAACACAACAGGCTACATCTACTCAAACATCATAGTCAACATGCAAATCCTCATGCAACAGCGGTTGCACCTCCAACGGGGAATCTGTTGAAAATATTTTGATGTTACTATATAACAAATTAAGACAAATAAATTTTAAGATTTTACAAAAGATTTTTCAAGTATATTCGATATAATTATTCGAATATCAAAATATTACTCCAGGTCTTTCAAAGTTCAATTTCAATCCTTACTAAAGTGTAAAGTTGTGTTTTATACTTAAAATATTTTTGAAACAATTTTCACAAAGTATTTTGAACCAAAAACGAGCCTAAAATCAATTTTTCAGGTAAGTGTACCGATGCATAAATCAATGAATCAATGCACCCTTGTTTTAATTGAACATCAAATACCATTTATGTACCGATGCACATACCATGCATCGATGCACTCCATGTATTATTAAAACATTGATTTGATTTTATGCACCGATGCACAAACCATGCATCGTTGCACTCAGGCTTGTTTGAACCATCGAATGCATTTAACGCATCGATGCACCCTTAGTGCACCGATGCACTAAGTGTTCCAACAGTCAAAATATTTGAATTTTACACTTGATGCATCGATACATCTTGACTATGCATCGATGCACACACGCTCCCAACTGATTTTATTAATTGTTTTCACACTTAAACGGCTCTATTGACTCCACTAATCATCCCTAACATTCAAAATCAATTGAAGGAGTATTTAAACAAGCTTAGAAGCCATTGATCAATAAAAAGAAACAAGAATCAAGAGAGAATCAAATAGAAATCATCAAACCTCAAGTTTGAGCAATTTCAAGCCAAATTTCATTCAATATTCATCTTTGCTTTCAAGAACACTTATTGTGCTCAATTGTATTATTCTTGAGTGTTTTTCTTTGTTCTAGAATTGTGCAAACACACTTACCTTGTGAGGTTTTTTCATTAAGTTTGCAAATTTGTAATCTTCTCTTTGAGAAAGAGTATTATCAAGAATTGGGGTATATTCTTGAGGGAGTTGTAAGGTTGTCTCTTTGGCCTCAAAAGAAAGAACAAATTAGTGAATTTGTTGGAAAATTATTAGTGTGGATAGCTAAGGTAGCGGACGTAGACTTTGTTTGAGAAAGTCGAACCACTCTAAATTGTTGTGCAATTACTTTCAATTTTCTGCAAAAGCTTCCACCAAATTTTTAATTGCCAATTCACCCCCCTCTTGGCCAATTCCATCGATCAATTAACTCAACAATTGGTATCAGAGCTTGACTCATTTGAAGGTTTAATCGCCTCTTGAGTAGATCTGGGAAGAGTTACATCGATAATCAAGTCATCAATGGCCTCCACTTCAAACTCTGACTTCAGTCTTGATTAATTGCCCGTTTACAAGCCTCATTTCTTCAATGGAGCTAATTATGCTTATTAGAAGAATATGATGACGTATTTCATTCAAGCAAGTGACATGGGAGCATGGAATATTATAGAAGACAGATACATCAAACCTTCCACTTATCCAAGATTATGGAGTGAAGGAGAAATAAGAATGTTCCAGCTCAACTCCAAAGCCATCCATATTATTTTTTGTTATCTTGGACCAGATGAATATGGAAGAGTTTCATCTTGTACAACCACCAAAGAAATATTAGACAAGTTACAAGTCACTCATAAAGGCACCAACGAGGTAAAAAATCTAAAATTAGTCTTCTAACTCATAGCTATGAAAATTTCAGGATGAAACCGGATGAAGACATCAAAGCTATGACGGATAGATTTTCCATGATTTTCAATGGTCTCAAATCATATGAAGAGATCATTCCAAATGAAAAGCTTGTGAGGAAGTTGGTTTACGCACTTCCAAAATCGTGGCAATCAAAGAAGACGGCTATCATTGAGGCTAAGAACTTAAAGTCCTTAACCCTTGAAGAACTAATTGATTCACTCCTCACTCATAAAATGATGCTTCAAGATGAGGTAGACCTCGATAAGACTGACGAGACACCAAAATAGAAGGAGAAGAAGAAGAACGTTGGAGTTACTCTCAAATCCATAAAAGATGAGAGTGATTCGAATGAAAATGACGATGACGAGGAAATGACATTATTTACCAAACGATTCAAAAAATTATTGAAGCCCAACCGAGGAAGAAAATTCAAACGAAATGAAGGCTTCAAAACTGAACCAAAGGAGAATGACCCGTTACGAATACAAAAAGTCGGGGCATGTCAAATATGATTGCCCTCAATTAAAGAAAAAGGGTCAATCCAAGAAGAAGCACAAGGCTCATGTGGCTACATGGAGTGATGAAGAAGGTTTCGATGAAGAGGAACAAGAAGTAACAAACTTGTTCTTGATGGCATTCGGGGAAGATTCTCAGGTAACCTCTAGCTCATTTAATTTTGAAGATTATTCGTTTGATGAGCTATTAGAGGAATATAATGGGTTGGCTTCGGATTATGAGAAATTATTGTTAAAGTATAAAAATGATATTTCGAAATTGAAAAATAAAAATAATCTCATATCCAAGACCAACAATGATCTTTAAAGTAAAATAAAAAAATTTGCAAATCAAACTAGAAGAGTTTGAAAAGAAAAATTTTGATTTGCAAAATTTATTTTTAAAGGTCAATAATGATCATCAAAAGAAAATTGATGATATTAAAGCTTCTTTTGATAAAGTTGGAACAAAACATTTTGAAAATGGAGAAAATTCAAAATCCAACTTTGTTAGAAAAAGTTTTAAAAACTACAATCATAGAGATCTTCGAAGAATCTCTAATGAAAAAATCGTTAGAATTATATGGGTTCCTAAAGAACTCATTAATACTAAAGATAAGGATATACTACACAAATAGATACCTAAGGGGACTAGGATTTTGGAAACTATGAATATGGACCCAAAAGAATTTGGGACCCAAAAGAATTTGGGTACCAAAAATCAAAAATTAATCTATGTTTGTAGGAAAATGAGCATTGCTACAAGGCACGGGAAACGAATTCAAACTCATGGTACCTTAATAGTGGACGCTCAAGACACATGACCGGAGACAAAAGCCGGTTCATAGAGCTCAACGCCAAAAATAGAGGAGAGGTGACCTTTGGTGATAAATCAAAAGATCACATTGAAGGTATATGCACTATAGGTAATACCTCTTCCATACAAATTAGGAATGTTTTATATGTGAATGGATTAAAGCATAATCTATTGAGTATTAGTCAATTGTGTGATAAGGGATTCAATGTCATGTGTTATATTAATGGTTGTAAAGTCATTGACATTGCATCTAATCGGGTTATTCTTGTTGGTCATAGAATAGGAAACATTTACATGGTGAATTTAGATTCTATAGATATGACTAATTTATGCCTAGTTGCTAAGGATGAGCATGATAGTTGGTTATGGCATAGAATACTAGGACATGCTAGCATGAGTGTTTTGCAACGGTTAATTCAAGGAGACTTAGTAAGAGGGCTGCCTAAACTGAAATTTGTTAATGATAAAATATGTGATGCTTGTGCTAAAGGAAAACAAAAGCGAGTTTCTTTTAAATCCATTAATGATGTATCCACTAGTAGAGTATTACAATTGATCCATTTAGATCTTTTTGGGCCATCTAGGACTACTAGCTTGGGTGGAAAACAATATGCATTTGTATTGGTAGATGACTATTCTAGATATACTTGGGTTCTATTTTTAAGTACTAAAGATGAAGCATTAGAAAAATTCATCACGTTTTCAAAAGTAATCCAAAACGAAAAAGGTTACACTATAACTAGTGTTAGGAGTGATCATGAAACTGAATTTGAAAATATTGGATTTACTGAATTTTGTAATTCTAATGGTATTAGCCATAATTTTTCAGCACCTAGAACCCCTCAACAAAAGGGAGTTGTTGAGAGGAAAAATCGAACTTTAGAAGAAATAGCTAGAACCATGCTTTGTGAAAACAATTTACCAAAATATTTTTGGGCGAAATCCACAAATACCGCTTGTTATGTTATTAATCGAGTAATGATTCGGCCTATTTTGAAGAAAACTCCATATGAACTTTTTAAAAATAAAAAGCCTAACATTAGCTATTTTTATCATTTTGGATGTAAATGTTTTGTTTTAAATAACGGTAAAGACAATCTTGGCAAATTTGATGCTAAAAGTGATGAAGGAATTTTTTGGGTTATTCCTTAAATTCTAAAGCTTATCGAGTATTTAATAAAAGAACTTTAGTTGTTGAAGAGTCTATACATGTTGTTTTCGATGATAATCCCCTTCTGAGGAAGGATTCTTGTGTGAATGATGATGTAGGTATTATAAACATAAATGACGTTGGACATGACATTGGAGAACCATCATCAAATAAAGAAACGTAAGATGAGGAAACTCAAGATCCTCTCAAGAATCTAACCATTGGAGAAAGGGAAGTCTCTTACCCAAGGGAATACAACTATGTCAAGGATGGTGAAATAATAGGTGATCCATCCAAAGGGGTAACTACTCGATCTTCTCTTAGAAATATTTGTAATTATGTTGCATTTATCTCATGCATAGAGCCTAAGAATATTAAAAAAACATTAAATGATGAACATTGGATTATGGCTATGCAAGAAGAGTTAAATCAATTTGAGAGAAGTAAAGTATGGACATTAATTGAAAGGCCTAGTAATAAATCTACTATAGGTACTAGATGGGTATTTAGGAATAAGCTTGATGAAAGTGGTAATATAGTGAGAAACAAGGCTAGACTTGTTGCTCAAGGCTATACTCAAGAAGAAGGCATAGACTATGATGAAACATATGTTCCCATAGCTAGGATTGAATCAATTAGAATGTTATTAGCATTTTCATGTTTCAATGAATTCAAATTATATCAAATGGATGTTAAAAGTGCATTTTTAAATGGTTTTATAAAAGAAGAAGTGTATGTGGAACAACCTCCTGGTTTTGAAGATTCAAAATTTCCAAATCATGTTCTTAAATTGACAAAAGGGTTTTATGATTTTTAAAGCACAAAGGTAAAGATTTATTAGTAGTTTAATTTATGTTGAAGATATAATATTTGGTTCTATTAATGATGTTCTTTGCGAAGAATTTTCTAAACTAATGTAAAGTGAATTCGAAATGAGCATGATGGGAGAGCTCTCATTTTTCTTGGGACTCCAAATCAAGCAAAGAAAAGATGGCATCTTCATCAATCAAGCTAAGTACGTCAAAGATATGCTCAAGAAGTTTGGATTGGAAAACGGGAAGCCTCATGTCACTCCAATGAGCTCATCAACAAAGCTTGACAAAGATGAAGGAGGTAAATGTGTGGATGTTAAATTATATAGGTCAATGATTATCTCTTTTCTTTATCTAACCGCAAGTAGACCATACATTATGTTTAGTATTTGCTTATGTGCTAGATTTCAATCATGCCCGAAGGAATAACATTTACTAGCTGTTAAGAGAATCTTTAGATACCTTAAGGACACTCCTAGTTTAGGACTTTGGTATCATAGAGACTCTAGCTTTAACTTGCATGCCTTCTCTGATGCGGATTATGGAGGATGCAAATTAGATAGAAAAAGCACCTCCGGTACTTGCCAATTCCTTGGAAATATGTTGATTTCTTGGTTTTCAAAAAAACAAAATTGTGTTGCATTATCTACCACTGAATCGGAATACATTTCAGCCGGTAGTTATTGTGCACAAGTTTTATGGATGAAACAACAACTTTTTGATTATGGAATTGAAGTAGGTACCATTCCTATCAAGTGTGATAATACTAGTGTTATTTGTCTCACTAAAAATCCCATCCAACACTTTAGAACTAAGCATATTGAAATTAGACATCACTTCATTAGAGACCATATCACTAAGGAAGATGTAGTTCTAGAATTTGTTGATACTTTGAACCAATTAGCAGATATATTTACAAAACCTTTAGACAAAGAAAGAGTTTGGACACTTAGGAGAGAATTAGGTTTAACTGGCCTATCTTCACTCAGTGTTTAAAATAATTTTAGCACTTTTAAATTAGATTTGAAAATACTTATAATAATAATATTGTTTGATTGAATTCTTTGCTATTAGTTAGGGAGAGTTTATGATCTTTGGTGAAAATTAATTATATGTTCAAATGAAGTTTAAGGATAAAATTGATTGATTGAACATGATTAATTTTCAATATACGAGTTTCCAATACCACTAGAGCTAAATTATTCAACATTTTAAGTGTTTAAAACGAATTTTTGACATTTTTGTGCATAATGCATCGATACACTATAAAGGTGCATCGATGTATCCCAATGAATATGTATCGATACATCATGAAGATGCACTGATGTACTCCTTAAATGTGCATCGATACACAAAGCCATGCATCGATGCATCCGTCGGGTTTTGGGTTTACATGCCTAATTTTATTCATTTTCTCAAACCCTTAACCTCTTAAACTCTCTGCCGCCGCTCCTCTCCCTCACCTCACTCTCAAAATTGCTTCAAAACCAATATTTTTTTATTGGAATTCTTTCCCTTTTCAACTCCAGTCCTGCTAACATCATTAAATCATGCAAAACATCATCATATTTCTCTCAATCCGAGATTTTTCAAGGTATTTTTCTAAAAACCCCTATTTTATCAAATTTTGATTTTAGAACTAGTTTAGATTAGTTCTATGATGGATATTATATCGGTCATTGATTATATTATGATTCTAAACTATATTTTACAATCAATTTAGTCAAAAGTAAACAATTTTTCAAAAATGTTTTTTAAATTTCGAAATAAAAAAAAAATTAATTATTAGTTTCGAAAATTATTGATGTTTTTTTATTTAATTGTGTTGTTTTCATGAACACTATATGTATTATGATATTATTTTCAAATAGTTTTTCAAAATCTTGCCTATTAGGATTCGGTTTAGAGAACCTTGAATTATTGCGGACTCAATTGAGTTTTGGGATTGATTATATTGCATACATGTTTTTCAAATTGCACGATACCTATCTCATTCCATTCCTTAAACCATGTCTAATCCAAAACAACCTAGGTCCTCTTCGAGTCGTTCTAACCGACCTCCTAATCCTATTCCTCCTCAACCTCCAAATCCAAACGATCCCAATATGACCATTCTAAACTCCTGTTTTAATATGCCTGGTCGTCATAGAGAACTCTACCATTGGTACATGGATTCCTTCCGAATATACAAAATCCGGGAAGAATGTATTCCCTCTGTTCAAGCAATGGTAGATATCAACTTTGAATACCTATCAACTCTTAGGTCTTGGAAGTATGATAAACTTTTTCACCTTAAACCGATTGTCTATCATCAGTTAGTCCGTATTTTCTACTCTAATGCGGTTTGTGTTCAAAATGCACGACAAAGTGGTACCATAGGAATTAGATCCTATCTTTTAGGACAATACATTTATATTGATTCTGAAATGATCGCTACTCACTTTGGGCTAGATGACGATAGTTTATATAATGAGAAAGAGACTGTGACATACCTTATCTTCCCAATGCTAGTGTTAGTACTTTACAGTCTCATCACGATCGATTCCTTCATTTGATGATCTCTTGGTGGTCTAGACCATCCAGAGGTAGGTACTCCACTCTTCGTGTTAGATATTTATGGTGGATACATTGTATCCAGCATAATAGAAAGATAAATTTGCCACAAATCATTTTTAGTGAACTAGTAGATACTATAAATGTTATCCCTTTTAAACATGTCAAAACTTTAGTTTATGTGTGTCTACTTAGTAATCTTTTTATCAAACTCAGTCTTAGAGTTTCTCTTGACAATCTCATCCCTCTTCAAAACCAAATCAATCTCACTTCCTTAACGAAAGCTGACTGGAAACAGGATGAGGAAACTGACCAATGGGTCAATAAGCAAACTCTGGGAGCCATTTCTTCACGTGCTCCTCCTCCTCCTCCGGCACCCGCTGCTGACGATGATCCCGAGCTTCAACAGCTTATATAAGATATTGACAATCACGTACCATACCATGAGCCACCACCATAACCATTACAGCAAGAGGGACAAATGCCTCCATATTTTCGAACATTTATAGTGTCATTTGATCTCAGGTTTGCCTCCATGGAATCTCAATTGATTGAGTTTCAATGGGAGATGCGTGAACATAATGATGCTCTCACTCTTGAAGTGCGAGCACATTATCCTCCTCCTCTCGACCCTCTGATGGAGTAGATCTTTACTTGCCATGCTTTCTTGGTTTTAGAACTTGGATTGATAAACATTTTGTAGTTCTTAGATTGTTTTTATTTTGGATATTTTTTTGTTTGGATTTATGTTTTGGATGCTTGTACTTACATTTATAAATATCTAGTTTTGGACTTATATTGGTTTATTAGATTATTGCATCATTTAGCATATGACCAATTTTTACTATTTCACATTTTTTATTATGAATATTGATGGAACTAATGGCTAATATCTCTTTTGATTGTGATCTTAGCAGCTTAAACTTTAAATTAATAAATCAATTAGCTAAGTTTTTCAAATCCTTGTTTAAAAAAAATGTTTTAGAGTATTTTTTATTTAACAAAAAGGAGGAGAATTGTTAAAGTAAGGGGGAGTAATTTCAAAACTTGATTTCAAAATTTATTAGAAAATCTTAAAATTACTAAAGTGTTTTGTTATATCAAAAAGGGGGAGATTGTTGAAAACATTTTGATGTTTCGATATAACAAATTAAGACAAATAAATTTTAAGATTTTACAAAAGATTTTTCAAGTATATTCAATATAATTATTCGAATATCAAAATATTACTCCAAGTCTTTCGAAGTTCAATTTCAATCCTTACTAAAGTGTAAAGTTGTGTTTTATACTTAAAATATTTTTGAAACAATTTTCACAAAGTATTTCGAACCAAAAACGAGCCTAAAATCAATTTTTCAGGTAAGTGTACCGATGCATAAATCAATGCATCGATGCACCCTTGTTTTAATTGAACATCAAATACCTTTTATGTACCGATGCACATACCATGCATCGATGCACTCATGTATTATTAAAACATCGAATTGATTTTATGCACCGATGCACAAACCATGCATCGATACACTCAAGCTTGTTTGAAACATCGAATGCATTTTACGCATCGATGCACCCTTAGTGCACTGATGCACTAAGTGTTCCAACAGTTGAAATATTTGAATTTTACACTTGATGCATCGATACATCTTGACTATGCATCGATGCACACACGCTCCCAACTGATTTTATTAATTGTTTTCACACTTAAACGACTCTATTTACTCCACTAATCATCCCCAACGTTCTGAATCAATTAAAGGAGTGTTTAAACAAGCTTAGAAGCCATTGATCAATAACAAGAAACAAGAATCAAGAGAGAATCAAATAGAAAGCATCAAACCTCAAGTTTGAGCAATTTCAAGCCAAATTTCATTCAATATTTATCTTTGCTTTCAAGAACACTTATTGTGCTCAATTGTATTATTCTTGAGTGTTCTTTCTTTGTTCTAGAATTGTGCAAACACATTTGCCTTGTGAGGTTTTTTCATTAAGTTTGCAAATTTGTAATCTTCTCTTTGAGAAAGAGTATTCTGAAGAATTGGGGTATATTCTTGAGGGAGTTGTAAGGTTATCTCTTTGGCATCAAAAGAAAGAACAAATTAGTGAATTTGTTGGAAAATCCTTAATGTGGATAGCTAAGGTAGTGGATGTAGACTTTGTTTGAGAAAGTCGAACCACTCTAAATCGCTGTGCAATTACTTTCAATTTTCTGCAAAAGCTTCCACCAAATTTTTAATTGTCAATTCACCCCCTCTTGGCCAATTCCATTGATCGATTAACTCAACACTATCCATGAACTTCAAAAAATCATAATGCCTTCTATCTACAAATTTTGCCATACAATCCACTGCTTTGTTTCCATTGCGATGAACATGACTAAAACTCACCAGTAACTCCCACTAAACTTAAGTTATTGTTCTATTTTAGTCACTCAAATTTTTTTTAATTTATAATGTAAAATAATTCATTTATATCATATATTTTTTATTCGACATATAAATTTAGTTTATAATAAGTAATAGTATAACGTAAATAATAAACACCATATTAAGTTGTTTGAACTTGAAATTTTAATAAAATAATTATTAAATTAAAAAATCATAGACATTTTAATAAATAAAAATTTGAACGAGTCATTATTTATTTGTAAATAATATGTTTAATAAAATTTAAATATCATATTTTAGACCAAATAAATTTTAAATAAGTATAAAATATATTTATATTGCATATAAAATTAACTTAATCTATAGTATTAAAAAAATTAAACAACCATAAATGTATTTGGATAGATTAAGTTGACCATTTGGTTGTGTATCCATTTCAGATTGAAGAGGGTTCTCAAAACAGTGAGCAACTCTTTCATGATGACGGGAATGATCTTGAAATGGAAGGGAACGACGTTGATATTGAAAGCAATGGCCTTGAGATAGAAGCACATGGTCTCGACACTGCAAGCAATGAAATTCAGGGTGATTGTTGTTGGAAATAAATATTACAAATCACACCGTTAGCACTGATAGGATAGATTAGAAATAAAATCTGTAAATGAAAACCAAAACTGTGTCATGGTGAAACCACTACCTTAGAAACAAATTTGTCCCGATGTGTGTAATCGATACAATAGGCAGATTATCCCCCAAGGTTAACACGGTCACTCTGAGAATCTGTAAACCCAAAACCATAGTGGATTGCGATGGTACTGCTCTTCTGTAGCACTGAAAATATGTAGAAAGCTTAGGAATCCTTAGAGAGGAATTGAGAGGATTTTCGAGTTGTTAGATGATTTGAGAAGCTAAAAATGCTTCTCTATTTATAGGCTAGACTCAAGGACAAAATCATCCAAGCAAGAATCAAATTAAATTCTGATTTTAATATTTTTGAATTTTATGCCTATCATAAACAAATGAACCTGGTCTCAAAGTAGTTCAGGCTCATGATTCGGAGATAGCTATTACAATAGCTAATTAACCTGCAATTAAGCACCCGTAACTGAAGTAACATAACAACTATCCCATTTATTCTTTATATAGTTGAAATATTGTCCAAATGCATCATATATTCAGACAAGAAAAAACTCTAAAAATACTGCTTCTCAATTACAACTAACTTTTATTGACTTAATTTACAGAATTCAAAACAACTAATACAGTTGCGACACCACTATAAATTTTGAATTGAATAACAAATCATTGTTCAACGTATAAATCTCAGAGGAAACAATTCTCCAAAAAGATAGAACACGCGCTGCCACGAGCCACGACCTCGACCTCGAGCATAAGCCGAGTTGAGACGGAAAGATAGCGATGACAGTGACGTACGGAAAGATAGCGACGATAACGACGTTGGAGATTGGCCCTTGCTCTCTATCACTCAACAAGGGATAGAAGAATAAACACTATAAATACCCTTGCAAGTGGTATTTCCAGTCCATGTGGGATAGTGTCTAAAGCATTACCAATATTCCCCCACTAATGCAAAATAATTCTTTGAAACTAAAAAAATAACATTTTTAGAAGAGAAATAGTGAGATTAGTTGCTTAATCACTAGTGAACGTATCTTGAATCGATACATAGTGATTACGAGCAATCATTCTCTTAGATAAGTGAAACTAGTCTTTAACTTTCAAAGATAATGTTAAACTCACATAACACACAACTAACCCCTTCATCCACCGAAGTCCTCGATGTGTACAATATATACACACACACACACACACGAAAGTATATATTTGGTCATCTTACCTTATGATTTTAGTAAGTGTACTAAAAAATAACCAAACATTTTTCATAGAAGGTGGCTAATCCTTCTCACTTATGTAGGTTATTTCATCAGGTTTATCTAAACATAAACCACCTTAAAACATGACTATGAAATAATCAAGAGCTTTTACAACAACTCAACCTCTCAACTAGTTATGGTGACTTTCTTCAAATTCATTATAAATGAACCACCCAAACTCTAGGATAAGAAGTCATTAAGAATATATATACAATCTCATTAATTGATGAATTCAATGTGTCCTTCTCACTAAGGCTATCCAAACTCTTAGATTTGAATTCATTAAGAGTCTTAATAAAACTCAACCTTTATAGCGGCAAGTTCATCTTGTTCTTCACAATTAGGATTACTCAATCATCTCTAGGTTATGAACTTATTAACAATAGATATTCATCCAAAATCAATAAATTCATCAAGTCTTTCTCAATAAGACCACCCACTGGGTTATAAATTTCTTAAGAGCAATCAAGCTCATCCACTGTATTAACATTGTTCGTCATAGGGATAGGTAAATAGAAATGCATACTATGAGTCTTTCAATGGCTTCTTTTTGCCATATTGAACTTAGATAACTAAGTTGGGTATACACCATGAATTTTTTAACCAATGGGCTTTAAACTCATCGCTCTTAATGAATCTAGGACATGTTTCCTACTTAACCCTTTGGTAATAGGATCTTCTAGATTCCTTTTCGACTTTACATACTCTAAAGAGGGTACTTCATTCCTTATTAACTGTCTAACAGATTCATGTCTTATGTGAATGTGCCTTTTCTTATCATTGTAAGTTTGGTTCTTAGTCACACATATCGTAGCTTATTAATCACATAGTAAAGAGACTTGAGGAGTCGGTATTCTCTACAACGGAATTTTTGTTAATAAATGTCTAAGCTACTCAACTTCTTACCCAGCTAAGTCAAGAGCTATAAACTCTAACTCTATGGTAGAACGAGTAATATGTGTTTGCTTTGTAGACTTCCACGAGATTTCTGCTCCACCTAAAGTAAAAATATACTCACTCGTAGAGCTTACCTCATCATTATCAGAAACACGGTTGGTGTTACAATATCCTTCTAAAATCGCGTGATAGCCAACAAACTCAAGTTTTCAATCCATCGTACCCTTAATATACTTGAGTAAGCATCTAAGAGCAACCCAATGCTCACTACTTAGGTTATGAGTATATCTATTAAGCATGTTCACAGCATAGGTAATATCATGTCTGATATAGTTCATTAAGAATATTATGCTTTCAATTATCTTAACATATTCTATTTGTGAAACACTACTTTTATTTTTAAAGAGATTTATGCTAGGGCCATAAGGATTTTGAACAGGGATGACATCGAAATTGTCAAATTTATTTAACACATTCTCAATATAATGTGTTTGATTTAAAGAAAAATACTTTTCATATTTGGTAACTTTGACTCCTAAGATTACATCAACTTCTCCCAAATCAGTCATCTCAAATTTAGTGGATAAGAAACTTTTTGTTTTGTTAATGGACTCAATGTTAGTACTAAAAATTAACATGTCATCAACATGTAAACTTATGATGATGCAATCAGTACCAAACATTCTCGAATACACGTATGTATTTGAACTATTCATAACAAAACCAAAACTAAGGATAGTTTTGTAAAATTTCTCATACCACTGTTTAGGAGCTTGCTTAAGGCCATAAAGAGACTTTTTAATTCTACACACTTTGTCTTCCATACTATATTCCTCAAAGCCTGGAGGTAGCTCCATATAGATCTCCATTCAAAAATACAATATTTGCATTCATTTAATGTACTTGCAACTTATGAATAGAGACTAATGCAAATAATGCATGAATCATTGAGATTGTTGATATGGGAGAGTAAATATCGAAGAACTCTAAACTAAATTTTTGAGTGAACCCTTTGAAGCCTTGCCTTGTACCTCTAGATTGAACCAGCTGGTCTGAGTTCTTTCAAAAAACCCATTTATTGATGATAGGTTTAAATCCTCTAGGCAAATAAACTAATTCCTAAGTATGATTATACATTATTCATTCTAGTTCATCATTAATAGCGTTTTCCCATAAACTAGCATCAATGGATCTTATAGCTTCCTCATAAGTCTTAGGATCATTATCTAATATAAAGACTTGAGTTATAAGATCATATATGGAGTCTAAATCATTTATCTCAGAAATAAAAAGAAGTTATAAAACCTAGTCCAAAAGAGGTTTCAACTCATTGTCTCTTGATTTTTCTAGGCTCAAATTTAATCTCTTGAGAAAGAGGATGCAATATTTTCTATTTATGTTTCTATGTTTAATCTAGGCTTATTTATAGGAAAAATATATTCAAAAAATATCATCCCTAGATTCACAAATAGAAAAGTCATGTAAATACATGAACCTGTATGCGACCCTATTTGTAGTATACCCTATAAATACTGCATAAACTATTTTAGGATCGATGGTGGACTTCTTAAAGTTCGGCAAGCCCACTTTAGCCAGAAACCCCCACACTTTCATGTATTGAAGATTTGGATCATAACCTTTCCAAAATTCATACGGGGTATAATCTAATTTCTTGTGAGGTACTCGGTTTAAAATATGATTTACCGATAGAATGGTTCCCCTACATATTTTCAGACAATCCAAGACTAATCAAAAATGAATTTATCTCTTTTAAAGTTATATTTTTCCTCTCAGCTATATCATTCTATTGAGGAAAATAAGGAGTAGAAGTTTCATGAATTACGCCATTATTCTCGCACATCTTTTCAAGAAATTTTATCCATATTCACTACCTCTAGGGGATCTAACCCGTTTAATTCTCCTATCTAACTGATTATCAACTTCTACCTTATAAATAAGGAAGAAGTTCTTAGCTTCATCCTTAGTTCTTAGAAGATACACTTTTGTGTATCTCGAATAATCATCTACAAAAGTAATGCAAAAGTGTTTTCCTCCTTTGCTCTCAGTGTTTCTAAAGTCTACTAGATCAGTATGTATAAGTTCTAATAATTCATTCGTTCTCTTAGAAACAATATTCAAGGGAGGCTTAGTATGTTTGGCTTCTACACAAATTTCACATTTGTTTAAGCTATTTTCGTCTAGTTTAGGTAGAATATTCATTTTAACCAGTTTCTTTAAAGAGTGAATATTCACATGTCCTAATCTAGCATGCTGCATATCAAGAGTTTCAATAGTGTAAGAAAAACTGGTAGCTTTATTCTCATTAAGCTGAGTTTTAATGACAAATAAACCTCCATTTAAAAAACCTTTCTGATGTGATGCTAACTATGCATCTTACATCATTTTCTGTAATCTCCCTGAGACCGTTTGATCGAGGCAAGTTGTTTACATTCGAGAATCTTCAAGAAGATTATTTGAGCTTAATCTTGGAATTTCAAGCCAATTTTAGATTTCTGAAAGCCTTTTTCAATCCAAAAGAAGAACCTCCAACATCATACATCAAGGCTGGGAGGTGAAGAAGGAACAACCAAGTTCAAGGGAGGATTTTATCTTTTACTTGCATGAATTTGCATGAGAATTTAAAAGTTTGCATAACATTCATTGCATTTAATAAGTTTGTTGTTCATTTAAGCATGCATTGCATTTAAAACATCTAGTTCATTTAGAGAAGTAGTATATATATGCATTTAGATCATTTAAGTAAGGTACTTCATTCATGTTTCTAGTTCATTTAATAAAGTTAGTTCATTAATTAAACTAGTTCATTCATCAAATTAGTTCATTTATTAAACTAACTGTTAATTGTTTCATGCATGTTTTCAATTAAAGATTGAATAAAGTTCACCTTTGTGTCTAGGTACATGAGAGAAGTTGAACATTTTCATCATATGAAAGAATATCAATCAAAATGTGTTCCAATTATGGATACGATACAGACGTGTTTGGTTCCAGAAATCAATTGGACATTATTCCTCTATCTCATATATTTCCAAATCCTTTTGAATCACCTCAATCTAATAACTGGAGCTTGAGATATGATCGATTTATTGAAGATAATGCAGTTTGGAATTTTGCTACAGGAATTTTATGTATGTATGATTTGGATGAGTTTGAGCCAAGGGAGAGTCTTTTCAACTTCAGCCAAGTGATAAGCCATTTAAGGACTTTAATTCACCCATTCAAGGCATTCAAAGCATGGAATAGCAAGTCTTCCACCCCTTGGATGAAATTAAGGCCAAATTCAACTTCAAATTGTCTAGATTCATCCCCAAAATGATCTAGAATATTTAGCCAACCTTGAAGATAAGAAAGACAAAGCATTCAAGTGCACTTTATTTCTAAATTGATAAGAATTTTTTCACCTTTTGAGTCTTTCCATATGCTGCTTAGAAATATTATAAATAGACACCTTTGGGATCATTTGTAGACACACATTTGAATATATAAAACATCTTTGAGAGGTTTCTTTTATTCTTGTTCTCTTGTAGAACTTTATCGGCTTCAAGATAGTCTTGTAGTCTTCATCAATTTCCTTTTGTTATAACGTTGGTTCCTAGATCATCATCTATAGCTAGTGGGTCACGTTCCATCTAATTCCACTTTGATTTCATCTCTTTATATTGATGGTTCCTAACTCCATATAGTTAGACGGACACAATCTGTTTTCTTTTCAATCCATCTTACACATTCCATGCCATTACCAACCCATAAATTTTCCATACTTTTATTCCATCCAAACTACAATTTCCATCATCTTCTGTACTTAGTCAAATCCTAAAAATCATTTCCATATCAATCCTTCATTTCCATTACATCCCTATCGTTCATTAACATCTTAAAGTCATGATTTTCAGGTTTAAAGCAAGCAATTCAATCTCTTACTAGAATCGCGATCGGGTAATCATATATATGACTCAAAAATCATAATCGAGATCATATCACTTTCCCAACAAAATCACCATTTCGGGAAAGTACAAGTTTATCTACCTTAAAAACTAGCTTAATGCATGTTTTATTCAAAAGCCCATCATTTATTAAATTTCTACGTAGGACAGGTACATACAAAACATTATTTAGAGCTAAAGTTTTACCAAAAGTCAGTTTGAGTAAAACTTTGCCTTTGCTTAGCACTTCAGAGATACTAGAGTTCCCCATGTACACCCGTTAACCTTCGTCCCCATCTTCGAACTTGGTGAAAACTTCTTCCTTGTGCAAAAATACCTAGAAGCATCGGTGTCCACAAGCCACTTAGCATTATTCTCCACTAGATTTACCTCTGAAGCCACCATTGTGATGACATCAACATTATTCTCTACAATATTCATTTATGGTTTATTCTCGTTCTAACGGTCTGAACGATATTGGCACAGGTAAGGTTTGTGATCGGTTTAACCACAAACATATCACTTGATGGAGTTTCCTACAGTTTTAGCCTTTCCAAGCTTTTTGAAGTTGGTGCTTTTTTGAAGTTTCGTCTTTTTGTTCTGATTTTCATTTTTCCCGATCTTTTTAGATTTAGACCTTGAGACAGCACCAAACTAAACTAAGTTTGCTTTAAAAGATAATTGACCAATAAAGTTAGTAACCTTATCTTTAAAATGGTTAGCCTCATCTATCTTCATGTGGCCCACCATCTCCTCAAGTGAAATGTATATCTTTTTGTGTTTGAGAGAATTGCGGTAGTCGAACCAGGACTTGGGTAGTTTTTCGATCAGAACATTGGGTTGCAGTACTTCACACATCTACATTCCTAGCAAGAATATCAGAGACCAAGTTTTCGTAGTCATGGACTTGATCCATTATTGGTTTATCGTCATTCATCTGGATTTTCAACCACTCGCCAATGACGTATTTCTTGATGCCCGCATCATTAGCGTCGTACTTCTTCTCAAGAGTGTCCCATATGATTTTGGCATTTCTCTCCTTGAGAAACATATAGAAAAGTTTATTAGACATGTAATTTAGGAGATAACCTATAATTTCTTGTTGTCTTTCTCATATTTTTCGACAGTAGCAACAACAGCTGCTGTGGAGGCAAAAATGATAACGACAAGCGAAACCTCATCACTAGTAACAGTAGCATTAGCTGTAACTAAACTAGTAGGTGGTGGCTTCAGCAACATGTAGTCTAAGTCAAGCTCCTGGAAAAAGATTAAGATTAAATTTTGATTTTAAAATTTATGGATTTTATATCTGTCATAAATGAATGAACCTGGTCTTAAAGTTATCCATGTTCATGATTCGGAGATAACCGTTACAAAAACTAATTAACCTGCAATTAAGTCCACGTAACTGAAGCAACTTAACATTTATCCAATTTATTATGTATATAGCTAAAATATCGTCCAGATACATTATATATTCACACAAGACAAAAATCCAAAAATAATGCTTCTCAATTACAGTTGACTGTTATTGACTTAATTTACAAAATTCAAAACAACGGTTAATACAATTGTTACACCTCTATAAAATTTGAATTGAATAACAACTCGCTATTCAACCTATAAATCTCGGAGGGAAAAATTATTTCACAGTCTTTGTTTACTTGAAAAATTCTTATGAATTTTCTCCAAAACAGATAGAACACGTACGAGCATGTCTAAAACACGTATTGCCATGAGCCACGGCGATGGCGGTGATGCGCGAGATGGGCCCTTGTTCTCTATCACTAAAAATAGAGGGAAGAATAAACACTATAAATACCCTTACAATTTGTATTTTCCACTCCATGTGGGATAGTTTCTAAAGCATTAATAACAATTAATTGTAACCAAATGCTCGAAATTGAAGACATCCACGAAGGCAATGAGCATGATGCAACTGTAATTTCTGTTGAAAATGACATATCTCAAGGAAAATATTGTCCGCCGTCGACTGTAGGGATGGATTTGAATCATATAATGATGATTATAATTATTATAACTGTTATGCGAAGGATCTAGGGTTTGCGATCAGGGTCAAATCTTCATGGATGAAGCTTGACAGCGAAGAGAAACGCGGAACTGTGCTTTGTTGTAATTGTGAGCGCTTCAAAACAATCAAAGAAGTAAACAGTCACCGAAAAGAAACAAGAACTGGTTGTCTCGCAATGACAAGGTTGATCCAAGTTGAATCTAATCGATGGAGAGGCGATAAAGTCAATCTGGAACACAATCACCTGTTCGACCATGAAAGATCACAAAATTGTAAGTCATACAAAAAGAGGAATGTAGTGGCCAAAAGGAAGGTGGAGACAACTGTGGATGTAGAAGTACATACAATAAAGTTATATCGTTCATCTATGGTCGATCCAGTAGGTTATGGAAGCTCAAATTCTTTTGAATGAGAAACTAGTGAGAGTGTTAACCGTTCTAGGCGCTTGAAGCTTAAAAAAGGAGGATTCCCATACTATATATAATTTTTTTAGCTGCGTTCATCTTACTAATCTGAATTTTGTTTACCTTATAGACCTCAATGATGAAGAGTGTTTACAGAATGTTTTCTGGATAGATTCTGTTAAAAGTTAATTTTTGATGGCCAACAATTATTGAAAATTCAACAATTTTAGGTGTTTTTTTCGGTGGTGCATTAATGCACTGAAAATTTTAGTCAAAAAAGGGAAGATTTTGTTGATTTATTATAAAGGGATAATTTCACTTTAGTCCCTGTACTTTAGGATATTTATAAGATTAGTCCTTAAGCTTTAACTATAAATACCCTATCCTACTTTGCTTTAAAACCATCCCAAATCATTCTAGCTTTCTCACAATACTAGAGAATTTAGAGAGTTTTCTTGAGAGTTATTTTCTCTTTTTTATCAAGAGAGAATTGTTATTGTTTTCTCCTTGTTAGATTGAGATAAGTTGTAATTCATATTTTCACATAGTGAAATTCTTCTATCTTTACTAGTGTTTTTTACCCTATATTATTTAGGGGTTTTCCACTTAAAATTTGTGTCTTCTTTATCTTCATTTTTATTTTCTCAAATTATCAGTTGCGATTTTGCTCTATCCAATAGCTGTATTCCACAATAATTGGTATCAGAGCCAGATTTGAGTGTGTAATATCTACTTATTGTCTTTATGGTTTACACCAAAAGATGGATCCTCCAACATAAGAAAGTAAGAATGTATTACCCATTCTTTGAAGGTTCCAGAGAAATATTCACGATAGTGAAATAGTGGGAGTTATCCGTAAAATAATATATGGCAACAAAATTTGATATTGAAAAATTCAATGGGAGAAATTTCTCATTGTGGAAATTGAAGATGAAGGTATTAGTGAAAGGCCGATAGATTTCACAAATGATAACAAATGGATCGAAATTGATGGGAATGCTATGACAAACTTTCATCTAGCATTAGCAGATGAAGTATTGTCAAGCATCGAGGAGAAGAAGATAACTAAGGAGATATGGGATCATCTCACCAAACTGTACGAGGCCACATCGTTGCACAATAAAATTTTACTTAAGAGGAAATTGTACACTCTTCGTATGCCAGAATCTACTTCAGTTACGGAGTACATAAACACACTGAACACGTTATTTTCTCAACTTACATCCTTAAGATGTACAATAGGAGAACAAGAACGTGTTGAATTTCTACTTCAAAGTCTACCTGATTCGTATGATCAGCTCATCATCAACTTGACAAACAGTAATGTCACCAGTCTAGTCTTCGATGACGTTGCAGCTGCTATTTTACAAGAAGAAAATCGGTGCAAGAACAAGGAAGACAGACAAGTAAATCTGCAACAAACAGAAGTATTGACAACGATGAGAGGGAGATCAACAAAACGTGGCCAAAGCAGCAGTTACAAACATGGTAGATCAAAGTCGAGAAGCAAGAAGAATTTAAAGTGCTACAATTGTGAAAAGAATGGTCACTTGAAGAAAAATTTATTATCCTACGGATTGTTGGATAATAATCCATGCAATATTGAAACATGGAAAGAAATCATGAAGGTGTTCCGTGGAGCGCTTGTGATGATGAAAGGTGAAAAGATTGCAACAAACTTTTACATACTGAAAGGAGAGACTTTGCTAGAAGTAGAAACCTCTGTTGCCTCATGTAATTCAGATTCTGCAATGCTATGGCATCAGAAACTTGGACATATGTCAAAATAAGGAATAAAAATCCTTGTGGAGCAAAAACTACTTCCAGGCTTGACAAAGGTATCACTCACTTTGTGTGAGCATTACATAACAAGTAAGCAGGATCGGTTGAAATTCAACACGTCAAATTCTAGAGGCAAAAGTGTTCTAGAATTGGTTCATTCTGACGTATGGCAAGCACCAGTTACATCCCTAGGCGGAGCAAAATACTTTGTCTCATTTATTGATGACTACTCCAAGAGATATTGGGTGTACCCTATTAAGAAGAAGTCAGACGTGTTTTCAACTTTCAAAAACTTCAAAGCGTGGGTGGAACTTGATTATGGAAATAGGATCAAGTGTTTCAGAACAGATAATGGAGGAGAGTACACAAGTGAAGAATTTGATGACTTTTACAGGAAAGAATGCATCAAAAGACATTTCACAGTGGCTAACACTCCTCAACGAAATGGAGTGGAAGAGCATATGAACAGAACCTTGTTAGAAAGAACAAGAGCAATGTTGAGATCTGTAGGCCTAGAAAAATCATTTTAGACAGAAGCAGTCAATACCTTCTGTTATTTGGTGAATCGAGCTCCATCAACTGCAATAGAGCTGAAGACACCAATGGATATGTGGACTGGTAAACCAGATGATTATTCAAACCTCCTTGTATTTGTAAGTATTATGTACGTGATGTACAACTCCCAAGAAATTTCAAAGTTAGATCCAAAAGCCAGGAAATGCAAATTCTTGGGGTATGTTGATGGAGTAAAGGGGTATCGCTTGTGGGATCCCACTGCTCACAAAGTGATCATCAGCAGGGATGTTATCTTTGTAGAAGATAAGCTACAAAGAAAAGAAGACGATGATAGCGCTGAAAAGTCAGAGACTACACAGATACATGTGGAAAAAGAGGTTGAACAAGGAGATTCGTCTGAAGCAGAACCAACACATGATGAACAAGAACCAGAGAGTTCTAAAGCTCCAATAACTCGTCAATCAAATCGTGTGAGAAGTCATCCCAATTGGTACTCAGATTATGTTATAGAAGGAAATATTGCATATTGCCTTTTAATAGAGGACGGTGAGCCATCAACATACCAGAAGGCAATAAACAGCTCTGATGCTTCACCGTGGATGGTGGCGATGCAAGAAGAAATTGAAGCCCTTCATAAAAATAATACATGGGACCTTGTGTCACTACCACAAGGAAGGAAACCAATTGGTAACAAATGGGTCTTCAAAATCAAGTGAAATGGTGACGATCAAGTTGAGAGGTATTGTGCAATACTGGTGGTAAAAGGATATGCTCAAAAAGAAGGTATTGATTTCAATGAAATCTTTTCTCCTGTGGTTTTACTAACAATAGTTCGAGTAGTTTTGGCAATGTGTGCTACATTGAACTTACATCTAGAGAAACTAGATGTTAAAACATCTTTTTTTCATGGAAATCTTGAAGAAGAGATTTATATGCTCCAACCTGATGGTTTTGAAGAAGGCAAAAAGAAGAACTTGATTTGAAGGTTGAACAAATCTCTGTATGGTCTATAGTAGGCGCCTAGGTATTGGTATAAGAGATTTGATTCCTTCATTGTGTGCCTTGGATACAACGACTTAATGCAGACCCTTGTGCTTATTTCAAGAGGTTTGGTGATAACGATTTTGTTATATTGATGTTGTATGTGGATGACATGTTGGTTGCAATACCCAACAAAGATCATATTGAAGAATTGAAGGCACAACTGGCTAGGGAATTTGAAATGAAGGACTTGGGATCAACAAATAAGATTCTAGGGATGCAAATTCACCGAGACAGAAGTAATAGGAAGATTTGGCTTTCAAAAAAGAATTACTTGAAAAAGATCTTGTCATGTTTCAACATGCAAGATTGTAAGCCAATTTCTACCCCTCTTCCTATTAACTTTAAATTATCCTCTAGTATGAGTCCTAGCAGTGAAGAAGAGGGGATGGAGATGTCTAGAGTGTCGTATGCATCGGCAGTGGGAAGTTTAATGTTCGCTATGATATGCACAAGACTAGACATTACACAAGCAGTGAGAGTGGTTAGTCGGTACATGGCAAATCCAGACAAATAGCATTGGAATACAGTAAAGAGGATCCTGAGATACATCAAAAGGACCTCAAATATTGCATTATGTTACGGAGGATCAAACTTACTAATCAATGGGTATGTATATTCTGACTATGCAGGGGATTTTGATAAAAGCAAATCTACTACAGGATATGTGCTCAAAGTTACTGGTGGAGCTGTAAGATGGGTTTCAAAATTGCAGTCAGTTGTGGCTACATCCACAACAGAGGCAGAATATGTAGCAGCTACACAATCCAGTAAAGAAGCAATTTGGTTGAAGATACTATTGGAGGAGCTTGGGCACAATCAAGAGTATGTCTCTTTATTTTGTGACAGTCAAAGCTCCTTTTATCTAGCAAGGAATCCAACATTGCATTCAAGGACAAAGCACATACGAGTTCAGTACCATTTCATTCATGAAAAGGTGGAAGAATGGACGGTAGATATGCAGAAGATCCATACCAAAGACAACATAGCAGATTTAATGACGAAGGAAATCAATGCTGATAAATTTACCTGGTATCGATCCTCCTGTGGCCTGTCAGAAACATAAGCAACATGAAGGTACAAGGTAGAAAGAATGGTGTGAAGATATGATTATTCCAATCAAATCTTCAAGTGAGAGACTGTTAAAAGTCAATTTTTGGTGGCCAACAATTGTTGAAAATTCAACAATTTTAGGTGTTTTTTTCAGTGGTGCATTAATGCACCGAAAATTTTAGTCAAAAAAGGGGGAAGATTTTGTTGATTTATTATAAAGGGATAATTACACTTTAGTCCCTATACTTTAGGGTATTTACAAGATTAGTCTTTAAGCTTCAACTATAAATACCCTATCCCATTTAGCTTCAAAACCATCCCAAATCATTCTAGCTTTCTCCCAATACTAGAGAATTTAGAGAGGTTTCTTGAGAGTTGTTTTCTCTTTTTTTATCAAGAGAGAATTATTATTGTTTTCTCCTTGTTAGATTGAGAGAAGTTGTAATTCCTATTTTCTCATAGTGAAATTCTTTTATCTTTGCCTGTGATTTTTACCATATATTATTTAAGGGTTTTCCACGTAAAATTTGTGTCTTCTTTATCTTCATTTTTATTCTCTCAAATTATCAGTTGCGATTTTGCTCTATCTGATAGCCGTATTCCGCAATAGATTCGTGGTCCAGAGCTGCATATGGTTACTTTGGTGATGTGGTTGAGGTCGATACCACTTGCTTGTCAAACAAATATGATATTCCTCTTGTGGCATTTGTTGGAGTAAACCATCATGGGCAATCTATCTTGTTGGGATGTGGTTTGCTTGCTGATGATACATTGGAAATATAGTTTCACTATGTAGGGCATGACTTACTTGTATGTCTGGTCATCCTCCGCGAACCATAATCACAGACGATATCAAGGCCCTACAAAGTGCAATATCTGAGGTGTTTCCCAGGGCTCACCGTCGACTGTATTTGTTGCATGTCGTGCAAAGCATTCTCGAGAATTTGAAAGCGTTGCAGAAATCTAGTGTTTTTCAAATGATATTAAATAGGACAGCCTATGAGATTATGAAGGTGGACGAATTTGTAATGGGCTGGGATGATATGGTTCGACGTTCAGAATTACAGATCATCCATAGTTTTGTACTCTGCACGAGGAAAGCGAACAATGGCCTCTGGTTTACCAAAAAGATACATTTTTTGCAGGGATGTGAACTTTTCAAAATGGTGAGTCCATGAGCTCGTTCTTTGATGGTTATGTGCATAACCAAACTTCTTTGAAAGAATCTTTTGACATGTATGAATTAATTTTGCAAAAACAAAAGTGAAAAAGAAGTTGTCAGTGATATCGAATCGAGAGATTCGAGTCTAATGTTGAAAACAAGATACTTTTATGAAGTACAACTTTTCAAGTTGTATACAAATGAAATTTTGCAAGAGGTTCTAAGATGAGCTTATGATGATGCCTAGTTTGACCATAACACAAAGTAATGCCGATTGACCTGTTATAACCTACATGATTTAAGAACATGATGCAGACGAAGATCGAATTGCTATCAGGAACTTTGAAGCTATGTACGTCAAAGCTGGAATGGAAATCCACTGCATGTGCAACTGCTTTAACTTCAACGGCTACCTTTGCCGACACGGTTTGTATGTCCTCAACTATGACGGCGTCGAGGAAGTCCTATTTCAGTATATCGTGTCTCGATGGCGGAAAGGTTTTAGGTGACTATTCATTCCCAATGTTGGATCTGATACCGTCGACATTAACAACCCCATTCAGTTGTTCGATCATTTGTATAGATGATTAATGCATGATGTTAAAGAAGAGATGATATCCCGAGATCATCATATGGTTGCATGGCAAGCGTTTCAACAATTTCTGAATAAAGTTCGACTTGTTACGAATAAGTATGCATAGTTAACTGTCAATATGCGCATGTGGCATCTATAATATCACTAGTTTTCAACATAATATGATTTTTTCTTGAAATTAGATTAGGTCATTTTACGAAATTTAAAAATCAATGTTCATTGAAATTATTAAACAAAATTGATGTTTTATTAAAAATTTAAAGTTAAATTGATATTTTATCCAATGTTTAAGATTAAATTAATAATTAATAATTTTTTGAAAATGTCATATAATTGAAGTGACAATAATTAATGATTCAATGTTCAAAATATAACAAATTGAAATTTTTTTCACGAACCAACTAATCTTAGTGGTTAAAGAAATTGTTGTTATTTCTAAAGGTCATGAATTCTAGTACTAGCGACTTCCGTAAGGTGATTGAGCGTTTATTGTGAAATGATTGAGAGTATTTAGAATATATACTACTTTGTAATCATCTTAACTTAATCAATATATATATATATATATATATATATATATATATATATATATATCTTTTTTATTCAAATTTAGTGATCAAAATTAGAGAAAATTAAAACAAAGTGAGCAAACTTATAGTTTTCACTAATTATAATCTACCTCTCCTAAGCGGTTTAAACGTCGCCGTCAACGCTCTCTATTCCACCAATCTAAAGTTCTAAACGGGAAACAGGTCAAAAGAAGTTCAAACCAAAAATTTAATTTTTTTAATTAAAACCCTAGAATTTGGGATTTTGATGCTGAATTCGAAATGGTAGGCAATTCGCTAGCTGGACTACAAGATCACTTGAAATTGGCTCGAGAATACGCTGTTGAAGGTCTCTACGACACTTCAATTATCTTCTTCGATGGCGCCATTGCCCAGATCAACAAGTATTTTTCTTCCTTTTCTTCGCTATATTTTTCTGTGATTTCTTCATTAATTTTGCTTTTCTTCTTTCGGCTCTGAATTTCGAATCTTCTTCATTGATTTGATTCACAATCAAGTTTGTTAGTAACTTAGACTGTTAAATAGTTATAGGAGAACTGTTTGTTTAATGGATTCATTTTTTGTTTTCTTTTTAATATCAAGAATTCTAGAAAAAATGTTAATTTTAGCACCTGTTATTTTTAGTTCCTAGATAAAAAATACTTTTAAATTTATTGGGTAATAATTTTCTTATTGCCTTAAAAATCTTGATATTGTGTAATATGATTAAATTTTTTGCGAACTTAATTTTTCTTTATGATTTATCTTTCATCATGTCCGTGTTATTCATGAAATAAATGGAAAACGCAATTAACTTATAGAGTATAGAATAAATAAGATCCCTTAATATGTTTTTATTAAACATTTGTAGCTATCATTTGAGTTAATTCTATAAAATTATTGAATTTTGTTATGCATTTTTAGGCATCTTAGTACAGTTGATGACCCTTTAATTCATTCCAAATGGATGAATGTGAAGAAAGCACTGTCAAAGGAGACAGAAGTTGTGAAGCAATTGGATGCTGAGAGAAGATCATTTAAGGAAGCTCCTAATGGGAGGCGTCCTTTTTCACCACCAATTAATGCTAAGTCGTCTTTTGTTTTCCAACCATTAGACGAGTACCCGACTTCATCAGGTGCCCCAATGGATGATCCTGATGTGTGGAGGCCTCCAAGTCGGGACACTACAACTAGAAGACCTGCGAGGGCTGGCCAAGTAGGCATGAGAAAATCTCCCCAAGATGGAACTTGGGGCCGTGGTAATACTAGGACTACAACTGGCCGTGGTGCAAAGGCTGGTGGTTCAAGTAGAACTAACACATGTGCCAGAGCATCTACAACTGGAAAGAAAGGCACTGGTTCTGGGAAACCTAGCAAAGGCGATTCAACAGTAAGTTCAAATTGACAAAAACTTCTGCTTGTTAATTTTGTCTTATTACAGTCTTTTGGGTTTGAATTTCCATATAAAAGCTAAGTGCTTAACATATTAAATTTCTCATGCATGTCTAGATGTTCTATCAATGTCTTAAATAAATTGTAATCCCAAATACTTACGTGACTTGATCAATTTTTTCCATTCTGAACTCAATTTTTTTAGTTTGATCGTCTCAAAATTTTGTGATTGATTTGTTTGTGCCTTTTTTAGAATGGTGATGCTGAAGACGGAAAGTCAAAGAGGTCACAGTATGAGGGACCTGATCCAGATTTAGCTGAAATGCTGGAAAGGGATGTCTTAGAAACCACTCCTGGTGTACGATGGGATGATGTTGCTGGCTTGACTGAAGCAAAAAGGCTTTTAGAGGAAGCTGTTGTTCTTCCTTTATGGATGCCTGAATATTTTCAGGTGCTTGCCACAGTTGCAGCTGAATTATCATTAAAGTCTTGTTTAGTAGAGGGCAGGGTTTCAAATAGCGCCCCGCTACCGCGATAGCGCCCGCGATTTCGCGGTAGCACTACCTTCCGCTACACCCGCGACGGCTGCAATAGCGCCCGCGACGACCGCAATCACGGAAAAAATGAAATGACCGAAAACGCGACCGCGATTTAAAACCCTGGTAGAGGGCATATAATATTGCCAGATCAATTCATGTTTCTCTCAGATGATACAGTATACGGCAAATACTAAATATGTTACTTATGACTTCATCATTTGATTTTGCATCCAATAAGGGATGTAACAACAGTAATCTAGTATACTTTTCTTCATATGTTTCTAAGGAATATGGAAACGTCATTAAGAAAGTTTTGTTTCCAAAATTCTAGAAAATTAATTTTCTGCGTCTTTTGTCCCTGCATACATAAGCTGCTGGATAGGATGAGTTATTTTATTCTTGTTTTTGTCTTTAGGGAATTAGGAGGCCTTGGAAAGGTGTTCTTATGTTTGGCCCTCCTGGAACTGGCAAAACTCTCCTGGCTAAAGCAGTTGCCACTGAGTGTGGAACAACATTTTTCAATGTTTCATCGGCTACATTAGCCTCAAAGTGGCGTGGGGAGAGTGAACGCATGGTTCGGTGCTTGTTTGATCTTGCAAGAGCTTACGCACCTAGTACAATTTTTATTGATGAGATTGACTCCCTTTGCAATGCTCGTGGGTAAGTTTGCTGCCTGTTGCTCTAGAGTTTGGCTATTACCTTTTGTTTATTCTTGATGTTTAAGATTCATATATGTGTGCACATTTTTCTGGCATGAAAGGAGATGAGGGGCATTAGTTTTTCATATATGTGCTGGTATTTCAATGTTTATCTTGATATTTCATGGTGGATGGAGATTCTTCCTTTTTCTCTAAAGCTTCATTCGTTCATTTACTTATGTTTTAAACCCTCTCTATAGGGCATTAGTTTTTTACCATTAAATGAAGTCCTGGATTTATTCTTTTCCAAATGGTCTCTGACTCTCGACTCTTCACTTTGATGCAATATTTTCAATTAGGGCTTCTGGTGAGCATGAATCATCTAGAAGGGTAAAATCTGAACTTCTTGTTCAGGTAGATGGTGTCAATAATACTGGAACAAATGAAGATGGTAGTCGTAAGATAGTGATGGTTTTGGCTGCGACTAATTTCCCATGGGACATAGATGAGGCTCTCAGGTAGGTCTTTAAGTTTGATGCGTTTTTTTTTTTTTTTTTTTTTGGTTTTCTTCAATTGATTGGATATCTTTTTTGCACCAAGTTTCATGTTTTAATGCATCTTATCAGTCAAGCTACTAGGTCAAATTACTTGTCTCATTGTACTCCATCACACATTGTAGGAGGCGACTGGAAAAGCGTATTTACATTCCTCTGCCTAATTTTGAGAGTCGTAAGGAGCTTATTCGCATAAATTTAAAAACAGTTGAGGTAATTTACTCTCAATAATCTATGAACTGTCTTGTTTATTTTTTAGGCCTTAAGATATTATTATTTTCTTTATTTGTGGCTTTCGTTTTGCCACATTTGATTTGTTTGTATTTTAGTCACAAGCTGCTCATATGATGGATCAATAAGATAAAAATCCAGCTTTTGGTAGCATTTGAGATGGTTTAACTTAAAATCGTGCTTTTTGGAGTCAAATAATGTCTGTACATATGTATGTACGAACGTACTAATATAATGTAAGCTGTATTCTATGCAATGATATTGATAGTAAATTTGGCAGGTGGCTACTGATGTGGATATAGACGAAGTGGCTCGTCGAACAGAGGGATATAGTGGTGATGACCTCACGAATGTTTGTCGTGATGCTTCCTTGAATGGCATGAGACGTAAAATAGCGGGAAAGACACGAGACGAAATCAAAAACATGTCGAAAGACGAGATTTCAAATGATCCTGTTGCGATGTGTGATTTCAAAGAAGCGTTGGTGAAGGTCCAGAGAAGTGTTTCTCAGGCTGATATCGAGAAACACGAAAAATGGTTTACTGAATTTGGATCTGCGTAAACAAAATCTAAATCCGTGGTTCCCCCCCCCCCCCCCGCGAGGGTTTATTGAGTTTTTTTGGTTTCCTGATAAGTGTGCATGAAAAAGGTGTTCAATTCACTGTCATTAATTAGATTGATTGGAATTTGATTTATTCATTTAAAAATGGTTGATTGTTTGTAATCCTAGTGTTTACGAATGTTCTTATGTTGTGGTGCTATTTGTTTCCTTAATCTCGTTGATCAAACCTTTATAATTCAAACATTTGATTTATTCGCATAATTATGTGTAGGAGCATAACATTGTAGTTTTATGAGAATGATTCTTTGATTTGGTGGGCCAAATACTTGTCCTCCAAATTCTGCATTGCCAATTTTAGATGTTTTGTGGTAAAGTGGTTGGCGGCCTCGTCTTCCCCATGCAGCAGCCCTAGGTGAGGTCTAGGTCTGAAGCTTTTATATCTTCACTTAACTTCTCTGAGCTTCCCATCTCTATACATCAACTTGTTTAACACATTTGTTTTTTTCTGGTAAACTACACCTTTAGTACCCCCAATTATCACTTTTATTCTGTTCTGGTCACCCAATTAATTTATGTTTTAAAATCATACCTAATGTTAGGTTATGCAACTCATTTTGCCTCCCCCCACCATTAAAAATTTAACGGAACACTAAAACAAAACTAAAGCATAACGTTAGATATGATTTTAAAACATAAGTTAATTGGGTGACCAAAACAAAACAAAAATAATAGTTGATGGATACAAAACTTATAGTTTACCCTTTTATTTTTACACCCTCATCAGTACAATAGCTTTTGATGATAACCAATTTCCTCTCTGTGAAGATGAGGACATATAAAGTAAACAATTAGTAAGGATGAAACCATTGTGGTGGCGAGGCGTGTAAAATGAGTTGCAGCATTGGGATTAAGATGAGTAAGAAACTCCTTGATTTCTTTGTCAAAGTAATTAGCTATATATAGTCTTTGTATTTTGTCCATCATATCCAACTTTTCATCAGCTATACCGACGTAAACAAACTTCGACCAGCTTGCTTAAGCTCCTCCAAATCACACGCTTCACTAGTGACACGTGTAAAAATATTTTTGAAGGTGAATATATATACGTTAGTAACATAAAAAATTTTAATGTATAAATATAAATAAAATTTAAGAAAAATTAATAACTAATAAAAAAATTTAAATTTTAATGTCCACCCTAAAATACACGTGGGTCTATCACGCCCATCATTGTCCTATTGAATTCGGCAGAAGCTGGAAGAGAAATAGATGATGCCATAAGAGAAAGTTCTATGATGCGGCACCCTTAATATACGGCTAAAAAACTCTCCAACTCACCTACAGATGGCTCCCACTTTTTGCACCAATAGACGATCAAATACCTAATGTTATCCATCAAGAAACTCTCTTAGTTAACTTGGAGCCATCCCTTAGGTGATCAACACCTCCTAAACAAAGTCATGCACCAGAAGATGGAACTCAGCTTTTAATGAAAACAGAGATACCGACCCCTATCTTCTCCTCGTAGCAGTCACTCTGACAGTGAGTTCCTACGATGACCTCAAACCCAAACTCATCTGTTGCAAACCATGATACAGCAACAACCTTATCGCCTTATTCTAGTTGATTTAAAACTCGGTCGAGCCTTCAACCACTAGAAGTGACTAGTTCGCTTCTACCTTATTTGCAAATTCTTGTCTCCCGTCGTAACTCACTTCTTCATCGAAACAAGAACATAGAAGATATTTCGAAGAAAAAGAACGAAATGTTTAAAGTGGTTTTGTAGATAACTTTTTTGGAATAAGACATATAAAGGCAAAAGAAAATGAAATTATAGATTTTACCCAACTTTCCTTTTAAATAACAGTAGGACAAAACTTTTCTTAATCGTTATAATCCACGCCAACGATCTACACCAATGATAAAGCAATCGCGTACAAGCTTCCAACCACTCGAAGTCAAACATAGGATTGTTTCCCGAGAAACTACTCCTTTAATGCAATAAATTTCTTTTTTATGTAAGTTTTGGTTCAAGTTACTTTATCACATTGCCTCTACCAATAACCTCCCTTACAAGACACACTTATATTACTATTGTTGGAAAATAAGCTACTGGAAAACGAGGCATTATGGAAAATATAAAATAAAATATATAAGTAAAGAATCGATTAGATGTGTCCTGATATTAACTTCTGTCTTAGAAGAGAATTTGTCCCGATATGTGTAACAACTACAATAGACGAATGGCCTTTTGAGGTTAGCTCAACTCTTCGAATTTTATACACGAAAAAAATGGAATGGACTTCGGTGATACTACGTTTCTTCAACTCAAATCAACACACAAGGAAAATTTTATGAAAACCAAAGAGTGTTTCAAAGAAAATGTCATTTGCTTATGGGATGTGTCAAATGAGAAGAGATGTCCACTATTTATAAGTTAAATAGTGAGGGAAAACCTATCATTCAATTCTACAATATTATTATGCTATCTAAAACAAAATTAAACAACAATAAAAATTCTTTAATTCTAAGCATTAAGAACATTCTCCCACTAATGCGAAAGAGCTCTTTCATAGAAATGAGAGCATTGAATTTAAAATACAAGAAGAACATTAACGAAATTAGTTGCTTAAGCACTAGTGACAGTATTTGGCACTAGTGACAGTATTTGGAACTAGTACACAGTGATGATGAGTAATTCTTCTATTAGATAAGTGAACGAATCTTGAACTTTCTAAGATTAGGGTGAACTCATAGCACACAACTAATTTTTCTGTGTCTACAAAGTATTTATCCGAATGTATATATATAGCCCTTTTTCTTAGGATTTTAGTAAGTATACTAGAAAAGCAGCACAATTGTTGAATAATCGGGTAAAGAAAACGGAAAGAACACAAGAATTTTAACGAGGTTCAGTAATGTACTTACATCCTCGGTGCCCTAGGCGGCGCTAGAATTTTTATTCAATTCAATGTCTCATAGGTTTAAGTTACATCTCCTTCTATAATAAATAAACCCTGGTATATATTTACAAAAATAACCTTGTACCATATCGTGGGGCCACAACCCTCGCACCCCCAAACCACATAATCGTAACCCCCAATACGAGACTTTCTCGGTATATTTATGAGTCATACCTAACAAATATCCACCTTGACGAATATCCCGCCCCTTAGGAAACATTCAATGTGGGTTGGGTTACCTTACTTCTTTAACAACTTGAAACACTCAACAAGTCCAAGCAATGCATGAACTTGTCTGTTGTAACTGGCTTGGTGAACATATTAACGGCATTCTCATCAGTATGTACCTTCTGAAACAAAATCTCTCCAGATGCAACCAACTCTCTGATCTTGTGAAACCTTACATCAATGTGCTTAGTTCTAGCACAATATACCTGATTCTTAGCCAAGTAAATAGTACTTTGATTGTCACAAAGTAATTGAACTCCACCTTGCTGAACACCCAACTCCTTCACTAAACCAGTAAGCCATAAAGCTTCTTTTACAGCTTCAGCTGCTGCCATGTATTCAGCTTCAGTTGTAGATAATGCCACAACAGATTGAACAGTAGACTTCCAACAAATAGGCCCTCCACCAAGACTAAAGACACAACCTGTCATAGATCTTTTATTATCCAAGTCACCTGCATAGTCTGAATCCACATATCCTACAACCAAAGGATTATCCCGCTGACTATCAAAAATAATTTCATGTCCCACAGTACCCTTTAAGTACCTAAAGATCCTCTTGACTGCTTCCCAATGTTGCTTACCAGGTTTAGACATGTACTTACAAACTTGACTAACAGTATGAGCTAAATCAGGACGAGTACATACCATTGCATACATCAAGCAACCAACAACATTAGAATACGGAACCTTTTCCATATCTTCAACTTCCTTGTCTGTCTTAGAGAACTGTTCTGATGAGAGCTTAAAGTGATTCGCCAATGGAGTGCTCACTGGTTTTGCGCTGCCTATCGCAAACCATTCCAAGAATTTTCTTTGCAGCACCTAAATTTTTCATATCAAAGTCCCGACTCAATAAAGTTTTCAAACCGATAACATCACCCATGTTCTTCGCAGCAATTAACATATCATTAACATATAGTAATAGAAAAATAAAAGAACCATCATCAAGGCTCTTAACATAGACAAAATAATCATACTCACATCGTTTGTAGCCAATCTTGATCATATAGGAGTCAAACCGTTTGTACCATTGTCTCGGAGACTGTTTCAACCCGTACAAAGATTTCTTCAATCTGCAAACTAAATGCTCATTTCCAGGTTGAATGAAACCTTCAGTCTGCTGCATGTAGACATGCTCCTCTAAATCACCATGCAGAAAAGCAGTTTTAACATCCATCTGCTCTAAATGCAAATCCTAACTAGCCACCAATGCAAGTACTACTCGGATTGAAGTGTGTCTGACCACAAGAGAAAAAATTTCATCATAATCAACTCCTTTCTACTGTAAAAAACCCTTTGCTACCAAACGAGCTTTGAACTTCTCCCCCTCTTTTTCTGTTACTACTGGTTTCTTCTTATACACCCATTTGCAACTAATAGGCTTCTTACCCTCATGAAGGTGAACTAACTCCCATGTACGATTGTGATTCAAAGACTCCATCTCCTCAACCATGGAAGCCATCCACTTATCGTTTTCATGACTAGTAATAGCATCATGAAAAGTAACTGGATCATCACTGCTAATAGTAAGTGCAAAAGAGATCAAGTCTTCAAAACCATTCTGTTCGGAGGCTTTATATTCATCTGTCTCACCCTGTCTCTGGCGAGACTGTAATCTTGCAAATCAACCATAGAGAAACCACCAGAAGTCGGTTGAGAAGTTTCTGTTTTCTCAACTAGAAACTGCTCGAAATCCACCATTGTCGTGTCTTTCTTCTGCTGCAACATGGGTTGTTCATCAAAAACAACATCTCTGCTGATCACAATTTTCTTCGCAACTGGATCCTAGAACTTGAATCCTTTGACACCTTTCCTGTAACCCAGAAAAATGCACTCATTCGATTTTGTATCAAGTTTGGATCTCTCATCAGCATGTACATGCACATAAGCAGGACAACCAAAAATCTGTAAGTGATCAAAAGTAACATCATGACCAGTCCATACTTCTTCTGTAACTTTCCCAGCCAATGATGCCCTTGGCGATCTATTGATAAGATAACACGACATGTTAACAGCCTCAGCCCAGAAGTGTTTGGGAAGCCCCGCATTCAACCGCAAACATTTGGCTCTTTGATTCAATGACATGTTCATCCGTTCCATAACACCATTCTGTTGTGGTGTCTTGCGCACTGTAAAATGCCTCTTAATCCCATGCTCCTTACAGAAGTTTAGAAACTGTGAATCTGTGTACTATGCACTATTTTCATACCGAAACACTTGATTTTTCCTCCTGTTTGGTTTTCTACCTCAGCTTTCCACAGCTTGAACTTCTCAAAAACGTCAGACTTCTGTTTCAAAAAATACACCCAAACTTTCGGTGAAAAATCATCAATAAAAGTAACATAATACCTAGATCCACCCAAAGAAGATATCGTGGAAGGCCCCTATATATCATAATGCACATAATCAATAATCCCTTCAGTTGTGTGCTTCCCAGTCTTGAAACGAACTTTAGTTTGTTTACCAAGAACACAATACTTGTAAAAATCGAGCTTACAGCTTTTAGCGCCATGCAATAGATTTCTTTTATGTAATTCAGCCATACCACGTTCACTAAGATGAGCAAAACGCATATGCCACAGTTTGGTAGTATCATCATAAGACTCAACAGAATGAACTCCACCTACAACGGTACTAACAATCTATAAATATTTCCTACAGTCATCTTTCCTTTCATCACAGTCAAAGCTCCTTTAACAATCCGAATGGTTTCCCTATCCTCATCAGCCTTAAGGATAAAACCATTCTTGTGCAAAGTGCCCAGAGAAATCAAATTCTTCTTCAAATCTGGGATACGCCTAACACCACACAACGTCCGAATAGAACCATCATACATCTTAATTCTAACATCACCAATACCAACAATATTACAACATCGATCATCACCCAAATAGGCAGAACCAGAATTAACCGACCTGTATGTCGAAAACCATTCCCTATTTTGTGTGATGTGATAAGAACATCCAGAATCAAGAATCCAAGCATCCGTCAATTGAGTCGTTGAAATAGAGAGCATATCACTCTCACTGTAATCAGAATTATCATCCTCGACCATATTCACAGACTTGGATGAGTCATCACGCTTCTCATCAGTCTATTTTTTCAACTTCAGACAGTCTCCCTTCATATGTCCCGCCTCCTTGCACTTGTAACAGTGAATTGTCTTCTTATCCCTAGATTTGGATATGAAATTCCGCTTCTCAGACCCTACTTTCTCTGGCTTCCGTTCACGGTCTCGATTACCCTTGACATATAAGCTATCAGCTTGAGAGCTTTCCCCTACATTCTGCTTCCGCTGGTTATGAGCCAAAAAGGCTGCAATAATCTCCTCAACGTTGATAGTCTCTTTCCCATATGTAAGAGTAGTCACCATGTGTTCGTAAGAGGGAGGTAACGAACACAACATAATCATCGCTTTGTCTTTATCTTCAATTTTCACATCAAGCTGAGTCAAATCAGAAATGATTTGATTTAATACATTCACGTGTTGTGCCAAATCATGATCATCCTGCATCTTCAGCCCATATAGCCGCTGCTTTAGATATAATTTAGTCGTTAAGGATTTGGACGTAAACTGAATTTCCAAGTTCTTCCAAATTTCATCTAGAGACGACAGATGCATGACGTGATACATGACCTCATCCACCAAACATAATTGTCGTAACCGGTTTTCGTCCGGGCACGAAATATTAAAATTTGGCGGGGAAATTAATATTAATAAATAATTTTGAAAATAATTTGTGAGTCGCCATCGGCCTTTTTGGATCAGGTAGGTCGAATACCTAAAAATTATTTTTTAAAAGAGTTTTAAGAAAACATCAATTAAAAAATTGAACTGATCTGCGTTTTATAACCAAAAATTCATTCTTTTTAATAATAAAAAGGGATTCGTGGTCGGTTACGTTTAGGGAAGGATTAGCACCCCTACAACGCCCAAAATTGGTACTTTTTAATTATAAATTGTCTCTATTATTAAAAATTTAAAAATTCAAAAATATATTTAATTTATAATCTTATAATTTCAAAATTGTAAAAAAAAATATTTATTTAAAAATATCCGAAAAGAACTTCTAGGTGCCTTAAGACAGCTCTTTTCTTTGATATTGATAAATATTAATTTAAATAATATTGTTTAATTTTAAAACATCAGAATAGGACATCCAGTTGTATTAAGACTGTCCTTTTCTTCGATATTAAAATAAATATTTAAAAGTTAATATTTATTTATATATTTATGATATATATCAAAATATTTAACAATATAATAAAATAATAATTCTATTAAACAATATATTTAAAAACAATAAAATAAATAAAGACATATAAAATTAATAACTAAATTATAAAAATAAAACTAATTACTAATTATTAATTAATTGAAATTATAGGGTTTAAATATATTTTTTTTATTTAATAATTTAATGACCAAAATAAACTTATCTAAAATTCAAATTTTATAATAAAATAAATTAAAAGTATGAACTAGGGACTAAAAAAATATTTATTAAAATTAAGGGATTAAATCTGTCATTTATCCTAAATATATTATTTTAATTAAAAAGACTAAAATGAATAAAATTAAAATTCAAAGACCGAATTAAAATTCTTATAAATTCAGTTTAATGACCAAAATGTAAAGTTTACAAATATGAAGGACTGCGGAAGGGATTTAACTATTTTGTAATTACGCGCATAGTCCTTCCCGAAACGACGTCGTTCGGGAAGGACTATATAAGTCCAAATCGGCTGGCCCTTCGGGCCAGCCATTTCATTTTTTCTTTCTTTTTTTTTTCTTTTTCTTTCTCTCAAACAGAGAGAAGAACTCTCTGTCTTCTCTCTAAACTGAGAGAAGTTCAGTCGGCCGGCAGCCGTTAGCCGGCGTTCATCCGCCGTCAACCACCGCCGCCGGCCACCGTCTTCGGTGGCCGGAAAATTTTTTTTTTATATCTAAATGTAGATCGGACCGTCCTAATGACGGTCCCGATACTTTTTTCCGTTAAATGACTCCCAATCGGGGCAGATCTACAAATATACCTTCGGTTTTTTCGGTTCTCCGGCGATGTTCAGCGTTTCCGGCGACGGTCAAGGTTTCCTTGGTAAGCTTCTCCCCTCTCTTCTTCTTTTTGTTTTTGCTCTGTTGGGATCGTTGGTAGTTTTATATCTCTCTATTTTCCTTTTTTTTTTCTTTTTGGTTCAGTCTCTGTCTCTTCTTGCTGTCTCTCCCTCCTTTTTTTTTTTCAGGTGGGTGGTGGCTTTTATAGCCACCACCGGTGTTCGTCTCGGACCGGTCCGAAGAGGGGGCTTCGGTGAGTCACCGGACTACCAGTGGTGACTCACCCCGTAGCCTTGGCGTGGACGGCCGGTGTTCTAGCTTCTGGAGTCTTTGGCTGGGACGTGGCAGCGGCGGAGGCGGTGAGGGCTTCTGGAAGCAGCAGCAGCGGCGGCCGCGTGGCCCTAGGGTATCATACCCTAAGGTTTGTGCTGGATGAGTGTGGACCGTTGGATCGTGCCAGATCCAACGGCTGTGATGAGGCGGCTGAGGATGATTAGGGTTAGGAAACCCTAACTGGAAACCTAAACATTTAGGGTTTCTAGTTAGTTTTGGACCGGTTCTGGTTGGTTTGTAACTGGACCTGTCCAGTTGTAATTGGGCCTGTAAATATTATTATGTATTTAATATATTTAATATAAATTAATAATAATAATAATAATAATAATAATATTAATAATAATAATAATAATAATAATAATATTATTAATAATAATAATATGGATAAAAAATTAATATCTTCAGCTGCCCCTCTTTGCTCATTATTGTGTTAACAAGAATAGGGCAAAGATGAAAAGATAATAAAATTTTTTATCCATTTGACTTTACTTTGATCATAATGGAGATATTGAGTAAATTCTTCTCTCTCTCCAAATAAGTTCTTCTTATTATGAACTTTCTGCTGGGGATGATGATGACCTCCTTTCTGTGATAGAGTCATTCAAAAGGTTGAATAAGCTCTTGATGAGTTCTTCTCATTATGAACTTCTTCTTCCTTCTTCAGATGACGAGTTCTTCTCATTATGAACTCTTCCTCTGGAAAAGAATGATCCATCAAGTGATGAATTCAAGCAAAAGGTTGAACAAGTTCTTCTCATTATGAACTTCTTCTTCCTTCTTCAGATGAGTTCTTCTCATTATGAACTTTCTCTGGAAAAGAATGATCCATCAAGTGATGAATTCAAGCAAAAGGTTGAACAAGTTCTTCTCATTATGAACTTCTTCTTCCTTCTTCAGATGAGTTCTTCTCATTATGAACTTTCTCTGGAAAAGAATGATCCATCAAGTGATGAATTCAAGCAAAAGGTTGAACAAGTTCTTCTCATTATGAACTTCTTCTTCCTTCTTCAGATGAGTTCTTCTCATTATGAACTTTCTCTGGAAAAGAATGATCCATCAAGTGATGAATTCAAGCAAAAGGTTGAACAAGTTCTTCTCATTATGAACTTCTTCTTCCTTCTTCAGATGAGTTCTTCTCATTATGAACTTTCTCTGGAAAAGAATGATCCATCAAGTGATGAATTCAAGCAAAAGGTTGAACAAGTTCTTCTCATTATGAACTTCTTCTTCCTTCTTCAGATGAGTTCTTCTCATTATGAACTTTCTCTGGAAAAGAATGATCCATCAAGTGATGAATTCAAGCAAAAGGTTGAACAAGTTCTTCTCATTATGAACTTCTTCTTCCTTCTTCAGATGAGTTCTTCTTATTATGAACTCTACCTTGCAATGTTAATCTTTCAAATGATAGATTTGAATCTTTGCTAAAATCTTTGAAATTCCTGTTAAAAATTCAACAAGAATAAAAATGAATGAAAATGCATCTATTTTTGTAAACACCTAAAATATGATGCATGAATGTTAAGTTATTTGATTTCAGATTGGTGAACTGAATATTTCTTCAGTTGTAGAAACCCAATAAATCTTTCTTCTTCGAATCAAAGAATCTATCATCTTTGACAAATGTAGATGTAGATATAATGTCACAGAACCTCTCGAGAATAAAACTCAATAGTATAGGCTCTTGAAAAGCTTGTATTCAGGCAACATGTTAATCCTGATAGCAAATCATCTGATTATGAAGTAATCTTTCAGGATGATTTCACAGATATCGATAGTTCTTCTAATACCGAGAAATCTTGAATTCTGATTCTGATGAGGAGAATAAACTGTTATACTTGACAAAAATGGGATTCTCAAAGGCTGAAACTTCAAATAGCTTTCTTTCGGTAAAAGATGGGAAGCCATTACGTGATGATCCCAGTTACAAGCAAAGGCGAAACTTGTGCTATGATTTTTGGGAAAGGAATAAGCAAAAGAAGCTTGAAAAGAAACTTCTTAATGAAGAAGATCATGCAGTTCATCTTTTAATTCTAATGATTGGTTCTGTAGTTCTTACCAAAACAGATCAGATAACTCAAAGAACACTTCCAGAAGATGCTATTCTGTCTAATCAGATCAGATAACTCAAAGAACACTTCCAGAAGATGCTATCCTGTCTAATCAGATCAGATAACTCAAAGAACACTTCCAGAAGATGCTATTGGCAAATTCATCTTCTAAATTCACTGATTGGTTCTGTTAAACCAGATCAGATAACTCAAAGAACACTTCCAGAAGATGCTATTCTGTCTAATCAGATCAGATAACTCAAAGAACACCTCCAGAAGATGCTATTCTGTCTAATCAGATCAGATAACTCAAAGAACACTTCCAGAAGATGCTATTGGCAAATTCATCTTCTAAATTCACTGATTGGTTCTGTTAAACCAGATCAGATAACTCAAAGAACACTTCCAGAAGATGCTATTCTGTCTAATCAGATCAGATAACTCAAAGAACACTTCCAGAAGATGCTATTGGCAAATTCATCTTCTAAATTCATTGATTGGTTCTGTTAAACCAGATCAGATAACTCAAAGAACACTTCCAGAAGATGCTATTCTGTCTAATCAGATCAGATAACTCAAAGAACACTTCCAGAAGATGCTATTGGCAAATTCATCTTTCATTTAATGTTTGGACTGGGATATCACAGTACTTATTCGATATAAAGCCAGAATTTGTAGATTCGAAGCATTTCCATGCTGCTACACTAAAAAAGGTTATATTCATAATCTGCCAACAGAGTTTCTCTTATCATGCTTCATTCATGTGCTGATGCTTTTTCATTGACAAAGAATGATGGCTTTCATGGGATCCAAGAACAAAGTTGAACTGTTTATAAACATGTACAGGAAGTGCCAAATTGACAGAAAGGATCTGTAAGGCTTTTGAAGCTTATGACAATGAGCCACCTTCGAGTGTCCAGAAGTATGTTCTTGATGAGTGCTGAAAATGGAATCTAGTATGGGTTGGAAAGAATAAAGTTACTCCACTTGAACCTGATGAGGTGGAAATGCTTCTAGGTTTCCTTAAAAATCATATACAAGGATCTGTATAGAAACATGTTTCCTAGTGATATCAATGTCTTGTTTCTTTTTGCTGGAATCAGTAATGCAAAGATCATCTTCTACTGTTTTGAAAACAGATGTGCAAGAACTGAATGGTGATCGGTTGGAGTAATTGATGAGTAGATTTGACGGATTCGACCTTGTTGTCGGTTATATCTAGCATAACACCCTTATTGTTCAAAATGGTGATGATTTGCTTATTTTGTATTCCATGTATTTAAAAGTATTAACATAAAGTGATATTCAGAAATCTTTAATTTATTTCAAAATTATGTTAATTCAATAGAAAAGAATAAATTGAATTTCCAAAAATAAATTGAATCTCAAATAAATTGAACTTGAAATAGATATAATTGTATTCAAAGTTATGGCAAGCATAAGAATAAAAATTCAAATGTCTCAACATATTACAAGCATAAGTATTTCTAAATTAATCAAGTTGACACAATTTAGAGATGATGTAAGCTTTTGTCTGGAAGATCTCAAACGTTGTTGAAATGCTTGTAGATGTGAAGTTTCTTCCAAACTACCAAAATCTTAAGAGAATTCAATTGCCAGATGCCTAATATCAAACTGCATTTGAGCCGCCTTTTCAGGTTTTCAACTCAGATCCTTCCTTTGGTTACAAGATGCCCTTTGCGGGTTTTCACCTTGACCCCCTTTCTTTTTCTTCTCTTTTTTTCATTTTCTATTTTTTCTTTCTTTTTTTTTTTTTTTTTTTTTTTTTTTTTCTTCAAGCATAATATTTCTTGACAGAATCCGAGTTTATTGGATTTCTTAGAATTTTTCCATCCATTTCTGCCAAGATCAACGCTCCTCCGGAAAAGGCCTTTTTCACAACATATGGTCCTTCCCAATTAGGCATCCATTTCCCACGGAAATCTTTATGTATAGGCAAAATCTTTTTTAATACTAGATCACCCTCTTGGAATTCTCTTGGATGTACTTTTTTGTCATGAGACTTCATCATCCGTTTCTGATACATCTGTCCATGGCAAATAGCTTTCAATCTTTTCTCCTCAATAAGGTTTAATTGATCAAATCTAGCTTGGATCCATTCAGATTCATCCAATTTTATTTCTCTCAATATTCGAAGCGATGGAATCTCAACTTCAATTGGTAAGACTGCTTCCATCCCGTAGACTAAAGAAAAAGGCGTTGCCCCAGTAGATGTTCGAACAGTAGTTCGGTATGCATATAGAGCAAAAGGTAACTTCTCGTGCCAATCTTTGTAAGTTTCAGTAGTCTTTGTAATGATTCTCTTGATGTTCTTATTTGCTGCTTCAACTGCCCCATTCATCTTTGGACGGTATGCCACTGAATTTGCATGTTTGATCTTAAACTGTGCACAAAGTTCGGTCATCATTTTGTTGTTCAGGTTCAGAGCATTATCTGTAATGATCCTTTCTGGTAGACCATACCGGCAAACTATCTCTTTCTTTATGAACTTGCAGACTGTGGATCTCTTAATATTGGTATATGAAGCAGCTTCAACCCATTTGGTAAAATAATCAATTGCCACAAGGATGAAGCAATGTCCATTTGATGCTTTTAGTGTGATTGCCCCAATGACATCTATTCCCCACATAGAAAATGGCCAGGGTGCTGTCATTACATGTAAAGGAGATGGGGGTACATGAATCTTGTCTGCATATATCTGGCATTTATGACATTTCCTTGCGTAATCAATGCAATCTGTGTACATGGTAGCCCAATAATATCCATATCTCATTATTTTTCTGGCCATGGAAAGACCATTTGCATGTGTTCCACATATTCCACTGTGTACTTCTTCAATGACATTTCGAGCTTCACTGGTATTTAAACATCTCAACAGCATTTGATCACTGCTTCTTCTATACATAATCTCTCCATCAAGAAAATATCCAGCAGCCATTCTTCTCAAGGTTCTTTTATCAATTTCTGATGCATTTGGTGGATAACTTTGATTTTTGATATATTGCAGGATATTATGATACCATGGTTTACCATCTACCTCTTCTTCCACACTATAACAATGTGCAGGAATTTCATATACTTGCATTTTGATTGGCATCATATCAACCTTCTTAGTTGCTTGAAACATAGCAGCTAATGTAGCCAAAGCATCTGTCATTTGATTTTCTTCTCGAGGGAGATAATTGAAGGTAACTCTCTCAAATTCTTTCACTAATTCGAGTGTAAAATTTCGGTATTCCAATAATTTGGGATCTTTTGTTTCCCATTCTCCTCGCAATTGATACACCACTAACGATGAATCTCCATATATCTTGAGAAATTTGATTTTTCTTTCTATAGCTGCTTTTAACCCCATGACACAAGCTTCATATTCCGCCATATTATTGGTACAAAAGAACTTCAGTCTGCTTGTAAAGGGATAATAAACATTTTTAGGAGAAATTAACACTGCCCCGATTCCTCGTCCCAAAGCATTAGATGCTCCGTCAAAGTAAAGCTTCCAAGTTGCAAATGCATCATTTGTTTTGACTTCTTCATTCATGGATATGCATAACAGATCTTCATCGGGAAAATTAAAGTTCAAAGGCTGATAATCATTTGATACACGACTGGCCAATAAATCAGCTATGACACTTCCTTTTATCGCTTTTTGGTTGACATATACAATATCAAACTCAGATAATAACATCTGCCATCTAGCCATTCTGCCTGTCAAAGCTGGTGATTCCATTAAGAATTTTAAAGGATCAAGTTTGGATATCAACCAAGTAGTATGGTATAACATATATTGTCTGAGTCTTCGAGTAGTCCACACCAGGGCACAACATAATTTTTGTATTGGTGGGTATCGAATTTCACAATCAGTAAATTTCTTGCTCAGATAATAAATAGCTTTTTCTTTCCTTCCTGATTCATCATGCTGTCCTAGTACACATCCCATCGAATTTTCGAAGACCTTTAAGTAGAGAATTAATGGTCTATCAGGCATTGGTGATACTAAAATTGGGGCATTGGATAAATATTTCTTAATAATATCCAAAGTTTCCTGACATTCTTCATTCCAGACTTCAGGATTATTCTTTCGAAGTAATTTGAACACTGGATCACATTTGTCAGTCAATTGAGAAATGAAACGAGATATATAATTTAATCTCCCCAAAAAGCCTCGAACTTCTTTTTTTGTGTTGGGTGGTGGAAGATCTTGAATTGCTTTTACTTTATCTGGATCAATCTCAATTCCTTTTTTGCTGACTACAAATCCCAAAAGTTTCCCAGAAGTTACCCCAAAAGTGCATTTTGCGGGGTTGAGCTTTAATTGATACTTCCTCAACCTCTGAAAAAGCTTTCTCAGATTTTGAATATGTTCTTCTTCTGTTCTGGATTTGGCAATCATGTCATCTACATATACTTCAATCTCTTTGTGCATCATGTCATGAAACAAAGTTACCATGGCTCTTTGATATGTTGCCCCTGCATTTTTCAATCCAAATGGCATCACTTTATAGCAGAATGTGCCCCACATGGTTATAAATGTTGTTTTCTCCATGTCTTCAGGATTCATTTTTATCTGATTATATCCTGAAAATCCATCCATAAATGAAAACCATGCATGCCCTGCAGTATTGTCCACCAATGTATCTATGTGGGGTAATGGAAAACTATCTTTCGGACTAGCTTTGTTGAGATCTCTGTAATCCACGCACATTCGAACTTTTCCATTTTTCTTTGGTACGGGAACAATGTTGGCTACCCATTCTGGGTATTTAGATGCTTGTAGGAAACCTGCATTGATTTGTTTCATCACTTCTTCTTTGATTTGCAACAACATTTCTGGCCTCATTCTTCTAAGCTTTTGTTGAATCGGTTTATATTCTGGATTGATTGGAAGTTTGTGTATCACTATATCTGTGCTCAAACCAGGCATATCTTGATAAGACCATGCAAAGATATCTTTGAACTCTTGAAGGAGATTTATCAATTCTTGTTTTATCTGGACTGTCAGAGTAGTACCAATTTTCACCTCTTTTCTTTCTTCATCTGTTCCCAAATTCACAGTCTTAACCTCTTCTTTGTGGGGGTAGAATTTGTTTGTCTTCTTTTTCTACCAATCTTAATAGTTCAGTAGGAACATCACATTCTAGTTCATCTTCACAACCATTGATTTCTTCCAGACATATAGGCTGCTCTAAATTTATCACTGGATTAAATCTAGGAATAAACATGCTATTAACACGGTGACACCTGCAAATTTAAGTCGGAACATTTCCGAAAGAATATAGTAAATTTATGAAAATAAATAAATGTAAAAATGTAAGAAAATGTAAAGAATGATTGTCATCTGAAAATTTTAAAGAAAGTTCCTTATATTTAACATAATTTCTTTTACAAGATAACAAAAAGTTTTCATATTTTTGATCTAAACATAAAGATTAGTTCTGAATATTACTCTGCATTAATATTAAAAACTATAGGAAGATCTTCAGTGGTCCAATTGGAGAGTGTTTCTCCAGGAAGGCATGGTCGAATCATATCCAAGTACTTGCCAGTCTTGTTGTTATTCGTGATCATGTTGATAAATAATCCATTCATAGCTTCTTCAACTATGTCTTGATCTTTCGTCAACTTTTCTTCTTTAAAGGCTTCAACAAGCTGCTGTTCCACATTAATTGTTCCCCCTGATCTGAATGTTGTCCTCAACTGTGGGAAAGACATGTGTTTCCAAAGGATTTCTCCTCCTTTCAATTTTGCCTTTCTGTCTTCACATCTTCTTTTCATCTCTTTGTTCTTCTGCTGAAGATTGGGCTTAAACCCCAGCCCAAAACGATCTTTTTTCATCTTTATACTGATAGGAACTGAAATCCCTTGAAGATTCTTTCCTATACCTCTCCCAGTTTTAGCTCCGATGCCTAAAGTTTGTTGTACCGTCATCTTGGTGCAATCAGACAATCTGGGATATGGAATTTTCCTTCCTTCTGCAACAAAAGTTGTATTTACAAATTCAAGAGCTCGAAAAGAGCATTCAAGAGCTTCATCATTGGTGTCGATATATGGAACATTGCTTGTTATAGACGCAATGATTTCTTCTTCAGCACTGACACATATTAGTTGTCCATCCACAACAAATTTCAATTTCTGATGTAATGAAGAAGGAACGGCTCCTGCTGAATGAATCCATGGCCTCCCTAATAGACAATTATATGTGGGGTGGATGTCCATCACCACAAAGTCAATATTGTACACGACTGGGCCAATTAACAAAGGTATTTCCATTTTCCCAAGCACTTCTTTTTGGGTACCATCAAAGGCTCGTACCACATTCTGATAACTCTTCATGTGTGATTGATCTAGAGGCATTCTTTGAAGTGTAACTAGAGGCATCAAATTGAGGGCAGACCCATTGTCAATCAATACTCCTGGCAACACATGACCATGACAATGTGTCGTGATGTTTAAAGCTTTTACTGACCCCATTCCGCCTTCTGGTATTTCATCATCTGTGAAGGTTATGTAATTGTCGGCGGCTATATGTCCCACAATTCTGTCAAGTTTATTGAGGGATATATCTTCGGGGATAAATGTCTGATTGAGGATTTTCATTAAAGCATTCCTATGCGCTTCTGAATTCATCAAAAGATCAAGAATAGAAATTCTCGCCTGTTGTTTGTGTAGTTGTTCAACCACACTATACTCACTATGTTTCAGGAATTTCAAAAATTCTTGAGCTTGCTTTTCTGTCACAGGTTCATTGAATGCTGGAAGGGATTCATCCTCAAATACCTTCTGAGGTATTGCCATGGCTTTTCCTTTTGCTTTCACTTGTTCTGAAGCATTAGATGTTTCGGGAGAGTAACATCTCCCACTTCTCGTAAAGAAACCGACTTCGCTCACTGCTTCAGATGTCGATGTTGTACTCAAACTCTGTTTTTTCTCTTCTGTTTTATCTAGAGAATCAGATCCTCCTACCATTGAAACATGGGTAGTATAATTCCAAGGTACCCTGCGGGTATCTTTGTATGGAAATGGTAGAGGAGTGGTAATGACTACTTTTGGCCTTATTGGTGCCGGAATCACCGTGGATGATTTCACATTAATGATCACAGGATCATTTATTCTTTGATTTGGTTTAGAATCCTCTGATGAGCAAACATCATCTTCTTTTTTCCCGGGTTCTTCTTCAAAGAATTGTATTTCTCTGTTGTTCATCAATTTTTGCACCAAGTTTCTAAACTCAGGACATAGTTGAATTTTATGCCCTTTCTCCTGATGATATTCACAATAATTCTTGCCTTCATTCTGCTTTGGCCTGAATTGTTGTGGAATTATACCGGCTAAAGAAAGCTGTTGGAATATCCAAACAAATGGAGATTTAATTTCAGAAATGTCAGTCTTTGCTTTCTTTCTGTTCTCTTCATTAATTGCATTCACATTTTTATCTCCATGATTTGGCAATGGATGACTTGATGCGGATGGTGTATTGAATTCCAACTTCCCAGTGTTAATCAAATTTTGAACCACCCTTTTGAATGCTAGACAGTTTTCAATAGAATGTCCTGTAATTCCTTCATGGTAAACACAGTGTGCCTTTGTATCATACCAAGGAGGGAATGGTGGTTGCATGGGAACCAAAGGGTAGGGCCGTATAACATCTGCTTTTAACAGCGAATCATAGACCTCTGCATATGGTACTGGTAAAGGTGTAAAAGACAACCTTTCGTTTTCTTTTCGAGATCCTCTGGACTCTGCTCGATTAGTGTTTGTTTCCTCTTTCTTAACCCTTGGCTGGGTTATTGTAACACTTTTCAATGAATCTTTGCTGTAAGAATTTGCATTGTTGACTTCATTCTCCTTTTTCCGGTACGTAGGTCTTTTGGAACTAGACCCATCATTTGATTCAATCTTGCCGCTTTTCAAGACATTTTCAATTAATTCTCCAGAAATGACCAAATCTGCAAAATTTCTGGTTGCATTCCCCATTAGATGGTTTAGATAAGGAGCCTTCAATGTATGGACAAACATTACTGTGGCCTCTTTTTCTGACAAAGGTGGTTGAACTTGAGCCGCAGTGTCACGCCATCTCTGAGCATACTGTCTGAATGTTTCATTATTCTTTTTCTCCAAGTTTTGGAGAGTCCATCTATCAGGGACCATGTCTGTCACATGGCGATACTGCTCTAAAAATGCTTTAGCCAAATCTTTCCAGGATCTAATGTTGGCTTTGGTCAATTGAGTATACCATTTTAAAGCCGGTCCTGTCAAACTATCCTGGAAGCAGTGAATTAACAATTTCTCGTCCTTCACATATCCTGCCATTCTTCGACAAAACATAGTAATGTGGGATGAAGGGCATGTAGTACCGTTATATTTATCAAATTCGGGAGCTTTGAACTTGATAGGGAGGATTAGGTCTGGAACCAAACTTAACTCACTAGCATCAAATCCATAGAATGATTCAGTTATTTCCACGGATTTCATTCGTTCTTCTAAGCTCTTGATCTGTCTGGTCAGCTCTTCATTTACTTTTTGTTTCTCATTCAGCTCATTTAAATCTGGGATCAACTGATCAGTATTAAGATCCCCTACTTTCACATCTGATATAAGCGGATTTTTGCTTGAAGATGCTGGATCCACTTGTTGATCTTCATGTGGTTTAGCTTCTTGTAATGCAGATGTACGAGCATTGATTTGTATAGGGGTAATACCAGAGTGATAAATTGGTTCTGGTGAAAAACCTAGAGGATATATGGGTTCTTGGTCGAAAGATACAGGATTTTCATGCATTTTTCCACTGATAGCCTGCCTTTTAAACATGTCCTCTATCTTCTTCATCATACTGTCTTGTGAATTTGCAATGCTGGCTTCAATTTTTTCCAACTTCATTCTCATTTCTTCTTGTTCTTTATGATGCTGTTCCTCAATACGCTGTATTTTATCCTCCATAATTCTTTTAGTAGCTTGTCTAGTACCGTAGTGATGTAGTATTTCTCTTTTGGCCAGAATAACTGCGATTGAAAAATCTCTTAATATTATTTTTCAAATTTTAATTAATGAATTTTAACTTAATAAATAATAATTCATAGCGAAAATTGTGAAATGAATGATGAATGTATGCAAAATGCATGTATGCAAAAAGATATTGATCCCAAAAAGTTAACTGTCATAGAACAACTTTCATCGGCATACAAAAGTTTCTTTATAATAGTTCAGAACTACAGATAAGGCGTAGCTTTCCTATTAAGCTCTATAATTTCTTTCATTAACCATGACACCTTCTTTCCACACTTAGAAACTGGATCAACGTGATGCTCAATTATTTCGGCTTCAACAGCTAGTTCCCCAACATATCTGGCAACCTCGCTCATTTGCACCATGGCCTCGAACACCATATTGCTTCTTTCTTCACTTCTTTCGACATAGAACTCAGTTGACTTTTTCCATCGTTCAGTTGTTCCTTCAAGAGTTTGCTCTAACTCAGTGATTCTGACTTGACAATTGTGCAGAATTTTTTCAAGATCTCTAATGCGTCTTCGCAGTGAAGCATTTTCCTCATTACTTTCTTTGAGATCATTAGGTCCTAGACGAACCTTTTCTTGAAACAATGATTCTTCAAGTTGCAAAATGTAAGAATTAAACTCTGAGTTTTTGTTTCTAGACTGATCCAGATCCTCTTCAAGTTTTGTTCGTGCTTCTTGCGTTCTTTGATTAAGCTTCTGGATTTGAACATCTTTGTTTCTGCATCTTTGCATCCAATTGCTAGCCACCTCCTGCTCTACCTCAAATCTGGTATTGAAATTTTTTCTTTCTAACTCCCATTTTTCTTTTTCAACATTGGATTCTTCCATCTTTTGGCCTCTGACTTCAAGTTCAGCAATCAACTGGTTCATCTCAGATTCAAATCCCTTGAACATGCTATTTTTCTCACCTTCAAATTTAACAAAGATGTCATTCTTCATCTCTTCTAAATCTTTGGCTCGATCTCTTTCTCTTTGCATTTCATTCATGATCTCACGGTATTCAGCCTTGTGTTTTATAATTCGCTCTCTTCTGTCAACCTCGAAATCTTCCATTTTTTGCTTTCCTTTTTCCAGGCTTTTGAGTAGACGGCTATTCTTTCCTTTCAGATCTTCAACTCGTCTTTTCTCAATGTTCAATTCTCTGGTCATCTGTACCGTCGATTGGCTGGGTCCTGATGCTTTTCGGGATTTATATAACTCCTGGTAATCTTTCTGTAAGGCTCTGTACTCATCCTCACCTTTTTCTTTATCTTTTCTCAACATTGCACATTGTGATGAATGAAAGTCAATGTCAACCCCCAACATAGCTTTATCTTGTCTCATTTGATCTAACTCTTTCGACCAACCTTCTCTTTCTGCTTCAAACTCAGCTCTCAGGATTTCAATCTCTGATGGAACCACCTTAATGTGATCTTCCATAGGAATATCCTCATTTTGATCTGGTAGAGGAATATTTTCGTTTTTTCTGACAGATCTCCATTCTTCATAATCAGGAGTTAGCATTTCCTTTGCTGCTTTAGCTCGAATACAAAAAGTTGTTTTCCAAGCTGTAACGGCTTCCATGATGTTTCTTTTATAATTTTTGCTGTGGAATGCGAACTCAGATGACTGTAATCCAACAGTGACAGGTACAAATTGACGACCTTCATACTGTCTTATAACCAGCAGTGGTGCATATCCAATTCCTCCCCATAATCCGAGCAGCATTACCCAGTTGTAATCACCACACCTGTAAAAGAATTCCCTTTGTATTTGCCACGGGGCTCGCCAAACAATGTCATTGCTTTGCAGATTTCTAAAGGCATTAATCCACATATCCTTCTTAATTTCTTTCGGCCATTCCTGCTCCAGAAATTCCTTTAATGGTGAATAACCCGTATTGAAGCGTCGGTATGAAACCTTTTCTGTTCTCCAGAAATGACTACGGATCCAAACATATAATAACTGAGTACACCCTGAGAATCGTCCACCTCCTAACCTTCTGCAAGCATTTAATGATCTGAAGGTCTCTGCTAGGATGGCAGAAACAGGATTAATCTTCTTTGGTAGTTGTTCAAACAAGTCTACTACTGCAGCTTCAATATATCCCAATACTTTTGGGAAGATGACCATACCATATATACCCAGAGCAAATAGATCGAATCGTACTTTAGCGTCTGGATGACTCTGAATAAGCTCCCTGATATTGGTCCAAGCAATGCCTTCGCTTTCGCCTTTTTGTTTTGTACGGGATGCTACCCATTCTTCTCGTACCCCAGCAATCTTTGCTAATTTAACTCGAAAGGGCTGAGTTTTAATTGACTTTGAATATATTCGACTCTCCAAAGCACCTTCAAGATGTAACAAAGTTGTATATTCTTCAATAGTAGGGACCAAGTCCTCCTTATTGAAAGTGAAGCAATTGTACCCTGGATTCCAGAATTGAACTAGGGCTCTGAGTAATTCATCATCAACTTCAACATAGAGCAAATATGGGATGTCTCCATAAGTCTGATAAAACTGCAATTTTTTGTTTGAATCCCAACTTTCCCAAATACCTCGCAAATCTTGCAGATCATTTCTTTTTAGTGAAACTGAAGCATAACTGGCCAAGTCAGATACATAATCATCTGGCAGACTATCTCCTTCTTGTCTTTGTAAATCTTCAGCCCACTGTCTTACTTCTGAGTTTAGAATTACTTGACTTGAACCCTTTTTATCCATGGATGAAGGTTTTCCAATGAGACTATTAACACAAGGATCAATGTCTTTTATCCTGTATGATGCTATGCAAACAGAAAAATAAAGAACACACAAAAAGAAAATAAGTTAGTTTAAAGGATAATAACATTTATTTAATTTAAACATGCTTTTCTAAATAATTTAAATAAACATGTAAAATTAACAGGAAAGACATAATTCATTTCTCCTGTGTGTACACCTATTTTGGACAAAATGACTTCTGATTGGAAGAGTTTCTAAGGTTTTTTATATGCAGGGTTTCAGAACTAGGAGTAAAGGTACCCGAATTGTCCTTGTTAGTGCCCCCTTGGGTTGCTAACCCTCAATCCTAGTCCATTACAGACTAAAGTGAATCGAGTTCAATTCGAGGGGATACATTTCTCTATGCCTGACACGGAGAATAAATTCTCACGAAGACAGAGAGCATATGAACCCCGAAAGTTACTTGCTAGGTCTGACACAGAGAATAAATTCTCACGAATACGTTGCTTTCACTTTCACTTAAAAGGGACAACTCAATTATAGAGCTTTATGTTATGCAATGCAAGTGTTGTGTGTGAGGAGAAATGTTAAACTTTTGACATAAAAATAAATACTGAAATAAAATACTTGCAAATAAAACATATAAATATATAAAAATAATAAAAAAAAAATTTGAAAAGAAAGAATTAAAAATTAATATATAAATTTTTAATTTTTAACTAATAGAGACAATTTATAATTAATTTTTAAAAGTTTAACCAGTCCCCAGCAGAGTCGCCAAGCTGTCGTAACCGGTTTTCGTCCGGGCACGAAATATTAAATTTGGCGGGGAAATTAATATTAAAATAATTTTGAAAATAATTTGTGAGTCGCCATCGGCCTTTTTGGATCAGGTAGGTCGAATACCTAAAAATTATTTTTTAAAAGAGTTTTAAGAAAACATCAATTAAAAAATTGAACTGATCTGCGTTTTATAACCAAAAATTCATTCTTTTTAATAATAAAAAGGGATTCGTGGTCGGTTACGTTTAGGGAAGGATTAGCACCCCTACAACGCCCAAAATTGGTACTTTTTAATTATAAATTGTCTCTATTATTAAAAATTTAAAAATTCAAAAATATATTTAATTTATAATCTTATAATTTCAAAATTGTAAAAAAAAATATTTATTTAAAAATATCCGAAAAGAACTTCTAGGTGCCTTAAGACAGCTCTTTTCTTTGATATTGATAAATATTAATTTAAATAATATTGTTTAATTTTAAAACATCAGAATAGGACATCCAGTTGTATTAAGACTGTCCTTTTCTTCGATATTAAAAATAAATATTTAAAAGTTAATATTTATTATATATATTTATGAATATATATCAAAATATTTAACAATATAATAAAATAATAATTCTATTAAACAATATATTTAAAAACAATAAAATAAATAAAGACATATAAAATTAATAACTAAATTATAAAAATAAAACTAATTACTAATTATTAATTAATTGAAATTATAGGGTTTAAATATATTTTTTTATTTAATAATTTAATGACCAAAATAAACTTATCTAAAATTCAAATTTTATAATAAAATAAATTAAAAGTATGAACTAGGGACTAAAAAAATATTTATTAAAATTAAGGGATTAAATCTGTCATTTATCCTAAATATATTATTTTAATTAAAAAGACTAAAATGAATAAAATTAAAATTCAAAGACCGAATTAAAATTCTTATAAATTCAGTTTAATGACCAAAATGTAAAGTTTACAAATATGAAGGACTGCGGAAGGGATTTAACTATTTTGTAATTACGCGCATAGTCCTTCCCGAAACGACGTCGTTCGGGAAGGACTATATAAGTCCAAATCGGCTGGCCCTTCGGGCCAGCCATTTCATTTTTTCTTTCTTTTTTTTTTCTTTTTCTTTCTCTCAAACAGAGAGAAGAACTCTCTGTCTTCTCTCTAAACTGAGAGAAGTTCAGTCGGCCGGCAGCCGTTAGCCGGCGTTCATCCGCCGTCAACCACCGCCGCCGGCCACCGTCTTCGGTGGCCGGAAAAAATTTTTTTTATATCTAAATGTAGATCGGACCGTCCTAATGACGGTCCCGATACTTTTTTCCGTTAAATGACTCCCAATCGGGGCAGATCTACAAATATACCTTCGGTTTTTTCGGTTCTCCGGCGATGTTCAGCGTTTCCGGCGACGGTCAAGGTTTCCTTGGTAAGCTTCTCCCCTCTCTTCTTCTTTTTGTTTTTGCTCTGTTGGGATCGTTGGTAGTTTTATATCTCTCTATTTTCCTTTTTTTTTTTCTTTTTGGTTCAGTCTCTGTCTCTTCTTGCTGTCTCTCCCTCCTTTTTTTTTTTTCAGGTGGGTGGTGGCTTTTATAGCCACCACCGGTGTTCGTCTCGGACCGGTCCGAAGAGGGGGCTTCGGTGAGTCACCGGACTACCAGTGGTGACTCACCCCGTAGCCTTGGCGTGGACGGCCGGTGTTCTAGCTTCTGGAGTCTTTGGCTGGGACGTGGCAGCGGTGGAGGCGGTGAGGGCTTCTGGAAGCAGCAGCAGCGGCGGCCGCGTGGCCCTAGGGTATCATACCCTAGGGTTTGTGCTGGATGAGTGTGGACCGTTGGATCGTGCCAGATCCAACGGCTGTGATGAGGCGGCTGAGGATGATTAGGGTTAGGAAACCCTAACTGGAAACCTAAACATTTAGGGTTTCTAGTTAGTTTTGGATCGGTTCTGGTTGGTTTGTAACTGGACCGGTCCAGTTGTAATTGGGCCTGTAAATATTATTATGTATTTAATATATTTAATATAAATTAATAATAATAATAATAATAATAATAATAATAATATTAATAATAATAATAATAATAATAATAATATTATTAATAATAATAATATGGATAAAAAATTAATATCTTCAATAATCGTATGGTTCTTGCCGCTTGCTGCTGTAATTCTTCTCAATCTTCCTCCTCTATCGACGCCGGCTTTGTAGGTCGCAAAGCCTTCAGGATCTCTTGCTGCGCCAATATATCCTTCACCCTTATTTGCCATAATCTGAAGTTACTCTGACCATCGAATTTTGCAACTTCGAATTTGGCTCCTTACATCTGATACCAATTGTTGAATAATCGGGTAAAGAAAATAGAAAGAACACAAGAATTATAACGAGGTTCAGCAATGTACTTACGTCTTCGGTGCCTAGGCGGCACTAGAATTTTTATTCAATTCAATGTCTCATAGGTTTAGGTTATATCTCCTTTTATAATAAATAAACCCTAGTACATATTTACAAAAATAACCATGTACCTTACCGTGGGGTCGCATCCCCCACACCCCCAACCCACATAATCGTAACCCCCACTACGAGACTATCTCAGTATATTTATGAGCCATACCTAACAACAATATTTTCATAGAAGATGACTAGTCCTTCTGACTTACGTATGTTATTTCATCAGATTTATCTCAACACAACCCACCCAAATCAGGGTTTAGAATAATTAAGAGCTTTTACAGAAACTCAACCTCACAATTAGCAAGGTGAATTTCTTCAAGTTCATACAAAATAAACCACTCAAACTCTAGGATAAGAAATAAGAAAAAAATACTCAGTCTCTTTATTTTGTGATTTCAATATGTCATTCTCAAATAGGATCACCCAAACTCTTGGATTGAATTCATTAAGAGTTTAAGAAAATGTATCCTCTCTAGCGGTAAGTTCATATAGTCCTTCGTGATAGAACCACCCACTCAACAATGGGTTATGAACTTATTAAAAGTAAATATTCATCAAAAGAAGGTACATTCATCAAGGTTTTTTCACTAAGACCGCCCAAAAGCATGGGCTATGAATTTATTAAAAGAAATAATGCTCATCTTATGCATGTATATTATTCATCACAGGGATAGGCAAGTAAAAATGAACAATATGAGTTTTTTCAAAGATGATGAATTTATCAACCAATGAGATATAGAGCCATCCCCCTCGATGAATCAAGAACCAATTTCTAACTTAACCTTTTGGTAAGTATATCAAAAGGTTCCTCTTTGACTTCACAAACTCTAAATAAAGTACTCATTTCTTTATTAAATGACTTACTAATTATTGTCTTATACGAATGAGTCTATTCTTATCATTATAAACTTAGTTATAAGTCACACATATCGATTCGTGTGAAACATAAAATAAAGACACCGAAGGATTCAATTTTTCCCGTAATAAAATTTTAGCTAACAAATCCCTTAGCCACTCGGTTTCTTGCCCAGCTAGGTCGAAATCAATAAATTCTAACTCCATATAGAACGAGAGGTGCACATTTGCTTGGAAGACTTCCAAAAAATTGCTACTCCGCCTAGCGAAAAGAGATACCCACTCATCAAGCTTACCTCGTCATCATATATTGCTCAGTTAGCATCGCAATATCCCTCTAAGACTGTATGATAGCCAACAAACTCAAGTTTTCAATCTATTATACCTCTAAGGTATTTTAGTAAATATTTGATTGGAATAGGTGTATCTACTTTGTTTCACAAACTCATGCCTTTTCTTATAGGATTAATTATAATATCACACACTCATTAGTTTATGAGTCTTATAACAATATAAAAACTAAGATTTTCTCATAAAAACCTTAACAAATAAATTTTAGGCACATTTGATCTTTTCTTGGCTAAGTCAAGAGCTCTCGGCTTGAACTCCCACAATAGAGATAGTAAAGTATATTTACCTTACAAACTTTCACAAATGTTACTCTATTCAAAATAAACACATACCCACTAGTAGTGTTATATCACTACATTATCTATACTCTAATTTATATCACAATTTTAGGTATCTCTGATAAATTAAAACTTTCAAATTTATAATCCTCTTTAAATTCCTAAGTAAACACATAAGATTTTGTCATGTTCATTACTTGGATTGTGGATAGGTATATTATAATAAACTTCCAGGCCAAACAAAACTTTTAAATTTTAGCATTCTAACAATATGAAATATCGTTTCATTTAACCCAAATTTTATGTTAAGTTTAAAGAGTGTTATTTGAGGAATAATTTCAATACTAAAACTTCTCTAAAAGACTTTACTCAAATCTTTTATTAGTTTTAATAACTTTTTAACTTTTAGATAATTAACCCATCTAAGTTTTGTCTTTTTTACACTTACACGTATAAACTATAAGTTTATACATCATGCTGCATGAAAATCATTTTTCAGACACCTTCACATTTTCTACTATTTTTAGGGTATAAATCAATCTTAACACAAGATTCCTTATAAGACATGAACAAATCGACTCAAACTTACTCAATTTTACTAGAGTAAAGTCATAATAGGTTTCAAACACCAAATGATAATTTAAATCATGTTATGTTTTCATGTGTTTATATCCTCGATTCTCTACTAATCAGTCAGATCAATATATATGATTTTCAATTATTATGAAATTTCTTTTATCCCACTCAAAGAAAATTTCATCTTTTCCTAATTCTTCAGTATAAGAGTTTAAACAATTAGGAATATTATGAAAACGTTTAGAGAAAATAACCTCAGTGACCAAAAATCCCATATAATATACGATTTTAACCAACTTTTTCCGGATTTGCCAAAATGACCAACAAAATCGCAATGCGATCGCTAATTCGCAACGCGATCTCCATTATCGCAAATTCGCGTTGCATTTTCGCAATGCGATAGTTGAAAATCGCGTTGCGATGGTCTATAGTATCGTTTCGATTTTCCCAATTCGCAATGCGAATAAGTAAATCGCAACGCGAATTGGGAAATTCGCAATGCGAATAAGTAAATCGCAACACGAATTGGGAAAATCGCAATGCGATACTGACTATCGCAATGCGATAATAAAAAATCGCAACGAGATACTTACTTTCGCAACGCGATACTGACTTTCGCAACGCGATTTACATAGCGCCATTCGTATTAACGCGTATTTTTTTTTCAAATTCCAAACACGTATTTTTTCTTAATAAATCGGAAAATGAACCGTCCATAGTAATCGCAACTCATAACCTCAAACCCAAAAACAAAACACTCAGTCCCATCTCCATCTCTCACTCTCTACGACGAAATCCGTCCCCATCTCCGAAGATTTCCGTCCCCATCGCCGGCGAAATCCCTCACAACCATTCACAGTCAAAAATCCCTCACAATCATTCAGAAATGGAAAATCAACCTCCGAGGGTTAGTTTTTTTATTTTTATTTTGAAATTTTTGCATTATTTTAGGTTTTTCATATTGAGATTGATGATAAGTTTACTGGTAATTTCAATAATAGATTAACCATTTCACTTAGATTTCTTATTAAATTCATTCGATTGCTGCCAATACTGCTAAACTGTTTAGCCTGTGAAGTTAGTATTTGTCTTTGCTTTGTCTTTTGGTTGAAGTAATGCAGAAGAAGAATAGTTTTGAGAATGAAAATCACAACGCGGAAATAACTATCGCAACGAGATAATCGCAACGCGAAACAAAAATCGCATTGCGATTTTCATTTCGCGTTGCGATTTTCATTTCGCGTTGCGATTTTTATTTCGCGGTTGCGATTTTCATTTCGCGTTGCGATTGTCTGGTCGCGATAGTCATTTTGCGTTGCGATTCTCTCGTTGCGATAGTCATTTCCGCGTTGCGATTCTCATTATCTCGTTGCGATTTTCATTTCAACCAAAAGACAAAAACAGTGTTGCAAATTTTAGTTTCAAGAATAAACTACTATTTATGTTTATTGTTTTGTTTTTGGTATATCTTGACAGTGTAATTTTTGGTATATCTAACTTGGTATGTTTATTATTTTTTTGTAGAAATTTTTTTCGGCTTCATTGACATTAAGGAATAAAGTTAGCCTAGCCACTACAATTGCTTCGAAGCTTTCACCTGCACAAAGAAAATTGTTTGAAGAAACCTGCTTCGGGCCATGGCTGAGAGTACAGCATCCGGGTGGAGATGCTAGTTTGACTCATTTGTGGCTTCAGACCATGACTAGCGATCTACCCGACAGTATACAACGTGGTGAGGAAGAGATATGGTTTCATTTTCCACCGGCGTATACTTTTTTTGGGCGGAAGGAGTTCTGCTTAATCACTGGTCTACGATTCGGACACGATGATGTAGGCCGGTACACTTGTCATATCACCCGCCCATCATGGTTATCCAGGGTTTTTCCTGATGAGTCAATAGAGAAGCCGAACTTACACGTCGACGACATGAAGAAATTGTTTAATAAGAAAGATGGTTTTACTCGGATGAATGACGTCGATGTTGTCCGAGTATGCCTTCTACTACTTTTGTATGCCGGCTTTCTAGGTAGAGAGGCCAGACAACCTATTCCTCAGGAGCTAATATTATTGGTAGAGGACCTAAATGCATGGAATCTGTTTCCGTGGGGTTCGTATATATGGAAAGCTACCTGGACTAAGTTGTCGTCTGCCTTTGATGACCGCAAAAGTTTGCGGGGCGATGGGTCGAAATACACTTTGTCAGGCTTTGTTTGGGCCTTTAAGGTAAGAATTCTATATATAATGTTTTCAAAATTATAATTAATTATTTAACAATTACTAATGTTTGTTATTATATTGTTTGTAGATTTGGATATTCGAGGCTTTCCCCAGCATGCGGACATATGCATTAAAATCCTCAGATGATATTCCTAGGGCTATTTCCTGGAAGAGGAAACGTATGTTGGATTGGGAAGACTTAATACCATATGCGACAATAAATAATGTAAGTTAACACAAATACTATCATATATAAACAAGTTATTAATAGTAGACGTTTAACTTTGTTTTAGTTTTTATATTTTTAGGAGGCCAACACTCCATTAATGAGACTGACACCCACGGAGGCTGAGCTTGCCACTGATTGGTGGCAAGCTAGTCAGCGTTTTTTTGATGACACGAATGATGAGCAGCCTCCACTTCCTCCACTTCGAGAGCCATCACCTCACCCAGAGCCATCACCTGATCGACCCGACTGTACACCTCTACAACGAGAGCCATCACCTATCCCGTCACATCATCGAGTCTCTTCTCCACCATCACCTCATGATAGGCGACCGACAAAGATGCCACGACTTCTATCTCCCTGTTCTCCACCTCCACGGGATGAGTCAAGGGAGTTACGTGATGAGGTCAATGCCTTGCGTGAGGAGATCGGTACTCTACGCGATAACGATGGTGCATGGCGTGTGGAGGTGTCTACTTTACGTGGTGAGGTTGCCGCTCTACGTGAGATGGTAGTATCGTTGCAGAATGAGGTTCATACTCTACGCAACGAGGTAAGTTTAAGATTTTCCATATTTAACTTGATGATAAATTTACTCGTAATTTCACTTAAATTAACCATTTCACTTAGATTGCTTAGTAAATTTATTCGGTTGCTGCCAAAACTGCTAAACTTTTTACTTTAACACTGTGAAGTTAGTATTTGTCTTTGTTTTGTCTTTTGGTTGAAAGTTTGAAATATATTTATCTTTGTTTTCACTGTTTGAAAGTTTAAGATTTTCCATATTTAACTTGATGACAAATCGCATTGCAATTTTCATTTCGCGTTGCGATTTTGTCGTTGCGATTTCATTTCGCGTTGCAATTTTTATTTCGCATTGCGATAGCCATTTCCGCGTTGCGATAGTCATTTTCGTGTTACGAAAGTAAACTATTCTTCTTCTGCAAATTGAAACTTGAATGGATTGCATTACTTCAACCAAAAGACAAAAACAAAACCAAAAACAAATACTAACAAAAACAGATTGGCAGCAACCGAATGAATTACGAGTATGAAAAATCTTAAACTTACCTCGTTGCGTAGAGTATGAACCTCATTCTGCAACGATGCTACCATCTCACGTAGAGCGGCTACCTCACCGCGTAATGTAGACACCTCAACACGCCATGCACCATCGTCTTTGCGTAAAGTACCGACCTCCTCACGCAAGGCATTGACCTCATCACGTAACTCCCCTAACTCATCCCGTTGAGGTGGAGGTGGAGAACAGGGAGATAAACGTCGTGGCATCTTTGCCGGTCGCCTATCTTGCGGTGATGGTGGAGAAGAGGCTCGATGATGTGACAGAATAGGTGATGGCTGTCGTTGTGGAGGTGTATAGCCGGGTCGATCAGATGATTGCTCTAGGTGAGGTGATAGCTCTGGGCGAGGTGATAGCTCCCGAAGTGGAGGCTGCTCATCAACCGTTCCATCAAAAAAACGCTTACTAGCTTGCCACCAATCAGTGGCAAGCTCAGCTTCCGTGGGTGTCAGCCTCTGTAGAGGAGTGTTGGCCTCCTAACAATATAAAAGCTCAAACAAAGTTAAATGTGTACTAGTAATAACTTGTTTATAAACATATGGTAGTATTTATGTTAATTAATATTATTTATTGTCGTATACCGTAGTAAATCTTCCCATTGCAAGGTTCGTTTCCTCTTCCAGGAAATAGCCCTGGGAATATTATTTGAAGTTTTTATTGCATATGTCTTCATGGCGGGAAAGGCCTCAAATATCCAAATCTACAAACAATATAATAACAAACATTAGTAATTGTTAAATAATTACTTATAATTTTGGAAAAATTATATAAAAATTCTTACCTTAAAGGCCCAAATAAAGCCTGTCAAAGTGTATTTGGAACCATCTCCATGCAAACTTTTTCGATCATCCAAGGCAGACGATAACTTATTCCATGTAGCTTTCCATAAATACGAGCCCCACGGAAACAGGTTCCACGCATTTAGGTCTTCTACCAATTTGATTAGATCATTTGGAATAGGTTGTCTGGCCTCTCTGCCTAAAAAGCCGGCATGCAAAAGAATTAGAAGGCATACTCGGACAACGTCGACGTCATCCATCCGAGTAAAACCATCTTTATTATTCAAAAATCTTGTCAGGTCTTCTACGTGTAGACTCGGCCTCTCCAGCTCAGGAAAAACCTGGGATAGCCATGATGGGCGGGTAATGTGTCTAGTGTACCGACCTACATCATCGTGTTCGAAGCGTAGACCGGTGATTAAGCAAAACTCCTCCCGCCCAAAACACGTATACGCCGGTGGAAAATCAAACCATATCTCTTCATCACGACGTTGTATAGTCTCTGGTAGATCTCTAGTCATGGTTTGAAGATACAGGTGTGTCAACATTGCATCTCCACCGGGATGTTGTACTTTCAGCCATGGCCCGAAGCATGTATCCTCAAACATTTTTCTTTGTGCAGGTGAAAGCTTCGACGCAATTGTTTTGGCCAGGCTGACTTTATTTCTCAAGGTCAATTGAGCCGAATAAAAGTTCTACAAAAACAATAAACATACTAAATTAGATATACCAAAAACTACACTGTGAAGATATACCAAAAACAATAATAAACATAAATAGTAGTAGTTTATTCTTCAAACTTAAATATGCAACACTGTGAATTTCGTATTTGTCTTTGTTTTTTGGTTGAAGTAATGCAATTCATTCAAGTTTCAATTTGCAGAAGAAGAATAGTTTCTGAAAATGAAAATCGCAACACGAAAATGACTATCGCAACGAGAGAATCGCAACGCGAAACTAAAATTGCGTTGCGATTTGCATTTCGCGTTGCGATTCTTGGTTGATTTAATAAGAAATCTAAGTGAAATGGTTAATCTATTATTGAAATTACCAGTAAACTTATCATCAATTTCAATATGAAAAACCTAATAATAATGCAAAAATTTCAAAAAGATAATAATTAAAAAAACTAACCCTCGTTGGTTGATTTGGTTGATTTTCCATTTCTGATTGTGAGGGTGGCTCTGAGAGATTTAGATAGACGGATTTCGCCGGAGATGGGGACGGATTTCGTCGGAGATGGGTGAGAGAGTGAGAGATGGAGATGGGACTGAGTTGTGATTTTAGGTTTTAGGTTATGAGTTGCGATTACGGGATATACTGTGGACAGTTCAGTGTTCCAATATATTTATATTCATGTTTGGAATTTAAAAATAAAATACTTGGCCAGGATACTAATGGCGCTTTGAAAATCGCATTGCGATTATGTATTATCGCGTTGCGAAAGTCAGTATCGCGTTGCGAAAGTAAGTATCTCGTTGCGATTTTTTATTATCGCATTGCGATAGTTAGTATCGCATTGCGATTTTCCCAATTCGCGTTGCGATTTACTTATTCGCATTGCAAATTGGGAAAATCGCAACGATACTGTAGACCATCGCAACGCGATTTTCAACTATCGCATTGCGAAAATGCAACGCGAATTTGCGATAATGGAGATCGCGTTGCGAATTAGCGATCGCATTGCGATTTTGTTGGTCATTTTGGCAAATCCGAAAAAAGTTGGTTAAAATCGTATATTATATGGGATTTTTGGTCACTGAGGTTATTTTCTCAAACGTTTATTAGGAGTTTTCAATTTTTCCTAGCAATAGGAAAATTATCCCACTTATTTCACAAGGAGAATTTAACACAACTCCTTAGGATAGATAATTTTCTCATTCCCTCTATTTGAGAGTATACTCAAAGGATACAAACCATCTTTTAGTAGCAATGGTGTCTATCACTTTATTATTCATATTATTTAACATATTAATCTCTAAAGAGACTATCACATATTTTATTTACTATGACTAAATTTGATATTTTCACTTGGCCAAATTTTTAACATCGCTCTTTTAACTTCTATAGTATGTTTAAAAAAAGCTTAACTCATCATAGTATTTTATAAAATTGAGCATTAAAGAACAATGCACTATATAGGTTACCGTGAAAGAGAGATGTGCACTATGCATTCTTAAATATTATGTATTTCATAGAACCAATCCCAGACATGAATTTTCATAATTTTTCCCATAAGTCATTTATGATTTTTCTCTTTCTTTAATTAAGGTCTCTTAGAGAATTATTCTTGATACTTTTACTCATAATAGTATCTTATTAAGCATACATATTTTGGGTTCACTGTTATCTTATCCTTATTTAGTTATCTTTCATTGTATTAGTCTTTATTAGTGGTTTATCATATTTCATAATATTTTCATTAAATTTTAAAAACTAACTTAAAGGCTCATTTATACTAAGCATGAACTAATAAACAATAAATCTAAACAGCATGACCTCATGGGTAGAATCGTAATATTCAAGTAGACTTGCTCATTCTTACCATGTTTATGATCTTCACTCTTTGCACCATCATCTTTTAATCTGAATAATCTCGAAATCTACCAAGACGATCACATCTTTAACATCTTTTGATTATGTTAATTCTAGAACCATAAGAAACCCCAATAATGCATCCTTTAAGAAATAATTCACAAACAATAAAATTTACTAGTAAACATAACGTCCTTATCTTTAATATCTTGTGTCTTTCTATCAATAGATTTTGTGTAACACCCTAAACCCGATTGGGCCTAAAGTGCCACACTGGGCCACTAAGGCAACCCATAATTTTCAAAAGAAGTTCATTTCCTTTTCAAACATACTGAATGGTATCATAAATAAAACATAAACAACTTTATAAAAACATTTTACAAAACTGAAGCTCTGCGACACATAATTTAAACCAAAATAATACAGACACTGAGTTTAATAAACTGAATACATGAGTAAGGTCCTAGGAATATATATGCCCACAAAAGCTACAACACAATATTTAGTCGAAGATATTGGAAGTCCTGCTGCGACGGTGCCCCACGAACTGCCCAAGCTACTGATCTGCCACTGGAAAACATCAAAAGGCTGAGCTTACAAAGCTGAGCAATATAATCGCTAATCAAGAGCAGTATAAGAATTTCATAAACAAAAGCATGTTGGAGACATGGTACTAAGCAGTAGGTGCATGCATAACCTAAATCAAGTGCTACCTACATAAGGTTTTACTGCTCTATCATTGAAGTAGGGGTCTCACGCTTCCCTTAATCCTCTACTAAGGGCCTCACCATGAGAATATCTCTAAAGGGTCTCTAACCCTAATGACTGAACATACTACGCATTATCTAAACGTGACACTGATATTCTTGTGCATTATCTGAATGCAAACCTGACTAGTATCTGGTCTCACATAGCTCTCAGACACTAGTTACTGAGGAAACCCCGATGTCATACAACATTAGCTTAATTCTCACAAATCATACTGAATGATCTCCTTGTCCTCATATAGTCATCAGATAGATAACTGAGGGGAACCCGGTGTCATATAGCATCAGTACAATTCTCGCACAAACTAAAGCATTGGCTCGGTCTCACAAAGCCTTCAAGCCAAGCTTTTACTTATTTGACATACTGAAATGATGATATTGTACATGCATAACTAACACAAACAGACATGAGATAGGTCTAGTGGTGTGATCGGAGGAATCTACGTCCATCTCAGAATGACACCCCAACCTACTTTGAGTATGTAAAAGCCTAGGGGTAAGAACTGAAATTTACGTGCATCAAAAGCTTACCCAACTGAACTGAACTGACATAACTACCCATGCATATCTAAGGCCCACGGGTCACATAACATTGACATCGCTAACCCACTCCTTGTGCGTATTCAGGCCTCATACCCTAATTAGCCCCTGAAGTGCCTCGCGCACTGACAATACCCCGCTAGGGTAACTAAGGTAACCTGGGCATACCTTAACATAGCTGGACTCACAAAAGTGAGGTCAACGTCACACTAGCTGTTATTTCACTCATTCTCTCATCTAGAATGCTAAGCTAGGCTTACTTATTATCTGAGGAATTGTTCCAACATCTTGCTCGGGTTCATTTTGTTGAAAACATTTTGATGTTTCTATATAACAAATTAAGTTAAATGAATTTTAAGATTTTACAAAAGATTTTCTAAGTATATTCGATGTAATTATTCGAATATCAAAATATTACTCCAAGTCTTTCAAAGTTCATTTTAATCCTTACTAAAGTGTAAAATTGTGTTTTATACTTAAACTATTTTAAAACAATTTTACAATGTATTTCGAGCCTTAATCGAGCCAAAAATATTTTCTTTTTAAAGGGTTTCAAGAAAAATCAGATTGTCCAGGGGGAACAAAATGATGATAGTGGAAAGGGGAAAGGTTTTCTTGTTTACATTTCTTATCTTTTTGTAAAGGGGAAATGTTCTAGCTAATCTCGTATAAAAGCTAGGGAAAGGTTCTAGTTTAGCCCGAAAAAACTAGGGAGTTTGTAAGGTTACTCTTTATCCTCAAAAGAAAGAACAAATTAGTGAATTTGTTGGAAAATCCTTGGTGAGGAGCTAAGGTAGTGGACGTAGACTTTAGTTGAGAAATTCGAACCACTATAAATCGCTGTGCAATTCTCTATCTTTCAATCTCCTTACTCCCTAAACACAAAACCATTCCGACCCCTCTTTGCAAACCGTTCCGGTTGTCGATTCGAGCTTCCGAAAATCCCAACACAATTTTTAGTAGCGGTACTCTATTTTATTTTATCGTACTTCCCTTCAATGCCTCCTGAACTGAAAAGGATGACTTACTTTTCCTGGGTTCACTAACATTCTTGAAGCTCATACTTTTCGCTACCACTAAATCTGACATATTCATCATACCGCTTATTAGATGCTTCCTTTAATGATCCTCGATCCCAACTATCTGTATATGTCTTCGATTGAAGATAATTTGGCACATTACACTTAATATGGTTACACCCGATGTAACCCGCTCTTACGAGTGTTTTCAGACATGCTTGGTCATCTGTGTCTCTCACAGTCTAAGTCTCTCACAGTCTAAGTCTTACTATTACAGGTCATCCTTAGCTCTTATGGACCTTAAACGAGTCAAATCTAACCATTCGAAGTGAGTAGTATCTATACTCTACTTGCAGTATCGATACCCCTATGAGTATCGGTACCAAAAATGCATTATGTTGTGAAATTAAGGCCTCAGTATCGATATTGCCACTCTGAGTATCGATAAATCTCTATTTTTTACCCCAATTCATCCAGTATCGATACTATTTATCCCAGTATTGATACTTAAACCCTGAATGTCTTATTTTAGGCTCAAAAAACACTGAAAATTTATCCTAATGGTCATAGTTTGATTCTAAATCATGCACCAATGTTATGGGTAGTTATTTAGGGTCTTAAGGTTTCATAAAACACATATTAAACAACAAATTCGTGATTTATAGCATGAATCAAAAGTGAAACCCTAAATGCTCAACTACACAAATATTAGAAATTTCTTGTGATTTATGAAAACTTAATACTCTAAAGGATTATAAATACACTAACATGAAGTTTGAATCCCGAATTTGAGCTCTTTGCTTAGCTACACTCTTTTTCTTGGTGATTTGGGTGAAACCCCCCACTTTTCCTTAGATAGAGAAAATCCAAGGCTTTGAAACATTAATAAGGGGTTAATGGAGGGATTATGAACGAAAATGAAGATTGAAGGAAGTGAGAAAATGACAAAATGGGATATAAAAACCTCATCTTTACAAAATGGGGAAATTACACTTTTGGTCCTTCTCCATCTTTCCACTATTCAAAAACCATTTTATTAAAGCTAATTGTGCCCAAGCCCAAACCCAATCAAGTTACTTATGGATTTCACGAGGTTCACTTACCTCTCAGGTAAACTCAAAACTGCTAGCCCCAAATTTAGGGCGTTACATTTTGAGAATCAAAATAACTCTTGTTCAAGTTAATCAATTTGATCCTTCAAAATTGCTTATAACTTCTCAAAGCAGATAAGATTATTAGTATGACAAAAATAACACTAAACATGATATATGTATCCCCAATGATATTATGGTACACGTTCACTTCACCACAATAGACTCTTTCCAATTCATTCGCATAATATCAATATAAAATATAATGGAGCAAGCATATTAAATGGCTAATGCATAAAATTTATTAAATGCATGCTTCATAACTTCATATTGATATTTAATCTCTAAAACCAAAAGCTGTTTTTTTTAATTGGTACCCTTAAACCTCATTAGCATTAAATATATGTTCTTCTCAAAAGCAAGCTAATGTTAAGAAAAAGTATTTAATAAAAGGTTATTTAAAGTCTGGCACATAACCTTTATTTTACCGCCATACTTTACCGTGTCACCCATTATTCTCAATAACAGATGCTCAAATTCACCACTTGTATCGTGTTTTATTGTTATATTCATATTAAACTAGAAAGCAAAAATACACGTTAAAAGCAACACAAGTATTATAAGATAATTATCATTCGTATTAGAAATATAGAAATAAAGCAGAATGAATTATAAATGCAATGTTTTCTCTACTGTAATAATGGCATAGTGACAAATAGAAAACCAAACGTTTGAAGCATAATAATCATGCCATGAGATGACAAATAGATGCAAACAGGTATTGATCGAGGGGCGGATGGGGGCAATCGCCCTCTCCTGAAAATTTAAAATTACCATAAATTTTAAATTTATTCTATGTATTTCCAATTGAAAATCTGTTTCGTCCCCTAAAATTTTAGTTCACCCCTGGAATTTTTAGTCGTCTCTCTTAAGTTTAAGTTCGCCCTTCCTAACATAAAATCATGCCTCTGTCCCTGGATGCAAAAAAAAATATAACTCCATAATAATTATAATGCATCCATCAAGACTATTCATTATCCAAATATATAAATTTCATGCATTAACGTTGATCTCATGCATTAACCACGTACATTATTATGCATTAACGTTAAATGAACATTGATTCCTTCAATTTAAACAACAAATTGATTTGTAAAGTGTGTTCCAGCTACAACGGTTTCATCATTTTTATTTTCTTATTTGAAAAGTTTCAAACCAACCTACGTTTTAATAAAATATAAAACAATGTTTCAATTTTTTATTAAAACCATCCTCAGATATGAATTCAGCTAAATCATTCCATCATTGAAAGCATAAATTTCAACCTTTTTGAAATCTAAAACTTGAAACATGTAAAACCAGTTAACTATTTCTTCGATTGCAATTTTAAAGCACTTCAAAAACCAGGTAAGCATTAAAGTATACGTGTAATGCACAAAACGTACACCAAAATTTTTAGTGTTCAAACTGAAAACAAACTTGATGTATCGTGAATTTCCGTGCTTCAACTTTAATATCATTATTATAGAAGCAGAACATTTTAAGCAATGATATTGTAATCATAATCAATTCATGATTCAAAATCTAGCAGATCCATAAGGACTCGAGTTAAACGGCAGTATTTCTAATCCTTTTGACGTTTGAACAGTAGTAAGATTAAAGAATCTGTTTCTAAATTGTTGGAAAATAGATTGCTACAAATGAGGCTTTAACACTAACTGAAAAATATAAAATAAAATATATAAGCAAAGAATTCGCTACAATGGAAGAATGACCCTCTGAGATTAGCACGGTTCTCTAAATTTCATATACCTGAAAAATGGAATGGACTTGGATGATATTACTCTTCTCTAACTCAAGACAACACTCAGAAAAAAAATTATGAAAACCAAAGAGTGTTTCGAGGCAAATTTCATTTGCTTATGGGATTTGTCAAATAAAAAGAGATGTCCACTATTTATAAGCTAAATAGTGAGGACAAAACTATCTTTCAATTCAACATCGTTAATATGCTATTTAAAACAAAATCAAACATCAATAAAAATGTTTTAATTCTTAGCATTAACAACAACTATTGCTCCTATCGTATCTTAAATTCTCTAGAGTCTCATATCCTCTAACCAACTACAATCAACATGACCACTAGAAGACTCGCATGATCTACTAGAGAAGAAATCTATTATCTAACAACTAGATCTATTTACCATGCCAACATACAAATAACCATCGTCGCCCTAGGCTTAGTGATAACTCCGTAAAAAGGTCGTATTTTGGGACCTTTTCACTTAAGTTATTGAATATCTAAGATCTCATTTAGGACCATGTAGATGCATTTAGGAACATATATTTGCATGTGGTGGAATTCGTTTTGCCGCGCCATTTTATTTTGTCATCAGTGCTGCTTTATGGGGAAAGTGTTTGTCTAATGATGTGCAGAAATTGAAAGTAAGGAAAAGAGAAAAGGAAATGCTATGAAATTAGGAGACCGCTGAGCAGAATGAAAATGCCGAGTTAGATTGGCATTTCGAAAATGAGCAAAGTGTGAGAAGATATTTTTGAAGCCAGTTGTCCCCCATTTTTACCAAGAGCGAGAAATCCACCTAGATTAGCACTGCACAGGCCATGCTGCACCATGCCGACCATGCTGCCCATGCTGTAGATGTATGGTGCTCAGCCAACCACCCAGTATGGGCCATTTCCAGATGCCCATGCTGGACCACTGTCCCATGTTGGACAACTACCCAATCCTCACGAGAATCAAGCAAAGTTTGGGGTATCCTAGGAATTTCAACACCAATTCCTAAGGTTTTTTCTCCCCTTATATATAGAGGATGAAGCCACAATGAAAAAGACTTTTGGTCCCACGCAAATTTGAGATTAAAAGTTAGAGAGAGAAGGTCTTACTTTTCTCAGTTAATCCTACTTGATGTGGTATTTCTCCTTGACAAGCCTAAGGGAGTGGCGTTCTAAGCATCCGAGAGGAGCTAGATCACTGGGAGCAGTTCTTGGTGACCGAGGAAAGCATTTGGCAGTGCACATTGAAGGCTTTTTCTCCTCCCTTTAGTTCTTTGCTTTCATATTTTGTTATTGGGTTGTAAGGAACGAATGAAACTTGCTTTGTGCTTGTTTATTTCGAACCCCACCATGAACTAATCCTATTTGGTGGGAGTTCGCTTGGATGTTTAAGTTTTTATTTCAATGAATGGTTGTCTTTCTATGCTTCAATCTGTTTTGTTTATGAAACTTAATGTCTTAAGGTTGTAGGAGCTATGAGAGTAGCCTTTCCTTAGGAGGTCTTGAGGGTTCGAGAGAATGCCTTGGCAAATTATCCTTAGTGTTCGAGAGAAACTAGGGAGGAACGACATAAACAAGGGGTTCTAGGTAGTAACTAGGCCTAATCTACCTTAGAGATAAGGTTAAGATTTCATTCGACTAAAAGGAGTTGTGCAAAAACGATAGGTTAGATGTTAATGCTACCATAAAAAGGTATTACCGAGACATATCCTGTTATCTGGACCAATAGGATCACTGCAGGGGTTTACGCCAATCAGTTATGCCAGGGCATCTTTAATCTATCGAGTCCCTTACTAGAGATAGCATAGGGCACCTTAGTAGACTCTGTCGGGCAAGCTAGGCATAGAAGAAATATCATTAGGAGAAATAGACTTAGATTTTCCCAGTGACTCTTATCACTCACTTCCATAGTAGGTTGTCGTGTGAGAAAGCTAAAGTCTTATAAATCAAATTGTATATTTATATTTTATTTTTCCTTGACATTTCCATTTGTTTACACTTATCACAATTGAATTTGCCACGACATTTCATCCAACTTGCCACGACATATTCAATTGCGACCATACTACCACCATTCCATTTTCACATCATTCATTCCATTTTGCCACAACATTCTCATTTGTACTTACCATCACTAACTTTACTTATGTGACAAAGTAAAGTGCCTTGACAAACTTATTTGATTTTCCCAATTCTCTGTGGAAACGATACTCAACTTATTATTGTATTACTTGTTCAATTGTGTATACTTGCATATATATCCGCACCAATTTATAGTACTCACAAATAGCTGACAAGTTTTTGGCGCCGTTTCCTGGGAATTGGCAACTGGAAGTTAAATTGTTTTGTCATAGCATTTTTATTTTACTTGCTTATATTTATTTTATATCTTTTTACCTTTTATTTTCCTTATCTTTTTCAGGTTTTCTCGGTATATGACCAGAAGTAATCCATACGAGCCATTAGAACTGATCGAACCTGAGATCGAGAGGCTTTTTAGGCAAAGAAGATGAGCTCAACGTGTAAACATGTACAAAATCGGAAATCAAGGCATTGGTAATGAGGAAGATCAGAATGCCGAGGAAAATCCATTTGCTGGGAATGCACCCAGACCTCGTGCCATTCGTGATCACTTAAACCCGATTTTAGATGACTTAAATCCTGGAATAGTGGCACCAGAGATTCAGGCAGCCCACTTTGAGCTCAAACCTGTCATGTTTAATATGTTGAACTCTATAGGGCATTTTCCAAATGAAGATGCCATGCATCATATTCATAATTTCTTGGAGGTGTGTGATTTTTTTCGCAACAAGGGGTGCACGAAGATGTTCTGAAGCTAAAATTATTTCCATATTCTTTGCGTGACCGAGCAAGGGCTTGGTTGAATGGCGTTCCCGCGGGTTCAATGGAGTCGTGGACTGATCTGTGCAAAAATATTTTACTGCGGTATAATCCTCCGAACATGAACACCCAACTGAGGAACGGCATTGCTTCTTTTCGTCAAACTGATGATGAGTCGATGTATGAATGCTGGGATCGATACAAAGGATTGCTTCGCAAATGCTCAAATCATGGTTTTCAAGATTGGATGCAAGTGGTGATGTTCTATAATAGAGTCAATGCGCCCATGAGGATGATGCGGGATGCCTCGGTAAATGGGACATTACTTGACAAACCACCAGCAGAGGCATTTGACATTCTGGATTGGATTGCCACCAATGATTATCAATTTCCATCAACAAGGCTTGGACTTGGGCAAAAATCACATGGAGCTTTCGAGCTAGATTCTAAGGATACCGTATCCGCCCAACTTGCTGCTATCACCAACATGTTGAAGAATTTGCAAAGGCCGAGTGAAGTGAGAGAAGTAAAGGCAGCCCATTCAACATGTTTATTATGCCACGACAATCACAATGAGAGTGAATGCCCGACCAATCAAGAATCCATCAATTTCATAGGTAACTTCAACCGAGGTAACAACAACCCCTATTCTAACACATATAATCCTGGATGGCGTCAACATCCAAACTTTTCATGGGGAAACCAAGGAACCATCAATGCTCATCAACCAGCTCGGCAGTAGAATTTCAATGACTCCTCGGGTTTTCAATCGAATATGCCATGGCATAATTCTAACAAGGGAATATCATCTTCATCTAATACCAGTTATTTGGAAGCCACAATGCAAGAATTCATAGAAACAACAAAGACAATGCTGCAAGACCATGCGACCTCAATCAAAAATCAAGGAGCCTTGCTTCAGAGCCACAATTCGTTGTTAAGGGCGCTGGAGAGTCAGGTTGGTAAATTGTCGTGGCATTACAAGAACGCAGACCATGACATTTGCCGAGTGACACTGAAGTCACCAAACCTCATGGCAAGGAGAGCTGTAGTATACTAACCCTCCGAAGTGGTACACAAATTAATGTTGAAGACAAGTTTGGGGGAAGACCGAAGGATTATTTACCCTCTATAACTGTGCAAGTTGATCGAGAAGTGCTGGAAGAAGCACCAATAGGAGAGGAAAAGGATGAGGGTTCGTCAAGTAAAGAAATTGAGGGGGAAAATAAAAATGCCAAGGCAACTTCTGTTCGCACCCCGTCAGTATAGGAAGCCAGACTCCTACCTCTTTTTCCACAAAGACTGAAGAAACATAATGAAGATATCCAGTTTAAGAAGTTCGTTGACATCCTGAGTCAACTGCAAATCAATGTTCCTTTTTTGGAGGCCATAGAACAAATGCCAACATATGCTAAGTTTCTCAAGGAAATAGTTACCAAGAAGAGAAAAGTAGAGCAGTACGAGACAATTACCAAGGCAAATGAATTTTGCTCTTCATTAAGTAAGATGCCACCAAAGAGAAATGATCCGGGTAGTTTTATCATCCCATGTTCGATAGGAGGCAAATTTGTTAGAAAAGCACTATGTGACCTTGGCTCAAGTGTAAACTTGATGCCTAAGTCAATATTCGTGAAGCTTAGGATAGGAAATGCGAGACCCACATCTGTCATCTTGCAATTAGCTGATCGTTCATATGTGCGTCCTGAAGGGCGGATTGAAGATGTCATCGTGCGAGTTGACAAATTTGTTTTTCCTGTCGATTTTCTGATTCTGGACTGTGAGGTTGTCACCACATCACCCATCATCTTGGGAAGACCATTCCTAGCTACCGGTCATATTCTCATTGACTATGAGAGGGGCGAGCTGACCATGCTAGTGGCCGATTAACATGTCATTGAGAATGTCTTCTGATCTCTCAAGTACATGGATGATTCTGAAGAATGTCAGGGCATTTTTGAAGTAGATGCAGCAATTACAAAGGAAGCAGATCAATTTTACCAAGACAATTTCATTCAGATGGACCCTGATGAGATGATATTCGAATACTTAAAGGCTGAAGAGCCTAATGATTTTTCTATAGAGGAACAACAGGCTAGCTTCCTCAAAGTTAGCTCATGAAAGCATTTTGAACCTCTTAACTTTGATTAGTTTGTTCCTCCTAAGCCCTCATTACAGCATGCACCTACCCTAGAACTTAAGAATTTGCCACAACATCTTAAATATGCTTATATGGGTAGTAATGAAACTTTTCCTGTGATTGTTTCCTCTGCCCTTACTCCTAACCAAGAATCTAGTTTGTTAAGTGTTTTGTCACAGCATAAGAAAACGTTGGGATGGACGATGTCAGATCTGATGGGAATAAGTCCAACTATCTGCTTGCACAAGATTCTGTTGGAAGAATGCCACAACAAATCCATAGAGCCACAGTGAAGATTGAACCCAATCATGAAGCAAGTTGTGATGAAAGAGATTCTCAAATGGCTTGATGCTAGAGTGATTTACCTAATTTCGGACAATTCTTGGGTGAGTCTCGTTCAATGCGTGCTAAATAAGGGAGGCATGACTGTGGTGACAAGTAGAGACAACGAGTTGTTACCTACACGCACAGTCACCGGGTGGCGAATCTGCATGGACTACCACAAGCTCAACAAGGCTACCAATAAAGATCATTTCCCTTTACCGTTAATCGATCAAATACTGGATTGACTTGCTGGCAAATCATATTATTGTTTCTTGGACGGATACTTGGGGTACAATCAAATTGCCATCGCACCAGAGGACCAAGAGAAGAAAACGTTCACGTGTCCCTAAAATGATGCAACTAGCATGATCAATTACTAGACCTTTTATTTCGGTCCTCTAAAATCTTCCATTTGTTCAAGCTTTGTAGGCTCCTCTAACAAAGGTAGTGCAAAACATATTGGTCTAAAAATGAAATTCTTGAGTGCTCGTGTGTGGTTAACTATATCAGGTGTTCCCTAACTCCCTTAGTCCATCATTACCGAAAATTTCTTGCTTAGATAAATTTGATTTAATTTGTCGTTATCTAGCTAGCTGAATCCATAAAGTCGGGGCGTTTAACCAATTGCTTTAGAGGGACAACTTAACATTATAATCATTTTTATCAAGTTAACTGAAGGGTTCATCTCATCAAAAAATCTTCGGCCGGACAATAGCAGTGGAGTAAACACCGAATTACCAAGCGATCGAGCAATATCATGGTTTGAACGTAATCTATTCATAAGGCCAGGGCTTTCAAGTTTCCTCTATAACCCATTGCCTTAGTGGAATAACTCAGCTTTGCGGATTAAATTTCTTAAGATTGTCAAGAAGAACCTGTTATAGTCTAGGTGTTGTTGAAACTAAAAAAATTCATCTTTAGAGTTTAATTTTCAAGCAACTGGCCTAAACTAGATTCACCTACTCGACTATTTTATCTGTAAAGATCATGATCATCACTGAACGTCTTAAATAAAAAGCATAGTAATGGCATATGCAAAGGATGCCCCATGTTGTCCGCACCTTATGAAAGGAAATGGTTATATTGGTTAATTGTAAGAGCAGGGTACGGTGTATGAGGGTATATTCTCGGTAAGGTCAAAAATCCTTGTTTGAAATCATGTTACTTTGTTAAATATCTGTAACTTTAAACCATTTACAGAGTTTCTTAATTCAGTTGATATTCAAAGAATTGCAAGTTTGCAAATGTGATTCATTGCTCGTCATCATTAAAGTAACATAAATTTATTCAAATGTTCTTGAGAAAAATTGAAAAAAAAACAAACTCAAATAGAATGCCTCAAATGATGAAATGATCTTCCTCACTTGGATGCCCCCAAGTTATTGAAGTCGATCCAGTTCTGGTTACGCATCTTCTGTACGACTCTCTTGAATGCATAATAATTCTCAATAGTGTGCCCTGGGACACTGTCGTGATATTCACAATGAGCACTCTCATCATACCAATTGGGGTATGGGGGCTTCATGGGTTCCACCGGATATGGTGACACTACATGGGTGTCAAGAAGTTGTTGATAGAGTTCCTTGTATGTCATCAGAATAGGGTCAAAATGATCCATTTCTTTCTTAGGTTCTCTGAAATCTTGTTTTGAAGTACCTGATGGTACAACTGCATTTGATTTTGGGCTGGAGATTATAACACCTTTACTGAGGTGTTTGATATTGTTAATCTCTCCATCTCTCTCTTGCATAAGAGGTTTCCTACTGGCCTCCCCATCCTTAATTTTGCCTTGCTTTATGGCCGACTCGATCATTTCTCCGGCCATAACCAAGTCTGAAAAGCTTCCTGATGTGATCGCAACCAGGTACCCGAAGTATGGAGCCTTCAAGGTTCCGGGTTTCTTTTTCATCCAAGGGTGGATGAACTTGGACAACCAAGTTTCTCCATTTTTGTGTGTATTGTCTGAAACTCTCGTTATGCTTCTTTTTCATGCTTTGTAGCATAACTCGATCTGGCCTTATGTCATTGATATGCTTGTATTGTCCAGAAATGACTTGGCCAGGTCCTTTCAGGTCTTGATATTTGATTGGCTTAACTGGTTGTACTACCGGATGGATGAGCCCGACAGACTCTCCTGGAAGCAGTGAATCAAAAGTTTATTGTTTCCTCCATATCTTGTCATCTTTTTGCAGAACATGGTGATGTGAGCCGATGGGCAACTGTTCACGTCAAATTTCTCGAATTCAGGGGACTTGAATTTCGGAGGAATAACTAAGTCTGGGACTAGACTGAGTTCCACGACATCGACTCCATGGTAGTCATGGTCTCCTTTAACTACCTTTATTTGCTCCTCCAATTGCTTATTTTTTCTTCCATCTTCTTCCGTTTGTCCTCTTCGTCCAAAACTGATACATGTTAATAACCCGGATTATTCTTAGGGTTAAATATAACAGTTTGTATCTCTGTAGTAGATGGGGTTTTTGCTTTTGTAGTGGATAAGTCCCCTTGAATTTCAGGTAAGATTCCAGGTGCGATAACCACTTGCGGGGTAGGTGGTATAGTTACCCCTTCCGGTGAACCTGCCCCAGGTGCACTTGCTTGATGTAAACTAGAGTTGAGAGCAGCAAAAACTCTTTCGACGTCCAACTTATCTTCTGTTTTGGGTCCGCGTTGTCTACCACTGATTTCATCTTATCTCTCTCCTTTTTTGGCTTAAAAGTTAATTTTCCCTCTACTTTTAACATAATTTCCACCCCTGTACTATCTTTTAGTGTGTAGTGTATAACTATTTCATGGGTAAACTGCATTGTATACCATTACATTTTAAAGTAGTGTATCTCTTATATTTTCAACTTCCAATTATAATATTAAATTTAAATTTTATTTCAATTATATCATTAAACCATTAACTAAGTGATGATGTGACTAACGATTTGTCAAAGTAAACGTCACACGAAATATATATTATTCTAGTGTTCAAAAAGACTAAAGAAAACATCATTTTATTAGAAAAACTCGAGAAAAATGCCAGATAATCTCAAAAAAAAACTCAAACTAGAGTATTTCGAAAATAAAACTAAGCACACTACCACCAAATCAACTCAAGAACTTTCTATGTTTTTAACAAAACTCATATATATATATATATATATATATATTGTCGGAACCGTCTTTCGGTTGGGCCCAGAATTGGGCTTCGACTTAGGAAAAATGATTAACGAAATTAGGTGGGTCGGACACCATCTTACATGATCTACGTTGTACCAGAAACGTGTCGAGTTCGGGAGTCGGTTACGGTCAAGGAAGGATTAGCACCCTTGAACCGCCCTTTCGGTACCAATTAATTTATCGATTGTCTTTAATTACGAAAATTAAAAATTAAAATTAAAATTTAAAAATTCGATTCGAATACTTACCTTTGATTGGATTGAAATTACCACTAAAAATGTCGAAAAATGTTATATGGTAAACTAATAATTAAATATTAAATAAATAAATAACAAAACAATAGAATAGAATAGAATAGAATAGAATAGAATAATAAAATAAGAAATCAAAACAAATAAAAAATAGAAATAGAAAATAAAAGAGATGAAATTGAATATATAAAAAAGGGCTTTAAAAAAATAAAAAAGGATGTTAATTAATGACCAAAATAAAACCTTTCGCCATATTCGAAAATATATAACTTGGGGACTAAAATATAAGCATAATAAATTAAAATTCCAAATTTTAAAAACTGAAGAATGAAACTCAATGACCAAATTACACATATGCAAAAACCTGAGGACTGAATATGGAGTCTAGCCACGCCCGAAATTACATCGAAGCCCCTCCCCAAAACGTCGTCGTTTTGAGGAGGGTATAATTAACCTCAAAACCTGTCATCAAGGCTTCAAACTCTCATTTGATCTTTTTTCTCTATCTCTCTTCAAATGAGAGAACAAAGGTTCTCTCTGCCCTCTCTCTACATTTCTGACCGAGGGGAACCGGCCGCCTGGCCAGCCGCCGCAACCACCGCTTCGGCCATCGCGTCGGCCGCCGACGATGGTGGCTGAAAAAACTCAAAACTTTCCCAAACACTCCCCTTTACACCCTAAACCCAATTTCGAAGGCAAAATTACAAAAAATAGCCCCAATCAGTGTAGATCTACCCCCAAAGATCAAATCCTTTACCTTCGATGTTGTGTCTTTTCGGCTTCCCGACGGCTCTTTGGTTCCGACGTTTGGCTCCTTTCATTTCCGACGAACGGAATGATATTTTACTTATTTTTCTTCTTATGGGTTTCGAATTATTTCTTGTTTTGGTTCTGGGTTTTGTTTTGGCTTTGACGTGGTTGCCTTTTATGGTTCAATGTTTGTATTACTTTGATGTTTCTGTGTTGGATGTGGGTTTGTTGATATCTCTCGGGTTCTCCGATGTTGATGGTTTCTGTGGCCTCAGTTCGTTGTGTGGATATGTGTACCCTCCTCTGTTGGTCACCGGGGTATTTATACCCTTCTCAATGAACCAGTACCCCGGGTTGTTCCGTTTTGCTCGGGGCGTTGCTGCTGAAATCTCGGGATGGTTCAGTCCCGGGGATCCTCGGCCGACGTCCAGCCATTTCGTGTGGCCCTTGACATTGCTGTGTGATGCCTTGACTTTAGGGTTTTCAAACCCTAAATATCATCTGGTTACTGGACCGTTTTGTAGGACTTTTGGGCTGGTTTAGGCCCGTTTATCTTGGACCTTATTTTGGACCCTAGACAAAAAAAATAAATGAATAAGAAAAAATAATAAATAATAGTAAAAATTAATAATAAATAACAATAATAAATTATAATAATAAATTATTTTTAAAAAAAAAGAAAAAAATATTTAATATTTTTTTTAAATGTTTCTTTTTAAAAACTATATAATTTTCAAAAATATTTTTTAAAAAACTATATAATTTCCAAAAGAGTTTTAAAAATTATATATTATATATAAGTTTTCAAAAATGTTTTCAAAATATTATATATTATATAAGTTTTCAAAAAATGATTTTAAAAACCATATATTATATATTTTTCTAAAATGTTTTAAAAACTATATACTGTATACATTTTCAAAATATTTTTATAAAAACTATATATTATATATGTATTTTCAAAAACCATTTGCGAACTATAATATATATATATATATATATATAATATAATATAATATGTGGACGAAAATTAGTGTCTACAGCTACCCCTCTTTGTCTTTTTTCGTGGAACGAAAATAAGACAAAGATAAAAAGACGCAAATTTTCGTTCGGTAGAGCTGAAGAATAACTCCCTGTCGAATTGATTTGCAGATGGCTCCTCCGTCGCGAAGTCGAGTCCACCTTGAAATGATACAGAACTGAAGCCGTAGTTCGGAATCAGGATATGACTTCAAATTGCAGTCCACCTCGGTCTTTTTCTTAGTTTAAAGATCTTGGTTGGAAAATTCGACTGGAAAGTAGTTCATTGACCCTACCATGTGGTTGATAGACTTTCGAGCTGAATGAAATCGAACTAGAAAAGTCCTCGTCGACAGATGACTTTTCCCGACTTAAGCTATGCTGCAGGAAAGCGGTTTATTGTCACTCTAGCACGGTTAACCCCAGTCTTCTTTTTGACTTGAAAACCTTGATTGCAGCCGGACAGTAGTGTGTGATTGAGGTGTCATCAAGCTGAATGGAATCGAACTCGACCAATTTATTGACAGATAACCCTTATTGCATTGGGCTATTCTGTAAATTTGGTTTGCCTCTGAGCTGAGTGTAATCGAACTCGAAGATCTTCGGTTAGCAGATGGCCCTTATTGACTTAAGATATGCTGCAAATGATGCGCCTTGGAGTTGAACGTAGTCGAACTCGAAGGTCTTTGGTTGGCAGATAACCCTTCTCGACTTAAGTTATGCTGCAAGTGATGTGCCTTAGAGCTGAGCGTAGTCAAACTCGAAGGTCTTTTGGTGACAAATAACCCTTCTAGCCTTGAGTTAGGCTGTAAATGATGTGCCCTCAAAGTTGAGTGCAATCGAACTCGAGGGTCTTTGGTAGATAGCCCTTCTCGACTTAAGCTATGCTGCAAATGATGCGCCTTAGAGCTGAGCGTAGTCAAACTCGAAGGTCTTTGTTGGCAGATAACCCTTCTCAACTTAAGTTATGCTACAAATAATATGCCTTGGAGCTGAGCATAGTCGAACTCGAAGGTCTTTTGGTCACAGATAACTCTTCTAGCCTTAAGTTATGTTGTAAATGATGTGCCCTAGAAGCTGAGTGTAATCCAACTCGAGGGTCTTTGGCAGACAACCCTTCTCGATTTAAGTTATGCTACAAATGATGTGGTTTGGAGCTGAACGTGGTCGAACTCGAATGTCTTTGTTGGCAGATAACCCTTCTCGACTTAAGTTTGCTGCAAATGATATGCCTTGGAGCTGAGCGTAGTCGAACTCGAAGGTCTTTTGGTCACAGATAACCCTTCTAGCCTTGAGTTATGCTGTAAATGATGTGCCCTTGAAGCTGAGTGTAATCGAACTCAAGGGTCTTTGGCAGATAGCCCTTCTCGACTTAAGATATAATGTAAATGATGTGCCTTGGAGTTTAACGTAGTCGAACTTGAAGGTCTTTGTTGGGAGATAACCCTTCTACCCATGAGTTATGCTGTAAATAGGAAAAAATTGGATTCCTTTCATAGGTCTAAGTTGGTCGTAATTCTTCAGGTGGTTCCCATGAGCGGGTCTGGACCAGGTGATTTTTAGATGATTCCCTTTTTAAGGGAAAGCCCACTGATAGTTTCTGTCAGTCGGATACCTCCCGTTGTGGAATTGAAATCTGGCTTGAAGACATTAACTTGAAATATATTACTTGTTGTTGAGTTGAGCTAAACTGGATTTGTTCTGAACTAGTTCTCGAACTCATCTGAAGCTGACTATCGGTCTTTCAATCTATCGAATTGGTTGAGAGATAGCTTCTTGCTGCTGAGTTAAACAACCACCGTCATATTTAAAGGTGCTTTTGAATCGAGTAACATTGCCATGAAGTCGAAACTTGACTCAAAAAGCTGTAAAAAACATGTATGCTAAAATGATGAATGTTAAAATGATGAATGTGAAAATAATGAATGTGATGCACCTAAGTATGTTTAAGATGCATGCAATATGAATGAATTATGTTTTATTTCTTGAATGGAGTCTCGTGCTTTGTCTACCAATCTGGTCCATAAAATTGATCGTGCCCCATCTTTTTTTCAAGCTTGGGCTTTACAAACCCTTCATATCTGAGACTGTTCTGTTTGAAAATGTTTTTCTCCTTTTTCTTGTTTTAGGAGGGAAAAAAATATTGTTCACAATTGAATCAAATTGTAAACGTGAGTTCAAAGAATATCAAAAGAATCAAGAGCTCTTTTAATGCTTTCAGAGTTACAGCTCTTTGAAAAATGTTCAAATGGATGAGTTGGCTTTAGGTTGGCCTCCTATCTATGGTTTTGGTAACCCAAAATGTCATTTTTTTGAAATATCGCAACATGCTTTAGCATTTCAGTTGGGTGCGGACAAAATGACGCAACTAGCATGATCAATTACTAGACCTTTTATTTCGGTCCTCTAAAATCTTCCATTTGTTCAAGATTTGTAGGCTCCTCTAACAAAGGCAATGTAAAAAATATTGGTCTAAAAATGAAATTCTTGAGTGCTCGTGTGTGGTTGACTATAGCAGGTGTTCCTTAACTCCCTTAGTCCATCATTACTGAAAATTTCTTGCTTAGATAAATTTGATTTAATTTGTCGTTATCTGGCTAGTTGAATCCATAAAGCCGAGGCGTTTAACCAATTGCTTTAGAGGGACAACTTAACATTATAATCATTTTTATCAAGTTAACTGAAGGGTTCATCTCATCACAAAATCTTCGGCCGGACAATAGCAGTGGAGTAAACACCGAATTGTCAAGCGTTCGAGCAATGTCATGGTTTGAACGTAATCTATTCATAAGGTCAGGGCTTTCAAGTTTCCTCTATAACCCATTGCCTTAGTGGAATAACTCAGCTTTGCGGATTAAATTTCTTAAGATTGTCAAGAAGAACCTGTTATAGTCTAGGTGTTGTTGAAAGTCAAAAAATTTATCTTTAGAGTTCAATTTTCAAACAACTTACCTAAACTAGATTCACCTACTTGACTATTTTATCTGTAAAGATCATGATCATCACTGAACGTCTTAAATAAAAAACATAGTAATGTCATATGCAAAAGGATGCCCCATGTTGTCCGCACCTTATGAAAGGAAAGGGTTATATTGGTTAATTGCAAGAGCAGGTTACGGTGTATGAGGGTATATTCTCGGTAAGGTAAAAAATCTTTGTTTGAAATCATGTTACTTTGTTAAATATCTGTAACTTTAAACCATTTATAGAGTTTCTTAATTCAGTTGATATACAAATAATTGTAAGTTTGCAAATGTGATTCATTGCTCGTCATCATTAAAGTAACATAAATTTATTCAAATGTTCTTGAGAAAAAATGAAAAAAAAACAAATTCAAACAGAATGCCTCAAATGATGAAATGATCTTCCTCACTTGGATGCCCCCCAAGTTGTTGAAGTCGATCCAGTTCTAGTTACGCATCTTCTGTACGACTCTCTTGAATGCATAACAGTTCTCAATAGTGTGCCCTAGGACACCGCCGTGATATTTACAATGAGCACTCTCATCATACCACTTGGGGTATGGGGGCTTCATGGGTTCCACCGGATATGGTGACACTACGTAGGTGTCAAGAAGTTGTTGATAGAGTTCCTTATATGTCATCAGAATAGGGTCGAAATGATCCATTTCCTTCTTGGGTTCTCTGAAATCTTATTTTGAAGTACCTGATGGTACAGCTGCATTTGATTTTGGGCTGGAGATTATAACACCTTTACTGAGGTGTTTGATATTGTTAATCTCTCCATATCTCTCTCGCATAGGAGGTTTCCTACTGGCCTCCTCATCCTTAATTTTTCCTTGTTTTATGGTCGACTCGATCATTTCTCCGGCCATAACCAAGTCTGAAAAGCTTCCTGATGTGATCGCAACCAGGTACCCGAAGTATGGAGCCTTCAAGCTTCCGGGTTTCTTTTTCATTTGTGCGTATTGTCTGAAACTCTCTTTATACTTCTTTTTCATGCTTTATAGCATAACTCGATCTGGCCTTATGTCATTGATATGCTTGTATTGTTCCAGAAATAACTTGCCCAGGTCCTTCCAGGTCTTGATATTTGATTGGCTTAGCTGGTTGTACCACCGGATGGCTGAGCCCGGCTGGCAAGTCCAAGGGGGCACTAGTAAAGGAGAACTCGAGTTCCTTTTTTAAAACCTAATCCAATAGAGTACATGAAATTAGAGCCCACCCCAAAACCTCATTCCAAACCCTAGGCTATTTTGATTTTATTTCCTGTTTTACTTTCTGTTCAAAGCATGCGAACTAGAAAAATATGCAGTTAGGATTTGTTTGAAATTAGCATGCGGGATAGAGATTATGTCCGGGTAGGAACAATAAGCTTGTGGGGTAAATATCATGTAGGGTAGGACTTTTATTTTTCATGATTATTTTTTATTATTTTCACCTCACTAACTCTTTTCATTCTTGTTTTCTTTTCTTTTATTTTCACCACTTGCATCATTTAAAAGAGGTGTTGATTCATAAAAATGTGTTTGTTAAAAATGAATAATCTGCATTAATGGACAAAGGGGTTGTAATACAAGAGATGAAAATACAGAGGACAGTCTACAAGGCGACTATGTGTCACATTCAATCCAGAAGACGTGGTGCCCACAATTGAAGAGTATATCACTCTGCTGCATTATAAAGGACTCGGAATGAACCGGGTTTACATCAAGCACAATGAAAGTCTATCTTTAAAGAACTGACTGGCAGAAGTTGCAGGGGTAAAATGAAGGTTACTGATCTCGGGAGTCCCTTCAAAGACAATAATGACAAAATGATAGCTGAAATTGGAGACCAATGCTGACGAATTCAAGAAACATACAAATGAACTTCACATAGTTCCTATCAATTGAGGGCTCCAATGACGTATTCGTTGGGAACATGTTCAACAAAAGATAAATGCCAGAGATACAGTCATTCGAGACTTCTTGGGCCAGTACAAAAAGTAACTCAACATTTGCACGGTTCATCCAGAGAAGCCAGAGCGGTTCGACAGATTATTCAACCGGTGAAAGACGAAGGCGGAAGACTAGTCAACAAGTCAGAAGCTATCAGAATATTTTTGTCTCTTAAAAGATAAAACACACTTTTGTCCCCAATAAGGATTATTTCTAATAACAGACACTTTTTTGGATTAATGCTTCGAACATTACATGCATTATGCATCTAGACATATTTTGCATTTTGTTATTTTTCTTTACATTCGCATTAACTAACATATGCATGTCTCATCAAAAGGAACACATACTGGATACACCACCTCAAACATTGGACACACCCCATCCGCATAACACCCACCTAAAAAAGAAGAAGATAGAAACAAAAATCGAGAAAATTGAGGAGAACATGGCCAAATTACATAAAGAACTTGAAGATACGATTAACCAGAGTAGTCTGAGTACTCTGAATACAATTATGAAAAATAAAGAGTCCTTGGTCAATCAAATTATGGCCAAGTTGTCTGGTTTACATCAAGTAAGTGCACCTGAGGCAGGTTCACCGGAAGGGGTAACTATACCACCTACCCCGCAAGTGGTTATCACACCTGGAATCTTACCTGAAATTCAAGGGACCTATCCACTACAAAAGCAAAAACTCCATCTACTACAGAGATACAAACTGTTATATTTAACCCTAAGAATAATCCGGATTATTACCATGTATCGGTTTTGGACGAAGAGGACAAAGGGAAGAAGATGGAGGAAAAAATCAAGCAATTGGAGGAGCAAATAAAGGTAGTTAAAGGAGACCATGACTACCATGGAGTCGATGCTGTGGAACTCAGTCTAGTCCTAGACTTAGTTCTTCCTCCGAAATTCAAGTCCCCTGAATTCGAGAAATTTGACGGGAACAGTTGCCCATCTGCTCACATCACCATGTTCTGCCGAAAGATGACAAGATATGGAGGAAACAATAAACTTTTGATTTCACTGCTTCCAGGAGAGTCTGTCGGGCTCAGCCATTCGGTGGTACAACCAGCTAAGCCAATCAAATATCAGGACCTGGAAGGACCTGGCCAAGTCATTTCTGGAACAATACAAGCATATCAATGACATAAGGCCAGATAGAGTTATGCTACAAAGCATGAAAAAGAAGCATAACGAGAGTTTCAGACAATACGCACAAAAATAGAGGGACTTGGTTGTCTAAGTTCATCCACCCTTGGATGAAAAAGAAACCCGGAAGCTTGAAGGCTCTATACTTCGAGTACCTGGTTACGATCACATCAGAAAGCTTTTCAGACTTGGTTATGCCTATATAAATGATCGAGTCGGCCATAAAGCAAGGCAAAATTAAGGATGGGGAGGCCAGTAGGAAACCTCATATTCGAGAGAGAGATGGAGAGATTAACAATATCAAACACCTCGGTAAAGGTGTTATAATCTCCAGCCCAAAATCAAATGCAGCTGTACCATCAGGTACTTCAAAACAAGATTTCAGAGAACCCAAGAAGGAAAATGGATCATTCGACCTACCGATGAATACAAGGAACTCTATCAACAATTCTTGACACCCACATAGTGAGTCCTCATTGTGAATATCACGGCGGTGTCCCAGGGCACACTATTGAGAACTGTTATGCATTCAAGAGAGTCGTACATAAGATGCGTAACCAGAACTGGATCGACTTCAACAACTTGGGGGCATCCAAGTGAGGAAGATCATTTCATCATTTGAGGCATTCTGTTTGAGTTTTTTTTCCATTTTTTTCTCAAGAACATTTGAATAAATTTATGTTACTTTAATGATGACGAGCAATGAATCACATTTGCAAACTTGCTATTCTTTGAATATCAACTGAATTAAGAAACTCTGTAAATGGTTTAAAGTTACAGATATTTAACAAAGTAACATGATTTCAAACAAGGATTTTTGACTTTACCGAGAATATACCCTCATACACCGTACCCTGCTCTTGCAATTAACCAATATAACCCTTTCCTTTCATAAGGTACGGACAACATGGGGCATCCTTTTGCATATGACATTACTATGCTTTTGTTTAAGATGTTCAGTGATGATCATGATCTTTACAGATAAAATAGTCGAGTAGGTGAATCTAGTTTAGGTCAGTTGCTTGAAAATTAAACTCTAAAGATGAATTTTTTGACTTTTAACAACACCTAGACTATAACAGGTTCTTCTTGATAATCTTAAGAAATTTAATCCGCAAAGCTGAGTTATTCCACTAAGGCAATGGGTTATAGAGGAAACTTGAAAGCCCTAGCCTTATGAATAGATTACGTTTAAACCATGACATTGCTCGAACGCTTGGCAATTCGGTGTTTACTCCACTGCTATTGTCTGGCCGAAGATTTTGTGATGAGATGAACCCTTCAGTTAACTTGATAAAAATGATTATAATGTTAAGTTGTCCCTCTAAAGCAATTGGTTAAACATCCCGACTTTATGGATTCAGCTAGCCAGATAACGACAAATTAAATCAAATTTATCTAAGTAATAAATTTTCGGTAATGATGGACTAAGGGAGTTAAAGAACACCTGCTATAGTCAACCACACACTAGCACTCAAGAATTTCATTTTTAGACCAATTTTTTTTCACTGCCTTTCTTAGAGGAGCCTACAAAGCTTGAACAAATGGAAGATTTCAGAGGACCGAAATAAAAGGTCTAGTAATTGATCATGCTAGTTGCGTCATTTTGTCCGCACCCAGTTGAAATGCCAAAGCATGCTGCAATATTTTAGAAAAATGACATTTTGGGTTACCAAAACCTTATAAAGGAGGCTAACCTAAAGACAACTCATCCATTTGAACATTTGTCAAAGAGCTGTAACTCTGAAAGCATTAAAAGAGCTCTTGATTCCTTTGATATTCTTTGAACTCACGTTTATAATTTGGTTCAATTGCGAACAATATTTTTTCCCTCCTAAAACAAGAAAAAAGAGAAAAACATTTTTCAAACAGAACAGTCTCAGATATGAAGGGTCTGTAAAGCCCAAGCTTGAAAAAAAGATGGGGCACGATCAATTCTATGTACCAGATTGGTAGACAAAGCACGAGACTCCATCCAAGAAAGAGCACATAATTCATTCATATTGCATGCATCTTAGACATATTGAGGTGCATCACATTCATCATTTTAGTATACATATTTTTTTCAGCTTTTAGAGTCAGGTTTCAACTTCAAGGCGAAGGATACTCGATTCAAAAGCACCTTTAAATATTTATGGTGGTTGCTTAACTCAGCAACAAGAAGCTACCTCTCAACCAATTCGACATATTGAAAGATCGATAGTCAGTTTCAGATGAGTTCGAGAACCAGTTCAGAACAAATCCAATTCAACTTAACTCAATAACGAGCAACATATTTCAAGTTAATGTCTTCAAGCCAGATGTCAATTCTACAACGGGAGGTATCCGGCTAACAGAAACTATCAGTGGGCTTTCCCGTAAAGGGAAATCATCCAAAAATCACCTGGTCCAGACCCGCTCAGGGGAACCACCTGAAGAATTACGACCAACTTAGACCTGTGAAAGGAAGCCAATTTTTCCCTATTTGCAGCATAACTCAAGGCTAGAAGGGTTATCTGCCAACAAATACCTTTGAGTTTGACTACCTTTAGCTCCAAGGCACATCATTTGCAGTATAGCTTAAGTCGAGAAGGGTTATCTGCCAAAGTCCCTCGAGTTCGATTACACTCAGCTTCGAGGGCACATCATTTACAACATAAATCAATGCTAGAAGGGTTATCTGTGACCAAAAGACCTTCGAGTTCGACTACGCTCAGCTCCAAGGCATATCATTTATAGCATAACTTAAGTTGAGAAGGGTTATCTGCCAACAAAGACCTTCAAGTTCGACTACGCTCAGCTCCAAGGTGCATCATTTGAAGCATAACTTAAGTCGAGAAGGGTTATCTACCAAAGACCCTCAAGTTCGATTGCACTCAGCTTCGAGGGCACATAATTTACAACATAACTCAAGGCCAAAAGGGTTATCTGTCACCAAAAGACCTTCGAGTTCGACTACGCTCAGCTCTAAGGCATATCACTTGCAGCATAACTTAAGTCGATAATGGTTATCTACCAACCAAAGACCTTCGAGTTTGACTACGCTCAGCTCCAAGGCGTATCATTTACAGCATAGCTTAAGTCAATAAGGGTCATCTGCCAACCGAAGACCTTCGAGTTCGATTACACTCATCTTAGAGGCAAAGGGCACATAATTTACAACATAACTCAAGGCCAAAAGGGTTATCTGTCACCAAAGACCTTCGAGTTTCGACTACGCTCAGCTCTAAGGCATATCACTTGCAGCATAACTTAAGTCGATAATGGTTATCTACCAACCAAGACCTTCGAGTTTTGACTACGCTCAGCTCCAAGGCGTATCATTTACAGCATAGCTTAAGTCAATAAGGGTCATCTGCCAACCGAAGACCTTCGAGTTCGATTACACTCATCTTAGAGGCAAACCAAATTTACAGAATAGCAAGAAGGGTTATCTGTCAATAAATTGGTCGAGTTCGATTCTATTCAGCTCGATGACACCTCAATCACACTACTGTCTGGCTGCAATCGAGGTTTTTAAGTCGAAAAGAAAAATGGGGTTAACCGTGCCATAGTGACAATAAACCGCTTTCCGGCAGCATAACTGAAGTCGGGAAAAGTCATATGTCGACGAGGACTTTTCGAGTTCGATTTCATTCAGCTCGAAGGTCTATCAACCACATGGTAGGGTCAAGGAGGGCAGCTGTAGACACTAATTTTCGTCCCACATATATATATATATATATATTATAGTTCGCAAATGGTTTTTGAAAATACATATATAATATATAGTTTTTTTAAAAACATTTTGAAAATGTATATAATATATAGTTTTTAAAACACTTTTGAAAACTATATAATATATAGTTTTTAAAACATTTTAGAAAATATATAATATATGGTTTTTAAAATCATTTTTTGAAAACTTATATAATATATAATTTTTTGAAAACTTATATATAATATATAATTTTTAAAACTCTTTTGGAAATTATATAGTTTTTCAAAAAAAATATTTTGGAAAATTATATAGTTTAAAAAAAACATTTTTGAAAATTTATATATAATATATAGTTTTTAAAAAGAAACGTTTAAAAAAAATTATATTATATAGTTTTTTTCTTTTTTTTTAATTATTTATTATTATTTGTTACTATTATTTATTTTATTTCTTATTCATTTATTTTTTATGTCCAGGGTCTAAAATAAGGTCCAAGATAACCGAGCCTGAACCAGCCCAAAAGTCCTACGAAACAGTCCAGTAACCAGATGATGTTTAGGGTTTGAAAACCCTAAAGTCAAGGCACCACACAGCAAGGTCAAGGGTCACGTGAAACGGCTGGACGTCGGCCGAGGATCACGGGACTGAACCATCCCGAGATTTCAGTAGCAACGCCCCGAGCAAAACGGAACAACCCGGGGTACTGGTTCACTGAGAAGGGTATAAATACCCCGGTGTCCAACGGAGGAGGGTACACACATCTACACAACGAACCGAGGCCACAGAAACCATCAACATCGGAGAACCCGAGAGATATCAACAAACCCACATCCAACACAGAAACATCAAAGAAATACAAACATTGAACCATAAAAACCAACCACGTCAAAGCCAAAACAAAACCCAGGACCAAAACAAGAAATCATTTGAAACCCATAAGCAGAAAAATAAGTAAAAGATCATTCCGTTCGTCAGAAACGAAAGGAGCCAAACGTCGGAACCAAAGAGCCACCGGGAAGCCGAAAAGACACAACATCGAAGGTAAAAGATTTGATCTTTGGGGGTAGATCTACACTGCTTGGGGCTATTTTTTTGTAATTTTGGCTTCGAAATCGGGTTTAGGGTATAAAGGGGAGTGTTTGGGAAAGTTTTGAATTTTTTCGGCCATCATCGTCGGCGCCTGACGAGGCGGCGGTTGGCCGGGCGGCCGGTGTCCCTTAGTTAGAAATGTAGAGAGAGGGCAGAGAGAACCTCTGTTCTCTCATTTGAAGAGAGAGAGAGAGAGCAAAAAGAGCAAATGAGAGTTTGAAGCCTTGATGACCGGTTTTGAGGTTAATTATACCCTCCTCAAAACGATGTCGTTTTGGGGAAGGGCTTTGATATAATTTCGGGAGTGGCTAGACTCCGTATTCAATCCTCAGGTTTTTGCATATGTGTAATTTGGTCACTGAATTTCATTTTTCAGTTTTTTAATTTGGAATTTTAATTTATTATGCTTATATTTTAGTCCCCAAGTTATATATTTTCGAATCTGGCCCAAGGTTTTATGCAGGTTTTATTTTGGTCACTAATTAACATCCTTTTTATTATTATTTTTTAAAACCCTTTTTTATATATTCAATTTCATCTTTTTAATTTTTTATTTTCTATTTCTATTTTTTTATTTGTTTTGATTTCTTATTTTATTATTCTATTCTATTCTATTGTTTTGTTATTTATTTATTTATTTATTTAATTATTAGTTTACCATCTAACATTTTTTGACATTTTTAGTGGTAATTTCAATCCAATCAAAGGTAAGTATTTGAATCGAATTTTTAAATTTTTATTTTTATTTTTAATTTTCGTAATTAAAGATAACCGATAAATTAATTGGTACCGAAAGGATGGTTCAAGGGTGCTAATCCTTCCTTGACCGTAACCGACTCCTGAACTCGACACGTTTCTGGTACAACACAGATTAGGTAAGATGGTGTCCGACCCACCTAAATTCGTTTTAAAATGGTCGGTGGTGACTCCAAATCATTTTTCCTAAGTCGAAGCCCAATTCCGGGCCCAACCGAAAGACAGTTCCGACAATATATATATATATATATATATATTAGTTTTGTTAAAAACATAGAAAGTTCTTGAGTTGATTTGGTGGGTGTGCTTAGTTTTATTTTCGAAATACTCTAGTTTGAGTTTTTTTGGAGAGTATCTGGCATTTTTCTCGAGTTTTTCTAATAAAATGACGTTTTCTTGAGTCTTTTTGAATACTAGAATAATATCTATTTGGTGTGACGTTTACGTTGACAAATCGTCAGTCACATCATCACATAGTTAATGGTTTAATGATATAATTGAAATAAAATTTAAATTTAATATTATAATTGGAAGTTGAAAATATAAGATATACACTACTTTAAAATGTAATGGTATGCAATGCAGTTTACCCATGAAATAATTATACACTACACACTAAAAGATAGTACAGGGGTGGAAATTAAGTTAAAAGTAGAGGGAAAATTAGCTTTTAAGCCAAAAAAGGAGAGATAAGATGAAATCAGTGGTAGACAACGCGGACCCAAAACAGAAGATAAGTTGGATGTCGAAAGAGTTTTTGCTGCTCTCAACTCTACTTCCCATTCGAATGCCCGTTTACCTTTCTCCTTTTCTTATTTCAGGTTATAACTCTTTCACATCCCTTCTCTCACCTTTGATTTCGTTTTATTTCTGGGTTTTCTAGTTGGTTCCTCAGAATACGTCTCAAGGGTGTTGATTCTTTACTTCTGACGCTGTATTGTTTATACAGAAAGAACTTTTCACTTCAATTTAGACCTGTTCGAAGGAATTCTTATTTTCTTCTTGTTTCTCGCTGTTTCTCTGGAACCAAACTTTTCCAAGTCTTGGTCCCCTTCAATTCGTTGAAAAGTTGGGTTTTTTTAAGGTAATTAATGTTCTGATTGATGGGTACTGGTAAATTTGGTATAATGATCGATGGGCTCGCTTTTGTTTCTCAGATTGTAGAGTCACCTACTTGTAGTTAGCCGATTGGAACTATTAACAAGCCTAGTTTGTTGCATGCGCATATTTTCTATCTTTCGGTTTCTTTGTATCCATTAAAGATAACGTAATTTGTATATTTATTTATTTGCTTTCGTTATTCAGTGACACACTATGGGCAATTCTTCTTCAGTGCTAACTCAATATGATATCGAAGAAGTTCAAGAACACTGCCAGAGATTATGTAGGTTGTCTATATGCTTTATTTCTCCTACTGGTTCTTCCATTTTGTTGTTCTATTAAACAAATTTCGATGTTTTCTTGACCGTGCGAATGCAGTCTCTCAGCAGGAAATTGTTTCTTTGTACCAAAGGTTTTGTCAGTTAGATCGAAATGCAAAGGGGTTTATATCTGCTGATGAGTTCTTATCAGTTCCGGAGTTTGCAATGAATCTGCTCTCTCAGGTAGTCTTTCGGGTTGATGTTATTGGAGTAATTAATTCAACACTGGGATGTGAATATAAATCGTGGCCAATGTCAGTGTTCGCGTGCTGTGTTAGAGTTTTATGCAAAGGATTGAGTTTGTTCTTTTTCTTTCCTTTTGATCTAAAGTTTGTTCTGTTGATGTCTTGAATTTGTTTTATTTACAGAGGCTACTTAAGATGGTGGATGGTTTGAACTTTAAGGACTTTGTTACCTTCTTGTCAGCGTTTACTGCTAAAGCAAGTGTACAGTAGAAAATTAAACGTGAGTTTTTCACTGTCATTTCCGTAGAGTGATCGACTTTGTTGGTATGGGTACAATCTGGTTCTGAATCAATGGTCACAAGTAAAAGAGTTATGATGATTACCTTTTGGGTTCCTTTTTATTGCCCCTTGCTCACAGAAGTTGAAAAGTGTTTCAAAATTAGATTTTCTATCTGTTTCAGTTATCTTCAAAGTGTATGATTCTGACGGCAATGGAAAGGTGTCTTTCAATGACATACTAGAAGTGTTACGTGACTTGTCTGGTTCATTTATTTCTGATGAGCAAAGAGAGGTAAAACCAATTATTTCTACCTTTTATAGTTTCCCCTTTTATTGTTATATCATCCAAATGAAAAGAAAATAAAAGAGCAAGTGAGTGCTGATGATTATTTGTATTCTGACGATAGTTTACTTTTATAGTTTACTTTTCCCTGGATAAAATATCATCAATTAGCCTATTTGATTTGCTGATAGAGTATCCAACTATCCATTGAGGGATATCAAGTGAACTCTTGCTGTTAGCATGCTGAAAGACAATGAAAACATCTATTTCAATGAATGAATTTAATTCACATATCGTATTAGTAATGTCTGATTGTGATGCAAAAGAAAAATGAAATACCTCTTACAGAATCGTCAATAAGAGGAGATATGGAGAATTATTGTGCAGAATATGCAAATCAATCTTATTTGTAATTGAACTTAATAACATTTTTTATTTTCATATGAATTCAAATAACACTGAAGGTGGAAAAGAATTTTTTTTTAGTTTTCTACAATCTTTTTCGTCTCAAGCTGACATTTTGCCTATCTGCCAATATATGGAAAAAGAATTAATGGGTCGCTCTGATGTAATAGACTAAAGGGGAGCAAACTGATCTTGTAGGGTCCCTTAAATTTTCTTTACTTTCTTTCCGAAACAGATGATTCTCATTTATGATGAATCTTGTAAAGGTATTTGCATGATTGGATCGATTTTCTGGATCTTTCACTCCAATTTAGATATGAAGGGATTCAAAAGAAGCGTTTTATTTGTTCATTTTCTCTTCATCTGATTAATATATGCAATGATCACCTTCATTATTAGTTCTATAGAGATGACCCTAACTGAAGGTCTGTTTCATGCAAAATGATTTTTGGTAAATGTTTTCTGCATTTTTCTTTGGTTTTGTAGAAAATAGCTCGGTATACAGAAAATGATTTACTGAGGCTGTTGGTGAATTTATACAATTCTATTTGTTTATGTTCCTCGCAAAATCTCTCACGGTAGCTGTAAACTCCCATTTGATCAAAGCTGTCTCAGGTAGAGTGTTTGGTGTTGAAAAGCATGCATCAGGCTAAAGTGGCTACTAGCTAATGACTACTAATGATCTAGTGGTTGCATCGTATGATACTGTTTGACTGGTGCCATTGATTACTGCATTGTTAAGATTTTCTTTAAATTATTGAATAAGATTTTCAAATTTAAACATCATTATGTATTTTATAAAAGTAAATATCTCAATTTCATTTCGGTTTTAACTTAACTTTGAATGAGATAGACTGTTTTATGGTTTCTCTATTGAGGATAGCATCATGTTAGATTAATCACAGCTGGCCGGCGATAACATCTTACACTTTTGTTCTTTCTTTTGCAGCAAGTCTTGACCCAACTTTTGAAAGAAGCAGGTTACTCAAAGGACTCTTACCTAACATTGGATGACTTCATTAAGGTGCTTTCCATTTTGTTTATATTTATTATTATAGTTTTCATTCTTCTGTTTTCTGCATAAGAGTTTAATTTATTAGGCTGCTAAAAGGAAATTAGTTTCAGGGAGAGATCTGCATGATTAAAGTTTAGAGTATATAACCAACAAACAATTGGTCTAGTGGGATGAGACACTAGATCCCTTAAACAAAGTCAGAGATTCGAATCCTAGCGTTTACAAATGGAGCAACCAGGGTTTGTAATTCCCAAGGACTAAGTCCCACATTGCCAAGATCATGTTATTCAAAACGCTAAAGTCCTTTATTTACTAAAGGCCTTGGAAATTGCCTTATGTTCCTCCCACTCCTAATTAGGGCTAGTTTAGTGCTGTACAAAAGTGCAGTTTAAAATTTTACTGTTTGGAATTGCACTTAAAAAATGAGTTCGAAAAGATAAAATGTCCATTATAGACATTATCTTGTAAATAAAATATATCATTTAAATTATATTTACACTTATATATGAATCATATCAATTTAAACTATAATAAATTCAAAAAAAATTATTATTATATATGAATTATATCAATTTAAACTATAATAAAAACATACAAAATACAAATACAAATATAATTACAATAAAAACTTAAACTATCAGTTTTAATCTATTTTAGTACCTAAACTTTTTATTTTTTCAAAACTTTTAATTTTTTCAAAACTATACCTAACATTTAATTTTGTTTCATTTTAGTACCTTGTTGTTAAAAAATTAACGACATTGTATTTCTTATGGGTAAATTACATCATTCATTACTCAACTATCTTCACACCCCTATTTTGGTACTAAAGTTTAAAAAATTTCAATTTAACTACTCAACTTTCAAATTGTTCCTATTTATCACTCTAATTTATTTTATTAATAATTTTGTGACATGACATTTTTATTATTATTTTATTAATATACGATTAGTAATAAAAAATAAATTTGAAAGTTAAAGTGATTAAATTAGGAGTAATTTGAAAGTTAAGTAATTAAATTAAAAAATTAGACTTTGGTGACCAAAATAAGAATAAGAAGATATTTGGGTGATGAAGGATGCAATTTATCCATAAAAAAGTGCCACATGCAAATCACCCATTAAGTCTTCAACGACGAGGTATTAAAACGAAACAAAAAATAAATGTTAGATATGGTTTAAAAAAATTAAAAGTTTAGGTATTAAAATGAATCAAACTTGATAATTTAGGTACAAAATGTGTAATTTGTACTAAATGTTATGAAATTAAATTTTATTTATAAATTATAATTATATAATTAAAAAATATAAAAAACAATTATACTTTATAAATCTCGCCTAAACTTTATCTCAAAAAAATTAATAGGAATATTGACATATCCTGTCGTTCTCTGATACAACTCTATAAAATCAGAAGAGAATATGTACTTCATGTGTTTAAGATTTTTTTGCACCCCAATATTTATTTTTTTTATTTTCTCAAAGAATAAAAAAGTAATCTTTACAAAATAAAATTAAAATAAAACTCACATTGAATTTATCTCTAAATTCAATAAATCATTTAGCATAATGTTTTCAATCACTAATTATATATATTTTTCTAATCTTTTAGTAATTTAATTTTTACTTTTAGTATTTATAAATTTATTTATTATTTATATTGGTATATTTTAGAATAAAAATATTTTTTCTAAAAAATTAAATAAGTCCATAAACTTTTAAAAAATCAAATTGGCCATCAAATTCGATAAAAAATAATTTACCCTATTTGCCACATCACCAACCATCGTGGATCGTCTCGTCAGCATTGTAAATCGTTATGTCAGTACTATTAAGTACCACGCCAGAATTGTAATGTTCAACAACAGAAATCATTGGTCAAAGGGCAATATTGAATTCTTTTTCTAAATTTGAGATCAATATTGAGCGCAAAAATAATTCGAGAATCACATTATTTTTTTAAAAAAAAACTAACAAGACCTCAACTATAACCAAAATAAAAAAGGGTAAACTACACATTTAATAAATAAACTATCGAATTTGTTTCATTTTAGTGCCTAAATTTTCATTTGTTTCAAAACCATACCTAACATTCTAAATTTTCATTTGTTTCAAAACCATACCTAACATTTTAATTTTTGTTTCGTTTTAAGACTCCGTCGTTAAAAACTTAATGAATGAGTTGTACTTGTCACCTTTTAATGGGTAAGTCGCATCATTCATCACTCAACTATCTTCTTAGTCCTATTTTGGTCGTTAAAGTTTAATTTTTTTTATTTTAATTATTTAACTTTCATACTACTTTTAATTTAAACCCTCCAACTTATAATTTTATTATTTTATTTTAATCATATATTAAAAAAATAATAAAAATGTCATGTCACAAAAATTATTAATAAAATAAATTAGAGTGATTAAAATATAAACAATTGGAGTATTAAAATTAAACAAAAAGTAAACGTTAAGTATGATTTTATAATAAATGAAAGTTTAGATACTAAAACAAAATAACACTGATAAAGTAGGTAATAAACGTGTAATTTACTCTAAAATAAAACATTCCCCCGTTGGAAAACATCGAACTTGGATCGACAACTGTCGGAGCCAACCCGAATCAACAGGAACCGTGTTTGTAGACTTTTCCTCAATAAAATAAAAATATATAAAATATAAAGGCTTAATACCAAAATAAGCTCCCAAACCATACCAAAATTCTTGAATAGGCGCATAAACTATTTTTTTACACATTTAGGTGCATAGCATTACAAACTTTACCATTTAGTTGTCCGGACGTCAACGGTGTTAATTTCCCGTTATGTGACATGCGTCATAATTTGGTGATTTAAAAAATTTTGTTTAAAATAAAAAAATAAAATTATATATAATTTTAAAGAAAAACATAAACATTTAGAAATAACCAAAAAACGTTGAAAACATTCTTTTCAACCCTTAACCCATGTTGATCATCGCCTTTTGTCGTCAACGAAGCTCCAACTGACTTTATCTTACCCCCGACGATTGAAAACCCCATGAAATCGTGATTAATCGATGGTCGATCAACGTTTTATACCCCATGAACTCTAGGATGAAAATCGCGATCCCAAGCAATCTCGATGGTTAATCGAAAACAACTACGAAGATGTATGACTAGGAAGATAGCAGGGACTACGCTGGTGGCAGTGGTTGTGGCTAGAAAGGGGGCGACGGTGGGTTAAGGATATGATTTGGGGATTTTAAGTATTTTAGAACTCTTTTATAACTTAAGAGAAATTAAGTTTTTTTATAAATATAATAAGATTTAAAAAAAAATTCAAAACCACTAGATTGTGACACAAGTCACTTAATGGGGAAATTAACGTCGTGATGGTCTGGGCACCTAAATGGTAACATTTGTAACGTTAGTCATTTGAATGGGTCAAAAAATAGTTTAGTCACCTATTCGAGAATTTATATATTGTTAGGATTATAGAAGCTCAAATTGACAACTGAAAATTGTCAAGAGGGGGTGAATTGATTTTTGAGATTAGGAAGTAAGGAGAATAAAAAGATAGACAAATTGCATAGCGATTTATAGTGGTTCGACTTCTCAATCAAGTCTATATCCACTACCTTAGCACCTCACCAAGGATTTTCTAATAAATTCATTAATTTGTTCTTTCTTTTTGCAGGATAAAGAGATAACCTTTACACTCCCTAACTTTTATTAGGTTAAGCTAGAACCAATCTCCTTTTACAAAGGATAAGAAATATAAATAAGAAAACCTCTAAGGTAGGGTGTGTACAAGAAATATAAGCTCACAAAACAAATAAAAAGATTTGCAATAAAGCTCAAAACACAAATATTTACAAGAGAAAAGAAAATAGAAATGAAAACTCTTCTCTTATGTTTGATTGCTTGGATAGGAGTTCTAACCCTTCTTCAAGTGTCATCAACTTGTTTTTATATGTTGAAATGTGTTTGTGGCCCTTTCTAGCCGTTAGGGGTGATTTGGAGCTGTTGGGGATTAATTTTCTACAAAATAAAAATGCCCAAGATAGGCATTATCGTTACTCCTTTAATAAGTATAGGTGCTTCCTTTATAATATTTAAATAAACTAGTTGTGACTAGCCGTTGGGTCTGACCAGTATCAATACTATGCTCATGGTATTAATACTACTATGTAAAGTAGTATCGATACTCCTTTGAGTATCGGTACCTATTTTACATTCTGAAATTTGAGTTATTTGAAAAACATCTGGTAGTATCGATATTACCTAGAGAGTATCGATACTTCTCTTACCTTTGATATTGGTACCACGTGAACAATATCAATATTGTTCATCCAGTATCGATAATGTAAGAACAGTATTGGTACTTCGTACCTAGAAAAGCATTTTGTGCTCAAATTCTATATTAATGGACTTTGAATTATTTTTGAAAACTTTGAACAAATTCAATCAAGTTCAAATTTTTTTCCTTAAATTGTTATATCAAAATATTATAAAACATGGTTCAACAATTTCTCCCTTTTTGATATAACAAAACATTTGAAAAATAGTTTTTGGCAAAACTCCCCCTTAATAAAACATTTAATGAAAAAGAGACATTTGAAAAATATTAAAGCTCCCATTTTTCATTTTTGAAATTGAATTTTTCAAACTCATATTTCTCCCCCTTTTTGTTATATAAAAAATAATTCAACTTTAAAGTTCAAAAATAACAATGGAGAGTAAGTGATAAATTTTAACATAAAATCATTTAAAAACTCAAAGCTCCCCTCAATAAATGCATTCTAATAAAAAAATTTGACTTTAAAAGATTAAACACTTCAAAGAGTATTGAATTTCAACAAAGATAAACAAACAAGTTAGTAGCACATGAAATTCAAAATATCCAAGCCTAATATACTTTATGCGATACCAATTTTTGTATTTAAGTACATATTCATAAAACTATCCAAAAATGTTATGCATTTGAAAAATTGATATCAATTGTTAGAGATGTATCATTTGTAATAAATCACATGCATAAACATTTAAATCGTTAGGGATGATTTGGAGCTGTTGGGGATTAATTTTCTGCAAAATAAAATTACCCAAGATAGGTAGTATTGGTACTCCTTTAATAAGTATAAGTACTTCCTTAATAATATTTAAATAAACTAGTTGTGACTAGCCGTTGGGCCTGACCAGTATCGATACTATGCTCATGGTATCAATATTTCTATGTAAAGTAATATCGATACTCCTTTGAGTATCGATATCTATTTTGCATTCTAGAATTTGAGTTATTTGAAAAAAACAACTGATGGTATCGATATACCTAGAGAGTATCGATACTTCTCTTACCTTTGGTATTGGTACCACATGAACAGTATTGGTATTGTTCATCCAGTATCGATACTGTAAGAACAGTATTAGTACTTCGTACCTAGAAAAGCATTTTGTGCTCAAATTCTATTTTAATGGACTTTAAATTATTTTTGAAAACTTTGAACAAATTCAATCAAGTCAAAAAATATTTTCCTTAAATTGTTATATCAAAATATTATAAAACATGGTTCAACAATCTCTCCCTTTTTGATATAACAAAACATTTGAAAAATTATTTTTGGCAAAACTCCCCCTTAATAAAACATTTAATGAAAAAGAGACATTTGGAAAATATTAAAGCTCCCTCTTTTTCATTCTTGAAATTTAATTTTTCAAACTCATATTTCTCCCCCTTTTTGTTATATAAAAAATAATTCAACTTTAAAGTTCAAAAATAACAATGGAGAGTAAGTAATAAAATTTAACATAAAATCATTTAAAAAATCAAAGCTCCCCTTCAATAAATGCATTCCAATCAAAATATTTGACTTTAAAAGATTAAACACTTCAAAGAGTATTAAATTTCAACAAAGATAAAAAAACAAGTTAGTAGCACATGAAATTCAATATATCCAAGTATAATATAATTTATGCGATACCAATTTTTGTATTTAAGTGCATGTGCATAAAACTATCCAAAAATGTTATGCATTTGAAAAATTAATATCAATTGTTAGAGATGTATCATTTGTAATAAATCACATGTATAAACATTTAAATTAATGTCAAAAATTAAAATTTGTAAAAACAAAACAATAGAAACAAATTTTGACTAAAATTCATTATGATGAATAAACATTTATGAAAAATCATTAAAACTTTAGAAAATGTTTATCATAACATATTTTCAATATACATGAGATAGAAAACATAAATCATTTAAAATCAAGACTCATGCATGCATACAACAAATAGGCAACCAATTGATCAAAGCAAAAACATTAAGCTTAGAGGTTACTCATTTATTTTCAAGTGTGGCTAGAGCATCTCAATTTCTTCACATTGTCACCATTGCTCTCAAATACCTACAAGAGATATTCATTTGGATTTTGGTATCCAAATTGCTTTGGATCCTTGAAAGTTTGTTTCAATGCCCCTTGTTCTTTTTGGAACCCATACTTGTTTAATTTTAAAATATTTTCCTTTCTTTAAAGGACAAGTATGTTCCAAATGACCATGAAAATGACAATGTGAGCATTTTGTCATTTTTAAACATAATGAGTTATTTTTAGAAATTAATTCTTTTTCTTTTGTTAAGCTCTCAAGCTTAACTTTCAAATCAAAATTTTCTTTTTCTAAATCATTGATTTTGACTTTTGAAAGCTCTAAATCATTTTTCAAAGTTTCATTTTGTTTTGCAAAATCAACTTTTACTTTCAAAACCAAATCATTTTCAACTTTAAGATTTGAAATTAATTTCTTATATTTGGAATTCATGGTCTCAAATTCCAAATACAACTCATTATAAGCATCTTGTAATTCATCAAAAGAATATGAATTTAATTCATTTGAGTTAGAATATACCTTTGAATCTTCTTCGATGGCCATGAGGCATGGATTGACTACTTCATCTTCATTATTGGAGTCATTTTCATCACTCTAAGCCGCCACAAATTCATTTTTCTTATTTGATCCCTTATTCTTTAGGAGGGGACAATCATACTCGACATGCCCCGTTCTTTGATAATTGAAGCACACCGGGGAACTCTTCTTTTTGTTTGATTCATTTTTCACTTCCTTAGAAGTCATGAATCTCTTGAATCTTTTGAAGAGCTTGGTCATCTCATCATCATCATCATCATATTCATCCACCTCTTTACTTGAGTCTTGATTGCTCTCATTGGTGTATTTAATGGCAATGTCTACCTCATTCTTCTTGTTTTTCTTTTCTTCATCTTTTTCTTCTTCCTTCACCATAAACTCATGAATGAGAAGAGAACCAATAAGCTCATCAAGAGTGAGAGTCTTTAGGTTCTTAGCTTCGATGATCATCGTCTTTTTTGATTGCCAAGACTTTAGAAGAGAATATATCATCTTCCTCACCAGCTTCTCATTAGGGATCACTTCTCCAAATCCCTTGATATCGTTGACAATCACAAAAAATCTATCCGTCATAACTTTGATGTCTTCATCCGGTTTTATCTTGAATTCTCATAGATATAGTTGAGAAGACTAATTTTGGTTTCCCTCACTTCATTGGTTCCTTCATGAGTGACTTTGAGCTTGTCACATATCTCATTGGCATTTGAACAAGATGAGACTCTTCCATATTAAACCGGACTTAATGCACAAAATAAAATGTGCATATCCTTTTCATTGAGTTGGAACTTCTTCTTCTCTACATCACTCCAAGCATCCATCTCATCGGTTGGAATGGAGTATCCCTTTATGATTGAGTTCCAAGCTCCTAGATCGTTGGCTTAAATAAAGAGCATCATCTTATTATTCTAATATGCATAATTTTCTCCATTGAAATAAGGTGGCTTGTTGACCGGTTGAGAGTCTTCAACATAGTAAGAGCCGAAAGTCGAAGCCATATTCTCGATTGAGTCTGAAATCCGTATAGCTTCTTTAAGGATCGTCACAAGGTTGTTAAACCTTCTAATGAGTCAAGCTCTGATATCAATTATTAGGATTATAGAAGCTCAAATTGACAATCAAAAATTGCCAAGAGGGGTTGAATTGGTTTTTGAGATTAAGGAGTAAGGAAAATAAAAAGATAGACAAATTACACAGCGATTTATAGTGGTTTGACTTCTCAATCAAGTCTACATCTACTACCTTAGCTCATCACTAATGAATTTCTAACAAATTCACTAATTTGTTCTTTCATTTTGCAGGATAAAGCGATAAACTTTACACTCTCTAACTTTTAACAGGTTAAGCTAGAACCAATCCCTTTTTACAAAAGATAAGAAATGTAAACAAGAAAACGTCTCTAAGGTAGGGTGTTAACAATAAATTTAAGCTCACAAAACAAATAATAATATTTGCAATAAAGCTTAAACATAAATATATACAAGAGAAAGGAAAATAGAAATGAAAAGATATTCTCTTATGTTTGATTGCTTGGATAGGTGTTATAACTCTTCTTCAAGTGTCTTCTACGTGTTTTTATATGTTAGAATGTGTTTGTGGTTGTTTCTAGTAGTTGAGGATTAATTTTATGCAAAATAAAACTGCACAGGACAAGTAGTATTGGTACTCCTTTAATGAGCATCGATACTTCCTTTATATTATTTAAATGAACTAGCCGTTGGGCCTGACCAATATTGATACTATGTTCATGGTATCGATACTACTGTGTAAAGTAATATCGATACTCCTTTGAGTATTAGTACCTATATTGCATTATGGAATTTGAGCTATTTGAAAAATAACTGGTAGTATCGGTACTACCTAGAGAGTATCGATACTTCTCTTAACTTTGGTATTGGTACCATGTGAACAATATCAATATTGTTCATGCAATATCGATACTATAAGAATAGTATCAGTACTTCGTACCCAAAAAATCATTTTGTTCTCAAATTCTATTTTAATGGACTTTGAATTGTTTTTGAAAACTTTGAACAAATTCAATCAAGTCCGAAAATATTTTGCCTTAAATTGTTATATCAAAACATTATGAAACATAGTTCATCAGATATAGTTTGGGCACTTATTTTAGTATTAAGTCAAATATAAAATACGTTTAGCTAAAAGAAAAAACAAAGGTAAAATACATAAATGACCACTTAACTATGAGTCATGTCACGAAATAACCACCATTTTCAAAATTGTGACATATATATCACTTAACTATTTAAAAGGGTTCAAAATAGCCATAAGACGTTAAATATTAACGGAGTTGTTTACATGGAAGTTAAAAAAATGGTATAATTAGGGCACATGTACTTGTAAACTTACGTATTCGTGGCGCTGGCACCCTACTTTGTTTTATTCCATTTTAGTCACTACTTGTATATGATTTGTTTTCTTGGATTTTCATTTAACCCAATTTGATCTTGATTTTGTTTTTAATTTGCCTAATGTCTTAATTTGGGCATTAACTTTAAAATCTTTTATTCTAGTCAGGTATTAAATTTGTATATTAAATCCCCTAGATTTTAGAATTAATTAATTTGATCACAAATATTAACTTTAATTGTTAATTTTTAATTAGGTCCTAATTTCAATCTAATTTAATAAATTTATTTCTCTAATCAAAGTGTGACACATGTCACAATCTTAAGATTATAATTTGAATATTAAGTATAATATAATATATATATATATATTATAATTAATTATAATATAATATATATTATAATTTGAATATTAAATTATTTTTTTAATGATTTCATATATGTATATATATAATCATTAACAAATTTAGTTTAAAAATATTAAAATTTTAAATCTTAATGAATAAGCAGCTGGAATGGAAGTAAAGGCAGAGGATTGCGACAGAGGCCACAAAGCCATGAGATCGAAGCTCATAAAAGCTTCCATAACCGGCGCGTTATCGTCCATCCAAAGATTCATCGTTGGAGCAAACCTATAATCCTTCATTCTGTAAGAATTTCGTATATATTTTATTTGGGTGGTTTTGAGAGAGAAGAAAATGGAGAAGATGACAACGAAGGATTTTGAATACTTCTTTTTGGTTCGTTTGGGGTTTTATTTGAGTTGATTATTTTTCAATTTGTGAAGGGGATGATGTGAAATAGATGTCAAATTCCTCTGTTAGTCCTTATATTTATATACCAAATATATTTTAATTTATCATTTTCAATCTTTATATATTTTAAAATTTTAATTCTAGTCTAAACAAAAATCATAAACTTGTTGATTTCATTATAATATCTTTATAAATTAAATTTGAAATTTTAAAATTTGATTAAACTAAGATATTTTTAAATTAAATTTATTGTTTTCATATTTATTTTTTAATGATTATATATATATATATATGAAATCATTAAAATAATTTAATATTCAAATTATAATATATATTATATTATAATTAATTATAATATATATATATATATTATATTGTAGTTAATATTCAAATTATAATCATAAGATTGTGACATGTGTCACAATTTTATTGGAGAAACAATTTTATTAAATTAAATTGAAATTAGTACCTAATTAAAAATTAAGAATTAAAGTTATCTTGGTGATCAAATTGATTAATTCTAAAATCTAGGGGATTTAATCTACAATTTAATACATGACTAGAATAAAAGATTTTAAAGCTAATGCCCAAATTAAGACATTACACAAATTAAAAATAAAATCATGATCAAATTAGATTAAATGAAAATCTAAGGAAATAAATCATATACAAGTAGTGATCAAAATGGAAGAAAACAAAATAGGGTGCCAGCGCCGTGAATACATAATTTTACAAGCACCTGTGTCCTAATTATATCATTTTTAACTTCCACGTAAACACCTTCGTTAAATATTAACGTCCTGTTGAACCCATTTAAACAGTTGAGTGATATACATTGAAGATACTAATTTTTTTTTTACTTTTTACTCATTTTATTATTATTATTATTATTATTATAATTATTATTATTATAATTATTATTATTAAAAAATAATTACAAACAGGCCCAAATTGGACCGGCCCAATTACAAAGGACCCAACTGGCCCAAATCAAAAACCCTAAAACCCAATTAGGGTTTTCTATCCTAGTGCTGCCGCCGCTTTGCTTCTCCACCGTTGGATCTAGCATTGATCCAACGGTCCAGATGGCGCCAGACGAAACCCTAGGGTTATGATACCCTAGGGACTACACCAGTTGCCGCCGCTCCACGTCGCTCCAGCCGCTGCCACTCCCCAACCGAAGTCTCCAGAAGTTCCAACGCCAGCCGTCCACGTTATGGCCATGGGGTGAGTCACCCCTGGGAGTCCGGTGACTCACCGAAGGGTATTCTTTTACCCGGTCCGATGGCCACACCGGTGATGGCTATAAAACCATCACCCCATCTGTAGAAAAAAAATGGAGGACAGACCGAGAGAGACAGAAACAGAGAGCAAAGATACAAAAACGAAGAACAACAACCCACAACCAGCAGTAAACCAAAACAGAAACGAAAAGAAAGGAAAAAAGCTTACCGAGGAAGCCACCGGACCTCTTCAAACGTCACCAAAACCTTCGAAAACCGAAGGTACTTCTTTAGATTTGCTCCGATTGGGAACTGTTTAGGAGAAAAGAGCATCGGAACCGTCATTAGGACGGTCCGATCTACATAATGGTGTAAAAATAATTTTTTTCGGCCACCGGATGCGGTGGCCGGCGGTGAGGGTCACGGCGGCAGACGGCTGTCGTCCGGTGACCGGCTTCCCTCCGATAAGGGAAGCTAGAGAGAGGGGAGAGCATTTCATTTCTCTCTTAGTTAGAGAGAGAAATATAAAAAAAAAGAAATGAGATATGGCATGAAGGGCCAGTCGGATTTGGCTTTAAATAGCCCTTCCCGAACGACGTCGTTTCGGGGAGGGCTATTTGTGTAATTTTTTAATTGTTAAATTCCGTCCGCCATCCCTCAAATTTGTAAACTTTATATTTTAGTCACTAAATCAATTCATAATCCTTTTAATTCGGTTCTTTAATTTCAATTTTATTTATTTTAGTCTTTTATATTAAAATAATATATATATGGTAAATAACAGATTTAATCCCTTAATTTTAATAATTAATATTTTAATCCTGAGTTTATATTTTTAATTTATTTTAATCTGATATTCGAATTTTAGATAAGTTTTATTTTAGTCACTAAATTAATAAATAAGAAAATAGCATGTTTAATCCCTATAATTTTGATTAATTATGAATTAGATATTTAATTTTAATTTTACTATAATTTAGTCACCAATTTTAAATATTTTCATATAGTTCTAATTGTATTTTTATTGTTTTAATTTTACTTGTTTATATATTTAAATATTTTTATTATTATGTAGTCATAAATATATATATAATAAATAATAATTTATTTTTTTCAATAAATTATTTTTATTTTTCAATATCGAAGAAAAGGGCAGTCTTAATACAACTGGATGTCCTATTTTGGTATTTTAAAATTAAATATTATCAAAAATATTATTTAATTTTATTTAAATTAATATTTATTAATATCAAAGAAAAAAACTGTCTTAAGGCAACTAGAAGTCCTTTTCTGATATTTTTAAATAAATAAAATATTTTTTATATAATTTTGAAATAATAGGATTATAAATTAAATATATTTTAAATTTTTAAGTTTTTAATAATAGAGACAATTTATAATTAAAAAAAAGTACCAATTTTGGGCGTTGTAGGGGTACTAATCCTTCCCTAAACGTAACCGACCACGAATCCCTTTTTATTATTAAAAAGAACGAATTTTTGGTTATAAACGCAGATCAGTTCATTTTTTAATTGATGTTTTCTTAAAACTCTTTTAGAAAATAATTTTTAGGTATTCGACCTACCTGACCCAAAAGGCCGATGGCGACTCCCAAATTATTTTCAAAAAAAAAACCATTTATTCACATCAATTTTCCCGTCAAATAAATATTTCGTACCCGGACGAAAACTGGTTACGACAGCTTGGCGACTCCGCTGGGGACGGTTAAACTTTAAAACCAATTATAAATTGTCTCTATCAGTTAGAAATTAAAATTCATATATTTAATTTTTAATTATTTTCTTTCAAATTATTATTTTTTATTTAGATTTTTTTTATTTTATTTTTCTGTTTGTTGTTTGAACATTTCTCCTCACACACAACACTTGCATTGCATAACATAAAGCTCTATAATTGAGTTTGTCCTTTTTAAGTGGGAGTGAAAGCGACGTCTTTGTGAGAATTTATTCTCCGTGTCAGACCTAGCAAGTAACTTTCGGGGTTCATATGCTCTATGTCTTCGTGAGAATTTATTCTCCGTGTCAGGCATAGAATTGAGTTTGTTGTTTGAACATTTCTCCTCGAATTAAACTCGATCCACTTTAGTCTGTGATGGATTATGATTGAGGGTTAACAGCCCAAGGGGGCACTAACAAGGACAATTCGGGTACCTTTATTCTTAGATCTAAAACCTTGCATATAAACCCTAGAAACCCTTCCGATCTGAAGCCATGTCGAAATTTTGTCCAAAATAGGTGTACACACAGGAGAAATGAATTTTAACTTTTCTTTTAATTTATTTATTTTCTTACTGATTAAATTACACGTATATTTAAATCATTTAAATTATGAAAAATCATGTTTAAATAAAAATATTTAGGTAGATATTATCATTAAGTTTCTTTATTATGTAAACTAATTCATTTCTTTTTGTGTGTTCTTTATTTTTTCTGTTTGCATAGCATCATACAAGATAAAAGGAATTGATTCTCGTGTTAATTGTCTCATTGGAAAGCCTTCATCCATGGATAAAAAGTGTTCAAATCAAATAATTCTAAACTCAGAAGTAAGACAGTGGGCTGAGGACTTACAAAGACAAGGAGGAGACAGTCTGCAGGATGATTATGTATCTGACTTGGCCAGTTATGCTCCAGTTTCGCTAAAAAGAAATGATATGCAAGATTTGCGAAGCATTTGGGAAAGTTGGGATTCAAACAAAAAATTGCAGTTTTATCAGACTTACGGAGACATCCCATATTTGCTCTATGTCGAAGTTGATGATGAATTACTCAGAGCCCTAATTCAATTCTGGAATCCAGTGTACAATTGTTTCACTCTCAATAAGGAGGACTTGGTCCCTACTATTGAAGAGTATACAACTTTGCTACATATAGAAGGGGCTTTGGAGAATCGAATTTATTCAAAGTCAATTAAAACTCAACCCTTTCGAGTTAAATTAGCAAAGATTACCGGGGTACGAGAAGAATGGGTGGCATCCCGTACAAAACAAAAAGGCGAAAGTGAAGGCATTGCTTGGACCAACATTAAAGAACTTATTCAGAGTCATCCAGACACTAAAGTACGATTCAATCTATTTGCTCTGGGTATGTATGGTATGGTCATCTTCCCAAAAGTATTGGGATATGTTGAAGCTGCAGTGGTAGATTTGTTTGAACAGCTACAAAAAAAGATTAATCCTGCTTCTGCAATTCTAGCAGAGACTTTCAGATCATTAAATGTTTGCAGAAAGCTAGGAGGTGGACGATTCTCAGGGTGTACCCAGTTGTTATATGTTTGGATCCGTAGCCATTTCTGGAAGACAGAAAAGGTTTCATACCGACGTTTTAATACGGATTACTCACCATTAAAAGAATTTCTGGAGCAAGAATGGCCGAAAGAAATTAAGAAAGATATGTGGATTAATGCCTTTCGAAATCTGCAAAGCAATCACATTGTTTGGCGAGCCCCGTGGCAAATCCAAAGGGAATTCTTTTACAAATGTGGGGATTACAATTGGATAATGCTGCTCGGATTATGGGGAGGAATTGGATATGCACCACTTCTGGTCATAAGACAGTATGAAGGTCGTCAATTTGTACCTGTTACCGCTGGATTACATTCATCTGAGTTCGCATTCCACAGCAAAAATTTTAAAAGAAATATCATGGAAGCTGTTATAGCTTGGAAAACAACTTTTTGGATCCGAGCTAAAGCAGCAAAAGAAATGCTAACTCCTGATTATGAGGAATGGAGATCTGTTAGGAAAAATGAAAATATTCCTCTACGAGATCAAAATGAGGATATCTCTATGGAAGATCGCATTAAGATGGTTCCATCAGAGATTGAAATCCTGAGAGCTGAGTTTGAAGCAGAAAGAGAAGGCTGGTCAAGAGAATTAGAGCAAATGAGACGAGATAAAGCTATGTTGGGTGTTGATATTGACTTTCATTCATCACAATGTGCAATGTTGAGAGAAAACAAAGAAAAAGTTGATGGTGAATTTAGAGCATTAAAGAAAAATTACCAAGAGTTATATAAATCCCGGAAAGCATCAGGACCAAGCCAATCAACAGTACAGATGAGCAGAGAATTGAACATCGAGAAAAGTCAAGTTGAAGATCTGAAAGGAAAGAATAGCCGTCTACTCAAAAGCCTTGAGAAAGGAAAGCAAAAAATGGAAGATTTTGAGGTTGACAGAAGAGAGCGAATTATAAAACACAAAGCTGAACACCGCGAAATCATGAATGAAATGCAAAGAGAAAGGGGTCGAGCCAAAGATTTAGAAGAGATGAAAAATGACATCTTTGATAAATTTGAAGGTGAGAAAAATATCATGTTCAAAGGATTTGAATCTGAAATGAACCAGTTGATTGCCGAACTTGAAGTCAGGGACCAAAAGATTGAAGAGTTCAATATTGAAAAAGAAAAATGGGAGCTGGAAAGAAAGAATTTCAACACCAAACTTGAGGTAGAGCAAGAAGTGGCTAGCAATTGGATGCAAAGATGCAGAAACAAGAATGTTCAAATCCAGAAGATTAATCAAAGAACGCAAGAAGCACGAATAAAACTTGAAGAAGACCTGGATCAGTCTAGAAACAAAAACTCAGAGTTTAACGCTTACATTTTGCAACTTGAAGAATCATTATTTAAAGAAAAGGTTCGTCTAGGACCTAATGATCTCAAAGAAAGTAATGAGGAAAGTGCTTCACTGCAAAGACGCATTAGAGATCTTGAAAAAATTATGCACAATTGTCAAGTCAGAATCACTGAATTAGAGCAAACTCTTGAAGGAACTAATGAACAATGGCAAAAGTCAACTGATTTCTATGTTGAAAGAAGTGAAGAAAGAAGTAATATGGTGTTCGAGGCCATGGTACAAATGAGCGAAGTTGCTAGATATGTTGGGGAACTAGCTGTTGAAGCTAAAATAATTGAGCATCACGTTGATCCAGTTTCTAAGTTTGGAAAGAAGGTATCATGGTTAATGAAATAAATTATAGAACTTAATAGGAAAGCTACGCCTTATCTGTAGTTATGAACTATTATAAAGAAACTTTTGTATGCCGATGAAAGTTGTTCTATGACAGTTAACTTTTTGGGATCAATACCTTTTTTTACATACATGCATTTTGCATACATTCATTATTCATTTCATGATTTTCTTTATGAATATTTTTATTAAGATAAAATTCATTAATTAAAATTTGGAAAAAATAATATCAAAAGATTTTTCAATCGCAGTTATTCTGGCCAAAAGAGAAATACAACATCACTACGGTACTAGACAAGCTACTAAGAGAGTTATGGAGGATAAAATACAACGTATTGAGGAACAGCATAATAAAGAACAAGCAGAAATGAGGATGAAGCTGGAGAAAATTGAAGCCAGTATTGCAAATTCACAAGACAGCATGATGCAGAAAATAGAAGACATGTTTAAAAGGCAGGCTATCATTGGAAAAATGCATGAAAATCCTGTATCTTTCGACCAAGAACCAATGTATCCTCTAGGTTTTCCACCAGAACCAATTTATCACTCTGGTACTACGCCTATACAAATTAATTCTCGCACTTCAGTATTTCAAGAAGCCAAATCACATGAAAATCGACAAGTGGATCCTGCATCTTCAAACAAAAATCCACTTATATCAGAGGTGAAAATAGGGGATTTTAATACCGAGCATTTAATCCCAGATTTGAATGAGCTGAATGAGAAAGAAAAAGTAAATGAAGAATTGACCAGATAGATCAAGAGCTTAGAAGAACGAATGAAATCCGTGGAAATAACTGAATCATTCTATGGGTTTGACTCTAGTGAGTTGAGTTTGGTTCCAGACTTAATCCTCCCCATCAAGTTCAAAGCTCCCGAATTTGATAGATATGACGGTACTACATGCCCTTCATCCCACATTACTATGTTTTGTCGCAGAATGGCAGGATATGTGAAAGACGAGAAATTGTTAATTCACTGCTTTCAAGATAGTTTGACAGGACCAGCTTTAAAATGGTATACTCAATTGACTAAAGCCAACATTAGATCCTGGAAAGATCTGGCTAAAGCATTCTTAGAGCAGTACCGCCATGTAACAGACATGGTCCCTGATAGATTGACTCTCCAAAATTTGGAGAAAAAGAATAACGAAACGTTCAGACAGTATGCCCAGAGATGGCGTGACACAGCAGCCCAAGTTCAACCACCTTTGTCAGAAAAAGAGGCTACAGTAATATTTGTCCATACATTGAAAGCTCCTTATTTAAATCATCTAATGGGGAATGCAACCAGAAATTTTGCAGATTTGGTCATTTCTGGAGAACTCATTGAAAATGTCTTGAAAAGTGGCAAAATTGAATCAAATGAGGGGTCTAGTTCCAAAAGGCCTATGTACCGGAAAAAAGAGAATGAAGTCAACCATGCAAACTCTTACAACAAGGATTCTTCGAAAAGTGTTACAATAACCCAGCCAAAGGTTAAGAAAGAAGAAACAAACACTAATCGAGCAGAGTCCAGAGGATCTCGAAAGGAAAATGAAAGGTTGTCTTTTACACCTTTACCAGTACCATATGCTGAGATCTATGATTCGCTGTTAAAAGCAGATGTCATACGGCCCTATCCTTTGGTTCCCATGCAACCACCATTCCCTCCTTGGTATGATGTAAAGGCACACTGTGTTTACCATGAAGGAATTACGGGTCATTCTATTGAAAACTGTTTGGTATTCAAAAGGGTGGTTCAAAATTTGATCAACACTGGAAAGTTGGAATTCAATTCACCATCTACATCAAATCATCCATTGCCAAATCATGGAGATAAAAACGTGAATGCAATTCAGGAAGAGAACAGAAAGAAAGCAAAAACTGACATTTCTGAAATTAAATCTCCTTTTGTTTGGATATTTCAACAACTCTCTTTAGCCGGTATAATTCCACAACAATTCAGGCCAAAGCATAATGAAGGCAAGAATTATTGTGAATATCATCAAGAGAAGGGGCACAAAATTCAAATATGTCCTGAGTTTAGGGATTTGGTGCAAAAATTAATGAATAGTAGAGAGATAGAATTCTTTGAAGAAGAACCAAGGAAAAAAGAAGATGATGTTTGCTCATCAGAGGATTCTAAACCTAGTCAAAGAACAAATGATCCTGTGATCATTAATGTGAAATCATCTACGGTGATTCCTGTACCAATAAAGCCGAAAGTAGTTATCACCACTCCTCTACCATTTCCATACAAAGATACCCGCAGGGTACCTTGGAATTATACTACCAATGTTTCAATGGTAGGAGGATCTGTTTCTCTAGAAAAAATGGAAGAGAAAATACAGAGTTTGGGTTCGACGTCTAAAGCAGTGAGTGAAGTCGGTTTCTTTACAAGAAGTGGGAGATGTTACTCTCCCGAAACATCCAATGCCTCGGAACAAGTGGAAACAAAAGGAAAAACATGGTAATACCCCAGAAGGTATTTGATGATGAATCCCCTCCAGCATTCAATGAGCCTGTGACAGAAAAACAAGCTCAAGAATTTTTGAAATTTCTGAAACATAGTGAGTATAGTGTGGTTGAACAACTACACAAACAACAAGCGAGAATTTCTATTCTTGATCTATTGATGAATTCAGAAGCACATAGAAATGCTTTGATGAAGATGCTCAATCAAACATTTATCCCTGAGGATATATCCCTCAATAAACTTGACAGAATTGTGGGACATATAGCCGCTGACAATTACATAACGTTCACGGATGATGAAATACCTGAAGGCGGAATGGGGTCAGTAAAAGCTTTGAATATCACGACACATTGTCATGGTCATGTGTTGCCAGGAGTATTGATTGACAATGGATCCGCTCTCAACTTGATGCCTCTAGTCACACTTCAAAGAATGCATGTGGATAAATCACACATCAAGAGTTATCAGAATGTAGTACGAGCCTTTGATGGTACTCAAAAAGAGGTGCTTGGGAAAATGGAAATACCGTTGTTAATCGGACCAGTCATGTACAATATTGACTTTGTGGTGATGGACATCCACCCTACATATAATTGTTTATTAGGGAGGCCATGGATTCATTCAGCAGGAGCCGTTCCTTCTTCATTACATCAGAAATTGAAATTTGTTGTTGATGGACAACTAATATGTGTCGGAGCGGAAGAATAAATCATTGCGTCTGTAACAAGTGATGTTCCATATATTGAAACAATGATGATGCTTTTGAATGCTCTTTCCGAGCTCTTGAATTTGTCAATGCAACTTTTATTACAGAAGGAAGCAAAATTCCATATCCCAGATTATCTGATTGTACCAAGATGACGGTACGCCAAACTTTAGGCATCTGAGCTAAAGCTGGGAAAGGTTTAGGAAAGAATCTTCAAGGGATTTCGGTTCCTGTAAGTATAAAGATGAAGAAAGACCGTTTTGGGCTTGGATTTAAGCCCAATTTTCAGCAAAAGAACAAAGAGATGAAAAGAAGATGTGAAGACATAAAGGCAAGGTTGAAAGGGAAAGAAATCATTTGGGAACACATGTTTTTCCCACAGTTAAAGACCACATTCAGATCAAGGGGAACAATTAATGTAGAAAAACAGCTTGTTGAAGCCTTTAAAGAAGAAAAGTTGACGAAAGATCAAAACATAGTTGAAGAAGCTATGAATGGATTATTTATCAACATGATCATGAATGACAACAAGACTGGCAAATACTTGGATAGGATTCGCACATGTTTTCCTGGAGAAACACTCAACAATTGGACCATTGAAGATCTTCCTATAGTTTTTAATATTAACGCAGAGTAATATTTAGAACTAATCTTTATGTTTAGCTCAAAAGTATGAAAACTTTTTGTTATATTGTAAAGGAAATTAGGTTAAATATAAGAAATTTTCTTTAAAATTTTCAAATGGCAATCATTCTTTACATTTTCTTATATTTTTACATTTATTTCATAAATTTACTATATTCTTTCGGAAATGTGTCCGACTTAAATTTGCAGGTGTCGCCATGTTAATAGCATGTTTATTCCTAAATTTAATCAAGCGATAAATTTAGAGCAACCCATATGTCTGGAAGAAATCAATGGGTGTGAGGATGAACTGAAATGTGATGTTCCTACTGAATTATTAAGACTGGTAGAAAAAGAAGATAAACAAATTCTACATCACAAAGAAGAGATTGAAATTGTGAATCTGGGAACAGATGAAGAAATAAAAGAGGTGAAAATTGGTACTACTCTAACCATCCAGATAAAACAAGAATTGATAAATCTCCTTCAAGAGTTCAAGGATATCTTCGCCTGGTCTTATCAAGATATGCCTGGTTTGAGCACATATATAGTAATGCACAAACTTCCAATCAATCCAGAATATAAACCGGTCCAACAAAAGCTCAGGCGAATGAGGCCAGAAATGTTGTTGCAGATCAAAGAGGAAGTGATGAAACAGATCAATGCAGGTTTCCTACAGGCAGCTAAATACCCAAAATGGGTAGCCAACATTGTTCCCGTACCGAAGAAAAATGGAAAAGTTCGAATGTGTGTGGATTACAGAGATCTCAACAAAGCTAGTCCGAAAGATAGTTTTCCATTACCCCACATAGACACATTGGTAGACAATACTGCAGGACACGCATGGTTTTCATTCATGGATGGCTTTTCAGGATATAATCAGATAAAAATGAATCCTGAAGACATGGAAAAAACAACATTTGTAACCATGTGGGGCACATTCTGTTATAAAGTGATGCCATTTGGATTGAAAAATGCAGGGGCAACGTATCAAAGAGCCATGGTAACTTTGTTTCATGACATGATGCACAAAGAGATTGAAGTATACGTGGATGACATGATTGCCAAATCCCGAACTGAAGAAGAACATATTCAAAATCTGAGAAAGCTTTTCCAGAGATTGAGGAAATATCAATTAAAGCTCAACCCCGCAAAATGCACTTTTTGGGTAACTTCTGGGAAACTTTTGGGATTTGTGGTCAGCAAAAAAGGAATCGAGATTGATCCAAATAAAGTAAAAGCAATTCAAGATCTTCCACCACCCAATACAAAAAAAGAAGTTCGAGGCTTTTTGGGAAGATTAAATTATATATCTCGGTTCATTTCTCAATTAACTGACAAATGTGATCCAGTGTTCAAATTACTTCGAAAGAACAATCCTGAAGTCTGGAATGAAGAATGTCAAGAAACTTTGGATATTATTAAGAAATATTTATCCAATGCCCCAATATTAGTATCACCAATGCCTGATAGACCATTAATTCTGTACTTGACGGTCTTTGAAAATTCAATGGGATGTATACTGGGACAGCATGATGAATCTGGAAGGAAAGAAAAAGCTATTTATTATCTGAGTAAGAAATTTACTGATTGTGAAATTCGATATCCACCAATACAAAAATTATGTTGTGCCTTGGTGTGGACTACTCGAAGACTCAGACAATATATGTTATACCATACTACTTGGTTGATATCAAAACTTGATCCTTTGAAATTCTTAATGGAATCACCAGCTTTGACAGGCAGAATGGCTAGATGGCAGATGTTATTATCTGAGTTTGATATTGTATATGTCAACCAAAAAGCGATAAAATGAAGTGTCATAGCTGATTTTCTGGCCAGTCGTGTATCAAATGATTATCAGCCTTTGAGTTTCAATTTTCCCGATGAAGATTTGTTGTGCATATCCATGAATGAAGAAGTCAGAACAAATGGTGCATCTGCATTTTGGAAGCTTTACTTTGACGGAGCATCCAATGCTTTGGGACGAGGAATCGGGGCAGTGTTAATTTCTCCAGAAAATATTTATTATCCCTTTACAAGTAGACTGGAGTTCTTTTGCACCAATAACATGGCGAAATACGAAGCTTGTGTCATGGGATTGAAAGCAGCTATAGAAAGAAAAATCAAATGTCTCAAAATATATGGAGATTCATCGTTAGTGGTGTATCAATTGCGAGGAGAATGGGAAACAAAAGATCCCAAATTGTTGGAATACCGAAATTTTACCCTCGAATTAGTGAAAGAATTTGAGAGAGTTACCTTCAATTATCTCCCTCGAGAAGAAAATCAAATGGCAGATGCTTTGGCTACATTAGCTGCTATGTTTCAGGCAACTAAGAAAGTTGATATGATGCCAATCAAAATGCAAGTATATGAAATTCCTGCACATTGTTATAGTGTGGAAGAAGAGGTAGATGGTAAACAATGGTATCATGATATCCTGCAATATATCAAAAATCAAAGTTATCCACAAAATGCATCTGAAATTGATAAAAGAACCTTGAGAAGAATGGCTGCTGGATATTTTCTTGATGGAGAGATTATGTATAGAAGAAGCAATGATCAAATGCTATTGAGATGTTTAAATACCAGCGAAGTTAGAAGCATCATTGAAGAAGTACACAGTGGAATATGTGGAACACATGCAAATGGTCTTTCCATGGCCAGAAAAATAATGAGATATGGATATTATTGGGCTACCATGCACACAGATTGCATTGATTATGCAAGGAAATGTCATAAATGCCAGATATATGCAGACAAGATTCATGTACCCCCATCTCCTTTACATGTAATGACAGCACCCTGGCCATTTTCTATGTGGGGAATAGATGTCATTGAAGCAATCACACCAAAAGCATCAAATGGACATTGTTTCATCCTTGTGGCAATTGATTATTTTACCAAATGGGTTGAAGCTGCTTCATATGCCAATATTAAGAGGTCCACAGTCTGCAAATTCATAAAGAAAGAGATAGTTTGCCGGTATGGCCTACCAGAAAGGATCATTACAGATAATGCTCTGAACCTGAACAACAAAATGATGACCGAACTTTGTGCACAGTTTAAGATCAAACATGCAAACTCAGTGGCATATCGTCCAAAGATGAATGGGGCAGTTGAAGCAGCAAATAAGAACATCAAGAGAATCATTACAAAGACCACTGAAACTTACAAAGATTGGCACGAGAAGTTACCTTTTGCTCTATACGCATACCGAACTACTGTTCGAACATCTACTGGGGCAACGCCTTTTTCTTTAGTCTATGGGATGGAAGCAGTCTTACCAATTGAAGTTGAGATTCCATCGCTTCGAATTTTGAGAGAAACAAAATTGGATGAATCTGAATGGATTCAAGCTAGATTTGATCAATTGAACCTTATTGAGGAGAAAAGATTGAAAGCTATTTGCCATGGACAGATGTATCAGAAACGGATGATGAAGTCTCATGACAAAAAAGTACATCCAAGAGAATTCCAAGAGGGTGATCTAGTATTAAAAAAGATTTTGCCTATACATAAAGATTTCCGTGGGAAATTGATGCCTAATTGGGAAGGGCCATACGTTGTGAAAAAGGCCTTTTCCGGAGGAGCGTTGATCTTGGCAGAAATGGATGGAAAAATTCTGAGAAATCCAATAAACTCGGATTCTGTCAAGAAATATTATGCTTGAAAAAAAAATGAAAAAAAAAAGAAAGGGGTCAAGATGAAAACCCGCAAAGGGCATCTTGTAACCAAAGGAAGGATTTGAGTTGAAAACCTGAATGGGCGGCTCAAATGCATGTTGATATTAGGCATCTGGCAATTGAACCCTCTTAAGATTTTGACAGTTTGGGAGAAACTTCACATCTACAAGCATTTTGACAACGTTTGAGATCTTCCAGACAAAAGCTTACATCATTACTCTAAATTGTGTCAATTTGATTAATTTAGAAATACTTATGCTAATAATTTGTTGAGACATTTGAATTTTTATCTATCTTATGCTTGTCATAACTTTGAATACAATTCTATCTATTTCAAGTTCAATTTATTTGAGATTCAATTTATTTTCGAAAATTCAATTTATTCTTCTATGAATTAACATAATTTTGAAATAAGTTAAAGATTTCTGAATATCACTTTATGTTAATACTTTTAAATGCATGGAATACAAAGTAAGCCAATCATTATCATCATAAATCCATAAACAAGTCATTATTTGCACTCTGGATATATAGGGTAACATTGATTATAGTATTCCAAAAGTTGAGGATGACCAGTTTTACTGTTAACTAAATCGTTCCATGATTTGAAAAGAATGGGATATATTGGAACAGCAGAAGAGACAGCTGTCGTAATAGTCATTGCAAGAAAATGCACCAATAAAAATCTTCTAGTTCATCATGATGATGTTTATTGCTTCCATCAAGATTGTTACACAGGATGCTACCAACAACAAGGTCGAATCCGCCAAATCTACTCATCAATTGCTCCAACTGATCATCATTCAGTTCTTGCACATCTGTTTTTAAAGATATGCTAAGACAGTAGAAGGCGACCTCTGCAGCAATGATTCCAGCAAAAAGAAACAGGATATTGATATCACTGGGGAACATATCTCTAGCAGATCCTCCTCCTCGTGTACAGTTTTTAAGGAAACCTAGAAGCATATCCGCCTCATCAGGTTCAAGTGGAGCAACTTTATTCCTTCCAACCCATACTAGATTCCATTTTCAGCACTCATCAAGAACATACTTCTGGACACTCGAATGTGACTCATTATCATAAGCTTCAAGAGCCTTACAGATCCTTTCTGTCAATTTGGCACTTCCTGTACATGTTTATAAACAGTTCAACTTTGTTCTTGGATCCCAGGAAGGCCATCATTTCTTTGTCAATGGAAAAGCATCAGCACATGGAGGAAGCAGAATAAGAGAAAATCTGTTCTTAATTGGCAGAATTATGAATATAGCCCTTTTCAGTGTAGTAGCATGAAAATGCTTCGAATCTACAAATTCTGGCTTACATCGAATAAGTACTGTGATATCCCAGTCCAAACATTAACTGGAACAAATGCCATGTCCTAATAGCATCTTCTGGAAGTGTTCTTTGAGTTATCTGATCTGGTTTGGTAAAATCAATCATTGAATTTGGAAGAGGAATGTGCTCATAGCATCTTCTGGAAGTGTTCTTTGAGTTATCTGATCTGGTTTGATAAAATCAATCATTGAATTTGGAAGAGGAATGTGCTCATAGCATCTTCTGGAAGTATTCTTTGAGTTATCTGATCTGGTTTGGTATGAACCACATAACCAATCATTGAATTTGGAAGAGGAATGTGCTAATAGCATCTTCTGGAAGTGTTCTTTGAGTTCTCTGATTTGGTTTGATATAAAACCCAGAACCAATCATTGGAATTAAAAGATGAATTGCATGATCGTCTTCATTAAGAAGCTTCTTTTCAAGCTTCTTTTGTTTATTCCTTTCCTAAAAATCATAGCCCAAGTTTCGCCTTTTCTTGTAATTAGGATCATTGCATAATGGCTTCCCATCTTTTACCGGAAGAAATGTGTCAGCAGCCTAAGCCATTTGAGCAGCACATATAAAACCTGTCAATTCTGCAATTGATGAATCTGGACCACATCTCTCCATGGCTATTGAAGCTTCAGCCTCTGAGAATCCCATTTTTGTCAAGTATAACAGTTTATTCTCCTCATCAGAATCAGAATTCAAGATTTCTCGGTATTAAAAGAACTATCGATATCTGTGAAATCATCTTGAAAGATCACTTCATAATCAGATGAGTTGTTATCAGAATTAACATGTTGCATGAATACAAGCTTTTCAAGAGCCTATACTATTGAGTTTTATTCTCAAGAGGTTTTGTGACATTATATCTACATCTACATTTTTCAAAGATGATAGATTCTCTGATTTGAAGAAGAAAGATTTATTGGGTCTCTACAACTGAAGAAATACTCAGTTCACCAATCTGAAATCAAATAACTGAACATTCATGCATCATATTTAGGCATGTGCAAAAATATGTGCATTTTCATTCATTCTCATCCATATTGAATTTTGACAGGAATTTCAAAGATTTTTAGCAAAGATTCAAATCCATCATTTGATGGATTAGCTTTTCCAATTTGAGTTCATAATGAGAAGAACTCATCACCTGAAGAATGAAGAAGAAGTTCACAATGAGAAGAATTTGTTCAACCTTTTGCTCAAATCCATCATTTGATGGATTAGCTTTTCCAATAGAAGTTCATAATGAGAAGAACTCATCACCTGAAGAAGGATGAAGAAGTTCATAATGAGAAGAATTTGTTCAACCTTTTGCTCAAATCCATCATTTGATGGATTAGCTTTTCCAATAGAAGTTCATAATGAGAAGAACTCATCACCTAAAGAAGGAATAAGAAGTTCATAATGAGAAGAACTCATCACCTGAAGAAGGAAGAAGAAGTTCATAATAAGAAGAATTTGTTCAACCTTTTGCTCAAATCCATCACTTGATGGATCAGCTTTGCCAGAGAAAGTTCATAATAAGAAGAACTCATCTGAAGAAGGAAGAAGAAGTTCATAATGAGAAGAATTTGTTCAACCTTTTGCTCAAATCCATTACTTGATGGATTAGCTTTGCCAGAGAAAGTTCATAATGAGAAGAACTCATTTGAAGAAGGAAGAAGAAATTCATAATGAGAAGAATTTGTTCAACCTTTTGCTCAAATCCATCATTTGATGGATCAGCTTCTCCAGAAAAAGTTCATAATGAGAAAAACTCATCTGAAGAAGGAAGAAGAAGTTCATAATGAGAAGAACTTGTTCAACTTTTCGCTCGAATTCATCACTCAATAGATCAACTTTTCAGAGAGAGTTCATAATGAAGAAAGAAGAAGAAGTTCATAATGAGAAGAACTTGTTCGACCTTTTGCATGACTCTATCATAAAAGGAGATATATCATCATCAGCATTTCCAGAAAGAGTTCATAATGAGAAGAACTCATCTGAAGAAGAAGTTCACAATAAGAAGAGCTTGTTCAACCTTTGCTAGATTACATCACAGAAAGAGATAAATTGTCATCCCCAGTGGAAAAGTTCATAATTAGAAGAACTAATCCCCAAAGAAAAAAATTATTCAACATTGCTATTATAATCAAGTGAAGTCAAATGGATAAAAAAAAATTTTATCTTTTCGTCTTTGCCCTATTCTTATTAATATAAGAATGAGCAAAGAGGGGCAGCTGAAGATACTAATTTTTTTTTTTACTTTTTACTCATTTTATTATTATTATTATTATTATTATTATAATTATTATTATTATAATTATTATTATTAAAAAATAATTACAAACAGGCCCAAATTGGATCAGCCCAATTACAAAGGACCCAAATGGCCCAAATCAGAAACCCTAAAACCCAATTAGGGTTTTTTATCCTAGTGCTGCCGCCGCTTTGCTTCTCCACCGTTGGATCTAGCATTGATCCAACGGTCCAGATGGCGCCAGACGAAACCCTAGGGTTATGATACCCTAGGGACTACACCAGTTGCCGCCGCTCCACGTCGCTCCAGCCGCTGCCACGCCCCAACCGAAGTCTCCAGAAGTTCCAACGCCAGCCGTCCACGTTATGGCCATGGGGTGAGTCACCACTGGGAGTCCGGTGACTCACCGAAGGGTATTCTTTTACCCGGTCCGATGGCCACACCGGTGATGGCTATAAAACCATCACCCCATCTGCAGAAAAAAAAAGGAGGACAGACCGAGAGAGACAGAAACAGAGAGCAAAGATACAAAAATGAAGAACAACAACCCACAACCAGCAGTAAACCAAAACAGAAACGAAAAGAAAGGAAAGAAGCTTACCGAGGAAGCCACCGGACCTCTTCAAACGTCACCAAAACCTTCGAAAACCGAAGGTACTTCTTTAGATTTGCTCCGATTGGGAACTGTTTAGGAGAAAAGAGCATCGGAACCGTTATTAGGACGGTCCGATCTACATAATGGTGTAAAAATAATTTTTTCCGGCCACCGGATGCGGTGGCCGGCGGTGAGGGTCACGGCGGCAGACAGCTGCCGTCCGGTGACCGGCTTCCCTCCGATGAGGGAAGCTAGAGAGAGGGGAGAGCATTTCATTTCTCTCTCAGTTAGAGAGAGAAATAAAAAAAAAAGAAATGAGATATGGCTCGAAGGGCCAGCCGGATTTGGCTTTAAATAGCCCTTCCCAAACGACGTCGTTTCGGGGAGGGCTATTTGTGTAATTTTTTAATTGTTAAATCCCGCCATCCCTCAAATTTGTAAACTTTATATTTTAGTCACTAAATCAATTCATAATCCTTTTAATTCGATTCTTTAATTTCAATTTTATTTATTTTAGTCCTTTATATTAAAATAATATATATAGGGTAAATAACAAATTTAATCCCTTAATTTTAATAATTAATATTTTAATCCCGAGTTTATATTTTTAATTTATTTTAATCTGATATTCGAATTTTAGATAAGTTTTATTTTAGTCACTAAATTAATAAATAAGAAAATAGCATGTTTAATCCCTATAATTTTGATTAATTATGAATTAGATATTTAATTTTAATTTTACTATAATTTAGTCACCAATTTTAAATATTTTCATATAGTTCTAATTGTATTTTTATTGTTTTAATTTTACTTGTTTATATATTTAAATATTTTTATTATTATGTAGTCATAAATATATAATAATAATAATTTATTTTTTTCAATAAATTATTTTTATTTTTCAATATCGAAGAAAATGGCAGTCTTAATACAACTGGATGCCCTATTCAGGTATTTTAAAATTAAATATTATAAAAAATATTATTTAATTTTATTTAAATTAATATTTATTAATATCAAAGAAAAGAACTGTCTTAAGGCAACTAGAAGTCCTTTTTTGATATTTTTAAATAAATAAATATTTTTTATATAATTTTGAAATAATAGGATTATAAATTAAATATATTTTAAATTTTTAAGTTTTTAATAATAGAGACAATTTATAATTAAAAAAAAGTACCAATTTTGGGCGTTGTAGGGGTGCTAATCCTTCCCTAAACGTAACCGACCACGAATCCCTTTTTATTATTAAAAAGAACGAATTTTTTGTTATAAACGCAGATCAGTTCATTTTTTAATTGATGTTTTCTTAAAACTCTTTTAGAAAATAATTTTTAGGTATTCGACCTACCTGACCCAAAAGGCCGATGGCGACTCCCAAATTATTTTCAAAAAAAAAAACCATTTATTCACATCAATTTTCCCGTCAAATAAATATTTCGTACCCGGACGAAAACCGGTTACAACATACATGTCACAATTTTAAATTTGATAATCATTCCGTGACATGACCCATAATTAATTGATCATTTATGTCGTCTACCCAAAAAAAAAACAATTACCCCTCCCCGAATATCGTTTTTTTCTCGGTCGCCCTCAATAGTAATCCAATGATGTTGACAGGTTCTTTACTCTAAGCTCTTCGCTGATTTCTTACAGTGTCGCCCATAGTCAATGCCTAGTTTAGATTTAACTATTAAGGGTTTTCTGTTCGATTTAGTATTATTATTTTTGAATGGAACAGTTGCCGCTTTTTTATGGACTTCAAATTGATTTTTTTTAAACGGGTTCATTTTTAATGACTTGTTTCCCCTTTTTTCCTTTCTTGGAGGCGGTATTCGATGCTTTTGTTCAATTTTGTTCCTTTATTTGATGTTTGGGTTTCTTTTTTTGTTTCAGCGTTTGATTTTGAGGGGTGTAATCTTCTTATATATTTTTACAGTTAAAGTGTGCTCGATGGAATTAAATTATTTTCTGGGATATTCAATTAAACCTATTGATTAAGATGTCTCTATTTCGTTAAAAAAAAAGGAGCTTAATTTACTTGAATTCCATTGACATTGGATCCTCTCAACATTTGAGAAGATCTAATTCTTCACTCATAGGACTATGTTTTTACTGTATATATAATTAATTTTATAAGTTTTATGGGAATATTTAGGTACATGGCACTTGAGAAAAGATGAAAGCTTTGAACTAGTTTCAAACTTTGACGCTTTTGGTTACAAGTTATAGCATGGGTTTACTTTGGTGGTTAGTTATGGAAGGAATCATCTATCACCGTCGAGGTTTTACCAGTTCCATGGTTCCCTTTTATCCTACTAGTCAAGGTGTTTGTATTTGATATTTTAATTATTTTATTCTCAAGTATACTCTTTGAATGCGTTAGTGTGAAATGGCAAAAGGAACTCTTGAAGGCCGTTAAATTTGACAGCAGTCAGCCTCCATATGTTTTCAAGTGCCAATTGTATGATATGACTGGAGTACCTTCTGAAAGGCAGAAAATAATGGTTAAAGGTGGCTTGTTGAAGGTACTTGTTTTTTTCTTTTCTTTTCAAATAGCTGGCATAATTGCTGTAAGAAGTGCTTTGTTTATTTATTGCAAAGTTGAGTGTTGTTTATCCTTTATTTGTCAAGTTATGGTTTTCTAACATATTCATTGTTAGTGTGATTCATGAATTTCTAAAGCTTACCCTTCACAATGTGTTTTTTTGCTTGCACCCTTGACAATGTAGGATGATGCTGATTGGTCTACAGTTGGAGTGAAACAGGTGAGCAATCTTGGAACCTTTTACCTTTTTTCCATTTCATCTCATGCTTATCGACAGTTTTCAAATGAGAATGCTGCGCCTTGTGCAATAATGTATTTGCCAGGGTCAAAAGTTTATGATGATGGGAACTGCTGATGAGATTGTTAAGGCCCCAGAAAAGGGCCCTGTTTTTATGGAAGATCTTCCAGAAGAAGAACAAGTGGTATCTTTAGTAAGTGCAAATTTAATTCCATGTTCCTTTTTTCCCTTTCAAATGAAAAGTAGGTTCTTGTGTTGGGGATTATATAAAGAACATAATATGTCATTATTGTAGTATGCCTTGGTGTCATGGATGCCTTTTGATTTCATTGTAAGTCCAGCTTGTATCGAATCATTTACTTGTAATTTACGCATTATTCAAGTGTTTGGAATCTTTCCTTTGATTTCATTGATCATGATTACGTGCTAATTGTTAGTTGACATCTACTTGTTAAAGATTATAGTTAATGGGGGAGCCTATTCAAGATGTATAGTGAGACTTGGATGAAATCATCCTCTACATTGTTATTAGCTTTACCACTCTTGTTGTCCTGGAAAATATGGCTACAAAGTAGCTCTTCCTCATATCAAAAGAATAGCGATGTTTATGCCTATTACTATTCGCTAACTATTATTATTCTCATTTTAGGGTGGCCCGACTCAGTTATCTGACCTGAAGTTTATTGATAGCATTATGTCTCCTTTTTGGGGTGTTACGGATTGGTTGCAATAACTTGACTATGCTTTTTCTTACTATTATTTTGCCTTCATCTTGTGTTTGTATAACCTTTTCCTTACCCTTGCAACTGCAGATGCTTATCTATTTCTTTTTCTTTTTTTTTTTGTACTTTTAGGGTCATAGTGCTGGCCTATTTTGCCTTCATCTTCCTGTTCTCTCTTATCTGTGAAGCTCATAGAATATGACTAGGTGAGATTTTTGTCGGTGTACTCACTTGAATTCAGTAATGGTATTTACATAAGGTTAAGTTCATGGAAACCGTGTGATATTGTGACTTGTCTTGCATTTTGTGCCGATTCTGTTGAATTTCCTTAGTGATTTAGTCTCGCTTATCATTTATTGCCGGACCTTCATGCAAATATTTTCTATGCCATCGTCAACAGAATTGTTGTACTGTACTCCGAAGTTCATTAAAAGATTCTCTTCTGATTTTTGTTGCTATACGGCACTTCGTCTGAAAAGCATGGAAACTTATTATTTTTATGTATATTGGTTTCAGGTGTTACGTAAAAAGTATCCTCAATTCGGCCAGTTGCATCCTCAGTCCTGTACTGGATTTGTTTATATGCCGATATGTAATTTGGAATTTTCTTCAGGATGCTGAAGAATGTTGGACCCAACTTTTATATACCCTCTCTCAGTCTCTTCGATCACCGGGTTCCAGGTAGTTTTCTTGTTCTCTGTCTTTCAGAGCAGTAATACTCAAGGTTGTCAAGGCGCACCTAGGCACTCAGGCGCAGCCATAAAACCTAATAACTTTCGAAGCCTCCCGGGCGAGGTGACGAGAAACAGGCAGCGCTTATTGCCGCTTTTTTGTTCCTTCGGCTCCAGTCCAGTCCAGGGCGACAGAAAAGCTAGCTTCATTTAATTTTGCAATTTCCTTTTTTCTCCTGACTTTGAGAATCAAAATACCATATTTAACCTTGATTTTAATATTTATAATCTTACACCCAAATATCACTTTTACCCTTTTCTTTTTCTTTTAAGGCTTAATACAAAAATAAATGTATAAATTATGTCTCAAAAAACGTTTTAGTGCCTAAAAAGTTTTCGTTAAAAATAAATGTCTAATGTTTTTTCAGTTATAATTTTAGGTGTATACCGTTTATTTTTTTAATTTTTTAATGATAAAAATATTATTTTTAATTAAAATCATAATAAAAAGTTTAATTTATTTAAAAAAACCCTAACTTTTTACTAAAAATATAAAAAACCCTAAAAGACTAAAATCTCTTATTTCAACCCCATTATCAACTGTCATCGGCCATCATCGTCATCTTCGAACGGTCACTCACCCGTTGTCATTCACTTATTGATCAATTGTCGTCTTTATCGTCGCCCAAAATCATTAAATTAAAAACCCCTAATATCCAAATCCATCATCGTCTTTATCGTCGTCGAACGGTTGGTTTTGATCGGAATTACACGGTAGTTAGAATGGCGGCGGCGGTGTGGTTTATAGACGTCAGAATCGATCGAAATCAACGAAGAACGGTGACGATGGCTTAAAAACGACGAATCTTTGAACGCTTCTCTATGACAAACGGTGGCATGTTACGATAAAAGATCAGCGGGGATTTAATTAGAGGTCAACGCTGGTGTTGATGATGGTGGCGATGATGGTCACCACCAGACATAGAAGGGGGAAAGGGGAAGTGGGGAGAGGGCACCCAGGGAGATTTTTCTAAGAATTTTTTTTTATTTTAAAAAAATCTCAAAATTATCAGAACATGACACGTGTCATTTAACGAAGATATTTAACGGTCGTTAATGTCCGGACACCTAAAAGTATAAATGTTTGAAACATTAGACTCCTATTTTTAACTAAAATTTTTTGACACAAATATTTTTTGAAACATAGTTTGGAAAGTTATTTTTATATTAAGCCTTCTTTTAATTATTTTCTCTTCTTTGAAGCCTGTTTTCATTGTTTAAAAACAGAGAAGCTACTCTGTTTTAGTTTACAAAAAACAGAACAACGCCTGTGTCTGGCACTTTTTTAAAAAAATTCTTGTAGACTTTTGTCGTTACTTTTTCTGCTCTATCTCTATTTTAAAACTTCTCTAGTAATCTTTTCATTACTTTTGCGATCTGTCATTGTAGTCTGTCGGACATTTTTCATGTTTGAAAAATGCGTATTTAGACACTTGGAGAAGACATAAGCTCAGATTTTAGACACCTGAACCTGACACTGATTTGTATATCAAAACTGAGATAAGCAAATAGCCTTTATATCAGGAAAACATGGAACTAGGATAAACTATTCAAGAGATGATGAAGCGAAATAAATTTAGCAAGTATCAATTTTTAATTAAATATCACGTTTTTTAGTTAATTAGTGAATGAATTAGTGTTAAATATTTTAAAATTAATTTATGTAATATATCTAAATAATAATAATTCATTTTATAAAAAAAACTAGTAAATTAATTTTAAAATATTTTAAAAAACATGAAACATTGACTCATTTATTTATGTTTTTTTCCTAATAATCAATTAAGGACACATGAAATTTCTTAACCGAGTTTAAAACCTTCGTCAATGTTTCAAATAATTATCCTTTATCTATTTAGAAAAATAATACTAATCTCTCCCTTCTGTTCACTGTGAAAATATTGATACTGTAAAGGACCTTTTTGGTGTTGAACTTGCAAGCAGGTATATATCTACCGATTTGATGGTCTTATTATTCTTATTCAATGTTGACATTATCAAATTAGGCAGTTTATATGCGTCAATGCCATGTTGTATAATTGTTCGATGATTGTTTCCACAATCCAAAATGTCAAATACCACCGGTGCTGTTCATGGAAGAATTACATATCAAAGTAAGCCATCTTTTGCGAACCGGGAAAAATAATAATATTTTCGACAATTTTTTTTATTGATTTTATTAAAAAAATAATAAAACCGATAGTATATTTTTTAATTATATATTAAAATTATCGCACATAATTATTTTTCTATCTTTAGGGTTTTGAGTCTAGGGCTTGGATTAGTATTCTAGTTATGATGCTCTGACATGAGTACTGGTGTCTGAGTCGGTTACGTTTCTAGATGTCAGACCATCTATTGAGTTAAACTAAAGAGACGAAGATATGATACAGAAGGATCCAAGAGGACATGGGTGTTGGGACTCATTTCATATATGCTTAAATATGATATATGTCTATGATACACCAAAATTTTTATATATAATATTATTTTTATTTTTTTAACCATTAGTAATTGCAAATAGATATTGAAAATAAATTTATTATTTGACATAATGTTTATTATTTGGATGGATTTAAGTAACAAGCTTAGGGGCTTCAAACCCAAAACTAAGAGGTTTTAACGTTCTACTTTTTTCTTTTCTTTTTACTTTTTATAAACTTCCCCCCCTCAAAAACTAAGACTTCAATATAGATTCTTTCTTTTTCTCTTCTTACCCAATCACCCGAGTCTTATGAGTTCGAACCATATCTCGTACCTTAATCCTTGTCATGTAGTGGCAGATTTAAAAATATTTTCGAGGGTGGACACACACATTAATTATTAAAAAATTTCGTACGAGGTAGACACAAATAAAATTTCAGATAAGCACCCATAGTAAAATAGATAATTAATAAAAAAATTCAGATTTTAGTATATGCATGTGCTCACCTAGGGTATGCTTTGCATCCACCACTATTGTCACGCCATATTGGCACGGATGCAACTCCCATTTTGGTAAGTTCGAGCAACCAAGATCCCTAGAATAAGTAAGCTGTATGATATTACGGCCACATTATTCTTTTTACTTTCTTGAATTAATAGAAAGAAATTAGAGGTTTTTATAACCTAGGTGTTCTAAAGCTCCATCTTTGTAGTCGTTTTCTCAACCCTAGATCTATTGATTATTGTCTTGTTTTCGCTAAAGTTGTTTTTTATAATGCTGAAGTTCCTTTTTTTATGGGGAGATGCATGTGAAAAAGCACGGTTATGAAATGTTAGAACCGATCTATGATGAATATCATGTGGAAAGTGAAGAAATTATTGTGTACCTGGTTTTGCGTAGCAGTTCATAGCTACTTAACGAAATGAGAATCAATACGAAAGAATTGTATACTCTCCACGTCTAAACCTCCGGAAATACTCCTCCTTCGTTGACAACTACTCCACTTATCGAGGTTACCTTTTAAGGCACTCTTCCATAAAACAAATCCTCTGGTTGACCATAGACCCTTGGCAAGATCTTTGATAGAGTCGAGAGATCTGTTAGGATCAAATCTTTTGATTGGCTGCTATATTTATATACTTGTTGGTCTACACACACCAATCATTATACTAAGCATGACTTAAGCATGCACAAGGGGTTAATATATAAACTCCTATTATATGCAAGAAAGATCTCCGGCTTCTTCCTAATCTTTGACTACTCTCACTATGACTTCTTCATCACTTAATTACAGACATCATCAACCAACAGTGTAGAACCACCGATCGCGGCACTCTGCCCAAACCAGAAGGGGTGAACCACCAATGGCCGACATAACCCATTTTGTTCCCATCAACAGATATGGAACGGATATCAGAGCTATTCTTGTTTTCCCCATAGGCTTTGTCAAGATTAAAGTGATCATCTTTCTTTGGAACCATAGGAAGTTTCTGATTATTCCTCTACATGGTTTTGTGCTAAACATTAACAACGTGCTGCAACTAAGAAACAAAAAACTGCTTTGGTAACAAATATTGCCAAAAGTAACATCACCACAAATGATGTTGAAAATTCACATAATTTCTAAAACGAGGTTATTGAAGATGTGGTCCATGTTAAGGAAGCTAGGTTTAGAAGGGGTGATCGATGTAAGAGATTTCTGGTCATATGGTTGGGAAACATTGCTAGTCAAAGTTCTCGGATAGTTGAAGGAGCGCTGCAAAGGGCTAACTGAGAAATTTATGCTGAAGTGGTGTAAGTTTTTACCAGATTCGATTTTCCAAGCCGGAGAGAATAGCTTAGGAACTTTTAATTATTTAGTTATATTTTATTATTTCAGTTTTTTTATTAATTATTTGGCGTTACGAATGGTTATGATTATAAGATATATTTAGGGTTTCAACATAGGGCTAGTATTATTGGTTGTCTTTAGTCTTTAGGGTTTAAATCGAGGACAAGGGTTAGAACTGTGTATCCTAGCATAAATAAGCTGTAAAATATTTCACTGATGTGTTTCCCTTTAAATCACGCCAGTTGGAAATCAGAATTGGAAAAGGCTTAATTCATTGATTGTTAACATTATCAATAATATTTCTGCATGTAGGGTTTGAAGAAAAGGCTTCTCCTGCCCTGGGAAGCACTGCAATTTACTTGAAAGAGTCCTGAATTAATGGCTTGCTGAGGTAACTCATAGCTTCATTATCATCTTCCATATATTTGGTGCAATAGTCTAATATAATATCTAGTGACATTTCTTTCAGATGTCGCTTCTCCAATGTAGATTCCATTTGCATTTTGATTCTTCATACCTTCAATGTTATCCTTTTTCGAAACAAAGTATGTTTTGGTCACTTTTTTTCCTGGTGAATTATGAAGGTACTTGACTATTCAGTTTGTACGTTTTTTTTTTCTGAAAGAGGGAGTCAAATCAAAAGGCCAAGATATTGCGAGTGGGCAAACTTTATTCTCTGATTTAGCTTACATGATTTTCTAACAAATATCTATTTTTTTATTTTAACCAGCAGGATATTGCTTGGTAATTTCACATAAAATATTGAGACTCTTCTGTTTGCTTATTGAACAATGTTTGTAATCACATTACACGATATGTTGTTTCCCTTCCTCAGAAAATTGATTATCCACTAGAGTTGTATATTTATGATCTATGTTCAGATGAACTTCGCAAACAATTGGAAAGTCCTAGCTGGGTAGCCATTTTTACCTTGTTTCAGTGAATAACTAAATTTTAGTTTACATTGCATTGACCAACTGGTTCTTGCAACTTTTAGATTTTGAGGGATGACAAAGGTAAAAAGCTTGGTTTGAAAGCTGTTGAATAAACTTAAATGTAATCCTTAATGTTTTTCTTTAAATTTAGAAGTTAATGGGAAAATAAAAGGTCTATGAGTTTTAGTAGGTGAAAGGCCAAGGGGTGATATAGGAGTTAATTGTCTTTTATGAGTTTTAATAGAATTTATTTTTTGTTTTTGGAAGAGTAGTACCTAGTGCCTATATAAAGGACCTTGTTGATTTCATTTAAATACAACAAAAAGAAATACAAAATCACTTGAAAATAGTATAGTAGTTGTGGGTTAATTTGTTTTCTATTTTTTCAAATTGGCATCAGAGTTAATGGCAAATGTGACGGGTCAAATGTCGCTACCACGACTAACGAAGGCGAACTACGAGAACTGGAGCATTCAAATGAAAGCTCTTCTCGGATCTCAAGATGCATGGGAGGTGGTCGAAGAAGGTTTCGAAGAACCAACAACAACCACGGGATATACGGCGGCTCAAACCAAGGCGTTGAAAGAGGCGCGATCGAAGGATAAGGCAGCACTATACATGTTATTCTGAGCCGTTGACGAGTCGGGCTTTGAGAAGATTGCTGGTGCAGCTACTTCAAAAGAAGCGTGGGAAATTTTAGGAAAAGTGTTCAAAGGAGCCGACCGAGTCAAGCAAGTGCGTCTCCAAACTCTTCGTGGCGAGTTGGAAAGCATAAAGATGAAGGAGTTGGAAAGTGTATCCGACTACATCACACGTGTACAAACCGTGGTGAACCAACTCAATCGTAATGGCGAAGCGTTAACCGTGGCACGAGTTGTGGAGAAGATTTTGAGATCATTAACCGACAATTTTGAGAATGTTGTGTGCGCAATAGAAGAGTCAAAAGACCTTGCGACACTCACAGTCAACGAGCTTACTGGTTCACTCGAGGCACAAGAACAACGTAAAAAGTAAAAGAAGGAGGAGACACTTGAGCAAGCACTTCAAACCAAGGCGTTAATCAAAGACGAAAAGGTATTTTATTCTCAAAATTTTCGAGGTAAAGGTCGTGGCCGTGGAGGTCGTGGATATGGTCGCGGTGGTCAAGGCGACAGTCATGAAGGGTACTATAAGGAGAATGGATAGTCAAGCCAACCAAATTGGCGTGGAAGAGGACGCGGACGAGGAAGAGGCGGCCGATCAAATTATTCCAATATCGAGTGCTACAAGTGTTACAAGTATGGTCACTACGCGAAGGATTGCAACTCTGACAAATGTTATAACTGTGGTAAAGTGGGGCATTTTACAAAAGATTGTCGAGCCGATAAAAAGGTGGAAGAAACAATCAACCTAGCCTTGGAAGATGAAGCGAATGAAGGCTTTCTCTTGATGGCTCAAAATGAATTCAACATCAACAATGACACTCTGTGGTACCTCGACTCGGGCGCAAGCAACCATATGTGTGGTCACAAGTACCTATTCAAAGAGATGAAAAAGATTGAAGATGGTCATGTGTCTTTTGGAGATGCATCAAAAGTGGAGGTCAAAGGCCGAGGTACGATTTGTTACTTACAAAAGGATGGCTTGATAGGGTCAATCCAAGATGTTTTTTATGTACCAGATCTCAAGACAAACATTTTGAGTATGGGGCAACTCACAGAGAAAGGTTACTCGGCACTTTTGAAAGATCGGATACTACACTTGAAGGACAAGCAAGGGCGTATAGTTGCTCGAGTCGAGATGGGCAAAAATCGGATGTACAAACTAAATTTGAGAAGCGTGCGAGAAAAATGTTTGCGAATCGACGTAGAAGACAAAGCATCACTGTGGCATCTTCGCTTTGGTCACTTACATCATGGTGGTCTAAAAGAGTTAGCAAAGAAGAACATGGTGCACGGGCTGCCGGATATAGATTATGAGGGCAAATTTTGTGAAGAATGTGTGCTTGGCAAGCAATCGAGAACCTCATTTCAAAAGAAGGCAGAATATCGAGCTAAACACCCTCTCGAGTTGATTTATACCGACATATGTGGACCAATCACCCCCGAATCTTTCAGCAGTAAAAGGTATTTCATTTCCTTTATCGATGATTTCTCACGAAAAACTTGGGTTCATTTTTTGAAAGAAAAATCCGAGGCATTTGAGGTGTTCAAAAAGTTCAAAGTGATGGTGGAGAAGGCAACTGGTAGACACATCAAAGCCGTACGATCCGATAGAGGTGGCGAGCATACTTCGACAGCTTTCATGGAGTATTGCGAGGAGCAAGGCATAAGGAGATTTCTAACTGCACTATACTCTCCTCAACAAAACGGTGTGGCCGAGAGGAAGAACCGGACCATTCTCGACATGGTTCGATCAATGCTCAAGAGCAAGAAGATGCCGAAGGAATTCTGGGCAGAAGCCGTGCAATGTGCCATCTATGTACAAAATCGATGTCCACATGTAAAGTTAGATGATCAAACACCACAAGAGGCATGGAGCGGACAAAAGCCGACAGTTTCTCATCTCAAAGTGTTCGGTAGTGTTGCTTATGCACACGTACCGGATCAACGAAGAACGAAGCTCGAAGACAAAAGTAAAAAGTATATTTTTATTGGGTATGATGAGAAGACAAAAGGGTACAAGCTATTCGATCCGATAAGCAAGAAGGTGATGGTGAGTCGTGATGTGCGAATAAACGAAGCAAGCGAGTGGGACTGGAACAATTCGACAGAGGCTATCATCGAAGTTGGAGAATCATCAATCGTTTCACCAAAAAGCATACCAACAAACTCTGAAACTACCGATGATGAAGATGAACCAAGACAACCCAAAATACGAAGTTTACAAGATTTGTATGATTCGACAAATGAATTAAACCTTGTATGTCTTTTGGCAGATGCTGAAAATATCAGCTTTGAAGAGGCGTTGCGGGACAAGAAGTGGCGAACTGCCATGAACGAGGAGATTGAAGCGATTGACCGTAACAACACATGGGAGCTAGCAGAATTGCCGAAAGGAAGTCAGCCTATTGGTGTGAAGTGGGTGTTCAAGAAAAAGATGAATGCTCAAGGCGAGATAGAACGATACAAAGCGCGACTTGTTGCGAAAGGATACAAGCAAAAGGCAGGAATCGACTATGACGAGGTGTTTGCTCCTGTTGCAAGAATGGAGACAATTCGATTACTCATTTCACAAGCTGCTCAATTCAAATGGCCGATATTTCAAATGGATGTCAAGTCGGCATTCTTGAATGGTGTGCTTGAAGAAGATATCTACATCGAACAACCACCCGGGTACATAAAAGTCGAAGAAGATAAAAAGGTGTTAAAATTGAAGAAGGCTCTTTACGGGTTGAAGCAAGCACCACGGGCATGGAATACATGTATCGATACATATTTCATGGAGAACGGGTTCAAGAAATGTCCCTACGAGCATGCCCTTTACGCAAAGAAGAATGGAGGTAACGTGTTATTTGTTGCTCTTTATGTTGATGATCTCATTTTTATGGGTAACAATGATGAGATGATAGAAGAGTTTAAGGGCACAATGACACGGGAATTTGAGATGACAGATTTGGGCTTAATGAAGTTTTTTCTTGGTTTGGAGGTTAGACAAGTAGAGACAGGTATTTTTGTATCGCAGGAGACATATGCAAAAGAGATTTTGAAGAAATACAATATGGAAAATTGCAACCCGGTATCAACACCAATGGAACCAGGTGCAAAATTATCAAAGTTCGATGGAGGGGAACGTGTCGATGCGAGTAGATACCGGAGTTTGGTAGGAAGCCTTCGATATCTCACATGCACAAGGCCGGATCTTTCGTTAAGTGTCGGCATTGTAAGTCGGTTCATGGAGGAGCCGATTTATTCACATTGGAAGGCGTTGAAGCAAATCCTACGATACATCCAAGGAACAGTGTCACTCGGGTTGTTCTACTCGAAAGCAGAAGATTACAAATTGGTTGGGTACTCCGACAGCGATTGGTGCGGAGACATAGACGATCGGAAAAGCACATCGGGATATGTGTTTTTTATGGGAGATACTGCGTTTACTTGGCTTTCAAAGAAGCAGCCGATCGTGACGCTCTCGACGTGTGAAGCAGAATATGTGGCAGCATCTTGGTGTGTATGTCATGCGATATGGCTTAGAAATTTATTGAGCAAGATGGAGCTAAAGCAACTAGGTGTAACTGTGATTCATGTTGATAACAAATCAGCAATTGAGTTGGCAAAGAACCCAGTGAACCATGAAAGAAGAAAACACATCGATGTTCGTTTTCACTTTATCCGAGATCATGTGAAGGAAGGAAGTGTGGAATTGGTGCATGTGGCAAGTCAGGATCAAGTTGCGGATATCTTCACAAAACCGCTACCGAAAGTACTTCTTGACAAATGCAAGAAGATGATTGGCATGATGGATGGTAGAAACATTTAAGTTTAAGGGGGAGTTTTGTTGAATAAACTTAAATGTAATCCTTAATGTTTTTCTTTAAATTTAGAAGTTAATGGGAAAATAAAAGGTCTATGAGTTTTAGTAGGTGAAAGGCCAAGGGGTGATATAGGAGTTAATTGTCTTTTATGAGTTTTAATAGAATTTATTTTTTGTTTTTGGAAGAGTAGTACCTAGTGCCTATATAAAGGACCTTGTTGATTTCATTTAAATACAACAAAAAGAAATACAAAATCACTTGAAAATAGTATAGTAGTTGTGGGTTAATTTGTTTTCTATTTTTTCAAATCTAATGAGAAGAGCGCCAACTCAAAAGACAATGATGTCAAGATGACTGACGCGAAGGTGACTAGACTTATCAGCGGGAACTGCTGATCTGAATAGATATTCTGAATAATTGTGATTAAAGATGTTTTTATATGTTTTGCATACAGGGGTCATCTGATGCAAGTGGAGAATCGTCTGTGACTACATCTACAGAAGGTACAAACCCCCGTGACCATAGTTTGTTGAAAGTTGTCCTAAACTGGTTTACACGAGTTCTGTGGCTACCAGTGTTTTAAAAAACGGTCCGCGACCGCGATATAGCGGTTTTGCTGCCGTTCGAGTTACCCGCGAAGGCCGTAATAGCGCCCGCAACGGTCGCAATCACGGTAAATTCGAAATAACCGAAAACACGACCGCGACCGCAATTTAAAACCCTGGACTGGCTACGGTTCTTTGCTTTCTTGAAATACTTGTATCTGACATTTTTGGACTGGAATACTGGGATATTACCCTCAAATACATGGTGAAATTTTGAAGAAATTGAAAAACATTTTGGACACATACACACTATATTCACACTCGAGTTCAAGTATTTTCATGGTTATCAAAACCGGACTGGACCGACCGGTTCAACCGGTTGAACCGTAAACCGGTGGCCTGTCCGGTTCGGTTACCACACAAAACCCGACTAGCAATGAACTGACTGAAAATCGGTAAAATCGGGGTGAACCAACTGAAAACCGACAAAACCGGTTTGAACCGCCGGTTCACTTTTTTTCTTTAAAAAAAATTAAACCAAACGACGTCATTTGTTCAACGAGCCAAGTCAAATTCGAGTATTGCTGAGCTCGACTCGAACTCGAAAACTTTAAAAGTAAGCTCAACTCGACTAAAAACTCACGAGCTAAAAATTATCAAGTTCAACTTGAACTCGAAATATAATATTAAAACTTGAACTCGAAAAGGCTTGAACTCAAAAGAAATTATTAGAAGTTCGATTGAAGCCTAAAATTTGAGCTCAATTGAAGTAAAAGAATAGTTCGCTCTGTGCTCACCAAAAGGCTCAATGATTTTGAATGTCAAATTACCTCTATTATTTATAGAAGTAAGTTGGGATGCTCTTCTATGTTTCTTAGCCATGTGGGATTGTTTTGTTCTCATATTTTTACTCTTTAAACTTTTGGGATGCTATTATATGTTTCTTAGCCATGTGAGATTGTTTTTTTTTTAAAAAATTAAACCAAATGACATCATTTGTTATGATTTTTTTAAGCCTCAATTTTTTTTATTATAGTTATATAATTATATTTATTATTTAATATGTTTTACCTTAAATATTATGTTGTAGTTGATTTGAATCATTTTGTTTGACTTGATTTTATGGTTTTTAATTTATATATATTATGACTTGTGATATTTTTATACCTTTTAATATTGTAAACTTAAAACAAGTGTTACATATATATTAATATTGCTTTGAATATTATGTAAAATTAAAAAAATATTATTTTATATAAAATCCGGTTCAACCGCGGTTGAACCCGGTTGAACCAGAGAACCAGTACCTTCACCGGTTCAATATCCGGTCCGATTTTAAAAACATTGAGTATTTTGCAGTTTGTTCTCTAAATACATATTATCAAATGGCTGCAATGAATGCAGTTCTTGTAAATGGATATCCGAATTTTGATGAATAAAATTTTTCTTTTTAAAGCTCATTTCACGGGGACAAGTTTCCTAGAATATTGTTTTCAAGTGGCTATGTTTGATAATTTTTCAATTCCTTGTAGCTGTAGTGAACCTTTTGAATAACAAAGTCAAATTGTTACGAATTAGGATGAAGAATTGAGATTTCAGAAAAGGATAGAAAAGAATTTAGGAGAAAAGGTGTTCATTCATTCATAAAAGATGATTCCAATGGAATCAGGTACAATTTTATATAATTACAAGTACCCAGCTGGCATGTACTGGAAATCTAACAAAATAACTAATTTATGCTGACTCATGCAGGTTCATAAGCATTGGGCATCTCAGCAGATTACCACCCGAGGCCCACCATTAACTAGGCCCGTGTTTTGCCTCAGCAGACCCAAGCTCCTCCTCAACTCTGGCCCCAACGGTAATTTTCTCATTTTTCTCCCCAACCTTCTCATTTCTCAATTCTTCCCCGTTCCAAATCCCTAACTGAGATAATTTCTTCCCAATTTCCCCTTTTTTCTAACCCTAATTCCTGTTCCATCATGACAATACCCCCTCCACCAAAGGATCCTTGTCCCCAAGGATCGAAATCTGGAAACTGTGTCTTCAGCACCGAATAATCTTCCCAAGTTGCTTCTGCTGGCCCCATGTTCGTCCATTGAATGAGGAGCTGTGTGACTGCTTAGTTATGGCGTTTGACGATTCGCTTATTCAAGACAATGGCTGGATAAACCTTTAATTGACCATCATTCGTGATATCTGGAGGATCAATGGAAGGTACTCGTCTTTTTTCAACCTTTCTTTTTTATAAACTGATATGAAAGATAGGATGCAGTTTCGAGTTTGATGGTAATTGTAACCTATATGCCACTTGACCAATTCGCTGTTGTATTTTGTAGGGACCAAAGTATCTCACAGCCAACTTCAAATTCTTCCTTAAAGTTAGAAAGGTCTGTCTGTAGGGTTGAAGCTTCAGGTAAACCTCATCTCCAACATTAAACTCTCTGTCTGTTCTATATATATCAGCCATCTGTTTCATACGATTACTGGCCTTACTTAATTGCTTCTTTAACAACGTATTTAATTGATCAGGTTGATGCATCATATCTTGAACTGCCCCAACCTTAGACTCTCCTGACCAGTTTAAAGTAGGAGGCTTATAACCATAGAGTGCCTCAAATGGGGTCATTCCCAAGGTAGTGTGGTAATTAGTATTATACCACCACTCTGCTTGAGGTAGCCACTTGGACCATGAATTTGGTTTGACAAAACACATCCATATAAGATACATCTCTAGGCACTAATTAAGCCTTTCTGTTTGTCCATCCGTTTCTAGATGATATGCAGCATTGAAAAAAGTAGTTGTACCTAATTGCTTCAATAATTCTTGCCAAAAGAAACTAGTAAAAGTCTCGTCTCTGTCTGAGATAACAACTTTAGGAGGTCCATGGAATTTGTAGACTTGATCCAAATAAATCTTGGCAATTTCTACCACTGTATAAGGATGTGACAGTGGTAAGAAATGAGCATATTTTGTAAATTTATCTATCACCACTAGGATGCATGTGTGTTTCATAGAAGCTGGTAGACCTTCAATGAAGTCCATTGTAATGACTCCCTAAGCATTATTTTTACCCGGAATAGGCTATAACAAACCTGGCTTAGCAATGTGTTCAATCTTAGTCCATTGACAGACTTCACATTGTTGCACAAGTTGTTGTATCCTAGTTTTCATTCTAGGCCAGAAAAAATAGGACCTGATTCTTTGATAGGTAGCTTGAATACCTGAATGTCCTCCTAATGCTGAGTCATGTAAAGCCAGAATAATCTTCTCTTAGATCCCCCTTACTGCCCACATATACTTTATTCTTGAAATACAACACTCCTTGAACAAATTTTCAGTCTTCTATAGCATCTGATTGAAGAACCAAAATAGGCAGGTTCTCTTGTGCAATGACATCATCCTCATAACTCTGTTCAATGTCCTATATCCAAGTAGGAGTGATAATTGTTATGCCCATTTGTAAAAATTCTCCCCCTTTAGCATTTTTGTTCAAATCCGAATTTAATGGAATTTGAATTATTTTTGAAACCTTTTTCAAACTTTGAATAAATTCAATTCAAGTCCAAAAACATTTTGCCTTTAAATTTGTTATATCGAAACATAATTCAACAATCTCCCCCTTTTTTGAAATAACAAAACATTTGAAAAATTATTTCTGGCAAAACTCCCCTTAATAAAATGTTTAAAGAAAAAGATACCAATTGTTAACAAAATGATATGAATTGTTACTAATTTTTTTGAAAAAATATATGAAAATGTTAAGCTCCCCCTTTTTCACTAAGAAATTGAATTTTTCAAACCAAACTTCTCCCCCTTTTTGTTATATAAAAAATAATTCAATCTTTGAAGTTCAAAATAACTTTGGAGAGTAAGTAGTAAATTTGACATTTTAAAACTTATTTGAAAAATCAAAGCTCCCCCTCAATAAATGCATTCCAAACAAAATTTAGCTTTAAGAACATGACACTTAAACAAAATTGAATTTCAACAAAGAATAACAAACATGTTAGTAGTACATGAAATTCAATATATCCAAGTCTAAAATACTTTATGCAATATTAATTATTGAAATTAAGTGCATATGCATAAATTTTTCCAAAAATGTTATGCATTTGAAAATTTTGATATCAATTGTTAGAGAGATATCACATGCATAAACATTTAAATTTAGGTCAAAAATTTAAAATTTGTAAAATCAAAGTTTTTGAAAAATTGATATCAATTGTTAGAGAGATATCATTTGCATTAAAACCAATTTTGACCAAAATTTTATTATGATGAACTAAAAATAAAAAAAATCATTAAAAATTTAAAATGTTCATCATAATCTTTTTTTAACATACATGAGATTAAAAACAATGCATAATCATTTAAAATCAAAACTCACATGCATAAATCCTACGAGCAACCAAATAACTAAAATTAAAAACATTAAGCTTAGAGGTTACTCATTCATTTTCATGTGTGGCTAGAGTATCTTGAATATCATCATTTTCATCACCATTGCTCCCACACACCTACAAGAGACATTTAAGTAGATTTAGGTATCCAAATTGCTTTGGATCCTTGAACGTTAGTTTCAATGCCCCTTGTTCCTTTCGGAACCCATAATTGTCTAATTTTAAAACTTTTTCCTTTCTTCAAAGGAAAAGTATGTTCCATATGACCATGATAATTGCAATGTGAGCATTTTTCCATATTTAAACATAATAGGTTGTTTTTAGAAATTAATTTTTTTTCTTTTATTAAGCTTTCAAGCTTAACTCCTAACTCAAAATTTTCTTTTTCTAAATCATTTATTTTGATTTTTGAAAGCTCTAAATTATTTTTCAAAATTTCATTTTTATTTTCAAAATCAACTTTTGCTTTCAAAATCAAATTATCTTTAACTTTGAGTTTTGAAATTAATTTCATATATTTGGAATTCATGGTCTTAAATCCCAAATACAACCTATTATAAGCATCTTGTAACTCATTAAAAGTAAATGAATTAAATTCATTTGAGTTAGAAGATACCTCGAATTCTTATTGAGTGGTAATGAGGCATAGGTTGACTACTTCATCTTCATCATTGGAATCATCTTCATCACTCCAAGATGCAACAAATGCCTTCTTCCCCTTTTTCTTTAGAAGAGGACATTCATACTTGACATGCCCCTTTCTTTGACAATTGAAACATACCGAGGGACTCTTCTTCTTGGTTGATTCATGTTTCCCTTCCTTGGAAATCATGAATCTCTTGAGTTCCTTCAAGAGCTTGACCATCTCTTCTTCTTGTTCATCATCGTCTTCATCCACCTCATCACTTGAATCTTGATAGCTTTCATTGGTGGATTTGAAGGCAATGCCTACCTCCTCCTTCTCATTCTTCTTGTTTTTCTTCTCTTCCCTTTCTTCATCTTCCTTCACCATCATCTCATGAGTGAGAAGGGAACCAATTAGCTTGTCGAGAGTGAAAGACTTTAGGTTTCTTGCTTCGATAATGTCGTATTCTTTGATTGTCATTCATTTGGAAGAGAGTAGATCATTTTCCTCACAAGCTTCTCATTTGAGATTACTTCTCCATATCCCTTAAGACCGTTGACAATCACGGAAAATCTATCCGCCATAGCTTTGATGTCTTCATCGGGTTTCATCTTGAAGTTCTCGTAGCTATGGTTGAGAAGACTTTTCTTTGATTCATTCACTTCGTCGGTTCCTTCATGAGTGACTTGGAGCTTATCCCAAATCACTTTGGAACTGGAACAAGATGAGATTCTTCCATATTCATTTGGGCCTAAAGCACATAATAAGATATGCATAGCCTTAGAATTAAGCTGAAAATTTTTCTGCTCATCTCTACTCCAATCGTTGTACTTGCCGGGTGGAGAGGAGTAACCGTCCATGATTGAGTTCCAAGCTCCTAGATTGTAGGATTGAATAAAGTATATCATCTTATTCTTCCAATGTGCATAATTTGCTCCATTGAAGAAGGGTGGCTTGTTGACCGGTTGTGAATAGAGATGCACATAGCCGGATTTAAATCCGATCCGATTTTTTCACCAAGCCAAAAAACCGGTTTATAAAAAAAATGGTTCGGATCATAACCGGTTAGAGGGCCGGATGATGTAACCGATTTCGGTTTGAAAAAAACTGGTTTTTAATCCAGTAAAAAATCCGGTCATCCAATTTTTTCCTAAACCGGTTATACTATCCGGTTTTAAAATATCCGATCCGATTTAAAAAAAAAACTGATTTTTCCTAAATCCGGTTTCGGATATTTTTTGCGCAAAATCGGATATTCTTCAAGATAATAAGCACCGGAGGAAAAAGTCATTTATTTGTCGGTTGCGTAGGAAATTGGTAGAGCTTCTTCGAGGATCGTCTCAAGGTGGTTAAACCTTCTTAACGAGTTAGGCTCTGATGCCAATTGTTGGGATTTTCGAAAGCTCGAATCGACAACCAGAACGGTTTGCTAAGAGGGCTCGAAAAGGTTTTGTGTTTAGGGAGTAAGGAGATTGAAAGATAGAGAATTGTACATCAATTTATAGTGGTTTGACTTTCTCAACCAAAGTCTACGTCCACTACCTTAGCTCCTCACCAAGGATTTTCCAACAAATTCACTAATTTGTTCTTTCTTTTTAGGACAAAGAGATAACCTTACAACTCCCTAGTTTTTCCGGGCTAAACTAGAACCTTTTCCTTAAGTTTTACATGGGATAAGCTAGAACCTTTCCCCTTTTCCTTAAATTTTGATATCAATTGTTAGAGAGATATCACATGCATAAACATTTAAATTTAGGTCAAAAATTTAAAATTTGTAAAATCAAAGTTTTTGAAAAATTGATATCAATTGTTAGAGAGATATCATTTGCATTAAAACCAATTTTGACCAAAATTTTATTATGATGAACTAAAAATAAAAAAAATCATTAAAAATTTAAAATGTTCATCATAACCCTTTTTTTAACATACATGAGATTAAAAACAATGCATAATCATTTAAAATCAAAACTCATGCATGCATAAATCCTATGAGCAACCAAATAACTAAAATTATAAACATTAAGCTTAGAGGTTACCCATTCCTTTTCATGTGTGGCTAGAGCATCTTGAATATCATCATTTTCATCACCATTGCTCCCACACACCTACAAGAGACATTTAAGTAGATTTGGGTATCCAAATTGCTTTGGATCCTTGAACGTTAGTTTCAATGCCCCTTGTTCCTTTCGGAACCCATACTTGTCTAATTTTAAAACGTTTTCATTTCTTCAAAGGACAAGTATGTCCCATATGACCATGATAATGGCAATGTGAGCATTTTGCCATATTTAAACATAATAGGTTGTTTTTAGAAATTAATTTTCTTTTTCTTTTATTAAGCTTTCAAGCTTAACTCCTAACTCAAAATTTTCTTTTTCTAAATCATTTATTTTGATTTTTGAAAGCTCTAAATTATTTTTCAAAATTTCATTTTTATTTTCAAAATCAACTTTTGCTTTCAAAATCAAATTATCTTTAATTTTGAGTTTTGAAATTAATTTCATATATTTGGAATTCATGGTCTCAAATCCCAAATACAACCTATTATAAGCATCTTGTAACTCATCAAAAGTAAATGAATTAAATTTATTTGAGTTAGAAGATACATCGAATTCTTCTTGAGTGGTCATGAGGCATAGGTTGACTACTTCATCTTCATCATTGGAATCATCTTCATCACTCCAAGATGCAACAAATGCCTTCTTCCCCTTTTTCTTTAGAAGAGGACATTCATACTTGACATGCCCCTTTCTTTGACAATTGAAACATACCGGGGGACTCTTCTTTTTAGTTGATTCATGTTTCTCTTCCTTGGAAATCATGAATCTCTTGAGTTCCTTCAAGAACTTGACCATCTCTTCTTCTTATTCATCATCGTCTTCATCCACCTCATCAGTTTAATCTTGATAGCTTTCATTGGTGGATTTGAAGGCAATGCCTACCTCCTCCTTCTCCTTCTTTTTTTATATTCTCTTCCCTTTCTTCATATTCCTTCACCATCATCTCATGAGTGAGAAGGGAACCAATTAGCTAGACGAGAGTGAGAGACTTTAGGTTTCTTGCTTCGATAATAGCCGTCTTCTTTGATTGTCATTCCTTTGGAAGAGAGTAGATCATCTTCCTCACAAGCTTCTCATTTGAGATTACTTCTCCATATTCCTTGAGACCGTTGACAATCACGACAAATCTATCCGTCATAGCTTTGATGTCTTTATCGGGTTTTATATTGAAGTTCTCGTAGCTATAGTTGAGAAGACTTTTCTTTGATTCCCTCACTTCGTCGGTTCCTTCATGAGTGACTTGGAGCTTATCCCAAATCACTTTGGCACTGGAACAAGATGAGATTCTTCCATATTCATTTGGGCCTAAAGCACATAATAGGATATGTATAGCCTTAGAATTAAGTTGAAAATTTTTCTGCTCTTCTCTACTCCAATCGTTGTACTTGTCGGGTGGAGAGGAGTAACCATCCATGATTGAGTTCCAAGCTCCTAGATTGTAGGATTGAATAAAGTACATCATCTTATTCTTCCAATGTGCATAATTTGCTCAATTGAAGAAGGGTGGCTTGTTGACCGGTTGTGAATCCATAATAGGATATTCTTCAAGATAATAAGCACCGGAGGAAAAAGTCATTTCTTTTTCGGTTTCGTCATAAATTGGTAGAGCTTCTTCGAGGATCGTCTCAAGGTGGTTAAACCTTCTTAACGAGTTAGGCTCTTATGCTAATTTTTGGGATTTTCGGAAGCTCGAATCGACTACCGGAACGGTTTGTAAAGAGGGGTCGGAACGGTTTTGTGTTTAGGGAGTATGGAGATTGAAAGATAGAGAATTGCACAACGATTTATAGTGGTTCGACTTTCTCAACCAAAGTCTACGTCCACTACATTAGCTCCTCACCGAGGATTTTCCAAAAAATTTACTAATTTGTTCTTTCTTTTGAGGACAAAGAGATAACCTTACAACTCCCTAGTTTTTCCGAGCTAAACTAGAACCTTTTCCCTAGCTTTTACACGGGATAAACTATAACATTTCCCCTTTATAAAATGATAAAAAATGTAAACAAGAAAACCTCTCTAAGGTAGGTGTTTACAAGATTGAGCTCACAAGAACAAAATATTTACAAGAGAAAGATGAAATAAGAATGAAAAACTCTTCTCTCGCGTTTGATTGCTTGGATAGTTGTTCTCTTACTTCTTCAAGTGTCCTTAGCTTGTATTTATAGCTTGGAATGTGTTTGATGTTGTATATAGCCGTTGGGGATATTTTGGAGCCGTTTGGGGATGATTGTTATACTCAAAAAGGCTGCCCATAACATGGTGCATCGGTGCACTAACATGGTGCATCGATACCCCTTCATTAAATTCAAATAAACTAGTTGTTACTAGCCGTTGCAGCCTTGGTGCATGGATGCACAGCAGGGTGCATCGATGCACTAATTGCATTCGAAATGGAGTGCATGGATGCACTACATGGTGCATCGATGAACTAGTGGCAGGTGCATGGATGCACTACATGATGCATCGATGCACTAGTGACAGGTGCATGGATGCACTGCAGGGGTGCATAGATGTACTTTGACACCCTTTAGCATTTTTGCTCAAATCCGAATTTAATGGACTTTGAATTATTTTTGAAATCTTTTTAAAACTTTGAATAAATTCAATTCAAGTCCAAAAACATTTTCCTTTAAATTTGTTATATCGAAACATAATTTAACAAAATTGTTAGATATTCATTTTCATAGATTGATAGGTCTGCATGCTTTGGTCCAAGAGCCTTACTGAGATAAGCTATAGGCCTTCCTTCATGAGATAGCACTGCTCTAATTCCCTTTGAGCTAGCATCTGTTTCCAAAAAATTTCTTCTTAAAATTAGGTAAGACCAGAACTGGGGCTTTACACATAACTTGTTTCAATTCCTCAAATGCTGCCATTGCTTCATGAGTCCAATAAAATCCATCTTTCTTGAGCATATTAGTCAAAGGTTTACTCAGCTCTCCATATCCTTTAATGAATTTTCTATAATATCCTGTCAAACCTAAGAAACCCCCTCAAGGCTTTCAAATTCTTAGGCAAAGGCCATTGCTGCATGGCTTGAGTCTTAGCAAGATCAGTAACCACTCCCTGTGCTGAAATCACATGCCCCAAATATTCCACTTGCTTTTGTCCAAAAAAGCATTTGCTCCTTTTAGCATATAACTTATGTTTCAACAGAATATTTAAAACAATTCTTAGATGTTGTTCATGTTCTGTCAAGCTAGAGTTGTAAACTAAAATGACATCAAAGAACACTAGAACAAATCTTCTTAAATATTCATCAAATAAATCATTCATCAATTCTTGAAAAGTAGTTAGAGCATTAGTAAGTCCAAAGGGCATTACCTTAAATTTATAATGTTCTTGGTGAGTTCTAAAAGCAGTCTTGTGAATATTTTTTTTCTTTAATTCTGATTTGTCAATATCCAGACCTTAGATCACTTTTTAAGAAAAATGCAGCTCCATTAAGTTCATCTAGTAAATCTTCCACTATAGGAATAGGAAACTTGTTCTTGATGGTAGCATAATTAAGCTATATGTAATCTACTCAGAATCTCCAAGTTCCATCATTCTTCTTGATTAATAGGCAAGGAGAAGAAAAGAGCTTTGACTAACTTGAATGATAGAAGCTGATAGCATTTCAGCAATATGCTTTTCTACTTCATCCTTATGAGAGTGTGTAAACCTGTAGGGTCTGAGATTCAAAGGTTGAGAGTCTTGTTTTAGGACAATAGCATGGTCATGTTCCCTTCTTGGAGGCATTCCTTTAGGTTCTTCAAAAACTTCCTGAAATTATTCCAGTAAATTTTGAATTGATGGAGGAGTGTTACTTTCAGCAACTTCAGCACTCAACCAAAAAATTTCTCCACTCAATTCAGTATCCTTTTCTGCCAATTTCTGAAAATTCTCCTTTGATGGTTCTGACTAGGGGTAATTTCGGAGTTCCCTTAAAAACAACAACCCTCCATTCTTTCATAAAACTGATAGTCCTGGTCTTAAAGTTCATCAAAATGGGACTGAATTCCTTCATCTAATCCACACCAAGTACCATGTCACTGCCTCCCCAGGACAAGACTCTAAAATCATGTTGGAATTCATATCTTTGCATCTTCCAACTCACCTTATTACTCATAGCATTGTTGTATATTTTGTATCAATTAACTAATGTAATTACTAATGGTGGAGTGTTTACTAACTCCACTCCTTCCTTAGCCCACTTAGGAGTTACAAAACTATGAGTGCTTCCATTGTCTATCAGTATATTCACTGGTTTTCCCCTGATAAACCCTTCTATTCTCAAAGTGGTATGACCCACATTTCGTGTAATGACATTAATGGATATTTCCAAAGCTTCATTCTCTACTTCTTCCTTTTCTTCAGATTCTTCTTCAGTCATATCCTTTGTATCAGATTCTTCTTCTTCTTCCATGCAATTCAGCTACCTGGCCTTTCATTGATGTCCAGGGGTAAACTTTTCCCCACATTTAAAGTATAAATTATGAGATCTCACGTACACCACCAAGCTTTGCTTAACATTATTATTCAGGGAACTTGTTTTAGCCATCACACCAGTGTTCAAGTTCTTTGGTTGAGTATTCTGGGGTATGTAAGCAAAATTTATGGTAGGAACCTTATACTTTTTTGTCTCAATCTAATTTTCCAACTCATAAAGTTTGGCTTGCCTATATGTATCAGATAGAGTTTTAGGCTCCAACACCTTAACCTTGTGCTTAAGATCTTCCTTGAGGACACTAATAAAGCTGGAAACAAAATAATCTTCCCCTAAATGCATACTCTGTTGTAGCAAATAATGTTTCAATTCTTCAAAATTTTCTTGGTACTCTTCTACACTGCCCTTTTGCATTAACTTGTTAAACTCTTCAATAATGTCTGAAAAATTTCTATCACAGAACTTATGGCACAAGTCTGCCTCAAATTCATGCCATGTTACTCTATACTTCTTCATGATATAGCCATCAAACCAAGTCTTAGCCTTCCCCATTAGATACATGGCAACTACTTCCAATTTATACTTTTCTGGTATTCCAAACAAATTAAAAAACTTTTAACATTTCCTAATCCAACCTCTGAGATTGTTACCATCAAACATTGGTAGCTCCAATTTTGGTCTAGGTAACATAGAACTTGTGTTCCCAAAAGGGCTTTTAGAGTAATTTCTAGTGTTAACATGTTATTCTCCTCCCATTTTAATCTCACTAGAACTACCCATAGGATTTTCTTCTTGTAATTTCTGAGTAAAAGGTGGATGACCAGTAAACCCCACAGGTTTAGAAGCTAATATCACTGGTTCATTTGGTTGAAAAGTATACTTCTCATGCTTACCTTCATTTTTGTTTTGCTTTGCAGTTGCTGGTGGTTGACTCTTTTCTGACCGAGGTGAATCTTTTTCCTCAGCTGCCTGGTTGACCAGCTGTAGAATTCTCTGCAAATAGCTTCTGTTTTTAGTCATTCCCTCTTCCAATGTCTGTATCCTTCCTTCCAGCTCTGCTTTCTGCCCAGCCCACCAAGATGGTAAAGTCTCCTCCTTAATCTCCATTGCTTGTTATGGTACCTCTATGGTTCCAGTCTTTTGCATCCTTTTTATCTTACCCATCGTGTAAATTGTTTGGGATCACTAAATTCAGCTCTGATTACCAATTTGTTACGAATTATGATGAAGAATTGATATTTCAGAAAAGGATAGAAAAGAATTTAGGAGAAAAAGTGTTCATTCATTCATAAAAGATGATTCCAATGGAATCAAGTACAATTTTATATAATTACAAGTAGCTAGCTGGCATGCACTGGAAATCTAACAAAATAACTAATTCATGCTGACTCATGCAGGTTCATAAGCATTGGACATCTCAGCAGATTACCACTCGAGGCCCACCATTAACCATGCCCGTGTTTTGCCTCAACAGACCCAAGCTCCTCCTCAACTCTGGCCCCAACAGTAATTTTCTCATTTTTCTCATTTTTCTCCCCAGCCTTCTCATTTCTCAAATTTTCCCCGTTTCAAATCCCTAACTGAGATAATTTCTTCCAAATTTCCCCTTTTTCTAACCCTAATTCCTCTTCCATCATGACACAAATGTTCACCGTAGTAGTTATGAGAAGACGCACTTATATTCCAGAATACTCAACACTTTTGACATTAATTTCTGACTTTGTTTTTTAGGGATTCCCTCCGAGAAGGAAAACCATTTAACCGGGATTTATGATTTGGTTGTCGTGCTGACCCACAAGGGTCGAAGTGCTGATTCAGGACATTACGTTGCATGGGTCAAGCAAGAAAGTGGTCAGTTCCTAGGAATAATATGTTAGGGACTGTATTTCTTTGGCATGTATTTTATGTATATATTGTTTTACTAACTAATAATTATTGCTAATCACAAGGAAATGGATTGAGTTTGACGATGATAACCCTATTAGGCAGCGAGAAGAAGACATTGTTAAACTTTCTGGAGGAGGTAAATCTCAAACCTGAGTTTTTATGTAATTTTAACAAGTCTTGTGTAGAAAATAGAGGATGGTTTGGAACAAAGGAGAGAATGTATTCTCTGGAATTTTTCTCATTGAAATTGATTACATAGGTTAGGTTTTACAATAGGTATACAATTATAACTTAGAGTCCTATTAGAAGTTAATCTAACTAATATTCTATCTAATTTCTTAATTAAATAAGATGCATATTACAATGTAAAAAAAAATAAAACTCTAATAATAAAATCATAATCAAACTTTAATATATTCGGCTACAAGCCTCACTTCAACTATTGTTGGTGAGTATATATTGTAGAGTCCCATCTTGGATACGAGTTCATCGAAGTTTGCTCTTGGAAGGGCCTTGGTAAGGAAATCTGCAAGTTGTTTTTGTGTAGGGACGTAATTTAATTTAACTGAACCATCATACACCTTCTATGAGATGAAGTGTGTCGGTTTCCACATATTTGATTTTGTCATGGTAGACATTATTCTTGGCAATGCTGATAGCCAATCTGGTGTCACTTTGTACCTCAAACTGTCCATTGAAGTCTAATTCCAATTCTTTCAATAATTTGTGTATCCACACTCTTTTACAAATTCCAACTGCTAGTGCTCGAAATTCTGCTTGAGCACTGTTTCTTGACTCCACATTTTGTTTCTTCTTCATGTAATCAAATTTTCCCAGACGAATGAGCAATAACCAGTAACCACTCGTGGATTTTCTGTCAATTAACTCTCCAGCCCAGGTAGCATCAGAAAATTTCTATCTTCGTTCTCATTTTTCCTGAAAATCAATGTGTCCAGGTGTCATCTTGGCATACCTTAAAATTCTGTAGACTGCTTCAAGGTGCTCTTCTCTATGGTCATTCATATGTTGGTTCACGACGCTTACGGAAAAAGAAATATCTGATCTAGCTAGGGATAAATAAATTAACTTATCAACAAGCCTTTGATATTGATATTTGTTTACTTGAATTCCCATGTCATCCTTCCTTAATTTTTAAGTTCGACTAGCTTGCATTCCAACATACCAGTCTCAGCAATTAAATTTATTATGTACTTTCTTTGAGAGATCACGATTCTATTTTTTTATCTATAGCTACCTCCATTACCAGAAAATATTTGAGTGAACCAAGTTCTTTAGTTTCAAATTCAGAAGCCAAAAGACCCTTTAATTTTTTTGTTTTCTTTAGTGTCATCACCATTTATGATGATATCATCCACGTACACTATAAGAATAGTCTTCTTTTCTGAAGACATCTTCAAAAAGAGAGTGTGATCAGACTGACACTGTTTGTATCCATTTTTTTTTACCAAAGCTTTGGTAAATCTTTCAAAGCAAGCTCTTGGTGATTGCTTCAAGCAATACAAAGATTTCTTCAATTTACATACTTAGTGGTTGTTAGTATTTTTTTCAAGCCTGGGGGAATTTCCATGTAGACATCTTCTTCATGGTTTTCATTTAGGGAGACATTTTTAATGACTTACTGGAAGAGGGGCCAATCTTCATTTACCGCTACTAGCAACATTACTCGAACAATATTCAATTTTACAACCGATGCAAAGGTCTGTTGATAGTAAACTTCATCAGATTGTGTGAATCCTTTTTTCAGCAGCGTTGCCGTAAATCTTTTAACACTTTCATTCGAATTATATTTGATTGTAAATATTCATTTACTGCCCACTTGTCTTCTTTCTTGGAGGTAGATCAGTAAGGACCCATGTTTCATTTTGGTTTGTTCTACTGTTTTCTTTCACCGTGAATTTTACATAGCTTCTTGAGCTTGTATGATCTTTGGGATTTGAATTTTGTCAAGTGAAATGCTAAATGCTTTGAGTGATGACCTTAGTGTCCTATAAGCAATGTATCACTCTGAATAGGATAGCTTGTGCAGAGATGAAGACTCCATACTTGTATCAATTTCTGAGGCAGTAGGATCCAATTCTAGTTTTTAGCATGTTTTGAGCTGTGTAGTATTCTCTATTCTCATTTGGTCTCTCCCCCGTATAGACGCGATGGGATGTTGGTTAAGGAGTGTTGGAACTTGGAAGGTGTTTGTGTGGGATAAGAGGTTTTAAGGGTTTATATTATATTTCGGGCGTTAGGTGATTGGCACATGGCATACATCTGCATGTACAAGGCACGCACTGTTTCAATGTGATTTTTGGTTTATTATGAGCTCTACTTTTGGCATTGTTTTGCTTGGAACAAAGATTTTACGAAATGACTAAATAGATTTTACGAATATGTGTTGCAACTTTTTATGCTTTTTTTAATTATATTACTTTGATTGAATGTTTAAAATTGGCTTTTATCCGAATTTTACGTTTACAATATACTTAATTTTGGATCCTCCATCTCTTTCCAGATTCAATTTTCTGATTAACGTTTCCTTCAAAAGAACAAAAACAAAATGCTTGAGGTGCATGGCAATTCCGTCATTCTCTTGTTTTTTACTGTTTTCTTTGTACGTTGGATGTTACTTTACAAAAATAATATATTAACCATCAAAATGGGAAAATTCTAATTAAACAATGTGTTGTGAGCCTTAGCGTAGGATCTGGTCACGGGTCTAGACGTTGAAGATTTTTTACTCCGACCTATGGTTAATTAGAGAGGCAGATTCGTCCTTAACTAAACCCCCTCTATGAATAACTTTTTTAATAGAATAATTGTCTGCCCTCTTTATTCAATATTAGCATTCCTTTAATAGGCCTCTAGTGAAGAAGGAAATTATCCTAATGGAAATAAAGATCCCTAACATATAGGATCTTGACTAGCAAGACTAAAGTTATAAAGGAAATAAGAATCTAATAAAATGGAGGAAACAAATGAAACACTAATTTGCTGCCCTCAATATATTTATTGCTTCTTTCCTTGATATTGCTTTCCAATAAAGGCATCCACTTCAATACTCCCCTTCTCGGAGTTGAGTTGAGCTTGTCCTCAATCTCAAATTCAGTATAAGCTTTGTTTTGTAGAAGTTCAAATGATTCTCTAGTGGTGTCTTCTTGATAACAACCTGTCCAGTGTCCAAAACTACAGATTCTGACCCCAATTCTTCTTGCATTAGACTAAGTCGTGGAACTACCTCTGAAAACTGCCCTCGCTATAGTATTTCCTTTCCGTCTACAACAAATTCCATCGTCAAATGGTTGAAGTCCTATAAAATTGGACCAAGAGTACATAACCATTTACCCCTAAAACCACATTAAATCCCTCTAGTGGTACGGTATAAAAATCAACTTGATTTACAAATACCTATGCTAGGCACTCGCTCTCCGTTAGCCAAACTAACTTGCAGCCCAGGTTTCTCCCGTACTTTCAATCCCAGCCTTGGCATCGAACCTTCACATAAGAAGTTGTGTATACTGCCCGAATCCACAAGTACTGACACTGTCACTCCCGATAACTCTGTTATCAATTGCATAGTAGAAGAATTACAAGTCATGCTAATGGCATGTAACGAGAGTTCTTGATATTCCACCTCATCATTATCTTGCTCACCTTCATAATCTGGTACTTCAATCCAAAATAACCTTTTACATTTATGTCCTAAAGAATAAGACTCTTCACAATTATAGCATAGCCCCTTAGCCCTTCTTTTCGCCATTTTTTTTTTTGTGTCAATCTCTTGATAAAGGGTGCAGAAGAACTTACTTTGTTGATGTTTCCCACTGGTTTCGTTGGTTGTCCCCCTCCATTTGCATTGAAGCTCTTAGTTGTTGGAATGATCAGAGATGAAATTTTTGAAGATAACAAATGTTTGCGTCCCAATGCTCGAGCCATGTTCATTGTAACTCCTAGGTTTCCTAGTTGTTGCATCTCAGTATCGATTCTAAGTTCCTCTACCAGCCCAGCAGTAAAGAGATCTACTTGTTGTCTCGGTTTAAGATCAGAAGTTCTAGCCAATAGTGATTGAAATTGGCTTTGATATTATTCTACAATCCCGATCTGTTTCAAGTTGGCAAGTTCACCCAAAGGGTTATTACTCATAGGTGGCCTGAACCTTACATGACAATACTCCTTGAAAAGCCCCCAATCAATGTTTGTTTCCTCTTCTTCCATTTGATCAAACCATAGTTGTACGTCTCCTAAGAGATGAAATGCCGCTAAGCCTACCTTGTCATCTTCACTAGTCTGCTGACTTCCAAAGAATTTCTCGCATCGTTTCAGCCATCCTAAGGATCTCAAACACCATTATAGGTGGGAAATTCCATCTTAGAGTATCATGGCATTATAGACCCACCTTGTTGTGAGTCTGGAGCCCCTTTTTGCCGCTGTTGTTGTCTCCTTTAGTATTTCTCTTTGGATAACCTTTGATTGTCTTTTGGATTGAATGAAATAATCCATCCATATGCTCCTGTAACACCAGCTACCTTGTAGTCATTTGTTCCATGAAATCATTCAATTTCTTGGTCAAATCCTCCGCGTCACCCATGGCAGCTAGCTTTAATGCCAAGTTGTTATGAGCCTTAGCTTAGGACCTAATCACGGGTATAGACATCGAAGATTTTCTGCTCCGACCTATGGTTAATCAGAGAGGTGGATTTGTCTTTGCCTAAACCCCCTCTACGAATAACTTTTTTTAATAGAATAATTGCTTGTCCTCTTTATTCAATATTAACAGTCCTTCAATAGGCCTTTAGTGAAGAAGGAAATAATCCTAATGGAAATAAAGATCCCTAACATATAGGATCTTGACTAGCAAGACTAAAGTTATAAAGGAAATAAGAATCTAATATAATTGAGGAAACAAATAAAACTCTAATTTGCTGCCCTCGATATATATTTACTGCTTCCTTCCTTGATATTGATTTCCAATAAAGGCATCCACACCACAATGATCGTCTCAATTTTCTTATTTCTTATTTATAAAAATATTGAACTAAAAATTTAATCAGAACATTATCAATATAATAATAATAATAGCATTAGAATGTTTATAACATCACTACAAAGTTACTATTATTGAAGAGATTTATTAATTAGTAGAGTGGCAAAGGATGGCAAAATTAGCCCAATGCGGCAATTGTTTGATACAATAGACACATTATCGTTAACTACCCAATTTTACTAATCAAACCCCAATTATTCAAAGGAGGGAAGTAATATTAACATTCCAAATACACCTTTTAAGAAGAATGTAGAACTAACACTAATATTATACTCCAATGGTACGAACCAAATTAAATTCTTGTATATCTATATATTTGGTTGTTCATATTCTTTCAATTGTTCATATTATTTAAATTCAGGAGTCTAATTAAATTATCAATTATTTAATTATTTAATTTTATTTCACTTGGAAGTAATTTTTTTAAAAATGTGTTTCAATTTAATTTTTATTCATATCTATATTTATTATATGAATTCATGATGCACCTCTAAAAATATAAAAAAATTAGATATAATTATAAATTATTATCGATGTATTTTATTTATTTAAATTTTTATGTGAATGGAATAATTTTAAGAATTTATATATTTTTTTATTAATAAGCTATTTTGATATATGATTGATATTGATAAAGCATATTAAAATATTTTAAAATGTTTTTAAAAATTATATCCTCAAAATAGGTATTTTTATTTTAAAAAATCTCAAAATTAATTTATTAGAAAAATAACCCTCAAACAACATTAATTGGAAAAATACCCCCAAATTGCCCATGTAAGATTATCTTGCGTTCTAAAAAAGCATATAAGGATCTTGCGTTTTACGGAGTGAAAGACTTGAAGCATTTTTCAAATAACCCTATTTAATATTAGAATGAAAGACCTCGCATTCGGTGATGGTGTTATAGTGGGTGACGACATTAAATAGACGACTCGTTTGTTAACCCATCTTTGACCATAATATTTCATATGATTACATGTTGTGGTACCAACAAAATGAGAAACCACATATACTAATCAACGAGGAGCGAGCACGAGAAATTTATGTGCCTCCCCCAAACTACCTGTCGATGCAGCTACAGAGCATATTTTACACCGGTCTCGATTATAGTACTAGTGGTGGTAGTGCATATACAGATGGTGGTGGTGGTAATGATGATGGTATGGTGATGATGACGCTAATGAAGATAGATTGATTTGCAGGAATTTGCGTCAATCTCATAGTCCACCATGGTATGGTATAGGTGGACATAGACATCACTAGTTATTTTTTAACTTGAATCCAAAAAAAAATTATGTAATGTTTTAAAAACTTTATTGTAATTTTTTTTTTGAGTTAATCGAACTTCAGTTCCATATTTACATATCATACTTGCAAAAATATATTTAGTTAATCGGACAAATAAAATACAAAAAATGTAGTACTTCAATTTACTTCTCTTCAGGAATCCCCGTGAAGAATCCCCATCAAGAATCCTATCAGGTGGACCTTGCGTTTCGTGTAACGCGAGATCCATCAAATATCACGTTTAATAAGGTACGAAGACTTGTACAAATAGGGGGCCTTCACGACTTTTTTCCTCACATTCTCTTTGAGTTATTCCAAATCATGTATATGTGAGGAAATATTTGTGGTTTTGAACTTTATTTTTGAGTCTTTCGACTCTAACTCCGACGATTGGGATTCAAGTTTGTCTTCAGATGAGGATGAGTGGGTAAAGGAGACAATAAAGTCGATAGTTGATGATCATAAAAGTAAACTTTAAGAAGAGAATAAGAAGATGGAACTAGAGGAGAAGAAGAATAAGTATGAAGACTTATCAATCCGACGTAGTGAACTTATTGGAGAGAGGAACGAAAAATATTACAACTGTGTAGTTTGCGATTATAGTAAAAAAGAGAAAATAATATATGAAAGATGTAGTTTTTTATGTTTTAAATATATGATAAAGTTGAATCGAATGTAATGTTATTTTTTAAAAATTATTAATTAAGTTTTGATATATCAAATATTCAAAATATCAATCAAATTATCCTTCAACAATATGATAATTAATTGTTTGGTTCAATGCGCAAATACTTTGAGAATCATCATATTTTATGAAATTTGATTCTAACAACATATTAATTTATTTAGATACTAATTTATAAACATAATATAAAAAAGAACTACACGAAGTTATGGTTAGTTGAAATAAATAAAAGAGGAGTTTGTTTCCATTGCTTCGTAGTCTGTAGAAATGTCTGATATTAAGTTCAGTTCCTCAATTACTTTCTTTTTCTCCTGTCGTTTATAGGAGTAACGTAGCAAAAGTGCTTAATCGTCCTCTTGGTCTTGTGATACCCGAGTTACTTCTACGTAGCTTGATGAAGATGCTTCTTCCTAAAATGTTACATACAACTTGATGTTCATACCACTGACACATGTGTAACTCTTAAACATCTTCCGAATGTTGATTGCATTTGATAAGGTTAACATGTAATGTGCTTCAGGGTTGGGCTCATTAACAAGAACTTTCTGTGACACCCTTAAACGTATACTTCTTAATATACGAGTCAAAGATGTCACATCAACTTAAAAGCATTTACTGAACTAAAATTTGCCTAAAAATTTGTTTCAATTGAAAAAACTCTTATTCTAACTTTAAAACTCTATTTTAAAGTATATCTCAACCTATAATTTATTTCTTTGTTACGGGAAAATAAATTCGTTTATTAATCAGTAATTTTACTAAACCATGTCTTTTCGTGAAATCTTTTAAAAACATAATAACTTAATATATTATTTTTCATGCATAGATACTGATAAAACTAAACTAAGTCAAATAAACTAAAATAGTTCTAGTTTACTATTACAAATTATTTAAAATAAATACGATAAATAGAAACTACTGACATAATTATACATGTCACTACTAGTCAAAAGAAACTTCAATGATGTCTTACTGATATTGGTATTATAGATGATCTGCACATGATGCTTGTAAGGCTCCTCATAAAACATCTGTATCCCAATCAGACCCTGTGCATGAAAATCATCATGCGTTAAGTATAACTTAGTGAGGCAGTAATAATATAAGGTGAGGAAAATCTGAAAATATCATAAACATAAATAAAATAATTCGAATTAAAACATTAAACTGACAAACCAACTTTTTCAAGTTGATTTCTTAACTGAGACCTGAAATTTCTTTTTAAATCATGAAATCATGAAAATTATGAGAAATCATGAAAATTATGTTAAATCATATCTGATAAAATAAGCATATCATGCTTTCTGTCAACTGGAATTCATTCACAACTTGCATATTCATTTTCATAGCCCAATGCATATTTATGAGAACATAAGATACGTGAGTAAGGTGCACACTATGCACAACACGGTGCAAATCGTAACTGATACTGGATATGACGCACTTCAGTGCCATCATAACCTGAATAAGCACCAACGATGTTGGACATTGATACACGAATGTACCAAAGATGATATGATAACATTGATACACGAATGTACCAAAGATGATATAATAACATTGATACACGAATGTATCAAAGCTGATAATGGATAAATACTCAACTAATGGCATACCAAGTGTACCAACTGTTCTCACTATTATACACAATGGGCTGATATATCATAATAATTCCATCATAAAAACATCATGCTTGGGTAGTTCATACCCTAAATCATTCATAAAACTGATATAGATTATTATAAAAATATTCTTTATAAACTTTATAAATCATGCTGTAAATTGGAATGAGGTTGACTAATCGCAAGTCGTCCTCAATTAAAATAATTAAATAAATAACTGCACTCACCTTTGCCTCACTATAGATTCCTTTAAGCAATATTTCTAATCATGTGCTTTTTATTTTCCTTTTGAATCGTCCCGATTGATAGATTTGTCGTGGTCAGGCAATACCAAATAATAACACAAAGTGTTCGAACTACATATTAGTATCATACTAATATAAGTTATAAGTTGTGAATTCATTTTAGAATTCACCTCAACCTTTCCATTTAATTCATAATGGTCCTTCACCATTAAAATCATAGCACATTAAATATAAAAATTCCAACACTTTAATAAAATGCTCAAATCAATACCTCAACATTTCAAACATTTATAATTTCAACTCAAACTTTCCTAACTTTCGATTTTCAACCACCAAACTCAATAAATTTGAAATTCAACCTCAACTCAATATTTAATTCAAATTTCAGAATACTAATAAATTTTCCAGCATTCTATAATATACTCAAATAATACTTCCTCATTTAAGAACTTGCAAACAAGTCCCCAAAATTTTGGAACCTTTCGAATTCCACCATCTAACCATTAAAATGAATTATTTTAGAATTCTTCTCAACATTTCCAATTTATTTAAAATGATATCTTTCCATTTAACTTCAATTCAAAGAATCCAAAAATATATTCAAACATTTAAACATTAGTCTTCAGCTTCTAATCCATTTCCACTTAAATTATAAAATTTCCATTTTCAGACAACTTGCACTACCTTTAAAGAATCAGTATTTTGTATTGATATACACACTGGAATTTAATTTCATTTCTTCCTTTGCAAACTAGACTCGAATAAAAATCTATCCATATAAAGAAATCCTTCTAGTTCATTCTGCACAATTTATGGTGAATTTTCAAAGTTGACCAACATAATCTGTTTTGTGCAGAATCTGCTGCCCCGTTTTTCTGACATTTCCTCGATTAAAAATTCATATTTTTTTGTATATACCTTGAAATTGATCTCCGTTTATTTTAAACAAAACTAGATTGATATACAAACACAAATATATAAAAATAACCTCCAAATATTTTTTATATAATTTCTGGTGAATTTTCAAACTCACTGCCAGATTCAAAATCTAAACTGTTTTCATTAATTTGCATCCTTAGGTTCTTCATCAATTCTTATAACCAATTCTTTAAATTCACTTAACTCTTCATAACCCCAAATCATAAAATTTCATCACATAATCATCTTCACCATGAAATATTGGTATCAAATGATAGAGAATTTCATGTAGATTAATTCTCTATCTAATAGCTAAATCCAAAAATCAAGTATTCAAAAATCAAAAAATAAAAATCTTACCTTGTTAGGACTTGAACTTAGAGCCAAATGAAGGAAGAAGCTGAAAATGTGCTGATTCTATTGAGTTTTATAGTATTTAATAGATAATACACTTGGCATTTATTTAATTAATTGAATTTAAAATTCAATTAATGAGAAATCTCAAAAATACCCTTAATAAATCTTTAAAATTACCAAATGTCATTGTCATATCATCCATTAAAATATTCCTTGGTCAAATATGAATCAACTTTGCTTTGACTTTCAAATTTGGCCATGCAATTTTCAAAAATTACATTTTAGTCACTAAAATTCCACTGTTCGATCAAATCTGAAAAATTGCACTGTTATGAGCCAATTTTCTCTGATATGAAATATGAAAATAATATTTCAACCATTTTCTAATATCCTTCAAATTTTCGTAAAATTTCGGTTCAATCCGAATATTCGATTTCAATACCGAACTTTATTGCTTTATAGCTTTTAACACAATTCTCGTACCAAAAAATCTAATTCCCACTAAAATATATGTTTTAATCCAAACTATTCATTTACAGGCTAAAATATATTACTTTTAAAAATTACAATTTCGGTTCCTAAACTTTTCAAAGTTTATACTTTAGCCACTAAGCTTTCAAAACTTACATTTTAGTCACTGGTCAAAATTTGGGATATTACACTTTCGCTTCCAATGACGACATCTATCGTGTTGTAGATTTTTTAAGCTCGGTTGAAATCAAATCATATAACTCATCTTTCTTAATCTGTGTGTTGAAGGAAGTGTAGAAATCAGTTCCGGAATGGAACACAGTTGCAGAAAAAATCTTTCCATTATTTTTTTTACAAAGTTATCCATCCAATATGATTATTGTATCGTTTATATATATAAATTTAATTAACATCGTGCCTTGTAGAACGTAAGGCCTATTAACATGACAAATCAAATGTTTACACTAGGGGTGTTGTCACGTTAGGAATCTCTGCGGAGAACGCGAGGTCCCTGCCAGGTTAGGAATCTCAATATAAATCGCATTTTACAGAACGCTTAGTCCATGCCTATATAATCATTATCTTCCGGTGACATTATCATCTCAATTTTCAATTTGAGTTTAACCCCGTTTATAAAAGACATCATCTTCTAGTGGTATTGTAATGCAAGTCTCTACTTCTAAGGGATTATTCTTCTAGTGGCATTACTTGATGCGAAACTTAGAGATTCTTATGCCAATATCGATGCTATAAGTTATGCCACCAGAAGTGGGTGCCTTTTATAATAACAACACAAGAAGAACGTGTCTTGCAAGGTCATGTCTAAACCTTAATTCGAACCAAAATATCATTGGAGGTTGTATGTTGTTGTTGTAGTCATGGGAGTGGTTCCGAATTTCGTTTTTATGCCCGATTCTTCTTCCATAAAACCCAACTTTTTAATGTTGAACGTTCTACTTCCTTGAAACCTGACCTTCTCGAGAAATTTATTATTTCTAAAAAGGCATCCTCTTCTGGTGACATCTTCTTCTTATTGTTTGTGACCCTGATATGACAAATAACACACCTCCACTCGAGAACCTAGGGCTTCCCTCGTACATGGAACATTCCCGTTCCATCAAAATCTAGCCTTTTCGGGAACATTCTCGTTTCCTCAAACTTTGAAGATCCAAAAAACTTCTCGTTCCATCAAAACAATGATCAAGCACAGCGTAAAACATTGCTTCGTTTGCAATTTATGTACCATAATTATGTAATAATATTTTATGGTATTTAAATTTATGTTATTTTAATTGTGCTTTTTTACTATACTACTTTTGTAATTAACAAAATTCATTTGTTAGTTTTCAATTTTTTTTTGGTTTCGAACCATTTTCAATGTGATTTTTACACTGCTTAGAATGTCTCGTATGTAATGATACTAACCTCAATTGAAACATAAGTACTAATACTACGCCTCTAATCTTATAATTTACGAAAATTTTCATATTAACTTTATGAAAATACTGACCTAACATGCCTATCAAGCCATTTTAGCTTCTTTTTCATACACAAAACTAAGCTTTGAACCATTTTGAACGTGATTTTTACCCCGCTTACAATGTCTCGTATGTGCCAATATTACCCTCAATTGAAAGATAAGTTACAAATACTACACCTCTAATATTATAAATTACAAAATATTTCACATCAACTACTCGAAAACCCCCTCGAATATGCCTATCAAACAATTTTAGTTTTTTCTTCATGCACAAAACAAGCTTTGGAACCTTTTCAACCCGATTTTTAACCCGCTTACAATATCTCGTATGTGTCAGTATTGACCTCAACTGAAAGATAAATTCCAATATTACGCATCTAATCTTATAAATTATGAAAAAATTTAGATTAACTACTGAAAATACTCCTCGAACATTCCTATAAACACTTGCATTATGGGCTGTAAATGCATGTACCTCATGCTCTGGAGGACGCAAAGTTTGTTTAATACTACCCACAATAAATTCAATTTCTCATGGACCTTGCGTTTTGCATACTGCGAGGTCATTTATCCTAATATTAAATAGGGTTATCTGAAAAGTGTTTCCACGTCGGACAGGTCTTGCTCCTTTTAAAACGAGAGGTCCTTATACGTGTTTTTGTAGAATGCGAGATAGTCTTATGTGGGTAGTTTGAGAAATATGTTTTTTCAATTAATGTTGTTTGAGAGTTATTTTCCTAATAAATGAAAACTTGATATTTTTTTAAATAAAAACGCCCTCAAAATATAATATTAAGTTCTCCATTGATTTGATCTAAAAAGTTGATAGAACGAAACTATCCTAAACGCCGAGTCAAGTTAGGTAGGGGTGTGTAAAAATATACGATCCGAATGATCCTATCCGTTTACCCGGTGATTCGATCTGAAATGTTTTCGGATAATTCGGATCGGATATCCAATAAAAAAATAGGATAATCGGATCGGATACGGATCGAAAAAAATCTCAGTTTCAGATTATCCGAATATCTGAAAAATTAATGGGCCTTTAGACGCCTTTTCTCCACAGCCTTTCAAAATGGGCCTTTATGCATGCTTATCTGTGAAATTTTATACATGCTTATCCATCATTTTGTACAAAAAAAAAAAAAAACACTTGATCACAAATATAATCATACAATTGAAAAGAAAATTAAAATTTAGTCCAACTTTTAGCTTATGATTTAATCGATCTGTAATTATTGAACGTTACGATTCAATCTTCATTTTAAAATTTTGGATAAATTATATTTTAATTTTTAAAAATAAAAGAAGCCAATATATGAAAAATATCAATTTTATCTTAAAAATCCAAAATTAATAAAACAATATAATTTTATAAATTTCTGATGTTTTATTCTTTTTTTATTAAAATTATATGATTAAACTGTCAAATCAATTAATTGAATAGATCAATTCAGTTTAATTTTTAAACCCATTACCAAAGATCAAGTATGTTTGATTTTTAATTTGTGATTATTCAATTTATATTATGTTAAATATATTAATTAGATTTACGTATTAGTTTAATGAAATTACTTTTATTAAATGATTTTTTTCGAATATATTATCAAATCTCATTACTTAAAAAAAGACGAATTCTAAATAATATAAGAGATATATTAGGATCGGATAATCAGATATCCGATCTAAAAATTCGGGTATTCAATTTTTAGGATCGAATTCAAATCCCCATTTTAAGTATCCAAAATTTTAAATATCAAAGTTTTTAAATCCAATCGGATTCGATATCTGAATGAGCACACGTTCATAAAGTTAAGTACATAGGATGAATTTTATTTTTTGAGTCAAATTTAAATAAATAAAAAATTTGAATCATTACCAACCCCTATGCAGGAGCTTGAGAGAACAGAGGAGAAAAAGAAGAGTTTGTGTGAATTAAGCTTTAAAGAAAGAGAAAAGCAAAATAAATAAATTATAATAAAGCTGTTTTTTTGGGCCCACCGGAAGACCAATTGAATCCCGTGCTCCCCCTCAATAATTATCACCATCTCTGCAAGGCACCGGGTTTCGCCTTTACTTCCCCCACTCTCCTCTCCCTGCGCGTGATAACCACTCACTCTACTCCCCCTTTCAAAATCAAAACTCTGCGCTTTATTGATTGATTGTTTGTTTATTTTGAGTAACAATTTCCCTCTCTTTCTTTACTAATCTCCTGGTGTCTCTGATTAAATACTAATCTTCTCTTTCTGGTCATGGGGTGTTGCAGTGCAGCAGTCACTTTCTCTTCCCCTGCAAACTGTTTTCTTCTTCCTTATATACCACTCATTGCACGCTTATCCAGCAAACAAATCCATTTCACACCAAACCCTTCCGTTTTTACAGAGATTCCATCCCCCTTTCTCTCATAATGGAGAATGCTCAGTCGCCCATTTCCATCCCTGAGGCCTCTCCCAAGCTTTACAAGAAAAGCTTCGTTTCTACTTTAATGGAGGCCACAAGCTTCCGTTCCCCTTTCAAGGAAGACACCTACTTCATCTCCCATCTCAAATCTTCCGAGAAGAAGGCGTTGCGAGAGCTCAAGGACGAGCTCATGACTTCGTATGGCCAAGACGGTGGTGAATGCACCATGTGGGGCGTCCCTATTCTCGCCGGAGACGAGAAAGCCGATGTTGTTCTGTTGAAGTTCTTGCGAGCCAGGGACTTCAGGGTTTCGGACTCCTTCAACATGCTGGACAAGTGTCTCGCTTGGAGGAAAGAGTTCAAGGCCGACGGAGTTGGGGAAGAAGACTTGGGGTTCAAGGAACTCGAGGGCGTCGTTGCTTACATGCATGGCTACGATAGGGAAGGCCACCCTGTTTGCTACAATGCTTACGGCGTTTTTAGGGACAAGGAGATGTATGAGAGAACCTTCGGTGATGAAGAGAAGCTGTACAAGTTTTTGAGATGGAGGATTCAAGTTCTGGAGAGAGGGATCAGTCTCTTGCATTTCAAGCCTGGTGGGGTTAACTCCATTATTCAGGTCACTGATCTCAAGGACATGCCCAAGAGGGAGCTTAGGGTTGCCTCCAATCACCTACTCTCACTCTTTCAAGACAATTACCCTGAAATGGTGGCTCGAAAGGTAATATAATGTAGATGGCAGAGATTTTAAATTGTTTTGGGTTCGTGATTATGGACATAATTAGTATTATTGTATTCATTGCTGGTGTTGTGGTCTTGTAATAATGGTTTTGGATTATCTTTAAACTTCCATCATCTTCCTTCTGGTTTTTAGATTTTCATCAACGTCCCATGGTACTTCAGTGTACTGTACTCCATGTTCAGTCCGTTTCTAACTCAGAGAACCAAGAGCAAGTTTGTGATCTCTAAAGAAGGATACGCGGCCGAAACACTCTACAAGTGAGTCTTATACCCTCCCTCTACTTATTTACCCTCGGGGACTCCAACGGTAAGATTCCCAATTTTTGGTCAGGTTTATAAGGCCTGAAGATGTTCCAGTCCAGTACGGTGGTCTGAGTCGAGCAGATGATTCGCAGATACCAGCCTCGGAGTTCACTGTCAAAGGAGGAGAGAAAGTGAGCATCCAAATCAAAGGAATAGAGGGTGGAGCAGCCATAACATGGGACCTGGCAGTGGGAGGATGGGACTTGGAATATAGTGCAGAGTTCGTCCCCAACGCTGAAGGAAGCTACACTATTGCAGTGGAGAAGACAAGGAAGCTAAGTGCTTCAGATGTGGCCATTCACAACTCGTTTACCCCTAGAGAAGCAGGCAAAATGGTGCTGTGTGTGGATAATACAGCTTCCAGGAGGAAGAAGGTTGCTGCTTACAGATATATTGTACGCAAATCAGGCCCGGAGTAGGTTTTCAACGAGTAATTCTGGTTTTAGTTAATGGTTGTGAACCTTTTTTTAAGGTGATGTATAAATATGGAGGTTGTATGACTTTAACATTTCACTTGAAGATGCAGCTGCAATTTCACTTTAGGTTTACAAAGAGATTTTTTATATCAACCATTTCAGAAAAAGTAAAAGGAGAGGATTTTGCTAGCTTTGTGCTTGGATGGAGGATCTCATCTGTAGGTCAAGGACTAGATCTGTTACACTTGATCCCGACATAACTATTCGAATGCAAGTTCCCAAGATTTTTAAATTTATTCTTCTTTATTTAGTTATTCAAATATTATATGTTTTGGGTTTTATTTATTCAATTATAATCTAATTATTAAGGTTTTTTTTGATAAAATAGGATCTCCTACGTGGTTTTTTAATTAAATTAAGTAATTATAAAATAATATTAAACAGACATGACTGTTTAATCATACGGTAATTTTTTTAGTCGATTTAATTTCTCGGGACCCGTAAACCCCTAGGTACATTAGCGATTTGAATATTATTTTTCAAATAAACCTGGGTTATTTTCCTAATAAATAAATAAAAAATTAAAATTGCTGAAGCTAGTCATATTTAACTGGCAGCAAGTAAGTGTCCCAGCAATCCGAAGTGATATTTTTTTGTAAACATAGCTTTGCGGGACAGCAAAAGACAGACTGTATTCTTTTGAATTGAAAACATGTCAGGTCCTTCAATCAGATTTAGAGTTAAAAGAAAGAGGCGTGGAAGGTCCTGCAGCGTGCAAGCCAAACAGCGGGCCTCAGTGGTTCGGAGTCCAGTCACGCCATCTAATTTACCTCAAACACTAAATTCAGCTTATTAACACTTACCACGTCATCTCAAAATGTTATAAACTTTAACATTTTAAATAAGATTAACTAATTTTTTTTTTTTTTTTAGAGAAAATCACCTCAGTGATCAAAAATATTTTATAATATATGATTTTAATTAACTTTTTTTGTATTTGTCAAAATGACCAACAAAATCGCAATGCGAAATAAAAATGGCAACGCGATCTCCAGAATCGCAAATCAGTTCCCAGAATCGCAATGCGATAGTACAAATTCGCATTGCGATTTTTCAGAATCGCAACGCGAATATGAAAATCGCAACGCGAACATATAAATCACAATGCGATTCTGACTATCGCAACGAGTATCCGTAAAATCGCAACGCGTATCCGTAAATCACAACGACAATACGTAAAATCATAACACATATCCGTAAATCGCAACGAGAATACGTAAATCGCAACGCGTATATGTAAATCACAACGAGAATACGTAAATCGCAATGCGTATCTGTAAATCACAACGACAATACGTAAAATCGCAACGCGTATCTGTAAATCGCAACGCGATTTTTAAAACGCCATTAGAATCGCTACGCGTATTTTATTTTCAAATTTCAAACACGAATATTAATTATCGAAACAATGAACCGTCCACAGTAAATCCCGTAATCGCAACTCATAACCTAAAACCTAAAATCACAACTCAGTCCCATCTCCATCTCTCACTCTCTACGGCAAAATCCGTCCCCATCTCCGAAGATTTTCTTCCCCATCTCCGGCGAAATCCCTCACAACCATTCACGGTCAGAAATCCCTCACAATCATTCAGAAATGGAAAATCAACATTCGAGGGTTAGTTTTTTTTAATTATTTTTATTTTGAAAATTTTGTATTATTTTAGGTTTTTCATATTGAAATTGATGATAAGTTTACTGGTAATTTCAATAATAGATTAACCATTTCACTTAGATTTCTTATTAAATTCATTCGATTGCTGCCAATACTGCTAAACTGTTTAGTCTTTAATCCTGTGAAGTTATTATTTGTCTTTGTTTTGTCTTTTGGTTGAAGTAATGCAATCCATTAAAGTTTCAATTTGCAGAAGAAGAATAGTTTCTAAACTTAAAATCGCAACATGAAAATGAAAATCGCAACACGAAAATGACTATCGCAACGAGAGAATCGCAACGCGAAACCAATATCGCATTGCGATTTTCATTTCGCGTTGCGATTCTCTCGTTGCGATTTTAATTTCGCGTTGCGATTTTCATTTCAACCAAAAGACAAAACAGTGTTACAAATTTTAGTTTCAAGAATAAACTACTACTCTTTATGTTTATTGTTTTTGGTATATCTTCACAGTATAGTTTTTGGTATATCTAACTTGGTATGTTTATTGTTTTTGTAGAAATTTTTTTCGGCTTCATTGACATTAAGGAATAAAGTTAGCCTAGCCACTACAATTGCTTCGAAGCTTTCACCTGCACAAAGAAAATTGTTTGAGGAAACTTGCTTCGGGCCATGGCTGAGAGTACAGCATCCGGGTGGAGATGCTAATTTGACCCATTTGTGGCTTCAAACCATGACTAGCGATCTACCCGACAGTATACAACGTGGCGAGGAAGAGATATGGTTTCATTTTCCACCGGCGTATACTTGTTTTGGGCGGAAGGAGTTCTGCTTAATCACTGGTCTACGATTCGGACACGATGATGTAGGCCGATACACTCGTCATATCACCCGCCCATCATGGTTATCCCAGGTTTTTCCTGATGAGTCAATAGAGAAGACGAACTTATACGTCGACGACCTGAAGAAATTGTTTAATAAGAAAGATGGTTTTACTCGGATGAATGACGTCGATGTTGTCAGAGTATGCCTTCTAGTACTTTTGTATGCCGGTTTTTTTGGCAGAGAGGCCAGACAACCTATTCCTCAGGAGCTAATATTATTGGTAGAGGACCTAAATGCATGGAATCTGTTTCCGTGGGGTTCGTATATATGGAAAGCTACCTGGACTAAGTTGTCGTCTGCCTTTGATGACCGCAAAAGTTTGCGTGGCGATGGGTCGAAATACACTTTGTCAGGCTTTGTTTGGGCCTTTAAGGTAAGAATTTCTATATAATGTTTTCAAAATTATAATTAATTATTTAACAATTACTAATGTTTGTTATTATATTGTTTGTAGATTTGAATATTCAAGGCTTTCCCCAGCATGCGGACATATGCATTAAAAACTTCAAATGATATTCCTAGGGCTATTTCCTGGAAGAGGAAACGTCTGTTGGATTGGGAAGACTTAATACCATATGCGATAATAAATAATGTAAGTTAACACAAATACTATCATATATAAACAAGTTATTAATAGTAGACATTTAACTTTGTTTGAGTTTTTATATTTTTAGGAGGCCAACACTCCATTACAGAGACTGACACCCACGGAGGCTGAGCTTGCCACTGATTGGTGGCAAGCTAGTCAGCGTTTTTTTGATGGCACGAATGATGAGCAGCCTCCACTTCCTCCACTTCGAGAGCCATCACCTCACCCAGAGCCATCACCTGATCGACCCGACTATACACATCTACAACGAGAGCCATCACCTATCCCGTCACATCATCGAGCCTCTTCTCCACCATCACCTCATGATAGGCGACCGGAAAAGATGCCACGACTTCTATCTCCCTGTTCTCCACCTCCACGGGATGAGTCACGGGAGTTACGTGATGAGGTCAATGCCTTGCGTGAGGAGATCGATACTCTACGCGATCACGATGGTGCATGGCGTGTGGAGGTGTCTACTTTACGTGGTGAGGTTACCGCTCTACGTGAGATGGTATTATCGTTGCAGAATGAGGTTCATACTCTACGCAACGAGGTAAGTTTAAGATTTTCCATATTTAACTTGATGATAAATTTACTCGTAATTTCACATAGATTAACCATTTCACTTAGATTGCTTAGTAAATTTATTCGGTTGCTGCCAATACTGCTAAACTGTTTATTCTTTAACACTGTGAAGTTAGTATTTGTCTTTTGTTTTGTCTTTTGGTTGAAGTAAATTTATTCGGTTGCTGCCAATTCTGCTAAACTGTGTATTCTTTAACACTATGAAGTTAATATTTGTCTTTGTTTTGTCTTTTGGTTGAAAGTAAATTTGTTTGGTTGCTGCCAATTCTGCTAAATTGTGTATTCTTTAACACTGTGAAGTTAGTATTTGTCTTTGTTTTGTCTTTTGGTTGAAAGTAAATTTGTTCGGTTGCTGCCAATTCTGCTAAACTGTGTATTCTTTAATACTCTGAAGTTAGTATTTGTCTTTGTTTTGTCTTTTGGTTGAAGTAATGCAATCCATTCATGTTTCAATTTGCAGAAGAAGAAATAGTTTACTTTCGCAACACGAAACTTAAAATCGCAACGTGAAAAATGACTATCGCAACGCGAAATGAATCGCAACGAGAGAATCACAACGCGAAATGAAAATCGCAACGCGAAACCAAAATCGCAACGCGAAACTATAATCGCGTTGCGATTTTCATTTTGCATTGCGATTCTCTCGTTGCGATAGTCAAATTCGCATTGCGATAGTCATTTTCGCGTTGTGATTTTAAGTTTCAGATTCTATTCTTCTTCTGCAAATTGAAACTTGAATGAATTGCATTACTTCAACCAAAAGACAAATACTAACTTCACAGTGTTGAAAATTTAAGTTTCAAGAATAAACTACTACTCTTTATGTTGTCATTGAACCTGCACTAAACCTATATGTTATCCTTTTAAATGTTTATACAAGTGCTTACTTCTGGAATGTTATCTGATGCATTTTGTGAACAATGATATAGTAATGACTTGGGTGAATACCGTGCAAGTTTTAAATATATTTGTCTTTGTTCTCACTGTTTAATATCATGTCTGTTTGTTTATTGATTTATGTATTAATTTATTTTTAGCGGCCCGCTAAGGTGGATGCTCTACGTCGGGTTTTTCTTGTAAGACGGAGTTCACGCATCAGACGGCGTGCACTTGCCATTACGTCTCCGTTTACCCCAATAGTGCGAAGAATCCGTAAGAAAAAGCCCGACTCACCTGTCATCGTTCAAGAGGCCTCCCCTATCGTTCAAGAGGCCCCTATCATCCCTCAAAAGTCCCCTCCCACCGTTCAAGAGGCCACTGTCATCGTTGAAGAGGTCCCTCCCAACATTCTAGAGCCCTATTCACACGGCGTAATATATCGAATTATTGAGAAGCCCCCTCACGTGCCGGACGTGATGGATGACTGTTGGCTTTCGTATAAGTTACCGGCCAGTACCATTCCGGCAGATGAAGTGGAGAGGAAACAACTACCGGAAACAATTCTGGATAATACCCTTTGGGCTAAGACCGCAGTTGATTTTTATCTACATGAGCGGAGCCAAGGGTGTTACGCTGACATATACAAACTCAACGATGATATGCATTTGTTGATTGAACGGTCTTGGTGGGGTGTATTATTAGGGGTTGAAGACAACGGCTATTTCGATGGGGGGGTAAGTCTTATATTTCTTATATTTCAGTTTGATTAATTTTTTTTAAAATTTATGTAATTCACTAATATATGTCTTTTTTTTGTAAAACAACATATTGATGCATGGGTGACACGTCTTCTAATTGTAAGGTAATTGAAGAAAATATTAAAAAAACGCGATATACAATTATGCCGACGTCTTTTCACGTAGTTCACTTGAAGAATCAACGACAGGAATCATATGTGTTGGCTAATGGACAAGCTAAACTTTATCCTGAATGGTGGGAGGTCGATAAGGTTAGTATATTTGTTTAAATATTTTAAAGGTGTTCATAAATAAGTGCGCAATTTGAATTATTACATTTCGATGCAGGTGTTTATCCCTGTTTTGGACCGTACTCATTGGCTTCTCGTCGAGCCCATCCCTAAAGATATAGTATACGACAGCATGATAAATTGCATATCATTGTCTGATTTGAGAGATATGATTAAGGGATGGAGCTCTCATTTGGCTAAATTCTTGGATGCAATTGATTATTGGACTAAGTCTGGAAACAAGAAGCCAAAGAAGTTCAATGTTACAGTTATCAGAGACGAGACCGCGCCACAACAAACAAAAGAAGCCAGAGGGGATTGTGGTCCTCTCGTATGCATGTGCTTGGAGCGTTTGATGACATGAAGTACATATTTTCTACCTCCCACCGATAGAGATAGAGGTGCAGTAGGCTTGTGGTTTCGGCATTTTATGGCTAGAGCGATATATGCGAGACGCTGCCTACCTGCATCCGCGTTATGAAAGTGTCCATAAACAATTTGTAAGTCAAATGCAAGTGTTGTTAAACATATTTACTCTTTTTGGTTTGAAAATGTTTGGTTAAGTAGCTAGAATTCAATAATTTGCTGTTTGTAGATTTTAGATGTGTAGAAAGTGTTGTTGATTCAATGTTTGGTTTTTGCAGGTTAATCCTGAAGTGAGCTGCGTGAAATGGATGTATGGGTGAAAAAGTTGATTTCATTATTATTTTTTGATTATTTAATTGATTTGTAAAAGATGATTTGTAAATGTTGATTTGTTTAATTGATGTGTAAATAATATTTGTGCTTGTTTAATTGATTGAAATGTAATAGTTGATTTGTTGATTTCAATCTGCATTATGTTGAATGCAAAACAGACTATCGCAACGTGGAAATGACTATCGCAACGATGAAATGACTATCGCAACGAGAGAATCGCAATGCGAAATGAAAATCGCAACGAGTGAATCGCAATGCGAAAATGAAAATCGCAACGCGAAACTAATTTCGCGTTGCGATTTTCATTTTCGCATTGCGATTCACTCGTTGCGATTTTCATTTCGCATTGCGATTCTCTCGTTGCGATAGTCATTTCCGCGTTGCGATAGTCAATTCCGCATTGCGATAGTCATTTCCGTGTTGCGATAGTCATATTCGCGTTGCGATAGTCAAATGAATGTCTAATAAGTGATAACAACTGAACTTATCATAGCAATGTTCAAACTCAAGTTACTAATACATGCCTAACTGAAAATGTTAAAAGTTCACACATAATATACAAATAATACAACGTTTGCATTTAAAAATCACCTAAGTTAACAGTCCCAAAAGGTGAAGCCGGTTGTGATTGGGATTTTGATGAGGATCCATATTTTGGTAGAGGAAAAGATGATTGTGATGGCACTGGTGATCCATATGTCAATCTTGTATGACCACTTTCCTTGCACTGACTACATGTCGATCTCTTCTTCTCTTCACCCTTAGACGGTATACGATCGTGACTTTTTGGTCGGCCAGGAAGCCTTTTGTCCATGGCTGGTGGAAAAACTGTTTGTAAGTCATCTGGTATGTCCCACTCAGAAGGTGTGGAATATGGTAGACAATCTCGCTATAAGTCTGTCGATATACTTTTGTAGTGTAGCAATCCATAGCGTATGCGCTTGAATCATCTTGGTTTAGATGAAGAGAAACTTTTATAACATGGCCACACGGATAACCAGATGTTTGCCATGTCATACAACTACACGTCTTTGGATTTAGATCGACAAGCCCATTTAAGTTATTATACAGTACTTCAAACAAAGTGTTTGAACATGGTTCAACTCTCCATGACGTTGACTTCACAACACGTTTCGTTATCTTTTTTTCTGTCCATGGTGTAACACGATGTTCCAATGTTCCTGTAAATTTAAATAAATAATACTTAGTAAAATATATAATAAGTTACGAATTTAAAGAAATAATACCTGCATGGTTTCTTTTCTTGTAGTACCACTGTTGAATAGAGGCTCGAAAAAACTCCATTAACATAGTAATAGGTAATTTCTGGGAATGACGACTTAGAGCGTTGATTGATTCTGCACTATTAGACGTCATGAAACCATATCTTGCTCCAAGTTGATGTACTCTTGACCATCTTTCAAACCCGACATCTTCTAGTGTTTGAGCACACTGAGGCAAAACACGTCTTAAACAGTTTATATGCTTATTAAAATCCACTTCCCGATAAGCTTTTACAGCCTTCCAGTATGTCCATTTGTGATTTTTTATACCAGCAGACCTTGATTTTAGATTTCTATACAAATGAACACCACAAAGTCCATGAAAAGCATCTGGGAAACACCTTCTAACAGCGTTGTCAATTGAGTTTGCCCTAACGGATATGATTGTCAGATTGCTAATAAGACCTATACAATCCCTAAGATGCCCCATAAACCATGTCCATGAATCAGAGGTTTCAGATTTGCCAACCCCGTAAGCTATTGGCAGTATCCCATTGTTAGCATCCATGGCTACTGCTAATAAGTTTACTCCAAGGTATCGACCTTTTAAATGTGCTACGTCAACTATAATAACTGGGTGCATGCAATTAATAAACGAACGAATCTACAAAATCATATACACAAGAAATATAATCATTTAAATGTGAAATGCATGTAACTAACAAAAATGAGTCAACAAAATTATATTGATTTACTAACCGCAGCACCAATGGCGGTAAACAGCAACTCAAAGCGTCCATCTCTATCTGTTTTGATATGAGTTACCGACCCAGGATTTTTCAGCTTTAAATTGTGACAATAAGCCGGCAGTTGGGCAAACGATGCTTCTGGCGACCCCCTCAACAATTCCAAGGCATAACATTTGGCTCTCCAAGCTTGAGAATATGAGATACTAATCTTTAACCGAGCATTCATGTCAGTCATAATTTCATGTCCCCGATATACCCTACCATTCAAAAACATTAACTCAGCCAGAAAACCACCCAACACCTTTTTGTTTGCCTGTCTATGGTGAGGAAAAACTTGGGTTCTTGAACATGTATGTTTATCAATAAAAGTCCTAACTTGAAACATTTCGCAATCTTTTATCCTCTTTGCAATCATACGCCACATACAGTTTTTGTCAATCATACACCTTGTTTCGAAACGATCTTTGCTTGATTTGTTAACTTTTAGTTGATAGCCATCTTCCACACATTTCGTATACAAAGCTATCTTCAAGTCTTCCTTTGTATCAAAACAATCATATTTCTTGATACGAATAATTTTTGTGTAACAATCAACTGCTATCTTTACCAACTCTTCTTCCGGTATCTGAAGTAATTCTGGCATATTCAAGTTATACACCCGTGGCATTTTTTTCGGGGACTTTTCTTTGGGGATTTCTTCTTCTTCTTTTTCTTCTTCAGTGTTATATGAATTACAGAATGGATGTTCAACATGTTCATTTATAGTCGTAACTTCCTCCTCATTATCATCAACAACATCTTCCTCGGCAACGGTTGTTTCATCATCAAAATTCGGGTATTGACCAATATCAAAATCATTACACGCAGGGTCTGTTTCTTCTTCTGAAAAATCATCAAAATCTGAGTATTGACCAAGATCAAAGTCCGGGTATTGACCAAGATCAAATTTCGAATACTGACTAGTACTCACAATTTTTTCTGTTGGCTCACCATCGTCTAACTAGTCAATACGAAAACCAGAATTTGGTGTTGAAAGTTGATTGGGATTTGGATTAGGGAAAGGTTGTGGGTTTTGAGATTGTGTTTGGTATTGGAAATGTGGTGAAACAATATTTTCTTGGTGATGAAATTGTGGTGGAACCATTAAATTTTGAGCACCATAAACTGGGGTTGAAAAACTTAGTTGATTACTACCCGCTACTGACCCAACTTCACTACTTCTAGGTTCAACAACATACAATGTAACATCATCACTTGAAACACTAATGTAAGTAATGAATCATTCAACATCTTCATTGTCGTTTAACAAATAAACTTTACCATTTCTCTGATAAGATAGCCTAAATCCACTTAGGGGCTCTAAATTCAATTTATTTGCAACACGTAACATTAGAGTTTCATAAGTTAACTTTTTTAATGACAGTTTTAGTTGAAGATTCATGGGTAAATGCATATATTGTAAAACACTATGAACATTCTCCCATGACCCTCCAAAACACAAATCTATCCAAACATGATCAACATTAGATGATTTCATTATTGTAAATTAATTTACTAAACAAACGAGCTGCGAAACTAAAACCTGTTGCCGGATGGGGAAGGATGTCGTTGGATATAGGAACGGATGTCGCCGGAGAGAGTGATAGATGGAGATGGAATGAGTTGCGATTTAGGGATTTAGGTTATGAGTTGTTGCTGCTGCGTAGTTATATACCCAAAACATTTGTGTTGCGAAATTAAAACCTGTTGCGAATTTGAAATTCAGTATTGCGATAGTCAGAATCTCGTTGCGATTTACAGATTCGCATTGCGATTTACAGATTCGCGTTGCGATTTACGTATTCGCGTTGCGATTTACGTATTCGCGTTGCGATTTACGTATTCGCGTTGCGATTTACGTATTCGCGTTGCGATTTACGTATTCGCGTTGCGAATTAGGAAAATCGCAACGCGAATTTGGGAAATCGCAATGCGATAGTCAGAATCGCGTTGCGAATCTGGAAACTGATTTGCGATACCGGAGATCGCGTTGCGAATTATCGATCGCGTTGCGATTTACGGATACGCGTTGCGATTTTACGTATTGTTGTTGCGATTTACGGATACGCATTGCGATTTACGTATTCTCGTTGCGATTTACAGATACGCGTTGCGATTTACGTATTCTCGTTGCGATTTACGGATACGCGTTGTGATTTTACGTATTGTCATTGCGATTTACGGATACGCGTTGCGATTTTACGGATACTCGTTGCGATAGTCAGAATCGCGTTGTGATTTATATGTTCGCGTTGCGATTTTCATATTCGCGTTGCTATTCTGGAAAATCGCAATGCGAATTTGTACTATCGCATTGCGATTCTTCATAATCGCGTTGCGATTCTGGGAACTGATTTGCGATTCTGGAGATCGCGTTGCGATTTTTATTTCGTATTGTGATTTTGTTGGTCATTTTGGCAAATCCAAAAAAAGTTGGTTAAAATCGTATATTATAAGGCATTTTTGGTCACTGAGGCGATTTTCTCAATGTTTTATTACTTACACTAAATATTAATTACAGTTATACAATTAACGATTTGTTGAAGTGACATAAAAATTAAATAAAATAAAAAATACATTATTTTCGCATGGATTATTCATGAATTAAGTTAAAAAAAACCCCAAAAATAATTGATATAAACGTGAAAAAAATATGTTATCAACTATCTCTTTTCTTTAAATCACTAAAACAAAGTTCTCTTTTAAATATTTTTCTTCAAATTCCTTAAGCAACACAATTTTTATATCCGTAGCAGCCCTTAAAATCCTAGGAAGAATAAGAAGAAAAGGCACGTCAACGAAGAAGAATATTATGAAATCAAACAATGATGATTTTAACTCATTTTTCACAACGAAAAATGGGTTTTGTTTTAGGATACTCATTCTCTCATTTGTAGTTGTGTAGAACGAGTTGAGATCGTCACCACTCGATTCCATAATATTCTTATTTGTTGGATAATTTTTTTCATCTTCTTCTTAGGATTTTCAGGGCTGCTAGAGATATTAAAAGGGTGTTGTTTTAGGGATTTGAAGAAAAGTATTTCAAAGGAAACTTTGTTTTAGAGATTTGAAGAAAATAGATAGTTGATGTCACCTTTTTATTTCACATTTATATCGATTATTTTTTGAAAAACTTCTTTTAAACTTAATCCACAAATAATCCATGTGAAAATCATGTATTTTCTATTTTATTTAATTATCGTGTCAGCTTAGCAAATCGTTAATGGTCTAATGAAAGTTAACTCGTGATGACCACATCTTATTTAAATAATAAACAAAGTGACCATATATATATATATATATATATATATATATATATATATTGAAATCAGTAAGGAAAAGTAGACAAAACATAAACATAAGTGATCAATCATGTAGTTAACCCAATCCATGTGAAAATGATGTATTTTCTATTTTATTTAATTACCATGTTAGCTCAACAAAAATTTAATGGTCTAACGACAGTTAACATGTTGTCACCACATCTTAACTAAATAAAAATGAAAGTGGTCATATATTATATTTTTTAAAATCAGTTAGAGAAAGTGGACAAAACACAAACATAAGTGATTAATCATATAGTTAACCTTTTTCAATTTTTTAATTATAACAATTATTAAAAAAATTCATTAAATAATATGTGTTATAATTATATAATTTCAAAAATTTTATTTAAAATAAAAAACTTTAAATTATACTTTAAAAAAATCAAATTTTTCTAAAATCTTAAAAGAAATCCCAAAACTTTATATACTATAATTTTAATCTATATGCACACACTGGTTGTTATTGTTTTTTGTTATTATCATTGACTAAACCTGCACTTGACGAGCAACCGAACCCGATAACTTAGAACCCAAAAACCTGACGAATAGACGTTAAATCAAACTTTGAAAATTAACGATGCCCATGCAATTCAACGAAGTGTGCGACGACAAAGACGACGACGACCGACAAGGGAGGTACCAAGGGTGGTGATGATAGCAACCGTGACAAAAAATAGAGATGATAAGGTTAAGGTTAGGGGTTTAATTTTTTATATAATTTTAGAGAAACTAGGGTTTTCTTAAATATTATAACACCTTAGTCTGATCCGACTCGTAGATCGAATGATTAAAACATTAACAGAACCACCAAAGTGGCTAACCCAAAAATTTCTTTTTAAACCACGTCTTAATACTCATTAAGATATCATTATTTTCAAACCATACATGAAAATATAAATATTTAAGTTTACATAAGTGGGGAGCTCCTGATACATCTCAAAATAACACATATCAAGTATTTCAAAAATAGAGTTATGACTCAAATACATGAAGGTCTATGAATAGTACATACCCTCTAAATAGACTTAAGACGTACTATGTTGGTTTAAATGATCCATAATGCAAGATGTGTAATAAACTCCTCGACGAGCCTCCTAAGAACCTCTACACAGAAACAAATTTTGAACACTGAGCTTACAAGATCAATGCCATACTAATAATTGTACTATACTACATGAGTTCAGTTCATCATATGGTCACGCTAGTAGGTAAATACATAAGCATACAAGTACACTATGAATCATAATGTGGTCGGAGGGTTCACCACATCTCGAGACTCACACTCCTATATCATACCTATAATACCCTCGGGTACCTATGGTGAGATCCAATAATTTTTATATCAGAATCGTACACTCGATCGACCTACTCATTGTGAGTACTTAAGACATCTATGCCCGACCATCAATTGAAGTGCCTTGGCACAAATTGAGATATATCAAACTATTCTAAATAAATAAGAAGATATTCATACTTGCTAGAGTAACTTGGGTGTCCTCGTTATTTCTCGGACATCACACAAAGACTAGTTTTATGTATCTTATTTCACAAGCTTTTTTACACTTTAGTTGTAATTATTAGTTGTTCTCATTAGAGCAATATTGACGGTTTTAAATCCTTTCTAAAACCTTTTATCAAGGTTAGGCTTCTTAGCTAAAAATGTACGATGATATCGATACTAAGCCTTTCAGTATCAATACCGAGATGACATTATTGATATCTTCCCTTAGTACCGATACTAGATTTACATTCGATATTTTGAGAATGTCTTATAGTATCAATACCCTTATGTTGAGTATCAATACTTCTTTTTGATTGCTTCATATGTTCTCTCTATCGTTTTACTCGATTGTGGAAAGAAAAAGTGTTTAAAAATTATGTAAAGTGGTTTGTTAACATAATCACTTAAATCTCCTAAGTGTGGTTTATGAACTAAGAATTATCGTAAGGAGTTTTGTGGACTGCATAACCTGTTCAGTTGAAAAGTAAACCCATCTACAAGATAAAGCTCATTGAAAGCACTTTTAAAATAATGGGTATGTATATCAGAAATCTTCAAGTCATCATGATGTACATCTTTGATATGTTCAATTATTAGAATACTGGTATGCTTTTGATAGGTAATAGTATACCTTCAGGATAGTGCATCTTCTACTATGTTTTTCTTACCTCGGTCTTTTAACCAATTAAAGGATTTGTGGTTGGTATAGATGACAACTTCAAGAGCTTTACGTTGTAAAAATGAGAAGAAGTAGGTTATAATATCATTTAAAATAAGTAATAACATACTTACCTTTGGACTATTGTAAATTATGATTAATCACTGATATGGAACAGTGATTAAGGCTTTTTGGTGGTAACCCGTCAAGAGAGTCACCTAACACCATTTGACTACTCTATAAAAGAAGAACAAACATTCTAGATAGGCTAATGTTATTGTTAGAAATCAAAACTAGTGGTTGTCTAAAGTGGACAAGAATGCAAGACTTTTTTTTTTGTGAAAAAGGTTATCTCTCAATTCTTTTGCACTCATGTAACACCAAAATATCACATATTAGAGTTTCACACAGAACCACTGGAGTGACTAACTGTTCTTTTTTTGTTGAAAACATATTTATTTTAAAACATTTACATAAAGTATAAAACTATAATCTTTTACAAAAATGAGGCCCCGATTTGGAAACTCAATAAATAAATGAAATAAATAATTAAAACATTACAAACTAACTTATTTCAAAGCATGACCTCTACATGCCCACTAAGTTGTCATCATTGTACTTTGGTACTCCGTTGAGACTCTTTTGATGATATCGTTATCCCCTCGCACTTCATGAAAATTTGAAACTTGGGAATGGAAACACATTTCGAACGCTAAACTTGCAAGCCTCAAGCCACACAATACATTTACTTACTACTTGTATTCATAAAATAAGCATACTAACAAGTACAATCAGAGAAGCAATACTACTATGTCATCAATGCTACCAAAGTATCTATTCAAGGTACATCTACTATCATAATAATTTGAATATTATGCTTCCCTTAGTCTAATCCTAAGGTCCTTACCATTAATATACATGCACTAGTCTCTAACCATAATATCATGCTACTATACATTATCATATACAACACACAATTATTAACACATAAGTTGAGGTAGGCATTATGGTGTGGTTGGAGGGTTTCACTATATCTTAGAGACACACACCACTCTAGCCTACTTAGGGTGAGATATGAAATTTCTACAGAGGAAACATTCACTTGGTTAACTTGCTCCGTTGAGTTTTTGGCCTTATATGCCCAGTTAACAACTCAAGTGCCTTGCATACTAGCTAAACTATATATACGAATCTTCTAACAAACAAGACGATCGTCGTGGACACATAAGCATATAAGGTGCCTGTACGCCACACATATCAATCAATGATACAAAAGGAAAATTAAGATAGTTCGATTACTCGATATCATAATTCAATATATCCAGGTGAGGTTATCCCCTCACCTACTACTATTTTGTTCGTTCTCTCCCCTAAAACGTTATAAAATGGTTTATTAGTCTTTTATATCTAGTAGCTTATAAAACTGCTCTATTCTGGTCATTTAACACTAAAGGGCATTTTAGTCATCCACACTAATATTGTTTCTAGTTGTAATTGTATCTATCACAGTTCTCACTTGTAGTTTTATTCGACAGTGTTTTGGTGTTATTGGGCCCCTCAATCTAACTCTTTAATCCCTTGAGTTTCTTACCAAAAAATGTACACTAGTATCTATACCAAGCCCTTTGGTATCGATAATGAAATGTGTTGAGTTAATCGATTGATGGAATTGGCCAAGAGGGGGGTAAATTGGCAATTAAAAATTTGGTGGAAACTTTTGCAGAAAATTGAAAGTAATTGCACAGCGATTTAGAGTGGTTCGACTTTCTCAATCAAAGTCTACGTCCACTACCTTAGCTATCCACACTAAGGATTTTCCAACAAATTCACTAATTTGTTCTTTCTTTTGAGGCCAAAGAGATAACCTTACAACACCCTCAAGAATATAACCCAATTCTTGAGAACACTCTTTCCCAAAGAGAAGATTACAAATTTTCAAACTTACAAGGAAATCCTCACAAGGTAGATTGTTTGCACAATTCTAGAACAAGAAAAGAACACTCCAAAATAATTACAAATGAGCACAAATGGTGTTCTTGAAAGAAAAATGAATATTGAAAGGCAAATTGGCTTGATTTGTACAAACTTGGTATTTGATACTTTCTCTCTTGTTTCTCTATAATTTCTTGTTGATCAAAGGCTTCAGAACTTGTTTAAATACTCCCTCAATTGATTCTGAATGTTGGGGATGATTAGTGGAGTCAATGGAGCCGTTTAAGTGTGAAAACCATTAATACAACAGCTTAGGGGGAATCGGTTCCCTCCGTGCATACTGGAATTCTCGGAGCCAAACCATTCAGGGGGAATCGGTAACCCCTTGGGGGGGAATCGGTTCCCTCTGGACATTCTGGAATTTTTATCTTTGAAACGGTTCGAAATACTTTGTAAAATTGTTTTGAAATTATTTTAAGATTAAAACTTAATTTTACACTTGAGTAAGGATTAAAAATGACTTTTAAAAGATTTGGAGTAATATTTTGTTATTCGAATAATTGTATCAAATATACTTAGAAAACCTTATTGGAAAATCTTAAAATTCATTTATCTTAATTTGTTATATCGAAATATCAAAATGTTTTCAACAATCTCCCCCTTTTTGATATAACAAAAAATTTTAGTAATTTTAAGATTTTGAAATCAAAAAACAACGTTTTGAAAAATTACTCCCCCTTACTTTAACACTTCTCCTCTTTAAAACATTTAACACTTCTCCCCCTTTTTGTTAAATCAAAAAGACATTTTAAAAGTATTTAAACAAGGTTTTCAAATCATTTAGCCAATTGATTATATATAGTTTAAGCTGCTAAGATCACAATCAAGAGAAACATTAGCCATTAGTTTCTTAATCAATATTCATAAACAATGTGACATGTCAAAATTGGTCATAATGCAACTAATATGTAAATGATGCAAAAATAAACATTAAGCTCAAAATGAAAGTTAAAACCAAACCAAATATATAAGCACGTAAGTTCAAATATCCAATTATCCATCAAATTCAAACATCCAAAATAAAACAATCCATGAACATCAAAATGTTTCACAATTCAAAGTTTTGAGTTCGGGATGATAAATCCATTGTCCTGTTTCCTTATCCTTTTTCCATCTTGCTTTCTTCAAGGAAGTAAGATTGATTTGGTTTTGAAGAGGGATAGGAATATCAGAAGAGACCCTAAGACCACGTTTGATAAACAAATTACTAAGGAGACAACCATAAACCAAGGTTTCTATATTCTTAGAAGAAATAGTGTTTGTGGAAACTCACTAAAGATGATCTGTGGCAGATTAATCTTCTTTTTATGTTGGATACAGTATATCCATCATATATCTATGTTCCTAAGGGAGGAGTACCTATCTCCGGATGGCCTAAACCACCAAGAGATCAAATAATGAAGGAATCTATCATGATGAGTTCTTAGGGTATTCTCACTATCCTTAGACTTATAGGGTGAATCCACAGTCTCTTTTTCATTAAACCTGAGTTATCTAGTCCAAAATGGGTAGCGATTGTGCTGGAGTCTATAAAAATAAATTGTCCTAAAATATAGGATTGAATTCCTATAATTTCATATCGGCGCTCGTTTTGGACACATACCACATTGGAATAGAAAAATGCAGACTAATTGATGATAAACCAAAGGTTTGAGTTTAAAGAGTTTATCAAACTTCTAGGATTTAAAAGTAGGAAGATATTGAAAGTTCATATCTTCTATAGCTTGAATCGAAGGGATACATTCTTCCTGGATTTTGTATGACTCAAAACAAGTATGGTACCTATGATATAGATTTTGTCTACAACCAGGTACGTGAAACAAAAGTTCAGAATGGTCATATTTGGGTTATTTGGATTGGGTGGAGGAATAAGAGGTCGGTTTTGAGTTGAGCGACTAGACAATATCCTAGGTCGTTTAGGAGTTGACATGATTTAAGAATCGAAATAGAATATGTAACCTGTAAATTTAAACACATGTATGCAATATAATCAAAACCCAAAACTCAAATGAGTCTTCAATATTTCAAGGTTCTCTAAACCGAATCCTAAAGGGCAATGTTTTGAAAAACTATTTGGAAAATAATATTTGAAAATCATAACACGCATAGTTTTTATGAAAACAACATAATTGAATCAAAAACATCAATTAAAACAACAATTCTCGATTTTTTTAATTTCGAAATTAAAAGATAATTTTAAAAAATTGAGTTTTTTTAACGAAATTGGTTATAAGATCATCATATAACCAATGCCCGATGTAATGTTCATCTTAGAACTAATCAAAACTAGTCCTAAGTTTAAAAATCAATGAAATAGAGGATTTTGAAATATTACGTTGAAAATTTGGATTTTATGAGAATGTGATGTTGTTTGCAAGGATTAGAAGTTGAAGAACGATCTAATTCCGACTTGTATTTGATGATTTTGGGGAAAAAATGGAGATTTAGAGAGAGGATGAACGACGTTTAAGAAAGAAGAGAGGTTTTGAGAGAATGAGTTTTCTGGTCGTGATGTATCCAGAACCCATTAGGGGTATCGATTCCCTCAAGGGGGAATCGGTTCCCATTCAAAGGGGTAATCGATTCCCCTTCAAAGGTATCGATTCCCTCTGCCCTATAATTTAAAAACCTGTATTTTAAACACTCAAAATGCTAAATTAATCTTCTCTAGTGGTACTGACAACTCATATATCAAAAATTAATTTTGTTCAATCAATCAAATTAATCCTTAAACTACATTTGAACATAAAGTTAATTTTTCATCAAAAATCATAAACTCCCCCTAACTAATAGCAATTAATGTAATCAGAAATTACTATTATAAGCATTTTTCATTTAGTCTTAAAAGTGCTAAAACTATTTTAAACACTGAGTGAAGATAGGTCAGTTAAACCTAATTCTCTCCTAAGTGTCCAAAAACGTTCCTTATCTAAAGGTTTTGTAAAGATATCTGCTAATTGATGCAAAGTATCAACAAATTCTAGAACTACATCTTCCTTAGTGACATGGTCTCTAATGAAGTGATGTCTAATTTCAATGTGCTTAGTTCTAGAGTGTTGGATGGGATTTTTAGTGAGACAAATAGCACTAGTATTGTCACACTTGATAGGAATGGTACTAACTTCAATTCCATAATCAAAAAGTTGTTGTTTCATCCATAAAACTTGTGCACAACAACTACCAGCTGAAATGTATTCGGCTTCAGTGGTAGATAATGCAACACAATTTTGTTTCTTTGAAAATCAAGAAATCAGCATATTTATAAGGAATTGGCAAGTACCGGAGGTGCTTTTCCTATCTAATTTGCATCCTCCATAATCCACATCAGAAAAGGCATGCAAGCTAAAGCTAGAGTCTCTAGGATACCAAAGTCCTAAACTAGGAGTGTCCTTAAGGTATCTAAAGATTCTCTTAACAGCTAGTAAATGTGATTCCTTAGGACATGATTGAAATCTAGCACATAAGCAAACACTAAACATAATGTCCGATCTACTTGCAGTTAGATAAAGCAAAGAGCCAATCATTGACCTATATAATTTAACATCTACACATTTACCTCATTCATCTAAGTCAAGCTTTGTTGAAGAACTCATTGGAGTGTCATGAGGTTTGTCATTTTCCAGTCCAAACTTTTTGAGCATATCTTTGACGTACTTAGCTTGATTGATGAAGATGACATCTTTTCTTTGCTTGATTTGGAGTCCCAAGAAAAATGAGAGCTTCCCCATAATGCTCATCTCAAACTCACTTTGCATTAGCTTAGAAAATTCTTGGCAAAGAACATTATTAGTATAACCAAATATTATATCATCAACATAAATTTGAACTACTAATAAATCTTTACCTTTATGCTTTAAAAACAATATAGTGTCAACCTTCCCTTTTGAAAAACCTTTTTCAATTAAAAAGTTTGACAATCTTTCATACCAAGCTCTTGGAGCTTGTTTTAAACCATAAAGTGTTTTTGTCAATTTAAGAACATGATCCGGAAATTTTGAATCCAAAACCTGGAGGTTGTTCCACATACACTTCTTCTTTTATAAAACCATTTAAAAATGCACTTTTAACATCCATTTGATATAATTTAAATTCATGAAAATATGCAAATGCTAATAACATTCTAATTGCTTCCATCCTAGCTATGAGAGCGTATGTTTCATCATAGTCTATGCCCTCTTCTTGAGTATACCCTTGAGCAACAAGTCTAGCCTTGTTTCTCACTATATTACCACTCTCATCAAGCTTATTCCTAAATACCCATCTAGTACCTACAGTAGATTTATTACTAGGCCTTTCAACTAATGTCAATATTTTACTTCTCTCAAATTGATTTAATTCTTCTTGCATAGCCATAATCCAATGCTCATCTTTTAATGTTTCTTTAATATTCTTAGGCTCTATGCATGAAATAAATGCAACATATTTACAAATATTTCTAAGAGAATATCGAATTGTTACCCCTTTGGATGGATCACCTATAATCTCACCATCCTTGACATAGTTGTACTCTCTTAGATAAGATATTTCCCTTTCTTCAATGGTTGGATTCTCAAGAGGATCATGAGTTACCTCATTTTTTGTTTCTTCCTTTGATGATGGTTCTTCAACGTCATGTCTAACTTCATTTGTATTTATAATACCTACATCATCATTCACACAAGAATCCTTCCTCGGAAGGGGATTATCATCGAAAACAACATGTATAGACTCTTCTTCAACTAAAGTTATTTTATTAAATACTCGATAAGATTTAGAATTTAAGAAATAACCCAGAAAAATTCCTTCATCACTTTTAGCATCAAATTTGCCAAAGTTTTCTTTACCGTTGTTTAAAACAAAACATTTACATCCAAAAGGATGAAAATAGCTAATGTTAGGCTCTTTATTTTTGAAAATTTCATATGGAGTTTTCTTTAAAATAGGCCTAATCATTACTTGATTTATAAAATAACAAGCGGTATTTGTGGCTTCCGCCCAAAAATATTTTGGCAAATTATTTTCACAAAGCATGGTTCTATCCATTTCTTCTAAAGTTTGATTTTTCCTCTCAACAACTCCATTTTGTTGAGGGGTTCTAGGTGCTGAAAAATTGTGACTAATACCATTAGAATTACAAAATTCAGTAAATCCAATATTTTCAAATTCAGTGCCATGATCACTCCTAACACTAGTTATAGAGTAACCTTTATCGTTTTGGATTACTTTTGAAAATGTGATGAATTTTTATAATGCTCATTTTTAGTACTTAAGAATAGAACCCAAGTATATCTAGAATAGTCATCTACCAAGACAAATGCATATTGTTTTCCACCTAAGCTAGTAGTCCTAGTTGGCCCAAAAAGATCTATATGGATCAATTGTAATACTCTACTAGTTGATACGTCATTAATGGATTTAAAAGAAACTCACTTTTGTTTTCCTTTAGCACAAGCATCACATATTTTATCATTATCAAATTTAAGCTTAGGCAACCCTCGAACTAAATCACCTTGAATTAGCCGTTGCAAAACACTCATACTAGCATGTCCTAGTCTCCTATGCCATAACCAACTATCATGTTCATCCTTAGCAACTAGGCACAAAATAGTCATATTAATAAAATCTAAATGCATCATGCATATATCCCTATTTTATGACCAACAAGAATAATCAAAAATAGATGCAATGTCAATCAATTTTGCAATCATTTAAAATAAAACATTGTATCTTTTATCAAATTTATTTTTCAAAAGATTATGCTTTTAACCTATTCACATATAAAACATTATGCAATGTTGATTATAGAGAATAAGAATACACACAAAAAGTTTTTGAAAATGTTATGCATTAAAACTTTATAATATTTAAACAAAAAATCTATGCATAAACATTAAGAAAAATTTCAGGTCAAAATTTTGCAAAACCAAAGTTCTTGAAAACAAATCGATATCAATTGTTAAAAAGATATCAATTACATTTTAAAAACAATTTTGACCAAAAATTAATATGATGAACTAGAGTTTATAAAACATTACCAAAAATTACCATGTTCATCATACAATATTATTCAACATACACGAGATAAAACATAATTCAACATTTTAAAACCTCATGTATGCATAAACTAAATGAGCAACCAAATAATAAAAACATTAAGTTTAGAGGTTACCCATTCCCTTTTTATGTGTGGCTAGAGCATCTTGAATATCATCATCTTTATCACCATTGCTCTCACACACCTACAAGAGACATTTAAGTAGATTTTGGTATCAAAATTGCTTTGGATCCTTGAAAATTAGTTTATCTTAATTTATCTTAAAATCTTAAAATTCATTTATCTTAATTTGTTATATCAAAATATCAAAATATATTAGATAAATGATATTTTGATACTCTAAATCTTAAAATTCATTTATCTTAATTTGTTATATCAAAATATCAAAATGTTTTCAACAAAATGTATATTAGAAACTGCAAAGAATGGGTAATATTGATACCCTTAGTTAGAGTACCGATACTTCTGAACTAGGGTATCGATACTATCCTGAGTATCAATACCAAATTTTACTTTGATGTTTTGAAAAATGATTCAGTACCGATACCTTTATTGAGGGCATCGATACCCTACTATTAGTATCGATACTCCCATGAGTATCGATACCAAAAAGGGATACTGGAATCTGTGACTTAACTATGGTATCGATACCTTGCCTCTTGGTATTGATACCTGATAAAAAATATCGATATTCTATGAATAGAGTACTAATTTACGCAGCCAAAACCCTAATATTAGTCATTTGTATTATTTTTACTGATTTTTCATGAACAAGCTCTCGTTATAGATCTAAATGCCCTACATTTTTATTTAACTAATTTACAACTTAAACTATTACTCGTATAGGTTATTTCATTCCCTAAGGCCCATAAGGGTAATTTAGTAATTTTAGCCCATAATGATATTATAATAATTTATTCTATTCACAAGTATACTGCTTTGAAGGAGTACTTAATTAATTTCTAGAGTCTTAACACCTTTTTTGTGCATTCTTAGGCTTTTCATATCAGTTATTATAACTTAGAGGCATTTTGGTCATTTTATCAATTTGAGGACATTTCAGGCTCCAATCCAAGTTTAGCGAACATTCCCAATTATCTTATGAAATTTCTTAAAGTCGTACGCTTTTAGAGGTAAATTTTAGGTCCTTATAGGGAGATATTCAAAATTAGGGATAATTTGGTAATTTTGATCCTCTAAGGGCATTTTACAGATTTTCTACACTTGAACTAGATGTTTGACCTAGATAACTATTAAACTCCCCACTCTAAAGTTTATTCGACAGTGTAAAGTATCAATACCAAAACGACCCCAAAAGTCTTTTAAAATACTCTTAGTGTCAATATCATACTTGTAATACCGATACTCTTTTAGGTAGTATCGTTACTCCCTTGGGTACAATACTAAAATTATATTCGAAAAAGCCCAAAAATCACCCTTTGTATTTTTCAAAGGAGGAGTATCGATACTTAATCTAGAGTGTCGATACCCTCTTATAAATTCTAATTTCACCCAGAATATGAACAATACTGATACTGCAACCCAGAAATACTCCATTTGACTCAGGAAACACCCCCAAACTCACCATAAACACATATGTTAAGGTCTAAGATAATTATTAAAGCTTATGTAAGTTATTAGGGGTCTTCATACATTATTTTTACACTAAAGTAACATCCAAAATACCCATATTAACAAATCAAACACCCAACCCCCACATGCTTCACCATACTCATACAAGCAAGCTATGCTAAAAGTTATGTACTAAAAGTAGTAAGGAAGAGTTATATTATGTTACCTCAGCTCCTAGTAACCTAAAAACATCTATAGCTTACCCAATGATCAATCTTTCCTTTACCTAGCTCAAAGGGGGTTAATGCATCACTCTTTCACCACTCACAAGCCACAAAATGATTCCAACATGAAAAAGGATGAAAAGTAGTTGTTAAAAAAACAACTAAATCATATAAAATTGAAATTAATAAAGGGAGGAAGTTTTTGGAGCTCAAACTATCCCAAAACTTCATGAGAGCTCAAATGGAGATGATGCGCTTTTCATAAAGCTCAAGAACTCTAGATTAAGAATCTTACCTCTAAATTTTCAGATTGAAGAAGGAGATGAAGAAAAGTGCAAGTTTTTATATTTCTCTAGCTTGAAAAAAGAATGAATGAAAAGAAATGATGAAAGGAAGAAAGATAAGTGTTAGGGAAGAAAAAGAGAAAAGCGGTCTACCCAAAATCCACCAAACCCACGTGAAAATTAGCTAGAAATCCTTCCAAAACATCCCTGTTTTTATTAAATGGATAAATTATATTATAGGTCTCTCTATTTTAATCATAAGCTTAAAAATCCCATTTTTATCTTCTGCAAGGCTAATTTCTTACCTGATTATACTCAGTTTTGAACTAATTAACCTTTATGCTAGAATAAATCTATTAAATAAATTCTTGGATAGAAATGATACTACTAGACCTCTTTTGTCACAATTAGGTTCACTCACCTCCCGTGTGTTATTATTTTTTTGGCTTTTGTAACTAGTGACCTCTTTCGTTTTTGTCTTTTTTATTGTCTTTTTTTTTGTGTTTCCTCATTCTCCTTACGAAATTTCATCACATGACCTTCAAGTGCATTTTTTATTCAAATGGTGTAAGGCTAAGAGACTTAAGATTGATATCTTCTATTATAATTTTGCTAGCATCGTATTCATTATTGTCAGTGTATGATTCATTATCAATGGTAGAAGGTGGAATAAAAGAATAAGTTGAAGGGTTTAAAGTAACTTGATATTGTTCTCTAAACTGATATTTACTTTGTTGTTCATTTTCAATTGTGATGGCTTTTTATAGTGCATTCTAAATATCTACGTATTGTTATTTATCAAGTTCATCATGAATATTTGGATTGAGACCTTTCACGATTCGATAACAGTGGTAGTATTTGTCACAAATTCTAGCTTGTCGCATTAAGGACTTCATCTCTTTATAATAATCCTTAATGAATCTGTTATCTTGTCATAGTCTTTGAAGTTTTTATCTATCTTCTTGGGTGTAGTAACTTATAACAAATTATTCTCTCATCTTAGATTTGAGCTCATTCCAGGAATTATTTAGATGTTCTCTGCATACAAATGGTACACTCCAAAATAGTGCCTTATTACCGAGTCCATCTATAGCTACAAATACTTTTTTTGGAACACTTGTAGTCGTGGAATATGAACTCCATCTTGGTTTCCCACTCATAGTAGGCATGTGGGTCTTTCATGCCATAGAATTATGGAATACTTGATCGTGGTACATTTGACTCGAACATCCTAAAAATCACAACACTCAGCGAAACATGTAAGGTGGAAAAATAATCAAAGAAAATAAGAAACCTCACAAGTCACACCAAGGAAGTAATACACCTAGAGTAAAGTGAGTCGATCTTGTACTCTTTAAAACTATATTACCAAGAAGTCTTTCAATGTTTGAGTCAAAGTTCAACCACTAACAAAGACGAGAAGAAATACTTACAAAGCTCTAAGAGCTCAAACAACGATTATGACTCCAATTGAACAAGAATTGAAAGAGGAAGAAGTGTGAAAACTATTTTATCCTACTAACACAAGAATGAGAACGTGTTAGATGATGTAAAGGAACAAATAAATTGTAATATCCCAAAAACAGGGCTAGTGACTAAAATGTAAATTTTGAAAACTTTGTGCTTAAATTCGAAATAAGTTAAAAGTTTAGGGATTTAATTAGAAATTATGTTAGTAAGATTGATTAGTAAAGATGGAAAGATAGAAGGGCACAATGGTCATTTCACAAGAAAATAATTAAAAATTGATTATGGTGCTATATATTTACACGTATAGATGAGAAGAAGAAATATCCAAAGAACTCTTTTTCTTCTTCTTCTTTCTTCAGACGTGAAAGCTATTTGGAAAAGGTGAGTTCCTTGCTATTTGATTTTTCATTGAATTTAAGTTTGGTTGATGTTCCTAAGATGATACTTAAGATTAAGGAAGGCTTAAGTTTTCTTAAAACCAAAAGATGAATGAGTTATAAAGGATTAAAGGTAAGAGGCTTATAAGTGAAATCTTGGAAGAGAGTTAGTAAGTAGAATTTGAGACTAAAATTGACTTGTGATCAGCTAAATTAAGAAATATGAAATGTTAGAATTGAAATTAGAGCATGTTGAAAATTTAGTAAGATTTTTGGTTTCAAGAATTATAATAAGATAGTGAAGATTTTGATGTATTATATGGATATAAGATGGTATGAGTAAGTATAGTTTAAGTTAATGGTGTTAAAGGAATTCAAAATGAGAGGTTTAAGTAAAATTTGGTAATTTCTCGGGTTAAAGAAGAGTGTTCAGGGCGTGGGGTATCGGTATTATTCATCTAGTACCGATACTTCAAAGCAAAATGAGTAGAATTTAGCTTGAGGTATCAATACTGAAGGAACAATATCGATACCATATGATAAAATGGGATGAAATTTTAGGAAGTATCGATACCATATAATAGTGGTATCGGTACTGGTTGAAGAGAGTATCGATACCAAGTGTCTAGTATTGATACCATTATCAAGTTACAATTTAGAATGCCAAAATGGTATAGGTACCGTGGAGGATATCGATACCATAGAAGAGTAGTATCGGTACTGTATAGGGAGTACCGATAATATTGAGTATGAAATGTTCAGTTAAGTGTTTCTTTTAGCTTAAGTTATATTAATTGGTTATAAGCGATTTGAACTTTGATATTTATATAAGTCATATAATTGTGTAGATATCGATCGGAAGCGAGTATCTAATAAGTCAACGAGATAAGATCGAGCAAAAAGAGATAAGTGCATGACTTGGACTAGTGAGGCTAAGGTGAATGCATCTTATTTTGATATAGGATCATATGGAATTGGACTTGCGATAAGTCTATTTTCCATGATTATAGTTCATAAAGTCGTGAATACAAGCATATGATTGACATGATTGTTACGTATGCATGAGTATATGTGTTGATATGTTCTTGTATGTGCTATATTATTTATGTAAATACATGATTATGTGACAATATGAGAAAATAATATAAGTTATGTGATTATATGATCATAAGATATAAGTCATGTGACAAGATATATGTGATATATAAAAATGTGATATAAGGTACGTATATGTGATGAGCCATGTGAATATATGTCTATGAGAAGACATAAGAACAAGATATAAGTCATGTGATATGTGATAGGTGAATTATATGGAAATGTTCTATATGTAAGTGAACTACGTGCCTATGTAAATATATGAAAGGACATAAAAAGTAATGCCCATGTTATGTGTTATGAGAGCTAGGGGTATAGTTGGCATGCCAAGAGTCGAGGGTTCTATGTGGTCCTTTGGGATATATATGTAATCCTTTGGAACATATATGCGGTTCTTCGGGACACATATTTGGTCCTTTGGAATATATATGTGATCCTTAAGGAGTGGTCCTTTGGGACATCTATGTGGTCATTCGGGAAATTTCTACGTGGTCTTTCGGGACAAATTATATGTACCCCTAGAGGGAATTTATACGAGCAGTGTTGACATCATATGTGCACAACCTCAATGTACTCACATATCTTTAGTTCTCAGAAGTATACATGGGCTACTAAAAAGATATATCATAAATAAATTCTATGTGAATGTTATATGTTTTGTTGTATGAAAGGTATGATATAATGTGTATAAGCGTTAAGTACAAGATTAGATGATAAGAAAGATTAATGATAATAACATATGATAATGTTAATGGTGTAGACTATAATATGGGTGCATGTATGTAATTGTTACATAAAAGGATATATGAATTGTTATATGATGTTGTGAGATATCATTGTATAAAGTGTTCATGAATCAATAGATAATTAAGTTTCCATTATATGTTTTTATGCCTCACTAAGTCATCGACTTAGCGTGTGAATGTTTCACACGTAGGTTCCGAGAAGATTAAGGAGCGACGAGGGTTAGAACATGTCAGCTTCTCCTTTCCGAAGATCAGATCAGAAAAGTCATAAATTGTATGTATTTGATTTTAATGAGGATAGTTGGTATGTAATAAGAGATTTAGTTGAACATGCTCTGATCGATTTTTGTAAAACTATTTGATTATATTTAATATAAGTTATTCAGTTTTCAATATAAATTTAAATGTTCAACTATTTTTTAAAAGTAAACGGTTTAAAAAGTCAATGTGACATCTTACACTCGTATCTGGGTTGGATACGTGTTGGGGGTGTTACAGAAATGGTAAAACAAAAGAACCTAAAGCAATAAAATTAAAAAAATTAGAAAACCAAAACTGAAAAACCTAAAAACATATGATCAACTTAAGAAATATTTTTGAGGGGGTTTTCAATGTCCAAAAAAATTGAATTTTTTTGTGGATATATTTTGGTAGGTTTAGTTTGAACCTGTAAATTTTCAATGCAAAATAACGTTAGTAGTATTCGATAGAATCTGTTAAACGATGAACCTTAAAATTGGATCTTTCTTCATTTTAGAGGGTTGTTGATATCCAAATGACCTGATTTTTATTCTCGAAGTCACCCTTGGTATGAAGAAGAATATTCAAAATTCTTTTAATAGAGTTTTCTAGAAATATTTCGACGAAGAACCCTAAATTTGGTGAACAAACTTGAATGATAGTTTTGAAGGTTCTGTTGATGTCCAATTGAACTGAATTTTGGACTGGAGATTGATCTTGGAATGAATAATGTCAGCTCCAAATTCCTTTGTTTACATTTTCTGGTTTTTTTGGTTTTTTTCTTTTCTTTTTATCTTTTGCCTTTTTTTTCCTTTTTCTTTTGATGCAGAACAACAAACTAGAAAGAATGAATTGAAATAAAATTAAAATAATATAAAAAGAAACTCAAAGTGATCAATCATTGTGAACTAGCTCCGTGGGGTACCTTGCAATTGATGTGCACAAAAACTAAGTAAGTCAAACCTAGAAATCTCTAGATTTGATCAAAAAATAAGAGGGAAGAGGGAAGAGGTGGCGATGACAATTAGGATTTTTAGTATATTAGGGGTTGTTGGAAATTAAGACAATAACAAAATTAAGAAAAAAAATATTAAGAAAATTAGGATAAATAAATAAAAAGAGAAACAAAGACAATGAATGTAATATGATAGAAATAACTTAGCCAAATTAAGGTTTTCGAAAAAATTGTTCCTGACACAGAATCAAGAAAGTATATATGTGTTAGAAAGAGAATAAATTGAGGATTAAAAATATGTAAACGGAATTATGAAAAGATAAATGAAACTAATGAAAAACTAAAATGGAAAATTCTCCCTAGTAGGTATGGGGTTAACACAAACTTGATATTTGGATGGTGGTGGGTGTGAATGTTGTTTAGATGATTAAGATGATGATAATATATGGATAATTATCGTATGAACCCTTATAATCGTAATTGACTAGGCAAACTCGATAATCGACTCTAACCAGCCCTCTTAATTGAAATAATAAGGAAAATCAGAGTGTGAAGATCTCTATCACAAATAACTAGAAACAACTTGATTAAAAAGAAACTTCAAAGGCATAAGGCAGTCATCGTTGTATTATATTCAAGAAAAGATGTGTTTACAATGGTGGAGGAGCCTTATTTATATAGGGTGAGGAGTCATCGTCGTGGTATGACTAACGCTTGAAAATAATAATAAATATTATTCTAATCCATCTGATGTGAGAGGAATCAATCTGTGCCCTTGATGTAGTTCTTAATCCAATGGTGGAGATGAAAACTAGAAGTTTGAATGCATGACTTGGTCCTTAGCCGTTGGATGTGATGAACGATCCAGATTGAGCTTCTGAAAGATGGTAGATTGGAGACTAATATGGGGGTTGTTAGGGTTTTATTATTACAAAAAAAATACCTTTCTACCCTTAGCTTAAAATATTCCTAAGATAAAAATATTGGAAATTCGTAATAATTATAAAATCTCATATTAATCCCGTAAAGGGATTTATGCATGCAATGTCTTCACTAAAATGTACATATCTTGAGTTCTCGATATCAGATTGATGCGATTCAAGAATTGTTGGAAAGCTAAGAAACAATCGGTCATATATTCAGAAGACATGTTGACCAAATAAGGTCATAAACCCATTCAAAATGTCATCACAAGACAGTTGTTGTTCTGGTCTTTTTTTCCAATGGTTGGACATGTGGGTCAATTGGAAGAGTTAGTCCATTTTTCTTTTATGTGAGCCTTGTGATGCATGTATTAGGTTCTCTAAGCTTAAACATTACAAAAATGGAAGCTCTAGATGGGGAGATTATGATTCTTACCTTTAGAATTTAGGAGAAGGTTTGCAAGGCTACAAAGTTGCTACATTTTCTTAACACACAGAGAAGAACAAGAAAGAGTTTGAATGGGGAAGTAGATGAAGTGAGGAAAAAATATGAAATAAATCTAGCCTTTTCCCCTTAACATATGTATTTGACGTCATCCTTCATTAAGGAATTTCAACCTTTGAATTCCTAAATGGTATAACCACCTCCTTGGTCCCTCAACCTTAGCCTCTAACTCAAAAATACTCACTTTACTTCCAATTGGGCTCAAATCAAGGCCAAACCATCTCAAACTTGGACCAAAGTTTCCAACAGGGATAATGGGTTTATTTGAAACCCTCTTGGGTTAGTCCGAAACTACTAACCAAAGATTTGCGACGTTACAAATATAATAAAATTTTTATTTTTTTGAAATAATTTTTTTTAAAATTACCTGAATGCGACATGTGTTACTTAACATACTTTTTTTTAACGTCTGTCATGGCTAAAATACTTAAAATGGTAACGTTTATAACGTTAGACACCTAGATTGCTTTAAAAAAAGTTTGGGCACCTAAATAAAAAATAAGTATAATTTGTACACTTTTTTTGTATTGAGACTAATAAATATTTACTGTACAAGCCAAGTGACCTCATTGGTTAAGAGACTTCAAGCACCGCGTATGCAGATGTATATTACCTTGTATTTACCTCAGATTTATCAAAAAAATTATGCTATTTTTTATCGAAGTATTTATAATATTTAAAATTATTATTTTAGTCAAAATAGGTGTATTCAAAGTTACTCCGTACTCTTTTACTCACATATGATTCGATTTAAATTAGGAAGATACCACATGATCTGAATTTTGATTAGACTTTTTAGGTGACAACTCACTTCCTCTCTGACTGTAGTCAAATATATATGTATATATATAATTATTTTTATTAGTTTAAACAAGAACCTAATTCTAAAAATTATAAAGAGGAATTTATCATAATTATTCTTAAATATATAAGACATAATTATATTATTACATTGGAACATATTAGGTCAATCTTTTTAGACAAAAAGGCATCACATGCCCTTATACTTTAAAAAGAAAACCAATATGGCCATTGTATTATTTCTTTCTCAATATGACCCTCTAACTTAGAAATAAAACAAATGTGTGACCATTTGACCAACGTTTTTCGTTGTTGATCATTATGATGTTGACGTGGCAGTTCACGTTGTTGACGTGATGGTCCACAATGCTGACGTGGTAGTCCACAGTGACTGATGACACGGTGGATGACATGGCTGAGGGGCTCAATTGGCTTTTTGATTTTGTTCGAGGGTCAAATTGATTTTTTTAAAGTTCAAGGGCTTATTTATTTTTTAAAAAAAAACTTATTTTCAATTTTAAATATAAAAATATTCAAAAAAATTAAATTAAAAAATTATTTAAAAAATTAAATTATTAAAAAATTGAATATACATATTTAAAATACTAAGAATGTTATAAAATAATAATTTTTTAAATATATATCATAAGTTATAAATGATAATTTATAAATTATCAAAAGATTAAAAAAATATTTTTAAATATATACATTATACATAATATATATACATGTAATATATAGGCATATCATCAATACTTATACAAAGTATTCTTACTGAATTAATCAAGACTTGTGAAATTGAAATTAGTCGAGGCTTACAAAAGATAATTAGAAAACATAATAAGTTTCGACTAATCCAAAAATTATAACTCTAGACTAATTTAAATTTTCTAACTCTCAATTAATATAATAAAAATACTTTGTATAAGTGTTGATGATATGTCTATATGTTACATGTATATGCTATGTATAATATATCTTTTAAAAATATTTATTTTAGTTTTTAATAATTTATAAATAATTATTTTACAATCTATTATATATATTCATTTTAAAAAATTATAATAATTTTAGTTTTATTAATAAGCAAATTTATTTTTTTAGTAATTTAAATTTAAATTTTGGTATTTTTTATATTTAATTTTTGAATGTTTAACTAATTTTGTGCTTATAATTTAAAATAATTTTTGTTTTTTTTTTAAATTAAATAAACCTTTAAACTTAAAAAGAATTAATTCATCTACTATGTTATATGTTAGGTCATTAGTCATTATGGACTATTACATCAAAATCGTGGACTGTCACATCATTATCGTAGACTATCATATTATCACGATAACGATCAAAAACAGAAAATATTGATTAAAGAGTTACAATATTTTTTTTCTGAATTAAATCATCACATTAATAATATATATATATATATATATATATATATATATTAATGTTTCTCAAAAAGTAAAAAGATCTTTGATGCCACATCGAACTCAGGTCTAATGTACGCAAAAATGAAAAAAAAAAATTATTTTACATGAAACAAACTTATCTGAATAAAAAAAATTAATCACGTATGCAATGACTGTAACCTCTAATGACTGTAACCATACCTCAGCTCTCAATACTTTCCTTCACAGAAATGGCGTCTTCCATTTCTGAAATCCATCAAGCCCATGCTCAGCTTCTCAAGACTGGTGATTTCTACCGCAATACCTTGGCTTCTAACAAGCTCATTTCTTTCGCTGTTTCAAATCCTGACCCCAACACCCTCTCTTACGCTCACTCCGTTCTCACTCATATCACCACCCCAAACTCTTTCTCTTACAATTCCCTCCTCAGAGCTTATGCTAACAGCCTCACCCCTCAAAATGCTCTCTTCCTCTTTTGCCAAATGCTTCAAGGTCCTGTTTTTCCCGATAAATACTCTTTCACTTTCGCTTTGAAGGCCTGTGCTGCGTTTGGTGGTGTTGAAGAAGGGAGGCAGATTCATGGTCAGGCGTTGAAACTGGGTATTGGGTTTGATGTTTTCGTGGCAAATACTTTGATAGGCGTCTATAGCAGAAGTGGGTGCTTTGGGGTTGCACGGATTCTGCTCGATAAAATGACTAACAGGGATGTCATTTCCTGGAATGCTTTGTTGAGTGCTTATATTGAAAAAGGATTCATAAGTTCGGCTCGTAGGATCTTCGACGAAATGGAGCAAAGGAATATAGAGTCATGGAATTTCATGATTTCAGGGTATTTAAGTCATGGGTTACTCGAAGAAGCTAAAAGTATCTTTGATTCAATGCCTGTCAAAGATGTGGTGTCTTGGAATGCTATGATCACGGGATATGCTCATGCAAGTTGTTTTGGTGAAGTTTTGAAGCTTTTTGAAGATATGCAGCGCAAGAAAGTGAGGCCGGATAGTTGCACGTTGGTCAATGTGTTGTCTGCCTGTGCTCATCTTGGAGCTTTGGGCCAAGGCGAATGGATTCATGGTTATATTGATAAGAATGGGATAGGCATTTATGGATTTATAGCTACGGCTCTCGTTGACATGTATTCAAAATGTGGGAACATCGAGAAGGCTCTAAATGTGTTTCGAAATGCTTCAAAGACGGATATTAGTACTTGGAATTCCATAATTGTTGGTTTAGGGATGCATGGTTTTGGAGAAAAAGCGTTGGATGCTTTCTCAGAGATGCTTGCGGAAGGCTTTGAACCAAATGAGGTGACCTTCATTGCTGTTTTATCTGCTTGTAGTCGTTCAGGGTTGTTAAACGAGGGACATAAGATGTTCCGACTCATGGTCGATGATTATGGAATCGAACCAACCATCGAGCACTATGGTTGCATGGTCGATCTCCTCGGTCGGGTTGGGTTATTAGAAGAGGCTTTGGAGCTTTTGGAAACAAGGCCATTGCAAGAAGCTCATGTGCTTTGGGAGTCCTTATTGAGTGCCTGTAAAAACCATGGTAATCTGAAAATGGCAGAGGATGTTGCTAGGAGGCTCTTAGAGTTGAATCTGCAAGATAGTGCCGGTTATGTTCAGTTATCAAATGCATATGCAGCATTGAAAAGATGGGATGATGTTTCAAATGTGCGGCAAAAGATGAAGGCCCTGAAAATAAATAAGGAGCCTGGATGTAGCATGATTGAAGTAGATGGCGTTGTTCAGGAGTTCTTAGCTGGTGAAGGTTTGATTATCGAACAAATTTGACAGCAATCGATGTTTGCAGTTCCGAAATAGCTGTTGAGACCAGTCGAAATAGATTACGGATTCATGGAAAGTAATCCATCCAACTGGAAAGTAGGAATGAAGTTGCCGGTTGTATGATAGGGTTTGATGGGGACACAAGTGTTCCACTTAACATGATCTTCAACATGTATGCTGCCTTGATATTGAATTTGGCAAAAGAGAAAGAGACCATGAATGTTGTCAATATTCTTATACATCCGTTCAGCCTGTTTGATTGTGGATTTGATTTCTGGAATATCTAATGTTAATGGTACTGTAATGACTGAGCTTGACGCTCAACTATCTAATCTTCAATCGAGACAGCTGTGGGGCATAAAGAAACATCTTCAAAAGCATACTCGGACGACATTTTTACTCAAAAATCACCCTAACAACAAATAATTATCTATCAGACACCGTTATTTTAAATATTACCGATCTAGTATTATTTCTGATAGGTGGACGGAAGGTACAGATCAGGAAACGCGCCTTCTTGGTGTTCTGTTCGAGTTGGTGTCATGGTGGAAAGGTGCGGCTCATTAAGCACGCCTTTGTGGAATTTTTTGACACGTCAGGGAGGTGCGGATCATGAGACGCGCCTTTCATTTTTACCCCCAGCTATCCCGGCCAATCGTCCATCCCCTCCCCCTATAAATAGCTCCCTAAATCTAAATAACAAACCACACCAAAATTACTTTCACATTCTTCCTTCTATCAATTTTCTATGTCATGCTAAGTAGATTTTGTTATTGTTTTTATAATGAAAAATTATTTTTTATTATATCATATTTATTTCATATTTAATTATTTGATCAAATTTTATTATACTTATTATTTTTTATTACTTTTTGCGATTGTAAAATGGAAGATTGATCATATCATGAGACATTTTATCGATACGGTAACAATATTAAATTGTTATTTAAATTATTATGAATATGTTTTTAATTTTTTTAGTATTGGTTTATATTTTAATTTGTATACTATTTATTTAATTTGGAGAATGATCGTATATTATAAATAATTATTTGTTTTTGTAGATATAAGACCCTCAATCTTTCAACATTTCAAAATGAGGCGTATTTTAACTATTGTTTACTATGATGGATAAATTCGGAAAGATGAAACCGGTGTTGTCTTCGCATCATATCATTTTGTCACCTTATCCTTCAAGAGAAACATCGCTGTTGATGAGTTGATCACTAAATTTTTTAAGGAAGGTTCATGTTGAGAGTACTAGAACATTGTCCTCACTTCAGTATAGATTTTTGACTGCACTATTTCTATTAACTTATACAACGTTCGTACTCTCCAACGATGGCGATGTTGTTATGATGGTTGATGCTCAGAATCAATATTCAGACGCTATTACACAAATGTATGTCACATTTTTTAAGTGTATGTGATTCGTGGTATGTCATTATGCTCTCGCTATGGGCTGGCTCAACAAGCTGATAAAGTTGACAATCCAACTCAAGTAATGTGTAATGATTTCACCTCGTTAATAACAAATCCGCATTTTGATACCATTCCATCAAGTTCAATGTGGAGACATTCATCAGCAAATTGTTACGATATGTATCGAGGTGGCTCCACGAATAATCCATATGGCAACATAACTTCCAATTCAAGGGGAAGACATTCATCTGCCAATTTCTTTGACCTGAATATGGAGATGCCCTCGACGCAACAATCTATTCAATACCCATTTGATACGATGCCTTCAGGTTCCAGGGGAGGCATTCAACTACAAGCTTCTTCGACCTCAATGTGGAGATGCCTGCAACACATCACTCAGTTCAAAACTCGTATGACACGATGTCTTCAAGTTCAAGGAGAAGGCATTCAACTACCATCTTGTTCGACCTAAATACTAATATCACAGAGGAACCCTCATCTCCACCAAAAGAACATCTTTGTGAGCCAGGTGCAGATAGTGCTGAGACTGGACTATTTGTTGAGACAGAATCACCGCAGTTTAACACGGACTCTGATGATGATGATGTAGATAAAGTTCCCACAAATAAGGTACACATGTAACCCACAACATATATGTATGAAGTTGACTATGATGTAATGTACATGCCAAAATTTATGGTTATGCCTAATATTGGTGACTACGGATTTAACTCATCAGTTAATGATGGTGAGTTATATATCGAAATGAAGTTTCTATCCAAGGAAGAAACGATGATTGCAATTACGAATTAAAAAATTCGTAATTCTGTTAACTCCAGAGTCGACCGATATACCCCCGAAAAGTATGGCTGTCATTATGTCTAATGTGATAACAAATGCAACTGGATGGTTCGTGTATCGAAGAGGAAGAAGAAAAATAACATATGAGAACTAACAGTATACAACGATCTTCACACATGTTGTGCTAGAGGGATCAACCAGGACCATCTCAACTTAGACTCCGACATTATCTGTCAAACCATCATGCCCATGGTCAAAGCAAGATCTCATATAGTTATTGCAGTGCTAATTTTAGATATACAGTCACAATATGGGTACACCGTCTCCTATAGAAAAACATGGAAGGCAAAGCAGAATGCCATTAAAAAACTTCACGACGAGTGAGATTCATCTTACAATGAACTACCAAGTTAGTTTAATGTAGTGCGCAGACTGAATCCTAGGACAATAGTTGACTTCGAAACTTGTCATGCATATCACAATGATCGAGTGCTTCGTGATCAATGCCAATTATACCAGCTTTTTTGGACTTACCCATAGTGCATTAATGATATGAAATACTACAAGCCTATGGTCCAAATTAATGGGACATTTTAGTATGAAAAATACAAGCAAGTTTTACTATTGGACGTTGTCCAATATGATATTCACAACATTCATCCATTTGCTTTTTCCCGTGTTGAAGGTAAAGATACTATTGGACGTTGTCCAATATGATATTCACAACATTCTTCCATTTGCTTTTTCCCTTGTTGAAGGTAAAGATACATATTCTTGGGGTTTTTTCCTAAAAAACTTACCATTGCATGTTGTCACGAGAGAAAAAAAATGCATCATTTCAGACCGCAGAACTGGGATCAAAGCAACAATGGACTCCTTGGGTATCGGTATTGTATCCGACATATTATCGCAATCTATCATGGAAAATTTAAGAATGGTGAACGCCTATTATTTGTTCTCATGGGTATGTCACGATGTCTAATTTCATTTCTCAATCATTTTCATTTTTTATGGGTATTTAAGAATAAGTATTACATTTGACGCACATGTTGCGAACTATTACCTCAAACGTTTGAGTCAATGCTTCAAGATTTACGGGGAAAAAATGAGCAAGGATACAATTACATCAACCTCATCAATGATGAAATGTGGACAAATGCATATGATGGCGGATATCGATATGGACATACGACAACCAATTTGGCTAAGATTATCAATTCGACCATAAAGGGCGCGCACCATTTACCAGTAACAACTTTGGATAAAGCGACGTATTTTCGTTTGGGAGCGCTTTTTGCCAAGCTCAGGGGATAAGCTCTAACTTGGATGCAAAACGACCATGCTTATCACCCAAGATTAGTTGCAGATCTACAAAAAAATTATTGCATCAAATAGAATGTCTGTAACAAGCTTTTCTCGAACCCATGAATTATTTTGTGTCACATAAATGCCACAACCTCTTCAAGGGATTGAAGCTAGGTCGTTAAGAGTTAATCTACAAGACATGTGGTGTGATTGTAGGTTTTTTCAAGCTCTGAAGTATCCATGCTCCCATGTCATAGCAACTTGCTCTTATACCCGCCAAGACTATAATCGTTTTGTGGATCTCGTATATCGACTTTCAATCATATTTAAGCTATATGAATTTTAGTTTCCCCGATAAGCAATGAGAAAAACCCATACGATGTTCATAATTGACTTACGATTGTAACAGATCCGTCCAAAGAAAACAAAAGATGTGGACATTGTAGAAACATAAGCCCCAATAGGAAAAATATCTATTTTTTTATCATTACGTAACCGTTAAGCATCACCATGTAATTTTGGTTTCTAAAATCTCAGTGTGTGTTATTTCATTTTTGTTTGCTTTCAATTAATGTCATTTGATCATCACCAAATAAATAGAAACAATAAATACATTAATAAAATTAAATAAAAACATTATAAACTAAATAACAAAAATAATTAAATAGAAACATTAAATACTAAACATTAAGAAAATTAAGTAATAAAAACATTAAGAAACAAAATAAACAAAAAGTCCATAAGTCATTACATTTTCTGATAAATAAAGAAAATTAAATAAAAATATTACAAACTAAACAAACTATTGATTTTCGCGTCTTAAATGTGTTCCACAAGGCGGTGGATGTCTATTTGGATGAAAGTTTCTTCGTATAACTTGCTCTTCCTCCTCACTCTCATCAGCAGCAGCATCAGCCACAAGTACATTTTTTTATGAGGGACAGATGACGATGTAGCACCTCCATAGAATAAGGACCTTGGAGGTGTATGACTAATCATCCCACCGCTCATAGAGAATTGTAAAAACTAAGAAATCATCGACATTGATGATTGTGATCCATACTGAGTGAGAGGTGTTTGTGTCTATGGTAAAGCACCACCCGCCAAATAAACAGCATATGAAGCCCATGATGGATCCATAAGCATCCCAGTATAATATCCTCGAGGAGGTGTCATAAAACCCTACGGTGGTGGCATATAAACCGGTTGTGGTGGAATCTAAACCGAATGCGGTGACATTTGAAATAGTTTCACCATTTGAAACAACTACAATGTCATCTGGACCGGCGGTGTACCAATGTATAGTGGTGGGCTGGGAATGTAAACTTATGTAGACGGTGGATGTTGTGATGGTTCTGGTGCTTAAGATGAGGATGAACCGGAAGCGCTTACCCTCTTTCCATGAGTCGGGGGACGATGATTCTGTGACAGTGGATTTTTTCTCGGTACCGATGAATGCTCACGTCTCGTGCTTCGTCAGAAAGTAAGAATGACTTCTCGTTCGTGATGAACCACTGATAATAGTCAGTCACAACCGAATAATGATCCACATAAATCGGCTCCCTACAGGGAATGTGTCCACATCGATCCTCCCAGCTCATTATCCACTCGATGTCTTAATCAGCTAGTTGACATCCTTTTTGCCTCATCTATCGACGTTATGTGTATTGTCGAGATTCATATGTGCTTCAAGAATATGTTGTACAAAGCCAAATTGGCAGAGCACGTGATCAGTAGGATGTCACTCAACAATAGCATAACATATCAGAGGGATAACTGCTATCCATACGTCTAATGAGCCACTCAAGTGAGGTGAGATGCAAAGCCTCATTTCTTCAATAGAATAAGAAGCCCATTGAAACTAAAACAAATATATATAATTCTTATAAAAATAATATTCTAATTATATAATGATAATTAAAGGTAAATAATAAAATTTAAATACATACCTTTGTATCATCATTATAATTAATGATTAGTCGAATTTCTCCCAATTCGTCTAATATATCATGATGATTTTTCCTTGTACATGACCACATATTCTATGTAAAAAAATATTTCATAATAGTCAAAAAAATTATTTATATATTAACTCAATATTGAAATTACCTCAACAATAACGGGAAGACCAACCAGATATTTACGACCAAACATAAAAAAGGCATAAGATACCACGCCCATGACTGGAGAAGAATGAGAAATTCGCTGATAGCATTTTTTTGATAATTAGTTGCCCGACACATTTCTCTATGCAGAGATGCCAAAACTGCGAAGCCCCAACTGAGTGAGCCAGCAATGTGAAAATCTTCGAGGTGACGTAACCACATACAATGAACTTAGTTGCGAGATTTCTTGGGCATAAAGATCCCTCCTATGAGTTGTAATATGCAGGCCCGGGCAAATATTTTAGCCCGTTCCTCGAAACAATATTCACTCAAATGTTAAAAATTTGTAGTCAACCATGACAACGATATTCGACCATCGTTGAAATTAGGCGGGATACTTCGAAGATACTCCTCGCACAAGGAATGGAAATCACCAATTTCCACACCAGAAATAACATCCCCATCTACCAAAAACCCCAAATATATGGAAATATCCTTCAACGTAATAGTGCACTCCCCACACGGAAGATAGAATGTGTATGTCTTTGGTCTCCACCTCTCAATCAGTGTAGAAATAAGGTTGGGTTCAAGGTTACAGTGCTCTTCATATTTCGCTATATAACTGAATCCAGCCTCGACTAAATACGGCCAGACACGACTCGATATCTCTAAATTAGCGTTATGAATAAATGGATCTAATAAATGGTCATTGCCCTAATTAAATAAATAATATACAAATTAAAATATAAAATAACACTAAATAAATAAATAAATAAAATATTTACAACAATTAAAATAACAC